>NC_141178.1:28432500-30932500 GCF_055505025.1 Bos grunniens
GAAATTAATCCCAACTCTATTAAAAAATTAGCAACATATTGTGGCTTGTGACTTTATTGATTGCTTTTCTTGAAACACTAAATGAAATGTAAACCTTTAACATTCATCCAGTCATCCCTTTGCATTTGAAAGAGCTCCATGATAAGAAAAAATGAAAAAGATATAATTACTAAGTTCCCCTCAAATAGTGCTTCAGAATATTTATAGTCTAAATAAAAACAAGCAACTGTAGAATCGTTTAAAACATATGTACTGTATTTTTTGTAACCACTCCATCAACTTTGTTTCTCTTTGATCAGACCAGTATTCATCTGCCTCTCACTTCCCTTTAATGACTCTAGACACACCACATGGAAGCCAGTGATCACAAGTAATTTAAAAGTGTGTTACTCACTCAGGCATAAGCAAGGCAAGAAGGTTCCTGGATGAGGGGTCCCACCAGGTCATGTAGACTCCTGGACTCTCTGATGTCCTGATGGAGAGACGAATGACACAGGTCGGGACAGAAGGAGGAAGAGGTATTGGGAGAAAGGGAGGGGGAGGGAAAATGGGGAGATAAAAAGAAGACATTTAAAGGGGTGTTTGTATTTATACATATGACAGGAGATAGTAGGCAGGATTTCTGAATATTGCTAAACAGACTAACTTTAAGTAGCCAAACTGAGGGGGAAAGAGGAGACTGAAGAACAGACAGGCAGGGCTGGATACTTCATATATAACTTGCCCATTGTTCAGCATAACATAATTTGCATAGGGCTGGGGAGATTGATGGGGCCCACTCACACAGGTGTTAATGGTTTAACCAGATTTCATTTTGCCTTGTATGGATGACTTACAGCTTTTAGTTTTATTTCTCTACAAATATGTGTGTATGTATGTATACATACACACAAACAAACACAATATTTCCTTTCTCCGCTTCAATTTTATTAGCTAATATTTAGAAATCAAAGGTGAAATATGGGAGACTTGTGCTAGCTTATTTTCTTTCATCACAGAAGCAATTTTGAACAAATGTTTCAAATCTAGTGTTTTTCCATACATGGGTCAACAAAGTACTAAAGCATTTAGATGCATTGTATCTGTTAGGCTTTATAAGTATCATTAACCAATTTCGAATTGTACTTTGTGTGTTAACAGTTGTAATTTCTTTTAACTAAAATTCAGAAATATTTTATATAATTCCAGAACACAGCACTGCTTTGAGCATCAAAATACTTGTATATTTATTCATATTTTCACCTTTAAGACAGAGTTATTTTCATTTAGAAACCAGTATATGAGGATGAGATAAGGGGTACTGTTCATAAATTATGAACTCTGGTGACTGCTATTACATTAAGATGAAAAATGTCATAAATATTATTTATCCTCCTTAATTAGGATGTGTTTGGCTCCTAAATGTAGAAATAATTCAATATATTTTTTTTAATGTTCATCTTACATGATGACTTTTGTGCTGTTTGTGATTATTGACTACTTTCTCTTCAAACTCTCCACTCCATTAGCTTCTCTCCCTCATGGCTCTCAGAACCCTTTTAATATAGATTATCTTTCTCTGTTCCTTTAAATATTGAGCACACACATCTATTTTCAACCAACCACTAAATATAGGATATATATGCAAATTCTTTAGACACCAAATTTGAAATACTTAAGATAATATTAATTATTTTTCATCTAAAATGGCTTCTTTTATATTATCTCCTGCCTCTCCTATCTGGAGAAGGCAATGGCACCCCACTCCAGTACTCTTGCCTGGAAAATCCCATGGACAGAGGAGCCTGCTAGCCTGCGGTCCATGGCGTTGCTAAGAGTCAGACACGACTGAGTGACTTCACTTTCACTTTTCACTTTCATACATTGGAGAAGGAAATGGCAACCCACTCCAGTGTTCTTGCCTGGAGAATCCCAGGGACGTGGGAGCCTGGCGGGCTGCCATCTACGGGGTCGCACAGAGTCGGACACGACTGAAGCAACTTAGCAGCAGCAGGAGCAGCCTCTCCTATCAGCAATATCCCTGGGTCAGAAATATCCCCTGGAGAAGGGAATGGCTACTCACTCTAGTATTCTTGCCTGGAGAATGCTATGGACATAGGAGCCTACTGGGCTACAGTCCATGGGGTAGTAAAGAGCCAGATAGGACTGAGCGACTAAGTACGCAAGTTTAAAAACACAAAGTCTTCCTCAACTCTTCCTACTCCAATCTCTCTATGCCAAAAACAGATAAACAAAAAATAGCACACACCCTGCCCCTCAAGCCACAGCGGGCAAATTTTTGTTTTCTACAGATTTATATACTACAATTCAAGCCTGTTTGTACAATTCAAAGACTACTTGGAGTGTCTTCCTTTTTCCCCTCACCTTCCATTGCCTAGTTAATTCTTTCTCACTGAACATTCAAAATACTCGTTTGTGTTAGAACTGTTGTTATCCTGATTTTATAGGTGATGGATCTTTGAGGGGTTAAGTAATAGTGACATTCTCATTTTGCAGGCTGATCCTTGACATTATAAACTTAATCATTATGTAACACGGCCTAGCCTACAAACTCCTCAAGAGAAGCAGCCATGAAAATTATACTGCATCCTTGTTTGAATTCCTAGCACTCAGTTTAGAGCCTCACACCTAGAAGTTGCTCAGTAAACTTTGGATTATCCATCTTAAACTACACGCAGCTTCTAGAGTGAGAGAGACCTTTTTTTAACAGTGATGCCTCTCACTTGATGTCACTAAACAGAGTTTACTCGTATATACATTTATAATAACATTGATAACAGTAATAAATTGTTACTGAAATACATAGTATATTTTCTTATGAAAAGAAGATACAGGTTTTGAGGGATCTTAATAGGAGGTACACTGTTGATTCCGCTAATATTAGTTGAGGATTTTGCCCATAGAAGGGTGGTAACTGATCCAATAGGGGTAAATGATTGCTATTTTTCTGTTTTAACATCAACCCTGGTGGCTCAGTGGTAAAGAATCTGCCTGTCAAGGTAGGAGATGCAAACGACATGGGTTCAATCCCTGTTTTGGGAAGATTCCCTGGAGAAGGAAATGACAACCTATTCCAGTATTCTTGCCAGGGAAACAGAGGAGCTTGGAGGGCTACAGTCCATGCGGTTGCCAAAGAGCTGGACACAGAGACTAAACAGCAAAAGCATACTTCCTGTGTCCCTACTTTTGTACAGAATCCTCAACTGATACTGGCAGAATAAACAGTGTACCTCCTATTAAGCTTCAAATAGATCGCTCAAAGCCTGTCCCCAGAACAAATCAATACTCTGCAAATGAAAAGACCCTTCAGGGTATTCAGTTGATAATAGAAAACTATAAGACCCAGGCCCTCATTATAGTCCCTGCTACACCCCTATTTATCTGTAAAGAAACACTGTGGCTGATGATGGAGATTTGTCCAAGACCTCTGTATTATTATCCCTCATCACCTTGTTGTTCCCGATCCCCAGACTTTATCAGCCTCCATCCTTACTGAATGCAAATGATTAACTGTGACTGATGTATGTAGTGCCTTCTTTAATGTTCCTATGAATAAAACTAGTCAACATTTTTGTCTTTATTTGAGAAGGACAATGAAACACCTAGACAGTAATGCCCCAGCGTTTTACCAGAAGTCTTTCCTAGTTTTTCACAAAACTTAAAAGTTTATTTAGATGACATAAAATTTCCTGGAAGCTCTAACTGATTGAAATTATAATATAGATGACTTCCTTCTCTGCTACTGTCTTCTAGGTCTCCAATGGGAAGATAGCATCCACCTTTTAAAGATTTTGGCCTCAAAGGGACATAAATTTTTAAGGAAAAAACTTCAGCTTTGCTAAACCTAAGTTTGTTATTTAGGACACATGATCTCAGAATAAGGGCTGCATCAAGATTCAGATAGGCTTCATGGTATCACAAACTTCCCCAAACCCAAGACCAAGTACCAACCATAAGGTTTTCTTGGGTTGGCTGGATATTGTTGAAACTGGATTCCAACTTTTCTCTCATCACCAGGCCTTTAAATGCCTTACTAAATACATCAAATCAAATCCTGAAGATGTTACTCTTTACAAATGTTTGATTCTGACAAATTATCTTTTGATCTCTGGAGATGATTTCTAGGAAACTTCCCTAATAATGAGCTTTCATGGTTCTTATTTAAAGGATGAAGACAGTAAATATTGTGCTAGGAAAGCAATTACAATTCTTTTGAAGAAGGAAACACAGCCAACGAGAAGCTGTCACAATTTCATGCTCTTTGCCTCTTCTCCAGGGAGATCTTATTCAATGGCCCTTCTTCCTTTCCATTGTAAAGGAACTCTCCTCTCCTTTGTTCTCTGGATTCGCCTATGGTTTGCATAGATTACATGTCACTAACTGCAAGTCCTTTGTTATTTCCAAATAACTTTGATCTAGCTGGGAAAACCACTATCTTTTTGTCATAAAGGTCAACACATCTCTTATTTGTATGCGTATGTGTGCATGCATGTACCTAACCTCTCTTCTGAATAAGGTTTATTTTATAAGTTGTGCATCAAAATAGTTTCTGTGAGGGACTTCCCTGCTGGTCCAGTGGTTAAGACTATCACTTTAACTACAGGGGGAATGGGTTCAGTCCCTGGTGGAGGAACTAAGATCCCACATGCCACACTGTATGGCCAATAAATAGATAAATAAATAAACGTTTTCTTGATTTAATCTTCAACAACATCCCATAATACTATAAATCATTTTCTCCATCACAATCCAGCCTATGCCAATCTTTCAATCTTTGTATCTCATAACTCCATGAAACATCAAACTGTTTAGTGCAGCTTCTTTTAGAAGCAGAGCCTGAGAGAAGTTTCAGTGCATAGTTTATTTGGGTATTGATAGCAGGAAACACATTTTGGAAAACAGGAAAGAGAGACGAAAGAAAGTACCAATAAAATGTGTGTTATCAAACAAATCATCACTGTGGATGAAGCTCAATCCCACATGGTGACCAGAGTAACTAAAGAAAAGAGAGTGGGGGCTTTTTACACCAACTCCAGTCATCTCCATGACTTAATACCTGAAATTTTAGGTAAACTGATAATTTATCAGTGACCAGAGAAAGACCTAAGGCAAAAAGTTTCAAAAACTGAACCTCTCTGAAGTGGTCAGGTCCAAGGATATATAG
Source organism: Bos grunniens (assembly GCF_055505025.1). NCBI lineage: Eukaryota > Metazoa > Chordata > Mammalia > Artiodactyla > Bovidae > Bos > Bos grunniens. The sequence continues at coordinate 28,437,665 of NC_141178.1, forward strand.
GTGAGAATCGACAGTATCTGTCTATGTATCTACCCCATTAGAAGGGAAATACTAGAAGATACAAACATTTTAATTTTTCTCTGGATCCACTCATTTCCTGTATGTTCTCAAGCTCAACAAATATCTTCTGAGTTAATTAAAATAAAATAATCAGAAAGTAGCAATGTTATTATGTTCTCTATTATTTTTCTAGCATTGTAGAAGAGCCCACCAGCTAAGACGTTCCCCCCTACCCCCACCCCCGACTCAGGATAAACATAAAATGAGAGCTGTAATAGAGGACATTTAATTTTAGTTCCTCTTCTGTGGTTGGAAGGAATAAAGGATTTATGGTAAATTTATAGTCTAGTTTTGACCTGTGCTAAAACTATGGACTGTGCTAATTTTCAGTTCTGCACCAACTAGATAATATCAGGCAGAGACTGAACTATCTGGCCACAAGATCAATAGACACGTTAGCTCAATTACTTAAACTGATAGTGACCACTGCGTGCTTTTAGTGGAAGAAAATCACCAGCTATAAAGGAATCTGTGACCCAGGAAATGTTGCACTGAAGTTTTCATTTATCGAAAAGAATAACTTTAGGCTGAAGGGAAAATAATACCAAAGGAAGAGAACTTTAAAAAATAAATTATGCTAGTTTCTTCTATAAAAGTAGATGTTTACCTTTTAACAACTTTCAACCAATCAGGCCCATATATAGTTTGAATGTTATAAATTAAAAAAATGCACCTTTTTACAAATTACTTCTTCTACATGTACATAATGGCTATAGAAAAACTAGGTGTAGAAACAGAGAATAATTTAGGGAGTTTTATTAGAGAGCATATCACGTGACAAAGGAGACATAATTTCCACTCATTTCTGAAATCAATTCTGCTCTCCTTTTCTTCTCTTTCATATACATTAATATTCCCTCAGATTATACTTCTCTCCGTCACTAGAGACTATTCCAGTAAATTAAAAACATACAAAGGAGGTAGGGAGATGAATACACAAAAGAATTTAGGGCTAAAGAAGAGTAAAATTTTAAAGTGACTTTAAGTGCCAATAGAATCCTACAATCTTGACATATGAATAATTTAAATTACATGGATATAAACTGCTGATAGGCATTTGAGAAACTTCAGAATTTATTCAGCTCAGAAAAAATGAATAAATAAGTAAGGAAGGATCCTAAATTAGATGGTTCTAACAAAATATATACAATGATTTATTTCCACTAGCACTATCTGGGAAGCCCATTTTTATGTCCAGCAGTATTTCAATGTGATTTGGTAATTTTCCTTTTTAGAAAAAAGATTAAAGAAGTTGTTGTTGTTGTTTTTAATGTTCCCGGCAGAAAAGTTTTTTGAGAAATAAATTAATAATAGCTTAAGATTTATGTTTAAGAAAGCATTATATAGTTACATAATTTTTGTATTAAATCATAAGCATTTCAGTTTTGCATAAGATTCACTGAAACCTACAATTTTTATTTACCTTTTAGCAATTTCAGATCTAATAAATATCATCCCCTTTCCCACAACTGCATCCAGTGGAAAGGTAGTGGAATCAGGCAGGTAAAGATTGAAATATTTGTTTTATTATGATGGTAGGATTCAGATATGCTGCAGTTTTGGCTTGCCAAAACCACACCCTGAAATAGATATACAGGGTGATATATTAGATATACACCCAGTATATTGTATGACTGGATACCATGGGCCTTGGCAATCTGAAGGCTCACTATAAGAAGAAGAAAAGAATAATTGTGTTCTATATCCAAGGTGCTCCAAAGTCAGCCCAATATCCAAACTGAACAAATCATTTTTCTAAATTTGCTAAAAAGTACTTGGGTCTTCCCAAGGACTTGGACCAGAAGTATTACTCTAGCTAATATTTCGAAAAAGGGGTGCTATTTAGAACATAGGAAGAACAATCCCAGTGCTGTTCAAGAGTTGTTTGAACACTACTGATGATTCAGCATTTTTGACCCAGCCACATAAATGACAATGGCACCCCCAACCAAGCATTGTGACATTACTACACATAGTGCCAGAAATATGCTCCTTCTTCATATTCCAGTACCACCTATATATTGATAGCATCTATCAGAGTTCATGAACATTTACTTTTTATTTGTCTTCTTCCTATTGTCTCCAAATTCCTTAAGAACAACCACTATCCAATTTGAACCCATTTCACATTGTAGGGGCTCAGGTGTATGTTTAAATAGGTTGATAAATTAATAACCATGTCTCCCCAGTTTCCAAAATCAACTAATTTTTTTTCCCTTATGGTTACTTATAGTTATATTGATGTCAGTTACATTTCAGAAACATATCAAAGAATCTCAAAGACTGTCTTTGCCTTAGCTTTTAAAGTTCTATAAAGCAAATATTTTATTTAAAACATTTACAACTCCAGTGTACATATAAATATCTGCCCAACATTATTTACATTTAAAGATATTACTTGTTTGGAGTCCCACAGGGGTGGCTCAGATGGTAAAGAATCTGTCTGCAATGCAGAATACCCAGGTTTGATCCCTGGGTCAGGAAGATCCCTGAAGGAGAAATCGGCAACCCACTCCACTATTCTTGCCTGGAGCATTCCATGGATGGGCCATGGGTTACAGTCCATGGGGTTGCAAACCATTGGACATGACTGTGTGACTCACACACACACAGGGATAATAATGGGTATGGCATGGTGCTCTCTTGAAAATTCATTGTAATTCTGAACATCTGCTAAAGTGGGAAGTGGATTCCTTAGCAGCATAAAGAAAATCACATACTCTTCAAGTTACATTAAAAAAAGCACATATGTACCTTAAAGAGATTATGAATTAATGGGCTTTATAAAAAGAGAATGCAATTAGAAGTTCAAAAGTTTATTTTTCCTTTTCAACTATGAAATTCCACATTATTAGAAAAATCATTAAGAGTTTTACAACAGAGTATTTTTTAAAAATCTCGGTAAAATGAGTGTTAATATATTATTTCTTTATAGTTTTTTAGGTTTAAATTTCTGTGATATATAATGAAGCTCCTTGCAACACAAACAACACCAAACCAATACAAACAATTTTTTTTGTATTTTATAATGCAAAAGTACATGGGTTAGTTTCTACAGGAGAGAAAAACACATAAATCATTTTTGCCCTCTAGTTATTGTCTTGTTCCAAATTCTAGTTTAGAAGATTATAATCACCACCTAGTATAATTTGAGAGTAGTTGTCATACATGAGATCTTTCCTGGTGGCTCAGATGGTAAAGAATCCACCTGCAATGTGGGAGATCTGGGTTCAAACCCTGGGCTGGGAAGATCTCCTGGAGAAGGGAATGGATACCCGCTCCAGTATTCTTGCTAGTTACATAAAAAGTACTAAAAAACAAAGCATTTTGAATGGAAAGAAAGTTCTAATATATAATACAAAATAATTAGGATAAGAAGCCTAAGTTTTTTAAATAAATTACTCATTTAATCACTTTAACTTTTTAGTTGTAAACAATATTTCTTTATTAAAAAAAAAAAACAGTGATGATTTTTGTCAGAAATAACAATTCCAATTCACTGAAGTCAACTTCAATCTGATGCATTTGAGTGTATTTTGAGCCAATCATAGGCTACATGATTTCCAGGTTAAAAAAAAAAAATCAAAACATACAATTAATCCCCAAAAAACAAGTTAGTTTGACTTTAAACACAAATGCTTACCACCAATTTAGACACTCCTCTGACTTACAGATGTAAATGCCTAAAGGCCGAATAGACATATTTACTTGATGGTTCTAAAGTTCACTTCTAAAAAATGAAACTACAAAGAAGTCATCATTCTCAGACACAACTCAACTATTTCAGTTGTGTCTGTCTCAACTGAAATAAAGAATATTAAGTAAACACTGTGCTTTTTATTCCAGGCCTTAAATTGAAAGAAAAGAGGAATATCGCCTTTTGTGTTCCTATCTAAGTCTTAGCCTTGATCTTTTTCTTGGAACACAAGACTACACTCCTGACCTCATTTCTGGCCTAAAGTTTGAAATGGCACAAGTGGAATGAACCTTTTACTCTAGGAATTATGCAACAAAAAAGGGAGAAAGAGGCAATCCTGTCCCAGGCAAGCGCCAATCTTTGATTTCCTTATGTTAAAACTTTCACCACCACCACCCGCCTGTCTGAATCTTACTATAGAAATCCAGGGAGCATTTGTTGCTAGAAAGAAAATATAGTACTCAGATTAGCTGCCCTGCTAAGTACTTGAATTCCAAGAAACTGCAAAAACACATATAATATTAATGGAAAAACAGTAACCAGAATTCAATAAAAAATGATAAAATGGAGGGAAAAAAATTAAAGAATAAAAAATAGGGAGAATATGAGTCCCAACTCAAAGATGCATTTACCATGGAAAACTTAAAATTTTAAGGGAAAAGGCTTTATTCACTTTCCAAAAGGAAACACACACACACACACACACACATACACACACACACACCCCAAGGTTGCTAAAGAATTATTCAAATCTTTATCAAAATGTGTCCATGCCACAGAAAGCTGTACTTATGAAGTTATTTTCAAATTAGCAGAAAATACTTTTTTCCTTAAGTATCCCCTTTTCCCAAATAGTTCATGAATATTGGTGCTTACCCACTTCAAAATGATGAATTCTGTGCCTAAATCTCTGATAAAGAGAAAATTATAGTATGTCTTCCAGCCACTGGTAGATTCCATCCTTGTTGTAGCCACTGACCCCAGCATTGATAAAATATTTTCACCCACAAAGTCCATTAACTATTCATGGGAAATAAAAAAGACTCTGAGCAGTAAAATAAAGTCTCTTTTTACCTTTGTGCTTAGTCTCACATGTCCATAGGGAGCCGCATGAACAGGCCTCAGAGCTGGTCCTTCCAGACTGGCGTTCCTAGTGGGAAAAGGCTGCACAGACGCCTCAGCTCAGGGCCCAGTGCAGAGGCACCGCGCCCAGCATCTCAATTCAAGATGGCGACGGCAGGACGTGCGTAGAGACGCCACACCTGGGCACTGTGATTACAACCCGTGAGCATCACAGCTGCACCCACTCCCCAGAACTCTGCGCCCTCCCCCACTGTTGTTGTTTAGTTGTGTCTGACTCTTTTGTGACCACATGGACTGTAGCCCGTCAGGCTCCTCTGTCCATTGGATTTCCTAGGCAAGAATACTGGAGTGGGTTGCCGTTTCTTTCTCCATACCGTGGTGATAAGATACCCGATAAAGCAGCCCAGCCTCTGGCCTTCCCAGGAGATCATCTAATCTAGAGCATGAGCTTGCAGCTCTCTATTCTTTCATCAGAGCATAAAACTAGCCTTTGCTTCTGACCTAAACCTGGTCTTGTTCTACTGACTCAAAGGACACCAGGCAAGAGGACCCTTGTTGAGGCTCACTTGAGTGGTCAGTAATGTTATCTCCCAAGGATATTTGTCTGCTTGAAATATCTCCTACTTGAGTCTTCAGTGATTCAAAGCTAGCTTACACATATCTAAAATTTCTCCAGAAGTACATCACTTTTGGATGGGCAGGTGGGCATGTGGAAGAGGGTAGGAGTGGATGGCTTTAGGTGCAGCCACTTGCTGAAGCAGAATCAAGTATTACTCTCAGTCATATAGGTCCTAGAGTTGAAACCGAATTATCAGTCCAAATTTCAATTCTGCTTTAATGCATAAGAGCTCAGACCCTGGGGGCAGGTTGCTCAAGCTGTGAGTCCCTTCCTAGCTTTGTGACCTTGGACAGTTTATTTAATCTTTATTCTTAAGTTTCTTTAGCGCTAAAATGAGGACAGTAAGAGTCCTCATAGTACTACCGTGAGGATTAAATGAATGTGTAAAATTAAAGAATTTAGAACTGTACCTTACACAAACACAGGAAGAGCATGTAAATATTAAATTTTAACCACTAAGTTTTCCTTAAGGAATCCTTGGTGAACTTCTTAATCTATTAAAAAGTTCAGCATTTAAATCCCTCTCCTTTCAGGAAGATCCTCATCCCTGTGAAGTTTTTCCCAATTTTCCTGAGGCCTCTGAATTCCAAGGTGTTTTTGAAATGATAACTTCTGTCTAAACACTAAAATCCAGTTCCTTGTTTAGGCCAATTGGGAAAATTCTGAGAGCTTCCTTTAGATGAATATTCTGAAAATAAAACTCACTGACTCCAAGTTGACAATTTTAAAGAGCAGCTTTTCTAGCAAATGTTCATCCTAACAAAGTACACAGCTATGAGAAATTTTACAATATGGACATATTTCAATATGTTTCAATACATTTCAACTATTCATAAAGTTGAAGGTATAATGTTAGTGAAAACACAGAGCTTTGGACAGGGCCCAACCATCTTCGTTTTAGTGGTGGATCAAAAAGATGCTAAAATTTCTATATAAACACCTCAACCCTGCTCAAGAACTTGGATAATTTCTCTGTTGAGACAGATAAGACAATATATTTATAGCTACTATTCACTTGAGCTATTAAAGAGCTTCACAGAAATTCTTTAAAATGTCCAATATTGAGTTTATGGACACACCACCCTGAAAATACTCAATCTTGTGTAAAATATCCAATGTTAAGGCTCTAAAAATTAAGAGTAAACACTGCACATTTACCTTTTGGATGTAATTATTTAGTACTATTAATATTAGAGACTATGCACTGTGAGGAAAGCTGGCACCGAAGAATTGATGCCTTTGAACTGTGGTGTTGGAGAAGACTCTTGAGAGTCCCTTGGACTGCAAGGAGAGCCAACCAGTCCATTCTGAAGGAGATCAGCCCTGGGATTTCTTTGGAAGGAATGATGCTAAAGCTGAAACTCCAGTACTTTGGCCACCTCATGCAAAGAGTTGCCTGATTGGAAAAGACTCTGATGCTGGGAGGGATTGGGGGCAGGAGGAGAAGGGGACGACAGAGGATGAGATGGCTGGATGGCATCACTGACTCGATGGACGTGAGTCTGAGTGAACTCCGGGAGTTGGTGATGGACAGGGAGGCCTGGCGTGCTGTGATTCATGGGGTCACAAAGAGGCGGACACGACTGAGACTGAACTGTCTGAACTGAACTGATGGACCAGATTTAGCTCATTTGACTATTTTTTTATTATATTCAATGGCCAAAATATTTAGTGATTTCTTACAACAAAAGCTATTGTTAAAAGTATATCTTTATGATGATGCTTGCTTTCATTTTTGTTAGGTATTCAATTACTTTAAGGATTATAATTAAATTTACTTCAAGAAAGTTCAGTTCAGTTCAGTTGCTCAGTTGTGTATGACTCTATGTGACCCCATGGACTGCAGCACGCCAGGCTTCCTTGTCCATCACCAACTACCAGAGCTTGCTCAAACTCATGTTCATCGAGTTGGTGATGCCATCCAACCATCTCATCCTCTGTTGTCCCCTTCTCCTTCTGCCTTCAATCTTTCCCAGTGAGTCAGTTCTTTGCATCAGGTGGCCAAAGTATTGGAGTTTCAGCATCAGCAGCAGTCCTTCCAATGAATATTCAGGACTGATTTATTTTAGGATGGACTGGTTGGATCTCCTTGCAGTCCAAGGGACTCTCAAGAGTCTTCTACAACACCATAGTTCAAAAGCATCAGTTCTTTGGTGCTCAGTTTTCTTTACAGTCCAACTCTCACATCCATACATAACTACTGGAAAAACCATAGGTTTGACTAGATGGACCTTTGTTGGGCAAAGTAATGTCTCTGCTTTTTAATATGCTTTCTCAGATGGTCATAGCTTTTCTTCTAAGGAGTAAGAATCTTTTAATTTCATGGCTGCAGTCACCATCTGCAGTGATTTTGGAGTCCCTAAAAATAAAGTCTGTCACTCTTTCAATTGTTTCCCCATCTATGTGCCATGAGGTCATGGGACCAAATGCCAAGATCTTAGTTTTCTGAATGTTGAGTTTTAAGCCAACTTTTTCCCTCTCCTCTTTCACTTTCATCAAGAGGCTCTTTAGTTCTTCTTCACTTTCTGCCATAAGGGTAGTGTCATCTGAGTATCTAAAGTTATTGATATTTCTCCTGGAAATCTGGATTCCAGCTTGTTCTTCATCCAGCCTAGGATTTCACATGATATACTCTGCATATAACTTAAATAAGCAGGGTGACAACATACAGTCTTAACATACTCCTTTCCCAATTTGGAACCAGTTTGTTGTTCCATGTTGGTTCTAACTGTTGCTTCTTGACCTGCTTCTTGATTTCAAGAAAACTGTTTATATCCTATTATTATCAAAATGTATATCATTTCTACCTCTTCGCATACACAAACTCCCCTACCCAGATCATTTCACAGTGCTAAATTCATTTAAACATAATCAATCTTCCCTTTCCTATCACCAGTATTTCTGTGCAGTCCTACAATATTCAGAGCTATAAAATTATTATGTAAAAATTGGAACAAAACTATGCATTTAACCATTGTTCACCATCATTTACATGGATTTTTATATTCCTTAATTCTCCTTTTCTTTTAAAAATCACAATTTATTTTCTAAAAGAAAAAAAAAAAACTAACATTCATGAACTAATAGAAGTTTAGCTCCTTTATTTCATAAGCTTCTAAAACAAACAAGCAACTGAAAGCTGAAACTTATAAGGAATTAAGGGTACAAGCATACTAAGGAGCATGCATCTATTGCCATAATTAGAGTCAGAATTGGGATCCATCTCTATATTTGTCTGATGTAAATATCTGGATAACTTTCTTAGCACAGCACAGTTCCCTTAAATACATTTAAAATATCAGATGTCTATACATGCCAGAATAAATGAAGGGATCTTTCACTTTATATCTGGATAATTAGTTTTAAGTAGACTCAGTCTGCTTTCTAAATTCTCTATTCACAATACAAGGAAGATAAATACATTTTTCAGTGTAGATAACATAAGAATTATTTTAAAAAGTCATATCGACTCTCAGTATGAAAAGCTATTAAGTAGCTGTGCCCACAATGTCTTTGCTATCATCATCAACTTTGATTTACTGAGCACTCATTGGTATTGTGCTAGATATCAACAGCATATTTTAAATGCTTATTAAGCTTCAGTTAATCTATCCAGATTTACTCCAATGGCATACATACTAAGACATTTCTTTGAAAAAATGCAGTGTGCCATCTCTCAGTGCTTATTCCAACAAAGAAAATGTATTTTTTTTTTTTCAAATCAGTTGATTTGGAAACACTGAAGAAAAAAACAAAACCTAGAAACACAATTGCATTTAATAGCTCCTCTTTCATGCTTCTGTCTCTTTCTAAATGAATTTTGGAAGAACAAAATTAATAGCTGAGAAGTACTGGAGGAAAAAATTCAATGAAGGGAAAAAAATAAATGGTTTCAAATACTTACATTCCATGATGACACCACAGTGTTCATTGCTTTTATTACTGCATTAAAAGAGGCATCATCAAGTGACAAAAACATTTTTATTTCTTAGTAAGTTAAGAATGAAATATGCTTACTTTTCTAAAGAATACATGAATATGTAGAATTCAGATAAGTGAAGTCTCAGATCATTCTTTACGTATATTAAAGTGCTTTTCCCTTAGCATGATTTTTAATAAGTTCATTTTGTGATACCAAGCCATTTAACAAAAGATTTGAGAAAATAAATACACTTTATAAGGTCCTCTGTTTGAACTCCATTGCCATCACCTTGAAAAAAAAATAATCAGTTGGACTGAATATTTAGAGAATTATTACAAATCTCTAAGTCCTAATAAAAGATCTTAAGGATATCGAGTTAGGTATATCTACCAGTCAATGCTACCTCTTCTCTGCTTCTGAGAACATGGGAGACTTGTATTTCCTCACCCTTTTGAAGTTATTCATGGCCATTGACCTTTTGGGTAATGATAGATAATCAAAAGTGCATTTCTTTTCCAGGTGGAGGCATTTAATTGTTGGTGCTCAGGGCTTAACCGCCTCTCCCTGCAAATTCCTTCATTAATAGTGGAAACACCTGCTGCTAGGGAAACACAACACTCAACTGCCCTTGGGAAGCTGCTTACACCTGCAGTGGACTTTTGAGGGAAAAACAGATTTCAGTTGTTTTAAGCCACTGAGATTTTGGAGTTTGTTTCTATGGTGTAATTAAGCCATTCTGATGAATATAAGTACATGCAATAATTACAGGCAAAAACTACACTTTTAAATTTTTATTTTATTTTTCAATTTGGCCATGCTGCAAGGCTTGTGGGATCCTAATTCCCTACCAGGGATCCAACACTGCCTGATGGTGAAAGTGCTGAGTACTAACCACTGGGAAACCAGAGGATTCCTCAAAACCACACATTCTTAACATGAAACATACATAGTTCATAGTTTGTTAATGACCTGACAGTGATGACCAGTATATGCAGGACATCAGAACTAATCACTTTAATTATAATGGTAATTCTTTGTTTATTTTCTATTGTCAATAAAATTCTTAACAAAATTAGGCAACTGGCACTTTTTATTTGGTTTATTAGCAGAGAATGATACTTCCTGATATCTATTGATTTACCATCTATAACTTTTGTCTTATTTGCCAGTTAACATTGCTCTATCCTTTAAGACCTAATGCAAACTTCTCCACCAGAACTCTGCTGCTTCACAAATAATATTATTTTGTCCTTTACACATTATTATATTTAAAATTTTCAATTAGTTTGCTAAAGATATTTGAATTTCTTTGGTTATATCGATACCTCAAAATGTGCCAACAGGTATTCTACATGAAGGAAACAACCAGTCCTTCATAGACTTACTTTGTGAATCTCTTCTATTCCATCTTCTGAATCTATATTTTGTCCTGACTGACCTTTTTAGATGCCCTCTTAATTCTTAATTTTTCTTCTGTCCTAACTGGAACTTGATGTTAGAGACTATATTTTACTGCCTAAGGGTTTTTTTTCCCTGAAACTTGAAATTAAGTCCATTTTGCCTAGTGTGTTCTACAATATGTTATCATTTCCATCATCATCACTTTTAACTCCCTCCATAACTCTCAATTTCTTTGCTCTTTATTTGATTTTGGTTTGTTTTACCCACTTGTCTGGTGGCTCAGCAGTAAAGAATCCACATGCAATGCAGGAGAAAGTGGCAGAAGACCTGGGTTCAATCCCTGAGTCAGGAAGATCCAGTGGAGAAGGAAATGGCAACCCACTCCTAACCTGCCAGGCTCCTCTGTCCATGGGGATTCTCCAGGCAAGAATACTAGAGTGGGTTGGCATGACCTCCTCCAGGGGACCTTCCCAACCCAGGGATTGAACCCAGGTCTCCTGTATTGCAGGTGGATTCTTTACCATCTGAGCCACCAAGGAAGCCCAAGAACACTGGACTGAGTAGCCTATCCCTTCTCCAGGGGATCTTCCAGACCCAGGAATCCAGTCAAGGTCTCCTGCACTGCAGGTGGATTCTTTACCAGCTGAGCTACTAGGGAAGTGCTGAGCCACTGGGGAAGCCCCAAAAGGCCCTTATCAAGATCTTTATCTTGCTTAATGTATGGGCAGCATCTGAAGTATTTGTTTTCTCCCTCTGTAAAACAAGTTCTTCACTTAGTTTCCAGGATACCATTCCCTCCTGGATTTCCTCCTACTTTTCTGTCCATTTCATAGACTTTTTGATTATTTTTCTTCATCTTTCCAACCTGGAAATGCTGGCAAGCCCAAGGCTCTGTCCTTTAACTTATTTAGATTTTTAATTTCCACCTTGTCCCTAGAGCTTATCAAGATTCATGGCTTTAAATACCATCTTCATTTTGATATTTAACTAAAACCAAATATTTAGTTCAGTCCTCTTCTCTGGGTACTCAGGTAGGCAACTGGTTTCTTGTCATTTTCTCTTGCATGTCTGATAGGAATTCTATGTTAAAAATGCATTGAACTAACATTTTGATATTTCTCTAAACTACTGAACCCAAAGCGTTCTTTCAGAACTATTCCTATTCAAAGTCAAAGATGATTCCATTCCTTTGGTTTCTTGGGGGTAAAAATACTGTCAAACTTTTTACTCCTATTACTCCACAAACTGAGGCTGACAGCAAATCTCTTCTGCTTGACCACTTGTTACCACCCTAACTGGCACTACCCTCTTCTACACCATCCTTTGCCATCATGAATTTTGCAATAACTTCTGCCAAACTCAGAATTTTAATATGACCATCCAATGGCCCAAGGCCTTGCAAGATTCTTTTTCCTTATTTGTGGAAGAACTTATAACTTGATGCTAAAAATAGAATATATCACAAATAATAGAATATCTCAGCTTGCTGTTTAACACTGTAAATTGACATATGACTATGTTACATCTATGGCAAATGTAAAGGGGTTTCGCAGATATAATTAAGATCTCTAATCAATTGAGTTAATTAAAACGATAGCATCCTGGTGGGCCTGGCTTAATCGAGTGAAGGCTTTAAAATAGACCTAGAAGTCAGAGACAGAAGTCTAGAGTGTGGTTTCTCTGCTATCCTTAAAGAAGTAAGATGTTGTGTTGTGAGAGGATGTGAGGGTTCTAGCTGAAAGCAGAACCCAGTTGACAGACAAAAAACAGGCACCTCAGTCCTACAATCATACTTTCCTATGAAAAATTGTATTATACATAAATTATAAAAACTTCTTAATAATCCTGTAATCTAATTAATGTCTAAAATAATATTTGCACTTACTTATTGATATTAGGTGGAGAAGGAAATGGCAACCCACTCCAGTATTCCTGCCTGGAGAATCCCATGGCCATGGGATAGCAAAGAGTCGGACACGACTGAGTGACTTCATACTGGTATTAGGAAAGTGACTGATAACATTAATAAGAGTTCTTTGGAATAAGAGTTTCTGGTTGGACCAAGAAAAGAGGGCTTCTCAGGTGGCACAGTGGTAAAAAAAAAAAAATCCACCTGCCAATGCAGGAAGTGTAGGTCTAATCCCTGGGTCGGGAAGACCCCCTGGAGAAGGAAACAGCAAACCTTTCCAGTATTCTTGCCTGGAAAATTCCACAGACAGAGGATCCTGATGGGCTACAATACATGGGGGTGAAAAGAGATGGGACATGACTGAGTGATTGAGCACACACATGCACACCAAGAAAAGAATAATGTAAGACAAAATGATTTTTGACAGACAACACAAGTTCTGGCAGATTGTAAGCAAGGGGTATAAATAGGAGAGGACAAACAAGGTTAAGTGGAACCTTAGAACAAAGAAAAAAGACTGGTCTAGTTCTACTGAAATTTGGGGCCAGATGATACTTTGTTTTCTGAGGTATAGTATTCTGTATTGTAGTAAGTTTAGCAGCACCCTTGACCTCTATCCACTGGATCCAGTCTCATTTTCTTTCCAGTTAGAACAACTAAAATGTCTGCTGACATGGCCAAATGCTTCAAAGAACAGACTTTCTCCCTTTTTCTTCCTAATTGAAAATTATTAGTATATAAGAATAAAAATAAGGATATTAAAGTTCTCAGTTCAGTTCAGTTCGGTCGCTCAGTCGTGTCCGACTCTGTGCAACCCCATGACTCGTAGCACGCCAGGCCTCCCTGTCCACCACCAACTCCCGGAGTTCACTGAGACTCACGTCCATCAAGTCAGTGATGCCATCCAGCCATCTCATCCTCTGTCGTCCCCTTCTCCTCCTGCCCCCAATCCTTCCCAGCATCAGAGTCTTTTCCAATGAGTCAACTCTTCACATGAGGTGGCCAAAGTACTGGACTTTCAGCTTTAGCATCATTCCTTCCAAAGAAATCCCAGGGCTGATCTCCTTCAGAATGGACTGGTTAGATCTTCTTGCAGTCCAAGGGACTCTCAAGAGTCTTCTCCAACACCACAGTTCAAAGGCATCAATTCTTTGGCGATCAGCCTTCTTCACAGTCCAACTCTCACATCCATACATGACCACAGGAAAAACCATAGCCTTGACTAGACGAACCTTTGTTGGCAAAGTAATGTCTCTGCTTTTGAATATGCTATCTAGGTTGGTAATAACTTTTCTTCCAAGGAGTAAGCATCTTTTAATTTCATGGCTGCAGTCACCATCTGCAGTGATTTTGGAGCCCCCAAAAATAAAGTCTGCCACTGTTTCCACTGTTTCCCCATATATTTCCCATGAAGTGATGGGACTGGATGCCATGATCTTCGTTTTCTGAATGTTGAGCTTTAAGCCAACTTTTTCACTCTCCTCTTTCACCTTCATCAAGAGGCTTTTTAGTTCCTCTTCACTTTCTGCCATAAGGGTGGTGCATCTGCATATCTGAGGTTATTGATATTTCTCCCGGCAATCTTGATTCCAGCTTGTGCTTCTTACAGCCCAGCGTTTCTCATGATGTACTCTGCATAGAAGTTAAATAAGCAGGGTGACATTATATAGCTTTGATGTACTCCTTTTCCTATTTGGAACCAGTCTGTTGTTCCATGTCTAGTTCTAACTGCTGCTTCCTGACCTGCATACACATTTCTCAAGAGGCAGGTCAGGTGGTCTGGTATTCCCATTAAGTTCTAGATCCAGATTATCTGGGGTCATAAAATTCTAAATATATGATCAGCAAAAAACATAAAATTTCTTTGTGTACTCAAAGCAATTTTTTCATTCTTATGAAATTTCCCTCTCCCTGAGATGTATTGATAAACAAGAACTCAATGCTTGGGCTTGCTTCAGAGAAAGTGATATACCATCACCTTCTCCACAAGGGAGCATTTGTTATAGACTTTGAAGTATATATTTTATCTGGAATACACAATGAAAGTGATGATAAAAATGTGAAAGTAACAACTGCCTCTAGCCTTAATTATTGTCAGAGTGTTCACCATACATACTGTTCTAACATTTGAGAGAGTATGAAGAGAATGGGCGTCCATTGGCATAAGATAAGAACAATCGAGAAGGAAAAATAAAATTTCAAATTAAATTATTTTAGTTAAAATTTTTAATTAAATAAATAAAAATAAATTTATTTCCCCTGGAAAGGAAACATCAGTCTGCTCCAGCACTCTCGCCTGGGAAATCCCATAGACAAGAGGGTTGCACTGAAGTGACTTAGCAAGCACAAAGTAAATTAATTAATTTAAAAACAAAGAAAAGCTATGAAATAAAAAAGCAAAGCAATGAATTGTCAGGTACTGTTATATTATATTATAGGTACTGTTATATTATAGGTACTGTTATATTATAGCCCTGTCAGGTACTGAATACATTATACCAGCCAACTAAGCAGTAAATGGGGCTTTACAGTAGTAGTGTAGGACTGCTGCTGCTGCTGCTGCTAAGTCACTTCAGTCGTGTCCGACTCTGTGCGACCCCATAGACAGCAGCCCACCAGGCTCCCCCGTCCCTGGGATTCTCCAGGCAAGAACACTGGAGTGGGCTGCCATTTCCTTCTCCAATGCATGTAAGTGAAAAGTGAAAGTGAAGTCGCTCAGTCGTGTCTGACTCTTAGCCACCCCATGGACTGCAGCCCACCAGGCTCTTCCATCCATGGGATTTTTCCAGGCAAGAGTACTGGAGTGGGGTGCCATTACCTTTTCTGACAGATCTATTTAAGAAGAGAAGTCTGGAAATGTATCTAAGAAAAAATATATATTTAATACACAATACTGAAGATCCACTAGGGGAGAAAATGGCAACCCACTCCAGTATTCTTGCCTGGATTATTTCATGGACAGATGAGCCTGTTGGGCTACAGTCCATGAGGTCACAAAGAGTTGGACACAACTGAGCAACTGAAAAATGCACACATGCATTGGGAAAATTTACAAGAATTTTTAAAAGAAAACTCATTAAAATAGTCTTGGGACAATGGATTAATAGTTTAATCAGTTACAACATACACTATTACTGCTTTGAAGCATATGAAGGAAAAAAAAAAAAAGACTGGGTTACTATTTCATTCTTTGATAGACTCCTTGTTCTGTACTCTACCCTGAAAAGTCTATTCTTAAAAGCAGCCCATGTGATAATTTAAAAACATGTTAGACCACGTCAATATCTTTTCAAGTGTTTTTTCGTCTTTCCATCCCACTCAGCATGAAAACCAAGTCTGTAAATGGTCCAGATCAGTTCAGCCGCTCAACTGGGTATGGCTCTTTGTGACCCCATGGACTGCACCACTCCAGGCTTCCCTATCCATAACCCACTCCAGGTACTTGCTCAAAGTTATATCCAGTGAGTCGGTGATGCCATCCAACCATCTCATCCTCTGTTGTCCCCTTCCCCTCCTTCCTTCAATCTTTCCCATTATCAGGGTCTTTTCCAACGAGTCAGTTCTTCACATCTGGTGGCCAAAATATTGGAACTTCAGCTTCAGCATCAGTCCTTCCAATGAATATTCAGGACTGATTCTCTTTAGGATGCACTGGTTGGATCTCTTTGCAGTCCAAGGGATTCTCAAGAGTCTTCTCCAACACTACAGTTCAAAAGCATCAATTCTTGAGTGTTCAGCTTTCTTTATGGCCCAGCTCTCACATCCATACATGACTACTGGAAAAACCATAGCTTTGACTAAATGGACCTTTGTAGACAAAGTAATGTCTCTGCTTTTTAATATACTGTCTAGGTTTGTCCACAAGGCCCAAATAATTCAGTTTTTCTTCTACATGTCTGATTTTTTTCTACCATTCCTCCCCACTGCTTCCTTTGGTCCACCCACTCTGGGCTTGTTTCTGTCCGATAAGCATGGCTTGTGTTCTCCTGTCTCAGGGCTTTTTCTGTTTCCTTTACTTGCAATTCTCTCTTCTCAGAGTTCTGTGATTTCTTTTCTCCTTCAGTAATATGTGTAATGCCACCTTCTCAGAGAAGCATTCCCCTTCCACTCTAACTAGAGTATCCTGTCCTGTAAGCCAGGACCATTTTATTCAATGCTATATTCCTAATGCTAATATTGGTGCCCAGAACAGAACAGAGATTCATTTGTTAAATAATATCTGGATAAATGACTACATGAATGAATAAATAACTTCATAATTTAAATATTTCAGCTTTTATATTTCTAAAAACCAGAGTCACTCAGCTTGTTTAGATTTATACAACAATTTTATTTTTGCTGTAATGTTATAAATTCAAGCAAACAATGTAAAATAAAAAAGCTGACTGGTGACTTGTTTTTTCCCTGGTTACATTTCTACTAGAAAAACCTTAAATCAAAAGGACTAGAATATTCTGACCCAATGAAGAGTATGAAAAGTGAAAGTAAAAGTATTATTCGCTCAGTCAAATCCGACTCTTTGTGACCCCACGGACTGTATCCCACCAGGCTCCTCTGTCCTTGGCCTTCTCCAGGCAAGAATACTGGAGTGGGTAGCCATTCCCTTCTTCAGGGGATCTTCCTGACCCAGGGATTGAACCCATGTCTCCTTCATTGCATGCAGAATCTTTATCATCTGAGCCATCAGGGAAGACCAGTGAAGAGTATAAAATAATTGTGGATCAGAAATTACCAAAAAAAAAAAAAGAAGTCAGTGAAAAAACTATCCTGCCCCAAATTCATGTTCCTAGTAATATTTTGTATCCCCAAAGAGATATTATTCCCTCCTTGAGACAGTTACCAGTTTGCCTTGGTCCAGAATTTGCTTTCCCAGAGTAGAAATCCCACATAGAAAGCTGCCCTAGACTTGCATAGACTCCAGGTTCAACCATTGTCCAGTAAGTAAACTTGGGACATTTTCAGATACCTTGCCAACCTGGTCTAAGGTATTAGGAATATATTTCTCAGGTTCTTGTGTGTGATGGTGGCCCATTTTCCCATTATTTGAAGACAAAACTTAGTTTTAATTTATTTAATTCTGGATAATTTCTATGTCAAGGATTTAAAACAGAGATTGAGATTCTGAGCCAAGAGTAAGTATTACCTCCTTCATTTTCATTTCCTAGCTCTGCTTCATGGCTCAATATCTGCTTTCTCATGCCTTAGTGAGTTAAAAGTAAATGCTTTCACTGCCTGAATGGCTCACTACTGTTACACTTTGTTCAAACTACCCTTGATAACAATAGTTTTCCACCTATGTTGCCCTAACAATAGTTTATTTCTGGAAATTGCTTTACTTGTCTAATGGTTTTCCACCTCAGTACCCTGTAGACACCTGCACCTCTTCTCCATAAGATAGAGAATTGGCTACTTCAACCCTTTGCCAGAAATTTTTCCCAATTTTGCAGTTTTTGAAACTTTAGTCCAGTAGAGTGACTCTTCTGCCCTGTGTTCTGCCAAGATTTCTATAAATTGAGCTAAGGTTAATTGCCTCCTGAGGAAGGCTCTTCAATATTGTGCCCTTCTTGTCCACCGCAAAACAGAAATAGCTAGTTATCTCAGGTCTTTTTCATGTTTAAAAGAAATAAGTTAATAGCCAGTGGCAAAATTCCTGTTTCAAGGGTGGCAAAAACATTTTGTTTGTTCAATTAAAGTGTCTCTGATACCTTTAGGTATGGACCAGTTTGCCTTTCTCAATCTCTGCACTTCAGTTTGCTGAAATGCATCCTGGAGCAGAGAGCTCTTGAACTGCCTCTCCGGACATGAGATAATTAGAGGACCATACACAGAATATTGGCACGAACTTTGCTGATTTTCCCCCACCCCCACTACTTTAGGTGGGATAAGCTTTCACACAAAAAGTGCAGTGATCAATCCAGACACAACTCATTATCATTTCCAAGGGCAGGAAGGAAGTCTCTACTCAGAAACATCAGTGGTTTTGTTTCCCAGATAAGCTTCCTGAGTGACATGGAATTCAGATATAGATAAAGCACACGTATCTTACATGGACTTGCTTCTTCTGCCAATTAGTAAACAAAAGAAAATGAAAGTGCTTTTTATTTGATAGATGTTGTCTACAAACATCTAGAGCAAACATAATTATTGGTGATTTCTTAGAATTAAGACCACTTTAAAGTCAAAAGCCTAAAAACATCAGTGTTATTCAACATCATGCCAGAGGAAGTTTATAGCACACTGAAGAGCTTTATAAAAATCTTTTGTAAATTCAGACTTTATTGTAATATCCACTAAAGGATTGCAAATACAAATATATATTGAAAATGGAGGCTTAATTCCCCCTATTGCAAATAAAGAAGATTTTCCTTCTCTCATTTTCCTCAGCTTATTCACTTTGGAAAATCTGTAAGTTTTAAATACTAGCTCCTCCCCTTGAAATGACTGTAAATTATTCTGAAGACGAGGCTGGCATTTAATTAGCTTTATGATCCCAAATTGTCTTTCTCAAAGATCTGAGAGCCACTTCTTTGAAATGTAAACATCAGAGGTGATGTTGGCCCAGTCTCCCAGTGTCTGTGGGAGTGAAGGACCTAACTTCTTCTGTGTTGAGGTCCTTTAATGGACTGGAACCTGGTGGTCTGGAGTTGACTGAAAAGAAAATAGAGAGAAAGAGGTTGATATTCCTTGGTTTATGCAGAAAGCCAATAAAGCCCCTGGCCCAGGGCTTGCTCTGTTCACAGAGGCCTCAGGTGCCCTCTCGATGGGGTGAAGGCCCAGAGCGCCTTCTTGAGAGGGTCTTAGAAGCCCGGGCAGGAAAATGAACTCAGAGAGCCTCTGAGCTCCAAAGAAATAGCCTGAGAGAGAGAGAGAAAGAGAGAGAGAGAGAGATAAAGAAAGAGAAAGAAAGACACGGGAACAAAAGCTCTGATGGAGCAAAGGTGTTTTAATCAACATGGGGTAGGCATATATACTGTAGTTATTCTCAGCAAAGATAAAGATTAAAATTCCAGACTTACAAAACATAGGTGATTCATATTTAAGAGAGAGAGAGAGAGTTGTAAATAATCACTTTTACTGTATGGTTCACAAGAAGGAAGAGGGTACTTATCATCGTATTGAAAAAGTAACGAGGTAAATGCCTGGATCCCTCAGCCCCGGGAGATGCTTGCCTCTCCTCTTAATTCCTGAATATTCAGGAATTAATAAGGAACAGAGGGTTCCTGATGGACCCAAAACAGCACACATGAAGCCTCCTGTTAAATGCTTCCTGACACTTCTGGACACCTTGCTCCCACTTGCAAAAGTCCTTTTGTTATAAAGATATGAGAAGTTTGTTTTTCCTCTGGATAAAACCTATTAGCAAACACAGATAGTCACCTCAGTTACCAAGGAGTGCTAGTTTGTGTGAACATGTGTGACAAATGGTGCCCTCGAGTACTTGTACTTAGGACTTGTTGTTCAGTCGCTAAGTTGTGTCTGACTCTTTGTCACCGCATGGACTGCAGTACACCAGGCTTCCCTGGTCTTCACATCTCTCTGAATTTGCTTAAACTCACATCCATTGAGTCAGTGATGCCATCCAACTATCTCATCCTCTGTCGCCCCTTCTCCTCCTGCCTTCAGTCTTTCCCAGTATCAGGGTCTTTTCCAATGAGTCAGTTATTTGAATCAGGTATCCAAAGTATTGGAGCTTCAGCTTCAGCATCAGTCCTTCCAATGAATATTCAGGTTTATTTCCTTTAGGATTGACTGGCTTGATCTGCTTGCAGTCCAAGGGACTCTCAAGAATCTTTCTAGCACCACAATTAGAAAGCATTAATTCTTCAGCATTCAGCCTTCTGTATGGTAGAGATTGTTTATCTTGGAAAAGGTGTATGAAGAGTTGTAACATAACAGCTTGGCTACTGTTATGAACCAAATATTTATGGCCTCTTAAAATTCCTATGTTGAAATAATATTCCCACAATTGTGATGTTATTAGGAACTGGGAGTCTTTAGCTGATAATTGGAATTTTATGAGGTTATAATCGTGGAGACTTCATGAATGGAGTTAGTGTCCTTATAAGAGTCATGAGAGGTCTTACTTGCCCTCTCTGCTCTCTGCCATGGGAGGATACAATGAAAATTCAGCAGTCTGCAACCCAGAAGAGGGTTCTTTCCAGACCCTGACCAAGCTATGACTCTGATCTCAGACTTCCAGTCTTTGAAACTATGAGAAATAAATTTCTGTCTCTTAAAAGTAACCTAACCTATGGCCTATTGATTTCAGTAGCCCAAACAGATTAAGACAGCTTTCTAAGTGGATGAGATTCCGTCCTGTCTTTGCAATCTCTTAGCTGACAGCATGTGATGCACATCACATCTGGTTTAATCCTTATTCAATAATCAAACTGTTTTCTTTTGCTATTACCTTTGTGGAGAAGCTTTCCAGGTGGGGAGACCTTTTAAAATTCTATTTCCCCAGCAGGATGCAATGTCAGCAAAAATATTACCAGAGAAATTAGCTGGTAAATATTCCATGACACAGCCTCTTGAAAGTCAGTTCTCCAAGAAGGCATGGTTGGATTGGTGGTGATGGAATTTTTCCTGAGCAGGAAGCAGTTCTGCGAAGTTCTGCAAAGCTCCATACCTTAAACCTTACAAAGTCTAACTACTTCCCCTAAAACCCTAACACCTTTGCTTCATATGGACCCCAAACAAACAAAAGAACCAACAAACCCACAAAAACCTTTAGAAGTCTGTGGGGATTAAGGGAACAGTTTTCTACTGTACTATGAGTACATTCGCTATTTTTTTCTACACAGTTCTTAATATGAAAACTAGACATCACCTATGCAAAACTGCAGTGTAATCTTGTAATGATGACCAAAATGTGGTTATGCACAATCAATTTAAAACCTTGAAAGAGGAGATTTGGAGATCTGCCAAGGGACAAATATATAAAGAAATACAAAAAATGAAATGGCATGGTTAATTATAATTTGAAATATGTATCCATCCATTCAGATTTGATCTAGCTACAAACAAAATGATAACAATAAAAAAAATCAGTGGTCTAAATAAATAACATCTTTTCTGTCTCAAAGAGCATAGGGAAGGTTACTATTCTTAAACCAGACAGGCTCAACACTGCTACTTTTTTTCAGAATTCTGCACACTAAAGGAAGAAAAAAATTGCTAGATCTTAGGAAATCCAAAAAGATCTTTTTATACTAATTCTTCAGGGCAAGAATTGCTTCTACTTCCACATTTACATAACTAAAGAAGGTTTTCTTTTTTTTCCCTCAGAATAGAAAATATCCTCAAAATGACTTGGCATTTCCACCTCTAGGCTGAAAACAGACTGGCACAATTGTTTCAAAATTCCAAAGCACTAGAGGCTCAAAACTTTTAATTATTTGCTCACATTTACTGCAATGTCTAACTCTTATCTTGTAAAATGATCCTTCAGTTCATATTTGTTCTGTTCCCTTGATCCTTCAAGGATTGAACTCATTAGTTCATTCATAATTTAAGATTGTGTCTGTTTGTCTCAGTTTTGGTGATGACCCTGACATCATATTGCAGATGGGATAATTTTGATAAGGATAATATACAGCTGGATGTCAAAGTGTCCTAAATAATTGTAGTAGACATCAGCTACTTTCATCAGTCCAGAATATTTTCTCCTTTATTTTCAGCAAAGTAGAATCTATCATTTCTTTAGGGAAACAAATTATCCCTGGAACTGAGCAGAATCCTGCATCCCTCCCTGCCCACTCAAGCACAAAGACACCCTCCATGTCCCCGACCCTTATTTGTAGAAAAGCTGAAGTCTCCCAGGCATCTCTGAAGCACAAAAGAGAATGTTCAGGCAGTTAATGATTAGGACAATAGAATCGTAGACTCAAGGTCTGATGCACATTCTTGAATTGTTCTACAGATACTATAACATCCATCAGAGGGGAAAAGCTAACTGAATGATGACCAGATTGTAATGATGACATAAGCTGCTCCATTTTGAGCAGTCCTGAATCTATGGTTAGTACAGTTCCAGTAACTGGCCTTAAGAGAGTGGGATTAACACTATTGCTCACAATAATCTATATTTTTGTGAGCATCAAAATAATTGTAGCTTTCCCTGCCTATAAATTGCCTATAAATTAAGCAAGCAACTAAAATTGTCAGCAAAGAGAACTACAGACCTATGTCAACATCTTCCATTGTAAGAATATGGCATGCTATGTCAACATGAAGAAGTTACAGATGACAGAATTTGCCCATAATCCCAGAGAAATGGAATAATGTCTGACAAGTGAAGATTTGTAGCCAGCTTTTGGCAGGAAAGAGCTCTTTGCAGGAGACCTCTTTTGTCTTGTCACTTTAGCAAAGCTGTGTTTTAATTAACCTTAAACCAAGTATCCCCATGCTGTACTTCTCTCTGGCTCAAAAATAGCTTTCAAACCTTTTGAGAACAGGATATCCTTGCTCTAACCTGATGGTTCTTTCCATAGATCAAAGAAGTAGGTGACTAGATCTCTTTTCTAAATTCCCCTTCAATAATCTCTCCAATAAACTGTGTGAAGGAATTAGCATCTAAAGAAAGATCACAATGAGTCAACAAGCCTTCATGTAGTAGGAGATGGGAATGAGTCTGATTTCCTAACTCAATGATTAACTGAGATTACTTCCCCTTTTCCCTTTAAAAACTTTCATGACCAAGCAGAATCTTTGGAGTTGGATTTGAGATAAGGGTCTGCCTTCTCCCCAGAATGCTGGTTTTCTGATTAAAAGCATTTTCTGCTTCTACCAGCACTTGCTTCTCAAGTATTGATTTTCAAGCAACAAGCAGCTGAACCTGAGTTGAGTAACATCCCTACACTTGTGGCTTTAGGATGATCATTGATTGCCAAGCCAAGAGCACCTCCACCCTTCACTCCTGGGAGTAGGAGTGGTCACACGTGACCCAAAGAAGCTAAACAGAATTTCTCTCTCAGTTTCTTTACTTCTTGTTAGAATAAGGCATTTACAGATGTCAGTAAGAGGTCAGCTAGGTTCTGGGCAGGATGCTACCTAAATGAGATTCTCTATATGAATTTTAGATTGAGATTTTTCTCACTGTTCTTCCTATTTTTCCTAGAGCCTTTTATATATAATTTTTGTAATTTTGAAAGCTTACAAGAAGGGTTGATTGAATTGTTAGCCTGGATTCTTCAACTCTTCCATCACCTACGCTCTTGCCACGGCCTTACCTTGGGTTACACATTTCCCTTCATCCTGTGTTCCTCCACACCTCAACCTTGGTTTGGGCCATATGAACTGCTTTCACCAAATAACAATCCTTCTGAGCCTTGAGCTTAAGAAGTTCCCTCCCCCCATGATTCTGCTTACCATTTAGCACCTCTGTCATCACCAAGATAATACTGTACTTAAGAAAATCTGCTGCTCCCAGTAGGATTAAGCAGAACCACCATCAAAAATGAAGATAGCTAAGTGCAACCTAGATCAGCCAACTGTGAGCCATGCTGTAGTAAGTGAATAATAATAAGTGAATGCTGTTTTAATACACTATATTTTTGGGTGGTTTGTTTCATGATGATATCAGATTGATATACTTAGATCCCTTTGGAAAAATTCTCTTTTATCCCTTAAAATATCCAGGTCTCCTTTCAGCTATTGGCACCCACAGAACACTGATTTAATCATCAATAAAATTATGTTAGTTTCCATCCTATAAAGACCTAGGAGGTCCTAGGAAATTCGGAGCAAGAGTGAAAATACCTTTATGATGATATCCTGATTTCAGAAGTAGACTCTCATTCTAAGGGATTTTCCCTACCCTTTAGAAAACCTGGTCTTGGTTCTTGAACTTTCAATATTTTCAACAAATGCTCTTGGAGTTCAATCTGTTACTTGAAACAATAATGATATATATTAACCTGGAAATTAACTGATTATTACATATACCAAGTTTGGGAATAAAAATTCTACTCCTGTTGAAGCAAAACTTATGATAACTGAATGTATTATAAAAGAAACAGTTGCTTGGTGAGCTAAACTTCACCAAAACTCATGTTCTGGAATATCTAAACTCTATTGCGGATAATAGGCACTGATGTGAGTTGTCCAGAAATGTCCAGAATTCTGTAGAGAATGGGTTCTGTTTGTTCAGAGCCACAAGTTTAACCATCCTTCCATACCTTTTTCTTTTTTCAACTATCACACCCCTGTTAAAATATTCTTTATTCTAAGGCTCAAACGGTAAAGCGTCTGCCTGCAATGTGGGAGACCCGGGTTCGATTCCTGGGTCAGGAAGATCCCCTGGAGAAGCAAATGGCAATCCACTCCAGCACTCTTGCCTGGAAAATCCCATGGACGGAGGAGCCTGATAGGCTACAGTCCATGGGGTCGCAAAGAGTCGGACACGACTGAGCGACTTCACTTTCACTTAGTATATAGTGAAACTTCAGTGCTACCTGCCTAGAGAAATGATTGGAGGCAATGAAGAGGATATTCATTCATTGCAAATTATGACCATCAGTAGCACACACTGGGACTTTAGCTCATAAAGAGAATGTGAGGGTCCCAGCAATTTTCCTCAGCCTGCTTGTACAGGCTACTGCTACAGGAAATTTTCCAATCAGAGCAACCAAGTTAAATACCATTGTATTGGCAGGAGAAAAAGAAACAAGTTAAGGCCACTTTAGTGATAGACCAGGATGGTTAAGACCACAGACTCCAGAATCACATTATTTGGGTATAAATCTCCATTTGCCACAGACGAGTTTTGTGAATTGGGGCCATTTACTTAGTTTTGTTAACTTCCTGAACTGTAAATGGGATAAAAATATTATCTACTACATTGGATTTTAGCTACCTGATGCAAAGAACTGATTCATTGGAAAAGACCCTGATGCTGGGAAAGACTGAAGTCAGGAGGAGAAGGGGATGACAGAGGATGAGATGGTTGGATGGCATCACTGACTCGATGGACATGAATTTGAGCAAGCTCCGGGAATTGGTGATGGACTGGGAGGCCTGGCGTGCTGCAGTCCATGGGGTCGCAAAGACTTGGACATGACTAAGCGACTGAACAACATAAGAAAGACAGTAAAATTATAGAAATTAAAATAAAACATTTTTTCCCTTGATTTACTGTCTTGCAAATGGTTCTTGATGCTCCAGTCAGAAACCTGGGTTTAAATTTGTCTCCTCATTCCTTATCCCTCATATTCAATCATTCAATCATACACGTACACACACACACACACACACAATTTATGCTGCATCTTTCCAGTTGCCACTGCCATTTCTATAGTAGGTGGCTCTGTTATCTATAACATGGATTAAGGTCACAGCTTTTTAATGGGTCTATCTATTATCTTATTCCCTTCATTTTCTACAATCCCCTACTTACACACAATGTTTTTCAAGTCACTGCTTTCCTCTCTGTTTTCATCTCCAGCCATTCCCTATATTGAACTCCAATAATCCTGAACTTGTCTCAGTTTCTCTCTACACCAAACTCTTCATCTTATCCTTAGGATATTTCTAGCAATTCTCATTTCCATTTCTCTTTTAGATTGTTCATTTTATATTGATGCATAGAGGTGTTTTTCTTAAAATATATTCTAAATGTGACCTATTTATTGATTACATGTCAGGCAAATATTCTCTTCCACTCTGACTCATCTTTTTTTTTTTTTTTAAACTAGAAGTGACTTTTGGTGAACATAAGTTACACATTTTAATGTGATCCAATTTATCATTTTTCTAGTTTGGAATATTTGTTTACAATTTAACAAATATTTTTCTACCTTAATGGCATAAAGTATATGTATATTATCTGTAGATATATAACTCCTCTTTGGAGGCTTATAATTCTAATTTTTATTCCATCAGCACTATGACCCTATCAAAAGCATTTTAATGTGTTCTAATAATTACTTTTAAATCATTAAATCCATCATGGATAGCAATTCTGAAACTTTAGTGTACATCAGAATCACCTGGAGTGTTTGTTAGAATGCAGATTTCTGGACTCCACTCTCATATTTTTCCATTCATTGGATCTAGAGTATTGCTTGAGGATTTGCATTACTCAGAAGTCTGCATGTGATGCTGATGCTGCTTACCTGGGGCCACACTTTGAGGTCCAATGCTTTTAGAAAAGAAAGCACCAATTTAAGGCTCACATCCATGAAGTTTTCTTCCCTCTCATATTGAATCCTTCAATTTTTCATTGACATTTTAACTTTCTTAAACTTATAAACAGTTGTGTGCGTGTGTGTGTGTGCGTGTGTGTGTGTGTGTTATGTTACCCAGAGGTCCTAGTTCTCAATAAGGGGTGGATTGTTTGCTCCAAAGAACCTAGTCTTCCACAGTCAGCAGAAAGTTTTCATTTTAGTTTTATATAACAGCAAAGAAAGGAGAAGGAATGGATAATGATGAATAAATTGGTTGGTGGCCACTAGTTATTATCTTGTGGAATTTTGTGAGAGGATGGCTTTTCCTTACGCATATCCCTCTAACACTGATATTGTATACTTGTTTCTGATTAGAGACTTTGCTGTGACCCTTGTTTTTGAATCAGTTTGACTCATTACATGTAAACTCAGACAGTGCTATTTCTGAGACATACTTATTTACCATCAATATTTTCTTTTTATTTTTTATCATTTTAATTTAGCAATTCTATCCTCAGAGACCGTGTTCTGCAGGTTTTCCTGGGTGATCACATAGCTGAATATCTGATATTTTCTTTATGGCCTTCCCCTACTTGTTAGTCACATTTGGAGATCAGTCAATTTCCCACTGATTACTCTTTTCTCCTTAGTCTTCATTTGCATTCTGGACAATGATAAACATCAACTTCCTGTCTTTTCCCTTCTTTTGGACTGATATGGTTATAAATCTCTTTTCTGAAAGCATTTGAATATCAGATCCTAATTCCCTCCACTTTTAGGTAACTAATAATTCTTCACTCTTTTCTGTCTGCAAGCCAGGTTAGAGCCTCTTTTGACCTTTCAGAAGGGCAGAAACAGAACATGTTTTATAATGAAGAATATTTACTTTTGATTACTGATATAATATATATATCCTTTAAGCCTAAAATTAAGATTCAAAAATGACCCAGGCATTCTGTTGTTCTTAAAATTCTACAATCTTTCTGTGAAGTAATTAGTACTTACACAGACTTGAAATGTCCCTGTTGTGAATCTGCTGACACTGTAAATCCTCTACCATCTTAACTGGAATGGGATTGCATTATTAGTACTTTCCCATACATAGATTTTTTTTAAAGAAATATATCAACAATGCTATGAGTTATTTTTATGGCTAATATTCTCAATTTCTCATCATAATAGTTGGAAAATATTAGAAAGACTGAGAAAACAAAATGTAAATAATGCAAATTTACATACCACAATGATTTAAAGGGAAACAAATGAGTGATATGTTTTCTGGATGAACTATTTCTAGAATCTAGAATTAAAAAATAATCTATGAATGGTGAATATATAGGATTTTTAAGAGTATGAAAGTCCAGGTTATTACTCTTAGAAATGGGAAATTTATAAACTAAAGAATAATTAAGCAAGAGCTGACTCATTAGAAAAGATCCTGATGCTGGGAAAGACTGAGGCAGGAGGAGAAGGGGACCACAGAGGACAAGATGGTTGCATGGCATCACCGATTCAATGGACGTGAGTTTGAGCAAGCTCCGGGAGATTGTAAAGGATAGGGAGGCCTGGAGTGCTGCAGTCCATGGGGTCACAAAGAGTCAAAAACGACTGAGCAACAGAACAACAGCAACAAATTAAGCAATAAATCTGTAATCAAATCCTCTGATCTTAGGTGTCAGAGAACACTTAACAGGAGGATTCCTGCATGCGGTTTTCTATTTCTCAAGGATTCTCTTTTCCTTATTAGTTCCTATTCCGAGAACGAGTAAAGCTGCATGCAGTTCTCAGGATTGAGGTCATAGGCTGAGATATTCAGTGACTCTTTTCAGCGTCAGCGACCTTGTATGTATTAGACTATCCATATTGTCGGAGAAGGCAATGGCACCCCACTCCAGTACTCTTGCCTGGAAAATCCCATGGATGGAGGAGCCTGGTAGGCTGCAGTCCATGCGGCCGCGAAAAGTCGGACACGACTGAGCAACTTCACTTTCACTTTTCACTTTCATGCATTGGAGAAGGAAATGGCAACCCACTCCAGTGTTCTTGCCTGGAGAATCCCAGGGACAGGGGAGCCTGGTGGGCTGCTGTCTATGGGGTCGCACAGAGTCGGACACAACTGAAGTGACTTAGCAGTAGCAGTAGCATCCATATTGTGGCTACTGATAAAATTTCATCCTGTGTAATAGCTGAGTAATCATCTTACTAAAGATATATAAGCCTGCATTTCTGCTAATAAAGCACCCTTGCTCCATCAGAGCTTGGGTCCCCGTGTCTTTCTTTCTCTCTTTCTTTGTTTCTCTCTTTCTCTCTCTCTTTCACTTTATTATCGTAGACTACAGACCGCCAGGTTCTGGTCCATTCAGTTCAGTTCAGTTCACTTCAGTTGCTTAGTCCTGTCCTTCTCTTTGCAACGTCATGAATCACAGCACGCCAGGCCTCCCTGTCCATCACCAACTCCTGGAGTTCACTCAGACTCATGTCCATCGAGTCAGTGATGCCATCCAGCCATCTCATCCTCTGTCATCCCCTTTTCCTCCTGCCTCCAATCCCTCCCAGCATCAGGATTTTTTCCAGTGAGTCAACTCTTTGCATGAGGTGGCCAAAATATTGGAGTTTCAGCTTCAGCATCAGTCCTTCCAATGAACACCCAGGACTGGTCTCCTTTAGGATGGACTGGTTGGATCTCCTTGCAGTCCAAGAGACTCTCAAGACTCTTCTCCAAAACCACAGTTCAAAAGCATCAATTCTTCAGGTGCTCAGCTTTCATCACAGTCCAACTCTCACATCCATACATGACCACTGGAAAAAACCGTAGCCTTGACTAGATGGACCTTCGTTGACAAAGTAATATCTCTGCTTTTCTATATGCTATCTAGGTTGGTCATAACTTTCCTTCCAAGGAGTAATCATCTTTTAATTTCATGGCTGCAATCACTATCTTCAGTGATTTTGGAGCCCCCCAAAATAAAGTCTGACACTGTTTCCACTGTTTCCCCATCTATTTCCCATGAAGTGATGGGACCAGATGCCATGATCTTCGTTTTCTGAATGTTGAGCTTTAAGCCAACTTTTTCACTCTCCTCTTTCATCAAGAGGCTCTTTAGTTCTTCTTCACTTTCTGCCATAAGGGTGGTGCCATCTGCATATCTGAGATTATTGATATTTCTCCAAGCAATCTTGATTCCAGCTTGTGCTTCTTCCAGTCCAGGGTTTCTCATGATGTACTCTGCATATAAGTTAAATAAGCAGGGTGACAATATTTAGCCTTGACATACTCCTTTTCCTATTTGGAACCAGTCTGTTGTTCCATGTCCAGTTCTAACTGTTACTTCCTGACCTGCATATAGGTATCTCAAGAAGCAGGTCAGGTGGTCTGGAATTCCCATCTCTTTCAGAATTTTCCACAGTTTATTGTGATCCACACAGTCAAAGGCTTTGGCATAGTCAATAAAGCAGAAATAGATGTTTTTCTGGAACGCTCTTGCTTTTTCAGTGATCCAGCAGATGTTGTCATTTTGATCTCTGGATCCTCTGCCTTTTCTAAAACCAGCTTGAACATCTGGAAGTTCACACTTCACGTACTGCTGAAGCCTGTCTTGGAGAATTTTGAGCATTATTTTACTAGCGTGTGAGATGAGTGCAATTGTGCGGTAGTATGAGCATTCTTTGGCATTGCCTTTCTTTGGGACTGGAATGAAAGGACCCCAATACTTAAGAATCTGATATATGTCACTTTCAATTATGTATTCTAAATAACAGTGTTCAAGCTCCCAGTTTAACAAGATACTGTACTAGATACTATGGAGGATCAAAATATGAACAACAACTTTCCTTTGTTCTCTAGTTTTAGAGTCTAAAACCTGAGGTAAGCCATATAGGAAAAGAGATGTCAACATATTCTTATCACGGATATAAAACATATGTCCTCAAAATGCAAATATGTAAAAATGCAAACTCCTAATGAGGTCTAAACTCCAAATGAGTTATTGACTGATCTCCAAGTGTAGCATAAGTAGGAGAATATCATGAAGAATATCATGACAGTTGTTAGATACAGTTTAGAATTTAAGGAAACTGAGAATTGGGCTTCAAAAACATTTTATTGCTGGTATACAATTTTATCAAAGGCATTGACAATGTGTAGATTTTTCAAAGAGAGAGGTGAATGGGCAGAAACATGAAAATAAAGACATACTGAAATTAGTAGGTTCTTCAGTTTAGATAAAGATGAGTTACATGAAATAGTAATAGTTTAAGATTTGAAAGATACATTGAAGTTATCGTGAAAAATGACATTATATATTCAACTTTATTTAGGAAACACATTGTGATGGAAAGTTATGAGTCAAGGAAGACATGATATTCATTATTTGACATACTACCAACACTTGAAGATTTGGAAATACAGAGATGGATTTCAGAATGTAGCTGAAGCTCAATGAATGACATTGGGTGACTACTCAAAATCCATACAATTAGTAAAAATGAAATTGAGAGGGAAAAGACTTTCAGGAATGTCCACATTAAGAGATGCTGGGAGGATGATTAAGATGACTATATTTTCAGATAATGAGAAAGAGGCAAGAAAAGTTGGGAAGAACCTCAGAAGAACGAAATAATGAAATATTGTGCAATATAGTATATGATAATATTTCAAGAGGAAAGATAAAATTAAACTATGAAATGCTACACAGAATTTTATAATTTTTAAAGAATAAATTATTCTATAAATAAGAGATTACTGATTACTTTTGAGAAAACTTACACAATAAGGTCTGTATCAGTTAATCTATATTTTAACATTTACACAGCTTAAATGAATATTATACAGATTAAAAATAAATAATCAAATACCTGTTTTAATTCCAAATACAAGAATAGCTCTCTTAACTGCCTCTGCTTTACCTATACCAAAATACCCAAAGTTTTATTTTTCTCTGACATTTCTATACTGACTGTCCATGACACATTAATGCTTACCACTTGTATGCTGATGCTCTTTCTCTTTCATTCACAACTGCTTACCAAAATTCAATGCTTTTTCACAAAATTGTACATCACTAGACCATTTTATAACTGACCGACATCTTACTAAGCATTGCGTAAGTTGATAAAAAAACAATATAAAATGAAAGAGGGTGCTTTCCAGATTAAAGCAAAATTACATAAGAAAAAACAATGAAATTAAGTCACTAAAATCCTATTAATTGGTACTCGGTGGAGACTGCTTTAGAAGTTAAATAATAAAATTCAACAGTTATATTGCTTCACAAATGTCTTTAAGTTCTTTTTGCTTTAAACATTTAGTGGAAATCCTGAAAGTTGCATTAGATTTGTCGCTAGTACAAGGAAAAATGGAAAAGAAAAAAAACAGTGGTCAGTGGACTCAAAAGAAGTTCAACAAATGAATATGCATTTACATATTTTAATATTTGAGGTAGATACAATGTTTAAGGTAAAATGACATTGGATGTTAACTTTTTTTTTCTTTCAGTTTTGTGCCAAAAGACTCGCTTTGGGCTGCCACTGGATATGTAGAAGTCATGGGTAAATCCTGTAATGTCACATGTCATGGGATAACAAATGAATTTTATTGGGAAAATGGAAAACTCAGATCAACGTCAGAAAGATAGATATGAATATAGTCCTCTAGTCTCCCAGTCTTCCCAGGGAGAAACATGACAGGGCCAGGGTCATGAAAATGGAAAATGGAAATGAATTCCCTTTCTAGGGGAATATCTTTTCCCATTGTGGGTTCGTCTTTTAGGGCAAGCGAGCAAGAGACAAACTCTGTCATCGGTATGATAAACAGATTTTTCTTTTAATCTCCATGGCATACATCTATTTATTAGAGATATCTGAGGAAACTATGATGCGGAAGACCCTGGTTCGATCCCTGGGTTGGGAAGATCCCTTGGAGAAGGAAATGGCAATTCACTCCAGTACCATTGCCTGGAAAATCCCATGGACAGAGGAGCCTGGTAGGCTACAGTCCTCGGGGTCGCCAAGAGTCGGACACAACTGAGCCACTTCACCTTCACCTTCTGCAGAAGTTTAGCTAGAACACTACCATTTCTAGCTCAGAGTAAGGGGATCCCCAGAATTTCAGACTTCAACTAGGCCATGCAACTAAGTATCAGATAAGAGTAATTTTCAAACTATCCTAAAAATTACAAACAACTGACCCTAATATTATCAGATAGGTTAAGTACCAAATCTAATATATTATTTTGGGGTTTCCATGGTGGCTCAGTAGTAAAAAATCTGCCTAACAATGCAGGAGACAGGGTTCGATCCCTGGGTCATGAAGATCCCCTGGAGAAGGAAATGGCAACCCACTCCAGTATTCTTGCCTGTGAAATCCCATGGACAGAGGAGCCTGGTGGTATACGGTCTGTTGAGTCACAACAGAGTCAGTCATGACTTAGTGACTAAACAACAACAGCTAATATATTATTTTAGCTGTAGATCTGAATTCTTTATCCACTTCCTAAAGAGCTTCCACTTTTTATCATTTACTTCTCTGAATGTAATATGGTATAATTTGTTAAAAATAGATCTGTAGTTGTTTGAGACAGGACAAATAACCTAGAAGCAACCACTTCGTATGATTAGGTTATATTTAAAGCTGTCTTTAAAATGATCCCTGATAACAGTTTTTCATGAATTTCTCCATTGGTTTGTTCCATTGGTATGTTCAACTGGTGCTCCAATTATATTCAATTCCTTGCTTTACCAAACCAGTCGTATATTACTTACCATGATCATTCCACAAATATACTTTAACTGAATAACCTCATCACCTAGTTCTTGTCAACTGTACAAGGGACTCTTAAAATGGAGCGATTTGTAATTTTCACATCTTTCTGACTGAGTAAATATAATAAAAAATGAACTGTCTAAATATGTTTATGGTAGTTTGATTTCCAGCTGGAAATTTATCTGATGACTTGACTAATAAAGTTTTTGTTTTAAATTCCATTTGCTTAACATTTTCATCAAAGACAAACACGATCCTGTTACATGATTTAATGAATAAACTTACATTCTATCAACTGAGAGCAAAGAGCTAAAAAATCCATTAGTGCAAAACTTCCTAATCATGGTAGAATATTGTGAAATAAATTACAAAATGCATCCCCCAGCAAAAGCTGAATTTAACAGATCTTCAGTCCTTGGAGATATTCAAGAGATCTCAGTTAGTGAAGGGATATTGTTTCAAGGCAAGAGTTGATAGATACTATCATTTCCAGTGAGAACAGAAGTGACTCTATTGAAACTAAACATAATTCTTTTTAAATCACTTTAATAGTACACTGTCAATATAACCCTAAATTTTATTTTGAAAGTGTCCTAGGTTATCTCAGCAAATGAAATTTCTTTGTCCCTCATTAGTTGTATGTAACTTGTCTTTGAATGCTGGTCAACACATATCACAATCACTTGTTATGAAATATGGTACAGTGAGCACAGAGCTGTTTAGCATACTGATCATTCTTCCCACATGCAAACCTGCTGTCTTTCTTCTTCATGTAAGTTTCTCCTTCACTTTTAAATGTTGTTCTCTCTGTCAGCATTGCTATAAGCTGAAGAAATCATCTTTAATAAGTCAAGTCACTCTGACTCTACACTTTTTTGAGAATTATAGACTTCTTGGTGAAGACACTTCCTTCATACCATTATTTCAAAAAAATTCATAAAATAATATTTAATGTATGATACTTATGCCGTTGTAATCATTACATTTTATAAATATGTCAAAGTAAAAAAAGAGTACATACTGAATAAGACTAAAATAACAGAAAGTAGAAAGTATTCTAATCTACTTGCTCCTCCTCTAAACCTAAAATTTTATTACTGTTATGCAGATTTTTAGTTTCTCTGCCCTCAAATATTTAGAAAATCCAGATTAGGATACTTATATATGTTACTGAGATTTGTAATCCATGTGTATCAGATACTATAATTATGAGTCACTAATATGTCTGGTTGGAGAAGGCAATGGCAATCCACTCCAGCACTCTTGCCTGGAAAATCCCATGGATGGAAGAGCCTGGTAGGCTGCCATCTATGGGGTCGCACAGAGTTGGACACGACTGAGCGACTTCGCTTTCACTTTTCACTTTCATGCATTGGAGAAGGAAATGGCAACCCATTCCAGTGTTCTTGCCTGGAGAATCCCAGGGATGGGGGAGCCTGGTGGGCCCCATCTATGGGATCACACAGAGTCGGACACGACTGAGGCAACTTAGCAGCAGCAGCAGGATGTCTGGTATGTTAAATATGCTTATATTGTATAGCTGTTTAACATACAGGATTCTAGTTTTTAAAAAATTTGTTTTCCATGTGAAAGTACACTTATTACAGCTTGTAAAACATATACTCTGGCCCAACAATTTCAATTACAAGTGTCACACGGAGAAATAGACCCAGTTTTATTGGTGGATACAAGGACATTTGTGGTAGAATTATTTTGGGTGGCATGAATTTTGGAAACAAAATGGATGCCCATAAATAGAAGAATGTTTGAAAAAAGTAGATACATTTATAGTCTAAAAAGTTATAATGCCACTAAATGAATTCATTACAACTTTCTAATTAAAGAACATAGATTTCCATAAGTTATAGTCAAATAAAAAGAATGAAATTTGCAGATACATAAAAATAATGACAAGGATCTACTTATGTCAGAATTTACAACATGGTATGTTGTAGAATTATATTAGCATGGAGAAAAATATGGATGCAAACACGGGGTTATTAAAGGGTTATTTTGAGGTTGACTAAACTGAGAGAGGCATTTGTGGTAAAGAATCCACCTGCCAATGCAGGACATGCAAATTCCACCCCTGGGTCAGGAAGATTTCCTGGAGAAGGAAATGGCAACCCACTCCAATATTCTTGCATGGAAAATCCCATGGACTTTCCCGTGGAAAATCCCAGAGGAGCCTGGTGTGTTACAGTCCCTGGGGTCACAAAAAGTCAGACATGACTGAGTAACTATTATCATTATTAAATTGAGGGAGAGTGGAAGAAAAGGAGAAATAAGCCAAATAAGGGGAAACAATATGAAAAAAAAGATTGCCCTATTAATAAACATGAACAATAACAAAATCAAGTCCTGTATTCCCAGTTAGGATAGAAAAGATCTGCATATTTAGCCCATTGAGGTAGTAGCTCAGAGAAGAAAAAAATGTGGTACCTTGAGCTCCAAGGGTGGAAATCTGAAGTCTCCATTTTGTTTTCCTTTATTCCTGAGGAAGAGGATTAACTGACCTCAGTGAGTTTAGTGTTTATTTCTGAATATTCTGTTGGCTAGCGCTTACCAGAACTGCTTCCACTAAGCCAGATTTAAAAATTCAGCACCTGAAATATGGTGCTTTTGGATATGCTTAGTTCCAAGAGCCGGGAGTGATAAGGGACTGTTCTCCGTGGGCAAAGTACTTGCCCACTGTTTCCTCTATTCCTTCTGTTCTTTCCTGTTGGTGACAAGGCTTCTATTAATACTATTAACATCCACTGTCATTCAATTCATTAAAGATCCTTCTCAAAAAGTATTATTAGTGTCCCCATTTTACACCTGAGAATGAGCTTGGTTATCAAATAAGTTGTTCAAGGTTTTTGTTGTTTATAAATGTTAGAGTGGTTGGAACTGTTAGGTAGTTAGAATAGGAAAAAGGAGTCCAAAATGGTGGTGGTTAAAAGACAAAGAAGGGAAAAGCCTGTGAAAATAGAACAAAGGAATGTCCAAGGACCAGAGTGAGGACCTCAGGTGAAACAGACAGCCCTCCTGGCTAGCCCAATTTACATAGGGCAGGTTCAAGGGAGGAGAAAAAACATAAAAAGAGGAGCCAAAATTGAGCCCCGGTCTTCTCTTCTCTTCCCTTCTTTTGGGTTGACCCACCCTCACGCCTTGAGGATGTATTTTCCTTTGCATTCTAAATAAAACTAAGCTGTAACACTGGTCTGTCCATCACTTCAAATTTTTGCTGCAACGAGACAGAATCGAGGAAATTACACACTCCCCTGACAGAACCATGTCTGTTTATCTGAGAAAATTTGGCTCTTAAGAACAAATGAAACAGAATTTTTTTCTCTTTCTGCCTGCTTTTTTCCTTTTTCTCTGAAACTGTCAGATATGCTTTGGATCAAGATTCAAGACTTGATTTGGGGCTTGTGAACAATAGACTAAATGGTCCTTTCAGCTTGCCCTGGGTTCAGCATTCATAGCTTACCTACAGAGTTATGCGACAATAATACCCTATCCAGACAACCACTGAAGTGCCATATTGAGGTTTAAGGGCAAAACCTCAGATACAAACAGTTTTACACTTTGTTTTTCTCTCCTATACTCCCCCCTGCAGGAATTTCACAGAGTATGGTTACTTTGGAGGCATTATTTGATTATTTTGGGGTCTTCTGGGCAAAATAATCTTAATATAACCCCAATAAAACACTTTAAATTTACTGATGAAAAATTTTTTCTGTGCAATTCACAAAGCATAAAATTAATCATATTAAACAATTCAAAAACATTTCCCATATTCACAATATTGTACAACCAACCACTTTTATGTAGCTCCAAAACACTTTTATCACCCCAAGAAGTAACACTGTACCCATTAAGCAGTTACTCCCCATTCCTCTCTCCTTCCAGATTATAACAAACACTTTAAAAGTGTTTAACTTTTTTCCCCTGCACTAAGAAAATGAATGAACAAAGAATATTAAAATCTCTGGGCCTATTTTTTTTAACCTATATAATTGGGATAGTATGCTCATGTCACCATTTAGCGAATAAACAGGGCATGTGGCGCAAGACAGTGAACCCTGAGTGCAGATATTGCTTCTCTCATCATACACCTCTACACACATTTATTATTGTGTAGTGAACAAAAGGACCTTTTCTTTACAATACACTGATTTGTCACTCTTTAACTAGGAACACTTCCCTGCTTATACGAAGTGGTTTTTTGTACAGTATGTAATTCATTCTTTAAAGCTCTTTGAAGGATAAAGAAGAAGAACAAAGAGTATAAGAATGAGAAAGAGAGTAGGGGAGGAAAGCAAGGAAATGTTCTTTTTCTATCACAGGGATTTCAGGGCCACAGAGTGACTGAGTATGCAGAACAAGAGCCAGGACAGAAACCTCATTTTACTGACTTTCAGCTCAACCCCTTTCCACTTGGCTACACTGCTCTAAATGAGCTCCTAGACAAAGGGATCTCTAAAACATGAAAGAATGCTAAGGAGGGTGATTCATGGATGGAAAAATTGAAATTTCCTAAAGGACAGTCTCTCAGTCATTAGAAAGTCACTTTCTAAAGTTAGTGCTGCACAGCAGGGAGGCTTTTCAGGCCTTCCATTTACTTATGAATGAAAGTCAGAAAAGCAGAAGAGTAGAAAAGAGCTGGGAAGTTTGAATCCACTGTAAACAATGAGAGATGAAAACCAGGTTTTTCTGAGAAAAGGAAATCATTGGAAGGATGCCAGGGAACTGAATAA
Organism: Bos grunniens; assembly: GCF_055505025.1. NCBI lineage: Eukaryota > Metazoa > Chordata > Mammalia > Artiodactyla > Bovidae > Bos > Bos grunniens. The sequence continues at coordinate 28,476,026 of NC_141178.1, forward strand.
TATTAAAGGGAAACTATGAAAAACCGCTATAACTTTAACTGAAAATCGATTAGAAATACAAGGATGTGTGTGATCTCTGTCATGAAAAATGTCATCGTATTTATACTCACGGGAAAAATGCTGCTTTTTTAAAAAAATTTTATTTTATTTTTAAACTTTACATAATTGTATTAGTTTTGCCAAATATCAAAATGAATCTGCCACAGGTATACATGTGTTCCCCATCCTGAACCCTCCTCCCTCCTCCCTCCCCATACCATCCCTCTGGGTCGTCCCAGTGCACTAGCCCCAAGCATCCAGTATCGTGCATCAAGCCTGGACTGGCAACTCGTTTCTTACATGATATTTTACATGTTTCAATGTCATTCTCCCAAATCTTCCCACCCTCTCCTTCTCCCACAGAGTCCATAAGACTGTTCTATACATCAGTGTCTCTTTTGCTGTCTCGTACACAGGGTTATTGTTACCATCTTTCTAAATTCCATATATATGCGTTAGTATACTGTATTGATGTTTTTCCTTCTGGCTTACTTCACTCTGTATAATAGGCTCCAGTTTCATCCACCTCATTAGAACTGATTCAAATGTATTCTTTTTAATGGCTGAGTAATACTCCATTGTGTATATGTACCACTGCTTTCTTATCCATTCATCTGCTGATGGACATCTAGGTTGCTTCCATGTCCTGGCTATTATAAACAGTGCTGCGATGAACACTGGGGTACACGTGTCTCTTTCCCTTCTGGTTTCCTCAGTGTGTATGCCTAGCAGTGGGATTGCTGGATCATAAGGCAGTTCTACTTCCAGTTTTTTAAGGAATCTCCACACTGTTCTCCATAGTGGCTGTACTAGTTTGCATTCCCAACAGTGTAAAAGGGTTCCCTTTTCTCCACACCCTCTCCAGCATTTATTATTTGTAGACTTTTGGATCGCAGCCATTCTGACTGGTGTGAAATGGTACCTCATAGTGGTTTTGATTTGCATTTCTCTGATAATGAGTGATGTTGAGCATCTTTTCATGTGTTTGTAAGCCATCTGTATGTCTTCTTTGGAGAAATCCTGCTTTTATCTCCTCTTTCTTTCTCTTTGTGTATTTTTTTCTTTATCTCACAATTCAAACAATTAGATAATACATATTAGTAAGAGTAAAGTGAAACACAAAGGGAAAACCCCTTTGAATGATTTATATTAATATGTTTTCTTTAAAAATCAAAAATAAGCATAAACTGCCACTAAAGTATTAATACAAATGTGTAAAATTAACTAAAATGATAATGGTACTTTAGTAATCAAAAGTAAAGTACATAAATGTATTGCCTTGAATCTTTTTGAAAATAAGATGGTGATACAAATGAATGTATATCTTTAAAAGTGTTATTTCACTTCTTTTTTTTTAATGTGTTAGACTATTCTCAGATATCACCTAAAATATCACTGTTCCTAAAAATAATGATTTTTGGTATATATTAAATAATGAAGTATCAGAGCATTAAACTGATCAGTGTATATTTTTCTTAAAAAATCTGAAAACGAATTCTGCATTTTAAAGCAAAATTTTTTCTGAAAACTTTATTACATTAATTTTATCATTCCTTCACTTTTATTCTAGGAAATATTTCTCACTATTCTTGGAAAAGTGATACTGTTGAATGCCTAAGCCCCATATACCTACCAAGTACCTCTCTTCAAAACTTTTGTTAAGAGATTTGGCTCAGACTTAGCGTAATGTTTATAAGTAGAATCTATATTGAATTATGTTAGGTAGAGTTATAGCCTTCTGTCTAATCTAAACAATACTACCAAGTAATGATCAGAGCTCCCTCCATCTAGAATCTATGCACAATCGATGGAATTAGAAGTAGTTCTTTAATTACATGACATTAGACTTTGAGAATGGACCAAAAAGATAAGACTATAAATACTTTATTGAGATTAGACAGATCTGGTTTGGGACCATTTTTAAATTATTTTTTAATGTCTCCAAAAAGTAGTTAAGATTTTATTAGTGAGAAGAGGACAATTGATTTTCTTTATATCAATTTCACTATGAAATAACAGTAGACTAATTCATGTCATATTACTGATAACTACATTAAAAATGATATTTCTGATAGACTAGTCTTTCTTTCTTTTCTCCCCCCCTTTTTAAACTTATCCCATTATTAATTACCCTGAAAATGGAGGAAGAGCTCTCGGTCCAATTATGGAGAGAAGATTGGGTTACCATCGGTACTTGGTTCCTTCAGGATGAAAGTCTTGTTTAGAAGGTAGTTTTAAATTACAACTAAAATTATCTGAGAAGAATTGGGGGTTTGGATGCATCTAAAATCTTCAAAAAGCATTTAAAAAAACTATAAGAAATTCAAATCCTTAAAAAAATATAAGAATCAAGGGATAGAATTATTACGTATTACATATATATATCTATATATATACCTATATATAGATATATATATGTAGTTTTGAGTGCAGCGTTTTCAAAAGCACCGGTCTTTTAAAATGCCAAATTATTTTGGGGGTAGGGAAGTGGGATGAGAGGAAGACATTCATTTTATCATCACAGTATCTGAAAATTTGTTTTTTTTTTTGCTGAGAAATGAGTAGAAATCTTCCTGGTTTTTTTTTTTTTTTTTTTGGATTAGATGATTCCCTGGAGTTACAAAGCAAGATAACATTTGGTGCTAGTTGTAAAATACATAATGAAGGAATAAGAAAACAGTTATGCTATGACATATATATGAACTTTTAGCCATTCTTAAAATAACTTTTGCTTTGCTTTGATAGGGAAGATTCAACCAAATCAGTTAAAGGTAGATTTATTTCGATATCATGATTTATAGTATAGATTAGATTTAACTTTATCTTCAGTATAATTTTTTGTTTCAGCAAGAAGAGAAATATAGGCTTTTCCTGGCTTTGCACAAAATACCATGAAGAATTAAGGACACTTTGTATAAATTGAACTAAAAAGGCTCATTTGCTTCAAATAGCCAGGTAACTCAAGAAAATTACTTTTTAAGCTTAAATTGTCATGATAACTGGCTCAATTTTTCATTTTTTATCAGAGGTTGCACATACTTCAGTGGGTCTTATTCTAACTTATTGCACTCATTCTTAAATTTATTTCTAAATTTCAGAAATGGTAAGAAAATGAATGATTATTTATCTTTCTGAGACTGTTGTGTAGGGACATTTTTAGTAGGATAAAATCATACTACTGAATTTCTCAGTAGAGACTACTTTGGTTATTTTTATATTCTACACAAGTTTTTCTGTAACTAGTGTATATATATATATATATATATATATATATATATATATACATTTATTTATTTATTGAGTTAAACAGAATCATGAAATCATTGGGGAAAATCTCTGAATATTTTTTAGGTGATCCTTTGTGTCCCCCAAATAATATATATTATCTATATTTTATTAATTATAAATGACTGATATATATTATATAAGAAAAATATTCCTTCTTAAGAATATAAAGCTGGAAAATATTAAAACAATACATTTGGTATTCGCTTATTAAAAAAGGGAACTAAGTAATAAACAGATCATTAGTATCTGGATTAACAAACTGCTATTTTGTTATACATTGAAGTTAGATTTGGCTCAAGAGGCAGTGGCTAAACTCAGTCAGAATGGTTATAGGAAAGCTGTCCAAATATTGGGTGGTGTATATTATAAAGAACTATATTACTACTTTAGAAGAGATAGTTGGTGATTGGTATTTGAAGATCACTGATGGGGTATACAGGTGGCATTAAAATTTTGAATTATCGAACCTCAATTTATTCATTTCATGTCCAGTTATTTTTTAAATATTCTCTTATATTCTGTTATATCAAACAAGTTGCTCTTCAGTCAAGAGAAAGGACTTCAATGGGGACTTGAAGGATCTAAACGGGCAGAGATAACTAGGATTGTATTACAGTCTTTTAGTCTTTTAGAATGAAGTAGCATAGGAAGGATAGACATGGCATATTTGAACCAATCTAACTAGAGTGGAAGGTGTGGATTGAGGTTTACTAGGATGTAATATTGGAAAAGTAAGTAAAGGCCAAATTAGGAAGGCCATCAAATCAAAGGCAAAACAAGAAATTAGTTGCTCTTGTTTCCTTCTCCCCTGTCTTCTTATATCCATGTTTGTGCTCATTTTTCAATCATCCACTGAAGCCATCTCTTCAAGAACCACCCAACTCTAACTAATGTCCCCCTCCTATGAATTACATGAGAAAATAAATTGTATTTAAAGTAACTGAGTCTACAGGGATAGGAATAGTGGCTGGCATACAGTGGATGCTGATGCATGCTTGCTGAATGACTTGAGAGAAACTCTACTAACCCTACTATTGTTTTTTTTACAAATTTCCTATGCTTAAGATAACGGTTATAGGCATATCTGTATACTTTATCTTGTTTGCTCATTACATTGGAGCTGTGAAGAAGGTAAAACTTACCTACTTGGTAAGTGAAGTAAATAAATCTCTGGGAGTTTTATCTAACTTAATCTGAAAAGCAAATTAAAGCAATACTTAATTATGATTATTTAGTCAAAAACTGATAAAATACTTGAAAACACACAATATCTACCAAGTACTTGGTCAAAATTAATATAAAATATTATACATGGGCTTCCCTGGTGGTTCAGATGGTAAAGAATCCACCTGCAATGCAGATGACTCAGGTTCAATCCCTGGGTTTGGAAGATCCCCTGGAAAAGAGAATGGCAACTTACTCCAGTATTTTTGCTTGGAAAATCCCATGGACAGAGGAGCCTGGCATGCTACAGTCCATGGGGTCACAAAGAATTGGACATGACTGAGCGACTAACCTATTATACAGCTGTGGAAGGGAGTGTGATTGGTATTATCTGTTGATATAGAGGGAAGAGCATAGTACATTGCTAAAAAAGAACAATACAGGTATGGTAAAGTAAGTACAAAAGCAAAACAACCTTGTGATATGTGCAACATTTCTCTTTACAAGGAGGAAACTGTGGAAGATACAATTTTGTCAGCACTGATTTCTTCAGGCAGTCAGTGGCGGGAAGGAGGAGGATATGAGTAATGATTATTTTTTCTTTATTTATTTTATATTGTTTCATTTGCTATGGTGATTGTGTGTGTTAGCTTTGTAATTTTACACTAGAATTTAATAAAGACAAAATAAATGATCAAGAAAGAAAAAATGTTCAAAATAAAATACTTTTTAATTGAGAAAATTTAAGAATACTAGATTGTTATGGGCCAGAACAGATCTAAAATTATAAGCTAATTTTATATGCTTATTTGTTAAATTTTGAAAAATTAAAATTGCTAACAGATGAAAAGAAAAATCCAATGAATCATTAGTGCATCATTTAAATACTTGGGCTTTTCATTTGGAAGTTGAAGTGTATGTTTTATAAGATGCTAAAGAGTAGCCTTTGAGCCAGTGAGTAAAAGTAACAAAAATTCCATTTGTTTTTGAGTTGCTTTAAAGCTACTTTTCAATTGAAGGGAAAACTCTCACTTTGAGACATGAGGTTTTCAAGCTGAGTTTTGTTAAACACTTATTGGAGGTGTTGTATAGAACCATCAAGCACCAAAGAGTTACCTGAACAAAACAGATGTTCATATGCCTTCCAAATTTAAGGTGATGTATTTTCTTGGTACCAAGGTTTAAGTAGGGACTGGGGAACCATATTTAGAATAGTAATAAAAAGATAACATGGGAGTGGAAGTAATACCCTAAAAAGTTAATTGTAAACACACTTCAAAAAAAAAAAAATACAAGGTGTATTGTGTATGTGTGTGTATGTATGTTTTATGTTTCACCATACAAGAAGAAGGTTTGAGTTTAACAATACAGATGGTAAAAAATGAAACAGGAGAAACAAGAGAAGGGAAAAGGAACTTAAATTTTCTTTGTAGCTTATATTCTGCTGAAAACTGAACATTTCATAAAATTTTGACTTGAACATTTGACAATTTCAGCTCTCAGTAGGATGAAGGATCAAGATGAGAAACTTACTCTGGACTTTTCTCTATCAACAAGGAAGAGTTGGATGATAAATTGGAAGTAGGGAGAAAGTTGTATAAAAAACTACCTGGTTTAAGTTCATAATAGGCAAGTTGAACAACTTTCCTAGTCTAAAAAGGAAAACAAATTTAAAAAAATTTTTTTCCATAATATGGGAATGAGGACAAATCAGAAATTCTAAAGGAAAAGACAGTTCTAAAAGTCAGAATCTCATTTAGAAATCCTAAGGAAAAGAAAACTGATAGCACTTCAAAACAAATAAATAATAAATACAATAAATTTAATTTTATAGTCAAAATTACTTTGTATAATAATAGTGAATTTAAAAATGCTCTGGAATTATTTTCTTTATTAAATTATACTTAAGGAAATTGTCTGTGACAAGAACTTGAGTTATAAAAATGGTATGACAATTCCCACCAATAAAGATATCACAGTATTGAGATAGATACTTATAACAAAAGTTAAAATTCTTTTACTAATAGAATGTATTTTTTGCAACAAAAAAACCCCAAATATTTTAGACTGGCTTTGCAGGGTTAGCAAACCCTGTTGAGCAACAGATAAGGTGCAAGGAATTTCTTGCAGAGAGCAAAATAGATAATATAGTTATGTGAGAAAGCTATACATAGTTTGATCAGATTGGACAAAAGACTGATACAGGAACATGTTAGGATGTGCAGGTAGATATTTTGACTGATCATGGAAAATACTGTATATCACACTAAGGAAGCAGCACTTTTTATCTTAGAAGCTTTGGAAATTGTGCCCTCAATCCCTTGTAAGAACTGTGGAGGCTGGAGTAGTAAAGACTGAAGACACAGAGAACAATTAACAATAGTCAGACTTGAAATAAGGTAATGCCAGTGGCTTTTGAGAAGAGAGGAGAACTACTCTGGATAGATGTGTATTATAGGCTTTCAGTAGTTACTGCCAGAGACAATAGCTTATTTAGGGCACAAATTTCTTGAGTTTTTTTTTTTCCCCTTAAAATTTATGAAAGTACTTGTTAATATGGGGCTTCCCCTGTGGCTCAGTGGTAAAGAATCCGTCTACCAATGCGGGAGACATAAGAGGCACAAGTTCAATTCTTGGGTTGGGAATATCCCTTGGAGGAGGGCATGGCAACTCACTCCAGTATTTTTGCCTGGAGAATCCCATGGAAAGAGGAGCCTGGTGGGCTATGGCCCATAGGGTTGCAAAGAGTTGGACACAACTGAAGCAACTGAGCATGCACGCACTTGTTAATACATATAGATTACTAAATTTTCTTTATTTAGTTCATCGAAGAAACAGAATCAATTCCTGACTTGATAAAATGATATAAAATGGAATAATCTGTATTTCCCATTTGTAGATGAAAAACAGGACAATTGCTGGTAATTCCACAATGATCTGAAATCAAACATCTTATGTCCAGGTTTCATATATTACTCATTTTTCCTTTGCTACTGAGTGAAAGTGCATAATGATATAAATTTAATTCTGTACATCTCATGAAGATATTCCAATATTTAGAAGGAAATGTGAACATCAAATTTAACAATATGATTTCAGGATATTTGTAGCTATTTTCTTCCTCTGCTGATTTTTTAAGAATTATCTATTATTTAAATACATACTTGGTGGGCTACAGTTCATGGGGTCTCAATGGTCGGACATGATTATTTGTCCATCCTTCTATCATTATCTAAATGGCACTGCTTTAGATGCTGGAAACATACATGTGAACAAAACTGACAAAATTCTAGCCCCCATGGAACTGTTCTCTATAATGAGAGGAGAAAGAAAATATATAGTTAAAATATTTATTAATATTATATCAGATGGCTATAAAGACAACTAAACAACATGGAAAAATGTGCTGGACTGGAACTTGAGATTCTAAAGATAGCAAACATGGAAAACCTTACTGAGAAGGTTGAATTTGAGTACAGGCCAAACAGAATTAAGAAAATAAGCTATACTAACATTTGGGGCTGGAATATTCTGGATAAATCCAAGCACCTATGGACACCTTATCTTTGACAAAGGAGGCAAGAATATACAGTGGATTAAAGACAATCTCTTTAACAAGTGGTGCTGGGAAAACTGGTCAACCACTTGTAAAAGAGTGAAACTAGAACACTTTCTAACACCTTACACAAAAATAAACTCAAAATGGATTAAAGATCTAAACGTAAGACCAGAAACTATAAAACTCCTAGAGGAGAACATAGGCAAAACACTCTCTGACATACATCACAGCAGGATCCTCTATGACCCACCTCCCAGAATATTGGAAAAAAAGCAAAAATAAACAAATGGGACCTAATTAAACTTAAAAGCTTCTGCACAACAAAGGAAACTATTAGGAAGGTGAAAAGGCAGCCTTCAGAATGGGAGAAAATAGTAGCAAATGAAGCAACGGACAAACAACTAATCTCAAAAATATACAAGCAACTCCTACAGCTCAACTCCAGAAAAATAAATGACCCAATCAAAAAATGGGCCAAAGAACTAAATAGACATTTCTCCAAAGAAGATATACAGATGGCTAACAAACACATGAAAAGATGCTCAACATCACTCATTATCAGAGAAATGCAAATCAAAACCACTATGAGGTACCATTTCACACCAGTCAGAATGGTTGCGATCCAAAAGTCTACAAGCAATAAATGCTGGAGAGGGTGTGGAGAAAAGGGAACTCTCTTACTCTGTTGGTGGGAATGCAAACTAGTACAGCCACTATGGAGAACAGTGTGGAGAGTCCTTAAAAACCTGGAAATAGAACTGCCTTATGATCCAGCAATCCCACTGCTAGGCATACACACTGAGGAAACCAGAAGGGAAAGAGACACGTGTACCCCAATGTTCATTGCAGCACTGTTTATGATAGCCAGGACATGGAAGCAACCTAGATGCCCATCAGCAGATGAATGGATAAGAAAGCTGTGGTACATATACACAATGGAGTATTACTCAGCCATTAAAAAGAATACATTCGAATCAGTTCTAATGAGATGGATGAAACTGGAACCTATTATACGGAGTGAAGTAAGCCAGAAAGAAAAACACCAATACAGTATACTAACGCATATATATGGAATTTAGAAAGATGGTAACAATAACCCTGTGTACGAGACAGCAAAAGAGACACTGATGTATAGAACAGTCTTATGGACTCTGTGGGAGAAGGAGAGGGTGGGAAGATTTGGGAGAATGACATTGAAACATGTAAAATATCATGTAAGAAACGAGTTGCCAGTCCAGGTTCGATGCACGGTACTGGATGCTTGGGGCTGGTGCACTGGGATGACCCAGAGGGAGGGTAGGGGAGGGAGGAGGGAGGAGGGTTCAGGATGGGGAATGCGGGTATACCTGTGGCAGATTCATTTTGATGTTTGGCAAAACTAATACAATATTGTAAAGTTTAAAAATAAAATAAAATTAAAAAAAAATAAATTAAAAAAAAAAGAAAAAAGAAAAAAAACACACAAAATTCAATCATCATCAACATACTAGTTACAAAACCTAATGCTTTGTATGTAAATATACATTTAAATTGAGTGGTATTTTATGTAGTAGGTATACTAGTTTATATTCAAACTTTGAATTTAATTAAGTTTTAATGTAAATAAACACCTGCTCATTTCATTAATGTATATTAGGCATTCAATAAAGACAAGTACTCTACTCAAAAAAAAAAAAAAGAATCAATAAGTGCAACACACCAGAGATAAAAATCATGCCCAGTGAGTCAGGAATAAAAAGAAGATAGTGTGGTTGAAGCAAAATGAGAAGAGGAAGGTTGGTAGTCCAGTTCAGTTCAGTCAAGGAGACTAAATAAAAGAGATCTTGGGGGGATTTGTTCATGTAAGGCCTACAGGCAAGTGTAAGGACTATCACGTTTAAGTAAAGTGTGAAGTGTATGTAAGGTTTTCATGATTGACATGATCAGGTTTACAGAAACTGAGAATGATCTTGGGAGGATAGTGACAGGGTAAAGCCACAGCAATTATGCAGGTGAATTGTACTTGGATAGAAACAGTGGACGTGCTGGAAAAATTACATTTCCTAAACCAATTTCTTTAAAAAAGAAGAGGGTCGATTCTTTGGGTAATAATAAATATGGAATCATTTGAACCTCTCTCCTTCTAATTGACCTATAATGATATCAAGATAAGATATTTGCATGGTTCTGTTTTTCAGCCATGGAGTGGATATGATTTGTAAATGGACATTGGTTCACAGAAAATGATGTAGCTGCACTGGGTATCTCATAAACATCTTAGACTTGATTATACACCAGAGAACATCTTTGCTGGAAAGAAGTGTACCGTGATAGGTCCACTTCCTGTGCATGGCTAAGTCTTTTTATGTGGTTAATATCTGACTATAACCATTAAAACATGGGTTTGTTCCTTATGTTCCATTTCCACGAGGTTGTTAATCAAGCTTAGGGAGTTATTTCCTATAGGCTTGTTTTCTCCTAAGTGTCTGCTCATTAGATAAGCCTGGCCTAAGTATTATTAACTCAATTATTCTATTAACTCAATTATTCTATCTTGAGAATAATTTATTTTACTAGGAAATGAAACATTTGTGTCACCAGGTGAACAATAATGAGGACACTTGCAGTTCATAAACAAGTTAGAAATTTACTCTCTACTCTTCATCTCACAAATTGTGATAATCACCATGAGAGGCTTTTAGAAAATTTCACCAAACTGCTCCACTTGACTATGCTTAATTAGAGTTTAATGTTAATCTATTTTTTTCTGATCATCATAGACACAAGATTATTTTATAGGTTCCCTTTGTTCCAAATGGCTGTATTTATTCCTATTCTTACTCATGCCATTATCATTTTGCCAAATTTGGGGGTTTAATCCCACTCACTTCCTGGGCATCACCTATCTCAACACCAATCTTCAGAAATCTTTGAAAGCATCCCTATGTCCCCAGATCATTATGTCCCAAGACCATTTTGTTTTATCAGTATTTACCCTGGCTGCTTTCCCAGAAGCTCTGAACACTGGTGCTACATTTTTATCAGCCAACATTATTACCATCAGTAGGTATGGTAAAACTGGATAAAGTTTATTTCAGGATTCATGCATGTATAAAAATTTAGATCTAGTAATCATAAGCTATTTTCTTTCTTACCCTAATACCAAAGATTCTCAATCAATTTGCATTCACTTTTTTTTCACCAAAGAACTGTTGGTGATTTTTTTTCTTTTTTGTTTTGTTTCATATGTAGTTTATCAGTATATATTCTGTATGCCAGCTAACTATTGTTAAAACAAACCCTGCTTTGAATTGCAGTGGTGCCCAGAATTGTAGAACTATCAACATTGAGTTAACATATTATGGCTGCTTATCCCACATATCAATGCAATTCATTCCACATCTATTTATTTATTTACATGATTAACAAATACTTCCAAAACTTCTGAACTTTTTTTTTTACATTTTGTAAATGTGTCTTAATGAAAGCATATTCCTAAATAAAGCGAATAGTATAATTCATATAATAGTATAATAATAGTTATTATGTACTCATTACTTAGGTCTAACCAGCATCAACATTTAGCCAATTTGGTTTCATCTATAAACCTATTTCCTCCCCACTTTCCTCTGTATAATTTTGAATATATACTCCACCTCATTATTTTATAATACATATTTCAGCGTGTATATAACTCTTATAAATAAAAGGACTTTTTAAAAAACCCAAAGGTAACAATCACAACTAAAAAACTCCCCAATTCCTTAATATGATCAAATATTCATCAGTGATCAAATTCCTCCAATTGTCTTTTTCATTTTTGTAAGAGTTGACTTATCAAAATAGATTCACAGCAATCATGGATTTTAATCAAAGCCAAATTTCACTAACAATTCAAGTGACAGAAGTAAAAAAGAGGCATAGACATTTCTTTTTTCTTGAGGTGAGTGGCATTCATATGTAACTTAATTGCCCCATCCCTCTACATACATTTTGATTCAGTTCAGTTCAGTTCAGTCACTCAGTCATGTCTGACTCTTTGCGATTCCATGAATCGCACCACGCCAAGCCCCCCTGTGCATCACCAACTTCCGGAGTTCACTCAGACTCATGTCCATTGAGTCAGTGATGCCATCCAGCCATCTCATCCTCTGTCGTCCCCTTCTCCTCCTGCCCCCAATCCCTCACAGCATCAGAGTTTTTTCCAATGAGTCAACTCTTCACATGAGGTGGCCAAAGTACTGGACTTTCAGCTTTAGCATCATTCCTTCCAAAGAAATCCCAGGGCTGATCTCCTTCAGAATGGACTGGTTGCATTTCCTTGCAGTCCAAGGGACTCGCAAGAGTCTTCTCCAACACCACAGTTCAAAAGCATCAATTCTTCGGTGGTCAGCTTCCTTCACAGTCCAACTCTCACATCCATACACAACTACTGGAAAAACCATAGCCTTGACTAGATAGACCTTTGTTGGCAAAGTAATGTCTTTGCTTTTCAATATGGTATCTAGGTTGGTCATAACTTTCCTTCCAAGGAGTAAGCATCTTTTAATTTCATGGCTACAGTCACCATCTGCAGTGATTTTGAAGCCCTCAAAAACAGAGTCTGACACTATTTCCACTGTTTCCCCATCTATTTCCCATGAAGTGATGGGACCAGATGCCATGATCTTCGTTTTCTGAATGTTGAGCTTTAAGCCAACTTTTTCAATCTCCTCTTTCACTTTCATCAAGAGGCTTTTGAGTTCCTCTTCACTTTCTGCCATAAGGGTGGTGTCATCTGCATATCTGAAATTATTGATATTTCTCCTGGCAATCTTGATTCCAGCTTGTGCTTCTTCCAGCCCAGTGTTTCTCATGATGTACTCTACATATAAGTTAAATAAGCAAGGTGACAATATACAGCCTTGACGTACTCCTTTTCCTATTTGGAACCAGTCTGTTGTTCCATGTCCAGTTCTAACCGTTGCTTCCTGACCTGCATATAGATTTCTCAAGAGGCAGGTCAGGTGGTCTGGTATTCCCATCTCTTGAAGAATTTTCCACAGTTTATTGTGATCCACACAGTCAAAAGCTCTTGATTCAGGACCACACAACTATAGATTGTTCAAATGTGTATATGTAGTCAATGTAAGCAGAGAAAGAGGTGCTAAAATCGGTGGTTTCTTGGATATTATATTTGGGAATTACCTTGGGTAAAGAGATTATATGACTAGCTTAACCTCTTTAGTCATATATTTTCCATAAATTACACACACACACACACACACACATAGGCAGTCTAGTTAAATCCTGTTAAACTGTTAAAAACAAGGAGTTCTGGTGAAGACCAGCATTCCCCTAGGAGAGAAAGCAGGAGTTAGTTACAGGGCCATTATTAATTATTTTTGTTCCATATATGACTTTTGGAGAAGGAAGTGGCAACCCACTCCAGTATTCTTACCTGGGAAATCTCATGGATAGAAGAGCCTGGCAGGCTACAGTCCATGGGATCTTAAAAGAGTTGGAAAACTTAGCAACTAAACAACATTACACAAATACACACACATATAGTGAAGAAGGAAATGGCAATTCACTCCAGTATTCTTTCTTGGAAAATCCCATGGACAGAGGAGCCTGGAAGGCTACCATCCATAGGGTCGCAGAGTTTGACATGACTGAAGCGACTTAGCATAGCATATATGACTTTACAGATCACTTTCTAAATAAAAGTCTGGTATTGCAAGTAGTGGGTTAAGTCTTATAAAATGTATTGCTATCTCTTCCCTTTTCTCTTATTTTTCTCTCCTTGCAATTTGTTTGTTGAAGAAAACAAGTTACATGTCTTGTATGATTTTGTAGTCTCAATGTTTCTGTTGCCTTTCTGCAGTATCATTTAATATGTTCTTTTATTTTTTATTGCTGTTGTTATTGTTTAATTTTTGCATTTCTTATACATGAGCTTTATCAAAGACACTGATTAATTTTATTTTAGATTTTTTTTTTAATAAGCAGGGGCTTCCCAGGTGGTGCAGTTGGTAAAGAATCTGTCTGTCAACACAGGAGATGCAAGAAATGTGGGTTCGATCCCTGAGTCAGAAAGATTCCCTGGAGTAGGAAATGGCAACCCACTATAGCGTTCTTGCTGGGATAATCCCATGGACAGAGGATCCTGGCAGGCTAGAGTCAGTTTTGGAGTCAGACACGACTGAGTGACTGAGCATGCATACACACTTTATATATAGTTTTGCATAGGTACTTTGTAATTCCATCAGAAGCATATAACATCTGTGCTATTGATAGTCACTAATGATCATTGCCTAGATACATTTCCGTATAAGGGGATGCAAAATAGTGATTACATAATACTATTATCATTTCTTTACTTATTAACTCTAAACATTTGTATAAGAAAGTCATCCTTATTCAGTTACTGTGACTGAGATACAGTCCATATAGGAAAGCCAAGATGGAATTAGGTTATTTTTGCTTCAGTTGCCTGTTTTCAAAATAATGAGCTATTATATTAAGCACTTTCCAAATGTAGCCCTTGAGAGTTTTATTTTTGTTGGGTCTACTTTATATATTGTTACAAATGCATGGATTTAAACATATCTGATGTTTAAATATGCTGTGTCCAGTGGCCAGGATCCAGGATGGAGGCATTTGTGGGCCCTGGGCGCATGGGGCAGATCCAGCCACACTGCCCAAGTTCAGTTCAAACTTGCATTTGTTGGTGATGGTGGTACTGGAAAAACTGCATTCCTGAAATGTCATCTGACTGGTGAATTTGAGAAGATGTATGTATCTTTCTTGGGCTTTCCTGGTGACTCAGTGGTTAAGAACCTACCTGCAATGCAGGATCCATAGGAGATGCAGATCAATCTCTGTTCTGTGTTTACACTAACTGGATATATTGTAAACATGTTATTCATTTCATTGATAAGTTTTTAATTTGACTAGATCAAGAAAATTCAATTTCTCAATTGTTTAGTTGAAATAAAAAAATGACTTCCCCCTTGGGTGTTCTTTTACTCACTATTAGAAAATTCTGTGATGCATAGACATATTATGATTGCTTACCTTTTTAACAGTGACTAATTCACAAATAATTTTTATCTATTATTCTCGATTCAATAACACTACTTAGCATTGTATAGACTTGAATTATTTACAAAGCAAGCTTTAGTGCATGTTCTATTGTTAGAATATATCCTCATTTTGCAGTTCTGGAATATTTATTAGTATATTCAATTTTCAACCATTGTGACTTCTACAAATATTTGGATAACCTATGGTGATGTGATGAAGCAGAAGTTTTTTTTTTCTTATTTTTAAAATACTTTTGAAGGTGAAACACATACACAGGACATGTATACATTTTATGTTGATAGTTTAATTATTGCAAAATGACCAAACACATGTAAATATTACCCAGGTCAAGAAATAATGGTATTGTCATGCTCTCCTCTCTTTCCTTCTTAAATTTCACCTCAAATTTACCACTATATTTAAAATTTTTCTACTTCTGAACATTTAGAAATTTAATCATAAATATGATTTATGATTTTTGTTGTTCAAAATGTTTATGAAAATCTTTTGTATAGTGATTTGCAATTTGTTAACTTTTTCACTACATTTTCTTTTTCCATTTCATGAATTGCATTTTAAAAAACCTTTTTCTTACTCCTGATGGACAGATTATTTCCAGAAAGACCTATTATGAGTAGTGTTATTGTAAATATAGTCACTTATTTCTTGGTACATATGTACATAATTTTTTGATAGACACATTTCTAGGAGTAGAGTTGCTAGATATGTTCAAGTTTTATAGATAATGCCAAAAAAAAAACATATTTCAAAATAAACTGTAACAGTTTCACTCTCATCAATAATACACGAGAATTCCATGTTTCTTTACCATCATACCAATGCTTTCTGTTGTCTTTTTTCTTTTTCTTTTTTTCATTTATATTTAGCCACTCCAGAGGATGTATAGTGGTAGCTACTTGGAAGAGGATTAAAGGTTCTAAGTGTCCAGGCTGAGGAAACAATCAAAATTGGGCAGATTGTAGGAGGAGCAGATGTAGTGGGGCTGTGGCTGGGCATCAAGGGCTCAATTTTAGACAGATGTTTGAGGATTTCATGAATTGTCCAGTTGGAAGTGTTGAATGGATAGTTGCATCCAGCAGTCTTCATTCTTGGAAGTTATTTAGGCAAGAAATTAAAATTTGAGGGTAGTCATATTTACAGCCATATATATATATACAGAGTACATCATGAGAAATGCTGGGCTGGATGAAGCACAAGCTGGAATCAATGTTGCAGGGAGAAATATCAATAACCTCAGATATGCAGATGACACACCACACCCTTATGGCAGAAAGTGAAGAAGAACTAAAGAGCCTCTTGATGAAAGTGAAAGAGGAGAGTGAAAAAGCTGGCTTAAATCTCAACATTCAGAAAACTAAGATCATGGCATCTGGTCCCATCACTTCATGGCAAATAAATGGGGAAACAATGGAAAGAGTGACAGACTTTATTTTGGGGGCTCCAAAATCACTGCAGATGGTGACTGCAGCCAGGAAATTAAAAGACGCTTGCTTCTTGGAAAAAAGTTATGAACATAGACAGGATATTAAAAAGCAGAAACATTACTTCTCCAACAAAGGTCCACCTATTCAAAGCTATGGTTTTTCCAGTAGTCACATATGGATGTGAGAGTTGGACCATAAAGAAAACTGAGTGCCGAAGAATTGATGCTTTTGAACTGTGGTGTTGGAAAAGACTCTTGAGAGTGCCTTGAACTGCAAGGAGATTCAAAAAGTCCATCCTAAAGGAAATCAGTCTTGAATATTCATTGGAAGGATTGGTGCTGAAGCTGAAACTCCAATACTTTAGCCACCTGATCTGAAGAACTGACTCATTTGAAAAGGCCCTGATGGCTGGGAAAGACGGAAGACAGGAGGAGAGGGGAGGACAGAGGATGAGATGGTTGGATGGCATCACCGACGTGATGGACATGAGCTTGAGCAAGCTCTGGGAGTTGGTGATGGACAGGGAAGCCTGGCATTCTGCAGTTCATGGGGTCACAAAGAGTCAGAGACTGAACTGAACTGAGTCAGATAATATTGCCAAGGGAGCGAGGGTTGACTGAAGAGAGATGTACAAGAAACAAGTATTGAACATTCCATGAAGAGAATGAGTAGATGATAAATAATTTAGGAAAGGAGATTTAAAAGGAGTATCTGATGAGGTAAGAGGAAAATCAGATGTGCATGGTGTCTCAAAAATAAAAAATACATATTTTAAGAAGGAATTGTCCAGGTTTGACACACGATACTGGATGCTTGGGGCTGGTGCACTGGGACGACCCAGAGGGAGGGTATGGGGAGGGAGGAGGGAGGAGGATTCAGGATGGGGAACACATGTATACCTGTGGCGGATTCATTTCGATACTTGGCAAAACTAATACAATATTGTAAAGTTTAAAAATAAAATTAAAAAAAAAGAAGGAATTGTTGAGTTTTCTCAAATGCTATCGAAACCAAAATGGAGTAAAACCAAAGAACTGACCATTAGCTAATAAAATTGGTAACTACAAGAGACCTTGATATGAAAAGCCATGGTAGGATAGTAGGAAAGGGAGCTCAATTTTGTGGGCTCCAAAAAACAATTGAAGAATAACTGAAAATAGGAGTCTAGGCAACTATTTCTGAGTTATTTTGTCTTCTCTTTTGTATACACCTGTTTCCTGTGGTTTGTCAGTAGTAAAATTCAATATTATTCTCTTTGGGAAAGTAAATAACCATAAATTAAACTTTATTTTAAAAGAAACAAAAACTAGAAAACATGGAAGATAATTTAAGTGATTTTTCCTTATTTCTTTGTCTTCAATTTAAAAATTTGTCATTGGAGAGTAACTTGAAAGGTCAAAATTTGCACATGTTGTGCTTCCCAGGTGATACAGAATGAAAGGTTTTAAATCATTCACTGTGAATGTACTCAAGTATTTCTGGAAAAAGACCAAGATATGCCATTAGAAACTGATATATAGCTATGGCTAAAATCCAAGTCAATACTGTCTTACATCACAGGAAAAGTTTTAAGTCAATAGTGCAGTAATGCAAAATGTGCTGTCATGTCTTGAGACAAATAGGTTTTATATACATTTAATATGATAATGAATCATATAATAGTTGATGGTTTTAAAACTCTCAGTTATGCATTGTGTCAAAAAAGAAGAATTAAATACGTTGTAAAATACAGAGATAGTGGACAGGTCCTTTGTTAAATATCACGTTGGGTTTTCAACTTATTGAAATTATTTAGTGACCTCTGGCATCTGGTCCCATCACTTCATGGGAAATAGATGGGGAAACAGTGGAAACAGTGTCAGACTTTATTTTCTGGGGCTCCAAAATCACTGTAGATGGTGACTGCAGCCATGAAATTAAAAGACGCTTACTCCTTGGAAGGAAAGTTATGACCAACCTAGATAGCACATTGAAAAGCAGAGACATTAATTTGCCAACAAAGGTCCATCTAGTCAAGGCTATGGTTTTTCCAGTGGTCATGTATGGATGTGAGAATTGGACTGTGAAGAAGGCTGAGCGCCGAAGAATTGATGCTTTTGAACTGTGGTGTTGGAGAAGACTCTTGAGAGTCCCTTGGACTGCAAGGAGATCCAACCAGTCCATCCTAAAGGAGGTCAGCCCTGGGATTTCTTTGGAAGGAATGATGCTAAAGCTGAAACTCCAGTACTTTGACCACATCATGCGAAGAGTTGAGTCATTGGAAAAGACTCTGATGCTGGGAGGGACTGGAGGCAGGAGGAGAAGGGGACGACAGAGGATGAGATGGCTGGATGGCATCACCGAGTCGATGGATGTGAGTTTGAGTGAACTCTGGGAGTTGGTGATGGACAGGGAGGCCTGGCGTGCTGCGATTCATGGGGCCTCAAAGAGTCAGACACGACTGAGCAGAACTGAACTGAACTGAACCAATAGATAATTAATTGTGGAAACAGAAGTGTGTAATTATATTTTGATTTATATTTTAGATTATATACATTTGAGAAATATGATTCTATGTAAACTTATTTAGCACTTGAAAATTACAGAGAATTGCTGTAATTAAGAAATTTAAACATGTTTGAAGCATATGAAAGCCTAAGGAGAAAATGTCACTTGGCCAGTAATAATCCATTATCCTACTACCTATTGTGGTATATGGTGTAATCACTGTATCACCCCAATGTGAAAATGGTTTTGTGGTATTCTTGTAATGTTACACTGTAAGTTTAAAAGGTCACTGTGCTTTTAATCTTCAATATTTGGAATAGAAGAGTTAACAAAGCATATCCTCTTGTGAAATCTACTAACAGAATTGACTAAGCAACAAATGAGGCTTTTGTAAGTACTGATCTGACTGGTGATTTAAAAATGCTTTTTCAGGGTACGCTTTTATGTCTCATTTATTGTAAATAAATCTGCAGTTTAAGGGCTGATGCTTGTGTCTGACAAATTCAAGGCTTCTAAATACTGCATCCACACGTGCTTTGTATATTTACTACTTATTAGTAAAGCTAATTCGTCTTTGTGATGATACAAATACAATGAAATAAAACATAATAATATCTCTGACTCTTGCTTTTTGTGCACTACCCACTCTCTTGGTCATTTTTCAGCCTTTTTATACTGCACTATACTTCTGGACTTCAAGTCCATTTTCTCCCACTTTTCAAGATGCCAATATTCTGCACATTGTTTGGAAACTATTCACTAATCTTTTAATTAATCTATCCAATTACAGTCCTAACATGAATGATAAATTGACAACTACAGCTTAATCAGCTGGCATCTTACGTTGATTGTAACATGACAAATACTTTAAATTTCATCACAAACAATACTGAGGCAGTTTTTTAAAAAAAATTTGAGAATATGTTTTAGAACTATTCAGACTAGAACTCTGATTAGACCTGTTTTCTTCTAAATTATATTCAAAAGCAAGATTCCTACTTTCCCTATTCTTATGAACTGAATGTGCTCTAGTCTTCTACAATGACATCATTTTCTAGCCATTTCCATGTTTCAAAGATATTAATTTCAAGGTACCTGACAACAATAGAAATGCAAATACATAAGAACCGAGAAATCTTCTCTTTTACTTATAGGGAGTCTGTGACACTCCCTTCAATAATATGGAGCAGCAGAGATAAATGTCACTGAAACTTAACATTCCTGTTCATATATCAACAGCCAAACATTTTATTTTCTCATTTTAATGTTCTTAGAAGTGTAACAGTTGCTCATTACTCTATCCCTAGTGCTTAAAAAATCTTTGTAGAAAGAAAATTTAATAGACAACAAGTGAATGAATATTGAATATTTTCAGACCTCTTGAAAAGGAGTGAGACATAGCCATTACCTAAATGCCAAAACTGTCATGTTAAATTTCTTGGTTGGGATAATAATTATGAGTGAGAACCTACTGAATGGTACATAAACTTAGAAAGATATTATCAAGCTCACTTATCTCTCATAAATGACAGCTGATATCCTGCCTATATTTTTACAAGAGAATAAAGCATTAGCCTAAAATTTTGCAGGATATACTGGGAACTCATGAGATGCCCAGTTTTACAAAACTATTGAGGTATGTCTGCACAATTTTCAAAAATTAAAAAATCATACTGCTTTCAACAACCATACCCTGTAGAGGTTTTTAAGAATTTCTTCTCTGCCCACTCATTGTTTATTCTCTCACTTTCACTAATTGCAGCAACTATTTATACAGCTTTTGCTTCCCATTACTACCTCTCACCCACATCTACTTACAGAATAATAGGCCACACTTGAATTGAAAAAAATTTTCATAAGCAACATCCTACCAAGTTTTCTTACTGGCATATCAACCATGAATATTTCCAATGTGGTCTGAAAAATTCTTTTTTTCACTTAACTTTTATGACTTAGCAGTCTCATTTTGTGGTCATATATATGAGAAACTACACAGCAATAAGTTTTGATTCCATATTTTCCCATTCTATTCACTGTTTCCTTTATTAATCTGAATAACACATAAGCATATGAATTAAGAGCTCTCACAGAAGTTACAGTTACATCAGGGCCTACTACTGGCTGAAGCTTTATGGTTTTGTTAAGAGCACAGAGGCAAAACAATTTTTATGACAACTAATTGTGTATAAGTATGATATATAAATGATTTGAGTCATATCCAATTTTGCTGGCTCTATTTCCATCAGTTAAAATAACTCCCGAAAGCCTGGGACTTGCTATAGCATCTACTGCATCCCAGTGGAGAAAACAATATTACAGATATCCTTTCTGGTTGTTCTTTATAGACAAAATGAATGATTTTTACTTATTAAGCTGTCAACAATATTTTATATATGAATAATTTAACATCATTCTAGGATGTTAATTATTTTAATTCTCTTCTTGTCTTGTTTATTTTTATTTTAAAAGAAAAATAGTCTTCAAAACAGAAATCTAGCTAGGGGTTATTTAAATTACTACATACTTAAAGAATGACCAACTACTGACTTAACTTTCTACTTATGCAAGATGCTTGTTCAAGAACCAGGAAATACTGACAATTTACCAAACTTGTCCATGGCTAACCCAGATGTAAATTTTATCATCATGTAAATTTTAAATGTGCCAAAGTATTTCCCTGGTTGTTCAAATGGTAAAGAACTTGTCTGCAATGCAGAAAACTGGGGTTTGATACCTGGGTTGGGAAGATTCCCTGGAGAAGGGAATGGCTATCCAATCCAGTATACTTGCTGAAAAATTCCATGGACAGAGGAGCCTGGTGGGCTATAGTCCATGGGGTTGCCAAGAGTCTAATATGACTAACACTTTCACTTTTTCATGTATTTCCAACTATGAATCACCTCTTTTCTAAAGTCATTTAAATTCACACAATAGAGCTAGTCTTGAACTTGAGGCACATGATTAAAACATATATTCAAGAACTACATATTTCTTCACTGCAACAGAAAGAAACTTGAAAGAATATTTGGAGTGAAGGAGGGGAAAATGTGGATGTGGAAACTCATGGCTCATTATTGTTACTATTATCATTGCAGTTGCTACCTTTAATGATAAAATCAGTATCAAATAACCAATGTATTCAATTTATCATTTTATTCATATGTAAAAATGAAATGTTATTTTCTTCTTTTCCTTTTAGAATACTAAAAAGTACTTTGGAATTAGTGTTCTATAATT
The DNA here is from genome assembly GCF_055505025.1 of Bos grunniens. Taxonomy (NCBI): domain Eukaryota; kingdom Metazoa; phylum Chordata; class Mammalia; order Artiodactyla; family Bovidae; genus Bos; species Bos grunniens. The sequence continues at coordinate 28,498,292 of NC_141178.1, forward strand.
TTCCTATTTCAGTATTATTCCCTTCCCTCAAACTGTGCACAGTTTCTTAAGAAAGAAAATCTAAATAATCATATAATATCTTTCTTTTTCCCATAAATTTAGGAAATAGATATTCCCTAATATAGGGGAATGGAGAAGGCAATGGCACCCCACTCCAGTACTCTTGCCTGGAAAATCCCATGGACGGAGGAGCCTGGAAGGCTGCAGTCCATGGGATGGCTGAGGGTCGGACACGACTGACCGACTTCACTTTCACTTTTCACTTTCATGCATTGGAGAAGGAAATGGCAACCCACTCCAGTATTCTTGGCTGGAGAATACCAGGGACGGGGGAGCCTGGTGGCCTGCCGTCTATGGGGTCGCACAGAGTCGGACATGACTGAAGTGACTTAGCAGTAGCAGTAGCAATATAGGGAAAAGAGTGGAAACAGTATCAGACTTTATTTTTCTGGGCTCCAAAATCACTGCAGATGGTGACTGCAGCCATGAAATTAAAAGATGCTTACTCCTTGGAAGGAAAGTTATGACCAACCTAGATAGCATATTCAAAAGCAGAGACATTACTTTGCCAACAAAGGTCCATCTAGTCAAGGCTATGGTTTTTCCAGTGGTCATGTATGGATGTGAGAGTTGGACTGTGAAGAAAGTTGAGCGCCAAAGAATTGATGCTTTTGAACTGTGGTGTTGGAGAAGATTCTTGAGAGTCCCTTGGACTGCAAGGAGATCCATCCAGTCCATTCTAAAGGAGGTTAGCCCTGGGATTTCTTTGGAAGGAATGATGCTAAAGCTGAAACTCCAGTACTTTGGCCACCTCATGCGAAGAGTTGACTCATTGGAAAAGACTCTGATGCTGGGAGGGATTGGGGGCAGGAGGAAAAGGGGACGACAGAGGATGAGATGGCTGGATGGCATCACTGACTCGATGCACATGAGTTTGAGTGAACTCTGGGAGTTGGTGATGGACAGGGAGGCCTGGCATGCTGCAATTCATGGGGTCGCAAAGAGTTGAACACAACTAAGCGACTGAACTGAACTGAATATAAAAAGAAGTTCTGGAGACTAACTGTTTTTAAAAGGCATCTCTTTGATGTAGTTTTCAAATTGTGGTAAAAATTTTGAAACATTTAACTTAAGTGCTTATTACTTTAAGACTTGAGGAAAAACAATTTCAAATTTTTGCTCCAGTGTGAATTTTTATTGTATCTACCACAAAATGAGCCAAATACTACTTTTCTTTTTAATCTCATAGTTTTTGAAAACCTAGAGAGTAGGAACGGTAGTTGTTTAGTGTGAGAATAGACAATAAAAGTAGATTTATGATGTCAAGAACTCAAGAGCTTAAGATCAAAGCTAAAAAACATAAGAAGTGAAAAAAACAAATGATACCAACATCCTGTCCTAGCTAACAGGACATAGATTGCATAATTGTTTAATCAAGTAGATTAAGAACTGCTCAGCCTTGAGTCTGCTGTTACGTTTGTTATACCTTAAAAAAAAAAAAAACAAAAACCTAATTAGCAATTAAAATGAACAATAACAACATCACATAATTTCTTGAGTTATATAACATGTTTGGGTTCCTTAAATTACTTTAAGTTTTTACCACAATTGTTCTCAAATCATAGCTTTAATTGTTTTGTTCTTTCTTCACTGAATTCTCTTAATACTCAGATACACCATGAAAATAAAACCAAAAAGCATACTTTTAATTTTTGTAGTATCATTTTATTTTAGTTTAAATTCGATATTTAAAAACTTACATATTCAAATGTAAAAATGGAATACTGAACTGGAAAATAATGGCTGAAGCATAAATTTAGGATTGTTGTTTTCAGCACAGTTTGACACCTCAGAGTATTCTATGGATTCTCAAAAAAAAAAAAAAACAAACAAACACTTGCCTAGGGTTACATTCCCATGCTTGCATTTAAGACCTGTGTATCCTTAATCTCTCTGTTTCTGTTTCCATATTTATAAATTGCAGATTATTACTCTGTTTTATTAGCATTGTTTTCCAATTCCCTACAATGAAGGACGTAGATGAGAGCAGAAGCATACACAAATCTAGTGAATTGTTTAAGGAATAGTACTGATTTAGATACTAGTTATTGGATATAATTTGATGTTTATTTAAAATTATGTTTCATTGTGAGGATATACAATCGAGATGAAATGTGACCTTTCAAATACTACTGCAAATGAGACATTCTAATAACTTCATAAGACGATGCAAATGATTGAGATATATTACTCATTTAGTCTTTTATTACTTTTATTACATTTACACTATGATATCTAAACTTTTTATTTGCATTGATAAAAAACAATTATGTTTCCTATATTTGCATCCATGATAAAGTCATTTTTAAAATAATGTGTGAGGATTTTAAGCAATGTGATATTTACTAGAAAACATTTAAAAATATGAGCATGTGAAATCTTATCCTGTTACAAAGATACATGCTACAGAATTTTCAAAACTGGGTAGTATTCTTATTTTCAATTTTAAAAGCAATCCCAATGAACTAGGAAGAGTTGGATGAAATAAACTCACAGATAAAATAACTCAGAACTTGATTTTCTTTTAATAGGATAAAAACTCATAAACTGGCATAATGTATCACTGACTGTTACAAACAAATGAAGTGTGAGTAATTCTCAGAGAACATGAACACAATCTAGCTGCCTTGGTCTTCTGGCTTTCTCATCTTCTCTCTTTAACTCTCTTCTCCCCACAGTGTAGCCTTGAAACTCTTTCCAGGTGGTAGCTGGGGCAATAGTAAAGGTTACTTTGTTTGTCTCAAATGATCAGATATATAAAACTGGTAGGCATAAAATTCAGCTCTTACTGATGTCTAATAAAAGTGGAATGTCTTTCTCATTAAGAACATATTCAATAATATGTATATACAATTATAAGCGCAACACATATTCATTTTCCTTTTTGTTAAGAATTGCACAAAATAATTTTTATTATTCTGTGTCTGTGTGCTTGTGAAATTTGTACCAGTATTAAAAACAAAGAATATGCTTTTGAAGTGCTTCAGGCTCAAACTCAGGGTTCAGAAGTTCCTCTCACTTCAATCAGAGTGAAAGTGAAAGTGAAGTCATTCAGTCATGCGGGACTCTGCAACCCCATAGACTGTAGCCTACCAGGCTCCTCTGTCCATGGGATTTACCAGGCAAGAATACTAGACTGGGTTGCCATTTCCTTCTCCAGGAGATCTTCCCTACCTGGGGATTGAACCCAGGTCTCTTGCATTGTGGGCAGACACTTTATCATCTGAGCCACCAGGAAAATCTTTAAGTGCTTATATATGAAGAAAATTTAATAGAGGTTTTCTAGAATTTGATAATAATTCTAACTTTACCAATAACAAGTAGTGAAGCTGAAACTTTTCTAAATTAAAAAAAAAAAAAACAGAATTCATCAGCATATTAAAAATTTTTTATAGCATGAGCAAGTTGAATTTATCTGTGGAATGCAAGGATAAGTCAATACATATTGACCACATTAACAGAAGGAAGAAAAATACACACACACACACGTAATCACTGCAATTGATTCAGAAGAAACTGACAAAATTCCATATCTTTGCATGATGGAAGCACTCAAAATCTAAGAGAGTAACCTGAACATAATAGAAGAGAGTATTCTATTCTAAGAGTATTACTCTTATAGAAGAAAGTAACCTGAACATACTAAAAAAAATAAAAAGTCACAGCAAACTTCATACCCATGGTGAAATACAGAAAGCTTTTCCTCTTAGATCATGAACAAGAGAAGCATGTCTGGTTTCACCACTCCTATTTAACATGGTAGTGGAAGTTCTACCAGAGAAATCAAGTAAGATAAAGAAATAAACAGTATCCAAACTGGGAAAGAAGAAGTAAAATTATCTCTGGTCACAGATGCTTTTATCTTATATACAGAAAATGCTATAGACTCCACCTAGAAGATCTGAATTAATAAGTGAATTAAATGAATTAATCACAAAGTAGCAGCCCACAAAGCCAATCTAGAAAAATAAGTTTCATTTCTGTTACAAAAACAAAGAATAGTCTGAAAGCAAATTAAAAAATCAACTCCACTTACAATAACATCAAAAATAATTAGTATTTATGAATTAACTAAGAAGATAATTATGAACAAAGAAAACTATACATTGATAACATAATTTAAATAATTAAATTATATATCATTTAAACAAATTCGATACATGGAAACTCATTGCCCATAAACAGGAGAATAACTAAATCAGTGTTGCTGTATTCAAAGAATGGAAAATTATAGTGATCAAACAGAACAAATTATAGCTACACATAATAATATGGATACTTCTTACAATCATAATACTAAGTAAAATATTTAGGAAAGATTACTTCTGTATGATTTCATTTTATGTAAATATTTAACTCATACAAATATGGAAAAAAGCCAAGGAATAATATGCAGTTAGAACCATAATTACTTTGGGGGGAAAGAGAAGTTCCTAATTTGGAATACAAAAATAGTAGTTTTCTGCATGGCAAAGCTTCAGGTCATGCCTGGTGGTTGGTAAAATGAAAACCTACTTTAAAGGAAAACAATAAATTCTAATTTGTTTTTTTCTCTATAGAATTTTTATGTGTTATTTTCTCACTCTTTAAGAATTAAATAGGGAAATATTTTTTAAGCGGTGTAAGCAGAAAAAAAAAACATTATGAGAGATAATCTTGGTTATAAATAACAGGTCAACAGTTTTAAATATAATAAGAACTTCAGAAAGAAATAATAGTAGGAGAGGGAGATGAAAGATCATTTACTCAAACTGAAGGAAGTTACAAGCCTTTCAGTAAAACTGCAGATCACAAAACTACAAGTCAAATCTTAGCTCTTGCCTTGGCACAGGGGCCTCTTAAAGAGAAAACAGAAATAAGTCCAAGAAAGGGTAGGCAATACTGGGTACTGACTGACTGAAAAAGAAGTACTGACCATAATTTATAAACATTCTCCCTGTTTATTTATAGAAATACAAGGTAGAGAAATTCCTGGTCGGCGGGGAAGCGGGGGTGTGTGAGGAGGGACCTGTCTGAGATTGAATGACAATACCAGCCAAATAACAACTTTTAATCTCCCCTTATAGCTTCTCACTTCCCTTACTCCATCTCTGGAGAAATCAAAACCTTGGGATAGGTGTCATGTCAAACAGCATTGTCTCATGAAAATTGGAGTTTTGTAGTAGATTTTTTTTTGTTGTTTTTACTGTAAAAAGTTGAACTTTTGGTGGTTATGGACTTATATAGATGGTTCTGTGCACTAACATCTGAAATATATTAATAGTAGATTTTTAAAAATATAATTTTGTTAAAATACCTAAGTTACTGATATGGTTGTGAAGGAGATAAAAAATAGGCCAACTCCAAATATGTCACTCTGGAGTAAGGACTAATTTGAGCTGAAGACATTTGAGAATCAACAAATGCAGGGAGAGACTTTAGCCAAACCCCTTTCTCTGCCTTAACACAGATTCTACCATACAAAAAGAGAAGAAAAAACTGTCTTAAATCCCTTCACTAAGAATTTCATCTACCAGGTAAGATTAACTTTTATCACAGGAGAGGAAATGTCTTGATAGGGAAAGTCACCAGACCAAGACAGATATTGTCACAAACTATCATATCTTCCATCTATTCTCCTAACAGCCCATTTATCTTTCCTAAAAATCATTTTTTCTTCCATATGTAACCTTTCTCTCAGTCTGTTTCCCTTACTAAAAATTAATAAATATTTATGCCTTTTCTCCTAGTAATCTGTTTTTACTTTTACAGACCTTTTAGATTCTGAACCTAAGAGAATCTATCGTTGTTGTTTAGTCACTAAATCATGTTGGACTCTTTTGTGACCCCATGAACTGTAGCCTGCCAGGTCCTCTGTCCATGGAATTTCCCAGGCAAGAATACTGGAGTGGGTTGCCCCTTCCTCCTCCAGGGGATCTTCCCAACCCAGGGACTGAACCTGCGTCTTCTGCATTGGCAGGTGGATTCTTTACCACTGAGCCACCTGGGAAGCCCCAAGAGAATCAAAAAGTTTTTCATCTGCTCTGATGTATAGAACAGTCTTATGGACTCTGTTGGAGAGGGAGAGGGTGGGAAGATTTGGGAGAATGGCATTGAAACATGTATAATATCATGTATGAAACGAGTTGCCAGTCCAGGTTCGATGCACGGTACTGGATGCCTGGTGCTGGTGCACTGGGATGACCCAGAGGGATGGTATGGGGAGGGAGGAGGGAGGAGGGTTCAGGATGGGGAACACATGTATACCTGTGGCGGATCCATTTCGATATTTGGCAAAACTAATACAATATTGTAAAGTTTAAAAATAAAATAAAATTTAAAAAAAAGAAAAAAAATTCTAAATGATGATAAAAGTAACAAATAAATTATTTATGTCAGTAACTGATAGACCATTTTGTATACAAGTTTTGCATACAAGTTCTGCTTGTAGTTCTATTTTCTTTTCTGAGTTACTCAGCAAAAGTAATTTCAGCCAGCATGTTTTGCATTACTTTTGCTTTATGGAATAATGGTTTCCAAGTGTAATCTAATTATTTCACCTTAATGACTTCAAATTTGTGGACACATTTTACAAAATAGAAATTGTGATTATACTAGAATTTATGAAAATTTAATTTTATCAACTCATGCTAAATCATTTCTTTAATTACAACTGAGTTAACCATATGCTTAACTCCATAAATGACACACTAATTTAATGATGAGCAATAGTGCTTGTTATAGAGGCCTATGAGAATGAAACACAAAAGGCAACTTTGAAAGAAGAAAAAGACCATTTGGCTAAACTTTAATTAACACTTAACATAACAAACGCCGATGAGTCCTGGCAGTAATTGAGTATATTTTCACTGATAAGTATTAATACCCTGAATACAACTTTATTCTAGTTGAGCTTTTCAAATCTGAATTAGCTACTATCTGTTCTAAATTCCAAAATGTTTATTGCCTATAGTTCTTTTCCTCCATTCTATATTCAACTATTATTTTAAAATTACAATTAAGGATATGAGAACTCCCTTTTAAGTTCTGTGAACATGATATAAAAAAACTTCTGATATGAGTGACCAGTTAGGTGAAAAGTACTATAACATACTATTAAAAAAATGGCACTGTCTTTGAAGATAGATATGGGAGGCTTCACCATCTGTCTCATGTTATCTCAGGCAAAACTTCTAATCATTCTAATGGCACTGTTCTCATCTATAACTGAACTAATCATCAACAAGCAGAGCTCCTTATACAATGTTGGCATCATGATTATTACCGAAAATAAATGCATTGGAAGCAGTAAATCTGGTTCATCTATGTTTATTCACTCACATGTCTTCATAGATTTACATATTATTACTTCAGTTTCATTATCCCTTATTTGAAAATCACTTGAAATCTAGCTGTGTTTTGGATTTCAGGTTCTAAATTAGATGACGCTGTTAGCAGAGTCTGGAAGAACACCTAGTGTCAATCATATGTCTGCATTGAAACATATAATTATTTATACCAAGAGTAATAAATATACAATAAATCATCTGATCTCTTTTTAGGTTATTCTTTGTACAAAATTCATTTGCTGCAAAATTTGAAAAAATAACATTTTGGGCTTTATGAATTTCAAAATTATGGATAAATATGGTAGCTATATGCTTTATTTCAAACTGAGACACTTTTGACAGTAAAAATGGTTATGCCAGGACCACAATTGATTCATAAGTTTGTCCCAGTAAGAAGGGATAGTCATAAATAAAGACTGAGGAACTGACTGATAAAGCATTGTCCTTGGCATTTTGAAAGTACTAATGGTGTATTATGTTTGTTTAGTAACATTATTTATTTTCCTGTATACTTGTTTATTTATACTACAGCCTGGTTCCTTTAAACAAATAAATGAATGACAAAGTGATTTACTTCTTATAGGTTGGAATCTAAAGACAAATCTGAGTTTGAATTATTGCCTTGCCTATTGCTACATATGTGACACTGGCAAGTTACTATGACTATGTATTGGTTTCCTATAAAATACAGGTTATAACACTATCAACTTCATAGGATTGTTTTGAAGACCAAATGAGATAATATATACTAAGACGTTACTGCAATATCTCCCAATAAATACACTCAAAATATGAAGAAGAAGTAGCAGTATTCTACTTTTCTATACCAGACCCTGATGCTGGGAAAGATTGAAGGCAAGAGAAGGGGACGACAGAGGATGAGATGGTTGCACGGCATCATTGACTTGATGGACATGAGTTTGAGCAAGCTCCAGGAGTTGGTAATGGACAGGGAAGCCTGGCATGCTGCAATCCATGGGGTCGCAAAGAGTTGGACATGACTGAGTGACTGAACTGATCGAAAGCAACTCAAAGCAAAATATAAATTGCAAATGTATAGAAGTAAATTTGTTGGATCTACTGTGATCTTCCTAAATTAAATTTCACTTTCCAGGCATATGACTAGATCATACTTTAGTGCAGATTTTGTAACTGTCTTTGAAATTGTATGTGGCCATTTGATTTTGTGGCCAATGGAAGATAAGTAGAAGAGCACGTGCCACATCTGAGCAGAAGGCTATAGAGACAGTATATGGTTTGTCACCTCCCTATCCCATGACATGATGACTAATGATGCCCCAGACCTAGAAGTTATGTTAGATTAAGTTAATGTTAGTTAAGTCCCATGATAGAGTAGCAGATAAACTTTTGTTTTAAGCCTAGAAGATTTGGGAGTTGCTTCCTTCTAGAATATAGACTAGCATTGCATGATAGAAATATATGTATATACATATATATACATATATTTATGGGGATGGGGGAGAGAGAGAGATGGAGAGAGGGAGAGAGATGAATTTTGTCCTCAAAGAGATCTGTTGAAATCCTTACCTCTGGCACTGGTGAATATGACTTGGAAATATGTTCTTTGCAGATGTTATCAAGTGAAGGGAGAAGGAAATGGCAACCCACTTCAGTATTCTTTCCTGGAGAATCCCGTGGACAGGGTAGCTGGTGGGCTGCTGTCCATAGGGTCGCACAGAGTTGGGCATGACTGAAGCGACTTAGCATCCCTGCATGCATTGGAGAAGGAAATGGCAACCCACTCCACTATTTTCGCTTGGAGAATCCCAGGGACAGGGGAGCCTGGTGGGCTGCCGTCTATGGGGTTGCACAGAGTCGGATACGACTGAAGCGACTTAGCAGCAGCAGCAGCGTCAAGTGAAGACAAAGCCTTAATTCAGTGAGTTAATGCAATAAATTAATTATATTCTTAAAAGAAAAGGGAAGGGAAAAAAAGGAAGGAAGGGAGAAAAAAAAAGGGGGAAATGTGGAAATAAATTATTTTAAAGAGCAGTGTTAGAGAATAGAGAAAATACAGTTAGAACATTTATCCCTAGGAACAGCAGCTAAAACAAAATAACCCCTTTTTTCTCACTTTGATCATCACTATGACAAATAGATTATCAATGAACTGCCTAGTATGATCCACAAGAGTTCACCTCAGATTTTCTAGTACTATCTAGTCTAATCAAATGAACTAACCACTAGTAGTTCAAATGACTTTACTTTTCAAAGTAACTTTGGATTCAACTGATTTAAGAATATTCTCTTTTATATAATGATTTTCATTGTCTAAGAGATACTACTGCTGCTGCTGCTGCTAAGTCGCTTATCGTGTCCAACTCTGTGCGACCCCATACACGGCAGCCCACCAGGCTCCCCCATCCCTGGGATTCTCCAGGCAAGAACACTGGAGTGGGTTGCCATTTCCTTCTCCAATGCATGAAGGTGAAAAGAGGAAGTGAAGTCGCTCAGTCGTGTCTGACTCTTAGCGACCCCATGGACTGCAGCCTACCAGGCTCCTCCGTCCATGGGACTTTCCAGGCAAGAGTACTGGAGTGGGGTGCCATTGCCTTCTCCCTAAGAGACACTAACGAATTTCAAAATATGTCTTCCTCTCCTATACCTAATTTCCCCCCATTTAAAGCCCACTCAATTTGGCCCACTTGACTCATATCTCACTACAAATGTAAGAACATCATCTTAAATTGATTGCTAGGTTTGAATGTTTAAATGTTGAAGGTAATATTTTCACAGAAATATTTTATATTCATTCCACAACCTCTGACTTTTGGCTTTTTATTAATTCATGTTAAAACAGTTCAATTCAATGAGGACATTTCAATATTTTAAATAATATCAGATCATTGATTAATATCATTTTAATAGAGGTCAAAATTTCCATTTTTGTCCTTTACAACACACAAAACACCAATTTATCAAAAAAGGTTTGCCAGGGCCAAGGATTTTTTTTAAATTCCTGTGCTGGGATTTTTTTTTTTTTAACCCCATCCCATTGTCCCTCTGCTCTTTAAATGTTATAAGCCAACAGTGTTTTGAGGAGAAGCTTTTTTACAACTGTGCACACTTTTGCCATAGCAGTGGAGTTGTTTATTCAGTATCGAGTAGGATCCTATAAAAACTGCCTCAGAAGATAGGTTTTGTAGGGTTCATTTTCAATAAGATGGGTCTAACTTGCTGCTTGAAACTGACAATTCTGTGCCTAATTGAGCATGCAGTTACACTTGAACACGCTGCAGCATTTTCATCCGGTATCTTAGACCACATGCAGCCCCAGGGCACTGAGCAGGTTAGGAGCAGTGTAAGAAAATCTGGCAAAATCTTGAGACTCTGCATTAATTTGCACTCCAGTTACTACTCCAATTCTGCATTTTTTGCCTTTTTTTATATCAGCATGCTATTAATCCAAAAGCAATAAAGTCAAGATTAATATACTAAAATATTATCTTCTATTTATAGAATAAATATTATTTAATATTTGTGTTATTTCCATATACTTTCTTATTGTTTAAACCTGTAAAATGGACTCAGCAGTATGTGTAAAAATTTGGTGAACTTTTCAAGTTCTTGACATTTAGGTAGCAGTAACATAATTATTCCGCATGAGATTTTGTAATAGAAAAGGAGGCTGTATTTCAGTTCTACTTCACAACTGACAAAATGATATGCCATTTGACATGTAGGCTCATTTATTTAGTGGTAGCTGCTAACCCACAATGCATTTGATTATTCTCTGGAATTTGATAAAGTGTTTTAATTCACTGAATGAAAGTTATAATAGTTATTACAGTGCTTCTTATATATTTAGCTATTTTAAATTTAAAGAAAAGGACTTCTCCTTAAATGTAGAAAAGTAATCACAAAAAATTATATCCAATCTGTCATGAAATTTTACTAATAGTAATATAAGGAAAAAAATAAAAATGATATCAATCCTCATGGACAAAGAGAAACGGGGAGGGAATGAGAATAGAGATGTCAATACATTTTGGAAGATCAGTAAACAGATAGAAAATTTGTAACCAGCTTATCAGAGTGAAAAATGCAACCTCAGTGCTCACAGAAGGCAATATCAAGGAGAAGAAAGCTGATTCTTTTTGTGGAATCCCAGAAAAGCTTAGCAATGAGTGACACTAAGAACCTTACAAGGTGAAGATAAAGTGTGGTTATGAAATGGAGCATTGCGTGAGAACTTGTGAAGATAGCAGCTAAATACTAAATCTCCACCACCTTACCTGCAAATTCATTGAGCTACTCTTTTAGTGTGCGTGTGTGCTCAGTAGCCCACTAGCTCCTCTGTCAATGGAATTTTCCTGGCAAAAATACTGGATAGGTTGCCATTTCCTCCTCCAAGGGATCTTCCTGATGCATGGATAGAATCTGCATCTCTTGTGTCTGCTGCATTGACAGTTGGATTCTTTAGCACTGAGAAACCCATACAACACTCTCGAAATACCAGGAAATCATTCCTTAAGGATAACTGATAAACAAAAGAAAACAAACTTAGGACTCAGGGAAATCAGGGGCAAAAATACAAGTGTTTCCATGGCAGCTTCATATGAAAGCATCATCATCATCACAATGTATATACATTTTTGTAATACAAGTCTACTAACGAGAAAAATTTAATTTATTGGGGGGTAATATTTCACAAAAGGAGAAGAGTGTGGCAGAAGATGAGATGATTAGATAGCATCACCAACTTAATGGACATGAATTTCAGCAAACTCCAGGATACAGTGAAGGACAGGGAAGCCTGGCGTGCTGCAGTCCAGGGGTTGCAAAGAGTCAGACACGACTGAGTGACTAAACAACAATATTTCACTTAACTGGGGTTCAAAGTCTGTGTCCCTTATCCTCAAAATCCATTGTAAAAGTTCATCAACACTAATCTCTAATGAGATTTTATGTATTTCATTTTTGAAACATTTTGAAAATGTTATTTTGCATAGATATTGCCAATTAATGATACAAATTTACAAGCTTATTATATTTTAAACCTTTATTTTGCAATATATAGATTCACAAGGAATTGCAAAAATAGTACAGAGTTCCTGTGTAACTTTCTCACATATTACTCCAATAACAACACTTCACACTGCTCTCTTTGACCTAAAAGGTGGAAGGACTGGGGAAGCAGGGGGCCGGGAAATTAGCTTTTGTGTTGTGCTGTGTGCTGTGCTTAGTCACTTAGTTGTGTCCAACTCTTTGTGACTCCATGGACTGTAAGCTTTCCAGGCTCCTCTGTCCAAAGGGATTCTCCAGGCAAGAATACGGGAGTGGGTTGCCATGCTCTCCTCCAGGTGATCCTCCAGGTAGATTTTTTACCATCTGAGCCACCAGGGAAGCCCAATAGGCCTTTGACCTAAAATACTCATGTCTACTCTTAGGAAACTACACATTAACATGGATATTAGAACTTACCAATATGTTTTCAGTTTTCTGGGATAAAGGCCAAGAGTATGATAGCTCGATTGTTAGTAAGCATACAATTAGCATTTTGAGAAATATTTCCCTATATTCCAGGGCAGATGTACCTTTTAGTCTACCAGCAATATATGAGAGGTTCCGTTTGTCTGAATTGTCACATAATTTGTTACTGTGACAAATTTAGAAAGTATATGATGTCTCATTATGGTTTACATTTCCATTTCCCTAATGTCTAACAATATTGAATCTCTGTGTGCTTATTTTTTTTCAATTTAAGTGTAGCTGATTTACAATAATATATTAGTTTTAGGTGTACAACATAGTGATTGAGTAGTTTTATAGACTATACTCGATCATGTGCTTATTTGATATCAGTATATTCTTTTTGCTGAAGTATACTGATGTCTTTTGCTCATAGTCTGATTGCGTTGTTTGCTTTTTAATGTTAATTTTTAGAGTTCTTTATTCATTCCAGATCTGAGTCATTGGACAAATAAGTGGTTTGCAAATAATTTCCCCAGTCTTGGTTTGCCTTTTCATCCTTGTAATGCAGTCTTTTTCAGAGTATAGGTTTTTAATTTTGATGAAGCCCAGTATATCAAATTATTTTATGTATTATGAAAATTGAAAGGGAAAGTCACTCAGTTGTGTTTGACTCTTTGTAACCCCATGGACTGTCACCAGCCAGGCTCTTCCATCCATAGAATTCTCCAGTCAAGAATATTGGAGAGGGTGGCCATTTCCTTCTCCAGGGCATCTTCCCAATCCAGGGACTGAAGCCAGGTCTCCTGCAGTGCAGGCAAATTCTAAATCATCTGAGCCTTGAGGGAAGTCTTTAACGCATTAGAAAAAAAAATTAATAAAGAGAAATTTCAATTAAACAGTTGGGAGAACAGAAGAGGGCATTGTCACATTCTGCAACAATCAGTTCAGTTCAGTACAGTTCAGTTCAGTAGTTCCGTTGTATCTGACTCTTTCCGTGGACTGCAGTACACCAGGCCTTATGTCCATCACCAACTTCCAGAGCCTACTCAAACTCAAGTCCATTGAGTCAGTGATGCCATCCAACCATCTGTCATCCCCTTCTCCGGCCTTCAATTTTTCCCAGCATCAGTATCTTTTCAACTGAGTCAGTTCTTCAGATCAGGTGGCCAAGGTATTGGAGCTTCAGCTTCAACATCAGTCCTTAAAATGAATATTCAGGACTGATTTCCCTTAGGATTGACTGGTTGAATCGCCTCACAGTCCAAATGAATCTCAAGAGTCTTCTCCAACACCACAGTTCAAAAGCATCAATTCTTTGGCCCTCAGCTTTCTTTATAGTGCAACTCTCACATCCATATGTGAGAAAAATATGGTTTACTGGAAAAACCATAGCTTTGACTAGATAGACCTTTGTTGGCAAAGTAATATCTCTGCTTTTTATTTTGCTGTCTAGGTTGGTCATAGCTTTTCTTCCAAGGAGAAAGCTTCTTTTAATTTCATGGCTGCAGTCACCATCTGCAGTGATTTTGGAGCCCCCAAAAATAAAGTCTGACACTATTTCCACTGTTTCCATATCTATTTGCCATGAAGTGATGGGACTGGATCCCATGATCTTAGTCTTCCGAATGTTGAGTTTTAAGCCAACTTTTTCACTCTCCTCTTTCACTTTCATCAAAAGGCTCTTCAGTTCTTCTTTGCTTTCTGCTATAAGGGTGGTGGTCATCTGCATATCTGAGGTTATTGATATTTCTCCCTGAAATATTGATTCCAGCTTGTGCTTCACCCAGCCAGCATTTCGCATAATGTACTCTGATAGAAGTTAAATAAGCAAGCTGACAGTATACAGCCTTGACATACTTCTTTCCCACTTTGGAACCAGTACATTGTTCAATGTCTGGTTCCAACTGTTGCTTCTTGACCTCCATACAGAGTTCTCAAGAGGCAGGTGAACTGGTCTGGTATTCCCATCTCTTGAAGAATTTTCCACAGTTTGTTGTGATCCACACAGTCAAAGGATTTGGTGTAGTCAATAAAGCAGATGTTTTTCTGGAGCTCTATTGCTTTTTTGATGATCCAACAGATGTTGATGATTTGATCTCTGGTTCCTCTGTCTTTTGTAAATCCAGCTTGAACATCTGGAAGTTCTCGGTTCACGTCCTGTTGAAACCTTGCTTGGATAATTTTGAGCATTACTTTGCTACTGTGTGAGATGAGTGCAATTGAATGGTAGTTTGAACATTCTTTGGCATTTCCTTCCTTCAGGGTTAGAATTAAAACAAAAATTTAACAGTCCTGTGGCCACTGCTTAATTTTCCAAATTTGCTGGCATGTTGAGTGCAGCACTTTTACATCATCTTTTAGGACATGAAATAGCTCAGGTGGAATTCCATCACCTCCACTAGCTTTGTTCGTAGTGATGCTTCCTAAGGCCCACTTAACTTTGGACTTCAGGATGTCTGTTTCTAGGTGAGTGATCACACCATCTTGGTTATCTAGGTCATTAAGATCTTTTCTGTGTAGTTCTTCTGTGTATTTTTGCCACCTCTTCTTAATATCTTCTGCTTCTGTTAGGTCCATACCATTTCTGTCCTTTATTGTGCCCATCTTTGCATGACATGTTCCCTTGGTATCTCTAATTTTCTTGAAGAGATCTCTAGTCTTTCCCATTCTATTGTCTTCCTCTATTGCTTTGCATTATTCACTTAAAAAGTTTTATTGTCTCTCCTTGTTATTTTCTGGAACTCTGCATTCAGATGGGTATATCTTTCCTTTTCTCCTTTGCCTTTAGCTACTCTTCTTTTCTTAGCTATTTGTAAGGCCTCTTCAGACAACCATTTTGCATTTTTGCATTTGATTTCTTGAGGATGGTTTTGTACAATGGTCTGCCTCCTGTACAACATCACAAACTTCCATTCATATTTCTTCAGGCATTGTCCATCAGATCTAATCCCTTGAATCTGTCACTTCCACTGTATAATCAGAAGGGATTTGACTTAGGTCATACCTGGATGGTCCAGTGGTTTCCCCTACTTTCTTCAATTTAGGTCTGAATTTGCAATAAGGATTTCATTCTCTGTGCCAGTCAGCTCCGGGTCATATTTTTTGCTGACTGTATAAGATGTTGGTCAACCCTTGGGCCTCAGGCCAAACAATAGGGAGGGAACACAGCCAGCCCATCAAGAGAAAATTGGATTAAACATTTACTGAGCATGGCCCCGCCCATCAAATCATGACCTAGTTTCTCTCACAGTCAGTATCTCTCATCTGGAAGTTTCCATACATCTTTTATCTTTATTCATCAGAGGGCGGAAAGAATGAAAACCACAGTCACAGAAAACTAATCAAACTGATCACATGGACCAAAGCCTTGTCTAACTCAGTGAAACTATGAGACATGTGGTGTAGGGCCAACCAAGATGGACGGGTTATTGTGTAGAGTTCTGACAAAACGTGGTCCACTGGAGAAGGGAATGGCAAACCACTTCAGTATTCTTGCCTTGAGAACCCCATGAACAGTATGAAATGGCAAAAAGATAATGACACTGAAAGATGAACTCCCTAGGTTGGTAGGTGCCCGATACACTACTGGAGATCAGTGGAGGAGTAACTCCAGAAAGAATTAGGAGGCGGATCCAAAGCAAAAACGACACCCAGTTGTGGATGTGACTGGTGATGGAAGTCCGATACTGTAAAGAACTATATTGCATAGGAACCTGGAACATTATGTCCATGAATCAAGGTAAATTGGAAGTGGTCAAACAGGAGATGGCAAGGGTGAACACCGAGAGTTCAGGAATCAGTGAAGTAAAATGGACTGGAATGGGCAAATTTAACTCAGACAACCATTATATCTACCACTGTGGACAAGACTCCCTTAGAAGAAATGGAGTAGCCCTCATAGTCAGCAAAAGAGTCCAAAATATAGTACTTTGGTGCAATCTCAAAAATGACAGAATAATCTCTGTTCATTTCTAAGGCAAACCATTTAATATCACAGTAATCCAAGTCTATGCCTTAATCACTAAAGCTGAAGAAGCTGAAGTTGAACAGTTCTGTGATGACCTACAAGATCTTCTAGAACTAATACCAAAAAAGATGTCCTTTACATCATAGGGGACTGGAATGCAAAAATAGGAAGTCAAGACATACCTGGAGTAACAGGCAAGTTTGGCCGTAAAGTACAAAATGAAACAGGGCAAAGGCTAACAGTTTTGCCAAGAGAACAAAACACATAGCAAACACCCGCTTCCAAACAACACAAGATGATTCTACACATGGACATCACCAGATAGTCAACACCGAAATCAGATTGATTATATTCTTTGCAGCCAAAGATGGAGAAGCTGTATACAGTCTGTGACAATAGACAAGCTGAACAGGAAGAATAAAGACTCCTCTACTTTCCTGGCAAGTTTTCAGCCAATGAAAAGCCATGGATGCTTTGTTTACTATAGCCTTCCTATTTTTCTTTTCCTTTTTATAAGAGTATTCTTTTCTTGCCATGCAGGAACTTACACGTGGACTTTCATGTTTGCATATCCCAAACTGCAATTCTCTGCTAATCCCAAATAAACCCATTTTTTGCTGGAGAAATATTTGGCAGTCTGTTTATGTCAAGTGAACAATTTTGTTACACATTGGGGGTCAGAGAAGATCCTCAAAGCCTTCAGGGCTGGTGAGCAAACAAGTGCTTGCACTCAGCATTTCTCAATCAGCTGCTTCACCTCCTATGAAGTCCTTGTATTAGCAGCTCCTAACAAGTCTTGGACATTTTAATAACCTTAACCCAGCTACTCTTCTCCCCTTCATCATGGATAAAGTCTCTCAAGACTGCTTAACACTGACGAATGACCTCCTGATTCTTCATAGTGATCTGCAGGAAATCCATTTGAGAAATAGTGACTTCTCATGTTTCACTGACGGTTCTTTTTTAAAAGGAAACAATAGCAAATATTGTTCAGGATATGCTATTGCAACTCCTTTTGATGTTGTTAAGGCAGAATCTTTACTATGGCTATTTTAGCCCAACAGGCTGAATTATATGCAATTACACAGGCCTGTACTTTAGCCAAGGAGAAAACTACCAATATTTATCCTAATAGCAGATATGGTTTTGGAGTAACATGACTTTGGAATGTTGTGAAAGCAATATGACTACCTTACTTCCAGTAGAAATAAAATTTAAAAAATGGCTCCTATGTCCAAGAATGCTGGATGCAATATTTTTGTCTGCTGCTTTAGCTGTTATTAAGCTTCTATGGCATTTTAAACTTGACTCTCAGAAGCTAAGGGGTATTACCTTGCTGACATTTCCACAAGGAATGCTGCCCTTAAAAAGGCACACAGTGGCCAAAACTCTGTTGTGGTTTAAAGGGATAATTCTCCAATAATAACTTAGAAAAATCAGCAAGAGAACCCCAACAATTGGCCTCAGAAAAGGAAAACAAGTTTGGAAATCGAACAGTTGTAGCGTTGCTAAAAAGAAAAAGCTCTGGTTTGGATCAAATAACAACTAGTACTATGAGAGACTCAAGTTTCCACTTATCACTGTACATGTGTAAAACCAATTTCTCTATATAGAAGCATTCTCCTTGCCTTGCCCTGTGCGGATTTCCATGGTTGCAGACCATAGACTGCAGTTCTCTGCTGGTCCCAAATCAATCTGTCTTGCTGGAGAAAATTATCTGGCAGTTTATTCATCTCAGGTTAACAATATCATGCTTTTGTTGTTATGCCTAAGAATGCTTCACTTAGTTCTGTGTCCTAATGAGTTTATTCCATCTTTATAGCTGAAAGTTTTAGAGTATTTTGTTTTATACTTAAACCTATGTGAGATTATATATATATAAATATATATTTCCTATAGGAAATCAACCTGAATATTCATTGGAAGGACTGATGCTGAAGCTGAAGCTTCGATATTTTGGCCACCTGATGCAAAGGGCCAACTCAATGGAGAAGACTCTGATGCTGGAAAGACTGAAGACAGGAAGAGAAGGGGGTGACAGAGGATGAGATGGTTGGATGGCATCATTGACTCAATGGACATGAGTTTGAATAACCTCTGGGAGATAGTGAAGGACAGGGAAGCCTGGTATGCTGCAGTCCATGGGGTTGCAAAGAGTCAGACACAACTGTGTGACTGAACAACATCAACAAAACATATATTCACACACATGCACACACATCTACCCACCCATACACATATCCCAGAATCTTACTCAGTCCTGAGAAAAGAGGAAATTTTCCAATTTCATCAACATAGATGGACTTTAAGGGCATAAATAAGTCAAACAGAGAAAGAAAAATATAGTTTGATCTCACTTATATGCAGAATCAAGCAAGTTGAACTCGTAGAAATAGAAAACTGAACAATGATTGTCAAAGACTGGGGGAAAGAGAAAATGGGGAGATGCCAATCAAAGGGTACAAACCTCCAATTATAAGAGAAATAAGTCCTAGAGATCTAATATACAGCTTGATGAGTATAGTTAACAGTACTGTATTAAGTTAACAGACTTGCAAGTTGATATGACAGTAAATTTTAAGCACTCTAACCCTCATAATAACAACAAAATGGTAATTATGTGACATGAAGGATGCATATTCTTTATGGTGTGTTTTAACCATTTAATTGTTAAAGTGTGCATGGTCAATTAGGTTTTGTTTGGTGATGCAAGGCCCTACTGACCACCTCTTAGCAGCTATATAACTTTTACCTTGTAACTAAAAGATTTGTGTAACAATGAAAACCTGAAATTTTGGCAAAGATGAGACAATATTTGTGATGTCAATACATTCAGCTGATTAATAAAATGTATGAGTTTTATCCAGATGTTTCAACTCTATAATGTTATATGTCCCTCTGCTGCTGCTGCTGCTGCTAAGTAGCTTCAGTCGTGTTAGACTCTGTGCAACCCCATAGACAGCAGCCAACCAGGCTCCCCCGACCCTGGGATTCTCCAGGCAAGAACACTGGAGTTGGTTGCCATTTCCTTCTCCAATGCATGAAAGTGAAAAGTGAAAGTGAAGTCGCTCAGTCGTGTCTGACTCTTAGTGACCCCATGGACTGCAGCCCACCAGGCTCTTCCATCCATGGGATTTTTCCAGGCAAGAGTATGGGAGTGGAGTGCCATTGCCTTCTCCAATATGTCCATGTATGTCCCTCTAGGCTTCATTTTTGTTGCTATCATTGTTTGTTTTTTGACTACTGCAATAGTATAAAGAAGGACAGAGACAGAGAAATAGAAAAATACAGTGATGAGAGAGTGTAAGAGGAAGAAAGAATCTAAGGCTATAGGAGAGGCTTTAAAAATTATAGCTATAAAAGTGGTCAGGATAAGACACTGTAATATGTGCTTACAGGTCTTGATGAACATGAAGTGCAAGAAATTGAGATACGAAAAGAAAAACATAATTATCTAATAATAATATTAAGTGCTTAATAAATAAAATGCTTGTGAAATTGTGAAGTGAAGTGAAGTCACTCAGTCATGTCCAACTCTTTGGGACCCCATTGGCTGTACTGTAGCCTACCAGGCTTCTCCGTCCATGGGGTTCTCCAGGCAAGAATACTGGAGTGGGTTACCATTTCCTTCTCCAGGGGATTCTCCCATATTGGAGGCAGATGCTTTAACCTCTGAGCCACCAGGGAAGTCTGTGAAATTGTGAGAGTTATCCTGTTAAGGGAATTAAACTTTAAATATACATCCACATCATATAAAATTTTAAATCTGTAAGTAAATGTCTTACCTTGATAAATTATTGTTAAAAGCAATTGTGTAAAATCCATGGTTTCACCATGTCACTTTCAAATTTTAAATATTTCATGTATGAAATAAAGAATTACCCCTTTGAACTTGTTTCTATAATAATGAGATCTATTATTTTGCTCTTATTAGAGTACATAAATTGCATTGCAATTGTTTCCTTGTCATTATAAACTTCTCTAATCTCAGACTCCTTTTCTGCTTATAAAGTATAAAATTGGATTTCCCAATATTAAAAAATACATTTTATTGACCTTATATAGTGAATATTAATCACTCAAATGCAGCTCTTGGCATCCAAAATCTAGGCTCCAGTGAAGTGACTTACACTGTCATAGCATTATTAATTAGTCCATTCACTCACTCATTATTCATCATGGCCCAAAGCAGTTTTGATCCTGGACTATTCTCTCATAGTTGAATAGTTTGGCTAATTGGGGCATGAACTAACCTCCTTAAAGTGTTTTGCATTTGTTTCTGAACTAAGACAGTAGATTGGCTTATTACATTTTTTCCCCAGATAGTCTCAAATTAAAGAGCAAGGCTATATCTGGTTGATTTATGCTTTTGTTCATGTTTTCTAAGCACTATTTAAAGCTCTGTTCTAAAGTTACAGGAGATACCCTTTTTGTTTGAGCTTGTCTTTATGTGTCTACTTTTTAATTTTTCCCCCATTTATCAAATGAGAGAATAGAATAGACGATATTTAAGGCTTTCTTGGTGGCTCAGATGGTAAAGAATCTGCCTGTAACTGGGGAGACCCGGCTTTGATCTCTGGGATAGGAAAATTCCTTGGAGGAAGGGAAGGGCTACCCACTCCAGTAGTCTTGCCTGGAGAATTTCATAGACAGAGGAGTTTGGTGGGCTACAGTCCATGGGGTCACAAAGAGTCAGATATGACTAAGCGATTAACACTTAAGGTCTTTTTAACCTCCAATGCTTTATGATTTCGGCAATCTCAACATATCTACTATGTTTATACAAATGTATTAATCAATCTATGAACAAAAAAGAGAAAATTATATTCAGTGTTGTTATTAAAGCCTTCAAGTCCTTCTATTTTACTCACAATAAAGTCTTAAACAACATGCATTAACAAATGGCAGAGTTATTTTCATCTTTCTTTTAGATTCCTTAAGCTTGTCCCTACTCTGAAATAGGCACTACTGAATAATCAATGTTTAAAATATAATCGGGAGGTGGAATTTAAAAAAGTAAAAGAAACAAAGTCAACTATCAGTCAATGGTTATAAAATATCATGAACTGGTTTTTATCTACTGAATAGATTATTATCATTCCATAGAAAAGCATGATGGGGCTTACAACTGGACCATAAAGAATGAGAATAATTTAGTGAATTGAATGTTTTTTGTCTCTATCTGAGAACTGAGAAAGTAAAAGGAGAATCTGAAAGTGGACAGTCTATGTTGATAATTATAACTGGGTCTGTTGGAAAAAGGAAAATATCTTTGTAAAAGGCAGTTTCCAATTGTAGGTTTCCTATCTCCAAGAGCTGATAAAATCCAAGCTCTAAATCATTATAGCAACAACAATGGCAAAAACATAAAAATATTGTTTGGAAGGAAGCTTACAAAGTCCAAAGATATATTAAAGAGTAATATAACTCCTGTCAGAGTCTGCCCTTTTTAGGGTCAATTATTTCCCAATTCCAACGTTTTCCTTTAAGGAACCATTAACCTGTATTTTATAAGAAGAGGCAAATGAAGGAACATTATAACATGAAATGAAGTCTAAAATATCTTCATTGAAACATTTGGCCTGAAACATTACCTCCCATTTTCTTCTAAGCTCTTAATGCATTTTTTTACATATAATTTATGAGGACTTATAATAGTCTAGGCTTCACCAGAAGTATTATTACTCAGTTCCCTTTTCATACCTGGCATCAACAGATCAGTAGAAGAATACTAGCAAACTACTAACGTTACATATAATCTAGGCCAGAGATTCTTAATCTTGGTTGCATCTTAGAATTACCTAAAGAGATTAAAATACTGATTTCAGCTATCTAACCAGACAAATTAAATCAGGAGCTTCTGGTGGGGGTACTGATATTTCATGGACTTATTGTTGTTCAGTTGCTAAGCCATGTCAGACTCTATGTGAGCCCTGAACTGCAGCATAGGCTTCCCTACCCTTCACAATCTCCAAAGTATACTGTCTGGACTCAGAATGATTAAACTGGGATGAAAGTGCAAAGTATTCTAATGTCGTTTAAATTATATTGGTAGTCTTTCCTGATGGATAGATACACAGATAAACTGTAATATAGTCTAATTTAGGAGTTACTCTGATTTAAGTCTTAAAATGTATATGTGTAAAATACCTATTTCCCCAATTCCAAGGTAAGCCACTCTAACAAGTTAATACTTGTAATTTACTTGTTGAAATATATCTTTAAAACTTGTTGTTTTCTGATTAGTGAGTTATAAATCACTAATTTTTATTACACACAAAAGGGCAACCCTAGAAATAGGTGAACTTATAAAACGGAATATTTTTATCAACTGTTTCTTCTTTGGTCTTATCTGTCACATTGCTCTCTCTAAATAAATTTTTTAATTAGTTTATTTTTTATTGAGGGGTAATTGCTTTACAGAACTTTGCTGTTTTCTGTCAAACCTCAACATGAATCAGCCATAGTTGTACATATATCTCCTCCCTTTTGAAGCTCCCTCCTATCTCCCTCTGCATCCGATCCCTCTAGGTTAATACGGAGCCCCTGTTTGAGTTTCCTGAGCCATACAGCAAATTCCCATTGGCTATCTATTTTACATATGGTAATATAAGTTTCCATGTTACTCTTTCCATACATCTCACCCTCTCCTTCCCTCTCCCCATGTCCATGAGTCTATTCTCTATGAATGTTTTTCCATTGTTGCCCTGTAAATAAATTTTTCATTACCATTTTTCTAGATTATATATATATATATAAATAAAAAGTAACATTAAAAAAAATAAAGCCCTGAGCCTGATAGTAATTTCTGATTGATGTAAAAAGTTGATTACAATGGTTAGAAAGTGTTTTGCAGGTTCAATAAAGGAAAAAAACACAGTCCCTGACTTCTGAAAATTGATCTCAGGCTCACATCTATACCTCAGTGTTATTACAAATTTATCTGATGCTTACAGCTAAGCCACGTTATTCTCCTGTTGAAGATAAACAAGCTCACAAAGCATTTTCTTCGGGCAAGGCAAGAGTATTTTGTAACCCACAAAACATCAAACATCTCCTTTTCCCACTAAATGAGAAACCACTGTTTTTTTTTTTTTTTTTCAGTTACAACTATAATCTAGTTTTTCCTGCTTATAGACAAGAATAATTTAGCAAGACATGGTAGACTTTCTCCAGCCTTCTGACAACAATTAGTCTAGAGGGAAACCCTGTTTCCTTAGATCCTCCAAAATTACCCAACCAAAGCTGAAAACCTTAAGTGTTCCCTAGAATGCTTGCTTACTAGAACACCCCAAGTTTCCCCATGGTGTGGGTTTTCCCTCATTGAGATGAGTAATAAACCCACCTTGTTTAACTGTTACAGACATGCACCTGGTGGTCTTTGGCTGAAAATTACTGATAAATGTCTTTCAGAGTAGATGGCTGGCTGACTACAGACTGGCCCCAGCAGATGGAATCACTTGATAAACTCATTTATTTTAATTAAAAGTTTTAATTGGAGTAGAGTTGCTTCACAATATTGTGTTAGCTTTCGCTGCACTACATCGTGAATCAGCTATATGTATATGTGTATCCTTTCCCTCTTCAGGCACCTCCGGTACACACCTCCTCGAGCTCATCACAGAGCATGGAGTGGAGCTCCTGTGCTCTACAGCAGCTATAAATAGATAGCTAGTGAGAAGCGGCTATATAGTACAGGGAGCTCGGCTAGATGCTCTGTGATGAGCTAGAGGGGAGTTATATGGGAGGTGGGCTTCCTTGGTGGCTCAGACATTAAAGAATCCGCCAGCAATGTGGGAGACCTGGGTTCCATCCCTGGGTTGAGAAGATCCCCTGGAGGAGGGCATAGCAATCCACTCCAGTATTCTTGCTTGGAGAATTCCCATGGACAGAGAAACCTGGTGGGTTATACTCCATGGGGTTGCAAAGAGTCTGACTGAGACTAAGCACAGCACAGTGTGTAAATACATTTTAATCTTGCAAATTCAGAGACCACAAAGTTGCTCACAAAAATTATTGACCTTATATCAGTTGCAGTCCCTGTCAATTGACAATTCATGACAGTGAATCCTAGGATGATCCCAAAGTACCTGAAACTCAAGTCCTCTGGCTAGCTGCTTTTTTTTTTTTTTTTTTTAGCAAGCAAGGTTCTATGGGGAGCTGAACTACAAAATTTTACCTAGATGTTTTGATAAAGCATGAAATAATACACAGTAGAAATGGGCATGGGAAAAGCATGCTTAAAAGCATCAAGGAAAAATATAGTCTGATTATTAAATCCTTTGAATGGAGGACACTCTTCTTTGAACATTGCTTGAAAGAGAACTGTCACTATTTTATGTTGAGATTTCTTCCTAACCTTGCTTTCCTTTCTGATTGGTGTATTTTTCTTTAGACAGTAATGCACGGTCAGGTTAATTGAAATATCACTAGCTTAGACACATGTATTTATCTTAGAAGATTTACTCCTGTCTTCTGAAAATCATTATGCATTGATTTATATATTAAATCTCAGCAGGAATATTATTTCTTTGAAGACACCTAATTTTAGCTATCTCTCCCTTTCATGCTCTATAGTTAAAAAGGATTTTATACACATTATAACTTAATGTAGTTTGAGTCTTTGATGTTTCTTCTACTAACCTGATATTTCACTAGACATTTACAAAATTTTTCTCTCCTAGTGTATGTGTCTAGTATGTCAAACTCTAAAATACACAATTGGTTCTTTCAGACTGTTCAATCAAGAAATATATTACTATATGTGCACACAAAAATATGACATGTTTCTTATTTATCTTTCAGTGTATACAGACCTAATATCCGTTATTTTCTTTCTCTGGTCACCTTTTATTTTTATGTCCACACACAGTAACACTCCATCCTATATGACTGGAAGAATTTTTAATTATTTTGCTTTTCTCTGAGCATGTTAATATGCCCTAGTTATCACATTTCACTTTTACTTCATATTGTTCTATGAGACATCCTTCTGATTATGCACAGCAATTTTGTTATAAGGTCTCTTTTTTTCTTATAATAAAATTCTTCTTTACCAAGAAAACTATATATAATCAAATTCAAAATATCTACATAATTATCTTGGTTTAGCAAGTAAGAAGTAATTGCAATAGTGTATATACATGCACACACACATATATATATAGTAACTTCACTCATGATAGAGGAAATACTTAGTAATGTCACATAGCACTGACATGTTGTAAGAGATTTTCATACATTCCATCACATTAAATGCTTCTGAAAACTTTGAAAGGTACTTTTTTCATTTTACAATTAATATAGCTAATTGATTGATCAACCCAATTACAAAGTTACCATGAGACAAAACTTGGATTTTGAGTCAAATGAATTAAATTACTGATTTGTCATAATCACAACAATTTTAATTAATTATATAAGAGAATCACACATCTTAATAGGGAAATAGAGGAACAAAAGACCAGTATAAATAAATGCATAACAGAATAGCTAACAATTATCATTATTATTTGTTTATTGTATATGATAAACAGAACACAGTGCTGTGTTTTACATTAGTTATCTCCTTTAATC
Source organism: Bos grunniens (assembly GCF_055505025.1). Lineage (NCBI taxonomy): Eukaryota > Metazoa > Chordata > Mammalia > Artiodactyla > Bovidae > Bos > Bos grunniens. Next base: position 28,524,659 of record NC_141178.1, read on the forward strand.
CTAAAACAAAAAACAAAAAACTAGTGTAAGCTATTTTATAGGTTAAGAAAGTAATATTTAGAAATCTTAAAGTACTTAAATGTCTACTATAATAAATTTGTGGATTTGAAGTTTAAATAACATTTTTTTTTATTTTTCTTTTTTTAAATTATGAAAGTATGATAATATATTTAAAGGAGACTTGGAAAATACAAGACAAAGTTATACATAGTCCCACCATATATCACAATATTTTTAAGTAGATAAATTAAGATTTTTAGCTGGAGTTTCAATATCAAACTCTCAAAAATTAACAGAATGAATATATAAAAAAGTAGAAGGACATGCTGGGCTTCTCTGGTGGCTCAGATGGCAAAGAATCTGCCTGCATTGCAAGAGACCCAGGTTGAGTCCCTCGGTGGGGAAGATTCACTGGAGAAGAAAATGGCAACCCACTCCAGTATTCTTGCCTGGAGAATAACATGGACAGAGAAGGCTGGCAAGCTATGGTCCATGGGGTTGCAAAGAGACATGACTGAGCAACTAAACACACACAGAAGGGTATGGTAGACCTGAAAAGCACTATGACCCTACTTAACACAATTAAGATTTATACAATTTTCACACAACAGTACAATACAGATTCTATTCAAATTCCTATAGACTATAAACTAGGAGATACTGGAACATATCCAGGGAAATAAGACAAGATGCAAAAATTTCATGGTTTAAAGGTAATGAAATCATACAGAGTCCTCAACATTTCTAATTCCCTAATTTGAGCACTAAAGCACAATGATTAATCCCTGTGATTCAGTGTGAGCAATGACTTAGACTTCACAAGGAGCCAGGCAAATACACAACCAGTTTATGCACAGCTGGTTAAAAGTAACAAGCACTGTACTGAGTACCTTAAATGCAGTATTTCAGCTAATTCTTAGAATTCTTACATTCTGTACTATATAGAGATACTGTTTAAAGCACCATTTTACAGATGAACAAACTGTACATTGGGGAGCTTAAATAAATTGGTCAGAATCACACATGGCATATGGGGGAATTTGTATGTGAACCCAGAAGTTTAGACTGGAAATTATCTAATCTGTATAACAAATATGCTAAATGACATCCTAATTCCAATGACTTACATTGAAAGGATGATTAAAAGTGAAAAATATGTTCCAGATTTAATGAAATCACTATAATGGACAAACCCATTTACTTTGGTTTATATATTTATTGGTTAATCCAATATTAACTGAGTACCAACTACATGTCTGAGTACTAACAGACCGATGCCAGTCACTCAGTCGTGTCCAACTCTTTGCAGCCCCACAGATTGTAGCCCACCAAGTTCCTCTGTCCATGGAATTCTCAAGGCAAGATCTCTGGAGTGGGTAGCCATCTCTTCTCCAAGGGATCTTCCAGACCCAGGAATCAGACCTGGGTCTCCTGCATTGCAGTGAGATTCTTTACCATCTGAGCTATGAGGGAAGCCTCCCTAGACACCAAGCACAGGTATTACAAGTGATTCAAATAAAGAGAGGCCAGATTTCTCTCCACATGGAACTAATACTTTACTCAGAGAAAACTGATAATAAAAAAATAAACAAAATGATTGTATAGGGTGAATAATAATAATATATCAAAAAGAGTAATTCACACAAAATTGCTAATAGTTTGAAATAAGGAGAGGGGAAAAAAGATGGAAATTAAAAAAAAAAATCTAGACATAGACCTTGAAAGGAATTTGTTGACTGACCAACTGTGGAGGTAATAGGAAAGTAAGATATGTCAAGGATGATTTCCATTTGCATTGAGCAAATGAATGGATTATAGTTCCACTTAGTAATATGGAAGAGCCTAGAAGAAAAACCAGTTTTAAGGGAGTGGCAAATTAAACATTTTGAAGAAGTTACGTTTTAGATAACATGTGTAAATTGTGGGATCAAGTAAATATTTGGGATAGGAGACTGGAGGGCAAAAGAGAGGGCATTTTTGAGATATGATTTTTGGAGTCATCAACATAAGACAGTTTATGTTTATATCCTTTACATGGTTTCTCTAACTACATTATTTTTATACCTAGCTTTCATTTGGTAATCTGCTTTCCTAATTCTCCTTAGAGAACTTTCTTAAAAATTTGGTAGATGGAAAGACACTAGTCTAGGATTTTTATTTTCATTTTTAGCACTTAATTGCACTCTGGTTCCTAATCTAACCAATCAAAGACCAATTAGAATAACTTGGAGGAAAAAAAATGAAAAGGTTGAAAATGGGAAAACAAAAACAACACAAAATATCAGAGCTTGCAGATAAACTCTAGATTTTTCTTCTTTTGGGAACAGATATAGTAAAGACAATTTTCCTTTGTTACAACATGTGGATCTAGATCGAAGATCTACACTCATACATTTAGAAATTTTCTGGTTCCTCTCACTTTTATCTGTAATTTACATTTACAAATCAATATAATGATGTCATTCTTTTGTCTGTCTTTGAATTAGTTGTTATCTTGAAATAATTGCTATTTAATCCATAAACTAATTCTCTTTCCATGTGAAATGCAAAGATCAGTTCAGTTCTGTTCAGTTGCTCAGTTGTGTTTGACTATTTGCGACCCCATGGACTGCAGCACACCAGGCCTCCCTGTCTATCACCAACTCCCGAAGTTTACTCAAACTCATGTCCATTGACTCGGTGATGCCATCAAGCCATCTCATCCTCTGTAGTCCCCTTCTCCTCCAACCTTCAATCTTCCCCAGCATCAGGGTCTTTTCAAATGAGTCAGTTCTTCACATCAGCTGGCCAAAGTATTGGAGTTTCAGCTTCAACATCAGTCTTTCCAATGAACACTCAGGACTGATCTCCTTTAGGATGGACTGGTTGGATCTTCTTGCAGTCCAAGGGACTCTCAAGAGTCTTCTCCAACACCGCAGTTCAAAAGCATCAATTCTTCAGCACTCAGCTTTCTTCACAGTCCAACTCTCACATCCATACATGACTACTGGAAAAAACACAGTCTTGACTAGATGAAATTCAAAGATAGAATAGGCTTAATATTTAAGGTAACTGAGAATGAATAAGACTGCCAGGTTAATATTATAGTCTTTTTGAGGAGACACCGATAAACTATCCTCGATGTGAAAATGTAAACTCAGAAATTCTGTTGTCCCTGCTAATATTTTGTTGAATACAAAGCATTCTTGAGTATGATTAGAGGTAAGTAAGCCTATGCACTGACCTACCTTATTAATCAAAATGTGTTAGTCTACAAACAATAAATACTAGAAGGGGTGTGGAGAAAAGGGAACCATCTTACACTGTTGGTGGGAATGCAAACTAGTACAAGCAACTATGGAGAACAGTGTGGAGATTCCTTAAAAAACTGGAAATAAAACTGCCATACAAACCAGCAATCCCACTGCTGGGCATACACACTGAGGAAACCAGAATTGAAAGAGACACATGTATCCCAGTGTTCATCGCAGCACTGGTTACAATAGCCAACCTAGGCTAGAAAGCATCCTAGCTTCCTAGGAAGCAACCTAGATGTCCACTGGCAGATGAATGGATAAGAAAGCTGTGGTTCATATACATAATGGAATATTACTCACCCATTAAAAAGAATGCGTTTGAATCCGTTCGAATGAGGTGGATGAAACTGGAGCGTATTATATGGAATGAAGTAAGTCAGAAAGAAAAACACCAATACAATACACTAATGCATATGTATGGAATTTAGAAAGATTGTAACAATGACGCTATATTAGAGACAGCAAAAGAGATACAGATGTATAGAACAGTCTTTCTGACTCTGTGGGGAGCAGGAGAGGGTGGTATGATTTGAGAGAATAGTGTTGAAACATGTATATTATCATGTATGAAACAGATTGCCAGTCCAGGTTTGATTCATAAGACAGGGTGCTCAGGGCTGATGCATTGGAATGACCCTGAGGGATGGGATGGGGAGGGAGGTGGGAGGGAGGTTTAGGATGGGGAACACATGTACACCCATGGCTGATTCATGTCAATGTATGGTAAAAATCACTACAATATTGTAAAGTAATTAGCCTCCAATTAAAATAAATAAATAAATAAATAAAAACAAAATATTTAATTTGTTTTTTGAAATAAATGAATATGAGACAGCAGTGAACATACCTCTGTAGCCTTAAAGTTGTATAAATTAATTAATATATTAAATAACTGGCTGTATATTCTTCTATTTTTTAAATATAAAAATATATTTATTTAATAATCTGATACTATTTTTCAGAACTATTAATGTAAATTGACAAACAGTTTTTTAAAAGATCACAGGCAATATAATTAAAAACTGGCTTAATATTGCCAAATAATCAAACAGCAGATGTTTTTTATAAATATATATGCATGTATACATATATATATGTATACATATATAAAGAAAAAGAGAAATTTTTAAGCCAAATAAACTCTTTCTAAATATTCTGAAGTTCTGAAGGCCAATTTACTACTATGCTTTATGCTTCATCACAAATGGAACCAACAGATTGCTGCAGGAAATCAACTGAATAGAGAACTATTAAAAACTGAGAAATTCTTTACTACAATTCTACTTAGCTCAGGTGTCTCTCTAATTATGAGATATCATGAACATTCACAGCATTCAATATCTTTCAATATTGTCTTTGAATGAGTTGGGACACTCATTAAATATTATTAAGACAGGATGAAAGTGTTCTCAGTGAATTAACACTTTTAAATTACACTTATCTGTGGGTTCATTATTTGATTATTGGGAGCACTTTTATTTCCAAGCAGCTTATTAGTAGAAGAACACTCTTAAATATATGAAGAAATGAACTTCGATCATCATGTATTAAAAAAAAAAATGAACTCCCTGTCTCATTCATTCTAAGACAATTTAAAGACTCCAAAGTGGGGTTGAATGCTACAATTACTGTTGGCCAGACATAAGACCTACAATAGTTTTCTTTGTACATATGCTCACATTCAAGCTTGCAAACAGTTATCAGAGGCTGCTTGAAAGATAATCCTGGAGATGAGAGTGGAGCATTATTTTAAGAAATGTTGCATCATAAACTCTTTAATGATGATGAGGTGTACTGAGGAACAACTTGAACTTCCATTATCTAAATTAAAATGGACTCTCAACATGAAGAAGATTTAGAAATACCTTAATTTATCTTTCTTTATACGTATGTCCCAGTAAATAAGTTTTGGCAAAGATGTGGAGGAAAGGGAATTGTGCACTGCTGGTGGTATGCAATTTGGCAAAGCTATTATGGAAAATGGTGTGAAATTTCCTCAAAAAACTAGAAACAGAACTATCATATGATCCAGCAATCTCACTTATTGGTATATATCTGAAGGATGTGAAAAATGCTATTTGAAATAGATATCTGAATCTCAATGTTTACTGCAGCATTATTCACAGTAGCTGAGACACGAACAGGATATAAATGTCCATCAAGAGATGTCGATGAATAAAGAAGATGTGATTATAAACATAGAATATTATCCAGCCATAAAAAAAGAAAAGCCTGCCATTGGTGTCAATATGGATGTAACTTTAGGGCATTCGGCTAAGTGAAAAAAGGTAGACAGAAAAAGACAAACACCGTATGACTTCACTCACATGTGAAATCTAAAAAAAGCCAAACACAGCAGTACAGAGGACAGAGGTGGTTGCTAAAGGCTGTGGGGTAAGAGAAATGACGATGTTTGTCAAAAGATATAAACTTCTAGTTATGAGATGAAATAATTCTGGGGAATCTTATGTATAGCATGGTGACTACAGTCAACAATACTGTATTGTATTCTTGAAATCTGCTAAGAGAGTCCATCTTAAACATTCTCACCACACACACACACACAGGTAACTGTGTGAAATGATGGGTGTGTTAACTGACCTTATAGTGGTAATCATCTCACAATATATAAATGTGTTAGATCATCACATTGTATACATTAAACTTAAAAAAATATATTAACTCAATTTCAGTAAAAGGGGAAAATAAGTCTTGAGAACTGTTTCAGTAAGTATAAAATAAAAATTTTAAGTAACAAGAAAAAACTGTATTATTTTTAATTGGCAGTGCTTTTTATTTATTAGTGGTATACACAATAATGAGTTTATGACTAACTGAGTCAATAAAACAATTAAATGTGGAATTTGATTAGATAAAACTCTTTCTCTTCTTCTGCCTTGTCTTTCCTCTGGCAGAACATACAGCCCTGTAAATCTGGACCCTACAATTTAAGTTGAAGCATGCTGGAAAACTCTGTCAATAATTACTATTGTTTTCTTTTTCCATAGTTTCTCCATATCTGTTCCCTGTTTCAGTACTTTTAGTGTCCACATGTATTTTTAAATTTATTTTCCATAACTTATGGTAAATTACAAATTTAGTGAAAGAGATTAATTAAATTGAAAATTTTGCAGAATAGTTATATTTTCTGTCTTTGAGTAATCTACTATTTTCTCCCTCACAATTTGCTTGTATTTAATGATATTTTAAATATTTTGGGGGCCACTAGGATATGTGTCTGTTTTTAAGCCAGTCCTATATAGTTTTGCTCACTATAGCTTTTTGTAATACGTTTGAAATCAGGAGATGCGATGTTTCCAATTCTTTTCATCTTTTTTAAGATTGCTTCGGCTGTTCTGGATCTTTTGTAGTTCCACATTAATTTTAAGATTGTGTATTCTATTTTGTGAAAAATACCATTGGGATTTGATGGGAATTGAATTTAACTGAATTTAATCTACAGACTGCTTTTGATGGCGAGGACTTTTTAACAATATTAATTATTACAATCCATGAATGTGGAGTATCTTTCCATTTATTTATGTCTATTGGCTCACAGACTCAAGAGTCCCCAGAGTGAAACCTGAAATGGGCCCACATATAAAGACTCCTGTATTCTTGGGCTTCCCTGGTGGCTCAAATGGTAAAGAATCTGCCTGAACTGCAGAAGACCTGGGTTTGATCCCTGGGTTGGGAAGATCCCCTGGAGGAGGGCATGGCAACCCACTCCAGTATTCTTGCCTGGAGAATCCCCATGGAGGGGAGTCCATGGGGTTGAAAAGAGTTGGATACAACTGAGAGACTAAGCACAACAGGTAGAAAGGGCAAGATTTTTTGGGAGGTGGGGATTGGTAGAGTCTTCATTGTTTTTTTACATAAAAAAATCAGGAGGAAAAAGGCAAGCTATGTACTAGTATTGTGAATTATTTTAGTTATAAGAGGGAAATGAAGATTATGATACTAGTCTTATGAAAGGAAACACTAAGGCAGATATTGTTATTACTCATATTCCTATTATTGAATCTAGGTAGTCCAAAAGAAGTACTATCTATGGCTTTACTATTACTTTTTATAAGATTTGGAACCAAGTCTTTATAGAGTTAAGACTTTGTTCTGGAGTCATCATTTTAGGTTTTCCTCAGATATATTCCAAAAAAAGAAAATAAAAATAAAAACCACCTATTATCTATCTTGGTCAGGCAATACAAATCAAATACTTATAAACATTTTCTCACACTTATGTAAGATTTATTAGAGATTTCAAATCTCTTTTAGCAAATAATAGATACAAAGTTGCACATTTTAATTTGTTTGATGGATGTTTTTTTTTTCTTCTACTGGTGACTTAGGATAATTCATACATTGATTACTTCTCTGTCTTACTGCCTTTTTAGGCATAGATGGGTTCAAGGAAATAGCAGATTCTACTGTCTGCTTTAAATGATTTGTGGCAGCAAATTTTTTTGAGGAATGTAAACATGATCACATTTTTACTTATGCTTTGGGTAATTTGTTTGATATAGAGGTAACTTTACTGCAATTACAAATAAACATAAAACTTCAGAACTGATTTAGAGGGAAACTGTTGGAATTTTGTGTTACAATATGAAAAATACTGATTGAAATAATAAATTCCTTTGTCACTATAAGTTAGATAGTGAATGAACTGTATAAATGTGCAAATATTTCTACACTTACAAATGTTATTTTATACCCTTATTATTAATATTTCATTTTTTGGAATACAATAGGTCAAACTTCATGGTAGAGTCTAACTGCCTGATGATTTTTAAGGACCAGCATAACCTTATTAAATCTGAATAAAATAGAATAAAAAGAGAAGTGAGAGGATAAGCAACCATTAGGAAAATGTTTTCTGTATAATATTTTCCAAAAAGGGGCAGTGTGTTTTAAACAATACTCTTTAACAACTGGTAATACTTTTTTAGAGTTCTGAACAAGATAATGGTGTGAGCAGAGAAATCTAGTTCTTTATCTCTTCCTAACCTCTGCCATGAGAAATATCAAATGGCAACCCACTGCAGTATTCTTGCCTGGAGAATCCCATGGACGGAGGAGCCTGTGGGGCTATAGTCCACAGGGTCGCAAAGAGTTGGACACAACTGAGGGACTTCACTCACTCACTCACTCAACCTCTACCATGAGAAATAGCAATAACCTCACATATGCAGATGACACCACCCTTATGGCAGAAAGTGAAGAGGAACTAAAAAGCCTCTTGATGAAAATGAAAAAAGAGTGTGAAAAAGTTGGCTTAAAGCTCAACATTCAGAAAACTAAGATCATGGCATCTGGTCCCATCACTTCATGGAAAATAGATGGGGAAACAGTGGAAACAGTGTCAGATTTTATTTTTCTGGGCTCCAAAATCACTACAGATGGTTACTGCAGCCATGAAATTAAAAGACACTTACACCTTGGAAGGAAAGTTATGACCAACCTAGATAGCATATTGAAAAGCAGAGACATTACTTTGCCAACAAAGGTCCATCTAGTCAAGGCTATGGTTTTTCCAGTGGTCATGTATGGATGTGAGAGTTGGACTGTGAAGAAAGCTGAGCACCGAAGAATTGATGCTTTTGAACTGTGCTGTTGGAGAAGACTCCTGAGAATCCCTTGGACTGCAAGGAGATCCAACCAGTCCATTCTGAAGGAGATTGGTCCTTGGTGTTCTTTGGAAGGAATGATGCTAAAGCTGAAACTCCAGTACTTTGGCCACCTCATGTGAAGACTTGACCCATTGGAAAAGACTCTGATGCTGGGAGGGATTGGGGGCAGGAGGAGAAGGGGACGACAGAGGATGAGATGGCTGGATGGCATCACTGACTCGATGGACGTGAGTCTGAGTGAACTCCGGGAGTTGGTGATGGACAGGGAGGCCTGGTGTGCTGCAATTCGTGGGGTCGCAAAGAGTCGGACACGACTGAGCTACTGAACAGAACTGAACTGACCGAACCTCTACTTAAGCTGGAGAAATAGTTAAAGGCTTATATTTATGCCATAAATAAAGGCTCTAAATTTTTCATAAATGTGAGATTACAAGAAGAAATTTCCATTAATAGTTGGTTCATTAAAAATGCTATTGAATAATCTAAAAAACTGTGGTAAATGACCCCCCAGTATTCTCCTTTGCTTCTCTGATGGCTCAGTGGTAAAGAATTCACCTGTCAATACCTGCCAGTGCAGGGGAGGAGGGTTTGATCCCTCTGTTAGCCAGATCCCCAGGAGAAGGAAATGGCAACCCACCCAGTATTTTTGCCTGGAAAATCCCAAGGACAGAGGAGCCTGTCAGGCTAGATTACATGGGGTCCCAAAGAGTCAGACATTACTTAGCAACTAAACAACAACAATCTTCCTTCAGACAAATCCATCAAGAGAGTGATGTATTTTGATATTGAATGAAGGAAATGTCGGCAGACACACATTAACATTTCTTAGAGACCCCCTTCTCTAGGAGGACATTTCATTTGCAAGAGATTATTTCTTAGAAGTCAGTTTATTCCTTCTAACAGAGTTGAAGGCCTTCATTCCAAGCAGTAGGATTCCAAGTACCTAAATTCTAAAAATTAAAGCTATCTTTCCATGTTCATTTGATCACACATATTCAGACTTTTTAAAATTGAAATATACTTGGCATATAACATTGTTTAACTACAACAGCACTTATTAAGTTGAATAGTGTTCCTAAAACTTCATGTCCACTTAGGACCTCAGCTTATGACCTAATTTTAAAACAGAATCTTTGTTAATCTCAAGATTAAGTCATACTGGATTAAGCTGTGCCCTAAATACAATGACTATTGTCATTCTAAGAGAAGGAAAGAATATACACAGAAGAGAATACCATGTGAAGATGAAGATGGAGATTGAATTGATGTGTCTATGTATCAAGGAATACCAAAGACCGATGGGAGCAAAAACTTGGCAAAGCAAGGAAGAATTCTTCTCTAAAGCCTTCACAGGAGCATGATCTTTCTAACACTTTAGTTTCAGATTTTGAATCTCCCAAACTGTGAGAAAATTAATTTCTGTTGTTTGAAGCCACTCAGTTTGTGGTTACCTTTTTATAACAGACCCCAAATACCAATACAACAAATTACACCCAACTATGGTTTATTGACATATGACAAAAGCACACCAGTTTAACTACTGCTTCTATATTTTGCATATAGAATTTAAAGAATCATTCATTCAACTTAAAAAAAGAAACGTTTTTATATTTGCAAGAAACTAAAACTTATTTCACTACAATCCTTCCAAAATGTACTGTAAATGCAAAATTTTATAACAAAAAATAAATATTTGGGTTTCAGTAAGATAAACAGTTCAGTTCAGTTGCTCAGTCGTGTCCGACTCTTTGCGACCCCATGAAGCGCAGCACCCAAGGCCTCCCTGTCCATCACCAACTCCCGGAGTTCACTCAGATTCACGTCCATCAAGTCAGTGATGCCATCCGGCCATCTCATCCTCTCTCCTCCCCTTCTCCTCCTGCCCCCAATCCCTCCCAGTATCAGAGTCTTTTCCAATGAGTCAACTCTTCGCATGAGGTGGCCAAAGTACTGGAGTTTCAGCTTTAGCATCATTCCTTCCAAAGAAATCCCAGGGCTGACCTCCTTCAGAATGGACTGGTTGGATCTCCTTGCAGTCCAAGGGACTCTCAAGAGTCTTCAACACCACAGTTCAAAAGCATCAATTCTTTGGCGCTCAGCTTTCTTCACAGTCCAACTCTCACATCCATACATGACCACTGGAAAAACCATAGCCTTGACTAGACAGACCTTTGTTGGCAAAGTAATGTCTCTACTTTTCAATATGCTATCTAAAACATATAGAATAATATAAAATCTCAACAACACACATAATACTAATAGAATACAATATAATAAAGTTGAGGCACAAGAAGTGAACTGCTTGGAATATTTACATAATTAACTAGTGACAGTGCTCACTTATTTCACTGGTTTGACAATAAATATGCTGTGAGTATTTTAGCTGTAATAAGTATGCTGTACTTTCAATTTAATGTATACGCATTTCTATAACTTTCCTTGCAGGTGAATATTCATGAAAATGTGCCAGATGCAAACAATACATCTTTAAATATACATTTTAGTTCAGCTGCTTGAAGTTTTTACAAATTGTAAGAATGTTTATGACTCACTAGGCTTCTAATACAGTGTGTGGAACAATTAAATGATATACAATACATAATTATATAAACACAAAAGTGTTCAAATGGTACTGATTTTTGATTACTAATTGAAGTGTGCTCCTGATTTAATACTTTACATGAACATCTTAAAAGAATGTTCAATTATTAGCATAAACTGAAAAGGAAATTTATTTCATCATGTAAATTTAAACTACAAAAACTTCTAAAAATTAGACCTAAAATAATATTTCTTAAAGTGCATTTTGTACTATGGAGAGACACATATATATAATACTTGATGATATACATACATTTGATGAAAAAAATAAAACTAAGCCATGATAGCATATGCCTTTGTTCTTATCTTACAAATGCTTTAAAAATGATTAAACTATTTTAAAAATGATTAAACTGTTTTCTAATCCTGAGAACTGTTTTGTAACTTTAATTTTATTGGGGTATAGCTGATTTACAATGATGTGTAGTTTTCAGGTATTCAGCAAGGTGATACAGTTATACATATACATATATTTATCATTTTTTGGATTCTTCTCTCATATAGGCTATCCCAGAATATTGAGTAGAGTTCCTTGTGCTTTACAGTAGGTCCTTGTGAGTTTCATGAGGATAATTTCCTTATAATTTGCATTAAAAATCCCATTTTATTTTTCTTAGTAAAAGAACTACAGCACTTGAAAAATTACTTCTTTTAGTAAAGTTTATCAACTAGACTTACGAGCTTTTCAAAGAAGACCTTAATGCTCTGTAGATTTAGAAATATTTAAGGAATGATTTAATAGTAATAATGTATTGAATAAGATAATCATTTTAATGTCTGCCAACAATATAAACACATTATAAGTCATTATGTTTAAAAACTCTAAAATTCTCTGAATATATATAATATCTACCTTTTTAGTGTTCATATAATTATTACTATTTCAAGATTTCTGTGATTTTTCTTCTAAAGTAAACTTTTGAAAATATTAATAAGTACTGACTTCAAAATATAGGATAAGTATAACTTCCTTTTTATTTAGCATACAAATTCATAATTATTGATTTACTCATGTTTCAAAGTTTCAGATAAATATATCTTTAGAGTCTTAATTTTGTGACATGTTTATTGAATTCAGGAAATTTGTTTTGAATAATTGCAAATGGTAAAAATGGTTAAACTCTCATTTTATTTTTCCCATTGGGTCACTTTTATGTGAATATCAATTATAGGATCTAGCTTTGAAATTGAGCATGCAGTCCAACAAGTACATGATCATTTGTTTTGATCAATATACATTTTGTTATTCATTATTAATCTTTTACTAAAGAAGACAGAAGGTATATGTAACTAAAAGCAAGATTATTCTTGACCTTCAAGGATGACCAACTTAATTTGAAGAAATTACCCTTTAGTGACCTTTAGATGAACAGAAATATTTTTTAATACTGAATTTCTCAGACACAGGAGCAAGATTGAAAATAAAAACGCAAAATTGCAGTCTATTTAAATGAATTAAATGGAAAGTACAATTTAACATATATTATCTTAACTGGATTTAAAATTTTTTAAATAAAAATTAAGTGACTCTATTTAGCAAAAAGCAAACTCTTTAAGGGAAATATCTAAATATGAATAAATGGTTGGGACACCTACACTAAAAAGACAGATATTTATTGTCTATACTGCACACGTTGGTAATCTATTTATACTTTTTCCTTTGATTATCATGTTCCCTTGGAAGTCAACAAAATCATTAATCCCCAAGTCAACAAAATCATTAATCCCCATCCTAATGGGGATAAATAGGAATAAATTGCTCCAAAAAATTGTGCTCTTGCAAAAATGTGCTCAGTTGTGTCCTACCTGGCAACCCTATGAACTTTAGCCCATCAGGCTTCTCTATCCATGGAGTTTTCCAGGCAAGAATACTGGAGTAGGTTGCTGTTTCCTTCTCCAGGGGATCTGCTGGACCCAGGGATCAAACCCGAGTCTCCTGCATTGGCAGGTGAATTACCAGTGAAGGTGGTGAAGCCCACCTTCACTGGGCAGGTGAAGCCCAGTTGTGCAGCTATAGAAATGCTTTAATATTTTAGGGAGAACAATGGTTTCTGATACTTAATGTTATTTTTAACAGAAAATTAATCAATAATCTATTTTGTTTGTGTTACTTTTCTTATGATTAGCATGTATATTTCAAGTGTGGTCCAAGTTTGAATTTCATTTTATTAAAGCTGGAAAAATAATATTATAATCATTAAGAGTTAAACATTTATCAAGAATAAATAGAGACCGGAGGAGTTTTTACTGAGCTTTGTAGATTGTATGAAAGTTTGACATTACTCACATTACCAAAAAAAAAGAAAAAGAAAAACTACAGGTCAAATATCACATCAACCCATAAATTCAGGATGTATAAGAATAAGCTGGAAAAGAGTTCTGTAATTCAATACAAAATGTCGTGATATTTTCAAATTGTAGAAAATGACCTCTGACAGAAACTGTTCGACAAATTGAGACAAGATGAGCATGTCCTGCTGGTCACACTGCTTTTGAAGCCTCTGCTATCATTCCAGACAGTACATTTGCAGTATTGCCTCTTTACCTTTCAGTCAGCAAATTCAATCCCTTTGCTGAAACGGAATAACCTTTTATCTCTCAGAGTATTTCTTATCATTCCCTTCAGATTTCCCACCAATTGTGAGTCTATGTTGGGAAATTAGAACTTTGTCTGTTTTCTCAGTATTGATGAGTCAATTGCCTTATAATGACTTCTAAAATGCCATTTTCAAGAAGTTATTTACTATTCAAAACAATTTAGTGGCACTTTGGGAAGTGTTTGGCAAAAGCAGCAAGAAAATACAGCCAAGATCTAAATGAAATAATCTTCCCTTTTCAGTTGACTACTGAAATTCAAGTATAGATAACATATAAAATTATTTGCACTTTTATAGATATTTTTCCATAATCTCTTCATTCATTTTATTTTTCATTTTTTGACAGCTTAAAAAAACTTTATTGAAACATAGTTGATTTACAAAGTTGTGTTACTTTCAGGTGTATATATATATATATATATATATTCTCTTTATTTTTTTATTTTATATATATACTTTTTAGATCTGCTTTCCTTTTTTTTGTTTATTTTATATTTTAACTTTACAATATTGTATTGGTTTTGCCATATATCAACATGAATCCTCCACGGGTATACACGTGTTCCCCATCCTGAAACCTCCTCCCTCCTCCCTCCCCGTACCATCCCTCTGGGTCGTCCCAGTGCACCAGCCCCAAGCATCCAGTATCGTGCATCGAACCTGGACTGCTGACTCGTTTCATATATGAAAAAATACCAAGAAGACAATGTTAGAATTATGTGACCAAGATTTTAAACCAGCATTGGTAAAAGTAGTTCGCTTCTGAATATGAGTGAAATAAAAAAAATTATAAAGATTCAGCAAAGAAATACTCCGAGATATCTTAGCTAATTCATAAAACAAATGAAGAAGCAAGCAGAAACAACAACAAATAATCCTTAAAGTGTAGGGGAAGGGATCAGTATCCAGAGTTGTGACAATCTATTATGCAATGGGTCCACTTCTCAAATCAGTTTTCCACACTTCAGTGATTGTAACATAATTACCTGGGTACAATATATATCTGATATTTTCATCACACCTAATCTTATCTGTCACTACTCTTTCTTAAAATAGTAAAGAAAAATTAATTATGTCTACTATTATTTTTTGTTTCGTGTTTACTGGATGCAAGATATATACTAAACATTGTATAACTAGATCAAATGTCTGCTTTTGGACTTAAAATATGCAAATAGAAAACAAAATATAGAAAATCAGAGTAATGTACTGCACAAGAGAGAGAGATGTGAAACAAACAATGCATTCTGATTGGTTTGTTCCTCTTGTTTTGGGAGCAGATTGTGATACTTTCCAGAAAAGACAATAATAGGAAGGTAATGATTATCTTTAGGGAGCAAAAAAAAAAAGTTATTTCTTAGCATATTTAGAAAATTGCTTATACTAGAAGAAGAAAGTAAGTGGATGTTAAAGCAATGTGTATGAAATGAAAGTAACCAGTAACTATGTGTGATAATACATAAAGAGTAAAGCAGAGTTTGGCAATCTTAAATTTGAAACCTAGTGTTTTTGTGTACTGACAATTTTGACTATATAAAAATTTTAATGCTTGATTTTTTTTTAACCAATGAAAATTCATTTTTTGAATAAGACCCCAATGATATATTTGTCCTGTTATATTAGATCAGACAACATAAGGATATCTGCATCAATAAATATTTTGCATGAAAAAATGAAATCAGTATACCATAATTTTCCCAACTTGTAAATTTCTCCCAATGTGAAAACAAATATATCAGTTTCAATTTTGCCTTGCCTTTATCTTCGGTTCACTTTGCCAACAGGAAGCCATTATCCTACAACACAAACTAGAAAACTACAATCTTTCTTTTTAATTTTTATTTGCCCTGTCAGAAGTTCATAAATAAAATACTACATTTCTTGAGCTAGGGTAAATTCTTCACAAATAAACACAACCAGAAGCCAAAATATAAAACAATTGTTAAAGGAAATGAGCTGCTTCAATACATCAAGAATCAATTTAATATTTTTTTAACTCATTTTGGAAACACTCTTTTTGAGAAAGGCAATAATAAAAGAATCATTGTCTTGGTCTGCCATTGTAATATCTTTTGTGTCAGCAGAAATTTCCATCACCTAAACTGTTGAACTGCCAAAAATTTTCAGCTTTGCATATGAGCAGAATTAATCTTGGGAAGTGATAGGAAAAATGTAAGATTACATTTTGAGGATAACTATTTGTGTCTACACTTAAACCTTTTGCAATATGAAGTACTTTATGGCTCTAAACTTTAATGAATAAATATATGTAGAATGATTATTTTAACAATATTAAATAACTTTACCTTATACAGAGATTATATGAAAATATAAATTACATTCTTTTTAGAGTGGCTTAATTATTTAGGAATACTCCAAAACTTCCTCTGGTACATAATCAAATCCTGATTTGCCCAAAATTTAATATTTACTTTCATAAAGAGTTGAACCTCTAATGCTTATATTCTATTTTAAACCATTCTTCAATTTAAGGTTGTTATTCACCTACCTTCAGTTCATTAAGAGGTTTTAAAATTTGTGTTTGCTTGTCTTCATCAAATAATAACTCATGATTAAAACCTATATATTATTCAGATATGAAAGTGAGTGAATTATCAAGTATAAACACTGATAAATGAATAGATTAAATATTAACTGAAGTGAAATCAATATTAATGAAAATGTAAGTCTTATATTAATCATAAATAATACAATTGCCATCATTTTATTCTTCAATTATATTGAGAAAGTTTATTATTTAGAGATCATACTTGTATTCCTAAATCTGAAGAGAAAAGGAGGAACAGAAATAATAATTATTGACTATTATTAAATCATATAACATTTTCAATTATCATTAAATGAAAAAAATTAGTATCACTTGTTATGGTTCCTATTCTTTAACATATTCATTGTAAACACTGAGAGAAATGAAAAAGCACACTATGTATATAGTGTCATTATTGTTTGTTCTGATTTTGTTTTTCAGTGAATGAGTTATATCATTAGGTTGTGAATACTGAATAACTGCAGTGTAAGCAGAAACTACTCCGATTTTCAAAATTGAATTTGGTTTCTTAGGTTGATGTCATACAGCCAACAAATGTCAGAAAGGATTTGAAGTCAAGTCTATGAGAACTGCTGCTAAGTCAATTCAGTTGTGTCCGACTCTGTGTGACCCCATAGACGTCAGCCTACCAAGCTCTCCCGCCCCTGGGATTCTCCAGGCAAGAACACTGGAGTGGGTTGCTATTTCCTTCTCCAATGCATGAAAGTGAAAGTGAAGTCACTCTGTCAGGTCCGACTGTTAGCGACCCCATGGACTGCAGCCTACCAGGCTCCTCCGTCCAAGGGATTCTCCAGGCAAGAGTACTGGAGTGGGGTGCCATTGCCTTCTCCAGTCTAGGAGAACAGGTATCTTTAAATCCTCTCTGGTTTTAGAAAAGGCAGAGGAACCAGAGATCAAATTGCCAACATCCGCTGGATCATGGAAAAAGCAAGAGAGTTCCAGCAAAACATCTATTTCTGCTTTATTGACTATTCCAAAGCCTTTGACTGTGTGGGTCACAATAAACTGTGGAAAATTCTGAAAGACATGGGAATACTAGACCACTTGACCTGCCTCTTGAGAAATCTGTATGCAGGTCAGGAAGCAACAGTTAGAACTGGACATGGAACAACAGACTGGTTCCAAATAGGAAAAGGAGTACGTCAAGGCTGTATATTGTCACCCTGCTTATTTAACTTATATGCAGAGTACATCATGAGAAACGCTGGATTGGAAGAAACACAAGCTGGAATCAAGATTGCCAGGAGAAATATCAATAACCTCAGATATGCAGATGACACTACCCTTATGGCAGAAAGTGAAGAGGAACTAAAAAGCCTCTTGATGAAAGTGAAAGTGGAGAGTGAAAAAGTTGGCTTAAAGCTCAACATTCAGAAAACTAAGGTCATGGCATCTGGTCTCATCACTTCATGGGAAATAGATGGGGAAACAGTAGAAACAGTGTCATACTTTCTTTGTTTGAGCTCTAAAATCTCTGCAGATGGTGACTGCAGCCATGAAATTAAAAGACGCTTACTCCTTGGAAGGAAAGTTATGACCAACCTAGATAGCATATTGAAAAGCAGAGACATTACTTTGCCAACAAAGGTCCGTCTAGTCAAGGCTATGGTTTTTCCTGTGGTCATGTATGCATGTGAGAGTTGGACTGTGAAGAAGGCTGAGCACTGAAGAATTGATGCTTTTGAACTGTGGTGTTGGAGAAGACTCTTGAGAGTCCCTTGGACTGCAAGGAAATCCAACCAGTCCATTCTGAAGGAGATCAGCCCTGGGATTTCTTTGGAAGGAATGGTGCTAAAGCTGAACTCCAGTACTTTGGCTACCTCATGCGAAGAGTTGAGTCATTGGAAAAGACTCTGATGCTGGGAGGGATTAGGGGCAGGAGGAGAAGGGGACAACAGAGGATGAGATGGCTGGATGGCATCACTGACTTGATAGACGTGAGTCTGAGTGAACTCCGGGAGTTGGTGATGGACAGGGAGGCCTTGGGTGCTGCGATTCATGGGGTCGCAAAGAGTCAGACACGACTGAACGACTGAACTGAACTGAACTGAACATCTATATATTTTTTCCCTCCAGATAGTATAGTATCTTTGAATCTTTCTTTCTGTATCTTAAAAAAGTGAAGATAGGAATGAATTAAAATAGGAGAGAGAATACTGTCTGTATTCATGACTGGCTCTATCACTTGGCACACGGGTTCTGGAAAATCAAATGTACTCCAACTACTTAAAATAGTGTTTAGACCTCAATATGATGTCACTCACCTCATTCAGGTTTTGCTTAAATGTCAGTTTTTGATTGAGTATAAAGAAGGGAGAAGCAGAAATAAAAAATGAACAAATGTATTTTCTTATACCAAATTATTTTCTACCAAATAAACATCATATGAAATGTTTAAGCTAGTGGTTCTGAAGTTCATCTTAGAAAGCTTAAAGTGTTTCTTGAGATGAGGCAGTCTGGAGATCAAACTATTTTTTGTAAAAATATTAAGACAATATTTAATGTGATGAAGCTATTACTCTGCAGTCGGTGGAAGATGTGTACTCTTTAGGGGTTCCTTTGTTAGAATTTTCTAAGGTAGCAATTTTAGGATATAAATATATACATTTTCAGATATTAATGTATGTATTACTCTGTACTCCTGATGTACTCTTAATAGCAATCTTCACTTATATGTGTTATAATTCTGTAATCACATTTTTATCCAGAATATCGATATTTTGATTCATCACAGTTTTCCTTTAATCCATGCGGAAGTTGTAATTGTTGTTTAGTCATGTCTGACTCTTTGAGACTTCATGGACTGTAGCATGCAGGGCTCCTTTGTCCTCCACTATGTCCTGGAGTTTGCACAGATTCACATCCATTGAGTCAGTGGAGTTATCTAATCATTTCATCCTCTGCCTCCCCCTTTTCCTTTTGCCTTCAATCTTTCACAGGGTATTTTCCTTTTGCCTTCAATCTTTCACAGGGTATTTTCCCATGTCAGCTCATCACATCAAGTGGTCAAAGCACTGATGCAAAGCTTCAGCTTCAGCATCAGTTCTTCCAATGAATATTCAGTGTTGATTTCCTTTAGGATTGACTGGTGTGATCTCCTTGCAGTCCAAGGGACTCTCAGGAGTTTTATACAGCATTGTAATTCAAAAACATCAATTCTTCAGTGCTTCTTTATGGTCCAACTCTCACATCCTAAAATGACTGCTGGGAAAATAATAGCTCTGACTACACAGACCTTTTGTCAGCAAAGGGATGTCTCTGATAGCTTTCCTTCCAAGGAGCAAGTGTCTTTTAATTTCATGGCTGCAGTCACTGTCCACAGTGATTTTGGAGCACAAGAAAATAAAATCTGTCACTGCTTGCACTTTCCCCCTTCTTTTGCCATGAAGTTATGGGAGCAGTTGCCATGATCTTAGTTTTTTCATATTGAGTTTCAAGCCAGCTTTTCACTCTCCTCATTCACTTTCATCAAGAGGCTCTTTAGTTCCTCTGCACTTTTCTCAGATTTTTCAGAGTAAAATTTAGATCCATCAAAACAGAAGTACCATTTTAAGTATCACAGTTGTGAACTGGGTGATGATATCTATTGCTTCTGACATAAAAGCTTGGTTAATTTGCATCTGCAAGAGATCTAATTTTTATTGACTCTGCTCTTCAGACAACCTTGATGCAAAGTGTGATATTGTAATCATTATTTTGAGACAAAGAAAATCAAAAAATAAAAATGTCTAAGCAATGGCAACTACATAGTAGAATAGAATATATACTTTCTTCTTAGTATACAAATATGTACAATTTAGCAACCAGTTACACATAAGAGGGAGGTGACTGAGATTTTGGGCACAGTATGTGTCTTACAGTCAAAATGAAGATAGATGGTTCCATAACCAATCTATGATATATGTGTATATATACGTATATACACACATACATATTATGCATTAAATATTTTGGAATTTTATCAAATATCATACATTAGGTAAATTGCTTGATAATTTGAAAGTTTATTATATGGTAATAAAAGGTGATCAAATTACTGCTGCCTGCTGCCAAGTCACTTCAGTTGTGTTTGACTCTGTGTGACTCCATAGACGGCAGCCCACCAGGCTCCCCCGTCCCTGGGATTCTCCAGGCAAGAATACTGGAGTGGGTTGCCATTGCCTTCTCTGATCAAATTACTTAGGTGGGTTTATTATATTTATCCCACAGTTTTACTAATAGTTGATATTGCTTAATAATATTTGAGCAGAAATTAATGAATTTATTATTATTAATAATATTATGGTGGATGACTAAAATTGTTTATTCTTTTCATCTCAACTATGCCTTGATATGTAATGATATAAATTATAAATCTTTATTAACAAAGGACTTGATATTCTATACTATGTTATATTAGTGATAATATATTTACTCTTTAAAAGAGCCTATCTTATATTCCACAACATTTCAATAAGTAGTCTTAGACTACTTACGTTTTTATATATTTTCACGACTTAGTTTTAATTTAAGCAAGGAGTTTTTTGACACTATCTGTATAAATAAGAAAATAACTACTTTTAAAACATTAAGATATTCTAGCTTATTCATGAATAATTACATACTGTCTTAAATTCGGAGAAGGCAATGGCAACCCACTCCAGGACTCTTGCCTGGAGAATCCCAGGGACAGGGGAGCCTGGTGGGCTGCCATCTATGGGGTCGCAGAGAGTCATGACTGAAGTGACTTAGCAGCAGCAGCATCTTAAATTGCCTTCAACTATTTCCATGTGTGAATTTTATTTCCCTCACCAGAAACAATTCCTTGAAAGAAGGAAAGGTCATAGTTAATCTTTCATATGATCAAAGGTTAGAATGGTCTAGTGTGCCCCAGATAAATAAATCATAATCTCTTT
Organism: Bos grunniens; assembly: GCF_055505025.1. NCBI lineage: Eukaryota > Metazoa > Chordata > Mammalia > Artiodactyla > Bovidae > Bos > Bos grunniens. Next base: position 28,546,247 of record NC_141178.1, read on the forward strand.
TCTGTTCAATATTAGCTGCCTTTTAACTGAATTCCATGACTTCAATTTCACACTGTACTTTTTTTTTTTAAATACTTCAGTCGGTATGATTTTGATAAAATGCAAAGCTATTCATGTCTTCCATCTGATGAAAATATTTTTGTGGATCTCATGTGCCTATAAGATTAAAAAAGAAAAACAAAACAAAACTGTAGAATGACAAGATCCTTTAATGATTCAAACATTTACATTTCTGCCATCTCCTAGAACTGATCCTTCTACTTAGAAGGCAGATCTTCTCCAATTTTTGCTCAATTGCTAAGTTGTATCAGACTCTTTGTGACCTTATGAACTACAGCAAACCAGGCTTCCCTGTCCCTCACTATCTCCTGGAGTTTGCTCAAACACATGCCCACTGAGTCACTGATGCCATCCAACCATTCATCCTGTGTCATTGGCTTCTCCTCTTGCCCTAAGTCTTTCCCAGCATCAGCCTCTTTCCCAGTGATTTGGCTCTTTGCATCAGGTGGCCAAGGAATTGGAGCTTTAGGTTTAGCATCAGTCCTTCCAATGAACATTCAGGGTTGATTTCCTTTAGGAGTTGTTAGGGGAAGCACACTGATTGAAACCACTCACCCTGGTCAGACACTATAGCAACCATTTGCATGAATTTTTTTGACAGGAGGTCCTGGTAAGGAACAGGAACTAATAAGCCTCCACCAAATGGAAGAGTTCGGGAAAGGTCGAAAGGATACACCACATGTCTGACCACCTCCCAGAATCCTTCTCTGTAGCATCCATCTTGGCTGAACAAGGTGTGCACCACCAGGAAGGACTCTGAGTCAGAATGACTGGCTAAAGACAACCCAGAAACTAATCCCATCACCATAAAACCCAAGACTGCAAGCCATGTGACAGAACTGTTCTCCTGGGTCCCCTTACCCTACTGCTGTCTGCCCAGGTGCCCTTTCCCAATAAACTATCTTGCTTTGTCAGCACATGTGTCTCCTCGGACAATTCATTTCTGAGTGTTAGACAAGAGCTCAGTTTCGGGCCCTGCAAGGGGTCCCCCTTCCTGCAACAGAGTGACTGGTTTGATCTCCTTCCAGTCCAAGGGACTCCAAAGAGTCTTCTCCAGCCTGATAATTCGAAAGCATCCGTTCTTTGGTGCTCAGTCTTCTTTATGGTCCAACTCTCACATTTCTACATGACTACTGGAAAAACAATAGCTTTGACTATATGGGCCTTTGTCAGCAAAGTGATATCTCTGCTTCTTAATACACTGTCTAGGTTTGTAATAGCTTTTCTTCCCAAGAATGTGTCTTTTAGTTTTGTGGCTGCAGTCCCTGTCCACAGTGATTTTTGAGCCCAAAAAAATAAAATCTCTCATTGTTAACACTTCTTCCCCATCTCTTTGCCATTAAGAGATAGAATCTGATATCATGATTTCTGTTTTTTGAATATTGAGTTTTAAGTCAGCTTTTTCACTCTCCTCTTTCACCCTCATCAAGAGGCTCTTTAATTCCTCTTCAGTTTGTGACCCTAGAGAGATATCTGCATATCTGAGGCTGTTGATAGTTCTCCTTGAAATCTTGATTCCAGCTTGTGATCCATTCAGCCTGGCATTTCGCATGATGTACTCTGGATATAATTTTAAAAAGAAGGGTAACAACATACAGCTTTAATGTATTCCTTTTCCGATTTTGAACTAGTCCATTTTCCATGTCTGGTTCTAACTTCTGGTTCTGCTTCTTGTCCTGCATACACATTTCACAAGAAACAGGTATAGTGGTCTGGTATTCCCATCTCTTTAAGAATTTTCCACATTTTGTTGTGATCCACACAAAGGATTTAGCATAGTCAATGAAGCAGATGTTTTTCTGAAATTCTCTGCTTTTCCTATGATCCAGTGGGTGTTGGCAATTTGATTTCTTGTTCCTCTGCCTTTTCTAAATCCAGCTTGAACATCTGGAAATTCTTGGTTCATGTACTGCTGAAGCCTAGCTGAAGGATTTTGAGCATTACCTTACTAGTATGTGAAATGATTGCAATTGTATGATGGTTTGAACATTCTTTGACGTTGCCCTTCTTTGGGATTGGAATGAAAACTGACATTTTCCTGTTCTTTGGCTATGCAGAGTTTTCCAAACTTGCTGGAATATTGAGTGCAGCACTTTAACAACATCTTTTAGAATTTTTAACACTGAATTTCCCTTAAAGAACAAGTTCACATTAGTTGTTCCAAACAGGAGAACAATAATACCAAAGAAGTTCTAGCAATGTTTTGAACTTTCTAGGCCCCACATCAGACTTCCCAACCTTAAGTTCCTGCAAAGGGACTGGGAATCCCCAGGAATTCTGACTTTGAAGGACAGAGAGATTTGATTACAGAACTCCCACATGTCGGGGGGAACAGAGACTCTTGGAGGGCACAAACAAAGTCTTATGTGCACCAGGACCTGGGGGAAAGGAGTAGTAACCCCACAAGAGATGGAGCCAGACTTTCCATGAATTTTTGAGGATCTCCTCCAGTGGTGTGGGTCTCTGGTAGTGGCCTGTCATGGGGACGGGGCACTGGCAGCAGCAGTCCTGGGTGGCATGGTGTGTTGGCATAAGTCCTGCTTAAGGAGGTCACTATTAGCCCTACCATGAACTATGGACTGAGGTTCATGACATTGTACAGGAGACAGGGATCAAGACCATCCCCATGGAAAAGAAATGCAAAAAAGCAAAATGGCCGTCTGGGGAGGCCTTACAAATAGCTGTGAAAAGAAGAGAAATTAAAAGCAAAGGAGAAAAGGAAAGATATAAGCATCTGAATGCAGAGTTCCAAAGAATAGCAAGAAGAGATAAGAAAGCCTTCCTCAGAGATCAATGCAAATAAATAGAGGAAAACAACAGAATGGGAAAGACTAGAGATCTCTTCAAGAAAATTAGAGATACCCAGGGAACATTTCATGCAAACATGGGCACAATAAAGGACAGAAATGGTATGGACCTAACAGAAGCAGAAGATATTAAGAAGAGGTGGCAAGAATACACAGAAGAACTGTACAAAAATGATTTTCACAACCCAGATAATCACGATGGTGTGATCACTCACCTAGAGCCAGACATCCTGGAATGTGAAGTCAAGTGGGCCTTAGAAAGCATCACTATAAACAAAGCTAGGGGAGGTGATGGAATTCCAGTTGAGCTATTTCAAATCCTGAAGATGATGCTGTGAAAGTGCTGCACTCAATATGCCAGCAAGTTTGGAAAACTCAGCATTGGCCACAGGACTGGAAAAGATCAGTTTTCATTCCAATCCCAAAGAAAGGCAATGCCAAATGCCAAACTGCACAATTGCACTCATCTCACATGCTAGTAAAGTAATGCTCAAAATTCTCCAAGCCAGGCTTCAGCAATATGTGAACCATGAACTTCCTGATGTTCAAGCTGGTTTTAGAAAAGGCAGAGGAACCAGAGATCAAGTTGCCAACATCTGCTGGATCATCAAAAAAGCAAGAGAGTTCCAGAAAAACATCTTTTTCTGCTTTATTGACTATATATTTGACTATATTGACCAAAGCCTTTGACTGTGTGGATCACAATAAACTGGAAAATTCTGAAAGAGATGGGAATACTAGACCACCTGACCTGCTTCTTGAGAAATCTGTATGCAGGTCAGGAAGCAACAGTTAGAACTGGACATTGAACAACAGACTGCTTCCAAATAGGAAAAGGAGTATGTCAAGGCTGTATATTGTCACCCTGCTTATTTAACTTCTATGCAGAGTACATCATGAGAAACACTAGGCTGGAAGAAGCACAAGCTGGATTCAAGATTGCCAGGAGAAATATCAATAACCTCAGATATGCAGATCACACCACCCTCATGGCAGAAAGTGAAGAGGAACTAAAAAGCCTCTTGATGAAAGTGAAAGTGGAGAGTGAAAAAGTTGGCTTAAAGCTCAACATTCAGAAAACGAAGATCATGGCATCCAGTCCCATCACTTCATGGGAAATAGATGGGGAAACAGTGTCAGACTTTATTGTTTTGGGCTCCAAAATCACTGCAGATGGTGACTGCAGTCATGAAATTAAAAGACATTTACTCCTTGGAAGGAAAGTTATGACCAACCTAGATAGCATATTCAAAAGCAGAGACATTACTTTGCCAACAAAAGTCCATCTTGTCAAGGTTATGGTTTTTCCAGTGGTCATGTATGGATGTGAGAGTTGGACTGTGAAGAAGGCTGAGCGCCAAAGAATTGATGGTTTTGAACTGTGGTGTTGGAGAAGACTCTTGAGAGTCCCTTGGACTGCAAGGAGACCCAACCAGTCCACTCTGAAGGAGATCAGCCCTGGGATTTCTTTGGAAGGAATGATGCTAAAGCTGAAACTCCAGTACTTTGGCCACCTCATGCGAAGAGTTGACCCATTGGAAAAGACTCTGATGCTGGGAGGGATTGGGGGCAGGAGGAGAAGAGGACGACAGAAGATGACATGGCTGGATGGCATCACTGACTCGATGGACGTGAGTCTGAGTGAGTCACCAACTCTGGGAGTTGGTGATGGACAGGGAGGCCTGGCGTGCTGCGATTCATGGGGTCGCAAAGAGTCGGACACGACTGACCGACTGAACTGAACTGAACTGAACTGAACTGAAAGCACCTGTGGACTCAATGACTTTGTTGCCCCAGGCCAAACAACAAACAGGGAGGAAGCATCAGCAGACAACTGGATTAAAGATTTACTGAGCATGGCCATGCTCATCACAGAAAGACTGTTTTTCCTTATAACCAGTCCCTCCTATCAGGAAGCAAGAACTATAATCCCACAGCTCCAGACCTAAAACCATAATTACAGAAAGCTAATCAGAATTATCACATGGATCACAGCCTTGTGTAACTCAAAGAACCTGTGAGCCATGCCATGTAGGGTCACCCAAGACAGATAGGTCATGCTGAAAAATTCTGACAAAACATGGTCCACTGGAGAAGGGAGTGGCAAACTACTTCAGTGTTCTTGCCTCAAGAACCCCATGAATAGTATGAAAGAGTAAAAAGATATGACACCAACTGATGAGCCCCCCAGGTTGGTTGGTATCCAATATGCTACTTAGGAAGAGCCGAGAAATAGCTTCAGAATGAATGAAGAGGCTGGGCCAAAGCAGAAATGTCACTCTGTTGTAGATGTGTCTGGTGGTGAAAGTCAAGGCAGATGCTGCAAAGAACAATATTTGCATAGGAACCTGGAATGTTAGGGCCATGAATCAAGGTAAATTGGATGTGGTCAAACAGAAAATGGCAAGAGTGAAAATTGACATTTTAGAGATATTCTCCTGACTCCTCAGCAAATTAGTAAATTACTCCTTAACAGTAACTATCACCTGTCATTGTTTTTCTCATGTCAAACAAGATGATTATGGTCTTGTTGACATACAATTCAGTACTTCACTATAACACCTGACCATGAAGTGAAAAAGTAAAAAGGGCCTCCCTGATGGCTCATATGGTAAAGAATCTGCCTGCAATGCAGGAGATGTGGGTTTCCCCTAGAGAAGGGAATTGCTACCCACTCCAGTATTCTTGCCTGGAGAATACCATGGACAGAGGATCCTGGTGGGCTACAGTCATATGACACAGTAATAGTGTATGTGTACATACATGTGGGCATGTACACACACACTAACACACACACACCATCACATATTTATAAACACAAAGATTAACAAGAACATACCTCTCTGTCTGTCTCACACACAAAAACACACAAATGATTCAGAAATTATGAAATTATGAGCCCTTCAAAGTTAGAGATGTCCTCATTCATATTTTTATCAATGGTCTCTAGTTGTCTAAATCAGTGTTCATTTGTTTTCATAGGAAATATGCTAACTTTAAATGCATAATATTCATGATTCTTCATTCTTTAACTAATTTACAAATATCCATAGAGTATATGCTACATGTCAGGAGCAAAACTGGGTGCAGGAGTTTAAATGGGTTAAAGGGAGACCCCCTCATTTCCTGTGAGAAGCCTGCAGGGCAGTGGGGGACTAGTGTAAATTAAAAATAAAAATAGTATTCAGTTCAGTTCAGTTCAGTCACTCAGTTGTGTCCGACTCTTTGCAATCCCATGAACGGAAGCATGCCAGGCCTCCCTGTTCATCACCAACTCCCGGAGTCCACCCAAACCCATGTCCACTGAGTCGGTGATGCCATCCAACCATCTCATACTTTGTTGTCCCCTTCTCCTCCTGCCCTCAATCTTTCCCAGCATCGCGGTCTTTTCCAATGACTCTGATCTTCACATCAGGTGGCCAAAATATTGGAGTTTCAGCTTCAACATCAGCCCTTCAAATGAACACCCAGGACTGATCTCCTTTAGGATGAACTGGTTGGATCTCCTTGCAGTCCAAGGGACACACAAGAGTCTTCTCCAACACCACAGTTCAAAAGCATCAATTCTTCAGCGCTCAGCTTTCTTCACAGTCCAACTTTCACATGCATACATGTCCACTGGAGAAACCATAGCCTTGACTAGATGGACCTTTGTTGGCAAAGTAATGTCTCTGCTTTTGAATATGCTATCTAGGTTGGTCATAACTTTCCTTCCAAAGAGTAAGGGTCTTTTAATTTCATGGCCGAAATCACCATCTGCAGCAATCCTGGAACCCAGCAAAATAAACTCAGCCACTGTTTCCACTGCTTCCCCATCTATTTGCCATGACGTGATGGGACCAGATGCCATGACCTTAGTTTTCTGAATGTTGAGCTTTAAGCCAACTTTTTCACTCTCCTCTTTCATGTTCATCAAGAGGCTCTTTAGTTCTTCTTCACTTTCTGCCATAAGGGTGGTATCATCTACATATCTGAGGTTATTGATATTTCTCCCAGCAATCTTGATTCCAGCTTGTGCTTCCTCCAGCCCATTGTTTGTCTTGATGTACTATGCATATAAATTAAATAAGCAGGTTGACAATATACAGCCTTGACGTACTCCTTTTCCTATTTGTAACCAATCTGTTGTTCCACATCCAGTTCTAACTGTTGCTTCCTGACCTGTATACAGGTTTCTCAAGAGGCAGGTCAGGTGGTCTGGTATTCCCATCTCTTTCAGAATTTTCCACAGTTTATTGTGATCCACACAGATGAAAGTGAAAGAGGAGAGTGAAAAATTTGGTTTAAAGCTCAACATTCAGAAAACTAAGATCATGGCATCCAATCCCATCACTTCATGGCAAATAGATGGGGAAACAGTGGAAACAGTGGCAGACTTTGTTTTTTTGGGCTCTAAAGCAGAGAAGGCAATGGCACCCCACTCCAGTACTCTGCCTGGAAAATCCCATGGATGGAGGAGCCTGGTAGGCAGCAGTCCATGGGGTCGCTAAGTCGGACACGACTGGGCAACTTCACTTTCACTTTTCACTTTCATGAATTGGAGGAGGCAATGGCAACCCACTCTAGTATTCTTGCCTGGAGAATCCCAGGGACAGTGGGGCCTGGTGGGCTGCCATCTATGGGGTTGCACAAAGTCGGACACAACTGAAGCGACTTAGCAGCAGCAGCAAAATCACTGCAGATAGTGATTGCAGCCATGAAATTAAAAGACGCTTACTCCTTGGAAGAAAAGTTATGACCAACCTAGATAGAATATTCAAAAGCAGAGCTATTACTTTGCCAACAAAGGTCCGACTACTCAAGGCTATGGTTTTTACAGTGGTCATGTATGAATGTGACAGTTGGACTGTGAAGAAAGCTGAACGCCACAGAATTGATGCTTTTGAACTTTGGTGTTGGAGAAGACTCTTGAGAGTCCTTTGGACTGCAAGGAGGTCCAATCAGTCCATCCTAAAGGAGATCAGTCCTGGGTGTTCTTTGGAAGGAATGATGCTAAAGCTGAAACTCCAATACTTTGGCCACCTCATGTGAAGGGTTGACTCATTGGAAAAGACCCTAATGCTTGGAGGGATTGGGGGCAGGAAGAGAAGGGGATAACAAAGGATGAGATGGCTGGATGGCATCACCAACTCAATGGACATGAGTTTGAGTGAACTCCGGGATTTGGTGATGGACAGGGAGGCCTGGCGTGCTGCAATTCATGGGGTCACAAAGAGTCAGACACAACTGATCGACTGAACTGAACTGAACACAGTCAAAGTCTGGCATAGTCCATAAAGCAGAAATATATATATGTATATATTTAAATTAACTAATATCTCTTGACTCTGATAAATGTATTTTTTCTCAGTTCTCCCCTCTTGATGCCTTTAATACTTTTTGTACTTTCACTTTCTCTCAGTCAACCTCTCTGGCATTATTTAGACTATTAGTTTTGTCTCAACACTAATGGCACTTTGTTCCTCACTAATCATCCTAATGTTTTCTATAGCCACTCACTCTCCATCCTTGTTAGATGTGTGGAATCCTAGCATCACTATCTATTTTCCCATTTTAAAAAGCTATATGATCTTTATAAACTGTGTAGCCCAGCAGTTAAAGATGTATATTTTCTTAAAGTATTTTACCATTGATTACCCTCCAGAAATCCTTTGTGGTAAATAATCCATATGTTCTCTCCTTCCTCCGTCCCCCACCCCCATTACAAAGCTGTCTACTCTGGATCTCAGTCTTACCAAAAGGCCATTCATACAGATTTAATAGAAATATTGAGGACAACCAAGGAAATGAATCCTTAGCTGCTTTTATACTCATCTCAAGCACTATCTCTAGTGTCATTTCCTTATCTTATTTCAGTGTAAAGTTGCAACTCCTTTACTCTAATGCTGCACATTTAAAAATATGGTTCATATCTTTATCTGCCTGTGCTTCCACTGAGCTATAATTATCAAACTGAATCAAATACCATTTCAAATCCTTCTTTTAAATAATTTGACGAGGTAAAAAATACGTTGACTTTCATTTGGAAGTATTTTTCATTGAGTCAGGCTCTTTTCATTAATTTAAGATGCATATGGTTGTGCTTACACATTCCTATTAAAATCAGTGTGGATCCGGTGGCAAAAAAGAATTGGTTTTTCATGGACAATAGAAAAAAGGAGCTGTATGGAAAAATATATTTCCTTTTTAAACTAATTTAAAGCTTGCCTAGTTGATGTTGCAGGTAGAATGCTTGCATGAGATCTGATTATAGAACTCAACAGTGACAACCTAATGTGCTTTTGAAGATTTTCCTTCTTCATTGCATTGAGCTCGCACCAGAAGTTTCTAAAGACAGATCATTTGTCAGTGTCAACTGAGATTCATCTTAAGATGATTTTGAAGAGGTGAAAAAAAGTTTCCTCATGATTTGTGTTAGTTAACTATTTAGTTGAAACTTTTTATAATTCACAATAAGAGAGAAAATCCAAGCTAGGAATGGAAACAGTTCTTCTTTCCCAGTGATGACTTTCAGAAACACGGCAGGTATACAAGATATAATATGACTTTAGTGATTGATATATATGGGGCACAGTGTTTCTTTTGCAATACATATGGTTTTTACAAGGTTAAAAAGGCTCTCTCACTACTATAGTTATTAGGTTACTGCACATTCACTCACATTTTCTTGACTTTCATTTATATAACTTTTCTTGAAAAACAGATTTAAACATACTCCAAGGAATAGTCTCTCCAGTGATGAAAACTTACAATACATAAAATATCCATGACAGTTAAAGTAGTCCAGGACATTTAGATCCATGGTTTCATAGTGTGGTTCTACATCTAACTAACAAGAAATATTTTTTAATAAAAAATAATCTCCAATAATACTGAAAATGAGATATTGTTAAGAGACTAAGAACACATTCTCTTAACATTTGCAAAACGATCCTTTTAAAATTCACATCTAATTTAGGTATACTTTTTTCCAAATAAAAGAACCTCACACACCATTACATGCATTATACACTGATATGATGAATGTTAATTTATTGCAAATTCCAGAAAACACAAACTAACAGTATGCACAAACAAACAGTTTCTTGTCTGTTTCCTTTCTCCCATGCGTTTGTGCTCCACTACGTATTTGGGAGCAGGTAGCTGGGATTCTGAAAAGTATACTTCCCAGAAGCCCTTCCTGATCTCCAATGAAGCTTTGTCAGTGGGAGTTGTTTGATGGGGGTAGGGAGGCATCGGGAACGAAAATAAGTGTTCTCTATCTGCTTCTTCCTTCTGTCAGCTTGGCATCAGTAACAGAAGGGAGCATCACAGAACTTCTTCCTAGGTTCTGGCATCAACACCCTGAAATTTTTGGCTGTGCCTCCACCCCAACTGATTTACTTTCTGTCCTTATGATTTTTCTATAATTGTGAACATCATATAAATAAAATCATATAGTATGGACCTTCTAAAGACACTTCTTTCACTTATCCTATGCATTTGAAATTCATCCATGTTGTTGCCTTTATCAGCAATTTGTTCCATTTTGTGTCTGGGTTCTATTTCCCTGTAAGATGTGAAATGGTTTTATATATTCACTCACCAGTTTGAGGCAATTATGGATAAAGCTGATATAAATATTCACAAACATATTTTTTGTATGATCACACATTTTTATTATTCTGGTCTAACTACCTTGGAGCAGGATTGCTGGGTCATAAGAACCCGCCTGTCAATGCAGGAGATGTAAGAGAGGTGGGTTCAGTCCCTGGGTTGGGAAGATCCCCTGGAGGAAGGCATGGCAACTCACTCCAGTATTCTTGCCTGGAGAATGCCATGGACAGAGGAGCATGGCAGTCTACATTCCATAGGGTCACAAAGAGCCGGACATGACTGAAGGGGCTTAGTACAAAGTAAATATATCTCAAATTAAAAAAAATCTGCTGTTTTCCAAAGTAGCTGTTCCATTTTGCACTTCTGAAAGCAATGTATGAGGGTTACAGTTGCTCCTTACCCTCACTGAAACATTATTTTTTATTTATTTTATTTTAAGCATTAGAATGGTTTTCAATGACCTAAAATAATTTGAAGAAAATATGTGATTAAGTTGGAGGGAAAAAAATCATGTTTTTATTTCATTCTTAATCAAAATTACTTACTAATGGAATATGGTGTTTGTTGATCACTGTATATATAGCTTCTCAAATGTTGGAATCCAATCCCTGTCATCCATGCTTCTCATTTCACATAGTGGATATGGGTTCTGAGTAGGTTTTTGTTTAATATTTATTTTATTTATTTATTTGACTGTGTTGGGTCTTAGTTGAGCATGTGGAATCTTTAACTGTGGCATGCAAGCTCTTAGTTGCAGCATGTGAGATCTAGTTCTCTGCTGCTGCTGCTGCTGCTGCTGCTGCTGCTGCTGCTGCTAAGTCGCTTCAGTCATGTCCGACTCTGCGACTCCATAGATGGCAGCCCACCAGGCTCCCCCATCCCTGGGATTCTCCGGGCTAGTTCTCTGACTAGGGGTCAAATCCAGGAGCCTTGCACTGGGAGTTCCAGCGTCTTAGGCACTAGACCACCAGGGAAATCCCAAGATTTATACAAAATGCATTTTTTAGTACTATTTGTATTAACACATTGTTAAGGAGTTTTGCTTTGTCCAATACACCTGGCATAGTGCTTGAGGCCAGTATCTATACACAGGTTGTTACTTAATACCAGAAATGTTTCTAACTTGTTCCCCCTATGTCATGATCTCAAACAAAAATGGTCAGTGCATTCATTCCATTTCACTGTTTTTTTGCTAAATTCTTTGCAAAAGAAAAAAGAAAAAAAAAATCACAATGCATTACTTGATGATTTTGATAATGTAGATTAAAACAGAAGTGTTGAATTGATAGGAACATGAAAGCTAAGTCAGGTCTTTAAAAGAAAAAGAAAATCTCCTTACATTATTTAACAGCCCAGAGAACTTGCTGTCTAAACAATAAACTTAGTATTGTGCAGTTATGCAAATAATTTAAATTCTAAAATTTATTTTCAAAATGGCAATTCAACTAGGACAATCAGTCATGCATATAATAATGTCTATTCTAAGATAAGTATCATTGTTCGGGTATTAAAGATCATGAACACACATTTTTATCACAAGATATAAAATTGATCAATGTAATTTTAAAACTATGACCGTATAAAATTAATTTGAATTGACTAAAGTTAGAAAATTAAAATGGATACTCATAAAATTTTGGTTCTAAACCATTTCATATCTCTTGAACTGTCACCGTGAAAAAGTCAAATAGTCCTTACAACTCTACTTTATTTTTTCATACAATTGTCATGATTCTTAAATAAGTATTAAAGTTCTTAGGAGAATCACTTGTACAGGCAACTATCTTCAGTTTGGCATGTCAAAATCCTATTAAATATTTTCAATGGTATTTTTCATTATCTACAAGACAAATTTCAAGCATATTTATAAATAATTTAATAATTTTTAAGGTCCCACCTCAATCTTTTCAAACTTTTTTTAGCAAGTACACATTAAACAGAATTATACATATTCTCTAAGTATTCATTGTACCTTTATAAATCTCTGTATTTGACATGCCTTTCAAAACTAATTTCTGCACATTCAAATCTAAAAACCCTAGATTAAATGTCAGTTTTTGTAAAAAAAAGTGAGTTCTAATATCATCTCTTCATTTAGATTCTGCCTTTCTATTTGGTTTGTCACACATATCATTTTGTCTGTATCTTTTGTACAGTCTACTCAAGAGTTCATATCTTTTACACATTTGCACTGTTTTGTGCTTTGAAATGTATTCTTTACTTAGATTTTAAAACATGCCCCTTTTTAGTACACATGTACTTACTAAATGGGTCAGCTAATTATTAATTGTTTAAATAGATTCATCAATTGGCATATAAATGATTGTATGCTGTGATACAGTAAGTTAATAGCTTATACTAAAGCAAAGTTTAGCTTTATTGGAGTTGAAACAGTTCATTAAGTTTTGAAGCAGAGAGGGCCAGAGAGACTGAAAAGAAGCAAAAAGATAACTCCACAGCCACACTGAATATTCAAATATTTGAATGGCTTCTTTGATGAACACACTCAAAGCAGTCACATCATCTTCAGAACTCTTTTTGAGACAGCCATTGCACATCCTTGACTACTTTTCATCCATAAACCTCCAACTATAAGATACCTCTTTCCAAATCCATTCTGGTGAAAAGAAATTCTGATATTACACTGTAGCGGGTTGTATGAGATTGTTGCTGCTGCTGCTGCTAAGTCGCTTCAGTTGTGTCCAACTCTGTGCGACCCCATGGACTGCAGCCTACCAGGCTTCTCCGTCCATGGGATTCTCCAGGCAAGAACACTGGAGTGGGTTGCCATTGCCTTCTCCTTGTATGAGATTAGACCAAGTTTATTGAATTCTCTTATGTGAAATCAGCAAACAGTATAAACAAATATATCAAAAACATCACCTATGTGTAAGTGTATACACACACACACACACACACACACACAATGTGAATTTTAACTTTTAACAACTCCCTAAGAGTAAGGTTAACCTCATATCACATGTGTTATAAAACAGGTTTATTTTTAGACAGAGCCACAGATTAGGATTATTCTTTAAATCATGTATTGAGAAACAGTTATCTGAAGACAGAAAATGAAGAATGCCAGACAGAGCACAAAAAGACACATAAGCAAAAGCAAGGATCTGAATTAACTTTAGTCTGGCTTCATAGAGAACTCTAAAGCTCTAATTTATCATAAAGGTGGTTCTCTGTCGAGGCAAGCAAGGAGACAACTATCATTCACCCAGCCAGTCACTGCCCATTCTCTGTTTCTCATGAGTGAGGCAAAGAAATCTTCTTTTCAAGGCAGCTCCTTTACAAAGGAGGGTATTCTTTGCAGAAGGAGACAGCTGTGTACCTTCAGGGTCCAACACAAACAAAAGCTAAGGGATGAGTATACCGACGATGAAAGTGAAAGAGGAGAGTGAAAACGTTGACTTAAAACAGCCTTCTTAAAACTAAGATCATGGTATCTGGTCCCATCACTTCATGGCAAATAGATGGGGAAACAGTGAGAAACTTTATATTTTGGGGGCTCCAAAATCACTGTAGATGGTGACTGCAGCCATGAAATTAAAAGACACTTGTTCCTTGGAAGGAAAGCTATGACCAACCTAGACGGCATGTTAGAAAGCAGAGACATTACTTTGCCAACACAGGTCCATCTAGTCAAAGCTATAGATTTTCCTGCAGTCATGTATAGATGTGAGGGTTGGACTATAAAGAAAGCTGAGCACTGAAGAATTGATGCTTTTGAACTGTGGTGTTGAGGAAGACTCTTGAGAGTCTCTTGGACTACACAGAGATCCAACCTGTCAATCCTAAAGGAAATCAGTCCTGGTTGTTCATTGGAAGGACTGATGTTAAAGCTGAAACTCCAATACTTTGGCCACCTGATACAAAGAACTGACTCATTGGAAAAGACCCTGATGCTGGGAAACACTGAAGGTGGGATGAGAAGGGGACGACAGAGGATGAGACGGTTGGATGGCTTCACTGATGTGATGGACCTGTGTTTGAGTAGGCTCCGGGAGTTGGTGATGGACAGGGAAGCCTGGTGTGCTGAAGTACATGGGGTCACAAAGAGTCAGACATGACTAAGTGACTGAACTGAACTGATATTGATAAAAAGAGGTGAACAATTCTTCGCCTTTTTCTCTTTTGAACAATTTTTAGAATTGACTGTTGGGATTCTGACTGCAATTTCATTGACTGTACAACATAACTTGAGTACTACTGAAAAATTTATGTTAAATAATTACTTTATGCAGGTACACTGTATTTATTTAACTATTCTTCCAATCAACTTTTATAATTTCTTAGACATCTTTGGTTAAATGTACTGTTCTTTTTTCCTCCTTGGCCCTGCACTGATTTCACAGGATTGCATGCTTAAAGAACTCTCAAGACTCTACAAAGTATATTTTTATATAGAATTAATAAAGGTGATAGACATAGTACAGTTTTAGAAAACAAGCATAAGCAAACATGAGAGTCCCAAGAGATTCCCAGGTACAGCTTCAAATACAGGATCTTTTCTGAGGAATACAAGATGTGCTTTTCTCTGGATTAGCAACCACCAAGAAGAATCTAGATTAAGAAGAAATCAGGTGATGGTTCACAAAAAGTCATCCAGAATTAACTTTTTGTAGTGGAGAAAGATAAAAGAGTTGTCAATCTTTGCATGATTCTGAACATTTGTGATGGATTATACAGTAAATGTAAACATTTCTTTAAAGCTATCCTTAAACCGTTTTAAATAATACAACTAGTATTTTCAATAAATTGATTCAATGTAACAATTAACTGGTTACTAACAAAAGCTAGATCCTCCACCTAGTAATTCTCTGATTATTAACTACATTGTGGCTCAGACGGTTAAGCGTCTGTTTACAATGTGGGAGACCTGGGTTCGATCCCTGGGTCAAATCCCCAGGAAGTTCCCTGGAGAAGGAAATGACAATCCACTCCAGTACTATTGCCTGGAAAATCCCATGGACAGAGGAGCCTAGTAGGCTACAGTCCATGGGGTCGCAAAGAGTCGGACACGACTGAGTGATCTTCACCGTAAAAAGAAAGAATTTCAAAGAATAGCAAGGATAAGAAAGCCTTCCTAGGTGAATAATGTAAAGAAATAGAGGAAAACAATAGAATGGGAGGCCAGAGATCTCTTCAAGAAAATGAGAGATACCAAGGGAACATTTCATGCAAAGATGGGCACAATAAAGAACAGAAACGGGATGGGCCTAACAGAAGCAGAAGATATTAAGAAGAGGTGGCAATAATAACCAGAAGAACTATACAAAAATGATCTTAATGACCCAGATAATCACGATAGTGTGATCACTCACTTAAGAGTCAGACATCCTGGAGTGCAAAGTCACTATGAACAAAGATAGTGGAAGTGATGGAATTCCAGTCTAGCTATTTCAAATCCTAAAAGATGATGCTGTGAAAGTGCTGCACTCAATATGCCAGCAAATCTGGAAAACTCAGCAGTGGCCACAGGACTCGAAAATGTCAGTTTTCATTCCAGTCCCTAGAAAGGCAGTGCCAAAGAATATTCAAACTACCGTACAATTGCACTAATTTCACATGATAACAAAGTAATGCTCAAAATTCTCCAAGATAGGTTTCAATAGCACGTGAACTGAGAACTTCCAGATGTTCAAGCTGGATTTAGAAAAGCCAGAAGAACCTGAGATCAAATTGTCATCATCTGCTGGATCACTGAAAAAGCAAGAGAATTCCAGAAAAACATCTATTTCTGCTTCATTAACTATGGTAAAGCATAGTCTGTGTGGATCACAATAAACTGGAAAATTCTTAAGGAGATGGGAATACCAGACCACCTTATCTGCCTTTTGAAAATCTCTATGAAGGTCAAGAAGCAACAGTCAGAAATGGACATGGAACAATGGACTAGTTCCAAAATGGGAAAGCAGTACATCAAGGCTGTGTATTGTCACCCTGCTTATTTAACTTATACAGAGTACATCATGTGAAATGTCAGGGTGGATGAAGCACAAAATGGAATTGAGATTGCCAGGAGAAATATCAATAACCTCAGATATGCCGATGACACCACCCTTATGGCAGAAAGCTAAGAGGAACTAAAGAACCTCTGGATGAAAGTGAAAGAGGAGAGTGAAAAAGCTGGCTTAAAATTCAACATTCAAAAAACGAAGGTCATGGCATTCAGTCACATCACTTCATGGCATATAGATGGGGAAACAATGGATACAGTGACAGACTTTATTTTCTTGGGATCCAAAATCACTTCTGATGGTGTTGCAGCCATGAAATCAAAGATGCTTGCTTCTTGGAAGAAAAGCTATGACCAGTCTAGACAGCATATTAAAAAGCAGAGACATTACTTTGCTGACAAAATTCTGTATAGTCAAAGCTATGGTTCTTCCGGTAGTCATGCATGGATGTGAGCGCCAAAGGATTGATACTTTTGAACTGTGGTGTTGGAGAAGATTCTTGAGAGTCCCTTGGACTGCTAACAGATCAAACCAGTTAGTCTTAAAGGAAATCAATCCTGAATATTCATTTGGAAGGACTGATGCTCAAGCTAAAGCTCCAGTACTTTGGCCACCTGATGTGAAGAGCTGACTCATTAGAAAAGACCCTGATGCTGGGAAAGATTGAAGGAAGGAGAAGGGAATGACAGCAGACAAGATGGTTGGATGGCATCACTGACTCAATGGACATGAGTTTGAGCAAGCTCTGGGAGATGGTGAAGGACAGGGAAGCCTGGCATACTGCAGTCCGTGGGGTCACAAAGAGTCAGACATGACTTAGTGAATGAACAACAACAGCAGTTTTTTTCTGATTATCTTCCATCAGAATAAAATCTTATGAGGTTTTAAATTCAATCTCTTAGGCATTTAATTGAAGGTTTTGTAAAATCAAATTAATCTTAGCAATTGCACAAGAATTATGCCAAATAAGAGATATATTGTGAATTAAGCTTGATTATTGCAAAATAACTCAGTTGAAATTACAACAGTATGTTCTATGCTGTGTTCAGTCACTCAGTCATAGCTGACTCTTTGCAAACCCATGGACTGTAGCCCACAAGGCTCATCTGTCCTTGAGATTTTCCAGCCAGGATACTGGAGTGGGTTGCCATTTCCTCTTCCAGAGGATCTTCCTGACCCAAGGATCAAACCCATGTCTCCTGTGTCTCTCACATTGTCAGGCAGATTCTTTACCACTGAGCCACCTTGGAAGCTCATTATATATTCTAGCCCTTTTAAAAAGTGGAATTGTCCATAATACAACTCTTATCTATGGATTGATATCAAGGGCAAAGACTAAGTTAACTCTGAATTATAAATCTTTTGTGGGTATAGCCATGTATCTTTGTATTGCCTTCTTCTTCTGAGTAAAAAATTACCACAAACTTAGTAGCTTAAAACAATATAAATTTATTATTTTATCCTGTGGGTCAGAAGTTTGACACCAGTGTCACTGGGCTAAACTTAAGTTGTTGGGAGGTGAGTACTTCTTTCTGCAAGCTCTATGTAAGGGACTTTTTCCTTGCTCCTTCAGGTATTGGTAGAATTCAGTTCCTTGTGGTTGTAGGGTTTCTGCAGGCAATCAGCTAAGGACCATCCTCACTTCTTTAGATCACCCACATTCCTCAGTTCCTTGCTGTCCCCTTCCAGATTGAAAATCTGTAAGGGCAACTTGTGTTTCTTTCTTTCATTCATTTTTGCTTCAGAGTTTTCCTTCCTTCTCATCTCTCTCTCAAAAAGCCAGAAATAGTTCTCCACTCTTGTAGAGTAAAATAATTAAATTGGTCCCACATAGATAATTCAGGATGTTATTATCATCTAAAAGCTTGTACCCATATTTACAAAGTCCCTTTGTTCATGTAAGGTAATATATTTATAAATTCCAAGGATTGGGCACCATTACTTTGCTGTCCAAAATCTGTTTCATAGTACAAGACTGTACTGATAAGGTTCTCAATGGACCTTATTTTAAGTAATTTTTTCCCCCCATTGGTAAAATGTGAGTCAAATCTAACAGATTAGTAATTCCTAGTAACTCACTACTGGATGTAGTTTTTGTTTGTTTATATACAGAACCTTGGCATTCAGAGAACACCAGTGCAATTTACATTTTACTTTTATGAATTCCCTCAAGCTATGGGATCATTAATCTCCCACAAATCTTTTTCTTCAGCTTCAACTGCCAAACTTCTAGGTTACTGTCCTTGAGATACCACTGCTTGCCTCTGAGAAGCACCCTTAATAGATCCTCTTAGACCTCTGTGTCTGCTCTTTCCCAAATTTGTTCCCTAGTTTACCATATAACTATCTGTTGAGCTTACACGTGCTGTATTTCTACACCTATATTCTATTTCTAAATCTGTATTACATCTGCAAGCTTCTTGTCACTTTTTTTCTTTCGCTTTACTCACAATGGTCTTGCTGTTTTTCAATATACCAGTCTTTCTCTTTCCTTCACTTCAGTTCAGGTGTTCAGTCATGTCCAACTATTTGCAACCCAATGAACTGCAGCACACCAGGTCTCCCTGTCCATCACCAACTCCCAGAGTTTACCCAAACTCATGTCCATTGAGTCAGTGATGCCATCCACCATCTCATCCTCTGTTGTCCCCTTCTCCTCCTGCCCTCAATCTTTCCCAGCATCAGGGTCCTTTCAAATGAGTCAGCTCTTTGCATCAGGTGGCCAAAGTATTGGAGTTTCAGCTTCAACATCAGTCTGTCTAATGAACACCCAGGACTGATCTCCTTTAGGATGGACTGGTTGGATCTTCAAGGGACTCTCAATAGTCTTCTCCAATACCACAGTTCAAAAGCATCAATTCTTCAGTGCTCAGCTTTCTTCACAGTCCAACTCTCGCATCCATACATGACCACTGAAAAGACCATAGCCTTGACTAGACGGACCTTTGTTGGCAAAGTAATGTCTCTGCTTTTTAATATGCTGTCTAGGTTGGTCATAACTTTCCTTCCAAGGAGTAAGCGTCTTTTAATTTCATGGCTGCAGTAACCATCTACAGCAATCTTGGAGCCCAGAAAAATAAAGTCTGACACTGTTTGCACTGTTTCCCCATCTATTTGCCATGAAGTGATGGGACTGGATGCCATGATCTTAGTTTTCTGAATGTTGAGCTTTAAACCAACTTTTCACTCTCCTCTTTCACTTTCATCAAGAGGCTGTTCAGTTCTTCACTTTCTGCAATAAGGGTGGTGTCATCTGCATATCTGAGGTTATTGATATTTCTCCTGGAAATCTTGATTCCAGCTTGTGCTTCACCCAGCCCAGCGTTTCTCATGATGTATTCTGCATAAAAGTTAAGTAAGCAGGGTTACAATATATAGCCTTGACGTACTCCTTTTTCTTTGGGGGTTTTCATTGGCTGTTTCTTGAGCTTTCAGTGCTTTTCTACAAATGTAATCTCCATTGAATTCAAACTTTATTCAAGACATGCCCTCAATGGGGTTTTCATGCGTTGTCATCAAGGCAAGTTATTCAGTCATGTCCAACTCTGCAATCCCGTGGACTGTAACCCGCCAGGCTCCTCTGTCATTGGAATTTTCCAGACAAGAATACTGGAATGAGTTGCTCTTTCTTACTCCAGGGGATCTTCCTGACTTAGGGATCGAACCCATGTCTCCTGTGTCTCCTGCACATTTACCACTGTGCCACCTGGGAAATGTCTTTGTTAACTCTTGCTTGGTTTACCCTCCATTTAAAGTTTAAAATTTATTTTTATGATCCTTTTAGCAATTTTCCCTGGCTTTGGAAGCAACTCGCCTCACTGAGGATAGAACTTCTTAATCTCTTTCCTTTATCCTGTTTTATTTTATTTTCCTTTGACATTTAGTGCATCCTGATTATAGTTGTGGCTCTATTTTATTTACTTCTATTGTCAACTCCTAGACTTACCCCTGGGAACTTTGTTCCTATCTAGTGACAGTGCCTAGAACTCACTCTAAGTTCCATTTGATAGTTTTTTTCCTACTTCTGTTGCTAGTGCCTGCCGGGAGCCAGTGTGAGGAACTCTGCCCATGGCAAAGGTCATGAGGAAGGAGGCTCGGCATACACAAATGTGGGATGGAGCCTCAGGAGTCCCCCTGGAAATTCTTGAGCATCTGCCCCCAAAACCAGAGTCTGCCTACTTTACTGCTTTGTGCTCTCAGCTACACCTCTGACTTTATGGGGGGCTGTCCCCCACCACTTCTCTCTGAAAAAGAGTTAACTTACAGCTCCAGTTAATAATAATTCCTGGGTGTGACAGGAGTGTTTCAACCTACAAACTCCTCTGAAGGTTCTCTAGCCTACCTGACAGGTTTGTCCGGCCACATGTGATTGCTCACAGCCTCCCAACCGTGAGAGGCATGAGATGCTTTAAACCTTCTAAAAACAGATTCTTTTGAGAAGTTAGGAAATTATTAGTGTAGTATAGTGGGATGATTAAAAATTGTATTGGTGAAGAGTTTTTTCATTTGTTGAGCCAATGTTTGCTGCTAAGTCTCCACATCCCCTGCCCTTACACACATTAATGAATATATAGAAGAAATAAGTATTAACCTTTGATATTAATCACGTTAGACTTTAAGCTAAGCAGATTCTTTCCTTAATTAAAACCCACTGCATCCTCACCCTATAGGAATGTAACTTTATCTGGTGCCTTTGGAAGGTGGTGTCTGCTTTAAGAATAATCACCCCTGGAGAAATAAGTGTTCTGGTTGACTGACCACTGTCACAAGGAGAGGGTCATAAATTGTCAGCAGGCCCCCTGGCCAGAAGATGATGTAACACCCCTAAGACCTTGTATACATCTGTATGAAGCACCTGATTTTGATAAAAGTCAGGATTGCTGACCCCGAGTGACTTTTGTATTACATCTCTGTATAAAAGTGGACCCTGGAAAATAAAGAATGGGATCAGTTCCTGGAAAGACTGGTCTCCCCATGTCGTTCTTTCTCTCACCTTCTTGCTGAATTCCAATCTGGAGCGTGGAGGCTCGTCAAGCCTACTAATTATGCCTGGGCTTCTAAGATCTGACCGGGGAGGCCTTAGTGTCTCCTCTCCTTCGGGAGAATGGGAGGACGCCTGCGGCCTACGTAGGTGACGCAATTCCTTGTCTTGGAATTTTATTGGTTTTTCCATGTAAACCAAGTTATTCAGCCTCTTTTCTCCACTGAATTTTCCTACTGAGCTATCCTTATTTAACCACTCTTTATATCTTTAATTAACATTTAAATAAGCTATTGTTTCCTGATCACCGACACCGTCCCCGCTTCAAATTCCCTGGATCCACCGGGGCTGGACCCCGGCAAGTGCCTAGAATTATTACCACATCACTACAAATAATTGTTGAACTAAAAGTTTAAATCTTAATATGCACTATGTATTCTACCTTGGAAGAGTTTCTTATCCCCTCTGAGTTTCATTTTACCTTTCTCTAAGAAGAAAAAAATAATTCCTCCAAACCAACACAGGTTTTTGTAATAATAAAATTCACAATATATGTGAAGATTGAAAGTAAAGATAGATGTAAAAAATACTAGGTCCTCTTCTCTTGTAAGTCAAATAGTGAGAAAAAATAGACTACTATAATCTCATGAAGGCAACTGATTTGTTATTCAGTCTTGGCAAGGCAGAAAACTTTCTTAATTTCCAATTCAACAAATAATTATAAAGATTACTGAAAAAAGAAAACATTTGGGTCATGATGGACAGGAAATAAATTCTGAGAATCTAATGAGGTTTGTGTAGCTATTCTCTTTAAACTTAGAGTAATCTGTAAGGTGGTTATTGAGAACACACTAAACAACTTGGTATGTTCTACTTTGTACAAAACCAGAGTGAAGAAAATTAGCAGATAGTTGTTATGGGTTGTATTGTGTCCTCCCATTTGTATGTTGAAGCCCTAACCCCAGTACCTCCGAATGTGACCTTATTTGGAGAAAAAAGCTTTACAGAGGTAATCAAACTGAAGTGATGTCATTAGGGTGGGACTTACCCAGTAAGACTAATGTCCTTATAAGTAGGGGATATATAGAGACAGACAAAAAGACAGTGGGAAGACTGTGTGTACAAAGGAAGAAGATGGCCATGTACATGATGACGACAAATGGCTAGAACAGATCTTCCCTCACATCCCTCAGAAGGAATCAACATTGTCGACAGGTTGATTCCTGTTAGCATCTAGAATTCAAGACAAAATATTTATGTCATTTAAGCTACCTTCTGAAGCCCTAACTAATACAATAGGCCTAAGCACATGCTGTCTCTTTGCAAGACAGTTTTAAAATTGTTATTAGGAATTTCATGTAAACATTTATTTATGAATAGCCACAATCCTAAGAATTCCCTGTTTCAGCCTATTGATCAGAGTCTGGCAAAATCTGAATTTATCTTTGTCTTTTCTTTCATTTATTTATTCCTGTTCTCATTCCTTCCCCTGAAAAGATCAGAGCTGTTCTTTATTGAGATGGACACCAATTCAGGAAAGGGTATGGAGGCAGGATGGAAGATTAGCCCTGAAGTTACCTGTGGTCACTGGATGAACTTCTATCTCAAGTTTGGTTCAAAGAACAAAACTGATGAAGCCATACATACACCAAGAAATTATCAACTGCTTTATTACTTACAAAATGAAGCATTCTGATAAGAGCAGGGTATGCCTCCCAAATTGATCTCAAATGGTTTCAAAGGGCAAGGATATGACACTGATTGACTTGATTTTTTTTCCCCAACTTTTCTTAGGAATTAGGGCCAGCTTGAGTTCCCACATACAGGCAGGGGCTTTTGTGGTTTGAATGCCCCTATGGCATCAGAAGAGGGAACATTATGTTTTCGCATGTGGAACAGATGCTAAAGAGAGAAAGGTGAGACTTAAAAGCTGACAGCAGTCAATCAGCAAAAAAGGAAGTCTGACTCATTACAATGAGAAAAGAAAGAAGTAGAAAATTTATCATCATCATTCCTCCCACAACCTCCTTAGCCTTCTGATCGTATTCTATTTTTTTTCCCAAGGAAATGGAAGATTTCTGATTTTTAAACTGTAACCTAGTCAACCAGAAAAGGAAACATAACTTGATTGGGAGAAATAAGTTGTAGTGTTAGTAAGGAAATGAAACTATCATGGGTTCCTCAGAAGAAAAGAAACCATTTACAGAAACTAATTCAAACTGAGAATCATAAGTTGAGGTAAATTATACTCTTGAAAGAAAAGTTTTCATTGCTTTAAATTGCTTGAGGCATGGACCACTGAAATAATAATATTCAATACACTGTTTTCTTGGGTCTTAAAATTTGATATTGTAGAATACTAGCAACCAGGGTGACACATTTAAGTCCTGCATTAAGGAATATATAGGAGCAAATCTTATATGAAATTTCTAAGTGTTTTATTATATTAACTGTTAAATAATGGAAGCATTGAGAAATGTGTGCCACAGAGTTAATAAGCAGCTTGCTTGTCTTTTCATCAGCTAAAATTTAATGGCAAAATCTCTCTGAATTATGAATAGAAAAAAGACACAGAGGTAATCTTATTTCACATCCCAAATATAATGAGGTATATGGAAATCTTATGAAAAGATAATATTTAATAACTTAATTGCCACCTTAAGGCAAAATAAATATACCATCACAGATTAAAATGTGTTTATTTTATTTTTCTATCTTTATTGAGATATAATTGGCATATAACATTAAGTTTAAGATGCACAATGTAGTGATTTTATATATGTTATTGCTAATGATTATTATGGTGAAGTTAGTTAACATGTCCATCACCTCACATAATTACAATTAGTTACAGTTTTCTCTCTGTGTGTGTGTGTGTGTGTGTGTGTGTGTGTGGTGAGAACTTCTAAAGTTTACTCTCTGAGCATCTTTCCAATATGCAATACAATATTATTAATTATAGTTACCCTGGTGCACACTACATCCCCCAAACCTAATCATCTTATAACTGGAAATTTGTACCCTTTTACTACATTCACCCATTCCCTCACCCTCTAACCTCTATCTCTGGCAACCACCAATATATTCTCTATTTCTGTGAGTTGGATTTTTTAAGATTCCACATAAAAATGATAAGGGACTCATACAAATTAATAGTAAAAAAAAAAAAAAAAAAAAAAAAGGCAGAAAACAAAAAGCCCCAAATAACCCAGTTAAAAATGGGCAAAGGACTGAAATACACATTTTTTCCAAAGAAGTTGGTCAAAAGTCCGACAAACACATGAAAAGATGCCCCAAATCACTAATGATCAGGGAAATGGAAATCAAAACCACAATGACCTCACACTGTTATCAAAAAGAGAAGAGATGAAAGTGTTGATAAGAATGTGGATCAAAAGGGAACCCCTTCCGCACAGTTGGTGGGGATGTAAACTATGTAAATGTATACTTCGGCCACTATAGGAAATAGTTTAAACGTTCCTCAAAAAGTTAAAAATAGAACTACCATATGATCCAGCAATCTCACTACTGGGTATATATCCAAAGAAAATAAAAATAGGATATTAAAGAGACATCTATCTGTACCCCGTGTTCACTGAATCATTATTCACAATGGCTGAAATATGGAAATTACCTAAGTTTCGGTCAATAAGTAAATAAGATGTGTTATATGTGTATATATATATGTATACATATAAATACACAACCACACAATGGAACACTATTCAGCTTCTAGAAAGAAGAAAATTCTGCCATTTATGACAACATGGATGGACTTTGAGGGTATTATGCTATATGAAATGTATTCAAATTTAAATATTATATTCAGATATAATAGATACAAAAACTACTTTTATGTTAAACTATTGCTGCTTTTCTGTTCATGGTCCACATTAAAGATATTTATTTCTCTTGGGTAATTTTTCCCCATTCCCAAAGCTAGTCAGATTATGAATTCTTCTTTGATTTCCTAGGCATGCGGCTGCTGCTGCTGCTGCTAAGTCACTTCAGACATGTCTGACTCTGTGCGACCCCATAGACGGCAGCCCACCAGGCTTCGCCATCCCTGGGATTCTCCAGGCAAGAACACTGGAGTGGGTTGCCATCGCCTTCTCCAAGGCATGTGGCTAAAAGCATTGAAATCATATTTATATTCCTATTTTTATACAGAATACTTTACCTTCATTTTCTCCTTCTGAAAAAAACAAGGATGTGTTTTCTAAATGACTGTTGACGATTTCTATCCTTGATATACTATGCTGTGTTTCGTTACCCCATGTGTCATCATGATATTAGTCTTACTGCTTTGCTTTTATTTCTCATTTCCAAAATGGGAGATTTTCTCTTCTAAGTGTTGGTAATATTTTTGGATTTTATTATTTCTTTTCTGAATTTAAAAATCTTCCATAAAATCTCATTTCAGTATTTTCCTCCATAACTTATCTAACATGACTGGTCATTCCCACACTTCCACTGTAGGAGGCACAGGTTCAATCCTGGTCTGGGAACTAAGATCTTAAAACCCACATGGTGTAGCCAAACAAAAAGTAAGAAGAGAAGATTGGGCAAAACAATTTTTATTGAGTATGAGAATAGACATGTGATTTTAGAAATATTCACATTTCTTATCTTTCTGTGAATAAATTATCTTTTTCCTTCAGGACACTTTCATAGCTTGTGTAAGTATTGCCATGTCATCTACCACTTCCTTAATGTGTCTTTGTTGACATTATTTGTTGGACAGTCACAATAGATCGCAAGTTAAACAAGGACAGTTTCTGTATTGTCCTGTTACCATTCAGCTGTAGAGCCTGTCACAATGCCTAGCACTCAAGGAGTACATAATAAGTTGAAGCAGACGGTTAACAGCTCACCCTTAGCCTTTCATATTGCTTCAGGAAACATATAGGAGTTTACTGAATATGAGATAAAATGAGAGTCCTGCTTAAGTTTCTATGTACTGAACAAAGTGCCCTGTTTGTCAAGATTGTTTATTGAGCATCTGTCACTGACAAATAACTTTTAATTCTTGAGTAACCTATAATTAACGAAGGACTTCTACTTGATACAATTATACTGCAGTAAAGGATAAGAGAGTCACATAATCCTGCCATAGAATCTTCATGGGGCTATGTAACTAGAATGATATGAAGTAGGAAGACCTTCTGATCTGATGACTTTTCTTTATCAACTCAGACTTATCTCCAAGGTCATGCAAACCTAATGTGACAAAATTAATTCAGAACCCTCAGCTAGGAATCTCAAAACTTCCATTATGTTAGGGCGGTGCATGTGGGCTGCTGTCTACTGTGATTTCTCAAGGCAAGGTAGCCATGATACTGGATGAGGCCCATTTTGTCTCAGGAATTTAATTTTCTAAGAAAAATTAAAGCTCCTGCCACACACACATAGAAAATGCTTTATTTTGCAACCATAGCTGTGGTTGCAAAAATAATCATAGCAGTTAACTCACTGAATATATACAGTAATAAGAACAGACATATCAAGTTAAATAACAATACTGAACAAAATACATATCTGATCTGTTATGTTGTGCACATGTTTTAAAATACAAATTTTTGTTACATTTGGTAAAACAAAATATTTAGGTTATTGTTAGTGGGTACTATGAGTAGTGGTTACTATTTGTTAGTTGAAACTCTTGTACATTTTAAACCTTGCATGGAGAATTTTTTTGGTGATTACATAAAAAAGAAGCACAGAACATCTCTGACAGATAGTTTTAGTTGTCACTGTTTTAAGTAGGAAAAAACATAGCTCAGAACATCCAGAGTAAAATATATTAGACTTGAAAGGGTTAAAATCAAATCCAAGCCTAGTAGGATTTGACTCTAGATCTTAGAAACTTCATTGTCACAGTGGTGTATTATCTAGGTGACATATTAGGTTTTATAAATGTGTTTTGATTTTAATACTCATTTCTGAATGAATTCCAACCTTAAAATTTACATTATAAGGTCCAAGCTTTTATTTCTATTGCAGAATCATCATAGAATATTATTGCTTATACCATGTCTTTGAAATTTATTTTGGTTAAATGTAATAAAGCATTATTTCCACAAAGATTTTTAAAAATGAATCAATAGCATCATTTAATATAATTTAATTTAGTTTATAAAATAAAACAAATAAATGAAGCAGACTCAGTCCAATACCATAAAACACCCAAGTGTACATGCATGCACACATAATGTAGTAAAATAAGTTTCAGTGTGATATTAACATTAACAGCATAATCATGTCCTAACATTAATTTTACTCAGTTCTTAAGAATATTTTTACCACTTTCCGTTCTTTAGTTTTGTAAATGGAGAGCTGAATTATTATTGAAAAATTTTATTCTACATCAATTATCTATCAATTAAAGAAAAAGCTCCAAAAATTTTTACTCTTATTAAGATATCCTTTACACTTCTGTTTTTAAAGTATTAAATTGTTAGCAAATAAGCCCTTTGTATGATGTAGTGCTACTGGTTTAAGTTTATTACAATTCTATAAATACAGATTGGCATTCTAGGAACTCAAAGTTAAAGTCAGGATTTTCTTCATTTTATCAGATAAGATAGCACTTTTCATTAACATACAATGAGTTCAGTTAATAAATCTGTGACCATTTGAGTCACACAGAACTTTAATGATAACTGACATTGCTGAATTTCTAACAAATATTTATATTTCTATGGTGTACTTTGCAATGATTTTGTTCAATAAATTAATTTCTGGATATGACAAAGGGCCATGCTGCAAGAGCTGAAAGATTACTCTATTAGTAACAACTGATTATACTTATATAGTTTGCATTTGCAAAATTTTGGAATTTTTGCATGCATTTCTTAAGCATGGTGAAATATGTAAATAAGTGACACAGGACTGTAGAAAGCTGACCAAAGATAAATACCAACTATGTAAGGGAATGTTCTTATTAGCTGAGATGACAGAAACACACTAAAACAATGTATATTATAGAATCATTGGTTCAGAATCACACTTTTTTTTAAATTTATAAGCTTATAATAACTTGGTTTTCCTTAGAACTGGCTTAATTCTAAATATAGAAACTAAAATCCTAAAGTCTAAAAAGAAAAAAATACGAATTACATGCTAAATTATAACCATACAAAAAAGAATGGGAAAATTATGTAAGTTAAAAAAAATGATATTTCAATGTTGATAAGTAAATATATTAGATACATACAGGATTCAGACTTAGATAATAATGGGGTTAGAAAGCCTGCATCAATGAACTTTTTCATGCCATCTAGGGGAAACATCTGCTAGATCAAAAATAACAAGTTAGTATAAAGACAGAAAATGCAATAAAGGAAATAGAAAAGCAGCAAGATAAAAATTCACTGTTAAGAGCAACTACTCCAAATTATGTTTGCAATGGACGTAACCATATTTCACTAGCAAGTAATCTAAAAATTTCTGAGGTGTTAAAATCAGAAAGAAATAAGGAAACTTCTACAAAATAGCCAGTGTGGTCTGCTTTAGCAACTTCAGATCTTACTCAGATCACTCATGCCACATCATGTGTACTAAGTTCCCCTTTACACATGCAATGACAGCTGCAATTGTGAGCACACAATATTTCCTCATAAATATGTAACCTCTTACATTCATTGTATTTCCCCGCCCCTCCACAATATTCCCTACTTTCTGGCCTTTGTTCTTTGTGCTCTCTTTAGCAGGCATTCCTATCTTTGAAGAGGTCCAGTTATGGTATAATAGAAATGCACACTGCACCTTAGGAAAAAAGTGAAGATGCCAAAAGGAACACAGAGAGAATTCTATGTTTAACATTTTTGTCCTTCACTGAAATATAAATTTTATTTAATCAAAGTGAAAAGTGAAAGTGAAGTCGCTTAGTCATGTCCGACTCTTTGCGACCCCATGGACTATGTAGCCTACCAGGCTCCTCTGTCCATGGGATTTTCCAGGCAAGAGTGCTGGAGTGGATTCCCATTTCCTTCTCCAAGGGATCTTCCTGACCCAGGAATCTAACCCGTGTCTCCCACATTGCAGGCAGACACTTTACTGTCTGAGCCACTATCAAGGTAAATGCAAATCAAAATCACAATGCGGTATCACTTCACATCTGTCAGAATGCAATTAGCAAAAAGACAACAAATAATAAATGCTAGTGAATATGTGGGGGAAAGGAAACCCTTGTACATTGTTGATGGGAATGTAAATTGGTAGAGTCACTATGGGCAAGTGTAAAAGTTTCCTCAAAGAACTGAAAATAGCTATACATGATTCAGCAATTTCATTCTTAGATACATATTGGAAGAAAACAAAAACAATAATTGTAAAACACATACACAACCCAATTCCCAATGTTCACAGCAGCATTACTTTCAATATCCAAAATACAGAAGTAACTTACGTGTCCAGCAACTAATGAATGAAAAAAGAAGTAGCATGCAATTGAATATTGTGGGCACGCGTATTCGCTCAGTCACATCCAAATGTTTGAGACCCTGT
Source organism: Bos grunniens (assembly GCF_055505025.1). Lineage (NCBI taxonomy): Eukaryota > Metazoa > Chordata > Mammalia > Artiodactyla > Bovidae > Bos > Bos grunniens. The sequence goes on from NC_141178.1 coordinate 28,576,168, forward strand.
GGACTGTAGCCCGCCAAGCTCCTCTGTCCATGGGATTTCCCAGGAAAGAATACTGGAGTAGGTTGCCATTTCCTCCTTCAGGGGATCTCCCCCACCCAGGGATCAAACCCATGTCTTCTACATCTCCTGCATTGGCAGGCAGATTCTTTAGCCCTGAACCATCTGGGAGGCCCACAGGTAAATATTTACCCAGACAGTTTTTTAAAGAGATGAATCATGGCATTTGCAACAACATGGATGAACCTGCAAGGTGTTATGCTTAGTGAAGTAAATCAGACAAAGACAAATACTGTTTGTTTTCACTCAACTGTGAAATCTAAAAAATGAATTAATATTAAAACAAAGAACAACAATAGAAAAAACAGAAACAGACTCATTGACACAGAGAATAAACTACTGGTTATCATTAAGGAGGGGTTGGAGGTAGGCAGGATAGGAGGAGATTAAGAGGTTCAAAGTCGTAGGCATAAAAAAAACTAAGATACAAGGATATAGTGTACAGAAAGGTATTATAATCAATCTTTATAATAAAATGGAGTATTTCTGTTTCTTCTATTTAGTCAATAAGTCGTGTCTGACTCTTTGCAACCCCATGCACTATATCCCTGCAGGCTCCTCTGTCCAATTTTCTAGGCAAGAATACTGGAATGGGTTGCCATGTCCTCCTCCAGGGGATCTTCCCGACCCAGGGACTGAACAAATGTTTCCTGTGTCTCCTGCATTGCAGGTGGATTCTTTACCCACTGAGTCATCAAGCAATCAACTCTACTTAAATTTTTAAAAAAATATAAATGTATGCAAAATCAGGGCTTATTTTTTAAAGTATAATATGAAGCAAAAGACATGATACTAAAATAATATTTGAAATAAGATTTTATCCGTGAGGAATTATTTTTCCTTGAGACAACAGATTATAGGTCAAAAAATATTCATGCTCCAGACAATTCAGAGAGGAGAGGTGAGGACACAGTTGGCTTTTTCTTGCTGTATAAGAAACTACTCCAAAACTTAGTGACTTCAAACAATATATATATATATATATATTTTTTTTTTTTTTCACAAAGATATAGTTTGACTGCATGGTTCTTGTATTGGTCTTGCCTGGGTTCACTCATGTGAATATTCATAACATGAGAATATTCCACATGGGTCAAATTTACCCTTTTCTTACTGGAAGCATGAGGGAGGTTTCTCAGATCTTCACCCTGGGAAACTGGAAGAATGCCTGGAGTTAAAAATAATCACAGTGACAGCAAAAGCTGAATCCCTGGGAGTTTTTAACACTTAAGCTACTTCACAGGATGCCACCAATTGTTCATCAACTACCTTTTAAATTTCCTTCCCATTCTAGCTACCATGTCTTTTGTTCCTAATAAGTTAGGTTTCTCTGTAGTTCCCTGTCTCTCTGGTTTTAGGGGTGGCACTTTGTCATGTAATTTTGATTCTCTGATGTATCTAAAAAGAGTTCTTGATTTCAGTTTATTAGCTTTTTCATTGATAGAAGAGTAGAAATGATGACTTCCAAGCTCTTTGTATATTCCAGCAGAAACAGAAACTTTGAAATGTGTATATTTAAATAAACAAAACTAATACAATTATGTAAAGTTTAAAAATAAAATAAAATAAAAAAAATAAATAAAGGTTTTAAAATTTTAAAATGGTTTGGAGAGTTCAACACATTTCAAAAATCAAAATCTGCAACTGAAAGTAATTTTAATGGTAAATATAAATACCCCATTCCACACCGTTATGATAAGGAAACATTGTACAGGTTGACTGCAGCATTTACGCAGATGCTTATGGTGTAAGGAATACTATCTAGAGATACAAGACAATGATTTTTAATTTTCCTCAGCCTAAAATCTATTAGCACCACAGCAGGTGTCAAATAGCACGTTTCTTTTTTTCCCCTATGATCCTTTTGGATGCGGTGTAGTGTAAATTCAGCTATTATAAACCTGCCAACTATTAGGAACTAAGCCAGTATCTTACTTCTTGCTTTCAAGCAAGAAAATTTGTGAACCTGGCATATGAAAACATGTTTTAAGAGTGAAAAACATGTAGTTAAGTGAATTCATAAAAATATATCACTGAATTATAATATAGTGATCTTAGACAAGGAAAATCAAAATAACTGTACATATTGTATATAATAGCTTTGGGCAAAGTGAAAGTGAGTGAGGCATTAAAATTCATAAAGTTTTCACTAAAGGGGAAGGACAGGTAGAAGATGGCAAAGTCAGAGAAAAACGACACGCAAACAAAAAATAGTGTTATTTAAAAAACAGCATTAGAAGAATAAAAGGAGCAAAGAAGTCAGAGGATCATCTAAGGAAGTCTTTACTTGCCTTTGATGGTCCAAGAACATGTAAACTAATTCTTATGGTCATTCTTAGATTGTCATCCATTATTCCAAAGTGTCTCTAATCCCATTCATTTGAAATTTATTTTGGTTTATAATTTAATATTGCCAAATAAATTGGCTCTTGCCGTCTACTTTACAAGGATTAAATCAAGTGCCACTGCGGCCTTCAACCTTCAACACCCCATGAAAAGAATTCAGGGTGGAGGTCAGGAATGAGGTACTCTGTGCTATGAGAAAACATGGCAGAACACGTCTTCAGACAGCCATTTTTAGGAGAAGATTTTATGAGCCCAATTCTTGCATTTGCTCATATATAGAAAAGCACTAAAATCATCCATGGAGACATCTGCTCATCTTGACTGGCAGTAGCCTTCACAAGAGTACAGCAACCTTCTGCAGAAAACGTGTGCTTGATTGCATGGACCACCCCTCCTTTCACCAAAAGCACATATATACTGACCTCCCCCCTACTTCCACAGAAGTTTCTCAGAGCTATCTGAAATGCTGCCTCCAGAGTTATATTCATTTTGTCCCAAATAAAACTTAACTCAAACACTCAGGTTGTGCTTTTTTTCCTCAGCCAACAACACCTTGAAATATTTAAAATTTAAATGTGCTTATCAGATCCTGAAACCTTAGGGCTAAGAAGTTCAAAATGCTATTCAATTAAACTAACCTATTAATATTTTTGAGAAAACAAGAATTTTAGTATTGGAAGCTACCCATTCTTTCAACTGTATATCTTCATCTGTTCTGCACTAATTAATAATTTTAATGTACTACACACTCCTTGGGCATACTGAACTTTCAAGAAATCAAGATGTTTTCAGGAAGTCCAACTACTACAACTAAAGGTAATTGTCCCAATGTGATCAGATATAGTTACTGGAAGCTGTGCTATAAATAAGAGGCTACAATCTGAGATGTTTGATATAAAGAATACAATGCCACCATTTATCTCAACTTCAAGAAACTATACTTGAGTAAAAGTGGAAGAAATTCACAATATTACATAATCTATTAATAGTATTGGTTCTATTTCTTTAAGCTACAATTGAAAAAACATTAGCATATACCTACAACAAAGATGACTATTACCACCACTAGAAAATCCTTAAGTTATTCATAGTGAGAATATCAAAATGGAGGGAAAATATTTAGGTGATTGTGAGGTAGTAGATTCAAGTATTCTCATAGTTATAGTCTCATAAATTAAAAAAAGAGCACATGTATGAAAAGTTAACCAGACATGACTAACTTTATAAATACCAAATTCAGTTCAGTTCAGTTCAGTTGATTCGCTCAGTTGTGTCACACTCCTTGTGACCCCATAAATCGCAGCACGCCAGGCCTCCCTGTCCATCACCAACTCCCGGAGTTCACTCAGACTCATGTTCATCGAGTCAGTGATGCCACCCAGCCATCTCATCCTCTGTTGCCCCCTTCTCCTCCTGCCCCCAATCCCTCCCAGCATCAGAGTCTTTTCCAATAAGTCAACTCTTTGCATGAGGTGGCCAAACACTGGAGTTTAGCTTTAGCATGATTCTTTCCAAAGAAATCCCAGGGCTGATCTCCTTCAGAATGGACTGGTTGGATCTCCTTGCAGTTCAAGGGACTCAAGAGTCTTCTCCAACACCACAGTTCAAAAGCATCAATTCTTCAGCACTCAGCTTTCTTCACAGTCCAACTCTCACATCCATACATGACCATTGGAAAAACCATAGCCTTGACTAGATGGACCTTTGTTTGCAAAGTAATGTCTCTGCTTTTTCAATATGCTCTCTACGTTGGTCATAACTTTTCTTCCAAGGAGTAAGTGTCTTCTAATTTCATGGCTGCAGTCACCATCTGCAGTGATTTTGGAGCCCAAAACAATAAAGTCTAACACTGTTTCCACTGTTTCCCCATCTATTTCCCATGAAGTGATGGGACCGGATGCCATGATCTTCATTTTCTGAATGTTGAGTTTTAAGCCCACTTTTTCACTCTCCTCTTTCACTTTCATCAAGAGGCTTTTTAGTTCCTCTTCACTTTCTGCCAGAAGGGTGGTGTCATCTGCATATCTGAGGTGATTGATATTTCTCCCGGCAATCTTGATTCCAGCTTGTGCTTCTTCCAGTCCAGTGTTTTTCATGATGTACTCTGTATATAAGTTAAATAAGCAGGGTGACAATATACAGCCTTGACGTACTCCTTTTCCTATTTGGAACCAGTCTGTTGTTCCATGTCCAGTTCTAACTGTTGCTTCCTGACATGCATATAGGTTTCTCAAGAGGCAGGTCAGGTGGTCTGGTATTCCCATCTCTTTCAGAATTTCCCACAATTTATTGTGATCCACATAGTCAAAGGCTTTGGAATAGTCAATAAAGCAGAAATAGATGTTTTGCTGGAACTGTCTTGCTTTTCGATGATCCAGCAGATGTTGGCAATTTGGTCTCTGGTTCCTCTGCCTTTTCTAAAACCAGCTTGAACAACTGGAAGTTCACGGTTCACATATTGCTGAAGCCTGGCTTGGAGAATTTTGAGCATTACTTTACTAGCGTGTGAGATGAGTGCAATTGTGTGGTAGTTAGCGCGTTCTTTGGCATTGCCTTTCTTTGGGATTGGAATGAAAACTGCCCTTTTCCAGTCCTGTGGCCACTGCTGAGTTTTCCAAACTTGCTGGCATATTGAGTGCAGCACTTTCACAGCATCATCTTTCAGGATTTGAAATAGCTTAACTGAAATTCCATCACCTCCACTAGCTTTGTTCAGTGATGCTTTCTAAAGCCCACTTGACTTCACATTCCAGGATGTCTGACTCTAGGTCAGTGATCACACCATTGTGATTATCTGGGTCATGAAAATCTTTTTTGTACAGTTCTTCTGTGTATTCTTGCCATCTCTTCTTAATATCTTCTGCTTCTGTTAGGTCCATACCATTTCCGTCCTTTATCAAGCCCATCTTTGCATGAAATGTTCCCTTGGTATCTCTAATTTTCTTGAAGAGATCTCTAGTCTTTCCCATTCTGTTGTTTTCCTCTATTTCTTTGCATTGATTGCTGAGGAAGGCTTTCTTATCTCTTATTGCTATTCTTTGGAACTCTGCATTCAGATGCTTATATCTTTCCTTTTCTCCTTTGCTTTTTGCTTCTCTTCTTTTCTCAGCTATTTGCAAGGCCTCCCCAGACAGCCATTTTGCTTTTTTTGCATTTCTTTTCCATGGGGATGGTCTTGATCCCTGTCTCCTGTACAATGTCATGAACCTCAGTCCATAGTTCATCAGGCACTCTTTCTATCAGATCTAGGCCCTTAAATCTATTTCTCACTTCCACTGTGTAATCATAAGTATTTGATTTAGGTCATACCTGAATGGTCTAGTGGTTTTCCTTACTTTCTTCAATTTCAGTCTGAATTTGGCAATAAGGAGTTCATGATCTGACCCACAGTCAGCTCCTGGTCTTGTTTTTGCTGACTGTATAGAGCTTCTCCATCTTTGGCTGCAAAGAATATAATCAATCTGATTTCGGTGTTGACCACTGGTGATGTCCATGTATAGAGTCCTCTCTTGTGTTGTTGGAAGTGGGTGTTTGCTATGATCAGTCCATTTTCTTGGCAAAACTCTATTAGTCTTTGCCCTGCTTCATTCTGTATTCCAAGGCCAAATTTGCCTGTTACTCCAGGTGTTTCTTGACTTCCTACTTTTGCATTCTAGTCCCCTATAATGAAAAGGACATCTTTTTTGGGTGTTAGTTCTAAAAGGTCTTGTAGGTCTTCATAGAACCGTTCAACTTCATCTTCTTCAGCGTTGCTGGTTGGGGCATAGACTTGGATTACTGTGATATTGAATGGTTTGCCTTGGAAACGAACAGTGATCATCTTGTCATTTTTGAGATTGCATCCAAGTACTGCATTTCGAAATCTTTTGTTGACCATGATGGCTACTCCATTTCTTCTGAGGGATTCCTGCCTGCAGTAGTAGATATAATGGTCATCTGAGTTAAATTCACCCATTCCAGTCCATTTGAGCTCGCTGATTCCTAGAATGTCGACATTCACTCTTGCCATCTCTTGTTTGACCACTTCCAATTTGCCTTGATTCATGGACCTGACATTCCAGGTTCCTATGCAATATTGCTCTTTACAGCATCGGACCTTGCTTCTGTCACCAGTCATATCTGCAACTGGTTATTGTTTTTGCTTTGGCTCCATCCCTTCATTCTTTCTGGAGTTATTTCTCCACTGAGCTCCAATAGCTTATTGGGCACCTACTGACCTGGGGAGTTCCTCTTTCAGTATCCTATCATTTTGCCTTTTCATACTGTTCATGGGGTTCTCAAGGCAAGAATACTGAAGTGGTTTGCCATTCCCTTCTCCAGCAGACCACATTCTGTCAGACCTCTCCACAATGACCCGCCTGTCTTGGGTGGCCCCACAGGCATGGCTTAGTTTCACTGAGTTAGACAAGACTGTGGTCCTAGTGTGATTAGATTGACTAGTTTTCCGTGATTATGGTTTCAGTGTGTCTGCCCTCTGATGCCCTCTTGCAACACCTACCGTCTTTCTTGGGTTTCTCTTACCTTGGACGTGGGGTATGTTTCCACAGCTGCTCCAGCAAAGCACAGCCGCTGCTCCTTACCTTGGACGAGGGGTATCTCCTCACCACCACCCCTTCTGACCTTGAATGTGGAATAGCTCCTGTAGGCCCTCCTGCGCCCGCGCAGCCACTATTCCTTGGAGGTGGGGATGGTCCTCCCGGCCGCCGTCCCTGGCCTCGGATGCGGGATAGCTCCTCTCAGCCATTTCTGCGCTGTCACAGCCTGGCACTCTCGGCTTAATACCAAATTAAATACTAATAAAAAATAAATTAAATAAAAATAACTAATAATAAATAAATTAAATACTAATTTGAATGCTTATTGGTATTTTTTACATATAAAATAGTTATTTTCTCAACTTCAGTCAAAGCATCTTTACTCAAGGCATATCACAATTACAGGGTAAGTTTGAAAACAAAAAGACATTTATCATGTAGAGAGACAGATAATGAAAAATGAATCAAAATCTTTATAGTCCTGGGGCAACAGTCGCCTTTCCAAAGAGAATTATCTGTAGATAACTCTACCATACAGAGAGGGCAGAGGGAAGCTATTTATTACTAGAAGGTCTGTCACATAAAATATTCTTAATTAACTGGAGTTCTGTTTTATTTCTCTAACGCTTCTTCCCAGGTGGCCTACAAAAGCTTTAAAGTATATAAATCTACAGATATTTATCTGAACTGAAATTATGTATGATACTTTTGAGCATCATCTAAATTCTCACAATGAAAGTTTTCCTTTCCTAATGTGTGGTAGTGTAGTACGGGCATGTGAGCATAGGTACAAAAATTAGAATATCTGTAACAGTTTTAGTAACTTACAAGCTGAGAGTCTCCTCAAAGTCTGAACTCTTGGTGTTTTAATAATTAGGTAACAATTATTTATAATTAACATATTAAATGTTAGTGTGCAAATGCTTTAATTAAAATAACTTTCAGTCAGTTCAGTCGCTCAGGCGTGTCCGACTCTTTGCAACCCCATGAACTGCAGCACGCCAGGCCTCCCTGTCCATCACCAACTCCCGGAGTTCACCCAAACTCATGTCCATCAAATTGATGATGCCATCCAGCCATCTCATCCTCTGTCGTCCCCTTCTCCTACCCCAATCCCTCCCAGCATCAGGGTCTTTTCCAATGAGTCAAGTCTTTGCATGAGGTGGCCACAGTATTGGAGTTTCAGCTTCAGCATCATTCCTTCCAATGAACACTCAGGACTGATTTCCTTTAGAATGGACTGGTTGGATCTCCTTGCAGTCCAGAGAACTCTCAAGAGTCTTCCCCAACACCATAGCTCAAAAGCATCAATTCTTCGGCACTCAGCTTTCTTCACAGTCCAGCTCTCACATCCACACATGACCACTGGAAAAACCGTAGCCTTGACTAGATGGACCTTTGTTGGCAAAGTAATGTCTCTGCTTTTTAATATGCTATCTACGTTGGTCATAACTTTCCTTCCAAGAAGAAAGCATCTTTTAAATTTCATGGCTGCAATCACCATCTGCAGTGATTTTGGAGCCCCCCAAAATAAAGTCTGAAACTATTTCCACTGTTTCCCCATCTATTTCCCATGAACTGAAGGGACTGGATGCCATGATCTTCGTTTTCTGAATGTTGAGCTTTAAGCCAACTTTTTCACTCTCCTCTTTCATTTTCATCAAGAGGCTTTTTCGTTCCTTTTCACTTTCTGCCATAAGGGTGGTGTCATCTGCATATCTGAGGTTATTTGGATCCAGTCTGTTCCATGTCCAGTTCTAACTGTTGCTTCCTGACCTGCATACAAATTTCTCAAGAGGCAGGTCAGGGGGTTTGGTATTCCTATCTCTTCCAGAATTTTCCACAGTTTATTGTGATTCACACAGTCTAAGGCTTTGGTACAGTCAATAAAGCAGAAATAGATGTTTTTCTGGAATTCTCTTGCTTTTTCGATGATCCAGCAGATGTTGGCAATTTGATTACAAGACTGTATATAGTTTGTAGCTCTTAAATTTCAAGGAATTTAAAGCTTTTGCTCAGTGAATGTTTTTCTACTGGTTAGTCCAACTTTAACATACAATCTCTCCTATCAGAATGGATGTTGATTTTCTTTCCTTCTCTCTCCTTGTTTTGCTACATGACAACAGGTACTTCATGACCAATGATATAAGAAAATATATGGTAAATTTGTTGCAATGAAAATGTATTTAAATTGAACCTCTGATCATTTCACCTTTCAAAACATTACATACTTTTTTCTAAATTTCTAAAGCAGAGACCATATGGCTAGCCACCTAGAAAGGCAGTGGCAAGGCGTGCTTGTGGAAAGGACAGAGATATAAGATTGAACTTCCTACAGATTTTAAGTTTTTACACATAAAATTTTGCTATGAAAATTGTCAATTCACAAATAAATTTTTCTTTATATTGGTTTGTACTCTTTTGAAAGACAAAGAATATATCAATTTCAGCTTTTTTTTTTTCAGAATTTAGAGCATTGTGGAATCTAAAATATTTCCCCAGAAATCTTTACAATTTAGGACATCAAAAATATTGCATTTATACATACATAATGGCACCCCACTCCAGTACTCTTGCCTGGAAAATCCTATGGGTGGAGGAGCCTGGTAGGCTGGGGTCGCTGAAAGTCAGACACGACTGAGCGACTTCACTTTCACTTTTCACTTTTATGCATTGGAGAAGGAAATGGCAACCCACTCCAGTGTTCTTGCCTGGAGAATCGCAGGGATGGGGGAGCCTAGTGGGCTGCTGTCTATGGGGTCGCACAGAGTTGGACACAACTGAAGCAACTTAGCAGCAGCATGTATTATATATATTTATAATACTTATGTAATTATAGTTAATTTATTTATACATGTATATACTTATATCCTTTATTGGAAGTTGTGTGATATACCTTGAAGCTGTGGTAAGTGTAATTTCTATTACTTTTAGCAGAGATTTGTTTTTCTAATAAATGTACATCTGGAAATATAATAATAATGCATATAAATATACAATAATTTTCCTTAATATGAGTTTTCTGGAAATAATCTAAAACAAGGTTAGTCTCTACTAATGAATAATAATAATATTTATACAATGTTATAAAATTATTATGACAAAATGTATTAAACTCCCACTCTGATTAGACAGCAATATCACATTTCTACAAATATGGGAGCAATTCAAGTGCTGTCATCATATTTACTGAAAGAAAAACATTAGTGACATTTCTAAGAAAGCAGATGAAACATTATGTAAAAATTACTTGTACTCCTAACTGAATGTCCATTGATACTTAATTTTTTTTGAGATGCTCATGCAATTCTACTAAAGATATAGAACATTATGCCACTGAGATTAGATTATCTACAACTCGTTCTTTTAGTGCAAGTGGCATATCTGAACCAACTTTTCTGTAACTTGTTCTATTTTAAACCATATGTCAATAACCTTCACTATTATGTAAGTTTCTGATCAGAAATTGTAATCTGCTTTTTGACAGAAAGAAATTTTTAAAAATTTCCTGTAACTTGAAATAAGGCAGTTAAAATTTTAACAGAACTGAGTTTAAAGTATATGCTTTAAATATGGTAGTAACAATTTTAGAACATAGTCCAGATAACTGTCAGGTACATAACTAAGGAAATTGTTTAAAAAATCAAGCTACTATCCACCAGGAATATTTTATCACATTTCCTGTTTATAGGATATGTCAATTTAATAAAGTACCTTCCACAAAATCTGGGGGAAAAACAAGCAAAACTGTAGCCCAATAAATGTCCTTCAATTCTTTAAACTACCATATAATATCATAGATTTATCCTTAGAATATCATACCTTATTTTAACTATTTAGCAATACAAATTGATATCCAAACCTCTTCACTTTAAAATACTCTTCTGAATTGCTTTTGTCACAAATAACTATAGCATTACATCTACATATTGCTGCCAAAATTCAGTTCTTGATTTTAGTTATTTTGTGCCATTTAGATTCTGACTGCATGTTTTAAGTTGAACACTTACACACACACTCTGTTTTTACAGTTATCTGAAGTCAAGTCTCTGAACACATGCACAATTTTCCCAATAGATCTTCCTTTCAGGAAGATTTTAGTCAAATTCTGTACATGAACACATTGTACAACTGAGAACAGTACTTGTTATTTGTACTTGCTTATACTTGCTACCCCAAATATATCACTCAAAGTTTGTTGAATTTGCTCCCAGGGCTGAGACTTGTCTTATAGACAATTTACTTAAGAGCTTTATTTCCTAATCATCATGAAAACATTTGTGAGCTTAAGTTCCTAATTAATATCAAACATTAATATGTAAACAGTGAAGAAAAAACAAAGAATTATCTGGGGAAAAGACTAATTAGTACCACAAAAAGATCTTAAGCAGAAGAACAAGATTAGATAAATAAAAATGGAAAAGCATATCACACAACTATATGGGCTTTGTGATACCATAGTGTTAAACCAAGATCAATCTATATGGAATATCTTGAGTCTAGAGGTATAAAAATGAAATCTCTTAGTCATGTCCAACTCTTTGCGAACCCACGGACTGTAGCCCACCAGGCTCCTCCATCCATGAGAATCTCCAGGCAAGAATACTGGAGTGGGTTGCCATTTCCTTCTCCAGGGGATCTTCCCGACCCAGGGATTGAACCCGGGTGTCCTGCATTGTAGGCAGACACTTTACCATCTGAACTACCAGGGAAGCATATCTTGAGTCTAACAATTGGTAATTATCTGCTGTGTCACCTAGGGTATGAAGTCTGAGTATGTTTCCCTATCTATTAAATATAGATACAACTATTAATAGTAGTACAACTGTTCTCTTGAAATATCACATGTAAAAATTCAAGGTCATTTTGTATTTTGGATATTCTTAGCTTCTGGTAGAATTTTTTTAATGTTAATTTTTACATGAAAAGCCAGTGATGAGCTGCATTGTTATTGATTGTGCAGAGTACATTATATGTGCCTTGAAATAGAAATGGACTTTTTTATTTACTAAACAAGTCAACATTAGAACATTTGATAATTCAAACATGAACAAGAAGATATGTCATTTGCCTTTTGTCACTTTGCTCTTAAGAAAGACATTAGTAAGGTGATAGGTTTCTTTGTAAAAGTGAAAATCCTCTTTGGATTGGTTTGAGTTAGCAAAAACAGGTATAGTAATTCTCCCTCATCTCTTGGGGATATGTTTCAAGATCCGCAGGGAATGCCTGAAAGTGTGGGTGCACTCAAACCCTCTGTATACTTCTCTATACTTTTATTCTATACTAACAGATGAATAGTGTACCCAGTGCAGATATGCTAGACAAAGGGATGAATCGCATCCTGGAATGGCACAGAGTGAGTAGGCATGTGATTTCGTCATGACTCAAAATGGGGTGCAATTTAAAATTATAAATTGTTTATCTCTGGAATGTTTCATTTAATATTTTCTAACTGCAGTTAACTATGGGTAACTCAAACTGTGGAAAACATAACTGAAGAGATAATTTCTATGCTAATGTAGGTCTTCTGTGAAAGCAAAAACGCAGTTTTCCCATACATGAGCATGGGATATCACTCCATTTATTTAATCCTTCTTTGATTTCACCCATCAGAGTTTCTGTTTTTCTCATGTAGATTCTGTATATACTTTTTGTTAGCATTATACCAATTTCATTTGGGGTGTACTAATGTAAATAGCATTTGGTTCTAAAGTTAAAATTGCACTTGTTTATCACTGGTATGTAGCAAAATGATTGCCTTTTGTATATTAACCTCATATCCTACAACTTTACTGTGTTTGCTTACTAGTTTGAAGAGTTTTATTGTCAAATTGTTTGAATTTTCTATGTAGATGATTATGCCATCCATAAATAAGTTTTATTTCTTCTTTCTACATTCCCTTTACTTTTCTCATCACATTGTACAATACTTCCACTATGATGCAGAAAAGGAATGCTGAGTGGGAAGATCTTTCCTTGTATCTGGTCTTAGTGGGGAAGCTTTGAGTTTCCCATCCTTAGGCAGTTCACTTCAAGTTCTAGTTTACTGAGAGTTTTTATTGTGAATGACTGTTGGTTTTGACAAAACTTTAATCTGTCAGTAATGCTGGAGACCCAGGTTTGATTCCTGGGTCAGAAAGATACCTTGGAGAAGGGAATGGCAACCCACTCCTGTGTTCTTGCCTGGAAAACCCATGGAGAGTGTAGCCTGGCGGGTTATAGTTCATAAGGTCACAAAGAGTTGGACACAAGTGAGTACACATACAATTTGAATCACATACTTGATTTTTTGAATGATGAATCACCCTTGCAAATCTGGAGAAAATCCTGCATGTTTGTAGTATATGATTCTTTATACACATTGTTGGATTAAACTTGCTTATATTTTGTTGAGGACTTTTGCGTCTTTTTTCAAGAGAAATATTGGTGTGTAACTTTCTTTTCTTGTAATCTCTTTGTCTGGTTTTGTTATAAGGTAATGCTGGCTTCATAGAATGAGTTATAAATTATTCCCTCTGCATCTCTCTTATAAAGAGATTGTATAGAATCAGCATAATTTCTTCCTTTGGTGTTTGGTAGTATTCACCAGTGAACTCTGGCCTGGAGTTTTCTGTTTTAAAGGTTATTAATTATTGATTCGATTTCTCTAACAGATACAGGCCTATTCAGATTTATTTACTTATTCTTTGTTAGTTGGGCTTCCCTGGTGGCTCAGAGGTTAAAGCGTCTGCCTGCAATGCAGGAGACCTGGGTTCGAGCCCTGGGTCGGGAAGATCCCCTGGACAAGGAAATGGCAACCCACTCCAGTATTCTTGCCTGGAGAATCCTATGGATGGAGGAGCTTGGTGGGCTACAGTCCACGGGGTCACAAAGAGTCAGACACGACTGAGCGACTTCACTTTCACTTTGTTAGTTTTGGCAGGATGTGTGTTTCAGGGAATTGGTTCAATTCACTAGGTTAGCAAAGTTGAGGGTATAAAGTTGTTCATACATTCCTTTTAATGTCCATAGGATCTATAGTGATGCCTTCTCATTAATTCCTGATATTAGTAATTTGTGTCCTCTCTTTTTCTCTTAGTTAGCATGATACAGGCTTATTTATTTCATTGGTCTTTCCAAAGAAACCTCTTGGTTTCATTAATTTTTCTCTATTTTTCTGTTTTCATTTTCATTGACTTCTATTCTAATTTACGTTATTTCTTTTCTTCTACGTACTTTGATTTAATTTAATTTAATTATTTGTCTCTTTTTAATTTAATTTAATTTAATAAACAAGATTTAATTTCTTGTCTCTTCCTAGTTTGCTAAGGTGGAAAATTAGATTATTGATTAGATCTTTGTTATTTTGTAATATAGGTAGTCAATGCTACAGCTTTCCCTTTCTACAGAATCTCCTCAAATATTAATGCTTGGCTTCCATTTTTATTCAAAACTTTCAAAAAAATTTTTGAGATGCCCCTTTCACCCAGATGTTGTTTAGAAATGTTTATTTAATCTCGTCATATTGGAGATTTTCAATTTTCTTTCTGTTAGTGATTTTTAGTTTAATTTCTTTGTGGTGTGGAAACAGACATTGCATGGTTTCTTTCTTACTTTTTTTTTTTTAATTTGTTAGTGTGTGTTTATGGACCACAGTGTTGTCTATTTTGGTGAATATTCCATGCAAGCTTGAGAAGAATGTGTGTTCTGCTCTTGTTGGATGAAGAAGTTTGTAGATGTCAAATATATTTAATTAATTGACAGCTTTTTTGAGTTAAACTGTGTCCTTACAGATTTTCAGGGCTTCCATGAGTGGCACATACAGTAAAGAATCTGCTTGCAATGCAGGAGACCCAGGTTCAACCCCTGGGGTGGGCAGATTCCCTGGAGAAGAGAATGGCTACCCACTCCTGTATTCTTGCCTAGAGAATTCCACAGACAGAGGAAACTAGTGGTCTACAGTCCATGGGGTCTAACAGAGTAGGACCTAACTGAGCAACTAACACCTTCACTTTTACTGATTTTCTGTCCATTTCCGGATCTTTTCCTTTTAAATAGAGGGATGTTAAAGTCTCTAACGATGACAATGTATTCTTCTATTTCTTTTGTAATATTATTCGTTTTTCTTCATACAGTTTGACACTCTTTTGTTAGATCCATACACATTAAGGATTATTATATCTTCTTGAAATTATTGATTTCTTTATCATTATGTAAGGGCATATTGAAAAGCAGAGACATTACTTTGCCAACAAAGGTCCCTCTAGTCAAGGCTATGTTTTTTTCCAGTGGTCATGTATGGATGTGAGAGTTGGACTGTGAAGAAAGCTGAGCGCCATAGAATTGATGCTTTTGAACTGTGGTGTTGGAGAAGACTCTTGAGAGTCCCTTGGACTGCAAGCAGATCCAACCAGTCCATTCTGAAGGAGATCAGCCCTGGGATTTCTTTGGAAGGAATGATGCTAAAGCTGAAACTCCAGTACTTTGGCCACCTCATGCGAAGAGTTGACTCATTGGAGAAGACTCTGATGCTGGGAGGGATTGGGGGCAGGAGGAGAAGGGGACGACAGAGGATGAGATGGCTAGATGGCATCACTGACTCGATGGACGTGAGTCTGAGTGAACTCCAGGAATTGGTGATGGACAGGGAGGCCTGGTGTGCTGTGATTCATGGGGTCGCAAAGAGTTGGACACGACTGAGTGACCGAACTGAACTGACAGCTTTTGTGGTATCCCATCGTGTTTGGATATTCTCTTATTTTTCTCAGTCTCTGTTTTCTCTCCTTTTTGATTTTGTAGATACTCTGCTAAATCATCTAGCTCAGAGATTCTTTCCTTGGCTGTATTCAGTGTACTAATGAGCAGTTTCAAACAAGTGTACCATCAAAGCATTCTACATTTCTGCCACCCTATTTTTTTATTTTTAACATTTACTTTTGTTTCATTTTTAGGATTTCAGTCTATCTGCTTACATTGCCCATCTATTATATGGCGGTTCAAAACTAAGAGTGAAAAAGGCGCTATCTTCAAGAATATCAGTTCAGAAGTTAAAATTCAAACTACAATTGAGGTAGTGATGGACGATCTACTTCAGGAGCGGTGGAATTCAATTCTAAGGGACACATATTAGTGACAATTTAAAGTAAACATAAAACCACAGCATGAATAATACATTGAATTTATGTAATGGACAATAGAATAGTATCAAATATTGCACCATAAGCTGTATTGAAGATATTTTCTGAATACATAATGCTTATTTTTACTCAAAATTGACTTCCAATAAAATTGGCGGTATGCTTTGTACTTCACTTTTCACAATTCATTTCTCTGTAAGAAATTGGACCTCTTGTGTGTGATTAATTACTGAGATAATAAATTCCATATAAGATGTATGACAAAGTGAAGAAATAAAAAGTGATAATCACTGTTGCTGTTGTTCAATTGCTAAGACATGTCTGACTCTTTGCAACCCCATGGACTGCAGCACACCAGACTTCCCTGTCCTTTACTACCTCTCAGAGTTTGCTCAAACTCATGTCCATTGAGTTGGTGATGCCATCAACCATCTTGTCCTGTGTTGCCCCATTCTCTTCCTGTCGTCAATCTTTCCCAGCATCAGGGTCTTTTCCAATGTGTCAGCTCTTCCCATCAGGTGGCCAAAGGACTGGAGCTTCAGCTTCAGCATCAGTCTTTCCAATGAACACTCAGGACTGATCTCCTTTAGGGTTGACTGGTTAGATCTCCTTGCTGTCCAAGAGACTCTCAAGAGTCTTCTCCAATATCGTATTTTTAAAGCATCAATTCTTTGGCACTCAGCCTTCTTTATCGTCCAACTCTTACATCTGTACATGGCTACTGGAAAAACCACAGCTTTGACTAGACAGACCATTGTCAGCAAAGTGATATCTCTGCTTTTTAATACACTATCTAGGTTTGTCATGGCTTTTCTTCCAAGGAGTAAGTATCTTTTAATTTCATGGCTTCAGTCACTACTCACAGTGATTTTGGAGCCCAAGAAAATAAGGTCTGTCACTGTTTCCATCTTTTCCCCATCTATTTGTCATGAAGTGCTACCATGTGTCAGGTAAATACTTACCACTTAAAATCCTAGTGGGTAAGTGGAATCATCTAGTTCATATAAGTGGAAAAAAGAGAAGCTTAACTTAATGTAAAAGTTAATAAAATATTTATGACTCCAAATCCAGTTTTTTTTATTGTTTTGTATGTTTTTTCACTGTGTATTATAGTGTCTGCCTCTAAAGATCTATTTTAGCCATCAGTGATTCACAAAGGAGGAATGGATATGTTACTATCAGGAGCACAAATGACTCAGAAGGAAACAAAGTAAAGGACAAAGGTCGAAGATATTGAGAGAGAAAAAAAGTGAAAAACTACAGGAGGTTGTTTACTGTCACTAGTACACAAAAATGATTCAATCACAGTTTAAAAATAAATCTACAGATATTTGCATTTATACAGTAAAAGCCTGTAATTTGAAATTCTATTTGGGTTACACAGATATGGAATATGCTGGTGACAATGTGACAACCCTTCTTTTGTCACACAAGAACACCTTTAATTATTGCCATTATCACACACACACACATACACACACACACACAGAGGCAATGGTTATATAAGTTGAAAATTTCAGCAAAGACGTGTAAAATGTGCAGAGTAAATAAGAAATTTCAGCTTCTAGTCACCAAGTGTATTTTTACTTCAACAGCTCAGAAGTCACCTAGAGACTTTTTTCAAAAAAGAAAACTGGTGCTTATTTGGTTTGGAATGAAGTTAGAGTTCTGGGAGTTACGATGTTTGTGTTTGTCACAGCCCCAGAATAAAAGACTCCTCAATTTTTTCAGCTATTATAGGCCCATTCTGAAAGATGATTCAGTCTTGCTTTATAATTTAAGGGAATATGCATAGGTTTTATAAAAATAAAAATTTTACTGGAGCATTGAGGAAGCATTATACTCATACTCCAAATGAGAAATTTGAGTTAAATGTTATTGCTGTTAATCCTCTTGCTTACTGAGCAATGGCCATGTCATTTTCACCCTGGGAAAAAAAACCAGTAATCTGGGAGCTAATCTATGACTGAGCTTCTCATCATTAGTCGCTCCTGAAACAGATAAGTCGTTCCAGATCCAGAGAGAGACAGAAAATTTACCTGAAAAAGCCTGAAAAATCAATGATGATAATATCTAATTTACTTTTAAAAATAATTTCCTTTTCCATGAAAATTTTTAGAACTCCTGTTTGATGCCTGTCTTTTGGAATTCTGGAACTTTCGTACATTGCCTAATAAAATAAATTTAGGAGATAGGAAAAATAAAGTAATTCCTCAGATAAGAGGCTAGAAATTTCAAAAAGATTGGTATATAAGCTAAAGTGTTTATTCAAATCTGTAAATAATATAAAGTTTATTTATTTAACTTTTATTTTAAATTATCACCAGAATCCTGAGAAACCTGATTCAATTAACAATAAGAATTGAGGTAAGTTAATTATTTAAATATGAAAAAAAACATTAAAGTACAAAAATGTTTTAGATTATAACCAATTTTAGAGGTAGCAGGATACCCCAAGAATAAAAAAATTAAAAACAATAAGATTATATTTGACAACTAAGTATTTACAAATAAATAGTGTATAAATGTCAACAATTAAAAGTTAACATACAAACTCATTTATATTTAAGTCACTTTTAGAATTAATCAATTTTAAAAAACCTAAGTACAGAAATAAAGCAGGCAATTTCCAAAATAAAGGCAAAATGATAAGTAGTTATCCGTATATCCACTCTTTTCCCAGTCCAGCATTCAAGCCAACTATCCAGCTTCCATCTAGTGAGACTCCAGTATATTTCAGGCAATAATCATGAAATATGCTTATGCTCATTTGTAATGAATTAAATGAAATTTTAAAAATAAAATAACATGGCATAGCAACATATTACCATAATAAAGTGAAATTACAATGAAATGTAGTAAGGTGAAACACTGAACCAGATTTCATAAAATGAGGGAAGGCAAATGGGTATTTTCATAAAATGCTCATCGAAAGCTGAATTGGTACAAACTTTCTTTAGGACTTCCCTGGTGGATCAGCTGGTAAAGAATTCACCTGCAATGTGGGAGACCTGGGTTTGATCCCTGGGTTGGGAAGATCCCCTGGAAAAGGAAATGGCTACCCACTCCAGTATTCTGGCCTGGAGAATTTCATGGACTGTATAGTCCATGGGGTCACAAAGAGTCAGTCACAACTAGAGACTTTCTCTTTCTTTCTTTAGGAAAAATCATCACATTTGATATTACCTTAAAAGAAGTGGGAATTCCTCCCTGTCTACAGATGGTATCCAATAGACTTCATAGCTCTCCTTCACCTATGCATAGGTTACTTTTGAGGAGTTGCTTCTTGATACTGGTCTAATACTGTTTGTTTACAGGATGAGTTGACTAAAGATGCAAATACTGATGGGGAAGAGGAGACAACACAGGCCCCACCCCAAGCCAGCCACCCTCCTGCCCACTTTTGGAGCCTCACTCCCCACACACCCTTCATGCTCTTCACCTTGACTCTGTCTCTGCCCCAGTGCCCCCAGGCCCCTCAGCACCTGAGAAGGAAGATGAAGAGGATTATGATGCATAACATCCTCCATCTCCCCAGACTACACTCTGTTTTAGTGGGTTTTAGTTGATCTAGGGGGAAGACAGAAGAAGGTAGGGTTGTTCTTAAATTTATTAAGAAAACAACAATAAAAAAAAAAAAAAAGATGGAAATCAGGACATGGAAGGACCAACTCTTAAAATCATGGAAATAAGCATTGAGGACTGATCTTTGGATGTTTGATCTTCGTTATTAAATATCCCAAAGGGGCAGTTAGGAAAAAAAAATGTCAAAAATAATATATTTCATATCAGGAAACTAGTCTTAGCAAATATTTTCATATGAGGTCAATGTTGTTTTAAGTATCTTTATCATAGAGATTTGATCTTGCTGCATTTAACATGACTGCTAATATATTTTTAATTATAACAATATTTTATTTGCTTAATTTCTGTTTTTAAAATTACCTCTTTAATAAATTCATTTCCTTAAGGTTCTATTTTTTAATATTTTTATAATTTTAAGCATACTAGTATTATATTCATTCTAAATTCATATATGAATGCTAATTATTTTGATTTTTTCTTGCTTTTTCATAAGTTTATTTCTTGATATTGTTTTAAATCATTTAAAGTAAGCCCTTCTCATCAGAAATCATTTTATTCACTTACAATACCCTAATCTTTCAATTGCAGATGTGTTTCCACAGGATGGTATTTTTCTTGCTTCTTTCAGAGTTCAAGAAATGTCACAATTCCAGTATCAGTTTTTATAGTAATTCTTTGACTCTATCCCAGCACTTTCTTGGGAGAAGGCAATGGCATCCCACTCCAGTACTCTTGCCTGGAAAATCCCATGGATGGAGGAGCCTGGTAGGCCGCAGTCCATGGGGTCGCAAAGAGTCGGACACGACTGAGCGACTTCACTTTCACTTTTCACTTTCATGCATTGGAGAAGGAAATGGCAACCCACTCCAGTGTTCTTGCCTGGAGAATCCCAGAGACGGGGGAGCCTGGTGGGCTGCCGTCTATGGGGTTGCACATAGTCGGACATGACTGAAGCGACTTAGCAGCAGCAGCAGCACTTTCTTTATAGTACAAATTCTGAACTTTGGAAAATTCATATTTGTTTTAGATTTAAGGCTTTAAGTTCTCTAAAAAGAGTGAAAGAAAGAAAGTGAAAATCTCTAGTCGTGTCCGACTCTGCGAAACCATTGACTATACAGCCCATGAAATTCTCCAGGCCAGAATACTGGAGTGGGTAGCCATTTCCTTCTCCGGGGATCTTCCCAACCCAGGGATCAAACCCAGGTCTCCTGCGTTGCAGGCAGATTCTTTACCAGCTGAGCCACCAGGGAAGCCCAAGAATATTGGAGTGGTTAGCCTATCCCATCTCCAGGGGATCTTCTCAACCTAGGAATAGAACCAGAGTTGCCCAGGAGACTTATTTACTAGTTGAGCTACCAGGGAAGCTCTAAAAAGATGAAGATTTTAACACTCATCCTCAGAAGGTAGATGTCAGACATTATTATCATCTCCCAAGCTAAAGCTAGGTTGAGAACGTAGTTTCATTTGCTAATTTTTTTTTCCTGTCTCAACAAACTACTTTTTAAAATTGAAGCATAGTTAATGTGCAATATTATATAGGTTGCAAGTGTACTCACAAGTTTCTTTCTTTCTTTCATTTTTCAGGGATCTTCCTGGATCAGGGATTGAACCAGTGTCTCCTGAATTGGCAGGAAGGTTCTTTACCACTGAGCCAAAAGAGAAGTACATACTCACAATTTTTAAAGTTTATACTCCATTTACAGTTATTATAAAATATAAGTTATATTCCCTGTGATGTACAATATATCCATGTAGCTTATTTTATACACAATAGTTTGTATCTCTTAGTCCCTACCCTGTCTCTAACCCCACTGGTAACTACTGGTCTGCTCTCTGTGAGTCTACTTCTTTTTTTTTTATATTCACTTATTTGTTGTATTTTTTAGATTCCACTTATAAATGATATCATATAGCATTTGTCTTTCTTCATCCAACTTAATTCACTTAGCATAATACCCTCCAAGTCTATCCATGTTGCTTCAAATGGTAAAATTTCATTCTTTTTTAATGTCTGAGTAGTATTCCATTTTACTTATATGTTTGTACCATATGTTTTTTATCCATTCATCCATTGATGGACACTTAGATTGCTTCCATATCTTGACTACTGTAAATTATGCTGTCCTGAACATTGGGGTACATATATCTTTTCAAATTAGTGTTTTCAGTTCTTTTTGGCTATATACCCAGGAGTGGAATTGCTGGGTTATACATCAGTTCCATTTCTGGTTTCCTTGAGAAACCGCTATACTGTTTTCACAGTGGCCTCACCCGTTTACATTTCCACTGACAGTGTATGATGATTCTCTTTTCTCTACATTCTCATCAACATGTGTTACTTGTGTTCTTTTTGATGATAACTATTATAATAGACGTGAAGTGATATTTCATTGTAGTTTTAGTTTTCTTTTCCCTGATCATTTTTGAGCATCTCTTCATGTGCCCATTGGCCACATGCATTTCCCCTTTGGAAAAATGCCTATTCAGGTCTTTTGCCTATTTCTGAATAAGATTGTTTTTTGATGTTGAGATGTGTATGTATTTAGGAGATTAACCACTTATTGTTCATATTGTTTGTAAATATTTTCTCCCATTCAGTAAGTTGTCTTTTCATTTTGTCAATGGTTTCCTTTGCTGTACAAAAGTTTTAAGTTTAATTTTGTTCCATTTGTTTATTTTTGCTCTCATTTCCTTTGTTTCAGGAGACAATCTGAACAAATACTGATACGATTTATATCAAAGAGTGTTCTGCCTATCTTTTCTTCTAGTTTTATGGTTTCCCATCTTACATTTAGGTCTTTAATCCATTTCGAGTTTATTTTTGTATATGGTGTTAGAGAATGTTCTACTTTCATTCTTTTACGGGTAGCTGTCCAGTTCTGCAGGCACCACTTACAGAAGAGACTCTCTTTTCTCCATTGTATATCCTTGCTTCATTTGTCATAGACTAAATAACCATGAGTGTATGCTAATTTCTTTTTAAAGTTGTAGGATAGCATTTTTAGTTTCAGGAATGTCACTACTCTTCATTTTTTTTTTTTTTTGGTAAGGATATAAAGTCATCCCAATGCCTCAGTCAATCAGATTCTTGTTTCATAAACCCAGGCTCTTGTCAGGATGCCAGTTTATTTTTTTCACTTCAGGTTTTAAGTTCCTTTTCTATTTAGGTTTTGAGTTCCTTTTCTATGTCTACCATTTGTTATTTCATTTTCTTCATTCATAACTGTAATAAAGAGTCTGAATTTATTTTTGATATGTGACTGCTGACATCTTGTAAGACCAAGACTTCCTTATACACTTCTTGCCCAAACCTTAGGAAGTCCATTTTAAAATCCGTTGGTTCCCTCCATTAGCTCTGGTGAAAAGATCAAACCACATAAAATCCAGGACCAAAAGTGGGAACATTACTGGAAGTCACGGCGATTCCAAGTCAGTTATCCTTCCTTGTTCAAATAAGCCATTTTTGTACTTTTGTGTAAGGCTGCCTTATTGTGCTAAGAAAACCTAATAATAATGGTAATAAATTTTTTCATACCTTTTGGTACTTGGGTGGTATCATCTATTTCAATATCTGAATCAAATTTTGGATTTGGGATTGAAATGCCCTCCCTTGAGCAACTACGAGACACTAACCAAGGTATAGTTTAGGAGTGATTTTTATGTTAATTTATATTGTAGCAGTGGCCCATGGGTCATTCTATCATTTTGTTAAATGTCAATGTACAAATATTTTCAATTTGAATAGTTACTTTTAGACAGGTAAATAATAAGATGTATTGCATCCATTTAACAAACAAAAAGTAAGATAATATGGCAAATAGTTAACATTGTAAAATGACCCCTCTCCTACGCTGCTGATGGAATGGTAAATTAGTACCTTCCTGGAGCCAATTTGCTAAAATTTGAAGGAAGCCTTCAGAATAAGAAACACAGAACAGATAGGGGAAAATGCTCACAACTGAACCAAGGAAAAGGAGACACTAAGCCTCCAAATATTTTTAAACTTCTATTTAACTTAAAAATTTTTTAAATCAATAAAATGAAAGGAATGATGTATACCTGTGGCAGATTCATTTCAATATTTGGCAAAACTAATACCATATTGTAAAGTTTAAAAATAAAATAAAAAAAAAAAATTTTAAAAAATGAATGTTTTTTATGCACATGCTAAAATGGATGACATAATTGAATTCAATGTTTGTAAGATTTAGGAGTTGCTATTTTAAACCTAATTTTCCACCTCCACACGCTCACATGCATGTGCACACATACACACACACACACACACACACATACATCAGTTCACTCAGTTGAGTCACTCAGTTGAGTCTGACTCTTTGAGACCCCATGGACTGCAGCACACCAGGCTTATCTGTCCATCACCAACTCCTGGAGCTTGTTCAAACTCATGTCCATTGAGTCAGTGATGCCATCCAAACATCTCATCCTCTGTCGTCCCCTTCTCCTCCTACCTTCAACCTTGCCCAGTAGCAGAGTCTTTTACAATGAGTCAGTTCTTTTCATCAGGTGGTTGGAGCTTCAGCATCAGTCCTCTAATGAATATTCTGGACTGATTTCCTTTATCATTGACTGATTGGGTCTCCTTGCAGTCCAAGGGACTCTTAAGAGTCTTCTCCAACATCATAGTTCAAAAACATCAATTATTCGGCCCTCAGCTTTCTTTACCGTCCAACTCTCACATCCATACATATTACTGGAAAAACCATAGCTTTGACTAGACAGACCTTTGTTGGCAAACTAATGTCTCTGCCTTTTAATATGCTATCTAGGTTGATCATATCTTTTCTTCCAAGGAGCAAGTGTCTTTTAATTTCATGGCTGCAGTCAACATATGCAGTGATTTTGGAGCCCAAGAAAATAAAGTCTGTCACTCTTTCCATTGTTTCCCCATCTATTTGCCATGAAGTGATGGGACCAGATGCCATGATCTTAGTTTTTTGAATGTTGAGCTTTAAGCCAAACTTTTCATTCTCCTCTTCACTTTCGTCAAGAGGTTCTTTAGTTCCTCTTCATTTTCTGCCATAAGGGTGGTATAATTTGCATATCTGAGGTACTGCTATTGTAACCATTGCCAAAATCCCCCTGATCCTTACTAAACTAGATGGTGGAGTAGAAGGACCTGCACTTATCTTCTCTTGTGAGAACTCCAAAACTGGAATTTACTGCTGAACAACCATCAACAGGAGAATGTTGGATCCCACCAAAAAAAGATACCTGACGTCCAAGGGCAAAGGAGAAGCCCCAATAAGATGGTAGGAGGGGCGAAATAGTGTTTAGAATCAAACCCCATACCTACCAGAGATGCTCAGAGAGCTCAAACAAAACAAAACCTTGTGTGCACCAGGGCCCAGAGACCCCACAGGGACTGAGCCAGACCTACTTTTGAGTGTTGAGTGTCTCCTGTGGAGGCATGGGTCACCAGTGGCCTGCTGTGGGGACAGGGGCTCTGGCTGCAGCAGACCAGGGTCACGCAGTGTGTGACATAAGCCTCCTTGGAGGCCCCACCATAGAGCTGCCAAGCAGACGACCCACAAAATGCAGAACAATTATACCAAAGAAATTCTTGCACTTTTAAGAAAGTTCTAGGACCCACAACAGATGCCCAACCTGGGGATTCGGCAAAGAGACTGAGAACCCTCAGGGAATTTTATTTTGGAGGTCAGTGGGATTTAATTACAGAACTTCCACAGGACTGGGGAAATGGACACTTGGAGGGCACAAACAAAACCTTGTGTATACCAGGAGCCAGGAGAAAGGAACAGTTTCCCTACAAGAGACTGAGCCAGACTTGCCTGTGAGTGTCCAGGAGTCTCTGGCAGAGGCATGGGTCAACAGTGGCCTGCTGCAGGGTCAGGGGCACTGAGTGCAGCAGTGCACACGTCCTTATGAAGGAGGTCACCATTACCTTCATTACCCCTACCATAGTTTGGCCTCATGCCGAACAACAGGGAGGGAACCCAGCTCCATCCATCAACAGAAAACTAGATTAAACATTTACTAAGCATGCAGAGTACATCATGAGAAACGCTGGACTGGAAGAAACACACACTGGAATCAAGATTGCCAGGAGAAATATCAATAATGGCAGATATGCAGATGACACCACCCTTACGGCAGAAAGTGAAGAGGAACTCAAAAGCCTCTTGATGAAAGTGAAAGTGGAGAGTGAAAAAGTTGGCTTAAAGCTCAACATTCAGAAAACAAAGATCATGGCATCAGGTCCCACCACTTCATGGGAAATAGATGGGGAAACAGTGGAAACAGTGTCAGACTTTATTTTTCTGGGCTCCAAAATCACTGCAGATGGTGACTACAGCCATGAAATTAAAAGACGCTTACTCCTTGGAAGGAAAGTTATGACCAACCTAGATAGCATGTTCAAAAGCAGAGACATTACTTTGCCAAGAAAGGTTCGTCTAGTCAAGGCTATGGTTTTTCCTGTGGTCATGTATGGATGTGAGAGTTGGACTGTGAAGAAGGCTGAGCGCCGAAGAATTGATGCTTTTGAACTGTGGTGTTGGAGAAGACTCTTGAGAGTCCCTTGGACTGCAAGGAGATCCAACCAGTCCATTCTGAAGGAGATCAGCCCTGGGATTTCTTTGGAAGGAATGATGCTAAAGCTGAAACTCCAGTACTTTGGCCACCTCATGCGAAGAGTTGACTCATTGGAAAAGACTCTGACGCTGGGAGGGATTGGGGGCAGGAGGAGAAGGGGATGACAGAGGATGAGATGGCTGGATGGCATCACTGACTCGATGGACGTGAGTCTGAGTGAACTCCGGGAGTTGGTGATGGACAGGGAGGCCTGGCATGCTGGGATTCATGGGGTCGCAAAGAGTCGGACACTACTGAGCGACTGATCTGATCTGATCTGAAGCATGGCCCCAACCATCAGAACAAGGCCCAGTTTCCCCCACAGTCAGTCTCTTCCATCAGGAAGCTTCCAGAAGCCTCTTATCCTTATTCATTAGAGGGCAGATAGAATGAAAACTACAGTCACAGAGAACTAACCAAACTGACCATATGGATCACAGCCTTGTCTAACTCAGTGAAACTACGAGTCATGCTGTGTAGGGCCACCCAAGACGCATGGGTCATAGTGGAGTTCTGACAAAATGTGGTCCGTTGGAGAAGGGAATGGCAAACCACTTCAGTATTCTTGCCTTGAGAACCCCATGAACACATACATAGAAGTGGATTAATCAATTATAAAGAAAAAGCCTTAAAATGAATTCTTTACTTTGAATTTATGGCTTAGAATAATAATAATAATTTAAAAGTGAATCAAGGAAAAAATATACTTAGTTCTTCTGATAATACCACCCAAAATTGGTCTCCAAATTTCATTTTGTCCACTATAATTTCATATATTGAAACCACTGATGGAAAATTTCAAGGTTTTGTGAAGCAGCAGATGCATTAAATAAGTTGTGCTTACATTAAATAAGTTGTGCTTACATTAAATAAGTTGTGTCTTACATTAAATAAATTGTGCTTACATTAAATAAGTTGTGCTGCTTATCAGCTTCTCTGGAAAATAGTCTCTGATGCAGAGATTTGTATGCAAGAAGCTTATTGCTTTCAGGTGTAATATCTATGAACAGTAATAAAAACAGGACAAAACAGGGATAATTAGAACTGCATGTCAATTCAGAGAAGATCTCAGACAATCCTTCTAGAGCTAAGATTACCCTTAAGCACTGTTGTGAATGGAGGGAGTCTCAACCTATCTAACCACTCCTCTGTTGGCCAATCATTGGACATGGGTTGCATTTCCAGAAGGACACATAATCTTGCTAAGGTGGTTAGAGTAAATTTCTTCAGAGAGACTCAGCTGAGAGACTGTACTCTCAAGAGCTGGAAGAATGAGTGCTTTAGTACTAAAGATAGTTGAGGATTTTTGAATCACTTCAGTTTTTGTGTGATACTTTAAGTTGATAAGCTAAAAACAGATATATTTGGATTCATTCCAAGTTCAGTGTAAAAGCACTCAAAGCTTTATCAGACTCATAATACTTCCTAGACCTCAGCTAATCTTTACTGGGGGATAAAAGAGCAGATAAAACAAATTTACAGTTATGTAGGCTTTGAAATGCCCTAAGACTTATGAGAACAATCTGCAAAGTTTCCCACAATAAAGCCTTTTGCCAGCTGAGTTCATATCTTGAGATTGCTGGGACAGGATGCCTGACAGACAGTGTCTGGGAATGGTTTCTTTAGAAAAAGGTCACATCAGAAGCTATGCACTTGTCGTATGCGTATTAGTGACAGATCTATATCCTGAATACAGAGATTCAAAATATTGTATTTTTAAGGAATAGGACAGCAAGAGGGCAAAATTTTTCAGAATAGAGAAATGACCTGTTTTCCTCCATCCTGTGTAAAGAAAACTGGACACATAATTGTTTTGCAATCATAAACATATCCAATATTTTATCTCAGTATCAGGCACTTATAAATAATGAACAAAATGGAAATAATACTATAAATGTCATAGGAAATTTAATTTTAAACAAGGAATTTTCTTTTTGAACTGTTTGCAGTTGAGAGAAACATCTTTCAGGGTAAGATGGTCATATGTCCATCCAATGAAATTAAGTATTTAATTTCTACTGAATTATTTTACAATAGGAACTTGGCATTTTAATGTGTGGTCTGATTTATATGACCCATCCATTGAAAAATATAAAATTATGGTTTTGTCCTACCCAGTATAGAGAAACTATATCATTTTCAATTTATTTCATTACCTCAATTCATATCTAGTGACCTATGCCTGAGATTTCATGTAAAATACATGCATCAGAAATGAGAACATTAGAAATTTCATGTAACAGCAGAACATCTTAGTTACAGTATGTGGAACAAAGTAAATTGTATCCTGTCACAGCTGCCAAATATTTTAGAAAAGATGGGAAAATTAAGTTAAATGGCTGTGTTTTGTGTCTGTACAAAACAATTTAGGGTGGTGAAACTATTATCAAAATGTACTTATATAAAATGAATGAATGTGAATGTGTTTGGTAAAATGAAGCCAATCTAGTTCATTCTGAATATACTAGCAGTAAAAAAAAGTTAAAATAAGAATTGGTTTTACCTCCCACAAGTAAAAGAGCTAGGAAGAATAGAAAGAGAAAAAAATATATAATTAAAAGAGAGTACAATATGTTTTAAATCTTGTTTTTTGATCTTATATTGATACTTCAACATGTAAAATATTTTAAACTTTAATTTAAAAATGAATAAAGGGAAATGAGAAAAGAATTACAGAGAATAATTTTAGTTTATCACCTTTTGGGATTTAGCTTATTTAAAAAAAAAAAACGTTTTACAACATATAAGAAACTATTTCATATAAGAATGAAAACACTGGAAACAATCTTTGCAATTCATGGTCATATATGGAACATTTGTCTTATTGATTTATTTATTCAAGAATGCTCTACTAAAAAATTATTGAGTATCTTCTATATGCTAGATACTGTTGGAGGTTTAAAAAATCCGTAATCTCATTTAGTGTGGGTCTGTCTATATGCATACCACGTTGATTTATGTTGGCTTATACTTATGAGCCTCTTGATGAAAGTGAAAGTGAAGAGGGAAAAAGTTGGCTTAAAGCTCAACATTCAGAAAATGAAGATAATGGCATCCGGTCCCACCACTTCATGGGAAATAGATGGGGAAACAGTGGAAATAGTGTCAGATTTTATCTTTCTGGGCTCCACAATCACTACAGATGGTGACTGCAGCCATGAAATTAAAAGACGCTTACTCTTTGGAAGGAAAGCTATGACCAACCTAGACAGCATATTCAAAAGCAGAGACATTACTTTGCCAAGAAAGGTTCGTCTAGTCAAGGCTATGGTTTTTCCTGTGGTCATGTATGGATGTGAGAGTTGGACTGTGAAGAAGGCTGAGCACTGAAGAATTGATGCTTTTGAAGTGTGGTGTTGGAGAAGACTCTTGGGAGTCCCTTGGACTGCAAGGAGATGCAACCAGTCCATTCTGAAGGAGATCAGCCCTGGGATTTCTTTGGAAGGAATGATGCTAAAGCTGAAACTCCAGTACTTTGGCCACCTCATGCAAAGAGTTGACTCATTGGAAAAGACTCTGACGCTGGGAGGCATTGGGGGCAGGAGGAGAAGGGGACGACAGAAGATGAGATGGCTGGATGGCATCACTGACTCAATGGACGTGAGTCTGAGTGAACTCTGGGAGTTGGTGATGGACAGGGAGGCCTGGCGTGCTGCGATTCATGGGGTCGCAAAGAGTTGGACACGACTGAGCAACTGATCTGATCTGATCTGATACTTATATTAGCTTGTATGTACATACATACACACACGCACATGCACACATTAAAAAAAAAAAATTTCCTGAAGGCTGAGTGAACTTCTTATATGAAGGGAAATATCAGAAGGAAGAGTAAGCTTGGCTCTGAAAGATTTAAAGTGTTATTCCAATCGTTATATATAAGATTGTTGTATGAAAAACATAAAATATTATATTTTCCATTTCCTGAGTTACCCTTAATCTCACCTGCCATTGAATAATCTGACCATTGACCATTTTGAATTATAGTACTAATGGCTTTCCTCTGCTCTTAAAACTTGCCCCTATGCTATCTTTGATATCAACACTCTAGTCTTCTTAGGCAGGACTGATGTATTTTCATTTCCTGCAATCTTTCATTCCTTATGTTTGAAAGTCACCATGGCATATCTTTTCCCTCAGATCATAAAGGAAAAGTCATGTCAATAAAGTAGACAACTTATTCTCTTAGCCACAATGTTGGTCTCAGGATTGGGCATACTAATCAAGTGAGTCTAATGAGAAAATTTCAGTGCATAGTGGCAGAGAAAGGTAAGCTATTTTAAGCAATTATTTATTTAACCCTTGGAGTATTTCTTGGGTTGCAAACAGTTGTCAAACTTCCCAGGTTGTTGAAAACCTCTTAGAGAATAAAGTGAAACAGAGGCAAACAGACCTACAAAACAGATAGAGAGATAAAAGCATTGCTACCTTCCATGGAACTACGGGGTCTAAGCATGAAGCTAGTGACATTAATATGATGTAATAATGCTGAAATTTATCTGTTGTTTCTTGTTGAAGTATACACAAGTCATTAAAAATCAATTGGACTTCCCAGATGGTGGTAGTGGTGAAGAATCTGTCTGCCAATTCAGGAGACACATGAGCTGCGGGTTTGCCCTCTAGGTAGGGAAGATCCCCTGGAGTAGGAAACGACAACCTGCTCCAGTATTCTTGCCTGGAAAATTTCATGGACAGGAGCCTGGTGGGCTACAGTCCATGGGGTCACAAACAGTTGAACATGACTGATTGACTGACTGACTGATGTCCAATGCTCACAAATTTACAAAGACCTAAAACTTTTAAGATGATTCATGATGATGTCTGATGTAATCCTTGTCATGCAAACTTACAAGATAAATTAAATAAAACTTAAGATATGTGGGAAAGTCAATAAAGGTTAATAATTTCAACTTACATAGCATAAAAATTGCTATTTTGCAATTTTTCTGAAAATAGTAGGCCAAAATAAAAATATAGGGTGACTGTTGGTCACAGATATAAACATTTAAAGTATTCATTAAAATTAAAGAGCTGGGACTATTCTTGTTATCCTAATAATAATGATGATGGTGATGATAATAGATATAAATTTAATTCATTCTGAAAGAAATGCTTTTTAAATGTGAAAAAATATCATCAACACTGTTGGGCTGTAAGCCTCCTGGTTTCTTTGCATCTGCTTTCAATTTCTTCCTAATATATGTGTGTATAAACACATATACACACACACATATATATATATGTAAGTACATTCAATAACAATTTTATATCACATTTTCAATAATATAATTCTTCATAAATAATATTTAGTTTATTTCTTCCACAATAACTATAATTTTTTTCCCACTTAATTTACAATTTTTGCCTTCTCTTCTTTATTCTGTGCCCCAGGAAGATAATCTTTATAGATTGCATCATTGGGAGCCATTACCCTCCAGCTTCTGGTTGAATTAGCAAGGGATGCATCAGCAGAAAAGACTTGAGGACAGGAACGAAAATACATTGTGATGTTTCTTCACTTTGGACCTTAGTGGTAGATTTGTTGTGTTCTCTCTTCCATGGTTCCATCTACACTTGCATCCAGAGACAGAATTTTTCTATTATCCCTATTGTCTTTCCAGGGCTAGGGAAGAAATGACTTCTGGCTAAAGCTAGTTCTCAGTATACTCAATAGTTTGTTCTCTTAACCCTTTCCACAACTCGGTAAATAATATATTCATTGAATTATCTCTATACTTCCAAATGAATATATCTCTGTAATTCTGCTAAGACCCTGACTGACATAACACATTTGGAAGAAAGTTTAATGGTATTACGTATAATGAGACTGATGCTACCAAGGTTAAACTGTTTAGATTTTCTAATGTGTTAGATGTAGAAGTCAGTTTCATTAATTTTGCAAATATAAAATATATGCCTATAATGTTGTAGTCTCTGATGATACCTGTTTGAATAAAACATGGTCACTAACTCATGAGAGTACAGACTGCTGAGAAAATTGTTTCCTTCCACATTGTCACATACTTAAGAATATTCAGTAATAAGAGAAATTTTATATCATCACTGTAGTGTGAGCAAGGGAATAATATCCAAGTATGATAGTAAGTCACAGTAAATTTCCTGGAGGAGCTGAAATAATTCAAGACTAAAATTCTGAAGATATACCTGGATTTGGTTCATGCATCTGCATATCTGTACTCTTAAAGCAAACTAGGTTTTTAATTTTAATTTCAATATTTGTCTAGGAAGATAACATCATTGAAAAATGACATGTAGATTCAAGTAATAAGAGAATCAAAGTAATCTTGATTGGCAAAGCTGTCCCCTCCATTGCAATTTACATGAGACCTTGAAAAGATTGCCAAATCCAAGTCACATGAGAAGAAATGGACTATTACAGGGCATTAAACTGACATTGTCAGAGAATATTTAATGACATAGTAAGATAATCATGATATAAAACTAATCTTTTTAAATGTCCAAAACAGCATTTCAATGTATAGTTCTTATATACAAAGGATAAAACAAGTAAACAAAGAGCAAAGGATGCTTACTTCCATCCCTCATCCCTGTCCAACCCAAGAGACATCACGTGAGAAGAAAATATGTGAATCTTCAAGCCGAATAAAAACTGTAAAGAAATAATGGGAAATGAAAGGATTGTGTTAAAGAAGGGGAACATTCCAATTGAGAATGAGGAAGAGTTGGATGCCATATTGGGGTCGGGGGGGAAGGTAGTTTACAGGAAAGCTTTTGCCTCCCTACTAACATACGTAAGAAGGATAAACAGCAGCACCAGTCCAGGGACATAAGATCTGCCAAAGTTTCAATACAGCAACAACAGGAGGGGATGCGAAGCAGATTAAACCAATGCAGGCAGATCTCCCACCGGAGTTGCTTGTTAAATCCTCTGTCCACCATAGTCTGAAGGCTGGACAGCTACAATTTTAGGAGAATGTCAGGACCAGATATTCAGTTCCAGAGTGAAATACACACAGGTTAGCATGTCTGGTAAGAAAATATCAAATACAGGTAAAGAAAAAAGAAAGATGTGAACTTAGCCCTATTGTGGTACTTTTCAACTCTTGTGCTTTCTCCACCCTTCTACTTGATTCAACAGCAACGCTGTTACAAAAAGCCAAAGGGATGGCAAAACTCAATCCTGATTTTTGGATTTCTGTCTTCCCATGTTATGAACTGATAATTAAAGCTTTATGGGGAAAAAAGTGAGTTAATGTACAAAAGTAGACATACATTGTTCAATGTCAAGGACTGTAATACATGTGAGTCATCAAACCCTTAGTGACAACTTCTACTTTTGCCCTGCTATTAAAAAGAGGTGAAATGAAAATTTCAAAAAATAAATAATATGTCAGCATTTATTTTAAATTTCTAAAGTTATTCTATAGAATAACCTCTATCACTCCATCATCTTTCTAATTATCTTTTGTCTAAATGAATAAACTTTCAACTTAGAGTTTAAAAATATTTATCACAATGCCCACACATAAAAAAAATACAGGTGCTAAAACTATGTGCATTCTATTTACTTATATTAATGCTAGAGGATTAAGGAAAGATGAATAACGTGGGAATATTTACTAGCTAAGCTAAGATAAAACACACTTCCATAATTTCTCAAACTGTATCAACATGATTACTTTTAATCCTATATTTTTGAGTAGTAAATAAAGTTTAGGGGCTCAGAGAATTATTTCTATACGTTTAATCCTTCATTAATAAGTTTTCCAGCAGTACCTGACCCTCAACCCTACAAAGTGTTTATTTTGCATTTCTTTTTTCCTGAGAGTCTCCTTCTCAGCAGTGTCTTAGAACTGACAGTTTTGCCTGTGGTGATAAGAGCTTGAGGGCTCAGTAGCATGCTGAGTACTCCAGGGTTTCCAAAAAACAAACCAAGGCCCCACACTTCTAAAATCAGAACAGCAAGACTCTGACAAACAGCATGTAGTGTGGTGAGGTAAAAAAGAATAAAGCAGGTAAATTAATCATAATCTATCCTTACCTTTGTAAAAGATTCAGGTTCAGCTACTTTGCATAACAGTTGGCTCTTCCATTAATTGCTGGTTTGTCATTAAATTCTGGGTGGCAACCTGTAAGGAGAAATTCTGTTTATTAATGAGTTCTAAAATATGTATAAGACTTTTCTATAACTGTTCTTAGAGCAGGTTTCTAAATGCCCTGCAATTTGTCCAACTGATATGTTTAGGAACAGTTAAATTAGGAAGGGGAAAAGCCATGAAGGATTAAATGGGCCAGTCATTATCTGCCCCAGCAGCTTGTGGATGCAAATAATCATGAAGAATTTTTAAAAAAGAATTAGTGCTTTATATATACATACATATGATTTTTTCTGTAGAACCAAGAGATGAGTATTTTTTTTTCCACAATGATTAAGGAAAATCTGTTTTTTTTTTCAAGCCTCTCCACCTGTGTTTACAGATAGGATGTCATAATAGGATTAACCAGGATGTCATGGCCTCTCTCCTATAACCTCAGATATAAGAAGTGAAGTCTCTCAAAATAAACCTTCTAAATATTTCCAAGGCATCTTACATGTGTTCATGAGCATGGCGTCTCCTGCCAGTCACTGCTGCTCAGAAAGGCGTGAGCTAAGGACAGCCTTACCCAATCAGCATCTCATCTGCCGAACCACTGTCTTCTGAGTTTCTAAGATGCCAAAGCTATTTCTTTAATTAATTAATAAATTAGTTAATTAATCAAGTATTTAAATTGGGATAATTCTTTCCATTTGGATAATAAAAAGGCTGATATATATCTCTACATATTATTTATGAAATATTGCTTTATAGTTTCTGTTCTTTCTTTTTCTCTTTCATGCCCCTAATCTGCAGAATGTCAGGAACTTCTATATCAAAAATATATAAAGTGAAGCATTTATTTAAAATTTAAGAAGCATTAGGAATGACCATTAATCCATAATTAAGAATAGTCAAAAAGTTCAAACAGTTACAAAGATTTTTTAAATGAAATATACATACATCCTCATTTGAAACATTGTGACCATCTTGATTTCACAGTTGATATCTATTTATTCATAGATCAATCGCCTAGTTCTAGTTTAAGTCTATGTCTCTTCATGGTTAGTTCACTTATCTCAACTTCCTCCTTCCACAAATACATGTCACAAGGGCCTTATATGAAGCATGAGGTCCAGGGGAGCAGAAGAAGTTACAGTCTAAAGAATATCACTATACTGAACTCAGCATCTTCTCTCCCCCTCTGTCATCAGTATTTTCACTAGGTCATATACAGTGTACCTGAATCTCAGTACACTTCTCAGCCCTGAGTAAATCATATTCTACGGCCTGCTCCTTCAGTTTGCCAGACATATTCAAATCTGCCTGATTTGGCTTACATTTGAACTGTAGATCTATTGATACTAGATGAATACATTTTATTATTAACTTCAAATGTCAGTTAAGTTGGTATTTTACTCTAAAAAATGGTGACTAAAAAGTCAATGTGGGACTGGCAGCTTTGAGTTGATTATATGATTTTCCATCCCAACTAAATGTTATTAAAATGTGTAACTCAAAAGAAAAATAATCGTGAAACTATTTATTGTCTCATTCATGTTGGACTCATTATTACATTTTCAGATACTAGGAAAATATGTATAAAATAGTCTAATCAATAACCAGAACCATCAGTTCTCACTAGATTTGGTTTTCAAACACTGAATAAGTATAATTGTGTATCATTCAATCATACTCTTCTGCATTCACTGGGAACATTGTTATACAATTAAAATCAATCTAAAATGAAAAAAATTTCAGGGTCAAAATTAAAGAGGAAAACAGTCACAAAAAAAGCAAAGTAAGAAGTTTGGGTGTGTTGGGGAAGTTTCTTGTTTTGGATATGTGGCTTTGTGTAATAACTGCTTTGGTACTTTTTAACACCATCTATTGGAGCTATGCCAAAGTCTTTGACTGTGTGGATCACAATAAACTGGAAAATTCTGAAAGAGATGGGAATACCAGACCACCTGACCTGCCTCTTGAGAACCTAAATGCAGGTCAGGAAGCAACAGTTAGAACTGGACATGGAACAACAGACTGGTTCCAAATAGGAAAAGGAGTTCATCAAGGCTGTATATTGTCACCCTGCTTATTTAACTTATACGCAGAATACATCATGAGAAACACTGGAAGAAACACAAGCTGGAATCAAGATTGTCAGGAGAAATATCAATAACCTCAGATATGCAGATGACACCACCCTTATGGCAGAAAGTGAAGAGGAACTCAAAAGCCTCTTGAGGAAAGTGAAAGAGAAGAGTGAAAAAGTTGGCTTAAAGCTCAACATTCAGAAAACGAAGATCATGGCATCCGGTCCCATCACTTCACGGCAAATAGATGGGGAAACAATGCAAACAGTGTCAGACTTTAATTTTTTGGGTTCCAAAATCACTGCAGATGGTAATTTCAGCCATGAAACTAAAAGACACTTACTCCTTGGAAGGAAAGCTATGACCAACCTAAACAGCATATTCAAAAGCAGAGACATTACTTTGCCAACAAAGGTCTGCCTAGTCAAGGCTATGGTTTTTCCAGTGGTCATGTATGGATGTGTGAGTTGGACTGTGAAGAAAGCTGAGCACTGAAGAATTGATGCTTTTGAACTGCAGTGTTGGAGAAGCCTCTTGAGAGTCCCTTGGACTGCAAGGAGATCCAACCAGTTCATCCTAAAGGAGATCAGTCCTGGGTGTTCATTGGAAGAACTGAAACTGAGACTAAAACTCCAGTACTTTGGCCACCTCATGCGAAGAGTTGACTCATTGGAAAAGACTCTGATGCTGGCAGGGATTGGGGGCAGGAGGAGAAGGGGATGACAGAGGATGAAATGGCTGGATGGCATCACTGACTTGATGGACATGAGTTCGAGTGAACTCTGGGAGTTGGTGATGGACAGGGAGCCCTGGCGGGCTACGATTCATGGGGTGGCAAAGAGTCGGACACGACTGAGCGACTGAACTGAACTGATTGGAGCTATGCTTCTGTATTATGCTTCTGCTGTTTCTCTCATTTTAGTATTTTCTCACACCAGGTTAGATGAAGAGGAAAATAAAAGATATATTATCTTTAGTTTCTGTACTGTGGCTCACTATGTAAATGCAGAACTACTTTAAAGGCAAACACTACCATCACTCACTGAGAAAGAGTAACTGAATGATCAAGCAGATTATGCAGGTTCAGGAATTTCAATGCAAAAAAGAAAAAAAAATGTGCACAGGGGATCACTTAATTAACACCTTAAAAATGTGAGCAATAGCATTTTACCCTTTAATTAAGATGAAGTACTCAAAAGTGTTTAAACAATTATAATGGTAAATATTTTGAAACAAATATCTTTAAATACTGAAGGATGAGGATACTTAATTCTTTTGATGGTACTTTATCGCTATTGTACTTGAAATACAATTTTTAAATTTGTGTATACAAAATGCAAAATTTGTATAACTTGTATATAACCTCTGAATTAGGTCCATACATTTTTTACAGAATTTTTAGTGCAATATTACATTTTTCTAGACACCATTTCCAGTGTGTTCATTTGTATACTGGTTGCTGCTTCTACTAAGTCACTTCAGTCATGTCTGACTCTTAGTGACCCCATGGACTGCAGCCTACCAGGCTCATTCGTCCATGGGATTTTCCAGGCAAGAGTACTGGAGTGGGTTGCCATTGCCTTCTCTGGTACACTGGTTAGACTGCACTAAATTTAGTTGTCTTCATAATGAAATACTAATTCATATGCAGCATTACCATAGGCAGAAATCTAAGCTGGCCCTCAAGATTCTTACCACTTTGGATAGACACTCTGCAAAATCCCTAGGAACTGTGAATAAGATGAATTTCAAACTTATGATACATGGCATAAATGACATGACTTGGAGAAAGAAGACTGGGGTGAGACTTCCTTAATCATTCAAGCCCTTAAAAAGGACTGAGATTTTCCTGAAGGCAAGATTCAAAATGTGAGTGGATCATTCCTCACTAAGTCATGTCACAGAAAAACACGTGACCTCTAGGAGGTGACAATGTCAACTTTTGCTAGAAACTTCAGTCTGCAGAGTTTTGATAGCAGATAATAAAATCATTATTAATTCAGGATCATCAGATTACAGAGTGACAGCATGTCCTAGTATTGCCCTAACCCACAAAGTGACAACATTTGGAAATGGGATCTTTGGAAGGTAATTAAATTTAAAAGAGAGCATGAGGGTGGGGCCCTCCTGATAGAATTATAGGAGGAAATACTTGAGATCTTGCTTTCCTCCCTTACTCTCCCTTATTTGAGGACAAAGTCAGATATCAGCAGTCTACAAACCAGAAAGAGAGCTCTCATGAGAAAACCCACTTGCTAGCATGTTGATATTGATCTCTGGAGCCTTTAAAAATGTGAGAAACACATTTCTGTTGTTTTGACGACCTTGATGAAGGTTTAAAATATTTTTTTTCCCCCGTCTGAGCATATTAAGAGACTACCTAATTATCCTCTCCTGGTAATATAGCCTTCCCTGGTGGCTCAGACAATAAAGTGTCTGCCTACAAGGCAGGAGACCCGGGTTCAATCTGGGTCTGGAAGATCTCCTAGAGAAGAAAATGGCAACCCACTCCAGTATTCTTGCCTGGAATATCCCATGGACATAGGAGCCTGGTAGGCTACAGTGCATGGTGTTGCAAAGAGTCAGACTCTGAGCAAATTCACTTTCACTTTCAATTTGGTAATATAGCTTAGGATTATATATCACGTAATCTAAGAAAGAAAAACTTTTTGTCATATGTAATAATCTAGTTGAATCATTTAGAATCATCATTCAGATCAGATCAGTCACTCAGTCATGTCCAACTCTTTGCAACCCCATGAATCGCGGCACGCCAGGGCTCCCTGTCCATCACCAACTCCCGGAGTTCACTCAGACTCATGTCCATCGAGTCAGTGATGACATCCAGCCATCTCACCCTCTGTCGTCCTCTTCTTCTCTTGTCCCCAATCCCTCTCAGCATCAGGGTCTTTTCCAATGAGTCAACTCTTCGCATGAGGTGGCCAAAGTACTGGAGTTTCAGCTTTAGCATCATTCCTTCCAAAGAAATCCCAGGGCTGGTCTCCTTCAGAATGGACTGGTTGGATCTCCTTGCAGTCCAAGGGACTCTCAAGAGTCTTCTCCAACACCACAGTTCAAAAGCATCAATTCTTCAGTGCTCAGCCTTCTTCACAGTCCAACTCTCACATCCATACATGACCACAGGAAAAACCATAGCCTTGACTAGACGAACCTTTGTTGGCATAGTAATGTCTCTGCTTTTGAATATGCTGTCTAGGTTGGTCATAACTTTCCTTCCAAGGAGTAAGTGTCTTTTAATTTCATGGCTGCAGTCACCATCTGCAGTGATTTTGGAGCCCAGAAAAATAAAGTCTGACACTGTTTCCACTGTTTCCCCATCTATTTCCCATGAAGTGATGGGACCGGATGCCATGATCTTCATTTTCTGAATGTTGAGCTTTAAGCCAACTTTTTCACTCTCCACTTTCACTTTCATCAAGAGGCTTTTGAGTTCCTCTTCACTTTCTGCCATAAGGGTGGTGTCATCTGCATATCTGAGGTTATTGATATTTCTCCTGGCAATCTTGATTCCAGCTTGTGTTTCTTCCAGTCCAGCGTTTCTCATGATGTACTCTGCATATAAGTTAAATAAGCAGGGTGACAATATACAGCCTTGACGAACTACTTTTCCTATTTGGAACCAGTCTGTTGTTCCATGTCCAGTTCTAACTGTTGCTTCCTGACCTGCATACAAATTTCTCAAGAGGCAGATGAGGTGGTCTGGTATTCCCATCTGTTTCAGAATTTTCCACAGTTTATTGTCATCCACGCAGTCAAAGGCTTTGGCATAGTCAATAAAGCAGAAATAGATGCTTTTCTGAAACTCTCTTGCTTTTTCCATGATCCAGCGGATGTTGGCAATTTGATCTCTGGTTCCTCTGCCTTTTCTAAAACCAGCTTGAATATCTGGAAGTTCACGGTTCACGTATTGCTGAAGCCTGGCTTGGAGAATTTTGAGCATTACTTTGCTAGCGTGTGAGATGAGTGCAATTGTGTGGTAGTTTGAACCATCATTAGGTGATTTCTAACTCTGGTTTGTTCTTTAAAAGTGTTTTAGGATATTTGTGTATTTGTCTTGTGGCTGTTTGTTTTCAAAATGTTTTATTTATATATTCTTTGATATTATATTGATATCATACTAAGTGACAGAAATGAGTATTACTAAATAATTGTTGAAGAATTGAAACACACAGAACTTTAGGGTTTCACTTACAGCTATACAAGATATCTGACTTTAGTCCTGTCTAGTATTATATTATTATTATATTATTATAATTAATCTCATTATTTTGAAAGTGGCCTATTGGAGTCATAACTAGTTTTGGAACTAATAGTCAAAACAATTTAAACAATTAAAAGTTTGGAAAACTCTCAGACTAGCAATATTGAAAGAAATAATAAAAAGGTCTAAGAAACCAATCTGCACTTTCTCTCTGTGGGTACATGCATACAAACACACACCAAATACTTTGAATTGTTCTTATTCATCTTTCAAATATCAACATTTTTATGAAGACTTCTCTGACACTTACCTACAAAGATTTTTTTCCTTTTGCTGTGCTTCATAGTATTCTATCATTATACTACACTTCTTATCATAATTGAAAGTTGATGAAATATCTCTTCCTAGCACTAGTTTTTGAATCAGCTTTATTCAAATTTGTAAAATCAATATCTGGGCTCCTTGTTCTCAAGAAATATAATGAAAAATATGTGTTTATATGGGTGTGTATATATATTAGTTCAGTTCAGTCACTCAGCTGTGCCCAACTCTGTGACCCCATTGACTGCAGGATGCCAGGCTTCCCTGTTCTTTTCTAAACCCTGGAGCTTGCTCAAACTCATGTTCATCGAGTTAGTGATGCCATCCATCATTCTCTGTCATCTCCTTCTCCTCCTGTTTTTAATCCTCAATATTACACAGACATAAATAAATATATGTGTGTTGATGTATATATATATATGTGTGTGTATGTATTTTAGTATATTATTAAATACACTAAATTAAGGTTATTATCTATATTATTTGAGACCAAATAATCCATATATATTAGTGCATTTATGTCACATACTAGATTAATAATTTGTCATGGAACTGTATCTATTCATATCAATAAAAATATTTAAATCCTTTGTGAGATTGGAACACTTTCTCAGAAAGAAAACAATGGAGGTGTAAGAAAAGTTATACCAGAAAACAACAAATTAATAGATATCAAAATGATCTGCCTCAAATATTTTAGAAAATGTAGGAAAGGAAACAGTTAATTATGATAAAATGAAGTAATTGGGTGTTCATTGGTAGGACTGATATTGAAGCTGAAACTCCAATACTTTGGCCACCTGATGCAAAGAGCTGACTCATCTGAAAAGACCCTGATGCTGGGAAAGATTTAGGGCATGAGTAGAAGGGGATGATAGAGGATGAGATGGTTGGATGGCATCACCGACTCAGTGGACATGGGTTTGGGTGGACTCTGGGAGTTAGTGATGGACAGGGAGGTCTGGCATGCTGCGGTTCATGGGGTCACAAAGAGTCGGACATGACTGAGTGACTGAACTGAACTGAACTGAAGTAATTGGTAAATATGTTTAAATTATAAAGTGTAAATGATCTCTTAAGCACAATATTATATGATGTTCTCCTTATATCTGTGAGTCAGTGTATATTCTGTATAAATTTTGGTATGTTCCTGATATGAGATTTTTTAAGAGGAAAAAGAGCATACTACTCACAAACCTCAAAAAAATTCAGTGTAGCAAATTCTTTTTTAGAACATATTCACACAGTTGTGCAAAATTTTTAGTGAAAAGGATGGCTATTTTTTTAAATTACCATATGAGGTTTTTGAGGTCATGGATCAGGGACAGAACTATGAGGAAAAGGTA
This sequence comes from Bos grunniens, assembly GCF_055505025.1. Lineage (NCBI taxonomy): Eukaryota > Metazoa > Chordata > Mammalia > Artiodactyla > Bovidae > Bos > Bos grunniens. The sequence goes on from NC_141178.1 coordinate 28,618,461, forward strand.
AACAAACACTTGTTAACAGATCTGAGTTGTCAGGAATAAGCAATTATATGATATCGTTACTGCAGTCTGGCCCTACTAGCAAAATATCTGACCTCTTTTACAGGTTTATATTTGTGTTTTCAGTCTGTCTATTCCCAGAATGATATTTTCTTCAAAGTTTGTGTATGCAGCACCCTAACAGTTTAATCATTTTTCTTTTGTTAAATATATGTTCATATCATACATACACAGAACTCTGTATCACAAAGTACATTTTTTTTTTTGTCTTGGGGGATAAAAGTTTGTAAAGTATTGTGGTCCGATCTAATAAGCAGGACAAAAATCCAGAGACACCATTCTTTTCTGTTTTAAATACCTATATCTCCACTGAACTCACATTATAATTATAAAATGAGTTAATTCTTCTAATAATATTTCATTTAATTGTTAAAGTCAACACACAGATTTCCAGGAGATAATGACATACTCTTTAGTTTCATCTTCTGTATACATTATTTCCCTACTATGTGCTTCATATGACTGGAAAAGAAGAAAGACTTTTTTGAAAAAAAAAAAAAAGAGCATTAAGTTAGCTTTAGAGATAAAAGATGCCATTCATTATAGGTGACAAAAATTCATGATGCTTCTGAAGAATAGTAAGAAATGAGAATTTACTTCACATAAGACCCCCTTTCACTGATTTCTTCATAGTCTGTCTGATTGTACCTTACGAACTAACTCTTAGTCTTATGTATCTAGGTTTCCAATAAACAGAGTAGAAAGTGACTGCTCAACCTAAAAGCAAGGAACTAGAAAGTCACATTAAACTGTGGCAAAAAGCAAAATAAAATAAATTTTAAAAATCAGAATATTCATTTGTCCTTAAAGTAGAAAGGAAAAGCTCATCTTGGCAGAACATTTTGCTTTAAGGAACTGACGTTATTGAATGAGATGTTATGACTTGGTTTTCATGAAGATAACAACCAATGATTTCCGACATACTTTAGTTACAGTTACTGTACTCACCTCAGTCTTAAAGTTCTAAAAATCTAGTAACTATTTGCTAATTTCTAAGAAAATAAAAACTTGATTCTAAATTTTAAATAAGGGCAAATAATATTGGTGGTATTGGTTGGTTTAGTTGCTAAGTCCAGTCCGACTCTTCATGACTGTATGCTCTGCAGCCTGTCAGTCTCCTCTGTCTATGGGATTTCCCAGGCAAGAATACTACAGGGAGTTGCCATTTTCTACTCCAGGGGATCCCACGGCTCCTGCATTGGCAGGTAGATTCTTTATCACTGAGCTACCTGGGAAGCATATATATATATATGAGTGAGTGAGTGAAAGTTGCTCAGTCGTGTTCGACTCTTTGCGACCCCATGGACTATTTAGTCCATGGAATTCTCCAGGCATGCTGGAGTGGGTAGCCTTTCCCTTCTCCAGGGGATCTTTCCAACCCAGGGATTGAAACTAGGTCTCCTGCATTGCAGGTATTTACCAGCTGAGCCACAGGAGAAGCTCAAGAAAACTGGAGTGGGAAGCCTATTCCTTCTTCAGTGAATCTTCCCACCCAGGAATCAAGCTGGGGCCTCCTGCAGTGCAGGCAGATTCTTTACCAACTCAGATATCAAGGAAGCCCATATATGTGTGTGTGTGTGTTTGTGTATACACATACTTATATACATACTTTTGTATATATTTATGTTGTTTGAGAATTATTTACCTTTCATAGAAGCAACTTCTTTCCTCCAGAGAAACTCTGTATTAACAGTGTATGGGAATCCCTTTTTTTCCTAAGTTTATTTAAAATATTATGATATATTCTTGAAAACATTTTATTCTCCACTGAGGCACCATGGTTGATTAGATGTCCTTTCTATTTGATCTGTCTTTATAACCCTAAAGCTCCCTTTGCCTATTTTTTATTATGAAAAAAAAAACACTGTGTTTATTGAATTATTTGCCTGTTTCAAGTAGGCACTGTAGCATTTTAAAAGGAAAGGCTGAAGTGTTGCACTTAAGATCTTCACTGCTTCAGAGCCAAATGTTGGAAACATGGCAGATTTTGGTTTGTTAACTTAGGTACATACATAAATTGTAGATGCCTCAGATAATGATTCCTGTTACTACTCTAACAAAATGCTGTTGTAGGGTTATTTTTGAAGATTTGCCCTGATCATAAATAATACATGTCCAATATAAAATTATCAGTTCATTCTCTGTATGAAAATAATTTGTGTCACTTTATACTAAGTACATGTAAAATCTGAACACCATACTTGATTCATCCCAAGCATTATTATTTTGAATCACAACTATCTTTAAAATTTCCCATCAGCTGTATTTCTATAATGTTTAGAAACTAATCTAAAACATCATACATGTATCTCTTTATTCCTCTAAGAGCCTTACAGCTGTTCTCCTTAAGCACAGAGCTTGTTTTCCATTTAATCTATTATTTGTCATAAAGTCATATCATTTTTCCTTGTAACACTAACTCCCTAATTTAAGATGGCAAACTAAATAAGTATAACATGTCACACTTTAACCCTAAACAACATAAATGGATTAAAATATATTTTAAAAATAAGCAAATTCTGGAATTTAAGAAACCACATTAGCAATTTATGGTAATTTTTATAAATCTTTAAAAGATAGAAGAGATTACATAAAATATTGGGAGAAAATAAGACCAAAAGCTAGTAGGTAAGATTTCCAGGATGTTTTGGATAAACAGTAGAAGTTTGAAAAGGGTGAAAGCTCAGAATTAACTAAGATAGGATCCATTACTGTCAATATATTTAAGGTGATGTGGTCTATTTTCAAAGATAATCCAGTCTCATTATTATGCAATGATTACACAACCCCTACACATTCCCTATTTATAGTAATGTGTATCAGGAGTGAACTTTCACACTGACTATGCAAACACTGGGGTCAGAGAGGCAGGTGGTCATCTCTAAGAAGTTAAACACTGGTAAGCCCAACCAAATCACATACCATCTTTCCTGCATAATTATTAGAGAGGTCTTATGATCAACAGATGCAGTAATCATAATGAGGAAAAAATAATTTGATTATTTATATGAACATGTAAGTTAGAATCACCATTGATTTGATGAATACCAAAACAAGAAAGAAGAGAAAATAAATTAACAAGTGAAAATTCAATACCTAAATAAAGATAATAGAGAAGAGTTTAAAATTAGCACATCTAATAATATAAGAAGGATAAAAGTTGCTTCATTTTCATCAAATATTAGATAGCTGATTATGAGTGCTAAACAGAAACAGACAGAGCTCAGGAAAGCTACAATGCGATAACTGAAACCCCAAACTCAACAGATTTCCTGTGTACCTTAATGGACATAGAGAGAGAGTGATTTAGTAAGCTGGAAAGTAAATGGATGGGTTTTTTTCAGGATAAAATTAAAATACAAAACAAGAGGAGAAATAAGATATTTTGAAGATATTCATAGAAATAGTAATGAGAAATGAATTCATAGAAATGAGAAATGAAAACTGGAACTACAAAAGAAAGATAAGTAGATAAGAGAAAGGATGTCCATTTACTCTTGAAAAATTGGTAGAAAAATGTTTTCTGAGGTAAGTTAATGAAGTTTTGCTATGCCAGAATAAACAATGAACCAAAATACAGAAAATTATTGTATATAAAAAAAGTCAAAAAGAAAAGAAGCTGATAAAAGTAATTTTACTTTTATTCTTTTTTTAAATTTAAATTTACAAAACAGTCTTTTGTATTTTTATTCTTATAATTGTTAACATGCCAATACACAAAATCTCTTAGTTGAGTCCTACTGGGTAACTGTGCTTGGAAATTTATAATTATTTAGATTTACAAAGGTAAAAGGAATTATCTTAACACTTTACTTTTGAGAAGTAGAGAACCAGGGTAAATTAAATTCAAAAGAGATCACGAGACAATAAATTAATTAAAAGTTAGAGAAGAAAACCAATAAAACTAGAGAAAGGGAAAACAATTAAAAAATTAATAATACTACAGAATGATTCTAAAATAGGGTCAATAAAATTTATAAAACTCTAGCCAAGAATAACAGAGCAAAAAGAGAAAAATTACAAGTCAGCAGTACAAGTCCGTAAAAGAGAAGCTATTATACTGATCTAGTTGATATTAAAAGGATAACAATGGAATAATCCAAAAAGCTCTACATCCACAAATTTTATAACTTAGAAATAGTAGATCATCCTTTAGAAAGGTGCAAACTATCAAAACTCACATGAGAAAAAATAGCCCTATCCTATCAAAAACACTGATTAATAGTTTAAAATGCTAAAAAAAAATAAAGAAAGAAAGAAAGAAAGAAAGAAAAAGAAAAGCATCAGGTCCAGCTGGTTTTACTGGTGAATTTTCTTAAATAGTTGTGAAAGAAATAATTTGATCTATAATATCCCTCAGAATATACAAGCAGAAGGTGAGCTCACTAATTATATGACACTGCAATGGCCTCATAATGAAATAAAATAAAGACATTACAAGGAAGGAAAACTAAAGACATATCTTCCATGATCTCCCATGAACATAACTGCAAAACACTTCAATAAAATCTTAGTAAATATATGTTCTATATTTAAAAGTGATTATACACCAGTGGTCGTGTATGGATGTGAGAGTTGGACTGTGAAAAAAGCTGAGTGCCAAAGAATTGATGCTTTTGAACTGTGGTGTTGGAGAAGACTCTTAAGAGTCCCTTGGACTGCAAGGAGATCCAACCAGTCCATTCTAAAGGAGATGAGTCCTGGGTGTTCTTTGGAAGGAATGATGCTAAAGCTGAAACTCCAGTACTTTGGCCACCTCATGTGAAGAGTTGACTCATTGGAAAAGACTCTGATGCTGGGAGGGATTGGGGGCAGGAGGAGAAGGGAACGACAGAGGATGAGATGGCTAAATGGCATCACTGACTCGATGGACATGAGTTTGAGTGAACTCTAGGAGTTGGTGATGGACAGGGAGGCGTGGCGTGCTGCCATTCATGGGGTCGCAAAGAGTCAGACACAACTGAGCGACTGAACTGAACTGAAACACCATGCCCAAATGGAGTTTATTCTAGGTTTACAAAGCTGGTTCAACATGGGAAATTCAATTAATGAAATCCCGTACAGACTGGACAAGAAAAAATATATATGATCATGTTAATACATAGTTTTCTTTTGCACAAAATCCCAAACAGTTATGTTGTAAACTGAATGTTTATGTCTCTCCCAAATGCATGCATTGAAACTCTGCCCTCCAATGTGGTATTACAGGATCGAGGGCCTTTGGGAAGTAATTCAGTCATGGGGGTGAAGTGAGCTCTATCAGACACCATATCTACTGGAGACTTTAACTTAGATTTCTCAACCACCAGAATTGTGAGAAATAAATTTCTGTGTTTATAAGCCACTCAGTCTATGATATTCTGTTCCATTAGCCCAAATAAACTAAGAGAGTATCCATGACAAAAGTTATCAGTGATTATGGATAGAGGAAACCCTTAAATTATCAAAGATTATTTATAAAATCATACATTTAACAACAAATTTAATAGTGAGAAACTAGGTGCTTTCCTCCAAAGATCATGAACAAAACAAGCTGTCTTCTCTCACTACTCCTAGTTAACACTCAACTAGAATTCATAAGTAGGAAAATACAACAAGAAAGCAAATGTATACAGATTGGAAATCAAAAAACAAAAAAGCAAATAAAACTAACCCCAAATTATCTTTATTTGGAGAAGACTCTTAAGAGTCTTCTCCAACACCACAGTTCAAAAGCATCAGTACTTCGGTGCTGAGCCTTCTTCACAGTCCAACTTGTTAGGTAGTTAGAATGGGAAACAGGAGTCCAGAATAGCGGTGGCTAAAAGACAAGGAAGGGAAAAGCCTGCGAAAATAGAACAAAGGAAGGTCCGAGGACCAGAGTAAGGACCTCAGGTAGAACAAACAACACTCCTGGCTAGCCCAATTTACATAGGGTAGGCCCAGGGAGAGGGAAAAACATATAAAAAGAGGAGCCAAAAGGCTGGGGTCTCTCGCTGTCCTGCACTGGCACATTCCCCTACTCTCTTCTCTTCATGTCTGTGGGTTGGCATGCCCTCCCGCCTCAAAGATGGATTTTTCTGCTATTTTCTAAATAAAATAGAGCTGTAACATGAAGCTGTAACACTGATCTGTCTAAGAGCATAACATGATCTGTCCAAGACCCGAGATCTGTGACGCCCCAAGGGCTTTAATGTCCGTCACTCCAAATCTTTTTTGTGATGAGACAGAACTGAGGAGCATACACTCACCTGACAGACTGATAAGCAAATATGTTAATACACAAACATATTAAACACTGTTAATATGCAAGTTCTTCCCAAATTGAGCTATAGATTCAGTATAATCTCAATTAAAATATTAGAAAGCTATTTTGTAGATATTGACAGAACAATTCAGTATTTATTTGTAAATAAAATATATAAAATAATCAATATAATACTGGGAAAGTAAAGTAAGTTTGGAGGACCAGTCAATTTCATAACTTACTGTAAAGCTACTGTAATTAAATTTTGGTGTGGCATTGGAAAAAGAATAGATACAATAATTAATGGAATAGAATAGAAATCTGAGAAACAGACCCACACAAATTTGGTCTGTTTCTATATGATAAAGGTACAATGACAATCCAATGGAGAAACGATAACCTAATAAATGATGCTGGGAAAATTAAATGTCCCTACATTAAAAAAAAAAAAAAGAATCTAGACACATGCCTAACATCTTTAATGCAAATTGGCCTTCATGTAAAGTGTAAAACTATATAATTTTAAAAGACAACATAGGAGAGAATTTAGGTGGACTAAGGTATGTTGATGAATTTTTAAAATACATTGTGAAAATTTAATGAATGGAAAAAAAATAAGTTGATCTGACCAAAATTCAAATATTTTGTTCTTTAAAAGCTGTAGTTAGAATAGTAAGAACAAAGAGGTGATTAAATACCTTACAGAAATTGTCCAAGGCTCAACCAGAATTATAGCTCAGATTTGCCTGATTTCAAAGTTTTGTCTTCTAACTTATTTTATGTTGTAATAACATATTTAAATATATGTCACAGTTATTTTTTAAAATACGTTGAGCAGTATGTTTTTATTCACTTTGACTCACTTTAGATTTATATTTCAGTAAAGGAAATTAAATCCTTCCCTGGTGGCTCAATGGTAAAGAATCTGCCTGCCAAGCAGAAGACATGGGTTCAGTCCTGGAGTAGGAAATGTCAACCCACTCCAGTATTCTTGTCTGGGAAATCCCATGGGCAGAGCAGACTGGCAGACTACAGTTCTTGGGGTTGCAAAGAGTAGGACACAGCTTAGTGACTAAACAACAACAACAAAGGAAAATAAAAACCATTCTAGGTATTTTAAAAAGAATGAACTTTACAGAGTTAACTAAGAACTTATATAAAATAAACAAGCTAGAGAAGCAAAAGCCAGAGGTTTGGGGCTGCATTTTGTGGTTGAATCTAGCTACCTGAATGACAGAAAATCTCTGTTCCTCCCAAAGGCTAGAGGACTCCAAGAACTCTCTGTCAAGTTTACAGTCAATGTTGCCCTGCAGTTCTACTGCACCCTGCATATAGGCGTAGATGTTTCACAAGAAGAGGGATCTATGCCTCACATCTGCCTCTAAATCTAAAAGTCATTGACAGGGTATGCATTTCTCCTGATGTTTTGGCAATAATGTTTATTTTCTACTTGATTTTTATGCATATTTTCTGAATAGTTCAGGTTACTGTGCTCAGCCTGAAAAATATTACTTGCTTCAAATCCATGATTCTCACTGTATCAATACTGCACTATGATTTAAACTTCAAAAGATCTCATAAAGCTTCAGGAGAACATAGATAGTAATGAATAGTATACTGATAGGCCCAAGGAATAGAGACTATTAAGAGGGTAAAGTAAGCAAGAGAGTTTTTCCTTCTAAGGTAAGTATTTTCACTAGCACTGGATAATCATATACATAAACTGGAGACACTTACCATGTTTATTCAGGTAGTAATTAATGGAGATGAGGAATCAACTTTTAAGTTGGCCTTTACTCTGAAACTTTTACTCCATATTCCTTAAGGTAAAACATACTGACTGAGACTCCCTATGGGTTGTATTTGGAGAAGGCAATGGCACCCCACTCCAGTACTCTTGCTTGATAAAACCCACGGACGGAGGCGTCTGGTAGGCTACAGTCTGTGGGGTCTCGAAGAGTCCCACACGACTGAGCGACTTCACTTTCACTTTTCACTTTCCTGCATTGGAGAAGGAAATGGCAGCCCACTCCAGTGTTCTTGCCTGGAGAACCCCAGGGACGGGGGAGCCTGGTGGGCTGCCATCTATGAGGTCACACAGAGTTGGACCGACTGAAGCGACTTAGCAGCAGTAGCAGCAGCAAGGGTTGTATTGTTGTAAGTTAGAGATTATAATGTCTCCAATAATCAAGAACCAATATCAAGGAAAGGATAAATATTGCTGCTCATGTGGCCAAGGATCAAATAGCAAGTTTTCAAATGGTCTAATATTATTTTTAGATTATGTTTCAAATGAACGTTTCTTCCTTAGTTTTTCAAATTATGCATAGAAAAACATCTTGATGTAAAACCTGATAATGCCTCATCAAATTCTATTATGTATTTAATTAAGATATTAATGAGATAACTCTAAAATTGAATGAGAGATTAACTTACTAGCTTATCACTAATAGCCAAAATTATTAGAACTACTGTTCACTTTCTTGCATCACATAGCACTTGGTAAATTTTCACTTACTGTTTAAAATACTCAATTATTTTAGAAATCTCCCTGTATATCTTCTTTTTTTATTTATTTATTTATTTATTTTTCTCTAATTTTATTTTATTTTTAAACTTTACATAATTGTATTAGTTTTGCCAAATATCAAAATGAATCCGCCACAGGTATACATGTGTTCCCCATCCCGAACCCTCCTCCCTCCTCCCTCCCCATACCATCCCTCTGGGCCGTCCCAGTGCACCAGCCCCAAGCATTCAGCATCATGCATCGAACCTGGACTGGCAACTCGTTTCCTACATGATATTTTACATGTTTCATTGCCATTCTCCCAAATCTTCCCACCCTCTCCCTCTCCCACAGAGTCCATAAGACTGTTCTATACATCAGTGTCTCTTTTGCTGTCTCGTACACCGGGTTATTGTTACCATCTTTCTAAATTCCATATATATGCGTTAGTATACTGTATTTATGTTTTTCCTTCTGGCTTACTTCACTCTGTATATCTTCTAAGAACCATTAAGAAATGGCTCATTTAACCTTTGTAAAACACAATTTAATTTCAAACATAGCATTTTGCTTATTCTGAAACTGCGATCATTTAACATCCTTCATGTTTAAGTTTAACAGAATCTACTTTATGGAAACAGCTATGTTAAAAATAAAAGACTGGTGTACATAACTTGTTTACAAGTTGTTTCCCTGATGTCAGTTTTACATTTAAATTGAAACATTAACAATGGTGTTACTAAATTCAATTCATATATTTTTAAAAGCAAATTGGTTTAACTAAAGAATTATACCTTGACATCAGTAGAAATTAATGTTTTAAAAATAACATAAGATTTTTCTTACACTGGGCAAATCTAAGAGATTTTAATAAAAGCAAATCATGGAAATTAGAAACTATAAAATGTATATATATAAATATTCAAGTTAAATTATAAGATTAAAATAGAAGAAACAGAAATATATATAAAAGCTTATTGTTTTTAACATAAATCTAGAAATATGATTTAGAAACAGATTAATAACAATTTATTTTATATTAATTATCTACACAGTTAAGGTGTTTTTTAAATACACAGGGAAAATAATAAGAGAAGAAAACATTCCAACACAATGTAAAGGGTCGAAAATTAAAATTATAAATTATATACAACTTTTGTAATATGCATCTAATAATCTTGACCTTATAAAGCAGAAATCCCACTTCTTGGTATATATTCAGAGAAAATGAAGTTAGGACCTCAAACACATATTTGTACTCTCATTTCCCTTTTAGCATTATTTGTAATGACCAACATATGAATAAAACCTAAATATCCATCAACATACAAATGAAAAATATAATATATGTAATAAATAAATATTTATAAACATATAATGAAATATAATTATTTTTTTCAAAAAGAAGAAAATTTGCCATTTGTAACAACATGGATAAACTTGGAGGACATTATGCTAAGTGAAATATGCTGACAACCAAAGAAAAATATTGTAGGCTTTCCAGGTGGTGCTAGTGGTAAAGAATCTGTCTACCAGTGCAGGACACATAAGAGATGTGAGTTCAATCCCTAAGTTGGGAAGATTCCCCTGAGGATAGCATGGCAACGCACTCCAGTATTCTTGCCTGAGGAATCCCAAAGACAGAGGAGCCTAGGCGACTACAGTCCATGGGGCTGTGGAGAGTAGGACACGACAGAGCACCTCACTTTACCTTATAAGTGGAAACTAACTCAAACTCACAAAAACAGGAAGTAGGGTGTTGGTTATCAGGGATTGTGGGAGGAAAAAATGAAAAGATGTTGGTCAAGGGGTTCAAAGTTTCAGTTTTTCAAGATGAATTTGTTCTACAGATCTAATATAGAGCAGTTTGACTGTTGGTTATAATAGTGTATTGTGTAACTGAGATTTGCTGAGAGGGTAGGTCATAAATGATAAAGTAAAATAAAGAAAGAAAAAAGGAAAAAAAAGGAAGGATGGAAGGGCAAAAAAGGTAACTGTGAGGTGATCGATATGTTAATTAGCTTGATTCTGACAATTATATCAGATGTGTATATTATAGTCCCATCTTAAATACGTACAATTTTAATTTGCTGTTTATATTTCAATAAAGTTGGTAAAAAAAAATCAAATTAAAAAGTGGTCAAAAGATATGAACAGACAACTCACTAAAGAAGACAGACAGATGGCAAATAAACACATGAGAAGATGCTCACCATCATAAAGCATTTGAGAATTACAAATTTAAACAATGGGATACCATTACACAGCTCTTAGAATATCTAACATCCAAAATACTGACAAGATTGAAGACTTAGGAGGAACTGGAACAACAGAAACTAATTCATTGCTTGTAAGAATGCAAAATGATACAGCCACTTTGGAACATAGTTTGACAATTTCTTTCCAAGTTAAATATAGGCTTGCCATACGGTCCAGTGATTACACACCTAGACTATTACCTGAACGTGCTGAAAATTTATTTTCACAAAAACCTGAACACAAATGTTTAAAACATCTTTATTCATAATTGCTAGAAGCTAGAAGCAATCAAGAGGTCCTTCAACAGGTGAATCGATAAACTGTGGTACATCAATACAATAGTACATTATTCAGTGATAAAGATAAAAGAACTATTAAGTCACTAAAATGCACACAGGAACCATAAACACATATTCCTAAGTGAAAGAAGCTCTCCTGAAAAGGTATTTATATTTAGTATGTGATTCCAAATAAATGACACTCTGGAAAAGAGATTGTAAAAGCAGTAAAAATATCCAAGATTGCAAGGAGAGATGTAGGAGGGATGAACAGATACAACACAGGGCATTGTTAAGGCAATGAAACTGTTCTGTAAAATACTGTAATGGCAGATACATGACATTATACATTTATCAAAACCAACAGAATGGTAGCCCAACACAAATAATGAACCCTCAAGCTGGAATCAAGATTGCTGGGAGAAATATCAATAACCTCAGATATGTGGATGGCACCGCCCTTATGGCAGAAAGTGAAGAGGAACTAAAAAGCCTCTTGAGGAAAGTGAAAGAGGAGAGTGAAAAGGTTGGCTTAAAGCTTAACATTCAGAAAACGAAGATCATGGCATCCGGTCCCATCAGTTCATGGGAAATAGATGGGGAAACAGTGGAAACAGTGTCAGACTTTATTGTTTTGGGCTCCAAAATCACTGCAGATGGTGACTGCAGGCATGAAATTAAAAGACACTTGCTTACTCATTGGAAGAAAAGTTATGACCAACTTAGATAGCATATTGAAAAGCAGAGACATTTCTTTGCCAACAAAGGTCCGTCTAGTCAAGGTTATGGTTTTTCTTGTGGTCATGTATGAATGTGAGAGTTGGACTGTGAAGAAGGCTGAGCGCCAAAGAATTGATGGTTTTGAACTGTGGTGTTGGAGAAGACTCTTGAGAGTCCCTTGGACTGCAAGGAGATCCAACCAGTCCATTCTAAAGGAGATCAGCCCTGGGATTTCTTTGGAAGGAATGATGCTAAAGCTGAAACTCCAGTACTTTGGCCACCTCATGCAAAGAGTTGACTCATTGGAAAAGACTCTGATGCTGGGAGGGATCAGGGGCAGGAGAAAAGGGGACGACGGAGGATGAGATGGCTGGATGGCATCACTGACTCGATGGATGTAAATTTGAATGAACTCCGGGAGTTGGTGATGGACAGGGAGGCCTGGCATGCTGCTATTCATCGGTTCACAAAGAGTCAGACATGACTGAGAGACTGAACTGAACTGAACTGAACTGAATGTAAATTATGCACTTCAGTCAATAATTATGTATCGATATTTGCTTATCATTTTAACACATGTAGCACACAAGAGCAAGTTGTTAATAAATAGTGGAAATCACAAAGATTCAAAATGAGTATCTGGAAATCTCAGCATTCTCCACTCAATTTTTCTACAAACCAAAAACTACTCTAAAAATGCTTTTAATAATTAAAAAATATATAAAGGAAATGATTCAACTTTGCTGTATATGCATTTTATCCTTAGAATAAAAAGTGAAACTTTTGAAAATGTTAAGAATCAGACCTAATTGGTGACTAAACCAAAGGATGTGACACAACTTGTAGACTTTTTCATTTTGTTCTGACTTCATATTTATGAAGGTCTTGCAGAGCTTGCTTACTGTGTTTTCATCTTTACTGCTTTTGTATTACACACAAATAAATACTCTTATCCTTGTTTATCATTTGCATAACAGGTGCTTTGAAGATTTTCTTTATGTTTTTTCCCTTTAGGTGACAATGAGTTTCCTCTGATTAATCCACATTCTTTTCAATTTTATCTGAAAACTTAAACTAGACATCTGGCTGCTGTTAGGAATGAACCAAAGGCTAATAAATACAGAGCAAAACTGTTTATCTCTTCAAGTGAATTCTGTTAGGTAGTTAAAGTAGGGAATAAGGAGTCCAAAATGGTGGTTGAGAAAAACAGTGACTAGAAAAAAACTGACAAAGCAACAAAGAAAGGGAGAAGCCTGCAGAAAGGGGAAGTCTTGGACTGGAGTGACATGCCCAAATAAGCTCCCTTCCCTGATTGGTCTTGAATACATGTGGGTACAAGCCCTAATTTGCTTGGGGAATAACCAATCAAGCCCCCAGAACCACCAAAGGGAAGAGACAAAAGTATAAAAAGGGAAGTCCAAAAGTTGAGACTACTTCTAAGGGGGTTGATCCACTTTCATGTTTCCTGAGTGTATTGCAGGCTACCTTCTCCTGCCTTCTTGAGCTCTAACTAGTCTGCCACGACAATCCTTTGTAAAAACAAGTCAAAGACCTTGAGAAAATACTGCTTGCTGCCTGCTTAGTAAATCCTGCCTGTTTAGCTATAACTAGTCTATCGTTCTAATTCCTTACTACAAGGAAACAAAAACTGAGGGTGAAAAAGTAACCTGACAATTCTATCTAGGATCTTGCCTTCTTGTTAAAATGGTACTTCAAACCAAGTCATCTGTGAGGAAGTAACTGTTCTTATTCAACATATTTGAGCTGGCCCTTCCATACTCTCTTATCCATACCATAAAATTTGTTAAAAGGAGTGTATGCCTATGTGCTCAATCATGTCTGACTCTTTGTGACCCCATGGACTATAGCCTGCTGGTTCCTCTATTCATGGAATTTTCCAGGCAAGAATACTAGGGTAGATTGTCATTTCCTCTGCCAGGGGATCTTCCCAACCCAAGGACTGAACTGGTATCTCTTGTGTCCCCTGCATTGGCAGGTAGATTCTTTACCAACTGCGTCATCTGGGAAGCCCTCCAAAGGCATTTGTCAGTTAGTTAAGGGCTCAAAGAAACAAAATAAACTGGAATTGCTTATAAAACATTTAAGTTTTTGGTGTGTTTTTCTATAACATTTATATACTGATGTTTAAATCCACCTCCATTGTGGTTTAGATATTCCGTCATATCTTTACTTGTATGTGTATTTATATTTGCAAGAGAGTGTACTTTTGTGTGAATTTAAAATTTTAAGTGGTTGCTTATCAAAACAAGCACCTAAAACATTCAAAACTATTGACTTTATTCTAGAAAATTTCCTAACGTTACAGCTTCAGTGGCTAGATGCTTTGAGCCCCTAAACTGCAAAAGAGACTTATTCAGCTGGCTATATGGATTACCACTTAGGAGGATATATGAAATCTGAAGTCATAGTAACTATTCTGTCCTTGCTAAATTCAGCCACTTGGCACACTTATCAGATGTCACTTTCTAGATTAACCATTCTTCTTTAACATGTGAGAATGACCCTTTTTGATTTAACAAAATAGAAATTTAGTCATTGACATGATTAGAAAAAGAGGGGTTTTGGGTGAGAATGACCTGAAACGTTAGATCAATATTTCTTGGACTCTCTCTTTTATCTTTGCTTCTCTCCAAGTATTTATTTCCTACTCTTACTGCACTAATCTGGAATGATAGCTGTAGGAAACTTATGAACATCTCTATAAAATATTATGACTAAAGAGAAAAGATTATGCACTTCAATTTGAAGAATTTCAGGAGAAATTTGAGTCACAGTCTTTTAGACTCATCACTGTATCCAGAAAGGAGAGATTCTCTGACTCCTCTAACTTGATCAAAGGAACTATAACTCATTCAGAATCTTATTACTACGTGTAACCACAAAATTGATAAACTACTGTTTTACCCATAGAGATTTTTGTCTTTAAGATAAAAACTTTGAATTCTGATGAAGTAGAATAAGTACCTTTAGTGAGAGGCACTTTAAGATTCATCCTAGCACTGATTAAGACAAAATTGAATACTCTATACAAAAGACCTAACCTGAATATTGGACAGGTTTATTTTTGAATTGGGTGTACATTGCAATTAAAGAACAGGATTTAAGTACTTGAAACTGAAAACTGTGTAATCAGCTATCCAAATAATAATAATGGTAGCATCCACCTGGTAAAGTTGGCTTCCCATGTAACTCAGTAAATCTGAGTGCCAAATGCAGGAGATGCAGGTAAAGAATCTGCATGGCAATATAGGATATGTAGGAGACCTGGGTTCAACCCCTGGATTGGGAAGATCCCTGGAGGAGGGCACTGCAACTCACTCCAGAATTCTTGCCTGGGAAATCCCATGGACAGAGGAATCTGACAGGCTACAATTCAGTTCAGTTTAACTCAGTTCAGTTGCTCAGTTGTGTCTGACTCTTTGTGACGCCATGGAATGCAGCACACCAGGCCTCCCTGTCCATCACCAACTCCTGGAGTTTACTCAAACTCATCCTTTGTCGTCCCCTTCCCTTCCTGTCTTCAATCTTTTCCAGCATCAGGGTCTTTTCAAATGAATCAGTTCTTTGTATCAGGCGGCCAAAGTATTGGCTATACAGTTCAAGGGGTGGCAAAGAATCAGACATGACTTAGTACTAAGCATTCATGCTTGCCTGATAAATTGGCAACTATAGTCTTTCTCACTATTTAGCTTTTGGTCCTAATGTTCTAGCACGAGAAAATAATTATTTTGATGAAGAAGTAATGTTAGTGCTCACAGAATTAGAATTTTACCTTTTCTCTTTCTTCATGCAGTATTTGAAATAAATAAAAAAATAGAGATGACTTTGTCAACTGAATTCCAAGAGACTTAGCTATAACTGATAACAAAATGAGGTAAAAATACAATAACCAGTTTTAAGAAATGTATATAACATCAATGTTAATGTGTTAAGAAGTTATATTTTAACTTGAAATGACTCAATTATCTAAAAATGTACTAAAGTCTTGAATTGCACTTTACAAAGAATTTGTATATAAGTAAAATATTTATTTTACTCATATTTTACTCATTAGGAAAATGCATATAGATGTAAAAAGAAAGGTTAACTTTCATTGAATTTCATATTTATAAACAGAATTGCCATTTATTTCTATATCTAAGAGAAATTTTCAAAATTCACTCTCAGTAACTTATTCTAAAGTTTAAAATATACTTCAGTTATAAATGAAAAGATCTGTGGAAATATCACTCACTGGATTAAGTTCACTAAACACATATATTTTTGGTTTGCACAGGGTGAAGTGTTATTCAAGGATGTGGAAAATCAGATTTTTTTTTTTCATTTTAGAAAGGGCTTTGTGATACATTAAAGCTACATCTGATAAATACCACATAACTCTTAACATACTGGACACAAAAGAAGTTCTACTGAATTTAATTAAATATTATTAAGCTGATTTATGTAAATAATGCAACTACACATAGTTTTTTTTTTTTTTTCTTCTACTTGCTTGATGTGGTTTATATCACATTCATGAATTTGTTTCATTATTGAAAAATCGAAACTTCTCTGGAGTGACATGGCACACTACAAAGAGTTTTACAATAACTTTCAGAAATCATTAAATATCCAGGACTTGGTGCAATTGTAAATCTGCCAGGCTGACCTCATCAACAGAGTTTCTCATTAGCACACAAACAAGTCAAGACTGATTACTGATTCAGGGTTCAGTTCAGTTGCTCAGTCATGTCCAACTCTTTGCGACCCCATGAATCGCAGCACGCCAGGCCTCCCTGTCCATCACCAACGCCCAGAGTTCACTCAGACTCATGTCCATCGACTCAGTGATGCCATCCAGCCATCTCATCCTCTGTCGTCCCCTTCTCCTCCTGCCCCCAATCCCTCCCAGCATCAGAGTCTTTTCCAATGAGTCAACTCTTCGCATGAGGTGGCCAAAGTACTGGAGTTTCAGCCTCAGCATCAGTCCTTCCAATGAACACCCAGGACTGATCTCCTTTAGGATGGACTGGTTGGATCTCCTTGCAGTCCAAGGGACTCTCAAGAGTCTTCTCCAACATCACAGTTCAAAAGCATCAATTCTTTGGCACTCAGCTTTCTTCACAGTCCAACTCTCACATTCATACATGAGCACTGGAAAAACCATAGCCTTGACTAGATGAACCTTTGTTGGCAAAGTAATGTCTCTGCTTTTCAATATACTATCTAGGTTGGTCATAACTTTCCTTCCAAGGAGTAAGCGTCTTTTAATTTCATGGCTGCAATCACCATCTGCAGTGATTTTGGAGCCCCCCCAAATTTAGACACTGGCAAATGTTACTCTAAGGATGATGACTCAAGGATCTAGATCAAGTGAACTTTCAGCTTCTGAAACAGCATGCCATTACTGAAAACTATAAAATGTATATAAAATTGCAAATGACTGGATATATTTCCCTTTGTCTCCCAATCATTCTAGCCTCACTTAAAAAGATTTCTTTGAAGTTCTGTATTCAATACAGATTTTGATAATGAGAAACTTCTATTCCAAGAATCTAGAGTAATGGATTTATTGCAACTTGTAACTAATTTAAGAATGAACAGAAGACATGAATAGTCATTTTTCCAAAGAAGATAAACAGATGGACAACAGGCAAATAAAAAGATGTTCAGCATTGCTAATCATCAAGGAAATGCATATTAAAACCAAAATGAGGTATCACCTCAAACATGTCAGAATGATTATCATTAAAAGGTCTACAAATAACAAATGTTAGTGAGGATGTGGACAAAGGGGAATCCTATTACACTGTTAGTAAGGATGTAAATTAGTGCAACTACTCTGAAAAATTGTATGGAAGGTTTCTCAAAAAGAAAATAAATAAATAAAAATAGAATTACAATATGATCCAGTAGTTCCATTCCTGGATATTTATCTACAGAAAATGAAAACACTAATTCAAAAAGATAAACACATTCAGTGTTCATAGTAGCATTATTTACAATAGTCAAAATAATAATGAATAAAGAGGACATGGTGTATATATATAACATATACAATGGAATAATAACATATACAATGGAATAACAACATGGATGAACTTACTGAGTATTACTCTTAGCAAAATAAGTCAGACAGAGAAAGACAAACATTGTTATCACTTACATGTGGAATCTAAAAAAGATAAAACAAATGAATAAATATAACAAAACAGATTCATACATATAGAGAACAAACTAGTAGTTATCAGTGGCAGAGGGAAAGGGGGCATAATAGGGATGGGGATAAAGGGGTACAAACTTTTATAAAATAAACTACAAGGAGCCAACATTAATCTAGCATTTCGTGATTTTTTTCCTTCACTATTCATGCCAATGAAATGAGACTGAACTCATGTATGGTGTCCCATGTATGGCAGAGGTAGTATCATTAATGACTTCTACCACAATTATTGATATGTATCTTTTAGTCTTTTCTGTATAATTTGTGTGTCTCATTTATGGGAACAATACTCAATTTTTTCACATAAACAATAAGTCAGTAATTTAGGTAGCTTTCCTGAATAATCAAGAATGGTCTCAATTTGGAGCACACAGCTGAGACATTAGTCCCAGGTTGGTTATTTATATGATGAGAGTTGTTGTGTGCATACAACAGCAACACTGTTCAAAAAGTGCATGAGGTATTAGTCTGAGGCAAATAGGACCAGGTGTCCTGACCATGAAGGAAATATTTATCCAGCAGAGGCACATGGAAATCTAGGGGAAAGAAAAGACTTTTGTTCATAGCATGAGGTCTGAACCGTGGCCAGACATTAACTGGGTACACATTAAACTTGCTATTCATCTTTTCCAGGTGGCAAATATTTGGCCTATTGTCATAGACAGGGTGCTAAATTTAAGCTGCAACCTTTTAGTAACTAAAAAAGTTGCATGATTTTGTTTCCAACATAGGACATACTGATTTTCATATCGGGTTATCAAGATATGCTTTATGTGATCCATTATAAAAGAACTCCGTAAGATGTTACCTGTTACTACACTGTCCTTAACACACAGTCTTCCAAAAAAGTTGAAAGGACCAATGACATTCTTAAATTCATAAAAGTTAAAGAAAATTTTTAAAAATAAAGATAAAAGCCTCTTGATGTTTGACAAATGATTCCTGTGAAATGAAAACAAAAGCCTTTCATTAAAAAAAACAAAAACTTTCAGAACCCTTTGGGTTCTCTTTATCAAATGTACTCCCATTAGTACTTATGGCATTCTGGTCTACTCCCTCAAGGATATAAAATTTAAGTTCCTATGAACTGGTAACAGGAAGGCCCATGTGTTCAAGAACTTCACTTCTAATACAAGAAATGTGGCAAACCATCTTGAAAGCAGGAATAAGCTATGTAAAATCCAACTCAAGTTGTTCAAGGACCCTTGAGGCTTTGATTGTGTCCCGTCATTTCAGTTTTTCTAGGTTATGTGGTTGATAGGTAACATACGATCTATCAGGAAACTTCAGCTGTTTTTTTAGCTTCCCTACCAATGGTTACAAATCAATAACCAGTTGTCCATACTGCAATGAGTAGTTTCATGGAGAAATTTAGCTACTATCTTTTGAAATCATTTGATGCCACCAACCAGGTATCTTCAGAGTGTCTTATAAATATTGTTTTATAACAGTCTCTTTGAATTTCTTCAGATAAATTAACCCTTATAGAATCATAATCTTGATTCAACATGATTTATTTTGGCATGGTAATCTGCTAGAGTATTTCTTTTAGCATTCTCTTTATTTCTTTGTGCATGAGCCCCAATCTTTATAACAGTCGCCTCTCTATGAAGTAGGATTGCATCCAAAGTGAAAGTGAAGTCACTCAGTCATGTCTGACTCTTTGTGACCCATGGACTGTAGTTGGCCTGGCTCCTCTGTCCATGGGATTTTCCAGGCAAGAATACGGGAGTGGGTTGCTATTTCCTTCTCCAGGGAATCTTCCTGACCCAGGGATCAAACCTGGGTCTCCCACATTACAGGCAGATTCTTTACCATCTGAGCCACCGGGGAATCCAAGTGCTCCCTTAAACTTACTGTCTATCTTTGCTGAGAATTCCTGCAGAGATGAAAAATCCATTTTTTATCCCAAAGCATTCCAATATCATGTACTACTCTGAAAGCACACCTACTGTCTGCATATATATTTACTCTCCAGACTTTGGATAATTAGCAAGATCTAGTAAATAAGCTCTGTCACCTGGGACGATTTTATTTCAAGTAAACAATTATATTCTAAGTGTGAGTTTAAATTAATGATAGTATACGCTACTTGATATCCTCCAAGTTGTATTTTGAAATACAGTCTATCAACAAATAATTCTAGATCAGGGTTATCAACAGGAGTCTCTATAAATGCAAATAATGTACAGAACATCCCTTAAGGAAGGTAAGGCAAACATGATGTTCCTCTTTGTCTGGTAAAGAGAGGAGAATAAGGATTTAGAATATAGTTGGTCCTCTATGTCTAAGACTTCCCTTGTGGCTCACACGGTAAAGTGTCTGTCTACAACGTGGGAGACCTGGGTTCGATCCCTGGGTCAGGAAGATTTCCTGGAGAAGGAAATGGCAACCCACTCCAGTACTCTTGCCTAGAAAATCCCATGGATGGAGGAGCCTGGTGCTGGCTACTGTCCATGGGGTTCCAAAGAGTCGGACAAGACTGAGCAACTTCATTTTCACTTTCACTTTTCTGTGTCTAAGAGTTTTGCATATGTAGATTCAATCAACAACAGGTTGAAAATATTACAAAAAAAAAAAAAATCAGAATGGCTCTCCAAAAACAAAACATTAATTTACCACTCACCAACAAATATTTATATAGTATTTACATTGTATTTACAACTACTTACATAGCATTTACATTGTATGAAGTATTATAAACAATCTAGAGGGGATATGCATGTAATGTGCAAATACTATGCTATTTTATGTAAGCGATTTAGTATCTGTGGATTTTGGTACGGTGGAGAGAAGCCTGAAGCCAATTCTTCATAGATACAGAGGGATGAACGTATTGCAGCAGTGAATAAAAAGGTGACAGTAAGAGAGTAACAGAATCTCATAAGAAGTTAATTGGCTGGCTAAAAAAGTGTCGTCTTCAATCAATATTAATGTCTGTACTACACAGGAACCCATGAGTTCAGGCAGGGGAGTAGCAGAAGGGTAGCTCAGCAGAAGTATACTATCAACAGGTTTGGCAGTGACAGGTATTGCCCCAAAACACAGGAGATAAAGAATTCCAACCAGGCCAAGGATGAAACTATTATAAGCAATGGGTTTTTGATGTTTCCCATGAGGTTGAATTAAAAACCTAAGGCATTCAGATTGCTCATGCACAAAGAGAGAAAATGGATTTTAATAGCTAGTTAAATTTAGAGAAGATTGTTGAAGAGACTTCTTTAGGCTACAGAATCTCTGTTCATATTTAGGCTCCCAAAAGAGAGATTCTGTTACTGAAGGCTTGGTTAATTCTCAAAGAGGTATAGCAGACTCAGAAAAATTTGTTACACATTTGTTGAAATAACCAGTTAAACCCATATATTTCCTTCAATTATTGTTTTGTAAGGGTCCTAGGATAAGAATGGATAGTTTTCAGTTCATCAGGAGAGATGTTTTGACCTTCTGAGATATGTCATGACCTAATTAATAGACTAGACCTTGAAGAAATTACATTTATCTTTTCAAAATTCATAAAGTCCCTTTTATTCTAGGGCTAAGCACAAACAATTAGAATGTTTTTGAAGAACATTCCTCATTGTCTGAACAAATTAAGAGATCATCTACATGTTGCACCATAACTGAATCACAAGCGAATTTAGATTCTTTATGTCTTAATTGAGAACCTAGGAGAAAACAAGAGTGGTCTTCAGTGAACTTCTGGAAATGGATATCCAGGTATATTGTTCTTTCCAGGAGAAGGTGAAAGATATTGATTCTTCTGCTCTAGAGGCATACCAAGATAGAGCAAACATGCAATGAAACAAGTGTCTTATAGGAGGAACTAATTGCTCAGAGGATGCTATTAACTCCTGCTGTCTTTGCTCCATCTTCCTCTGTATAAACATACCACACAGGTGGTAGGTATTTAAATAACCCACAGAGTTTCCCTATTATCCTCAACAGTGATCCTGGACCTCTGATTGGAAATCATTCTTTCGTGCTCTGTGATATCATTCTTGCAAGTTGCCTCAGGAGGAAATGATAAAGACTGCTATTTGGGTTAGGTACTACTACTGAGAAAAGATGGATAATAGGTTTGTTGATAGCCTTGAGGTCTTTAACAAATTGATATCCTCATCCAATTGTTTTATTTACTGGCAGGATGAGAGTGTTACCAGAGCTAGTACTGGATATGAGACCTTTGTATATGTCTTGAAACTACAGATTTGAACCCTTCTTTGCTTCTGGCCTCAGGGATATTGGGAGAAGTTTGGGAATCAATTTTATAGAATCTATTTGAACTTTAATAGGTTATTCTATCTCTGATGTCATTGGAATTTTTAGTTCAGGAGTGTCAGGTAGAGTAGCAAGATATTTACTTGGGATGTGAATCAAAAATTAAGAAGGCAAAACATATACAGTGCAGACACAATTCTTGTGGATACAGGAATCCTCTGGAACCATGAGAAACAGCCCCACTGATGTTCATTTAATGTTACAATTCCTTTTGCAAAGAAAGTATCTTCCTATTAAAACTTCCTATTAAATCACAAAGCAGGAAGGACTATTTTCCAGTAAGGGGCTCAGAGGTCACAATTAGGGACAAGAGGGAAAATCTTCAAAATCTGTTTGAAACACCTACCACCTGCTTGTCATGCCTACTCAGAGGAAGGTTGAACAAAGCTGGCAGGCGTTATTGTAGAAAGAATGGCACCTGTATCCACTAGGAGTCAATGAGCTTGACTTTCTCTATTAGTGAGCTTGAGCTGCTGTAATAAAACAGCATAGAGTGACTTAAAAAATAACTTTCTCACAGTTCTGGAAGCTGGGAAGTCCATGATCAAGGTACCAGTGAATTCAGTTTCTGGTGAGAGCTGTCTTCCTGGTTTGCAATTGACCACTTTCTCTCATGCTGTGCGTTGACATGGTTTTTCTCGTTGTATATATGGGATGGCGTGTGATGAGGAGCTGGGAGTGGTAAGGGGAACAGAAAGGGAGAACTCTCTGATGTTTCCTCTTATAAGGACACTAATCCTGTCAGATTGAACCTCATTCTTATAAGTACCTAAACTTTATTGCCTCCTTATAGGTAATTCAAATTTGAATTTGAATTTGTATTTACAAATACAGTTACATTGGGAGTTAGGGCTTCAACATATGGATTGGGCGCACAGTTCAGTGCATCAGTTCAGTTCAATTGCTCAGTCGTGTCCAACTCTTTGTGACCCCTGGACTGCAGCACGCCAGGCTTCCAAGTCCATCACCAACATCCTCCATATTTATAATTAATTCACTTTGAGTATTTAAGGGTAAGGCAGAATATTAGGCACTTTTTCCTTCCCTAGCACACCCCATTGATCTGAAGGATTTTTCTTTGTGCCTTGTCTTTTATTTTAAGATGGGACAATATTTTTCCCACTACCCCTTCTATTGATAATACCTCCAAGGTCCCTGACAATATACAGTTGATTAGGAAGTGGGCCACCTAGTTGTTTGATCTGCAGAGCAACAGGTTTAAGTTCTTAATTTTTTATTCTAATACTCCTTTGAAGTATATTCTATATTCTAGGTGTTTTACTTTAGGTAAATGAGCTATTTTCCATTTTGATTTTTGTTTTCCAACTAGGTCTTTAATTTTAGATTTAAATCCATTGACAAAATTAGGTGAAAGGGCTAATCTGTTATATCAGCATCTCTTTAAACTCCAACCATTGTCAGAAGAATTTTAATCTATCCTGAAAATTTCCTATAATTTGATTTTTCATCTGTGTGGTTTTATTATGACACAATTTTGTTAGAAATGTTTTGGGCATCATTTTTAGGATAACTTGCTCTACTTTTTTTTGGGGGGGGCATGCTACATAGCTTGCAGGATCTCAGCTCCCCAATCAGGGATTGAACCCAGGCTGTGGCAGTGAATGCACCAAGTCCTAACCACTAGACAACCAGGGGACTCTGCTCTATTTTTTCTCTCTTTCCCCCTGCCCCATGATCAGGTTTATTGTAAAAAAGGGATCCTATAGGTTCCTTTTCAAGGCAATCCAATCAACTTCTGCCTTTCAGGATTTAGCAACTGAGGTTCTGACCAATATGTGTACAACTTGATATAGATCCATCTAGTCATGGAGCAGCCTGGTAGGCTGCAGTCCATGGGGTCGCAAAGAGTCAGACACGACTGAGCGACTTCACTTTCACTTTTCACTTTCATGCCTTGGAGGAAATGGCAACCGACTCCAGTGTTCTTGCCTTGAGAATCCCAGGGACCGGGGAGCCTGGTGGGCTGCCGTCTATGGGGTCGCACAGAGTTGGACATGACTGAAGCAGCTTAGCAGCAGCAACAGCAGTCAAAGCTATGGTTTTTCCAGTAGTCAGGTATGGATGTGAGAGTTGGACTATAAAGAACGCTGAGCACAGAAGAACTGATGCTTTTGAACTTTGGTGTTAGAGAAGACTCTTCAGAGTCTCCTGGACTGCAAGGAGATCCAATCAGTCCCTCCTAAAGGAGATCAGTCCTGGGTGTTCATTTGCAGGACTGATGTTGAACCTGAAACTCCAATACTTTGGCCACCTGATGCGAAGAGCTGACTCATTTGAAAAGACCCTGATGCTGGGAAAGACTGGGGGCAGGAGGAGAAGGGGAAGATGGAGGATGAGATGGTTGGATGGCATCACTGACTCAATGGACATGAGTTTGGGTGAACTCTGGGAGTTGGTGATGGACAGGGAGGCCTCATGGGGTTGCAAAGAGTCAGACACGACTGAGTGACTGAACTGAACTGAACTGATAGTTAATTTTATGTGTAAACTTGACTGGGCTGAATAATCCCAGATAGCTGATAAAACATTATTTCTGGTGGTGTCTATAAGGGTGTTTGAAAAAGAGATTAGCAATTGAGTCAGTAGATTAGATGATCCTCCTCACCAGTGTGAGTGGGCATCATCCAGTATAAAAGCCCAAATGGAACAAAAAAATAAAGGAAGGCAAATTTACTCTGCCTCAGTCTGGATATCCATTTTGCCCTGCACTCTGAAATCAGTGCTTGTAGTTCTCTGATCTTTGGACTTGAACTGAAATACCACTGGCCTTTCATCTCAGACTAAGATTACACTTTGGCCCCTCTTGTTCTCAGGTCCTCAGACTTGAAATGAATTACACCAATGAGTTTTCTGAACCAATTCCTATAATAAATCTACCTATCTAATCTATCTATCTATCTACCTACCTACCTACCTATCTATCTACAGTGGTAAGATAATTGTTGGAAAAGCCTAGGAAGTCTGCACATGAAAAAAAGGAGTGGCGGGGGGTGGGCAGAGGACCAACAGAGATATAATAGAAGAGAGATTAGAAACATAAAGGGGTAGAGGGAGAGCTTGACACAGGGAGGCAACCTAAGGATGCATAACAACTTTGTTTGATTCAAATGTTCTCCCTACTTACTATTGAAGATCCAAATCATAATTGCTGAAATCTTGCTATTTTAGAAAGATAGGTGTGTGATTAGGACTATAATGAGAGCACATATAAGAAGCAGGCATTTTTCCTGGAAGAGAGGATTTCAATTTAGGTAACTCCAGGAAACTGGCAACAGTGGTAAGAAATGTAATTCCTATGGACTTCATGTCCAACTTGAAGGTGATCACCTTTAAATGTAGGCCCCAAAGCTGTGCTCCTCAAACAGGTGGAAAACTTTGATCGTTCTCTGGATCACTGCCAAGTTCTCAGCACAGAAAAAATAATCAAGAGAGAAGGAGAATCTCATCTGGTTTTCTCGATGTCCCATCTAAATAGATGGGTCCAGTGAGAATTGCAAATGCACTGTTCTAGGAGGCTGGCTCCAACAATAGGTTTAAAAGTGCTATGCCTGTGTTCTGCCCTGTGATGCTCCTTTTAGGAGAAACAACACTTAAACATCACAGCACAAAATAGTAATAAAATATAGTAAAAAGGAATTTAGAGGAATTTCCTGCCAAACTGAAAATTAATAGCCAAAGAACTCAATGCAAAGAGGGCAGAGTTCAGATCTGGGGCTGATTTACCACAAGGCTGAGGTCCATGGTGACAAGCAGTGTTGAACACACCTTACAAAAACCTCCAGGAAAACTGTGAAAATAAACAAAGACCACTCAAATGAGAATAAACAAAAGATATTTATTCAGAGCTTGCAACAGAAAGGAAGTCAGCATCACTTGCAAATGGCAGAGACTCAAAAGCAAGCAGGAAAATGTAAGAGCCTTATGGTGGAAAAAGGGAAGTCCTCAGATATCCCATAATTGCAGATTGCTTACAAAACTGAAGTGGACTAACTACAAGTAGGACATCCTACGCTACTGGTTAAAGGTGCATATTTTGCTTTCTCTTACCAGTCCTAAGTTGGAGGCAGTGAAGCTGGCAGTTACTGACCCACAACTGGCCATTTTGAAATGACTGCTGCAGAGGTGGAGGTTTAGATTCTTGGGTAGATTGCTGCAGAGGTCAAAGTTCAATATTTATGTGGTCTGGGTTTCTACATTAAACCTCTCAAGACCATGGTGGATGGCTAAATGGTACATTGTGACTGTCTTTTTCTTGTTGAATAGCCTTTTGTTCCTAATTGATAATAAATAAAGTACACATTGAGACAATTTTTCTCCTGATCTCTGTGCACTATGCCTGTGTACTAAGTCACGTCTGACTCTGCGAGAGTATGGACTATAGCCCACCAGACTCCTTGCCCATGGGATTATTCAGGCAAGAATAATGGAGTAGGTGGCCATTTCCTTCTCCAGGGGAATTTTCTGACCCAGGGATCAAACCCACATCTCCTGCATCTCCTATACTGGTGTGCATGCTATGTCACTTCAGTCATGTACAACTCTGTGCTACCCTATGGACTGTAGCCCTCCAGGCTCCTCTGTCCCTGGGGATTCTCCAGGCAAGAATACTAGAGTGGAATGCCATTACCTTCTCCATGGGATCTTACCACCAGGGATTGAACCCACAGCTCTAATGTCTCTTGCAGTGGCAGGTGGGTACTTTACCACTAGTGCCACCTGGGAAGCTTATATTGGCAAGTGGATTCTTTACCACTGAGCTACCTGGGAAGTCCCTTTGTATAATATACCAATGTTCAAAGAAACTGAAACCCAGTGATGTATTCCCCAGTATTTTGTGGAAATAGCCCATTCCTCATTATCATGGCATATTTTAGAGGGATAAGTATTATCTTGAGGGTAGGACAGGCTAAAGCAAGATTTATTTAAATATCATGCGGGTTTATGCTCAGTGTTTTGCAGTAAAGCATAGGAAATAATATTTAAATACTGTTGAAAGCAAACTGAGGAAACAATAACAGAATATCTGTATAGAGCTTCTTTGATATTTGAGGGGTCTGATGGGCTAGTTCCTGAATGCAATTGGGGAGTACTAAGGAAGAATGTTGATAGAGTGCTGAGTGATGGTTTTGGTATGTAGGAGAGAATGTGTTTCACAACTGATATGTGATAGGAGTGCTAAGATGTAAAAAGAAAATCATTAAATCCAACTTTTAAATTAGTGAAATCGAGAATTCAGAAAAATGTTCTCTGCGTGTTGTCTCCAAAAGAGACAAACATAGTCCCTGAGCACCAGAGGACATATTAATTTAAAATGCATCATATGTTCCAAGTACTCTACAAGTTGACTTAACAAGATGATTATACTGAAAAAAATAAACAGACAAACCTGAAACTAGATAACAGATCAAATAAACAATAATGGACCTTCCTAACTTCCCTGGTGGCTCAGACAGTAAAGTGTCTGTCTACAATGCGGGAGACCGGGTTTAATCCCTGGGTTGGGAAGACTCCCTGGAGAAGGAAATGGCAATCCACTCCAATACTATTGCCTGGAAAATCCCATGGACAGAGGAGCCTGGTAGGCTACAGTCCATGGGGTCTCAAAGAGTTGGACATGACTGAGCGACTTCATTTACACTTATTGTTGATTTTACTTATATTTTAATCTTACTAATTTTAACTGAATTCTAATATTTCCTATTGTATCTATACAAATATTGTTAAATTAATTTTATAGACATGTAAAATTACTTAATATTTGAAAAAGAACATTATATAGAGTACAAATTCCTTTAATATTCTATATTTAACTGTTCTAAGAAGAAGACTTTCCTTCAATACTTTTTTGGTTTCCTCTGTACTCAAATATGTACAAGGGTAAATATTTTCTATCTACGTTAATATCACACTCAAGAAAACATTCTCTTTTCTTTAGCTTTTGGTCTATATTCCATTATAAGAAATCCATTTAACTTTGCCCCACATAAACATTATCATAATACATTTAATATATTTTTCAAGTCATTGCTCTTAGTTAATTGTGCAATTTACAGCACTCTAAATGTTTCTGAGTTTTAAATAGTACTCTTCAGTACATTAGGAAAACAATTTAACATTTCCAAAGCAATTTTGGTATGCAAGATTCCTCAGATTCAAACAGAACAAATAGCTTAAATAATTATAACACCATTTTAAAAATTCATTTACATAGTGTACCATAAATCCATTTTATTAACTGGCAAGTAGCTCCTGGAATGCTATGGCAAACACAAATTCCTGTGTTTAGTCGCTCAGTTGTGTCTGACTCTTTGCTACCCTATGGATTGTAGCCCACCAGGCTCTTCTATCCATGGGATTTTCTGAGCAAAGATATTGGAGTGGGTTGCCGTTTCCTTCTCCAAGGGATCTTCCAGACCAAGGGATTCAACCAGCATCTCTTGCATGTCCTGCATGGCCAGCGGATTCTTTACCTCTGAGCCATTAGCTTCCCTTATAGAATACTGGGGTAGGTTGCCATGCCCTCCTCCAGGGGATTTTCCCAGCCCAGGGATTGAACCCAGGTCTTCCACATTGCAGGTGGATTCTTTACAGTCTGAACCACAGGGAAGCCCAAGAATACTGGAGTGGGTAGCCTATCCATTCTCCAGGGGACCTTCCCAACCCACAAATTGAACCAGGGTCTCTTGCATTGCAAGCAGATTCTTTATCAGCTGAGCTACCAGGGAAAATCAAACATACCTTGAATCAATGGAAAATGGATCATTTTATATTAAAAAGCAACTTTTGCTTGCTATTAAATTTAGATAATCTTGGCTCAAGGGGGCAGTGTACACTGCAGTATATACTGAAAAGTTATAGAATATCCTTAGCCCAACAAGAATTTCTGACTTTTTAGGATAAGATTTCTTTTTTTCCTAAATGTTTTAGAAGATAATAGCATTGTAAAACAGAATATATTTACAAATAATATAATCAATACATGTAACAAATGTGTTCCATTTAAAAAGTGTACAGTGATTACTAAAATGCCTGCTAATACTAAACAGGAAACATAAAATATAAAGGGCATATAAATAATAGATTGAACAAAAAAAGATGAATCCCTAAGCTGGTCTAAAGACCCAACAGAAAAGAATATAACTTATTGAGAGACAGTAAAGCTCATGCTAATATACCATATATATCAAGTTATTTCATAGCTATATCGTACATTAATTAGGAAAGATCAATTAGGGAATGTTTCCAAAGCACTTGTAAATCAATAACTGTGTTGAATGAATCGTCTGAATACAAAGAAAGCTACCATTTGGTGTGGGGTGGGAAAAATCAGGTAATAGATCTCAATTTTAGGATTTCAAAAGCTCTTTTACAGATTGTTTTAGAATTTGTACCAAACATATTTCGAAATGCCCTCTTATACAGTAACTGGTCAAATGATGCCTTTCATAGAAGTGGAAAGAGTCAGGAATGATTCGGCAGCTGAGAAGAAAGTATTTGAAATTACACCATGTGAATACACCATTATCTTTGCCCCTTAATACTAGGTAAGTTTTTTTTGACAAATTTACACTTTTTTGAAACCTCAGTTTCTAGACTGGCAAATAGAAGCTAAAAATATTTACCTTGAAGAAGTAAAATATTAGGGAAAGTTTAAATATAATTTCTTCTCTCTCAGATCAGATCAGTCACTCAGTCGTGTCCGACTCTTTGCGACCCCATGAATCGCAGCACGCCAGGCCTCCCTGTCCCTCACCAACTCCCGGAGTTCACTCAGACTCACATCCATCAAGTCAGTGATGCCATCCAGCCATCTCATCCTCTGTCGTCCCCTTCTCCTCCTGCCCCTAATCCCTCCCAGCATCAGAGTCTTTTCCAATGAGTCAACTCTTCGCATGAGGTGGCCAAAGTACTGGAGTTTCAGCTTTAGCATCATTCCTTCCAAAGAAATCCCAGGGCTGATCTCCTTCAGAATGGACTGGTTGGCTATGTCTAAATTCCATTAATAGGAAATATATTTAGCATTAACCCATATCTACATATTAGTACCCTGGGGCTGTTTCTTAATAAAGTTCCATAAACTGGGTGGTTTAAACAGTAGAAATTAATTGCTTCACATTTCTGGAGGTTGGAAGTCTGAAATCAAGGTATCATCAGGGTTGGTTCCTTGTGAGGGCTGTGAGGAAGGATCTATCCTCTCTCCTAGTTTCTGGAAGCCTCAGGCATTCTTTGGTTTGTACACGGTGTTCTCAATGTATCTTCACATCAGCTTCCCTCTGCCCATGTCTATCTCTGTGTCCAAATGACCCCAATCAAACAACCCTCTCTTAATCTGACCACCTGAAAAGACCCTAGTTTGAACTAAGTTCATATATACAAGTGTTGAGGGTTAGGATATGCTTTTTGAGACACATAGAAGAATGTGATATATTTCCATTTTCAAAAAATGTTTCTTACTCTGTTTAAATTTAAATGGTATAAAAATGATGTCAATATCTTATATAAGTACATTTAGGTGAAAAGAGAAAAAACACATATAGAGTAATACACACATTTAATTTATTTGTTTTAGCACTTAAATGAAGGTTTTTAGTTATAGTGTAACAAAGTTAAGAAAGGCCAACTATAGAGAGGTTTGTGTGTTAGTTGCTCAGTCATGTCCAACTCTTTGCGACCCCATGGACCGCTCTGTCCATAGAATTCTCAAGGCAAAAATACTGCAGTGGGTTGCCATTTTCTATCTCTACCAATAGAGAGGTATTGTTACTTAATAGTTCATTCCTCCCTCAAAGGCTCACATTTTACCTCCTACATTTGCCTGGCACAGATGGTAACTCAAGGAAAAATGCCTGACATCCACTTCAAATTAGAAACTTCATGTTAGTTTAGCTGCAAGCACCATAAGCAAAATTGAAATCAGTTAGGTTGAAAGTTGCAGTAAGAGTCAAAAGATCATGGCATTACAGAAAGCCAAGACCTAGAAGGGACACTAGAGACTACGAATTCCACGGACCATAAATAAAATATACTATCTTTCTTAAGATCAGAATTTTTTCTTCAGTTTTGAGAAGGAATAAAGGTCTCAAATAATTCAATTTTACTCATGTTCTGATCTCAAATAATTGCCAAATGAAAGGAGACTCGAATTCAGCAAGAAGGAAATCGTATACCTCCAGTGAAGCTTAAAGAATATCTATGAAAGCAATTCAAATAAACTATCTCTTCTTTATGAGGAAATAAGAAAGATATGTTTTATCTTAAAATATGTTCTTGTTAAAATGTGCAGGGTAATAAATGAATAATTTGGAATACCATATTACCTAAGATGTGCATTTTTATGAAAAAGCTATATGAATAAAAAATAGGAAATGTTTATAGTTATTTTTAAAATTATCAACAGTACTTACCTATGTGTTGTTATTTTTATATCAGAGAAATTCATGTTTTAAAAAATCTTAAATGCCAACTGATCCAAAGTAATTAACAGAAACATTCTACAATATGAATTTCATTGTATCATTCTGTTGACATAAACCCATCTTCAAAATACTTCAAATATTTTTCTTAGATAGCCTCACATAGTAAGGTCAGACATATCTGCACTTTGAAAAAAATATGTAAGACTGAAGGATAGAATGTGGGAATATAATTTCAGCGATATAGCAATGCTGAGCCATGGTGATTGTATGGCATGGCTGTGTGTATTGGTGATTGAGGTGAAGTGAAGATTCAGAACACTGAAAAATATAATTTGTAAAAACATCCATTTTATTAAAGATATTATTTTTTAGAGCAACTGTACATCCACAGCAAAATTGAGATGAATGGACAGGGATTTACCATATATTCCTTGGTCCCACATGATTTACCATATATCCATTACCCCGATCACAGCAGTCCATCTGTAACATTCGATGAACTAACACTGACATATCATAATTGCTCAAAGTCCACAGTTTATATTACTGTTCACTCACAGTGATGTACGTTTTATGGATTTAGACAAATTTATGACATATATCTACCATTATAATACCATAGAGAGCATTTACAACTATTTACATAAAGTTTATATTTACAATGATTTACATTGCATGTACAGTATATTAGGTATTAAAAGCAAACTAGAGAATATTTAAAGTATATGGGAAGATACACAGAGTTTATATGTAAATACTACACTGTTTTATTAAGGGACTCTCTGGCCTTTAATCCTTCTTGTAAAAAGAGTGAGTTTGGCAATAACAAAGCTCATGACACATCTTCACCAGATGCAAAGAGTGCCCTTGAACACTTTTCCGTTTACTTCTCTGTGAAGACATGGTATCTTAACCCTTAGCCCTCTCACTCACCCCAAAAAAGGGATTTGAACATCTGTAGATTTTTGGCTTCTGATGGGTGTCCTGCAATCAAACTCTTTCAGTTACCAAAGTATGACTGTGGTTGGAATCATACAGTATGTAGCCTTTTCAGATTGGCCTCTTTCACTTAATAAATATTCAGTTGAAATTCCTCCATGTCTTTTCATGGCTTGATAGCCCACTTGGTATTAGCACACAATTATTCTTTTGTCTAGATGTACCACAGTTTATTTATCTATTTACTGACTGAAGAACATTTTGGTTACTTCCAAGTTTAGGCATTTATGAATAGAGATAACATAAACATTTCTGTGCAGGTTTTTGTGTGAATATAAGTTTTCAGTTCCTTCCAGTTAATACTAAGGAGCATGACTGTGGGATTATATGGTAACAGTATGTTTAATTTTGAAAGAAACAAAGTATCTCCCAAAGTGGCTGTATTATTTTGTATTTTCATGAGCAATGAATGCGAGTTCTTGATGCTTCACATCCCCACCAGCACTGGTGTTTCCAGTGTTCCAGATTTTGGATTCTAATACATGTAGTTATTCTAATTCTGGCAGGTCTCATTGCTGCTTTAATTTGTATTTTACTGATAGCATATGTTGTGGATATGCTTATTTGCCATCAGTATATACGCTTGAATAAAATATCTCTTAAAGTTTCTGTTGTTGTTGTCTAGCTGCTCAGTCATGTCGACTCTTTGTGACCCCATGGACTGCAGCACACCAGGCTTCCCTGTCCTTCACCATCTCCCAGAATTTGTTCAAACTCATGTCCATTGAGTCAGTGATGTCATTCAACCATCTCATCCCCTTCTCCTCCTGCCTTCAGTATTTCCCAGCATCAAGGTCTTTTCCAATGAGTCTTCACATCAGGAGGCCCAAGTATTGGAGCTTCAGTTTCAGCATCAGTCCTTCCAATGAATATTCAGGGTTGATTTCCTTTAGGGTTGACTGGTTTGATCTCCTTGCAGTCCAAGGGACTCTCAAGAGTCTTCTCCAGCACCACAGTTTGAAGGCATCAGTTCTCTGGACTCAGCCTTTTTTATTGTCCAGCTCTCACATCTGTACACGACTACTGGAAAAACCATAGCTTTATCTATAAAGACCTTTGTAGGCAAAGTAATGTGTCTGCTTTTCAATACAGTGTCTAGGTTTGTATTTGCTCTTCTTCCAAGGAGCAAGCATCTTTTAATTTCATGGTTTCAGTCACTATCCACAGTGATTTTGGAGCCAAAGAAAATAAATTCTGTACTGTTTCCATTGTTTCCCCATCTATTTGCCATGAAGTGATAGGACTGTATGCCATGATCTTCATTTTTTGAATGTTGAGTCTTAAGCCAGCTCTTTCACTCTCCTCCTTCATCTTCATCAAGAGGCTCTTTAATTCTTCTTCACTTCCTGCCATAAGGGTGGTGTCATCTGCACATATGAGGTTATTTATTTTTCCCTGCAATCTTGATTTCAGCTTGTGCTTCATCTGTCCCAGCATTTCGCATGATGTACTCTCCATATAAGTTAAACAAGCAGGGTGACAATATACAGCCTTGACGTATTCCTTTCCCAATTTGGAAAAAGTCTGTTGTTCCATGTCTGGTTCTAACTGTTGCTTCTTGACCTGAATACAGGTTTTGTAGGAGGCAGGTAGTATGGTCTGGTATTACCATCTCTAAGAATTTCCCACAATTTTGTTGTGATATACCCAGGCAAAGGCTTTAGTGTAGTCAATGAATCAGAAGTAGCTGTTTTTCTGGAATTCTCTAGCTTTTTATATGATTCAATGGATATTGGCAATTTGATTTCTGGTTCCTCTGCCTTTTCTAAATCCAGCTTGTACATCTGGAAGTTCTTGGATCACATACTATTGAAGTCTAGCTTTAAGGATTTTGAGCATACTTTGCTAACAAGTGAAATCAGTGCAACTGTGTCACGGTTTGAACAATTATTTGGCATTGCCCTTCTTTGTGATTGTAATGAAAACTATGGTTTCTGACCCATTTTTTAAATCAGATTTTCAAATGTTTTCATTGTTGAGATGGTTTATATACTAGTTATATGTGCCTGACATACAGGCAGAATGATAGCTGCCATCTAGGAGTCAGGAAGCCAGGAAGTTTAAAATAGCCCTTGAGAAAAAAGAACCTCAGCTTCTTAAGAGTCTTGGGAATATTTTAGAATATTTCATACCATCAGGCAAAAAAACAATTGACCATTGTAGAGATTTTAGGACTAACCAACTTTGTGTCTCTGCCTGAAATTTCACCATATTTTTCAGTCTTCTCTGAGCAGATAGGCTTCTCTGATGACTCAGTGGGTAAAGAATCCACCTGCAATGCAGGAGATATAGCAGACACTCATTCAATCCCTGGGTTGGGGAAATCCCCTGGAGGAGGAAATGGTAACCCACTCCAGTATTCTTGCCTGAAAAATCCCATGGACAGAGAAGCAAGGGGGGATACAGTCCATGGGGTTGCAAAGAACTGGACATGACTGAGCATGCATATGAAGTACTGAACAGATAAATTCCTGTGTCCTTTACTTAAAGCAAGTTGAGTCTTAACCTTTTTCAGTGCATTGTTGCTGTTTACTCAGTCATGTCCGACTCTTTGCAGCCCCATAGACTGTAGACTTCCCTGTCTTTCACTAACTCCCAGAGCTTGCTCAAATTCAAGTCCATTCAGTCAGTGATGCCATCCAACCATCTCATCCTCTGTCATCCCCTTCTCCTCCTGCCTTTAATCTTTCCCAGCATCAGGGTCTTTTCCAATGTGTTGGTTCTTTCCATCAGGTGGCCAAAGTATTGGAGCTTCAGCTTCAGCATCAGTCTGAAGCTGGGGTAGGACAGAGAATTCCTTTTCTAAAAAGGGAATCAGCCACACAGGCACCTAGATTTTCAGTTTGAGTCAATAATATTTCAATTAATCACCATTATCCTAAAATACTTATAGAATTCTATAACAGATATATACTTCTCATCTCACTATTAATGGATATTGCTGTTATGTACCTTGTCTATCACATTCTCACTCATGCACATTTTCTTTCTTTTACTGCACTTTTGACTACTACCCCCAAAGAAGCCCAGTTTGAAGTTTCTATGCCATTTTCATAACTCTTTTCAGATACCTTTTAACTCCTTTACATTTCTCAAATTTGATGACAAAAAGGTTTAACCTGATTTTGAATATTAGATATATGGCAATGAGAAAACTCACAAGATTTCTTATTTCTTTACATTACCAACTCCTTTCCAAATCTCAAATTAGTTGTGATAGAAGTATACAGAAACTTTTGGATATCTCTGTTGACTGGTGACATGATGTTCCCTTTTTATCTACTGTAACCCACCCACCTGGCAATTTCTCCAGAGTCAACTCCTGAATTTATAAAAGTCTTATTCTTGTTAATATCAGAGAAGGCAATGGCACCCCACTCCAGTACTCTTGCCTGGAAAATCCCATGGACGGAGGAGCCTGGTGTGCTGCAGTCCATGGGGTCGCTAAGAGTCGGACATAACTGAGCAACTTCACTTTCACTTGTTAATATATATTTAGTACTCTTTCCTTTCCCACATGTTTCTAGATGTAATTAGCAAAGATTATGCCTTGAATTTTTATCTCAAAATATGGTAGATACACATAGCTTGAGTAAACTGTAAGAAGGAAAAACATCTAATGGGAATAATAATAATAGCCATAAGATAATTATATGGTGGTAAAGCTCAGTTGGTAAAGCATCTGCCTGCAATGCAGGAGACCTGGGTTCAATTTCTGGGTCAGAAAGTTTCTCTGGAGAAGGAAATGGCAACCCACTCCAGTATTCTTGTCTGGAGAATCCCATGGACAGAAGAGCCTGGTGGGCTACAGTTCATGGGATTGCAAAAGTAGGACATGACTTAGTGCTATCTTTAGTATAAT
This sequence comes from Bos grunniens, assembly GCF_055505025.1. Taxonomy (NCBI): domain Eukaryota; kingdom Metazoa; phylum Chordata; class Mammalia; order Artiodactyla; family Bovidae; genus Bos; species Bos grunniens. The sequence goes on from NC_141178.1 coordinate 28,655,309, forward strand.
AATCAGTGTGATTCTACATACTGCATTTTATTGGCACTCCAAATTGTTTGAGTTACAATATTAGTATCTCAATTTATAGAAAGATAAAAGATGAGAAAGTGTAAGTGATTTTTCCAAAATCATAATAGACAATGAGTTAAATTGAGAACTCAAACATAACTTATCAAACTCTGTGCTTAGGTGTATTTGATGTACATAAAATTCCTTTTCTTGAAAGGTACATGCTATCAGGTAGATATGAGCAACACTGCATAGATTTAAAAAAAAAAATATAACAAAGTATACTTGATTTGGGAGTGAGGTGTATCCAACTTAGAATTGTGATCTTCATAGGCAGTTATTTAAAGTAGTACTATCTCTTTGCTTTTATAATTTGGGCATCTAATTAGATCCTGGGAGATTTTCCTTGGTTATCTCTAGGACTAAAGTAATAAGAAAAAAAAATGTAATTATTTCTACTCATTTTTTTTGTTATTGTGGCTAAATATAAACCTTTGTGATGTTTTTACTGTTTATTCAATTAAATATAAAAAATTTAAACATTATTCTTATATTTCCTATATTAATAAAAACCCTATTTATGCATGTTATCACTAATATATTAGTGTTATAAATAAGAAGGTTATTCTTAAGATGTCCTCCAAACCATTCTTTTTCTATGATTTATTAGTGGGAATTCAAATCTTGCCCTCAAGCAGATACACTCTTACATTTTTCCCACACTAAGGTAAAACCTGATTCATAGTAAACAGTTTCTATTTTATTTTATCTATTTTTTTTTGTTTTTTTTTAATTTTTATTTTTTTAAATTTTATTTCACTTTTAAACTTTACAACAAAGCATACCATCTGTGACAGCTCTGTTTTGAACCTCAGAATTATGCTGACATTGCATTACTAAAATGAATGATTCCTGACACAAGAAGTCCCAGGAAAAAGCTGGCTCTTTGTTATCTTGTTTTGTTTCTCTCAGCTACTGAGAAAAACACAATATCAAATGCTATTAACAATCAATTTCTAAAACCTACCATGTTTTTTTGATATCTGTTCAAACTTCCCAAGACTCCCAAAGATTAACAGAAGCTGTTGGCAGAATTCTTTAATTGGGTACTGTACTGAAAAGCATTTGGAACCTATGTGAAAATATCAAAGATATGAAGAATCTTTGGGAAAAAGGTCATACATATCTCTTATTAATTTAACACATCAGTTGTAAGAATGATAGTTTCCAAATAAGATAGTATAACTGAAAGCTTTTCAAGTATGATTAGGAAGAGCAAGAAAAGCATGGAATACAGGTAACTAAAGTGATGGGCAGGGAGGCCTGTCGTGCTGTGATTCATGGGGTCGCAGAGTCAGACACGACTGAGCGACTGAACTGAACTGAAAGACAGGTTAGTTCCCAAAACTACATTTTAGTCAAATGAAATCCTCCCACAATCAAATTATAACAATTTCATATACAGAATGCTTTTTAAATAGAAAACTAAAATTGTCTGATACTAATTTCTGTTTTAAATGTTCTCATTACTGATAATATCTTACAACTTAAAATTTTTTATAGAGTAACTTTATATTTGATTGTTTTTAATTTTGTTCAGGTTTTTATAATGTGTTTTTCATTGTAACTTGACAAAGTAATTTAATAAACCATATTTGGTTTATAAAACTAAACAATTAAATTTAAATGCTTTCTTTCATATTTCAAAATATGAACAGGTTTGCAAGTCCTTTTATATACAGAGTAGCATAAAATATCTCATCTATATTAAAACAAATAAACATAAGTGAATAACAGCTACAGAGAAGATTAAAAATATCAAGTGTACATAAGATATTTAAAATAGAGAAGTTATAGTAAAAATAATAGCCACAGCTGTTCTGCAGCTAGTGCTGCCAAAATATGGAATGAATTCAGCATATATATAAACCTGTGCATATATAATTAAATGTAATAAATATAAATTCTATTTGCAAACTTTGTAATAATTAAAATACTCCAAATTTAAGTCTTCCTTAGTGTATTTTTCAGTGTCATGTGCATTTAATCAAATCAGTATAAATACATTCATTAAGAATCTATTTTATATACAACCACAGTCTAAGTGGTAAAGGGAAACTAAGGCAGTGAAATTAGATATTTGGTTGCATAAATGAATGAATGAATAAAAATGTTTTGCATCATCAGGAACCACATAATGTTGTTGGAAAGCAAAACTAAACATACACAAGAGAAATTAGATGTGAGATTTCCGAGGGGACAACATAAACATTTCAAAATATTGCCAATATCCCACAATACATATTAAGAATTGTCATGGTCAGAAAAACTTAAAGCCACATTCATATTTTAAAAACTTGAGATTACTTCTCTTGAATTTAATTTATTATGCCTGGGTCCATGGCTTCCATTTGATGTTTGACATTTCCTTCCTTCTTTTCCAATTTAAGCCTTTATCTGAACCACAAAGAATGAACATTCTAGCAGTCCTTGTCAGGAACTAAGTTCAATGATAGAGCAGAGAATCCAATTTCCCGTTGAGGTCTAGAAGCCAAGGGCATGATCAGTTTATTTCCAAAGGGTCAACTTTGAATGGGTGTCCTTTGAGTGGCTTTGCTGAAAGCAGGAACTTATCAGATTTATCAATCTAACACTTCCTTACAAAAGAAAACGGGACAGAAAGTATCTCTCATTCTTACCAACCAAGGTTGATGGTTTTCAAAATACTCTGGCTCTCTCACATATGCTACATTTATATTGAGCTCTTTAAAGGGAAGCTGTAATATATTAACCAGGATCAAATGTCATGTCACCAGCACTGTTTCTATTTCACTATGTTTAAGTTCTCAAATCAAGATCTTAATTGAAAAGAATAGTCATAAACCAAGAAAAGATTAGTTTGGCGGAGGGGGAGATACATTATTGTGTCATCAAAAATATTGAGGCACATTGACAGAAGAGTAGGTAATTGTGGCTAAAGTGACAAAGGTCTGGAGATGGCCAAGTTAACTGGATTGCTAAAAATATATATCTCCAAACACTCGGAAACTGGAATGTCATAAACAACTTTATCTGAAAACTTTCAAAGAAAATCTAGTGGTGAAAGCCAGATTGTACAGGACTGAACAATGAGTACAATGTAAGTAGTGGTAACTTCAAGAAACTCTAAGAATTTTTTAAAAACTTTAGATATGAAAGTGATAATACATACTAAGCAATGGTTAGGTAAGAATGTAGGATTCAAGGACAGTGATTTTATTTTACTTTTTAGGATAATACAGACTTGAATACATAACTATAATGTTGAGTAGATACATAGAGAGGAATACAGTGAAGCATTACTTATGGAAATGGGTTTCTGAGAGTATGGTGTGTAGTCACAGGGAGAAATTGAGAGACTGACATAAAACGGAGAATGAAAATGATGTTTGTTAATGGTGGGGTTGGAGAACATGCTGAGAAGCAGGTGAAAGTCAATTAGAGCATGTAGAATTTCTAATGACATTTTTGCACAATTTTTTACATTTCTCCAGAAGTTTCTTCAGGACTCAGAGTAACTAAAATAAAAAAAAAAAATCTAGGAGTTTTTAGCACTGGTCCTAAGTGGCTATGTGAGGAATGAGATCCAATAGTGTACGTAATGACACTGAAGTAGCTACAAAGAAAGAAATTATGTGGTTGACCATCAAACACGAATTAAGTAGAAGAAGAAACCCAGTTAGTTACTAAGATAAAATGATCCTTACTGGAGGGTAAATGCACAAAATGATGAGGTTAAAGAAACATGAAGTAGTACATAGAAGACTTACATGGATACAGAGCCCTGATTGAAGATTTTGATATTGACATTTGTTATATCTGAAAGTGATATCAAAGTTGAATTTTAGCAAAGAAATTGAGGGGTTGAATTTTAGAGCTGTCTCTTCAAGAAAGAAAATCAGATATACCAAAAGAAAATTTCATGCAAAGATGAGCTCGATAAAGGACAGAAATGGTATGGACCTAACAGAAGCAGAAGATATTAAGAAGAGATGGCAAGAATACACAGAAGCACTGTACAAAAAAGATCTTCATGACCCAGATAATCACGATGGTGTGGTCACTGACCTAGAGCCAGACATCCTTGAATGTGAAGTCGAGTGGGCCTTAGAAAGCATCATTAGGAACAAACCCAGTGGAGGTAATGGAATTCCAGTTGAGCTATTTCAAATCCTGAAAGATGATGCTGTGAAAGTGCTGCACTCAATATGCCAGCAAATTTGGAAAACTCAGCAGTGGCCACAGAACTGGAAAAGGTCAGTTTTCATTCCAATCCCAAAGAAAGGCAATGCCAAAAAATGCTCAAACTACACACAGTTGCACTCATCTCATGTGCTAGTAAAGTAATGCTCAAAATTCTCCAAGCCAGGCTTCAGCAATATGTGAACCGTGAACTTCCTGATGTTCAAGCTGGTTTTAGAAAAGGTAGAGGAACCAGAGACCAAATTGCCAACATCCGCTGGATCATGGCAAAAGCAAGAGAGTTCCAGAAAAACATCTATTTCTGCTTTATTGACTATGCCAAAGCCTTTGACTGTGTGGATCACAATCAACTGTGGAAAACTCTTCAAGAGATGGGAATACCAGACCAACTGATCTACCTCTTGAGAAATTTGTATGCAGGTCAGGAAGCAACAGTTAGAACTGGACATGGAACAACAGACTGGTTTCAAATAGGAAAAGGAGTTCATCAAGGCTGTATATTGTCACCCTGTTTATTTAACTTATATGCAGAGTACATCATGAGAAAAGCTGGACTGGAAGAAACACAAACTAGAATCAAGATTGGCGGGAGAAATATCAATAACTTCAGATATGCAGATGACACCACCCTTATGGCAGAAAGTGAAGAGGAACTCAAAGCCTCTTGATGAAAGTGAAAGTGGAGAGTGAAAAAGTTGGCTTAAAGCTCAACATTCAGAAAACGAAGATCATGGCATCCGGTCCCATCACTTCATGGGAAATAGATGGGGAAACAGTGTCAGACTTTATTTTTCTGGGCTCCAAAATCACTACAGATGGTGACTGCAGCCATGAAATTAAAAGACGTGTACTCCTTGAAAGGGAAGTTATGTCCAACCTAGATAGCATATTCAAAAGCAGAGACGTTACTTTGCCAACAAAGGTTCATCTAGTCAAGGCTATGGTTTTTCCTGTGGTCATGTATGGATGTGAGAGTTGGACTGTGAAGAAGGCTGAGAGCTGAAGAATTGATGCTTTTGAACTGTGGTGTTGGAGAAGACTCTTGAGAGTCCCTTGGACTGCAAGGAGATGCAACCAGTCCATTCTGAAGGAGACCAGCCCTGGGATTTCTTTGGAAGGAATGATGCTAAAGCTGAAACTCCAGTACTTTGGCCACCTCATGCGACGAGTTGACTCATTGGAAAAGACTCTGATGCTGGGAGGAATTGGGGGCAGGAGGAGAAGGGGACGACAGAGGATGAGATGGCTGGATGGCATCACTGACTCGATGGACATGAGTCTCAGTGAACTCCGGGAGTTGGTAACCGACAGGGAGGCCTTGCGTGCTGCAATTCATGGGGTCGCAAAGAGTCAGACATGACTGAATGACTGATCTGATCTGAAGCATATTTAATTTGAAGAGACAATGAAAATTGTTTTTATGGTGTTTTAATAGATTTATATGGACATTAAAAGCTCATTGTTGTTGTTTACTTAGTAAGTCATGTCCAACTCTATGACCCCATGGACTGTAGCCCGCCAGCCTCCTCTGTCCATGGGATTTCCTGGCAAGAATACTAGAGTGGGTTGCTATTGCCTTCTCCAGGGGATCTTCCTGACCAACAGATTGAACCCACAACTCCTGCTTTGGCAGGTATTGGAAGGTGGATTATTTACTGCTGAGTCACCACGGAAGCCTAGAATGATAATGTACGCAGCTCACATGATAACAAAAGGTGGAAGTTAGAGAAAGAATGTGAATCTAAGTAGCAAAGTCTTCAATGAGTACAAACAGTGACCTTAAATTAGCTATATACTGGGACAAGGCATTAGAGAAGTTTTTACAATTTATGCTCCTAGTGAAGCCAAGATGTTACAAGTATATGAAAAGTGTATATATGCATATGACACTGAGATAGCTAGTAAGTGATATAGGTGTGTATATGTATATATGGGCTTCCCTGGTGACTCAGATGGTAAAGAACCCACCTGTAATGAAGGAGAGCTGAGTTCATATATATACATATATCCAATCAGATCAGTCACTCAGTCGTGTCTGACTCTTTGCGACCCCATGAATCGCAGCACACAAGGCCTTCCTGTCCATCACCAACTCCCAGAGTTCACTGAGACTCATGTCCATCGAGTCAGTGATGCCATCCAGCCATCTCATCCTCTGTCATCCCCTTCTCCTCTTGCCCCCAATTCCTCCCAGCATCAGAGTCTTTTCCAATGAGTCAACTCTTCGCATGAGGTGGCCAAAGTACTGGAGTTTCAGCTTTAGCATCATTCCTTCCAAAGAAATCCCCGGGCTGATCTCCTTCAGAATGGACTGGTTGCATCTCCTTGCAGTCCAAGGGACTCTCAAGAGTCTTCTCCAACACCACAGTTCAAAAGCATCAATTTTCGGCGCTCAGCCTTCTTCACAGTCCAACTCTCACATCCATACATGACCACAGGAAAAACCATAGCCTTGACTAGATGAACCTTTGTTGGCAAAGCAACGTCTCTGCTTTTGAATATGCTATTTAGGTTGGACATAACTTCCCTTCCAAGGAGTACGCGTCTTTTAATTTCATGGCTGCAGTCACCATCTGTAGTGATTTTGGAGCCCAGAAAAATAAAGTCTGACACTGTTTCCACTGTTTCCCCATCTATTTCCCATGAAGTGATGGGACCGGATGCCATGATCTTCGTTTTCTGAATGTTGAGCTTTAAGCCAACTTTTTCACTCTCCACTTTCACTTTCATCAAGAGGCTTTGAGTTCCTCTTCACTTTCTGCCATAAGGGTGGTGTCATCTGCATATCTGAGGTTACTGATATTTGTCCCGGCAATCTTGATTCCAGTTTGTGCTTCCTCCAGTCCAGCATTTCTCATGATGTACTCTGCATATAAGTTAAATAAACAAGGTGACAATATACAGCCTTGACGAACTCCTTTCCTATTGGGAACCAGTCTGTTGTTCCATGTCCAGTTCATGACATTGTACAGGAGACAGGGATTAAGACCATTCCCATGGAAAAGAAATGCAAAAAAGCAAAATGGCTGTCTGGGGAGTCCTTACAAATAGCTGTGAAAAGAAGAGAAATGAAAAGCAAAGGAGAAAAGGAAAGATATAAGCATCTGAATGCAGAGTTCCAAAGAATAGCAAGAAGAAATAAGAAAGCTTCTTCAGTGATCAATGCAAAGAAATAGAGGAAAACAACAGAATGGGAAAGACTAGGGATCTCTTCAAGAAAATCAGAGATACCAAAAGAACATTTCATGCAAAGATGGGCTCAATAAAGGACAGAAATTGTATGGACCTAACAGAAGCAGAAGATATTAAGAAGAGATGGCAAGAATACACAGAAGAACTGTACAAAAAAGATCTTCACAACCCAGATAATCACGATGGTGTGATCACTGACCTAGAGCCAGACATCCTGGAATGTGAAGTCAAGTGGGCCTTAGAAAACATCACTACGAACAAAGCTAGTGCAGGTGATGGAATTCCAGTTGAGCTATTTCAAATCCTGAAAGATGATGCTGTGAAAGTGCTGCACTCAATATGCCAGCAAATTTGGAAAACTCAGCAGTGGCCACAGAACTGGAAAAGGTCAGTTTTCATTCCAATCCCAAAGAAAGGCAATGCCAAAAAATGCTCAAACTACCACACAGTTGCACTCATCTCATGTGCTAGTAAAGTAATGCTCAAAATTCTCCAAGCCAGGCTTCAGCAATATGTGAACCGTGAACTTCCAGATGTTCAAGCTGGTTTTAGAAAAGGCAGAGGAACCAGAGATCAAATTGCCAACATCCACTGGATCATGGCAAAAGCAAGAGAGTTCCAGAAAAACATCTATTTCTGCTTTATTGATTATGCCAAAGCCTTTGAGTGTGTGGATCACAATCAACTGTGGAAAATTCTTCAAGAGATGGGAATACCAGACCACCTGATCTGCCTCTTGAGAAATTTGTATGCAGGTCAGGAAGCAACAATTAGAACTGGACATGGAACAACAGACTGGTTCCAAATAGGAAAAGGAGTTTACTTACTTTAAAAGTATATATGTAAAAAAAAAAAAAAAAGTATATATGTATATTAAACCAAAATAATAGGATATATATATTTGAAATATATATTTCACAACTTTTTAAAAATAGAAACTAATAATTAACACTGATTATCTCAATTTCTTCTCTCTTCTCCTTATCACCATGACTTTTGCCTATACTGTTTCATTGCAGTACTCCTCACCATCAAATTGTTTTTCAAATAGTTATTTCAAATTGTACTAAAATTAGGAGGATATATATATAATATAGAGCTTCTGCTAGAATATAAACATTTCTGGAAAAGTGTCTATATACAAACTTCATCAAGATCAACAGCTTTAGTTATTAATCCTTCAAATGTCCCAAATTACTTATTAAACTTTTTGCCTGAGCATCCTCATTGAAAATATTTTTTGTATTGATCATATTGAACAGGGCTGGTCACAAAGCAATTTTTGTTTCGCTTTGCTTATTTTTTGGCCATGCCACACAGAATATGGGATCTCAGTTCCCTGACCAGAGATCAAACTTTGTGTACCCTGGTATGGAAGCGTTGAGTCTTAACCAGTGTACTGCCAGGAAGTCCCTAGAAAGCAATTAATAATTGTTATTTAATAAGATTTTAGCAACTAACCCAATGCCATTATAATATTAGTATTAAATTAAACATACAGTGATGAGGGGTCTTCCCCGATGGACATAGAAAACCTGCCTGCAGTGCAGGGGCCATGGGAGATGTGGGTTCAGTCCCTGGGTTGGGAAGTTCCCTTGGAGGATAGCATGGCAACCCACTGTAGTAAGTATTCTTGCCTGGAGTATCTCATAGGAAGAAGAGTCTGGCGGGCTACAGTCCACAGGGTTGCAGAGTTGGACACGACTGAAGCCACTGAGCAGGAAAACACAGTGATGAGGAGTCTGGATATAAGGACATTTTTAACTCATACTGGAGAAAAATAAACCTCTTATTTATTACTCTGCCCAAGAAAGAAGGAGAAAGAATGAAAAGTAGAGACAAAGAGAAAGAAGTCTATTGCCAGTTACTTATATTTTTTGTTCATGCCAACAAAATATTCTCAAATTAAGGTACAGACTGAGGACAAAGATCAAATCAAAAGCAATATCACTAAAGTACAGCCTACTGGCATGGACCAAAACAAAAATGTTTTCATGGCACCCTTTATTAAAATCTGTGAACAAATTAAGAAAATTCCTAACAGATCTTATCAGCCAGAAAAAACAAAAAAAATTTCTAGAAAGATTAAGTGCATTCTAATGCACCTGTAATTAAGTCTAGAGAATCATGTCTGAACAAATAATTTTAGTCTGACTTTTGAACCATGGATCAGAATAGAACCACATAGTAAAAAAAATCACAAGCTTATAGACATGGTTGTACTGACAAAAGTGATGACAGATCAGATTGAAAGAGAGTGAGAAACTTTATTATGAAGAAGACTTCTGCTCCCCAACAGTTTATATTCAGGAAGTAGGCTGGTGAATCACTGCAGATGGTGACTGCAGCCATGAAATTAAAAGACGCTTACTCCTTGGAAGAAAAGTTATGACCAACCTAGATAGCATATTCAAAAGCAGAGACATTACTTTGCCAACAAAGGTCCGTCTAGTCAAGGCTATGGTTTTTCCTGTGGTCATGTATGGATGTGAGAGTTGGACTGTGAAGAAAGCTGAGCACCAAAGAATTGATGCTTTTGAGCTGTGGTGTTGGAGAAGACTCTTGAGAGTCCCTTGGACTACAAGGAGATCCAACCAGTCCATTCTAAGGGAGATCAGTCCTGGGTGTTCATTGGAAGGACTGATGCTGAAGCTGAAACTCCATTACTTTGGCCACCTCATGCGAAGAGCTGACTCATTTGAAGAGACCCTGATCCTGGGAAAGATTGAGGGCAGGAGGAGAAGGGGATGACAAAGGATGAGATGGCTGGATAGCATCACTGACTCGATGGACATAAGTCTGAGTGAACTCTGGGAGTTGGTGATGGACAGGGAGGCCTGGCATGCTGTGATTCATGGGGTCACAAAGAGTCGGACACGACTGAGCGACTGAACTGAACTGAGGCTGGTAAAGTAGTTGAGCTATTAAAAAGGGGATATAGTCTACAATGGCTTTTGCAGAAGTGACCAAGAAGAGTAGAAAACTTTAGACCTTGCAGAGGAATAATTGAGACCCTTGGCAACATACTGGGGAACAAATTCCAAGAAGCAGACTCGAGGCATAATCAGGAAATAATACATGTCTACTGTGAAGGAGAAACGGATACCATTTTCCCAGCAAGATTTCCTAAATATGAACCATTAGCTGCTCTGTAACTTTCATTCTTACCTTTTTAAATGAGCGTTGCTTACAGTTATCCTGTTTCTGCTCCATTATTAGATGTGTTTAGCAAATAACTAGTCTTTTCATAGATCTTCAGATCATGAAGACTCATATCCAGCCCTAATGTAGAACATGGTAAGTTGGACTTCAAGCATAATTATTAATACTATCAGTGGATGAGATTTTGGAGACATAGGTATGATTCAATATAGTTTGCATATGGGAGAGATACGAAGAATTGTAAACAAGTATATAAATGTAATATATTGAATTATTATGATTATATACTGTATTATTAATCTTTTCTTATCACTGTATCCATGGTCTTTGCCATGCTGTTTTATATTTCCTCCCACAAAAGGAATAGAGTAATTCTTCCTCAAACTTGAGTTTGATCTCAACTGTGAGACTATTTCAGCTAAAGAAAACGTTGGTGGAAGTTACATGTATTAGTTTAAACCCTAGGCTTTAAGCAGCATGGCATGTTTTTTCCACAATGACAATGCCATAGGAAAAGCTTCTCCTGGGTATCCGCTGTCCCTTCCACCTGGGTCTTAAAATAAATATTCATGATGTATGTGTGTGTTTGTGTCTTCCTTACATACTTAAAACATACTTAAATGACAGAGTTCAACATGCATTGAGGAGCCATGCCTGGAGGTGATGTAGCTAGTCCTGCACCCAGCTGAGCCCAGCATGGATCCAAAGATCTGCAGTAGACCTGGGGAACAATCAGGGTGATTCAATATCTGTTTTTCTAAACTATGTAATTTGTAGTGGTTTGTGATGGAGACATATAACACTGTCAAATCTAGGTGCTGGCAAATTCAATTGCTGATAAAGAGTGGCCTCCTGCTTTATTAGAAGGTTTTTTTTTTTTTTTTTCTGTGTCCTCACATAGTAGAAGGGGGAAAGGGAGATATCTGTGGTCTCCTTTATAAAGACTAATCCTATTCATGGGAACTTCAGCCTCATGACCTAATCACCTTCCAAAGGCCCACCTTTAAGTACAGTCACACTGGGAATTAGATTTCAATAATGGAGAGACATAAACATTTAGTCCATAGCAGCACATAACATGCATCTGTATTTGAATTGTTCTTTAAGGTTTAATAACAAGGGAAATTTTATGCTTTAATGATTTTTCTTAACTTGTTAAGCACAATGTTTAATTGTATTAAATGTCCCTTTTCTCTTTTGCTATAGAAAACATTTTATAAAAGAATGTGTACATAATAATAATAATTTTTGATGATATTTGAAGAGCTAATCACAATTATAAGAAATGCATGAGTGATTATTTTCTGGAGAGGGATTACAGTGAGTAATGGTGAGACATCAAATGGATTCTTGGTGATACTGACAGCCAAGCTCAACAAGGAGGCTCACTGAGACTCACAGAGTTTAAAGAACAGTTAATAAGTTCTCCTTCTCTGACCTTGGACTATAACATTGGATACCAATGGCTTTCCAAATGACAGAATATTCTATAGTAACATAAAGAGTAGAAATGCCAGAAGACCTACAAAGGACTCTTTCCATGTAGCATCTACTAAAGGGTAAACATCTGAGTGGAGATTTTGGCAGCCTTGTGGTGATGGTAAAAAGGAAAAACACATGAATTTCAGAAACTCTCTTGAATTTCAGAACTATCCAATGAGGAGATGCCTTGATTAATTCTTTAGACTTTCAATAGAAAATTCTAAAATACTGTGCCTTGTAAGCAATAGATAAAAGAAAACCACACTTGACTAGACCAAGGTGACCTTCCTGTCTTATACTTACCAGTAGGTAAATATAGTGAACACTTTTAACAGTTATGTTAGTAAAGTTTCAGACAGGACATATAGAATGGGGCTGAAGCAACAGTTTAGGAAATATAGGCCAAGACTTTTCAAAAACTGATAACAACCATCAAATCATATATTAAACAATCTATGTAAATATTAAAAAATATTACAAAATCACATTTAAAAACATAATAGTAAATTGCTGGAACCAATAGAAAAAATGACAAGATTAGCTACAAAAAAAAAGAAAGAAAAGAGAGCAAAAAGGAAAGACAAATGTACATCTCCCAATATATTAAAAGAGAAACAATGATACTGAGACATGATTTTAAAAATAAAACATAAAAAAATGGAAGCCTGAAGAAAAAGCTCTGGTAAAGAAATCTATATGAGATATTCCAACTAAAAAGGCACAAAAATAAAACCAGAATGGAAAAGACTCGAAACCATTAACATCATTATCAGAAGGTCAAGAATCTGTAACAAAAAAGGAGGGGGGGAATCCTAAAATACCCAAAGAACTTAGTTCTGTAAAAGACACTGAAGGAAAAATGCAAGCAAGTATATTAAGAAGGCAGGAGGAGAAGGGGGTGACAGAGGATGCAATGGTTGGATGGCGTCATGGACTCAATGGACGTGAGTTTGAGTAAGCTCTGAGAGTTGGTGATGGACAGGGAAGCCAGGCGTGCTGCAGTCCATGGGGTCGAAAAGAGTCAGGACACGATGGAGCAACTGAACTGAGCTGATATTAAGAAGTGCATCCAATAATCCTGTGCACTACTGGTTCCCAGGTGGTAGAATGGTAAAGAATCTGCCTGTCAATGCAAGTGATGCAAGAGACATGGCTTCAATCCCTGGAACTGGGAAGATCCCTTGGAGTAGGAAATGTCAATTTACTTCATTATTCTTGCCTGGAAAATCCTATGGACAAAGGACTTAGGCAGGATACAGTCCACAGGGTCCCAAAGAGTCAGACACAACTGAGTGTGCACACGCACGTACACACACACACCCACCCACACACAGACACACGTCAGTTATACCCAGAAAGGAAGAGAAGAAACAAATATGGTGGAAAGTGAACAACATCAACAATTTTGACTGAAGTTTTCTATTTTAATCTCAGTCCCCTTTCCTGCTTTGCCACTCACCTACATCCTCTTCCAGGATGGAAGCATCTCACTCTGGATCCCCTAAAGTACTTTCTTTTGATTGCTGTGCTTCAGTGAACCTTACACTTTCCTTTCTATTACTTGGGTATTTGCCTCACCTCTTTGACCATGTTTTAATCACCTTTGTATCTTCTTTAACTGCTTAATAAATATTTGAACATAAAATAATAATAATAAAGAGTATACAATGTTAGAACATAATGAAAAATCATGGTAACTGAAAATGAGGGCCATTCCCTTACTAAACTGCTTTTTTAAAATAATTCAACAGAGATTTTTAACTACTGCAGTCTAACAATCTGAGAGTTTTTTGAAACAATGTAGAGTTTAATTGAAAGAGACCTTTTCTCTAATTTACATAAGTAGTACAGACTTGTTAACTAAATTCAACATTTCCCTTGAAGCAATCCTTACAAAGCAACAGAGACATTAGTAGATTTTATATGAAGATTTAAATTCTAGTTTTCTAGTGTTTTTTTTCCACAAATGTAAAATAAAATCAAATAAACCATTCATGTAGTTAATTAAAGCTTTCTTTTAATATATCAAAGAAAGCAGTATTTGAGGAGATCAAAGGAAATTTTATAAAATTTTGTCAAAAGCTAACTTGTTTAAAGTTGCTTTTTCTCTTAAATTGCCCACATCTTCAAAAAGGTATATCATATGGAGGTTTCTGAAGGAGTGAACAGAAGTTCACATACCATATATTTACTTGGATATCAAATAGTCTGGAAGTTGAGAACCCAAACTGGAGGTTAAATAATGTAACTATCAGTTCAGTTCAGTTCAGTCGCTCAGTCGTGACCGACTCTTTGCGACCCATGAATCGCAGCACACCAGGCCTCCCCGTCCATCACCAACTCCCAAAGTTCACTCAGACTCACATCCATCGAGTCAGTGATGCCATCTAGCCATCTCATCCTCTGTCGTCCCCTTCTCCTCCTGCCCCCAATCCCTCCCAGAATCAGAGTCTTTTCCAATGAGTCAACTCTTCACATGAGGTGGCCAAAGTACTGGAGTTTCAGCTTCAGCACCATTCCCTCCAAAGAAATCCCAGGGCTGATCTCCTTCAGAATGGACTGGTTGCATCTCCTTGCAGGCCAAGGGATTCTCAAGAGTCTTCTCCAACACCACAGTTCAAAAGCATCAATTCTTCAGTGCTCAGCCTTCTTCACAGTCCAACTCTCACATCCATACATGACCACAGGAAAAACCATAGCCTTGACTAGATGAACCTTTGTTGGCAAACTAATGTCTCTGCTTTTGAATATGCTATCTAGGTTGGTCATAACTTTCCTTCCAAGGAGTAAGCGTCTTTTAATTTCATGGCTGCAGTCACCAGCTGCAGTGATTTTGGAGCCCCCAAAAATAAAGTCTGACACTGTTTCCACTGTTTCCCCATCTATTTCCCATGAAGTGGTGGGACTGGATGCCATGATCTTCGTTTTCTGAATGTTGAGCTTTAAGCCAACTTTTTCACTCTCCACTTTCACTTTCATCAAGAGGCTTTTGAGTTCCTCTTCACTTTCTGCCATAAGGGTGGTGTCATCTGCATATCTGAGGTTATTGATATTTCTCCCGGCAATCTTGATTCCAGCTTGTGTTTCTTCCAGTCCAGCGTTTCTCAAAATGTATTCTGCATATATGTTAAATAAGCAGGGTGATAATATACAGCCTTGATGAACTCCTTTTCCTATTTTGAACCAGTCTGTTGTTCCATGTCCAGTTCTAACTGTTGCTTCCTGACCGGCATACAAATTTCTCAAGAGGCAGGTCAGGTGGTCTGGTATTCCCATCTCTTTCAGAATTTTCCACGGTTTATTGTGATCCACACAGTCAAAGGCTTTGGCATAGTCAATAAGGCAGAAATAGATGTTTTTCTCGAACTCTCTTGCTTTTTCCATGATCCAGTGGATATTGGCAATTTGATCTCTGATTCCTCTGCCTTTTCTAAAACCAGCTTGAACATCTGGAATTCATGGTTCACATATTGCTGAAGCCTGGCTTGGAGAATTTTGAGCATTACACTACTAGCATGTGAGATGAGTGCAATTGTGCAGTAGTTTGAGCATTCTTTGGCATTGACTTTCTTTGGTATTGGAATGAAAACTGACCTATAATGTAACTATAATATCCTTAATTACATATTTCTATTACTCTTTTTGGTCTTGTTTTCCTTTACCTCTGTTTATCCTCCCTTGATCAAATTACCTATCATCTATTTATCTATCTATCTATCTATCTATCCATCCTCTACTTGTGCTTATCCTTCTTGTAACTTCAAATCTATATGTAATGAGGCAGAAACAAAAGAAAAACTCAAAAAAGTGCTTTAGTCTTAAGTGTTTAATGAGAAATTTATATGGACCTTTCAAAATCTTTTCCATTAATATGATTTCAAAGTATAACAATGCAATAACAGAATTCATTGAAGTTTGTTATAATTAAAAATGTCTTGATCTCATTATATTCTTCTGAATACACTGTACTCAGGATGCTAAGACCAACTTTTGGTTATGTTAGGGATGATAAGCATGTGTGTGTGCGTGTGTGTGCTGAGTCTCTTCAGTCGTGTCCCATACTCTGTGACCCTACAAACAGTAGCCCACCAGCCTCCTCTGTCTATGGAATTCTCCAGGCAAGAACACTGGAGTCGCTTGCCATTTCCTTCTCCAGGGGAATCTTCCCAGCCGAGGGATCAAACATGTGTCTCCTGAGTTTCTCACATTACAGGCAGATTCTTTACCACTGAGCCTCAGTAGAAGCCTTAGGGATGATGATCTCATGCAAATGAACATTGATTTGTAAATATCATGTAAAAACAGATGTAGCAAAATTTCCCAATTAATTGCAATCATCTTTGAAAGAGAATGATGATTACAGTTTAGTTTTTCAACTAAAGAATACTTTAATATAAATGATGCTACCTTCCTAAAAGTTAAAGTAAGAAATTAACATAAACTAATATACTAATCGACATCAAATCAGTCATTCAGGCTTCTTAGGTAATCTATAAGATTTGTTTTACTTGAATTACTATCAATAAATATGTGAATAAGAATAAAATCCTGAAAACCTGTTCTTTAAGCCAGTTAATGTTAAAATGAAATGTTAAAAACTGCATATAGTTGACAAATTCAATTTAATGAGATAATAAAAATACTTGAATTATACCTTTTATGGATGATATAATCACAAAATACAATATGGAATTGGAAGTTTTCCCCAAAAAGCTTGCTAATACAGTAAAATATATTACACACTCTCCTTTCACTTGAACAAGGCCATTAAGAAGCAGTGATTCTATGCTTAGAATTTTCTGAATATCTAATGTGTGCCACCATGTTCGTCTCTTGTGGTAATTTCTATAATGTCAGCTTTTTTTTTCTTTATTTCTTCCTTTTCTCCTTTCCTTCTCTCTCCCTCCCTCCCTTATTCCCTTCTTGGTCCACTGTATAGTAGTATTCCATTATCTTACAACTTCTGGTGCTTTTTTTTTTTTTTTAATCTACCAGATAGTTTTTGTAATTTAATTGCTGTATTTACAACAATTATCTTAAAGTCATTCATGATATGATTCATATTAAAGTCAGTCTTGATATAGTTAGATTAGTATCTATAATATTATTTGTAACTATTTTCAGTGTACTATCTTTGTTTTTTTGTGTTTCCTTTTTTGTGTTCTACTGGTTTCTGGCCTTATCTGGTTTTAACTGAGCAATTTTTTAGATTTCATTTTCTCTTATCTCAAGACATATTGAGTATATTTAATCATTTTTTTAGTGATTGACCTAGAGTTTGCTATACACATTTATAAACTAATCAAAACCTACTTTCAAATGACATAGTGCTTCATGAGTTGTGAAGGCACGTTACAGCAGAATGCTCTCATTTCTTATAATACTGTTGTCATTTTTATTGCTTATTTATAATCTATCTACAATATATTATTATTATTATTTTGAACAAAATTTTCTCTGTTAGACCAGTTTAGAGTTAGAAAAATGAAAACTTTCTCTTTACTTTCATTTATTCCTCTTTAAATGCTCTCCCCTTTTTATGTGCATCTGAGTTTCTGATCTTATCATTGTTCAAAGAACTTTTAACATTTTTTGCAAGGCAAGTATACTCTCAATAAATCCTCTCAATTTAGTTTTTCTGACAGTTTTTATTTCTCCTTTACTTTTGAAGAATAGTTTTGATGGATACAGAAATCTAAGTAGTTCTTTTTTCAATACTTTTTAACTAATACAGGAAGGGATGGATAATTGAAATACATTTATTGACATTTCTAAATTATTTGTCACTACAGAGTAACAGTGTAAACCATTGGAATGGCCATTTTTTATATCATTTTAAATCCTGCTGTCATGGAAAGCCTAGAGCCATTCCTTTTTTCCAGTGTTTACTTGTCAGTTTTTAGCTCAGTCCAAAGATGGGCAAAATTCATCATTGTTCTGTTCCAGAGTCATTTGGTGCTTGTGAAGTATTATGTTATTGTTTCAGTTTGGATAGATTTGCAATGCTTGCATTTTGTTTGAGACTGTAGTTGAACTGAATCCCCAAATGCAAAGTAAAAAAGTCAGCAAAACCTGACAAGTTTTCCCTAGCTTTGGGTTGAAATAGGTAAAGTCAGAAAATTTTCAAATCAAATTTGGAAAAGTGAAAAATAGCCTAAGGGCAATAAAACCCTTAACTAAAAGAGTAGTTGGAGGTATCATCACAAAATTTGGGGCAACATTGAGTTATACACTGAGTACACAGAATATCAAATGTTCCCTAATATAAGAATTGAATGTCACTCATTTTATGCTCTTCCATTTTCATTGCACTGTTCAATACATATTTTTGCCTGCCACAAAGATGAGTCAAAACAAACTGTTGTGGTACAGAATATGCCTACCCACCTGTTTTCCAATAACAAATACATTCTCTTCATAAACTTTTCTATTCTTAGTTCATTTTTAAAATGATGCATGACTTAGTCAAAAATTCTCAGAAGTCTTAAGTTAGTGGAAATCTATATTCGAAAATAGTTATTGAAAAACATATTTGTTACATACTATCTCTTTTAGATTTAATACTAGTCTGCTACTGTTATAGAACTAATCAAAAAATAAACAGAAATAGCAAAACTATGAACAGTCCCATAGCTATGAAAACTTTTCTAATTTATCCCTGCACCAATTTTTGATCTGCTGTCAGGATAGCTCAGACCCATTCTCACAATAATAGGAGAGAAGCAGGAGAGAGAGCAAAAATATGTAAGTCCTTTTGTGGCTTAACAGGTCCTGGCAACATGTCATTTTCACCTCATTCTTTTGGCTAATGCATATCTCATACATGCAACTCAAAAAGCCAACCTGGAATTAAGGGGTAAGAAAATAGATTCCAGTTCTCTATGGTAGAAGAATAAAAGTCATAGTTCAAAAGGTGAGAATACTGGAAGGGGTGCAGAATTGGGTTCATTTTTTTGCAATCAATCTACCAGAGCAATCTAGCAACAAAATTGCAAAGGGAGAATATAAAATCAAACTTCAAATACTACTATACAGTGGACCAAGAGCATTTAATTCAGGAGGAAATAGTATACTATATCTCAATAACACATATCCCAAAATGGAGCCTAGTAAAGTAATACAGTTTCATAAAATCACACAAATGCAGCAACTTTTTCAATACTTGAATGGTATTCTAGCATACCTTTCCTCTCCTTTGTCATGTCCCAAATTTATCTTATTAAGTACACAAAAGCAGGAATGGTGAACCATTTGAGTTTTTGAAGACTAATCAGAAGTAATATTATTTGCTTGACATTTATTCACTTATTCACTAACTTGGCAAATTGTTATATACTTAGTTAAAGGGAGATGAAAGAGGATAGAGTTAGAATATACTTGGAACCACTAGCATCTAGTACTTTTGTAGAAGAGATCTAAAAAGAAAAAAATTACAAGAATTCAAAATAGAAGGTGTTGTCTGAAGAACACAGGTAAAAATCAGCATCATTTGATTGAGCCTAGAATTCACTGATCAGGAAATGTAAACAAGTTATTGGATTCACTTACTCTCAATATCCTATGGAAAGACAGACTTTCACCTGGATGAAACTGGATACACCATGAAATGGACCTTGGTAAGAGGGAGAATGTTTGTAAACAGAAAAGTCAGCCTATGTTTTCACATGAAAGCATTTGAGCTCAGACACTAGCAGTCTATAGATATTATTGGGAATGGCCACTGTTCAACATTTGAAACCTTAGGGTAGTTCACTTTGGTCCAAGCTCCCTGCTATGTGGAAGAGAATCCCATTTTCTTTTTTTTTCTGAGAATCCCATTTTCTAGCTAGCTAGTTTTCAAGCAATCTGGGGAATTCTCTGAGTAAATTACCAACCAATTATTTTTGTCTTTTTATAGTAGAAAAATATTAAAGAAATTATATAAAGCAGAAATTATCCTTTATATCAACTCCTATACAGGAATAATAATAAACATGTTGTAGGTAATAATAAACATATCAGAATAATATTTTTCTCAGAACTTGTGCTTTGTCAGGCTTTGCACATACGGAATTTTCAAAAGCCAAATCTTCTAGATGTATATTATCTCCCCTATTTCAAGAGTGGGGAAATTAAGACTATATAATTTCCAAGCATCTCAAAATCAGCAAATGAAAGTTGAGATCCAAACCCTCATATTTATAAACTCTAAATAAAAATGATTACCACCCTAAGATCTCATGGATACGGAAGATACCATGCCCAAATTTGTACCACAGAGAGATACAAGTATAGTTCCTGTTATATTTCTTATTAAATAAAATGTTACCAAGATGAATTTCAGTAAAGAAAATGACAGAAGTTCCTTTATTGACTGAACTGATATACTGCAAGATAAAGAAATATAATTGGGAATATAATTTTAAGAAAGAAAAAAAAAACAACAGAAGGTGAGAGATGACTATAATTAGTTATATCTAAATTCCTTTTCAGTATTATCTGGTCTAGTAAAATAATTATTTTCAAAGCATATGTGATAGTTCAGCCATCCAGATATTTTTCATACATTATACCTCCCAACCATTCCACTTCCTATCTTATTATTAATATTATCCACATGAATATGAATGGCATGAGTTGATATCATATCAGTATAGCACCTGGTAGTGAAATGAACTGGTTGAAAGAGAGCTTCCAAAATGATTTTTGTCATGTAATAAAAAGGATTTCAAAGTAATCACTCAAAATGATCTGCTGTTGTTCAGGATGGAGTAACAGAACACTTTTGCTCACCAAAAATATAAAAATGGACAAAACACAAAAACCACTAGTTTTCAGATATTGGGCATTGAAGAGTGAAAAGTAATGATACATGAGAGAGGGTAAGCAAATTAAGATCAATGTTTGTCCCACTTCATTGCCTGGAAAGAGTTCCCAGACCACAGTGGAATCAAGGGAAAAGCCTAGAGGTCCTCACTGGGTTGAAGAGACCAGCCTGGGTTATAGAGCCTAAGGCAGCTTGAGTTGTAGGGAATAGTACTGGAGAGGAGAGAGTAGCACAGAGGAAGATCTAAGGGATCTACAGAGGGTACTCCTTAACTCTTCACCTACATTCGGGTTAGCTAATGCCTGTGATGAAACTACTTGAGGTGGGAAAACACAACCGGAAATGACTCGAGAGAACAATACCTAGTGCTTTCCTCTGGTTTTGAAAGAGTTCCTGTTTACCAGCCAATGTAGTCACCACCTAATCCATAGGGCAAATGAGTAGAGTTCCAAGATGGGTACCCCCCTCAGTATCAGGTCAATGTGGGCTCAGTCGCATCTGACTCTTTGCAGCTCCAGGGACTGCAGCCTGCCAGGCTCCTCTGTCCATGGGTTTTTTCCAGGCAAGAATACTGGAATGGGTTGTCACTTTCTGCTTCAAGAGATCTTCCTGACCCAGGGATCAAATTCTCACCTCTCATGTCTCTTGCCATGGGCAGGGGGATTCTTTACCACTGGCGGCATATGGGAAGCCTTTAGAGCCAGGTCAAAATTAACCCTAAATTAAAGGCTACTCTGTTCCCATGTAAAAATCTTAAAAACAAGCCTCAAGAAAATCAAACATAATCACATCTCATAGCAAAGATCAGGAATTTGTATAGTGACTTAGCACTTAGCATAGCAAGATTAGGATGTAGACATCTGCAGGGGGCATTATTCTGTCAGTCAACTCCAGCACCTTTTCTTCCAGGCAAAGTAATCATTTGGATATAGTTGACAACATGCTCCCCACTTGGAGGATTTCATGTTACTCTTCTCTCCTTCAGTGCCACTGTAGACAGCAGCTGAACTGCTTCAGCAGTCCACTTCGAACTGGTGCGAGCATAGTGTATAAAACAGGTTCAATTTATTTCCCTCCCCTAATCACCAGTCTTGGAGAACTCCTTACTTGGCAATATGCAGGTACAGAAGGCAAGGTGGTAGATCATGGTGGCAAGAGGATAGACCATGAGAGTCTGAGCCTGCCCACTTAACTTATTTATTACTTCCCAGTGTATTCCAGCCAAACTACACATAGACTTGCACGTGCACACACACACACATGTAATCATTATTTTATCACCTATGTATTTTATCTAACTATCTAACTTAAAATTGATAGACAATGCCTGCTGCACATTATGGCTTGGTGCCTCATGATGGCAGTTCAGGTTTTAGGATCACTTGGTGCCCCATTATTAGGAATTCAATCTTTGGCAGGGTTTTGTATCATGAGCCTAATGTATCGTAGACTCTGTGTGGTAGGGTGATTTACACTGTTGTGTAGACATGCTGCAGAGGTTTCATTTGCTCTGAACCTCTCTCACTCTTAGCAGGAAATGGGTCAGAATAGCATTATGCTAAGTGAAATAAGCCGGAGAAGGCAATGGCACTCCACTCCAGTACTCTGGCCTAGAAAATCCCATGGACAGAGGAGCCTGATGGGCTGCAGTCCATGGGGTCACTAGGAGTCGGACACAACTGACCGACTTCCCTTTCACTCTTCACTTTCCTGCATTGGAGAAGGAAATGGCAACCCACTCCAGTGTTCTTGCCTGGATAATCCCAGGGATGGGGGAGCCTGGTGGGCTGCTGTCTCTGGGGTCCCAGAGTTGGACATGACTGAAGCGACTTAGCAGCAGCAAGTGAGTTACAGAATAACAAATACTGCATGATTCCACTTAAATGAGGTATCTAAAGTAGTCAAACTCATAGAAGCAGAGAATACAATAGTTGTTGCCAAAGACTGAGGGGCGGAGGAGTTGGGGAATTATTATTTAAAAGATATAAAGTTGTAATAGTGCTGGATGGACAAGTTCTAGACATCTGTTGTAAAATATAATGCCTACAAATAAAGATAAAGTATTGTGCAATAAACTGTGGAAAATTCTGAAACAGATGGGAATACCAGACCACCTGATCTGCCTCTTGAGAAATTTGTATGCAGGTCAGGAAGCAACAGTTAGAACTGGACATGGAACAACAGACTGGTTCCAAATAGGAAAAGGAGTATGTCAAGGCTGTATATTGTCACCCTGTTTATTTAACTTATATGCAGAGTACATCATGAGAAACGCTGGACTGGATGAAACACAAGCTGGAATCAAGATTGCTGGGAGAAATATCAATAACCTCAGATATGCAGATGACACCACCCTTATGGCAGAAAGTGAAGAGGAACTCAAAAGCCTCTTGATGAAGGTGAAAGTGGAGAGTGAAAAAGTTGGCTTAAAGCTCAACATTCAGAAAACAAAGATCATGGCATCCAGTACCATCAGTTCATGGGAAATAGATGGGGAAACAGTGTCAGACTTTATTTTTCTGGGCTCCAAAATCACTGCAGCTGGTGACTGCAGCCATGAAATTAAAAGACGCTTACTCCTTGGAAGGAAAGTTATGACCAACCTAGATAGCATATTCAAAAGCAGAGACATTACTTTGCCAACAAAGGTTCATCTAGTCAAGGCTATGGTTTTTCCTGTGGTCATGTATGGATGTGAGAGTTGGACTGTGAAGAAGGCTGAGCACTGAAGAATTGATGGTTTTGAACTGTGGTGTTGGAGAAGACTCTTGAGAGTCCCTTGGACTGCAAGGATATGCAACCAGTCCATTCTGAAGGAGATCAGCCCTGGGATTTCTTTGGAAGGAATGATGCTAAAGCTGAAACTCCAGTACTTTGGCCACCTCATGCGAAGAGTTGACTCATTGGAAAAGACTCTGATTCTGGGAGGGATTGGGGGCAGGAGGAGAAGGGGACAACAGAGGGTGAGATGGCTGGATGGCATCACTGACTCGATGGATGTGAGTCTCACTGAACTCCGGGAGTTGGTGATGGACAGGGAGGCCTGGTGTGCTGCGATTCATGGGGTCGCAAAGAGTCGGACACGACTGAGCAACTGATCTGATCTGATCTGATTGTGCACTTCAAAACTTGTTAAGGGGTAGTTCTCTTGTTAAGTGTTCTTACCACAAAAAATAAAAAACAACCAAACAAAAATTCAAAGGGACACAAGAAAACTCTGGGAAGTGTTGGACATGTCTATCCCCTTGATATTGGTGATGGTAGTGTGGATCTATGCACATCACCAAACTCATCAAAATGAAACCATTAAATATGTTCAGTTGTTTGTACATCAATTATACCTTAATAGAGCTGTTCAAAAAGTTAAAATAAAAACTCAACCAAGAAGCTGAATTTGTTCCCAATTTTCTACTAAAAATAAGGCGTCTTATTGTATGAATTGCTCATTGTCCTTTCATTTGCATGAAATCGTCCTAAATAATATTTCCTAGCATTAATTAATTATTTGATATTTGCCCTTTCTGCTAGCAGTAGTATTCAACTTTGAATAGGTAGTATTCCATAGTGTGGTAGGATGGTGAGCTCTCTATGGAGAGCGATCTAGCATGAAAAAAGACTGTGATTAATGTTACCTTAAAGCTTTCAGGTGTAAGCAAAATGACACTTGAGAAGCATGCATGAACATAGATTGACCAATCATTTCTCTCTGGTTACTTAGCTGAATGCTATTCCAAATATAGGTCTTATGACTGAGACAACTGTTGACAGAAATAATCAGCATTTGCTTGGGGACACAAGCAAGGGGAAGGGGAGAAGTCGTATCAACAGAACATTAATCTGAGTGGATCCTGTCCATCAAAAAGGGGCCAGAAGTCTTTGTCCTACCAACTGAAGAGCCATCAGAATAAAAGATGACACACACATTTGAAATTCCTTCTAATGTTTGAGGCCTGATGCTCACTAATCCTTCTTTGTATTCGTTTGGTCTGGTGACCAGCTTTATGTTTGTCTGTTCTCAAGTTCTGATCAGGATAAGGGATGTCTCTGCCTTCATGCCAAAGCTTTTACATCTTCCTACCACTACTGTGTTCTACCTTTCTTCTTTTTAAGGTTTTAGCCCTGTCTCCTGCCTCTGCTTCCTAAACATACACATATTCTTTAATTTACCCTTTAAATTTAATTTAAATTTAGCAGTTTAGAGAGCTGCCTGAGAGGTAGCCACTCAGTTACAAGTCATATGCACTCTTTTAGTTTTATATCTGAAAGCTTTAGGTGGGATTTATTAAATATTTCTTCTTAAATCGCTATTTGACATCACTTAGCAAAAATTTTGTATATTTATTGGTTCATCTTCTACCTAGGTAATTCTTTCTTCTTTGACACCCTTGCCCTTATGTTCAGATGTTTTCCAAGCCTCTATTTTTTTCAGATTTTCTCTTTTTCCTCATGAAAATTCCATCTGCTCTGAAAGTCTTCTCTGATATATATCACCAATCTAGATTAGGACTCTCAAATATGCTAATACAATACCTATCTTGACTTCTAAGCAATTACCACAAATGTATTTCAATTGTCTGTTCACTTATTTACATTCTCTATTTTACAGTAGAACTCCTGATAGCCTACAAGGTCTCTATCTATTTCAGTTCTACACTTGCAATATCTAACTCAGAGCTCAGAGGAGAGCAGGTGATCAAACATTTCTAAATGACTTAATCAATGGATATAAATTCTATTCAGAAGACACAGAAAGCCACAATAACCATTAGGATCCCTCTCCAATGTTCTGTTCTCATCTTTTAAAATATTTTCTGTCTATTTTATAAAACTATGTTTAAGACAGTCCCACTGTTTTTTACCCAAACCAACACTGTTCCCCAGGCCATCATATCTCTGAGCAGATGATTCATTTTGTGGAATCTGGTCTCCCTTCTCTATGCGTGTGATAATACTATAGATAAGATCTCATGTCCTTATTTCATGAACTAGTGCAACAGTGTATATTCTGGCCATTGCACTGTCAACATATCTTTCTCATGTGTAAATCCTCCTCAGGTAACATCGTCACTTTCTAAGCCACAGTCACGCTCATAATACGCATAAGTCTCAAAATCTTCCATATCCTCTTTACAAATTTCAAGGTATCCAGGTTGTATATAGGGGCTTCCCTCTCATAACTCAGTTGGCAAAGAATCTGCCTGCAATGCAGGAGACACTGGTTCGATTCCCGGGTCAGGAAGATCCACTGGAGAAGGGATAGGCTACCCACTTCAGTATTCTTAGGCTTCCCTTGTGGTTCAGCTGGTAGAGAATCCATCTGCAATGCGGGAGACCTGCAATGCAGGAGACATGGATTTGATCCCTGGGTTGGGAAGGTCCCCTGGAGAAGGGAAAGGCTACCTACTCCAGTATTCTGGCCTGGAGAATTACATGGACTATATAGTCCATGGGGTTGCAAAGAGTTGGACACAACTGAGCAACTTTCACTTTCACTTTTCAGGTTGTATATAATGTGCTTCGACCTGGTCTCTGTGTATTTCTCCTCACAATTCCAGAACAGAAAGAGTTTGGTAATGGAGATGGTACTAATTTTGGTAACAAGAATAAACTCTATGGACTTTGTTCTCCAACTATACATATACATATTTGTAAACTTTGGTCAATCTCTTACTTGTCAGTGGCTTGGCTTTTTTCTATAAAAATAAGATAATGTCATTTCTATTCCAGATTCTGTGTGTGTGTGTCCAAAGAACATTTGATAATGCATGTAAAGCACTTGGAAAAGTGTTTATCGCATACTGTCTGCTGTTCTTACGTCCACCCATGATCTTAGCAAGCTGAACCATTCCTCCATCCACCTACTATACTGTGCTTTAGACACTCTGCATAGGGAAACAGACTGTTTCTAAGTCTGTACTGATTCATACAACTATCTAAATGGAAACATGAATGTTTCTAAATTCTCCATTGTTCCCCTTTAGGAAGCTTTAAGCTTCTCCTGAAAGTTGTCTGCACTGTCTACCTGTTTCCTCCTCACTTTTTCCCATTCCCTCTTAAATCTGCTCCAATCTGGCCTTTGCCTCCAGTACTCACCAAACTACTCTTCTCCAGGTCACCAATGATAAGAAATATTTCACATAAAATACTTAAAACATGGTACAGTATGACTCTGTATCCAAGAGCTCTTAGCTTTATAGGGAATGCAACAGAATTTCCAAAAAATTTTAAGTAATGAGGGTATAGTAAGGTCTCTTGGCCTTGAAGTACTTGAGTGAAATAAGGCAATCAGACTCAATGTAGTGCACATTCTGTGTTATCCAGGAATTGATATATTTTTCATGAAGATTGTCAAAAACCTGAGTTATTTGATAGCTATTCAAAATTTTATGCATTCTTTCATAGCAGACTTTAACAATGATAAAACAGGAACCTTTTTCATCTATCATATGATAGCATAAAGTTTTCTTTTTCACATTGTGCTCTATCAGCCTTGAAGTAGATAGTGTTTACTCAGATTGAATGAAAATTGAGCAATTTTGTATGAAATTTGATGATTGTTGATAGCTATGAAGAATGATGATACAAGCTCCATATTGCAACATCTCCAAATGGCAAAATATTTGCAGTATTTGTACAAATAAGTAAACCTATCCTTCTGTGTCAGTAAGAGTCCAAAGCTTTCTGTCTGTGAGAAAAATTGCTTTCAGACAAAATTAAATTTCCAATATTTTTAATACAAGGAGATATTTCATTAAGTTAATACAATGTAAATGCCAAATGCAGGAACTTCTCCCAACCTTTTTGTCTGAAATGTTCTGGGTCTTAATTTATAAAGGTGACTGAGTGATGACATGGAGAGGTCAATGAATTGAAAGAAAATTTTAATGTTCATAGTTGCCCTAGAAACAAGAGGCGTAGCTCCAAACATAGGGTCACAGCAGGAACGCCAAATTTGGGTTAAGGATTAGAAACAAGATAAAGCAATAGCTTTAGGCTAGAGCTTTATTAGGGTTAAACAGGTTAAAAAGGGCAGGGTGACTGAGGGTGGTCTTGTCTGAATAGTATCAGTAGGCTAGATAGTGGTGGTCCCTAGTCGCCCAGTGCCTGGCCCAGAGATGACTAAGATAGAGAAATATTACCTCCTAGGGTACTAGAACCAGAGGAGGTTTGTCTCTGTACTGGTTAGTTTGCATATCAAAGACATGTTTCCTGAGTCATGCTGTCTGGAAGAATTGATTAACTGGTTCACCCAGGGAGGAGCAATCTGTACCTAAACTGAAAGTTCTTTTCTTTTTGTTTTTGTTTTGGGGTTGTTTTTTTTAAAGATGTCAAAACATCATAATAGACAGAAAATTAAAAATTTTTTAAAATGATGAATATTCACAACTATTCATACCTGTAACACAGGCAATTATCTGTTTTTACATGCTTTAACAGACCTGTCTTGGCAGTATATAAAACAAGGTTTCAGGGACTAAGAAATAGATTTATTGGACTTGGGAAAATTGAAGTAGATGAAGAACTATTAAGGGTCCTTTGGAAGAAATAGATTCCACTTCAGGGAATGCAATAGGACACTGTCCTAAATTGGTTCATCCTTGGGGTGTTGAATGGGTAATCAGAGAGGAACAATGCCCTGACTGTAACCGTTCCATGTAGCTCTCACTATTCTAAAGTAACCACAGTAAGGCATTTCTGCTATAATTCAGTGCACCAGCCAAAAATTTCAGTAGCTTATTGGGTTAAATTTTCAAGTAGAACATTAAAAAATATAATGAATCAGTTAGCCATTTCTGCCACAAAATAAAAGGAATAGAAGGAAGTTACTTTGGTTTAGAATATTACAACCCTGAATGTCCATTGGAAGGACTGATGCAGAAACTGAAGCTCCAATACTTTGGCCACCTAATGCGAAGAGCCGACTCATTGGAAAAAACCCTGATGCTGGGAAAGATTGAAGGCAGGAGGAGAAAGGGATGACAGAGGATGAAATGCTTGTATGGCATCACCAACTCAATAGACATGAGTTTGAGCAAACTCTGGGAGATGGCGAAGAACAAGGAGGCCTGGTATGCTACAGTCCTTGGGATCACAAAGAGTTGGACACAACATAGCTACTGAACAACATCAACAATTACTTATAGAGGAAGTGTCGTACCTTCTAGTAAGTCAGCACTGACACTACCTTTCTGAATTATTTTTATTCATACAATTATTTTCCTTAAGTCATGGTCATACTGAGTAACTATATATTTCTGTGATCTTCTATTTAATAGATGCCTTTATCACTAGATTACAGAGTTCCTAGGGCCATAACCTCCTTTCACTTTCCATAGTGCAAAGCAATGCTTAGTATATGTCTACATGATCTATCTATCCATCTATTATTTATCTATAACAGACTTTCTGATTTTTCATTGTTCAACTTTAGCATGCCATCCCTGATAACCTTGGAACACAGTGATAAACTGTGTTCCAATGAAACTGTTGTAAGATAAATATTGACTTTCTATTTTCTTATTTTTTGGCCGCATCAGAAAAATAAAAATTAAAACTTTTGAATAACTGTTTTCAATGTTTTCAGCCCAATGCTGTCTTCAGTGTTTTTGTACTCCTTTGTATAAAATTGAAAATGCTGATTTGAATGATGTCTTTTCAGCATCTAGACACAGTATGCTCAAGGAAAAGAAGATCTGGGGAAAATAAAGGCAATTTTATGTTATATATATATGTCAATAGATGCTACCATTGCGCTGTGACAACCCTCTATGTTCTGGTAACAAAGGATAGTCTTCATTCTTTGCTCCATCCTCCTACTAGAGAATGCCCAAGTATGAATTAAGTAAATACAGTTTGGGAGATACACACCACACATGATTTTTCTCTGCTCTTGTAATAGAGATGAAAAGTTAAATTTTCAAGGAAGAACATTTCCTGTTGATGTTGAATATATTGCTGCTACCCTTATAGCTGAAATATAACCAGGCTGACAATGTTGCTTGTAATTATTCTAAACCTCTTAGGAATCAAATTGTGTCCAATACTGAATAAAATTAAAAAAAAAAACAAAAACAAAAATAAAAAGCCCACATCAGATTTATTTCTCCTGTTTGCTTTATACATACTGTTTGGCTCTTAAAGTATTTAAAATTTCATCTACGTTTTAAATTTTACCATAGAAATTTACAAATATATATATAAAGCCACTCAACAATGTTGTATGAACTATTTATAAGAAAAATCCCATTAGGTTATGAAACTGGAAACTAAAACTTTAAATACAAAGAAAGAATACACAATCATTACAAATAATTTTCTCTTCTGTGTTAGTGAATACATCCAATTTATGTGCCATTGTATTAAAAGGTCACATTCCTGGTTCCTTCATTTCCTTTTCTTCTAATTCTTGATAAGATTAATTTTTGATTTATAGTTCACTTCTTTCTGAACAATCCTATTGACTGGCTTCTAATTAGTGATTTGTGCTACCATTAGTGAAATTCATTACTATTTCTACTGTTTTTAAATGATGCTTAAATAGAAATTTTTCTGAATTTATCTATACCTTGAGCACCCCATTCCGAGCTATTATTCCTACTGCTAAACCTTAACTGACAGCATACTTGTGAGGGACTTGTTTTAACAGAGTGAACAAAAATGTATTATATACTCTTTCCTGTTTCAGTTTTTACAGAACCCACCTCTATTGTTCAAATTAGTATACTTATTCTTTTTTAAAAGAAAATTTCTTCTTTTAATTTCACATAATGTAATAGGTCAGTGGTGAAAAGTAGAGATGGGAAAATAACTTTTCTTTCAGTTAATACAATATCAGACCATATAAAATGACATCTAGACTTTGCATGAACTCAGGGTTCTTTCACTGTCACCAATATGCTGTAACTGATAAAACAGATAATTTTCTTCCTTGGAAAGGATATACTCAAAAAGCCAATGACAAGAGTCACCATAGCAGTGGTTGCTACCTGCTGACCATGCTCAAGTGTCCATTATGTACATCTGCACCCTCTCTCTCTCTCTATCTCTCTCTCTTCCCACAGAGTCTTAGTTCCTCGGGGTACTCTTAGCAAAAATGTGCTTCGGTGGCATATGGATTTTCTTGAATTAAGTTAAGAAAAAAGTGACCAATACAAGTGGAACACTCTGACTCTGACTCTTCTTTCTGTCTTACTGAAAGTAGGAAATAAATTTCTCATGTGAAAGGTGCTTTGGTGCTTAATTAGTGAAGAATCTAAACAGAGTTTGGAGTTGGAATAGTAAATTCAAGAAGTAACAAGGTGTACTAAAGCAACAAGGCTTTTGACCCAAATTCCCTATCTCTAGTGCTGAGTGTTCTTTTACCCCCAACCCCAAACTC
Source organism: Bos grunniens (assembly GCF_055505025.1). Lineage (NCBI taxonomy): Eukaryota > Metazoa > Chordata > Mammalia > Artiodactyla > Bovidae > Bos > Bos grunniens. Next base: position 28,686,571 of record NC_141178.1, read on the forward strand.
TGTTTAGATTCTGCACTAATTAAGCACCAAAGCCTAAGTTTCTTTGTCCTGTCAATTCTTCATACATTTATTGTTTCTTCATCTAAAAAGTATAAAAGTTGCCTGCTTTGGCCTCTTCTTAGATCTCATATGAGACCTCATGGGCATGAATTAGAAATTGATGCTGGGAAAGATTGAGGGAAAGAGGAGAAGGGGCGACAGAGGATGAGAAGGTTGGATGGCATCATTGACTCAATGGACATGAGTTTGAGCAAACTCAGGGAGATAGTTGAAGGACAGGGAAGCCTGACATGGTGCAATTCATGGGACTGCAAAGAGTTGGACACAATTTAGTGACTGAACAACAACAACAATGCATTAAGGTTCAAAATGATTTTATTTTCTTCTAAAACAGGCATGATTTTTGGAACCCGATATATTTTCAATCAACAAGTCTTATAAATGTATATCCCTAATGAACTCAATATCAGAATCTGCAAACTTTCTGAAATAATGTGAAAGTTTTGATGCTAGTCACAAATTTTATTTGAAATCCTAGGAATAGTTATTTTGCTCATTTTATGAATCTGAAGGCACTAAAAGCATATCACTTAAAGCATCACTATGAACAAAGCTAGTGGAGCTGATGGAATTCCAGTTGAGCTATTTCAAATCCTAAACGAATATGCTGTGAAAGGGCTACACTCAATACGCCAGCAAATTTGGAAAACTCAGCAGTGGCCACAGGACTGGAAAAGGTCAGTTTTTATTCCAATCCCAAAGAAAGTCAATGCCAAAGAATGCTCAAACTACCACACAGTTGCACTCATCTCACATGCTAGTAAAGTAATGCTCGAAATTCTCCAAGTCAGGCTTCAACAGTACGTGAACCGTGAAATTCCAAAAGTTCAAGCTGCATTTAGAAAAGGCAGAGGAACCAGAGATCTAATTGCCAACATCCGCTGGACCATGGAAAAAGCAAGAGAGTTCCAGAAAAACATCTGCTGCTGCTACTGCTAAGTTGCTTCAGTCCTGTCCGACTCTGTGTGACTGCATAGACGGCAGCCCATCAGGCTCCACCGTCCCTGGGATTCTCCAGGCAAGAACACTGGGGTGGGTTGCCATTTCCTTCTCCAATGCATGAAAGTGAAAAGGGAAAGTCAAGTTGCTCAGTCGTGTCCGACTCTTAGAGACCCCATGGACTGCAGCCCACCAGGCTCCTCCGTCTATGGGATTTTCCAGGCAGGAGTACTGGAGTGGGGTGTCATTATTGACTACACCAAAGCCTTTGACTGTTTGGATAACAGCAAACTGTGGAAAATTCTGAAAGAGATGGGAATGCCAGACCACCTGACCTGCCTCTTGAGAAACCTCTCAAGAAACCACAGTTTCTTGAGAAACTGTGGTCAGGAAGCCACAGCTAGAACTAGACACGGAACAACAGACTGGTTCCAAATAGGAAAAGGAGTACATCAAGGCTGTGTATTGTCACTTTGCTTATTTAACTTATATGCAGAGTACATCATGAGAAACGCTGGGCTGGAAGAAGCACAACCTTTTTCCAGAAGAAGATTCAAGATTGCCGGGAGACATATCAATAACCTCAGATATGCAGATAACACCACCCTTATGGCAGAAAGTGAAGAAGAATGAAAGAGCCTCTTGATGAAAGTTAAAGAGGAGAGTGAAAAAGTTGGCTTAAAACTCAACATTCAGAAAACTAAGGTCAAGGCATCTGGTCCCATCACTTCATGGCAAATAGATGGGGCAACAGTGGAAACAGTGACAGACTTTATTTTTCTGGGCTCCAAAATCACTGCAGATGGTGACTGCAGTGATTATTTGAATGCACATTACGCTGTAGGAGCCTTGATCAATCCTGGAGTTAAGGAAAAAACAGGATGCTTCCTACCATCAGAAAGCTTTCTTTTAGAAAACAAATACTGCCATAAATGTATGTTTGTATAAAGTCTCATCATAAAAAGTATCCTCACACACTTAACTCTATTTGAATCTAAAAAATAAAAATCTCTATGATTCATGATAATCACCCTAATTTGCAAACAAAGTCACAAAGACTCAGAGGGGAAAAAAGTCCGTTTACAACAACTTGTAAGAAACATCCAAGAATGTATAATAAGTTGGTTATATTTTCATATCTAATATCATTATTATTTCATCACACTGCTCTCATTTTACTTTTCCTTTCTTTTTAAAAAACTTTTTATTTTATATTGGAGTATAGCCAATTAACAACGCTCTGATAATTTCAGGTGGACAGTAAAAGGACTCAGTTTAGTCACTCAGTCATGTCTGACTCTTTGTGATCCCATGGACTTCAGAACACCAGGCTTCCCTGTCCATCACCAACTCCTGGAGCTTGTTCAAACTCATATCCTTCGAGTTGGTGATGCCATCAAACCATCTCACCCTCTGTCATCCCCTCTCCTCTCACCTTCAATCTTTCCTAGAATCAGGGTCTTTTCCAATGAGTCAGTTCTTCACAACAGGTGGCCAAATTATTGGAGCTTCAGCTTCAGCATCAGTGCTTCCAATGAATAGGACTCAGTGATACATATATACATGTATTCATTCTCCCTGAAACTCATATGGTCTAATGTCATCCCACCGGAGGCTTCTTTAAATTGGCTTTTTAAGACCTATTGCATGTCTTATCATGTTTTCAGTAATTCCATACTTTGGCATGTCTCATTTTGGTTCCAGTATCATTTTGAAGATTTATGCCCTAGCTCTGAAATTATCCATTTTTTTCAGGGAGCTTAGATTTCTTCCAGAGAATGGAATTCATAAACTAAGACCCAGGTCTTAGGCATATTCATTGTTACTAAAGTGTGACTGCTTATAGCTACTCACAGAGGACCAAGTTAAATTATTTCTATGTCTATACCAATATCCATATCTATGTTTATATCTATATTGATAAATATATATATACACATATAAACACATTGTCTTTTCTTTCTAGCAGTATTTATACCAATCTTTCACTTAACTTTTGTTTAGAATTCCTACTCATATAATCTTTAACACTGATGAATTTGACATGTCTATTGCCTGAGTTCACACCGACACTTCCAATTCCAGTCAGACACAAAAGGGTTAACATGCTTTGCCTTACTTTTTATCTCCTTTATGACAGTAAGAAACCTGCTTCTCATTATCATGAAACATGTGTTAGCTCAATCCTAGAATGTACATGAAATGTACGTGGAATTGCTATCCCATAACCTTGTGCCAAACACACTACTGGCTACAGCTACATGTTTGCTTATGGTTCTTACATTTATTGTTATAGGATTTGGACAAAGTACTGTTTTGTAAAGTATCTTAGGTTAGTTATTTTCTGTGCTCTTTCTTTAGGATGCAGTATTCATTTGTAGTACACTTAGGTTCATTTGTTTCTTTTGCTGTTTTCAATTTGGGTCCCCTTTTCCATCTTACTGATTTTAAGTATTCATTCTTTGAGTAAAACATTGCCCCTTTTATTTTTTAAACTATCCATGGGTTTTATAATTTTTTTTCCAGAAATGTAAAAACACTTGAAAATTCATAATAAACCACAAGAGAGAAACTTCTTTCTCATTGTTATGGAGCCTGACTGTCAGCTGGTCAGAATGTAGTAAGAATTCTCTTATTTCATTGTATCCTCACATGGTAGAAAGCAGAGAAGAGAAGCAAGCTCTCTATTGATGATTACAAGAGAACTAATTTGATTCATGATATTTTAATCTCATTACCTTATCTAATCCTAATTACCTTTTAAAGCCCCATCTCCTAATTCCAGGAGGCAGACTTTAACATATGAATTTGAGGGGAATACAATCAGATCAGTCTGTATTATTCTGCCTTTGGTCAACCAAAATTCATGTTCTTATAAGCAAAACACATTAATTACATTACGAAAACCCTGAAAATTTTAACTCTTTCCAGCACTGACTCTAAAGTCTTAAAATTCAAAATGTCATCTAAATATCATCTAAAGCAGACAAGAATGAGACTCAAAGTATGATTTATCCTGAAACAAAATTCCTCTCCAGCTGTGACCTGGGAAATCAAACATGTTAAGTGCTTGCACAATACAAAATTGGGGCAGGCATAGAATAGACATCTCAGGAACTACCAAATGTGATAACATTGGATATTATATGACAAATAAACAAGCATGCTACACACTCAGCCATATCACCACTACCAATTATATGTTTATCAAAGTTAGTTCAGAAAGAGTGGGTGACTGTTGGCATTAAAAATAATAATGATAATAATACATCTTTTCAAAATTGCTACTGAAAGAAAATTAAAAATTCTTTCAGAGGTTGTCAAAGGGTTTTCTATTGCAAATGGCCACCTATTAACTTAAAGAGGAATTTGAATGATATTCCAAATAATAATAGAGGTGATTATTTAGAAATAAGAGAATATGCTAACTTAATGATCACTTACTTTTCCCCATAAAATTGACTTACACACTATTAAAGACCAAGTCTATGTTAGTATAGATAAGTTTTTTAAAAGAGCATGAAAAGGATTTTCTAATCCTTTTATACACTTAAATCAATGGACATAATTTTTCATAAAAACACAGCTTTTAATTGATACTATAAGATTTAATGCTAATTGTCCTTCAAATAATATTAGGCCAACCACCCACATTATCATTCATCTATTTGTGAATTCATTCAGTTCCTATGGAATGCCCACTGTGTGTGAGGGCACTGACTTGATTCATTGAAGTATAGAAATCATCATGTTTTAGGATTGGAAATAGTTCAGCTGGAATTCTATCACCTCCACTAGCTTTTTCACAGTGATGTTTCCTAAGGCCCACTTTACTTCACACTCCAGGATATAACATATAACATATATAACATAGTGACTCACAATTTTTAAAAGTTATACTACATTATAGTTATAAAAATTTGGTTATATTTTTTGTGTTGTAGAACATATACTATAGCTTATTTATCTTATATGTAGTGGTTGTTACCTCAATACCTTAATCCTAACTTGCTCCTTCCCTTTCCTCTCCCCACTCATGACCACTAGGTTATTCTCTGTATCTGTGGGTGTTTTGTTGTTGTTATATTTACTAGTTTTATATATATATATATTTCACACATAAGTAATCTCATACAGTGTTTGTGTTTGTCTGACATTTCAATTAGCATAATACCTTCTAGGTCCATCCATGTTGTTGCAAATGGCAAAATTACATTCTTTTATACGGCTGAGTAGTACCTTGTTGTGTGTACGTACTGCTCTTCTTTATCAGGTCACCTGTTAATGGTTACTTAGGTTGCTTCCATACCTTGGCATTTGTAAATAATGCTGCTATTAACATTGGCATATATCTATATTTTTACAGTTGGGTTTTTTTTATTTATGTTTTGCTATTAATATTTGGGAATATGTATATTTTCATGTTAGAGCCTTTTGTTTTTGTACCCAGGATTGCAATCACTGGGTCATAATGGTAGTTCTGCCTCAGGAAACAAGAAAAATCTTAAAGAAAGATTCTTAGTAGAGTCCAAGCATAACTATTTCTATAAAACATTAATTTCGAATTTAAAAGTTTCATTTAACCTTGGTTTTCAAAATGGATGTATTTGTATTTATACAAATGTATACAAGATGTAAATATAATCATACACCTTCTTAATAAGAGTCTGTAAGCTAATGTAGGCTCATCTTCACATTGGTCTGATGAAATTTTGTAAAGAATTTAATCATTACTAGTTAAAGTAATCTAGGGTCATGAAATTCTTAAAAAAATCAAAGAAAGAATGACTGAAAATAAAAGTTGAGCTGCCTTTAAAGGAGAAATGAACTTTTCATAGGTTCCTTTGTGATGCAATCTTATGATAACATTTGTTCTTGTTTACTACATTTATGACACATCAATAACAAATGTGAACTTCTTATAAATCTTCCTCCTAGAAGATACCATACTCCCACTGAATTATTCCTTAAAAATGAACATGAGCAAAGAATTAACTGCTGCACTCAATATATTAGCAAATTTGGAAAACTCAGCAGTTGCTACAGGACTGGAAGAGGTCAGTTTTTATTCCAATTCTAAAGAAAGGCAATACCAAAGAATGCTCAAGGTACTGCACAATTGCACTCATCTCACATGCTAGTAAAGTAATGCTCAAAATTTTCCAAGCCAGGCTTTAGCAATACGTGAAACCATGAACTTCCAGATGTTCAAGCTGAATCTAGAAAAGGCAGAGGAACCAGAGATCAAATTGCCAACATCCGTTGGGCCATCAAAAAAACAAGAGAGTTCCAGAAAAACATCTATTTCTGCTTTGTTGACTATGCTAAAGCCTTTGACTGTTTGGATCACAGCAAACTGTGGAAAATTCTGAAAGAGATGGGAATGCCAGACTACCTGTCTTGCCTCTTGAGAAACCTGTATGCAGGTCAGGAAGCAACAGTTAGAACTAGACTTGGAACAACAGACTGGTTCCAAATAGGAAAAGGAGTACGTCAAGGCTGTATTTTGTAACCCTGCTTATTTAACTTATATGCAGAGTACATCATGAGAAATGCTGGGCTGGAAGAAGCACAGGCTAGAATCAAGATTGCAGGGAGAAATACCAATAACTTCAGATATGCAGATGACACCACCCTTACGGCAGAAAGTGAAGAAGAACTAAAGGGCCTCTTGATGAAAGTGAAAGAGGAGATTGAAAAAGTTGGCTTAAAACTCAACATTCAGAAAACTAAGATCATGGCATTCGGTCCTATCACTTAATGGCAAATAGATGGGAAACCAGTGGCTGACTTTATTTTGGGGGGCTCCAAAATCACTGCAGATGGTGACGCAGCCATGAAATTAAAAGATGCTTACTCCTTGGATGGAAAGTTACGACCAACCTAGACAGCATGTTAAAAAGCAGAGACATTACTTTGTAAACAAAGGTCTGTCTAGTCAAGGCTATGGTTTTTCCAGTAGTCATGTATGGATGTGAGAGTTGGACTATAAAGAAAGGTGAACACTGAAGAATTGATGCTTTTGAACTGTGGTGTTGGAGAAGACTCTTGAGAGTCCCTTGGACTGCAAGGAGATCCAACCAGTCCATCCTAAAGGAGATCAGTCCTGGGTGTTCATTGGAAGGAGTGATGTTGAAGCTGAAACTCCAATACTTTGGCCACCTGATGCAAAAAGCTGATGCATTTGAAAAGACCCTGGTGCTGGGAAAGATTGAGGGCAGGAGGAGAAGGAGACAACAGAGGATGAGATGGTTGGATGTCATCACCGAATCAATGGACATGAGTTTGGGTAAACTCCAGGAGTTGGTGATGGACAGGGAGGCTTGATGTGTGCGGTTCATGGTGTCACAAAGAGTCAGACACAATGGAACGACTGAACTGAACTGAACTGAAAATTAATCTCAAAAATATACAAGCAGCTCATGCAGCTCAATTCCAGAAAAATAAACGATCCAATCCAAAAATGGGCCAAAGAGCTAAACAGACATTTCTCCAAAGAAAACATATAGATGGCTAACAAACACATGATAAGATGCTCAACATCACTCATTATCAGAGAAATGCAAATCAAAACCACAATGAGGTACCATCTCATGCCGGTCAGAATGGCTGCTATCAAAAAGTCTACAAATAATAAATGCTGGAGAGGGGCAGATAAAAGGGAACCCTCTTACACTGTTGGTGGCAATGCAAACTAGTCCAAGACACTATGGAAAACAGTGAGGCGATTCTTTAAATAACTGGAAACAGAACTGCCATATGACCCAGCAATCCCACTGCTGGGCATACACATTGAGGAAACCAGAACTGAAAGAGACATGTGTACCCCAATGTTCACTGCAGCATTGTTGACAATAGCTAGGACATGGAAGCAACTTAGATGTCCATTGGCAGATGAATGGATAAGAAAGCTGTGGTATATATACACAATGGAGTATTACTCAGCCATTAAAAATGCATTTGAATCAGTTCTAATGAGGTGGATGAAACTGGAGCCTATTACACAGAGAGAAGTAAGTCAGAAAGAAAAACACCAATACAGTGTATTGGCCCATATATATGGAATTTAGAAAGATGGTAACGATGATCCTATATGCAAGACAGCAAAAGAGACACAGAGATAAAGAACAGACTTTTGTACTCTGGGAGAAGGAGAGGGTGCGATGATTTGAGGGAATAGCATTGAAAAATACACATTACCATATATAAAATAGATCACCAGTCCATTTTCAATGCATGAGACAGGACTTTCAGGGCGCGTGCACTGGGACACATCTGAGGGATGGGATAGGATGGGAGGTGGGAGAGGGGTTTGGGATGGGGGATGCATGTGTACTCCTGGCTGATTTGTGTCGACGTGTGGCAAGGGCCAATACAGCGCTGTGGGGTGGTTGGCCTCTAATTAAAATAAATAATTATTTTTTAAAAAAGAAGAAAAATATGTGAACTCTGCTGTACACTAGCAATAAACAATTGGAAAATGTTTTAAAAAATGAACATGAGCTCTGTGATTCTAGTCACTTTCAAGTATTTTATCCATTTTTTCCACTATGCTTACATTTTGTCCATTTTTTGGGTCTTTCACTATTTCACCTTATTTTACAATTTCTCATGTATAAAAATATTTCTAACTTTGCCTTAAGTCCTTCTTGCCATTTTCTTTTTCTGCTTCTGTCTTTTCTCAATTCTCATCTAACTCATTTTCTTAAATATACTGGATAAACATGTTGTGTAACAGCATTTATTGACAAATGGTCTTATTGCTTTGCTCATATTTATATGCTATTAAAATAGATAATGTCCCAAAAAGTGATTTTATGAAAATAAAATAATACAAAGTTACTTGTATAAATATTCAAACATTTTGCTCTTAATTTCAATAGCCATAATGTTTTATGCATTCATTAGTAAATCTAAATATTATTCTTTAAATAATTTTTAATTTTATGAACTCCCTGCCATTTCATATTAAAGATGTAAGTTATTCCAGATATAAATTCTTACAATTTCTTCATTTTACATATGATGAAAATAAAGGTCAAAGACATATGCTTTGCTTACAGTCACACAGACTGTTGGTCCTCAAATTCCAAGACTCTTAATTTCCAGATTCCCCTCTTCAGTTGAGAGTAACAAGATAATATAGGGAGATGGAGATATTGTGTTACTGTGTATAAAACCAGGTCAGAATTTGGAAGCGGCTGAGGATACATGATATATAGAGAAATTAATCTGCAGTTTACATTGCAAGTCATTGTACTGGTATGTACAAATGCTCTCATCTATGTCAAATGAATTTTTTTTAATGAGATGAAGCATGAATTTCCTATCTTAATATGACTTTAATTGAACTCTTCCTGTTGAAAGACCCAGTGCTTTTGTTTAACTCAGTCCGCCAGCCTCCTCTATTCACAGAATTCTCCAAGCAAGCCTACTGGAGTGGGTTGCCATTTCCTATTCCAGGGGATATTCCTGACCCAGGAATCGAACAGGGTTATCTCTCATTGTGGGAAGATTCTTTACCATCTGAGTCACCAGGTAAGCCCAATATATACACATTTATTTCCAAATACATAGATATATTTCCAAAACTTGCTTTCCAAAAAATCACAGAGATAACAAGAGTCAGGTTGATGACATAAGTCTGTTCTTTTACCCTCTGTCTCATATTGTTTGCAGGCTGTCATGTTTTCTGGTAAATCTGAAGAGCTTGTTCACAGTAAACCAGTTAAGTTTCTTGTCAGGGATTGGATAGGCTAATAATTTTTAGAAGAGGAGATGGAGATGTAATAGTGTGAGTCTTACATCTTAAATAACTGAGCCATTACATCTGCTGCATCTGTAGGCTACTGTGCTGTAGTCTTTATCCTCCCTCACCCTATCTTGGGACACTGAATAAAGCATTATAGTTAAGAGCCAAACTCTGTCGGATATTAATTACCTGAGTGAACTTTGTCAAGTCACTTAACTTTGTGTAACTAGTTTCCTCATTTGGCAATGAGAATAATACTGGTACCTTCATAAGATTAGAAACATGTTTTAATTGAATTAAAACACATGCCAGAATAGTGCCTAACACATATTAAGTGCTACATAGTGATATTTATTATTTTCATTATCTCTTTCCTTCTTGTTATATTTCTCCTCTCCACATCTGTCTCTATTTTTTTTTTGTTCATACATACATAGAGCTAGTAATGTTCAGTAGTTAATTTTCTATTAATAGATCAAACATTCAAACAAGCATTTTCATAAGAAAAAGTAAATAAATTTGGTTCACAGTGCATGCTCTAAAAATTGCCTCTTATTCTAACAGCATACTTCATGGAATGGATTAATAACAAAATAAAGAAATAAACACGTTTGCTTTCCAAAATTTTAAAGTTTGAATTATATCGTTAGTTTTACAGATAAATAAAGCACTAGAAACCTCATATAATGTTAGAAATGTACATAAAACTATATAGGCTGATAAATCTCAGTAGTATTTAGCAAGTACTCTACATTTTCAATTTTAGCTTGCAATCATTTGAGCATGACAAGGGAACTTTAGAAAACCCCATGGTACATAGCTATTGCTATTTAAATTCAGGTATCTTCAGATACAGAAGCAAAAATAAAATGACACTATTTGTACTGTGTGTGATGATAATGAGGATATTTTCACAAGAACCAAAAATAAAATACATTCTTTGCTCTAATTACTTTAGGAAGAATGTTAGAGCAAAGTGCCCAAGGAAGATGCACAGTTTATTTATCCCTGAAGGATAAATAGCTGAAACAGCAGAGGCCAAAATCCTGACAATTTGTCTACTAAATCACTCACCTGCTACATGTGGATAAATTGTGTTTTAGAATTTTCCATAGCCAAGGAAGTTTTATGCAAAAGTCAGAACCAATCTATGTATAGCAAACTATTTGTCAAATTTCTTTCAGAATTATGAGCTCTGAACATATGGAATAGTGTCAGACATAATAAAAAATTGAGACTGGCATGTTTCTACAAAAAACTTCTTTTCTGTTAGAAGGCACTGGTTGCTATATGCATTCCTTAAAATAATCTTAAATGTCTGTTGTAAGAATTTCCAGCTTATATATGGGTATCTTAAAAGTGGTGACTTTATGCTTTTACACAGTATTTCTTATATCAAAGTAGCACAATGTCATTAAGATAAACAGGTTGCTACAATTTTCCTTTGCAAGTCATTCTAGATGGCATTCAGTATTAGAGTTTGAGTTTTAAAATGTAATTATAATGTTTGATCAGTAATCCACATCAACTTGGATATAAAATATCTGCTTTAGTTTGCGTTGCTTATTGAACTTAATTTATTGTACTTAAGCCAATGTGCTATTTATTTCACATTAACAAATTATATTTCAATGAAAATTAAATACTCAGTGGTAGATATCAATTTTTTCCTAACCTAAATTTTTTTATAATATAGCCCAAATAATACTGCTTTAAGACATAATACTTTCTTATATTGTCTGTGAAGATCATGCTTAATGATTTTCATGTAGTGACAGAGGATGGAAAACAAAGAAACTGAAATTTGAAGTCAGGTAACCTGCGTTTCTTCATCAAGCACAATTTCAATGCATATTACTAATGTTAAATTTTATTATTAAAAATGTCAATCCTAAGAACCTCAATTTCTATACTTATGGAATAACATTATTAATGATAGTTAAAATTTTGAATATGCCTTTTATGGTAGATACAGGGCTCAAACATATGTATCTATTAACTATATAGGATAAATAGTCTTAACAGGTCCATTTATTAAAATAAAGAAATAGGCTTAGATGTGTTAGTAATTTGCATAAAGTAACAGAGCTCATAGTAGAGGCAGGATGTATACCCAGGAATTCTACCTACAGAGTTTAAAATCCTGGCAAATGGAGTGTCCTACCTACAGTAGAATAATTACACTAACAACTCCAAGTTTTCACTCCTCCTTATGTCCTTTGGTAAGTGAGGAATAATTTTCTCCACCTCAACTTGGCCATGTGATCTGCTATAGCCTATGTAGGGTTAAGCATAGCAAACATGACATCAGTAGAGTTTTGAAAATCAATTATATACATGGGCTTGTGCTTCTGCCATCATAAAAAGAAGGTCATGCCCCAGTCTAATCTGCTTGTCCCAAGAGAAGGTGAGAGACAAGGGCGTCAAGGTCAGTTGTCCCAGTTCAGTAGTCTAAGGCAACTAGCTGACCTAAGCCCCACCGAGACCAGCAGAATTTCACCCTGACCTATAATTATAAACTGTTGTATTACATTGTGTTTATAAACAATAGTCAAAAATCAAGTTTGTCATAAACAGCTACTTGATATACTGCTTTTCTAAATATAAATTGAGAGAAAAAAAACCATATATATCATCATTTTATGGAAGGTCCTAAACTTTGAAAATATCTATACATGGAAAGAGTCACAAATGTTTGTTGTTTTTACTAACCCTGCCCTATCTAACTTTCTAAAATCAGTCCCTCTGGTGGTTTCACAGGGTAAAATAAACTAAACTGTCATTTGGGCCCTTCTTCTCCATTCCATGTGAACATGATTCTTGAGGGATTATTTTGGATTATCTCCAAAAACTTAAGGACCAGACATTTAACATTTTCCCTGAAATTTTCATTCACAATAAACACCCCATCAATCACTATCTTTATTCTACCTTCAAATTGTCTTCCCTAAGACTTTTTATCTCCGTTTCCACTTACATTGGCATACTGCAAACATTCATCATCTCTCTTTCCAGGATTCATTTAGCAGCTTCCAGACCTAAACAATAGACTATCAAGAAGTTAATGCCTCTAGCTAATCCCTCTGGAGCTCATCCTGAACATTCCCATCAGTGTGATATTTATGGCACACAGAAATGAAAATCTGACAAAGATATTTTCAGTGACTATGAACTTCTTAAAGGGTAAATTCTCAATTTTTTGCATTACACAAATATACCTTTGTCTTTCTCTTTTTTCTCAATTACTAATAGTTATCCAGGAGAAATATCAACAACCTCAGATATGCAGATGATACCACTTTAGTGGCAGAAACCGAAGAGGAACTAAAGAGCCCCTTGATGAAAGTGAAACAGGAGAGTGAAAAAGCTGGCTAAAAACTCAACATTCAAAAAACGAAGATAATGGCATCTGGTCTCATCACTTCATGGCAAATAGATGGGGATACAATGGAAACAGTGAGAAACTTCATTTTCTTTGGCTCCAAAATCACTGTGGATGGTGACTGCAGCATGAAATTAAAAGACGCTTGCTCCTTGGAAGAAAAGCAATGACAAACCTAGACAGCATATTAAAAAGCAGAAACATTACTTTTCCTACAAAGGTCTTTATAGCCACAGCTATGGTTTCTCCAGTAGTCATGTATTTACATGAGAGCTGGACAATAAAGAAGGCTGAGAGCCAAAGAATCAATGCTTTTGAACTGTGGTGTTGGAGAAGACTCTTGAGAGTCCCTTGGTCTTCAGGGAGATCAAATAAATTAATCCTAAACGAAATCAGTCCTGAATATTCACTGGAAGGACTGATGCTGAAGCTGAAGCTCCAATACTTTGGCCACCTGATGCGAAGAGCTGACTCATTGGAAAAGACTCTGATGCTGGGGAAAATTGACTGCAAGAGGAGAAGGGGGTGACAGAAGATGGGAAGGCTGGATGGCATCAATGACTCAATGAACATGAGTTTAAGCAATCTCAGGGAGATACTGATGGACAGAAAAACCTGGCATTCATGGGGTCAGTTCATGGGGTCACAAAAAGTTGGACATGACTAGTGACTGAACAGCGACAACATATCCATATCACACATCAGTTCTTCCACCCTCCAAAAACAGAAACAAAGAAATCACTAGATTCTGAAACAAAAGTTTCTTAACTATTATATATCTCAGCAAACAGTAATTTTTTTCTAAGCTTGCATATACCAATGTATCTAACTGGAATTTTTTTCGCTTTCTTGGACTCCAGGAAAACTACAATTCTTCCTGCTAAGTCTCTACTCAAGTGATTGATTCTCAAGACATATTCTCTGACTACACTTCTTTAGTGTTTTGACTACAACTTCACTCAGAAAATATCTTTTATCATTAATTATTTTTCATCTTCTCTAGAATACAGATTCCTTAAGAATAATATCCATATATTTTCTTTCTTTTTATAATCAGCATATAGTACTTGATCTTGATGATTCAGCAACTACTGATTAAGCACATTAAAAACTGATTTTATGATTCATAGACAATATTCTTATTATCTTTAATAAATCTTCTTACATCTGTAAATAAAAGAAATAGATTCCTTCTGCTATGGATTTGATAAATAGAAAATCATTTGAATTATATTGATCACAGAGCTGCATCAAATATTAGCCTAGTTTAAAATCTCTAAAATGATCTTAAAGACTCATACAATCACCTAAGAGAAAATTATAACTGATATTAACTGTTGAGGGAATATGCAGAGACAAAATAAAAACTTAGACTGCATTTTTTGAATGGGTTTAACTTACATGCTTGCAATGGGATTATACATTATAAAATGATTAACTTCATCTTTATGCTATTTTGAGGTAAAGTAGACTTTCAAGTGTTGGACCACCTCAGTTCAGTTCAGTTCAGTCGCTCAGTTGTGTCCGACTCTTTGCGACCCCATGAACCACAGCACACCAGGCTTCCCTGTCCATCACCAACTCCTGGAGTCCACTCAAACCCATGTACATTGAGTTGATGATGGCATCCAACCATCTCATCCTCTGTCATCCCCTTCTCCTCCTGCCCTCAATCTTTCCCAGCATCAGGCTCTTTTCAAATGAGTCAGCTCTTTGCATCAGGTGGCCAAAGTACTGGAGTTTCAGCTTCAACATCACTCCTTCCAATGAACACCCAGGACTGATCTCCTTTAGGGTGGACTGGTTGGATTTCCTTGCAGTCCAAGGGACTCTCAATAGTCTTCTCCAACACCACAGTTCAAAAGCATCAATTCTTTTGTGCTCAGCTTTCTTTATGGTCCAACTCTCACACCCATACATGACCACTGGAAAAACCATCGCCTTGACTAGATGGACCTTTGTTGACAAAGTAATGTCTCTGCTTTTGAATATGCTGTCTAGGTTGATCATAACTTTCCTTCCAAGGAGTAAGCGTCTTTTAATTTCATGGCTGCAATCGCCATCTGCAGCAATCTTGGAGCCCAGAAAAATTAAGTCTGACACTGTTTCCACTGTTTCCCCATCTATTTCCCATGAAGTGATGGGATCAGATGCCATGATCTTAGCTTTCTGAATGTTGAGCTTTAAGCCAACTTTTTCACTCTCCTTTTTCACTTTCATCAAGAGGCTCTTTAGTTCTTGTTCACTTTCTGCCATAAGGGTGGTGTCATCTGCATATCTGAGGTTATTGATGTTTTTCCCGGCAATCTTGATTTCAGCTTGTGCTTCCTCCAGCCCAGCGTTTCTCATGATGTACTCTGCATATAAATTAAATAAGCAAGGTGGCAATATACAGCCTTGATGTACTCCTTTTCCTATTTGGAACCAGTCTGTTGTTCCATTCCAGTTCTAATTGTTGCTTCCTGACCTGTTGGACTGCCTAATATATTTTTAAACAACAATTTTCTGAGTGGCAAAATTTCTTGAAATTTATGGAATTAATTATGGCAATTAGATTTTCTAATCCATGGTGTAAGTTGACCAAGTTAATATTTAAGCTTCCCCTGATGAACAGAAAAGCCAAAGGAAAGTATTAATTAATATGTAAACATCAATTTACACTATTACTGCTGGATACTGCCTATATATATTAAATTATATATATAATATATATTTGATATATAAATATATATATATATATATTTGATACTAAATTTTTAAAAAGCATAACCTTAGTTTTAGCAAAGCAATGTCACAGTAGCAAAAATTAAGTCAAAGCAGTGAATCTATTTAGTAGGAGCTAATTTATTTTTTAACAAGTTTACTGAGTACTCTCTCCATTCTTGCAAGGGTGAGGTAGAATAATCACAAATAAAATAATTAGAGAAGGCTTGTAATAAGTGGTGAAGGGTGGTTGACATTCAAATAAAAGTAGGTAGTGAAAAAGTGATAAAAAAATTTATATAGGAAAACTATAGTCCTTAAAAAAATTATGTTTAGAGCTATCACACAGAACCTCCTGCAGTTAGTTAAGGAAATCACTGAGGACACAAAAACAGACAGTGAAGTGACTGTACATTCTCTCCCTGTCATATTCTGGATGAAAAATATACGAGAAGAGGAGAAAGGCCTGACACCTTTGAAAATTTACTAATTATATAAGCAGTTGCTAAACTTATAAGAGGGAGTATGGAATCTGAGCAATAATGAAAGTAGCCAGCATCAACATTTCAAAAAAAAAAAAAAAAAACAAAGACTTTGTAGCATGTGCTGATTTTTAAAACCTCATTACAAAACATAGAAATAGGATAGCTTGAATTGAAGTTATATTTTATCCCACCAAGGAAGCCAAAATTAGAAAATCAAACAGGCTTTTTAGCATGGAGAATCTAACTCAAACTGAGGGATTATTTTTATATCTAGAAGATACAGTATGATTTGAATACAAATAAGCTATTACATCAGCTCCAATATGGCAGAGGAGAAGGACGTACACTCATCTTCTCCTGAGAGAACTCCAAAATTACAGCTCACTGAACAACCATTGACAGGAGAATGTTGGATCCCACCACAAAAAGATACCCCATATCCAAGGGCAAAGGAAAAGCCCCAGAAAGATGGTAGGAAGGGTGAAATCATTTTTAAAATCAAACCCCATATCCACCAAAGATGCTTGGAGGGCTCAAACAAATCTTCTGCACACCAGGACCCCAAAACCCCACAGAGACAGAGCCAGAACTGTGTTTGAGTGTCTCCTGTGGAGGTACAGGTCAGAAGGGGACTGCTGCAGGGGCAGGGGCTCTGGGGGCAGTAGACCTGGGTATGGCATAAGCCCTCTTAGAGGAGATCGCCATTAACCCACCATGGAGCTGCCAGAACTTACACAGGACTGGGCAAACAGACTCTTGAAGGGCACAAACAAAACCTTATGCACACCAGGACGCAGGAGAAAGAAGCAGTGATCCCACAAGAGACTGACCCAGACATCCGTGAGTGTGCAGGACTCTCTGGCAGAGCCATGGGTTGGCAGTGCCCAGCTACACGGTGGGAGCACTGAGTGCAGCACTGCCTGCAAGGGACCTTCTGAAGAACTAGGCCATTATCTTCCTTACCTCCACCATAGATTGGCCTCAGGTCAAACAACAGGGAGGGAACACAGCCCCACCCACCAACAGACAATTGGATTCAAGAGTTACTGAGCATGGCCCCACCCATTAGAACAAGACCCAGTTTCCCTCTCAGTCAGTCTCTCGCATCAGGAACATTCCATAAGCCTCTTATCATTCTCCATCAGAGGGCAGACAATGAAAACCACAATCACAGAAAACTAACCAATCTAATCACATGGACCACAGCCTTGTCTAACTCAATGAAATTATGAGCCATGCCATGTAGGGCCAATGGAGACGGATGCGTCATGGTGGAGAGTTCTGACAACGTGGTCCACTGGAGGAGGGAATGGCAAACCACTTGTTCTTGCCTTGAGAACCCCATGGACAATATGAAAAGGCAAAACGATAGGACACTGAAAGTTGAACTCTCCAGGTCTGCAGGTGCCCAATATGCTAGTGGAGTAGAATGGAGAAATAACTCCAGAAAGAAGGAAGAGACAGAGCCAAAGCAAAAACAACACCCAGTTGTGGATGTGAATGGTGATGGAAGTAAAGTCTGATACTCTAAAGGGCAATATTGAATAGGAATCTGGAATGTTAGGTCCATGAATCAAGGCAAATTGGAAGTGGTCAAACAGGAAATGGCAAGAGCGAACATCGACATTTTAGGAATCAGTGAACTAAAATGGACTGGAATGGGTGAATTTAACTCAGATGACATCTATTACTATGGGCAAGAATACCTAAGAAGAAATGGAGTAGCCATCATAGTCAACAAAAGAGTCCGAAATGCAGTACTTGGATGCAATCTCAAAAATGAAAAGAATGATCTCTGTTTGTTTCCAAGGCAGATCATTCAATATCACAGTAATCCAAGTCTATGCCCCAACCAGGAATGCTGAAGAAGCTGAAGTTGAATGGTTATATGAAGATCTACAAGACCTTCCAGAACTAATACCCAAAAAAGATGTCCTTTTCATTATAAGAGACTGGAATGCAAAAGTAGGAAGTCAAGAGATACCTGGAGTAACAGGCAAATTTGGCCATGGATTACAAAATGAAGCAGGTCAAAGGCTAACATAGCTTTGCTAAGAGAATGTGCTGGTCATAGCAAACACCCTCTTCCAACAACAGAAGAGAAGACTTTACACATGGATATCACCAGATGGTCAATACTGAAATCTAATTGGTTATATTCTTTGCAGCAAAAGATGGAGAAGCTCTATACAGCCAGCAAAAAGAAGACTGGGAGCTGACTGTGGCTCAGATCATGAACTCCATATTGCTAAATTCATACTTAAATTGAAGAAAGTGGGGAAAACCACTAGACCATTCAGGTATGACCTAAATAAAATCTGTTAAGATTATACAGTAGAAGTGAGAAATAGATTTCATAGACAGAAAGCCTAAAGAACTTTGGAAGGAGGTTCGTGATGTTGTACAGGAAGCACTGATCAAGACCATCTCTAAGAAAAAGAAATACAAACAGGCAAAATGATTGTCTGAGGAGGCCTTACAAATAGCTGAGAAAAGAAGAGACACAAAAGGCAAAGGAGAAAAGGAAAGATATACTCAATTGAATGCAGAGTTCCAAAGAATAGCAAGGAGAGATAAGAAAGCCTTCCTCAGTGATCAATGCAAAGAAATAGAGGAAACAATAGAATGGGAAAGACTAGAGATCTCTTCAATAAAATTAAAGATACCAAGGGAACATTTCATGCAAAGATGGGTACAATAAAGAACCAAAATGGTATGGACCTAAGGGAAGCAGAAGATACTAAGAAGAGGAGGCAAGAATACACAGAAGAACTATACAAAAAAGATCTTCATGACCAAGGTAATCATGATGGTGTGATCATTCACCTAGAGCCAGACATCCTGGAATGTGAAGGCAAGTGGGCCTTAGGAGGCATCACTATGAACACAGCTAGAGGAGGTGATGGAATTCCAGTTGAGCTATTTCAAATCCTAAAAGATGGTGCTGTGAAAGTGTTGCACTCAATATGCCAGCAAATTTAGAAAACTCAGCAGTGGCCACAGGAATGGAAAAGGTCAGTTTTCATTCCAATCTCAAAGAAAGGCAGTACCAAAGAATGCTCTAACTACTGTACAACTGCACTCGTCTCACATGCTAGTAAAGTAATGCTCAAAATTCTCCAAGGCAGGCTTCAAGAGTACATGAACCGTGAAATTCCAGATGTTCAAGCTGGATTTAGAAAAGGCAGAGGAACCTGAGATCAAATTGCCAACATCTGCTGGATCATTGAAAAAGCAAGAGAGTTCCAGGAAAACATCTATTTCTGCTTTATTGACTATTGCAAAGCCTTTGACTGTGTGGATCACAACAAAGTGTGGAAAATTTTTAAGAGACGGAAATACCAGACCACCTGACCCACCTCCTGAGAAATCTGTATGCAAGTCAAGAAGCAACAGTTAGAACTGGACATGGTTCCAAATTGGGAAAGGAGTACATCAACGATGTATATTGTCACCCTGCTTATTTACTTTATGTGAGGAGTAGATCATGAGAAATGGTGGACTGGATGAAGCACAAGCTGGAATCAAGATTGCCAGGAGAAATATCAATAACCTCAGATATGTACATGACACCACCCTTATGGCAGAAAGCAAAGAGGAACTAAAGAAACTCCTGATGAAGTGAAAGAGGAGAGTGAAAAAGCTGGCTTAAAACTTTACATTCAAAAAACAAAGATCATAGCATCTGGTCCCATCACTTCATGACAAATAGATGAGGAAACAATGGAAACAGTAGAGACTTTACTTTTTTGGGCTGGAAAATCACTGCAGATGGAGACTGTAGCCATGAAATTAAAAGATACTTGCTCCTTGGAAGAAAAGCTATGACATACCTAGACCGCATATTAAAAAGCAGAGACATTACTTTGCTGACAAAGGTCCTTATAGTCAAAGCTATGGTTTCCCCAATAGTCATGTACAGATGTGAGAGTTGGATCATATAGAAGGTCGAGCACCAAATACTTTATGCTTTTGAACTGTGGTGTTGGAGAAGACTCTTGAGAGTCCCTTGGACTGCAAGGAGATCAACCAGTCCATCCTAAAGAAAATCAGTCCTTAATATCCATTGGAAGGACTGATGCTGAAGCTGAAGTTCCAATACTTTGGCCACCTGATGCAAAGAACTGACTCATTAGAAAAGACTCTGATGATGGGAAAGATTTAAGGAAGGAGGAAAAGGGGACAACAGAGGATGAGATAGTTTCATGGCATACCTGACTCAATGGACATGAGTTTGAGGAAGCTCCAGGAGTTGGTGATGGACAGGGAAGCCTGGCATGCTGCAGTCCATGGGGTCACAGAGAGTAAGACCTGACTGAGTGGCCAATCTGAGCTGAATCAATGTCTTTGCTCTTTCAGCTAAGAGGGCCTAGGAACAAATACACCCCAGAGGCAAAAAGCACACCTAGTGTTCAGATCTAGGTTTTTAATATCAAAGCAACCAAGAGAAAAGGCTGATCTTAAGACAAAAACAGGAAATAATACATAAGATGAGCTTGGTAGTGTAATACATATTAAGTTCATTAAAAGAGTTTAGTTACCAGAAAAATGCATGGTCAATTCATGAAAAGGTTGCAATGACTACAGGCAGAAGTTTAGAATAACTAGGATAAGGAGAAAATCTTTACCAAGTATATAGCCAACAACAACAGAAAAATTAACCAAGCAAAAATCATTAAGAAAAAAAACAAACCAGAAAAAAAATCCAAAAAACCTCAAACAAAACATAATGTTCCTTCAAAGAAGTCAAACTCAAAATGTATCCAGAATTTTTCTGTGTACTAAAAGATTCTGGAAGACAAAAGAGAATGAACCTTTACAGTTTTAGGAGAAATACATTTTGACCCAAAATATTTTAAAACCAACAATCTAGGTTTCTATGGTGGTATGTTGCTTTCCTTTCTAAAACCATCAAATGTTCCAATTCTCTTTCCTGTCCATAGAAGGCATATATCATTTCTTACCACATCTGTCTGGTCAAATTTCCAACATTTCTTTCCTTGCTTTTAGAGTGACATATATTAAAGCTTATAGTAAAATAGTTCGGAGAAAATAATCTCAGAAAGCCCTATTAGGTATGTATCCACTGAAGTACAATTGTCATCAGGTAATGTAATTTTTTTATTGCCATATGTTCTACATCATGAAGTTTAGTGCCAGGCGGTACTCCAGTACTTACTTTTTGTTGGATTTTGTTCAAGAAAATAATGTTTATCATAGCAAGGTGAGCCAGTCCTGGGAGAAAAGAACCATGATAGATGAAATGTCATAAATAATTTCTTGAAACGATGTTTATCTTGTGTTTGTATAATTGACAGACTTAACTACTGTAAAGTTAAAACAATAATTGCTTAGTGAGATAAGTAATCATAACATCAACCATGCTATCTCTGTTAGTGTATGTGACCACCCCTTCCTGCAAAGAGGCTCTCAGATGTGAAAAACATAACTAATAATTAAAATATAATATATGAAGTAGCATGTTACAAGAAGGCTCATATTTTTATGAAGCCAGATGAAACCCTACAGTGAAGTCTCAGAATAAAATGCATTTTTATACAACACAGTGCCTCTTTGTCCTATCCTC
Source organism: Bos grunniens (assembly GCF_055505025.1). Lineage (NCBI taxonomy): Eukaryota > Metazoa > Chordata > Mammalia > Artiodactyla > Bovidae > Bos > Bos grunniens. The sequence goes on from NC_141178.1 coordinate 28,708,479, forward strand.
TGCAGCAAGCTCACTCAGGCATTATTTTGCTGGCATTATGTCAGAGATTTGGGGCAATTTGTATCCTATCAAATCAAGAAGTCCTATTAGTATAAATCATGCTTTGGCCTATGTCTTAGGTGATAAATGGGGCTTAAACAGGTGGAAAGACACTTAAATATGCGCACATCAAGAGATGTAGAAAAGACAAGTGTGTTTTCATTGAAGGACACTTTGATTTCTCTGTGCAAAGTGTAGTTTTGGTTAAGGAAACAACAGGATGTTAGGTTGGAATATATAGAGAGCCATCTGGTGAAAGGCTTTGCTTACTATAAGGGGATTGATTGCCACTATGAAGTTGCAAAAGCGTTTTTATCCAAACCAAAGAAAAGAAGGAAGGAAAGAAGGAAGAAAATGTATGATTAAAGGGAGAAGAGACAATACATAAAAGACTTCAAGCAGGGAAATTTCTTCTTCTGTTAATTCTACTATCTTAGTAGTCTAGGCAAGATACTGAAGGACTAAAATGTCAATGCCAATAAGCAGGAAATCAGAGTGGTAAGAAATTACCTGGAAATATGACTAAATATAATACAAATAATTGAAGCTGGATAGTGGCACCCCACTCCACTACTCTTGCCTGGGAAATCCCATGGACGTAGGAGCCTGGTCGGCTGCAGTCCATGGGGTCGCTGAGAGTCGGATACAACTAAGCGACTTCACTTTCACTTTTCACTTTCCTGCATTGGAGAAGAAAATGGCAACCCACTCCAGTGTTCTTGCCTGGAGAATCCCAGGGATGGGGGAGTCTGGTGGGCTGCAGTCTATGGGGTCGCACAGAGTTGGACACGACTGAAGTGACTTAGCAGCAGCAGCAGCAGTGTGGAGGTAAAGCAATTCCCATGTAACAGTGGTTAAGAACCCTGGGTCGGGAAGATCCCTTGGAGAAGGAAATGGCAACCCACTCTTGCCTAGAAAATTTTACAGGCAAAGAAGCCTTGTGGGCTACAGTCCATAGGGTTGCAAAGAGTTGGACATGATTGAGCATGCATGCATGTGGAGATAAAAATGCCTTAAATATAATAGAGAATGCAGGAGAGAAACAATTTTGTGGAACATGATAATAAAGTAGGTTTTGAAAGAGGTTACAATGAATTGGAAAACATAAAATAGGTATATGATTTCAAGCTTCAGATCTACTTATTTCAATATCCAGCATAAAGTGGGCAGTTGAAGCCAAGTCATAAGAATACCAGATCTGTCAAGGGAAGGAGTTCTTTCGGAAAGCAGAAAAAAAATTCAGTAAATATATTGCTTTCTACAGTATTTTTGTTCCTCTATGTGTATTTTAATAAAGATTTACTAAGAAAAATGAAATTATATCTTAACCACTAAGTAATTGTTCTACTTTCATCATGACAATTGCAAAAGAAAAGCTTTCTGTTTGCCCATGCGTCTGTTTTCCAAAAGAGCTACAATGAGATTTTGTTAATTTCTATCAGTTACTACCCAAAGTATGTTTGCTTGTCAATCTGCCTAGTTATTTGATCCCTCAGTTAATAGAGTTAAAATGAGGGGGGAAATTGAATTAGATGACACATAATGATTCCACTAAAATCCAAAACCCAAAGGGCTTATCAAGATATTGATTTCAGTGATATTCATCTTCACATCTGATAATGACATGAAACCTCATTCATGATATTTACTTTCCTTTCAAAGGATGAAATTATATTTACTATTTTTCAATTGGAAGTTTTAAGAACAGTTATAATAATTAATATCACATTGTCTCTGGTAATTAAAGGAAAGCCCAACTTTTTTTCAGCTTTACTTAAGTAAAATTGACATGTAAAACCTAACAATCTATTACAGATATAGGGTTTTATTTTTCTGATATAACAAGTAATGCGATGGTAAAAGGTACTGCTAGTGTTGGTTGCATGGTTCAACAATATTAAAGCTAAGCACCTAGTGTTTTAAATGCTTCTCACATCGTTACAAGACGGCTATTGCCACTCCAGCCATCCATTCACCTTCAAAAAAGGAACCTGGAAAAACAGGGAAGGGCTGCTTCAATCACCATTGTCTCTTTCTACAAACACTAAAAATTCTCAAACTTACTCCTAGCGTTGGTTTCTATGTAAAGCAAGTAAAATTGAGAAAATAAGCTTTTGGCTTTCCATTTTGCTAATGAAACAAATTCCATGGACTAGTACATAGGGTCGCAGAGTCAGACATGACTGAGCAACTTTCATTTTCACTTTTACATTTCACCTTGAAAAAGGAAACTAAATAAAGGAGTTGGGAAAGGTTTTGAATAGCAAACTAAAAGTATCTTTACAGCAACATAAAACATGAAAATATTCTGGAAGGTTTAAATCTTGTTCTAAGTAAGTTTTGGAAATATAACTTGTATAAAATAAATTCATGAAATAAAATATATGGTATTATATATAAATGTATACAAGTATACATGATTAAATAATATGTAAAATATATAAATAATTGATATTATAACATATAAATTATTGTCACTTTTATTATATTCCATCATTAGTTTATTAGAAATCAAAGCATTTATCTTTTAAACTATCATCCTCATCTTCTGCTACATTTTACATCTCAGCATTTTTAATCTTAAATGTTAACCACACACTGTTATTCCATGTGATGATGGCACTCACAGTTAAAAGCACACCGGGCACAGAATCAGAAAGTCCATATGTGAATTCTAGACTTTGCACTCAAGCAGATGTATGAAACTCATAGCACATCAATAGAACTCTCTGCACTCATTTTCCTCATTTATAGAAATAGAATGTTAGTATCTCTATTCATCTGAGAGTTTCCCTGTTAATTAAAGGAGATAATATATGGAAACTGTATTGTGAAATGTAAGGTGCTAAACAAAATTTTGATCCTGCTGTTTTGGAACAAGCATTTATATGTACTATTTTAAGTTATTAATAAAAGTACATTAATTTTTTCAGGGGACACAGCATTCTTCCATACCAGAGGTACATTACACTGAGTTAAAATAATGCATTTTTCCATATTATTAGTTAGCATGCACAAATGGGAACTGGCGATTATGGGCACCTAAACAGATTCAGAATGGATGTGCAGAGTGATGGTGGGAATGACAGATATAAAATCCTGCACACGGTAGAGAAACAGATATCGGGAGCAATTTTGTGGCATAAATCATGTTAAGTTTTGAGTTGCAAGAAAGTCTGTTAGAGGAAGTGACAGTGAAATGCTGATTAGTAAAGATTTAGTTTAATATACATTTTGCCTAGGATTGTCACTATTTTGATTTTCTCATATCATAATCAAAACAGATGAATAAATGAAAACCTTTTAATACTGTGAATTTTAATAAAATACTTTGTTAAATCTTTGATATTAGTAAAGGATAGCATATGATTTTAAGCATATTAACATTCACTTAAATGAGGGGAGACTTCCCTGGTGGCTCAGACGGTAAAGCATCTGTCTACGGTGTGGGAGACCTGGGTTCGATCCCTGGGTTGGGAAGATCCCTTGGAGAAGGAAATGGCAATCCACTCCAGTACTATTGCCTGGAAAATCCCATGGACAGAGGAGATGGGTAGGCTACAGTCCATGGGGTTGCAAAGAGTCGGACACAACTGAGCGACTTCACGTTCACGTTCATGTTTACTGAGTCTTTATTATGAAATTATACATTCATTAGAGCTTGTGAATTCACAAAGTACTACAAAATTCATTTATGACAAACTCATAGTAAATATGGAGAAAGCAATGGCACCCCACTCCAGTACTCTGGCCTGGAAAATCCCATGGACGGAGGAGCCTGGAAGGCTGAAGTCCATGTCGGGCATGACAGAGTGACTTCACTTTCACTTTCACTTTTCATTTTCATGCATTGGAGAAAGAAATGGCAACCCACTCCAGTGTTCTTGCCTGGAGAATCCCAGGGACGGAGGAGCCTGGTAGGCTGCCGTCTATGGGGTTGCACAGAGTCGGACGCGACTGAAGCGACTTAGCAGCATAGTAAATATAATGTTTACTTATGAAAACTCATATAAAAATATCTAACACTGCTGTTCAAATACTGTGTAAGAAATTTCTTTCCCAAACTATTAAACTGATTGCAAAAGTATTCTTAGACTTTATCAATGTCTTTATGAGTAATTAGAATAACTAAGTATTTAAAGCTTTTATGTAGAAAAGAAAAACTGCTAATATTGCTGAGTGATAAATCATCTATGACTAAGCTAGTAAGAGTTGGACTGTGAAGAAAGCTGAGTGCCAAAGAAGAATTGATGCTTTTGAACTGTGGTGTTGGAGAAGACTCTTGAGAGTCCCTTGGACTGCAAGGAGATCCAACCAGTCCATTCTGAAGGAGATCAGCCCTGGGATTTCTTTGGAAGGAATGATGCTAAAGCTGAAACTCCAGTACTTTGGCCACCTCATGTGAAGAGTTGACTCACTGGAAAAAACTCTGATGCTGGGAGGGATTGGCGGCAGGAGGAGAAGGGGACGACAGAGGATAAGATGGCTGGATGGCATCACTGACTCGATGGACATGTGTTTGAGTGAACTCCGGGAGTTAGTGATGGACAGGGAGGCCTGGCGTGCTGCGATTCATGGGGTCGCAAAAGAGTAGGACACGACTGAGCAACTGAACTGAACTGAACTGAAGCTGGAAAGCTGAGTACCGAGGAATTGATGCTTTTGAACTGTGGTGTTGGAGAAGACTCTTGAGAGTCCCTTGGACTGCAAGGAGATCCAACCAGTCCATTCTAAAGGATATCAGCCCTGGGTGTTCTTTGGAAGGAATGATGCTGAAGCTGAAACTCTAGTACTTTGGCCACCTCATGCGAAGAGTTGACTCACTGGAAAAGACTTTGATGCTGGGAGGGATTGGGGGCAGGAGGAGAAGGGGATGACAGAGGATGAGATGGGTGGATGGCATCACCGACTTGATGGACGTGCATTTGAGTGAACTCGGGGAGTTGGTGATGGACAGGGAGGCCTTGCGTGGTGCAGTTCATGGAGTCGCAAAGAGTTGGACACGACTGAGCGACTGAACTGGAACTGGAACTGGAACTGGAAGCTGGTAGTTAAATGTACTGTTTTAAAAATAGTATTTTTCTTTTCTTTTATTGTAAAAATCAACATTAAAATCCTTTACATAGGCATCAAGCTAGAAATGCACAGACTATCACTCAGAAAGTCTGAAACAGCCACTTTTCTTACAACAGGAAAATACTTGTTTGTAATAGCACATGATAGATGGTTGTCTTGTATTAGAGCTAAGTGATGTTAAAAAGTAAGCACTGTTCTTTTAAATAGTAGAATCATATTCAGATGGAGGAAAACTCAAAAAACAGAGGCATCTGCAAGTGCTTCTTAAACTCATTTCCCTGAAAGATAAGATTACTCTCCCCTTGGCCTTTTGCTTTGTATTTCAGCCTTAGATTTAAACCTTTAATCCCAACTGATCCCTTTGACAAGAGAAGATTTATAGAACAATGAAAGACAAATGCTTGAAAATTACCTAAGTTATGTAGCAATGCATATGTATCAACATTTAAACTAGAGATTTTAAAAACAGATGTTTATATATTCTGGCTCATTTTTGTGTAAAAATGCATGTAACTTTTTGCAGGTTTTGTTATTGTCACCATGACACTACATAGTAACTCCATCATGTGTGTATGCATGCACAGACATATGTATTATGTACATATCCCCCATTACTTCTGCACTTTTCTGACTTTAGGAGAGTTACATTAATTCCTACATTAAAGAGGAGGGGATTACACACAGGAGCGAGCACTAGGGGACATTTTAAAAACTGTCTTCACAAGCATTAAGTTGATGGAAATTTAAATTTTTAACATTGGGTATAGAATAGATTCAGGTAACAAATAGACATCATAAGCTCATGGAGTTACACTGTAAAACTTTTTCTTTTTCCCAAAGAGGAGAAATAACATGATTCATACCTAGTACAGACATCTAAAATTTGCTTCAGAAACTTTGGTTGCCGAAGTATAATGAGGGAAGTGAACTTGTTCCTTTGGGGTCTGGGTCTGTAGCTCAAAGTAATATTGGTAAGTGTAAAATGCATTTGAAGTCTTATATTTTATTTGAACATTAATGCAATTATCTTAAATAATATATCTGGATTTTTAATATTAATTCAGCTTCCCAAACTTTCAGTAAAAGTTGATACTGCTAGAAAAGTGCACATGTACTCATGTATTCTGAGGACATATTTTTCTAAAATGAATAAATCCACAGGAATACAGATTTTTAGGAGTCCAACTCTGTGAGACCCATAGGGGAGAATGGAAGAACATGGAAAGTTCATGGGAGAACCTCTTAAAAATTATACTTTTTGCAATATGCTAAAAATGTCTTAAATATAAAAAGCAATAATAAGAGTATATTTTAGAAAGTTATATATGTCTTAATCTTCAAAGCATATGTACTCTAATAAAGTACTATGACTTTATTAATTCCATTCTTGATAAGGATGAAGGTATAGTGACATGTCAGAACTTAGTGAACAGTTATGTTACTATATGGAGTTATTAATAGCTGTTATAACATTTATATTATATAGAAACATATCCAAAGAGTTGTACACAACTGAGGAACTGAGTATGCACATGAGAAGTTATAATAGTTATGTGCTTAATTTTTCAGTCATGTCCAACTCTTTGCAACCCTATGGCTCTATGCAACCTTGTCGCCTGACAGGCTCCTCTGTCCATGGGATTCTCTAGGCAAGAATACTGGAATGGATTGCCATGGTCACCTCCAGGGGATATTCCTGAACCAGGGATCAAACCCAGGTCTCCTCCGTCTCCTGCATTGGCAGGCAGATTCCTTACCACTTACCACTGAGCTATTAGGTGAGGCATTAGTTAAGTTTTGATTATTATTCCAAGTTTAGAATTATAATTCTGAAATTATGAAATTTATGAAGTAACGGTTAAAGTTTACACTAGTTTTTCCTCAAGACTTCTGTGATAAGGGAGAAAAGGTAAAGGATCATTTTTATTTAAAAAGATCAGTGGTTGAGAACAGAAACATATCATTAATAAATATCAATTAGAGTTAAACTAAGGGAGCATGGGATGTGCAAAGCTATAAACTTTAACTGGAATAGACAACAGTGGTTGTCTTTCTTAGTGATAAAAGAGTATAATGTAAATAATTTGTTTTTTCATCTTGGAAGGAATATGCCAAAAGACTCAGATCACTGAACACCTAAAATCTTCACAAACAGAACAGCCTTTTCTGGAAAGTTTATTATCACTTCTGCAAAAATGGGTCTTTACTAGGACATTTGTCATAACTGTCACTTCTTGTAAACCAGTTCTGATTTGTATGCTATTGCTGCTGCTGCTGCTGCTGCTAAGTCGCTTCAGTCGTGTCCGACTCTGTGTGATCCCATAGACGGCAGCCCACCAGGCTCCCCCATCCCTGGGATTCTCCAGGCAAGAACACTGGAGTGGGTTGCCATTTCCTTCTCCAATGCATGAAAGTTAAAAGTGAAAGGGAAGTCGCTCAGTCGTGTCCAATTCTAGCGACCCCATTGACTGCAGCCTACCAGGCTCCTCCATCCATGGGATTTTCCAGGTGAGAGTACTGGAGTGGGGTGCCATTGAAATAGTAAAACCGTGTTACTATGTTAAAGGTCTCTACAGCCTACAAAATGATGGGTAAAGTTGAAATTAATTAACCTATGACAAAAAACAATAGTGCACTGGAAATGGGAATTGGGTTTTGAAATGTTTTCATTACATCCCTGGGAAATTAAAAAAAAAAAATATTGTGGTAAGAACACTTAACAGAAGAACTCCTCTTTTAACAGATTTTTAAGTGCACAATATTGCATTGTTATCTGTAAGTGTAATGCTGTACAGTAGATATCTAGAGCTTAATCATCTTGTATAAGTGAAATTTTATACCTGTTGATTAGCAGCTCCTTGTTTCCCCCATCCCCAGCTCCTGGCAACTGCCGTTTTATTGTCTGTTTCTATGAATGTGATTATTTTAGGTACTTTATATAAGTGGAATCATGCAGTATTTGTCCTTCTGTGACCGGTTTATTTTACTTATAATGTCCTCAAGTTTCATCCATGTGGTCACATTGCAGAAATTCCTTCTTTTTTAAGGCTTAAAAGTATTCCATATTATGTATATACTACTTTTTAAATGCATTCATTTATCAATGGACATTTATTTCCATAACTTGGCTACTGTGACTAGTGCTTGCAGTGAACATGGGAGTGCTAATATCTCTTTAAGATTCTGTTTTAACTCTTTTAGGTAGATACCCAGTAGTATTAATATTTGGGATTTTTCTTAATTGAAAAATATTAATATTTTACTCTTACTGGGCACTTTAGTGTATTAAGTGTGCAATAGTGCACAGACATATTTAACATCATCTTCTAGACATAAATATTAGTTAAAACTATTATATCAATATGTAAGCAAAAATAACTAATGTTGCTATATCTAGGAAGTACAAAATGTAATGTGGTATCAAACAACAAATTCCAAATGTAACGACTTTTCTAGTTACTGAGCTTCTAGATTAAGAATACAAATTTGAAATGTTTGTAAATAAGGCACTTTATACTCATTTTAAAAGCTCAAAAAGATGGAACCAATTTGTATTATAAACATTTGCTTTTTCTTTTATGTTTCTATAAAGATTATAATTCTGTAGTACTATAATGCAATTTTACATGCTTTCCCTTGATATGCCTACATAAAGAAACCTTAGGAATTCATTTAATAGAAGCAGTCATTTAGCAATGGCATTGTTTCAGGAAGAAGAACCCTTATAAGTACCATAAATGCTCCAGAATTCCACTTGGCAGGGGTATAAGGGAGGTTAGGATTCATTTGTTTTTTTTTTCTCAGAGGACAGCTGAGTTAAGTATTTCTTTAACATTCAACTGTGGCTAATTTGTAGTCTTCTCATATTGCCAATATTGCACTGAATATGAAGTTTTCTCTCCGCATGATGATAATATTTATAAAATTAAGACAAGGGATCCAATAAAATGCTGTATAACAACAATCACAAACTGGCAGTTGAAAACTAAAGAGGCTGAAGTTGCTCCAATTTGCACCTCCTTTCAACTACTGAATTTTCTTTATTTTCAGTCTGTTTTCACACAAGAGTAGCTTATACTGACTGTTGCTCTTTCTCACAGCCCCCACTCTGCATTCTCTCCTTTGTTGTTCAGTTGCTCAGTTGTGTCTGGACTCTGTGACCCCATGGACTGCAGCATGCCAGGCAGGGGTCCCTGTCCTTCACCATACCCTGGAGCTTGCTCAAACTCATGTCCGTTGAGTCAGTGATGCCATCTGTCTTTTCCTCTGTTGTTTCTGTTCTCTCCCTGCTTTCAACCGTTCCCAGTATCAGGGTTTTTCCCAATGAATCGGCTCTTTGTATTAGGTGGCCAAAGTACTGGAACTTCAGCTTCAGCATCAGTCCTTCCAATGAATATCCAAGGTTGATTTCCTTTAGAATGGACTGGTTGGATCTCCTTGTAGTCCAAGGGACTCTCAAGCGTCTTCTCCAACATCACAGTTCAAAAGCATCAATTCTTCAGCACTCAGCTTTCTTTATGGTCCAACTCTCACATCTGTATGTGACTACTGGAAAAAACATAGCTTTGACTATATGGACCTTTGTTGGCAAAGTAATGGACCTAACAGAAGCAGAAGATTCTCTCCTTACCTTAGGATAATTGAGGGTGTTCAGTTCAGTTCAGTCGCTCAGTCATGTCCGACTCTGCAAGCCCATGAATTGAAGCATGCCAGGCCTCCCTGTCCATCACCAACTCTGGGAGTTCACTCAAACTCATATCCATTGAGTCAGTGATGCCATGCAGCCATCTCATCCTCTGTCGTCCCCTTCTCCTCCTGCCCCCAATCCCTCCCAGCATCAGAGTCTTTTCCAATGAGTCAACTCTTTGCATGAGGTGGCCAAAGTACTGGAGTTTCAGCTTTAGCATCATTCCTTCCAAAGAACACCCAGGGCTGATCTCCTTCAGAATGGACTGGTTGGATCTCCTTGCAGTCCAAGGGACTCTCAAGAGTCTTCTCCAACACCACAGTTCAAAAGCATCAATTCTTCGGGACTCAGCTTTCTTCACAGTCCAACTCTCACATCCATACATGACCACTGGAAAAACCAATACCTTGACTAGACAGACCTTTGTTGGCAAAGTAATGTCTCTGCTTTTGAATATGCTATCTAGGTTGGTCATAACTTTCCTTCCAAGGAGTAAGGGTCTTTTAATTTCATGACTGCGGTCACCATCTGCAGTGATTTTGGAGCCCCCAAAAATAAAGTCTGACACTGTTTCCACTGTTTCCCCATCTATTTGCCATTAAGTGATGGGACCAGATGCCATGATCTTCGTTTTCTGAATGTTGAGCTTTAAGCCAACTTTTTCACTCTCCTCTTTCACTTTCATCAAGAGGCTCTTTAGTTCCTCTTCACTTTCTGCCATAAGGGTGGTGTCATCTGCATATCTGAGGTTATTGATATTTCTCCTGGCAATCTTGATTCCAGCTTGTAACTGAGGGTGTTAGAGCCAACCATAACTGTAATTTTCTGCTCTTAAACTTTCCTGCTCTGAAGCACTGAACGAAGACATTCTTCCATTCCATCCTAAAAGTCTGCTTTTTTGTGGCTTCTTATCCTAAACTTTATATAAATCCTCCTTTCTTTTGCCATACTATTTACATACACCTTCCTTCCTTCCTTAAGTGTTGTTTTCCCAAAAGATACTGAAACATGGCCCTCTACTTTTATTTTACGTTTGTCTTCTGAAAAGGTTAATATTTCCATGAATTTAAGAATAGGTGGGGAAAATTCAAAACAGTATTTTCAGGCCTGACTATTCAACTTGGCTCTGAATTTCCATTACCCATTCAATATTTCTAAATGCCACCAGAGCCTTTAACAGTTAACCAATCAAAATCAACAAATTCTACACACATGGTCAAATGAACAAGTCTTCATGAATTCCATAACAGACCTCCAAAATTTGTGCAGTCCGAAATATGAGGGATGTGTTTATTTATTTAAAATTTTTTTTCATGTAGACAATTTTATAGTCTTTATTGAATTTGTTACAATATTGCTTTTGTTTTATGTGTTTTTTTTTTTTTTTTGGCTGTGAGGCATGTGGGTCATAGACCCCCTGATCAGGGATTGAACCTGCACCCCCTGTATTGGAAGTTCAGTCTTCACCACTGGAATGGCCAGCAAATTCCAAGGGGTGTGGTTAGATTTAACATATGCATGATACTCACTCTTCAAGTTAGTCTTATTTCCTCTAAAGTTACTGAATAAGCCCTTTCTAAAACTAAAGATACAGAAATTCAGAATAGGCAGTTTCTTACTTGTTATTTTTATCAAAGGAGTTTTCTAAATAGTTTGTTTCATAGCAGTCTGATGCTAACACATCTTACCCAGATCGCTAGCTGACTGCTAGGGCCATGCTTAACTTCCCTGTGGCTCCTTTTAATTGTCTGTAAAATGGGAATATCAATAACCTGTAACTCATATGACAATTTTAATGATTATCAGTAGGTCTTCCTAGGTGGCTCAATGATAAAGAATTTGCATGTCAATGCAGGAAATGCTGGAGACTTAGATTTGATCCCTGGGTCAGGAAGATCCCCTGGAGAAGAAAGTGGCTACTCACTCCAGTATTTTTGCCTGGGAAATCCCCTGGACAGAGGACCCTAGTGGGCTACAGCCCAGGGGGTTGCAAAAGTGTCCAATTAAACAACAATAACAGCAAGGTACTCAGTAAACTCTCAGACTAGTGTAATAATGATATAATCCACTGTAACAGTACATACTATTTTGTCTCACTGTTTGATCAGTCTCTGTCTCATGGATATTGATCTATCTTGTCAGACACATAAATGCTTAGAGTTTTTATTTCCTCTCAGAGAACTGACACATTTCATAATGCAATGCCCTCTTTATCCCCAGTAGTCTGCTAAATTATGAAATCTATTTTTTTCTAAAATTAATATAGCTACTTCAGCTTTGTCTTATTCTTACTGTTTGGAAGCCTTCTAGTTTTATGCCATTGAATATAACATTGTACCCGTGCATGTTCAGTTGTTCAGACTTGTCCGAATCTTTGTAACCCCCACAGGTTCCTCTGCCAATGGGATTCCCCAGGCAAGAACACTGGATGGGTTGTCATTTCCTAGTCCAAGGGATGCTGCTACTGCTAAGTCGCTTCAGTTGTGTCTGACTCTGTGGGACGCCAAAGACGGCAGCCCACCAGGCTCCCCCGTCCCTGGGATTCTCCAGGCAAAAATGCTGGAGTGGGTTGCCATTTCCTTCTCCAGTGCATGAAAGTGAAAAGTGAAAGTGAAGTTGCTCAGCTGTGTTCGACTCTTCATGATCCCATGGACTGCAGCCTATCAGGCTCTTCCGTCCATGGGAGTTTCCAGGAAAGAGTACTGGGGTGGAATTATAATGTTAGCTGTAGGGTTTTCACTAAATTCCTTTTATCAGGTTGAGGAAATTACTTCCTATTCCTATATTGTTAGGTATTTCTATCACATATCATATCATATATCATATCATACCACATATAAGTGTTCTGGTTTTGTCAAATGATTTTTTATCAACTGAAATGACCATGTGATTATTTTTAATCATTCATTCTACTAATGTGATTAAAAATTGTGGATTAAGGCCTCCAAATTTGTTGCTTGGGCTTTTATGATTTGGCAATGGATTCTTGGATATGACATCAAACACAAACCACAAAATTCTCAAACTTTTGATTACTCTGAAATGAAAAATATGAACTATCTACTCAGAAGGTCAAGTAGGTTTAGCAGCAGTCTTTCATACAAAAGGTTTCATACAAAGAGATTGTTCATAAAAAGATTCATTCTTTAAATGATTACAATAGCATTTAAACATGCAGCATTAGTTTTAAGAATCTAATACATATTGTTATTTATTATTTAACTTTTCAGATAATACAAAAACTCTGTAATACTTTAAATCCATAAATTCATATACCTTGTCAAATCTGATATGCTACACGTATTTTCACCTGTGTCTTTTAAAACACTTAAAAGGTTTTTTTTTTTAGTCCAATCAATACTCATTTTATATCTACATATTTACTATTTATTTAAATTTCCTTCTGGACAAGTCTGTATAAAACATATTCCCTTGGATTTTGTTTGCCACATAATATATGTATTATGGGCTTCTCTAATACATATGTGAAAGATGGGCTAAGAAAGATGGGCTCGATAAAGGACAGAAATGGTATGGACCTAACAGAAGCAGAAGATATTAAGAAGAGGTGGCAAGAATACAAAGAAGAACTGTACAAAAAAGATCTTCATGACCCAGATAATCACGATGGTGTGATCACTCACCTAGAGCCAGACATCTTGGAATGTGAAGTCAAGTGGGCCTTAGAAAGCACCACTACAAACAAAGCCAGTGGAGGTGACGGAATTCTAGTTAAGCTATTTCAAATCCTGGAAGATGACGCTGTGATAGTGCTTTATTCAATATGCCAGCAAATTTGGAAAACTCAGCAGTGGCCACAGGACTGGAAAAGGTCAGTTTTCATTCCAATCCCAAAGAAAGGCAATGCCAAAGAATGCTCCAACTACCACACAATTGCACTCATCTCATAGGTTAGTAAAGTAATGCTCAAAATTCTCCAAGCCAGGCTTCAGAAATACGTGAACTGTGAATTTCCAGATGTTAAAGCTGGTTTTATAAAAGGCAGAGGAACCAGAGATCAAATTGCCAACATCTGCTGGGTCATCGAAAAAGCAAGAGAGTTCCAGAAAAACATCTATTTCTGCTTTATTGACTATGCCAAAGCCTTTGACTGTGTGGATCACAATAAACTGTGGAAAATTCGGGAAGAGATGGGAGTACCAGAACACCTGACCTGCCTCTTGCGAAACCTGTATGCAGGTCAGGAAGCAACAGTTAGAACTGGACATGGAACAACAGACTGGTTCCAAATAGGAAAAGGAGTTCGTCAAGGCTATATATTGTCACGCTGCTTATTTAACTTATATGCAGAGTACATCATGAGAAACCCTGGGCTGGAGGAAGCACAAGCTGGAATCAAGATTGCCGGGAGAAATATCAATAACCTCAGATATGCAGATGACACCACCCTTATGGCAGAAAGTGAAGAGGAACTAAAAAGCCTCTTGATGAAAGTGAAAGAGGAGAGTGAAAAAGTAGCCTTAAAGCTCAACATTCAGAAAACGAAGATCATGGTATCTGGTTCCATAACTTCATGGGAAATAGATGGGGAAACACTGGAAACAGTGTCAGACTTTATTTTTCTGGGCTCCAAAATCACTGCAGATGGTGACTGCAGCCATGAAATTAAAGGACGCTTACTCCTTGGAAGGAAAGTTATGACTAATCTAGATAGCATATTCATTACTGTGCCAACAAAGGTCTGTCTAGTCAAGGCTATGGTTTTTCCAGTGCTCATGTATGAATGTGAGAGTTGGACTGTGAAGAAAACTGAGCACCGAAGAATTGATGCTTTTGAACTGTGGTGTTGGAGAAGACTCTTGAGAGTCCCATGGACTGCAAGGAGATCCAACCAGTCCATTCTGAAGGAGATCAGTCCTGGGTGTTCTTTGGAAGGACTGATGCTAAAGCTGAAACTCCAGTACTTTGGCCACCTCATGCGAAGAGTTGAGTCATTGGAAAAGACTCTGACCCTGTGAGGGATTGCGGGCAGGAGGAGAAAGGGACAACAGGAGATGAGATGGCTGGATGGCATTGCTGACTCGAGGGACATGAGTTTGGGTGAACTCCGGGAGTTGGTGATGGACAGGGAGGCCTGGTGTGGTGCAGTTCATGGGGTCACAAAGAGTTGGACACAACTGAGCGACTGAACTGAACTGATGGGCTTCCCTGGCTGCTCATATGGTAAGTAATTTGCCTGCGATGTGTGAGACCTGGGTTTGGTCCCTGATTTGGGAAGATCCCCTGGAGAAGGAAATAGCCACCCACTCCAGTATTCTGGCCTAGATAATTCCATGGACAGAGGAGCCTGGTGGGAGTCTATAGGGTCAAAAAGAGTCGGACACGACTGAGCGACTTTCACTTACTTACTCACTTATATGTATTATACTTTACTCTTGAAGGATATTTTTACTGAAAAGACAATTCTTATTTTACTTTGATATATTAAAACTACCCCTGCTTTTTCTGGCATCTACTTTTTCTGTAGAGAAGGATGTTATCAGTATAATTTCTGGTTATTTTAAGGTAATATATGTATTTTTGTCCTCTGGTTGAGTTTTAAATTTTATATTTGCTTTGACTCTCAAATATTTTAATATAATATACATAGGAGGCTTTTCTTCTGGTGTCATGTGAGGACCCAGTGAGTAGGTGGCCATCTGCAAGCTATGGAGAGACCAAAACTGCCAACATCTTGATCTGGAAACTTTAGGCTCCAGAATGTGAGAAATAAATTTCTGTTAAGATATCCAATCTAAGTGGTGTTTTACTGCAGCAAACCTAATAGACCAATACACAATATATCTCCTATTATCTTCACATTTTTTACTTTCCCCCTCTGTGTTCAATGTTGTCCTTTTACTTTTCAAGTTTTCTTAAGAAGCTGTGGTAAATCTACTATAAAAATCATCTGTCAAACTCATGTTTCTTTTTTTAATATGTTTTGTTTGATTTGTTCTCTTTTTTAAGACTTTACCTTTTTTTTTTAAGAGCAGTTTTAGATTTGCAAGATTTACAACAAAATTGAGAGGTAGAAATGATGATTTTTCATAGCCTCCCTGTTCTCATACATGCATAGCCTCCTGTTTATTGAAATCACTTTACAAAGAAAATATACAGATGGCAAATAAGCACATGAAAAGATGCTCCTCCACATCATCTATCATCAGGGAAATGCAAATTAAAACAACTTTTTTTTTCATGTTTCACAACTTTAATAGAATATACTAACTATTCACACAAAGTAAAACACCATATTCAGCTGTAAGTGTATCACAAATAAGGCTGAGTGCTCCACAGATGTGTCCCCTGGCTACCAGGGCCCAAGCTCTCACATTCAGAAGTCCACATCCAACTAAGAACAATTTGCTCCAAACCCAGAGCTTTTAAGATAAAATGAATATGTGGCCAAGAAATAAAAGTTACTGAGAAAGAAAGACTCAATATTTACACACTGAATGAAAAACTATACTTCTCAGTCCAAGTCTTTTGCCATAATATTCTGCTCACTGGATCTGTCCATTTCTAAGACAGGTGTGGTAGTGAGCACTGGATCATTAAGAAAGGTGAGCGTTGAAGAATTGATGCTTTTGAACTGTGTTGTTGAAGAAAACTCTTGAGATACCCTTGGACTGCAAGGGGATCCAACCAGTCTATCCTAAGGGAAATCAGTCCTGAATGTTCATTGGAAGGACTGATGCTGATGCTGGAGCTGAAACTCCGATACTCTGGCCACTTGATGGGAAGAACTGACTCATTAGAAAAGACCCTGATGCTGGCAAAGATTGAAGGCAGGAGGAGAAGGAGACGACAGAGGATGAGATGGTTGGATGACATCACAAATGCAATGGACATGAGTTCAGAAAGCTCAGGGAGTTGGTGATGGACAGAGAAGCCTGGCATGTTGCAGTCCATGAGGTCACAAAAAGTTGGACATGACTGAGCAACTAAACTGAGCTGAGACAGGTGTGTTAAAGTTTCCAACTATGATAGTGAGTTACTCTGTTTCTTTGAAGTTCTATCAACTTTTGCCAAATGAAGTTTATGGCTCTGTTGCTAGGTGCTTACATGTTAAGAACTGTTATGACTTCTCGGAGAATTTAGCTTACTACCATTATATAATGTACTTTTTTCCCCCCTGATAACTTGTCTTTTATGTCTTCTCTGCAGTTATTAGAGCTATTCCATTTTCTTTTGATTAGTGTTAGCATCGGGAGTTGGTAATGGACAGGGAGGCCTGGCATGCTGCGATTCATGTGGTCGCAAAGAGTCAGACATGACTGAGCGACTGAACTGAACTGAACTGAACTGAGCATCATATATTTTTTTTCCCCATCCATTTACTTTTAATCCATATTTGACAAGAGTGAGCTGGATGTGAGCACTTTACTTCCCTAGATCATTTAGGGTCTGATAATTCCCCAACTGGTTAGGTTCTGATTAACTTTCCGTGAAGGCAGGCCTTGTTAAGAACAGAATGCTCTAATGTATCTTATAATAGCTCTTTTCCCCTTCCACTGGAAGAAAGTCTGAGGAAATTTTTCTCCATTATTTACTGTGGGAATTTAGTAGAATTCCTGGAGACAAATCTTGCAATATTGCAAGGCACTCCCATATGACTGGGTTCCCCTGGAGTCTTAACTCTCACTGTTGTCCAGAGTGAGCCTCCAGGAGTTTATCAATTACAGAAAGAACACTGGTTCCCAGAGCAGTTTCTGCTGGGGAATCTCTGTTCAGGAATTCTTTGATTTCCTATATTCACCTGGCTCTTTAATCTTGGGGATGAACATTTCCCCTGTAACCATACTTCTCTTATGGTTCTGAGAAGAGTTGGCTTTTCAGTCTGCTCAGGATTTTACTTGATGTTAGAATGGAGTAACTTCCAACCCTCATATATGGAAGTAGAAATCAGAAAGTCCTGTGCTTTTTTTAAATAGTATTTTTTATAAAATTATGTCTTGTTTGTTGAAACATATTAAGCATAGTTACATTGTTAAGGTTTCTCAACTTCAGTTGTTAGAATACTATGTAACTATTCAATTTTACTTGTTTCTTTTGTTTTCTCATATCTTAGAAAGCTTGGTTATTTTAAACTGAGGTCTGGGCTGTGCTTGGTTACTCAGTCCTGTCTGACTCTCTGTGACCCCATGGACCCCACCTGGCTCTTCTGTCCATGGGGATTCTAATGCTATATATTCCAGGTCTTGGATAATAGGTGCATACAGAAAACATTTACATTTCCAGGAGTCTAAGGGAAGTACCAGTACCAGATCATCTTAAGTTACTGTGTAGATTGAGATAGTTCCTATAGAGATGATTTTCTATCGCTATTTCATTTAACTTTAAGGCTATAGTCTTTAGGATCCTGTTGAAAAATATGTAGGTTCAACATACCTGGGGGACTCCAATTTTATTTATCTCACCCCTAAAGAGTCTAAATATCTTCCAATATTAACACCCACCACTTTTATAATTGTCAGGCCCCCAGAAGTCACAGATGCAGTATAGTTAAGACCCTGGGTAGGCAGCCCAGAAAAAAGGGATAATCACAACTGCAGAAGTTCCCCCTAAAAGAGAGAGTGATCCAAACCTCACATCAGTCTTCCCAGACCCGGCGTTATGCACCAGGAATACAAGCCCCCAGATATCTGGCTTTGAAGGCCAGTGGAACTTGCATTCTCATTCCTACTGTAGGAAACAGAAAAAGGCTGTAGGAAACAGACTGCTCTTAAAAAGCACATGTGAAAACCTCACATGCACCAAGACCCAGCACAGGAACATTAGTCTGAAAGGAACCTGGGCCAGGCACACTTACTGATCTTAGAGAGCCTCCTGGGGAAACAGACAATAGCCATTTTGGGGACCACATTCTACATCAAGGACACTGGGGCTGGGAAGTGCCATTTTAGAGTTCTCCCTTTAGCTTATCAAGGATGAGTTGCACCACTGCCAACCAGTGGGCTGGTACCAGCTTTGGGATTCCTAGGGGCCTGAAAACTGGCCACCTTAGGACATGGTCTTTTCTACCAGTGGACCAGCACCAGTCCTGGGACCCCATCTTAGGCTCTAGCCCCATCCACCAGTGGGGCATCAAAGCTCTAGCAGTCTCTGAGACCAGCAGGCAGTCAACACAGGATCCAACTGCACCCACCATTGCCAGTGGCCTGAGCATTAGACATAGCCTAGAAGCCAAGCAGTACGGATCTACCCCCTGCACCAGCATGCCCACAGTAGTCAGTCCCACCACACAAAAGTACCCTAAGAGCTCAGAGAGGAGGCACTCCTAGAGTATTAACTCTAATGAACAGAGGGAATATTTTGCTGGGCCCCAACCCACTCCAGTGTTCTTGCCTGGAGAATCCCAGGGACAGGGGAGCCTGGTGGGCTGCCGTCTATGGGGTTACACAGAGTCAGACACGACTGAAGTGACTTAGCAGCAGCAACAGGACATCTTCCACATAAGGCCATTTCTCCAAGATCAGAAAGTGTAACCAGTTTAGAATGAGGCAAAATGAGATAACAGGGAAATATTTTCCAGCAAACGAAATAAGATAAAACCCCAGAAGCACTAAATTGAGATAAGCAATCTTCCTGATAAAAATTCAAGTTAGTGATCAAAAAATTCTCAGCAGACTCAGAAGAATAGATGACTACATTGAGATGTTTAACAAAAAGTTAGAAAATATGAAAATGCACAAAACAGAGCTGAAGAATATAGTAATGAAATTTAAAGTGCACTAGAAGAAGTCAACAGTAGATTAGAGAATAAAGAACAATGAATCATTGAAGTGGAAGACAGAGTCCTAGAAATTATCCCAGATGAACAGATAAAAGAAAAAAAAAAAGATTAAAAAAATGAGGACATTTTAAGAGAACTATGAGACAACATCATGCACATTAACACTCACATTATAGGGGTCCCAAAAAGAGAAGATAGAGGAAAGGGCATAGAATACATTTGAAGAAATATTAGCTGAAGATATCCCTAACCTGTGAAAGGAAACAGACATGCAGGTCCAGAAATCAGTCTCAGACAAGATTTATCCAAAGAGATTCACAAGACCCAATGCAATTAAAATAGCAAAATTAAGGATAAAGAGAGAATATTTAAAACAACAAAGGAAAAACAACCAGATAGTTACAAAGGAACTCCCAGATGATTATCAGCTGACTTTTCAGAAGAAATTTTGTAGGCCACAAGGAAGTGCCAAAATAATACTGCCTACTCATTTTTAATTCTTAACTTGTGTACTATACCCTCCAGGAAATCTTTACTTTCATCCATAACCATGACTGCAACTCCCATCTGTACAAAGTGTCATCTCTATACCTGATTAGTATTAGACATTTATTTCTATCATGGAAGTAATAATTTTTATCTACAAAATTCTGTTCTTTCTGTCTCTTCTATTTAAGAATAGAAAATATATACTAGTCTTAAGAACATTTATTATTGAATGACCAATGGATAGATTGGTGGGAAAATACTGAATTAACAAAATTATGGAATCTGAGAGAGAATATGTTTTCAGAAACGAAGGCAGTTAAGAGAAGAATAGTGTAAATGTGACTAAGAAATCTGTGCAATTGATTAATAAGTCTATACTTTGGACTGAAGATATCAATGATGAGGAACACAAATCACCTTACTGGATAAGTAAATATAAGCCAGTAATTGAGTCTACAGGAATAGACTGCTTTTTGAGAAACCTAGTTGTAAATCTAAATTCACTCAACCAGAATGAATGCACAAGATAATTGATATTCAAAAGTCTTTGTGAAGAGAGGATAAGAATATGATAGATAAAGACACTGAAGAAAGGTATTGCTTATGTTATTATTGTGTCTAATTTTAACACAAATAGAATAAACATAAGTAATTTTGATGACTTCTTTCAATGATTACAATTAAGATTATGGCCATTTTTCCTTTCAATAGAGAAGGCAATGTCTTGGATTTGTAATAATAGACCAAGAAAAATGTATGTCAATAAAGCAAAGTTAAATCTATTGTAATTTAGATGACATCAAGGGGGAAAATGTTATTCCTAAACACTGTGAGTTTATTGTGGATTTTACATAAGAGTGGTTGTATATTAGTCAAAAAATTGTTTTCTCTATTTTCTAATTTATATAGGCAGCTACTGAAATAGGCAGCTATTGAAAACCTCAACTGAGCAAAACAACAAAACATATTTAGAAAATTATGTTTCTATGGGTATATTCAAGGAATTTTTATAGGTGCTCCTCTTCCACTTGGCTTGATTTTCACTTTCTATTGCTTTATCATTGTATTAGAGAGCTGCACATTTTTAGGCTGCAAATGACGTGTTGTTATCTTTCCAGAATTTCCTATGCAGTAGGAGAGAAGAATGATAACATTTTGTGCTTGAAAAACACTTTAGAAGAAAAATAGTTTATTCAGTCTATTTGATTTTTAATGTATTGTAAGAAAAAACTGTTTGGCATTATGTAAATAGTGAGCACAGTAATTTGATTAAAGCATGTACTATTCTATTGGCTTTACTTTTATTGTTTAGAATGTGAATTCTCTTGAATTAGTTTAGCTGTATTTATATAAAACTACATCATTTTTCTTCACAAGAGCACATTTTTCTCTTATTATTTACTTTGTATACTATTTAATTGTTTAAATAACTTATTTACTTTTCTGAACTCTTAAATAACTAGCACAATCCTGAACCTATTTGGAGTTAAAAATTTATACTCAAATGAAATGACGGTCATGAACAGTAAAAAATCCTTAAAATTATAATCTTGTTTATGTAAATCAGAACAATATTATTTGTTTTAAAATTTTTTCACAGTGAATTTACATTTTTAATATTAGTTTTTAAGTGTGTTTAAATTATTTCTGAGAAAATTCTTTATATCTCTGCCCTAAACTTGTAAATTTACTTGAAATATGTCTTGCTTGCATCTGATTCTCCAAAAAATTCATTGTCTCACCTGTCACAAACACACGCACATATACATGCACATTCCTTTTTCGAATAGAACCCACTGTCGAATCAAAAACGTGTCCTATTTCTTTTCACAATCCACATCTTAGGATTTTACGCATAATGCTACTCTTCTCACTGAGCTATTATTCTATTCTAAACTGATTACTCATACATGGATTCACCTGTCATATGGCTGTGCATTGAGAATTCACTATGAAAATGTATGTATGACATGCTTTTATAGTCCAACATATATTTAATGGGACATACTTTCTACATTAATTCAAAGTATATGTTTGAAGATTATTTTAGTTAACTTGTCAATAAAATAAATAAGTTTTAGACCTGGAAACTGAAGCTCAGGTCAACTCAACAGATTGGCACTACCTCAAGTATACTGTCACATATGATGTTAGGTGGATGACACATTCTGAGCATGATGTAAAATTCTTGTTTGGAGGCCTCCCTGACTTTTCCCTTTCTGTTTCCTCCTTTGGCTGATTTTAATGTATATTCTTTCCTTATAATCAGTGTAACTGTTTTCAGTAATTTCTGTTTCTGGCAAATTAAAAAAAAAAAACATGAGGGTTCTTGGGGCAAAAAAAAAAAAAAAAGAACAAACAAATCTGCAGTTGATATCAGAATCCTTTTCTTTCATTTACGTCTACTTATTCTTTAACTTTGCCCAAAAGTTCTATTACATGTCATAGTACTGTAGGAAAATATTGGTAACTTTATTTTAACAACTTCTCAAAAATTTCACTAATTCATATTCATGATAATCCATCATTTAATTTAAATTTACTGCTCATTGGTTGTAGCTTTTACCTTTGTTCCCAGTTCAAATGTCAGAATTCTCAGGCAGACTTGACAATTTGGAGGACTTGCCTCTAACCTGACAGTTTGACTAACACCAGGTACCTTCCTAGACACATTCTAGGGTCATAAACACAGATGCCTTCCAACATTCCCCTGGAGAATTTTTTTTTTTTTTTTTTTTGCATTTCAAGTAACTAGTAAACTTTCTCTCTGAAGGGCAGGACAGACAGGAACCCTATAAAAGGCGAGTCTCCTAATTTTGGTATTCCTGGCTCCTGCTTCAGTCACTACACGTACAGTTAAATATCTGCTCCTCCTCCTGAACACCCAAATAACACTGTACTGATCTGGCTGCTCCTTTATTCTGTGAGTAATAAACACTTTTCTGACTGAAGAGTCTTATTTTCTTTCTTACTATATGTATGTGAAACTGTGGCAGGCTAACTTGTTAACTTGCAAGTAAGGAAGATTTGCCCTGGAGAAGGAAATGGCAACCTACTCCAGCATTTTTGCCTGAAGAATCCCATGCACAGAAGAGCCTGGCAGGCTACTGTCCTTGGCGTCACAAACAGTCAGACACAACTGAGTGACTGAGCACAAGGTAGATTTCCAGACACTTCACACCTTCAGATTTAAGTATTGTGTCAAGTTGCCAAATATGAAATATATCTAATATTCCATTTTAAAAATAGGAATACTAACAAAAATGAAGCTTTAAAGAAAATAATCAGTTTGAAGAATTCTACATACAAAATTTTTAAAGACATTCATTATAGTACCTTGCTTTGTTTTCAAGGATTCCAAAATTGGCCACAGCTTAATTTTCTAGTTTTATTTTCTACCTTTATTCAACATAAACAATAAACTCTAAATAAAAAGCAATGCAAAGTCTCATAAATATACTTTAAAATGTCTAAATGCTTGATCTTTTATCAATCTGTCTTATTAAAAATCCTGAACTTCTTTGTTCTCCAATTTAATTATCACCTATCCTTAAAAGTACAACTTAATAATGTACTGACTTGTCCTGTCAGAAATGTTTTGTAAAGACTGTGAGTCACTTGAGTCAAAGTCCAATGATATCAAATTCTGCTTCTACTAGTTATTAAATATCCAGACCACTATTTATTCTTTTTTGAAAATGATGATCAGAATACACTTAGAAGTCTTTTAATAGGAGAGGAAAATCAAAGGAGTTAATCTATATGGAGTGCTCAGCACAGTCCATGGTTAACAGCAATAATCATAAGAGCTAACTCTGACAAAGAATGTGTGTCCCAGAACTATTCAGAGTACTTTACATGTATTGAACACTAGCTCATTTAATGTTACTTTTACAGAAGTCATCCTCATTTCAATTTTCACAGCTGGATACCACAGTTCCTTCTAAACTTATACAACACTCATTTTCTGAAATGTAGATGCCACTATACTTGCATACCACTAAGTTTCACTTTATATAGATTATTTCAATAAAGACATGTGAGTTCCTTTAAGGGTAAGGTGCTAATATCATACTTTTTACTCCACTGGACTCCTTACAGTGATGCACATGTAGCAGAGAGCAATCTATATTAAATTACATTTTACCTTATTGATTGCCCTTAAGCTAAACAAATGAATGACAATCATCATCATAGTAATAACCTAGCACCAGACTAACAGGCTTTGTTGTTGCTGTTCAAACCCAGTTGTGTCCAACCCTAGACTAAAAGGCTTTGCTGTTGGTGTTCAATCCCTCAGTTGTATCTGACTCTTTGAGATCCCATGGACTGTAGCATGCTAGGCTTCCTTGTCTTTCACCATCTCCCAGAGTTTGCTCAGGCTTATATCCATTGAGTTGGTGATGCCATCCAACCATCTCATACTTTGTCACCCCTTCACCTCCTGCCTTCAGTCTTTTGCAGAATCAGGGTCTTTTCCAATAAGTCAGCTCTTTGCATCAGGCAACCAAATTATTGGAACTTCAGCTTCAGCATCAGTCCTTCCAATGTATATTAAGAGTTGATTTCCTATAGGATTCACTGGTTTGATCTTGCTGTCCAAGGGAACCCAAGGGTCTTCTCCAGCACCACAGTTCGAAACCATCAGTTCTTCAGCACTCAGCCTTTTTCATTTTTCAGCACTCACATCCTTACATGACTACTGGAAAAACCATAGCTTTCACTAGATGGATCTCTGTCAGCAATGTCTCTGCTTTTTAATACACTGTCTCGGTCTGTCATAGCTTTTCTTCCAAGGAGTAAGTGACTTTTAATTTCATGGCTGAAGTCACCATCCACAGTGATTTTGGAGCCCAAGAAAATAAAATCTGTACTGTTTCCATTGTATCCCCATCTATTTGCCATGAAGTGATGGGACAGGATGCCATGATCTTACTTTTTTTTTAATATTGTCTTTTTGCCAGCTTTTTCACTCTCCTCTGTCACCTTCATCAAGAGACTTTTTAGTTCCTCTCCACTTTTTGCCATAAGATTGATGTCATCTGCATATCTGAAGTTATTGACATTTCTCCCGTCAATCTTGATTCCAGCTTGTGCCTCATCCAGCCCAACATTTCACATGGTGTACTCTGCATATAAGTTAAATAAGCAGGGTGACAATATACAGCCTTGGTTTACTCCTTTCCTAATTTTGAATCAATCCGTAGTTCCATGTGAGATTCTAACTGTTGTTTCTTGACTGCATACAGGTTTCTCAGGAGGCAGGTAAAGTGGTCTAGTAATCCCATCTCTTGAAGAATTTTTCACAGTTTGTTGTGATCTACAGATTCAAAGTCTTTAGTGTAGTCAATGAAGCAGGAGAGTGAAAGTCACTTAGTCATGTCCAACTCTTTGACCCCATGGGAAATACAGTCCATGGAATTCTCCAGGCCAGAATACTGGAGTAGGGAGTCTTTCCCTTCTCCAGGGGATCTTCTCAGGCCAGGGACTGAACCCAAGTCTCCAACATTGCACAAGGATTCTTTACTGGCTGAGCCATAAGGAAAGCCCAAGAATACTGGAGTGGGTAGCCTATCCCTTCTCTAGTGGATCTTCCCAACCCAGGAATCGAACCAGGGTCTCCTGGATTGCACATGGATTCTTTACCAACTGAGATATCAGGGAAGCTCCAATGAAGCAGAATTAGATGTTTTTCTAGAGTTCTCTAGTTTTTTCTATGATCCAATGAATGTTGGCAATTTGATCTCTGGTTCCTCTGCCTTTTCTAAATCCAGCTTGTAAATCTGGAAGTTCTTGGTTCACATACTGTTAAAGCCTAGTTTGAAGGATTTTGAGCATTACTTTGCTTGTATGTGAAATGGGTGCAATTGTGTGGTAGTTTGAACATTCTTTGCCATTGCCTTTCTTTGGGATTGGAATGAAAACTGACCTTTTCCAGTCCTGTGGGAACTGCTTAATTTTCCAATTTGTTGGCATACTAAGTGCAGCACTTTAATAGCATCATCTTTTAGGATTTGATATAGCTCAACTTGAATTCCATCACCTCCATTAGCTTTGTTTGTAAGTGTT
Source organism: Bos grunniens (assembly GCF_055505025.1). Taxonomy (NCBI): domain Eukaryota; kingdom Metazoa; phylum Chordata; class Mammalia; order Artiodactyla; family Bovidae; genus Bos; species Bos grunniens. The sequence goes on from NC_141178.1 coordinate 28,734,578, forward strand.
GCTTTCTAAGGCCCATTTGACTTTACACTCCAGGATGTCTGACTCTAGATGATTCATCACACCATCATGGTTATCCAGGTCATTAAGATCTTTTTTGTGTAGTTCTTTTGTGTATTCTTGTCACCTCTTCTTAATATCTTCTGCTTTGTTAAGTCCATACTGTTTCTGTCCTTTATTGGGCCCATCTTTGCATGAAATATTCTCTTGGTATCGCTGATCTTCTTGAAGAGATCTCTGCTGCTGCTTCAGTCGTGTCAGACTCTGTGCGACCCCAGAGACGGCAGCCCACCAGGCTTCCCCGTCCCTGGGATTCTCCAGGCAAGAACACTGGAGTGGGTTGCCATTTCCTTCTCCAATGCATGAAGGTGAAAAGAGGAAGTGAAGTCGCTCAGTCGTGTCTGACTCTTAGCGACCCCATGGACTGCAGCCTACCAGGCTCCTCCGTCCAAGAGATTTTCCAGGCAAAAGTACTGGAGTGGGGTGCCATTGCCTTCTCCGAAGAGATCTTTAGTCTCTCCCATTCTATTGTTCTCCTCTATGTCTTTGTATTTTTCACTTTAAAAGCCTTTATTGTCTCTCCTTGCTGATCTCTGGAACTCTTCACTCAGATGGGGGTATAACTTTCCTTTTCTCCTTTGCCTTTGGCTTCTCTTCTTTTCTTAGCTATTTGTAATTCCTCCTCAGAGAGCCATTTTGCATTTTTGCATTTCTTTTTCTTGGGAATGGTTTTTATCACCACCTCCTGTAATTAGCCCTAGACAGACAAGCTAATTATCCTAATGAGACAGTTTAGTTATCTCACAAAGAATGCTCTATAGAAAAATTTTAGTAGAGTTTCCCTAGTGGCCCAGTAGTTAATACTCCACACTCTCAAGGTGGGGGGCATGAGTTCTACCTCTTATCAAGGAAGTTTTTCATGCCAAGGAGGGCAGCATGGACCAAAAAAAAAAAAAAAAGAGAAAGAGAGAGATTTTAGTGCTTGCCACACTTTTAGGTTCTTGTATTGGAATCTTCTCTGCCCTTTGAAATGATACCTATGATTTTTGTTCTATCTCTTCTATGTGATGTTAATTTTGGTTCTAGTTGATTTGTGTAGGAATAAACATCTTTCTAGGAAATACAGCCTATACCATGCAAATGTGCTGTGGGGTCAGTTGGCACACAGGCACACAAAATTAATAGACTCCCTCCTCTTTTACTAGCCATATCTAATTATGAACAAAATACAGTTAATTTAGTATTTTTATTTTCCCCTTCTGCAGTCCAAATCTAAGATACTTTTAATTATTAAGTAAGCAACTGCCAAATTCAGTCCACAGGGCTCTAGCTTTAGCAACACCTTACATAAGACATGTTGACTATTGTAAGTGATTTGTATGTATTCTAAATTCAATAGCTTTTTTATTCTTAAGAATATGTGTTTGTGTGTTATGTGGAGGTGATACCTGCTCCAAATATAATTTAAAACCACCCCTTGCTTTCATAAGGCAATTGACATCTTCTCAATTAGATTTTTCAAAAACAACAAAACAAAACAAAACAAAACAAACCCAAAAGACTGTAAACATGATTCTAAGCCTGGCCTCCAAAAAGCTTTCTACCCATTCTAGTTAATGACTCCACATATAAACCCACTTGTTTATTATTTTATTAGTCGCCCAGTCAGAAGACTATTCTATTATTATTCATTTTTTCCATGAATTGTTCAGTGAGTATTTTCTCTTTCCCAAGTCCTCTTATGGAAACACGAAATCCCTCAGTGAACAGGATGCAAATGATCTTAACCCCCATGAAATTTAAAGTCTATGAAATATGATATGTACTAATTACATATGCATATATATACATAATTATTTCAAAATATAATAGAGCTTGAAATTTTGATAAATGTCAAAAAGTGACAAATGAACATTTCACTAACTTGATTAAACTCTGCAATTCTGTTTCCAGCGCTCTCAGATCATACAGTCCCAAATCCTGTTGCTTTCTACTTTGCAGGCCTTATATTTTACTACTACTTCTTTTACATTATATGGTTTAATCATATAAAATTTTTTCTCTTGATAAATAGGTTATGACTACATTCCTACTTCCACAACCCCCAAATATGCACACACAAAAAAAACACAAACATAAAACACAAACATATATACAGAAACTTTGTACCTGAAGTCTATTAACCCTTTAGGCCTCTACTTAAATGTTACTTTTTGTAGTCTTTTCTTGGATCTCCAGAGTAGGTTCAACACTCCATTTTAAACTCATCTTCAACTTTGCACTTCTTCATAGCACTGACAAGAACAGTAAACAATAGAACATTTATGTAACCGTGTTTTAAGGAATACTTGAAACTATACTGCATGCTTGGTGGATAAACTGCAATTACAGCTTCTAGGATGGTCTCTGGCAATAGCTAGTTTTAAATGAACAAAATAATAAATAATAACATTGCCTAAGAGGAATGCTGATAAATCATTGTGCCCAAAAGTTCTCTCTACCAGAAATTCACTAATGATATATGGACATGGTCAGGTAGTTAGTACCAGAAATAGAACTCAAAAGGAGATTTTGAAATAGGCAGAATGCATGAAGCAATAAATAAAAATGTATTAAAGGGCAGAGGAAGAATTTGAGTAAGCATAAAGAGTTTGAGTAAGCCTAAATAAAAAATATATGCAGAGGACAAATGATCTGTTTCTTGATGCTAATTTTGTGATGTTTCATAGAGATGCATGCTTATAAAGTGTGAATTTTTCTACAGCTGTATATTTAATGAAAATGTATTAATGGATGAGTTAAAAAAATAGCTGACTTTTTGACAGGATTAATACATACAGTCATATTTAGAGACTTTTGTTTTGCTGTAAAGGAGCAAGAACAATCAACCACTGATAAGGAAGAAGGGTAGTTTGTTTGCTACTGCTTCCTAGATCCTAAAACATCTCCTGATCCTAAGCTATGCCTTATTCTGAGAATCTAGCCTCATGGCTCATCCTGGACTTCCATGAGATTCTTGCTTTAATCATGTTCATGCATCATATTCTGATCTCCCATTTGTATAAATCAATTTGTTCTGGAATACAGACACATGAAAATAAATAATAACCTTATAACAAATGACTCTTTCCTTATAATTTGGGGGTGTGAATGTCTTCTTGTTATAAGCAAGCTCTTCTATCACACACTATCACCATACATATTTACTAACTATACAAAAATCATGAGTAATATATGTGGACAGCTGACAATATCAAATCTCTTATTTCTAATGCAAAATGTTATTTGCAGAAAATAAACTAATCACTTTGTTTAAAAGAGGTTATAGGTAGAGAAGTTTTTCAAAGTTCCCTTTCAGTTCAGTTCAGTTCAGTCACTCAGTTGTGTCCAACTCTTTGCCACCCCATGAATCGCAGCACGCCAGGCCTCCCTGTCCATCACCATCTCCCGGAGTTCACTCAAACTCATGTCCATCGAGTTGGTGATGCCATCCAGCCATCTCATCCTCTGTCGTCCACTTTTCCTCCTGCCCCTAGTCCCTCCCAGCATCAGTGTCTTTTCTAATGAGTCAACTCTTCGCATGAGGTGGCCAAAGTACTGGAGTTTTAGCTTTAGCATCATTCCTTCCAAAGAGCATTCAGGGCTGATCTCCTCTAGAATGGACTGGTTGGATCTCCTTGCAGTCCAAGGGACTCTCAAGAGTCTTCTCCAACACCACAGTTCAAAAGCATCAATTCTTCAGTGCTCAACTTTCTTCACAGTCCAACTCTCACATCCATATTGAGCACTGGAAAAACCGTAGCCTTGACTAGACGGACTTTTGTTGGCAAAGTAATGTCTCTGCTTTTCAATATGCTATCTAGGTTGGTCATAACTTTTATTCCAAGGAGTAAGTGTCTTTTAATTTCATGGCTGCAATCACCATCTGCATTGGTTTTGGAGCCCAAAAAGATAAAATCTGACACTGTTTCCACTGTTTCCCCATCTATTTGCCATGAAGTGATGGGATCAGATGCCATGATCTTCGTTTTCTGAATGTTGAGCTTTAAGCCAACTTTTTCACTCTCCTCTTTCACTTTCATCAAGAGGCTTTTGAGTTCCTCTTCACTTTCTGCCATAAGGGTGGTGTCATCTTCATATCTGAGGTTATTGATCTTTCTCCTGGCAATCTTGATTCCAGCTTGTGCTTCTTCCAGCCCAGTGTTTCTCATGATGTACTCTGCATAGAAGTTAAATAAGCAGGGAAGTTCCCTTTAGTTGACTTCTATTACATATTTATTTATTTATTTTGAGCTTGGTACTGAAAATCCTTTTTGTGTTTTGTTTTGTTTTTTTTTTTTTCCTTTTTTTTTTCCTTTTTGTGTTTTGATGAGAAGTTAGTGAAATTTAATGGGAAAGAAAAATACAAGTCTTAAGTAATGTTTATTTTAGGCAAATGTAAGTGTTGGTAATAGTTTTAAAATTCATTTTCTTAGAATGATATTAAACATCTTTAGCACTTGCTAGTTGAACAATAAGGAGAAGCTCTGCTTCAAATTTTCATTAATCACAGAAATCTTGAAATTGAACAATTTGCTTTACACAGTATGACATCTTTTACTTCATGATTTTATATGCTTTAAGCAAGTAAACCTTTGAATTTTAAAAATAGATATTTTCTAAATGTCTTTGTCTCAATTTTATTGATATGAAAATACAAATTCTTTAGGAATAATAAGCTAAAGATGCTACTTAAACTGGACATGATAAGTAGTCTCTGTCTTAAAGTTCAGTATTAATAAAATGATACAACCCATAGTTACAGAACTTTTAAAATATATTTTATTGTATTGGAGAGCAATTATTTGAGGTTCTTTCCTTGGATCTCTTCCTGATGAGGGAAAAAAAAAGAAAAAGTTGATTTTCAATCATGTCAGGAAGATTTATGCTACAGATATCTAGATCAAAATATTTCTCTTTTCTCATTAGCTTTTCAAAGGTGCCTTACATTTCATATATGCTTGGTTTAATACCTTTTGCTATAGATTTACGTGTCATGAAAGTTCTAAAGATTGATGATCATGCAAAAATATAAATAATTTAACTGTTTTCTTCTTTTGTTTCATTTGATTTTAACAATGTTTTTCAAAGACAGGAATAAAAAAGGTATTGTAAGCAAGTTAGGGCTGAAACAGAATGACAGTCTTGAAGAATAAAACATAGGGGACCAAGTTTTCTTCATAAATAATACATAGGCAGGGGTTTATTGCACACTTTGTGGGATTTGCATGAACTTGCTCTATCTCTGAGAGAAAGCAATTTCCTCAGTACAATAAAAATAGTAAGGTTAGACTAAAGGACAAAAAGAGACATCCCAGAATAATTCCCTCACTTTCAGAAATGACCTTATCCTATGGGAATTTCCAACAGTAAGTTATAATCTTTTCCCAATTCACAATCTCCTTTTGGTAAAGTTAAACTATTCAAGAAGCAAAACAATCAAAGACTAAGTTTTTGTTGAAACAAAACAGAAAGAATTTCCAAAAGTTATTACATTAATTACATTATCTATCATTTAGACAAAAATCTGAGTTTACAGAGGCTAGAGCTAGGACAAAGACTGAAAGACCCTAGAAGTAGGGTCTGGCTGCATTATCACTCTGGACCTAGACACAGATAACTAGTTTCATTTCTAAGGAAGCAGTGAACCATTACATGATTTGATAGTAAAAAATATGTTACCTGAGGATGGTATTATAAACAGAGCTCCCATTACCAGATAGGAGCAACAGAAAGTGACTCCATTTTTTCCTCTAAAATTAAAACAAATAGTTGAATAAAACTATGTAGGTGGATATGAAGATGTGCTGTCCATACCCCCTTTCCATTAATGACAGTTCTCTAGCTGTGAGGAGTAAGGTCATGTCCTTCCCTCGGAAGCCCACAACTCGACTCACAACTGAGCAAGGTGAGAGTACTAGGGTTTGACAATTGCAGTGACAACATAGAATGCTTTTATGAACAATAGTGACTGCAGAGCTTCCCACCGATTTGGTCAAGGCTTTGTGTAGCAAGTATTCCTACCCAAATTATTTCATGCCCAATCCTGCCTCCCCCTTCTCTATTCACAGGTGTTAATTCTAATAAAAATCTTACAACATAGGTATATCTCAGTGTGAGATTCTGAAAAATGAAAGAAACTTCCTAGACCGATTGCCAAAAAATAAAACATATTCTGATGTTCAATACTGTCAAAATAGGGAGTTTGCCTTTACAAATATGTGTAAGTACTGTCTAACTACTGTAACATTATAAAATACTAAAGTATAAAAATCATGTCTATATATTAACAACAAAAATCCAAAAATTAAAGTTAAAACAATAATTACATTTATGATAATATCAAAAAGAATAACATCCTTTTTGGAATAAGGTTACCAACAGAAGTACCAATGCTATATATTAAATATTACACAACATGCTGAAAACGATTAAAGAAGATCTAAGTAAATGCAGGCTTCCCAGGTGGCTCACTGGTAAACAATTTACCTGCCAATGCAGGAGACACAGGTTCAATTCCTGGGTTGGGAAAATCCCAAGGAGAAGGAAATGGCAACCCACTCCAATATTTTTGCCTGGGAAATCCCGTGGACCAAGGGGCAAGGTGGGTTATACAGTCCATTGGGTAGCAAAAGAGTTTGACATGATTTAGTAACTGAAAAACAATGATCAACAAGGTAAATGCAATGGTATATCTTCTTGGTTTTAAGATTCAATATTAACAATATGGACGTTCTCCACAAATTGCTCTTTAGAGTCAAGGCAATATGTCTAAAAATAGTAATACCAGAAGACTTTTGGGGAGAAATTAACAAGTTCTTGATAAAATTTAGATATAAATGCAAAGGCCCCAGAATAGCCAAAATAATCCTGAAAAGAATAAACTTAGAAAACTTATGCTTACTGATATCAAAATATAATATAATGCCAGAATCAAAGTGTGTTACCGCCATAAGAGTACAGATATAAATCAATGGAACTTAACTGAGAATTTAGAAATAAACCTTTACATTTATAGGCAATTTCAGTTTTTACACAGATGTCAGGGCAAGTAAATGAGGAAATAATAGTCTTGGAAAACTGGATATCCACATACAAAAGATGAATCAATATCTTTACTATATACCACACAAAGAAATTATCCTCACCATTATAGGTCAATAAATAAATAAATGAAAAAAAAATAACTGTATTAGGTCCATACAATGGAATATTACTCAACAACAAAAAGAAATAAATTACTGATACATAGTGAGATACATCTGAACCTCAAAAACATGTGCTATGTTTAAAAAAAAATCTAGATTCCATATGTATGAACTGTTTAGAAAAGGCAAATGCATGGAGACTGAAAATAGTATCTGAGTATGTGAGTAGGGACATGAAAGATTACAAATTAGCAAGAAGAAGCTCTTGGAATTATTCGCCTTGTTGTTTAGTCACTAAGCCGTGTCTTACTTTTGTAATCCCATGGATGGTAGCCTGTCAGGCTTCTCTGTCCATGGGATTTTCCAGGCAAGAAAATTGAAGTGGGTTGCCATTCCTTTCTCAAGGGGATCTCCCAGGGAACAAACCCACATCTCCTGCATTAGCAGGTGGATTCTTTACTACTGAAACACTAGGGATTGATACAAATCTAAAATTGGACTATAGTGAAGGTTGTAAAATTGTGTCCGTTTACAAAAATCACTGAGGTTTATACTTGAAACAATTAGATTTCATGGTATATAAATTATATATCAATAAAATTGTATGAATTGTTTTATATAATATAATCTCAATAGTGATATATATATATACATACATAAGCATAGATATACACACATAAAAATGGTTTATGAAACAACATGGGTCCAGTTAGTATTTTAATTACAAAACTGGAAAGACAACATTTAGTAAGCTCTTTCCTTATAAGCTGTTAATATGAATCAAAAAATGAAAAATATGAAAATTGATATAAAATCAAAATTTCATTTAACCTAATCTAATTCATTTTACATCTCACGTATATTTTCTGGCCCCTCCAGACATCCTTTCAATGGACAGCTTTTCCATGTAAAAGCCTTGATGTTTAGTAGTCTGAGTATTTGCTGAAAGAGTTTAGTGAATCATATTCACTTATTCATGAGAGGGACAGTTACTCCCATCTCATGGCTGATATATAACTGATTCTTTATGTTAGGAGAGAAAGGCTGTGGATGAAGGGTTATAAAAGTGTCACCCTCTCTACTTTGAATAAAGCAAGATTATTTTGCTTTACAAGATTATACAGTGGATGTCTTATATAATATGTTAATATTTTTAGTTCTCAAAGATACTGTAAGTTTCATGTCTAACCACAACTGTTCACCATCTTTTTATATGTTTTTGCAGAAAGTCCTAGAATTGGAATAAAGTGATATTTAAAAATTTTAACTGAGTTAGCCCAATAAAATTCTGTTTGTATTTTTATCTTTTCATTAACTCATCCAGGCCTCAAGGAGTATACTTCCTGGAAGACATTCACAATAATATAAGTTAGTAGGGAATAAAAGAAATCAATCAATTATAATCTTGACCAGTAACCTGGCTGCTCCTCCTGTATTCTGTATTTCAGTTAGCAATAGCCTGTAAATTAGAAATCTCTGGTCTGTACTTCATAATTCTGTTCTATGGATTCAACCTTTTTATGAATTATTTTATTCCTTAATTTTTACTGCCAACATATTTCTCAACGTTGTCACATGAGATAGTTACCATATGGTTTTCTGTTTAATGTTTCCAACTATCTTACATGTCTTGTATTCAAGACCTGCCCTCACCTTTTTTAACAGGCCTATCACCAACTGCTAATCCCTTTCACCTCCTACCACTAAATATTTTTTTAGGTCACTGTGTCAAATGACGTGTGCACTCCACCATCTTTCTCTGCCCTCATCCCCCAGTACTTGCCCTTTGTTCTTCAACTTCTGCACTTCTCATTTACAACATTCACTGTCTTTACACTTCGTGTCTGTGCCTGTGGAATGGTTTACTGGTTTACCTAAAAAATGCCAAATTTCACCCAAGACCCAATATAAATGATACCTTAGAAAGTGAAAGTGAAGTCGCTCAGTCGTGTCCGACTCTTAGCAACCCTATGGACTACAGCCCATCAAGCCCTCCATCCATGGGATTTTCCAGGCAAGAGTACTGGACTGGGGTGCCATTGCCTTCTCTGTTAACAGCGGCTAGGCATATTATATTTACTTGGAGCTGGTATACTTATTTGAAATAAAACTTTCCAAATTAATTAAGGCAAACTAATTATTCTGCCTTATTATTCCTAAATACTCATATTTTCTTAAATTCCTTAGTATTTCCAAATACTCTAAAACTAAAACTATTACCTGTTTGCTGCTGCTGCTGCTGCTAAGTCGTTTCAGTCATGTCCGACTCTGTGTGACCCCATAGACGGCAGCCCACCAGGCTCCCCTGTCCCTAGGATTCTCCAGGCAAGAACACTGGAGTGGGTTGCCATTTCCTTCTCCAATGCATGAAAATGAAAAGTAAAAGTGAAGTAGCTCGGTTGTGTCTGACTCTTAGTGACCCCATGGACTGTAGCCCACCAGGCTCCTCTGCCCATGGGATTTTCCAGGCAAGAGTACTGGAGTGGGGTGCCATTGCCTACCTGTTTACTATTATCCTAAAACTATTACCATTTCACACTTAAACTGCAAATCTTTCCAAGTGTTTTCTAAGTTCATTACAAGCAAGGTCTATTCTGTAATTTTTAATTACTAGTTCTCAGTACAAAGTCTTTCTTATGTTAATAAATGAATATTCATTAAAATAAATGAATGTGAATTATTTCTATAACCAGCAATTTAAAAATTGATATCCTCTTTGAACTGTTATTAAAACAATATAATAAAGGATGTCTAGTTCATTTTGTTAAGTAGTTAAAATAGGAAAAAAGAGACCAGAATGGTAGTGGCTAAAAGACAAGGAAGGGAAAAGCCCATGAAAATAGAACAAAGGAAAAAAAAGAAAATAGAACAAAGGAAGGTCAGAGGACCACAGTGAGAACCTCAGGTAAAACAAACAGCTCTCCTGGTTAGCCCAATTTACATATAGCAGGCTCACAGGGAGGAGAAAAAATGTATTTTCCTTTGCATGACAAATGAAACTGAGCTGTAACACGGAGCTGTAACACTGGTCCCTCCATCGCTTCAAATTTTTGCTGCGTTGAGACAAAACCCGGGAAACTACACACTCCCCCGACAGCTATGGTGCTGTTTCTAGGATTTAACGTAACTGAAACAACCTTGGCTCAGCCCCTGTGAGGCAGAAGCCAAGCACAGCAGAAGTCCAACTCAGCAAAAGCTCCCCTCCCGCAGTGGAAGCTGAATGAGAAGAAACCCAGCGCAGTGGAAGTGACAAGAAGCCCAGTGTGTTAGAAACCTGGATGGCAAAAACAAACTGCAGAAAGCTTACATGGCTCAGTCCCAAATTCCAGAAGACTTCCAGCTGGGGTAGGAAGTCCTCTGCCCTATGGCTGGAAGGACATATGGCTAACACAATCTTAATTCTTTTATAATCTCTCATTTCTTGTTTCCTCGAACTACCCACCCTGCACCACCTGCGAACAGGTGAGCAGCAGTGGGTGCAGTTGAGGAACTCTGGAGAGGCTACTCCCCAATGTGTCCCGAAAGCTCCACTATCCTCTGCCCTCTAGTAGCTGTTGCCCAAGCAGGTGGGGGTTCTTCTGTCCTTAATCTTTGTGCCAAGTATCAGGCCAATGAAAACTGTGAGCACAGGTCAGGTATTTAGCAGATTTTCTGGCAGGTTATGAAGGGGATTCCTCAGCACATTTCTCCCACTGCTTTTTCATCCTGTCCTTCAGCTCCTCTCTCCCGGGACTTGAGCCCTAGACAAAACCCATGGTGCCTAGTTTTAGGACCTAATGAAGCTCAGGCTCTTGATTTCACATTGTAAAAAATTCAGTGAGAGACTCAGCAATAGGTAGGAGGTAGATTTGTTCAGATTCAGAGAGAAGCACACTCCGAGAGTGTGGGCCATTACAGAGGGTGAGTGCAGCGGCCACGGAATGTGGTGTGGTTAGTTTTTGCAGCCTGGGTAATGTCATATGGGAGGATCATTCCAACATTTGGAGAACCAGCCACTCCTCAGTCTTCTGACAGTGCCTTGGCACTGTCCTGGCTCCTTTGGGTGTGTCAGTTAACTTCCAGATTGAGGATCAAGGATTAGTTGAGTTTGACCTGTCATCTTGGACCCATTTGATTTTAATCAGTTTATGTTATGTGCTTGGGCTATGTCATTCTTTCAAAAGTTGTGCCCTCCCCCCTTCCCTCCTGTTTCATGCTCTTCTCCTGAGCCTAGTCATGGCCCACAATGTTGCCTTTACAATCTTCTGGAGGGACAGCAAGAAAATAGCTGGCTCTTGGGAGAGAAATGCTATATAATATCCAATCTCTCTAGATATTCAGGCCTTCATCTTCCATGTTTCCTACAACATATACAACAACAGCATCTCTCAGTGAACCCACTAGGGCAGGTGACAGGCACACAATGCCTGCTAGAAGTTTATGTGTTGGTGGCATCCCTTCAAGGGCAGTTGGTCTTCCAGGGATAATGTTTGCCAATTTGGGAGTTAGCCCTGCAGGCCACTTGGGCCCAAGCCCTTACCACCCTTCTCCTAGTTACAAACATATCCCCTGGATCAAATCTCCATTCCACTTCTATGGAACATCTGGTTTGCTGTCTCTTATCAATTTGTTCTTAAGCCACTTACAAACTCCTACAACCAGGACCCTGACCCCTTGTAGCAACATCCTCCACCTCACCTACTATTAAAATACTCTTTATGCCCCTAACAGGGTTTCCCTGGTGGCTCAGAGGTTAAAGCGTCTGCCTGCAATGTGGGAGACCTGGGTTCAATCCCTGGGTCTGGAAGATCCCCTGGAGAAGGAAATGGCAACCCACTCCAGTATTCTTGCCTGGAGAATCCCATGGATGGAGGAGCCTGGTGGGATACAGTCCATGGGGTCACAAAGAGTCAGACACGACTGAGCGACTTCACTTCACTTTCAATGCCCCTAACAGGACCAGATAACCTACTCCTTTATCATTACTTCTCCTGTTACCTAAAGTGAGTCTATGACAATGAAATATTTACCACTGGAAACACCCTAAACTGCTCTTATGGAGGACTAGGGGAGGAAATCAGTGACTTACATTCCCTCAGAGCAATAAGAGGATAAGGCTTATGGCTATTTCTTAGGACCCCAGTCTCAGGGCACAGGCTTGGATTTCTTTACATCATGGTATCTATTCCAATTAGCAGTGGACAAACCAGCAGCGTTAAGATTACAACCCCTTAATCCTACCTTGCACTTGTCATGCTGAAGACCTTGGGGATATCCAACTCCAGTCCGAGGGACCCAGGCAGTCGACCTGCTTAGGGATCTGGTCCTCGGGAGGTTGTTACGCCTCAGCCTGCCTGGGGATCTGCACCCTGACCCGGGAACACCAGGCTCTCAGGTTGCAACAGTATTGGGTAGGATAAGCTTCAGAAAGACTCACCTCTAAGGAAATCCACCCATGGAAATAAAAGGAAGCCTATGACTTGTGGGACTGTACCCGGTCTCAGCAATAACTCAGGAGCCAAATGAGAACATTATTGCCTTTCTGGAAAGGCTAAAAGAGGCCCCCCAAAAGTTTACCAATCTGGACTTAGACACTTATGAGCAACAGGCAATTTTAAAGGACAAATTCCTGCCCCAATGTGCATTAGACATCAAGATAAAGTCACAACACCTCCCGCAGTAGGACCCTGCTGACTCTTTAGATGAGATGGTCCAGACAGCCACCAATACCTTTTATAGAAGATAACAGGAAAGGGAGGCCAAGGCCCAGAAAAGGGAGAAAAAGAAAGAGACAAGGCATGTCCAGATGCTGGCCATCCCCAGGGAAGCCCTACGGTAAACCCCAAGTCCTTAAAGGAAAAGGCAAGAGGCAAATGCCTAAGATAGGCGGGACATTAGGCCAAAGAGTGACAAGTCTCCTAAACCAGCTTGCTACAAATGTCATCAACTGGGACATTGGGCAGCACTCTGCCCTCAGGACTCAAGAGCCTTAAGGTCAAGCACCAAGCTTTCTATCACGATGATTCAACATGACTGAAGCGGCCCACTCCAGCCAGTCCACCTGTCACAGATAACCATCTTGGGGGTAGAGCCAAGGGTGCAACTGGATGTGGCAGGTAGGTCCGAGAATTCTTGGTTGACACAGAGGCTACCTACTCTGTCCTGACCTCCTACTCTGGAGCCTTCTCCTCCCAAACCTGTACCATTTTGGGTGCTACAGGAAAAACAATTACAAAAAGATTCACTCAAGCACTTCTTTATTGCTGGGATGGAAAAATATTTTCCCACCAGTTTCTGGTGGTCCCTGAGTGTCCTACTACCTTATTGGGAAGAGATCTTTTCCTGCCTTTGATATCTTGCAACTATTGCCGTCCTGATAGAAGATGCTTTAAAACTCTGTCTTGGGGCAAACTAACTATTTTTACCAGCTACCAAGTGAAACAACTCCTGAATGGGAGAGGCCATTTATGGATGTCTGATCAAAGAATCCTCAGATATCAAGTAGTGCTGATGGAAAATCCAAGCCTGACTACACCCTTGTGAGGTTTTAACCCAGTTACCCCCCTGCCTACCCCAAGGGCTGTCTTCCCTTTCACTCTTGCCCATAAACTTTGGACCATTAGGCAAAACCCCGAGAAGGATTGTCAGAAGGTCCTCTGACCAATTCTGAGGAAATCTGGTACACTGATGGAGCAACTTTGTTTGGATGGAAAAAAGAAGAGTTGGATATGCAATAGTCTCCAATTTTGAGACCATAGGGGCTACACCTTTGCCACCAGGTACCTCAGACCAATTAGCTGAGCTCATAGCCCTGATTCGAGCTTTAGAGCTGGGAAAAGGAAAAAGAGTAGCCATTTACACTGACTCCAAGTGTGCCTTTCTGGTGCTACATGCACATGCTGATATTTGAAAAGAAGAGGCCACTTGACACCCCGAGGGTCCCCAATCAAATATGATGATCATATCCTTAGGCTCTTGTAGGCACTACATCTCCCTGCCAAGGTTTCAGTATCCCGTTGTAAAGGGCACCAAAAAGGGAGCAGGGAAGTGGCACAAGGGAACCCAAGCAGCTGATCAGGCAGCTAAGAGAGCAGCATAAAGAACTATGATATAATAAGGGTTGCCATCTTAGTACCACAGACTAATTTACCAGAAGTGAAGTGAAGTGAAGTGAAGTCGCTCAGTCGTGTCCGACTCTTTGAGACCCCATGATTGTAGCCCACCAGGCTCCTCCGTCCATGGGGTTCTCCAGACAAGAATACTGGAGTGGGTTGCCATTTCCTTCTCCAGGGGAATCTTCCAGACTCAGGGATCAAACCCATGTCTCCCGCATTGCAGGCAGACGCTTTAACCTCTAAGCTACCAGGAAAGCCCATAATTTACCAGAAACTTCTTCATATACTGAAAGTAAGACTGTTAAAGCTAAAAGTGAGGGCTTTCAAGATCATATGGGGTGGTTCAACAAGGAGGGACTCTTTTTTCTGCCTGGGAACCTCCAATGGAAGTTTGTTAACTCCTTACATGCCATCACGTGTTTAGGGGGAAAGGCCCTCCAAAGATTATAGAAAGGTCCTTCAGAGGAACAGGCCTCCAAACGATTAAAAAGCAAGTGGTCTTCTCTTGTCCCACTTGCCAATTAAACAACCCCCAAGGAGCTCAAAGACCCCAGTTGGCCCAGCTTGTCCAATGGCATGAGGCCTAACTCTACACAGGAGAGGACTGGCAGATGGACTTCATCCAGATGCCAGTTTCTCAAGGGTATAAATACCTATTAGTCATGATAGATCCATTCACATGATGGATTGAAGGCTTTCCCACCCAGACTGAGAAGGCTGAGGAAGTGGTAAAAAAACAAAAAACAAAAACCAAAAACTGCTCAATTAGATCATTCTGAGATTTGTTCTGCCCAGGTCATTACAAAGTGACAATGAAACATCATTTACTTCTAAAACTGCCCAAGAGGTCTCTAAAGCATTGGACATCACTTATATCCATTGTGTCTGGAGGCCTCAGTCTTCAGGAAAAGTAGAAAGAGCTAAACAATTCTTAAAATCAGTGATAAAAAGGTAACCCAGGAGACCTCCCTGGGATGGAAGGAGGCTTTACCAATAGCTCTCCTCCACACCCGTATTGCCCCTAAGGAACAGGTTGGTTTTAGTCCTTATGAGATGCTATATGGGAAACCTTTTGTTTATGTCAATAACTTCTTCCTAGATCCAGAGGCTCTGACCCTCTGGTCTTATACCATGGCCATTGGACAATTTCAATAGGATACCCACTTGTGGGGCATCAATGAGGACCCAAAAGATTCTAAAGAGCTACCACTATGTGCTCCAGGGACCCAAGTCCTAATTAAAGTCTGGAAAGATGGTACTCAGAGGCTCAACTCCAGCCCACATGGAAGGGCTCCTACCCTGTAATACTTTCTACCCCCACAGCAGTCAAGGTACCAGGACACAACTCCTGGATTCACTACTCACAAGTCAAGCCATGGAAGGAAACAGAAAAAGACACTCCATACACCTGTGAACCACTGGGAGATCTTATATACCTACTCAGGACTGCAAATGAGTGTCTTTCTAATGAACACTCCCAAAATTAAGTTTCTGGGGATAAGATTTCTCAGGACAGCTCTAAAAAGACAATACAGTTTGGCTGGGGTTGTACTCCAAAATAGAAAGGAGATAGATCTCCTGATCCCTGAACAAGAAGGGACTTGAGCCATCTTGAATGAGACATGTTGTTTCTGGGTAAATATCTCCAGTTAAGTTAAAGAAAGTCTCACAGTCCTCAAGAACAATATTCAGATCCTACTGGATCTCAAAGAATGAGCTGGAGAGTTCTCAGGGTGGCTATAATCTCTCTTTGTGTGATCCTTCTGGTGAGGGGAAATTTGGAGTTGGCTAATGCCCCTACTAATCCCTGTCATCACCATAGTGATGCTGCTTATGGTTGCTCCGTGTATTATCAATTGTCTAGGCCTTTTTGTCTCTGCTGAGGTCAAAAGCTACAACACGCAGTGCCAGTTCAACAAAGATATATAAAACTACAGCTAACCCCAGAAACTATCACTCACCCTCAGAAGGACACCCGTATAAGGACTCTGAGGCTTGAGACTAGCAAGAGTGGGAAGCCCAGTGCCCCTCACCATCACAGTTCAGCAGGAAGTAGCCAGGGAGACCTCAACGGCCCTATTCCCAAAGAACTGGGCCTCCCATCTCTTGAGACTGGAATGTTAGGTAGTTAGAATAGGAAAAACGAGTCAAGAATGGCAGTGGCTAAAAGACAAAGGAGGGAAAAACCCATGAAAATAGAACAAAGGAAGGTCTGAGGACCAGAGTGAGAACCTCAGGTAAAACAAACAGCCTTCCTGGCTAGCCTAATTTACATAAGGCAGGCTCATGGGGAGGAGAAAAAACATATAAAAAGAAGAGCCAAAATTGAGTGGGGGTTGGGGGGTGGGCTTCTCTTCTCTTTTTGTCTTTTGTGTTGGCCTGCCCTCATGCCTCGAGGATGTATTTTCCCATTACTTGCCAAATAAAACTGAGCTGTAACTCGGAGCTGTAACATTGGTCACTTCAAATTTTTGCTGCAGTGAGACACAACTAAGGAAATTACACAATCCCCCAACAATTACATTATTTTTTAACTACAAATTGTGTTGTTTTGGTTTTTCACTATCACAGAATAATTGGAAATAGAATAGCTTCCCCAAACACTGAAATTTATTTCACTTATTAATTCATTAAAGTATATTATGTCTTGTATATATTTGGGAGGAGCAGAGATCTATTAAAATCATAAATATATCAGTTATTCATGGCATAGGTTGAAATACTTATTCTATAAGAATGTCTGCTAGTTAGTATTAGAAACATGCTTTCAGCTTATCAATGTCATTAAATCAGTCCAAGTTAACTAGCAAAAAACCACTTCATGCAATCACAATAGTGAATTCAATATGGTCAGATGTATTATTTGGAAAAATAAGTAAATACGTGAATAAAAAGGTAGGTTTCAAAATACCAGATTAAACCTCCTCTTTTCAGTGTTGTCAGAGTTTGGAATTCAAAACTATAAATTAATCAGTAAGAAAATATAGATATATTCCCTATCAAATAAAAAGGTAGAGTGCCTCAGCCTGATATTCTATCTTGCACCTGATAGGCAGTCAGAAAATATCAGTTGAAGAAATGAATGATGATTAAAATATTTTGCATTTAAAATAGTTACCAAATATCTGAGTAATCAAAAAATCATCTTCCAGAGATGTCAGAATTCCTGGAATTATAAATGCAAGATTAAAATGACAGGAGAGAAAATTCCCATGCTGCTGACAAGTCAATAAAAGGAAGTTCCCTCATCTTTAGTCATTTTAAGGTTATTTTTAATTTTACTAAGTTTCACCTTTCATAAAATTTAGTGGCAGCATTATAGATTGCCTTGGGACATTCTATCTGAACCCCTATTCCAGTATTTTTAATGACACTGTAAAAACACTCTGTGTTATTTTATGGAGTTCTTATTTCTCTATTGAGGTATGAAGGTAAAATCATAGCACATGCCTACCTCACAAAATCATATGATATATTGTATTTGAAAGTCCATAAGTTGAATTTTATTATCTTGGACATTACTAAAAACACCTATAATAAGACTCACATGTGTATGTAATATATTTGCAAAATATACAAACAATTACACAAATTATTAAAAAATAATATAAACATTGTACTATATAATGCTTTAAAATGCATACAGTATATAGCTTTGTTTAAAATTTTAATTACTCAAAAGTTAAATTAGAAAATAGAAAAGTCGTATATTTTTATTATAAATCAATAATTTAGAATATTTGTTTTAAAGAGATACAGTGGTGTATGTGAAGGACATTTTAAAATTTGATTTCTTTAGACTTATCTCTTTTATTTTTTATACTATACTGACTTCTATTTTAAATAATAATTTTTTTAAATACTGTTTTGTCAGAATCAGAACTAAACATGTACTTGTTAAGTTGCTATTTGATATTATGCTATATGCTAGACATGGTTTGGTTAAATTAGACTCTAGAATGCCTTGAACTTGAAGGGACTTATTGATTCTCAAATATGTTTATAGATGTAATCTGAAACTCCAACATATCACTCTATTTCATGTGACCAGGAGCCCTATGGGACAGAACTTATACCCAGGTCATAAGTAAGATTTAGATATATGCACATTTATCCAAGAAATGGGGGTTAATTTTTGGCGTTGAAACTTACAGAATAATAAAAAAGACAGTGAAATAAAGTTACATAAATGAGGGGGTATTCCAGCATTTAGACAAGCCCAAACCTCAGGGACTAGATACTGTAAGAGAAGAGACAGGTGAGCAGCGTGATCACTTGAGTAAAAGAATGTCAAGGGCAGTGGGTATCAGTAAGTAGCAACTCTGATAATGTGTGGGCTAAGTGCCCCTCAACCAGAAATTACTAAAATTAATAATTTTGTGGAATATAAGTCTAGAAAGTATGAAATTCTTTATAATTGTGTTGAAATCTAACATTTTATAATGATATATTAACACAAGAAAATTATAATCAACAGAAGAAAACATATAAAGTATATAACAGTTATGAAATTTTTATACTGTATATCTGTGCTCAGCTGTGTCTGACTCTTTGAGGCCCCATGAACTTTAGCCTGCCAGGCTCCTCTGTCCATGGAATTTTCCAGGCAAGAATACTGGAGCAGGTTGCCATTACCTCAACCAGGGGTTGACCCAGGCACTGAACCCATGTCTCTTGCAGCTCCTGAATTGGCAGGCGGATTCTTTACCACTAGCACCACCTGGGAAGCCCATGAAATTAATTATAAGTACACATGTATTTTGTTTAGTAACTTAGAAAGGGAATATTGAAAAGAGCAATGACCAAGTAGAAAAAGTAGATTTGTTGTTTTATTATGTAGGAATCTATTTATAATATCTTGTCAAAAATTACTTCTCTAGAGTGTTACTTAAAATGATTTCTAAGATTAGCTGACTATAAAACTGATATTAACTTTTTCTTATTTAAATGTTTACTAGGTTTTAATTTCTGTGTAGAACATTACCATGAACTTAGCATTCTAAATAAAGCATTTATTATCTCATAATTTCTGTGGATCAGGAATCTGGGTATGACTTAACTGGGTCCTATGCAAAGGTTCTAGGTGCCAGACTGGGTTCTCCTTTGGAGGCTTGACAAGGGATGGATCCTTCTGTTAGCTTATTCAGCCTATTTGTAAATTCCCTTTGAAATTGTAGGCATAAGGTCCCAATAACGTGCTAGCTGCTGTCCAGGGCTTGCTATGAGCTCCTAGAAGCTTCTTAAAGTTTCTTTACGATGAATCATCTCTACAGAACCTCTCACACCATGGCAGCTTAATTTTTCAAAGGCCAGTAAAGGAGAAAGTTTTTAGTCTGAATCTTATAGTGAAATGAAATCTTATAAAATAGGACATGGCTATAGGAATAATTTTCCATAATGTTTGACATATTCTGTTGGTTAGAAACAACTCTCACTGCACGTCTACACTCAGCAAGAGAAAATTATACAAAGGCATGAGCACTAGAAGATAAGATCATTTTAGGGTCTGCTCAACACAGTTGTGAACTATGAAGTGACATAATTTGACTGTTTTTCTCTCTTAAGTTATCATGGTCAATCTGAATTGCTGATTAAATAAACCTATATATGTCAGTTAAAGTAAAAATCCATATATGAATGTGAAATAGAAAATTCTAAGAATGCAAATATAATTTATACAGCTAAAATAAGATACATTCTTTAAATAAAAGTCAAACCATTTTCAAAAACTTTTAAGGCAGAATTTTGACTTAAGACAACTGTTTTATAATGACTGCTTTATTCTAATTAACATTCATGCGGCAAGCAAATGCTCTCTAACGTTTCTAGAGTACCCATGCATCTTGACTCTTGAAAATCTAAAAACATTTTTTTTACTTTTATACTATAAAAGAGATCTTATTTTAGATCCAGAGTAAAAGAAAAACATGAGCCTTTAAAATAGTTATCTTTGACCTTTATATCTAGATTGAGTTTTAAATGTCATCTATTTTGTAAGTTAATAAGAAAGAATACCAGTGCTTATTTTAAATTAGTCTCACTGCATTATCCCATTAAGGAATGTAATAGGAAACAATGATGTTTGAAGCTATCCTCATACCTTTGAAAATTTTCAAGAATATCTTTACATACACATTTTATTCAACCAAACAAAATCGATACTTTTCTCAATACTAAAACTAATTTTATATCAGTCATCCTAATAAAATAAGATGCTCATATATTTGGCTGTATGTATGTGTATGTGTGTGTATATATATATACACACACACACACATACATGTTTTAAAGTAAGCCAACTACTTGATGACTTTGCAAATGATATAAGATAAATAGATATAATTTTCTTATTACATTGTGAAAACATTTTGTGCGTTTACAAATGTGTGAATGTGTGTGTGGTTTCCTTCTGTTATTGTCTTTAAAAAATGTATCCCGAAAAATACACTTCTAAAGTTCTTTAATAGTTTCTCCTCTTTTAATTCAAGTTTACCACAGTAATTACAAGCCTTTTCAGGGTTTGGATATCCTAATTAGTAGCAATCACAGATGTGACAAATTTCTAGCAGCTAAAAGAAGAATTAAATTGACTGACAAATGTCACCCTAGTCACAAATACCAACTCCAATTATGCTTGACTAGGAGCAAGAGAAAGGGCAAGCAGGATTAAGAGAGAAAATCTCACTTTATGGCAGCTGCTATCTTCCCCTTGAAGTGTTTCTATATGAAATGCAAGCATGAAAAGTACAAGTTAAAATAAAAGCTCTCTCATAAGCTTCTCCTTACTTATAAGCTCCTTATGATATAGAGATAGGATGAAAAGAGAGAGGTCATTACACAGCCTGTTGCTGCTGCTGCTGCTGCTGCTAAAGTCACTTCAGTTGTGTCTGACTCTGTGTGACCCCATAGATGGCAGCCTACCAGGCTCCTCTGTCCTTGGGATTCCCCAGGCAAGAATACTGGAGTGGGTTGCCACTTCCTTCTCCAATGTATGCATGCATCCTAAGTCACTTCAGTTGTGTCCGACTCTGTGTGACCCTATGGACAGCAGCCCACCAGGCTCCTCTGTCCATGGGATTCTCTTGACAAGAATCCTGGAGTGGGTTGCCATTTCCTTCTGCATTACATAGCCTACCCTTTGCTCCAGGATCTCTGAGTCTTGTTCAGCCCTTTTTGCTTGTTCAGTTGCTCAGTCATGTCTGGCTCTCTGTGGCTCTATGGACTGTAGGCTGCCAGGCTCCTCTATCCATGAGATTTTCTAGGCAAGAATACTGGAGCAGGTTGCCATTTCCTACTCCAGGGGATCTTCTTGATCCAAGGATCAAATTTGTGACTCTTGTGCTTCCGGCACTGGCAGATGGATTCTTTACCACTAGCACCACCTGAGAAGCCCGGTTATCCAGCTTTTAAATAGGGTCTGAAATGTATCTTTGGAAGCCAAATGTGATTCTGGAAAGTTTGACAGAATGTTGATCAAGTCAAAAACATACCACAGACTGATTCTAAACTCTATGGGTTTTGACTTTCTGATCATACACAATTTTGTGAGAGAATGAAATAAGTACACAAAATACATGGCATGCTTTGTAGGTATCATGAAATAGAATTATTAGTAATATTAGGGTTGCCTTTCCTTCTTAAATTTTTATCCCTGAAATGGCTGTGGAATGATTTTGATAGTAAAGGCAGCAAATTGGTCAAGGAATATTTGTTTCATTGTTTTGGTCAATGACTACAGTTATTTTCTTAAAGGCTGTATGTATGTAGGTAGGTAGGAAGGTATATATTAGGCTGTGTTATGGGGTTTGTGGAATCCTAGTTCCCTGACCAGGGACTGAACTTGTACTCCTTGTAGTGGAAGCATAGAGTCTCAACCATTGGACCACAAGGAAAGTCACCAACGGCTGCATTAAACTCACACAGAGACAGACGATAGAAAAAGACATTACAGCATCAAAGTGAGTGAGAATCACTGAGAGAAACTAATTGTGAGGACTTGGAAGAAATAAGATCAAGGGCACAAGTGAGATTTAAAGGCTTTGTAGGGATCTTTGGAGGAACCTTCATGGTATTATTATTTGGTACCTGAATACAAAAATTGTCTTCTACCCCTTGGTCTTATCTTCCAATCTGTCTCTTGATCGTGATGGTCAATCTATCTGCCTGTCCTCTGCCTCTCCAACAGAGCAGGCATATTCCTGCCCCAGTGGTTTTCTACTTACCCTTCTCTTTGTCTGAATACCTTATCATCCAGCATGACCATTCCAAGTCTTTTAAGGAAATTCCACCTTCTTAATAAAGTCAATTAATTTAAAATAGTATAATCCATGTCCTTAGCAATCTCTTTACTTTTATGCTCTTTCTTCTATACATTTTAATAATTTTCTTTATTCTCTTACTGGAACTTGGTTTTCTTTCTGTATATTCACTTGAAGACCCTCCAAAACTTATAATGATAGCTGCTACATAGCAAGATAATAATAAATACATTCTGAACTTAAGGGATATGGAAACATGGATATTTGAAAGTTACTTTGAACTTAATGAAATGCCATTTACCACTCTGAATTAATTGGCCTCATAATCAGCCAGAAGAAAGGAACAAAGTGTAGCATTATATTCTACATAGACATGTTACTTAGGCCACTGCTTATTTTTAACGAGGTTAAACACACCTAAGTAAAGCAATCAGTCCAACAGATGACAAGCTACCTATTACCTATTGTTTTCTCTCTGAAAACTGTCCATTGCTATAACCCCTTAGTAGTGGCCACTTGAATGTGAGTTTGTATTTACTTAGGGCCAAGGGTCATGTTTGGGCTGCCCCAGTAGCTCAGTAGTTAAGAATCTGAGTGCAATGCAGGAGACATAGAGATGTGGGTTCGATCTCTGGGTGGGGAAGATCCCCTGGAGGAGGAAATGGCAACCCACTCCAGTATTCTTGCCTGGAGAATTCCATGGACAGAGGAGCCTGGTGGGTTACAGTCCATGGTGTTTCAGAAGAGTTGGACACAACTGAGTGACGAAACAATGACATAAGGGTCATGCTGGGCTACAAGCAAGCAAAATTATCTTCCAAGAAAACAAGGATTTAGTGAAGAAATGAGGATATGAGAGAGACTGTAAAAAGCATGAGAGACAACACGAAAAGAAAAAAAGCATGCATGCCCTGAGAAAGGAGACTGGATCTTGGCAACTAAGACTGTGTAGCTTCTCTTCCTCTAAAGATAAACACTGATTTGAAATCCTGGGGGATTTTACTTTATGTTCTAACGTGTTCCTCTATTCCTTTATTTGAGTTAGCTAGATGACTCACTGTACCTGACACTCAAAGTTGTTGGGAACATTATGACTTTAGAAGAAATTAACAAAATCAACATTAATAGTTCATATATCTTAATATCTTCTTATAAAAATGCCTGAAAAAAATTTCTCCAAGCTTTACTGTGAAACTGATTTTGTGTGCACTAAAATGTCACTTCTTTATAAATATCTTGTATGATCAACCTTTATATTAATGCCTCCATTTTTCCTTTCTTATAATTAATGTTAGCTCCATTTATTACTTCAGAGGTGTCTCAGTGGTAAAGACATGGGTCTGATCCCTGGGTCGGGAAGATTCCCTGGAGTAGGAAATGGCAACCCACTCCAGTATTCTTGCATGGAAAATTCCATGGAGAGAGAAGCCTGGCAGGCTGCAGCCCATAGGAGTCACAAAGAGTTGAACATGACTGAGCGCACATATTGAGTTCAGTTCCTGGGTGGGGAAGATGCTCTGGAGGAGGAAATGGCAGCCCACTCCAGCCTGGAGAATCCCATGGGCAGAGAAGCCTGGAGGGCTACAGTCCACAGGGTCACAAAGAGTTGGACACAACTGAAGTGATTTAGCAGGTGCACACCAGCCTGATCTATCCCTACCCTATATATGCGATATGTGGCCTACCACTGTTTACCTAGAGCACTATACTCCAGGTGGTTTTGTTCCTGACTTCTAGAAACTGTTAAACACTTCCCCATTAAGAGTTCTTATGGTTATCAGGGAAGATGTGCCCTTCAGGTCTTCTCATGCCTGGCTCTTTCTCATAAATATAGAAACATTCTAAGTGCCTTACACTTTGGTTTCTTCATCAAAATCCCTAATTTATGGCTTTCTTTGCACCGTGGCAATTTTACTTTATGGCACCAGTGACATTTACATCTTTCATTGATTTTTCTCCTTCTCTCATTAAAATGTGATTCAGACAAGAGCAGAGTCTCCATTTGCCATGTTCTCTATTATAGTCATATCTAATGAAACAGTGTGTGGCACATCTGAATGTGTGTGTGTGTGTGTGTGTGCGTGCGTACATTTGCTCAGTCATGTCTTACTCTGCGACCCCATGGACAGTAGACTGCCAGATTCCTGCATGGAATTTTTCAGGCAAGAATACTAGAGTGGGTTGCCATTTCCTATTCCAGGGAATCTTCCCCACCCAGGGATCAAACCCGTTTCTCCTGCATTGGCTGGTGGGTTGTTTACCACTGCGCCACCTGGGTACAACTGTATATAACTACAATAAATATTGAGTGATTTAATGATTAGTGGGAACAAAACATGAAATATTAAGCATCTGAACATGGAGGATTTTTCACCTCTATAATCTCAACCTGTCTGAAGTTTTAGGTGGTTTTAGAGGAATCACCCTTCTAAGTATATGGAAAAGGTTACATGTAGATAATGGGAAGGGCAACAAACTAAACATATTAAAATAATTATTAGGTAGCAAAAAGTGCTTAACATGTACTTCAGGTTGTACTAGTTTATAGACTGTGACATTATTTGGATATCATAAGTCTGTGTGAAACTTTTAATAATCTTATATAGTAAATAATACAGATATTATACAAATGAATTTCTTCTTAATAAGAAAGAGCAGTGATAGAAACTAAGCATTCACTTATATGTTATTACATATGAATATTATTAAAAACTGATAGAATTCCTAAGTAAAAAGATATTATCAGTAGTGTTACAAGAGACTTAAAGACAGATGTTTTGCTCTAACCATTAGAACATCATGAAATAAATTACTATATGGTCTACTTTTATATGGGCTCAGATGGTAAAGAATCATCCTGCAATGCGGGAGACCTAGGTTTTATCCCTGGGTCAGATGGAGAAGGAAATGGCAACCCACTCCTGTATTCTTGCCTGGAGATCCCATAGACAGAGGAGCCTCTCAGACTATAGTCCATGGGGTCACAAAAAGCTGGACACGACTGAGCAACTCTCACTTCAATTCATATGTATAAAGGTTAATAGTCAGTCTGTTCAACTGTTTAGTAGTGTCCCACTCCTTGCGACCCCATGGACTGCAGCATGCCAAGCCTCCCTGTCCATCACAAATTCCCGGAGCTGGTTCAAACTCATGCCCTTTGAGTCGGCCATGCCATCTAACCATCTTGTTCCCCATCGTCCATCTCCTGCCTTCAATCTTTCCCAGCATCGGGGTCTTTTCTAATGAGTCAGTTCTTTGCAATGGGTGGCCAAAGTACTGGAGGTTCAGCTTCATCATCATTCATCTTTGCAATGAATATTCAGGACTGATTTTCTTTAGGATTGACTGCTTTCATCTACCTGTGGTCCAAGGGACTCTCAAGAGTCTTCTCCAATACCACAGTTCAAAAGCATGAATTCTTTGGCACTCAGCCTTCTTTATGGTCCAGCTCTCACATCTGTACATGACTACTGGAAAAACCATAGCTTTGACTAGACATCCTTTGTCAGCAAAGTGGTTTCTCTTCTTTTTAATATGCTGTCTAGGTTGGTCAATAACTTTTCTTCCAAGGAGCAAGTGTCTTTTAATTTCATGGCTGCAGTCACCATCTGCAGTGATTTTGAAGCCCAAGAAAATAAAGTCTGTCACTGGTTCCCCATCTATTTGCTATGAAGTGATGGGACTGGATGCCATGATCTTCATTTTATGAATGTTGAGTTTTAAGCTAGCTTTTTCACTCTCCTCTTTCACTTTCATCAAGAGCCTCTTCAGTTCCTCTTCACTTCCTGCCACAAGGGTGGTGTCATCTGCGTATCTGAGGCTATTGATATTTCTCCTGGCAATCTTGAGTCTAGTTTGTGCTTCATCCAGCCCAGTAGTTCTCATGATGTACTCTGTATATAAGTTAAATAAGCATGGTGACAATATACAGCTTGATGTACTCCTTTCCCAATTTGGAACCAGTCCATTGTTCCATGTCCAGTTCTAACTATTGCTTCTTAACTTGCATACAGATTTCTCAGGAAGCAGGTAAGGTAGTCTGGTATACCCATCTCTTGTAGAATTTTCCACAGTTTACTGTGATCCACACAGTCAAAGGCTTTGGCATAGTCAATAAAGCAGAAGTAGATGTTAAGGCATTGCTAATATGCTGTCTTTTTATCTAAGTTCTGCTCTTTGATAATTTTGATACATTGAGAGTTTTTATTGTGTGTTTTGTTTACTAATTAGGTATAATCACAGAGATTAAAAATAAAGTAAGTATGGTGCTTTCTGAAGCAAAATTTTCCTTTAGCCGTTGTGAAACAAGGAGGGATCTATAAATATCTGGAATCTATTAATTTAGACCACTGGAAAATGTTTGCCTTTAATTCTTTACAAATGGTTAAGATAACACTAGGATAACAAATCTCTTTCATTTTGAAAAACAAAAAAATAAATCCTGAAACTTTGTAGAAATGTTCTCTCTGAAACACTTCATTTATTTCATACATGTTTCTGGAAGAATTTAAAATTCTAAGAAAACAGATAGTGAGCGAATTCCAAGAATAGGTGTTACATCTCCAGATTAATCTGCTAGTGCATGCATTTTCACTTAAATCTGAAAATTAAGATATGTCTAAATTAGGAGGATTTCAAATTAGTACACAAAAAATATAACATATACTTCCTATTCACTTTTCTCTAGTGACTCTTCTTCCATCATGTATCCTTTGGTTGTATAATATTTCTACTTTTTGTCTTCTCTACCTAGTTCACATGGAATTATGTCAGGATCAATTACCAAAAATGGAAACTATCATGTCTCCCCCCTAGAATTAATAACAGACAAAAAAGCTAAAAAAAAAAAAAAAAGACTACTGTCAGGAAGCCAAGAGTTGAGATGGTAATATTTTCCAGAACTTTTGAAATAGCTTTACGGTATGACCATGTAATAAGAAAAAAAAAAAAAGAAGAATCAGTGTTTGTTCTTTCATAATGTAGGTTCTAGGAAACATTACAAAGAATAAATGCAACAGAAACTTTAAAAATACATATTTCAAAGATTATATTGGTATCTAATCTGACAGTCCCATAATTATAAGCTTATAAAACAATCATAAACAAAATTATTAAAACTTTATTTTAAGCTATATCAACTTATATATGTGATACAAAGGAAAAACATCCCAAAATGTCAGATTAAAAATTAATAATATCTTATATGTTAAAAGTACCCTAGCTTCTGTTCATAGAATACCACCTGAATTTTTTCACTGAATTCTTAAAAACCGAGATTAGCTTTATTACTATTATCATGTCCACTTTATTGTTGAGAAAATTAACACACAGAGTGGTTCAGTGACTACATAATCCAAGTACCCAGTATGCAATTTTTCAGGTTTAGAGACCAATTTAACTACAAAGACCGCACTCTTTAAACTGTGATAGTTTCATTCATCAAATAGGCATAAAAATATTTATTCTTTCTTTAATCTATAAATATATAATGATTACCTACCACTTGTCAGGTACAAATCTAAGTGCTATGATATAGCACTGAACAAAACAGACAAAATCTTCTATCCTTAAAAATATACATTCTACTTGAGGGGGTATGGATATTATTTATATAGAATTTCCATTTTTATCACTAGGGTATGGAAATTAGATAATATTAAAAAAAGTTTGATCACAGAAATGTCTTGTCATTCCTGGCATTTCATTCTTTTAAGGAAAAAAGTAAATAATATCATCTTTAATTCAAATAAATGGCAGTGAGAGTCTGATACTACATTAGTAGTTTTTAGGATAGATGAGCATCCAAGTGAATCAGAAATAGAGACAGATTTGGGTTTCATTGCTTGAAAATACAGTAAATATATACAATGCTTGCACAGGAAGAGGTTTTGAAATTTTTGGTACTCCCAAAAGAGAAAGTCTTGGAGTTGGGGAAAAAAAGCAGGTTGCTGGAGTAGATCCTAAAAATGACCACATTAGAAGCATTTTTATATAAACCATGGTATAATGCACAGGTAAATAAGTAAAACATTGTATACATTAAAATTGACAAATGCCAAGGCCAAAAATTAAGTAGAGAAAGAAAGGCTTTGGGATTGCCAAAGATAGAGATTTTATATAGCTGCTGCTGCTGCTGCTAAGTGGCTTCAGTTGTGTCCAACTCTGTGCCACCCCATAGACAGGAGACCAGCAGACTCCTCCATCCCTGGGATTTTCCAGGCAAAAACACTGGAGTGGGTTGCCATTTCCTTCTCTAATACATGAAAGTGAAAAGTGAAAGTCGCTCAGTTGTGTCCAACTCTTAGCGACCCTATGGACTGCAGCCTACCAGACTCCTCTGTCCATGGGATTTTCTAGGCAAGAGTACTGGAGTGGGGTGCCATTGCCTTCTCTGGATTTTATATAGAATGGTGTATGAATGAAGAAAACATTGTTTTAAGAAATATACCATAAAGTATGCAGCCCAAATGATATGAAAGTTGTTTGTTCATATAGATTCCAAATTAATTGTCCTTATGAGTGGTAATATTACTCGAAATGATGATTTAGATGCCTTTTTATCTCTTGAGGCTTTGATGATTTGAGCACCTGCACCAACCATGAATGGGGAAAGGGAAAATAATGCATAGGGAGTTATAACAGCACAAAGATTATGTAGTCTATTTGGCCACCCAGGGATATGAGGGAAGCTCATTATTAGTTGTAAATATATTAAACCACCACCATCTATAAGTAGGTTTTTAAATTGTGCACTAGTTAAAATGTGCACTTTCAACTAGTAGTTGAAAGCATATGAAAATAGATTCTTACATAAAAATTATTAGAAAGAGGTGAAAAACTGAGGAGGTAAGGAACTGAGGCTTTCAGATATTTAGTGTAAGAACATCTAAAGTCAAGAAAACGACCAGTGCAAAGGTCCTGAGATGAAATTTAACTGGCATTTTTTTAGATGAGTATGTAAACATAAGAGCAGACGTTTAGGGAAATAACAAGAGCCAGATCCTACAGAACCTAAAGTTAATTTTAGGATTTTGTTTTTATGCGATGGGGAGACACTGGAGTGATATGATTGATTGAAGTTATATCACAATCACTTTTACTGCTTGTTGAGTATAGACTGAAAAAGTAAAGATTATTAAAAGGTAGAGTAACTTGGAATCTACTGCAGTAATGCAAGTAAACAAAGATGACAGCTTGGCCTCAGTTCAGTTCAGCTCAGTCTGTCAGTCATGTCTGACTCTTTGCAACCCCATGAATCGCAGCACGCCAGGCCTCCCTGTCTATCACCAATTCCTGGAGTTCACCCAAAATCATGTGCATTGAGTTGGTGATGCCATCCAGCCATCTCATCCTCTGTTGTCCCCTTCTTCACCTGTCCCCAATCCCTCCAAGCATCAGAGACTTTTCCAATGAGTCAACTCTTTGCATGAAGTGGCCAAAGTATTTCAGTTTCAGCCTCAGCATCAGTCCTTCCAATGAACACCCAAGACTGATCCCCTTTAGAATGGACTGGTTGGATCTCCTTGCAATCCAAGGGACTCTTAAGAGTCTTCTCCAACACCACAGTTCAAAAGCATCAATTCTTTGGCACTCAGCTTTCTTTATGGTCCAACTCTCACATCCATACATGACCACTGGAAAAACCATAGCCTTGACTAGGCGGACCTTTGTTGGCAAAATAATATCTCTGCTTTTTAATATGCTATCTAGGTTGGTCATAATAATTGTATATAAGTCTAAGTTCTGAAAAATGATCAGATTCTGGATATATTTTGGGAATAAAGTTGGAAGTATTAGACAGCAGATTAGATGTGACCTATGAGGGAAAATATTAAACAAGATAATTCCAACTATTTTGGCTTAAATACCTAATAAAACAATTCCTGAGAAAGAGAAGGTTGCTTACAAGTACAGTTTTGTATATACGAGTTCAAAAAGTCTGACACACAAATAATGTTGAAATAGGTAGTTGAATATAAATTTCATGATCAGAGACATGAATTTGGGTGTCAACAGCACATTTTTATAGCCATGAAAGAGACCAAAATCACCAAGAGAGCATAATGTTGCATAATGTAAAAAAAAAAAGTTATTTGTCAAAAAAAACTAGATATTAACATGTAACTTTAGGGCAATCCAATTTATTTCATTTCTATTAGAAATTCATTGATTTTGGTCTTATCAATTTTACTTCAAATAACAAATGATATAAAATGCCAGCATTTCTTAATGTAATCAGGTTACAATAAACACTATTATCTGACTAAAACAATTACTGCAGAGAGGAATTAACGTTGACATTCCCATCATCAATTACAGCTTTTATAATTTTACTGATGTCATTTCTTTAGGACATTAATAATAGTTAATTTTAAAAACCAGACTCATGAACTGTGATGCAGGTAATTCTCTCTAACATATTACAAATTCTGCCATGTCATATTATGGAAATAAATTTATTATTTTGCAGTACATGACTACTCAACATGCTTATTTTACACTTTTCCAAATGAATAACATTCAAATAACATTTAAAATTGAATACTCATTTAATGTATTTTTTTTCTCATTTTAATGGTTACATTTTATTATAGAAAAGTGCATCACTCTATAGCAATTAAAATTCTTTAGAAACAGTTTTAAGTTTAAATGCACAATGAAAGTGAAAGTCACTCAGTCTTGTTTGACTCTTTGTGACCCCATGGACTATACAGTCCATGGAATTCTCCAGGCCAGAATACTGGAGTGGGCAGACATTACCTTCTCCAGGGGATCTTCCCAACCCAGGGTTCAAACCCAGGTCTCCTGCATTGCAGGCAGATTCTTTACCAACTGAGCTATCACGGAATCCCCTAAACACACAATAAATACATAGCATTAGTATGTTTTTCCACTTTATTTTCTTTCATATAGTTGCAGCACTTTAATTATAATGTGATAATATTTAAATCAAATCATGACAACATAAATTTTAATTATTCTTATGTTTAAGAGTATATTAATGAGTATAGTATGCTCACTACTGTATCTACCCTTCAGAGTCAGAATGGATTCCAAAATTTGGTTTAATGTTGACACTGATAATGCCTCTCCCACCAACATGCATATCCCAAGAGGTTTGGGAAAGGTTTATTATTAAAATGATAAGGCTTTCTGGGGAGAGTAGTGCAGACTTCCTAAACTGCTCTGAAAACTGGCTTGTAGAAGAGAAAGGAGGAAAAAAGGACTGTCTTCAGGTTTTTATGAAGTTTAAGGATGGAACCTAGATGAGGGTTTCTGTGGAATTAGGACTTACATGGCTTGAACTTTCCACTGTAGCAAAGAATCCAGCAGCCAGTCTTTCACATTACTTTTCTCAGATGTGGGGCAAATGGGGAAGAAAAAGGAATGACGTTTAAAGGATGTTCCTAGGCAAATATAAAAACAAAATGGAGCCATATCCTTTAATATACTCTAAAGAAAAGCAGTAATATTGTACTAAAATTGATTTTACAATTAGAATGTTTGTATCACAAAGACAAGGAATTCTAAGACCAAATCTGTAGACTAATCTTAAGAATTTCTTTAGAAAATGTTACCAATGGTACATTTTTTTTAGTGTATTTGTTTCAAAAATTGCTTTTATAAGGAACAGAAGGTTGAAAATACATGCTGTTAAAAAGTAAAACATCTTTATCTCTATAAATATGCATGTGCTATGCTGTTCTTAGTCGCTCAATTGTTCCCAACCCTTGTGACCCCATGGACTGCAGCCAGCCAGGCTCCTCTGTCCGTGGAATTCTTGAAGCAAGAATACTAAAGTGGATTACCATGCCCTCGTCCAGGGTATCTGTGCAATCCAGGGACCGGGCCCAGGTCTCCTGCATTGCTGACGGATTCTTTACAGCTGAGCTACCAGGGAAGCCCATACTAGAACTAAAATGAGAGCTGGACACATAGACAACTCCCCTCCTTTTAATTTATCTTTACAAAGTCTTACTTTTTAGTCCTATTGTTTTGAACCGTTTACATTCTTTCTAATCTGAATTCTGTGTAGCTACTTACACACACATGCACACATGGTATTCTTCACATTTATGTAATTCAATGGTAATTTACTTTAAACTTTAAACGTGATTGCTCACTGAGTTCTGGAGGTCTCAGAAATCTGCAGGAAAAAGTGCATAATGGTAAATCAAAAGCATAAGCAAACTTACAATAAACAGGAACTTAGTTTCTGCTTTCATGAAGCAGATTGTTTCTCATTTGTCTCCAAGTCCTGTGGTATTGATTAGAGAATTGTTCTATGTGTGCACATCTATATTTAATATCTTTGGTTGAAATTTTCACAATGGAGAAAGCTTGTGAAATATAGAACATGTCTTCAAAAACCAATTTGCTTACTGGTAATTGGGTATACTCCCCTTGTATTATTGAAGTTGTGTGTGTGGATAAAGCTTCTCCCCTGTATCTCAGCCTTTCTTTCATGATTTGTTGCCAAGAAGTGATAGTAATGCCATCAATTTACTGTTATGACCAAAGAATTCAGAAGGCATTCAAATGCTGTTTGATACAGGCATCTTCAAAAAAAATCCTTTAGTACATTTTATTATAGATTTATAAATCCTATATCCATTTAAAATTGACAATGCAACAATGGCATACTGGGTGCAATACTATCAACCATAATTTAAGAGAGGTGATATTTCAAAATTTAATCAAATTACCAGTCACCTCTTTTTTTTTGACATTTTACACTTAGAAACTGACCATCAAACTGTAAAGATAAGAAAAGATGAATTAAGCTAATGCATATTACTGATATAAATTTCATAAATTTTATACTCCTTCTAGACTTTCTGAATTATTTGAATTCAGTTTTGTTTTCCCACCGTGTAAAGGACCACAGTAATGTCTGATAATAAGATGCTTACTTTATTTTCTCTAATTTTAGTTTTATTAAGAATTTATGTATTTAGAATAATATTACCAATGTTTTTATGTCTCTAATGATAAGGTATTTAGAACTAGTCAGAATTTCAGAGGGATAATACGTCCATTTTCTTTTGGCAACTAACCCCATGGAGATTCACTAATAATATGCTCACAGTACATAGCTCCTAACAAGTGTATCTGACCTTCATAAAAGGGTGCTTTTCCTATCTATATTGCTTGGAAAGTGGATACAGTCTAGAATAGACACCTATTTAATGTTAGTGTGACTCAAAAGATTCTGAAAGTTTCCACTTACTGAAAATATTCTCTTCCCTTTAGTTTGAGAAGTACAGCCTCAGAACAGAAAATTCTCAAAGTAAAAAACCACACTAAAGATTAATTCCTCATTATTTACTGTCATGGATATATGAATCTAAGAGCACCTATTAGTGAAATAGATAATGAGGGAATATTAGCATGGTTCTAATTTCACAGGTCTTCACACTTATATTTTAAATAAATGATCATAAATAAGATCAGTCACTTCCATAACTATTCTTTTATCACAGCAGGAAATGATTCAGAAATTCATGCTTTCACAGTAATCTACATTTTGCACTTATTCAGTTGCTGCTTCACTTATTTCTGCAGTATATTTAAAAATAATAAAATGCTTGATCATCTTTATAGAGTCCCACAATTTCCCAGACTGCCTCAAAAGAATTTTGAAACAAATTATATAAATATATGTAAGAATGAAAGATTTACTAATGCCCACAATGTAACAAAATATTCAAAATCCCCTTTAAAATATTATTATTTAAATTGCAGTTCCTCTGCTTGAGCACATTTTATGTTACTTACAAAAAAAAAAAAAGCTCATATTTGTAGACAAACAGAGAATTGCTTACAAGCCAGTAAAAAATTTGTGTTACCGAGATAAGGAAAACAAAGTTCCAGAAAAAGTACTTGCTCTTTTAGTCAGTCAGATCAGTCGATCAGTTGTGCCCGACTCTTTGCAACCCCATGAATCGCAGCACGCCAGACCTCCCTGTCCATCACCAACTCCCGGAGTTCACTCAGACTCACGTCCATTGAGTCTGTGATGCCATCCAGCCATCTCATCCTCTGTTGTCCCCTTCTCCTCCTGCCCTCAATCCCTCCCAGCATCAGAGTCTTTTCCAATGAGCCAACTCTTCACATGAGGTGACCAAAGTACTGGGGTTTCAACTTTAGCATCATTCCTTCCAATAAACACCCAGGACTGGTCTCCTTTAGAATGGACTGCTGGATCTCTTTGCAGTCCAAGGGACTCTCAAGAGTCTTCTCCAACACCACAGTTCAAAAGCATCAATTCTTTGGTGCTTAGCTTTCTTCATAGTCCAACTCTCACATCCATACATGACCACAGGAAAAACCATAGCCTTGACTAGACGGACCTTTGTTGGCAAAGTAATATCTCTGCTTTTGAATATGCTACCTAGGTTGGTCATAACTTTCCTTCCAAGGAGTAAGTGTCTTTTAATTTCATGGCTGCAATCACCATCTGCAGTGATTTTGGAGCCCCCCAAAATAAAGTCTGACACTGTTTCCACTGTTTCCCCATCTATTTGCCATGAAGTGATGGGACCAGATTCCATGAACTTAGTTTTCTGAATGTTGAGCTTTAGGCCAACTTTTTCACTCTCTTCTTTCACTTTCATCAAGAGGCTCTTTAGTTCCTCTTCACTTTCTGCCATAAGGGTGGTGTCATCTGCATATCTGAGGTG
This sequence comes from Bos grunniens, assembly GCF_055505025.1. Classification (NCBI taxonomy): domain Eukaryota; kingdom Metazoa; phylum Chordata; class Mammalia; order Artiodactyla; family Bovidae; genus Bos; species Bos grunniens. The sequence goes on from NC_141178.1 coordinate 28,769,797, forward strand.
ATTGATATTTCTCCCAGCAATCTTGATTCCAGCTTGTGTTTCTTCCAGCCCAGCGTTTCTCATGAGGTACTCTGCATATAAGTTAAATAAGCAGAGTGACAATATACAGCCTTGATGTACTCCTTCTCCTATTTGGAACCAGTCTGTTGTTCCATGTCCAGTTCTAACTGTTGCTTCCTGACCTGCATGCAGGTTTCTCAAGAGGCAGGTCAGGTGGTCTGGTATTCCCATCTCTTTCAGAATCTTCCACAGTTTATTGTGATACACACAGTCAAAGGCTTTGGGGGTAGAAAAAGTAGAATCAGTCCTTCTGACTCTAATCTCCATGAAATTTCTAGGTAGAGAATTGTGAACTGAAGTCCTGAAGTTAGTTCAGAATGACTGGAAGAAATAGTTTGAAATTGGAAAGAAAGTGAAAGTAGCCCAGCCGTGTCCAACTCTTTGCAACCCCGTGGACTTTACAGTCCATGGAATTCTCCAGGCCTAGCTGTTTCCTTCTCCAGGGGATTTTCCCAACCCAGGGATTGAACCCAGGTTTTCCACATTGCAGGAAGATTCTTTACCAGCTGAGCCATAAGGGAAGCCCAAGAATACTGGAGTGGGTAGCCTATCTCTTCTCTAGTGGATCTTCCCAACCCAGGGATGAACTGGGGTCTCCTGCATTGCAGGAGGATTCTTTACCAACTGAGCAATGAGGAAAGCCCCAAAAGAGAATGGAGAAGCAATGAAGTTGCTCGGTCGTGTGTGACTCTTTGCAATTTTATGCACTGCAGTTTACCCGGCTCCTCCATCCATGGAATTTTCCAGGCAAGAGTACTGGAGTGGGTTGCCACTTCCTTCTCCAGGGGATCTTCCTGACCCCGGGAGAGAACCTGGGTCTCCCACATAGCAGGCAGATGCTTTACCTTCTGAGCCACCAGGGAAGCCCCCAAATATGGAACACTTCACGAATTTGCATGTCGTCCTTGCACAGGGGCCATGCTAATCTTCTCTGTATTGTTCCAGTTTTAGTATATGTGCTACTGAAGCGAGAAGTAAACAAATGCAAGATCAGGCAGGGTCTTGAACCCACAGAGATTTTGAAAACCTGCAGAGTTAACAGCTCACATGATGAATGCCTGCCATAGCAAATATAGCTGACAGGCGGACTGGAGGCAGTAGAAAGGCAATGAATGGTTTTAACAGTAGAGTTAAATAATCACATTTGCTATATAAACTTCTGACTTTGGAAATGAACAAGGTAAGACAAAAGGCAAATATTTGAGTTGGGAGGATTTTATTCTACTCTAAAGGAGACATGATGATAGCCATTTAGAAGTTAAAGTAGATAAGAATTTCACTGATGCAGGTCTTATTTATTGTTATTCTCTTACGTTACACGGGAGAAGGCAATGGCACCCCACTCCAGTACTCTTGCCTGGAAAATCAATGTAGCAATTTTCAATAGCATTTTCCATTTCCATATCTTTCTTCCTTACTTTGCTAAAACTCAGATTCCTCTTGTGGCTGTACTGCATTCACATGCTCTGAGCATGTAGTTTATCTCCAAAGATCCTTCAGTTCACCAATGGGCCAAGTAGGGTACAGCTTTGATTAGTTTAACTCAGTTGTGCAAGTGAGTACTGGGCAGAAGGCTGTATTCAGAAACATTACCATAGAAATTACAAGTCTTGGTGATATATTATGACTTCTAGAAGGCTCACAGAAGATTAACTGGGTGTCATAAATTGAAGGTAGGGTACTTTAACATGACATCAAGTCAGACACCACAGTCCATGGGGTTGCTAAGAGTTGGAGAAGACTCAGCGACTTCACTTTCACTTTTCATTTTCATGCATTGGAGAAGGAAATGGCAACCCACTCCAGTGTTCTTGCCTGGAGAATCCCAGGGACAGGGGAGCCTCGTGGGCTGCCGTCTATGGGGTCACACAGAGTCGGACACGACTGAAGCGACTTAGTAGACATGACTACTGAAAATCAAAAACTTCCCTGGTGGCTTAGATGGTAAAGCATCTGCCTACAATGCAGGAGACCCATGTTCCATCCCTGGGTTGGGAAGATACTCTGGAGAAGGAAATGGCAACCCACTCCACTACTCTTGCCTGGAAAATCCCATGGACGGAGGAGCATGGTAGGCTACAGTCCATGGGGTCGCAAAGAGTAGGACATGACTGAGTGACTTCACTTCTTCACTGAAGATCAAAGGAGGTAAAATATGTGGTCCAAGTATGAAAGCAAGAGAGTCCCCAATTATCATTAGTCCCAGTGATCTACTGGGGAAATCTGTGCTTCCAAGCTTTCAACCAGTATGTGTACTCAGTCACTTCAGTCGTGTCTGACCCTTCGTGACGTTATGGACTGTAGCCCACCAGGCTCCTCTGTCCATGGGATTCTCTAGTTAAGAATACTAGAGTGGGTTGTCATGCCTTACTCTAGGAAATCTTTCCAACCCAGGGATCAAACCCATGTCTCCTGCATCTCCTGCATTGCAGGCAGATTCTTTACTGCTGAGCCACTGGGGAAGCCCTAAACTTTCAACACTAGCCCTATGAAGTTAGAGGATATGGTCCAAAAGGATGAGGGGTCATTGTTTGCCAAGAGATAAAGTGAAAGTCACTCAGTCATGTCCAACTATTTGCAACCCTTGTACTGCAGCCTGCCAGGCTCCTCTGTCCATAGAATTCTCCAGACAAGAATACTGGAATGGGTTGCCATTCCCTTCTCCAGGGGATCTTCCCGACCCAACCCAGGGATTGAACCCAGGTCTCCCACTTTGCAGGCAGATTCTTCACCATCTGAGCCACCAGGGAAGCCCAAGAGATAAAGTAAAGTTTTAATCAGCTGCCTACTACAACTTCTACCTGAACATTCTGAATGCCTGGTTTCCAGAGCCTAATAAGGGATAGCAAAACAATTATTCTGGCAGGGATATTGTATGCAGATTAACAGGAGACAGTGATACTTTTTTTTTCTTTTAAACACAATGGGAGCAGAGATGAGTATTGGTGAGATCCTTCTTCGCTAACACTTGCTGTTACCTTGCCAAATTATGAATGTCAATGATCGTGTGCAGCAGTCCTGTTGTCCATGAGAAGATTTTCACCACCAGGGTACAGACCCTACAGAAACAAGCATTTAGCTCATAGTGCCAGATTAACAAAATCATGGAAATAAAAGTAAGAGTGAGGAAAATTTAGAATGTATGAATGGAAGAAAAGAAGGTGAGTACCAGTTGTAGCCCTGAGCTCAACTGCAGTGGTGGGGCCTATAGTCTATCTAACTAAATTCCTTCTTCTAAGCTTTGCATAAAACCAATGAAAGAACTGTTCCAAAAATATAGACAGAGAAGTGAATTTATACTATGTAAAGGATGAGCTATGGAAACCGTGGATGTATGCCACCTGTATCTCCATTTAAGAGGGAAACTACTGTAAGTAATGTAGTAAACTGCTAGCAGCGTCCTGCTGCTGCACCATGAAATCTGTCATTAATCCTCTTGCCACTATTTCCAGGATGCTTCCAGTCAATAACTGAATGAAAGTACAAGAACTGGTTAATTCATACACATCATGGAACTTCTCTAATTGTTAGTTTGTTTTCGAACTCATTAGGGGTCTTGTTAATATTCTTTCAGTGTCACACTGCAGTTTAAGCCTTTTTCTACTCAATTCGGGCTTCCCTTGTGGCTCAGCTGGTAAAGAATCCACCCGCAATGCAGGAGACCTGGGTTCAATCCCTGGGTTGGGAAGATCCCCTGGAGAAGGGAAAGTCTACCCTCTCCAGTATTCTGGCCTGGAGAATTCCATGGACTGTATAGTCGATGGAGTTGCAAAGAATCAGACACAACTGAGTGACTTTCACTTTCTACCCAGTCCTTCTTCCTCACCCCTTTCCCTTTAAAAGTATCAAATTTTATTATGATCTGGAAGTTTTCCTCGCTGATTCCTGCTGCCTTAAATGTAAACAGGCACTTCCCCTAACAAATCTCTTATATTTCCTATTCCATCACAGCATCTGCTTCTTAAAGGACCTAAACTGCTATACAGAGGTACTGCTGCTGCTGCTGCTGCTGCTGCTGCTAAGTTGCTTCAGAGGTACTAGGGCTCTTGATAATAGCCCTACAACTTGAAGAATTGGATCAGGAACTTAAGAAAATCTAAAAAATGTATCGCTGGTAGATAAAAAGAGATAGCCTTCTCTTTATAATATTCGTTGAGTAAGCTTATCCTTATTTAGGATTCAGCTAACCCAATTCCTCCATAAATTTGAAGTGAAAAAGTGTTACTGTATCAACAAATTGTTCACATAACAAAATTAAAATAAAATAGTCAACATATTGCATGATTATTTCAGAATATTTTTCTTCTCAGATATTTTTTTGGGGTAAAATAATGGGGAATTTTCCATTGATAGTATAAAAACATATTAATATGGTCTTCCCCTGATACATCTTAACTGTCCAAGAAAAGAAAAGGCAATGGCATCTTTGGTGGAATGTATAATTGGATTTCCCCAAACCTGAATTTTTTATTAAACATTTACCTTTTTTCTTGTCATCAGAGTCACTATTTAATGTTTATATAAGTATTCTAAAATGTTTTCTTCTTTTAAAATATTGATATTATAATTAGAAGAAGCACATTTCAGCAACATGCACATAGGCACTAGGAAAATGCAAATCAAGACCATAATAAAAGGCCATTACATCCACCAGGTTGTCTGCAAGTATTGGAGACAAAAGTATTGGAGAGAATCTAGACAAATTGGAATACACGCACATTATAGATGTGACTATAAAATGGTGCAATAGTTTTAGAAAATTGGTGATTCATCAAAACATTAAGCATAGTCTATTCCCAAGTTAATACTCAAAAGAAATCTGTCCACACAAAGCTTTTACACAAATGCTCACAGGAAAGTTATTCATAATAGGAAAAATTGGAACCAATTAAATATTCATATGTGATAAATGAATAAACAAAATATTATATACTCAAAAATGGGGTACCATTTGACAAATAGAAACAATAGAATACCAATACATGGTACAACATGAACTTTGAAAACATTATGTTGAATGAAAGCAGTCAGTCATGAAAGACCACACATTGCATGATTCAATTTATATAAAAAGTCCAGAATAGAGAAATCTATATACAGACATTAATAGTCAACAAACCTGTGTATTTTGGGTAGCAGGGAGAAGGGTTGAGGTAACAAAGAATGACTGCTGATAAGTATGGGGTTTATTTTTGAGGTGATGAAAGTGTTTTATAATTAGAATGTGACAATAGGTGCCCTTTCTGAATATATTTTTAAAAACATTGAGTGTACACTTAAATGGGTAAATTACATGATATATGAATTATATATCAGTAAAACCAAAAACTTCAAGAGGAACATATAATTTGAATTAACACTTTTATGCCTACAGGTGAGGTATGTTCTCTAGTCTTCTCTTTGAAAAGTCTTTAACATAAAATTATTTGCTGAATAATTTAGCATATTTAAACCTTTCTTTCACAGTTATTTTTAGCTTAAAATCTTTAAATCTGTCTCACTTGGAGTATTTTGACTAAATATAGTTTTGATCTTTTGTTTAATTTTATATTTTAAATTTCAGTTGTTGGAGGATAATTATTTTTATTACAAAGGGTATAATTTAAATGTTCTTATTAAAAATGCATGTTTCCTATCCATTCTTAAAAAAAAAAAAGTAGTTGCTTTTTTATTATACTGCTGGGCTTGTTTTGCTCAACCACATACAATTTATCATTATCAAATCAAGTTTTGTGTTTTATTAAGTTCACCACAGTCTACTGCTGCTGCTAAGTCGCATCAGTCGTGTCCGACTCTGTGTGACCCCATAGACGGCAGCCCAACAGGCTCCTCTGTCCCTGGGATTCTCCAGGCAAGAATACTGGAGTGGGTTGCCATTTCCTTCTCCAATGCATGCATGCATGCATGCTAAGTCAATTCAGTCGTGTCCGACTCTGTGTGACCCCATAGATGGCAGCCCACCAGGCTCCACCATCCCTGGGATTCTCCAGGCAAGAACACTGGAGTGGGTTGCCATTTCCTTCTCTACCCACAATCTACTAGTGATTTTCAATTATTTCATTATCAAAACCAATGAATCAGGAATGTAGGTGATTATACTAAATATTTATTATGCACATTCTTGGACATAATATTCATTCACAAATTGTTCCCCAATTAATCTTGTTTAAGAGAAGTAATCCATTCACATTTAAGCTATACATAGCAACTGGTGTGACTGTGATCAGGGTTGTTGCTAACTAAAGTTATGCCAATATGAGAATCTTAATAAACTTTAATAGAGCTTGAAAAAGAAATAAGAAATATACATGTCAAATTCTCCAATTACAGTTGTATGTCTGTATATTTATCGGTCAGTTCAGTTCAGTCACTCAGTTGTGTCCGATTATTTGTGGTCCCATGGACTACAGCATGCCAGGCCTCCCTGTCCATCTACAACACCCAGAGTTTACCCAAACTCATGTCCACTGAGTCGGTGATGCCATGCAACCATCTGGTCCTCTGTTGTCCCCTTCTCCTCCTGCCCTCTATCTTTCCCAGCATCACGGTCTTTTCAAATTGAGTCAGCTCTTCACATCAGGTGGCCAAAGTACTGGAGTTTCAGCTTCAACATCAGTCCATCCAATGAACACCCAGGACTGATCTCCTTTAGGATGGACTGACTGGATCTCCTTGCAGTCCAAGGGACTCTTAAGAGTCTTCTCCAACACCACAGTTCAAAAGCATCAATTCTTCAGCACTCAACTTTCTTTAGTGTCCAACTGTCACATTCATACATGACTACTGGAAAAATCATAGCCTGCAGTCACCATCTGCAGTGATTTTGGATCCCAGAAAAATAAAGTCTGACAATGTTTCCACTTCTTTCCCCATCTATTTGCCATGAAGTCATGGGACCAGATGCCATTATCTTTGTTTTCTGAGTATTGAGCTTTAAGCCAACTTTTTCACTCACCTCTTTCACTTTCATCAAGAGTCCCTTTAGTTCCTCTTCGCTTTCTGCCATAAGGGTGGTGTCATCTGCATATCTGAGGTGATTGATATTTCTCCCAGCAATCTTGATTCCAGCTTGTGTTTCTTCCAGTCCAGTGTTTGTCATGATGTACTCTGCATAGAAGTTAAATAAGCAGGGTGACAATATACAGTCTTGATGGACTCCTTTTCCTATTTGGAACCAGTCTGTTGTTCCATGTCCAGTTCTAACTGTTGCTTCCTGACATGCATACAGGTTTCTCAAGAGGCAAATCAGGTGGTCTGGTATTCCCATCACTTGAAGAATTTTCCACAGTTTATTGTGATCCCCACAGTTAAACGCTTTGGCATAGTCAATAAAGCAGAAGCCGATGTTTTTATGGAACTCTCTTGCTTTTTGGATGATCCAGCAGATGTTGGTAATTTGATCTCTGGTTCCTCTGCATTTTCTAAAACCAGCTTGAACATCTGGAAGTTCACGGTTCACATATTGCTGAAGCCTGGCTTGGAGAATTTTGAGCATTACTTTACTAGGATGTGAGATGAGTGCAATTGTGCAGTAGTTTGAGCATTCTTTGGCATTGCTTTTTTTTGGAACTGGAATGAAAACTGGCCTTTTCCAGTCCCATGGCCACTACTGAGTTTTCCAAATTTGCTGGCATATTGAGTGCAACACTTTCACAGCATCATCTTTTAGGATTTGAAATAGCTCAACTGGAATTGCATCACCTCCTCTAGCTTTGCTTGTAGTGATGCTTCCTAAGGCCCACTTGACTTCACATTCTAGGATGTCTGGCTCTAGGTCAGTGATCACACCATCGTGATTATCTGGGTCATAAAAATCTTTTTTGTACAGTTCTGTGTATTCTTGCCACCTCTTCTTAATATCTTCTGCTTCTGTTAGGTCCATACAATTTCTTTCCTTTGTTGAGCCCATCTTTGCATGAAATGTTCCCTTGGCATCTCTAATTTTCTTGAAGAGATCTCTAGTTTTTCCCATTCTACTATTTTCCTCTATTTCTTTGCACTGATCACTGAGGAAGGCTTTCTTATCTCTCCTCGCTATTCTTTGGAACTCTGCATTCAGATGTTTATATCTTTCCTTTTCTCCTTTCCTTTTTACTTCTCTTTTTTTCACAGCTATTTGTAAGGCCTCCTCAGACAGCCATTTTGCTTTTTTGCTTTTTTTTTTCTTGGGGATGGTCTTGCTCCGTCTCCTGTACAATGTCACAAACCTAGGTCCATAATTCATCAGGTACTCTGTCTATCAGATCTAGTCCCTTAAATCTATTTCTCACTTCCACTGTATAATCATAAGATATTGATTTATCCTTCTATTTAATTAGGTTTTGCTTAATGTATTTAGGGTCTCACGTTTGGTGAATACGCAGTTAAAACCTTTATGGCTTTTTGGTGAGTTGATCATTGTACTAGTGTATATCGACCCTTTTTGTCTCTAGCAATTTTATTTGTTCTGAGGTCTACTTCTCTGCATGTGTTTCCTTAATATTTGTATGGTATATCTTTTCCCACCATTTTGCTTTGATCTACCTTTGTTATTAAATTTGAAGTGAGTCACATGTACATGGCTTACAGTTTGGTCATATTTTTTTCCTCCATTCTATTTAAGGCAATTGTTGATAATATCAGCTCTTAAACCTATCATTTTATTTGTCTTCTCCTGGTTTCCTCTGCTTGTTTTTCTGTTGTTCCTTTTGTCTTCCCAAGTGACCAACAGTTCTTGTGTTTTTGAACATGTCTTTGCATATTTTGCTTATTGGTTGTTCTGGATATTGTAATAGATATATTTATTAGCAGTCTACTGATAAAAACATTTTGAGTAAAGTGTGAAAGCTTTGCTTCCATTTAGGTCCCCTTTTCTGTCTCTACTTTTCATCAATCCTCAGTACTATTTAGGGAAAGTCTTAACCCTCTATGCTCTGCTTGTCCAGGTTGAAACTTGCCCCATGGTCAAATCAAATGATACTACAGTTTGAGGAGAATAACACTCTGAGAAATCGCTGGGTTTTTTTTTTCCCCCTACAAATGTAAAGATATCAAATTTCCAAGAGATTCCAACTACTTTTGACTCAAGAAATATAGTAAGGAAGTGACTAAAATTGTAGAAACAGCAGCTGAAGGAATCCCTAGTTCCCCTAGAGAGCCCATTACAACAGTATCACTTTCAGAGGGTACTAATGTTGCTGAGAGAAGTAGTAATAGTATCATAGTTGAATAGGAAAGAAAAGGAAGTACGGAAATAGTCCCATTAATGTAATTGCTTATCTCAATAAAATAAGGTTTATAGTTTCACAAGTCTACCTCTGCATAAATATTATTCATTTACAAGAAATTAATATTCTTGAATAATTATCCTCAAAATGACTACTATATTTAGCAAGGTATCTTTCATGAAGTGGAAAAAAATTAAGTTGAATTAATGGTTTAAAGATTGCTTATTTTTGTTTCTTTAGTTTTTACTGTAGTTTTATGCCCTTCTCTGGGGCTTCCCAGGTAGCACTAGTGTAAGGATCCTGTCTACCAATGTAGGATACGTAAGAGACATGGGTTCAATTCATGGGTTGAGAAGATCTCCTAGAGGAAGGCAAGGCAACTCACTCCAGTGTTCTTGCCTGGAGAATGTCATGGACAGAGGAGCCTTGTGGGCTACAGTCCATGAGGTCACACAGAGTCAAAAATGACTGAAATGACTTAGCACACACACACATACACTCTTCTCTGGGGTCCTGGGTTTTAGTCAAACCATGCACTGCACTACTTAGGGAGAAGGCAACGGCAACCCACTCCAGTACTCTTTCCTGGAAAATCCCATGGATGGAGGAGCCTGGAAGGCTGCAGTCTAAGGGGTCACGAAGAGTCGGACGCTTACTGAGCGAGTTCACTTTCACTTTTCACTTTCATGCATTGGAAAAGGAAATACCAACCCACTCCAGTGTTCTTGCCTGGAGAATCCCAGGGACAGTGGAGCCTGGTGGGCTGCCATCTGTGGGGTCACACAGAGTCGGACACGACTGAAGCGACTTAGCAGCAGCAGCAGTGGCAGCACTAACTTAGAACTTATGATCATTCATTCTCCTCTAAACCCTGCTAAGGCTTTGTTTATTAAACTAAATATATGCACTGTATTTTTTTTATTTCCAATCATGTTTCTTCAGAGAAAACTTAATTCATGAAAGAAAAATTCACTCCACTATTCCAGAGACCTACTGCAGAAACTACCTCCATATTTCTTTTCTGATTTTTAGGTGAAGGGTAATTTGACAGACCATTTGTAAATCACTAAATGAACTGGAAAAGCACATTTCCTTCTAAAAGACATCATTCATACATACATTTATCATTCATTCAGTGAAAATTTATGAATGGCTACTCTACACCAGAGGCTCTTCTCTGTGTTTGTGCCATGCTCAGTTGTGTCTGATTCTTTTCAACCCCATGGACTGTAGCTTGCCAGGCTCCTCTGTCCGGGGAATTTTCCAGGCAAGAATACTGGAGCCGGTTGCCATTCCCTACTCCAGGGGATCTTCCCAACTCAGGGACCAAACTCACATCTCTTGCACTTCCTGCAGGTGGATTCTTTACCAGTGTCAACTGGGAAGCCTGTTTCTCTGTGCTTGGGATTCCTCAATGAGTAAAACATCAAACAAAATTCCTCTCTTTATGATACTTAACCCTACTGAAAGGGACAGACATGAAATAGTAAATACATCTACAAAATAAATTGTATTTATAATAATTTAGTATGATAATGAGAGCCACAGAAAATAATTGAAATGTTGGAGACTTGCTAAGATTGAATATTAAATATGCCTCACTGAGAAGGTGACACATGAACAATGATTTAAAAGAGGTGAAGTTATAATCTTAGTCGATATGTAGGAAAATAATATTGTAGGCAAAGAATACAGCAAAATCCTTAGTTTTATTGTGTTGTTTGTATCTTTAGAAATTTAAAAGTCCAGAGCAGCTAAAACATGAGCAAAATGGTGTATGGGACAACCCAGAGGGATGGAATGGGGAAGGAGGTGGGAGGTAGGTTCAGGACGGGGGGACACATGTACACCTGTGGCTAATTCATGTCAATGTATGGCAAAAACCACCACAGTACTATAAAGTAATTAGCCTCCAATTAAAATAAATTAATTAATTAAAAAAAAAATGACCCTTGAGACTTCTCTGGTGATCCAGCAGTTAAGACTCCACTTTCTGAAGAGGAGTTAGCTCTTGAGTTGGTAGTCTCACTAAAGTGATTTGCCCTCCCCAATTGTTTGGGTTGGAGAAGGCAATGGCAACCCACTCCAGTACTCTTGCCTGGAAAATCCCACGGGTGGAGGAGCCTGGTGGGCTATAGTCCATGGGGTCATGAAGAGTTGGACATGACTGAGCAACTTCACTTTCACTTTTCACTTTCAATTGTTTGGGTATCACTGAATCCTTTAAGGATTTGAATGTAACAAAAAGGTAGAGGAAGGAACAATTCCTTCCTCTGCCTTTTGCTGAGATGGGCCATTGTTCTTCTGCTCTTGGTGTCTTGGTTCCCAGGGCTTAGGACCTGAACTGGAGTGTATTCCATCAGATCTCATGCTTCTCAGACCTTTAGACTCCTGCTGAATCACACCACCATCTCCTAGGTCTCCAGCAGACACCAGATGACAGGACTTCTCAGCTTCCATAATTTTATGAGACAATTTAAACAATTCCTTATAATAAATATCTTCACACACATTTAATTGGTTCTGTTTCCCTACAGAACCCTCACTAGTACAGGGGCATATCATTACTGGATCTTGAGGACCATTATTTGCTTCTATTCTAATTGAAATAGGAGACACAGTGGGATTTTGAACATAGAATGACATAATTTAAATTTACAATAGTAATCCTTGCTTTTTAAGAAAGGACTATTAGGAAACAAAGGAAAAAAAAAATAGAAAGACCTGTTGGGAGTTTATTAAAGTAAACTGTAATTATCTAACAGAAAGAGAATTGCATGTGAGAGGTGGATGTTAGTGATGGAGTACACAAGATGAGATTTTGGATATACTACAAAGGTAGAACCATTAGCATTTTTTTATAACCCGCATGTCAAGTGTTAGAAAAAGAGATGAGTAAAGGTAACACCAGGTATCTAGGTCTGAAGAACTGGAGGGAGTGAATTAACCCCTCATAGAGAAGGGACTCTTGCCTGGAAAACCCCATGGACGGAGGAGCCTGGTAGGCTGCAGTCCATGGGGTCGCTAAGAGTCGGACACGACTGAGCAACTTCACTTTCACTTTTCACTTTCATGCATTGGAGAAGGAAATGACAACCCACTCCAGTGTTCTTGCCTGGAGAATCCCAGGGACGGGGGACCCTGGTGGACTACCCTCCGTGGGGTCGCACAGGGTTGGACAGGACTGAAGCGACTCAGCAGCAGCAGCAGCAGAGAAGGGAAGGCAAATGAAAAATATTTTTATAAAAGATTACTAAAACATCAGGAATACTGCAGCTCATGCAGATATAAAGAATTGGGTTCCTTTTTAATATGCAAGCTGCATGTGTACTTAAGAGGGAGGAAAAATGTTAATGCCTTAAAATTCCTCCCCTATCACTGTTTTAGGAAACCATTTCACTCTTTGGCTATCTATGCTTCCATGGCTTATGGGGAAAATTCAAAAATTAATTTGACTGAACTTCTCAACATTGTGGATTGGACTAAAGTAACTCAAAATTTTAGATGACCTCCCTACTTTTTTAGATAGATCACCTTATAATTCCTATAGAGTACTGGAAGTGGTTATAACTTTTCTGACAGGGTCCTAATTTTTTAAGTGAACAGTATCTGCTAAAAAGAACATTCAAAAGAGTATCATCTTTACACAGGAGGCTGGAAGCAATGGTTGATCACTAACTGCTATTTGATATTACATTTGCTTGGGCAGCACTCGCCAAATTTCACAGCATCCATCCATATGAAATGATGCTACAGGTACTCCTAACTGCAATAAATTACAGAGAATGTAGGAGAATCTATATATAACTTGGAAACTTAATAACAGTTTTTTCCCATACCATATGACTATAATAAATGTGAAGTGTTTAAATAACTATTAAAACAAAATTTATATATGTCCAAATAAAACCTTTTCAAATTTATGTTTATTTGCTTCCATTAAAATTTTTATATCAACTATTACGTTTGAATTAGATTCACACAATTATTTTTCTAGACTTTTTGTTAATAGTCTCCTGAATACCTTGAGAATCATCCTTGATGAGAGACATCTTTTGTCTCATAACAGGTTATAAAAGGTTTAAAGCTGTTTACAGCCATGCTAATATGTGTGATATAATTTATATTTAAGGACTTACAGTTCATTCCTTATTTCATGGGCAATTATGTTATCAGTGTTTCTTGTATTAATTATAAAAGTTATAATATGAAACATTTAAAAAGGATAGTGAAGCTCTAATTTTCAGATACATACACTTTAGTTAGAATACCATGTAACAATTTGGCAAATGGAGAGAAACAGCTGGTATAAATGGCTACAGTATATAACTGCTGCTTGCAATTCACCGACCAGATGTCTAGCCTAGACCCATTGCTTCCAAATCCAGCATCTTGGCTAGTGTATTATGTTCTTTGGGAACTTGAATAAAACCCCCTACAGCAGTGAAGTCAGGCTTTGGTCCACTCTGGGCTGTGGCACACCCTCCAGCTGTTTGCCAAGATAGATATTCAAGTGGTACATTTTGTATTTAAAAGCCAGGTACTGGAGCATAAGACATTGTTCATCATTCTTGCTGTCTGGCTGCTCTTTACCTTTGTTGTTCAGGTAACCAATCAAGTGGCTGCACACAATGCTGGTAGAGGCTAGGAGCAAAGAATCTAGGAGCTTCAGAAACTCTAGGTTCTGTTCAGATGCTATACACACACACACACACACACACATCAAAGTCTCTCCACATCTGTAAATGATTCATTAATCAGTAGTGTGGCACAGCACAAAATGAGATTTCAGTTAGAGACTAAACCCATGTGCATTTCTGAAATTGTTGTCTCATTTTCCTTACATATGAAATCTTACTGTGGCTTTAAAAGAATCAAATGTAGTATATATACCAGGTAATGGTAGCATTTTAAAATCTGGTAATACCTATAACAAATACTAAAGCATGAGCTGGGAGAAAACACACACACACATTGTAGAAATTTAATGAATGCATGTATATATCTATATTTTAAAATAAAATTATAGCTCACAGAAAAAATTAAGTGACCATCATAATTTTATTGATTATAATGTTGTAAGTACTTTTAATGTGTATGTTTGAATAAAATTGATACATATATATACTCCTATGAAACCATCACCACCAACCAATCAAAGATATGTAAAAGGAATATTGGCAAGGATTTAGAGTAACTCAAACTCAAATGCACTGCAGTGAGGATTTTGAGTGGCACAATCACTTTGGAAAACTATTTGGTGAATCTTAAAATACTATATTATACAAAAACTAAATTATAAAACCTAGCCACTAAACTCCTTGATATTTACCCAAGATAAATGAAAGCATAAGTCTATTTAAAAAAAAAAACAAAAACTTGTTTGCAATGTTTATACAAGATTCATTTGGAATAATCCAAAACTGGAAACAAACCAAAGGTCAATCAACAGGTAAAGGACTAAATAATGGCAAAATGATAAAATGAAAACATAGCAATAAAAAGGAATAAACTAGTGACACATACAGCCACACAAATATATCACATAACAAGTATGCTGAGTGAAATAAGCCAGAAAAAAAATACTGTATTAATTTTTTTTAATAAAATTCCTAAAAATACAGCCTAATCGCTAGTGATAGAAAGCAAAACAATATATCTCTGGGACAGAAAAAAAAAAAAGGTAGAGGATATTTAAAAGGAACATGAAGAAATTTTGAGGTGACTTTATGGGTATTTGCTTGATTATGGTGAGAGTTTTATGGATGTATACATATGCCACAACTTGTTAAGATATACACTTCAAATATGTCATATTTTCTTGTGTCAATAAACCTTTAAAAAGTATGCTCTGGAAGAAAAAATAAATTTTTTTTCAGTAATGCCAAAGGAGAACAATGATGATGGAATACCCCATGAAAACAAAGGTAAAAACTGGAAGAAAAAGTTAGACATTGGAAAGTGTCCAAAACATAACAGAAGCTTGATGACAGCTTAATTTTGAAAAACAAATGTAACTGGATAGGGCATTTATTGAATGCTTGTGGCTTACCTGCTGAGAGTAACACTCAACTGTTTCCAAAGTCAACAGAAACAGTGGTAGAAAAAGCTACAGTCATACATATTAAAGGTAGCAGATTAGAATTCTGCATTTGGAAGTAAGTATGAAAAGCTATGCAGAAACCCTGGCTGGGAGATAATCCCAGAAAGTGTGAAAATAAAATTAGAGTATTTGTCATTGCTTTTCAGTCACTAGGTCATGTCCCAGTCATTGTGACCCTATGGATAGCAGCATACCAGACTTCTCTATCCTTCAATATCACCCAGAGTTTGCTCAAACGCATGTTCATTGAGTAATGATGTCCTTTGCTGCAACCCTTTCCTTTTGCCTTCAATCATTCTCAGAATCAGAGTCTTTTCCAATGAATTGGCTATTTCCATCAGGTGACAGAAGTACTGAAGCTTTAGCTTCAGCATCAGTCATCCCATTTAATATCTAGGAATTATTTCCTTTAGGACTGACTGGTTTGATCTCCTTGCAGTCCAAAGGACCCTCAAGAGTCTTCTCCAGCATCACAGTTCCGCACTCAGCCTTCTTCATGGTCCAACTCTCATATCTGTACCTGACTACTGAAAAGAACCATAGCTTTGACTATATAGACATTTGTCAGCAAAGTGATTTCTCTGCTTTTTAATATGTTGTCTAGGTTGGTCATAGTTTTTCTTCCAAAGAGCAAGTGTCTTTTAATCTCATGGCTTCAGTCCCCATCTGCAACTATTTTGGAGTCCCCAAAATAAACTCTCTTACTGTTTCCATTGTTTCCCATCTATTTGCTATGAGGTAAGGGACTGGACGCCATGATTTAGTTTTCTGAATGTGGAGTTTTAAGCCAACTTTTCACTCTTCTCTTTCACTTTCATCAAGAGGCTCTTTAGTTCTTCTTCACTTTCTGCCATGAGGGTGGTGTCATCTGCATATCTGAGGTTATTAATATTTCTCTCAGCAATCTTTTTTCCAGCTTGTGTTTCATCCAGCTCAGCAATTTGCATAATGTACTCTGTATGTAAGTTAAATAAGCAAGGTGACAATATACAGCCTTGACGTACTCCTTTGCCTGATTTGGAACCAGTCTGCTGTTCTTTGTTCAGTTTTAACTGTTGCTTCCTGACTTGCATACAGATTTCTCAGGAGGCAGGAAAAGTGGTGTAGTATTCCCATCTCTTTAAGAATTTTCCACAGTTTGTTGTGATCCACACAATCGAAGGCTTTGGCATAGTCAATAAAGCAGAAATAGATGTTTTGCTGGAACTCTCTTGCTTTTTCGATGATCCAGTGGATGTTGGCAATTTGCTCTCTGGTTCCTCTGACTTCTCTAAATCCCACTTGAACATCTGGAAATTCATGGTTCACATACTGTTGAAGCCTGGCTTGGGGAATTTTGAGCATTACTTTACTAGCATGTGAGATGAGTGCAATTGTGTGGTAGTTTGAGCATTCTTCAGCATTGCCTTTATTTGGGATTGGAATGAAACTGACCTTTTCCAGTCCTGTGGCCACTGCTGAGTTTTCCAAATTTGCTGGTGTATTGAGTAAAGCACTTTCATTGCATCATCTTTCAGGATTTGAAACAGCTCAGCTGGAATTCCATCACCTCCACTAGGTTTATTTGTAGTGATGCCTCCTAAGGCCCACTTGACTGCATTCTATGATGTCTGACTCTCGGTGAGTGATCACACCACTATGGTTATCTGGGTCGTGATGTTCTTTTTTGTATAGTTCTCTGTATTCTTGCCTCCTCTTCTTAATATCTTCTGCTTCTGTTAGGTCTATACCATTTCTGTCCTCTATTGTGCCCATCTTTGCATGAAATGTTCCCTTGGTATCTCTAATTTTCTTGAAGAGATTTCTAGCCTTTCCCATTCTTTGTTTTCCAAGCTTTTTCTGCGTTGAGCACTGAGGAAGCCTTTCTTATCTCTTCTTGCTATTCTTTCGAACTCTGTATTCAGATGGGTATATCTTTCATTTTCTCCTTTGCCTTTAGATTCTTTTCCTTTCTCAGCTATTTGTAAGACCTCCTCAGACAACCATTTTTCCCTTTTGCATTTCTTTTTCTTGGGGATGGTCTTGATCACTGCCTCCTGTACAATATCACGAACCTCTGTCCATAGTTCTTCAGGCACTCTATCAGACCTAATCCCTTGAATCTATTTGTCATTGCCACAGACTATATATAGCCTATGAGATGAGTGCAATTTTGTGGTAGTTGGAACATTCTTTGGCATTATTAGAAATTACAGTATCTGAAGAATAGAAAGAAAAAGGGTAATACTATATACAGTGAGTTAGATAATATTTCTTTTTCATTTTCTGGGAAGCTATATAGAACTGATATTATTTTGTCTTACAATGTTTGTAAGATTTCACTAGTGAAGCCATCTGGGCCTGACAGTTTGTGTGTATGTTCTTGAGATAGCATCTGTGTGTACATGCATTTATATTAAGATTTTTTAATGAAAAACTTCAATTTTTCAATATATATAAAGCTCTTATCTATTTTTTCTTGAGTAAACTGGTAGTTTATGTCTTTCAAGGAATTTATTCATTTGTCTAAGATAGCAATTTTATTAAATTTGTTGACATGAAGTCTTATATAATAGTCCTTTACAATTCTTGATGTCTATACAACCTATATGGATGTTCTTTCATTCTTAATATTGGTCATCTCTTTCCTCCCTCTCCCTTGTGCTTGCTCTCTCCTCTCTTGCCAATGTAGCTAAAGCTTTAGCACTTTTATTTTTATATTCAAAGCACCAATATTTGGATTAATGAATCCATCTACATTATTTTTTACAATGTTATTGATTCCTGCTCTTTATCATCTTCTTCCTTCTGCTTGGAGTTTAATTTGCTTTTTGTTGTATCAAGAACACTAGGACTTTGATGTCAGCCCCATCCTTCTTTTTGAATATAAGCATTTAATGCTGAAAATATTCCTCTTAAGCACTGCTTCAGGTTATTTCACAAATTTTGATACATTTAAAAACTTTTATTTAATTATAATAGTTAAATTCAATATTTTAACACAAAGTATATTTTAAAAGAGCTACATGATAACTTTCTGAGATAAACATGATATTTTATATTTTGATTGAGATGACACTATTAAAACTCACTATACTATACATTAGATCTGTGCATTGCCTTGTACATAAAGGTTATATTGATTATAAAAATGTAAATATATGAAATTGACGGGAAAACTGAAGGGAATGAAGAGTTTTATCCTGTAGAATAAAGAGTAGAAGAAATATAGAGTCTATTTTAGAATCCTAAAGAAAACCATTATTTAAGTGACAGATAAAGGAATTACAGCCCATAAAAGAGACAACAGAGAATTATTATGCACAAATGTATAAGAACTAGGAGCAGGTAGGGCCATAGATATCATGGAGTAGAAGTATAGAATGAGTATGTGACATTCTCTAATCTGGCAGTGATATTACATAGGAAAAGCTTATACTTGCTGATCCCACATTCCGTTCCACAGACATCGTGGCTTCTGTTAAATAGGAATTATTCCAGAGAAAAATCCAGATATAAATACAAGAAGTGGAAGTGAATCCATAGAGAATTCTACTTATGGTACAATCTCTAGAAATAATGTGTTAGTGATGTGGGGTCACAAAAACCTTGCAGGATGATGGTTGAGAATGACGACACTTGAATATGTGCATGAGTTAAGTAAGCAAAGTACATGAGCAAAATGTATAGAAACATAGGAAATAGAGAAGGCAAATGACTGAGGAACAAAGACGTGGCAAAGGTGTGGAAATGTTATCCAGGGTGTAGGTGAATGATTCTTCTTTCAGCAATGAGATACACTATCCTCTTAAACTGAAGAAAATTGTATAAACATGGAGAGTCAATATGCTCAATGAAGCAGAAAGTGGGATTTATTAATAGAAGAGTTTTGAAAGTTTGTTTAGTAGTACAGAGGCAGGCAAATAATATATTTATTATTGAAGACCAGAAATGAAATATATCTCCATAACACAATATTGTTTTCTCAAAGTTGATGCCAATTACATTAGTAGTAACCACTCATAAACTGCCTACTGTATATCATGTGCTATTTGAAATTTACTGTATTAATTAAAAATTGGACTCTCACAAAAATCTCATAAGGTAAGCAGTATTATAAAGCTTTACACAGAGAAACTAAACTGTGATGCAAAAATGCAAAGTAATTTGCTAAGTCTCATTGTTGATAAGTGACAAGGTTGGCTTTGAACCCAGGTACTTTGACTCAGGGTCTCTACACAACCACTGAATTATACTGCTCTCCTGTGAACAAAAACAAATTTCTTTCCTTAAAAACATTATTTATTAAACTAGAAATGGTGAATACTTTTCAAGGTACAATATAAGGAACTGTAGTTAAGGCTGCTTTTAATACATTGTGACATTTTTGTTGTTTGCATGTGTGTGTGCTAAGTCACTTCATTCATGTCCAACTCTTTGTGACCTCATGGACTGTAGCCTCCAAGCTTCTCTGTCCATGGGATTCACCAGGCAAGAATACTGGAGTAGGTTGTCATGCCCTCCTCCAGGTTATCTTCCCTACCCAGGAATTGAACCAGCATCTCTTGCAGCTCCTGCACTGCATGAGCATTCTTTACCACTGAGCCACCAGGGAAGCCCTTTTGTTGTTACTTGACTTAATATCTAAGGCTATATTGCTTACCATAAATTTGATTTGATGAGTAATAGCTACAAAGAAACTGAGGTTTATTTATAATTATTTTATCTTAATAGAAATGTAATCTAGGAATGACCTTAGAATACTAATACCATATTCTCCTATGAACTTGGTAGTATAATTTATATAAAAATAATAAAAAGACACGAGTATCTTTGGCAAAAATACTGCCGCTTAGTGTTTAATAGAAAGACATTATCTAAAATGCAAAAACATGTGCTTTGTAAGCATTAATTCTGAGCAGGCTAATTCTAAGTTTTGTTAACAATAGATGAGCTTTCTTTAGGGTTGAGCTGCATGTTTCTAAAAGTACAAAATAAAGACATAAATTGTACTTTCTTGTATATTTTTTATCTTTTTTATTTTATTTAATGGTTTTCTTTATGTTTCTTATCACCACAAATATCAGCCCTGGAGGGAGGAATCTGTGAAGGTCTGGAGGACCTGTTAGACAAATCTGCCTTATAATAGATTGCTTCCCACAGAGACTGAACTTGAGAAATGCTAAATGATAAAAATGTATTTTAAAGCTGTCACAAAAGTGAGCATCTCTTCCCATCAAGCCAATTTTCTTACAAAATATACGTTAACAAATAGCATGATAGGTTGCCAATAATAATGACTATTTTATTTAAAGAACAGTAACAGACCAGCACCGTTAGTTTCCTTGCTCAACAGAAGGGAAGTGCAGAGGATGTGTTGGTTATAACTATTTTTACTCTCCAGTTTCCTGCTCCATATTTCTTATATTGCATAATATAGGGATAATCATGACAAGTCAGCTACCTACTTCTTCATGATAGCCTTCTCTTTTATATTTTTAAGCTTCTTGAGTAGTCAGGCTATACCTTTTTCATTCTGGTGTATAGTTTTCACTCTCCCCTACCCAAATGGAGAGAAATGAATTGATTATAGTGTATACAATCTCAGAATCCCTTTCTTCTTCTGTACCTTTTGGAGTTTAGGAATCCCAGGTTATCCAGGAGTAACAGGACTAAGAGGATTGTCAGGACTTACACACATATGTCCAACTTCAGCAATATCTACTTTTGCTATGAAGCACAATGAATCTTCCTTAGCTTCTTCCTAGCCTGCTGTCTTCAAGGAAGCCCACATTAGAGTTAGAGAAGAAAATCTTTTCTCTTCACTTTAAATGAGTGAAGGATCCTCAAGAGACCTACTTAAACTGCTTGTTCTGCATCTCATGAGTGTGAGTGTCACAAGAATGGGGGGTAGGTTTTCTGCCTATTTTTCAAAAATAATCTAAAAGTAAGAAGATGGCTTTAGCTGTCAGAAAAAAAGACAGAGCTACAACAGAGAAGAGCTGCATTTGTAACTATGACAGGGCAGGATTAAATGTTCTAAATGAACTGTATGCAAGCCCTTGCTGAATGCAGCTATTAATAGTTTTGCCTGGAATTCTGTTGAGTCCTTCCTCGGGTGGTCTAACTAGAGGGAGTTTTAGATGTCCCCTCCACCCCCCAACCCCTGAATGCATGAAGCAACAAAAGCCCAAAGGCTAAGGTGAAGTCAAACCAGACAGCTTGAGAAGAAATCAGCTTTGTAGGAAAATGCAGGTGTAGGACTTAAGTAGGAAATCTTTAACTGACTTACAAAACTAGCCCATGAAAAGAAAGCCCAAACTAGCATATTCAACAATAAAGGTTATCAAAACTAGATTTTAACTAAGTTAAACTTCAGTCAGATCTTTTCCATATCTTACCTCTCCTTCATTATCCTAGGGTGTGAAAAAGCTTAAAGCAGTATACAGAGAAAAAAGTGGACTATAAAATGTAGAATGGAAACTAAGATAAGCAAGTTCCCTTTAACCTATGCCACTGAAGATTTTCAAACTGAAGTCACCCTAAACTATTGCAATGGGAGACTTTATTGGAAAACATGGATACTTTGATATAATTAATTTTATACTGGGATATAACTATTTTGTGTTACCTGAAATAATAAAAATTATTAAAGTGGAAAGAGTACCTACTCAAGATTTTGAATGAGACAGTCAAGAATTCACTAACAGAACAAATCTGAAGGAGATATGAGAGAAAAATACTGATTTTCTGTTTATACCTATGAGTCCAACTTTTTCAATGATCTGGTTACAATTACACTACATAGTTAAATTATTTCAAATGTACAGACAGACACAAAAAGTTCACATTTATTTCAAACTTATGTTTGTAATAAACTTCACACTTGGTCTATTTTCCTGGACATGACTTGGTCAAATATTCTACTGCTCATGAGGTAACTTTTACTCCTTATAATTTCTAAGGTTATGGGCAGGATACTATCCAAATATAGCTTTTATTAATATCATTTTTTCATATATCTGGAACATTATTGTGATTAGTGACATTCCTCTGATTTAAGTAAGCATACTATAAAATATCAAGCATGCAATGATTGTTCATACCACACTTTCCAAGTGAAAGTTGCTCAGTAGTGTCTGACTCTTTGTGACCTCATGGACTACACAGTCCATGGAATTCTCCAGGCCAGAATACTGGAATGGGTAGCAGTTCCCTTCTCCAGGGGATCTTTAAAACCCAGGGATCAAACGGAGATCTCCTGCATTGCAAGCGGATTCTTTATCAGCTAAGCTAGCAGGGAAGCCCACATTGTCCAAAGCCCAGAATAAAACTGGAAAAAAAAAATGATCCTTTTATCTCCTTCTCTGCACAGGCCCAGGAGGGCTGAGAGGAGTGACTCCACGTTCAAGGTCAGGAGGGGCAGCCGTGAGGAGACACCCCTCGTCCAAGGTAAGGAGCAGCTGTGAAGAGATACCCCACGTCCAAGGTAAGAGAAACCCAAGTAAGACGGTAGGTGTTACAAGAGGGCATCAGAGGGCAGATATACTGAAACCATAATCACAGAAAACTAGTCAATCTGATCACATGGACCACAGCCTTGTCTAACTCAATGAAACTAAGCCATGTCATGTGGGGCCACCCAAGACGGGCGGGTCATGGTGGAGAAGTCTGATAGAATGTGGTCCACTGGAAAAGGGAATGGCAAACCACTTCAGTATTCTTGCCTTGAGAACCCCATGAACAGTATGAAAAGGCAAAATGATAAGATACTGAAAGAGGAACTCCCCAGGTCGGTAGGTGCCCAATATGCTACTGGAGATCAGTGGAGAAATAACTCCAAAGAATGAAGGCATGGAGCCAAAGCAAATCAATACCCAGCTGTGGACGTGACTGGTGATAGAAGCAAGGTCTGATGCTGTAAAGAGCAATATTGCATAGGAACCTGGAATGTCACGAATTGAGGCAAATTAGAAGTGGTCACACAGGAGATGGCAAGAGTGAACGTCGACATTCTAGGAATCAGTGAACTAAAATGGATTGGAATGGGTGAATTTAACTCAGGTGACCATTATATCTACTACTGTGGGCAGGAATTCCTTAGAAGAAATGGAGTAGCCACCATGGTCAACAAAAGAGTCTGAAATGCAGTACTTGACTTCAATCTCAAAACCAACAGAATGACCTCTGTCCATTTCCAAGGCAAATCATTCAATATTACAGTAATCCAAGCCTTTGCCCCAATCAGTAATGCTGAAGAGGCTGAAGTTGAACAGTTCTATGAAGACCTACAAGACCTTTTAGAACTAACACCCAAAAAAGATGTCCTTTTCATTACAGGGGACTGGAATGCAAAAGTAGGAAGTCAAGAAACACCTGGGGTAACAGGCAAATTTGGGCTTGGAATATGGAATGAAAGCAGGGCAAAGGCTAATAGGGTTTTGCCAAGAGAACACACTGGTCATAACAAACACCCTCTTCCAACAACACAAGACCAACTACAAATGGACACCACCAGATGGTCAACACCAAAATCAGATTGATTATATTCTTTGCAGCCAAAGATGGAGAAGCTCTATACAGTCAGCAAAAACAAGACCGGGAGCTGACTATGGCTGAGGTCATGAACTCCTTATTACCAAATTCAGACTTAAATTAAAGAAAGTAGGGAAAACCACTAGACCATTCAGGTATGACCTAAATCAAATCCCTTATGATTATACAGTGGAAGTGAGAAATAGATTTAAGGGTCTTGATCTGACAGAATGCCTGATGAACTATGGAATGAGGTTCATGAAATTGTATAGGAGATAGGAATTAAGACCATCCCCATGGATAAGAAATGCAAAAAAGCAAAATGGCTGTCTGGGGAGGTCTTACAAATAGCTGTGAAAAGAACAGAAATGAAAAGCAAAGGAGGAAAGGAAAGATATAAACCTCTGAATGCAGAGTTCCAAAGAATAGCAAGGAGAGATAAGAAAGCTTTCCTCAGCAATCAATGCAAAGAAATAGAGGAAAACAACAGAATGGGAAAGACTAGAGATCTCTTCAAGAAAATTAGAGATACCAAGGGAAAATTTCCTCCAAAGATGGGCTCGATAAAGGACAGAAATGGTATGGACCTAACAGAAGCAGAAGATATTAAGAAGTGGCAAGAATACACAGAAGAACTGTACAAAAAAGATCTTCATGATCCGGATAATCACAATGGTGTGATCACTCACCTAGAGCCAGACAACCTGGAATGTGAAGTCAAGCGGGCCTTAGAAAGCATCACTATGAACAAAGCTAGTGGAGGTGATGGAATTCCAGTTGAGCTATTTAAAATCCAGAAAGATGACGCTGTGAAAGTGCTGCACTCAATATGCCAGCAAATTTGGAAAATTCAGCAGTGGCCACAGGACTGGAAAAGGTCCATTTTCATTCCAATCCCAAAGAAAGGCAATGCCAAAAAATGCTCAGACTACCACACAATTGCACTCATATCACACGCTAGTAAAGTAATGCTCAAAATTCTCCAAGCCAGGCTTCAGCAATATGTGAACCGTGAACTTCCTGATGTTCAAGCTGGTTTTAGAAAAGGCAAAGGAACAAGAGATCAAATAGCTACATCTGTTGGATCACTGAAAAAGCAAGAGAGTTCCAGAAAAGCATCTATTTCTGCTTTATTGACTATGCCAAAGCCTTTGACTGTGTGAATCACAATAAACTGTGGAAAATTCTGAAAGAGATAGGAATACCAGACCACCTGACTTGCCTCTTGAGAAACCTGTATGCAGGTCAGGAAGTAACAGTTAGAACTGGACATGGAACAACAGACTGGTTCCAAATAGGAAAAGGAGTATGTCAAGGCTGTATATTGTCACCCTGCTTTTTTAATTTATATGAAGCATATATCATGAGAAATGCTGGAGGAAGCATAAGCTGGAATCAATATTGCTGGGAGAAATATCAATAACCTCAAATATGCAGATGACACCACCCTTATGGCAGAAAGTGAAGAGGAACTAAAAAGCCTCTTGAGGAAAGTGAAAGAGGACAGTGAAAATGTCGGCTTAAAGCTCAACATTCAGAAAACGAAGATCATGGCATCTAGTACCATCGCTTCATGGGAAATAGATGGGGAAACAGTGGAAACAGTGTCAGACTTTATTTTTGGGGGGGGCTCCAAAATCACTGCAGATGGTGATTCTAGCCATGAAATTAGAAGACACTCCTTGGAAGGGAAGTTATGACCAACCTAGATAGCATATTCAAAAGCAGAGACATTACTTTGCCAACAAAGGTCCATCTAGTCAAGGCTATGGTTTTTCCAGTGGTCATGTATGGATGTGACAGTTGGACTGTGAAGAGAGCTAAGTGCCGAAGAATTGATGCTTTTGAACTGTGGTGTTGGAGAAGATTCTTGAGAGTCCCTTGGACTGCAAGGAGATCCAACTAGTCCATTCTAAAGGAGATCAGTCCTGGGTGTCCATTTGAAGGACTAATTCTAACGCTGAAACTCCTATATTTTGGCCTCCTGATGCAAAGAGTTGACTCATTGGAAAAGACCCTTATGCTGGGAGGGATTGGGGGCAAGAGGAGAAGGGGACGACAGAGGATAAGATGGCTGAATAGCCATCGATGGACGTGCGTCTGAGTGAGCTCCGGGAGTTGGTGATGGACAGGGAGGCCTGGAGTGTTGCGATTCATGGGGTCGCAAAGAGTCGGACATGACTGAGCAACTGAATTGAACTGAACTGAAGTTTTATCTAGCGAATAAGCCAGTCTAAGTCTTATGGCATTTGCTCTCTCCTACAAATGTCCCTCCCCTCCATTTCTAAGATAAAGATTGCATCACGACACAGAGGCATATTAGGTCTCAGAATTTTCATGACAACTAAATTAAATAATGTAATGTAAAAAGAGTAGACTAGTAAAAAGCAGTAAGCTGTCAATAAAAAGTACATATAATTAATAGTACTACTGTTACATGCCAAGATATATGCTCTCATGGATCTTAGTATTTTAATCTGAACTCTATGAAAGTCTACCTTTAAAATCCCTTCAATGGTAGCAAAAGGAGAAACTAGATGCACTTTGTAGTTTACATTAAAAACAGAAGCAAAAAAGAATTAATAATAACTATACATTTGTTTTACCCCAGTTTTTGGTGAATCCAATTTTTCTTGAATCCTTTCCCACAGACACTATAAAAAAGTCTTCTGAAAATCAGAGATAAAATATATAAAGTTTAATGTCAGATGATAGATTTATATTGAAAATTCAGTATCGGTAATTCAATATTAATCATTTCTTCTCTCTTTTTTTTTTCCTTTTCTTTTCTTTCTTTTAATGAGGACCATTTTTAAAGTCTTTAATGAAGTTGTTACAATATTGCTTCTGTTTTATGTTTTGTTCTTTTGGTTGCGAAGCATGTGAGCTCTTAGCTTCCCAACCAGGGATGTAGCTAGCACCCCCTATACTGGAAGGTAAAGTCTTAACCACTGGGCCAGTTGTGAAGTCGTCCTTGTGGTTTTTCTAAATAGTACTAATATTGTGTATATTCACTTCATAAACGAATTTCTATTCCAAAGTTTTAAGTGTTCTTCATCCTAAAACTACCCACAGCCTAATATTTCTTGAATTTTCTCAATTTAAAAATGTTGATGTTTCTTTATGTGTTGTTTAATTATTACTGGAATTCTTGGGCCTCCAGCGTCTTATTTTTAGATTTTCTGTTTCTTGTATATGGCCCAAGTTCTGCCTTTTATCTGATCCTTTTATCTAGATATACAGCATCAAGCCTGCTAAATTCAGAAATAATATGCATCATGCTGGCATCTTTTTAACTGCTGTATTTATGCAATTGTTTGAATATAAGGTAAAAGTTTTATATTGCATTTCCACGTTGTTCTAAGAATATTCAAGCAGTCTCAATAGTAAGTTCTCAAAATATGTTGTTTACTATTATATCTATAACATGATTCATTATAACACTACTATATTTTCATTAAGCAATTTTCTTGGAAATTCACTTCCAATTTCAGTTCTACATTCAATCACGATTTTTAGACTTATTGAATATCCCTGCTTTTTTCTATATTTGAAATAACTTTTACTCACCTCTTCAACAGTCTCAAACAAATCTAAATTGTCTACTTTCATATATAGACAAGACTTCGAGACTACATCTAATATTACCCCTGCTGCTGCTGCTGCTAAGTCACTTCAGTCATTTTCCACTCTGTGCGACCCCATAGACAGCAGCCCACCAGGCTCCCCCGTCCCTGGGATTCTCCAGGCAAGAACACCAGAGTGGGCTGCCATTTCCTTCTCTAGTGCCTATCTTCAGACAAATAGAAATGGGTTTTTCCACATATTAAAGATTTCTAGTTTTTGTATCATCCAAAACATCTGAGATTTCCTTATTCTTAAATTCACAAATGCTTAGAGACTACAAAGCCTATAAAGAAATATAGAAATAAATACTTTTACATTAACAAAATTAAAGCGTTCATTGCCAGCACACACCTGGATTAACACAAAGAAATAAGAGTGTGCTAGAATGAATTAAGTGAAAGTAAAATAAAATTATTTTCATTTTTTTCTTAAAGCTATTTTAATGGCTTTAAAAGATAACTGGCTAAAAAAATAATTTATTTTGTGCTTATACATATAAAGGTAAAATGTATGCATATATAAAGGTAAAATGCATGACAAAAATAATATAAGGATATATAAAAGGAATTTAAAAATATAGTGTTAAAAGAAACTTAAATTACATAGGAAGTGGTATAATATTCTTTTCAGGTATACTGATGAATAAGTGACAGATTAGTTGAAGCCCAGAAAGAGGAACAGAATAAAGAAAGATTTTTAATTTCATCTTCCTAGCCTACAATGAACTGATAAGAATCATTCTACAGATATGACTCAGAAGGGAAAAGGCAGCATAATTTTAAAGTACAGAATATTATGTTAGTATAAGCATTTATAGAAGGGTGAGTATATAGCAAGGAAAATATATAGGAATATACAGGAGAGTAAAATATAGGAAAATCTTGAGGTATGTATCAAAAGAACACAATTTTTCAAAGAACTCACCAGTCTATAATTGTGAATTAAGTCAAAATAACAGTAATACGATGAATTTTAATTTACTAAATTAATTTTGTCAGCTGCTAATGTCTTATTCAAAGTTTAGTCTATAATCCAATAACATCTGCATCACCTATGAGTTTGCTAGAAATGTGAAATCTCAGGCCCCAATCCAGACCTACAATTTCACCAACCTCTAGTTGGTTTGTATGCAATTACATTTAAGAATCATTGTTCTAATGTATTTCTAAATATATTCAGATAGTATGTTTTATGCACAAATGAAAGAGTCTATTCTGTTGGCACCACAGTTTTTTGCCAATTAGTCACACCACCTAAGATAATACTTGCCTGCTAAATGCATGCATGCTGATTGATTGTGTCAAGAAATGAATGAATGATCTACTTGGAGACTAACTCTTGCGATAGCAGTAAATTTTCTCCAATTTCCAAGCCCAATGTCATTTTCAGCAACAGAAATAAATAAATAATTTCATTTTAATTCTGATATTAAAACTTGGTTTCCTTTTACTTAAAAATATCCAATAGTAAATTTAAAATAAAAAAATATATGTAGTAAAGTATCTAAAAAGTATTGTTATGTTTTGAAACTTTTTAATGAAATTTTAGGCTTAAATACTAAATATATTTTTCTGTCATCATTCATTTTGCAACATTTTGTATGTATTTGCTAATTAGTAGTTAATGCTCCCACCTGGTTCCACAAGAGACGTGAATAGCTGGCAACAAAAAACAACCCCTTATACTCAGTATAAGCAACTGGTTCACAAATTATATAAAGAGTTTTCATGTTATTGTGGCCATATTCTCTTTTTAAGATTTACTTTAAAAATCCAGAATTAATTTTTTTTAATTTTATTTTATTTTTAAACTTTACATAATTGTATTAGTTTTGCCAAATATCAAAATGAATCCATCACAGGTATACATGTGCTCCCCATCCCGAACCCTCCTCCCTCCCCCCTCCCCACAACATCCCTCTGGGTCGTCCCCGTGCACCAGCCCCAAGCATCCAGTATCGTGCATCGAACCTGGACTGGCATCTCGTTTCATACATGATATTTTACATGTTTCAATGCCAGTCTCCCAAATCTTGCCACCCTTTCTCTCTGCAACAGAGTCCATAAGATTGTTCCATACATCAGTGTCTCTTTTGCTGTCTCGTACACAGGGTTATTGTTATCATCTTTCTAAATTCCATATATATGCGTTAGTATACTGTATTGGTGTTTTTCCTTCTGGCTTACTTCACTCTGTATAATAGGCTCCAGTTTCATCCACCTCATTAGAACTGATTCAAATGAATTCTTTTTAATGGCTGAGTAATACTCCATTGTGTATATGTGCCACAGCTTTCTTATCCATTCATCTGCTGATGGACATCTAGGTTGCTTCCATGTCCTGGCTATTATAAACAGTGCTGCGATGAACATTGGGGTACACGTGTCTCTTTCCCTTCTGGTTTCCTGAGTGTGTATGCCCAGCAGTGGGATTGCTGGATCATAAGGCAGTTCTATTTCCAGTTTTTTAAGAAATCTCCACACTGTGCTCCACAGTGGCTGTACTAGTTTGCATTCCCACCAACAGTGTAAGAGGGTTCCCTTTTCTCCACACCCTCTCCAACATTTATTACTTGTAGACTTTTGGATCGCAGCCATTCTGACTGGTGTGAAATGGTACCTCATAGTGGTCTTGATTTGCATTTCTCTGATAATGAGTGATGTTGAGCATCTTTTCATGTGTTTGTTAGCCATCTGTATGTCTTCTTTGGAGAAATGTCTATTTAGTTCTTTGGCCCATTTTTTGATTGGGTCATTTATTTTTCTGGAGTTGAGCTGTAGGAGTTGCTTGTATATTTTTGAGATTAGTTGTTTGTCAGTTGCTTCATTTGCTATTATTTTCTCCCATTCTGAAGGCTGTCTTTTCACCTTGCTGATAGTTTCCTTTGATGTGCAGAAGCTTTTAAGTTTAATTAGGTCCCATTTGTTTATTTTTGCTTTTATTTCCGATATTCTGGGAGGTGGGTGATAGAGGATCCTGCTGTGATGTATGTCAGAGAGTGTTTTGCCTATGTTCTCCTCTAGGAGTTCTATAGTTTCTGGTCTTATGTTTAGATCTTTAATCCATTTTGAGTTTATTTTTGTGTATGGTGTTAGAAAGTGTTCTAGTTTCATTCTTTTACAAGTGGTTGACCAGTTTTCCCAGCACCACTTGTTAACGAGATTGCCTTTAATCCATTGTATATTCTTGCCTCCTTTGTCAAAGATAAGGTGTCCATATGTGCATGGATTTATCTCTGGACTTCCTATTTTGTTCCATTGATCTATATTTCTGTCTTTGTGCCAGTACCATACTGTCTTGATAACTGTGGCTTTGTAGTAGAGCCTGAAGTCAGGTAGGTTGATTCCTCCAGTTCCATTCTTCTTTCTCAAGATCGCTTTGGCTATTCGAGGTTTTTTGTATTTCCATACAAATTGTGAAATTATTTGTTCTAGCTCTGTGAAGAATACTGTTGGTAGCTTGTTAGGGATTGCATTGAATCTATAAATTGCTTTGGGTAGTATACTCATTTTCACTATATTGATTCTTCCAATCCATGAACATGGTATATTTCTCCATCTATTAGTGTCCTTTTTGATTTCTTTCACCAGTGTTTTATAGTTTTCTATATATAGGTCTTAAGTTTCTTTAGGTAGATATATTCCTAAGTATTTTATTCTTTCCGTTGCAATGGTGAATGGAATTGTTTCCTTAATTTCTCTTTCTGTTTTCTCATTATTAGTGTATAGGAATGCAAGGGATTTCTGTGTGTTGATTTTATATCCGGCAACTTTACTATAGTCATTGATTAGTTCTAGTAATTTTCTGGTGGAGTCTTTAGGGTTTTCTATGTAGAGGATCATGTCGTCTGCAAATAGTGAGAGTTTTACTTCTTCTTTTCCAATTTGGATTCCTTTTATTTCTTTTTCTGCTCTGATTGCTGTGGCCAAAACTTCCAAAACTATGTCAACAAAACCAAAAGCTGGTTCTTTGAAAGGATAAATAAAAATCCAGAATTTAGAGACACAATAGTAATGTCAAATAATTATCACAATTCATATTATCATCATTTACATCATCATAAAATCAGTCAGCTTGGTTTGATTTTCCTAATTAATGATTACACAGAATTAATGATTACACAGAAAAAAAAATGGTAACATATCTGTTCTCAAAGAACATTTTCACTATTTAGACTGAGCCACATGTGTAATAGATTCTGAAGTGTTTGTTTTAAGGGTAAAAGCCGTTAAGGAAGGAAAATTAGAATGGTACTCAACATAAAATTGAAAGGTAATAATATACATATATGAGATTTTAAGTGTATTCCTTAATATTTTTTAGAATTAACTTCTCTAGGCTTTTTAGTTCTGGACATACAAAAGCAACTCATTATCCTAAATCTAATAAAGCTACAAAAATGATAAATGCATTTGAACTCTGGAAACCATGCTTATGAATAGTTGTTCTACCTATTCACAATGTGAAATTTAATAACTTGCTTGAACTCTTTGAGTCTCAATGGCTTACTCTGAAAAGCATAATCACTGATTTTCAAGAATGTTATAAATATCAAATAAGGAAGCAAATGGTAAAAAAATAAAAACTGTTAGAAAATTCTTAACTAGTGAATAATTTCAGATGATTTTTGCAAATATTTTCATTTCAGTTATTTCATGTAATAGCTTTAGAAAAGGAGAAAATGCACTACAAGTCAGTATAGTGCAACTATGACCACAATGTTTTAAATATGGCATTTAAAAATTATTTTAAAAATCATAATAAACTAATATCAATCTAATTATAGAACCAAATTAGCACATCATAATATTAAAATTTTAAGCAAAATAGCTGTCTATTCACACAACTGCAAAGAAATAGTATTAATAATTTAAAGACAGTTTTAATTTTCAATTCTACTGAAGATGAGAAACAGTGATGTTTTAAATAATTTACAATAAAGTTAAAACAAAAAAAATGTAACACCCAGCAAGACACATTATACCAATACAAACGGATTTAATCAAGAAACAGTTGTTCTTTCCACCAATTTTATTTATAAATCTTAAGTTATATGTCAAAAATATATAAGGGATTAGTAATTACAGAGGTATAATTTCTTCATATAATTTTCTAGTTTACTCATTTTTCTAAACATGTCTTCAATTCCTGATATTATCTTAAAAGCATTAAAATCCAAATCAAAATATATAGATAAAATGTCTTAATGCAATAGAGAACAAAAAGTAAACATGCTGTAAAACATGATTTGGGGGACTATATGCAATTATATTTATATATATATATATATAAAATAATCTATATGCAATTATATGTATATGGGTTTTAAAGTATATATTAAATATAATAAGGAAAATAATCATGACAGGGCATATTAACGTTTTTTTCCCTAGAAGCTTAGACAATGGGAGGAATCTATAATATTACCTAATGGCTTCAGAGTAACAAATATATTTCAGGTTAAGAAAAAAAAAAATGGCTTTTACAAGAAATAAAAGAAGTCCTATTCAACCATATTCTAAAGTTATATACAGTTATATATGTATCTGATATTACCACTGCTGATATATTCATTACTGTTCTTCGGTCCTTTTTTCAATGTTTATAAAGCGCCATGCTCTACCTGAGTGCTGGAGGTACATTAGTTAGCAAGGTTAACGTGACCCTTCCTTCCTAGAGGTGAAAGAGCACACTAGTAAAAAGCATGCCCTATGGATTCAGGTTCCTGAATCCCAATTAGGATCAGCCTCTCACTGGCTTTTGACTTGGGAAAATGATTTAACTTCTCTTTGCCTCAATTTCTCCAGCAGAGATACCGGAAGGGACACGATTCCCCCAGAGGGCTGTTGCAGGATTAAACTATTCAACATGGAAACTCATGAAGAGCATCAGGCACACAGGGAGTTCTCTATACCTGTGAGCTAGTTTCAGTTGAGACACTGAATAGGACAATGGTCAAAACCACAGGCTTTGAAGTTGAACTTATCGGCATAATTAAAAGTCCACCCTCACCTACTGGTGGTGGAGTAAATTGGAGCTTGTTTTTTAACTCTGGTGAGCCTCCTCCAGTTTTCCTCTGAAAAATGGACATGATTAGTACCTGCCTTAGATCGGTGCTGAGAGTTTCACCTTAGTTTCTGTATATAAAGAACTTTTAAAAATGCCAGCCACTGAGTAGGCATTCAAAAGAGTTATCATAGTCATCATCATCTTTATGGAGATAGATGATATTAAATAAATTTATTAAAATATAAGCAATAAAATATCACACAGAAAACATATGCAATTCAGAGAATAAAATAGGTTGTCATGGTGAAGAATGGTAGAATGAGCTGATATGGACTAAGGCTCACAGAAGCCTATCTCTGGAGGTGACGTCAGTGAGGTCATGGTGTCAAGAAATATCCACAGTAAAATAGGGGAAAAGAGGTCTCTGGGGAATTTACCATGCACAGGGATAATTACTACCATGTGCAAATGCCCTTGGAATGCTTGCTAGGGCAACAGGAGACAGAGTCAGAATCTGGGGGGTAAATGGGAGGATACAGTGATGGAAGTGGTTCTGAGACACATAAGACTTTTTTCAGCATAGTGCTCTTACCAATGAACACTGGTACTTCTTTTCACACATCCTAAAGATTTTGAGCCAAACAATACTCTGAAACACTGGTAGTATAGCTAAGACAAAGGAACTAAATTTAAGGCAGAAAAACAGAGAGCAGAACTTAAGTATCTCATATCAGCTGAAATTTACAACCAGGACATTAAGAGATATGGGAGTTGTGAAGAGTAATGGATACCAGCAGACTGTGTGGTCATTCACTGTAGTCTGAGCCTGTGACACAGATATAAACACAAGAATTTACTTAGAACTACCAGTTAGGAATTAACCTAACTGGAATAGAGAGAAACTCCTAAACCTTGGTTATTCAGTTGGAATACAGAAAAGCCATACAAAGGAAAAAATATGATGAGTTAAGAAGCACAAGTTATTGTTAAATACAAAAATAGACTGACATTCTCTAAGAAAGAATAACTCTAAGCCTGGCAGGATAAAATGGATCTACTAGTAATGTATCTGCTTGCCAGAACAAAACTCAGTTACTTTTAAAAGAAGAAAACATAATTTGGATGCTCTACCAACTATGATCCATAATGCCCTATGTGCTACATGCTAAGTCGCTTCAGTCGTGTCCAACTCCTTGTGACTCCATGGACTGTAGCCCACCAGGTTCCTCTGTCCATGGGATTCTCCAGGCAAGAATACTGTAGTAGGTTGTCATGCTCTTCTCCAGGGGATCTTCCTGACCCAGGGATCGAACCCATGTCTCTTGCATCTCCTGCACTGGCAGGTGGGTTCTTTACCACTAACATCACCTGGGAAGAAAACATAATTTGGACTCCCTACCAACTATGATCCACAATGCCATACAGAAGCAAATAAATAGGAAAACTGATTCCTATTCCTGCAGGCGGGTTCTTTTCCACTTACTGCCACCTTGGAAGCCCTATAACAGCAGACTGAAGAAGTAAAAAAAAAAAAAAATAGCCTGAAGTCTTTAAGATAGATGAATAAGAAGTATTCACTATGTAACAAAAAGAAACAAATATATACAACAGTATGCATTTGCCTGTGTGTTTAATTGGGTTTGAATACATTTCATAGTTAAATTTACAATAAGGCCTTGTACTACCCAGCTTTCCCACAGAAACAACTTCGGGACTATAGTGACACAAACCAACTTCTACATACACAGAGAATAATACTTGCTAAGGAAAACGAGAAGGGGAAACATGATTTGATCATTAGTCCTCACTATGTTTCAATTAAAATGGAGCGCTCAACTGATACTATGACTATATTCAGTCAGTAGCTCTCTGGGGCTCTTAAGAAAGTATGTTTTTTTCCTGAAATGTAGAGGTAAAATTTAAATGAAATCCTTACCTATGTGATACTTTTAATTACTTACTTCAAAATAAAGCTGATAACCAGAACTCAAGTCTTTAATTCTTAGCTTTCACTCTATCAATAGGCACCTAATCTTTCTGGGGGAAGAGGGTTCTTTTTTCTTTTTAATCTATAGTCTGGGCCTCCAGTCTAAACAAAGCATTTTCACTTGTGTTACAGAATATGTTTTCCCTCTTAGCAAACCTCTGTCAATATCAATATGTAGCTTATTTTACCAATGCTGTTTTTTTCAACAAAGCTAGTTATTTTAGGTGAACACACATTATATATCATA
The DNA here is from genome assembly GCF_055505025.1 of Bos grunniens. Taxonomy (NCBI): domain Eukaryota; kingdom Metazoa; phylum Chordata; class Mammalia; order Artiodactyla; family Bovidae; genus Bos; species Bos grunniens. The sequence goes on from NC_141178.1 coordinate 28,805,550, forward strand.
TATATATTATGTATATTTACTTAATGTATTAAAAATACAGACACAGGATAATTTAATGTTCACAACAATACTCATAATGTTTACACAGAACTTTTGAACAAATAGTTTAGAAAGCAGAAAGGAGAGAATTAGAATTTCTCTGCCATGGAAATGGTAAATTGGCTTGTTTTCTGACTTCCAAGTATCTCTTGAATATTTTTGCATCTTTTAGAGGATCATTTATCTTATATGACCTGATTTACCAAGGTAGAAATTAAAAAATTCACTCTCTTATCATTTCTGCAAAGGAACTAATAGGTGACATCAGTTTCACCATTATGATATATCTGTGTGAGCTGTCAATACAAAAAATGAACTTAAGACAAATTTGGATTTAAAGAATCTATCCTTTGCCTATTTCAGTCAATGCAAGTGTTCATCACATCAAGGGCTGTAGAAACACTTCTAGCATCTAGGTACAGAGGTTACCAGTTTCCACACTGTAGTATTTTGAGTTGTTAAACTGATGTTTAGTGGCAGATGTAAAAATTTAGCAGTACACTCCCTGTATAAGGAGCTTGTTCCTTGTAGTATTGACTTTCTGCTTCCCAGAACTTTTTGCCCATAATATTGCTATAAAATATTCCTTACATTACCTCCTTAAACTATCATGTGTCCCCACCTTTTCAACTGTCCTTTAAACAATTCTATAATTATACTGTCTATCTACAACTGGTACACAAGAAAAATCTAAGCCTTGTATGAGTTATCTTGTATGTCTTAGTCTAAAGATAATGGAATTCAGCTAACATTAAAGGATGAGACTCTGGAGATGATAACAAGCATTGTTAAGACTGTTAGTTCAGTAAATCAACTATATCAGGGCCTGTATCTGCCTGATTCCCTTTTTCTTTTCTTATTTTTATTATGTGGCCTCCATATGGAGACTATATCCCTGCTGCAATATCTGCATTCCAATAGGAATAAGGGAGAGGAAAAGGGGATGTGGATATCTTAGGAAAATTAAAATACAATCCAAGAAAAGTATACTAGAACTTGTCAGCCAAAGTCCTAGTACTTGGGCATCTCTTGCTTGAGGGGAAGTAAAAAAATGACTTAAAAATATTGGATTAGGGCTTGATAAAGTGGTATTTGACATATATTTCCACAAACTATATCCTCTAGAAATTTATTTTTATTCATGTAAACAATGGGTAGATTCAGTCAAGACTCATTTCTACATGTCATACAATTTGCTTTTTATCCATTATTCCCCATTTCACGGGTAACTCAGTTTTTCTGCATGTCAGATTTTAGAATAGATTTTAAGGCCTTTTAGTTTTCCATTCAGATGGCTTTACAGTGCAACTATATTATAGAGATCTAATTTATCCTGAAGTCCAACCTTATATCATTTCTTGATTTAAAATACCTTTGTTTTCTCAAGAGTTCCTTCATTTTATGCATTTTTGACTTACATGTAAATTAAATGTGAACAGTACTATGTACAGAATAACTTCATTGTGATATATAAATGGCATTTTTAAAAAAAATTTTCTTCCTATATCACAACTATCTATATTTAATTGAAATGCACTGCATAGACAGAAAGCAGTAAGAACCTCTGCTGAGGCTGCTACTTACCTTTGGGTTCTAAAAATGCATCAAGCATCCACTGCAGAGAAGTCTGACTTTCTCCTGTTGTGATTCACTATCAAAGGGAAATGAACAATTGATGAAGCATACTATCCTTTATTTTTCCCAGGTCAAATATCAGTGACTTACTATTCATAATTCTTATGTCTCCCTCTTTCAAAGATTATTTAATTTTATCTTTACTAAATCAGTAACATGCTTTCTGAAAATAAATTGACTTTTCATATTTAGAATGTTTCCTATATCTAGTGGTTGAAAGAAAGGATCTGTCATATTATGTCAACTTTTCCTCTCTGATCCCCTAGGGGTATGTTATAAATCATTAGTTTATAATCAGTTTTTGTGTTTAATTAAATATCAGCCATATGACTGAGTCAGAGAGAAACAGGATTTTGCTCTTGGTCTCCAAATAAATAGATTTATGGAAATAATGTTTAGAAGAATATATGATAGGCTAATGGAATACATTTTATAAGAAAAACATCATTCAGATCTTCTCATAAATAAAATACCTCTCAGTTCAGTTCGGTTCAGTCACTCAGTCATGTCCGACTCTTTGCAACCCCATGAACCGCAGCATGCCAGGACTCCCTGTCCAACACCAACTCCTGGAGCCCACCCAAACTCATGTCCATTGAGTCGGTGATGCCATCCAACCATCTCATCCTCTGTCATCCCCTTCTCCAAACTTCAATCTTTCCCAGCATCAGGTTCTTTTCCAATGAGTCAGTTCTTCACATCAGATGGCCAAAGTATTGGAGTTTCAGCCTTAGCATCAGTCTTTCCAAAGAATATTCAGGACTGATTTCCTTTAGGATGGACTGGTTGGATCGCCTTGCAGTCTAAGGGACTCTCAAGAGTCTTCTCCAACACCACAGTTCAAAAGTATCAATTCTTTGGCACTCAGCTTTCTTTATAGTCCAACTCTCACATGACTACTGGAAAAAACTATAGCTTTCACTAGATGGACCTTTGTTGGCAAAGTAATGTCTCTGCTTTTTAATATGCTGTCTAGGTTGGTCATAGCTTTACTTCCAAGGAGCAAGTGTCTTCTAATTTCATGGCTGCAGTTACCATCTGCAGTGATTTTCCAGCCCAAGAAAATAAAGTCTGTCATTGTTTACCCATTTATTTGCTGTGAAGTGACAGAACCAGATACCAAGATCTCCATTTTTTGAATGCTGAGTTTTAGGCCAGCCTTTTCACTCTCCTCTTTTATCAAGAGGCTCTTCAGTTCTTCTTTGCTTTCTGCCATGAGGGTGGTGTCATCTGCATATCTGAGATTATTGACATTTCTCCTGGCAATCTTTATTCCAGCTTGTGCTTCATCCAGCCCAGCATTTTGCATGGTGTACTCTGCATATAAGTTAAATAAACAGGGTGACAATATACAGTCTTGATATACTCCTTTCCTAATTGGAACCAGTCTGTCGTTCCATGTCTGGTGCTGACTGTTGATTCTTGATCTGCATTCAGATTTTTCAAGAGGCAGGTAAGGTGGTCTGGTATTCCCATCTCTTTAAAATTTTCCAGTTTGTTGTGATCCACACAGTCAAAGGCTTCAGCATAGTCAATAAAGCAGGTGTTTTTTTTGGAACTCTCTTGCTTTTTAGATGATCCAAAGGATGTTGGCAATTTGATCTCTGGTTCCTCTGCCTTTTGGAAATCCAGATTTCTGGTTTAGTCACTAAGTCATGTCCTATTCTTATGACCCCATGGACTGAAGCCCGCCAGAGTCCTCTGTCCATAGGGTTTTCCAGGCAAGAATACTGGAATGGGTTGCCATTTCCTTCTCCAGGAGAATCTTCCCAACCCCACATATCAAACTTGGGTCTCCTGCACTGCAGGCAGATTCTTTACCAACTGAGCTATCAGGGAAGTCCAAATCCAGCTTGAACATCTGGATGTTCTTGGTTCACATACTGTTGAAGCCTTACTCGGAGAATTTTGAGCATTACTTTGCCAGTGTGTGAGATATTTACATACATTCAAAATATATTTACATACATTCAAAAGGTGCAGGTCAATTCTAAACTAGTATAAATTGCACTGCACAAGTGAAGACAGCACCATCTACTAGTAAAAACCTCCTTAGATATAACTTTTATTTGGCTCAGTTTAAATATGAATACAAAAATCTATTAAGTTTTGTACTTAATGAAAAGTAAAACATAGAAATTTGTGGGGGGATTTCCTGGAGAAGGAAATGGCAACCCACTCCAGTATTCTTGCCAGGAAAATCCCATGGACAGAGGAGTCTGGTGAGCTAGAGTCAACAAGGTCACAAAAAGTTGGACACGACTGAGCAAATGAGCATGCATGTATGTAACCAAAAGTATATTTAAGGGAATTTATTTTTAAGATATTTTTTAATGAGGCCATCAACATATTTGGCTTCCCAGGTGGCTCAGTGGCAGAGAATCTGTCTGCTAATGCAAGAGATGCAGATTCTATCCCTGATTCAAGAAGATCCCCTAGAGAAGGAAATGGTAAGCCACTCCAGTATTCTTGCTAGATAAACCTATTGACAGAGGAGCCTGGCAGGCTATAGTCCATAGGGTCACAGCTGGACCTAAGAGAGCAAAATGCATGTATCAACATATTTATTGATCTTGGGGTAGATTAACTTTATTGACATATGATAAAATATTATGCAAGTGGTGGTCATTTAGTTGCTAAGTCATTTCCTACTCTTTGTGACCCCATGGACTATAGTCCACCAGCCTCCTCTGTCCATGGAATTTTCCAGGCAAAAATACTGGAGTGGGTTGCCATTTCCTTCTCCAGAAAATCATGGTAGAAATTTGTAAATTAGAAAAGAGAATTTTTCAAATATCTTATTCTGTATAAAGGTCAAACTGAAAAATGTCTGATTTAAGTAAAAATAAAAAGCACAAGAAATTCTAGTATACACTGTTAGGAACGAAACATGTTACATAATTCCAAACAAAGATGAAAAAGAATATTTACTCAATTCTATATTAAATTCAAAAGTCAAATAACTCTATTTTTCTCAGAAAATAAAATGAATAAAGCCAACTCAATATGAGTCATAAAATAAAAACACCAAGGCCCTTGAAGACAATTATTCTTCCACAAATTATTTTGGTGGTCTTTGGATCTTTTATGTTCATAGTAAATTACTTCTAAAACATTATGTTTGCTTACAAAATATGATTTAATATAGTAAGACTGTTTATATAATATAGCAGCATAATTACTACTTTCTTCAATTTTTGCTAATATAACAATTAATATATAGAAAATTAATATTTTTTCACTTTATTAAAAAGATAAATCTTTTTTAAATCCCATATATCTGTGCTATGTTCTGGGAGAACTCTGATGATCCATTTGCTACTTAAATAGCTTATTTTTCATCTGTATCCATTCTAAGATCTATCGTAACAAGTGTTGTTTCAATTTCTGGTACAGGTAAGATACTATCAACTTTGAGAAATAGTAACTGGCATAATCATGCCTCCAAGTTCCCATTTCTTCATCACGCTTTGTTTTACATTTTTGTTTGCTTATTTATCTTTGTTTTATGTTGCTCTTTTCTTCAGTATCTGCATAATTTTAAGCTTGTTTTTCACAGATGATTTGAAAATGGCAGCCAGTAGAGGTTAGGGTGAAATACTTCAAGTCCAGAAGGAAAAAGAGGGGAAAGTAAATCAGCAAGACAAAAAAAGAAGCAAACATAAGTGTCACCCTAATACCTCAGGAGATGAATTTTAGAGCTTCCCACTAAAGCAGATTACAAAGAATGAAGTCACCCTTCTAAAATAATTAGCATGGATGAATGAAAGACATCCTAGAAAAAGAAATGGGCTGTCTTCCTCTTAGTCACCTGAGAAAACAGCTGAATGAGTATGTTTCTCTGTTAGGAGCTAAAACAGCTCTTTTTAAAAAGGTGGTTGTTCTTCTTTCTAGAATAAGGTATCACCTTATTTCTCTGGAGCTTCCCTGATAGCTCAGCTGACAAAGAATCTGCTTGCAATGCAAGAGACCCCAGTTGTATTCCTGGGTCAGGAAGATCTGCTGGAGAAGGGATAGGCTACCCACTCCAGTATTCTTGGGCTTCCCTTGTGGCTCAGTTGGTAAAGAATCCACCTGCAAAGAGAGAGACCTGGGTTTGATACCTGGGTTGGGAAGATCCCCTGGAGAAGGGAAAGGCTATCCACTCCTATATTCTGGCCTGGAGAATTCCATGGACTATAGTCCTGCTGCTGCTGCTAAGTCACTTCAGTCATGTCCGACTCTGTGTGACCCCATAGACGGCAGCCCACCAGGCTCCCCTGTCCCTGGGATTCTCCAGGCAAGAACACTGGAGTGGGTTGCCATTTCCTTCTCCAATGCATGAAAGTGAAAAGTGAAAGCGAAGTCGCTCAGTCGTGTCTGACTCCTAGTGACCCCATGGACTGCAGCCTCCCAGGCTCCTCCATCCTTGGGATTTTCCAAGCAAGAGTACTGGAGTGGGATGCCATTGCCTTCTCCGTGGACTATAGTCCATGGGGTCACAAAAAGTCAGACAGGACTGAGTGACTTTCACAGTATACTTATTTCTGCTTGTATTAATTATGCTCATTTTAATGTCTTACAATCCTATTTCTTAAGATTTATCTTGTCACTGTTGTCAACATTGCTTTGTGTTAATTTATTTTCCCTTGGAGGACTACTGATTTGTTTCATATTGGTCTATATTTGTAGAGTCAGCCATTGCTGCCAGTGTTTCTTTGAGAGAAAATCCTAATACCTATGCACAAGGGGTTGTCAGATTGCAGAACCTCTATACAACATCAGAGCACAAAGGACTTACAGAATTGTTTTTACAATAGATCCTCAGAAAAACAATAAATTTTACTTCTCAGAACAGAACAAAAAGTATTTCTAGATAAAGAAGAGATATGGCTAAACTTGAGAAAATATCCAAAAGCAGAATTTAAAAAAGAAAGAGAAAAGCAGGTAGAAAAGTAGGTACAAGGCCAAGAGTTTAAAATTATAGGAGGAAGGAGGAGATTTCAAAGCAGAAGGAAGAATCAATAATGCCAAATGTTATGCAGATTGATAAAGAATAAAATCACTAAATGATCATTCATCTTCGTCTTCAGAAATCACTGGTGTTCATTTAAAGCACTGTTTCATTCAGTCATGGCCAGAGGTCCTGTTTATAAAGAACTTAAGGATAACTACAAAAAAGTAAGAAGTGTTTTTTACCATCTACACAAATGAAAATCTGGCAACAAAGCAAGGAAAATCCAAATAATATCCTGATGGGGTGACAGAATTATAAATATTGTATTTAGAACAAGACAGAAAGTCTACTGAAATATGATAGTCAATAAGGAAAGAATGGAGGAGACAAATTTCTAAAATATATGGTTTAAAATAGAATAGAGCTGTATATTAAAGCCTCAGGGAAGGGTTTGGACAGATATGCTCCATGGAGACTGTATATAATACATAAAATCATTGTATAATTTACCATAGATACCAACCATTTTAGAAAGCAGGACTATTAATTATGACAATAAGATAAGCATGACCCTGGATTGTGCATGTAACCCAGGACATCAGGTTCTTTACTAATACATCACAATGATCTCTGACTTATCTCACATTTAATTTGACAGTGAACAGCTAACTGGTCAACAAACTTTTCCATTTTTCCTTAGTACAACTGTTTCAGGTATCCTTTAGAATTGTTGTTTTGAGGTTTTGCAATGATGAGTTGTGAGAAGAAATGATATGACTGTCCAAAATTGGTCCATAACAATCTAATGGATCTCCTCCATGTTCTCTCCCATTTGATGGCTTGGGGTTTTTTCATGTTAATATGGTGGATCCACTAGACTGAAATAGCAAGGGTTGTGAATAAAACATGAGAGGTAAAACTCATTTTGAAAGGTAGGTTAATTATAAGGAATCTTCTACCATTTTCAAAGACATTATAATATTTAGAAATTTAAGCAATTATTATTATTCTAAACAATACAGAGTTTTTCTGAATACAACATTTCAGTCACTATTGGATTGAAGTAAACCTAGAGTAAAATTTCATTAACTATTTTGGTGGTAATGTATAAGATAGAAAGCAGATTAATTTTGAAAAAGAAATAGGCATCTTGTTTTGAATACAGCAAGAGCAGAGAGCAAAGGGTACAAAAAAAAGATAACAGAGGCCAAGATTAGGGAATATCAAGTGGGAACATAAAATAGACTGAGATTAAAGTTATTATGCAAATAATTGAAATTTTCGGGGTTTATTCTACAGGTATAAGTAGGTTTTTTTTTTTTTTTTTAATTTGTTTGCATCTTAAACATTAAGCTTCCCTGGTGGCTCAGATGGTAAAGAAACTGCCTGCAATGCAGAAGCCCTGGGTTCGATACTTGGGTCAAAAAGATCCCCTGGAGAAGGGAATGACATCTAACGTCTGAAACATCTAGTTCTATTCCCTCATACTTTTGACAGTTTAGGTGCAATCTGGTAGAACACCTTAAACTTAAACCTTACATCAATACTTGTATCAATGAGGGAGGGAGGGATAAACAGCCAAAGCACAGAGGATTTTTATGGTAGTGAAATTATTCTGTATGTATAATGATGGATTGGAGAAGGAAACAGCAACCCACTCCAGTATTCTTGCCTGGGGAATCCCGTGGTCAGAGGAGCCTGGTGGGCTGCTGTCCATGAGGTCGCACAGAGTTGGATACGACTGAAGCAACTTAGTATGCACACACGCATTGGAGAAGGAAATGGGAACCCACTCCAGTGTTCTTGCCTGGAGAATCCCTGGGACGGATGAGTCTGGTGGGCTGCTGTCTATGGGGTCGCACAGAGTCGGACACGACTGAAGCAACTTAGCAGCAGCAGCAATGATGGATATATGTCACTATGAATTTGTCAAAAGCCATAGAATGACCACCACCAAGAGAGGGCCTGAATGGAAACTGTGGAATTTGTGTGATAATAATGTGTCCATGTTAATCAATTGTAACAAAAGTAGATCTTGAGTAGGGGAGGCGGATAGCAGGGAAGGTTGTAAGAGAGGGACACAGAGGGTATATAGGAATGTTGTACTTTCTGTTCAATTTTGTTGGGAACCTAAAACTGTTCTACTGAAAGTCAGTATGCTAAGTGAAAGAAGCTACACAGAAATGACCAGATGTTGCATGAATCCATTTGTCCAAAGAAAGGAAAGCTACATAGACAGAAAATACAGAGAGATCAGCAATTATCTAGGTTTGGGAGGATTAGGAAGTGATGGTTAAGGAAGATGAGGCTTCTTTCGAACATGGTGAGAATGTTCTAAAATCAATTGTGATGATGCTTGCACAATTCTCTAAATATACCTAAAACCACTGAACTGTATAAATTAAATCAGTTAGTTGTATGATGAGTGAATTATATCTTAATAAACTCATTTTTAAAAAGAGAAAACTGTTCTAAAAAGTCTATTAAAATATTTTAAAATGCATGACAGATAAAAACATGAAGTAACTACAAAGTTGTCAACTGAATAGAATTTTACAGTTGCTTAAAGTATTCAATAGTTTATAAAAACCAGTAGGTGTCTCTCATGCTCTATATATTTTTAAAAAATATAATCATCTCAAGAACAGATGCATATGTATAGAGGAATCAGCATAATGGTTGGCAAAGTAAAAATAATGACATCTTTTTCTTCAGTTTATTTTTAGTTATGAGGGCAGATTTGCTTATTATCTTTTAATATGCACAAATAATATACTATATATTCAATAAAGTAGCAGCTTAAGCAATCCTTCACTTGTGTAATACACTTGGAGATCTCCAATTTCACATTTGTAATCACATTACTTCTGTTAAAATTAATGGAGCTCCATAAGAATTTGCAGCATTTTGGAAATCATTGAGGTAACCCATGATCCATGCATATATTCTTAAGATGGCTGTCACATTTAATCAAGGTCATCATATTTCACAGATACATAACCTTATTAATTTCTTTTTGCTACATGCCTCATTTGAATAAATCATCTCTTAAGCTAAGCAGACACAACTACATCCATGAAATTCACCAATATTCATTGGGCTGTAAAGAGGGGTCTGTTTTCAAATGAAGAGGCATTTTTGCTTACCCAATAGGTACCTAAATATGTGGACTTAATTCTAAATTCTATCACTAGGCACCAATCACCACATGCATTTGGAGATGTACTGCAAAGAAATATTAGAATAGATGCCAAGAATTTAGACAAAAAGTAAAATTGAATTAAATGTTATTAATGAAGATAGTGAAAAGTATGGATATTTAATTAAAACTAAGGACCTGAAATTATAAAGGAATTTATTCTTTTTCCTTGGTCAGAGTGGCATTTTTCTCCAGACTTTTGTAGGTACCAGTGGTAAAACTCAAATAAGTATGATGCTTTAAACTGTAATTAGAGCTTAATGGATAACAGGATTCTGCTAGATCTTATGATTTGAAGAATCAGAGAACACTTCCTAGTTGTATAGAAATTGGCCTTATTTCCCAAGATCTAAACTTAAAAACTATTACTTATTAGGACATCTGTGTTTTATCTTGATTTATTTGTGCATTCATTAGCAAGACATGTCCTAAGGTATCTGCTTCTTTCACTTACACCATTTTAGCTTACAAAAGGCTTCATAAGAATGTTCTACTTTCAGAGTGTGAGGGAAACCTTTATTTTATTTTCCAAATATAAATTTCAAGTAGCTATATTTAGGTGAAATTTCATATTAAAATGATAATCTTATGATAATCACTTTAGATTTGACTGCTTATTTTTAACATCATAATTCAGTGCTTTCAAATCAAATTTCTATCATTTCTTTGTAGATGAAATTAACTTTATTTTTTCTCTGTACTAGTTTGTAATTCACAATATTATAACATGAAAGTTTACAAAATGTTTATGTGTTAAAAAAATTTAGAAAAAATATAGACAGTGTAATGTGCTGTGTGCTTAGTCACTAAGTCCTGTCTGACTCTTTGCAACCCCATGGGCTGTAGACCGACAGGCTCCTCTGTTCATGGGGATTCTCCAGGCAAGAATACTGGAGTGGCCAGAAAAATAAATGACCCAATGAAAAAATGGGCCAAAGAACTAAATAGACATTTCTCCAAAGAAGACATACAGATGGCTAACAAACACATGAAAAGATGCTCAGCATCACTCATTATCAGAGAAATGCAAATCAAAACCACTATGAGGTACCATTTCACACCAGTCAGAATGGCTGTGATCCAAAAGTCTACGAGTAATAAATGCTGGAGAGGGTGTGGAGAAAAGGGAACCCTCTTACACTGTTGGTGGGAATGCAAACTAGTACAGCCACTATGGAGAACAGTGTGGAGATTCCTTAAAAAACTGGAAATAGAATTGCCTTATGATCCAGCAATCCCACTGCTGGGCATACACACTGAAGAAACCAGAAGGGAAAGAGATATGTGTACCCCAATGTTCATTGCAGCACTGTTTATAATAGCTAGGACATGGAAGCAACCTAGATGCCCATCAGCAGATGAATGGATAAGAAAGCAGTGGTACATATACACAATGGAGTATTACTCAGCCATTAAAAAGAGTACATTTGAATCAGTTCTAATGAGATGGATGAAACTGGAGCCTATTATACAGAGTGAAGTAAGCCAGAAAGAAAAACACCAATACAGTATACTAACACATATATATGGAATTTAGAAAGATGGTAACAATAACCCTGTGTATGAGACAGCAAAAGAGACACTGATGTATAGAGTCTTATGGACTCTGTGGGAGAGGGGGAGGGTGGGAAGATTTGGGAGAATGGCATTGAAACATGTAAAATACCATGTATGAAATGAGTTGCCAGTCCAGGTTCAATGCACGATACTGGATGCTTGGGGCTAGTGTACTGGGACGACCCAGAGTGATGGTATGGGGAGGGAGGAGGGAGGAGGGTTCAGGATGGGGAACACATGTATACCTGTGGCGGATTCATTTTGATATTTGGCAAAACTAATACAATTTTGTAAAGTTTAAAAATAAAATAAAACTGTAGTTGAAAAAAAAAAAGAATACTGGAGTGGGTTGTCACGCCCTCCTCCAGGGAATCTTCCCAACCCAGTGATCAAACCTAAGTATCCCGCAATACAGGTGGATTCTGTACCATCTGAGCCACCAGTGAAGCCAGATAGTGTAAACCTCCACCTATTACAACTTCTCTGATTTATACATACATACATATATATATAATCACTTATCCTTACTGAACTATGCACTTGGTATTTTATTTTTGTAGTCCTAACCATGGGGTCGCGAAGAGTCGGACACGACTAAGCGACTTCACTTTCCCTTTTCACTTTCATTCATTGGAAAAGGAAATGGCAACCCACTCCAGTGTTCTTGCCTGGAGAATCCCAGGGACGACGGAGCCTGGTGGGCTGCCGTCTATGGGGTCGCACAGAGTAGGACACGACTGAAGCGACTTAGCAGCAGCAGCAGCAGCAGTCCTAACCATAGTAATTAGGACTAACCATAGTAATTACAGAAATGATAATAACTTTGAAGATATTTCTATTTTACATTATATTCTGTATGTCAATCAAAATGTTTCACTATCTGATACAACACTTAAAACAAGTTAAATAACACTTTCTATTGGGGTAAAAAGCTCATAACATTAGCTTTACCCTCTTAACAAATTTTTGTATTACCCAATAGGCATTTTTGCTACTGTTACATATAAGCATGACATTGTACAGAGGATCTCTAGAACTTTATCTTTTATAACTAAAATTTACACTCACTGAATAACAGCTCTCCATTTCTATGGATATTTATCCAAATGCTGAATCACATGACAGTGCTATTTTTAATTTTTTGAGGAAACTTCATTTTATTTTCCTTACAGGCTGTACCATTTTACATTCCCAACAACAATGTAGAGAGTTCCAATTTCTCCCCATCCTTAACAACACTCCTAATCTTTTGTTTTGATAATAACCATCATAACACATATGAGGTAATATCTCATTCACATTTCCATCATGATTAGTGATATTGAGCATATTTTCATATACCTGTTGGCAATTTGTACGTCTTCTCTAGGAAAATGTCTATTCAAACTCTTAGCCCATTTTTTAAAATCATTTTTTCTGTTTTATTGTTGTGTTCTTTTTAGCTATTGAGCTGTAGGAATAACTCATGTATTTTAGATGATAATTCATTATCAGATATCTGGTTTGTAAATATTTTGCCCCATTCTTCAGCCTCCTCTTTTATTCTATTGCCTAAATTTAGTAGCATATTTCTGTATATAAATCACTTGTCCATTTTTCTAGATCACAGTGTGGTATTTTAATATATAGATTCAGTCCATTGTTTTTCTTGAACTATGTTAAATAGATTTCTCTATTACTTTAGTTATTATTTAGTTATCTTCATATACAGCGAATGGTTCTCTAAAATCTATTAATATTTAATTATGTTACATGAAAGAAAAACAAAACAAGACATTTTTCAAGGAGGAAAATTACTTCAAAATGAAGAGACAAAAGATTTTTTCTGGATTGTTATCACATTAATATATCCACTGGTAAAGTACTATTTTGGTGCAGTGCAATTGAATTATCAAATGGATATTTAAATGCCATATTGGAAAATTATAAAAATGTGTTTCATATTAACTTGGAAGAAAATAAAGGAGAAAATGTAACAGGAAAAACAAACCATAACATAAATTATAAAGAGAAATAAGGAAAGAGTTAACTTTAAATCAAAATAATAACATTATATTATCTGTAATATCTATCAACATAGTGAAAGTGAGAAAAAGTGAAGTCGCCCAGTCATTTCCGACTCTTTGCGACCCCATTGTCTGTTGCCTACCAGGCTCCTCCATCCATGGGATTTTCCAGGCAAGAGTACTGGAGTGTGTTGCCATTTCCTTCTCCAGGGGATCTTCCCCAACCAGGGATTGAACCCAGTTCTCCCACATCGCAGACAGATGCTTCAATCAACATAAAGTATTTACATTTAAAAAGACAGTGAAAATCTTAAATTAGAACAACTACTCATAATGTTATTATGTAAAATCTAAATATCAAATAGAGAGATTGTGGAGAACTGTTTTAAATATCTTGCTGCTCCAGATGATTTTTTAATTTAAAAATGTTTTAATATTTCAGTATTTAGTATTTCTTTTTATATTCACACATACCAATATAATATTAATGTTATCATCTAATTAAAGGAGAAAAAATGAAAATTTCAATTACATGAAAAAAGTAAACAATTAATTTTTGCTAGATACTCTCCAATGCTTAGCTTTACACTTTATTACAGTCAAATAAAAATTAAAGATCAAAAATTAAAAATTAAAGATCAAAAATTAAAGACCATGTTCAGTTCAGTTCAGTTCAGTCGCTCAGTTGCGTCTGACTCTTTGTGATCCCATGAACTGCAGCACGCCAGGCCTCCCTGTCCATCACCAACTCCCGGAGTTCACCCAAACCCATGTCCATCAGGTCGATGATGCCATCCAATCATCTCATCCTCTGTCGTCCCCTTCTCTTCCTGCCCTCCATCTTTCCCAACATCAGGGTCTTTTCCAATGAGTCAGCTCTTCGCACCAGGTGGCCAAAGTATTGAAGTTTCAGCTTCAACATCAGTCCTTCCAATGAATACCCAGGACTAATCTCCTTTAGGATGGACTGTTTATAAATGTCCATTAACTATAAACTAGAAGTTTACTTATAAAATTCAGTTGGGAAATGACTGGAGAGAAGGACAGGCGAATGGAAGTGAGAAGGTGTTACAAGGATCTTCATCTATAACATTTCATTATTATACATTCATAGCCTGAATGTTACTATAAAGTAAGTATTTCTCTTCTTTACTGATGGATAAATACATTATATTATTTGAAAATTTTATTTAAAATCTAAAATATTTTCTTTCAAAATTGTGGTAGGCTGAATAATTGTCACTCACCCCACAAATGGAGCCAAGTCCAAATCCCAAGAACCTGTGAATATCTTACCTTACTAGGCAAAAAGAAACAAACAAAAACTGCAGATGTGATTAAGTTAATGAATTTGAAGTGGGGGATTTACCCTGAATTATCCAGGCAGACTAAATGTAATTAGAAGCATGCTTAAAAGATATACTCAGAAGGGTTGGAATTTGAAGTGATGTAACAATGGAAGCAGTGGGAAAGAAGATATAATGATAGAAACAGAAGCCAAAGTGATGCAGAGCTCTAAGCCATGAAATGTAAGCAGCCTCTAAAAGCCGGAAAATGCAAGGAAATAGGTTGGATTCTCTCTTAGAGCCTCATGAAGGAAGGACGCCTTGCTGACCCAGTTTAGACTCCCAACTTGCTAAACCATCTGGTAATACAATTTCATTTATTTAATTCAAAATGTGTGGTCACCTGTTACAGAACCAATAGATAACTAAAGCAAAAACATATGTAGATATGTTTTTAGAGGATGAGATGGCTGGATGGCATCACCGACTCAATGCACATGAGTTTGGGTGAACTCCAGAATTTGGTGATGGACAGGGATGCCTGGTGTGCTGAGATTCATGGGGTCCCAGAATTGGACACAAATGAGTGACTGACCTGACTGATGAGGGTATGTGTGGTTAAACTTACTTTTTGTGTGTTTGTGTTTATGGACTGGTTGGACCTCCTTGTAGTCCAAGGGACTCTCAAGAGTCTTCTCCAACACCACAGTTCAAAAGCATCAATTCTTCGGTGCTCAGCTTTCTTCACAGTCCAACTCTCACATCCATACATGACCACTGGAAAAACCATAGCCTTGACTAGATGGACCTTTATTGGCAAAGTAATGTCTCTTCTTTTTAATATGTTATCTAGGTTGGTCATAACTTTCCTTTCAAGGAGTAAGCTTCTTTTTAGCTTACTTTCATGCTAAGATGGGTTTTGTGTTTCATGGCTGAAATCACCATCTTCAGTGATTTTGGAGCCCCAAAATATAAAGTCTGTCACTGTTTCCACTGTTTCCCCATCTATTTCCCATGAACTGATGGGACCAGATGCCATGATCTTCATTTTCTGAATGTTGAGCTTTAAGCTAACTTTTTCACTCTCCTTTTTCACTTTCATCAAGAGGCTTTTTAGTTCCTCTTCACTTTCTGCCATAAGGTGGTGTCATCTGCATATCTGAGGTTATTGATATTTCTCCTGGCAATCTTGATTCCAGCTCGTGCTTCTTCCAGTCTAGGGTTTCTCATGATGTACTCTGCATATAAGTTAAATGAGCAGAGTGACAATATACAGCCTTGATGTACTCCTTTTCCTATTTGGAACCAGTCTTTTGTTCCATGTCCAGTTCTAACTGTTGCTTCCTGACCTGCATATAGGTTTCTCAAGAGGCAGGTCAGGTGGTCTGGCATGCCCATCTCTTTCAGAATTTTCCACAGTTTATCATTATCCACACAGTCAAAGGCTTTGGCATAGTCAATAAAGCAGAAATAGATGCTTTTCTGGAACTCTCTTGCTTTTTCCATGATCCAGCAGATGTTGGCAACTTGATTTCTGGTTCCTCTGCCTTTTCTAAAACCAGCTTGGACATCTGGAAGTCCACGGTTCATGTATTGCTATAGCCTGGCTTGGAAAATTTTGAGCATTACTTTACTAGCATGTGAGATGAGTGCAACTGTGCAGTAGTTTGAGCATTCTTTGGCATTGCCTTTCTTTGGAACTGGAATGAAAACTGGCCTTTTCCAGTCCTGTGGCCACTGCAGAGTTTTCCAAATTCGCTGGCATATTGAGTGCAGTACTTTCATAGCATCATCTTTCAGGATTTGAAATAGCTCAACTGGAATTCTATCACCTCCACTAGCTTTGTTTGTAGTGATGCTTTCTAAGGCCAACTTGACTTCACATTCCAGGATGTCTGGCTCTAGATGATTGACCACACCATCGTGATTATCTGGGTCATAAGATCTTTTTTGTAGAGTTCTTCTGTGTATTCTTGCCACCTCTTCTTAATATCTTCTGCTTCTGTTAGGTCCATACCATTATCGAGCCCACCGTTGCATGAAATGTTCCCTTGGTATCTCTAATTTTCTTGAAGAGATCTCTAGTCTTTCCCATTCTGTTGTTTTCCTCTATTTCTTTGTATTTATCATTGAGGAAGGCTTTCTTATCTCTCCTTGATATTCTTTGGAAATTGGCATAAATATGGGAATATCTTTCTTTTTCTCCTTTGCTTTTCACTTCTCTTCGTTTCACAGCTATTTGTAAGGCCTCCTCAGACAGTCACTTTGCTTTTTGCATTTCTTTTCCATGGGGATGGTCTTGATCCCCGTCTCCTGTACAATGTCACGAACCTCAGTCCATAGTTCATCAGGCATTCTATCAGATCTAGACTCTTATATATATTTCTCACTTCCACTGTATAATCATAAGGGATTTGATTTAGGTCATACCTGAATGGTCTAGTGGTTTTCCCTACTTTCTTCAATTTAAATCTGAATTTGGCAATAAGGAATTCATGATCTGAGCCACAGTCAGCTCCCAGTCTTCTTGTTGCTGACTGTATAGAGCTTCTTCATCTTTGGCTGCAAAGAATATAATCAATCTGATATCACTGTTGACCATCTGGTGATGTCCACTTGTAGAGTCTTCTCTTGTGTTATTGGAAGAGGGTATTTGCTATACCAGTGCATTTTCTTGGCAAAACTCCATTAGTCTTTGCCCTGCTTCATTCTGTATTCCAAGCCCAAATTTGTCTGTTACTCCAGGTGTTTCTTGACTTCCTACTTTTGCACTCCAGTCCCCTATAATGAAAAGGACATCTTTTTTGGGTGTTAGTTCTAAAAGGTCCTGTATGTTTTCATAGAACCGTTCAACTTCAGCTTCTTCAGCATTACTGGTTGGGCCATAGGCTTGGATTACTGTGATATTGAATGGTTTGCCTTGGAAACGAACAGAGATCATTCTGTCATTTTTGAGATTGTATCCAAGTACTGCATTTTGGACTCTTTTGTTGACCATGATGACTACTCCATTTCTTCGAAGGTATTCCTGCCCACAGTAGTAGATATAATGGTCATCTGAGTTAAATTCATCCATTCTGTCCATTTTAGTTCACTGATTCCTAGAATATTGACGTTCACTCTTGCCATCTCCTGTTTGACCACTTCCAATTTGCCTTGATTAACGGACTTAACATTCCAGGTTCCTATGCAATATTGCTCTTTACAGCATTGAACCTTGTTTTTATCACCAGTCACATCCACAGCTGGGTATTGTTTTTGCTTTGGCTCCATCCCTTCATTCTATCTGGAGTTATTACTCCACTGATCTCCCATATTGGGCACCTACCGACCTGGGTAGTTCTTCTTTCAGTATCCTATCATTTTGCCTTTTCATACTGTTCATGGGGTTCTCAAGGCAAGAATACTGAAGTAGTTTGCGATTCCTTTCTCCAGTGGACCCCCCAAAACAAGAACTAGCTGACTTTTTTGCGTGTGTGCATGTGTGTGTACTTTATAATTAAGAAGATTGACGTGTGTGTGTGTGTGTGTGTGTACTTTAAGAAGACTGACTAAAACCTCAAAGTTTCTATCTCCCATCCTAATATCTCATCTCCTAATGTTATTATGTTTTCAAGAAGGAAAGGGATGTAGAGAAGGAGGAGGTAAGAATATAAGGAGGATAACAGGGAAGGGAAGAGGAAAAGGGAGAGAAAGAGAAAAAAACAAAGCAAAATCTTTTAATCCATTGTTTAACATTTAAAAATCTAATTGAAAATGTTTAAATAATGGTATATCAATCATAATCTATAAATAACTGCTTATCTGTATCTTCCCCAATTTCAAAGATAAGTATAAAATAAGCAAAGCATAGGGCATTCTATTTGAAATTGACAGTAACAATCTTATAGCAGAAAACAGAGGAGAGACTGTACATGGATAATAAACTTGAAAGACTTCATAAATTTCCCTTGGGTTGACTGTGTTTGCTTCAATTGGCCCATACCAAATAGATGCTCCTGATTAAAAATCTTTTTTCATGCAGTTGCACAGCAGTCTGCTTCATCAGAATTATGAAGATTTTTTTAAATTTTTTTATTCAGCTCACTTACTGTGAAAGGATATTTTCTACAGAGAACACACTAATTGAAGCATTACTACACAGTTCCTATTTAAAATCTTTCTATGTCTCACAATAGTGGAGACATCCATATATATTTGGCAGTTTCTCAATAAGTCCCTTTTAATGTTTAAGCAAAAAATGACCCACCAATTAACATTAAAAATGTTTGAGGGGTTTACTTTTATTATTTTCCCTTAATTTGTGTGTTTGTTTTATTCACCACTGCTTTCAATAGCTCATCAAAACATAATAGTTGTTTTCCTTGACTTTGATTGAAACACTTCATAAAAACACTAAGGTAAATGTTTTTTGAATTAGGGACTGAATGCTCACAAAGGCTTTATTTTATAAAGAAATAATTAAGCCCATGAAATATCACATGATCAAGGGAGATTTCAGGGATTTCAACAATTCATATAAGTTTGGATAAATTTAAAGAAACAAACAGGGTACTTAAGAAACTTGGAAACAGATCATTTACAGAACATAAGAAATTCCTTATTCATCATGAGAGAAAATTCTGAAATAAGAAACAGAATAGTCAAAAACATATCTAAGGATGGAATAAAATTAAGTCTTGATAGCCACAATTAATAGAAAATATGAATCAGTTGGAGGTAGTTTCAAAGAGCCGTACTGCTCAAAGAGCATACATTTAACTTGAGGATAATGTGCTGTAGAGATATGAAATAAT
Source organism: Bos grunniens (assembly GCF_055505025.1). Classification (NCBI taxonomy): domain Eukaryota; kingdom Metazoa; phylum Chordata; class Mammalia; order Artiodactyla; family Bovidae; genus Bos; species Bos grunniens. The sequence goes on from NC_141178.1 coordinate 28,825,004, forward strand.
TTAATTACATATAGTGGATGTCTTTTCCCAGAAATGTAATGGACTGGACTAGAAAAATTTGTGACATTGTGTCCACTATTAACTATATGAACAAATCAGAATTAAAAGTAGCAGGCTAAATTATCTTTTGAAGATAAGAGAAAACATTCTCCTTCCCTACTTTTCCTTAGAGAATTTACATAAGACTTAAAATTATAAATAATTCCTCCTTTCTTTGAGATGCATAGAAATTATTTGAAAACAAACTAGGCTTTTTGTTAGCTTTGCGAACCAGGAATGTCTTTTTCAAGGGCCTAGGAACCAACATTTTGAAATAGAAATGTTAATGAAAATAGTATCCCTATTTTCCAGTCTGGGGGATAATTAGCAGCTGACAGTCTTCAACAGAAATGTTTATCCAAGCTGCAAAATTACCTCTTAACATAAAGATATGAGATGTCCATTTCTCATCTGGATAGAGTCAACAAGCTAACTTGGATGGTTACTTACAATTACTAAGTTTGTAGGAACTAAGTGTGACAGAGAGTGCTGTGAGGTCCTCTGAAGAACTAGCTATTGTTTATCATGAAAACAGGTATGTAATGGCTTATATAAAGCTTGGCTATATACAAGGGAGTGAAATTCCTGTCTACAGTCTCTGAGTGGATTGCCAGTGATATGCGTCACATTCTGGTTCAATCTTAATAATAATAGTGTTTTCTTCCTCTACTACCTTTAAGTATTGACAGTTAGGAGAAGATTTTGTTTTTAATTACAATTCCCCAACGTAATCAAATGAAAAGCTTCAACCTCGCCTTTTGTCTACGCTCTTCACAGCTTAAGGTCAGCATACCAAAGAAACCTTGAATTTGATCTGAGATTACTAATTTACCTTGACCAATAAATTGGAGAAGGAGTGACATCTGGGATGTAAGTCTACAAACACTTAAAAATAAACACTTAGCATAAACACTATTCTAGGAACTCTGGCATCATTTAAGAAAATATCATGGACAGCAGCACTAGCTGAGCATCTGACTGACATCCAATACCAACTGCCAACCATATAATGATTACCTCACACTTCTAACTCAGACACTGTGGCCTTTGCTTCTCACTGAAATCACATGTGAATCCTTCTTTGGAGTCCACTCAACAACAGAATTGTGGGCAATGTCTCTTTAAATGTTTTGTGTTTGTTTTAGTCTCTAAAATTTGGGATGGTCTATTTCAGGTCAATAGATAGCCAGAATATTGCCAAAATTACAATATAACTTTCTTTTACCAAATATTTAAGGGATATATTATACCAATTCTTTCTGAATTCTTTCAGAAGACACAGCAGAGGAAATACTTCCTATCTCTTTCTATGAGATCAATATTGTCCTAACCTGAAAAACAAAGACATTACAAGAAAACAAAACTACAGACCAATATCTTTGATGAACATAGATGCAAAAACAGATCTTCAGCAAAACACTAGCAAATCAAACCCGAGAATGTATATTAAAAAATTATATACCACAACCAAGTTGAATCCCAAATACACAATTATGGTTCAGTATTATAATACTGATTAATGTAATTCATTACAACAACATTCTAAAAGAAAAATCACATTTATGTAGTAATAGTATATCAACAGATGTAGAACAACTATTTGACAAAATCCAACACCCATTTGTAATAAAAATTCTTAGTAAGCTAGGAAATCAGGGGAACTTTCTCAACTTGAATAAGAACATGTAAAAAAAAAAATACTACAGTTAATATCATACTTAAAGGTCAGTGAACAAATACTTATCACTAAAATAATGCAATAAGACAAGAAAAGAATAAATATACAATATATACATTGGTACCTTCAAAGATTAAATGGTTAGGTATAAATCTAAGAAATGAGGAAAACTATAAAACTCTAATGAAGGAAATCAAAGAAGAACTAAATAAACAGAGGGATATTCCACGTTCATGGACAGGAAGGCTCAATGTTGTCAAGATCTCAGAACTTTCCAACTTGCTCTACAGATTCAATGCAATTCCAATCAAAATCCTAGCAAGTTATTATGTTAATTTTGACAAACTGGTTCTAAAGTTTATATGGAAAGGGAAAGGACTCAGAATAGTCAACACAAACACTGAAGGAGAACAGTTAAGAGGATTGACACTGCCCAACTTTAAGACTTAAAGACTAATCAGAAAGCTGTATTAATCATGACAGTGTGGTGTTGGAAAATAAAAGACAGATCAATAGAATGGAATAAAGCCCAGGCACAGACATGCATTAATACCATCTGCTGATCTATGACAAATGAGCAAAGGCAATACAATGGAGCAAAGCCAGTCTTCTCAATAAATGCTGTGAGAAAAACTGAAAAAAAAGAAAAGAAAAGTAGACAGAGACCTTAGTGCCTTTACAAAAATTAACTCAAAATGGACTACAAACCTAAATTCAGCTTGCAAAACAATAAAATAACATAGGCGAATTCTAGATGACCTTGGCTTTGGTAATGGCTTTTTAGAAAACAACAAAGGCTCAATCCATGAAAAGAAGAATTGATAAACTGGACCTAATTTAACTTAATTTCTTTTTTTTCCTTTCTGTTAAACACACTGTTACAGGAATGAAAACAGAGAAAATATTCACAAAAGACACATCCAATAAAGGCTGCTACTCAAAATACAGAAAGAATTCTTAATACTCAACAAGAAAACAAAAAATCTAATAAAAAAAAAATTAGTCAAAGACCTTAACAGACCCCTCATTCAAGAAAATACACATATGAAATGATGTTCCCCATCATTTGTCATCAGTGTAATGCAAAATTAAAATACTGAGGTACCATGACACACCTATTAGAGTAGCCAACATCAGGAACACTGACAACACCAAACACTGGCAAGGATGTGGAAAAAACAGGGACATTCATTCATTGCTGATGAGAATGCACAATGTAAGCCACTTTGGAAGACAGTTTGGCAGTTTCTTACAAAACTAAACATACTCTTACCATTTAATCCATCAATCACACTCAACCAAAAGGAGTTGAAAACATGGGTCCACACAAAAATCTGCACACTTATAACAGTTTTATTTTCAATCGCCAATGTTTGGAACCAAACAAGATGTTCTTCAGTAAAAAAATAAACTGTGGTATAAAGAGAAATGATATTTTATTCAGTGCTGGAAAGAAATGAGTTATCAAGCCATGACACGACACTGAGGAACTTTAAATACATATTACTAAGTGAAATAAGCCTATCTGAGACAATTACATATTGTATGATTCCAACTGTATGACACTGGAAAAGGCAAACCTATGGAGACAGTAAGATTCATTCATGTTGGGGGAGCTCAGTTCAGTTCAGCTGCTCAGTCATGTCCGACTCTTTGTGACCCCATGGACTGCAGTACACCAGGCTTCCATGTCCTTCAACATCTCCCAGAGCTCACTCAAGCTCACGTCCAGTGAGTCAGTGATGCCATCCAACCATCATCCTCAGTTGTCCCCTTCTCCTCCTGCCTTCAATCTTTCCCAGCATCAGGGTCTTTTCCAATGAGTCAGTTCTTTGCATCAAGGTGGACAAAGTATTGGAGCTTCAGCTTCAGCATCAGTCCTTCTGAGGTAGTGTATACATAACAGTATTTTTAGGGTAGTAAAAATACAGTGTATTATACTATAATCACAGAATGTACAACAGCAAGAGTGAACTGTATTGTAAACTATGAACTTTGTTGATGATGGTGTTTCAATGTAGATTCATCTACTGTAACAAATGTATCACTCTGGTGAAGGCTGTTATTAATTGGGGAGATTTTTCATGTGTGGGACAAGGGGAAATATGAAATATCTCTGTATTTTTCTCTCAGTTTTGTTGTGAACCTAAAATTGCTATAAAAAACAGCCATAATATATATGTAGTGTAGCCATAAAATTCAGGAAATAATATTGATAACCATCCTACAATGCATCCTACAAATCATCCTACAATGATAATCATCCACCTGTAACACTGGAAACCTGGGTTCGAATCCTGGGTTGGGAAGAACTCCTGGAGGACAGCATGGCAACCCACTCCAATATGCTTGCCTGGAGAATCCCCATGGACAGAGGTGCCTGGAGTGCTACAGTCCATGGGGTCACAAAGAGCCAGACAAGACTGAGTGACTAAGCACAGCATCATCTAATCTATAAACTTCATTCAAATTTTAACTCCAATCTGGTAAAGAACTTTAGAGCAAAATCATCTGTCCAGGATCATACCTAATATTTATTTGTTGTGTGTTCTTCAGTCACCTTTGTGCATGTGAGCTCAGTCACTCAGTTATGTCTGATTCTTTGTGACCCCGTGGACTGTAGCCTGCCAGATTCCTCAGTCTATGAATTATCCCAGCAAGAATATTGGAGTAGGTTGCCATTTCCTTCTCCAGGGAATCTTCCTGACCCAGGGATCCAACCTGCATCTCCTGTGGCCCCTGCATTGGCAGGTGGTTTCTTTATCACTGAGCCACCTGGGAAGCCCTTGAAAGAAAAGCAAAAATGAAGTCACTCATTAGTGTTCTACTCTTTGCAACCCCATGGACTGTAGCCTGCCAGGCTCCTCTGTCCATGGGATTCTCCAGGCAAGAATACTGGAGCCATCTCCTTCTCCAGGGGATCTTCCTGACTGAGGGATCAAACCTGCGTCTGCAGGCAGACTCTTTACAGTCTGAGTCACCAGGTAAGTCATTAGTCACCTTTAATCTGTGACAACTCTTCGGTCTCTTCATATCTTTTATAATTTTAACATATTTTGAAGACATAAGCTTGCCATTTTGTAGAGTTTGTTAGTTTAGGTTTTCCTGATGTCTTCTTCTCCCTCTCCCTCTGCTTAGATTCTAGTTATGAATTTTCAGCTGAAGTATCAGAGTATTTTGTATTTATTATATCTTACCAGAACTTTTTTTTTTTCATTACATTTTATCAGGTGAAGCAAGATTTTGATATTTCCCATTACTGGTGATGCTCATTTTGGTCACATGGTTAAGGTGGTATCTGTCAGGTTTTCCCAGAGTAAGTTATTCATTTAAAGTCTATAATTATTGTGTTGTGAGGCAATGCTTTGAAATGAAAGTCTTATTTCCTATTATGCTTTTATTCAACAATTTTAGAAGCCATGATGATTTTTCTCTTGTCAAGTTTAACTATCTTGGTTGCCAAATGGTGATTCTTTAATTCCACCAGTCTCTAAACATTTTACTCATTCATTCATTCAATAGAGTACAGACTCATGAATCTTACTTTCTTCAGTAGATTTACATATTACATGTGCTGATACTCAAATTGTTCCATACTTGGCAACTATATATATCAGGCAAGCTTTCTTATATAGCATTTTAATATCTATACCACTCCTCAAGCACATATTTTCTGGACACATTATACACACATATCCACATATCTTTGCCAATTTATATTTTAGTTCTTTTTAAGGTTTTTACAGCCAAAATGTAAGTTCTTCAAAGCCAAAAATGTTTTTAATACATTTTTGTTTAGCCCAGATAAGTTCACATAGCGGTTTGCCTGCTTTGGCACTTAAACATGATAGCTGATTTATTGGCTTTACTTAACTGAAGTGTCTTTCCTGAAGCAGAGGGGAACAAAGCTCTAGCTCTACATTCAGCCTATTTTTAGCCTCACTTTTGATGCTGAATCCCACTACCACTAGTGCAGAGAAGCTGGGGAACAGGGAAAGATGTAGGTGATTGGTTTAAAAATATGTAATACTGTTCACCTATGTTCTCCTTTTTTTCTTTCCTTCTTTTTTTTTGATTCTTGAGGTGTTCATAATTTATTGAAACTAAACAAATAAGTTTAATTAAAATTATTGTAAATCTATTATAATACAAACTAATTAAAAAATAAAATTACCTTTATTCTTTGCTATATCTAGGGGTACTAAGATAAAACTGTTTTTATTTCTAAGGAGATATTACATTCATGGATGATAAAATCCTGGAGCCTCAGTTAGGCACAGAAAGTGCAAACCCTGATAAATACTTATTATCAAGCTTGTGTGGTTTCAGCGTGGTTTGCAGGCCAGCAACCTGATACCTCTTCCTGTCTGCTTGGGTGTGGGCCCTGGGATACCACTGATATATACTCATTAGAGGCAGCTTGCTCTCATGCTGTGCATATAGTCATATCCTGTTTTGTTTTGTTTCTTATCCTAGACCGAGGGCTACTTATACTTTGATCATTCATTTCTGCTGTTTTAACTGATGCAATTTATTTTATTTTATACTGTGAGGGCTAAAAATACACTCTTCTTCAAAATAATCAAGTCCACATTAGCACTCTGTGGCATCATGAAGACAGAACTCCTGCAGCATTTCGGTAGCCGTGTTTTTGTAGATGATGCCCATGTAGGTCTCCAAGATTCTGACCAGTGCAGATACCATCATTTTCTGCTTGTTTAGTAATAAGTCCTGTGTTCTGGGTACACTTTGATGAATGTCATCTGTACCAAGTCAATCTCTTTCCGTTAGGGAACTGACCAGTTCATTGTGTGGAAGAACAGGAGTGGTGGTGATCTTCTAGAGAGAGATTTCTAGAAGAGATGACATTTAAGCTGAGTCTCACCTAAAATGAGTGTGTGCTTGCCACATGCATGTGTTGGTGTCAAAAAGGACAGCCAGCTTGGGCAGACGGGCTGGGCATTTCAGACTTGAAGGATAATCAGAGGGCAAGATGTGCTGGAAACAGCAGCATCAGGATACACTCAGGAGAAAGAAGAAATGGTTTGATCATAATATTCTGTGTTAAAATTTTATTTGAATGTGATCCTTTAGAATACATTGGTGGTTTTCAAAATTAGGGTCTCAGACAGTCTACCATGTCACAGAAAAATAATGACAGTGTAATAGGTTTTATATAAATTTGGCTAAATACTTGAGTATTGAGAAGAGATGGTTCTGTTTGGTGTTCAGCGATCTTTTAGAAAATTATTCTTAGAGTGTGGGGTTTTGTTTATTTTAAAAGGTTGGCAGCCCTATGTGAGATAATGCAGATAGAGGATGGGAAGCAACAGAAGGAGAGTAAGCTGAAGTGATGCATTATTTGAACTCTAAATTTTCAGCCTATTCTTCTTCTCTATTGTGCTTATTACCAATTGTTTTGTCAGTCCCATAGACATCTCAACATCAGTACATTTTAAGTTTATAATTATCTCCCTTGATTCCATACTGCCTTGATATATGTTCACATAGCCAGAGGTAGCAGTCTCAATTCACCCTCAACTCCAGCACCCTGATTTCTACACGGACAGTTTGCCTAGTTCAAGATTAGCCTTGTTTCTCCCTTCATCTTTGCCTTCTTCCCCAGCAGTCCCTGTCAGGCCCCTCTGCTGCTTCACATCTTTCTCCATTTGCTGGGACGTTTTCCCATCCTCTCATCCTACTGAACACATGCTTCCAAGATTTCCTTTGTACTCACCTTTCTTCTGAGCATTCTTGGAGTCACTAGGGTAGAGTACCTTCTTTTTCTCCATGCTGTTTTATGCTCTGTGCATACTTCTATTAAAATGTGAGTCACAAGGGAAAGGTCCACCACTGTTTTATTCAGGATTCTAGTACTAAAATCATGTCTGACCTACAGTGGGTACTCAGTAAATAAGTTTCTTCTTTCACCAATGCTTTTTTGACTTCCAAAATATTTTTACTTGGAAACAAACACTTTATTTACTTTCAAGATATGTAGCATTTCATTTATATGTGGAATTTAAAAAAATAAAATAATTGGCAAATATAATAAAACAGGCACAAACTCACAGATACAGAAAACAATTAGTAGTTAACAGTGGGCAAGTGATGATAGGAGGGGCAAAATAAGGCAAGAAGACTAAGAAACATAAATTATTAGGTATTTTAAAAAAAAAGGTACAAGGATAGCACAGGAAATATAGCCAAATGCTTTATAATAGCTTTATATAGAGTATAATCATATAAAACAAATCACAATATACCTGAAACTAATAAAATATTTTAAGTCAATTATACTTCAAAATTCTTTTTTTTTTTTTTAATTTTAAAAAGAACAGGTACACAAAGGTTACCATAAAAAGCCAATTCATCACAGGAAAAAAAAAGTGTGACTGAGTACATAATTGAGGTCTATAAATTATAAATTATCACTATGTAGCACCTAAATTTGTACCAAATCTTAGATCAGAACAAGAGTCTCTTCTCCATCTCAGAGAATCTCTCCATTCAAAAGATATTCCAATGAGGTACATGAAATGAATTTATTCTTTCAACAAATATTTATCAATTCATGTACCTTCTTTTCTTTTCTGAGCACTGAGGTAGGACAAAGAGAATGAAAATGTAAATGTAAAAGTAGAAACTAGTGGTAAAAAGCACCCTAATTGCTAAAAAACTTTATTTGACTTTGGAATAATTTAGCCACTTAAAACCTGTGAGCTTCTTACTTCCCATCTACAGCTTTATAAATAAGAAAGTTTTACTGATCCTTTCCAGCTTCAAAATTCAATGAGCCAAAGGTTCTCCCAAATATTCTGTTTCATCTCTGAGTGAGACTGAGATATCAAGAATTAGAAAGAACACAGATTCATCAGGGATTTTAAGATTCAGAAATGGAAGTTGATGCGTCAGTCACAGGAAACAGACAAAGCCAGTCGTAGTATTTAAGGACTATGTGCTGTCTATGAGGTTCACATAAAGTTGTCAAAGTTGAATCATTAATAAAGGTCTTTCCTACAGATTATAACTAAATTTCCTCTTGGCAAGTTTTTAAACAAATTTTCTTTAATCCCTATGTGAGAAAAATATCATATTTATATTAATTTTCCAGAAAGGCTTGGTATTGTATATCATCAAGTAAGTTATATTTTACCCTTTTCAAATTTTATTCTTTCATATGAAATCAACACTAAATATAGTTTAAAGAAAGGAATTTTTTCCCAAAATAAAACTAAAAATCTCACAAGTTGTGAATGACAGGATAATTTTAAATATTTAAATCTATTAATGTTTTGAAGTTTGAAATACAGATAATAATATACTCTAGTCTTCTATCTGTCCTTAACTTCAAATTCAGATATATTTCTTAACCTAAACTAGGTGTTGACATTTATATTATATACAAAATTTACATGAATGCATATTTTTCCAACATATCTTTTGTTGATAATTAAAAGTATTTTTAAATTGCTAGTATTAACTTACAAAGAAAAAGGAGAAACATAATAAAATATTAAAAATACACTGTATACCTTATGACTACTATTTCATTAAAAATGTTAATATACAAAAGACAAGTGAAACCATTCCATAAAATACATTGCCCTGAGAAGAAAACATCCATTAGAAAATCATTGATTTTCTCTTCAAGTAACGAATAAAACAATTTCATTCTGTTCTATTCTACTTTTCTTGATTTTACTCCTAGAAAGATGATATTTTTCTTTTGGTACATATATCTCTCAAGTTATTCACTGGTGCAGTGTTGGACTTTCAAACTACAGCCAGTTGAACTGGGATTTCAAGTTGGTCTTTAACGTATATGATTAAATGTTTTCACCATTACAGATGAAAATTTTATATTACTGCTTGGCAACAAATATTTCTTTAAATTTTTTACTTTATATATTCAGAAATCAATAAATCAGTTAATATATTAATACATTAAGCAGACAAATGAATAAGCTTGGTGAACTATATTGGTAATCATGTGGGGCTTATTTATTTGATATATTTCTTGTTTTTTTCATATCTCACTTATATTTTTAATCTTTGTTATATATCCCTAATCCTTGATATTTTGTACATTCTATTTAGTTTCCAAAAATGATTTTTCTTTTCCTATCATGATGAGTTTTTACTACATAAATACCTTCTAATTTTACAAAAGTAGTTTTAACTGTTAGCATCTATATTCTTCTAAGAAAACAGCACTTTTTTTTAATCACAAAAGTAGAATTTTCTCAGAATAACAGTTTAAGTTCCTCTAATTTTTACAATATATTTCCTTTATTTTGAAAAATATTTAATAATTTAATATGTATTTTAGTCTGACCTCATCAGAGGGCAAATCTCAAAAGCAAATTCTATCATGTAATTTTTAAGTTCCTCAAGTATTTTTAACTCAGTATGCATCCCCACCCAACTAAGCCAGAGTATTAGAATTTCCTGAGAAAATTATTTTGCCTAAGTGCTAATTTTGGAAAAATGCTATTAAAGCAATATATATCAAATGGAAATATTAAAACATAGAATATCATATCAAGTGTCATCCCTCAGCAACTAGAAAATAATAAATATTATTCAGATTAATTTATAATTGAGAATCTCTTAAAATAAATTTAGAGTATAAAGTATATCTTGAAGCTGAGTTGAAAAAATAAGAATTCAGAAAATTATTATAAATATGGATGGAAAATTCACTAAATTTTGAATGGTAGTCTTGCACACTAATGCAATGGACAGTGGATCCTCTATTTGAACTAAACATGCATTTTTGCATTTTAATGCTGCAGTGGAGTTCCCCTAGCTCTTTACAGGACTTCAGTATTAACTCTCTCGATAAATTCCCTAGTCTTCTGGATGGTGAGATATATGGTACTTCAACAGCTTTCATGGTTGTGAGTCCACTCCCATCCCAATGGTGTTTTCTTCATTCCTTCTATTTCAGCCTTCATTTTCATAAAAGTATACATTATATACACACATAAAATATACATAATTTTATTTATATATATATATAAATACAAAATTTTTTCTACAAAATGTTTTATCTTTATAATTCATTTTTCGTCATATCTCATTTCTAAAATTTTGTAATCTTTATGTTTTTTTAAAATATTTTTTGGTAAATTCTTATTTTTCTTTGAGTATGTGTTTTGGGGACACATCACTCTGATGTGACTTCACTATGTTAGGGGAATTACTTATTAATAATTCTCATTTTCTTTTTGTTTCACACAACTTATATGAAATTCAACCACAGTTCTTTCCTATCACTCATGAGGTGAGATGAGCTCCCAAACAGGGATGATCTCATCACCACAGGGACACCTGGAAATGACTACAGACATTTTTGGTTATTATAACTGGTGGGTTGCCACTGACATCTACTGAGTAAGACTAAAAATATGGCTAAAAATTCTGCAATGCATAGGACAGTTTCCCTCAATAAACAACTGTCTGGTCCAAAATGTCAATGGTATGTCTGTAGATTGGGAAACTCTGGATCCACATTCTGATCAAGAAATAATCAAGATTCCAGAGAAGATAGCTCTAATATTGCTCCTTTTATTGTAATCATAAACTACTCAAAAATGGGTTTTCATAATTTTTGCAATTACTTTATCTTCTTCCCACATGTATTTTCATCTGTACATTTCTTTTGATTGCCCTTCATCTTCATTGTCTTTTCAATCTTAATTTTACTCCCAAGAGTCTGTTCTTAGTACAAGTAGTTATGTTAGGAATTACAATTTGCAAAGCCCCTTCCAGTCGGACCTGCTTTTATCAGATTGGCCTGCTAAGGTTTCCATAAGCATTTATGATCTTTCATTTTTGAGGTTAGGATCTATTGGAAAAAGCTGGCGTAAAAAACTAAGATCATGATGTCTGGTCTTATCACTTCACGGCAAACAGAAGAGGGAAAATTGGAAGCAGTGACAGATTTTATTTCTTGGGCTCCAAAATCACTACAAATGGTGACTGCAGCAGCCATGAAATCAAAAGATGTTTGTTCTTTGGAAGGAAAACTATGACAAACCTAGATATCATACTAAAAAGCAGAGACATCACTTTGCCAACAAATGTCCATATAGTCAAAGCTATGGTTTTTCCAGTAGTCATCTATGGATATGAGAGTTGAATCATAAAGAATGTTGAACACCGAAGAACTGGTGCTTTCGAACTGTGGTGCTGAAAAATACTCTTGAGAGTCCCCTGGACTACAAGATCAAACCAGTCAGTCCTAAAGGAAATCAACCCTTAATATTCATTGGAAGGATTGATGCTGAAGCTGAAGCTCCAATACTTTGGCCACCTGATGCAAAGAACTGACTCACTGGAAAATACTCTGATACTGGGGAAGATTGAAGGCAAAAGGAGAAGAGGGCAGCAGAGGACAAGATGGTTCGATGGTACCATCAATTCAATGAACATGAATCTGAGCATACTCCAGGAGAAGAGTCCAGGAGAAAGGAAAGGGAGCCTGGCGCACTGCAGTCCATGGGGTTGCAACAAGCTGGACATGACTTAGTGACTGCAAGGTCTCCAGTTATCAAGCCCATCAGAAGTCTCTACTTTCCTGCTACTTCCTCTTCACAGATGCTGATACATGATATACCACCTTGGTGCCCAATGTTTAACTCACATTTTCTTTTCTTAATATTGTCATGTATACATTCTCACTTAGTTTTCTTAGATGCTGTCCATGACAATTTTTAACCAATGATTCAATTTCTATATGAGCATCATTTTTCAATTATATGAATTCAAAATTCTTAAAATGATCTTGCTATTTCTTCTTGAAAATGCTTGACAATCTATACTTTGAAATTAGGTTGCTAGTTTAAATTTTTAAATTTACAGGCAACATCATGTTTCTATTTTTCTTTCAATGTCTTTTAATCTGTCCTTCATTTGTAGCTATGTCATTCTGTAGCTATGTCACTATGCCACTCTGTTTTCTTTTTCTATATATTAAATACATATTTATATATATATATATAATATATATATGTTAAATTTCTCAAAATAATTAACGTCAAAGAACCAGTAAACAATCCTGGTTTTATTTTTATCTTTTTTACCCCTCTATTTTCTTTCATTTGCTATGCTGGCCTTTCTAAATTATTAGGTTGGACCTTTTGTTCATCACCTCTTAGCTCTTTTATTCTCATTTATATGAACATAAATTTAAATTACTTCTTTTAAATAGTTCTTACTATTTAAAAGAATCCTACTAGTTTGAAAAGTTTTCATTAAATTTTAAGTTAATTTCCAAACTAATGTTATTATAGTTATAAAATTGTGATTTTGTATCCTTTCAATTAAGGGTCAGTTCTTGATTATTACATGCTTGAAAATAAGTTTATTTTATTGTGTAAGTATATATGTATATGTCTTTAGAGCAAGTTTATTACTTAAATATTTTTAAAATCCTTTGATCCTTACTAAGCTATTTATTCTACCAATGGTTCCAGAGAAAATTTTAAATTTCCACACATAAAGGTGGATTTGTCAATTTTTGTACTCTTTTGCAAAGTTTTGTCTTCCATAATTTGTGGTTATTTTTTATGCTTTTATAAAATTTTAAATTGTATTATGCTTTTTGGTGAAGTTTTAAATGTAGTTTCTTACTGTATTAAACTCTTTTCATTAAGCAGGCACTCTCTGTATCACTTTAAATGCCTTTATCCACAATATCTCTTTTTCTCATTATTAGTGTCTGCCTTGTATATATATATATATATTTCCATTCTTTAACTTATATTCTACCATCCATATGGGGAAATTCTAACATCTAAACTCCTTGCAGACTAAATTTCCTTTGTCCTGTTTATAGTAACTTGTTTCCCCATGTTTTTTTTAATATAAATTTATTTTAATTGGAGGTTAATTACTTTACAATATTGTATTGGTTTTGCCATACATCAACATGAATCCACCATGTGTGTCCATGTGCTCCCCATCCTGAACTCCCCTCTCACCTCCCACCCCGTACCATCCCTCTGGGTCGTCCCAGTGCTCCAGCCCCAAGCATCCTGTATCATGCATCAAACCTGGACTGGTGATTCGTTTCATATATGATATGAAATCACATTTGATGTTAATGTCAAGGATCATAGGGGCTTGAACAGATCTGTGTTTTTCTAGAGAGGATTTGCTCTAGCATTATTTAGGTGCATGTGCTTACTACCAACCTGAAACTAGTTTCTCAGATAGACCACTCAGGTAGAATAATATTAAACCTTACACCAGTGTGAATGCAGCATACAAATTACAGATTTCTAAAGGAATATTTCATTGCCACCATTTTTTTTTTATAGACCTGAGTTTGAAAAGGTTATCTCCCTTTCTCAGAGTGCCAAGATTTTTCTGCTCACTCTTTCACTGATGCTTTGTCCATTCAAGGTTCATACTGACAAAAAAGTCTCCACCATTAGTTCACCCAAGATCATTTCTTGTCTGTGTGAATATTAAAGCACAATCCTGAGGGTTTTGGCAAAGAACCTTACATCCACTAGGGTCTAAACATTATTTTTCCAGTTTGGAAACCTGATTCTGGTTTGCTTTTGATCTGTGACCATTTCACTTACTTTACTGCAAGTTTACCTAAAAGGGATGTGAGACTATGCCCAGAATTTTTGGTGTTCTACAGTTGGATACTTTGTCAGTTAACATAATTCATTCAAATTACTATGGAATTAATATTACCTAGAATGTCTTACCAGCCTCTTCCATTTATTAATTCTTCAGAGAATTTTTGGAAATACTTAACTATTTTTATCTTCCTCTGGATGATACTCTGCTGTACTTTGCATAGGACCTCACATATTAGAAATTTCTGAATCAGCCTTAGTGGAGATGCATCACAGCCTATTAGGGCATAAAGTTGCTTCACACTTCCAAAGGAGTCCATTTAAGTCTTTGCTATTTCCAAACCATCCACAATGCAATCCTATAGGAAATATTTCTATATGTTTCTAGGTATTCCTTATGAATGCACACCCTATTTGTCCATCTTCAGTTTTTTGGTTTTTTTTTCCTCCTTCTATCAGAACTCACTTTGGAATGCTTCACACTGTTACAGAGTTAATATACAATAATTTTAATAGCACCCTTGACCAAAGGATTTTTTCCTACCTGTTTGGATGAAGCTTTTCCTCACCTAAATCTAAATATCTTTATATCATCATATGTATTGGAATAGCAAGCACTAATTTAAAAGTCACACCATAAAAGAAGTCCACTTACATACTTGGCCCTCAAGAATACCTTTCAATAGTATATTGATTTACATCATTTAAAAAGTACTACTTCAGGTGAAGTAGTCCACTGGTGAAGCGTCCACTTGCCAATGCAGAGGACATGGGTTTGATCCCTGATCCGGGAAGATCCCACATGCCACGGGGCAACTAAGCCATGTGCCGTAACTACTGAGCCTGCGCTCTATAGCCCACAAGCAGCAACTACTGGAACCCGTGAACCCTGGTGCCCCTGCTCCACAACAAGAAAAGCCACCCCAATGAGGAGCCCACAAACTACAACTATAGTAGACCCCCCTCATGACAACTAGAGAAAAGCCCAGGCAGCAACAAAGATCCAGCACAGATGCAAATAAATAAATATTTTTTCAAAGTACTGCTTCTCATATATTCTATTGTTCTCACTTCCTACAACAGTTATTTTCCTAACTCCTTTCCACCCCTACTGCATACTTTCAGCAAATAAAAGTTAAGTCACTCAGTCATGTCCAACTCTTTGCGACCCCGTGGACTGTAGCCCACCAGGCTCCTCCATACATGGGATTCTCCAGGCAAGAATACTGGAGTGGGTTGCCATTTCCTTCTCCAGGGGATCTGCCTGACCCAGGGATTGAACCCAGGTCTCCCGCATTAGAGGCAGATGCTTTAACCTCTGAGCCACCAGTAAAAGTAACAAGCAAATGAAAACAACAAAAACACTGTCAAAAATCCCTTACTTTCTCAATGCCAAACTATAAACTGAAAAGAATCTACCTATATATTCTTAGTTTTAATAAATGGCTGTCTACTATCTTATTTGAGGCCAGAATAACATTCTGTCCTGAGGCTTCCATTATTTTTTCAGAAGAACTAAAATGCATTTCTTCTTTATTTATACCAAGATACTCTTTCATTTTGATTCCTCAGGTTAACTTTTTTTTCACATATAAGTTTTTGTTATTAAAAAATAAATAAATAAATTAACCTTCAATTAAAATAAATAAATTTATATTAAAAAGTAAAAATCCACACATATTCCAAAAAATAAAAATAAAACAATAAAATAGAAAATAAATTCACATATCCTTTCCCATACAGTCTTTCTGGCCTCCTCAAAACCTACTTCAGAGAGTTCATATTTTTCAATTCGTATTTCCTAGCTTCCTATTCAGTCCTCAAGCACTTTGATTTCCTCACCCATCTTTCCACAGGTATAGCTTGCTGTGATCATACTAAGCCAATGTTTTAATTCATACATTTTGTTAATCATTAAGTATGTATGGTATGCTAGTTGTTGGCGCTGCAAGATTATGCTAAAAAATTTTAGCATGAATTCATTGCTTTCATTAATACTACTTATTATAATTCAGAAAGACTCTGATTCTTATTTTTTTATTATTGTCTCAGTAATTTTTTTTTAGAAAATTTAGTATTTACAATGCTATTAAGCTAAGATATCCACTATGCACTTAAGACCTCCACTACAATAGTAGAGCTTCCAAAGATAATCCTGAGTGTAACTTCATGCCTTTTTCATGTCTTTTATCAAGTGGTCATTAAAATTATGTAATAATAACATAATTTCAGGCATATATATCTAAAATGCAAATTTTAGTATTATGATGTTTTACACTACCAGAATATGATACCGAGATCTCATACCTACTTTATGTTTCAAGTTAGTGCAGAGAATATCTTCTGCTTTATCCTTATTTGTTCTTAACATTTATCATACTTTCCCACCTGTAAAAATTAAAATCTGCATTATGAACTTTGTAGCTAAGAAATATTCCTGAAAAGGTGTTTTAACCTTTAGTACTAAATATTCAAAGCAGTCATGGATCTTTCATTTGATGTGCTATTACCCATTATACTTCTGTCACCTTCAATTCCTCAAAATGATGGGTAATGTGGACCAAGAAATATGTTAATTTTCAAATCTTTGGTCATTTTTTCAGTTTATAAAGTAAAATTATGTTAATATAAAAGTGAGATGACAATAATTTCTAAATACAGTAGTGAATTAATGTTTTTAGAGTTGATTTACAGTATCAATTACAATGAAGCAATATTTTAAGAAGCAAAGATGGAACTGAGCAAAGGTTAGCATTACTGGGTAATTTGATACCTTCACAGAAAATTCATTTAAGGAAGACTAAATATTTGTTTTTTAGGGTGTGGTTATTTGCTTTAGGATGTTTTCATTTTAAAATTTTGACAGAGCTTTGTAAACATGTACATTGCAACAAAATTGAAGAATTTTAAACAAAATGGTCAATACCAGTCTCTTTATGTCTGTCTTCCACTTTTAGTAAGCCAGGTATTTCAAGATCATGCAATTATTAACTCCAGAATTCTTGAGTGGCTACTGGCCCAATGAATCAGTATTGGCTGGCTATATAGTTTTTTAGAATAAGCCAGTTTTAGGAGCATTTTGAATTTTAAATAACTTTCCAAATAAGTTGGAGTCAGTTATATAAATTGTCTATGTAATATAGGATTTTTTAATACTTTTGTTGCCTCAATATTATATAACAGTTCTCTCAGAAGGGAACTACCATCAAAAGAGGAAGCAAAAATGAAAGAAAATGTAGAGAGGACTGGATTTTGATACGAAATGATTATAAATTGAGACTACTAAAAAATGAATTAATGTTATTTAATTTAGTGGTCTGGCTTCTCAGGTGGCTCAATGGTAAAGAACCTGCCTGCTAATGCAGGAGCCATTGGAGACACGGGTTACACAAGTAGGTCAGGAAGATCCCTTGGAGGAGGAAATGGAGACCTACTCCAGTATTCTTGCCTGGATAATCCCATGCACAGAGAAGCTTGAATGGGCTACAGTCCACAGGGTCACAAATAGTTGGACATGACTGAGAAAGAATGTAATTTAGTCGTCTATATACTCCACTAATTAGAGTAGAGTACAACTCTCTTGACTTGTTTCTTAATAGTATTTTGCTAAATTAAATCCTTATAAAAAGGGAGATTCTGAATGATCATGTATTTATTACCTTAAAATATTTTAGTCAAATTAAGGAGTATATGTAATTGGCTGGTTGATTTGAACTGTGCTGAGAAAGTGGGTAGTGAAAAGAACACTCTAAGCTTTAACTCTGCATTAGTGACCTAAAAATCCTCTCTTTGTGCCCTGAAAGAAATCCTTATTTCCTGCAACTGATGGGTAAAAATTTCTGAAAAACCAGTTCCAGAATATCATCCTGTAAGTGGCTGCATTACAACAGAAATTGAATTCTAATCCATAGCATATCTGCTGCTAAAGTGAAGTTACTGTTTAGGAAGGAATGGGATTCTAAAAAACTGGAATAGGATATTGAGTGGATCCTAATGAATCTGGGGCAGAAAACCTATCAATTCTGCTTAGTCTTCTTTACCAACAGAAGCAGCTATTATTCTTCCTCTGTCTGAGTGGGTTAGCCCTCTTTTGCCTGAAGAAACTAATTGCATCCTCTGTGGTAGTTTACCAGCAAGCTACTGCTGATTCCTTTCCATCTCTCTTTGCTTTTAGACTAAAAGTAGACTCAAATCCTATCAGGCCCCAGAGGGTAAGGTACAAAGTTAGACTCATAAGGAAGGGAACTACTCACCAAAGTAACTGAATTTTTTAAACTATTATGCAGAATAAAATCTGGGAATATGTATGGGACTCAGTCATAAATGTGTTGAATCATGATGAAAAGAATATAAAGTTGGGTCAGGCTGAATTTGATATTGGCCACTAAAGGGAGATTCTGGGTTTGATATTTAACTTGACACACTTTAAAGGGCAAACATAGCCTGTAATAAATGAAGTTAAAATGCTATTAATAAAAATTCTATAGTATAATGTTGAGGTGGGTATCCAGAGAGAAGGGATATTTTAATGTTAGGGTTACATAACATGTAGATCTGCTCAACTTCTCCTGGAGTGTCCAAAAGGACATATCTTTCACTTGACTATGAGAGATATATCTATAAGAGAAGCCCCAGCATCCTTGAAAAACTCTGTAACAGCTCTTGCTTGTAGACCAGACATTAGAGCCGGAAGTACTACCATCAAATTGTGGCCCATAAAATGTAATGGTAACAATGGGAGCCTTGATGGCAGTAGCCTAGTGACTATGATTAATTGCCATAAATAAGGTGGGCATGGTTACTCTAATGGACTACATACAGAACCAGGGCTGTAATCAGAACACTGATATACAGAGGCCTATGTTGTTGGCTGTTTTATCATGGTGTGTCTACAAGGCATCTCAGAAGCACATGAATTCTACAAATTTACTCCATAGTCTAGTCAGTAGGGACAGTGTTCCCCTTTCCCTTCCACAAGACATCACATTGGTCCACTACAATAGTGAGATTATGTTGATTGGACCTAGTAATCAGGAAGCACACTTAGTCTAGACATACTGCTAAGTCATTTTTGTGTAACGGGTGGGAAATAAATACAACAAAAACTCAGGGGCCGTTAACCAACCTCACAAAAGTTTCTAAAGGTCCAATGGTATGGACATGTCAAGTTCTCCCTTTTATAGTCATGAATAAATTGCTGTATCTGGCCCCTCCTACCAAAAAAAAAAAAAAGAGAGAGAGAGAGAAAAGAAAAACAACAGAACAAAACGGACTTGTGGGTCTCAGAATTTTGAGGCAATATAATCCTCATTCAGGACTGCTACTCTAGTGCATCTTCTGACTAAGCCAAAAAGCAGCTAGTTTTGAGTGGAGCCTGGAACAAAAGAAAACTCTGCAACAGCTACAAGTTGCCGTGTTAACAGAAGTTCCTTAAATGCCTGGAACAAAAAGTAAGAAAATACACACCTTTCTGTCCTAGCTGCTGCTGCTACTGCTAAGTCACTTCAGTCGTGTCTGACTCTGTGAGACCCCATAGAGGGCAGCCCACCAGGCTCCCCCGTCCCTGGGATTCTCCAGGCAAGAACACTGGAGTGGGTTGCCATTTCCTTCTGTCCTAGCAGATTGGCTCTACTAAGTTGTTCTGATGCTTTACAAGGCCGCTTACCGCTCCAGTCAGCAGCACGAAGTTTTCCGCCTTGAGCGGGAAGATCCGGCCGGATGAAAGCTCCCGAGTTCTCCCCCAGGTCTTGTCTGAGCATGCGCCTAGTCCTGGGTCTGTGCGTGGCTTTTAAACCCTTGTGTGCGGGCGATTTCTCATAACCTGCTTCACCGAAAGAAACACTATCTTCAGCTTTTTCCTCTCAGTTATTCAAGTTTCCTGTTTTCTTTGCCGGGAATCTTTGTCCCAGGTCGCAGAGAGGTTTTTCACTTGTCTTTCAATGTTTCGAGGACGCCCGCTACATAGAAACTTTTCTTCTCAAGAGAGTTCCAGTTTCGCTCTAAGAGAGCAGTTCTTCAGGCAACTTCTAGAAAAACTGATGCAGTTTCACGAGAAGGTCTGCTCTGCTCTTCGTGGAGCCTGGCCGCACGCTGGGAACCTGGGCTGCCTTTTTTCGAGACCGCTGGTGAGTCGGGGCATCCGGTGGCTTTTATTTGATATGGCGTTCACTTGGTTCCTGTAAACCTCCCACTGTTTTCCAGAGTTCCCACAAGTTGTTTGACACTTTTTGCTCATTCTCCTCCCCCTGTTTTTGTGGAAAAATGAGCCCCGAGAGTTACCTACACTGCCATTGTTGCTAATGCCATACCTCTCTTTTATACTGACTTTTGAAGTCAGGCAGTGAAAGTTCATTTTTTTTTTTAAGGCTGTTTTTTACGTTTTGTATCTTTTGCTTTACGTATCTTAGTAATATTTTGTAACTTTTGAAATATTCTGCTTAGACTTAATTACCATGAGCTTATAAAAGAGTGGACACAAACTTTTTCGGTAATTTTTTTTTTTAATTACCTCAAAATTTTGTGGTTTTGTGTGTGTCTCTTTTTCCACTTCTTTTGTCAACTATAATTCTAAGTATTTTTGTTACAATGCATATACTTAGTTTCTTAATTTAATTTTTTATGTTTTTTTTTAAGGGGTTATTTATTGCTGGTGTATGGAAATACATTTGGTTTTTGTATGTTGATCTTTATTCTGAGTCTTTATTTAGCTCATTAGTTTTCATAGATTTTTTTTGTGTGTGTGTAATTCTTAAGATTTTCTTTATCCATGTTCATACTATCTGTTAATAAAACAGTTTTAAACGTGGACTTTTTTTTTTTTTTTTAATCTTGCCTCATTGGCTACTTGCTCTGGCTAGAACCTCATGTATCGTCCTGAATAGAAGTGGTGATGGAAGACATTTTGTCATGTTCCTGATTTTAGGAAGAAAAAGTCATTCTTTCACTATTTTAGTTTGTTGAGACATTTTTGAGATATTTTCCCAGAAAAATAGATTTTTTCTTGAGCCATTTCCTTATTAATTACAAGTGGCATATTTTCATGTGTCTGATGATTGTTTAAAAAAGAACAATAAACACTCTTTTGTTCTATCACCAGCCAAAAATAATTGACATATTTGCATTTAGAGACTGTGGATATTAAAAAGGTACTTATTAGTTATTAACAGGAGTGTCAATTTAATTACCAAGAAATATAAGTAATTATCCATTTATTCTAAAGCTCATGAGTTACTTGAATTATCAGATTTTATGTATTTAATAAGCCTGAATAATAAACCATCTACTGTTATTTTTCACCAAGCCTCTTTTCATATTCTCTTAGAGTTAGGTCCACTCAGATATAATCTTTATAGATTAATATGTTGCTCTTTGCCTGCATAGTGTCAAATATGCAAGTAAAAATTATTGTAAAAGAAATAAGTTTTAATGTTAGTTATTTCTGAGTGGATAGACAATCATATATCAAATGACTAGGAGGGAATACACTAAAATGTTAACTATAGTTATACATCAGTGTTGGATTATGATTTATTTTGGTATTTTATATGCATATTTTCAATTTTATTTTTGAAATATTTTAATATTTAAATAGGTTAAGTAATTCAACTTGATTTTAGCAAAGAATAACACCTTAGATCTTGTCCCCAGGCTATCATTATTACATGGATAATTTTTTTCACAGATTTTACACATTTTTTTAAAGTTGTCTTCCTTTTAGTCATCTTAATGTCTTCGGAATATCAAGTGATAGGAGCAGATAAAAAGGGATAAGTGTGAAATGTATCATAAGAGAGAGATGGCACCCAGGAGAATTCTAGGTGGTGTGTAAACAAGCATAGGAAAAATCGAACATTTAACTTAACCTTATTTGGTATTTGTATTGTAGTGCTATTTTCCCATAGACCTTGAGTATTTTATGCAATTTGGGTGTAACATAAATACATCTATATTTTTTAAATAGTTTATAAGAGACATCATGTGAAAATTGTATGTTCCATATTTGAATTAGTACTAGGCAGGGAATGAGACTTGGCAACAGTGAGTAAGGGAAGAGTAGAACTGGAACCAGGGGGTAACATGAAATCATAAGCCATAGTATTTTTCAGCATACTGTAAAGTGTATTGAACTTCCACAAGATTAAGGAGATATTTAAATCACCTATAATTTTAGTGATTCATGGATCCATCTGGATTAAAGTTGGGTCTCTTCACACATGAAGTTATTTGAACTGTGTTATAACAGTCCAAACCAGCCAACCTCTCTTTGTATTGTGCTTGTGATTTATTTGCACAATTTTCAAAGTTTGGAATATTTTGAGTCTCTCTGAATTATTCACCATCTGCTTGTCTCCTTTGAGTGCAGAAGTCACCATTTGCTCTGTTGTTGCTCAGGAGCCAGTTTGCTTGTATGATACTCCAAGGTTTACTGTGCATCTGCACTATTGCATATTAGAGTTCAGAAAAATATGTCTCTGAAGCTTAGTTTATATATTCAACCAAATGCAATTATTTGGAAAATACAGAATGATCTCTGTACTAAAATTGATCTGCTCTAATCTAGAGAGAGTTAATATATTCAGTGATCAATTCCATGCAAGGCGTGTAAATTTTACATAGACTAACACTAACAGATTGCAAGGAATCTAATGAGTGAGTTTCTGTGTCTTCTAGGACCTATACAAATATGCAACCATAATAAATTAGAAGAGCTGGAAAAAAGAAAAAAAAGGTACACACACTCTTCATATGGTAATTACCCAAGTGGAGATTATATTAATAGGTGTTTTACTCAATTTCTAAAATAAATTCACACATTTTTTACCTTAAGAATGGTAACATACCTGGAATATTGCCTGAATATAAAATCATTGTACAGGTGTTTTCACTACAGTGAGGGATGTTGAGAGAGAATATTCAATTCAATAATTCAGGAAGTTTCAAAAGGTATTACGTAACCTAGAGTTGGCAGTTATGCATAATTTTCATATGCAGTTGCATAAAACTTCCTAATTCTAGGCATCAACTCAAATTCCGAGAACTTATAATTTGATTTTTATTGAAACCAGCACCTTGGTAATAATATATGGTACAGCAATATATCTGAGTAACATTTATACGTGAGATATCAACATGATTAAAAATATTAACAAGAAGTCTGAATTTCCTTCTCCTGAAAGGCATAGAATAAAAGTACATTATTTAACTTGTTGGTCTACTCTTTTCCAAATGTTCACAAAATAATGCAAATATAATCCTCCAAAGAGAAACGAAGTGCTGTTTTCAATATCAATAAAAGAGATGCAGTAATTGAACATTAAATGTTGCTGCTAGAATTTATGTCTAGGTTGAGCGGTTAAGCAAATTGCGATCTGTTATAAAAGATAGCTGTGATTGCTATCTATATGAGCCATATTGCCCCATTTGCACAATGTTGAAAATTCAGTAGTACTGGACTTTTCAGTGTCTACTTTGTGTAACTGTCAGGGTGAGGGGCCAGGATCTTAGACGGTGCATTTTAAGATGTTGCTAATTCTGGACACCAAATCCTCCAAAAATTTCAGTTTTACTATTTTTATCATTTGTGGTATTGAATGCTCTTACTTGTTTTCCAGTATTCTGGGTTTTAAGTTTTCAAGACAAATTTATTATATCACTCATACAGCCTACAGTCCTCCCATGGAATAAGGATAGAATATATAACCAAAGCTGTTACAAACTCCAGTGTTGTTGCAAATTTCTAGATGGCAGTTAAATGTTCCAGTTAGACTAAAGTGATCTCTTAAAATGGTGCAAACTGACAAAAATACTCTGATTTATACATTGCCTCACTTTATTTCTAGTATCCTGTTTCTCTTTATGGCATGGAAGAAGATGGGTAAGCCAGCGTATTTTTTTATTCTTTAAAATGGAAATAAAAATAGTAAAATAGACTACAACCCTGCTTTTCAACAGTTTAACTTGACTTTAAAGACACACAACACCCCTTATATGGGTTAGCTGACTTCCAAAGACAATGTGAAACCTATCCACCATTCCCTTCACTGTCTACCATGAGAAGAGGAAATTCTGCTCTCCTTGAATCTGAACTACTTGTGATGGTTTCTGACCCAGTCATTAAAAAGACCTAGCAGCCTAAGGTCTCCATCATAGAGTCCTAAGCTGCCAAGAAGTCCAAGTTGTCCTGCTAGAAAAAGCATATGATGAGGTCTTGGAAGATTAGCTACAACAGAGAGAGACCAAAAAGAATAGTACAGAAGCAACATACAGCCCAGCCACTATCTGATTATACCTGCTTAAGAGAACTCAAGCCAGACAGATAGAACAATCTATACTAGCTTATTCTGGCCAACCCACAGAATCATAGAATAGAGTAAAATGGTTGTTGAATGAACCACCAAATTTAAAGTTACCTGTTACTTGACAATATTGAAGTGAAATAACATATTGCTATCACACACACACATACACAAAAAATCTTACAGTGTGTGTCATTCATTTGAGGATAACATGGTGGGTAGAAACTGGAAGCTCCTTGATAAGATTTAGGATTGAAGGAAAGAAGGAAATTATTTGAGCTGAAAAGAAAGGGGCCTAAGTTATAGTAAACAAAGCAGTCAATGAAGGGATCATGAAAGATGAAAGGAAATCTAAAAAACTTGTTGATCTGGTTAATGAGATATCGAGGCAGAATGTTAAGAATGTAAGCTGTTTTATGGTTTTGTTTCGTTTAAAACAAAAATCTGTTGATGATAAAGTATAGGAGAAGCCAGATGAGCTAAAAAGGAACTTCTCAATTTGTCAAGATAACTGAGAGGAAACATAAAGAAGCAAGGATGTTCTGACTTCAAAAATAAAACTTTGTATTCATTTCAGTTTTTATAGAAGACCAAAAAGAATGGAAATAGGCAATAGACTCAGAGCAAAGGTCAAATCTAGGCCATTGCCGGTAAAACTCAACCTTGAGATAAATTTTAAATCAAGGATTACTGTAAACCTCTGTTAAACATCAAAACAAATGTTATTTCTAAACATTTTCCCCTAGATATAAAAGTCTCTTGATCAAAAATACGATTTCTAAGTACCTTAAGGATGCTTTACCCCAATAGCCTCACAGGAGAAAATGGTGGCGAAGGTTTCACTTTTGGAAGAAATGAATGGTATTTTTAATCTAAATAATTTTATTGTAATTTGACACTTGTTGTTAAAGGAATTATACCACCTTATACTGAAAGGAATAAATGAAGTTCATAATGGCAAAAGTTGCCCTGGGACCAAATCTATAAGCAGGATGCAGGCTGAAGTTAATGAGCTGCAACTTGCCTCATTTCTTAGACAAAAGTGAAGTTAACTCTGAGGACAAAGTAAGGGCTGGAGATTGGAGCCAACATCTGTGGGGAGCCACTTCAAAGGAAGTGGAAGTTCTAATCAAGGAAATATATATATGTATCCAAATGGCTTTGGGATGCTTATTCCTCTCTTTCTCCTACTTTCTGCTTACATCCAGAGTGAGAGCCTGCTATGGATTATTTGTCCCATTCACTGTTGTGTGTTGAGTGAATGGAGTACAGAAAACCTGTCCCTATTTCAAAGTCCCTAGCTCAAAAATGTCAGTATCCAAGGAGGTAAAACAAATCACACCAGAGGACCCTCATCTACACTGTTCCTGTTTTAAAGTAGGGATTTCTAGAGTTGAAGCTGATACTGTAAAGGGACGATACTTTTGGGGGTCTAGGGGCTTCCCAGGTGGCTCAGTGGTAAAGAGTAGGCCTACCAGTGCAGGAGACACAGGAGACACGGGTTCAATCCCTGGGTCAGGAAAATCCCTTGAAGGAGGAAATTGCAACCTACTCCAGCATTCTTGCCTGGAGAATCCCATGGACGGAGAACCATGGTGGGCTACAGTCCATGAGATCACAAAGAGTTCAACATGACTGAGCACTCACACATGCACACACACAAGGGAATGGGTATACTTGGCACATGGAAGGAAATAAATTGTTAAGTCCTAGAGGTGGATGGTTTCAAAATGTCTGACCCTCACAATAGGCAGATGATATTCTATAAATTGGGAGGTGGGACTTAATGTCTTTCCACTTGAATTCAGGCTAGAATTGTGACTAATTTGATAAATAGAATGGAGAGGAAGTGGCATTCTGAAAGTTCTTAGCCCAGGCATTAAGAAGAGCATCAAGTCAGAATAGAATAAAATATTTGCAGACGATGTGACCTGCAAGAGACTAGTCTCCAAAATTTACAAATATCTCAAGCTGCTTTATATCATCAAAACGAACAACCCAATCAGAAGATGGTAGAAGACCTATATAGACATTTCTGCAAAGAAGACCCACAAATGGCCAAGAGACACATGAAGAGATGGTCAACATTGCTAATTACTAGAGAAATGGAAATGAAAAGTACAATGAGATAACACCTCACATCAGTCAGTATGCTGCTGCTGCTGCTAAGTCACTTCAGTCGTGTCCAACTCTGTGCAGTCCCATAGACGGCAGCCCACTAGGCTCCTCTGTCCCTGGGATTCTCCAGTCAAGAATACTAGAGCGGGTTGCCATTTCCTTTTCCAATGCATGAAAGTGAAAGTGAAGTTGCTCAGTCGTGCCGGACTCTTAGTGACCCCATGGACTGCAGCCTACCAGGCTCCTCCATCCATGGGAGTTTCCAGGCAAGAGTACTGGAGTGGGTTGCCATAGTATGGCTGTTATCAAAAAATCCACAAACAATAAATGCTGAAGAGAGAGAGTGGAGAGAATGGAGCTCTCCTTCACTGTTGGTGAGAATGTAAATTAGTAGAACTACTGTGGAGAACAGTATGGAGGTTCCTTACAAAACTAGAGAGCTGCCAGATAATCTAGCAATCTCACTCGTGGGCATATATCTGGAGAAATACATGGTCCAAAAGGATACATGCACCCCAGTGTTCATTGCAGCATTGTTTACAGTAGCCAAGACATGGAAGCAACCTAAATGTCCATTGAAAGAGGAATGGATAAAGAGGTGGTACATACATACAATGGAATATTACTCAGCCATTAAAAAGAATGAAACAGTGCTATCTGCAGCAACGTGGATGGACCTAGAGATTGTCATACTGAGAGAAGTCAAAGAAAGGAATACCACATGATACTGCTTAAATGCAGAATCTAAAAAAGAAAATGATACAAATCAACTTATTTACAAAACAGAAACAGACTCAACAGACCTAGAAAATGAAATTGTGGTTATTAGGGGGTGAAGGGTGTGGGTGAGGAGTAGTTAGAGAGTTTGGGATTGACATGTACATACTGCTGTATTTAAAATAAATGACCAACAAAGTAAAAAAAAAAAGGAGTACAGGGAAGGTCTCCAACCATCCCCACCCCACAAAAAATATATATATTATTAAGGTAGCTTCCTCTTCTATACTCTTGTGGCTGCAAGACATCAGGCGGGAAATTCAGGCTACTCATGTAGAGAGGTCCTGGATGATGAGGTATCACCTAGAGAGAAAAGCCACTTGGAGAAGTACAAGATTATAATTAACCAGCTTCAGCTTTAATCCCAGTTCCCATTTGAGATACTGCAACCACTTGAGATACCTGAAGCAAGATAAGTGACTCAATCAGCTGAGCCCCATTTGGATTGTAACATAACAAAATGGTGGTTTGTTTAAGCTAGATATTGACAACCATTTTTGCAAAGGGTCATATATTAAATGTTTTAGGACTTGTGGTCCACATATGGTCCCTGGCCTTACAAACCTTTAAAAGTATGAAAATCATGCTTAACTTGCAGGTTTACAACAAAGGCCACAGGCTGTGGGTATTTTCTCAGCACATATTTTAAGCCATTACATCTTAGGCTTGTTTGTTATGGTGCAGGATGTAACCAAAATTATTTATAACCATAGTTAAATCATAAGAGGGAAATTTAACAGCACATTTAAGAAGTTAATACATGCTAGATAGAACAATATACTTTTGTTACATTTTTAAAACAAAATACACTCATACCTAGAAGGTAATATTCTTTGATTTGATTTCTTAAACAGTAACACAAAAGATAAAAGTATGTTAAAAAGTAAATAACCACTATTTCTGGGAATAAAAAGTAACATTACAATTTTAGTTTGAATATATTCTAGTTGATCGAATAGATTGAGTCTCTGAATTCTAACTTGCTGCCTATAAATTGTAAGGTAATTAGCCTCCAATTAAATAAATTTATATTAAAATATAAAAATAAAATAAATTTCAAAACAATTAGTTCTTTACCAAAAGCACATGTTTCATTTTACCTGGCCAAAATCCATCGTATTAACTGACAAGAACTGTCTAACCCACATGTATACCAATATTTGTATTTAAGACCCTGTGACTCCTTATTTGTCTTGTTATAAAACAAATATTTTAGTTTCTACTGTGGGATATAGCAGTTGTTTAGTTCCTGTGTGGGGAAAAATAAAATGTTTACAACATGTACTTTGATGGAGAATGATCATCTGAAGGAAATAAAAGTAAATGGTAAACAATTTTTACCTTGTGTTTATGTTCACATGGTCATTTTTGTAGAGTAACTACTCAGAATATTTGGCAATTGACTGAAAATAAGGTAAGACATAATTAGGTGTCAAGTGGTTGTTATGATTGGAAGTTTAGAAGAAGGGTATTTATTGCTAAACTTTTTAAAAGTTGATTTGTTACTCATCTTCTGTATTTGTTATTTTTGGTATAGATTTAAATATTCCAAAAAATTGAAATCTTTCATTTGTTGTGCATCAGTTATTCAGATTTTTTATTGCATGGAAAAAATGGATAAATTATCTAGTAATCAAAGAAAAAATATATATAGTAGAATAAAATGAAAATTTGGATGCTTGCTTCTTGGAGGGAATGTACAGAAAATTTAGAATATATTTAACGTAAGTGAAATTCAGAATTAAGATTAGTAGTTTTATTCTTTATAATGATGTGTGTTAATTGATGGACAACTAAAGAAAACTCATTTTACAAGTCTTCACTTTTTTTACTCATTTTACTTTGCTTCACTTTGAAGCAAAATAACTTTGCTTCAAAGTTATTTCTTAAGTATGCAGTCACAAAGCGATTTCATTTTCCTCTTATAAATAGCATACAATATACCAGACATTTTTGTTCATCATTGTTGCATAATAGTTTGCATTGTTATAGCCCTATAGCATCAATTTCAATCTGGACCCTACCTGATAAACATGCCAAATTGTAGATGATCCTTTCCCTACATTCTCTTGCCCATACAAAAGTACAGCATGCCAAATTACTATTAGATTTTAAAACTTTGTAAGGAGAATAAATGTGCAGCCCTTGAGATTTTCATAAAAACGCACAAAACACTTCAAAACACCTACTCTAGCCACTGTAAAATTTATGATCCCAGTTACGTTTATTAGACAATATGAAGGAAATGTCCTTTCCTGTTTTTCACAGGGAAAGAAGATAAAACTATTATTATAACTAACAAAAAGGCAAAGAAAATGCATGTATTGTTTGATCTACATTTAGAATGCTTATTAGCCACAGTTTTCCACATTTGTGCTTCTCTAGCATAATCCACATCTTGATCAAACTGTCAGATTCATTTATTTTTAGTTTGTACATTCTGACTAGTAAAATTTGAGAGTTATAATCAAGACAGCAAATTACTTTGTCTCAATTCTGAGAAAAAGAGTATCACTGATTCCTTTACCTAACTTTTCGATTCCAAGATTTCCCACATCACCTTCGACAGACTTCAATGTGATATTCCTCAGATACTCATCTGGTGCTAATAAACATTTCTCATGGAACACCCAACGTCACACATCTCTCTCTTTTAATCAGGTCATTGTTTATTAGTTCCAGCCCATGTGAACCAGACTGTATTGTAAGAATTAAGTTTTATTATTTAGAATTCAGTACTTCCTCTGAGCAGACTTCTTTTTATCCATCTGCACAAGATACTTCATTATGTTTCCATTGTTTTTTTCTTTTTGTTTGTTCTTCCTGTTTCAGGAATTCCATGTAATTCCCCTTGTTAGAATTGTTGATACATTTCTTGAGTAGAAAGAACTGTAGCAACATTTCTGAGAAAAGAAAGCCCACTTAAAAAAAAAAAAAACTGACATTGATTTCACTAATTGCATGTTTTATGGTAATAAAACAATATAGACATTTTCAAATAATATTTTTAAAACTATTATTTATTTTAAACTATTATTCATTTACCAAGTACAAGTGCCTTAAGAAAAATTTCATTGTAATTCACTTGTATCTTTCATGTTGCCAGTAAAAAACTGAGCATACATAGTACTTAATACATATTTGTGAATTAATCAATAAAATCATGTTTTTATACTTTAACCTACATCATTTGCACTTACATATATGTAAGAGTAAGCTTTCAGTACCTAATCTTTATTTTTTTTTTTGCATATTCTGGCCTTTCTCTTTGAATTCTGAAACCATTGTTTAAGGTTTGAACAAAATAAGCACTTTTAACAAATAAAGTATGAATAACCAAAGTTATTTCTCCACTGTCAGGGAATCTTCTACATGAAAAGTAAAACACTAATCAAAATTATTATCATCAGCACATGTAATTATAATTTTTTTCTGAAATAAAAACATAACTTTAACCAATATGAAACAAGAGTTAATATATTTGATATATTTATAGCTTGCAAATCTAAATGAGAAAAAAGTTAAAATACAATCCAGATGCTTAAAGGACATCAACATAAGACTAAAAATACACATGGATAATAAAATATGAATGCAAATATAAACAAATTTAAAAAGCATTAAGTGTAAGGTAGCAGTTTTCACCCATCAGATTGACATTTTTTAATGATAATCAATGCTTTTGAAAGTAAGGCAGTATGTAAGACATTCAAAGCCAATCAGAGTTGTGTAAATTGATGACATTTATGAAAATATTTAAATATCCCATGTACTTTAGTATTCCCATAGTAAGTAATCCTTGGGAATCTATCTGATGAGAAGAAGATTTTAAAATGTTAACCAATCCTATATATGCCAAAGAATTTATGCAAATATCAAACACTTAAGAATAACTGAAGTTTCAAACCATAGCAAAATAGTAAATAAACCACCTCTTCCACCCTGAGATAGTTACACCTCTCCCACATGCTTGCTAGAATATGCAGCTACAACTTCATGTTGGCCACTTTTGAATTAAAGCCTCATTGGGTTGCTTTGAACTGGCAGTATCTAAGAATGGTGCATGCACACCAGAAGGATAATAATCTGGAACTGTTTATTGTCTAGTTTTTACCTTAGGAAGCCCAGGCCGACAATGTGGAAAATTACTGAGTTATAGAGTGCTTGCCCTACAATGTCAGAGACAATATGTATTCACTGTAAATGTCTTCTTTCTATGTTATTTATATAAATGTGTACTGTTTAATACATGTGGAAAATGCCAGTTCTTCCTTTGGTAGTCACCATTCTCCTTTTACAATGAACTTAAGCAAATAGGTTTTTATTGACTTGTTATGCAAGTTAAGCATTGCAGAACATCTTTTATATAATTTGATTTATTATTTTGATGGCAAAACTTTCTCAATCTCCCAAGTTTTAGCAAAAGTAGCATAATTTGAACCATAGTTACAGTAAGTATATACAAAACTTGGTTATGTATACATAAATCCTGTCTGCACCATTTATTAGCTATATGCTTTGAGTAGTGATATTACTATTTAATTGTTTCTTCATCTATAAAATTATAGTAAATAATAATGTTGTGAGGACTGATTCACTTGATGTATATAAAGAATTTAGAACAATGCCTGGCAGAGAGTATATAAATGTTATTAACCCAGTACCTTTCACGAAAATACAGATTGCTTGCTACACACTTTTTTCTTTTTCATGTGTGGAACTTTTACTCAAACAGGCATACAGAGAGCTATGATTTGACTAGCTTTATTGTCTCTCTGTGTATTATACAGTGTCTACCTGCATACACATTTCTTTCAATACTATTTTGCAGAAGTGGGAGTTACTTCCTTCTGTTTATCAGCTATTTATTTCTAACTACAACACACACACACACACACACACACACACTTTTTGTATGCTTACCAGAGGAAAATCATAGTGTTCCCAGTTTTAGGATGTTGCAGAGACAAATATACATGAAACTTTATTTCAAATGTTACATATATTCAAACAAGAGTATAAATTGCTTTTATATGAAATGTATAGGTTAAAATCATAGCAGGACGATGTTGTTTCAGCTTTTTCACCTGAGGGTATTAGTGAAAATTCACTAAAAGGAAAAAGAAAGAATGCAACACCATATACCATTGCTGTTATAGGACTTGTTAAAGGTTCTTGAGGGTAAAATTTGGAGATTCACTCCTTCCACATTTTTGCATGCTCAAACACTGCTTATACTTGCAGATTCGGTGGTCTTCTATCCATCTTGATGTACTAAAATCCTGCCTTGATAGAATGCTCTGACAGGCATAAATTGATATTATGTGTTTCCTGGCAATATGTTTTCTATGTCTTGATGGTCATAGAAGTACCTGATCCTAAGAAAATTATGCTAAATCCTGCTCAAATCTTCCTATGGAAGACAATCTCCTTCAATATCATAAGCTTCTCTGTTGAAATGCTTTGAAAAGTAAAATGTTCCTGTTATATGGCTTTTTAGTATTACAGACTTCCTAATATCTTTTCTCATTGATCACTTTGCATAAGCCAAACTTAAAACTCAGGATTTTAAACCCATCCATTAACTTGCACGAATTACACTCACTGCCATAACTATTATTCATTCATGGCACCTCACACTGACATAGTATTTTACCCTACAACCAAGAATGCTCTTAATACCTCATAATAGTTACTTTCTACAGTAGCATAGTATTAGCTTTAAGGTCTTCATCTGAAGACAGTATATAAAGTGACCTGAATGTGATTCTGTTTAATATATCATCAGGGACCTGTACAGTAGTTTTAAGATGACAAATAGTAACTATGTAGTTATATACCAAACATTTCCTTTTGTAAAATTTGCTGTTTCTTCAAAAGTAGCTATAGCCTATCCCATCATTATCCTGTTTAATGAATTCTTTAAATTTTTCTGAAAATCAGATTCCTGTTATAATTAATTTTCTTGATGGCTTATAATTAAAATTATTTTTTAAATGCCAGTTTAGCATGTAGAAAACATTGGCAAACCGTATAAGCTCATTCTGAACAAGTTATTTTATTGGTTTCAGTATTTATGTTTGAATCTGTTATGGTCCAACCAGGAGACAGAAACCACATAACAGTTGTTTTAACAGACATTTATCATAAAAGTTAGTTCTTAAAGTACTAAAAAGGCTTTATCAATTATATACTAATATGTAACCAATTACTCCTTTACCTAATGACTTAAAACAATCATGATTTATTTTTTCTCATGATTCTGTTGGTTTCCAGGGATCATCTGGTCTGTTCTTCTATTCCAAATGGTCCAACTTAGATAATTCATACAACTTCATATATCTGGGAGCACAGCTTGAGCTAATCAATCCTAACAGCTCAGAATGTCTCTGACATCTCAGGGTAGCTGAAATGTCAGGGTCTGCTTCTCTCAAAACAGCGTAGTTGTACTTCTTACATGGTAGTGCAAAACTTCAAATGAGCAAGTATAAAGTCGCCAGGCTTCATTCCTGTCCCATGCTATTGGTCAAGGCATGTTGCAGTGCCAACTCATCCAGCAGGAGGGGAAGTAAACTCTACCTAATGGGAAGAATTGCCAAAAGGTACAAGGATGGGAGAATAGTTCACAATTATCATTGAAGACAAGGCATTAAAAAGAAATATGAAGTACATGGAGGTTGTCTGGTGGGACAAAGAGAAGATGGGGATAATTAAAACTTAAAAGATTAGAGCAGAAGCAACATAAGGCTAGAACTCAGACACCTAATAAGAAGGTACCACTCAGCTGGTACTGTCTTCTCAAAGCCAGCAGAGGGACCCATGGATGGGACCAAACATTTTATATATTAACACATCAACTCTTAATCTCATTCAGTCTTCCATGAATGCTGGCATCTCTGAAAGTATATGATAAGGATGGTTTTATTGACGTTTTAAGAAAAGGAATCACATTCTTACTGGAACAAATTGTCCACTGTGTGTCACAGTTGTGAATCAAAATAGAAAGCAAATAGAGAAAAGTCAATGGGTAGAAAACAGAGAGTCTATTCTCCCTCTAGCTTTTTCTCTTCCCTTTTGTACCCATTCTATATGAGCCTGACCAAATGGGAGCAGAAATGTGGCTTATGGATTCTTTGCACCGGCAATATAAAAGTCAGAGTACTTCAGTGGATAATTAAAGGTGAAACGTCATAAATTAATTTGCTATGAAGTTTTAAAGCTAATAAAAGACACACTCCCTGATGTTGACTTTTGTAATCTCGCCAATGTTTAGTGACCCTTACCTAAATATATTATTAAAAAGTTGCATGATTTTCCTGTGCTAAAAAATGTATTAAGTCCTATGAGTCTCACAAGTCTGAAGGCAATATCAAAATTAAGTTCAGTGATCACATTATTTTAATAAATTCATAAGACTCCAAGGATGGCTACTTATAAAGATGTATTTGTGTATTTAAAGTCTATATATTTTTGTTTTTTTCTTATCAGTATCATTAATTTATACCATGGATATGTAATGCACCAACATGAAGAGTTCAATTCTACCACAGAATTATGAGAAATATTTTACTTGTGCATATTTTAATGAATATTTAAATATGTCAAATACTTAAAAATGTGTTTGCAGAATATTTGCAGTAAATAATTCTTGGTTGTGGATAGCAGACCCACCTTGTTTATCTTTAGAAAAATAAATGAAGCCTCACATTTGTTTCAGCACAGTTATTATGGTCAGTCCTCTGTTCTCTTTTTACTCTTTAGTTTGCTCTTACTATTAATGAAAGGAGAGTTCTGCAAACAGTTGAATAGGTTGTAGAAAATTTCTTTTGTGTAACAACCTGTAGGTAGATAACTAGAATTTCAATATTTTAAGAAATTAATTATTATACCTATTTGAAATTAGGATAAGAAAGAATTTGGTATGTGAATGACTTTAACATAAACCTTGTAGCTGAGCAATGAGACTAGAAAAATAAAAGTTTACACTGCATACCTAAGGCTCTCATCATATAGTATTCTTCATGCAGACGGAATTACTTTTAGAACAGGTATGCTTTTTCCATTCTGACTAAATGGACTGCTGGCCGGCATGGCTATAATTACATGATGTCAGTATTCCCTGCACTAGGTAGAGATTTTCATTTCATACATCATTCACAAAGAGCAGCAGGGATTCCACAGGCATCAGTTCACATTTCAATTGTTTTAAACTCTAGGAGTTGTTTTTAAGTTAAAAAGAATCAAAGATCATGTAGTCAGTCATTATGACCTGCATCCGTATAATTTTAAACCAGGAGATTTACCACTCACTTGGGACAAGACACAGCAAGTGTTCTTGTAAGAACAATGGAAAGAGGAAAGAAGCTACTATCACAATGTCTCAGTCTTTTATGAAGAAACATTTTTTGTTTGTTTTATTGTTCTATGTGAAATACTGCACTATAAATGATGCTTTCACAAGTGTTATCTCTGATCCTCTGAATACTTAAGGGGGAAAGAGATACAATGTATTCTCCATCAAAATGCATTCACATCAACACATTTACAAAGGAAGTCATAGCACAGACTCTTCTGGTGAATTCTTTTGGTGCCTTGCAGCAAGCAATGGGAATGCTGCACTCAGTAATTTAGAAAATCCCTCTGTTGGCTTTCTTTGATTTTGTGTAGCCATAGAGAAATTGTAAAGTAGGCTGAGTTCATAGTCTATATTCAAATGTTCTCATTGCCCTTATGGTACCCCCTCTCTCCATGTAACATTTAATTTATAATACTGTTTCCTGGTTCTGATTCTTTGTTCTCACCATCTGAAAATTCTAAAAACTGAGGTGTAGAAACATTCCCTAGAAGTTCTCTATTTTATTGCTCATAAAATTCAGTATGCTTTTGTGCAACATTAATAATGCATGGATGCATGGCCATCCACCTATGTTTGAAATGATATTTATATTGGGGGTAATAAATTTATGCTGTGTTTGAAATTTTCTAAATTTTAATATGTAAACCTTGTAAGATTTTTAAAATTTTCTTCAATGTTATGGTTATCTTTATATATGGTATGAAGAAAGGGTAGAAACTATAAGCATGAAAAGATCAATTAGAATTAAGGAGAAGGTACCCTGAGCGCAGAATGCTTGGTTAGAATCCTGGCTCTATGATTCTGTGCCTGAAGAACTTCACCCTCCCTGTCTGAAGAACTTCAACCTCCCTGTCTTTCCATTTGTCATCTCAGTGGGAGAGTCAGTAATATTCACCCCATAGAGTTTTATAAGGTTTAATGTATTAGTGTTTTAAAAGTATATTGGTATATTTACAGTAATTTTGAGTAACTGGTATGTGTTAAGTACTACATATAATCCTCCCAAGGACACGGAATTAGTTGATTTTGTTTATTGCTGAATTCCTATTATTAACACTTAAAAGAGTACCTGGTACATAGTTGAAATTTGAACCACTTTTTATTACTTGAATTTCAATTCTTTATTGTTCTCTTGAAAATCTATTTTCTAGTGATTTTTTGTTTGTTTCTTTTTGTTTTGCTCAGTGAGGCACTATTTAGCTGTTAAGGGACTGTTTGACAATGAGAAGTAGGAGAGGAGAAGACAGGGTATTCCTCTTACTTCAGCTCTCCCAAGTTGATTTTTCTGCAGTGGGTGCGTGTTCTTTGTTTACCTGGTTGCTTGTGCAACTCCTTCCTGGGAGTTCCTATATTGTTACAGATGGTCTGGTTTTTGAGTTCTAGTAATACTATTTCATTTCTCTGTCTCTCCTATCCTGGATGTTAACTATCCTCCTAGTTGCTGTCCTTTATGGCACTTCACCATCTCCTCTTTGTCTTTTCAGCTCCTGTATTATCTAAACAGTTACCTCTGTAAAATTATGACTGAACAAAATACCTAGAATGTTTATTTCCTTGCAAGGCACTTATTGATACATTGTTCAATAAATAAACGCTGCCCAAATGAGTTAATAAAGCAGCAGTTACAGTGATACACTATACATTCTGATTACTGAGGTTGTGACATGTTCACTCAATGAGGAGAAAGTTGTAGTTCAGTGTGGGAGTCTTTAAATGAAAGGTGTCTTAGAAATGAGACATTATTCCTAATATTACAATTTTGAGAGTAATAAAGGAGAGAGAAATCAGACTCTATTTCTACAGACTGAAATTAAAAAAAAAAAAAAAAGATAAGAAGATCTCAGACTGGAACAGTCATAGTAAAGACTTTTACGTGTGTGTATGATACTTTGAGACTGGTCCAGGTTCATCATCTTTCCCAAATAAAAAGAAGGAGAAGGAGGTCCTTCTTGGCTGTCCAGTGGTTAAGACTCTATGCTCCCAATGCATGGGGAATGGGTTCAGTCCCTGGCTGGGGAACTAAGATCCCACATGCCACAAGCCCCAGCCAAAACAAACGAACAAGCAACAACAACAAAAACAAGCAAAACAAAAAGACAGAGGAGGGGAAGGAGAGAGGAGGAGAACAATGAGCCTTATAGAAGTAAAGCCATATGTCAAGAAGAATAGCCACTATAATACATGTCACTAGTGCATCAATTCAAGTGGAGGATAAATAGAGTGTGAGGCTAATGCAAGACATTAGGGATGTAGTGAAATGTCTTTCTCCTTTATTTCTTTCCAGTGCCCTAATAGAGTAGATTACCTACTTCCTAGAATGTGCCTTTTCTTTGAATGAGCACCTTTGTGTGAATTAGAGTTTAAGTTTTGGTTTTCTTTTGTTTCCCTTCTGTATTATTCAAGTACCATCTTATAAAGAAACAATCCCATTTTAATAGAGAATAGTAAGTTAAAAGTAAATCAATGATTTTTAGCAGTGAAATTTCACAGGCAGGAAAATTCTCATGAGAAAAATAGTTTAGCGACCAGGCGGTTTCCCATCACTCCTAAAGTCATATAAAGTAAGAAACTTTCTACACATTTTTCATAGAAGCTATATTTTGTTGCTAAATTAACTTTCAACATATCTAACATCTTCATAGTAAACATTGCATTTACTGCATAAACATTCTTTCTATTCTCATAGCATCTTCATAAAATTATCCTTTTATGTAAACAGAATTGAAATAATTGAGATAAGCATTTCCCTTTCTCTAAATACAGCATTAACTACCCATGTACTGAAATTAGTATTACGTTAATGCTCAATCTTTGATTGACTTTGGCTATCACTATTTGATGAGCTGCATGACTTAGAAATAACAAGCTTCAGTGCACCTCCTGTAACTGAAAAATAGGATAGGGTTTGCTGTCAGCCAAACTCCTAATACTCCTAAGGACTCAAGGATTGTCCCTTGGATGACTCTATTTCAGGGCACCTGTATATACAATGAATCATTTAATATGATGTTTCCCAGAGCTCATTGATATTATTTTGAATGTGGCAGCAGTAGTACCAAAAAAAAAAAAAAAAGAGCATTTACTACAACTCTCGTATCCATACATGACCACTGGAAAAACCATAGCCTTGACTAGACGGACCTTTGTTGGCAAATAATATCTCTGCTTTTGAATATGCTATCTAGGTTGGTCATAACTTTCCTTCCAAGGAATAAGCATCTTTTAATTTCATGGCTGCAATCATCATCTGCATTGGTTTTGGAGCCCAAAAAAGTAAAGTCTGACACTGTGTCCACTGTTTCCTCATCTACTTGCCATGAAGTGATGGGACCGGATGCCATGATCTTCATTTTCTGAATGTTGAGCTTTAAGCCAACTTTTTCACTCTCCTCTTTCACCTTCATCAAGAGGCCCTTTAGTTCTTCTTCACTTTCTGCCATAAGGGTGGTGTCATCTGCATATCTGAGGTTATTGATATTTCTCCTGGCAATCTTGATTCCAGCTCGTGCTTTTTCCAGCCCAGCGTTTCTCATGATGTACTCTGCATATAAGTTAAATAAGCAGGGTGACAATATACAGCCTTGATGTACTCCTTTTCCTATTTGGAACCAGTCTGTTGTTCCATGTCCAATTCTAACTGTTGCTTCCTGACCTGCATACAGGTTTCTCAAGAGGCAGGTCAGGTGGTCTGGTATTCCCATCTCTTTTAGAATTTTCCACAGTTTATTGTGATCCACACAGTAAAAGGCTTTGGCATAGTCAATGAAGCAGAAATAGATGTTTTTCTGGAACTCTCTTGCTTTTTTGATGATCCAGCGGATGTTGGGAATTAGATCTCTGGTTCCTCTGCCTTTTCTAAAACCAGCTTGAACATCTGAAGTTCACAGTTCATGTATTGCTGAAGCCTGGCTTGGAGAATTTTGAACTTTAATAAATATCAATAGAAAAGTTTTTAGGTTTTGAAAGACTGATAAGCAACTAACCATTTCTTCCCAAATGGAATTAACCATTCATCATAAAAGTACTCTTATTTATGGAAACAATCACTATTTCTCAAAAAAAGATCCTCCCTGCATCTCCTGTAAGTTAAACCAATCAGTATAAATAATTTAGGATCCACTTGTAGATGTAATGTATAAGGTTGAATTTTATCAAATACTTGCTTTGACTTACAGGTATAATTGATGCAAATAAATTAGCCCATAACTTGTTTACATAAATTTTCTTTAAAAATATGGTTCATAGTTTTAATGATTATTAGTGATTGTTATATATTTAGCAATTTAGTATATTAGTAAATATTTAGTTTTTTTTTTTTTTTTGCATTAAATGACATCTAAAACTTGAAGATGCTTGGACATGCACCAGTTTGTGAGCTTTTAAGTAATACTGTTCATCACTCTCCTCAAATATATGTAACAAAATAGTCCTACACAGCTGCTTCCCTTTCACTTTCCACCTTATTTTCCTCATTTTACTCAAGAAAAGGTTGGTTCATTTGCCTTTTGTAAAAAGTCAGCTGGACATCTTCAGTTCTGGACATCCTCGGTTCAGCTATACCTTTGTCTCTACTGGATAGCTTCCCCTTGTCCTCCAGAAGACTACCTCTCCTACACCATGTGGGGCTCCCTTCCCTGCAACCATAGCATTGCCTCTGTGTGTCTGGGTGGACTCTTCCAGATCTGGGGTTCAGTTTGAAGACCCATTTTGACCTTCAAAGCAACACTGCCAATTAAACTGTTAGCAACAAGAGTAACGTTTGAATCACCATCTTTTATTCCTTTATTTCTCAACTCTGTCAGAGAATAGAGGACTATTTTGGGTGTCACCACAAAGTTCTCAACATTTGGACATTCATCAAAAATGGCGAGAAAAAATATGGAATAGACTTTCAGATCAAAATAACACGTCAGTGCCCTGTGATTAGGCAGAGTATATAAACATTGGTTAATATGTGGAAAGGGCATTTTTAACTTAGTAGTTTATAGAGGCTTCTGCATGGCTAAGCAGGTTGTTGCAGTGATTCAGTTCAGTTCAGTTGCTCAGTCGTGTCCGACTCTTTGCGACCCCATCAATTGCAGCACGCCAGGTGTCCCTGTCCATTACCAGCTCCTGGAGTTCACCCAAACTCGTGCATCAAGTCGGTGATGCCATCCAGCCATCTCATCCTCTTGTCATCCCCTTCTCCTCCTGCCCCCAATCCCTCCCAGCATCAGGGTCTTTTCCAATGAGTCAACTCTTCTCATGAGGTGGCCAAAGTACTGGAGTTTCAGCTTCAGTATCAGTACTTCCAATGAAAACCCAGGACTGATCTCCTTTAGGATGGACTGGTTGGATCTCCTTGCAGTCCGAGGGTCTTGGAAGAGTCTTCTCCAACACCACAGTTCAAAAGCATCAATTCTTCGACACTCAGCTTTCTTCACCATCCAACTCTCACATCCATACATGATCACTGGAAAAACCATAGCCTTGACTAGACGGACCTTTGTTGGCAAAGTTATGTCTCTGCTTTTTAATATGCTGTCTAAGTTCGTCATAACTTTTCTTCCAAGGAGTAAGCGTCTTTTAATTTCATGGCTGGAATCACCATCTGCATTGGTTTTGGAGCCCAAAAAAAGAAAGTCTGACACTGTTTCCACTGTTTCCCCATCTATTTCCCATGAAGTGATAGAACCAGATGCCATGATCTTCGTTTTCTGAATGTTGAGCTTTAAGCCAACTTTTTCACTGTCCTCTTTCACTTTCATCAAGAGGCTTTTGAGTTCCTCTTCACTTTCTGCCATAAGGGAGGTGTCATCTGCATATCTGAGGTTATTGATATTTCTCCTGGCAATCTTGATTCCAGCTTGCTCTTCTTCCAGCCCAGCATTTCTCATGATGTACTCTGCATATAAGTTAAGTAAGTGGGGTGACAATATACAGCCTTGACGTAACTCCTTTCCCTATTTGGAACCAGTCTGTTGTTTCATGTCCAGTTCTAACTGTTGCTTTCTAACCTGCATATAGGTTTCTCAAGAGGCTGGTCAGGTGGTCTGGTATTCCCATCTGAGTTTAAACTGTTCTGACCTAAAGAAAAGAGCCACCCGGTATTTTGACTCCTACTTCTAATAAGGCTATCCACTGAGTCACCTTGAATACAGGTCGTAAATTTTAGGCCTTACCAGAAGTGAAGGGTGTGTGGCCAGTCTTGGCAAATTTCTGGATAATTTAAGTAGGTTGCTGCAGTGTCCAAGCAGCATATACTACCAACAGAAACTCCAGCAAAGAACCAGTCTGGAGGGCCTGTTTCAGAGGCACACAACTTCAGAATGCAAGGCTGCTATTTGTCTCTACACAGATATGTTTTTCTGATAGGCATGGATTTATTTTTGAAATAGTGCAGTCTTTCTAGACCTCCCGAGCTAATGAGTTTTACTTGTGTTTAAGAGCACTACTGAGAAATTATCAGCATGAGATTTAGGTAGATAACTTTAGATCCATTCCTTTAAATTTGAATAGGCGTAAAAAGAAAAGGAATCCTTTAGAAAGACTAACCTTAAATGCATGTAGCTTGATCATGACATCAAGAGTAGGGGAAAATGATTATTTAATTTCAAGCTGTTAACATTTATGCATGTGGATTTGCAAGTTTGCCTACAAAAATATAAAAGTCTAAAGAAAAGAAGTTCTTGAAGGAGAACAAGACAGAAATACCAGTTCTAAGCAGATTGAATGGACCTAAGATTCAGATTTTAAATTTTAGCTTTAGTTATGTTCTCCTAAATGCTGTCATTACTTTGCCAACAAAGGTCTTCTGGTCAAAGCTATGGTTTTTCCAGTAGTCATGTATGGATGTGAGAGTTGGACCATAAAGAAAGCTGAACGCTGAAGAATCGATGCTTTTGAACTGTGTTGGAGAAGACTCTTTAGAGTCCCTTGGTCTACAAGGAGATCAATACTAAAGTCAATCCTAAAGGAAATCAGTCATGAATATTCATTGGAAGGACTGATGCTGAAGCTGAAACTCCAATACTTTGGCCACCTGATGTGAAGGACTGACTCATTGGAAAAGACCTTGATGCTGGGAAAGATTGAAGGCAGGAGAAGAAGGGGATGACGGAGGATGAGATGGTTGGATGGCATCACTGACTTGATGGACATGAGTTTGAGAAAGCTCCAGGAGTTGGTGATGGACAAGGAAGCATGGCGTGCTGCAGTCCATGGGGTTGCAAAGAGTCTGACACGACTCAGTGACTGAACTGAACTGAAATGCTGTTTACTAGCTGTTTACTGTTTACTAGCAGTTTACTTCATTACATGATAAATGAATATCACCTGAAAGTCTTCTCTAGGAGGCAGGGTTCTTGGAACTAAGAGTATATTTTTAGCCCAGATATAGGAAACACATAAAGCTAAATAAAAGTCTATGTACAGTTGAATAACACTTGTTGCTCAGTGAGTTCAACTCAAGTTAATTTTTAATTCTGAACATATTGTTAATTCTGAAGAGAACATTAGCCAATTTAATATACAGATGCACTTGAAAACAAAAATCTTCATCGACACTTGCTCCCTCAGATATCTCTGTATCTTTGATACAGTGTTGGGCATCCCACAGAGACTCATTCTGAAAACATAATTTTGCCCAAACTTAATTCCTCTCAGAGTGTAATAAGCTTGCTTTTAAACTTGATTGTTGTGAGCTCTCTAATATTTCTACCCTATTAAATAACAATATGAGGTACCTGAAGACTTGGCCTTAATCTCATTCAACTTTTGGGTCTCTAAAGGAACTGTGATAGGTCCAACAAAAGATACCTCATATCCAAGCAGCTGACAGAACTCAACCACCACCTGAGGTTGAAGAACCACTTTGTCTACGACAAAGTGCTGCAACAAATTGGAACATTTTAATTCCCTTCTATTGTTAACATACTAAGGCAGAATATTTTTATTTCAGACTTGAATTCATTTGAAATTTAACTAGTGGGAGGATTTAATCTTTGAACTTTAATACCTCCATGTAAAGTTCATATTGCTAAGGGGCGTATATTCAAGTTTATGGCATGTCTATGGTGTTGACATTTTATTATTGAATGGCCTTATGTATCTTATTATTAAACTTCTTAATGGAGTCATTTAAACTCATTGTATAATTCCTAATAGGCTATGTTGTAGTCTGAATAAACTTAACTTGAGATGAGAAATGGAATAGAGAATACATTTTCAGCCTTAGAGCAGAGTAGATTTGACATGAAATCAAATTAGTGCATTATTCATATCTATTTCAGATTCCCAGACAGCAAAATGCTAACCATTCTCAAAGAATGAGAAGTTGTTTTGGGAGAGGCAGTATCAGGAAGGTGGGAGCAGGCTCATACTGTTGCTGCTGCTGCTGCTGCTGCTAAGTCACTTCAGTCATGTCCGACTCTGTGTGACCCCACTGATGGCAGCCCACCAGGATCCCCCGTCCCTGGGATTCTCCAGGCAAGAACACTGGAGTGGGCTGTCATTTCCTTCTCCGCTCATACTGTTAGGCAAGACAAATAACCTCATCTTGGTGTGGTCATGGTCTTAATGGTCAAGTCAAATAGGTTCAGGAAAAGCAGCTGAGGAATGATTGTGGGAGCATTATTTAGTTTCTCTTCATAATGGTTCTTCCCAGGTAGTAAGAATTCTCTTATAAC
Source organism: Bos grunniens (assembly GCF_055505025.1). Taxonomy (NCBI): domain Eukaryota; kingdom Metazoa; phylum Chordata; class Mammalia; order Artiodactyla; family Bovidae; genus Bos; species Bos grunniens. The sequence goes on from NC_141178.1 coordinate 28,869,535, forward strand.
TCTTCTCACTTTAACCTCCTTTAACTAATTTCACCAAGGGAAACTTGGAAATGATTTTAAACTAATCCTTAATTAACACTGTTATGTCCATCTTTTCCTTGAGCATGAGTTTCCCCCAGGACAGGGCCTCTAATCCTGAAGAGTGGGAAAGCTACTTTCATTTAGTTATACAATGACAGAATGTATTTTATTCAGAGATTTATCTAGAAGGTCAGTTTGACTGACAAGTATAATTGTAACCTCCACATGAGGCTTAATCATAAATAAAATTTGTATCTTTCTCTTTGCTTTCTTATATTTTTTCCTGGTATGAAGATGGGGATGTTTATTGGGTATCACTTTGGGATATGTAATACATATTTTTTTTAAATTTTATTTTATTTTAAAACTTTACAATATTGTATTGGTTTTGCCAAATATCGAAATGAATCCGCCACAGGTATACATGTGTTACCCATCCTGAACCCTCGTCCCTCCTCCCTTCCCATACCATCATGGCCACAATAAAAAATGTTACAATATTTTTCATCCTGTAACAATATAAGTTTAATCTTCCGAGGCTTTGTCATTTTGGGCCAAATATACACAAACATCAAAGATACACATAACATATATATGGAGGCTGTTGAAAACAGAAGATACTGAAAAAGGAAAATCTGCTTTTTATAGAGTCACTATGTGTGTTTCAAATAAATTAGCCCTTGTGGAGGTGCTCAGTTTTGTGTACAACTCTTTGAGACCTCATGGGCTATAGACTGCCAGGATCTTATTTCCAAGGAATTTTCCAGGCAAGAATACTGGAGGGGGTACCATTTCCTACTCCAGGGGATCTTCCGACCCAGGCATCAAACCCACATTTCCTGAGTCTCCTGCACTGGCGGGCAGATTCTTTACCACTGAGCTTCATGGGAAGCCCCTTGTCGGTCATTTCCTAATTCAGTTGTTGTATTAGCTGAGTAAAGAAAATATGTAAGAATAGGTACCATAAAAAATCCAGAGTACTATTATAAAGTGAGATAATTTATAATAGTAACTAAGAAATTACTTTGTAATAGCATATAAGAAATTGACTAACCTATTTAATTAACAAAAGCAATGCTGTTAGTAGGTATTAATTCTGTATTTTAGCAAGGAATAAACAGAGGCTCTTATAAGTTAAAGTCATGTAACTAGATTTTAATCTAATGATAGATTAAAATTTTGATTCCACTTTCTGTGATTCCACACAATACTCTTAATCAAAGCTATGATGTTTTAATAAAAACCAAGCTGGGTAATGATGAAAGGATAAAGACAAAGCCTAGCTTCTTTTTTTTTTTTTTTTTTTGGCTCTGATTGTTTTCCTTTTTCACTTGGGAATAATGCTTCCCCCATAGAATGACATTTAATTCTTATTTCCAATATTATGCCTACCAATGGATGATTGAGTAGTTGTTTGAGAATGGCTCATTATATTAAACAAACTTAAACTTATAATTAACAAATATATAACGAGTGGTTACTATACATTTTTATATAGCAGCTATTGATACAAATTCATCTAAGATAATTCATATTCCAAGAAGCAATCAGCCTTGGTGAAATAAATATGAAAATAATTTTTAAACCATCTTATTAAGGTATGCTGCTGCTGCTGCTGCTGCTGCTGCTGTTAAGTCGCTTCAGTTGTGTCCAACTCTGTACGACCCCATAGACGGCAGCCCACCAGGCTCCCCCATCCCTGGGATTCTCCAGGCAAGAACACTGGAGTGGGCTGCCATTTCCTTCTCCAATGCATGAAAGTGAAAAGTGAAAGTGAAGTCGCTCAGTTGTGTCCGACTCTTCACGATCTCATGGACTGCAGCCTACCAGGCTCCTCCATCCATGGGATTTTCCAGGCAAGAGTACTGGAGTGGGCTGCCATTGCCTTCTCCGATTAAGGTATGATTGGCATACAAAATGTCTCCATATATAACGTGTACAATTTGATGAGTGTGGAGATAATATACAGTCTTGAAACTGTCACCGTAATCTATGCTATAAACATATCCATAACCTCCAAAAGTTTCCTTCTGCTCTATTATTGTTTAAAAAGAAAAATATTTACTTAAATGGAAGAATATTGAATGCAGAATTGCCGGGAGCCGGCATATTGCATATTGAGTGCATATTGCATATTGAGTGCAGCACTTTCCACAGCATCATCTTTCAGGATCTGGAATAGCTCAACTGGAATTCTATCACTGCCGGTAGCCAGCGTGAGGAACTCCGCCCATGACAAAGGTCATGAGGAAGGAGGCTCGGCATACGCAAAGGCGGGAAGGAGCTTCAGGAGTCCCCCTGGAAATTCTCGAGCATATACCCCCAAAACCAGAGTCTGCCTACTTTCTGCTTTGTGCTTTCACCTACACCTCTGACTTTACGGGGGGGCTGTCCCCCACTACCTCTCTGAAAAAAAAGTTAGCTTACAGCTCCAGTTAATAATTCCTGGGTGTGACAGTGTTTAACCTACAAACTCCTTTGGAAATCCTCTAGCCTGCCTGAATAGGTTTTTCCGGCCACATGTGATTGTTCAGAGCCTCCCAACTGTGAGAGGCAGGAGATGTTCTAAACTGTCTAAATACAGATTCTTTTGAGTAGTTAAAAGATTGATTAGAAATTGTATTGGTGAAGGGATTTTCACTTGTTGGGCCAATGTTTGCTGCTAAGTTTCCATATCCCTTACCTGCTGTGTCCCTGGCAGTGTATTGATTAATATAATTGGTGTAAGTAGTAGCTTTAGTGTTTGTAACCTGTTAATTCTTTTTCTTGTTATAGCCCACCACACCTTTGCTCTGTAGGAATGCAACTTTATCTAATGCTTTTGGAGGGTGGCTCCTGACCAATCACCTTTAGAGAAAAATAAGTTTTCTGAAGAAAGGGTCTTAAAATGTTAACAGGCCTCCGGGCCAGAAGATGATGCAAATCACCTAAGCTTTTGCATATGATAAGTTTGCAGGAAGAAAGCCTGGTTTGCTGCAAGACTCTACCCCTTCCCCCATTATCCTCTATGCATAACTTAAGGTATAAAAACTACTTTGGAAAATAAAGTGCGGGCCTTGTTCACTGAAACTTGGTCTCACCATGTCGTTCTTTCTCTTACCTTCTGGCTGAATTATTCAGCCTCTTTTCTCCACTGAATTTCCTCACTGAGCAATCCTTATTTCAGCCTCTTTTCTCCACTGAATTTCCTCACTGAGCTATCCTCATTCTATTACTCTTTATATCCTTAATTAACATTTAATTAAGCAGTTGTTTCCTGATCTTCGCCTACGCCGTCTCTCCTTCGAATACCCTGGATCAGCCGGGGCTGGTCCCCGGCACAGAATAACGAGGTGATTTTTTTTGTTAATTTAGCAAGAGTTTATCATATCCCCTGTGTATTCAATTTAACTTTAAATAATTTGTATCAAGGGTGTCACTATTGAACTGGTTGGTTAGTAATCCTTCTGAATTATTTTTATTGATTTTTTGCAGTTGATCTTATTCTATATTTTAAATGACTATATTTATATCTTGTGAAATATTAAAATCACACAGTGAAGCTTTACTACCATCTTGACCTTTATATATTTCCTGTTCTATCTTATTTCCTAGCCATTTCTTATTCTTCATTCTACAACATTTCATTTCATTTCATACATTTATATTCAGAAACTTTTTCAACTTCCATGGCTTTTATGGCTTTCAAATTGATTTATGGTATTTTTAATAATTAACTAGTTAAATCATTTCTGATAAGTAATCATAAGGAGATTAATATCAAATATTTTCATTAAAATTTCCATCATATAAATGTGAAATTCCATTAATATCAAATGAACATTTGCACAACACAATGGTTTTTCCTTTGGACATATAGGTCAGTAATCATTTGATATTTGGCAAATTTTATATAGCTTCAATTTAAAATATCATATTTGACTATGATGGTTTAAAGCACAGTAGTGAAGATTCACTTCTAGAATGAAAAAGTGAAGAACTCCATTTATGTGCTCTCCAAAAAACAACCGTAACTGGTAAAAAAATATTTTTGAAAACCCTCACACACAGATTTAAAGTGTCTGGAATTTGTCCTAAATGTGTACACAAAAGTAAACACCTGAGAAAATCTACCAAGTCTACATAAAGCAGCAAGTCTGTGGGGCTTGAGTTACAACATGCTGCCTCCAGCCTTTTGATATCTCAGCACAAAATGATGAAAGATCCACTCCAGGTGGTTATGTCCAAGAAGTGGGGGCTTCCCCTTGCCTAACCTCGATTCTCCAAGATCTGTGTTACTGGGACTATACGTCAGGTGAGAGGTTGTAGGCTTTATTCTTCATCTGCCTTTCTTGCTCCACCCAGCCCTGTTTTTAGGGTAGAGGCTATGTCCCAGGCACAGCAGGCCATCCCATCAAAATCCCAGCTAGTCTTGGCAGGCAAATTGATCAAAAAATTTATACAAAAATTCAAGGGACCTAGAATAAACAAAACAATCTTTAAAATAATAATTTTGATAATAACAAAGTTGAAGGACTCACACTTCCTGATATCTAAATTTACTACAAAACAATAGTAATCAGTGACAGACTTTATTTTCTTGGGCTCCAAAATCACTACAGATGGTGACTGCAGCCATGAAATTAAAAGACGCTTTCTCCTTGGAAGAAAAGCTATGACCAACTTAGGAAGTATATTAAAAAGCAGAGACATTATTTTGCCAACAAAGGTCTGTCTATCAAAGCTATGGTTTCTCCAGTAGTTAAGTATGGATGTGAGAGTTAGACCACAAAGAAAGCTGAGCAGCGAAGAATGATGCTTTTGAACTGTGGTGTTGGAGAAGACTCTTGAAAGTCCCTTGGACTGCAAGGGGATCAAACCAGTCAATCCTAAAGGAAATCAGTCATGAATATTTATTGGAAGGACCGATGCTGAAGTTGAAGCTCCAATACTTTGGCCACCTGATGTGAAGAACTGACTCACTGGAAAAGACCCTGATGCTGGGAAAGATTGAAGGCAGGAGGAGAAGGATGCGATGGTTGGATGGCATCACCGACTCAATGGACATGAATTTGAGCAAGCATTGGGAGTTGATTATAGACAGGGAAGCCTGGCATGCTTCAGTCCATGGGGTCTGCAGTCCATGGGGTCCAGGCCGCCTTGTCCATCACCAAATCCTGGAGTTTACTCAAACTCATCTCCATTGAGTCAGTGATGCCATCCAGCCATCTCATCCTCTGTCGTCCCCTTCTCCTCTGGCCTTCAATCTTTTCCAGCATCAGTGTCTTTTCCAATGAGTCAGTTCTTCGTGTGAGGTGGCCAAAGTATTGGAGTTTCAGCTTCAACATCAGTCCTTCCAGTGAACACTCAGGACTGATGTCCTTTAGGATGGACTGGTTGGATCTCCTTGCAGTCCAAGGGACTCTCAAGAGTCTTCGTAACACCACAGTTCAAAAGCATCAATTCTTCAGTGCTCAGCTTTCTTTATAGTCCAATTTTCACATCCATACATGACTTCTGGAAAAACCATAGCCTTGACGAGATGGACCTTTGTTGGTAAAGTCATGTCTCTGCTTTTTAATATGCTATCTAGGTTGATCATAACTTTTCTTCCAAGGAGTAAGCGTATTTTTAATTAATAGATACATAAAAAATTTTGTATTAACAATGTTAATGAGATTATACATAGGTAAAATCTTGTATGGTTCAATATATTAACTTTCTTTGATGTCAGTTACACATCAGTCAGTAAACTCTTAAACAAAATAATGTACATGTGTCATTTATAGGATATTTTCCAAACCTGATCCTATATGAGGCACAAAGATTATTTCAAGGCATATTAAACTGCAGAGTTAAACAAATTGGTAATATCAATTAATACTTATATCTTAAAGTGTTAATTATGACAAAAACGAAAACAAGGATAGCTATTGGTAATACAAAAATTAGATTAAAATGTTGAGATACAAGAAATGGGTCTAAATTCAGTGTATCTAAGTTAACTTTTGTGAGGCTTTTTTGTTTCTTTAAATATGTGGTTTCCCTGGAGTTAAATGGAAGCCTGTCTTTGTTAGACTTACTTTTATATGTACCTTTCACTGACTATTCCTAATCACCTACTGCAGCTCAGCAGCTTTATTCAATATAGATTGAGAACATCATATCACTATTATCCATCAGTCTTCTCCCTACCTCTCTTACCTCTGCCATCCATTGTGTAACCCTCTGTCCTTCCCAGTTTAGAATGTTTGCTTACTATGTCTTCTCTACATTAGGCCTCCTAGCTCATTCCTTAATCGTCCTTCATAGAATTCTCTAAATATCCCACTTAAAGTATTTCCTTGCTCTCACATATTTCTACTGTTTCTTGAGATTTGTGTGTGTGTGTTTCCCCCCATTGATTTACTACAGATTTCTCTTGACTATATCTTTGTGCATGTTTTTTTTCCTCTCTCCTATTTAGCAGTAAGTGTAATTTAAATGATTCCTAGGACACAGAGCTAGAATTGGAAAAGATCCTATATCATGAAAATCCAAAAGCCCACACTAAAAATTGATAGGTTCAACATCAAAAGCAATGTAACTAGGTTTTTGTTTTCTTTTTAGCTTTTGATTCCCTTGTTTTTGTTTTCTTTTTAGCTTTTGATTCCCGCTACTCATTTCTCCCACTCTGCATCCCCACATCTGGCAATCCCCAATCTGTCCTCTATATCTATGAGTTCGTTATTGTTTTGTTTTTTTTGTTTGTTTTTTTAATTGCACATATAAGGTAGGTCATATGACATTCGTCTTTTTTGGTCTGATTCATCTCATTTAGCATAATGTCTCAAGGTCTATTCATGTCGTTCCAAATGGAAAGATTGCATTCTTTTTTTATGGCTCAGTAATCTCTATTTATATATAAATATATCATATTTTCTTCATCCATCCATCAATGGATACTTAGCTGGTTCCATGTCTTGGCTATTATAAATAATGTGCAGTGAACATGAGCGTGCATGTCTTTTTGATTTAGTGTTTTAATTTTCCTTGGATAAATATCCAGAAGTGGAATCATTTATCATACTTTTAATTTCTTGAGGAACTTTATATGATTTTCCAAAGTGACTGCACCAATTAACATTCCCATCAACAGTGCACAAGGGTTCCCTTTTCTCCACATCCTTGCCTACACTTGATTATTTCTTGTCTTTTTGTTAATAGTAATTCTAACATGCGTGAGGTGGTATGTTATTGTGGTTTTGATTTACATTTCCCTGATGGTTAATTATATTGAGCATCTTTTAATGTGCTGTTGGCTATCTGTATGTCTTCTTTGGAAAATTGTCTGTTCAGGTCTTCTGCCTATATTTTAATCAGAATTTATTTTGGTATTGAGTTTTACATGTATTTATGTATTTTTGATATTAACCCCTATTCAGGTATATGACTTTCAAGTATTTTCTCCCATTCAATAGGTTGTTTTTTTGTTGTTTTTTTGTTTGTTTGTTTGTTTTTGATGATTTCCTTTGCTGTGTAAAAACTTTTTACTGTGATGTAGTCCTAATTATTTATTTTTGCCTTTGTTGTCAGATTTAAGAAATCATCTTCAAGACCAACGTTAGGCACCTTACTGCCTGTGTATTCTTATAAGGGTTTTATGGTCTTAAGTCTTAGTCAAGGCTTTGGTCCACTTGGAATTACTTTTTCTGTATAATATAAAATAGTGGTCAGGTTTCATTCTTTTGTGTGTGGCTATCCAGTTCTCCCGACACTACTGAAGGGATTGTATTATATGTTCTTGGATCCTTTGTATAAGTTAATTAATCATATGTGCATGGGTTTATTTCTACTCTTTTTCCCCCATTGATCTGTGTGTCCATTTTTATGCCAATACCAACTATTTTAATTACTGTGCTGTGCTTAGTCACTCAGTCCTGTCTGACTCTTTGTGACCTCATGTCTGTAGCCTGCCAAGGTCCTCTGTCCATGGGGATTCTTCAGGCAAGAATACTGGAGTGGGTTGCCACTCCTTTCTCCAGATACCAAACCCAGGTCTCCCTCCCTGCAGGTGGATCTACCATCTGAGCTACCAGGGAAGCATATTACAGCTTTATAATTTGTAGTTTGAAATCAGGTCCTGTGATGCATCCAACTTTGATTCCTCAAAAGGGAGATTTTATTTGTTTCTGTCTGGATTCTTCATGTACTTCTTATTATCTTTGGTTCTCTGATAATTAATTATACACATTGGTGTGAATCTTTATTTATCTTATTGGATGAGCCATTCACTATGATAACTTTTCTTTTTTGATCTTGGGCATTTTTTTAAACTATTTATGTGATCATTCTTTTTTATTTCCCTGCTGTTTTTCTGTGTTGTCTGTCCTACAGATTAATTCTCTAACTTTGTTAATTTTCCTCCTATATATATTTGTTTTTCTTTTTTTTTTTTTTACACTTACTTGTGAGAGAGTTAATTCCTAGGCAGGTTGATAAGAAGTCCCGGGTCCCCAAGGAGGAAAAAGGGATCTGGGGCTCTCAGGGAGGAGATAGGGATCTGGAATTCTCAAGGAAAAGAACAGGACAAAAGGACATTTTTTTTCTACATTCCTTAGTGAGGGTTATATAACAATAATGTGTCCTGCCTGAGGACTTGTTTCTCCTTCCTGAAAACCTCCTGATTAATCCTATTCTCTTAAAATGTATATTATGGGAGTGGATCTAGTAAAATCTTTACAACCTTGAGACATTCTTTTGATTTATTGTAATAACTGGTTAAAAAGTATATAACTCCCTTGCTTAGACAAGCAAGAGGGGCACTCTCCATCACCCTTCTGATGTCTAGGTCAGAAGCTTTCTCTGTACCTTTTCATACTTTAATAAAACTCTGCTACACAAAAGCTCTTGAGTGATCAAGCCTGTGTCCCTGGTCCTGAAGCTAAGTCTTTTTTTTCGGAGATAACAAATATGACTTCTTCACCATAAGCTATCACTTGGAAGTTTTCTCAATTTATCTTCCACTCTTCATAATCACTTTCTATTGTTATTATATATATTTGATATATATAAGAATATAATTATGATTGTATTAATGTAGGAGATCAGTCCTGGGTGTTCATTGGAAGGACTGATGCTGAAGCTGAAACTCCAATACTTTGGCCACCTCATGCGAAAAGTTGACTCATTGGAAAAGACCCTGATGCTGGGAGGGATTGGGGGCAGGAGGAGAAGGGGATGACAGAGGATGAGATGGCTGTATGGCATCACCGAATCGATGGATATGAGTTTGGGTAAACTCCAGGAGTTGGTGATGGACAGGGAGGCCTGGTGTGCTGCGATTCATGGGGTCGCAAAGAGTCAGACACGACTGAGCAACTGAACTGAACTGAACTGAAATATGTATTCATATTTATAAGTATGCTTTTATTCTACTATTGGTATTTTTATGAAATAATTATAGGTTTTTTTACAATTTTTTTTGGTTACTGTGATAACTCCTTTTCTTTTGCTGTTTTTCTCTTTCATTTAGAAGCTTTGTTTTTACTGAATTCCTGACTGTACATTTCCCTGTGTAATTTAAAACAATATTAAAATATATATTGACATGATCTTTACAAATTTGATATGAAACAGCAAGACACTTTTCATTATGCATTCCTTAAATCGTTTTATTGATAGGTTTGTTTTGGTTAGTTGCTCAGAGAGATATATATCAGACTTTTACTTAGAGGATTTGAGAGTGGTTATCAGAATTCTGGGACCTGATAAATAAAAGATGGACTGGAGTTATCAGAATACAACATTTCTTTTAATTATCTTATTTTTATATGCTGGTTTCTACTTTCCTTGGGTTTGCAAAAATTTCCAGAGACCAAAAAGTAATTCCTCTCTACCCTACCACTCAGATTCTTATCTGGTACAGATGTTCACTCATATGCTATGTAATGCCCCAAAAAGAATTTAAACATTTAACTTCTCCTCATAAATCTTTCCACCAATCTTGTTTTTGGCCCCACTCTGCATCCCTGGTTTATGAGGTATATGGTGTCTCCGTGTCCAAGAAGTTTTTGAATTCTTAAGAAAAATATTTTGCTTATTGGCTTTTTCTTACTTTTCCTCAACTCCTCAAAAACTTATAATACATTTCACATTGTTTGATTTTTCAGAATTTTTTAATGTTTTATTTTGTTTGGTTTTATTTTGGTTTCCAAGATATTTGTTCACCATTTTTTTCATTTATTTAACAATATTTTATATGTTGTTCAATGTGCCATTAATTACAAGTTTAAAAAAAAGGTAATATATAAGATTATATATATATAATCATGTAATTTACTGCTTTGAACAACTCACTTTCTGATTCCTAAAAATTAACGTAGTATCATCCACTCTTTCAGAGAATATTCATTTTTTGTCTTGTTTAATTTTCCAAAGTATTAGTCATGATATACTTCTCATGTATTTCTTACTGCTTTGACTGATACTGTGTGCAATACTTTGGCAAAAGAAATATTCTGGAATGATAAAATTCTGATTATTAAAAGGAAAAGCAACAATAATGATTCCCCCTACAATATTTTATGCTTTGTAAAAAATTTACCTTCTCTAGGGAAGGTTAGCCACTACTTCTTTTATTATAATATAATTATTTTATCCATCTTACCTTTTATGACAACATCTTTGTAGTCATTTGTAGAGAAGTCTGCTCACTTAATAGTTAACTATTTTAGATATAAACCAAGCAATAATTATGTTTTTTCTCTAGTGCTTAGCTGTTTCTCATGCACATAAATCTTCAACAAATTATTTTTGAATTTGTGTTATAATTTTAGGTTTAAAGTAGTAGAGTGTATTTTTTTTTATTTCATTAGTGAAATAAAATAGCAGGGTAGCATATTTTTTTCAGATGTATATATGGTGGCTATGGATTAGAAAGCCCTGAATGTTATAGATATAGAATTTATATGTTATTATATATTATATATATCCAATATATTAATTTATAAGTAATTATAATTTATAATTTAATAAGAATTACATTATATAAATTATTAATTTATATTAATATTTTCTAAATCTATAAATTTATAAAGGCATTTATATACATATATTTATACTAATATGGATTATTTTATAATTATAATTTAATATGTAATTATATATTGTAAATATACTATATTATATATTAAGTTTTAAATAATTATAATTTATAGTTTAATATAATAATAATATGTTATAAGTAATTATAATTTATAAATTATGGATAAGTTATGAATAATTGTAGTTTAAATACATAATATTGATATAAAGTATTAATTTGTATTAATATTTTATAAATATATTTATAAATTTATATTTACAGATATATATTTTATAATATATATTTATATATGGGGTATATTTGTAATATATAATTTATATATAAATGAATTATCAGAGCACCAGGATAAACAGAAGTATATAAAGGGTCCAGAATTAAACAAACTAACAAAAAATTCTCCATCTTGAGGGATCAAAGGATGCCTTCCTTAGAGGCATTACATGCCCTGATTTCAAAATACATTACAAATCTATAGTTATTAAACAGGTTGGTACTAGCATAAAATGGTATCTGTGTGTGCCACACAATAAACTACTTTTCTACACACAAAGATACACACACATACACACACACATAATGAGTGAGTCTTGATTTTAAACAGTGGTAGAATGAAAACTATTAAAACTTCTAGTTAAGCAGCAAGAAAATAGCAATTAGAATATACATTTAATAAAACATTAATGGTAAGGTTTCTGTAGGCTGGGGCAAATTATTTAATATATATTTGCTTATTTTGTGTATACTGACCTCACTAAACATGGCTTGCATTCTGAGATGGTGTATTTTACATTATACCTTATTATATAAAAGATATATAAAATTTTACCCATTTTCTTTTTCATGTTGTCTTTATTTACTAAAAAAAGGTAACTATCTTGCGTTTTAAGCACTTACTCTTAATAAAATCAGATGTAATAATTTTATAACATCTATTGAGACTGTTAACTTTGATTCACTTAAAATTCATGCACAAAAAAACTGAAGGCTGTGATTTTATGATCAATAAAAATACATTTCCTCTTCTTTGTTATTATTTTTGAAATAGAATTTACTATAACTGTCAAACAAGTCTAAGTCTGTTAATCTGTTTTTAAGCTCTTTCTTCACAAACTGCAAATCCAGAGTAAAAATACCCTGGCTATTGTGGAATGCTCTACTAATGAAAAGCTGTCTTTGCAACCAGACTGCTTTTTGCAGTGCTCCTGAGAGCAGGTGTGGCCTGAATACAGAAGTCAATACCACAGTCATTTATGAACATTTGATTGAAAATTTAATAACAGGCACAATTATCCCTGACTCTCATACGCTACGCAAGGTCAGTTACTTTAAATTTGCCCTATTTCTCAACAGAATATTCTTACCTATGCATTTCTCTTGTCCTTTTTTCTTCTGTCAGTCTTTTTTTTTTTTTTTGAGCCACAGTGTCATGACATTATATCAATCAGAAAAAAAGAAAGTACAATTAAACATACAAACTAAAATTACCTAGGGTTTTAATTTGAATTTTTTTTTTTAAAAAGGTCCTTTTCTTTTTCACTAAACAGGGTAAATAGTATGGTTCTTAATTTTTTTCTCTCAAGAGTATAACATGGCAATGCATAAGATAAAACACATTTTGGTTGAGGTTTTGTAAATGATTTTGACTTCTTTAGATAGTTATAGTGATAATAAGATTTTTTAATATTTTTATTTTCTACCTTGAGAAAGATTTATTAATATACATGTTGCTAACTATTGCCTTATATATTTTTGCAGCATATTCCTAAAAGTAATACTAGAAATCACTTAACGGTATTTACAGAGATTTCACATGTGTAGATCCACAGTGCATTTAATACATCAAGACACTAATATCTGTCAGTATATTTTAAAATTAAATAAAATTGAGAAAGTGATTGAGAAATATCATAAACTCTGGATCGGAAATGCTCTGTCAAGTTGAGGGCTATTGAAACTTTAATAGTAATTTCTTCAAATTTTTCTTCCCTTTGTTTTATCTATATTTTTGGCTTAAAGTTATAGAACTCTAGATTCAGTCCTCCTGAAATTTTTTCATATTAGCCTATTTTTTATTTTGATAATATGAAATAATTTGTAAACCTCAGTCACCAACTTGATTTTGTAAACAAATGCTTTAAATATTTTTTTTATATGTGTATACTTCATTGATGTATAGTTGACTTATTTCAAGTGCACAGCAAGGTGATTCACTTATACATATACACATATATTATTTAAAAAATTATTTTCCATTATAGATTATTACATATATTGTCTCTAGTTCCCTATGCTAGTAAACCTTTTTTGCTTGTTGCATATATATATATTTTTATTAGAAATCTAGCATTCTATTCATACTGAGTCAAACAAGTGTAATCAAACTGTCATAAATCTTTTTAGGCAAAAGCTCATGTTTCCTAAAATACTATTTATAAAAAAAATACTTTTTCTAAAGCCAACTTGGCCCTTGGAAATGTTACAAACTCAGAGAGTATGAATTTCTAGCATACCCAATATCCTTGTCTCGTTCATCGGTATCAGTCCCACCAATGATGGGATGCTGCTGAAGCATGCATGTTTGAATTTCTTAATGATGATAAAAGAGCACATTTCCAATCCTTCTTTCTGGGTACTGTGACCTCAGACCTATTGCTGTCAAACAGCTATAAGCATCTAAGCAGAAAAACAGATACTTCTTGGAATATTACACTAAGATTATTTCCTCCAACCCTACCTTCCTTTACTATAAAATCTACTCATAGATTGTCTGTGGCCACTAGAGGGGATGGAAACTAGGACAGAATCTTAATGATACCCTGGATTATTGCTTTGGCATGATTGTGTTTTTTCAGTGGCAATAGAAGAAAATGTCCAATGCAATGTATTTCTTAAAAAGAATATGTGAAGGGTTTATGATATCAAAAGTAATTAGGTAGAAAAAATAAATTTGGATGTTCAATCAGTTTAAAGTAAATATAAAATAGCAATAATTTCCTAGCTTTTCAGGCAATGATTTATTTGACTTTTAAAAGACATTGTTTATAAACACTGATTATACAGATTTATATTATCTAGTACTAAAATGCACAAGAAAAAATATGTTTTTTTGAAATAAGAAATTAACATGTAATCTAATGCAGTTTTTGGAGAAGGAAATGGCAACCCACTCCAGTGTTCTTGCCTGGAGAATCCCATGGACGGAGAAACCTGGTAGGCTGCAGTCCATGGGGTCTCACAGAGTTGGACATGACTGAAGCGACTTAGCAGCAGTAGCAGCAGCAGCTAGTGCAGTTTTAGAGTGGTGATCTCCTGAAACCCTAATATTCACTAACTAGTTTTCAAAAAAAAAAAAAAGAATAATAATTCTACAGTTTAAAAATTCCTTATTAAAACTATATTTTATAATTTCCTCTTTGAGTTCAGTTCAGTCGCTCAGTCGTGTCCGACTCTTTGCAACACCATGGACCGCAACATGCCAAGCCTCCTTGTCCATCACCAACTCCCGGAGTCTACTCAAACTCATGTCCTTTGAGTCGGTGATGCCATCCAACAATCTCATCCTCTGTCCCCTTCTCTTCCCACCTTCAATCTTTGCCAGCATCAGGGTCTTTTCGAAAGAGTCATTTCTTTCCACAGGTGGCCAAAGTACTGAAGTTTCAGTCTCAACATCAGTCTCAACATCAGTCCTTCCAATGAACACTTAGGATTGATCTCCTTTAGGATGGACTGTTTGGATCTCCTTGCAGTCCAAGGGACTCTCAACAGTCTTGTCCAAGACCGCAGTGTTCAAAAGCATCAATTATCTGGCACTCAGCTTTCTTTATAGTCCAACTCTCACATCCATACATGACTACTGGAAAAACCATAGCCTTGACTAGACGACCTTTGTTGGCAAAGTAATGTCTCTGTTATTTAATATGCTGTCTAGGTTGTTCATAACTTTTCTTCCAAGGAATAAGCATCTTTTAATTTCATGGCTGCAGTCACCATCTTCAGTGATTTAGGAGCCCCAAAAAATAACATCAGCCACTGTTTCCACTATTTCCCCATATATTTGCCACAAAATGATGGGACCAGATGCCATGATCTTAGTTTTCTGAATGTTGAACTTTAAGCCAACTTTTTCACTCTCCTCTTTCACTTTCATCAAGAGGCTCTTTAGTTTTTCTTCACTTTCTGCCATAAGGGTGGTGTCATCTGCATATCTGAGGTTATTGATATTTCTCCTGGCAATCTTGATTCCAGCCTGTGCTTTTTCCAGCCCAGCATTTCTCATGATGTACTCTGCATATAAGTTAAATAAGCAGGGTGACAATATACAGTCTTGACGTACTCCTTTTCCTATTTGGAACTAGTCTGTTGTTCCATGTCCAGTTCTAACTGTTGCTTCCTGACCTGCATACAGATTTTTCAGGAGGTAGGTCAGGTGGTCTGGTATTCCCATCTCTTTTAGAATTTTCCACAGTTTATTGTGATCCACACAGTCAAAGGCTTTGGCATAGTCAATAAAGCAGAAATAGATGTTTTTCTGGAACTCTCTTGCTTTTTCCATGATCCAGCGGATCAGTTGCTCAGTTCTTTCCAAATAGGCTAGTAAATCTCTTTAATCTTAATGAGTCTTTGGTAAAAAGAATAACCCAATAATTTTATTTTTAAATTTATATGTGTATGTAAATTTTGTATGTAAGTCATATCTGACTCTTTTGAGACCCCATGACCTGCAGACCCCGAGGCTCCTCTGGCCATGGGATTTCCCAGGCAAGAATATTGGAGTTGGTTGCCATTTTCTTCTCCAGGGGATCTTCCCAACCTAGGCGTCAAAGTCATGTCTCATGCATTGGAAGAATTCTTTACCACTGAGGCATACATATGATATATAAAAACATATATATATATATATATATATATATATATATATATATATCTGCTCTGGAGTTTCTCTCATACCTATGACCCTATACTGGAGTCAATATAGAAAAATGGTAAGTATGATTTAAATACTAGCTCTGTCATATGAAAGCTTCAGGTCTCTGTGCCTAACTTTACAAAATGGAGGCCCTAATGGCCATCTAGGCATTCTTAAAAAGCATCAGTAATAAGTTTTAAAACTTGGTACCACTTTGGAATAACCTGGGGATAGAATCCAGGCATCAGCAGTTTAATATCCTCCCAGGTGATTCTAATGTACAGCAAACTGTGAGAATTTTAGGTCTGCAGCAAGGGTTCTAAAACTTAAAAATTGATCGACTAATGTTCTAGTTAGAATCCAGATTCTAGTTCTGGGAGGTCCTCAGAGTCTGAACTTTCAAATAAAACCTTATAGATGATACTGGTGCTTATGGTTCATGAACTACACTTGGATTATCAAGGGAGGGCTTGAAAGATCCTAACCCGTTATCCCAGAAAGTTTGAGAAAAGCATAAAATTGAAAAGAGATTTGTTTAATTCACTGAAGCAGTGCAACTTCTACACTCAGCAAATTAATTTGCAGCTTAAGGCACAATCTTTATTATTATTATTAAAATAGCTATTATTATTTAAATTTGAACATTTCTGGAAAATTAATGATCACTCCTTTCTGTCTGAGGTGAAACTGAAAACTAAAAATATACCTTGCTTTTTCATTTATGTAAAAAGTCATTAAAAGTGGGAGAATGAATAATTTCATTTTTACTTGGAAATATCAAAATTATATAAATTCTGAATCAAATTTGAACTTTTAAAATTAAAAATAACCTCTTATTACTCATGCTGCATTATCAAAGCAGCTTTTTAAGCTATACACACACATACACACACACATATGTGCTTAAAAACAGAATTATATTAGCATGAATATTAAGAGTTTTTCCAGATGGGTGCTTCTGAAGAATTGTAGCTGTTACATTTTGAAACCCTTTTGTCTTCTTTCCAAATAAGCTAGTGATATTGAGGTTTTCTATTTTTGCCTGAAGAGTTTCTTAAAATTGTTACAGGGCTTCTGAGAGATTACCTCAAGCTTTATCTATATTTTATTTTACATACTATTGCTCTTCCCAAAGGTATGTTTTTCTGTGATTGAAAATTTCTTATTGGAGAAAATATAAGGAAAAAAAAAAAACTGATTCCTCAAGAAAATACTAAATGTTTCTAACTTTCTCTTTTGAAATACATTTTAAAATAATTACTTTAGAAAGGTTTTATTTGTTTACTAGTTGTTTAATCGTGATTTATTTCAGAGGAACAGGGGCACATAGATTATTAGTGCCACATAGTGTAGTTATAAAATACTGGATTGTTTTTGTGAGGATGTAGAGGAGGTCTCACAGGCAGAGAGGAAGCAGAGCACACAAGATCACCAGGCTCCCATGGTCTCATAGAGAGCTATGTACCATGGACAGAGCTGGACTACAATCATAATGGCTGCTCCTCCATTACAGGGTGCCCTTGTCTTCTGAGTGATTTATTATAGGGACACTGAGTCACAGATCTTCTAACTGAAGTTATGAATATCACTACTGGTTGAAGAAAAGGCCCAGGTACACGTTGGAAACTTCCCAAGTTATATAAACCTCATATAAACCTCTTCTTTCCATGGGTTGATTTAGCTCTGGGGCACCAACTGTCTGATAAGTATATATATACTCATTCTGCTAATTAATCATTACAAAATTTTGTTAAAGAGCACTGTGAAAAAAAGTTTTCTATGTAATAATAGTTCCAAAATATATTAAAGTAGAAATATAAAGCATGCAGTTAATTAAAAACTATATACCAATCCTTGTACTTTACCTGGAAATCTTCATTCCAAATAAACTTATACAGTATAGATTTAAACGCAGTCTTTCAAAATATTTCTCAGTTAAAAGGTAGTAAAATTTTGTTTGACACATACGAAAGTTATATGATACTTTGCCAGTAAGGACTCATGATTATTATATTGTTCAGTGTTGAAAAAAAAGGAAGTAAATATTAATAATGACCCATGTTCTAGGTTATATCATCTCTGAAATACATTGGAAACATGCACTTGTTAACTTTTATTATTAATAATAAATTTTAAAATGGATATTATCAAGTTGATATTTCCAATAAGATGGAATTTATCAACTTAAGATTATAAGTATAAAATATAAAATAAGGTATCACAATGAGGAAAAACAGAAACATAAACTATTTATGGTAATAGAATGGAATTAGATAGCATATTGAAAAGCAGAGACACTACTTTGCCAACAAAGGTCCGTCTAGTCAAGGCTATGGTTTTTCCTGTGGTCATGTATGGATGTGAGAGTTGGACTGTGAAGAAAGCTGAGCGCCATAGAATTGATGCTTTTGAATTGTGGTGTTGGAGAAGACTCTTGAGAGTCCCTTGGACTGCAAGGAGATCCAGCCAGTCCATTCTGAAGGAGATCAGCCCTGGGATTTCTTTGGAAGGAATGATGCTAAAGGTGAAACTCCAGTACTTTGGCCACCTCATGCGAAGAGTTGATTCATTGGAAAAGACTCTGATGCTGGGAGAGATTGGGGGCAGGAGGAGAAGGGTATGACAGAGGATGAGATGGCTGGATGGCATCACTGACTCGATGGACTTGAGTCTGAGTGAACTCCTGGAGTTGGTGATGGACGGGGAGGCCTGGCGTGCTGAGATTCATGGGGTCGCAAAGAGTTGGACACGACTGAGCGACTGAACTGAACTGAACCGAAGAGAAAAACAATAGAAACAACAACGTACATATAAAACTACCTGAGTGCAAGTGTTTTTTCTTCATTTACTATTTCTATGATTTTGCGTAAATCACATAAAATCCCAGAGACTTGTCTTTTCATTTGTCAAAGAAGAATAAAACCTCACATACACGCTTGCACATATGCACATATGAAAGTGATGTACCAGGTTACATGATAACCTAAATTAATATTTTATGGCTGAGCCACAATGCATAGATGTGACCATTGTTGATTTTTTTTTCTTTTGGTTCATCATGAAATTTTGGAAAAAATCACACACATACATACATGTGTATGTGCACACACACATATTCTTAAATATGGAGCATACCTAAACACTTCTGGAGACTACACAAATACTGAAAAATTGTATTTTCTTATTTTGAATACATATTTTAGAGGATTGATCAAAATGCCTGATGCACATCTGTATTGTATTATAGCTGAATTGTAAAATGTATCACAGTTGCTCAGAGAAATCATTATTCATTGGAAGAAATGTTATACACCAATTAAATGCAAAAAATAATGTTCAAGAATTCCTGGGTAAACCAAAACTAAATGTTGTAAATTCATACATTTTTTTTTTTTTTTTTCTGCAATAAGAAATGTCCGGAAGAGGAGCTAAGATGGCAGAGGAATAGGACGGGGAGACTACTTTCTCCCCCACAAATTCATCAAAAGAACATTTAAATGCCGAGTAAATTCCACAAAACAACTTCTGAATGCCGGCAGAGGACATCAGGCACCCAGAAAAGCAGCCCATTGTCTTCGAAAGGAGGTAGGAAAAAATATAAAAGATAAAAAAAGAGACAAAAGAGGGAGGGATGGAGCTCCGTCCTGGGAAGGGAGTCTTAAAAAGAGAGAAGTTTCCAAACACCAGGAAACACTCTCATTTCCGAGTCTGTGCCGAGCCTTGGAGGGCACAGAGACCCCAGCCACAGAGGGCAACATAACAGGGAGGAAAAGTAAATAAGCAATTAAAACCCACAGATTACGAGCCCAACGGTAACTTCCCCAGCAGAGAAGCAGCGCAGACGCCTGCACCCACCACTAGCAAGCCAGGGCTGCGCAGGGAGGTGCGGGCTGCACTGCTTAGAGTAAGGATCTGGCCTGAATACCCCAAGCGCTATCTGAGCGAACTAATTTGGGCTAGCAAACCAGACTGTGGGATATCTACCACACAAAAAGCCAGCCGTAACCTAAGGCACTGCCAGGCCCTCGCACAGAACAAAGGACTGAACAGAGATAGCCGGCTGCAGACCATCCCCCTCCGGTGACAGGCAGCCAGAGCCGGAAGGGGGCAATCGCAGCCCCAGAGAGACATTATCTACAAAATTGTAAGCAGGCTTCTTTGCTAACTAAGACTTCTTGGGGTTCTGGACTGTCAACATCCGCATAAGAAGGTGCGCCAGTTTTACACCCAGAAAACCCAGTGGAGGGGAGGGGATAAGTCGCAGCAACCGCGCTTGCCAGACACCTCATCATCTGAGCTGCTTGGACCTGGGAAGGGCACAAAACGTAGGCCCAACCGAGTCTGCGCCTCTGAGGACTACCCGAGTGCCTGAACCTGAGCGGCTTAGACCTGGGAGGTGCAAGCAGCCCAGGGCCGGCCTCGGATGGTTCCCGGCAAAGCAACCTAGAGCCTGAGCTGTGTGGGCAGGGAGGCTACACGCGCCATGAGCAGGGGCGGACCCAGTGTGGCTGAGGCACTGCGAGCACACGCCAGTGTTACTTGTTTTCAGCGTCCCTCCCTCCCCACAGCCTAAAAAAGTGAACAAGTGAGCCTAAAAAAAAAAAAAAGTGTCCACCACCGCCCCCTTTGTATCAGGGCGGAAACCAGACACTGAAGAGACCAGCAAACAGAAGAAGCTATAACAGAGGGATCCGGCTTGGGAGCGACAGGCAATAGATTAAAACCCTGTCATTAGTACCGACTACATAGGAATGGGGCTATAGATCTTGAGAAATATAAGCCGGACCAAGGAACTAGCCAAAAATGAACTGACCTCACAATACCCACAACAACACCAGAGAAAGTCCTAGATATATTTTTACTATTTTTACAATCATTCTTTCTTTCTTACTTTTTTAAAAAAAATTTTAAGTCCTCCATTACTCCTTTAATTTTCACTTTTATAACCTACTATTACTTTGAAAAAAAAAAAAGACCCTATTTTTTTTTTAAAGCAAACTTCATATATATTTTTTTATAATTTTTGTGACCTTGTTTTTTTTTTCTTTTTCTCTTTCTTTTTTTGTTTTTGTTTTGTTTGTTTGTTTGTTTTGTTTTTTTTTCCTTTTCTTCTTTTCTTTAACATTGTATTTTTGACATTCCAAACTCTAGATTTTTAGTTTTGCTTTTTGGTATTTGTTATCAATTTTGTACCTATATTTTCTTTATAATTTTTATGACTTTTTTTTCTTTCTTTTCCTTAATATTGTATTTTTGAAATTCCAAACTCTACTCTAGATTTTTAATTTATGCTTTTAGGTATTTGTTACCAATTTTGTACCTTTAAGAACCTGATCTTCAGTACCCATTTTTTACTTGGGAGCGAGATTACTGGCTTGACTGCTCTCTCCCCCTTTGCACTCTCCTTTTTCTCCACCAGGTCGCCTGTGTCTCTTCCCTAACCCCTCTCTACTCTACCCAACTCTGAATTTCTGTGTGTTCCAGATGGTGGAGAACACTTAGGGGACTGATTACTGGATGGATCTCTCTCCTTTTCATTCCCCCCTTTTATCCTCCTGGCCACATCTGTCTCTTTCCTCCCTCTTCTCTTCTCTGTATAACTCCGTGAACATCTCTGAGCGGTCCAGTTGTGGAGTGCACATAAGGAAGTGATTACTGTCTAGCCTGCTGTCTCCTCTATTGATTCCACCTCATCTCATTTGGGTCACCTCTAACTCCCTCCTCCCTCTTCTCTTCTCCATGTAACTCTGTGAACCTCTCTGGGTGACCTTCATGGTGGAGAAACTTTTCATCTTTAACCTAGATGTTTTATCAGTGGTGCTGTATAGAAGGAGAAGTTTTGAAACTACTGTAAAAATAAGATCAATAACTGGAAGCAGGAGGCTTAAGTCCAAACCCTGACTCCAGGGAACTCCTGACTCCAGGGAACATTAATTGACAGGAGCTCATCAAACGCCTCCATACCTACACTGAAACCAAGCACCGCACAAGGACCAAGTTCCAGGGCAAGACATACCAAGAAAATTCTTCAGCAACACAGGAACACAGCCCTGAGCTCCAATATACAGGCTGCCCAAAGTTACTCCAAAACCATAGACATCTCATCACTCATTACTGGACACTTCATTGCACTCCAGAGAGAAGAAATCCAGCTTCACCCAACAGAACACCGACACAAGCTTCCCTAACCAAGAAACCTTGACAAGACACCTGTACAAACCCACACACAGCAAGGAAACTCCACAATAAAGAGAACTCCACAAACTGCCAGAATACAGAAAGGACACCCCAAACTCAGCAATATAAACAAGATGAAGAGACAGAGGAATACCCAGCAGGTAAAGGAACAGGATAAATGCCCACCAAACCAAACAAAAGAGGAAGAGATAAGGAATCTACCTGATAAAGAATTCCGAATAATGATAGTGAAATTGATCCAAAATCTTGAAATCGAAATGGAATCACAGATAAATAGCCTGGAGACAAGGATTGAGAAGATGCAAGAAAGGTTTAACAAGGACCTAGAAGAAATAAAAAAGAGTCAATATATAATGAATAATGCAATAAATGAGATCAAAAACACTCTGGAGGCAACAAATAGTAGAATAACAGAGGCAAAAGATAGGATTAGTGAATTAGAAGATAGAATGGTAGAAATAAATGAATCAGAGAGGAAAAAGGAAAAACGAATTGAAAGAAATGAGGACAATCTCAGAGACCTCCAGGACAGTATTAAACGCTACAACATTCGAATCATAGGAGTCCCAGAAGAAGAAGACAAAAAGAAAGACCATGAGAAAATACTTGAGGAGATAATAGTTGAAAACTTCCCTAAAATGGGGAAGGAAATAATCACCCAAGTCCAAGAAACCCAGAGAGTCCCAAACAGGATAAACCCAAGGCGAAACACCCCAAGACACATATTAATCAAATTAACAAAGATCAAACACAAAGAACAAATGTTAAAAGCATCAAGGGAAAAACAACAAATATCACACAAGGGAATTCCCATAAGGATAACAACTGATCTTTCAATAGAAACTCTTCAAGCCAGGAGGGAATGGCAAGACATACTTAAAATGATGAAAGAAAATAACCTACAGCCCAGATTATTGTACCCAGCAAGGATCTCATTCAAATATGAAGGAGAAATCAAAAGCTTTTCAGACAAGCAAAAGCTGAGAGAAATCAGCACCACCAAACCAGCTCTCCAACAAATACTAAAGGATATTCTCTAGACAGAAAACACAAAA
This sequence comes from Bos grunniens, assembly GCF_055505025.1. Lineage (NCBI taxonomy): Eukaryota > Metazoa > Chordata > Mammalia > Artiodactyla > Bovidae > Bos > Bos grunniens. The sequence goes on from NC_141178.1 coordinate 28,892,780, forward strand.
AGGGTGTATAAATTCAAGCCTGAAACAATAAAGTAAATGGCAATAGGATCATACTTATCAATAATTACCTTAAACGTAAATGGGTTGAATGCCCCAACCAAAAGACAAAGACTGGCTGAATGGATACAAAAACAAGACCCCTACATTTGTTGTCTACAAGAGACCCACCTCAAATCAGGGGACATATATAGACTGAAAGTGAAGGGCTGAAAAAAGATTTTCCATGCAAATAGAGACCAAAAGAAAGCAGGAGTAGTAATACTCATATCAGATGAAATAGACTTTAAAACAAAGGCTGTGAAAAGAGACAAAGAAGGTCACTACATAATGATCAAAGGATGAATCCAAGAAAAAGATATAACAATTATAAATATATAGGCACCCAACATAGGAGCAATGCAATATGTAAGACAAATGCTAACAAGTATGAAAGGAGAAATAAACAATAACACAATAATAGTGGGAGACTTTAATACCCCACTCACACCTATGGATAGATCAACTAAACAGAAAATTAACAAGGAAACACAAACTTTAAATGATACAATAGACCAGTTAGACCTAATTGATATCTATAGGACATTTCATCCCCAAACAATGAATTTCACCTTTTTTCTCAAGCGCACACGGAACCTTCTCCCAGATAGATCACATCCTGGGGCATAAATCTAGCCTTGGTAAATTCAGAAAAATTGAAATCATTCCAAGCATCTTTTCTGACCACAATGCAGTAAGAATAGATCTCAATTACAGGAGAAAAACTATTAAAAATCCCAACATATGGAGGCTGAACAACACACTGCTGAATAACCAACAAATCACAGAAGAAATCACAAAAAAGAAATCAAAATTTGCATAGAAACGAATGAAAATGAAAACACAACAACCCAAAACCTGTGGAACACTGTAAAAGCAGTCCTAAGGGGAAATTTCATAGAAAAACAGGCATACCTCAAGAAATAAGAAAAAAAGTCAAATAAATAACCTAACTCTACACCTAAAGCAACTAGAAAAGGAAGAAATGAAGAACCCCAGGGTTAGTAGAAGGAAAGAAATCTTAAAAATTAGGGCAGAAATAAATGGAAAAGAAACAAAAGAGACCATAGCAAAAATCAACAAAGCCAAAAGCTGGTTCTTTGAAAGGATAAATAAAACTGACAAACCATTAGCCAGACTCATCAAGAAACAAAGGGAGAAAAATCAAATCAATAAAATTAGAAATGAAAATGGAGCGATCATAACAGATAACACAGAAATACAAAGGATCATAAGAGACTACTATCAGCAATTATATGCCGATAAAATGGACAACGTGGAAGAAAAGGACAAATTCTTATAAAAGTACAAATTTCCAAAACTGGACCAGGAAGAAATAAAAAATCTTTACAGACCCATCACAAGCATGGAAATTGAAACTGTAATCAGAAATCTTCCAGCAAACAAAAGTCCAGGTCCAGATGGCTTCACAGCTGAATTCTACCAAAAATTTAGAGAAGAGCTAACACCTATCCTACTCAAACTCTTCCAGAAAATTGCAGAGGAAGGTAAACTTCCAAACTCATTCTATGAGGCCACCATCACCCTAATACCAAAACCTGACAAAGATGCCACAAAAAAAGAAAACTACATACCAATATCACTGATGAATATAGAGGCAAAAATTCTTAACAAAATTCTAGCAATCAGAATCCTACAACACATTGAAAAGATCATACACCATGACCAAGTGGGCTTTATCCCAGGGATGCAAAGATTCTTCAATATTTGCAAATCAATCAATGTAATACACCACATTAACAAACTGAAAAATAAAAACCATACGATTATCTCAATAGATGCAGAGAAAGCCTTTGACAAAATTCAACATCCATTTATGATAAAAACTCTCCAGAAAGCAGGAATAGAAGGAACATACCTCAACATAATAAAAGCTATATATGATAAACCCACAGCAAATGTTATCCTCAATGGTGAAAAATTGAAAGCATTTCCTCTAAAGTCAGGAACAAGACAAGGGTGCCCACTTTCACCATTACTATTCAACATAGTTTTGGAAGTTTTGGCCACAGCAATCAGAGCAGAAAAAGAAATAAAAGGAATCCAAATTGGAAAAGAAGTAAAACTCTCACAGTTTGCAGATGACATGATCCTCTACATAGAAAACCCTAAAGACTCCACCAGAAAATTACTAGAACTAATCAGTGAATATAGTAAAGTTGCAGTATATAAAATCAACACACAGAAATCCCTTGCATTCCTATACACTAATAATGAGAAAATAGAGAAATTAAGGAAATAATTCCATTCACCATTGCAACGAAAAGAATAAAATACTTAAGAATATATCTACCTAAAGAAACTAAAGACTTATGTATAGAAAACTATAAAACACTGGTGAAAGAAATCAAAGAGGACACTAATAGATGGAGAAATATACCATGTTCATGGATTGGAAGAATCAATATAGTGAAAATGAGTATACTACCCAAAGCAATTTATAGATTCAATGCAATCCCTATCAAGCTACCAACAGTATTCTTCACAGAGCTAGAACAAATAATTTCACAATTTGTATGGAAATACAAAAAACCTCGAATAGCCAAAGCAACCTTGAGAAAGAATGGAACTGGAGGAATCAACCTACCTGACTTCAGGCTCTACTACAAAGCCACAGTCATCAAGACACTATGGTACTGGCACAAAGACAGAAATATAGATCAATGGAACAAAATAGAAAGCCCAGAGATAAGCCCACGCACCTATGGACACCTTATCTTTGACAAAGGAGGCAAGAATATACAATAGATTAAAGACAATCTCTTTAACAAGTGGTGCTGGGAAAACTGGTCAACCACTTGTAAAAGAGTGAAACTAGAACACTTTCTAACACCATAGACAAAAGTAAACTCAAAATGGATTAAAGATCTCAACGTAAGACCAGAAACTATACAACTCCTAGAGGAGAACATAGGCAAAACACTCTCCGACATACATCACAGCAGGATCCTCTATGACCCACCTCCCAGAATATTGGAAATAAAAGCAAAAATAAACAAATGGGACCTAATTAAACTTAAAAGCCTCTGCACAACAAAGGAAACTATCAGCAAGGTGAAAAGGCAGCCTTCAGAATGGGAGAAAATAATAGCAAATGAAGCAACTGACAAACAACTAATCTCAAAAATATACAAGCAACTCCTACAGCTCAACTCCAGAAAAAAAAATGACCCAATCAAAAAATGGGTCAAAGAACTGAATAGACATTTCTCCAAAGAAGACATACAGTTGGCTAACAAACACATGAAAAGATGCTCAACATCACTCATTATCAGAGAAATGCAAATCAAAACCACTATGAGGTACCATTTCACACCAGTCAGAATGGCTGCGATCCAACAGTCTACAAGCAGTAAATGCTGGAGAGTATGTGGAGAAAAGGGAACCCTCTTACACTGTTGGTGGGAATGCAAACTAGTACAGCCACTAGGGAGAACAGTGTGGAGATTCCTTAAAAAACTGGAAATAGAACTGCCTTATGATCCAGCAATCCCACTGCTGGGCATACACACTGAGGAAACCAGAAGGGAAAGAGACACGTGTACCCCAATGTTCATCTCAGCATTGTTTATAATAGCCAGGACATGGAAGCAACCTAGATGTCCATCAGCAGGTGAATGGATAAGAAAGCAGTGGTACATATACACAATGGAGTATTACTCAGCCATTAAAAATAATGCATTTGAATCAGTTCTAATGAGGTGGATGAAACTGGAGCCTATTATACAGAGTGAAGTAAGCCAGAAAGAAAAACACCAGTACAGTATACTAACACATAAATATGGAATTTAGAAAGATGGTAACAATAACCCTGTATACAAGACAGCAAAAGAGATACTAATGTATAGAACAGTATTTTGGACTCTGTGGGAGAGGGAGAGGGTGGGATGATTTGGGAGAATGGCATTGAAACATGTATAATATCATATATGAAACGAGTCGCCAGTCCAGGTTCAGTGCATGATACTGGATGCTTGAGGCTGGTGCACTGGGATGACCCAGAGGGATGGTATGGGGAGGAAGGAGGGAGGAGGGTTCAGGGTGGGAAACACATGTATACCTGTGGCGGATTCATTTTGATATATGGTAAAACCAATACAATATTATAAAGTTAAAAAATAAAAAAAAATTTTTTTTAAATAAATAAGAAGAATAAACTTTGGCTAATATGATCCTAAAAATAAAAGAAAGAAAGAAATGTCCACAAATGAATGTGAAAACATGCATGACAAATAACAAGAGACATAGAAAAGAAAGAGAGTATAAAACATCCAGTTGAACAATTCAGGTATGATTGCTTTAGAGTTGGTATTTGACATGATCCATGAATGGTGAATCGCGTATTGGCGATGTTGAGGGAAATTGACTGTTTCTGTAAAGCTTTACAATATACATCTGTATTATCAAGTGGGGTTCTACTTGTATACATCATTGAATTTTCCATTAAAAAATCAAAAAGCAACAAAGGCTACTGCCTTAACTTTTTCTTGATCTGCTTGCTTTCTATGAAATATTAAGATATTACCTGTTCTTACATATCTTTGTGTTTGCATTTGTAAAGTTTCCCCCATTTTTGTGATTCTTATAATAGCAGTATTACTATTTGAAGAATTTACCACCAGGAAATGTTGTTTTTTACTGTTGATGTTTTTGGCATGTTACAGTCTATGGGGGTCTCAGAGAGTCAGACATGACTGAGTGACTGACACACACACATGCACACACACACAAGATTGTTATAATTAAATAATAAATTTACCTATATGGTATATATTCAATCTCTATGCTTAGAAAATTAGTCTTCCCTAGTAGCTCAGATGGTAAAGAATCTGCGTGCAAAGGTGGTACAGATGGTAAAGAATCCACCTGCAATGTGGGAGACCTGGGTTCGATCCCTGGGTTGGGAAGATCCCCTGGAGGAGGGCATGGCAACCCACTGCAGTATTTTTGCCTGGAGAATCCCCATGGGCAGAGGAGCCTGGCGGGCTACAGTCCATGGGGTCACAAAGAGTCGGACATGACTAAGCACAACACAGCACGTGCTCAGAAAATTACAGATACAAATGTAGGATGATAGATATATTAACAATGAATATGTTCGGATATAATTTACCGTGATAAATGATACCTTTCCTACACCATATAGCACATCTCTGAACAAGTGTTGTGTATATAAACATTGGGGAAAGACATCTTAATCAAATAAAGTCACATATAAAACATGTTTCTAATCACAGCTCAGGGCAATAACCGAATTAACTAACTCCTTTTCTAAGATTTAAGGAGTGTTATGCCTAATTGATTTTACATTAGCAATAGCCTGAATCACTTTTTAAGACAAAGTTATTCCTAATTATTGAGACTGTGACTTGATTTTGATTAAAATTTAAAAGACCAAATCAAGATACATTAAAAACAAGCATTATTTCATATATCTAAAGGAATATCTATGGTAATGTCCATAATTCTTATTAGAATGGCTTTAGTATCCCTCCATAAGTCAATATGATTATAAACAGGGAAGAGGCATTTAAAAAGCTTCAGTGTTTTATCTATTTAATTAACTCTATTTATGATACATAATCGGAGAAGGCAATGGCAACCCACTCCAGTACTCTTGCCTGGAAAATCCCATGGGCGAAGGAGCCTGGTAGGCTGCAGTCCATGGGGTCGTGAAGAGTCAGCTATGACTGAGCGACTTCACTTTCACTTTTCACTTTCATGCATTGGAGAAGGAAACGGCAACCCACTCCAGTGTTCTTGCCTGGAGAATCCCAGGGACGGGGGAACCTGGTGGGCTGCCGTCTGTGGGGTCACACAGAGCTGGACACGACTGAAGCGACTTAGCAACAGCAGCAGCATGATACATAATTGGGAGCTGGACTAAAGTAGTGTTCATTTGCATCAGACATATGCCCCTTCAATACTAAATGACTTATTAGGCCAGATGCTGGGGTCTTCTGTCTACTCTACTGCCAACTTTCTTCTAAGAAACTTTGCTGAAATGGAAAGAACTTCCCCCAGTAGAGGGAAGTGAGTGTTAGTCACTCAGTCTTGTCCACCTCTTTGCGAACCCATGGACAGTAGCCCAACCAGGCTCCTCTCTCCATGGAATTCTCCAGACATGAATACTGAAGAGGGTTGTCATTCCTTTCTCCAGGGGATCTTACCAACCCAGGAATTGAAGTCGGGTCTCCTGCATTGCAGGCGTTCTTTACTGTCTGAGCCACCAGGGAAACCCATGGGGGAAAGGAATATGCCAATGTAGGAATATAAAGAACTGGCCCTCTCTCTACCATGCATTTTAACCATATAGGAGAACTGTTTATTTATAACAGCTATACTGTGTCCTGATAAGAATATGAAGCAAAATAGAACTCTCAGTTGCTAATAGTAAAAGTGAAATTGGTGCAAACACTGGTGAGTTTTACAAAATTGAATGCCTGCACACAATATAACTCAGCGATTTTTCTCTTAGCCTTTACATAGCAAATTGGATTGCCTTTTTGCATGCTTCAAAATCCACATAACAGGATATTTATAGAGGCAATATTCAGGACACCAAAATGACTCAAATGTCTATCAATAGGATATTAAATAATCTGTACTAAATGATACTATATGAGAATTAATGAGTTACTGCTATTTAAAAGGATAAATAAACATAATACACAAATGTATGATTCTATAAACATAAAATACAAAGTCAGGCAAAATTATGGTGTTAAAAATTAGGCTTGTGTTTAAATTTGATTGGTGGGAGTAACTATTGAATAGACGGTGGCAGATCAGGACATTGGAGTTCTAGAAATTTTTAAATTGATGCGTATTGATTTGTTTATGTTGTGATAATTTATTGAACACATGATTTAGGGATTTACATCTTTGTGTTACACTGTATTAAAAATTTAATTAAAAAGGTAAAAGAAGCTTTGAAGCCATTTTTTTGTTTGTTTAAGGTGTAAATTTCTTTTTTGTTCTTGATTACAAACAGTTAAATTTGAAGTTGGTGCAGATCAGTGAGATGCACTAGTGGCCAGAGGATCAAGATTCACATTCTTGTAGTTCCATAAAGTATTGGTATGACTTTGGGAAATGATTTAATGTTTATGGGCTTAGTTAACCCTGTCTACATAATTGAAAATCTGAAGACTTTGAGTTCAGTTCTCTTGGAACTGTTCAATTTATAAGTGGGCCTTTTCATTTTGGAGTATCTGGCAGAGATTACAACATCCATGTTACTCTTTTTCCTTAGAAATTATGCCCTTTTATTTTAAAATCTGGATACAATATTCCTTAGGAGGGAAAAAAATTATTTTCAAATTTCAGCTTTAGTACATTTTTGCCACATTGTCAAGTTCTGGACAGTGAATTATAAGTACAGGTGTTGGGTGAGATTGCCAGTGGAACTTCGTAAGGAAGGGCTTGCCCTTCTTCTTTTCCTTCTTATGTAGTCTCTGTTGTCATGATTGGAGTTCCAGAAGTCAAAGGAAAATATCATATACTAAGGGATAGAAACCCCATATAAGGATGGTGAAGACTTTTATAAAGAATTCCACAGAGATGCTCAATTCTGGATTGCCTACTCCAGACTTTTTTGTATGAAAGAAATATAAATAAAGGTTTGATTAATTCAAGGCTATTAAGCTTTTTTCCTAATATACAAATGAATATAATCTTCAACAATCTGGACTGACACATATAATAGATTATTCTTTGGGAAAATAACATTAATTTTTACATCACTTATTACCAATAAGAATAACGGTAAGTTGTCAACATTGAGTGTAAAACTGCATAACCACTGCCTTTAATTTGTAACCTCAGAAACTAATTTCTGCACTCTTTTACTCCTCGCCATGGAGTCTATCTGAATTATTGCTAAAATGTTCTTCCCTAACCCTTATTTCTGGATATAGAATTAGTTTAATATGCAGTTTCTTTCACTTGTTGTAGTACATCACTGGATTTATTTTTCAAAAGACATATGAAGTCTCTATATAGCTACTGTACTTTTTATTTTTCACATCCAGACACTATAGTTATAGTGCCCTAAATTTTTCTTTATTACAGCTATTGCATTTGTCCAGTACATTAAATTAATACTGTGATGTTTATCTCATTGCTAGTAGTATTTCTAACATGAACTTCTCACTTCAATTTCAGACATTAATTAGCTCTGAAAAATGTTTATTTATAACTAAGGTAATGGCATTTATTTTTTATTATGTAATATCTCATTTTTTTTCATTTTCACAATTCATTAGTCCATAAAGGCAGCACAATCCACAGAAGGAATACTCCAACTAGAAATCAGGATTATCCTGCATAAAACCAGGATAGTGCCTACAAATATAATTTAACATGACTCTAATGGTACAATCCGTGGAATGTGAAGAGAGGTACCATAGTGTAGTATCTTAGCATGTGAGTTCTTGGGTCAAACTATTTGAGGTGGATTTTTTCTCCATCACTCAGTAACTGTGTTACATTCGTATGTGCTTTAATACTTCCAGCTTCAGTTTCCTCATTGAATAATGGAAATACGATTTAATTGCATGGATATCATAATACCCACCAAGTATTCCATTTACTGCTTCCCAATTCCCAGTCCCTGGAAGTAAGCCGAAGGCAAAGTTATTTGACAAAGAAAACTACGGTCTGTTTGATTTCTGTAATTTTTTTATTACTAAAATGGTGTAGAATGCTAAGGTACAATTCTTCAGTTTATTTTCCTTTGACGTAATGACTAACATCGGTCCAAGAAAAAATAACTTAAAACAACTCCATATCCTTTTAGGCTTCTATTCTTGGTCCCCAGGCAGTATTATTTTATGGCTAAGCAGTCTCTCTCCCTGGACGTGGGGTATCTCCTCTCAGCTGCTCCAGCACCAGGCAGCCACAGCTCTGTATCCAATGTCAGAGAAGTCCCAGACAGTAGGCGCTGGAGCAGCAGCTGCACATCACTGGAGCAGCTGAGAGGAAATACCCCATATCCAAGGGCAAAGGAACAGCCCCAACAAGACGGTAGGTGCTGGAGCAGCAGATGTGCAGTTCTGGAATGAATTTGAGGAGATACCCCATATCCAAGCGCAAAGGAGAAATCCCAGAAAGACTGTAGGAGGAGCAAATTCACATTTAGAATCAAACCCCATTCCTGCCAGAGATGCTCAGTGGGCTCAAACAAACCTTGTGTGCACCAGGACCCAGGAACCCCACAGAGACTGAGACAGAACTGTGTTTGAGCATCTCCTGTGGAGGTACGGCTCAGCAGTGGACTGCCGCAGGGGCAGGGGCTCTGGGTGGAGCAGACGGGGTATGGCATAAGCCCTCTTGGAGGAGGTCTCCATTAACCCCACCATACAGCTGCCAGCACTTATACAGGACTGGGAAATAAGACACTTGGAGGGCACAGACAGAAACCCATACACAACAGGACACAGGAAAAAGGAGCAGTGATTCCACAAGAGTCTGACCCAGCCTTGCCCTTGAGTATCCAGGAGTCTCCAGCAGAGGTGTGGGTTGGTGGTGGCCTGCTGCAGGGTTGGGGCAGTGAGTGTAGCAGTACATGCATGGGATCTTTTGAAGGAGGTCACCATTATCTTAATTAACCTTCATGATAGTTTGGCCCCAGGTAAATGGACATGGGTTTAAGTGGACTCTGGGAGTTGGTGATGGACAGGGAGGTGTGCTTCGATTCATGGGGTCACAAAGAGTCAGACAAACTGAGCAACTGAACTGAAACTGAAAAATATCAGGGAGGGAACACAGCTCCGCCCATCAACAGAAAAGTGTATTTAAGATTTACTGAGCATGGCCCCGCCAATCAAAACTGTTTCCCCCTCAATCAGTCAATCCCATTAGGAAGCTTCCATCACCCTCTTATCCTTCTCCATCAGAGTGCAGACAGACTGAAAACCACAATCACAGAAAACTAACCAGTCTAATCACATGGACCACAGCCTTGTCTAACTCAATGAAACTATGAGCCATGCCATGTAGGGCCACCCAAGACGGAAGGGTCATGGTTGTGATTTCTGACAAAATGTGGTCCACTGGAGAAGGGCATGGCAAACCACTTCAGTATTCTTGCCTTGAGAACCCCATGAACAGTATGAAAAGTCAAAAGATAGGACACAGAAAGATGAAATCCCCAGGTCAGTAGGTGCCCAATATGCTACTGGAGGTCAGTGGAGAAATAACTCCAGAAAGAAGGAAGAGATGGAGCCAAAGCAAAAACAACACCCAGTTGTGGATGTGACTGTTGATGGAAGCAAGGTCCGATGCTGTAAAGAGCAATGTTGCATAGGAACCTGGAAGGTTAGGTCCATGAATCAAGGCAAATTGGAAGTGGTCAAATGGGAGATGGCAAAAGTGACCATTGACATTTTAAAAATCAGTGATCTAAAATGGATTGGAATGGGTGAATTTAACTATGGTAATCATTATGTCTACTACTGTGGGCAAGAATCCCTTAGAAGACAATGGAATAGCCATCATAGTCAACAAAAGAGTATGAAATGCAGTACTTCAATGCAAATTCAAAAATGACAAAATGATCTCTATTTGTTTCCAAGGCAAACCATTCAAAATCATGGTAATCCAAGTCTATGGCCCAACGAGTAATGCTGAAGTATCTGAAGTTGAACGGTTCTGTGAAGACCTACCAGACTTTCTAGAACTAATACCCAAAAAAGATGTCCTTTTCATTATATGGAACTGGAATGCAAAGTAGGAAGTCAAGAAACACCTGGGGTATCAGGCAGATTTGGCTTTTGAGTATAGAATGAAGCACAGCAAAGGCTAATAGAGTTTTGCCAAGACAATGCACTGATCTTGGCAAACACTCTCTTCCAATAATACAAGCGAAGACTTTAATGGACATCACCAGATGGTCAATACAAAAACAAGATTGATTATATGTTTTGTAGTCAAAGATGAAGATACTCTATAGAGTCAGCAAAAACAAAATTGGGAGTGGCTCAGATCATGAACTCCTTTTTGACAAATTCAGAGTGAAATTGAAGAAAGTACGGAAAACCACTAGACCATTCAAGTATGACCTAAATCATATCCCTTACAATTATGCAGTGGAAGTTAGAAATAGATTCAAGGGATTAGATCTGATAGAGTGCCTGAAGAACTATGAAAAGCTGTTCATGACATTGTACAGGAGACAGGGATCAAGACCATCCCCAAGAAAGAAGTAATGCAAAAAAAAAAGCAAAATGGCTGTCTGAGGAGGCCTTACAAAAAGCTGTGAAAAGAAGAGAAGCAGAAAGCAAAGGAGAAAAGGAAAAATATACCCATCTGAATGCAGAGTTCCAAAGACTAGAAAGGAGAGATAAGAAAGCCTTTCTCAGTGATCAATGCAAAGAAATAGAGGAAAACAACAGAATGGGAAAGACGAGAAATCTCTTCAAGAAAATTAGAGATACCAAGGGAACATTTCATGCAAAGATGGGCACAATAAAGGACAGAAATCATATGGACCTAACCAAAACAGAAGATATTAAGTAGAGGTGGCAGGAATACACAGAAGAACTATATGAAAAAAAAAATCTTCATAACCCAGATAATCACGATGGTATGATCACTCACCTATAGCCAGACATCCTGTAATGGGAAGTCAAGTGGGCCTTAGGAGGCATCACTATGAACACAGCTAGAGGCAGTGATGGAATTCCAGTGATCCATTTCAATTACTAAAAGATGATGCTGTTATAGTGCTGCACTCCATATGCCAGCAAATTTGGAAACTCAGCAGTGGCCACAGGACTGGAAAAGGTCAGTTTTCATTCCAATCCCAAAGAAAGGCAATGCCAAAGAAGGCTCAAACTATCACACAGTTGCACTCATCTCACATGGTAGTAAAGTAATGCTCAAAATTCTCCAAACCAGGCTTCAACAACACATGAACTGTGAACGTCCAGATGTTCAAGCTGGATTTAGAAAAGGCAGAGGGACCAGAGATCAAATTGCCAACATCGGTTGGATCATCGAAAAAGCAAGCGAGTTCCAGAAAAACATCTATTTCTGCTTTATTGACTATGCCAAAGCCTTTTAATTGTGTGGGTCATGACAAACTGTAGAAAATTCTGAAAGAGATGGGAATACCAGAACACCTGATCTGCCTCTTGAGAAACCTGTATGCAGGTCAGGAAGCAACAGTTAAAACTTTACATGGAACAACAGACTGGTTCCAAATGGGAAAAGGAGTACGTCAAGGCTGTATGTTGTCACCCTGCTTCTTTAACTTATATGAAGAGTACATAATGAGAAACGCTGGGCTGGATGAACCACAAGCAGGAATCAAGATTGCTGGGAGAAATATCAATAACCTCAGATATGCAGATGACACCACCCTTATGGCAGAAAGTGAAGAACTAAAGAGCCTCTTGATGAAAGTGAAAGAGGAGAGTGAAAATCTTGGCTTAAAACTCAACATTCTAAGATCATGGCATCCAGTCCCATCACTTCATGGGAAATAGATGGGGAAACATTGCAAGCTGTGACAGACTTTTACATTTTGGGGCTCCAAAATCATTGCAGATGGTAACTGTAGCCATGAAATTGAAAGAGACTTGCTCCTTGAAAGAAAAATTATGACCAACCTAGACAGCATATTAAAAAGCAGAGACATTACTTTTCCAACAAAATTCCATCTAGTTATACTCATGGTTTTTCCAGTAGTCATGTATGGATGTGAGAGTTGGACTATAAAGAAAGGTGAGTGCCGAAGAACTGATGCTTTTGAACTGTGGTGTTGGAGAAGACTCTTGAGAGTTCCTTGGATAGCGTGGAGATCCAACCAGTCCAACCTAAAGGAAATCAGTCCTGAATATTCATTGGAAGGACTGATGCTGACGCTGAAGCTCCAATACTTTGGCCACCTGATGCATAGAACTGACTCATTGGAAGAGACCCTGATGCTGGGAAGGATTGAAGATGGGAGAAGAAGGGGATGATGGAGGATGAGATGGTTGGATGGCATCACCAACTCGATGGACATGAGTTTGAATAAACTCCCGGAGTTGGTGATGGACATGGAAGCCTGGTGTGTGTAGTCCATGGTGTTGCAAAGAGTTTGGCATGACTGAGTGATGAGTGAACTGAACTGAACTGATTGCATAATGAAACTATGGAAAAGGGAAGTTATTAAAAATGAAATTTCTGTAAGTAAAAATTATAATACTTGGACAATTATATATTAATTATTCAGTAGTCAACTTTAAGAAGCTCAAAAGCCATGCTAAAATTTATATAAACAGAGGGAAATAAGTACTAAACATGAAATTAGAAATAAAGTAGGAAAATAAATTTAACAAGCCTACTAATGGAAATATTAGTTATACTGATGAATTGCAAATATAACTGACCAAGATTTAAAAATATAAGAATATATAAACTATCAATATTAGAAGGAAACTGCCTTAGACATCATATAGACACAAAAAGCATAATAAGTCAATATGAAGAAAGGTATTTGTGTTCACAAATTTAACAACTTTTTATTAGGTTGAAGAAAATTTTGAAGTTTACTGAAGTTAGTACATTAGGAGTAAAAAACTTTGAACATGCTTCCACCCAATTTTTTTAAATTGCAATTTAAAGTTTTTCTGCATGAAGTTTCAAGGATCAGTTTCTCTAGTTGTTAATTATATAAAGCATTTAGTTTTGAAATCATGACAATCTTACACAAATTGTTTCAGATAATAGAGGACAATAGAATACTTCCCAATTTATTTATTTAATTTAAATAACTTATGAACATAAAACTTAATTTCTTAATATAATATCAACAGTTCAAATATTAAACATATAAAATGTTTAGGAAACTTTGGCATGGTTTTATTGTAATAATTAAAGATTAGTAATCACTGCAGATGGTGACTGCAGCCATGAAATTAAAAGACGCTTACTCCTTGGAAGGAAAGTTATGACCAACCTAGATAGCATGTTCAAAAGCAGAGACATTACTTTGCCAACAAAGGTTCGTCTAGTCAAGGCTATGGTTTTTCCTGTGGTCATGTATGGATGTGAGAGTTGGACTGTGAAGAAGGCTGAGCGCTGAAGAATTGATGCTTTTGAACTGTGGTGTTGGAGAAGACTCTTGAGAGTCCCTTGGACTGCAAGGAGATCCACCCAGTCCATTCTGAAGGAGATCAGCCCTGGGATTTCTTTGGAAGGAATGATGCTAAAGCTGAAACTCCAGTACTTTGGCCACCTCATGCGAAGAGTTGACTCATTGGAAAAGACTCTGATGCTGGGAGGGATTGGGGGCAGGAGGAGAAGGGAACGACAGAGGATGAGATGGCTGGATGGCATCACTGACTCGATGGTCGTGAGTCTCAGTGAACTCTGGGAGTTGGTGATGGACAGGGAGGCCTGGCGTGCTGAGATTCATGGGGTCGCAAAGAGTGGGACACAACTGAGCGACTGATCTGATCTGATCTGATCTGATCCCAAATCAAGCAAAGCAGTATTCTACATTATCAGGGAAAAAGAGAAAAATTATCTCAAAATATGTAGGAAAGGCAGTGACAAAATCCAAAACTAATTTGTAATTTCAAAGACTCTCATAAAATAGGAAGAGATGTAAACTTTGTCAAGTTAGGGCACAAACCCAATGCTGCTGCTAAGTTGCTTCAATCGTGTCCGACTCTGTGCGACCCCATAGACGGCAGCCCACCAGGCTCCCCCATCCCTGGGGTTCTCCAGGCAAGAACACTGGAGTGGGCTGCCATTTCCTTCTCCAATGCATAAAAGTGAAAAGTGAAAGTGAAGTCGCTCAGCCGTGTCTGACTCTATCGACCCCATGGATTGCAGCCTACCAGGCTCCTCCATCCATGGGATTTTCCAGGCAAGAGTACTGGAGTGGGGTGCCATTGCCTTCTCTGACAAACCCAACAGATGGGCACAAAGTATGTACAGCTAATAATCTTGATGTTAAAGTATTTAATGGGTATACTCAAATTGAATTTTGAATTATTAAACTGTTGAATTTCTTCTAATTTGAGGACTGAACAAGAATGTGTCATCTTAACGTTTTATTATTGCACTAGAAAGCATAAATAGTTCAATAATTAAGAAAATGAAATAAAAAACATAAAGAATTAAAAAGTAAAACTCTTTTACATTCAGATAGTACATTCAGGTAATAGATAATAGCCTGTTTAGAAAATCCTAAGGAAACTAATCAATTAATTTACCAAAGTTTAAGAATGAAATGCCAATTTTGTTTCTATAAACTAGCAAACAAAAAAAAATGGGAAAAGATATTTTAAAAATGCTATCTTCAATAAAATTTCTGAAACATCAGCTCTTTTGGAATACCTTTTAGTAATGAAGGGGCAGGTCACAACACTTGAAACTACCACATTTTTCTGAAGGTACAAAAAAACTTTTAGTTAAAACTCTGTCCTGATCAAAATCACAGCAGATTGTAGAAATTAACAGTATGATTCTAAACTTTATATATAAATACAAATGCCTTAAAACAACCAAGTCATGTAAAAGTAGGAATAATAAATTGAAAGAGTCTTAAGTACTAAAACTATAAAGTCTTTAAAAAAATCATCTTAGTCACTTTCAGTAGAAAGTATTTCTTAGGGAGATCAAAAGAGCAACCATAAAACAAAGAAACTGCTAATTTGTGTTTCATCAGAATTGGAAGATTCTGTCCCATCAAAAGACACCATTAACAAAACAAAAGAAGCAAATCCAAATAGCATAGAGAGGCTGTTTGAGGATTTCTTTAGTTTAAGCAATTAAGCAGTAGATTAAGTTATTCTTTTAGCTGTAAAAATACATTTATCCCCAGCTTTGAGAGGGGAAAAAGTGCCTTATTTGCTATTCAGTTGATAATATAGTTACTCTCAAGTAAAATTAATACAAATGTGATGTTTTAAATGATACAAAACGTCCTTTGAATAAGTTTGAGAATGAAAATTCTTAGAAGCCAAGATCTTTTATAATAAACTGTTGAAGATAGGGAGTTTTCCCCATGGCTCAGATGGTAAAGAATCTGCCTGCAATTCAGGAGACCCAGGTTCAATTCCTAGTTCAGGAAGATCCTCTGGAGAAGGGAATTGCAACCCACTCCAGTATTCTTGCCTAGAAAATTCCATGGACAGACACAGGCTACAGTTCATGGGGTTGCAAATAGTGGAACAGAGTTATAAGTCCTTATAACATTCCGATGTATTTCAGGTTAGCTTGATGCTTCTTAATTAGTGTATGTCCTTGGTAACTAGATATTGTAAAATAATATGCAAACTTTAATCTTTAGTCACTTTTCTAATCACAGAACACTGAAGAATAATGAAAGTTTGTGTATTCAGAGACTGACTTTAGAATACCATAAAAGCATTAGATGTACTTTCACTATTTTCACATTATTTCCTACACATGTTTTACTATCATTTGAGGGAATTGCCTTAACAATCTCTAAAATGAAGGGAGCATATACCATCTCAAAAATCGCTTATTATTCAAGAGCTTCTAATAAAATCTCATGAAAGCTTATTTCCAAAGGCAGTTTTTTAAATTATTACAACAATTTCAATTCATAATACAAAATGGATCAAAAGTAAATGAGCTATTAAAGACTGTTAGATTAGGAATCACTGCTATTAGCATTTTTAAATTCATATATACTTATATTAATCAAGGTAATGTTGGGAGAGTTTGTAATTTCCTTAGTTCTGTCTCATCACAACAAAAATGTTAGCTAGTTAGAATAGGAAAAAGGAGTCCAGAATGGCCATGGCTAAAAGACAAAGAAGGGAAAAGCCCTCTGGAAGGTCAGAGGACCCGAGTGAGGCCCTCAGGTAAAACAACAGCCCTCCTGGCTAGCCCAATTTACATAGGGCAGGCTCAGGGGGAGGAGAAAGAAACATAAAAAGAGAAGCCAAGACTGGCCTGGGGGCTTCTCTTCTCTGTGAATCATTAGGGTCAGCTCACCCTCATGCCTTGAGGGTGTATTTTCCTTTAATTTCTGTATAGAACTGAGTTGTAACACTGGTTTGACTGAGGAAGTTACATAGAGCTGTAACACTAGCCCATCCATCGCTTCAAATTTTTGTTGTGACAAGACAGAACCGAGGAAATTACACACTCCCCCGACAATAAGATGATTCAATGATAATATAATCTGATATTCTACTGCTGCTAAGTCGCTTCAGTCATGTCCAACTCTGTGTGACCCCATAGACAGCAGCCCACCAGGCTCCCCCGTCCTTGGGATTCTCCAGGGAAGAACACTGGAGTGGGTTGCCATTTCCTTCTCCAATGCATGAAAGTGAAAAGTCAAAGTGAAGTCGCTCAGTTGTGTCTGATTCCTATCGACCCCATGGACTGCAGCCCACCAGGCTCCTCCGTCCATGGGATTTTCCAGGCAAGAGTACTGGAGTGGGTTGCCATTGCCTTCTCCGATATTCTACTATTTAAAAGCCATATCATTCTGTCCAAGTATCCAAGGAGAAAGCAAATATTTAATTGAATCAATAATTTTTTTTTCTTTAAAACATTAATGCAAATAACAATTATCTAGGTCACAAATTAAACAGATGACAAAAAAATCTCCACAATTAAAGTTTAAAAGGAAGCCTATTATTTAATGGACGCAATTTCTTATCTACAAATCCTTTCTTAATAAGATAAACTTTTCTCATAGATAGGTAATTTTAAAATATGTCCATAAAATAATACTTTTGGACATAAATGTTTACTGTTCAAAATCTTTCAGTTAATAGTTTCAATTCTCTTGGTAGAAAATCGGCAAGAAATCAGGAATTATAAATTAGGAACCATGAATAAATCATTGTGTAAGATTTCTCAAGCTTTGGAATCTACAATGTCTATTGTTTTTATTTTTCTTAACTTTTCTGAAACTCATGCCTGTTATCTAGGATAAATACACCAACAATAGAAGGGAGGATGTAGAACATTAAGATTTTTAATGAGAAGCTATGTTAAATATGAACCAACTTGATGTGGCTCAAGTTAGAGATAAGTTAAAACATGTTTATAAAATAACATAAAACTTCAGTTTTCCAGCAATATGGCAAACATAACATTGAGAAATTTTAGATAAAATGAACTTAGTGTTGTGATAATAAATTCTTGAAGTTAAGGTAAATAAAAATGTAGTCATATTTATATCACTCCAACAACTGAGAGTCTCCAACCATTGGACTGCACGGAGATCCAACCGGTCCATTCTAAAAATCAGTCCTGGGTATTCTTTGGAAGGAATGATGCTAAAGCTGAAACTCCAATACTTTGGCCAGCTCATGTGAAGAGTTGACTCATTGGAAAAGACTCTGATGCTGGGAGGGTTTGGGGGCAGGAGGAGAAGGGGACGACAGGATGAGATGGCTGGATGGTATCACCAACTCAATGGACATGAGTTTGAGTGAACTCCAGGAGTTGGTGATGGACAGGGAGGCCTGGCGTGCTGCAATTCATGGGGTTGCAAAGAGTCAGACACGACTGAGCGACTGAACTGAACTGAACTGATCCATTAGAGAGACTATATTTGCTTTCCCAGCAAATGCCCCCATCCTATTGTCTTAGTTTGTTTTATTTTTGAGACATGTGGCAGGCACCAGGTCTAAGGCTGCCCAATTGCTGTAAACACACATCAGTCTTCAGGTTATCTTTATGGAATTGTACCAAGTGAGCTTCAGGTAGCTGTTGTTTAGTCACTAAGTCGTGTCTGACTCTTCTGTGAACCCATGGACTATAGACTGCCAGGCTCCTCTTCCATGTGATTTCCCAGGCAAAAATACTGGAGTGGGTTGCCATTTCCTTCTCTAGGGAATCTTCCCAACACAGGGATTGAACCCATATCTCCTGTGTCTCCTACATTAGTAAGTGGATTCTTTATCACTGAGCCACCAGGAAAGCCCTAAGCTTGAGGTAGAGAAGTTACCAACTCATCCACTATTCCCCTCCCTACCCCAAGCCTGTCCCTCCATGATACATAGCATGGTCATATACTTCCAACCAAAAGAAGACTACAGTGAGACTACACTGGATAGACCCAGCAGGTAGGATATCAATAAGAGCATAGCTAAACTAAAGAATACCATCAATCAATTGAATATAATTGACATCCATAGATTACTTCATCCAACAAAACTGATTACATGATGTACTCATGCATAGAACATTCAGCAAGATAGGCCACTTTTGGGGCCATATAACACAGCTTAACAAATTTAAAAGAGCAGAAATCATACCATGAAAGCTTTCAGGCCACAGGGGAATTAAACTAAAAATCAAGTAACAGAAAGACAACTAGAAAATTATAAATTACATAGAGATTAAACAACAAACATCTAAATGATACATAAGTAAAGAAGAAATCTCAAGAATTAAAAAAAATATTTTTAAACGAAAATAAGAACAACTTACCAAAATTTGTGCCATACAGCAAAAACAGTACTTAGAAAAAATGTAGTATTTGAATACATATATTAGAGAACAAACCTTGCATGCTTCATAAAGTTTACCTCAAATGGACCATACACCTAAGTGTAAAAAGCAAAACTAAATTCCTAGAAAATGTCATAGGAAACATCCTAAATGACCCTAGGTATAGCAGTGACTTCTTAGAAGCAGAGGCACAATCCATAAAAGAAATAGTAAAATAGTTAAAATTTAAAAAAAAAAAAAAATCTTTGAAAGAAAATCATGATGTACCCCTACCACCTGTTAGAATGGTCAAAACCTGGAACACTGACAACACCAAAGTCTGACAACATTGTGGAGCTACAGGGGCTTTTATTCATTGCTGGTGGGAATCCATAATCCACAGAGCTGTGTAAAAATCATCAGTCACCAAAAAAGAAACAGCCAGTAAGAATGTATGTTTCCTCAAAGGTGAACAGTGGCAGGGCCCACTGTGTGCAGTGAAGTGATTCTAAGAATCAAACACCATGACCAAGTGAATGAAAGGATAGTTCAATATTTGTAAAAAAAAAAAAAAAAAAAAAGAAAAGAAAGAAAGTCTATGTAGTATACCTATCCTGAAAAAGACATAATTCAAAAAGACACATGAACCCCAATGTTCATTGCAACACTATTTATAAGAGCCAGGACATGGAAATAACAGTGTCTCATTATTCAATATAGTAAATCCAAACTTTACTCTGATTCTCAAGCATATTATCAGTTTCTTTTTAAAAAGTTTTTAGAAGTTAGAGACTTCTAATCCATAAACTTAATACAGCTAGCTAACACTAGTACTCTCTCTCCCTCCCTCTCTCTCTCTCTCTTTCTCTCTCTCTCTCTCTCTCTCTCTCTCTCTCTCTCTCTCTATATATATATATATATATATATATGTATATGCATTCAGGTCAATTCAGTGGCTCAGTTGTGTCAGACTCTTTGCAACCCCATGAATTGCAGCGTGCCAGGCCTCCCTGTCCATCACCAAATCCCAGAGTTCACTCAGACTCATGTCCATCGAGTCAGTGATGCCATCCAGCCATCTCATCCTCTGTCGTCCCCTTCTCCTCCTGCCCCCAATCCCTCCCAGCATCAGAGTCTTTTCCAATGAGTCAACTCTTCGCATGAGGTGGCTAAAATATTGGAGTTTCAGCTTTAGCATCAGTCCCTCCAATGAACACCCAGGGCTGATCTCCTTCAGAATGGACTGGTTGGATCTCCTTGCAGTCCAAGGGACTCTCAAGAGTCTTCTCCAACACCACAATTCAAAAGCATCCATTCTTCAGCACTCAGCCTTCTTCACAGTCCAACTCTCACATACATACATGACCACTATATGCATTATGTGTCCACATTTTTTTGACGTTTTATAATTATTTTATTGTGATTTAAAAGCTTTGCCAAAACAATACCTTAGGATTTACTCTCCTAGAATCTTTGGCGTGGTGTAGCTGAGGAGTAGTCAAGATGGAAGAGATGCAGAGGGAAAAGTGTGAGGAAAGGGTAAGGAATTTCCATGCCTTTCTGAACACAACACTGTCTCCAAATCTCCACATGTTCACCAACAAGAAACTCCACATATATCTTCTGGCATATCTTTCATCTAATTTGTTCCTATGTTAGTGCTACTAAGTAAATGGAATTATTTTATATTTTGTTTCCCAATTATTTGCTGCTGTGAAGTGAAGTGAAGTGAAGTGAAAGTCGCTCAGTTGTGTCTGACCCTTTACAACCCCATGGACTATAGAGTTCATGGATTCTTCAGGCCAGAATACTGGAGTGGGTAGACGTTCCCTTCTCAGGAGGATCTTCCCATCTAACCACCTCATCCCCTGTCATCCCCTTCTCTTCCTGCCTTCAATATTTCCCAGCATCAGTGTTTTTCAAATGAGTCAGCTCTTCGCATCAGGTAGCAAAAGTACTGGAGTTTCAGATTAAACATCAGTCCTTACAATGAACACTCAGGACTGATTTCCTTTAGGATGGACTGGTTGGACCTTCTTGCAATCCACAGGACTCTCAAGAGTCTTCTCCAACACCACAGTTCAAAACCATCAATTCTTTGGCGCTCAGCTTTCTTCACAGTCCAACTCTCACATCCATACATGACCACTGGAAAAACTATAGCCTTGACTAGACGGACCTTTGTTGGCAGAGTAATATCTTTGCTTTTGAATATACTACTTAGGTTGGTCATAACTTTCGTTCCAAGGAGTAAGCGTCTTTTAATTTCATGGCAGCAATCACCATCTGCAGTGATTTTGGAGACCAAAAAAATAAAGCTGGACACTGTTTCCCCATCTACTTCTCATGAAGTAATGGGACCAGATACCATGATCTTAGTTTTCTGAATGCTGAGCTTTAAGCCAACTTTTTCACTCTTCTCTTTCACTTTCAACAAGAGGCTTTTTAGTTCCTCATCACTTTCTGCCATAAGGGTGGTGTCATCTGCATATCTGAGGTGATTGATATTTCTCCCGGCAATCTTGATTCCAGCTAGTGCTTCTTCCAGGCCAGTGTTTCTCATGATGTACTCTGCATATAAGTTAAATGAGCATGGTGACAATATACAGCCTTGATGTACTCCTTTTCCTATTTGGAACCAGTCTGTTGTTCCATGTCCAGTTCTAACTGCTGCTTCCTACATGCATATAGATTTCTCCAGAGGCAGGTCAGGTGGTCTGGTATTCCCATCTCTTTCAGAATTTTCCACAGTTTATTGTGATCCACACAGTCAAAGGCTTTGGCATAGTCAATAAAGCAGAAATAGATGTTTTTCTGGAACTCTCTTGCTTTTGCCATGATCCAGCAAATGTTGGCAATTTGGTCTCTGGTTCCTCTGCCTTTTCTAAAACCAGCTGAACATCTGGAAGTTCACGGTTCATGTATTACTGAAGCCTAGCTTGGAGAATTTTGAGCATTACTTTACTAGCGTGTGAGATGAGTGCAATTGTGTGGTAGTTTGAGCATTCTTTGGCATTGACTTTCTTTGGGATTGGAATGAAAACTGACCTTTTCCAGTCCTGTGGCCACTGCTGAGATTTCCAAATTTGCTGGCATATTGAGTGCAGCACTTTCACAGCATCATCTTTCAGGATTTGAAATAGCTCAAACTGGAATTCAATCACCTCCACTAGCTTTGTTCGTAGTGATGCTTTCTAAGGCCCACTTGACTTCACATTCCAGGATGTCTGGCTCTTGGTGAGTGATCACACCATCGTGATTTTCTGGGTCATGAAGATCTTCTTTATACGGTTCTTCTGTGTATTCTTGCCACCCCTTCTCAATATTTTCTGCTTCTGTTAGGTCCATTTCTGTCCTTTATCGAGCCCATCTTTGCATGAAATGTTCCCTTGTTATCTCTAATTTTCTTGAAGAGATCTCTAGTCTTTCCCATTCTGTTGTTTTCCTCTATTTCTTTGCACTAATCACTGAAGAAGGCTTTCTTATCTCTCCTTGCTATTCTTTGGAACTCTGCATTCAGTTGCTTATGTCTTTCCTTTTCTCCTTTGCTTTTCACTTCTTTTCTTTTCACAGCTATTTGTAAGGCCTCTTTAGACATTCATTTTGCTTTTTTGCATTTCTTGTCCATGCGGATGGTCTTGATCCTTGTCTCCTGTACAATATCACAAATTTCCGTCCATAGTTCATTAGGCACTCTATCAGATCTAGTCCCTTAAATCTATTTCTCACTTCCACTGTGAAATCGCACGGGATTTAATTTTGGTCATACCTGAATGATCTAGTGGTTTTCCCTACTTTCTCAATTTAAGTCTGAATTTGGCAATAAGGAGTTCATGATCTGAGCCACAGTCAGCTCCTTGTCTTGTTTTTGCTGACTGTATAGAGCTTCTCCATCTTTGTCTGCAAAGAATATAATCAATCTGATTCTGGTGTTGACCATCTGGTGATGTCCATGTGTAGAGTCTTCTCTTTTGTTGTTGGAAGAGGGTGTTTTCTATGACCAGTGTGTTCTCTTGGCAAAGCTCTATTAGCCTTTGCCCTGTTTCATTCTGTATCCCAAGGCCAAATTTGCCTGTTAGTCCAGGTGTTTCTTGACTTCCTACTTTTGCATTCCAGTCCCCTATATTGAAAAGGACATCTTTTTTGGGTGTTAGTTCTAAAAGGTCTTGTAGGTTTTCATAGAACCATTCAACTTCAGATTCTTCAGTGTTACTGGTTGGGGTATAGGCTTGGATTACTGTGATATTGAATGGTTTGCCTTGGAAACGAACAGAGATCATTCTGTCGTTTTTGAGATTGCATCCAAGTACTGCATTTCAGACTCTTATGTTAACCGTGATGGCTACTCCATTTCTTCTAAGGGATTCCTGCCCACAGTAGTAGATATAATGGTCATCTAATTTAAATTCACCCATTCCAGTCCATTTTAGTTTGCTGATTCCTAGAATGTCGATGTTCACTCTTGCCATCTCCTGTTTGACCACTTCCAATTTGCCTTGATTCATGGACCTAACATTCCAGGTTCCTATGCAATATTGCTCTTTACAGCATCGGACCTTGCTTCTTTCACCAGTCACATACAACTGGGTATTGTTTTATGCTTTGGCTCAGTCACTTCATTCTTTCTGGAGTTATTTCTCCATTGATCTCCAGTAGCATATTGGGCAGTTACCAACCTGGGGAGTTCCCTTTTCAGTATCCTATCGTTTTGCCTTTTCATACTGTTCATGGGGTTCTCAAGGCAAGAATACTGAAGTGGTTTGACATTCCCTTCTCCAGTGGGCCACATTCTGTCAGACCTCTCCACCATAACCCGTCCGTCTTGGGTGGCCCCACATGGCATGGCTTAGTTTCATTGAGTTAGACAAGGCTGTAGTCCATGTGATCAGATTGGCTAGTTTTCTGTGCTTATGGTTTCAGTGTGTCTGCCCTCTGATGCCCTCTCACAACACCTACTGTCTTACTTGGATTTCTCTTACCTTGGACGTGGGGTATCTCTTCACAGCTGGTCCAGTAAAGCGCTGCTCCTTACCTTGGACGATGTTGCCCCTCCTGACCTTGAACGTGGAGTAGCTCCTCTAGGCCCTCCTGTGCCGGTGCAGCCGCCGCTCCTTGGATGTGGGGTAGCTCCTCTTGGCCGCTCCTACACCGTCGCAGCCTGGCGCTCTAGGGCCCTGCCCCAGACCTTGGGCAAGGGTAGCTCCTCTAGGCCACACTTTCTGCGTGGTCCGTCACAACCACTGTGCTTCCTGCTAGAGGACTGTATTTCCTGCTGCCCTAGCCACCAATTCCCCTAAGTACCTGGTGCTGCCAGAACCCCTGCAAACCAAGCAGCTGCACCACCTCCACACTTGGCCCTCAGAGGGGCAAACCCAAGTCCTCCAAGGCAGCCTCAGAAGCAAACCCCAGTGGATAACCCACATGCAAAGATGGAAATAAAGCCACATTAGAAACCCAGAGGCACTGTAGCTAAGGAAGAAGACCCAAAACCTTCCCAGCAGCAGTACAAGCTGCAAATTAAATCCACATGATCAACCACGTAGATTCTGTATCTATGGAATATATAAAAGATCATTGAGAGCTCCCACAAAAGAAAACGCACTAGTTCTGATAGCTGTGGACATTGGAGGCAAGAACACACAGGGGTAGGACCAGATTAGAATCTGAGCTGCTGCCACAGCAGGTCCAGAGATGAGCACAGTACTGGGGGGTATCCTTGGGAGATGAGGTGAACTTTGACTCCCAGCAAGGGAAAGGACTCTAATAGCAGTAACTCAAGAAAAACATTTATTATTCTTATGTTTTGACTTCTATAGATTCTTTTTTCTTTTTTTCTTTTTCTTTTTTCCCCTTTTTTTCTCCCCTCTGTTATAGTTGTTGATTTTATTGGCACTATGAAATCTAATTAAGCTTTTGAGCTTTTTTTTTTTTTTCTCAGTCATACTTTTTATTGTTATTATAAACCTCTGCCTCTACATTGGGCTTTTGCAGTTCTGTGGAATTTTTTTATATCTCTTATTAATTTTTTAAACCTATTATTATTTTTTCTACATTTGTTCCTTTGTTTGATTTTCCTACTGTTCTTTTCCCCTTGCAGTTAATCTTTAATGTATATAAATCTTCTTTATCTAACTCTATTTAAACTTGCATACCTATTCTTTCTTTTCTTTCTTTCCTTTCTTCTCAACACATTTGTTAGTTTTATTTTCATTGCTTTATTCCCCAATTGGCACCTTGCTTTAGTTTTGTTTTCCAATTTGTGCTTTAGTTAGTTTTGTTCTTAACTGGTAGATATAATTTTTGGTTTCCTTTGTTCACTGGGTCAATCTACTGTACTTATTTTTGTTGGACTGTTTTCACTTTGCTCATAGTTGTATATGTATATGTGTATATTCCTTAATTTAAATTATTATTTCCCTGATTTTGTAACTGCCATTTGTCTGGGATTTATTTTTGGTTTCTTGTTTTTGGGTATTTTTTTAATCTCACTTAATGCCATAACAAAGCACTTGTGGAATGTTCATTCCTGACCAGAGATTAAGCCCTAAGCCTTTGGAGTGGGAGCAGTGACTCCAAGACCCTAGATGACCAGAGATCTAACTCTAGGGAGTATCAAACAGTGAGAATTCACACAAAGGAAACCACTTGAATACAAGACCTAGCATCACCTAACCACCAGAAGCACCCTGTGCAGGATGCCTCATCTAAACAACAAACAAAACAAAAATGCAAGCACAGTCATCAGAAAATAGGATTACCACCTCACTCAGCCTTGCCCATCAAAGGAGAAACAACAACAAAAAAACTCAGCACAAATCTCACCCTATACAAAGCTCACACAAACCACTTACACAACCCCCTGGACCTACCTTAGGAAGGCAGAAACCAGAAGGAAGAAATATTTCAACCTTGAAGCTTGGGAAAAGGAGACATCAAACACAATAAGTAAAAAATAATAATGAAATGTCCCACTTGTAGATCTCTCCTTTGCCCAGTTTTGTTAGTAAGTGGGGAAGTTCAACGACTATAGTCTAAATGATTGGTGAGTAGGAGCTGGACTTACTCAGGAAAAGGTTTATCACTAAAGCCATGAAGTAACTCTCTGAAACAGATGTTCCAACCAAATATGAGGGGAATCTAGACTTAGTAACAGACTAAGGATGACATCAGTTGCGGTTGAAAGTATACAACTATAGGCATATAATGCTGCTCAGACATAGCAGTGGGGACTCTAGTTCATCCCACCAAATATCAGCTTGCAAATATTCCAGGAAAAACTGCCCAGAATTATGGAGAACATACTTTTCTATCATATTATACAAATAATGTTTCCATGGAGAATAAGGGGTCAGGGTATATCAGATGCTCTAGGGCCTTCCTGTCATTCCTCTGCTGCTAAGTAAATCATTCATTCTCCAGGTACTAAAAGTGTTGGCAGCTGACAATTATCAACTGAGCCCCTCTCCTGGAATTATCCTCCCATCTGAAGAAATTTTTATTGACCTAGTTTATCTCTCTTAACTAAGAAGCCATCATCCAATTACTGGTCAATGCAAGGGATGTAAGGTCAATTTCCTTGCTCAATATAAGATAAATCTGCAGGATCATCCCCATCCCAAAGCTCTGAGTTTGATTATCTGGTATCACTGTCAGAAGTGAATCTCAGTTCAAATTTTTGTTCTGTCTATTCTACTTTTTATACTCTTCTACATTGTCCTTCAAAAGAGCACTTCCCAATTAATCTCCTGGAAATAAACTTCTGCCTTAGATTCTACTTCCCAGAGTACCCAACTTCAAACCACATTTTTTTTTTAATATTCTGACTTTTAAAATTGTGAAAATTCTGATAGATTCATATATTCTGGTAAAAAATAGGAAATGTATTTTTCATTTACCAAAATAATGTGAAACTATTGTTCATGGTCAATATGTACTTGCATTGAATTAATCTGTCTCTCAAATCACTAACTTCTTATCAGAGGTATTGGAATAGAGAGATTTAAAAAAAAAATAAATGTAGTAAATGTCCTTGTACACATGGATGGAATGTCTTTGTTTAGTTTTTTAATACCCAGAGGTCATTTCCAGGTGTCATCTAGATAAGTAAATCATAAATCATGGATTAGATAGTTTCTTCAAATTCTGGAATATAATTGCAATTTTACTCACTAACTGTATCAATCAGTATTGGTTTCCTTTTTAATATTTTGATCATGATTAGGAGCTCCACGACCTCCCATTTAGACTGTCCAGTTATTAGTGATCTGGACTGTATGTGCTCTTTTTGGTGGTTTTGCAATAGCTGCACTTGCTGTGCTGTGATTGGTCACTCAATCCTGTCCGACACTTTGTAACCCCATGGACTGTAACCTGCCAGGCTTCTCTGCTCATGGGGATCCTCCAGGCAAGAATACTGGAGTGGGTTGCCATGCCCTCCTTCAGGGGTTCATCCCAATCCAGAGATCAAACCAGGTCTCCCATATTGCAGGCAGATTCTTAACTCAGGTCACCAGGCAATACTGGAGCGGGTAGCCTATCCTTTCTCCAGGAAAACTGCCCGGCTCAGGATTGGGACTGGGATCTCCTGCACTACAGGTAGATTCTTTACCAGCTGAGTTACCAGGGAAGCCCAAGAGCTGCGTAAATTAATTCCAAAACACACCCAGGGAAACATTAAACAATTTCCAGTTATTCAAACTTAGAAAACTCAGATTTATGTCCCTAAATAAAAAATTAGTCTTTCCCTTTCCGTTTAAGCCCACTATTAAAAAACAAAACAAAAACCTTTTATTACCCAAAATATCTAAACTCTGGCATACAGCTTAGGGTCCCTTCTGAGAGTTCTGATATTTTGTTGAAACTGAAAAGAAAGATTAAGGCTTATTGTCCTTAACTTTGATAAGTCCTGACCATCTGCCTCAGAGTTTATAAGGCAAATGTTCTTAAATTTAAAAAGATATGGGTAAGTAAGGTGGGCCTTTAGATTTAGAGAGAACTTCATTCTTAAGATTTATAGCTCTTGATCTTGGTGCTCTCTCTCTTGGCTTCTTTCCCAGAAATTTTGACTGTCCCAGTTGATAGTCTGTCAAGGCTTTTGACCTAGATGTAGTTGATTCTGAGAGTTTAACTCTTTCTGCCGTTGAACCAATCACTTCAAATTTTTAAATTCTCTACTCTGGTTTTTATGGATTTGAGGAACTGGCTTTCTAAAGAAAAATGCTATTATCAAGCAGTTTTTCTCCATCCAAACTATGTAATGCATCATAAACAGAGCAAGAAATTACTCAAAATCATTTTCATTAGTCATTTCTCTAGGACTTTCTCCCAATTAATTCTGTCTCTGTTAAAAACTGCTTTAATAGAAAATATGAATCACATGAGGCAGATTTAAGACACCAGTTTTTCAATTCAAGAAGAAAATTATTCAAGCAGTTTACACCAGATTTTGGATGACCTGGGAGGAGACTGATGTACTATTCTCCTTCCTGCATCTTTAAAATTCTGTACTTTATCATTTTTCCATGGATAAGTTTAGTCTTCTATACCCTCAAGTTGTGACCACCAAAGTCTCCATTAATTTTTATCACCAAAAAAAAGAAAAAGAAGAAGAAAGCAAAAGGTAAAAAAAGAGAAAAAAGTTAGCCACATGTGAACATGTTATTTAAAGCTAATATCAAGTGATGTTGTCATTGAGATCCCTAATAGCTCCAGCTCTCACTGAAAGGAAACAAAAGCATAATAATAATTTGAATCCATTGCTGGTGGGAATGCAAAATATTGGTAATACATCCACTTTGAAAGTTTGGTAACTTTTTACACAACTAAACATACTCCTACCTAAAATTCAACAATCACACTCCATGTTATTTACCTAAATGAGTAGAAAACTTACATTCACACAAAATCCTGTAAAGACAGAATATAGCGGCTTTCTTTATTCATGACTGCCAAAACTTGGAGATAACCAAGATATCCTTCAGTAGGTGAATGGTTAAATACATTGTGCTGCATCCAGACAGTGGAATATTATTCAGTGCTAAGAAATGAGCTATCAAGCTATGAAAAATCATGGAGGAACCTTAAATACATACTACCAAGTGAAAGAAGCCAATATAAAAAGGCTACATATACTATGATTCTGGCTGTATAACATTCTGAGAAAGAAAACACCTTGGATATCATAAAAAGGTCAAGGGATGCCAAACAAGCAGAGGACAGAGGTTTTTTAGGTCAGTGAAACTATTCTACATGATACTGTTATAATTGATATATATCTTTTTTGAGGTATAGTTAATTTAGAATATGTTAATAGTAGATGTACAAATTCAAAGTTTTATAGATTGTAATCCATTTGAAGTTATAAATATTGACTGAATTCCATATGCTGTGCAGCATATGCTTGTAGCTTATTTATTTTAAACATGGTAGTTTGTACATCTTAATACCCTACTCCTATCTTTCTCCTCCTACCTTCCCTTTCCACACTGTTAACCACTAGTTTGTTTTCTACATCTGTAAGTCTGTTTTTTGTTTCATTATATTCATTTGTTTGTTTCATTTCTTAGATTCTACATATATGTGATAGCATATGGATGGTATTTGTCTTCCTGTCTCTGACTTATTTCACTAAGCACAATACTCTCCAGGTTCAACCATGTTGTTGTATATGGGAAATTGTCATATTTAATGACTAAGTATTAGTCTATTGTGTATGTTGTTATTCAGTTGTCCAGTCATGTCCAACTATTTGCCACACCATAGACTGTAGCATGCCAGGCCTCTCTGTCCCTCACTGTCTCCCAAAGTTTGCCCAGGTTCATGTCCATTGCATCAGTGATGCCATCTAGCCATGTCATCCTCTGACACCCTCCTGTCCTTCTCCCCTCAATCTTTCTTAGCACTGGGGACTGCTCCAATGAGTCAGCTGTTTGCATCAAATACCAAAATACTGTAATTTCAGCTTCAGCATCAGTCCTTTCAATGAGTATTCAGTGTTGATTTCCCTTAATACTGGCTGGTTTGATCTCCTTGCTGTCCAAGGGACTCTCAGGAGGCTTTTCCAACACCACAGTTAGAAGGCATCAATTCTTTGGTGCTCTGCCTTCTTTACAATCTAGCAATCACAATCATATGTGGCCACTGGGAAAGCCAGAGCTTTGGCTATAAAGACCTTAGTCAGAAGAGTAATGTCTCTGCTTTTCAACACACTGTCTAGGTATCAGTTCAGTTCAGTTGCTCAGTCATGTCCACTCTTTCCAACGCCATGGACAGCAGCACGCCGGGCTTCCCTATCCATCACCAATTCCTGGAGCTTACTCAAACTCATGTCCATTGAGTCAGTGATTCCTCCAACCATGTTATTGTCTGTCATCCCCTTCTGCTCCTGCCTTCAGTCTTTCAAAGGATCAGGGTCTTTTCAAATCAGTCAGTTCTTTGCACCAGGTGGCCAAAGTATTGGAGATGCAGCTTCAGCATCAGTCCTTCCAATGAATATTCAGGACTGATCTCCTTTAGGATGGATTGTTTGGATCTCCTTGCAGTCCAAGGGACTCTCAAGAGTCTTCTCCAACACCACAGTTCAAAAGCATCAATTCTTTGGTGCTCACCTTTCTTTATAGTCCAACTCTCACATCCATACATGACTACTGGAAAAACCATAGCTTTGACCAGACAGATCTTTTCTGGAAAAGTAATGTCTCTGCTTTTTAATATGCTGTCTATGTTGGTCATAACTTTTCTTCCAAGGAACAAGTGTCTGTTAATTTAATGGCTTCAGTCACCATCTGCAGTGATTTGGCAGCCCCCCAAAATAAAGTCTGTCACTTTTTACATTATTTCCCCATTTATTTGGCATGAAGTGATGAGATCCAACCAGTCCATTCTAAAGGAGATCAGTCCTGGGTGTTCTTTGGAAGGACTGATGCTAAAGCTGAAACTCCAATACTTTGGCCAGCTCATGTGAAGAGTTGACTCATTGGAAAAGACTCTGATGCTGGGAGGGATTGGGGGCAGGAGGAGAAGGGGACGACAGAGGGTGAGATGGCTGATGGCATCACTGACTCGATGGAGATGAGTTTGGGTAAACTCTAGGAGTTGGTGATGGACATGGAGGTCTGGTGTGCTGCAATTCATAGGGTCACAGAGCCGGACACAACTGAGTGACTGAACTGAACTGAACTGATGGGACTAGATGCCATGATCTTAGTTTTCTGAATGTTGAGCTTTAAGCCAACTTTTTAGCTCTCCTCTTTCATGTTCATCAAGAGGCTCTTTAGCTCTTCTTCACTTTCTGCCATAAGGGTGGTGTCATCTGCATATCTGAGGTTATTGATATTTCTCCCAGCAGTGTTGATTCCCACTTGTGTTTCATCCAGCCCAGTATTTCACATGATGTACCCTACATACAAGTTAAATAAGCAGAGTGAAAATACACAGCCTTAACATACTCTTTTCCCAACTTGGAACTAGTCTGTTGTTCCATGTTCAGTTGTAACTGTTGCTTATTGACCTCCATACAGATATCTCAGGAGGCAGGTCAGGTGGTCTGATATTTCCATCTCTTTGAGAGCTTTCCACAGTCTGTTGTGATCTACACAGTCAAAGGCTTTGGCATAATCAATAAAGCAGAAGTAGATGTTTTTTTTCTGGAATTATCCTGCTTTTTGGATGATCCAACAGATGTTGGCAATTTGATCTCTGGTTTCTCTGGCTTTTCTAAATCCAGCTTGACCATCTGGAAATTCACAGTTCACATACTGTTGAAGCCTGGCTTGGAGAATTTTGAGCGTTACTTTGTTAGGGTATAAGATGAGTGCAATTGTGTGGTAGTTTGAGCATTCTTTGGCATCGCCTTTCTTTGGGATTGGAATGAAAACTGACCTTTTCCAGTCCTGTAGCCACTGCTGAGTTTTCCAAATTTGCCTACGTATTGAGTACAACACTTTCACAGCATCATCTTTTAGGATTTAAGGTAATTAAACTGGAATTCCATCACCTCCACAAGCTTTCTTGTTAGTGATGCTCCCTAAGGCCCACTTGACTTCACATTCCAGAATGTCTGGCTATTGGTGAGTGATCACAGCATCGTGGGTATTTGGGTCACGAAGATCCTTTTTGTATAGTTCTTCTGTGTATTCTTGCCACCTCCTCTTAATATCTTGTGCTTCTGTTAGTTCCATACCGTTTCTTTACTTTATTGTGCCCATCTTTGCATGAAATATTCCCTTGGTATCTCTCATTTTCTTGAAGAGATTTCTAGTCTTTACCCTTCTATTGTTTTTCTCTGTTTCTTTGCACTGATCACTGAGGAAGGCTTTCTTATCCCTCTTGCTATTCTTTGGAACTCTGCATTCAGATGGGTATATCTTTCCTTTTTTCCTTTGCCTTTTGCATCTCTTCTTTTCTCAGCTATTTATAAGGCCTTCTCAGAGAACCATTGTGTCTTTTTGCATTTCTTTTTCTTGGGTATGATCTTGATCACAGCCTCCTGTACAATGTCATGAACCTTTGTCCATAGTTCTTCAGGCACTCTGTCTATCTGATCTAATCCCTTTATCTATTTTTTACTTCCACTGTTTAATCATAAGGGACTCGATTTAGGTAATACCTGAATGGTTGAGTGGTCTTCCCTACTTTCTTCAATTTAAGTGAATTTGATAATAAGAAGTTCATGATCTGAGCCACAGTCAGCTCCTGGTCTTGTATTTGCTGGCTGTATAGAGCTTCTCCATCTTTGGCTGCAAATATAATCAATCTGATTTTGGTATTGACCATCTGGTGATATCCACGTGTAGTCATCTTTTGGGTAGTTGGAAGAGGATGTTTGCTATGACCAGTGTGTTTTCTTGGCAAAACTCTGTTAGCCTTTGCCCTGTTTCATTTTGTACTCCACAGCCAAACTTACTGTTACTCCAGGTATCTCTTGATTTCCTACTTTTGCATTCCAGTACCGTATAATGAAGGATTTCCCTGGTGGCTCAGACGGTAAAGTGTCTGCCTACAATGCAGGAGACCCAGGTTCGATTCCTGGGCAGGGAAGATCCCCTGGAGAAGGAAATGGCAACCCACTTCAGTACTCTCACCTGGAAAATCCCATGGACGGAGGAGCCTGGTGGGCTACAGTCCATGGGGTCTCAAAGAGTCGGATACGACTGAGCGAGTTCCCTTCCTTCCCTTCCCCTATAATTAAAAGGACATCTTTTCAGGGTGTTAGTTCTAAAAGATCTTGTAATTCTTCATAGAACCATTTAATTTCAGCTTCTTCAGCATTACTGATTGGGGCTTAGACTTGGATTACTATCTTTTTGAATGGTTTTCCTTGGAAACGAACAGAGTTCATTCTGTCGTTTTTCTGATTGCACCCAAATACTGCATTTCAGACTCTTTTGTTGACTATGAGGGCTACTGCATTTCTTCTATGTTCACTCTTGCCATCTCCTGTTTGACCACTTCTAATTTACCTTGATTCATGGACCTCATATTCAAGGTTCCTATTCAATATTGTTCTTTACAGCATTGGACTTTACTTCCATCACCAGTCACATCCACAACTGGAAGTTGTTTTTGCTTTGGCTTCATCACTTCATTCTTTTCTGGAGTTATTTCTCCACTCTTCTCCTGTAACATATTAGGCACCTACCACCCTGTAGAGTTCATCTTTCAGTGTCATATATTTTTGCCTTTTCATACTGTTCACGGGGTTCCCAAGGCAAGAATGCTGAAGCGGTTTGCCATTCCCTTCTTCAGTGGATCAGACGTTTTGTCAGAACTCACTGCCATGACCCATCAGTCTTCGGTGGCCCTACATGTAATGCTCATAGTTTCATTGAGTTAGACAAGGCTGTGGTTCATGTGATTACATTGGTTAGTTTTCTGTGATTGTGGTTTTCTTCCCTCTGATGGGTTTGTCTTCCCTCTGTTGGGTTAGGATAAGAGGCTCATGGAAGCTTCCTGATGAGAGAGGTTGACTGTTGGGGAAACTGGGTCTAGTTCTCATGGGCAGGGGTGTGCTCAGTAAATCTTTAATCCAATTTTTTGTTGATGGGCTGTGTTCCTTCCCTGCTGTTTGATCTGAGACCAAACTATGGTGGAGGTAATAAAGACAATGGTGACCTCCTTCAAAATGTCCTGTGCATGCATTGTTTCACTCAGTGCCCCAGACCCTGCAGCAGGCCACCTCCGACCCATGCCTCTGCTGGAGACTCCTGGACACTCATAGGCAAGTCTGGGTCAGTCTCTTTTGGGGTCACTCTGATAGCTTATGGTGAACGATGTCAGATTTATGGTCTCTAAAGAAGATTTAGCTTTGGGTCTGGGGACCAGGCTTGATCACACAAGAGATTTTGTGTAGTCAAGTTTTATTAAGGTGAAAAAGGACAGAGAAAGCTTCTAATGTAAACATCAGAAGGGGGACAGAGAGTGCCCCCCTTGCTAGAGTTAGCAAGGGAGTTATATACTTTTTAAATTATTTATTGCAATAAATCAAAAGAATGTCTTGAAGTTGTAAAGAAAGACCTTACTAGACCCACACCCACAATTTACATTGTAAGATGACAGGATTAGCACTAACAATAGAAAGATATCACTAGACCCATCCCATCCATAATATACATTTTAAGATAACAGGATTAGTCAGAAGGTTTTCAGGGAAGGTGAAACTGTCCTCAAGCAGGATACATTGTTGTTATATAATCCTTAGTACAGAGTTTAAACTGAGTTGTTTGTTGTGTAATCATCAGTTCCAGGCTTAAAGGAAACAAAAACAAAACATTTTATGTGACTAAGACTAATGAATGTAGAGATAAAAATAAAGGCATTTGTGCTTTCCTCCTCCTTGAGAATTCCAGACCTCTATCTCCTCTTTGAGAGCCCCAGACCGCTTTCTCCTCCTCCTCCTCCTCTTCCTTGGGGATCCTGGACTCCTTATCAACCTGCCTGGGAACTGACTCTCTTAACTGCTCCTTTCTCCTGGGTCCTGGTGCACACAAGGTTTTCTTTGTGCTCTTCAAGAGTCTGTTTCCCCAGTCCTGTGTAAGTTCTGTAATCAAATCCCACTGGCCTCCAAAGTCAAAGTCCCTGGGCTTCTCAGTCCCTTTGCCAGATCCCCAGGTTGGGAAATCTGTTGTGGGTCCTAGAATTTTCTTAACAGTGTGAGAATTTCTTTGGTATAATTTTCCTGCAGTTTGTGGGTCATCTGCTTGATGGCTTTATGGTGGGGTTAATGGTGACCTCCTCCAAGAATGCTTATGCCACAGGCTGTGTGGCCCAGGTCTGCTGCATCCACAGCCTCTGCCCCTGCAGCAGGCCACTGCTGACATTTACCTCTGTAAGAGACACTCAAACATGGGTCTGGCTCAGTCTCTGTGGGGTCTCTGGGTCCTGGTGTGCACAAAGTTTTGTTTGAGCCCTCCAAGTGTCTGGTGGGTATGGGGCTTGATTCAAAATGTGATTTCACCCCTCCTACCAACATGCTGGGGCTTCTCCTTTGTTCTTGTACATGGGATATCTGTCTAGGTATATGTTGTTTTTCAATCACTAAGTCGTGTCTGACTTTTCTGTGACTTCATGGACTGTAGCCTACCAGGCTCCCCTTTCATGGGATTCTCCAGGCAACAACACTGGAGTGGGTTGCCATTCTCCAGTCTATACACACACACACACACACACACACATATAAGTATTCCAGCAACAGATGAGACGATGAAGAAGTGTCTGTCTATTGATGGACACTTAGGTTGCTTCTGCATCTTGGCTATTGTAAATAATGCTGCTATGAACACTGGGTCACATGTATGTTTTCAAATTAGTGGTTTAGTTTTCTTCAGATGTATACTTAGGTGTGGAAGTCCTGAGTCATATGATAGTTGTGTTTCTAATCTTTTTGAGGAATGTCCATACTGTTTTCCCCAGTGGCTACACCTGTTTACATTCCCACCAATACTAAACAAGGGTTCCCTTTCTTCATATCTTCACAAACATTTGCTATTTGTGGTCTTTTTGATGATGGACATTCTGACAGAATGTCATTGTGGTTCTAATTTGCATTTGTCTGATGATTAATGATGTTGAGCATCTTTTTATGTAACAGTTGGCCATCTGTATTTCCTCTTTGTAAAAATATCTGTTAAGATCTTCTGCCTATTCAGTCTTTTTTTTTATATTGAGTTGAATGAGCTGTTTATATATGTTGCATATTAATCCCTTATCTATCATATTTATTTTCACTTGAGCTGGTCTCTTATCTCAAAATTTTAGGAGAGTAGAAGAAAGATTGAATTGTGACTCCTAGGTTTTGGCCTTCACTACTTAGGTAAATATTGGTGATATCTTCAGATATAGGAAACATTGGTAGTTTATTGGCTAAGTACAGTGTTGAACAAAAGAATAAAGAGTTTGCGCCATAGTGTGTTTGAGTTTCCTATAAGATGGTCAAATAAAAATGACAAGTAGGCAGGAAAATATTTGAATAGTCTCAAGAAAATACATTATTCAATAGGAGTTTAACAAGATATCTGTATTTGTATTGATTTTTCATTATTGTAATGATATAATTAGATATCAAACTTATTTTTCACAAAGAAAACTTTCAGTGTAAAATGAAAGTAAACAATAAAGTTACCATAATCATCATAATCATCACATTGATTTTAGCCCGAGATGGTCAAATAAAAATGACAAGTAGGCAGGAAAATATTTGAATAGTCTCAAGAAAATACATTATTCAATAGGAGTTTAACAAGATATCTGTATTTATATTGATTTTTCATTATTGTAATGATATAATTAGATATCAAACTTATTTTTCACAAAGAAAACTTTCAGTGTAAAATGAAAGTAAACAATAAAGTTACCATAATCATCATAATCATCACATTGATTTTAGCCCAACTGTTCCTGGGTATATAAACCACAAGTAAAATACTACTATTCTAATAAGAACCAATGGTTTTTCCTCCTATCTCACTCTATCATCAGTGAGGAATAGTAGTGAAATAATAATGAACATAACAACCCAACTTGTCTTGCAACATTTTCTTGACGAGAAAAAAGAAAACTTGTTCAACATTCACTGCTCCTCTTAAATAACTATTATTTGTGGATAAAGCAAGAGAGTTCCAGTAAAACATCTACTTCTGCTATATTGACTTTGCCAAAGCCTTTGACTGTGCAGATCACAACAACTGTAAGAAAACTCTTAAAGAGATGAGATTACCAGACCAGCTGACCTGCCTCCTGAGAAATCTGTATGCAGGTCAAGAAGCAACAGTTAGAACTGGACATGGAACAATAGACTGGTTCCAAATAGGAAAAGGAGTACGTCAAGGCTGTATATTGTCACCGTGCTTATTTAACGTATATGCAGAGTACATCATGAGAAACGCAGGGCTGGATGAAGCACAAGCTGAAATCAAGATTGCCAGGAGAAATATCGATAACCTCAGATATACAGATGACACCACCCTTAAGACAGAAAGTGAAGAGGAACTTAAAAAGCCTCTTGATGAAAGTGAAAGAGGAGAGTTGGCTTAAAGCTCAACATTCAGAAAACTAAGATCATGGCAGCTAGTCCCAACTCTTCATGGCAAATAAATGGGGGAAACAATGGAAACAGTGGCTGTCTTTATTTTGGGGGGCTGCCAAATCACTGCAGATGGTGACTGCAGCTGTGAAATTAAAAGACACTTGCTCCTTGGAAGAAAAGTTATGACCAACCTAGACAGCATATTAAAAAGCAGAGACATTACTTTTCCAAAAAAGGTCTGTCTAGTCAAAGCTATGGTTTTTCCAGTAGTCATGTAAGGATATGAGAGTTGGACTATAAAGAAAGGTGAGTGCCAAAGAATTGATGCTTTTGAACTGTGGTGTTGGAGAAGACTCTTGAGAGTCCCTTGGACTGCAAGGAGATCCAACCAGTCCATCCTAAAGGAGATCAGTCCTGAATATTCATTGGAAGGACTGATGCTGAAGCTGAGTCTCCAATACTTTGGCCACCTGATGCAAAGAACTGACTCATTGGAAAAGACCCTGATGCTTTGAAAGATTGAAGGCAGGAGGAGAAGGGGATGACAGAGGATGAGATGATTGGATGGCATCACTGACTCAATGGACATAAGTTTATGTATGCTCAGGGAATTGGTGATGGACAGGGAAGCCTGGCATGCTAAAGGCCTTGGGTTCGAAAAGAATCAGATGCAACTGAGCTATTGAACTGATCTGACATAAGATAAGATAGAAATTTGGGATTTTAGGATAAATAGTAATTTATTTTAAATATCTATTTTAATTCTAGTAAATGTGTGTGCATGTGTATATGTATATATATGCTCACACACATAAATCATACTTATTTATACTTATATCAATTGTAGGGCTGGGCTTTGTTGGTGGCTCAGCAATAAAGATCCTGCTTGCAATGCAGGAGACATGGATTTGATATCTGGGCCAGGAATATCCCCTGGAGAAAGAAGTAGCAACCCACTCCAGTATTCTTTCCTGGGAAATCCCATGGACAGATGAGCTGGTGGGCTACAGTCCATGAGTTCACAAAAAGGTTGGATATTACTTAGCAACTGAACAACAAACAACAACAATATATTTGTATTTATATTTGGGGGACATATAACAATGGTCAGCTCAAATTGAGTTTCATTCTCTATGATAACTCACTGAAGGCCTTAGCAGTACTGGCATTTGTTAGTCAAGGGTAGAGCATTCATTTCTTCATATAACTTCTTTGTCAGTAACAGATAATCTTCCAGGGTATATTTTTCCTGATGAAAAATTTCTTTAGAACCTTAGAACCAAATTAGAAAGTTACAAATTTTATATAAAGAATGCAAGTGATGATAATTATTTTAATCTTAATAATGTTATATTTATTTAATTTCTACTGAATTAGGTATGGATCACCACCATTAGGCAATGGTCACCAATTGCCAATAATTGGAGATTGCATATGTTTTATCAAAAAATATCCCAGGCTTCCAGTCACTTAGTATTATATTGGTGATAGCTTTTATATCACGCTGCTGCTGCTGCTAAGTCACTTCAGTCGTGTCCGACTCTGTGCAACCCCATAGACGGCAGCCCACCAGGCTCCCCCGTCCCTGGGATTCTCCAGGCAAGAACACTGGAGTGGGTTGCCATTTCCTTCTCCAATGCATGAAAGTGAAAAGTGAAGGTGAAGTCGCTCAGTCGTGTCTGACTCTTAGCGACCCAATGGACTGCAGCCCACCAGGGTCCTCCGTCCATGGGATTTTCCAGGCAAGAGTACTGGAGTGGGGTACCATTGCCTTCTCCGTTTTATATCATAGAAGTGACTAATTATTAGAAGGAAGTAATACTCTAGGCAAGGATTTGGAATTTAAAAGAATGAGGTACTGAGGAGAATAAGATCAAATACAGTGTCTCATGGTTGGGACTGCTCACAAGCTTAAGCTGCTTGAAAAGCTTTTGTTGAGATGATGAAAAAATTGAGAGCAAAGTGTGTTATAGAGAAACATGTAAGCAGTGTACCACACTATATTATCTTATATATTTTTTATATAGTGAAAATAATCTATACTTTTAAAAGTTGCTGTGCTAACTCTAAAATTACAATTGGGTAAACTGGCTCAGAGAAAAGCTAATAACTGCATTTACCCACTAAAGAGTGATGTGCTAACAATATCAGGAATTAATTTAAAGAGATGTTCATAGGAGCAAAAAAAAAATAGAAATAAAACAAATTTAAATTATGTTTTCGAAACGAACTGTGTGTATAACTCTTGGCAGAAGGATATGAAAAAACTGCATAGCCTCCCAAATGAATATATTATCCAATGCCCAGTTCAAATTTAGCCAAGTGAAAATGGAGGAGGTTAAAGAAAAGAAAAAAATTAGAAGTCAGAGACAAAGGTCATAGAGAATATCATGTGGAGACTCCTTGCTCAGCAAGATACCAGTTTTGCTATAAACCAATGACTTCTGTATCTTCCAATCTTCTTTTTTCCAAATGAAAATGTTTATTGTGCTGTATTGGGTGTTTAAAGAGCAGATAATTTGTTATTGCTGTTGTTTACTTTATGCAAGTCTGGACTAGGTCAACCTGGCTTAGAGGTTACTGCACAACATGCAGAGATCCTGTACTTAAGAACCTTTTTTAACAGTTTACCTTGTTTAGGGTACAAAACTGAACCACATGAGTTGTGACCAGAGGATAGACTATAGTATTTATTGCTATGATTTTATAAAGAGTTCTTTTTTTCTCTTTCAGGACTCTGATGAGATTGGTCTTTCTTGCTCCCTTTCAGTGAGGGGGATATATAACTAGCTATATTCAATGAATTGTTAGTGGAATCAACATGTTCCGTTTACACATAGCAGTATTTGAGGGTTCATGTAAGATTTTCTAGAGAGCTCTCTTACTCTGATAAGGAGAAGACCAATATTTGGTCTGGTGAATGATCTATCAGCCTGAGTCCTAGAATAAGGAGAAATGAGAGAGTTGTCTGGTTATGGACACTGAATAATAAAGAAGTAAATCATTAGAGCATTTCACATTAATTTTTTCATTAAACTATCATAGCAACATAATTAGTAAGTTTTGAGTAATCCTACTTGTGGGTGAAAAATAAGATTTCAAAATACATAGTCTTTAGTTTTTAACCATGTCTTATTTCTTACCTTTTATTAAATATTGAGATCAATCACAATGTTCAATCTTTAAGTCCATCTTTACACAATTGTTAGGTTGCCTATCTTCACTTTCTTTGCTCAAAGAATTCTGCAAACATCAAGACTATAGTAAAATATTTTTATAGTTTTTGTATGAGTTCCTGAATGAAGAATGGAGAATTGATGTTGGAACATTATCCAGGAACTAAACTTTAAGGCTTCTCTGGAGCTAAATGAAGATATAGCAATATTCCAAAACTGAAAATTAATATTTTCCTTTGTTTAAACCATGCAATATATTTTACTTGGAACATACCAGTACTCTTGAGATAAAACTTTTGTAATATATTGTGATAGTGAATATATGCCCCTTTGAGGGTAGTTAGCAGTGCAATTTTACAATGATTTCTCATTTCTTTATTTGAACAGGGGAAGTTTAATATAAAGAATCATTAACTATAATAGGTTATTAGAATAAAGAAGGAGGTATTAGCAAGTAAAAAGTAAAGTAAAATTCAGGTGTAGAAATAACAAATTTAAGGAGCAATCACTAACCCTTTGATAGACTACCCAAGGAAAAATTTGCATCTCCCAGAGAGGAGACCCCAATTCTCTTGTAGAGAGCACAGCTGTGACTCACAGGATGACAGAAGTTCTGTGATGCCATGCCAGCAGAACTTGCTGAAAATATGCCCTCTGAAACTTACTAGAAACCTACCTGGATACTCAATACTGGGGAAAGCTATTCCGTGTGAGATTCTACTGGCCACTGTCCATTGTACCAGTCAGGTATTTTGAAAGAGCCCGTGGCTAAGAGATGCTTGGGAATAGGTCGTCTGCTGAATGCTGCTGCCTGCCATGCACTGCACGAGCTGGACACTAGGAAAGAGTCACTCTTCCAAAAACTGTCAAGAGATGGGAGATGTCAAAGGAAGCTGCTGACTGCCAGATAT
Source organism: Bos grunniens (assembly GCF_055505025.1). NCBI lineage: Eukaryota > Metazoa > Chordata > Mammalia > Artiodactyla > Bovidae > Bos > Bos grunniens. Next base: position 28,934,866 of record NC_141178.1, read on the forward strand.
TGCTGCCTGTCCCTGCTATGTGTTGGTAGAATTAGGCACTAGGGAAGCTTTGAACTCTACAGGAACTTGCAAAATCAGTGCTCCAGAAATAGGAAGCCAAACTCTTTTTCTCCAGCAGTGTGCTCTAGTGACAAAATTTTATGCCAGCTGGCATAAGAAAAACAAATATTTAAAAGGATGCAGATTCATGTTCACAAAGCAGTCTAAAAAGGTACATTTTGTAGCTAAGAAGCAATCAGTTTTTAATGAATACAATCAAGAAATACCAACTCTGTTTATGCTGATAATTACATATCTAAAATTTTCCAGAGCAACATACCCTATAAATCCATAATTTCATGGTATTTTTGCCATAAGTAATCTAGACATATAAGGTATATATTGCTTTAAGGTATATAATAAGGTATATAATTGCTTTAAGCATTCCATAGAAGATGACATGTTAATAAATGCTATCGAGAGATCCAGTTAGCATGCTTGAAAGATTATTTAACCAGACTGTTTCTCTGGAGGTGATATCAGGAAAGGAAACAGATTTCCTACACACCAGCTTCTAATTTTTATACCCAGTTGGTCATTGAATAGTAGTGAAGGCCATCTTCAGTAATTCAGAGAGGTAGTTTTGGTTTGGGATATAGTCAAAGCTTTTATTATTAGAATTTTAAAACTTAGGAAAAATAATTGAGTACAGTATCTGTGCAAGAGAGGCAGAATGTGCGTGTGTGCTCAGTGACTTCAGCTGTGTCCAACTCTTTCTGACCCCATGGACTATAGCCCTCCAGGCTCCTCTGTCCATAGAATTTCCCAGGCAATAATTCTGGAGTGGGTTGCCATTTCCTCCTCCAAGGGATCTTCCTGACCCAGGGATTGAACACATGTCTTCTGCATTGGGAGGTGGATTCTTTACTGCTGAACCACCAGGAGATGTGAAATGTTGTAAGAAGGTTTCAAAAAAAAAAAAAAAAATCCTTTAAGCATATTCCAAATTTCTAAGAATCAAGACTTTACACATTTATTTTATATTACTTTGAAATATCACTTTCTACTTATTTTCTAAACTGTAGCCTCTCTGTCATTTTAACTGCATTTGTAAGTTTACCAAAATGTTTACTGAAATTTAAATCTTTTCCAGTGTTACAAATTTGTATATTATATTGAGCACATGATACTTTACACTGTCACCACTCACTGTATCTTCATAGCAAATACTTAAAAGCAATCAGTCAAAATGTCCATTTTTTGTGTTGTGGCATTCAGGAACCTATAATCATTAATTTCAACATTCAAAAAATTGAGAGATCTTTCTCAATACCATAAAGACACAAGATGTCATAAAATAAAATTGGCTTCATAGATTTTACCAATTTCAAGCATATGCCTGTGTTTTCATATATCTTCACTAAGTAAATAACTTAAAGATGTTGCCTGAGGGAATAAAAGTTATTATTGTATTACAAAGCAGGGCATATGTATATATTTTTATTTGATTTTATTTTGTAGAAAATGATACTGAGAACATCAGCATTTCCTTAGGAAAACTCAAGTGCAGTATAGATTTCTGTAAAGAATGAAGTTTCTAAATCTCAATCTATTTTCTTTTCTTTGGATTTTTTTTTCCTCCACAACATAGTCATATTAGAAGAACAAACTGAAAGCTATTATTTTGTAGTGGTAACAAATAAGGGAAAAGACAAAGTAAGCATGATTTTTGATTTCAAGTGTTATAGTACTGTGTGTTGGAGAAGGCAATGGCACCCTACTCCAGTACTCTTGCCTAGGAAATCCCATGGACGGAGGAGCTTGGAAGGCTGCAGTCCATGAGGTCGCCAAGAGTTGGACATGACTGAGCGACCTCACCTTCACTTTTCACTTTCATGCATTGGGGAAGGAAATGGCAACCCACTCCAGTGTTCTTGCCTGGAGAATCCCAGGGAGAGAGGAGCCTTGGTAGGAGGCCATCTATGGGGTTGCACAGGGTCGGACACTACTGAAGTGACTTAGCAGTAGCAGTACTGTGTTAGTACTGTGAAACGGCAACCCACTCCAGTATTCTTGCCTAGAGGATCCTGTGGGCAGACGAGCCTGGTGGGCTGCTGTCCATAGGGTCGCACAGAGTCGGACATGACTGAAGCGACTTAGCATGCATTCATGCCCTGGAGAAGGAAATGGTAACCCACTCCAGTATTCTTGCCTGGAGAATCCGAGGGACGGAGGAGCCCATGGGCTGCCGTCTATGGGGTCTCACAGAGTCGGACACGACTGAAGCGACTTAGCAGCAGTAGCAGCAGTGCCATGTAAAACTTTAAAGTGTGACCTGTAAATGAATAAGACCAATTGCATGAAAGGCTTCCATGAAGAAATACATGCTGGCACTCAGAACTTTCTCTTCTATTAATTTTGTCCTGGGCATAGTCCTAAATTCCCGTTTGTGTCATTAGAAGTCATTCAATGGAGCTTGCACTCAGCACCCCGAAGTGAACAGTTGATAGTCTTGGTTTCAATAGTGTGATAGTGGGGATAACAATCCTACTATCTACTATTATGTACTAGTATTAACTACTATTTAAAGAGGAATGTATCCTCTTTAAATACTTGTAAGAGTATTTCTCAGTTGAGGTCCACTATAGAACAGAAGTTTTAGAGGTTAGAAAACTGCAATAATTTTGAGTTGCAGAGCTGCATATGTCTCGTTTAGGTCAACTTCTGCTGCTTAGTAAATTGCAATGTTAGTATGTTAAATGGTGCTTCATAGACAAAGTTAATTAGCTTCCAAAATATTTAAATTATTTTTACTGAGTGACTTACTGGAAGAATCTTGCTGATTTTAGAGTATAATATGAATATATTACTATTATTAATAAAGCTAATTATGTGATAATCATTTTATGATTTGACATTAGCTTGTGTATTCTAAAGACATAAAGCACTAAATTAATTTTTCCTGAGCAGCAGGCTACCATTTAGTGCCAGAAAGAAGTAATTTATGACTAATATCTGATGTCTGAAAACTTTTATAACTCCTGAGAATAAACACTATATCCCTAGAATATTTTTCTAATCATCATTTATCATGGAATTATGCCAGGTATTTTATAAAAGTGAAGTATATAATTATAGCTTTATGGCTCAGTGTATCACTCTCACTATTTCTTTTTTATATTTTGTTTTTATATTTCATGTGAAAAAAATCACCATGTATGATATTCTGCATTTCATTTGTTGTTTTGGATAGTTAGATTTTAACCTAAGTTATTAAACACATGTTGACCCTCTAGTTGTCTCTATTAGTACCAAGTATAGGAAAAATAAAAACCACAGAAAGACTTGACAGTTATTTTTGTCTTACCTGTTATTTGATTTTACTTATATTTTAAAAAGCAGGCATTTGAAAAGCTGAACTACCCTATGTATACTTTTGCTTCCTGCTATTCTAGGATTTCTTTACTTTATATTTAAAACAAATTTATAATAGAAATACTATGTCTAAAACAGTTCAGAAAATACAGTTTAATTGTTTTAATATCACAGTGTATAATATAGTTCTGTTACAGTGCCAGGAATTCATATTTGCTATATAACAGCAAGAAATAGTCTCTGCTCCTGTTTGATCTGTCAGCTTTGAAGTTGCATCCATTTGACTGTCACCTAAACTCATAGGTGTACTTTAGACCCTGAGTCACACCTGACCTTAGTTGAGGACAGTAGTTCAATAACTCAATATTGAGTAGGTCTGAACTTATTCTTTGTAAAAGATGCTTCCAATAAGTAAGTATGTTTCTTCTTTATACTTCTGTGTAATGTTCTCTTATTTAGGGCCTAAAATCCTTAAATAGATGATCTTTCCTCTCTTATTTCCCACAAATCCTGAGTGTGTAGTAATAAATCTCTGCTTTTGGTTAATTTTTTTTATTAAAAATTTTTTTTTTATAGAGGCCACACTTCTAGGCATTTTATGGAATGCAAAGAATATAGATATAAATTTAAAACAGCCCCTACCTTCAAGAAACTTACTGTCAAGCAGTAATACATGAACAGATTACATCAGTAATATGAGTGATATGACATAGACAAGGTACAGAATTGAAAAAAAAGATATATCAGTCTGGTGGGATATTACATTATTAAGATTGTAATTAATACTATGACTTTCTATGCTTAGCTCTTTATCAATGGAAGATTTTGAACTATATTTAATAAATATTTTTCTATCTAGAATGATTTCTGACTTAGAATGAGTAATGAACCTAATTCATGGTAGTATTATTTTTCTGATCATCTTTTAAATAAGAGACTCATCTAAAAGTTTTTTACAAATTGCTAGTGAGTACAACCCTGGAGAAAGAAATGGCAACCAACTACAGTATTTTTGCCTGGGAAATCCCATGGACAGAGGAACCTGGCACACTACAGTTCATGGGGTCATAAAAGGCTTGGATATTACTTAACAACTAAACAACAAATGAGTACAAACCTTTTAAATCAAACCATCCCTGAACTTCCTCTGATATTTGAATTAATTTTAACAACATTTTCTAAATCTCGCTAATTATATTAATACAAAAAGTCCTTTTCTAGCATCTGTCTATTTTAACATAAACTCTGAAACACTTGGGCTCCCCTTGTGGCTCAGTTAGTAAAGAATCTGCCTGCAATGTGGGAGACCTGGGTTCGATCTCTGAGTTGGGAAGATCCAATGGAGAAGGGAGGGGACGACAGAGGATGAGATGGCTGGATGGCATCACTGACTCGATGGACATGAGTCTGAGTGAACTCTGGGAGTTGGTGATGGACAGGGAGGCCTGGCGTGCTGCGATTCATGGGGTTGCAAAGAGTCAGACACGACTGAGCGACTGAACTGAACTGAACTGAATGGAGAAGGGAAAGGCTCAGTTCAGTTCAGTCGCTCAGTCATGTCCGACTCTCTGTGACCCCATGAGTCACAGCACACCAGGCCTCCCTGTCCATCACCAACTCCCAGAGTTCACTCAAACTCATCCATCGAGTCAGTGATGCCATCCAGCCATCTCATCCTCTGTTGTCCCCTTCTCCTCCTGCCCCCAATCCCTCCCAGCATCAGAGTCTTTTCCAATGAGTCAACTCTTCACATGAGGTGGCCAAAGTACTGGAGTTTCAGCTTTAGCATCATTCCTTCCAAAGAACACCCAGGGCTGATCTCCTTTAGAATGGACTGGTTGGATCTCCTTGCAGTCCAAGGGACTCTCAAGAGTCTTCTCCAACACCACAATTCAAAAGCATCAATTCTTCGGCACTCAGCCTTCTTCACAGTCCAACTTTCACATCCATACATGACCATTAGAAAAACCATAGCCTTGACTAGATGAACTTTTGTTGGCAAAGTAATGTCTCTGCTTTTGAATATGCTATCTAGATTGGTCATAACTTTCCTTCCAAGGAGTAAGCGTCTTTTAATTTCATGGCTGCAGTCACCATCTACAGTGATTTTGGAGCCCAGAAAAATAAAGTCTGACACTGTTTCCATTGTTTCCCCATCTATTTACCATGAAGTGATGGGACCGGATGCCATGATCTTCATTTTCTGAATGTTGAGCTTTAAGCCAACTTTTTCATTCTCTACTTTCACCTTCATCAAGAGGCTTTTTAGTTCCTCTTCACTTTCTGCCATAAGGGTGGTATCATCTGCATATCTGAGGTTATTGATATTTCTCCCGCCAATCTTAGTTCCAGCTTGTGTTTCTTCCAGTCCATCGTTTCTCATGATGTACTCTGCATATAAGTTAAATAAACAGGGTGACCATATACAGCCTTGACAAACTCCTTTTCCTATTTGAAACCAGTCTGTTGTTCTATGTCTAGTTCTAACTGTTGCTTCCTGACCTGCATACAGATTTCTCAAGAGGCAGATCAGATGGTCTAGTATTCCCATCTCTTTCAGTATTTTCCACAGTTTATTGTGATCCACACAGTCAAAGGCTTTGGCATAGTCAATAAAGCAGAAATAGATGTTTTTCTGGAACTCTCTTGCTTTTTCCATGATCCAGCGGATGTTGGCAATTTGATCTCTGGTTCCTCTGCCTTTTCTAAAACCAGCTTGGACATCAGGAAGTTCAGGGTTCACATATTGCTGGAGCCTGGCTTGGAGAATTTTAAGCATTACTTTACTAGTGTGTGAGATGAGCGCAATTGTGTGGTAGTTTGAGCATTCTTTGGCATTGCCTTTCTTTGGGATTGGAATGAAAACTGACCTTTTCCAGTCCTGTGGCCACTGCTGAGTTGGTCATAACTTTTCTTCCAAGGAGTTAAGTGTCTTTTAATTTCATGGCTACCCACTCCAGTATTCTGGACTGGAGAATTCCATGGACTGTATCATCCAGGGGGTCACAAAGAGTCGGACAGGACTAAGCGACTTTCACTTTCACTGAAATACATAAATTGCAGAATAGAGTGGACAATATTTTTTAAATAAATAGCTTCTTGCTTTATTCCTAAAATAGTCACTTTTACCAGGTCCTATTCTTACTTTTACTCTAAGTGTAGTCCTAGAAAAATCCTTGATATTTTACTATAGTCCCATTAGCTGCAAGTTCTTGGTTCAGGAGAATGTTCTGGTATAAGATAAAATAACCAGAGCACATTTCTATAATTTTTCAAGCTCAATTCTTCAAAAATCTTAAGTGGAAGAAATATTAAAATATACATCTCAGGACTTTGGCAGCATGAGATTAAAGACAGTATTCAGTGAGGAAGAAACGAAAAAACTTTTCAGAGAATTAAAGAGAAAGGAGACACAGAAACACCTAGAAACATTTAAGCCTATGATTATAAATATTACTGGATCCAACTGCATTGCTAAACATTTTACTTTTTTATTTGACAACTCTTTTCTTATTCTGCCAACCGTCAGCCAATTCAAAACAAAAATATTATGCAGTCCAAAGAGTAATTGAATCAAGGACATAAAGCATTAAAAGAACAGACTTTAGGATACTGTGTTTTGAAGGATAATAGTAGAATCTAATATATATGTATCCACACAAAATACATTCTTTTTTTCTTATCATTTTGTGACAATAATTTTTCCTCTAATAATATTTGTATCATGTCAAACAAGTTATGTTTATTTAAAATATCATACACTTATGACATTGAGGTTAATACATGCACATAATATTTAATTTAATACTTCAAGGTTAAATGATGACTGTTGATGGCATTCAGATCAAGTAAATAACAAATCATAATCAATATACTGAAAGAAACTTTAGAAGTGCAATCAAGAAACAAAGCTGTGTTTACTTTTTTTTTTTTTTTTTAATGTTATACACCTATTATTAAGAAAACACCAATCTACTTTAAGGTAAATAAGAGAGCAGGGGGAAAAAAAGGTCATGGTATTCTCTATTTGTTAATATTTATTTTATTTATACTAAACTAATTTTGAAGTACTCTTCTCCATGACTAGCTTTATATAGAGAGTAATAAGGACATTATGACAATAAATGTGGTCTCTTTAGAGTAAGACTCTCATTTGTGTAGTTTGGGTTTTGGAGAAGCAGATGCTTGACATGGAGGAGATTACACTGTGAGAAATACCCATGAGGGAAAGTGAAGATGGGCAGAGATTTTAGACTGCAATGCAAGTTTGACCCCTCTGTGGGAGAGAGGAAATCTAGTGGTTGGATAGAAAGAGTCTCAGAGTGCAGTATGATTATTAGAAATTTTCAGTCAAAGCCACCAATCAGAAGAGTCTTATATCTTGTAGAAATGAACCCATATCTGTATCCTTGTTGCATTTAGTCACTGGCTAGAAACAGCCTAGGAGAACCTGGTCTAATGCAAATACACTGCTAGATTCAGAGAGCAGAACCTGGGAGCAGCAGTCAATTACACTGCAGGAGCAGGAGATCTGAGTACTGTTTATTATGCCTGCCACAGTCCATATTTTGTGCCACAGGGGTCTATTTCTTCACATGGGTTTAGAGAGCAGCTCCTCCTTGATTCCTGTGCACTTCTTTCCCTGAGAGAAATTTCATAAGAGAGAAATGGGTGGGAAGGACTGTAAACCCTATCATGGTACTTGATTTCGGGATTGAAAGCAGTAATCATCCTCCCTCCTCCATTTTTTTTCTTCTAGTTTTGTTCAGGTATAATTGACATACAGCACTGCATGAGTTTAGGTTTGCAGCATGATGATTTGATTTACATAAATTATGAAGTGATTATCATAACATTTAGTGAACATCCATCATTTCATATATAATAGATATAAAATTAAATAGAAAAAAATTTTGGATTTACTATCTTAACAAGTTTCATAGATAACATGCAACAGTATTAATTATATTGTATGTTGTATCTCTAGTACTTATTTATATAACTGGAAGTTTATACCTTTTGACTGTTTTCACCCAACTCCTTTTCCCCTCAACTCCTACCTCTGGTAAATACAAATCTAATCTTTTTCTGCAAGTTTCTATCTTTTTCAAGTATATTATTCCTACAAGACCATGTTAGTTCTTATTATACAACATGATAATTTGATAGTTCTATATATTTCAAAATGATCACCATAATAAGTCTGTCATCTATCAGCATAAAAGATATTTTGTAATTTTTGAATATATTTCCCAAAATGTACATTTCATACCTGTGACTCTTTTTAATTAATAACGTAAGGTTTGTACCTCTTAATGGCCCTTTCCTATTATATTCTTTGCAGCCAAAGGTGGAGAAGCTCTATACAGTCAACAAAAACAAGACCAGGAGCTGACTATAGCTCAGATCATGAACTCTTTATTGCCAAATAGAGAGTGAAATTGAAGAAAGTAGGGAAAACCTCTAGACCACTCACAAAGGACCTAAATCAACTCCCTTATGATTATACAGTGAAAGTGAGAAACATTTAAGGGACTAGATGTGATAGACAGAGTGCTTGATGAACTATGGATGGAGGTTCATGACATTGTACAGGAGACAGGGATCAAGACCATTCCCAAGAAAAAGAAATGCAAAAAAGAAAAATGGCTGTCTGAGGAGGCCTTACAAACAGCAGTGAAAAGAAAAGAAGTGAAAAGCGAAGGAGAAAAAGGAAAAATAAACCCATTTGAATGCAGAGTTCCAAAGAACATCGAGGAGAGGTACGAAGGCCTTCCTCAGTGATAAGTGCAAAGAAATAGAGGAAAACAATAGAATGGGAAAGACTAGAATCTCTTCAAGACAATTAGAGATACCAAGGGAACATTTCATGCAAAGATGAACACAATACAGGACAGATATGGAATGGACATAACAGAAGCAGAAGATATTAGGAAGAGGTGGCAAGAATACACAGAACTATACAAAAAAGATCTTCACGACCCAGATAATCAGGATAGTGTAATCACTCACCTACAGCCAAACATCCTGGAATGTGAAGTCAGGTGGTCCTTAGGAAGCATCATTACAAACAAAGCTAGTGGAGGTGATGGAATTCAAGTTGAGCTATTTTAAATCCTAAAAGATGATGCTGTGAAAGAGCTTCACTCAATATGCCAGCAACTATGGAAAACTCATCAGTGGCCACAGGACTGGAAAAGGTCAGTTTTCATTCCAACCCCTAAGGAAGGCAATGCCAAAGAAAATCAAAATACCTCACAATTGCACTCATTTAACATTCTAGTAAAGTCATGCTCAGAATTCTCCAAGCCAGACTTCAACAATACATGAACCGTGACCTTCCGGATGTTAAAGCTGATTTTATAAAGGGCATAGGAACCAGAGATCAAATTGCCAACATCCGCTGGATCATGGAAAAAGCAAGAGAGTTCCAGAAAAACATCTATTACTGCTTTATTGACTATGCCAAAGCCTTTGACAGTGTGGATCATAATAAACTGTAGAAAATTCTGGAAGATATGGGAATACCAGACTACCTGACCTGCCTCCTGAGAAATATGTATGTAGGTCAGGAAGCAGCAGTTAGAACTAGACATGGAACAACAGACTGGTTCCAAATAGGAAAAGGAGTATGTCAAGGCTGTGTACTTTCAACTTGCTTGTTCAACTTATATGCAGAGTACATCATAAGAAACACTGGGCTGGATGAAGCACAAGCTGGAATCAAGATTGCCGGGAGAAATATCAATAACCTCAGATATGCAGGTGACACCACCCTTATGACAAAAAGTTAAGAAGAACTAAAGAGCCTCTTGATGAAAGTGAAAGAGGAGAGTGAAAAATTTGGCTTAAAGCTCAACATTCAGAAAACTAAGATCATGGCATCCGGTCCCATCACTTCATGGAAAATAGTTGCAGGAACAGTGGAAACAGTGGCAGACTCTATTTGGGGGGGGGGCTCCAAAATCACTGCAGATGGTGACTGCAGCCATGAAATTAAAAGACTCTTACTCCTTGGAAGGAAGGTTATGACCAACCTAAACAGCATGTTAAAAAGCAGAGACATTACTTTGCCAACAAATGTCCGTCTAGTCAAAGCTATGGTTTTTTCCTGTAGTCATGTATGGATGTGAGAGTTGGACTATAAAGAAAGCTGAATGCTGAAGAATTGGTGCTTTTGAACTGTGGTATTGGAGAAGACTCTTGAGAGTCCCTTGGACTGCAAGGAGATCCAACCAGTCCTTCCTAAAAGGGATCAGTCCTGAGTGTTCATTGGAAGGACTGATGTTGAAGGTACTTTGGCCACCTGATGCAAAGAGCTGACTCAATGGAAAAAAAAAAAACCCTTATGCTGGGAAAGATTGAAGGTGGGAGGAGAAGGGGACGACAGAGGGTGAGATGATGGGATGGCATCACCGACTCAATGGACATGAGTTTGGGTAAACTCTGGGAGTTGGTGGTGGACAGGGAGGCCTGGAGTGCTGCAGTCTATGAGGTCGCAAAGATTTGGACACGACTGAGCGACTGCACTGATTGCTCTTTCTCCATTCTTTTTCCCTCTTGCAACCTCCTGTTTATTCTCTGCATCAATAATTATGTTTCTGTTTCATTGTTTGTTCATTTTTTTGTTTTTGTTTTTAGATTCTACATTCAAGTGAAATCATACAGTTTTTTCTTCCTCTGTCTGACTTAGCTCACTTAGCGTAATAACCTCGAGGTCCATTTCATTTTGTAACAAATGGCTAGATCTTATTCATTTTTGCAGGTACATATATTAGTGAATCACTTTTCTGTACACCTGAAACTAACACAACACTGTAAATCAACTCTACTCCAATATAAAATAACAAGTAGAGTTTAAAAATGTTTTTTTGTGTCAGCAGGAAAAAATATGGGCTTATTCAATAAAGGGATACTGATTAAAAATGTTTTTTTTAATGGCTGGGCAATATTCCTTTATATCTATTTACCATATATTTTTTGTCCACTCATCTATGGACATTTAGGTTCTTCCATATCTTGGCTAATACAAATCATGTTGCCCTGAACATAAGAGTGCATATATCCTTTTGAATTAGTGCTTCATTTTCTTTGCATAAATATCCAGGAGTTTTGGATTATATTGCTGGATTATATTGTAGTTCTATTTTTAACTTTTGGAGGAATCTTCATACAATTTTCCATAGTGATCTCACCAGTTTATACCCTCATCAATAGTGCACAAGTGTTCCCTGTATGGATGTGAGAGTTGGACTGTGAAGAAGGCTGAGTGCCGAAGAATTGATGCTTTTGAAGTGTGGTGTTGGAGAAGACTCTTGAGAGTCCCTTGGACTGCAAGGAGATCCAACCAGTCCATTTTGAAGGAGATCAGCCCTGGGATTTCTTTGGAAGGAGTGATGCTGAAGCTGAAACTCCATTACTTTGGCCACCTCATGCGAAGAGCTGACTCATTGGAAAAGACTCTGATGCTGGGAGGGATTGAGGGCAAGAGGAGAAGGGGACAACAGAGGATGAGATGGCTGGATGGCATCACTGACTCGATGGACATGAGTCTGGGTGAACTCCGGGAGTTGATGATAGACAGGGAGACCTGGCGTACTGCGATTCATGGGGTCGCAGAGTCGGACACGACTGAGTGACTGAACTGAACTGAACCAACACTTATGATAATAGCTGTTCTGACAAGTGTGAGTTGATATCTCATTAAGGTTTTGATTTTCATTTCCCTGACAATAAGTGATTTTCAGCATTTTTTCATGTGTCCATTGGTCATTTGTAGGTCTTCTTTGAAAAGATGTCTATTCACACCGTCTGTCCATTTAATTGGAATGTTTGGTTTTTTGACATTGGGTTATGACCTGCTTGTTTAACTTCTATGCAGAGTACATCATGAGAAACTCTGGGCTGGAAGAAGCACAAGCTGGAATCAAGATTGCCGGGAGAAACATCAATAACCTCAGATATGCAGATGACACCACCCTTATGGCAGAAAGTGAAGAGGAACTAAAAAGCCTCCTGATGAAAGTGAAAGAGGAGAGTGAAAAGTTGGCTTAAAGCTCAACATTCAGAAAACAAAGATCATGGCATCTGGTCCCATCACTTCAAGGCAAGTAGTTCGGGAAACAGTGGAAACAGTGTCAGACTTTATTTTTCTGGGCTCTAAAATCACTGAAGATGGTGACTGCAGCCATGAAATTAAAAGACGCTTACTCCTTGGAAGGAAAGTCTGACCAACCTAGATAGCATATTCAAAAGCAGAGACATGACTTTGCCAACAAAGGTTCATCTAGTCAAGGCTATGGTTTTTCCTGTGGTCATGTATGGATGTGAGAGTTGGACTGTGAAGAAAGTTGAGCACCAAAGAATTGATGCTTTTGAACTGTGGTGTTGGAGAAGACTCTTGAGAGTCCCTTGGACTGCAAGGAGATCCAACCAGTCCATTCTAAAGGAGATCAGCCCTGGGATTTCTTTGGAAGGACTGATGCTAAAGCTGAAACTCCAGTACTTTGGCCACCTCATTCGAAGAGTTGACTCATTGGAAAAGACTCTGATGCTGAGAGGGATTGGGGGCAGGAGAATAAGTGGATGACAGAGGATGAGATGGCTGGATGGCATCACCAACTCGATGGACATGAGTTTGAGTGAACTCTGGGAGTTGGTGATAGAGGCTTGGAGTCCTATGATTCATGGGGTCACAATGAGTCAGACACGACTGAGGGACTGCACTGACTGAACTGACTGACTATGACTTCTTTGGATAGTTTGGATATTAACCCTTTATTGTACATATTGTTTGCAGACATCTTCTCCCATTTAGTAGGTTGCCTTTTCATTTTGTTGATGATTTTCTTTATTTTAGTTTTAAGTAGTTCCATCTATATACTTTTACCTTTGTTTCCCTTTCCTGAGAAGGCTTAGCAAAAAAAAAAAACAAAACTAAGACTAACATGAAAGAGCATAATGCCTATGTTTTTTCCTAGAACTTTTATGGTTTCAGATATTACATTTAAGCCTTTAATCTGTTTTGGATTTGTTTTTGTGCGTAGTGTGAAAGAAAAATCCAGCTTGATTCTTTTGCATATTGCTGCTGTTCTTCAGTCACTTAGTCATATCCAACTCTTCAACCTTATGGATGACTGACCCTATGCCAGTCCATGCTTAATTTCGTGCCATATCCTTCACTAACTCCCAGAGTTTACTCAAACTCATCTTCATTAATTCAGTGATGCCATCCAACCATCTCATCCTTTGTTTCCCCTTTCTCCTACTGTGCTCAATCTTTCCCAGAATCAGGGTCTTTTCCAATGAGTTGATTCTTCACACAAGGTGGCCAAAGTATTGGAGCTTTAGCTTCAGCATCAGTCTTTCCAATGAATGTTTAAAATTGATTTCCTTTAGATTGACTGGTTTGATCTCCTTGCTATCCAAGGGAACCTCAGGATCTTGTCCAGTATCACATTTCAAAAACATCAGTTCTTCAGCACTTAGCCTTCTTTATGATCCAACTCTCATGTCTGTACATGATTACTGGAAAAACAGTAGCTTTGACTGTAAGGACCTTTGTCGGCAAAGCGATGTCTCTGCTTTTAAATATGCTGTCTAGGTTTGTGCACATAACATAATGTGCACATAACATTGTGCACAGTAGTTTGTGCCTTCTTTGGCATGGCCTTTCTTTGGGATTGGAATGGAAACTGAACTTTTCCAGCCCTGTGACCACTGCTGAGTTTTCCAACTTTTCTGGCATATTGAGTGCAGCACTTTAACAGCCTCATCTTTTAGAACTGAAAAGGCTCAGCTGGAATTCCATCAGCTCCACTAGCTTTTCACGTTAGCTGACCTGACGCAAGTCAGTACCTGATTTGTGGAGTAGGACTAACAAATCCACAGAGCGCTGATTTTAATGGACAGATACACCCAGATCCCAGTGGACCATTTGGTATGATAGTAAGAACTCCACTAATGTTTTACCCGTTGATTCTCAGAGTCACATATTCTTTCATTTAGGGTCACAAACCCATATGGAAGTCTCTAATTTAATGCATATACTTCACCTGGAAGAACTGCCTCTGAGAGGGAGCTCCGGGTGTGCCTTTACAAAAAATTCCAGCATTCTGTGAAGCAGGCTGTATCTGGATGGTGAGTTATGTGAGTTATATACAAGGAGTATATCCAAAGCCCGTTCCATCACCATCTCTGCTATGAAGTTAGACATTCATAGGCAGCAGTATAAAAATTGGCCTTGGAAAGTAAGAATCTATCCTTCTAGACTTATGCATACCTTCCATCATTGTCATTATGGTCACTTTTTTTGTGTGTGCCCATCAGTCCCATTCCAGAATGGGCAATGATTAAGTGACTGCTGTTAACTGATTAAATCATGTGTATATGGCATATTCAATGCTTCTTCATTGGTAAATGCTTCTTGGTGGGTATTAATGTGTGATAAAATAATCATAACATTTCATTGTAGTTGTCATCAATCCATCCCTGTGATTTTTCTACCATGATTGGCTTTTCTCTGATCTTCAATACTTTTTTTTTACAAACTCCCAACCAAAAACCCAGGATACTAGTCAATACCTAAGAATTTATATATTCTCCCTTTGGGCCACTTTCTTTTCAAACAATGTAAATGATCAAATAGACTTCTTATAACTTTTCTCATTCAGATGTTCCCTCTCCATTCTCTTTTAAGAAAATGTCTGAATGTACCTATAATGAAATCATTGGTCATTTTTCAGCTTGTATGAGGGTGTAGTGTGAACAAAACATAATCAAAAGTCAGATAATTCCTTCCTCCTTCAGCTGGTTGTATACCCTACCCTCTTATCCCAACATCTATAGCTCTAAGCTGAGGGAGGGATATTGCTGCACTTATGGTGGGTGACAGAGTTGTCTGGGCTATATATTCATGAAGCTAATTTGTTCACTTTGGTCCTCCTTGGGATTAATGTGCCATTTTAGTGATATAATGGATTACTTCCAGGTTCATCTTACTATGCAATTTGGCAGATTAACAGAATCCACCCCAAAACAGGTAATTTCAGAAACAACACTATTTGGTCTCCCATGGTCAAGAGTTTTGTATATTCCAGAAGAGTTCAATATCTGACAAGAGCTACTTTACAAACTGTGTAATACTCTTCTGTGATGAATGATCTTGTTCCAGTATCCCAGAGGCCTTGCATTTAAACTCAACCTGTAGGACTAACTCTAAGCTCCATATTGTATCTTTTCCAACCACTGAAACCTCCAACGCCATAGGATCTGCCAAAACACATGGCTGAGGATCAGGTTTGCTTGCACTGTTTCAGCCTACTATGAAGCTTCATCTTAAACCTGGCCCTGCATAACATTGAATTCTGTGTCACCTAGGAAATAGGGCAGCTCAGTAGTCCTAAACTGAAAAGGTTTAGGTCCATGAACTTTTCCATGATCTGTGAATCTTCATAGATTACATGTCTCACCATCTGGAGAATATGTGTTTAAAGGTCTGTCATGTTTCTTTCTCATAATGTCCAATCAGCATGATGTCATTGATGTGATGGACCCGTTTGAGGTTCTGTGGGATGTGTAGGTGGTCCTGTGGAATGTCTTGATCTCTCTTAAATGTATAATCATGGAGAATGGAAATATTAACATAGCAGTGAGGCAAAACTGTAAATGGATATGGTGGACTATCTCACATGACTGCAGTTTTTTATACTCGTTTCACACTAAAATGGAGAAGAATACATTTGTCAAACCAGTGTCCACATATCTTAAATATGAAGTTTTAATAATCATCTCTAGCAAATATGACATATTTAACCCTGTAGCTGTAATAAGTGTATGACTTAGTCAAGGTTTCAGTAGTCTATAAACATTTTATAAGTTTTTATCCAGCTTCTGGAAGGACAAGACTAGTTAGTTAAATTGGGATATGCTGCTAAGTCACTTCAGTTGTGTCCGACTCTGTGCGACCCCATAGATGGCAGCCCACCAGGCTCCCCTGTCCCTGGGATTCTCCAGGCAAGAACACTGGAGTGGGTTGCCATTTTCTTCTCCAATGCATGAATGTGAAAAGTGAAAGTGAAGTCACTCAGTCATGTCCGACCCTCAGCAACCTCATGGACTGCAGCCTTCCAGGCTCCTCCATCCATGGGATTTTCCAGGCAAGAGTACTGGAGTGGGGTGCCCTTGCCTTCTCTGAAATTGGGATATAATAGAGACTAAAACCCCTAACTGAATGGTCTAGTGGTTTTCCTTACTTTCTTCAAGTCTGAATTTAGCAATAAAGAGTTCATGATCTGAGCAACAGTCAGCTCCAGGTCTGGTTTTTGCTGACTGTATAGAGATTCTCCATCTTTGGCTGCAAAGACTATAATCAATCTGATTTCTGCATTGACCATCTGGTGATGTCCATATGTAGAGTCTTCTCTTCTGTTGTTGGAAGAGGGTGTTTGCTATGACCAGTGTGTTCTCTTGGCAAAACTCTGTTAGCCTTTGCCCTGCTTCATTCCATAC
Source organism: Bos grunniens (assembly GCF_055505025.1). Classification (NCBI taxonomy): domain Eukaryota; kingdom Metazoa; phylum Chordata; class Mammalia; order Artiodactyla; family Bovidae; genus Bos; species Bos grunniens. The sequence goes on from NC_141178.1 coordinate 28,951,729, forward strand.
TCCAAGGTGAAATTTGCCTGTTACTCCAGGTGTTTCTTGACTTCTTACTTTTGCATTCCTGTCCCCTATAATGAAAAGTACATCTTTTTTGGGTGTTAGTTACAGAAGGTCTTGAATGTCTTCATAGAGCCATTCAAATTCAGCTTCTTCAGCATTACTGGTCAGGGAATAGACTTGGTTTACTGTGATATTGTATGGTTTGCCTTGGAAATGAACAGAGAACATTCTGTCATTTTTGAGATTGCATCCAAGTACTGCATTTCGGATTCTCTTGTTGGCTATGATGGCTACTCTGTTTCTTCTAAGGAATTCTTGCCCACAGTAGTACGTACAATGGTCATCTGAGTTAAATTCAACCATTCCAGCCCATTTTAGATAACTGATCCTAAAATGTCGACTTTTACTCTTGCTATCTCCTGTTTGACTATTTCCAATTTGCTTTGATTCATGGACCTAACATTCCAGACATTGCAGCATCAGATTTTACTTCCATCACCAGTCACATCCACAACGGGTGTTGTTTTTGCTTTAGATCTGTCTCTTTATTCTTTCTGGAGTTATTTCTTCACTGATCTCCAGTAGCATATTGGGTACCTACTGACCTGGGGAGTTCATCTTTCAGTATTCCTATCTTTTTGCTTTTTGATACTGTTCATGGGGATCTCAAGGCAAGAATACTGAAGTGGTTTGCCATTCCCTTCTCCAGTGGACCACATTTAAGTTTTCATTCCAACCCCAAAGAAAGACAATGCCAAAGAACGCACAAACTAGAGCACAATTGCACTTACCTCACACACTAGCAAAGTAATGCTCAAAATTCTCCAAGCAGGCTTCAAGAGTACACGAACTGTGAACTTCCGGATGTTCAAGCTGGATTTAGAAAAGGCTGAGGAACCAGAGATCAAATTGCCAGCATCTGTTGGATCAATAAAAAGGCAAGAGAGTTCCTGAAGAACATCTACTTCTGCTTTATTGACTATGCCAAAGCCTTTGATAGTGTGGATCACACAAACTGTGGAAAATTCTTCAAGAGATGGGAATACCAGACCATCTGACCTGCCTCCTGGGAAATCTGTATGCAGGTCAAGAAGCAACAGTTAGAACTGGACATGGAACAAAGACTGGTTCCAAATCAGGAAAGGAGTACATCAAGACTGTATATTGTCACCCTGCTTGTTTAACTTATATGCAGAGTACATCATGAGAAATTCTGGACTGGATGAAGCACAAGATGGAATCAAGATTGCCAGGTGAAATGTAAATAACCTCAGATATGCAGATGACACTACCCTTATGGCAGAAAGTGAAGAAGAACTAAAGAGCCTCTTGATGAAAGTTAAAGAGGGGAGTGAAAATGTTGGCTTAAAGCTTAACTTTATAGAAACAAAGATCATGGCACCTGGTCCCATAACTACATGGCAAATAGATGGGGAAACAATGGAAATAGTGAGAGACTTTATTTTTTTCAGCTCCAAAATCACTGTAGATGGTGACTGCAGCCATGAAATTAAAAGATGGTTGTTCCTTGGAAGAAAAGTTATGACCAATGTAGTTCAGTATAGTTCAGTCGCTCAGTTGTGTCTGACTCTTTGAGACCCCATGATCTGCAGCATGCCGGGCCTCCCTGTCCATCACCAACTCCCAGAGTCCACCAAAACCCATGTCCATTGCGTCCGTGATGCCATCCAACCATCTCATCCTCTATCATCCACTTATCCTCCTGCCTTCAATCTTTCCCACCATCAGGGTCTTTTCAGATGAGTCAGCTTTCTGCATCAGGTGGCCAAAGTACTGGAGTTTCAGCTTCAGCATCAGTCCCTCCAATGAACACCCAGGACTAATCTCCTTTAGGATTGACTGGTTGGATCTCCTTGCAGTCCAAGGGACTCTCAAGAGTCTTCTCCAACACCATAGTTCAAAAGCATCAATTCTTCTGCGCTCAGCTTTCTTTATAGTCCAACTCTCACATCAATACATGACTACAGGAAAAACCATAGCTTTGACTATGGACTTTGTTGGCAAAGTAATGTCTCTGCTTTTTGATATGCTGTCCAGGTTGGTCATAACTTTCCTTCCAAGGAGTAAGCATCTTTTAACTTCATGGCTGCAATCACTATCTGCAGTGATTTGGAGCCCAGAAAAATAAAGTCAGCCACTGTTCCCACTGTTTCCCTAACTATTTCCCCTGAAGTGATGGGACCGGATGCCATGATCTTAGTTTTCTGAATGTTGAGCTTTAAGCCAACTTTTTCACTCTCCTCTTTCACTTTCATCAAGAGGCTTTTTAGTTCCTCTTCACTTTCTACCATAAGGGTGGTGTCATCTGCATATCTGAGGTTATTGATATTTCTCCTGGCAACCTTGATTCCAGCTTGTGCTTCATCCAGTCCAGCGTTTCTCATGATGTACTCTGCATATAGGTTAAATAAACAGGGTGACAATATACAGTTTTGACGTACTCCTTTTCCTATTTGGAACTAGTCTATTGTCTATTTGGAACTAGTCTATTGTTCCATGTCCAGTTCTAACTGCTGCTTCCTGACCTGCATACAAGCTTCTCAAAAGGCAGACCAGGTGGTCTTGTATTCCCATCTCTTTCAGAATTTTCTACAATTTATTGTGATCCACACGCTCAAAGGCTTTGGCATAGTCAATAAAGCAGAAACAGATGTTTGTTTGGAACTCTCTTGCTTTTTCAATGATCCAGCGGATGTTGGCAATTTGTTCTCTGGTTCCTCTGCTTTTTCTAAAACCAGCGTGGACATCTCGAAGTTCATGGTTCACATATTGCTGAAGCCTGGCTTGAAGAATTTTGAGCATTACTTTACTAGCGTGTGAGATGAGTACAGTTGTGTGTCAGTTTGAGCATTCTTTCTCATTACCTTTCTTTCAGGTTAGAATGAAAACTGACCTTTTCCAGTCCTATGGCCACTGCTGAGTTTTCCAAATTTGCTGACATATTGAGTGCAGCACTTTTATAGAATCATCTTTTAGGATTTGAAATAGCTCAACTGGAATTCCATCACCTCCACTAGCTTTGTTCATAGTGATGCTTCCTAAGGCCCACCTGACTTCACATTCCAGGATGTCCAGATCTAGGTGAGTGTGAGTGATCACACCTTTGTAATAATTTGGGTCCTGAAGATCTTTTTGTACAGTTCTTCTGTGTATTCTTGCCACCTCTTCTTAATATCTTCTGCTTCTGTTAAGTCCATACCATTTATGTCCTTTATGGAGCCCATCTTTGCATGAAATGTTCCCTTGGTATCTCTAATTTTCTTGAAGAGATCTCTAGTCTTTCCCATTCTATTGTTTTCCTCTATTTCTTACATTGATCACTGAGGAAGATTTTCTTATCTCTCCTTGCTATTCTTTGGAACTCTGCATTCAAATGGGTGTATCTTTCCCTTTCTCCTTTGCTTTTCACTTCTCTTCTTTTCACAGGCAACATATTAAAAAACAGAAACATTACTTCGCAAAATATGTCCATCTAGTCAAAGCTATGTTTTTTCCAGTAGTCAAGTATGCATGTGAGAGTTGGATTATAAAGAAAGCTGAGTGCTGAAGAATTGATGCTTTTGAACTGTGCTCTTGGAGAAGACTCTTTAGAGTCCCTTGGACTGCAATTAGATCCAACCAGTCCATCCTGTAGGACTGAATAATTCAGTCCTGAATATTCACTGGAAGGACTGATGCTGAAACTCCAATACTTTGGACACCCGATTGGAATAACTGACTTGCATGGAGTCAGGATCCATGACTCTTTTCAAGATCCATGATCTTGAAAAGATCCTGATGCTGGGAAAGATTGAAGTCAGGAGGAAAAGTGGAAAACAGAAACTGAGTTGGTTGGATGACATCACTGACTCAATGGACATGAGTTTGGGTAATCTCCAGGAGTTGGTGATGGACAGGGAGGCCTGGTGTGCTCCAGTCAATGGGATTGCAAAGAGTCAGACACAACTGAGTGACTGAACTGAACTGAACTGAACACACCTACATCTTTTAGGTATTCATGTCTTTTACCAATCTATTGTCCTGTCATGGATGCAGTACTCTTTTTCATGTATTATTTCAGCTTATGTGAGAGACTGTTTCTGAGATCACCACCTGGAGTATTCCATAAGCCAACAACCCAAATCAGGCTATTTAAGATGCCAAATATTTTAATTATACAGAGATGGATTGGGATAATGATCACTGGGTAGGTCGGTAAAATCATTGTACCCTCTATAAATTGCATTAGTCAAGTCTTCATTTATTACCTGGGCCCTGTAAGCTCTCACCCTGAGAAGGGGAGTTACTATGATATTTTATGTTTCAAAGTGTCAGTGTTAATACAGTTTCTATATTTAGTAGTCTTCTAAATGTCTGAGTAGTTTCCTTATCTGAGCACAATTGCTTATGTAAATGTCCGTAGATCCCCTTAGGGTAAGAATCATCATGATATATACCTGCCACATAGATATGGGTTCTTTCTTCTAGGGATCTGGACAAATCTTTAGTAAATATACTCCAAATCTGTAAACTGGTTCAACTAAATATAGAGACTGCAACTTTTTATTGGAGAAACTATGCTTTTCACCTTAATCCTCCATTCTTTCATCTTTTTAGCTTCTATATATTAAGCAGTTATTGTTGTTGTTGTTGTTACTGTTGTTGTTGCTGCCTGTCAGTTTTATCCCTCCTTGCCCCATGTTCATCATGAGATGCCTTGTAGGCTTTTTTATGGTAATTGCCATCTGCTATCTTCTGTCAGATGAGTGCTATCTCTATCTCTTTCTTCTATGAAGGCATAGCATCCTCTTAAGTATCAGTGAGGCCAGTTCCTTCTGGTTTCAGTGAGGCTGATATCCTTCTTACCCACAGTTTCCTGAGGGCCTTGGTGACTAGTGTGCCCTCTGTACCCTCAATAAAATGTAATTCTCTGGTAAGTCTTCTGGTTTATCCTGAAATGTGCATTTTTGCATATCAATTTCCATGTCCTAACTTCTGTTGGAGTAATCCAGTCATCTTCACTTCATTGAGCAGTGATCATTTATTTTTCCAGCCTTTAATAAACTATACTGGCAGTGAGTTTACATCTCTGCCTAGGGTTTTTGCAAGCATGTTAATCCAAGAAAATGCCAAGTCAATACATTCCTGCTTATCCAATCTTACATTCTGTCCTTCTTGATTAAGTGTCCTCAAAATTTAACCCCAGATGTACTTCTAGTACTGTTAGTGTCTAAATGTTGTCCTTCCTTGAGAGGTCCTATTTATGATGAGATTTAATCTGAGTCACTATATTAACTGAAGTGACTTAGCATGAGTGGTAGTTCTACTTTGTGGATTCCCAGGTGGCAATAGTGGTAGAGAACCTCCCTGACAATGAAGGAGACATAAGACATGCAGGTTCGATCCCTGGGCCAGGAAGATCCCCTGGAGGAGGCATGGCAACCCAGTCCAATATTCTGGTCTGGAGAATCCCATGGACAGAGGATCCTGGCTGGCTATGGCCCATAGGATCACACAGAGTCGGAGATGACTGAAGCAACTTGGCATGCATGCATGCATCCTGGCAGCCAGAAGAGATGGGGGCATTTCCTCAGTGTAGCTCCTATTGCTGCATCTCCCACTATGGCATAAGTTCTGTGTCGTATTGAGAATGAGCAGGCTACATCTACAAGCTCTGAGTCAACATTCTCACAAGCATCCTTTCAAATGTTCTCTATCCAGTGGTCCCCAACCTTTTTGGCAGCAGGGACTAGTTTCATGGAAACAACTTTTCCATGAACTGGGGGTGAGGAATGATTTTAGGATATTTCAAGCACATTACATTTATCATACACTTTGTTACTAACCTAATGCCACTGCTGATTTGACAGGAGGTGCCATTCAATGGCTCAGAGGTTCAGGATCCCTACTTATTCCATGCTTAGAGGATCTCAGTTTATTCAAAACCAGGTCATGATTATACCATAACAGATATGCCTTGGCTAAACATTTAAATGTTTCTGAAAATACAAATCTATCAGCCTGCTGATTGTTTGCATATGCTTTTTTAACTACAGGGAAAAAACAACTTTTGGTAACTACCAAAGATCCCCCCTAAGGCTCGCAGTGATTCTTTCTGTTTTTAACCCTAGATTTCTCATTTTGTTCTTCAGCAGGATATTGGTCAAATTTAATGGAAACAAGCTAACTCCACTGTCTATGTTGATGTAGGTCCCCATGTGTCTTTTGAAATAGATATCTATTTATCTGAAGCACTGCACTTCAGTGACACGCACTTAACTGGTATTTTTGTATCATCATTTGCATTGTTAGGGTCTTCTGACAAGCAGACATCCAAATTGAATTAGACTGACAAAGAATTTCTTGAATAAAATTCCTCTGACAGAAAAAATGGAGGAACCAACAGGAGGTAAGAAGAGACTTCAAACCATGGTGCACATATTACCACTGTGGAGGTGAGTGGGAGAGAAGGGTTTAGTAGGAAGACATTCAGACTATAGCACAGATCTAAAAAAGATTCAGCACATTAATGAAGAGTCCTGTAGCCAGAGTCTCTTACAGTTTATGTGGATAGGTTCTCATTAGCACAACCTGTTGCTCTTAGTTTTAGCTTTAAGCAGACTGTTCAGAATGTAAGTGTGTGCATGCTAGGTTGCTTCAATTGTATCCAACTTTTTGCACCCTATGGACTGTAGCCCACTAGGTTCCTCTGTCCATGGGATTCTCTAGGCAAGAATACTGGATCCTCCTCCAGGAGATTGTCCCAACCTAGAAATCGTACCTGCATCTCCTATATCTTCTACATTTTCAGTAGGGTTTTGTTTGTTTGTTTGTTTTTTGTTTTTTTACCACCAGTGCAGCATGGGAAACCTGTGCAGAGAATGACTTCAGTGCTAACATGATGGTGGATTCAGAACATAACTAGGAGCTTTTTGTCAATTTCCCTTCCCACAGCAGATCTGATGAGACATTTTCATTGCTGCCATATCATTTCATTTTCATCACATAATGCATGCTCCCCAAATATGTGGATAAATGGGCAGAAGGTAATTATTTGAAATATTTCAGTTTCTTGTTTTAAAGCTGCATTTCTCCCTTGCTCTCTCTTCCTTGTTTTGAAATGATAGATAATATTAGGTTAAGAAACAATTTGGTTTCCTGAGAAGAAGAAATCTAGCAGCTCTCCAGGTGAATATAAATTTGATTCATAATGAATTCACCCGGCAAGTTCTGCCTCAAGACACAATCAATACAATGGAAATCTGAGTAGCCTCACCCAGTGATGCTCATAGTTTTACCATGTACCTAACACCACTAAGCATAGTACTCTATAGTTCACAAGATGTAGTACATTTGGGATTAGATGTACCCAAATACAAATCATAATTTTGTCATTTTCTATCTGCAGAAGCTGGGGTGAAATTTATTTCTCCAAATCCCAATTTAATGTAAAATATCTAACATAAGGATTTGGGATGTGAAAGAAGGATTTTATGGGATCAAATGGAGAAACTAATAGGTGTTCAGTTATATTACTTTATTGATTCGGACTAGCAACATTTTGCTACAAACTTAGGCATTACATTGAAACTAACAGAAAACACCTTTTATGAGCCTTATTTTATAAAAGAAAAGCTGTTTTAACACAGCATGATATATTCCATATGACTTTATAATTGTTGATTCCAGTTATATTGTAATGATCTTATGTATTATATGTACTATATTAATAATATAAAACATTAATTTAGCATTGCATTTTAAACATGGTTTTACAGCACAGTCATCATGAAATATTTTGAAATATCCAGATTCTTATATACTGACTCAGACTAACTTAATCAGAACCTTATAAGATCAACTTTTTAAGTGATGCTTAGTCATTTATTAGATCACAATTCTGAACTATGATTTGATACCATCCTCCTAGTATATTTAGATAAATGAAGAAAAGTGTACTTTTATGATGATATTTATAATAGTGAATAAAGTGATCGTTTTAAATGTCACTGAGGCCCAGGCTTTTATTTTCTGGTGATCAGGCCCTGAAAAATAAGAAATTACCTTTGAATAAAAATAAGGAAGTTATTTATAGTCATTAACTAATGCTGTGGAACAAATTACCTCAAGATGTAGAGGCTAAATACAAGAAATGTTTATTATCTCACATTTTCTCTGAGGGTCAAGAACCTGAATGTCATTAGCTCAGAATTTCTCATAAGTCTTCAGTCAATATGTTGCTCCTGGCTGCAGTCATATCAGAGCTCAATTTGGGGAGAAAAAAAAAATAGAAAAAACAGCTCACAAACTCACTCACATGCTGGCAGGTCTCAGGTTCTCAATTTATTACTGGTTGGAGACATTTCCTTGCCAGTTGGGCCTCTCCACAGTTCAGCTCATGTGTCAACTGACTTTCTGCAGAGTAAGCAAGTAGAGAATTAGAGATCCAAGTCAGAAGCTACAGTCTTTTGTAATCAAGCTCAGAAATGACATCTCATAACCAGTTTATTAGAAGTGAGTCAATATGCCCAACCTACATTCAAGAGGTGGGGATTGCACAATGATATGAATCTGAAGAGCAGGGATCATTGGAGCCTATATTTGAGGCATCCTCCCATGGTGCTTTAACATTAATTTTATTACCACTTCCTTCCTCTCTACTTCTATTTATTCTAATGTCTATGATCCATTTACTCACTCACTTTATTGATGTATTGAGATCTATTTCTTAGATCTAAGTTCATTATGATTTTATGCATGACAGTCTGTTCAGGCTGTTATAACATAATACCACAGAGTAGGTACCTTATAAACAGCAAAATTTTACTGCTCAGAAGCTGGAAAGCACAAGATCGAGACTCAAAAAAATTGAGTTCTGATGAGGATTCTTGTTCATAGTCGCCTGTGCCTTCTTCTTGTGTCCACACAGGGTGGAAGGGCTGGATATCTCTATAGAGCCTCTTTCTTAAGAGCACTAACCTTCATTCATGAAGGCGGCACCATCATATCCTATTCACTTCTCAATAATGCACCTCCTAACACAGTGACATGGGCATTAGGATTTCAACATACGAATTTTGTGTGTGTATGCTCAGTTGCTCAGTCAGGTCTGACTCTTTGTGACCCATGGACTGCTAGGCTCCTCTGTCCATGGCATTTTCCAGGCAGGAATACTGAAGCGGATTACCATTTCCTACTCGAGGGGATCTTCCCAACCCAGAAATTGATCCTGCATCTTTTGTGTCTCCTGCATTGGCAGGTGGATTCTTTACCATTGTGCCCCTTAGGAAGCCAAATAAAATAAATGCACCTGTATAAAAAAGCCTGTATATTTCCTATTCATCCTGTTATTGCCAGAGTAATAACAGAGCATACATATTTAAAGTATGTGTGTGTGTGTGTGTGTGTGTGTGTGTGTGTGTGTTTGTGCTATGTCACTTGTCATGTCTGACTCCTTGTGACCCTATGGACTGTAGCCCACCAAACTCCTGTCTATGGGATTCTTCAGGCAAGAATACTGGCATGGGTTGCCATGCCCTCTTCCAGGGGATCTTCTGGACCCAGTGATTGAACCCATGTCTCTTATGTCTCTTGCATTGGCAGGTGGGTTCTTTACCACTAGCACCACCTGGGAAGCCCCATATCTTTTAAATACAACATGATTAGCTAATTTTTCAACAAAGTTCTCTAAATGATTCTGTTTATCACATTGTGCTGTGCTGTGTTGTGCTTAGTCTCTTGGTCATATCCGACTCTTTGCAACACCATGCACCATAGTCTGCAAGGCTTCTCTTGTCTATGGGGATTCTCCAGGCGAGGATACTGGAGTGGGTTGCCATGCTGTCCTCCAGGGGATCTTCCCATCCCAGGGATCCAAGCTAGGTCTCCCTCATTGCAGGTGGATTCTTTACCATCTGAGCCACAAGGGAAGCCCATTTATCACATTACTTAAACACATACCTAAGACCTGAATATTTCAGATCTGTTTGTTAGAAGCCCATACTATTGGGCCCAACTACTGTTACATTCTCTAGTGATATCATCTAAAATATTCCTGGCAAAAATTTTAGTTTATTAGCTCTAGTTACTCTAGAAGTCAGGTTCAATTTGGCATATCATTAGGTTGACAATTAAATAGACATTCTGAATTCAGTTTTCTCTAGTTTGTTCTTATTTAGCTGGATACTTTGTAAATAACTGTTGCTATTCTCAAAAGTAGTAATTCAAGATATACTTTTATGCACTGTAGACTATTCCTCTCATAAGTCACAAACAGCATGAAGTCTGAACTTTTATTCTTCCTTTGTACTTTTCTAACTATTCACCTCTTCTGGCCAGCCCTATCTCAGTGCAAATTAATGTGGAAAACTCTCCCCCACCCCAATTTTAAGTATTAAATATTTTTTCTGTGTTATCTGTTATGCTGGCCAATATGGACCTTTTCAGTTTTCACATATTACTTTGAAGTAATATTTCATTCCCAACATTAAGTGAAGTAAATGAAGTATATCAAATAAGGGTCTATTCTTTGCTGTAGCAACAACAAAAAATTCTGGAAATGTACAGTGGTTGAAACAGACAAGAGAATTTTAAATTTCACATAAAGTCCACTGTCGTCATTCCTGTTTCATTTGCATTTACCTCAAATGATGATTCAAGAACACAGGATTCTTCTAATGTATGTCTCTACCTTTTTAAAGACATGAATTTCAAGGTCACTGTGATCATATACAACAAACAACTAGAAACAGAAAAAAACACTGAGGGTTGTGCCTGGCCATGTTCATGAGATAGTATTAATAGTATCACAAAACTTTCATTCACAAAGTTGACATGTCATTCACTAGAACTTTTGAAGGGGGGAGTACCAAATAATTTGTATGTACTTTATAACCATTCTCATTAACTACTATAGGTTGCATCAGTTATGTGCTTAAGGAAAAATATATGTCCAGAGAAAGATCATAATCCAACAAGTGAAAATTTAAAGTGCCCAAGAAATTCAGTCAAATCAACATGACATGTGCTTAAGTTGTAAATTAAAATTATGGATGCATAAATACATAAGAATTAATGTTATCCATATGGAGCAGAGGATAGATTTATACATGTCAGCATATGTTGCTAGACATTGAAGAGTAAAATCAATCTCCCTAGATAGATTAGATGAAGAATGATATTTGATCACCATTCATGATCATCATAATAATTGTCTCAGGCAAAAGTCATTGATGAATAGTTAACCTGGTAGATGAAAGCTGATAAGAAAAAGACTGTGTGCATCTTTCATTGACTCCACACAAGATACTTATTAATTTTAAAAGAGAAAAAATTTTATATTTAAAAATGTGGCCAACCCCATCTTAAACCCATCAATTAATATCACTAGCAATTAGAAGAATACATATCATATGCTTCCTGATATGGTGTGCTGAGAAGAAAATGTCACTTCTATGCAATTTTTACCAAAAATTCTAATCTGAATCAATGTATAAGGAAGCTGTCTCATTTGTATCCACCGTATTTTAGTTTGTGGAGGTGACTGAGTGACACAGGTCAATGCCTTTGAAAGAAGATGATTACTTATATTTCTGAGAGAAGGATCATACTGTACCATGCAGGGCCACAGTGAAAGTATACTGGTTAGGAGACAGAAGCAGGAGTGAGGGAAATTTCCCTTAATAGGATTTCTTGGAAAAAGGTAAGACAAAGCAGAGGAAACAGTTTAGGGTTGGCTAGTTTGGAGTGGTCTCTACTTGCCTGGAATCCTCCCAGGCAAGCCTTTTGCTATCTAAGAATTGGCTAGCCCTGAGAGGGGCAGTCTCTCCATAGTCAGTAAGACTGAAAATGCCAGAACATCAAGAATAAGGGAAGTAAAAATATATAGAGTTAAATATATAGAGACAGTTAAATAATATATAGAGTTATATAATATATGCTATGCTAAATCACTTCAGTCATGTCCGACTCTGTGCGACTTCATAGACGGCAGCCCACCAGGCTCCCCCATCCCTGGGATTCTCCAGGCAAGAACACTGGAGTGGGTTGCCATTTCTTTCTCCAATGCATGAAAGTGAAAAGTGAAAGGAGAGTCACACAGTCGTGTCCGACTCTTAGCGACCCCATGGACTGCAGCCTACCAGGCTCCTCCATCCATGGGATTTTCCAGGCAAGAGTACTGGAGTGGGGTGCCATTGCCTTCTCCGATATAATATATATTTTTTATATATATATATATTTAATTATATATATATATATTTATATATATATAAATAGAGTTATATAGAGAGTTAAATAATATATAAAAAATACAGAGTTAAAATAACCTTGCCTATGATAAATCGATGCCAAATAGAAAAATATAGAATCTCAGAAAACACAGTTGGAATAGAAGCATCAAACAAACACAAATGAAGGTGATTCTGCAGAGTGTCTTTTAATTCTTCAAAAATGTCAAATCATTGAAGACAAAAGAAGATAGGGAGATTATCCAGTTTGAGGAAGACTAGTGTTTTCTGTTTAAAAGGCAGCAGGGATTCACCTTTATGTTCATGCAGGCCAAGTTTAGCAGACCTTCAGTTCTTTCATTCTATTACTACTCAGCTAGGACATGTTATTATGGAGAAGAGGCATGGGTGTTAGTTGAAACAAAAAGGTACACTGATTTAATATGGTCCTATGCAGTATATACTCTTATGAGGAATTGAATAAATTATACTTGGTTTTGTTTTTGAAATGTGTTCCAGAATAAGGACGGGCTGAGCCAGCCATGACAAATGTGAAACAAGAACAGTAATTTTTATGTCCACTTGTTTAAGGCACTAGCATGAAAGAGGGGGAAGGCAATTCCGTCAATTCTCCCTGAAGGAGTTCCGTACAAACCTCCTCCAAATGTGCCACCCTGGCAGGTGGATTATCTTGGCCCACAGGCAATCAGGATCCTGTAGGTAAAAGAGAAACTTCTGACCCACCAGCCCTTACCTACCTAGAATTTAAATTTTCCAGAATGAGGATTATTACTAAAGATAATTTTTTTAATTAATTTTATTTTATTTTTTAACTTTACAATATTGTATTGGTTTTGCCATATATCAAAATGAATCCGCCACAGGTATACATGTGTTCCCCATCCTGAACCCTCCTCCCACCTCCCTCCCCATACCATCCCTCTGGGTCGTCCCAGTGCACCAGCCCCAAGCATCCAGTATCATGCATCGAACCTGGCCTGGCGACTCGTTTCATACATGATATTATACATGTTTCAATGCCATTCTCCCAAATCATCCTATCCTCTCCCTCTCCCACAGAGTCCAAAAAATTGTTCTATACATCAGTATCTCTTTTGCTGTCTCGTATACAGGGTTATTGTTACCATCTTTCTAAATTTCATATTTATGTGTTAGTATACTGTATTGGTGTTTTTCTTTCTGGCTTACTTCACTCTGTATAATAGGCTCCAGTTTCTTCCACCTCATTAGAACTGATTCAAATGCATTCTTTTTAATGGCTGAGTAATACTCCATTGTGTATATGTACCACTGCTTTCTTATCCATTCATCTGATGATGGGCATCTAGGTTGCTTCAATGTCCTGGCTATTATAAACAGTGCTGCAATGAACATTGGGGTACACGTGTCTCTTTCAATTGTGATTTCCTCAGTGTGTATGCCCAGCAGTGGGATTGCTGGATCATAAGGCAGTTCTATTTCCAGTTTTTTAAGGAATCTCCACACTGTTCTCCCTAGTGGCTGTACTAGTTTGCATTCCCACCAACAGTGTAAGAGGGTTCCCTTTTCTCCACATACTCTCCAGCGTTTATTGCTTGTAGACTGTTGGATCGCAGCCATTCTGACTGGTGTGAAATGGTACCTCATAGTGGTTTTGATTTGCATTTCTCTGATAATGAGCGATGTTGAGCATCTTTTCATGTGGTTGTTAGCCATCTGTATGTCTTCTTTGAAGAAATGTCTATTTAGTTCTTTGGCCCACTTTTTAATTGGGTCATTTATTTTTCTGGAATTGAGCTGTAGGAGTTGCTTGTATATTTTTGAGATTAGTTGTTTGTCAGTTGCTTCATTTGCTATTATTTTCTCCCATTCTGAAGTCTGTCTTTTCACTTTGCTTGTAGTTTCCTTTGTTGTGCAGAAGCTTTTAGGTTTATTAGGTCCCAATTGTTTATTTTTGCTTTTATTTCCAATATTCTGGGAGGTGGGTCATAGAGGATCCTGCTGTGATGTATGTCAGAGAGTGTTTTGCCTATGTTCTCCTCTAGGAGTTTTATAGTTTCTGGTCTTACGTTTAGATCTTTAATCCATTTTCAGTTTATTTTTGTGTATGGTGTGAGAAAGTGTTCTAGCTTCATTCTTTTGCAAGTGGTTGACCAGTTTTCCCAGCACCACTTATTAAAGAGATTGTCTTTAATCCATTGTATTTTCCTGCCTCCTTTGTCAAAGATAAGGTGTCCATAGGTGCGTGGGCTTATCTCTGGGCTTTCTATTTTGTTCCATTGATCTATATTTCTGTCTTTGTGCCAGTACCGTACTGTCTTGATGACTGTGGCTTTGTAGTAGAGCCTGAAGTCAGGCAGGTTGATTCCTCCAGTTCCATTTTTCTAACTGTACACCTAAAGCAACTAGAAAAGGAAGAAATGAAGAACCCCAGGGTTAGTAGAAGGCAAGAAATCTTAAAAATTAGGGCAGAAATAAATGCAAAAGAAACAAAAGAGACCATAGCAAAAATCAGCAAAGCCAAAAGCTGGTTCTTTGAAAGGATAAATAAAATTGACAAACCATTATCCAGACTCATCAAGAAACAAAGGGAGAAAAATCAAATCCATAAAATTAGAAATGAAAATGGAGAGATCACAACAAACAACACAGAAATACAAAGGATCATAAGAGACTACTATCAGCAATTATATGCCAATAAAATGGACAACGTAGAAGAAATGGACAAATTCATAGAAAAGTACAACTTTCCATAATTGGACCAGGAAGAAATAGAAAATCTTAACAGACCCATCACAAGCACGGAAATTGAACTGTAATCAGAAATCTTCCAGCAAACAAAAGTCCAGGTCCAGATGGCTTCACAGCTGAATTCTACCAAAAATTTAGAGAAGAGCTAACACCTATCCTACTCAAACCCTTCCAGAAAATTTCAGAGGAAGGTAAACTTCCAAACTCATTCTATGAGGCCACCATCACCCTAATACCAAAACCTGACAAAGATGCCACAAAAAAGGAAAACTACAGGCCAATATCACTGATGAACATAGAGGCAAAAATCCTTAACAAAATTCTAGCAATCAGAATCCAACAACACATTAAAAAGATCATACACCATGACCAAGTGGGCTTTATCCCAGGGATGCAAGGATTCTTCAATATCCGCAAATCAATCAATGTAATACACCACATTAACAAATTGAAAAGTAAAAACCATATGAGTATCTCAATAGATGCAGAGAAAGCCTTTGACAAAATTCAGCATCCATTTATGATAAAAACTCTCCAGAAAGCAGGAATAGAAGGAACATACTTCAACATAATAAAAGCTATATATGACAAACCCACAGCAAATGTTATCCTCGATGGTGAAAAATTGAAAGCATTTCCTCTAAAGTCAGGAACAAGACAAGGGTGCCCACTTTCACCATTACTATTCAACATAGTTTTGGAAGTTTTGGCCACAGCAATCAAAGCAGAAAAAGAAATAAAAGGAATCCAAACTGGAAAGGAAGAAGGAAAACTCTCACTGTTTGCAGATGACATGATCCTCTACATAGAAAACCCTAAAGACTCCACCAGAAAATTACTAGAACTAATCAATGAATATAGTAAATTTGCAGGATATAAAATCAACACACAGAAACCCCTTACATTCCTATACACTAATAATGAGAAAATAGAAAGAGAAATTAAGGAAACAACTCCATTCACCATTGCATTGAAAAGAATAAAATACTTAGGAATATATCTACCTAAAGAAACTAAAGACCTACATATAGAAAACTATAAAACACTGATGAAAGAAATCAAAGAGGACACGAATAGATGGAGAAGTATACCATGTTCATGGATTGGAAGAATCAATGTAGTGAAAATGAGTATACTACCCAAAGCAATTTATAGATTCAATGCAATCCCTATCAAGCTACCAATGGTATTCGTCACAGAGCTAGAACAAATAATTTCACAGTTTGTATGGAAATACAAAAAACCTCGAATAGCCAAACCAAAGATAATTTTTATCTGTGTGATCCACATATATATATAACAAGGGCTACATCTAATTACCTAACATCTACTTTTCTTCTTATTGTTCATTACCCTGCTAGCCTTGGAAGCACCTGGCCCCTATTCCATTTGTAACTCAAGAAAGCATATATATACCTCCTTCTACCTTTCTGTCTTTGAACTTCTCATGATGTGGGGCTTCTTTCTGTACAAAATCAAATGCTTTTATTATATAAATTTGTTTCGTATAGATTTTTTATTAAACCAACTGAAATAACATTTGTAGAGGGAAAATCTTTCCTGAGATATCTTTGGGACTTCCTAGTGGCTCAGAGGTAAAGAATCCTCATGGCAAAGCAGGAGACACAAGAGATGTGGGTTCAGTCCCTGGGTCAGGAAGATACCCTGGAGGAGGAAATGGCAACCCACTCCAGTATTCTTGCCTGGAAAATTCCATGGGCAGAGGAGCCTGGCATGCCCCAGTCCATGTAGCAAGGAGTCAGACACGACTGAGCAGCTGAATACACATAGAAGACCT
Organism: Bos grunniens; assembly: GCF_055505025.1. Taxonomy (NCBI): domain Eukaryota; kingdom Metazoa; phylum Chordata; class Mammalia; order Artiodactyla; family Bovidae; genus Bos; species Bos grunniens. The sequence goes on from NC_141178.1 coordinate 28,968,502, forward strand.
CTTTAGGAGGCATTGTTTGTAAAGCTGAAACTCCTTAAAGAGCTAGAATTGATATGTCTTAACTTCTGAGGCATGACCAGTGCAACTGCAATCATCTCTTGCTATAATTCAAGGTGGGATAATAGACAATGTGATAAGAGATGAATTTTTTTGTCAGCATTTATTTGTCAGCATTAATTTTATTCATGCTTTTTTGCATGAATATTCATTCATGGTAAAGCCTCTCTTATCAGGCTGAATTTTAATTCCTTCTGATAGTTCATCTTGTATTATCTGAATGTTCCTCATATTTAATAAATGAATTAAAACAAATTTTCCAGATAGGATTAATTTTCTTTTTTGGAAATTTCATATCAAATTAACAGATCAACTTTGTTTAGAATGTTCTAAGAAACATTAGTCTAAATCTAAATGACCTAGAAAAATTGAAAAAATGTACAAGGCTATAATAATTAGACAGTAAGAAGGTAAAGCAGAATAGTCATGATAAAATGAAAACTAAATTAAAAATGATAAAATAAAATTGGATAATTTCATATGGATTGTAAGTAAAATTTTATATTAATATTTCTGTACAAAGTAATATAATTTAGCATAAAAACAAAATTATTTTCATATAAAAACATGGAAGAAATAAAAATATACATATAATGAAAAATGTAAATATTTTGTTTAATGTAAGGATAAATGGGCTTAGGCTTACATGTTTAAAAATGACAACAATTAATATATTTAAATATATATTTCATATATACATGATAGGAATCTTGCAAATATAAAGTGTGCATTTGTTACCAGTTATGATTTATGATGGCAACTTTTCAAACCTAGAAAGATATTTGTCCACAAAAAATAATGATAAAATCAAAAAACAGAACTTGTTCAGGCAAGATTTCTCTGCATAAAGACTGCACAAGTGAAAATTCAGAGCAAACTTCTAAATTGGAAAGAACAAAATAAACACTTGGGCAAAATTATATGTATATAGAGAATATTTGGAGAGTAGTCAAGATAGCAGAATAGGAAGACTGAGATTACCTCTTAATTATACAGCTAGTTACAAAGGAATTATCCTTGAGAACTACCATAAGACTAGCAGAAAAAATTTCCCACAACTAAAGGTGTAAAGAAGGAACCAAAATGAGAAAAATAGAAAGGGTAGAGATGTGGTGTGGTCAAGACCTGCATCCACAGCCACACAGGGCCTGGGGTTGGCACTAGCCATGGCCCCACAGGCCCCACAGCTAGCTGCACCAGGACCAGGCTCTGCCTACTAGTAGCCAGCAGTCGACTTATGAGGCAGGCCTTGGTAGCCATCCAAAACAGGGATCAGTCTCACCTACTAAAGTGCCTACTATGACCAGTCCAGCCAACAGAAGGGCACTCTCAGCTAACATAGGGGGCACTCCTAGATCCTATAACTCTGGTTACAAGAGGAAACATGCCAGTGGACCCCAGAGGACATCTTTCTACATAAGACCACTTCTCCAAGATCAAGGAATGTAACCCAGTTACCTAGTATAAGAATTCGACAAAATGAAGTGACTAAGGAATATGTTCTAAAAGAAGCAATAAGATAAAACCTCAAAAGAAGAATTAAACATAGTAGAGATATACAGAGTAGAGATATATCCATACAGTCAAAGCTATGGTTTTTCCAGTAGTCATGTATGGATGTGAGAGTTGGAACATGAAGAAGGCTGAGCACCAAAGAATTGATGCTTCTGAACTATGGCATTGGAGAAGACTCTTGGCAGTCACTTGGACTACAAGGAGATCAAACCAATCAATCCTAAAGAAATCAGTCCTGAATATTCATTGGAAGGACTGATGCTGAAGCCGAAGCTCCAATACTTTAGCCACTTGATGAGAAGAGTTGATTCACTGGAAAAGACCCTGATGCGGGAAAGACTGAAGGCAGAAGAAGGGGATGACAGAAGATAAAATGATTGGATGGCATCACTGGCTCAATGGACATGAGTTTGAACAAACTCTGGAAGATGATGAAGGACAGGGAAGCCTGGTGTCCTGCAGTCCATGGGGTTGCAAAGAGTCAGACACAACTGAGTGACTGAATAACAGAGATATATAGTCTACTCAATAGGTTCAAGGTAATTATCATAAAGTTGCTTAATTAACCCAGGAGAAAAATGGATGAAAACAATGAGGAGCTTAACAAACAAATAAATGTAAAACTATAAAGAACCAAGCTGAAAAATACAATAGCATATATGTATAAAATGTTAGAATCAATAGAAGGTTAGATGACATGGGATAATGGATCAATGAAATGGAAGACAGTGCAGTGGAAATCACTCAAGCTGAATGGAATAAAGAAAAAGCAATTTAAATAAAAAATTTAAGAGAGCTCTGGGACAACATCAGTCATACTAGCAATCACATTAGAGGTGTCTCAAAAGAAGACTCTTTAATTTTTGTCCAATTATTTTTAAATTACACAAAAATGAATACACCTGCATTTTAAAATCTAGCAATGTTTTTCACAACTCTTCTAGTCCCAGTCCCTCCCCAAAGCCAGCTACTCTAAGAAGGTTGGAATATATCCTCTAGCTTTTCTTCTTTGCACTTACACACGTATTAATATATAGTGCATATATTACTAGCAGATAATTGAATAAAATTAGGATAGATAATTGAATTGAAGCAATAAAAGCTAAATTTTTTTCTAAATTGGGACAGGAAATAGATATTCAGATTTGGGAAACAGAGAGTCCCAAATAAGAAACACCCAAAGAGGGCCACACCAAGACACATTATATTTAAAGTGGCAAAAATTAAAGATAAAGGGAAAATTTCAAAAGCAGAAAAGGAACATCAACAAGATACATCCAAAGGAACTCATAGAAACATGTCAGTTGACTTGATAGCAGAAATGTTGCAGACCAGAAAGAAGTGGCATGATATATGTAAGGCAACGAAAGGAAAAAACCTATAACCAAGGATACTCTGCCTGATAACTATCATTCAGATTTGATAGAGAGAGAGTTTTATTTAGAGACAAGCAAAAGCTAAAAGAGCTTGGGATCACTACGTCAGCTTAGCAAAAAAAAAAAAAAGTTAAAGAGTTTTCTCTAAATGGAAAAGACATTATCACAGTTAGGAATATGAAAACTACAAAAGGAAAAAAATCTCACTGGTAAAAGCAAATACTCAAAAGTCAGTAGCTCAAGCACTTATCAACCTAGTAGGAAGGTTAAAGGGCAAAAGGTAATAAAATAATCTATATTTTTGCTCCATGTGCTCAGTTGTGTCTGACTTTATTTGTAATGGGCTGCACAATCACTGAGGACTGTGACTGCAACCATGAAATTAAGACACTTGCTCCTTGGAAGGAACACTATGACAAACCAAGACAGTATGCTAAAAAGCAGAGACATCACTTTACCAACAAAGGTCCATATAGTCAAAGCTATGGTTTTACCAGTAGTCATGAATGGATGTGAGATTTGGACCATAAACAATACTGAGCACAGAAAGATTGATGCTTTCGAATTGTGGTGCTGGAGAAGACTCTCGAGAGTCCCTTGGACTGCAAGGAGACCAAACCAGTCGATCCTAAAGGAAATCAACCCTGAATATTCATTGGAAGGACTGATGCTGAAGCTGAAGCTCCAGTACTTTGGCCACCTGATGTGAAAAACTGATTCACTGAAACAGACCCTGATGCTGGGAAAGATTGAGGGCAGGAGGAGAAGGGGTCAATAAACAATGAAATGGTTTGATGGCATCACCAAGTCAATGGACATGAGTTTGAACAAACTCTGGGAGATGGTGAAGGACAGGGAAGCCTGATGTGCTGCAGTCCATGGGGTGACAAAGAATCAAACACGACCTAGTGGCTGAACAAAAACAACAGTACTCATTGAAAGATGAGTGGATAAAGAACATTTGATATCTATAAAAATATTACTCAGCCATAAAAATGAATGAAATCTTGCCATTAGTGACCATGAGGATGGACCTAGGGGGTATTATGCTAAGAGAAATAAGTCAGACAGAGAAATACAAATATATTTCACCTGTATGTGGAATCTAAAAAGAAAAGCAAAGAGAAACATAACAAAACAGAAACAAAGTCATAGATACAGAGAACAAACAGGTGTTTGCCAGAGTGGAGCAGTGTAGGGGAACTAGTGAAATAGGTGGAAGAAAGTAAGAGGTATAATGTAATAGCTTTGCATACTGACAATAAATAACTAAACTTAATTGTGGTGATCATTTTGTAAGTTATAAAAATATTGGATCAATCTTTTGCATCAGGAACTAACTTAGTGTTGGAGATGAATGGCAGAAAAGCAAACTCAGAAAAAAGTATATCAGATTTGGAGAAAGGGAAATAGAACAAGAAAATAAATGAAATTAAGTAAGTAATTAAGTCTATTTGATTGAAAAATAAAAGAATAGGAATAAACTCTATTCAAAGTAACATACATACATTTAAGTATGTGGTTCAAAAAAACACTTTTTTTTAATGATTATAGATTGCTATTATTTAATTATCTATTAAAATACTTTATCTTAGGAAGAATACTCAACATAATCCTCAAAGGATATCCACACATCACATATTCCAGGAACATAATCCCACAATTAAAAATTAATGTTAAAAATACTTCAAAGATGGAAGGTTTAGTTAAACATCAACATTTTTCTTGAAGTTTGAGCCAAAATTTTGTTTTCTGTAAATATGTTGGTGTTAAATGACTGCTAGTTACCTATCACAGTGGAGTTCAGTGGAAAAGAAAAAAAAAAAAAAAAAAAACACTAAACTTGACCTCTATCATTAAGAAATAAAGAAAGAAAAATATATCTCACACTAAAAATATTTGATATATGCTATAAATGTGACACATTTCATCTTTGAATATTACATTAGTAGTATTTGTAGTGGTAGTAATACTAGGTAGTAGTACCTAGTAATAGTAGTAACAGCAGCAGCATTAGTGGTAGTTGTTGGTGTGGTCAAAGTAAAATTAGAATATCAAAAAATAAAGATTTTATGATATCTCAACTTCCAGAATTGTATAGTTCTGGATTCTTATCATGTGGCTTCTAATAAGAAAGTATGTTAAAATTTTTAAAAATTTGCAGTGTAATTGCACGGACAAAATTTGATCTTTGAATTATGCATGTGTGCTCAATCACTTCAGTTGTGTCTACCTTTTGCAACCAGACTTCTCTGTCCATAGGATTTTCCTGGCAAGAGTACTGGAGTGGGTTTCCAAGCTCTCCTGCAGGGATCTTTTTGACCCAGGGATCGAACCCACTTCTCCTGCATCTCCTGCATTGCAGGCAGATTCTTTACTGCTGAGTTACAGGAACATGTCCAAATGAATTAATATTTAACACGAATAGGTCAACAATGAAGCAATATTTTTTTGGCTCATATATTTGGCATTAATTTGTAGCATGACTTGGGAACCTGTTTGTTCATGTTAAAATATATTAAAATGGATTAGATTAATAATTATTGTCAGTTATGTATTTTATTCAAATGTTTCCCTATTTTCCTTCACATAAGTTTGCTACGTATTTTCCAATTATATAGACTTTTGAGATAGATTTAGTAATATTTTATAGAACTATTTGACATTAAATTCAGTAATATCATATTGAGTGACTTTAGAGATGAAATCCATTGCATTAAATAAAAATTATTAATACATGAAGTTATATATGAAATTCAATAAAAATTTGTTTTATAAACTTAAATACATTAGTGAAATGCAACTACATTCTGTACAATTTACCCAATGTTTAAAAATAAAATCTTAACAGGAATTTTCCCCTTTTATCCATTAACTTGATTTGAATCAGAAGATAAACCTTCAGTTTTCTACACTTGTTTCATTGTCATTTTGCTATCTGCCCACCTTCCTGGTACTTCCTGTAGATTCAAGCTTGTCAGAAGCTGATAAATTGGTACTTTCACTGAAAACATCTCACTTGCCCTCTAAATCCCCAATCTATCTACTAATGTCTGTGATTCCTGATTCAGGCTTTATGGGATATTCTGTCAGTACTATTCAGCTATGCTGAAGATTTGCTACTGCAAAATTTGTGAGCATGTAAAAAAATCTATATGTTTGCACTTTCTTTTGCATTCTATTTCTTTCACACTCCTACCCTTCTGTTTCTCCAACTGTTTTTAATTTTAATTAACCTTTTTTTTAATGATAGGTATTATTTTCTCAAAAATAAAGCTCAGCAGTGTATTTTAATGATTTTATATGAGTAATGACATTTTGCAAGGGGTGAATGGGTAAACATAAAAACATAAAGGAGTTTTAATTAGCTCACTTTTTTAACTGAAGAATGCGTGCAGTGAATATTGTGCTATTAGAAAAAGAAAAAATTCACAAACATAATTATTTAAAAATTAAATAAAAAATTCCATGTGCAAATATTATTCCTTTACTTTTGGTAACAGTTTAATACAATCTTTTATTTTAATAGAATGTTTAATTTTATTTTACTTTAATAAAATGTTTTATTCTGTTTATATACAATGATGACTTGTACTATAATACAAAACATAACATTAAGACATAAGGATTGTGTTGGTAAAGGCCCGGACAATGAATTAGAGATAACCTATAGCTATAACTGATTCTTGAGTTAAAATATTATGATATTAATATTTAACTTAACTCCCAGCTGTCTCTAAAAGACAAAGGTTTCAAAGTTTTCTTTTTGAGAAGAAAGAAGAGGAAAGGATTGGCTATAAAATTGTATTTTCTTTAGGCACATTATATCTGTGACTAAATTGTCTATATCCTGACACTATTGTTTTTCTGACCACTGAAGAATTGATGCTTTTGAACCGTGGTGTTGGAGAAGACTCTTAAGAGTCCCTTGGACTGCAAGGAGATCATACCAATCAATCCTAAGGAAATCAACCCTGAATATTCATTGGAAGAACTGATGCTAAAGTTGAAGCTCCAATACTTTGGTCACCTGATGCAAAGAGCGGAGTCATTGGAAAAGACCTTGATGCTGGGAAAGATTGAAGTCAGGAGGAAAAGGGGATGACAGAGAATGAGATGGTTGGATGGTATCACCAACTCAGTGGACATGAATTTGAGCAAGCTCTGGGAGGTGGTGAAGGACAGAGAAACCTCGAGTGCTGCAGTCCAAAGGGTTGTGAAGAGTCAGACACGACTTAATGATTGAAAACAACAATTGTTTTTTCCTACCTTTATATTTTATTACAGGAATATCTTCTGGATATTCATCGTCACTTTACATGGTTAATGTTTGTTGATAATGCAGTTATAAACACCTAATCTGTGAAAACTATTTGGTAACCTTACCCACAGTTATCTCTATGATTTTTGTTTCCTTTTTTTTTAATTGAAGAATGCAAACTAGTACAGCCACTATGGAGAACAGTGTGGAGATTCCTTAAAAAACTGGAAATAGAACTACCTTATGATCCAGCAATCCCACTGCTGGGCATACAACCTGAGGAAACCAGAAGGGAAAGAGACATGTGTACCCCAATGTTCATCGCAGCACTGTTTATAATAGCCAGGACATGGAAGCAACCTAGATGCCCATCAGCAGATGAATGGATAAGAAAGCTATGGTACATATACACAATGGAGTATTACTCAGCCATTAAAAAGAATACATTTGAATCAGTTCTAATGAGATGGATGAAACGGGAACCTATTATACAGAGTGAAGTAAGCCAGAAAGAAAAACACCAATACAGTATACTAATGCATATATATTAAATTTAGAAAGATGGTAACAATAACCCTTTGTACGAGACAGCAAAAGAGACACTGATGTATAGATCAGTCTTATGGACTCTGTGGGAGAGGGAGAGGGTGGGGTGATTTGGGAGAATGGCATTGAAACATGTATAATATCATGTATGAAACGAGTCGCCAGTCCAGGTTCGATGCACGATGCTGTATGCTTGGGGCTGGTGCGCTGGGACGACCCAGAGGGAGGGTATGGGGAAGGAGGAGGGAGGAGGGTTCAGGATGGGGAACACAGGTATACCTGTGGCGGATTCATTTTAAAAAAAAAGGAAAAGCAAAAAAAAAAAAAAAAAGAGGGAAAAAAGTCACAAAAATTATAAAATATGTATATATATGAAAAAAATTAAATAAAAATAAACACACACACACACACAAAAAAGAAAAAGCTTCTATGAACTTTTCAAATATCTGAGTCATTGGGGATTCCCTGGTGGTTCAAGCAGTTAGGACTCAGCTCTCTCACTGCCAGGGTGGGGGTTTAGTCCCTGGCCAGGGAAATATGATCTTGCCATCCTCACAGTAGAGCCAAAAAAAAAAAAAATTCTGAGTTGTTCAGTCTGTTTATTTGAATAATCATTCAATTATGTGAACATTTTTTCCTTAACTACACTAAAAATCTTTAAATAGATATAGTATTTGATTTAGTCAATAATAGTTCTAGTTCAATTGAAACACAATTGCTACTTAGAACTTTAATCTATATTATTTAGGTAGCAGATATGCACTCTGAAACCCAAAACACAGAGAAAATGATTCACATGAGCTGAAAAGTTTAGGGCTTTTTTTTATAGTAATGTCAGATTTCTGCAATGCTAATCTGTGTGTCCAAGATGCACATTACCCTCAGGTTGGTATATGTATACAGTTTCCACTGAAGTTCTATACAACTATGTGGTGAAGGATTGTTTTTAAAGATTAATTTGAATATATTTCGATCACTGTGGACAGTGACTGCAGTCATGAAATTAAAAGATGTTTGCTCCTTGGAATAAAAGCTATGACACACCTAGATAACATATTAAAAAGCAGAGACATCACTTTTCAGATTCTTTCCCATTATAGTTTATTCTAAGATATTGAATATAGTTCCCTGTGCTATCCAGTGAATCCTTGTTTTTTTTATTTGATGCTCTGAATATTTTAAATATTTTAATTTTTAAATTTAAATTTATTTGAATATTTTTAAAAAACTCAAAAAGAGAAAAATTGTCTATTATATTTACCCAGATTTTTTATCATTTCTGTGTTGCTTCCTGATGTTCTGAGTTTCTGATATCATTTTCATTCTATCTGAAGATACGAAACTTTATCATTTCATTTAGAGTCTCTCTGTTAGCTATCAATTCTCTCAATTTTCTTTTGTCTGAGAATGTCTTTATTTCACCTTTATTTTTTCTTTTAATTTTTTTTTGTTTGTTCTTTTGTCCATGAGGCATGTGGGGTCTTAGCTCCACAACCAGGGATCGAACCAGGTCCTCTGCATTAGAAGTGTGGAGTTTTAATCACTGGACCACCAGGGACGTCCCTTCACCATTATACTTTTTTTTCTTAATATATATATTTTACTGAAGTAAAGTTAACTTAAAATGTTTCAGGTGCACAGTAAGGTGATTCAGTTATACATATACACATGTATTAATTTTGAAATTATTTTCCATTATAGGTTATTACAGATATTGGCTATAGTTCCCTGTGCTATACAGTAAACCTTTGTTGCTTGTTGCATATCTGCTTTTTTAAATCAGAAATCTAGCATTCTATTAATACTAAATCAAACCATAGAATCAAAATGTGGAAAATTTTTTTTTAGTTTTCCTAAGTTTTCCAAAATATACAATACATATTATGTGTATATATATGTGTGTGTGTGTGTGTGTGTGTGTATAGGAAAGCTTTTCTACTATGTTTGAGAAAGAACATTAAAAAAAAAAAGAGATGGAGAAATTGGAAACCATAAACTAAATGAAATGGAGGCATTGAATGTGAAATAGAAAAAGTGAAACAAACTAGATAAAAGCAAAGGATCATCATATAGTCCAGTTGTTTTTAAACATAGTTGTTCATTAGAAATATATCTGGAGCTCTGGATGGGAGAAAAAAGAGCAGTACCTGGTTATTTGTATTTTTCAAAAAATTTCAAGATAATTCTGATATGTATCTGTATTTTAAAAAAAGATTACAAGTTTTTCTGTTAATCATAGTTTTGGTGATCTAGGTTTCTATTGTTTTTCTGCTGATCAATCATGATACAATGGTACTGAGTAATAGTTAATCACAATAGTAAAAGATATTTTTCAGTTTTCACAATCAATAGCCAGACAAAAAATAAAAGATAATTACAATTGCATGCCATAATGGGAACATGATAAACTTAACAATATAAAATAATTACATACAATTTGAGGGGTCAGGCAGGGTGATGTGGTAAGGAAGTGGAAATGCATACCTGCAGATGTTTTCATTCGCCCAGCCAGGATGTTTTTTGGTTGGTGCATTTGATCCTATTACTGTTTTCTTAATTGTTTAGGGTTTATTTTCTGTAAGTCTTTTTCCTTCCCTTATATTTCTGCCTAGAGAAGTTCCTTTAGCATTTGATGTATAGCTGGTTTGGTGGTGCTGAATTCTCTTAACTTTTGCTTGCAAAAAGCAGAAACATCACTTTGCCAACAAAGGTGCATACAGTCAAAGCTATGGTTTTATCAGCAGTCATGTACGGATGTGAGATTTGGACCATAAAGAAGTCTAAGCAGTGAAGAATTGATACTTTTGAACTATGGTCCTGGAGAAGACTCTTGAGAGTCCCTTGGATTGCAAGGAGATCAATCAAACCAGTCCATCCTAAAGGAAATCAGTCCTGAATATTCATTGGAAGGGCTGATGCTGAAGTTGAAGCTCCAATACTTTGGCCACCTGATGCGAAGAGCTGACTCACTGAAAAAGATCGTGATGCTAGGAAAGATTGGGAGCAGGAGGAGAAGGGAACGACAGAGGATGAGATGATTGGTTAGCATCACCGACTCAATGGACATAAGCATGAACAAGTTTTAGGAGACGGTGAAGGACAGGGAAGCCTGGCATGCTGCAGTCCAGGGGGTCACAAAGAGTCAGACAGACTGAGTAACTGAACAACTAGAACTACTTAAAGTTTTTTAGAAAAATAACATAGAATTAGAGATAGACTTCTGAGATTGTCTCATCTTGTTAAAACACCACTAATTGGATTTAAAATTCAATTTCTGTTATGAAAAATCTTGGACAGAATTATCTTATTTTTTCATTAAAATTTAAAACAAATGGCTTTTAAACAACAGAAATCCTGATGAAGTTTGCTTACTAGTTTTTTTTTTTTTTTAATTTCTAACAATTGTATTTCTGATTAGATTTCAAATACGTGATTTTTTTTTTTTTTTTCCTGATTAGTGTAAGAAACATAATTCAAAGCAAATGACTACCATGGGCCTACTATCTAGAGAGTCTTCTGAATCACTGTTGGTCCTCAGAGCATCATTTTTGTTCTTTCATGTTTCCGCTGAGTATTTTGCCATTATCAATAATAGCCTATGCACCAAGATCCCCTTAACATTTCAAACCTCCGTGGTAACACAGTGAGATCACTGCCGTTTGTTGCCCCCCAAACACTCGGTAATTTCTGTTGTTTTATTATGCTATAAACTTCAACTGCTTTAGTTGCCCTTGTGAAAATATATCTTGTGATTCCTTTACCATAAATCTGAAACAGTACTTTAATCTTCTTTCTATGTATAAATGAGCTTGGAAGGCACAACTGGCATTGGACTAGTTTTTCTTTCTTTACTGCACGTCACTAATATTATATTCTTTGAAGGGATGTTTAAACCTGACCAAGTCACATTTCTGTCTTTCAGTTGATCAATGGAGAAATATGTATCTAAGAGTGCCAGCACAGTAAAATATCAAGCTCTTATGTGCCTGATGCACGCACACACTCAGACTCCTTACCAACAATGTTTAAACGTTTTTGCCTCTTCCAACCTTGCTGCTTTGAAGGTTTAAAAAGTCTTATATTGAAAAGTAAAAACAAAATGGTAAAGAAGAATTATTTTTGAAAGTACATGTATTTTAGGGAAGGTAACACTGAGTAATTAGAAATCCCGGTCACCTTTGTAATCCTTGTATTATAAAGATAGTTCTAAGAGTTTCACTTAAAAATATGTGATATTTCTAATCAACCTATAGTTTAAAGATTAAATTCATCACATAATTGTTTTTATTGACAATATATGTAATTAGTTTTATGTCAAAAACAATTAACTTATTAACTTTGCTGAAGCATCTCAATTTAAATATCATAATTCATAGTCTAACAATAAAAATAATCTGTGAATAGGATATTATTATTTTCCCAACATGATAGCTATGGAAACTGAACCTCAGAGATGTGAAGTGACCAGCATATCCTCATGAAGTGAGCCTGTAGATGAATCAAATGCACTCTAGCACAAGCATTGCCCAGAATCTACTGGTAATCTCTGAGCTTTAGCTTCAATGGGAGCTGGGACAAAATGAAGTCTATAATAGCTCACTCACTTCAGCTTACCTCATAAAAGTTTGCATGTAGGCCTAGTCCCCCTTCCCTGGTGGCTCAGATGGTAAAGAATCCACCTGCAATGTGGGAGACCTGGGTTGGATCCCTGGGTTGGGAAGATCCACTGGAGAAGGAAACTACTACCCACTCTAGTATTCTGGACTGCAGAATTCCAGGGACAGAGGAGCCTGACAGGCTACAGCGCATGTGGTCGCAGGGTAGGACATGACTGAGCTACTTTCACTAGTAACCCTAAGGTATCACTCCTGGGATTTCATGTAAGTTAGCACTCACTTGAACAATGGAAGATGTGTGTCTGTGAGGTTGCTGAGACAATTGTAAAAACCTGAAACCACAAAAAGAAAGCCCAAGGTGTCCTTAATTGACCTTGTTTGTTCCTTGGATTACTGATTAAGCCAACTATCTGGAGGATATTAAGTCATCATGGCAAGTAAAAGAGATTATAAGAAATACCAAATCTTAAGTTCTCTGTCGGAAAATTCTCTTCTGATATCATTTCATTGGTCTAAATAAGTCATGTAGCCAAGCATAGACAAATAATCACTCAAAAGATGAAACACATATCAGGGCATAATTATAAAACCTAGCACTAACCTTTTACCTCCTCTCTCCCTCTTTTAACCCCTTAAACCTACTGACCACTTACCCAGTCAAAATTTCTATTGCAGAGTTTGTTAAGATCACATTGATTATCCACATATTCTCTTTTATGGAGCACCTATTTTTTGCAGTTAGGTTGAATTGAGGTGATATGTGTCCAACTGAAACAATTAAGAGCCATTTCATCTCTCATCTCCACCTTCTGTGTTCCAAATGTTGAGATGGTGGAACCAAAAGAAGGGTAGAATGTGGAGATCTAAGTCACCATATTTGAGTAACTGGTCTGACCTACAACAGATTTTGTGTGAATAAGAAATAAACCTTTCTTGTCTAACAACACTGTGATTTCAAGATGTATGGGTTACCATCACAATCCATCGCTTAAATTGACTAATTCATCTGCCCTCCCCTGTGAACTTTTATCACTTAAGTTTCTCTGATAAAAATATCAATAGATACGCATTCTACTTGGCATTAATAGCACTCTGCTATTAACAAGGCTTCCTGATAGCTCAGTTGGTAAAGAATCTGCCTGCAATGAGGGAGACCCTGATTTGATTCCTTGGTCGGGAAGATCTACTGGAGAAGGGATAGGCTACCCACTCGAGTATACTTGAGCTTCCCTTGTGGCTCAGCCAATAAAGAATATGCCTGCAATGTGGGAGACCTGGATTTGATCCCTGGGTAGAGAAGATATCCTGGAGAAGGAAAAGGCTAACCACTCCAGGAAAACACATAGAGTTCTAGTTCTCATTTTAACTTATTCTTCTTTGCCCAACCCAGTTTACCAAAGTTACACAAAAGGTACAAGATGACTTCACTGCCAAAGTAAACACTACTAACAATAGTAAATGCCCCAATATAATGAAAATATTCTCTCTTTTTTATTATAAAAAATTAAAATATGTGTCCAAGTATGTATATATAATTTATGTTCTCATTTATGTTTGTTTTCAATAAGTTTCAATAAGTAGTATTTTATTCATATTATACTGGAAATCTATTTAATTTCTAATATATAAGATTTCTATTATTTTGAATATTTTGTCTGCATATTGTTTTCAACAAATGTACACACATAACAAACAGCCAAATATTTGTACATCCCTTTTTTTTTTTTTAAGACTATGTATCTCAATCTGTCTCAGTATTTTCTTCCTCCAGAAGACAAATGTAGCAGACACTATTAGTGGTTTCAGTTCAGTTCACTCATTCAGTCCTGTCAGACTCTTTGCAACCCCATGAATCACAGCACGCCAGGCCTCCCAGTCCATCACCAACTCCCGGAGTTCACTCAAACTCATGTGCATCGAGACAGTGATGACATCCAGCCATCTCATCCTCTCTCGTCCCCTTCTCCTCCTGCCTCCAATCCCTCCCAGCATCAGGGTCTTTTCAAATGAGTGAACACTTTGCATGAGGTGGCCAAAGTACTGGAGTTTCAGCTTCAGCATCAGTCCTTCCAATGAACATCTAGGACTGATCTCATTTAGGATGGCCTGCTTGGATCTTCTTGCAGTCCAAGGGACTCTCAAGAGTTTTCTCCAACACCACAGTTCAAAAGCATCAATTCTTCAGCACTCAGCTTTCTTCACCGTCCAACTCACATCCATACATGACCAATGGAAACACCATAGCCTTGACTAGACAGACCTTTGTTGGCAAAGTAATGTCTCTGCTTTTGAATATGCTATCTAGGTTGATCATAACTTTCCTTCCAAGGAGTAAGCGTCTTTTAATTTCATGGCTGCAATCAACATATGCAGTGATTTTGGAGACCTCCAAAATAAAGTCTGACACTGTTTCCACTGTTTCCCCATGAAGTATAAATCCTCTGGTTCCTTCTTGGGACAGAATCCCATTATCATTTAGGTGACTCATGGTATGCTGACCCTACTCCCAGCTCCAGTTATGAATTCTGATTCAGTTCAGTTCAGTTCAGTCGCTCAGTCGTGTCCGACTCTTTGTGACCGCGACCGTGTGGACTGCAGTAACGCCAGGTCTCCCTGTCCATCACCAACTCCCAGAGTTTACTCAAACTCATGTCCATTGACTTGGTGATGCCATCCAACCATCTCATCCTCTGTTGTCCCCTTCTCCTCCCACCTTCAATTTTTCCCACCATCGGGCTCTGTTCAAATGAGTTAGCTCTTCACATCAGGTGGCCAAAGTATCAGAGTTTCATCTTCAGCATCAGTCCTTCCAATGAACATACAGGACTGATCTCCTTTAGGATGGACTGGTTGGATCTCCTTGCAGTCCAAGGGACTCTCAAGAGCCTTATCCAATACCACAGTTCAAAAGCATCAATTCTTCAGTGCTCAGCTTTCTTTATAGTCCAACTCTCACATACTTATATGACTACTGGAAAAACCATAGCCTTGACTAGATGGACCTTTGTTGGCCAAGTAATGCCTCTGCTTTTTAATATGCTGTCTAGGTTGGTCATAACTTTCCTTCCAAGGAGTTCAGTTCATTTCAGTTGCTCAGTCATGTCTGACTCTTTGCGACCCCATGAATCGCAGCACGCCAGGCCTCCCTGTCCATCACGAACTCCCGGAGTTCACCCACCCAGACTCACGTCCATCGAGTCAGTGATGCCATCCAGCCATCTCATCCTCTGTCGTTCCCTTCACCTCCTACTCCCAATCCCTCCCAGCATCAGAGTCTTTTCCAATGAGTCAACTCTTCACATGAGGTGGCCAAAGTACTGGAGTTTCAGCTTTAGCATCATTCCTTCCAAAGGAATCCCAGGGCTGATCTTCAGAATGGACTGGTTGGATCTCCTTGCAGTCCAAGGGACTCTCAAGAGTCTTCTCCAACACCACAGTTCAAAAGCATCAATTCTTCAGCGCTCAGCCTTCTTCACAGTCCAACTCTCACATCCATACATGACCACAGGAAAAACCATAGCCTTGACTAGACGAACCTTTGTTGGCAAAGTAATGTCTCTGCTTTTGAATATGCTATCTAGGTTGATCATAACTTTCCTTCCAAGGAGTAAGCGTCTTTTAATTTCATGGCTGCAGTCACCATCTGCAGTGATTTTGGAGCCCAAAAAAATAAAGTCTGACACTGTTTCCACTCTTTCCCCATCTATTTCCCATGAAGTGATGGGACCGGATGCCATGATCTTCGTTTTCTGAATGTTGAGCTTTAAGCCAACTTTTTTACTCTCCACTTTCACTTTCATCAAGAGGCTTTTTAGTTCCTCTTCATAAGGGTGGTGTTATCTTCATATCTGAAGTTATTGATATTTCTCCCGGCAATCTTGATTCCAGCTTGTGCTTCATCCAGCCCAGCATTTCTCACGATGTATTCTGCATAGAAGTTAAATAAGCAGGCTGACAATATACAGCCTTGACGTACTCCTTTTCCCATTAGGAACCAGTCTGTTAATCCATGTCCAGTTCTAACCGTTGCTTTCTGACCTGCATACAGATTTCTCAAGAGGCAGGTCAGGTGGTCTGGTATTCCCATCTCTTGAAGAGTTTTCCACAGTTTATTGTGATCCACACAATCAAAGGCTTTGACAGAAACACATGTTTTTCTGGAATTCTCTCTCTTTTTTGATGTTCCTGTGGAGTTGGCAATTTGATCTCTGGTTCCTCTGCCTTTTCTTAATACCAGCTTGAATATTTGATTTTCTAAGTGAATTATGTGCTTACAACCCTATACTAGTGAATGATTTGGAGATGTGCTTGTATTCTGAGTCTTCTAAGCAGACATGAGGCAATATCAGCTGGGAGTAATCTGGGTAAAATATCTTCACTCCACGGAGTAAATGCACACTTTTTACAATTTATATACATTCTATTGGATGTCTTGCATATATCCTGCCATCTTGACACCAAACTAATATAAAGCCAACATTTGGAAAGGGCAAAAATAGGACAATCAGAGAAAAACTGAAGACAGCAGAATGAATCTTGTCTGTAGCCAAAGATTAGTCACTTACACTAGGCTTAATTTTAGTTTCCTCATTTTAAGTGAAGATAATTATAAAGACTAAATTATAAGATTTCTAGATATACTTAATTTTGTATAATATGAGAAAATGAACATACTGTAGTGCCTGGAACATACTTGGAACTAACTAAATTACTATTTAAGGTGAAAAGATATCTTTTTATTATATTTATTATAGTGACAAAAAACAGTTTAAAATTATTTCAAAATATTTTCTTTTGGAAGAAAATGCATTACATGTTTTAAAGTAACACATTAAATACTATTATAAATTTTTTAAAAGAATACTTTGTTAATTTTTTATTACAAATGCCCCTTTAGTTATTGAGAGATAATGAGTAAATGAACAAATATAAATATTTATTATCTTGAACACAGATATGACTAGAGATACTATGATAACTTTGAACTGTAGAAAAGAAAATGTTGTCAGTGGGTGTCTAACACACAAATCTTATGACAAAGATATTTCTATTTCTTTTGTAAGGAGCAGCTGCATACATTAAATTCAATAGCAGAGATCTATATTTAAATATAAGTTACCAGATAATCTAAAATAAGGGCAGTTACCAGAAGGAATGTTCAATATATTTTCTACTCTTTTGTTCATAAACTTTTAATGAGATTTTCTTGGGGCATGACAGACAAATTTTCTAAATTTGTGAAGAATGTCTGAATATGTGAATATAGAGTTATCATCACTGTGCAGGAATGATCATAGACTTATATGATCATAGATTTATATCTCTTTTTTTCTAACAGGATATTTATACCTTGGTTTGCTTCTTTATAAATTAGTTTAATATTTGCTTCATAGAACTGCCAAGATTCAAAACCTTAGGAAGAATTTGAACAGTTGCTATAATAATTTAGCTGTTCATTAAATATTTACCTGAATTTCTTTCTTTCTGTTTTTGTTATCATTGTTGCTTGTTTGTTGTCTCCCTTACCATATAGTAAGGAGCGAGCTCTGTTTTCTGAAGCTGAGGTTTGTTGTACCATAAGAACAAGCCTGGCTTTAAATCATTGTGTTCTCAGGCATCTTGCAAAGTTCAATTCAGTGACTCACACTTAGTGCACATAGGAATCATATGAGCAGTTTGCTAAAACAGTCTGATATCTGGATCTACTACACTTTGCATTTTAAATAAGTATCCTAGACAACACCAACGCAGGAAATAGTGCAGCTGGCCTTTAGAAAGAAATGCTGTAACTTTTTCACTATGATCCAAGCCACAGTATATTGGGGTAGAGAAAAAGAACATAACTTGATAGTCTCAAAGAAGTCAGTGTATATTTTCCTCAGGTTATAAAAATAATCATCCAGTAGTAGGGATAGTACATCAGGCATGAGAATAATGGAAATCTTAAAGTAAAATTCCATGCTGTTCAGGAAATCTCTGCTTTGTATCAGTCTCTTGCATAACTAGCTTTAATTCTTCCATACATATTGTTGGCCGTGTGGATCCTGTGCTTCAGTTATGTTCATGGAGCAGCAATCGTTTTTTAATGTTTTCAGGCATGCTATTTATAACTCTATTCATGAATAATGTTTCCTTTTCTCTTAGAATTCTACTCATTCAATCTCCAGATGAAACATCACCTCTCCTATGACTCTTTCAAAAATATTCCCAGTGATTTTAGTTGCTCCCATTTTTATATTTTTCTAACAGCCCCAGAATTCCTACAAATCTACTACACCTTTTGTATTGTTTTATGTATTTTGGTAATTGACTTTGACCTAAAAGTTTTTATTATGTAAGCACCAGCTAAAGATTAAGGGTGATACATGACTGTTTAATGAATATTAAAATATATAACACTCAATATGTAATACTTATATATAGAGAATGTCATCAGCACTATAGAAATTTTTTTTTCCTGTTTCATTCTTTTTTTTAAATTTTTTTTATTTTTTTTATTCAATTTTAATTTAAAAAAAATTATACATGTGTTCCCCATCCTGAACCCCATCAGCACTATAGAAATTTAGCTGTCCTTGAAAGTGACCTTTAAGAGGATTAGCAATAGTTTAACATCTAATAATAATAGCAATAGCTTAATATCTAATTTAATAATAATGGTTTATTAACAAGTTTATTTTAATTTAAAATGCTTCATTGAATATTTTATGAATTCTAGAATGTTTGATATTTTTATTGTTATTGTTTTGCCTTTTATATCATGATTTTTTATAATTATTTATTTAAATATGTTAAAGTCTTATGAAATATTTAATATCAAGTCTTTGTTAAAATTATAAACTATAATTTATACTTATAAAATTATGCCAATCTATAAAATTTTATATTATACTTTATATTGAATTTATATTTTAAAATATAAATTTAAAAGTATTTTTATGTAACTTCTATTTATAAAATTGATTTATAGTTTTAACATATTTGTATTAATATATTTGTATTACTATTTTTTCTCCAAAGTAGCAAACATACATTATATTGATTCAAATTGAAAACCGATTACAAAATTAATAAACTTAATATTCTCTGAAATTTGCTTTACTTTTTAAAAATATTTTTGGCCACACTATGCGGCTTGTGGGGTCTCAGTTCCCCAACCAGAGATTGAACCTGGGCCATGGCAGTAAAAGCACTAAGTCCTAACCGCTGGATCACCAGAAAATTCCCTGAAATTTACATTAAAATGTAGAAGTAGATATGTAAGTCACTCAGTCTTATGACTCTTTGCCACCCCATAGACTGCAGCTCATCAGGTTCCTCTGTCCATGGAATTCTCCAGGCAAGAATACTGGTATGGGTTGCCATTCCCCATCTTAAAATGTAAAGCATTTTAAAATTATAAAATTTCAACTGTAGTATTTACAAAACTATACTTTCAAACTTCATCTCTGTGATATTATTAAAAGTCCTAATTGAATTGAAAAAGCATCTAAAGACTTTTTGGGATCATTGTACACATTTTAATATGAACAATATTTGGCTGATTTTAAAATTTTTACAGAGTAAATTATATCACTTGGAGTTTGTTTTCTAATCTGAAGATATATCATTATACATTAACCAAACATCATTTGGAATTCTAATCACTCACAGTTTCTAAAAACAAAACTAAGTATCCTGAAATCTACATATAGCATATTTTATTAAAATAAAAACCCATTATTTGGTTATGTAATTAATCTGATAATTATGCCATTCAACATATATTTCATCAATAATGCAAACTTAAGATACAAATAATAAAACTAGTGCAAAATAGTAAAAAGTTTAAGATTGTTAGTTCTTTTCATTAAAAAAAAAGAATATTTCAAAAGTGGAGAGCATTTGACTGTGGGCTTCCGTTTAGGAGGTAGTTGGGAAAAAAAGAAACAAAAATTCATTTTTTTAATGAATGTGTTAATCATGGTTTTCTAATCAATGAATGTATGAAGTGATTGTATTGAATATTTTAAATTTAAGATATATTTTGAAACAGCATTTTCAGATTTCAATCCTCACTAAGAGTCCTCATTTAAAAAGTAAGCCATGTTCTTTAAAATACTCAATTAACATTTATCTAGATGAGCTAGAGGTCAATATGATTCTGATTTCCTACAGAGTTAAAACTCTAGATAAATAAGACAGAAGATATTTTTTCATTAACCTTTTATACTGCAGTTCTGCTTATACTGAATGAATAGTAGTTAACATTGCTATAACATCATTTTAAAACAACCTGTATTAAAAACAATATGAACTGTTCTAACCTCCTTAATAAATTTACTAACATGAAATGATAGCTTGAAAGTAATAGAATATATTTACCAAAAACAAAGAAATTTTAAGAAAGTAACTTGTAAAAAAATGCAAATGTATATTTATGCCTTTTAGAACAAAAGCAATATGTTGTTATAAGTATATGACATTTTAACATGTATAGTATGATCATAGAAAGAATTATTTAATAGTTGGCAGGGCTTAATGTGACCATATTATTTAATACAAATCTTTCAAAGTGATTGAAATTTCAAAATATATAATTATATGTGTACAAGTTCACTAATGATAATCTCTACACCTTAATTCCTTAAAATAATCCCATAATAAAGCCTTGCATATTCAGGGTTTCACAGAAATCAGTGCAGAAGCTAATCATAGAAAAGTTCAGTCCATTAACAGTTATCGTGATCTGTGTTGTCCTAGGGATATTTACCTGGGTGCCAATCAGAAAACAATTAGAATCAAATTGTCGTGGAGTATAAACACATTAAAACCATTAAGATGATAAGCTTTGCCAAAACATACAGTTTGGCTCTGTAGCTTACACTGTGGTGATGTAGATCACATGTTGGTGAGCACTGAGTTTCCATTGCACTGAATTATTTTATTTATCACTAAAATCATTTTAGTGATACTACTTCATGAAACATCACTCCATACAAGGTATTGATTTCAGCTTTAGTCCTCCTCACCCCCCAGTTTGAACAATGACACTTTCCAGCAAAAAAAAGCAAGCGTAATCTAGTTTGGACAACAGTGTATTTGAAGTATAATAAAAATTAACAATTTAACCATTTGCCTAAATTGTAACTAACTGTAACCAATTGCCATTTTGCATTTTAATGTTAAATATACTTTTAGAAAAATATGACAGCAGTAGCAAAATATTTGAACTTTATTATACTTCAAACAGCTTAAATAGGAAGATAAAAGGACAAATTCTGACAAGTTGGCTGTAGTGATAATGAAACAAATTTTGAAGTTGCATGTGAAAAGTGAATATGCTGGCTTTGTGAAATGAACTTACATAAAGCTATACTGTTTATTATGTCAATTTGGATAAGATATATATTTAAATGTTTTGTTGTTCAGTTGCTAAGTCATGTCCAACTCTTTAAATATATACTTGCTAGGAAATACCTGATGAAGAGTTGTAAAAATCTTAAGGGAGGTCTTCAGGAAGTTGCTGATCAGCTGGATTTGCAGAGAATTGGAAGGCAGCATCAGGCAGGCTCAGACTCACTGCTGACGGGAATGGCATTCTTCAGGATGAAAGAGCTCAGTTCGTAAAGAATCTGCCTGCAGTGCAGGAGACCCAGGTTTGACCCCTGGGTCAGGAAGATCCCCTGGAGAAGGAAACAACAATCCACTCTAGTATCCTTGTCTGGAAAATCTCATGGACACAGGAGCCTGGTGGGCTGCAGTCCATGGGATCTCAAAGAGTCGGGCACGACTGAGCAACTAACACTAACAGGAAATTAATGAATTATACATTATTATAGTTTTTCTATTTTCTTTACACTCACAAAAGCTAAAGTAGTTAAGGATTTCAAAGAAAGACGTAAGCAGCCAAAAAGGGGGGAGGTGCATATTTTGGGGAAGTGAACATATATTGATTTATATTGAAGATGGCTAGATGTATAATAAACCCATTTTAATTAAATACTGGATTTTTTCTATCAGGTATTGTTTTATTGAAATAAGTATGCAGTATTTTAATCTTTTATCAATTCCTACTAGAAGAAAACAGCAAGGCTAACAAAACAATAAATGGTGCCTCACTCTTAGCCTCAGATTTGGGGAGCTGACGGGACTGTGTGCACTGGAGTGAAAGTGATGACCTGCCAAAAAGGAACAAATGTTTCACACATTTGTCTGATTGTTACTGTGCAAGTATAGAGGCTCTGTGTTGCTGTTTTCTCTTTTTCATAAATGAAGATTAAAAATACAAAGTTTTAAATTAAAAATAGATTAGCATTATTATTTTACTGATTAAAAATTGCCAAAGGAAATGATGAAAGCTAACAGTGTGCATCTCAAAAAACATCTTTTACTCTCTATTCAACAAACTTATAAGTATCTTTGACAGCATTTTTGTTTTCTCTCACACTCAGAACTTTATCATTATCTACTATTATGAGGACCACATATGAATCTTCATCATAATTTTTGAATTGGTATTGAATTGTAGTGATGCCTATAATGTCCATAGGCAAAAAGAGGTGTTGTAAAGAAGCTAAACAAAAGAAAAGTACACAGACACAAAGACAATGAAGGCCTAGTGAGTATATGCTGCTGTTGCTGCTGCTAAGTCGCTTCAGTTGTGTCTGACTCCGTGCGACCCTATAGACGGCAGCCCATGAGGCTCCCCTGTCCCTGGGATTCTCCAGGCAAGAACACTGGAGTGGGTTGCCATTTCCTTCTCCAATGCATGAAAGTGAAAAGTGAAAGTGAAGTCGCTCAGTCGTGTCTGACTCTTCGCGACCCCATGGACTGGAGCCTACCAGGCTCCTCCGTCCATGGGATTTTCCAGGCAAGAGTACTGGAGTGGGGTACCATTGTCTTCTCCGGAGTATATGCTACATGTGTGTTATCTTCTGAGGATTTTTAAGTTTCTGTCAGAGTCTGGCCAATAATATCTCAGATTTATACCATGGTTAAAAACACATAAATACATCTATGCAATTATAAATATGATTCTGTTATGTAATACAATATAAATGTGATGTAATATAAATTGTCTTATAAAATAAATTAATAGGGTTTAAAAATATAATTATCAGAGACATCTATAGTTTGGGATTATATAATTATAGATATTAAAGCACATTATCACAATATTTAAAACATAATTTCGTTGATAATCTTATTCTAAAATAAATAACACAATACTAAATGAAGGAATTTAAATTTCAATAGTACAAAGAACAGCTTATTTATAAAAAGCCAGTGATACACATAAGTAATGTCAAATTTCGTATTTGTCTCCAAGAAATACAATGAGAGTAATACATTATTACATTTGGTCTTTAATTTGTGAGGATTAGAATTTTCCAATTACAGAAGGGTAAAATCTCTTATAGAAACAAATTCTTATCAGAACATTGCAGAAGAGAATACTTTGCCCCCTCTACTCATTAAAGTTTGTCGTACTTTTATATTATAGTGTCTGAAGAAATTTTATTGCAGTGACAGAAATATTCACTTATTAAATAGAGGTCAACATTGTATAAACATTCTTCCAAATTGCTGTTATAAGTTTGAATATTTCTTTGAATATACAGAGGAAGTATAATGAGAATGTGAACAAAAAGAATGTTAAAAATAACCATCAAAGAATCACCTAGTCTTTGCAATATATTTGAAAGTTGTTTTCACAGGGATGCAGTTTTCAAAACAAACTCCCCACTCTGAGTACATGAATAAGAAGTAAAATACTAAAATGTATTACAAATGAATTAGAATGCAGAAAATTGAGTACTAAAATTTGAAGGTAACATATTCTCTACCTTATTTTTAAGTAACCAAAGGAAAGATAAACGTATATACATGTAACATAGTTTCTTTTGCACTTTGGAATTTCTCATGTTAAATCACCAAATTATTTATGGCAATGTCATATAGCTAAAGTAATAGCCCATTTTTCTCACCTTTACACTTAGGAATGTTTTATGAATCTGATAACAGAGTGTAAACAAAAATAATGTAATTAAGAAGCAATAGAATACAGTATACTAACGCATATATATGGAATTTAGAAAGATGGTAACAATAACCCTGTGTACGAGACAGCAAAAGAGACACCGATGTATAGATCAGTCTTATGGACTCTGTGGGAGAGGGAGAGGGTGGGGAGATTTGGGAGAATAGCATTGAAACATGTATAATATCATGTATGAAACGAGTCACCAGTCCAGGTTCAATGCACGGTACTGGATGCTTGGGGCTGGTGCACTGGCAAGACCCAGAGGGAGGGTAGGGGAGGGAGGAGGGAGGAGGGTTCAGGATGGGGAACGCGGGTATACCTGTGGCGGACTCATTTCGATATTTGGCAAAACTAATACAATATTGTAAAGTTTAAAAATAAAATAAAATTAAAAAAAAAAAAGAAAACAGGAAAATGAAAAATTGGACTTGCTGCTCTAGTTGATTGTCCTATTCCTAGGGATTACATATTTCTCTGGCTGTAAATGGAGCATTTTCATTTAATCGGGTTTTGGACAAAGAATAAAGAGGAAATAGATGATTAATAAAAAAAACTCTGCAATAATACCTCATTACCTTGGTCATTAATGCACTACCACTTGATTACTACATTATTCACTATGTCCTATATCTTTAGCCCTAAGAGTTGGCAGTTTTAGTGAGGTTACAAAGCAAATATGAACCTGCTAAAGAATACAGATGATATTATAGAATCAATTAATGTACTGTGATGGTAATGATTGATATCTCTGAACATTTAATGAAGAGACATATCAAGTAAGGATAAATTATCAGTGAATATATCAAAGTTGAGATGGTCCTTAAGATGATCTTTGAATCAATATGAACTCTGTACTACTATTCAAGATGAAAATGTTTAAGGAAAAAAGTGATGATATATTTCCATAAACTAGCAATGAAAGTAAAACTAAATTTAAATAAATCACTCAATTCAATCAATCAATCATTCATTTGAATGATATAGGAGAACAAAACAAAAAGATCAAAATGTGATCAATTTTGAAGTTTTTCTCCACCTTCCACATTTTTCTCTTTATTCCTCTTTCTCCTTTCATTTTAACAAGTTTGGCTTCATATTGTATACACTACTAACTTGCACTTTTCTTTATATATCAAATTTCCCTGGACATGTGATTTAGTAGAAAATGGTAAAGGATGTATAAAGAAAGAAGGAAGTGTTAGTTGTTCAGTCCTGTCTCTTTGCAAAACCATGGACTGGGCTTTCCAGGCTCTTCTGTCTATGGGATTCTCCAGGCAAGGATACTGGAGCGGGTGGTCATATCCTACTCCTGACTCAGGGATTGAACCTGGTCTCCTGCATTGCAAGCATACTCTTTGCTGTCTGAGCCACCAGGGCATCTCAAATTATGCATAATACTTAAAATTTGTATAATTATTTAAATTGTCTACTAATATTTGATACTAATATAGATTTCCCATTCTTCATCAGTATAAATAGTAGTACAATTGCACTCATCTTACACGATAGTAAAGTAATGCTCAAAATTCTGCAAGCCAGGCTTCAACAATATGTGAACCGTGAACTTCCAGATGTGCAAACTGGTTTTAGAAAAGGCAGAGGAACCACAGATCAAATTGCCAACACCTGCTGGATCATGGAAAAAGGAAGAGAGTTCCAGAAAAACTGCTTTATCTATTTCTGCTTTATTGACTGTGCCAAAGTCTTTGACTGTATGGATCACAGTAAACTGTGGAAAATTCTGAAAGAGATGGGAATACCAGACCACCTGACCTGCCTCTTGAGAAACCTATATGCAGGTCAGGAAGCAACAGTTAGAACTGGACATGGAACAACAGACTGGTTCCAAATAGGAAAAGGAGTACGTCAAGGCTGCTTATTGTCACCCTGCTTATTTAACTTATAAGCAGAGTGCATCATGAGAAACTGGGCTGGAAGAAGCACAAGCTGGAATCAAGATTGCCAGGAGAAATATCAATAACCTCAGATATGCAGATGACACCACCCTTATGGCAAGAAGTGAAGAGGAACTAAAAAGCCTCTTGATGAAAGTGAAAGAGGAGAGTGAAAAAGTTGTCTTAAAGCTCAACGTTCAGAAAACTAAGATCATGGCATCTGGCCCCATCACTTCCTGGCAAATAGATGGGGAAACAGTGGAAATGATGCCAGACTTTATTTTGGGGGGCTCCGAAATCACTGCAGATGGTGATTACAGCCATGAAATTAAAAGACGCTTACTCCTTGGAACGAAAGTTATGACCAACCTAGATAGCATATGGAAAAGCAGAGGCATTACTTTGCCAACAGAAGTCCTAGTCAAGGTTATGGTTTTTCCAGTAGTCATATATGGATGTTAGAGTTGGACTGTGGAGAAAGCTGATCACTGAAGAATTGATGCTTTTGAACTGTGGTGTTGGAGAAGACTTTTTTTTTTTTTTTTTTTTTTGCCATTTGTTCATTTTATTCATTCATAGAGTGCTTGGAATTTTTCAGAATTGATTTTATTTTTTTTTCTAATTTTATTTTATTTTTAATCTTTACATAATTGTATTAGTTTTGCCAAATATCAAAATGAATCCGCCACAGGTATACTCTTGAGAGTCCCTTGGACTGCAAGGAGATCCAACCAGTCCATCCTAAAGGAGATCAGTCCTGGGTGTTCTTTAGAAGGACTGATGCTAAAGCTGAAACTCCAATACTTTGGCCACTTCATGAGAAGAGTTGACTCATTGAAAAAGACTCTGATGCTGGGAGGAATTGGGGGCAGGAGGAGAAGGGGACGACAGAGGATGAGATGGCTGGATGGCATCACTGACTCATTGAACATGAGTTTGGGTAAACTCCGGGAGTTGGTGATGGCCAGGGAGGCCTGGGCATGCTGCAATTCATGGGGTCGCAAAGAGTCGGACATGACTAAGTGACCGAACTGAACTGAATGAACCTCTAGAAATACTTAACTACATAATTCATTTCCTAAATATATTTCTAGAAATAGAATTATTGGTTAACACAGTGTAAAGTTTTAATAATTTTGATACATGATACAAAGTGTTACTTTAATTGAATAATTGATTTCAGTTCAAATTCCAAAATGAAGGTTAAAAATAAAAGTAAATTATATTTCTATTTCATTGAATATGTGATTTGAGATTAAATAACCTAACATTTCCAGTATATGGCAGTTACATGAGAATTCTACATTAAAAATCATATTATTGTAGCACCAAAACTTCCTAATTGATGTGAAGTGAAGTGAACTGGAAAGGATTTGCTGGAATCTAGTTCCTAGTAACAATCTTTTCACTGCACTTACCCAGGCAATTCATGCAGAAAGAGTGCAGTTTTCTACATTGCCGATCATGAGATGGGTCCCTTTTAATAAAATTATATCATTTTAAGTATGATAATTATTAAATTCTAAGCACATAAAACTTCAGTTCAGTCACTTAGTCATGTCTGACTATTTGTGACCACATGGATTGCAGTACTCCGGGCCTCCCTGTCCATCACCAACTCCCAGAGTTTACTCAAACTCATATCCATTGACTTGGTGATGCCATCCAACCATCTCATCCTGTGTCATCCCCTTCTCCTCCTGCCTTCGATCTTTTCCAGAATCAAGGTCTTTTCCAATGAGTCAGTTCTTTGCATCAGGTGGCCAAAGTGTTGGAGTTTCAGCTTCAGCATTAGCCCTTCCAATGAATATTCACGACTGATTTCCTTTAGGATTGCCTGGTTGGATCTCCTTGCCATCCAAGGGACTCTCAAGAGTTTTCTCCAACAGCACAGTTCAAAATCATCAATTCTTCGGCACTAAGCTTTCTTTATAATCCAACTCTCACATCCATGACTACTGGAAAAACCATGGCTTTGACTGGATGGACCTTTGTTGGCAATGTAATGTCTCTGCTTTTTAATATGTTTTCTACATTGGTCGTAACTTTGCTTCTAAAAGGAGCAAGTGTCTTTTAATTTCATGGCTGCAGTCACCATCTGCAGTGATTTTGGAGCCCCCCCAAAATAAAGTCTCTCAATGTTTCCAATGTTTCCCTGTCTATTTGCTATGAAGTGGTGGGACCAGATGCCATGATCTTAGTTTTATGAATGCTGAGTTTTAAGCAAACTATTTCACTCTCCTCTTTCACTTTCATGAAGAGGCTCTGTAGCTCTTCTTTACTTTCGGCCATATGGGTGGTGTCATCTGCACATCTGAGATTATTGATATTTCTCCCAGAAATCTTGAATCCAGCTTGTGCTTCATCCAGCCCAACATGTCTCATGATGTACTCTAGATATAAGTTAAATAAGCAGGGTGACAATATACAGCCTTGACGTAGTCCTTTTCCCATTTGGAACCAGTCTGTTGTTCCATGTCCAGCTCTAACTGTTGCTCTTCAACCTGCATACAGATTTCTCAGGAGGCAGGCCAGGTGGTCTGGTATTTCCATGTCTTGAAGAATTTTTTCCACAGTTTTTGTTATCTACACAATCAAAGGCTTTGGCATAGTCAATAAAGCAGAAGTAGATGATTTTCTGGAACTCTCTTGCTTTTTCGATGATCCAAGGGATGTTGACAATTTGATCTCTGGTTTCTCTGCCTTTTCTAAATCCAGCTTGAACATCTGGAAGTTCACGGTTCACATGCTGTTGAATCCTGGCTTGGAGAATTTTGAGCATTACTTTACTAGCGTGTGAGATGCGTGTAATTGTGTGGTAGTTTGAGCAATTTTTGGCATTGCCTTTCTTTGGGATTGGAATGAAAACTGACCTTTTCCAGTCCTGTGGCCACTGCTGAGTTTTCCAAATTTGCTGGTATATTAAGTGCAGGACTTTCACAGCATCATCTTTTAGGATTTGAAGTAGTTCAACTGGAATTCCATTACCTCCACAAGCTTTGTTTTTTGTAATGCTTCCTAAGGCCCACTTGACTTCGCATTCCAGGATGTCTGACTCTAGCTGAGTGATCACACCATTGTGATTATCTGGGTCATGAAGATCTTTTTCGTATAGTTCTTCTGAGTATTTTTTGCCACCTCTTGTTAATATCTTCTGCTTCTGTTAAATCCATACCATTTCTGTCCTTTATTGTGCCCATCTTTGCATGAAATATTTTCTTGCTATCTCTCATTATCTTGATGAGATCTCTGTCTTTCCCATTCTATTGTTTTCCTCTATTTCTTTGAATTCATCACTGAAAAAAGCTTTCTTTTCTCTCCTTGCTATTCTTTGGAACTCTGCATTCAAATGGGTATATCTTTCATTTTCTCCTTTGCTTTTTGCTTCTCTTCTTTTCATAGCTGTTTATAAAGCCTCCTCAGACAACCATTTTGCCTTTTTGCATTCCTTTTTTTGGGAATGGTCTTGATCACTGCCTGCTGTACAATGTCATGAACCTCCATCCATAGTTCTTCAGGCACTCTGTCTGTCAGATCTAATCCCTTGAATCTATTTACCACTTCCACTGTATAGTTGTAAGGGATTGGATTTAGGTCATATCTGAATGGTCTAATGGACAAAAAACATGGACATATACAAAATTTTCAAAAATTTTAGATTAAAATAACAAAATAACCTGATTAAAATAACAAAAGCAAAAAATCAGCAAATTCAACTATATCAAGCTAAAAAGTTTTGCACAGCAAAAGAAATAATCATTAAAATGAAAAAGTAAATTCTGAGGTAGGAGTAATATTTGCAAACCACATTTGGTAAGAGGGTAATACCTGGAACATAT
Source organism: Bos grunniens (assembly GCF_055505025.1). Lineage (NCBI taxonomy): Eukaryota > Metazoa > Chordata > Mammalia > Artiodactyla > Bovidae > Bos > Bos grunniens. The sequence goes on from NC_141178.1 coordinate 28,998,632, forward strand.
ATGAAACTCATAAAACTCAATAGCAAAAAAAGAAAAAGAAAGAATCTGATTAAAAACTGAGCAGAGAACTTGATTAGAAATTTGTCCAAAGAAGACATGAAAGTCATACAGGCAAGTCAAAACCACAGTGAAATATTATCTCAAACCTGTTAGAATGGTTATTGTAGAAAAGACAAGAGGTACTAAATGCTGGTCAAAATGTGAAGAAAGAACACTGATACACTATTGGTAGAAATGTACATTGGTGAAGCCATAGTGGAAGGCAGTAGGGAGGTTTCTAAAAAATTAAAAATAAAACTACCATATGCTCCAGGAATCTCACTTCTGACCATATATTTTAAGGAAATGAAATCACTACCTTGAAGGGATATCTACACTCTCATATTCATTCAGCATTATTATTCACAGTATTCAAGACATGGAAACAACCTAAGTTTCCATCTATGGATGAATGGATAGAGAAAGTAAAGATATTCCTTACACTAGAATATAATTCAGCCTTAAGAAATAGGAAACATTTGCAACAACATGGTTGGAACTTGAGGGCATTATGCTAAGTGAAATGTCAGATAGAGAAGGACAGATACTGTATGGTTTCACTTATAGGTGAAATCTGAAAAAATCAAAAGTCATAGAGACAAAGAGTAGAATGGTGGTTGCCAGAGCCTGAAAGGTGGGGAAAATGGGAGATGTTGTTCAAAGGCTACAAACTTTTAGTTACAATGTAAGTTCTGGGGATCTGGGAATACAGAATGGTGACTATAATTAACAATACTGTAGTGTATACCTTGAAGTTGCTATCAGATTAGAGCTTTAATGTTCTTATCATAACAGCAAAAACAACAAAATGGTAATTAGTTGAGTAAAGGATGTGTTAATTAGCCCTACTGTTGTAAATGTTTTGAATATATATGTCTCAAATCATTCGTATTGTACACCGTTAAGTTAATCATGTTCCCACAAAACTGGGGAAAAAAGAGTTAAGAAGGTGAACAGTCACCTCACCAAATAAGATATCCAGAGGGCAAGTAAACACATGAAACAATACTGTACATCATGCATCGTTAGGGAATTCCCCATTAAAATGAGATATAATTGCACATCTGTTATAATGGCTAAAATCCAAACATGTTGGTGAGCATGTGGATCAGCAGGAACTTGCTCTTTGCTGATTGGAATGCAAAATGGTACTTTGTTACTTTGAAAGACAGTTTGGTAGTTTTTACAAAACTAAACCTTCTACTCCCATACAAACCATATTCAAATCCAGCAGTTTTGCTTATTGGTATTTACTCAAATGATTTGAAAACTTATGTCCACACAAAACTTGTACGTGAACATTTGTGGCAGCTTTATTCATAACTGCCAAAAGTTGGAAGCAACCATGAGGTCCTTCAAGTAGGTGAATGAATAAGTAAACTATGATACATCCAGACAATGTAATAGTTGTTGTTTGGTTGCTAAGTTGTGTCCAACTCTTTTGTGATCCCATGGACTATAGCCCACAAGGCTCCTCTGCTCATGGGATTTCCCAGGCAAGAATATTGGAATTGGTTGTCATTTCCTTCTCCAGGGGATCTTCCCAACCCAAGGAGCAAACCCATGTTTCCTGCATTGCAAGTGGATTCTTTACCACTGTGCCACCTGGGAAGCCCCCAATGAAATAGTATTCAGTTGCTAAAAAGAAATGGGTTATCAAGACACAAAAAGACATGGAGAATTCTTAAATGCCTATTACTGTGTGATAGAAGCCCATGTGATTCCAGTTATATGACATTCTATAAAAGACAAACTGCTGCTGCTGCTATGTCTCTTCAGCCGTGTCCGACTCTGTGCAACCCCATAGACAGCAGTCCACCAGGCTCCTCTGTCCCTGGGATTCTCCAGGCAAGAACACTGGAGTGGGTTGCCATTTCCTTCTCCAATGCATGAAAGTGAAAAGTGAAAGTGAAGTCGCTCAGTCGTGTCCAACTCTTAGCGACCCCATGGACTGGAGCCTACCAGGTTCCTCCGTCCATGGGATTTTCCAGGCAAGAGTACTGGAGTGGGGTGCCATTGCCTTATCAGAAAAGACAAACTAGGGATAGTAAAAATACCATTAGATGCCAGCAATTAAAGGATAGAAAAGAATGAATAGCCAAGGAATATATAGAGCATAGAGGATTTTTAGGGTAATAGAACTGCTCTGTGTGAATCTCTTATAGTAGATAAATATCCTTATATATTTATCAAAACCTATAGAAATATGCAACATCAAGAATGAGCCCCAATATAAATGTGTCAGTGTAGGTTCATTAATTATAGCAAGTGTATCACTCTGTGCGGGATGTTGATTGTAGGAGAGACTATGCATCCGTAGGGAGAGGAAGTATAGTAGGCATATATAGGTATCTCTGTACTTTTTCTAAATTTTTCTATGAACGTAAAACTGCTATAAAAATACTCTGTTTTTAAAAATATGTATGTCCCTTGCATTATTTGGTATGACTGTATTATATTTTTCTTATGTTTTCTAAATTGCATGCTTTTTAAAAAAACATTTTCATATTTTTAACTATCTTTTTCTGTGTGTTTAAAAATAGCATGTGTTACTTTTAAAGATTAGAAAATATTTAACTTTGTTGTAGCTGTTTTTTTATTGTATTTTACTTTATTCCCTGATATCTTCATGGATGTATACCTCAAATATGTAAGAAAATACTTTTACTTGTGGCTTTATAAGCGTCAGTAATTCCTCAGTCCTTAAAACTATCTTCCATGCCAGTTCGTGAAATTTTCACAAAGAGTATCTTACATCTGTGATATGAATTTGTTGTGAGGAGGTTGTTTCAAAATTGGAATAGAGGGAGGTCAAAGAATTTTTAGTTTTTCTTTTACCTCACTCTCCAGAACTACCCCCAACAGATACCACAAGCAAAGAACTTTATTTTAGTTCCAAATTTAAGAATAGTGGCTATATATGAAGGCATTTGACAAGGACAAAGAGATTTAAATTGGAGTATATTTTGAAATAGGTGAAGTCATCTATATAGTAAGGCATGCTGCTGTAGGGTAAAATGCATAATGTCAATTTTCAGATTCTTTTTCAGTATCTTAGGATTTTGAGCTATAGGTTTGAAATATACAATTATTGTCAGAAAGTCCTAAGCTCATAGAAAAAATAAAAAAGACATTTGATGGGTGTTTTTCCAGTCTTTTCATTTCCAAGGCAGATAATTATATGAAATTGTGACAATCACTGTAGTGCTTTAGGATGAATTGCCTGAGCAGAACTATAATAGTTTGAGCAGCATGTTGCTGTCATTGAGTACTTGGCACTGCTTTCAGGTTAAAACTCTTCTCATTAATATACTAGAATTATGAAAGCAAAGCTGGACTGTAAAGAAAGTAAATTTATTTTATTTGCTATTCTTATGTCACATAGATAGAAGCATAATAATTAAGAATGTGGGATTTGTATCCCATTTGCCTATGTTCAAACTGTGACCTCTTCATTTTCTTTTTCTTTATTTTTTTATTTTTTATTTTGGCTGTGCTAGGACTTCATTGTGGGGCACAGGTTTGTCTTGCTTCTTCACTTTCTAGTCTGGAATCACATACTATTCCTTCTCTGAAATTCAATTTCTCATACATATATTCAGTTCAGTTGCTCAGTCATGTCCGATTCTTTGCGACCCCATGAATTGCAGCACGCCAGGCCTCCCTGTCCATCACCAACTCCCGGAGTTTACCCAAACTCATCTGCATCTACTTGGTGATGCCATCCAGCCATCTCATCCTCTGTCGTCCCCTTCTCCTCCTGCCCCCAGTCCCTCCCAGCATCAGGGTCTTTTCCAAGGAGTCAACTCTTCTCATGAGATGGCCAAAGTATTGGAGTTTCAGCTTCAGCATCAGTCCTTCCAATGAAATCCCAGGACTGATCTCCTTTAGGATGGACTGATTGGATCTCCTTGCAGTCCAAGGGACTCTCAAGAGTCTTCTCCAACACCACAGTTCAAAAGCATTAACTCTTCGACGCTCAGCTTTCTTCACAGTCCAACTCTCACATCCATACATGACGACTGGAAAAACCATAGCCTTGACTAGTCGGACCTTTGTTGGCAAAGTAATGTCTCTGCTTTTCAATATGCTATCTAGGTTAGTCATAACTTTCGTTCCAAGGAGTAAGCGTCTTTTAATTTCATGACTGCAATCACCATCTGCAGTGATTTTGGGGCCCCCCAAAAATAAAGTCTGCCACTGTTTCCACTGTTTCCCCATCTATTTCCCATGAAGTCATGGGACCAGATGGCATGATCTTAGAGCTATTAATAGCTTCTTCTTCAGAAGAACAGTGTAAAATTAAAGTCCTGTAAAGTTCTTGGTGGAGTTTCCCCAGTGGCTCAGTGGTAAGAATCCATCTGCTAATGCAGGAGACATGGGTTCAACCCCAGGGTAGGGAAGATCCCTTGGAGAAGGAAACAGCAACGCACTTCATTATTCTTGCCTGAGAAATCCCATGAACAGAGGAGCCTGACAGGCTATAGTCGGAGCCAACTTAGTGACTAAACAACAATAACAACAGGGTTCTTCAAACAGTGTTTGAAGAACACTGTTCTTAATAGTGTTCAGCAGAGAATGTACTCAAAAATTGACTATTGTTAATAACATTATTTTACTGTTTATTGTTAAGCAGTTACTAGTTACATTGTTCTTTTACCACTTATTTTGAGAGATATCTTGAAAAATTGAAAGATAATCAAGTTTATTATCTCCCATTTTCTCTATCGATAGCTGACCATTCACAAAAATTGCTGTCTCCACAAGTGGAAAGAGATTAATTTAATCATAAGCTAAGCTATTTTGGTAACTTTTTTGCATGTGCTTTTTTTTTGCTTTATTATTTTGTACTTATTCAACATGTTTACTAAATTCTTAATACTTTCATTACTAATGATAATTATACTATAAAATGTACATCCAAGATTTATAAAAATATTCGTAATTGCTCAGTCATCCAAAAGTTAAAAGTTAAACTGTTAAAATTTTCCCAAACATTGACTGAGAGTAGCTCACAATATTTTGCTAATTGAAAGCACAGTAGAAATGCTATATGAATATTTATGTATCTTAAATGTCTTTTAAAGAGGCCAGGCTACTAAGCTTTTAAGTGTATCTTGTAATGATACATATCATTATTATGCAAATTACTTCCAATTAGCATATTTAAATTATATTTACCTCTTTTGACTTAAAGCAAATATTCCAAATTATTGCACATATCTGCAGACTTGTATATTTTGGAGGCCCTTTAAAAAATGATTATACATTATGAACCTCATACCAACAAGTTAAACTGAGGTTTATAATTATGAATTCTGGAAAAATACAACTAAAGGAACTCTGGATATTCAAAATTAAAAAAGAACACACAAAAATTATAAACATGTACATAAATATAGAATATTATTCACTATTGTTTCAAGAATATTGTGTATTCTTGAAAAAGTAAAAGAAAACAAGAAGCTTAATAACTCACATTCTCTTTCTAAATAGCTGACCATTCATGGTAATTGGCACCTCTATTTTTTTTTAACTCATTTTTTCATAGTTTTATTGATATATAATTGACTTAGCATATTAAATTAATTTCATGTTTACAGCATAATGATTTGAAATATGCCTGAACTGCAAAATGATTATCACAATAAGTTTAGTTAACAACCATCACCTCACATAATTACATTTTCCACCTTATGTGAAGAACTTAAAAAAATTTTTTTTTTAATTTATTTATCTTTTAATTGTGGGATAATTGCTTTACAGAATAGTGTTGGTTTTTGCCAGACATCAACCATAAGTATACATATGTCCCCTCCCTTTTGAACCTCCCTCCCAACTCCCTCCTCATCTCACCCCTCTAGGTTGTTACAGAGCCTGGTTTGAGTTCCCTGAGTCATATAGCAAATTACCATTGGCTATCTATTTTACTTATTTACTTATTTTAATGTAAGTTTCCATGTTACTTTCTTCATAGATTCCACCCTTTCCTTCCTCCTCCCCACCATGTCCATAAGTCTGTTCTCTTTGTCTGTTTCTCCACTGCTGCCCCACAAAAAATTTCATCAGTACCATCTGTCTAGATTCCGTATATATGCATTAGTATACAATATTTGCTTTTCTTTTTCTGATTACTTCACTCTGTACAATAGTCTCTAGGTTCATCCACCTCATTAGAACTGACTCAAATGTGTTCCTTTTTATGGCTGAGTAATATCCCATTGCATTATCCTTGCAGTCCAGGGGACTCTCAAAAGTCTTCTCCAACACCACAGTTCAAAATCATCAATTCTTCATTACTCAGCTTTCTTCACAGTCCAATTCTCACATCCATACATGACCACTGGAAAAAACATAGCCTTGACTAGATGGATCTTTGTTGACAAAGTAATGTTTCTGCTTTTGAATATGCTATCTAGGTTGGTCATAACTTTCCTTCCAAGGAGTAAGCATCTTTTAATTTCATGGCTGCAATCACCATCTGCAGTGATTTTGGAGCCCCCCAAAATAAAGTCTGACACTGTTTCCAGTGTTTCCCCATCTACTTCCCATGAAGTAATGGGACCAGATCCCATGATCTTTGTTTTCTGAATGTTGAGCTTTAAGCCAAATTTTTCACTCTCCTCTATCACTTTCTTCAAGAGGATTTTTAGTTCCTCTTAACTTTCTGCCATAAGGGTGGTGTCAACTGCATATCTGAGATTATTGATATTTCTCCTGGCAATCTTGATTCCAGCTTGTGCTTCATCCAGCCCAACATTTCTCATGATGTACTCTGCGTATAAGTTAAGTAAGCAGGGTGACAATATACAGCCTTCACGTACTCCTTTTCCTATTTGAAACCAGTCTGTTGTTTCATGTTCAGTTCTAATTTTTGCTTCCTGCCCTGTATATGGGTTTCTCAAGAGACGGGCCAGGTGGTCTAGTATTCCCATCGCTTTCAGAATTTTCCACAGTTTATTGTGATCCACACAGTCAAAGGCTTTGGCATAGTCAATAAAGCAGAAATAGACGTTTTTCTGTAACTCTCTCGCTTTTTCCATGATCCAGCAGATGTTGGCAATTTGATCTCTGATTCTTCTGCCTTTTCTAAAACCAGCTTGAACATCTGGAAGTTCATGGTTCATGTATTGCTGAAGCCTGGCTTAGAGAATTTTGAGCATTACTTTACTAGCGTGTGAGATGAGTGCAAATGTGCCGTAGTTTGAGCATTCTTTGGCATTGCCTTTCTTTGGGATTGGACTAAAAACTGACCTTTTCCAGTCCTGTGGCCACTGCTGAGTTTTCCAAATATGCTGGCATATTGAATGCAGCACTTTCACAGGATCATCTTTCAGAATTTGAAATAGCTCAACTGGAATTCCATCACCTCCACTAGCTTTGTTCATAGTGATGCTTTCTAAGGCCCCCTTGACTTCACATTCCAGGATGTCTGGTTCTAGGTCAGTGATCACACCATTGTGATTATCTGGGTCATGAAGATCTTTTTTGTACAGTTCTTCTGTGTATTCTTGCCACCTCTTCTTAATATCTTCTGCTTCTGTTAGGTCCATACCATTTCTGTCCTTTATCAAGCCCATCTTTGCATGAAACGTTCCCTTAGTATCTCTAATTTTCTTGAAGAGATCTCTAATCTTTCCCATTCTGTTGTTTTCCTCTATTTCTTTGCATTGATCACTGAGGAAGGCTTTCTTATCTCTCCTTGCTATTCTTTGGAACTCTGCATTCAGATGCTTATATCTTTCCTTTTCTCCTTTGTTTTTGCTTCTCTTCTTTTCATAGCTATTTGTAAGGCCTCCTCAGACAGCCATTTTGCTTTTTTGCATTTCTTTTATTTAACTTATCTATGTCATTGTTTTCTTGCCTCCCTGGTTTATCAGTTATTTAAAAAAGAATCCCCCTGCAATGCAAGAGACCCTGGTTTGATTCCTGGGTTAGGAAGTTCCCCTGGAGAAGGGATAGGCTACCCACTCTAGTGTCTTGGTCTTCCCTGGTGGCTCAGATGATAAATAATCCACCTGCAATGCACAAGACCTGGATTTAATCCATGGGTTGGGAAGATACCTTGGAGGAGGTCATGGCAGCCCACTCCTGTGTTCTCGCCTGGAAAATCCCTGTGGACAGAAGAGCCTGGCAGGTTATAGTCCATGGGATCCCAAAGTGTCAGACATGACAGTGACTAAGCCACAACATGCTTAGCACTAAGCTGAACTATTGAAATCTTTACCTATACTTGTGAGTTTTCATTCTTTTAAACTATTTATTACTTGAGTTCTTTATTGTCCTTGCTATTTTATCCAATCTGATAATCTCTAATTAGAAAGTTGGACCATTTACACATAATGTGATCACTCATATTAGATAATTCTATCTTATTATTTCTTTTCTATTTAATCCAACTGAGAATAAGAAAGATTAATAAGCAGCAGGGCAGTGATTCAAATTCATGTTGAGTATATTCTAAGAGCTATATTTTAATTACTTCCTAAAGTAAATGTCCAGAGCTGTGAAGGAGACAAGTATTGTTCATTCACTCATTTATTCATTGTCTGGATCTATGTTTAATTGGTGATACATTTGATTTGAATTTAGCAGTATGTATATATATATATATATATATATATATATATACACATACACACACCACAGTATCAATACTTGATGGGTGAGAACTTCTATTTCAACTACGTGTAAATGAGAACTAAATCTGTTATTTATAATATATGTTTTATATGTATAGGGCTTCCCTTGTGGCTCAGTGGTAAAGAATCTTCCTGTAGTGCAGGAGAAATTGGTTGGATCCTTGAGTCAGGAAGATCCTCTAGAGAAGGAAATGACAGCCCATTCCAGTCTTCTTTCCTGGGAAATTCCATGGACAGAGGATCCTGGTGGGCTATAGTCCATGGGGTCACAAGATGGTATACATGAGTTAGCACCTAAACAACAACATATATATATATATGTGTGTGTGTGTGTGTGTGTGTGTGTGTGTATGTATGTATGTATGTTCATATATATATATATATATATATATACACACATATATATATATAATCAATCTCTTCAGTATGCAGGTAAATTATTCCTAACCATTCTTGCATGAAAATAGCTTCTAGGAATCTCCTTCATCCATGATATGGATACATCGTAATTATGACCTTAAAAAGGATGTGCACTTTGGTGCCACATACTGGAAGGATGGAGTACAAAATAGGAGGAACAAAACTTGAACACAAACAGGACACAGTTTGTAGAAAAATTTACCTGTCATAATATGAAAGATTTAGTTCTCATTGATGCCTAGTTGAAATAGAAGTTCTCATGTATCAGGTATTGATACTGTGGTATATAAAATTATAAATACAGAATCTATTCATTTTTCTTATTTGATTGGCAAAACCTAAAACTAAAATGGTCAGAATCTATGTGTTTGACAGGCACACAAACCAGAGTACTTCCATAGTTAAATTTTGTGGTTACCCATCAAAAATACATAATAAACAAATCCCAATTATGAAATGAGACTGAATTATCTTTCTACTATCTCTTTAGAAAACTACATTACAAAATTATTCTGATATGAAAAGACAATTAGAATATTCAGCAAACAGAGGAAAAAACTGTAAAGTAGTTCAAGAAGTTAATAATGATATAATATTGTGTTGTTTTTCTCTATGTTATGATGTTCTTAGAATGTATGTTTTCAAAAATGTGTACTTTTTATTATTTCTTTGCTCATTCTAAATAGTAACACTTTCATATATAATTTGTTTTTGATATTTTATCCTCTTTAACATAGTTTCAAAATATCTGATTCTACTCTGATTGTGTAGCAGAAGCTTATACAAAAAAGCAAATGTTAGGAAATGATATTTAAAAGCTAATGCAAAGCCAGATTCTGCTGGACTTTTAGGCTATAGGAACAAATTGAAATTGTAATCCTTACAGCACTAGGTTTTTGTTAACAAAAAAAAGTCATTCAGGTTCCTATGTGAAGAATAAACTAGGGAGAGGCAGGAAGCATAGAATCAGATACCAAATGGAAATTTATTTTATTATTCAGGCTTAGGATGATGGTGAACTGGTCCAGAATTTCATGGTGAAGCTGGGAAGATGTTAAAAACTTAGAGAATGTGGAGAAATGAAATACTGTAAACAAACATGCTTTTGTTTGTTTGTTTTTACTTTTGTTTTTTTTTTAATACATTAACTATTTGGAATATGTAGAGAAAGCAAATCATATAGATCTCATAAGTATTTGTTTTCAGACTCTGGGTAAATAGTTTCTCCATTTACAAATATTGGAAAGTAAAACTTAAAGGGATGTTTATGGCTTGTACAATGCATGTATCAGGATATATGTAGGAAGTAGGATATGTTCAACAGCACCAGATTCTCCTGGGATATTGAGATAGATGAAGACAGAGACATGCTCATCAGATTTAAAAATAAAATTACTTTGGCAAGGAAATGTTTCCTAATCTGGAGGAGTAAGAGGCTTTTGCTGCATTGGAATGGGCTGAAAACTAAATAAGCTGTGGGGAGGTGCTCCTTTATAAGAAATGCTATTAATATCAAGAAGTGTTTACTGAAGATGAGCAGAGAACTGTAGAAATATGGAGGGGAATATGATGTTTAAAAAGAAATAGGTGGGAGAGCTATTCTGGGTTATTATAAGAATAGAAAAATTCATGTATACTGAGAATAAACAAATGGAAATTGACAGTTTGTTGATGGGAGGGAGAGAACACTATCAAAGTAGTGATGAATGTTTTAAACAACCATGACATAAGAATTCAAATATAAGTAGTTTATTTGAGAGATGCAGACACACTGGTAGGACAGTGGAAAATTGAAATAGGAAAAAGAAAGAAGCCCCAAAATGTTATGAAGCCAGTAACAGCATGAGACAGTGAAGAACACACATTTGTTATTGTATCCAAAAGATGGCAAGTTGGTACAGAATATTTAAGACTCCCAGTTGGGAACTGTCTGTTCTGATGGCATCTGGTAGCCTTCCCTGGAGAAAGCCCTCAGGCAGAGGGATGGATAGTGGCAACTGGAAGTTGTCCTGAAAGTGAAACGAAAGCATGTCCCACACTTTGTGACCCCATGGACTATCCAGTCCATGCAATTCTCCAGGCCAGAATACTGAAGTGGGTAGCTTTTCCCTTCTCCAGGGGATCTTCCCAATCTAGGGATCAAACCCAGGTCTCCTGCATTGCAGGCAGATTCTTTACCAGCTGAGCCACAAGGGAAACCTGGAATTTGTCCTGGATACCAGATACCAGAACTGTTAAGGCCTTAAGGCTATGTTGGCTTAAAACTTAACATTTAGAAAACTAAGATCATGGCATCTGGTCCTATCACATCATGGCAAATAGATGGGGAAACAATGAAAACAGTGAGGTTTTATTTTCTTGGGCTCCAAAATCACTGCAGATAGTGACTGCAGCCATGAAATTAAAAGACACTTGCTCATTGGAAGAAAAGCTATGACCAACCTAGACAGCCTACTAAAAAGCAGAGACATTACTTTGCCAATGAGGTCCATCTAGTCAAACTATGGTTTTTCCAGTAGTTACATATGGGTGTGAGAGTTGGACTATAAAGAAGCTGAGTGCCAAAGAATTGATGCTTTTGAACTGCAGTGTTGGAGAAGACTCTTGAGAGTCCCTTGGACAGCAAGGAGATCCAACCAGTCCATCCTCAAGGAAATCAGTCTAAATATTCATTGGGAGGACTGATGCTGAAGCTGAAACTCCAGTACTTTGGCCACCTGATGCAAAGAACTGACTCTTCGGAAAAGACTCTGTTACTAGGAAGGATTGAGGGCGGGAGGAGAAGGGGACTATAGAGGATGAGATGGTTGGATGGCATCACTGACTCAATGGACATGAGTTTGTGTAAACTCTGGGAATTGGTGATGGACAGAGAAGCCTGGCATGCTGCAGTACATGGGCTCTCAAAAAGTCAAACGTGACTGAGCAATTTAACTACGGCTATAGGTGGAGCGCCTACAGTATTGCCCAAGTCAAAAAACATATACAAGTTATAGAACTGAGTATTTAAATCTTAGGTCAAAGAATATATTTGTACTTAAGAAAGTAAATTTTACAATTTTTATACTACAAATTATCTCATTTGAACAATTTAAAAGTAATTATTATAGTGATAAAGCACATGAAAAATGTCATATTTAAACTGTTTCCCTCATTTGAATGTTTCAACCAAATACAGTGCAGAATAAAAGCATTGTGACAAAATAATATGCCATTCACTTTAGGTTTAGTTTATAGAATGGCATGTCCAATTTATTAAATAAGTTTTGTCATTTTGCCTGATACAATTACCTGGTATTGAGACTACCAATGATAAAATTGGAAGAGATGGGAAAATGTCTTTTGTTACTATTTGAATTAATTTTTTAAAGTTTGAAACAGAATGACTATAATTGTTCTTTAGCTGCAAATGCTTAAACTGAAAAAAATATGTAAGTGGAAACTATTTTATAAAGGCTAGCATTTGGGAAAGGAATACAATGATTAAATTCACAGTAGCTTATGAAAGGTTTTGCCCAGAATTAAACAATCAAGTAACTCAATTCAGAGAAATATAAAAAAAGGTGAAAACTACCATTTTAAATATTAATGCCTTCTACTGGAAAGTAACAATGCTTCTTTAAACCCTCATATCACAATCCCAGTTGGTGGCTGATGATTCTGACAAGCTGTGATGCTATCTACTTAACAAAGCCCAGAGCTTTCAAGCTGTTATACAACAGTGATTTTTTGAAATGCTTGATATAAGGTTCTATTCTAATAATGCTATCTTGAAACTCTGATACCCTGTAGTCTTAAAAAAACATACAACAGCCCCAGGGCCCACTGAGAATTACATTGTTTAAAATGCTAAATAGCAATGACTGTTGAGGAAAATTGAGATCATATAGAAGATGACAGATTTCTAGGAATCACTTCCATACACTTTACCAAAATAATAATAAGAAGAAAATGCTTCTCCAATGGAAATAGTAAATTTTTACATAGATCTTACTCTGCCATTCTGCCATCTTTACTTACTAGTATGACAGGTAAACAACTGACATTTGATGCTACAGCTATAAGCATTCAACAAACATCTGATACTTTACAAATTCGTTTTTACTTGTAGGCCCTGCTTTTCTGTATAATATTTTGTTTAAATAATAAAGTATGTCCCTTCTTAGAAAGGTAACAGTTATGAAGAAACAAGAAACAATAGTCTACTGCTTAGAAAAGTGCAAGAATATAGAGATTGTCTTCATGATAGAGGTATGAAGTGATGGCTGAAAGCTGAGAGTAGATATCAAGGATTTCAGGGCTGATCAAGGAAAAGAAATGGCCATGAAAAGGCAATATTGCACAATACTGCCTGAGGTTTATTGGGTGGCCACTTGGACAGGACTGCCTGAGGGAGATGAGCATTTATAGCAGAAGACTTTCAGAGACAGCAGTGCAGGGCCATTGCCGAGAAATGGAAACAGAAGGGAACTCCCAGGGGAGAGGGAACTTCCCTGTCCAGATGATGTCACTTAACAGCAGGGGGGGAATACTCTGAATCAGAGGGCTCTGAAGGACAGTAACAGTTGATGGTTTTCTATAGCTAAATGGTCTGTCCTTGTATGACTAACAGATGTTGGGTGAAATTTCATGTGATATGGAAAGAAGGCAGACTCTAAATGCTGTATATCTGATTGGGCTATATTTCAAGTAGTTAGATCTTCAACAATTTGAGTTTTGTGCTGGTTGCTTTTGAGCTTGTTATCTTAACCTCCTATGAAAAATTAACCAACATAGGGGCCAATATACAGATGCCATTTTTAGTCCATTTATGTAACAACTCCTTGGTTCTGTTTTGTTTTGCACACAATTTTGTGTGGATAATTCCTTGGACATGGCTATTTCTGTTTCCTTTCCTTATTGTGTGGTGTCCCACACTTAAGCTTTCCCTGTTGCCTCAGAAACCTTTGGTCTTACCAGGGGACTGTTATGAAAGTTTCTTTGTGGTATTGGGAAGTTGTAGTTAGTGTAATTTTTAAGGGTAAGTGCTTGGAGGGGTTTGCTGCTCAGTAAATGTATTTCAGAATTTTGAGCCAAACTCAAGTACAGGAGACATTGTCCAAGGTTGGTTGAGGAAGCTTGTGGCAGGGAAAGCCATTTCACTTTTCTGCAGGTCTACCAGGCTCCCTTTACTGCCTGTATTCTCTATGATCCTATGAAGGTTAAATAGATGAGGTTTAGTGCAATTCTAGGAGTGGTTAATAGGGGCATCAAACATTACAGTTGAAGATTAGGTGTTAGATGCCTTGCCTTCAGACTTAGATTATGGGTTTATCCCACTATTGACCACCTGTTTATGCGTAATTAGTCTCTGTTGATTAGTGATTAGTCAAAATTGTTTTTGGATCTCAATGATTGGAGTAAAAGCTCATCTTGATAAGTGAGGCTTTGGGGGAAAGTTGGACAGGGGAGAGATATTATGCTAAGTGTACTGATATCATGTGGGAAATATCCTGTATCTCTGCTGTGCAGTATAGTAGCCACATGTGACTACTGAGTAATTGAAATGAGACTAGTGTCACTAAAAAATTGGATTTTTAATTATATTTAGTTTTTAACAAGAGTTTTATTTTAGAATAACTTTATATTTATAGAAAAAAGTTGCAAAGATAATAGAGAAATATTCTATATGCTTTTCACTCAGTTTACCCTATAGTTAGAGTACTATAGAATGGATGCTTATTCCTTGGAAAGACATATCCAAAAGACAAAGCTATGACAAATCTAGATAGTGTATTAAAAAGCAGAGATATCACTTTGCTGACAAAGGTCTGTGTAGCCAAAACTATGGTTTTTCCAGTAGTTATGAATGGATGTGAGAGTTAGACCACAAAAAGACTGAGTGCTGAACAGAATTCTGGTGCTGAAGAAGACTCTTGAGAGTCAGTTAAAGATCAAGATGATCAAACCAGTCAATCCTAAAGGGAATAAACCCTGAATATTCATTGGAAGCACTGATGCTGAAGCTGAAGCTCCAATACTTTGACCACCTGATGCAAAGAACCAATTCATTGGAAAATATCCTGATGCAGGAAAAGATTGAGGGCAGGAGAAGGGGGCAGCAGAGGATGAGATGATTTGTTACCATCACCGACTCAATGGACATAAGCTTGAGCAAACTCTGGGAGATGGTGAAAGACAGGGAAGCCTGGCATGCTGCAGTCCATGGGGTCGCAAAGAGTTGGCCATGACTTAGCGACTGAATAACAATAACAACAAGAAACCTACAATGGTACCTAAATTTCCATATTTTATTCAGATTTCATTTGTTTTCACTTATTATCTTTTTCTCTTCTAGGATCTTATTCAATATATGTTACATTTGAAACCATATATCTTTAGTATCCATGGCAGTTTCTCAGATTGTCCTTGTTTTTCATGATCTTGATGGTTTTGAGGAGCATTAACTAGATATTTTGAAAATCTTGCTCAACTTGGGATTTTCTGATATGTTTCTTATGGTTAGTTCTGACCCTGGGTTTCCTTATCACATTATATTAAAAATGCATGCTATCAGTATGACTTAGCAGTGGTGATGTTAACTTTGGGTTAGATATATGGTGAAGGCATTAATCACCAGGGTAAGGTGATATTTAGTGGGTATCTACAATATAGAATTGTGTTTCTTTTTTCCTTTCCATATTCTATTTTTGGGAAGCAAGTTACTGAGGGGAGATCATTCTTCTCTTTGGAGAAGAGGGTATGTAAGAATCAAACACCATGCCTGGAGGGAGTTAGTATGTAAAGAAAGCACTGTAATTCATTTCACAAGACAGAGTTTTTTCCTTCTTCATTTATTCAATTATTTATTTATATAAATATGGATGTTTATTTTACACTAATGGTTTAACTGTATGTATTTTATATATAAATTATAAATAATGCAAATTTATATTATAAATTATATATATATCATATTTACTTTTTAGCTAATTTTTTTCAACAGGGGTATCATATTGTTTCCTGTGTCTTTTTAATGCCTTTTCTTAAATTCTGACACTACAGTATGGTCCAGGATAGTTCTGTATTTTCTCTGCCCTGGCCCTAGAGTATCATTAGAGACCAAAATCTGGTCTTTGAGTGCATTTGTTGCTACCAGGAGGTCCTTTACCACTTTTGTTTTGAAATTATTATAGATTGGAATGCCACTGTAAGAAATAATATGAACTCATCTCATATACCATTTATCTACCCAGTTTTTCTAAAGTCAACTTCATGCTTAAATATAGTACAATATTAAAACAAAGAAACTTACATTGATATAATCAATAGAACTTACTCGGATCACCATTTTAAATGCATCCATTTGTGTGTGTGTGTATGTGTACGTATCTCAGTTCAGTTCAGTTCAATTGCTCAGTCATGTCCAACTCTTCACAACCCCATGAATCGCAGCGCACCAGGCCTCCCTGTCCATCACCAACTCCCGGAGTTTACTCAAACTCATGTCCATCGAGTCGGCGATGCCATCCAGCCATCTAATCCTCTGTCGTCCCCTTCTCCTCCTGCCCACAATCCCTCCCAGCATCAGAGTCTTTTCCAATGAGTCAACTCTTCACATGAGGTGGCCAAAGTACTGGAGTTTCAGCTTTAGCATCATTCCTTCCAAAGAAATCCCAGGGCTGATCTCCTTCAGAATGGACTGGTTGGATCTCCTTGCAGTCCAAGGGACTCTCAAGAGTCTTTAACACCACAGTTCAAAAGCATCAGGTCTTCAGTGCTCAGCCTTCTTCACAGTCCAACTCTCACATCCATACATGACCACTGGAAGAACTGTACAAAAAAGAGCTTCATGACCCAGATAATCACGACGGTGTGTATGTATTTAGTTCTATGTAATTTTATCATATATATATATATATATATATATATAGCATATAAAGTTGACCACCAACCCATTCAAAATAGTTTCAAGACAAGGATTTTTCATTCTCCACTTTTATAACCAACCCTCTTACCCCTTTCTTACCTAGTCTTTGGCAAACTCTAATCTGCCACAGGACTGAAAAAGGTCAGTTTTCATTCCAATCCCAAAGAATACTCAAACTACCGCAAATTGCACCCATCTCACATGCTAGCAAAGTAATGCTCAAAATTCTCCAAGCCAGGCTCAATATTACATGAACCATGAACTTCAAGATGTTCAAGTTGGATTTAGAAAAGGCAGAGGAACCAGAGATCAAATTGCCAACATCCGTTGATCATCAAAAAATCATGAGAGTTCCAGAAAAAACATCTAATTCTTCTTTATTCACTATGCCAAAGCCTGTAACTGTGTGGATCACAATAAACTGTGGAAAATTCTTTCAAGAGATGGGAATACCACACCACCTGACCTGCTTCCTGAGAAATCTGTATGCAGGTCAGGAAGCAACAGTTAGAACTGGACATGGAACAAGAGACTGGTTCCAAATTGGGAAAGGAGTACATCAAGGCTGTATATTGTCACCCTGCTTGTTCAAGGTGTATGCAGAGTACATCATGAGAAATGCTGGGCTGGATGAAGCACAAGCCTGAATCAAGATTGCCAGGAGAAATATCAATAACCTCAAATATGCAGATGATACGACCCTTGTGGCAGAAAGTGAAGAACTAAAGAGCCCCTTGATGAAAGAGAAAGAGGAGAGAGAAAAAGTTGGCTTAAAATTCAGCATTCAGAAAACGAAGATCATGGCATCTGGTCCCATCACTTCATGGCAAATAGATGGGAAAACAGTGGAAACAGTGAGAGACTTTATTTTGCGGGGCTCCAAAATCACTGCAGATGGTGACTGCAGCCATGAAATTAAAAGACATTTGCTCCTTGGAAGAAAATTATGACCAACCTAGACAGCATATTAAAAAGCAGAGACATTACTTTGCCAAAAAAAGTCCATCTAGTCAAAGCTATGGTTTTTCCAGTAGTCATGTACGGATGTGAGGGTTGGACTATAAAGAAAGCTGAGCACCAAAAAAATTGACATTTTTTAACTGTGGTGTTGGAGAAGCCTCTTGAGAGTCCCTTGGACTGGAAGGAGATCCAATCAGTCCATCCTAAAGCAAATCAGTCCTGAATACTCATTGGAAGGACTGATGCTGAAGCTGAAAATCCCCACATGATGTGAAGAATTGACTCATTTGAAAAGACCCTGATGCTGGGAAAGATTGAAGGCAGGAGAAGGGGATGACAGAGGATGAGATGGTTGGATGGCATCACCAACTCAATGGACATGAATTTGAGTAAACTCCAGCAGTTGGTGATGGACAGAGAGGCCTGGCATGCTGTGGTCCATGAGTTCTCAAAGAGTCAGATGTGACTGAGCGATTGAACTGAACTGAATCTGTTCTCCATCTCTGTAATTTCATTTTGCAAAGATTATAAAAATGGGTGCATAGAGGATGTAACCTTTTGTTGCTGGCTTTTTTCACTGGATTTAAGTATACAATGCCTTATTGTTAGACACTTTGTATAGTAGATGTCTGGAACTTACTCATCTTGTATAAGTCTAGGTATATTGAACAACAGCTCTCCATGTACCCCTTTCTTCATCCAGTGTAACAGCTATTCTATTGTCTAATTCTATGTCTTTGACTATTTTAAATGCCTTATATAGTTGTATTTGCACTTTGACTTGTTTCAATTAATACAGTGTCTTCAAAGTTCATTCATATTGCTGTAAACTGCCAAATTTTCTTCTTTTTAAAGGCTGAATAATGTTCATATATATATATATATATACACACACACACACACACATATATATATACCACATTTTCTTCTTTTTCTTCTTTTTTTTTGGCTGCACCACACCACTTGCAGGATTCTAGTTCCCTGACCAGTAATAGAACCTGGACTTTCTACAGTGGAAGCATGGAGTGTTAACCACTGACCCTCCAAGGAATTCCCCTATAGCACATTTTGTTTTTCCATCTGTTGATGAACATTTGCTTGGTATCCATATCTTGGTTATTGTGAAGTTTCATACCAGCAACATGAGATTGCAGCTATCTCTTTGAGATCCTGATTTTAGTTCTTTTGAATGATACACAGGAGTGGGAGTACATAATAGTTCCATTTTTAAATTTTTGAGTAGCCTCAAAACTGTTTTCCATACTAATACTTACTGTTTTATTTTCTTACCAATAATGTAGAAAGGTTTCAATTTCTCCACAAACTTGCTGAAATGTATTGCCTTTTGACTTTTTAATAGCTACCCTAACAGATGTGAGGTGATATCTCACTGTTGCTTTGATTTGCATTTCAATGATGATTAACAAGGTAGAGCATCTTTGATATGCCTATTGGCCACCATTTGTATATCTTCTTTGGAGAAATATCTATTCAAATCTTTTGTCCACTGTTTGATCAGTGTGTTTCTCACTATTGAGTTATATGATTTCCTTATATATTTTGAAAATTATCAAATACAGGGTTTGCAATGCTTTCTCCCATTTAGTAAATTGCCTTTTTACTTTGTTGATTATTTCTTTTACTCTGTGGAAGCTTTGTATTAATAGTTAGATGCTATCAGACTTGATTATTTTTAATTTGGTTGCCTGTTCTTTTGGTATCATATCCAAAAAAATAGTTGCTAAAGCCAGTGTGGAAAATAAAAAAATATTCCCCATGTTTTCTTTTGGTAAATTTATGGATTCGGGTATTTTGTTTAAATGATTTGAGGGGTTTTTTGGTATATGGTGTGAGATAAGGGTTGAATTTCATTGTTCTGCATGTGAACAGCCAGTTTTCCTAACACAATTTGTTGAAGAGATTTTATCCTTTTCCGTTGTATATTATTAGCAAACTTGCTGAAGATTAGTTGGTTGTGAGCCTGTGAATTCATTTCCAGGGGTGGGGGTAAGGAACTGAAAACTTCTCCTCCAAGATCCAGTGCCCACCCTTGACACTTCTGTTTAACATAGTACTAGAAGTCCTAATCCAAAGAATTAGACAAGAGATAGAAATAAAAGACATCCAAATTGGAAAGGAAGAAGTAAGAAGTATCTGTTTGCAGAGAACAACAACAACAACAAAAAAAATGTAGAAACCTGATTTAGCCTTCATACATAAATTCTTTTTATACATTTCTAAATTTAATTTACTAATATTTTAATGCATTTTGCATGGAAGTTTATGAGCAAAACCTTGGAGAGGTTTTGTTTTGTTTTGTTTCTTTTTTTTGTACTTATTGTCTAGTTTTGGTATTAGGGTAATAACAGACTCATAAAATGAAGTGGGAAGTATTCTTTTTCTTTTTTTTGAAAATAATGTGTAAATATGATGTTAGCTTTCTTTAGATGTTTGGTTAAAACTTTTGGGCCCAGAAGTTTCTTTTGAGGAATGTTCATTTCTGAGGGATAATTTTGATGAATATAAGTTGTTTATTTTTTTCAAGATTTCCAAAATGGCAATCCATATTTTTGTGTATTTTATCCTATTTTTACTTTGTTTTTATCCTTTTTGAAAAGTCAGATGTCAATGTATATTTTTCCTCTGAGTATAAATTAGCAAATATTTTCATCTTTGTATTTATCTAAATGCTATTTTACATGCTATCCAAAACTATGTTCTTATAGTCCTTTAGTTGACAAATTAAGAAGTTTTATTTGATTCTCTCTCCACTATTCCTTTTCTAAAATTATAAACTCATGTGTTAAGTATATAAGTTAAATGACCAAAATTCACACTTGGGTCATTGAGAAGTCTATTTATAAATGAATCTTCATATAAATTATTACACCTTAAATTTGTCACTGCACATTTATGAATTTTACTTTTATGTAAGAATTCTTTCAGTCAGTTCAGTTGCTCAGTCAAGTCCAACTCTTTGTGACCCCATGGACTGCAGCATGCCAGCATTCCCTGTCCATCACCAACTCCTGGAGCCTGCTCAAACTCATGTCCATCGAGTCGGTGTTGTCATCCAACCATCTCATCATCTGTCGTTCCCTTCTCCTGCCTTCAATCTTTCCCAGCATCAGTGTATTTTCTAATGAGTCAGCTCTTCATATCCGGTGGCCAAAGTACTGGAGCTTCAATTTAGGCATCAGTCCTTCCAATGAATATTCAGGGTTTATTTCCTCTAGGATTGACTGGTTTGATCTCCTTGCAGAGAATTCTTTAGAGAGGTCAAAAAGAAAATATTAGTGAAAAACAGTTGGTGAGTAGAAATAAAACTGTAAGAAATTTATCACCATATATTTATCACCATATCATTTGAAAATGCTTGTGGAAAGGAGTATGTAAAGAGTCTGTGCAAGAGAACATTATTGCAAGCATTTATGTGTGTATATGCGTTTGTGTTCACATGTGTGCATGCCTGCTTGGAATACTAGTTTAAAATAATGAAATTAGAGTGCAGAAATTATGCATTACCCTGTAAAAGTTAAGGAGTCATAGAATAAATCAATCAGGAAATTACATGCAAACTTGATTTTAGAATTACATGTTCTAAGTAAGTGATGTTATTGCTAACTAAGCTGTTCCTATATAATTTGTTTATATTGGCTCTGTATCATTTTGGCAATTAGTAACATACCTCATTTTACAAGAAAAGATGGTAATCATATTGGTATTGTATGATTGTATATATTATTTTTAATGTTTTTAATGCTTTCCATTCATAGACCGTAACTTTTTCAGCTTGCCAAAATTTTTCATCCTCAAGATTAGGTTTTCTGAAAATTTATTGATGAATTTATTTTTAAGTATTCTTAGTTAACTAATAAAATAATAATGCTTCTGTTTGGAGAAATAACTATCTTAAATAAAACATTTTCTAAATCTCCTTAAAAATATGTTTTTAGGGAGTTTCCTCAGAGAAGGCAATGGCATCCCACTCCAGTATTCTTGCCTGGAAAATCCCATGGATGGAGGAGCCTGGTAGGCTGCAGTCCATGGGGTCGCCAGAGTTGGACACTACTGAGTGACTTCACTTTCACTTTTCACTTTCATGCATTGGAGAAGGAAATGGCAACCCACTCCAGTGTTCTTGCCTGGAGAATCCCAGGGACGGGGGAGCCTGGTGGGCTGCCGTCAATGGGGTCACACAGAGTCGGACACGACTGAAGTGACTTAGCAGCAGCAGCAGCCGCAGGGAGTTTCCTGGTGGTCCAGTGGTTAGGACTCAGCACTTTCACTGCTGTGACACAGGTTCAATCCCTGGTCAGGGAACTAAAATCCCACAAGCTACACAGCACAACCAAAAATAAAATTAAATTAAATGAAAAAATATGTTTTTGAAAGAAGATATCATATAACAATGGGCTTCCCTGGTGGCTCAGATGGTAAAGAATCCACCTGCAATGCTGGAGACCTGGGTTCAATCCCTGGGTTGGGGAGACTCCCTGGAGAAGAAAATGGCAACCCACTCTAGTATTCTTGCTTGGATAACTCTATGAACTGAAAAGCCTGGTGGGCTACAGTCCATGGGGTCACAAAGTGTTGGACATGACTTGCACAGCACAGCATAGTATAAAAATAAAAATGTAAATGTGATAATTAAGATCAAAATACATGATGACTGTCAATAAGAAAATAATAATAAGATGCTAAGCTCCTGTTTAAACTGAAAGAATATAAGATATACTATGTATTTCACATTAACTCTGGAAAGAATTTTTTAAAAAGTGGTTTCCTCAGCAAACAGAAATACACTTTGTATAGAAAAAACAGAAAGGAATGAATAATAAGTAATTAAAAATCAGAAATCAGTCAATAATACAGAAGATTTTAAAGATACATTTATTAGTGGACTATTTGAAGAAAATTTATGAAATGTGCCAGTTGAAAGGCAAAGCCTGTTATGTTGATTAGTCAATTAAAATTACTATTATTTTGACCTACCTGTGTGCTATGTGCCAAAAATACAAAGAAAAATAAGACATTCTATTAATGATTAGAAAAAGACAATAAATAAATGAAAAATAATAATTCTAAAAAGGAACAAATATTTAGAGATTGAATTGCATCCATTGAGTAAGTCCGGTAGTACAGGGAGCATTTAGGTAGCATTGTCAGTGGTTATTTCCTCAGGGCAGGCAGAATATGATATGGGACCTGAATTTTGTGGAGTAATTGCACTTAAGAAAATGGCCATATCCTGGGACTTGACAAGGTGAGGTATATATATCAATTTTGAATAGGAACTGAGCACGTAAAATGTTGCCAGGGACTGGTAGGAAATAGCAGGAAATGAGGAGTTGCTGTTCAATGGGTATAAAGTTTCAGTTATGAGAAATGAGTAAGATATTTTCTACATAACACTGTCTATGTAGTTTATAATACTGTACACTTAAAACTTTGCTCAGAGTTGATCTCATATAATCTATTCTTACTATAATAAATAAATGATAAATATACTAATGTATTTTAAGGTATCTTAACTGAAGAATCCAAGAGAAAACTATCTTTAAAAGTAATACAGGTAATAACTGAATTTTATTTAAGGGACATACTGTAATCAAATATATACACATCAGTGATTTCCAAGCAAAATGAAATATACAATAGACAATGTAGAAAGAGTATGTAGAAGATTTTCCATCAAAGTAGTATTCCTACACAGAAAAACTTACAATAGTTTATTTAGAACTGAAAAAAGTAATCTGGAAATAAATGGAGAAACCTACTACTTTCTTACATGGAAAACATGGAAAATCTTCTACATATTATCTTCTTAACTAGAAAATTATCTTCTGAAATAATCCATGAAATTATTACAATCCAAATAAAATTTCCAATGATATATTTTAGAATTCTATAAAATTATTACCATCTTTATCTAAATGAACATGTGCACTGAGCCAAAATATTATTTTAAAAAAGAATGAAAAGAAATATGCCTAATTGCCTAATTAAAATATATTAACAATTATATTCAAAATATTAAATCAATAAATTAAATATTATTAATATAATTAATTAAATATGTTACAAATATTTAAAATAAATATGAAAAATAGAATATAAAAAATATCAAAATTCATTTGAACTTAGCACATGATAAGGATTGCACCTAAAAATACCCATACTGAATTGCTGAATTTAGTGAATCAGTTTTGGAGAGATTTTTTTATCTTAAGACCACAGATTTTGTCATAAAGTTACCACTTTCCTGACTTTTACCTAGCGGCAGTCATTCCATTGATATTGATGCTATCATAGCTTTCCTCTCTGTTTCACTATTCATAGTACATTTAAACAATGCCCACATGAGAATATGATGTACATGTTCAGAGTTATTATCAATGATACAAGGATAGAGATGAAGAAAACAAGACAAGGAAATAGTCAAGGAATGAGTGAGATTGCTTGAAGAGAATCATATTTGTTCATGTTTGAATAAGAAAAACTTAAGGAAGATCTAATTACATACAAATCCAGTCTTTATATTGATAAACTCTGTGTGTATAAGTAATAAAAATTAATCTGTGAATTAGGAGTGGCAACCCATAATCAGTGTTAAGAATAATATAAAAACATTATTATGAGTATTATTGATTGACAGAAAAGTGGGAATAGAACACAAATCTGTGCTATTGTAGTTAGGAGACGAAGTTATATTACAAAAATTACTTTATTTTCTAATGAATTCTTCTAGAACTTTGCCAAAACCAAAAGATTTGGATATGCATTTTGAATAAGTGATTCAGTGTTTGGAAGAGAATATTTACATATGGAAAGCAGGGCTGTAGATCTAATTTTCTTTTATTTTACTTCTGAAAGGTTGTCTTTTCTAGGACAAAGCAATTGATTCTCTATGATAACATAGGTATGTCAATTGAAATAATATTTACAAAGTTCTGTGATGAAGCTATAAAAATATATGTTTTATAAGTTAAAATCCAAAGTTATTAGAATAAAAGAACAACTTCACAAAGAATTCAATGACATAGAAACAGTATATTTTCCTGCCAGGAAAATGAATTAGGTTCTATTTTAGTTGGCATTAGTTCTATATTATACTGATGTTTCTTATTTTAAATATTTTCTTCCTGATTAAATCACTTAAGAATTCCAGAATTTTATTGGTTACTAGAGCTGAAATTGAAGATTGAAGGCGGGAGGAGAAGGGGACGGCAGTATGAGATGGGGGGATGGCATCACCGACGCGATGGACATGAGTTTGAGTAGGCTCCAGGAGTTAGTGATGGACAGGGAAGCCTGGCCGTGCTGCAGTCCATGGGGTCACAAAGAGTTGTACATGACTGACCCACTGAACTGAACTGAGAGCTGGAATAACCAAAAAACTGTAATTAGTAAATATAGTTTTTGAACATTTTAAAATATATTTCCTAATCTCTTAAGAAGAAAAAAAAAATGAAACTGTGAAAATGAAACAGTCATGTAATGTGTTTTAAACATGGAAAATAATACTAACCACAGGCTAAAACAATAGCCATAGGTACATTTTAATAATATATATATCGATTAATTTAATTTTTATAATTTTAATATAATTCAAAATAGAATCTTTACAGAGGCCCCAAAAAACTGCTTAAGTTTACTAGGCTAGAGATAATGGGTATTGCTTCAGATCCCTTCAGCCTATTTGAGAAAAGATTTTAATGAATTACTTAAACTCCCTGAATTCATTTTCTTATTTAAAAATCAGTTCAGTACACATGACATTTCTTATAATTTTAGAAAATGATAAGTGCTATATACACAAATGTGTATGCTGTGTTTGCAAAGCAATTTTGTTACTCCTCACCACGTCTTGTGTATGTACT
Organism: Bos grunniens; assembly: GCF_055505025.1. Classification (NCBI taxonomy): domain Eukaryota; kingdom Metazoa; phylum Chordata; class Mammalia; order Artiodactyla; family Bovidae; genus Bos; species Bos grunniens. Next base: position 29,024,485 of record NC_141178.1, read on the forward strand.
GTATTAATCCATGATGCTTGCCTAATGAGTCTTTTTACTTCTTTACAACAATGCATTTTACTTTCACTTTTCTATAAAGCTTTTAAAAATTTACTGTATTGTTTTATTTTGCTAACTTCTTTGATAGCATATATTAAATAAATTAAATTTTCTCTTCTTTAAGGTTTAGTATTAACTTCTATTATTACTTTGTATTATCCTTTCAAACATTTCTTTCTAGATCTTCTCCAACTCCTCTATAATTACTGATCTAATTAGAATTTCTTTGACTTCTTTATGTATGTCTTTCTTCCCTTCCTCTTTGTCCTTCCTTCACTATCTCCATGCCTCCATTCTTTCTCATTGTCTCTGTCTCTCTTTTTCTCACTCGTCAAAATCAACTTGCTTTCTTTCCTTTCTTCCTTCTCTCTCTTTCATCAAAAACGTTAATTTTCAAATGTCTATATTATTTTATTATTTTAACTATTTAATTTTTTCTAATTTAATAATTATAACCATTTATATTTCTGTATTTAGTTTTCTTATTTCTTTTACATATCTTTTGCTAATGTTCATTTCTACTCACAGTTTTTTGGATACTTTTTCTTTCCACATAGATTGATACATTTTATAATCTCAAATTCTGAAGGATTTTTAGATGAAATGGTTTCTGAAGCCCAGAGTTTATTAGAGATGGATACTCGATTCCAAAAGTCTTTACAACAAAGACAGATCAGTGTGAATACAGATCAGTGTGTCCTGTTGCTAAATATTTGATTGAAAGCACTGTAAAATAAACCTCAGTTACTATTTAAACCTAATGTTTATTGCTTATATACACATATTAGCAAGAGTCAAATTATAAATTCCTTCAGTAATGTAAGGGAATTTCAGAAAAAAACATCTACTTGTGTTTCCATGACTACACTAAAGCCTTTGTGCGGATCACACAAAAAAACTGGAAAATTCTTAAAAGATGAGAATACCAGACTATCTTATGTATCTCCTGAGAAACCTATATGAGTCAAGAAGCAACAGTTAAAACCTGACTTGGAACAATGGACTGGTTCAAAATTGGGAAAGGAGTATGACAAGGCTGCATATTATCACTTTGCTTATTTAACTTACATGCAGAGTATATCTTGTGAAATGCCTGGCTGGATGAATCACAAGTTGAAGTAAAGATTGCTGGAAAAAATATCAACAACCTCAGATATGCAGATGATTCCACTCTAATAGCAGAAAGTAAAGAGGAACTAAAGAGCCTTTTGATGAGAGTGAAAGAGGAGAGCAAAAAAGCTGGCTTAAAACTCAACATTCAAAAAATGAAGATTATGACATCTGGTGCCATCACTTCATGGCAAATGGAAGGGGGAAAAGTGGAAGCAGTGACAAACTTTACTTTCTTGGGCTCCAAAGTCACTGTGGACAGCAACTGCAACCATGAAATTAAAAAACACTTTCTCCTTGGAAGGAAAGTGAAAGTGTTAGTTGTGCAGTTGTGTCCAGCTCTTTGCAAACCCATAAATTTTAGCCCACCAGGCTACTACATCCATGGAATTTTCCAGCAAGAATACTGGAGTGGGTTGCCATTTCATTCTCCAGGGGATCTCCCCAACCCAGGGATGGAACCCAGGTCTCTCACATTGCAGGCAGACTCTTTACCATCTAAGCCACCAGGAAGGAAAGCTAAAATTAACCTAGACCGCATATTAAAAAGCAGAGACATCACTTTGCTGACAAAGGTCTTTATAGTCAAAGCTATGGTTTCCCCACTAGTCATGAATGGACATGAGCGTTGGACCATAAAGAAGACTGAGCACCAAAGAATTGTGATGCTGGAGAAGACTCTGGAGGGTTCCTTGGACAGCAAGGAGATCAAACCAATCAATCCTAAAAGATATCAACCATGAATATTTATTGGAAGAATTGATGCTGGAGCTGAAGCTCCAATAGTTTGGCTACCTGATGCAAAGAGCCAACTCATTGGAAAAGATCCTAATGCTGAAAAAGGTTGAAGGCAAAAGGAGAAGAGTGCAGCAGAGGATGAAATGGTTAGATAGCATCACCAACTCAATGGACATGAATTTGAGCTAACTCTGAGAGATAGTGAAGGACAAGGGAGTCCGGGTGCTGTAGTCCATGGGATCACAAAGAGTCAGACTTGACTGAATGACTGAACAACAATAATAATGTAAAAACAACAAAAAAAATCATTTGTAATAGTATTAAAATATATACTTTGTAGGGCAGTTAATGAGTCTACAAATTGCTCGACTCATTGTTTTCCCAGGGTAAAGATTGATATATTTATTATATGTGTTTGGGAGAACTGAATGTAATACAGCTTTTAAACTAAATGAAAATGTTTGTTTTCTTTTCTTCCCTGAAAAATAAAGGTTAAGATGGTTTATTTGAAGACCTCAAATTTGTACAGGATTTAAGAAAGCTTCAAAGCACATAACTTTGTGGGCTTTCCCCCTATACATTAATTTTATTTATCTAAACATTCAGTTTATTCCTATCACTCTTGATTCTTATTTATTTTCATAAGAAAAATCTTTGTACTATTCCAGTATCACTTGTTATGGAGAACAACAATAAAAAATGAAAATAAATTTATAATTATTTTTATCGCCAGTAATTTTCAACTACAGAGTATATATTAAGAAGTTCCATAGAACTCATACATATTAATTGTTTAAAGAGAAGCTGTAATGAAAATTAAAGCAGCAGCATTAGAGAGAGTGACTTGATATAACATGTGTGAAAACACTAAAAACTTTCCTAAAGTGGTATGGTTAAGAGATATAATTAAAAATTAACAAAAGATGCATGCAACTTATAATGGATCTTATTCATGATAATTCATGTTGCATATAACAGCATTTACACCAAACCTATAACATTTCTCTCAAGTTACAGATTATTACTTTTATCACTTAAATGAACATGTTGGATGACAACATGGAGAGAGAAAGATGCATTACTGCATGAGTTTGAAGAAACTTAGGAGAATGATTTATTTTCATAAAAAAATTGACTGTGAGGAAGATTATCATATATCCTCATCCCTGGGATACCATGGTGAGGAATTAATGCAATATTACCAACAAGTGATTTCCCCTAAGGCTTCCCTGGTAGCTCAGATAGTAAAGAATCTACCTGCAATGCAGGAAACTCCAATTCTATCCCAGGGTGGGGAAGATCCTCTGGAGAAGGGGTTGGCTATCCACTCCAGTATTCTTGGGCTTCCCTGGTGGCTCAGACAGTAAGGAATCTGCCTGCAATGTGGGAGACCTAAGTTTGATCCTAGGGTTGGGAAGATTCCCTGGAGAAGGAAAAGGTTACCCACTCCAATATATTCTTGCCTGGAGTATTCCACAGACAGAGGAGCCTGGCAGGCTATTGTCCATGGGTTTGCAAAGAGTTGGACACAACTGAGTGACTTTCACTTTCAGACCAGTGTAGTAGAAAGAGAAGATGCAACTGAATATTAGAAGACACAATTTAATATTGGAATCAACATTTAAGATGATGCGAAAGCAACTACAAAGTCTGGACTGAATTTCAGATAAATATATGCAGTAAAGTAAAAGAAACAACTAAAACATCTCTTAGCTCCTTGAGAGAAAATGGATGAACCCTGTGACTGTCTCCTTGATACTCCCCGAAAGAACCGAGTTCATATAGCAGGTATATGTTCATAGTTCCAAATGTCAGAAAGCCTATAACCTTGAATTATAAAATCAAAAGTTTAGGCCTTTTATCAGGTCTGTTATATTTTAAAGGAGACACAATAAGGCAGGAAAAGAGGACTGGAAGGCAGTCCCTCTTTCCTCTAAGATTCTTTTTATCCTTACACATAGCTTTATTCTGGTTCTTCACATGTAGACAAGATTGACTCCTTATCAAACATATTCTAAAATAGGCAGCTCCAAAATGATATTGAACAGAAAACCACAATTAGCTTTGCCAAGAGTGACCATTTAATGGGAGATGATGATGGACAGAGCAGAGAGGAAGAACATTATAATAGGGCTGCATGATGATTATGTCTGACAAAACTTTCAGTGCCTCCAAAGCAAATTTGAATGATGTTCTCTGAAAGGTGCAATATTATATGAACTAGAGGAAAAAAATAATTATGAATTTAATTAAGCATAGTTAAGTTTTGAATTTAATTCATAGTTACTGAGACATCTGTCAAGTCATAAAGTATATAGGTCACTTAATAAACACATAACATGTGCAACACACACACGTACACACACATGCATACATACCAAATGTACATGCAAATATACTCAAGCTTCTTTTGAATGGGAGACATAGAAAGCAGAAATGAATTTGAATTTCCATTTTATGTAGCATGCTGTTTCATTTTTAAATATTTGCCATTTTACTATAAATTCACTTATATTTCTGAGAATATTGAGAAAAACATTTTTAGAATAAAAAAATATAACAAAAAAATCAAGCTTAAATTGCCTGACATTTTATTAAAGCTGTAGTTAAGAGTTTGAAAAGATAATAATTTCTGAAGTATACTGAAAATTCTTTGTAGGAAAATGACATGTTTAAAAATTACATTAAAAAAAACAAGAATTAAGTTATATTATTTTTAAGCTCTTACTGTATGCAGTCAGGACTAAGTCAAATTTATATATTGTAGATGAATGATGAGCTGCTAGAAACTGCATTTATGTCAACAAAGTTTAGAGAAAATTTAATAATTGAAAAAGGAAGGATTCTTTGTATTTCATTTTTCATTCCAATAATACAGTTGACAAGATATGTTAATTATATTTCCTCTTGCTGATATTTCCTAGGTAACCAATATCCTAGAAAAGATAATTAAAACTACACTCTTGTGTTGATTTTTTTAGATGTTATATAGATGTTATATGTTACTGATTTGTTACTAATGCTAGAATTATTAAAAGTTTAAAAAAAAAATATTAACCATATTTGGTTAATAGTTGATTAAAGAAGCAATAGTGAGTATGCACACAGGCACATGTGCGCACACACACACACACACACACTGTTGGGGAGATGAAAATTTTCCCGCTACCGTTCTTGCATTCTTATGGCTAGACATAGTAAAATCAAAACAGACAGATAAACAGGAGAAAAAGAAAGAATTTTAATTTGTTTACATGGAGGTATCAAAAGTGGGGCTTAAGAAATAGAGAAAATAGCTTTTATACTTTTTAGACAAGGAAAAATAAATTTTGTGACAAATAGACAGGACAGAGAACTTAGGCTACGCATACATATTTAGTGAATAATCTAAACAAAGTTTGAGCTTGGGGTAGTAAATTAAAGAAGCAACCATGTTTCTCAGCTTCTCAGCCCCAAATTCCCTCTCTATAGTGATAAATTCTCTCTTCTACCTCTAGGTGCAGATGTTGGGAGAGCACCTTTCACATGAGAGATTTATTTCCTACTTTAGAGAGAAGAGTCAAAAGGTGCCTCTTGCATCAGCTCTTTCTTAAGTGACTAATTCAAAATAATCAATATGGCATTGAGGCATATTTTGAAGCAGACTTCCCTGGCCTCAACAAAACACGTATGTGTATGTGTGTGTGTGTGTGTGTGTGTGTGTGTGTGCAATTGTATTGTTTTAACATATGAGAAGTTCTCTGTATGCAAATGAATTTCCTTCTATTCTAAAACTGAATGAGATGTAGCAGACAAAGAAAGTAGGATGGATGATGTTAGGTGGGAAACAAGGATATTTATAACAGTATTTGAGAAAGGGTTATTTCTTTTTTTTTTTTAATTTTTGATATTATTGTTTGCAACAGTTCATAGAGAACATTATCATGAACCCTGGCACATAGCTTTACATGGTTAATATCAGATCTTAATATGAGAGAAGAAGCTACTTCTATGCAGTTTCCTAAAATCCCCTGGTAATTTCAAACCCAGTACTGCATTGTGGCAAATATAATCTGAGTCAGAGTTGGACATTAAGGCTGAATTATGGAATCAAGTTCTAAGTGCTCAGAACCATGGAGACAAGACAGAGTACAAAGTTAGTAGAAAGACTGGATGGAATAAGTAGTAAAGAGCATCCTGATTACCTAGAATTTATTGTATGATTTTTATAAATTTGGGAGGTTGGGTCAGCAGTGTAGAGTGAAGGATGAAAAGTAAGGGGAAAGGATTATTTCTAAAATGATTTCTAATACCCTACTTTGCAATTGTAATTTAAAAGACTCATTAATGCTTATAGTGATTTTTTAAAGACTGTTTATGATTTTAATTTAAATGTGTGCTTGCTCACATATGTGATCCCATGTTTAGGTTAACACCATGTTTTGAAGAAGCACTACAAATGCAATGGAAGCAGAAACCCTAAAGAAAGAAAGATTGTGAGGCTATAAGAGTCAATTAATTCCAACTTTTGTAGAGATCTTTAGGAGTGCTTTACATTTCTAATATTTATAGAATTGTGGAAGTCAAACCAAGAGTAGGAAGATCTACTTGAAACTAAACATACAGAATTTGTTAAAATACAGCAGAAACCAACAGAACATTGCAAAGCAATTATCCTCCAATTAAAAAAATATATTAAAATACACGGTGAAGAAAAACAATCAATCATCCCATTCAACAAAGTTTATCCATTGTTTTATCTAGAGATTTTCAATTAAGGCAATCTTTTAAGCAGCTAAAGGTTCACAGCAAAACTGAGAGGAAGATACAGAGGTTTCCCTTATGTCCCATGCTCCCAAGCATGCATAGTCTTTCCCATTATCAACAACCCTCCTCAGAGATGTTCATTTATTAAAACTGATGAACCTAAATTGATAAATCATGATCAACCAAGACTGATAGTTGATAGTTTATTCTTGGTGTTGTACATCTATGGATTTGGACAAATGAATACTGACATTTATCAATCATTATAGAATATTTTCACTGCCCCACAAATTCTCTGAATTCTACCTATTCCTCCCTCCACCCAGCTCCTGGCAACTGCCTTCATAGTTTTGCCTTTTCCAGAATGTCATACAATTGGAATGACATACAACATAGCTTTTTCAGATCGGTTTCTTTCTTTTAGGAATATGCATTTAAATCCCCTGTATGTCTTTTCATAGCTTGATAACTCATTTCTTTTTAGTACAGAATGATATTACACTAGATGTAATAGATGTAATACACTAGATGTCTAGATGTAACACATTATATTTACCCAATCACCTACTGGAGGACATCTTGGTTGCTTCCAACTTTTAGCATTTATGAATAAAGCTGCTCTAAACATCCATGTGCAAGTTTCTGTGTTCACATAATGAACCCAACTCCTTTGAGTAAATACCAAGGAGCCCAAATGCTAAATCATATGGTAAGTGTATATTTAGTTTCATAAGAAACTGCTAAAATATCTTCCAAAGTGACTGTACCATTTTGCATTCCTATCAACAATGGATGAGAGTTCCTGTTGCTCCACATCATTATCAGTATTTGACACTATTAGTGTTCTGAATTTAGACCATTCTAATAGGTATGTAGTGGTATTTTATTGTTGCTTTAATTTGCATTTCCCAGATAATATATTATGTGAAGTATCTTTTGTCTGCTATTTTCCATCTGCATATCCTCTTTGGTGAAGTGTTTGTTAAGATCTTATTATGTTTTAATTGTTTTTCTTTAATTGTTTAATTTTGAGAATTCTTTGTATATTTTGGATAACAAATTTAGAATAACCAACACTGTATTGAAGGAGAACAAAATTGCAGGTCTGACACAGTAATCGAGGCAGTGAGGTATTGATGAAAGAATAGAAAAATAAATCAATGGAACAGAATAGAGAACCCAAAAATAGACTCACAAAGAAGCAAAGGAAGTGAAAAGCAGCAAAGATAGTTTTTCAACAAATGGTGCTGGAAGAACTGGGTATCCACATGTGTAAAAATGAATCTAGACATAAGTCTTACACCATTAAAAAAAAAATCTCACAATGCATCACAAACCAAATTTTAAAAGGCAAAACTATTAAACATCTAGAAGGTAACATAGGAGAAAATGCAAATGACTTTGGGTCTGGCTCTTCTGTCCATGGCATTTTCCAGGCAAGAGTATTGGAGTGTGTTGCCATTACCTTCTCCACAGGACCTTCCTGACCCAGTGATCGAATCCAGCATCTGCAGGCAGACGTTTTACCATTTGAGCCACCAGGGAAGCCCAGGCAACTTTTTAGATAATATTAAAGGAACAATCCATGGGAGAAATAGTTGATAAATTGCACCTCAATACAATTAAAAACTTCTGCTCTAGGAAAGATAATAATAAGAGAAAGAGAAGACAGGCCACAAATGAGGGTGGGGGTGGGAAGGGGAAATCTTTGCAAAGGCATATCCAATAAAGGACTATTAATATTATCCTTCAGTATATTTTGTTTGGTACAAAATTGGTTTGTCCATTCATAATGTGATCTGCATTCTTCACAAAATCAACAAAAGTGTTGTCTGGTTTGACCAATGTTTCAAGTTTTTTCTCTGTGTTTGGCTCTAATGCCCACTGCTTAACAAAGTACTGTGCAAAAATACTTAACAAGAGTGTCAAATCAAACAGGAAAAGTCACTTGTAAACTATCAACAAGTATTATTGACCTATATCATCAAAGAATGTTCCTTGAAGCTTTATAATAGACTTAAAATACAAGAAAATGGAACAAATGCCTGTGAAATGTTAGCATATCAGGAAACACAGGATATGTGAGTTTGCTTCCTGGGTCATGAAGGTCCCCTGGAAGAAGGCATGGCCATCACCCCACTGTTCTTGCTGGGAAAATCTCGTGAACAGAGTTGCAAAGAGCCAAACATGACAGAAGCGATTGAACACAAATGCTCTAGGGATAACTTTAAATACACACACACACACACACACACACACACACACCCCAATTCTACATTTCTTCCATTTGGTCTTTGTGTACTTGGCCAAAATATTTGAACCAGAGATTTAATGTCTTTGAAGGCTCAGGTTTTATTATATATAGAATCAAAATTAGTTTGCATTTCTAGAGTAATCAGAGACTAAATGCAGTAATCAGAGATTAAAAAGCAAAATATTTTAATTTTGTTTTCTTAGATCACAATTTTACAGAATGCGAATGTTGGCTATTTTCATACCATCTCTAACTTTTTACACAACACAAATAGATTTAATAAATATTTTTAGAGATGAATTGGACCTAAATTATATTACAAAGGATTTATACTAGTACAATGTTTACAGAATAAGTTGTTAAATATAAAATAACTGAAATTAAGCCTAAAGGTCAACAGAAACTACAATAGAGAATAAATAGAGTTAGATAAAAACAAAATTGACATATTGAATGAAAAATTTTGTGGGGTTGCAATGATCATTTAGGAAGAGTTTTTTTGTTGGTGGTGGTGGTTTTGTTTTTGTTTTTTCATCTCACTGCACAGCTTGTAGAATCTTAGTTCCTTAACCAGGATTGAACCTTGGCAGTGAAAGTGCTGAGTCTTAATCACTGGACTTCCAAGGAATTCCCAAGGTGGAGATGTTGTAGAGCTGTGTTCTGTGTTTCATCTACGGGTGGGTAGTAATTTAGAAGAGGATACTGTGAGTTCCATATGTATGCATTATGCTGTGTTAGGTTACTAAAACGTGAGGCTACTAAAGTATGAGTATTTGCTGACTTTAAGTATTATAGTTTGCTCTGATGTGTCAAGGTTGGTTTGGCACACAGGAGAAACATTTTAAAGAAAATCACCGGATTTGAAATGGAAATTGTGATTACTCTTGTTGGGGAGTGTGTAATTTCCTCAGTTCTGTCTCATCACAGCAAAAGTCTGAAGTGGCAGACCAGTGTTATAGCTCTGTTATGGCTCAGAGCTTTATTCAGCAAGCAAAGGAAAGTACACCCTCAAGGCATGAAGGCGAGCCAACTCCAAAGAGGCCTCAATTCATCCTGGCTTCTTCCTTTTATACCTTTGTCTCCTCCCCTACCTTGAGCCTGCCCTATGCAAATTGGGCTATTTGTTTCACCTGAGGTTCTCACTCTGGTCCTTAGATTTTCTCTTGCTCCATTTTTGTGGACTTTTCTCCGTCTTTGTCTTTTAGCCACCCCCATTTTGGACTCTTACCTATTCTAACTACCTAACATTCCCCCCTTCCCCAAGATGATGGGAGGTCCAATTCTTTGGGAGTAGGGGTGTCAAGGTCTCTCTTGCTACTTCCTGCTGAGCTGGGATGGTGAGGTGCATTGGGCCTCCCACTCTTGCTAGTCTCAAGCCTCAGAGTCATTATAGTGGTGTCCATTTTGTGGTCAGGTGTAGTTTTATATATCCTTGTTGAACTGCTGCTGCTGCTAAGTTGCTTCAGTCATGTCCAACTCTGTGCAATCCCATAGACGGCAGCCCACCAGGCTCCCCCGTCCCTGGGATTTTCCAGGCAAGAACACTGGAGTGGGTTGCCATTTCCTTCTCCAATGCATGAAAGTGAAAAGTGAAAGTGAAGTTGCTTAGTTGTGTCCGACTCTTAGCGACCCCATGGACTGCAGCCTACCAGGCTCCTCCATCCATGGGATTTTCCAGGCAAGAGTACTGGAGTGGGGTGCCATTGCCTTCTCTGATCCTTGTTGAACTATCACTGTATTTTGTAGCTTGTTGACCTGGGCAGAGACAATTTGGTTAAAGAATTGATAATACATGGAGCAATCATAAGCAATGTCAATACAATGATAACAGCATTAGCTAATTCCAAATCCCCCCTTACTAGGAGAAGGATCCCCCAAAGAGAAATTGTAGCAACCCTGGGAACTCTCCAGCTCATTCTTTGAGATTCCATAGGATCTGAATGTTTATCTTGAGGACTGTGAGAGTTTCTTTAACTTAGCTGGAGGTATTTAACCAGAAATAACATGGCTCATTCAAGATAGCTCAAGTCCCTCCTTGTTTAGGGATCAGGAGATCTATCTCCTGCCTGTTTTGGAGTACAACCCCTGCCAAGCTGTGTTGGCTCTTTAGAGCTATCCTGAGAAATCTTATCCCCAGAAACTTAATTTTAGGGGTGTTCATTAGAACGGCACTCATTTGTAGTCCTAAATAGGTATATGAGATCTCCCAGGGGCTCACAGGTGTATTGAGTGTACTCTTCTGTTTTTTTCCATGGCTTGACTCATGAGGAGTGAATCCAGGCGCCATGCCCTGGTACCTTGACTACTGTGGGGGTAGAAAGTATTACAGGGTAGGGGCCCTTCCATGTGGGCTGGAGTTGAGCCTTTGGGGACCCATCTTTCCAGACTTCAATTAGGATTTGTGTCGCTGGAGCATATAGTGGTGGCTGTTTAGAATCTTTTGGGTTCTAGTTGACACCCCACAAGCATATATCTTGTTGGAATCATCCAATGGCCATGGTATAAGACCAGAGGGTCTGAGCCTCTGGAACTAGGAAGAGGCCACTGACATAAACAAAAGATCTCCCATATAACATTTCATAAGGATTAAGACCAACCTTTTCCTTAGGGGCAATATGGGTGTTGAGGAGAGCTATTGGTAAAGCCTCCTTCCATCCCAGGGAAGACTCCTGGGTTATCTTTTTTATCACTGTTTTTAATAATTGGTTGGCTCTTTCTACTTTTCCTGAAGATTGAGGCCTCCAGGGACAATGTAGATAATAAGTAATGCTCAATGCTTTAGAGATCCCTTGGGTGACCTTAGAAGTAAATGATGTCCCACTGTCACTTTGTAATAATGTGGGCAGACCAAAACTCAGAATGAGCTCATGGAGCAGTTTTTTTTTTTTTTTAACCACCTCCTAAGCCTTCAATTGGGAAGGCCTTCAGTCCATCCTGTGAATGAATCTATCATGACTAATAGGTAATTATACCTTTGAGAAACTGGCATCTGGGTGAAGTCCATCTGCCAGTCCTCTCCTGGGTGGGTCCCATGCCATTGGATGGGCTGGGTCTTCAAGCTCCTTGGGTTTGTTTAATGGATAAGTGAAACAAGAGGAGACCACTTGCCTTCTAGTCATTTGGAGACCTGTTCCTCTGAAGGAAATTCCTAGTAATCTTTGAAGGGCCTTCTCCTCTAAATTAGTAACTTCCCAGGCAGAAAAAGGAGTCCCTTCTTTTGGAGCCCACCCCCCACCCCCTATGATTTTCTTGAAAGCCCTCACTCTTAACTTTAAGAGTCTCACCTTCAGTATATGAAGGAGTTTCTGGCAAACTAGCCTGTGGAACTAAGGTGGCAACCCCTACTAGGTCATTGTTCTGTAATGCTGCTCTCTTAGCTGCCTGATGAGCTGCTTGGGTTCCCTCATGCCACTTCTGTGCTCCCTTTTGGGTGTCCTTTATAATGGGAGACTGAAACCTCAGAAGGCAGATGGACTGCCTCCAAGACTGTAAGGATTTGATCAACATTTTTGATTGGGAGCCCTCCAGTGTTCAAGCGGCCCCTTTCTTTCCAAATAGCAGCATGTGCATGTAGCACCAGAAAAACATACTTGGAGTCAGTATAAATAACTACTCATTTTCCTTTTCTCAGCTCTAAAACTCAAGTCAGGGCTATGAGCTCAGCTAATTGGGCTGGAAGTACCTGGTGGCAAAGGTTTAGCCCCTATGATCTCAAAATAGAGACTACTGCATATCCAGCTCTTCTTTTTCCATCCAAAGCAAAGCTGCTTGCATCAGTGTACTGGATTTTCCCAGGATTGGTCAGAGGATCTTCTGACAATCCCTCTTGGGGTTTTGTCCAGTGATCCAAGGTTTCTAGGCAAGAGTGAAAAGGGGAGAGAACCCATGGGCATAGGCAGGAGGCTGTCTGGGTTAATAACCTCACAAGGGGATATAGTCAGGCTTGGGTTTTCCATCAGCACTACTTGATATTTGAGGATCCTTTGATCAAACATTCATAAATGGCCTCTCCCATTTAGGAATTGTTTCACTTGGTGGCTGGTAAAAATGGTTAGTTTGCCCCCAAGACAGAGTTTTAAAGCATCTTCTCTCAGGACTGCATTAGTTGCAAGATTTCAAAAGCAGGGAGACCTCTTCCCAGTAAGAGAGTAGGACACCCAGGGACCACCAGAAACTGGTGGGAAAATATTTGTCCATCCCAGCAACAAAGAAGTCCTTAGGTGAATCTTTTGTAATTGTTTTTCCTGTAGCACCCAAAATGGTACAAGTTTGGGTGGAGGAGGCTCTGGAGCAGGACGTCAGGACAGAGTAGGTAGTCCCTATATCAACCAAGAAATTCGCAGACCTACCTGCCAAATCCAATTTTACCCTTGGCTCTATCCCAGTGATGATTTTCTGTGACAGGTGGGCTCACTAGAGCGGCCTGCTTCAGTCATGTTGAACCATCATGAGGGAAGGCTTGGTGCTTAGCCTTGAGGCTCTTGGGCCCCTAGGACAGAGTGTTGCCCAATGTCCCACTTGATGGCATTGTAGCAAGCCATTTTAGGAGATTTGTCATGGTTTGGACACTCATTTGCCCAGTGTCCGCCTGTCGACATATTAGGCATTTGCCTCTTCCCTTGTCCTTTAAGGACTTAGGGCTTGCCATAAGGCTTCCCTGGAGGGTGGCCATCATCTGCGCATGACTTCTCTCTTTCCTTTTCTCCCTTTCCTGGGCCTTGGCCTCCCTCTCTTGTTCTCTGTCATACAAGGTATTGGTGGCTGTCTGGACCATCTCATCAAAAGAGGCAGTAGGGTCTTGCTGCTGGAGTTGTTGTAACTTTATCCTGATGTCTGACACACACTGGGACAGGAATTTGTTCTTTAAAACCACCTGTTCCTCATAAGATTCTAAGTCCAGATTGGCAAACTTTTGGAGGGCCTCTTTTAGCCTTTCCAGAAAGGCAATGGGGGTTCTCATTTGGCTCCTGAGTTGTAGCTGAGACTGGGCACAGTCCCACAATTAATAGGCTTCCTTCTATTTCTACGGGTGGACTTCCTTAGAGGTGAGTCTTTCTGAAGCTTATCCTACCCAGTACTGTTGCAACCTGAGAGCCAGGCATCCCCCAGTCAGGGTGCAGATCCCCAAGCAGGTTGACATGTGACAACCTCCTGAGGACCAGATCCCTATGCAAGTCGAGGCAGGTCAGCCTCCTAGGACCACCAGACTGGCAGATCCCTGAGCAGGTTGAGGCATGACAATCTCTCAGGGACCAGATCCCTAGGCAGATTGTATCAGGTCGACCTCTGAGACCCCAGGCTGGAGCTGGGCATCCCTATGCTCTTCGGTGTGACTAGTGCTGGGTAGGATTAAGGGGTTGCAATCTTAACTATTTGCTGGCTTGTCCACTGCCAATAGGAATAGATACCATGATGTAAAGCAATCCAAGCCTGTGCCCTGAGACTGGAAATCTTGTGAAACAGCCATAAGCCTTATCCTCTTATTGCTCCCAGGGAATGTAAGTCACTGATTTCCTCCCCTAGTCCTACATAAGAACAACTTAGGGTGTCTCCAATGGTAAACATTTCATTGCCATAGACCCACCTTAGGTAATAACAGAAGTAATGACAAAGGAGTGTGTTATCTGATGTTTCTAAGGGCTTTAAGAATATTTTAATAATAAGTGGGGTGGAGAGATGTTGCCTACAAGAGGGCAGGGTCCGGGTTGTAGGAGTTAGTAAGTCGCTTAAGAACAAATTGATAAGAGGCAACAAACCACATGTTCCATGTTCCATGGAATGGAAATTTGATCCAGGGGTATGTTTGTAAGTTTAGCAGAATGGTGGTAAGGGTTTGGGCCCAAACAGCCTTCAGGGCTAACTCCTAAAGTGGCAAACATTATCTCTGGAAGCCCAATTGCCCTAGAAGGGATGCCACCAAGAGATGGACTTCTAGCAGACATTGTGTGCCTATCACCTGCCCAAGTAGGTTTACTGAGAGATGCTGTAGTTGCACATGTTGTAGGAAACATGAAAGATGAAGACTGGGATATCTAGAAGGATTGACTATTATATAGTATTTCCTTCCCAAGGAAGGGCCAGCTATTTTCTGGTTGTCCCTCCAGAAGACAATAGAGGCAACACTGTGGGCCCAGATGGGGCTCAGGAAAAGAGTATGAAACAGGAGGGGAGGGGGCTGGGCACAACTTTTGAAAGAATGACATAGCCCAAGGGCATAACATAAACCGATAAAAATCAAATGGGTACAAAATGACAAGTCAAATTCAACTACATTCTCAGTCTGCAAGCTAAATGACACACCCAGAGGAGCCAGGACAGTTCCAAGGCACTATCAAAAGAGTAAGGAGGGGGTAGTTCCCCAACTGTTGGAATGATCCTCCCAGTTCAGTTTCTCAGTCATGTCCGACTCTTTCCCACGCCATGGACTACAACACGCCAGGTTTCCCTGTCCATCACCAACACCTGGAGTTTGCTCAAACTCATATCTATTAAGTTGGTGATGCCATCAAACCATCTCATCCTCTGTTGTCTCCTTCTCCTCCTGCCTTCATTCTTTCCCAGCATCAGGGTATTTTCCAATGAGTCAGTTCTTTGCATCAGGTGGCCAAAGTACTGGAGTTTCAGCTTCAGCATCAGTCCTTCCAATGAATATTCAGGACTGATTTCCTTTGCGATTGACTGGTTGGATCTCCTTGCAGTCCAAGAGACTCTCAAGAGTCTTCTCCAACACCACAATTCAAAAGCATCAATTTTTTGGTGTTCAGCTTAATTTATAGTCCAGCTCTCACATCCATACATTACTACTGGAAAAACCATAGCTTTGACTAGATGGGCCTTCTTGGCAAAGTAATGTCCTTGCTTTTTAATATGCTGTCTAGGTTGGTCATAGCTTTCCTTCCAAGGAGCAAGCATCTTTGAATTTCATGGCTACAGTAACCATCTGCAGTGATTCTGGAGCCCCCCAAAATTAAGTCTCTCACTGTTTCCATTGTTTCCCCATCTATTTGCCATGAAATGATGGAACCGGATGCCATGATCTTAGTTTTCTGAATGTTGAGCTTTAAGCCAACTTTTTCACTCTCCTCTTTCACTTTCATCAAGAGGCTTTTTAGTTCCTCTTCACTTTCTGCCATAAGGGTGGTGTCATTTGCATATCTGAGGTTATTGATATTTCTCCCAGAAATCTTGATTCCAGCTTGTGCTTCATCCAGGCCAGCATTTCTCATGTTGTACTCTGCAGGTTAAATAAGCAGGGTGACAATATACAGCCTTTACATGCTCCCTCTCTGATTTGGAACCAGTTTGTTGTTCCATGTCCAGATCTAACTATTGCTTCTTGACCTGCATACACATTTCTCAGGAAGCAGGTCAGGTGGTCTGGTATTCCCATCTCTTGAAGAATTTTCCACAGTTTGTGGTGATCCACACAATCAAGGGCTTTGGAATAGTCAATAAAGCAGAAGTAGATGTTTTTCTGGAACTCTCGGTTTTTCAATGAGCCATCGGATGTTGGCAATTTGATCTCTGGTTCCTCTGCCTTTTCTAAAACCCAGCTTGAACATCTGAAAGTTCACAGTTCACATAGTGTTGAAGCCTGGCTTGGAGAATTTTGAGCATTACTTTGCTAATGTGTGAGATGAGTTAAATTGTGCAGTAGTTTGAACATTCTTTGGCACTGCCTTTCTTTGGGATTGGAATGAAAACTGAAACTTTTCCAGTCCTGTGGCCACAGGATCCTCCCACTCATTAGTATATTAAAGCTCCCAGCTCGTGAAAACTAACGTCACATTCCATGGCCACCACACTTGCACTCACCCTCTGTAATGGCCCACACCCTGTGGAGTCTGCTTCTCTCTACATCCAAACAAATTCACCTCTTACCTATTGCTGTGTCTCTCACTGAATTTTTTCAATGAGACATCAAGAACCTGAGCTTCATTAGGTCCTGATATCAGGCACTGTGGGTTTTGGCTGGGCTCAAGTCCCAGTCAGTCATGACTAAGTCACTAAGCACAGCACAGAGTCCTTGCTATGTGGGTTTGAGTCCCACTCTTAGGTAAACAGTTTCAAACACAACTTTCCCCATTCAGGAAAGATGATGACCTGCCCAATACTTTGTAAGCAGTGGCATAGGTGGAGAGAAGAACTGAAGGACAGGAGGAAAAAGCAGTGGGAGAAATGTACTAAGGAATCCCCTTTATAATCTGCTGGAAAATCTGCTAAATACCTGACCTGGGCTCACAGTTTTCATTGGCCTGATCCTTGGCACAAAGATTAAGGACAAAAGAACCCTCTCTTACTTAGGCAACAGCTACTAGGGCATAACAGATAAAAGAGCCTTCAGGACACACTGGGGATTAGCCCCTGCCAGTGTCCCTCAGTCACACCCACTGCCACTGGCCTGTTTGCAGGGGGTTTGAGGAAACAAGAAATGAAGGATTGTAAAGGAATTAAGATTTTGTTAGCCATATGTCCTTCCAGGCATAGGAGCGAGGACCTCCTACCTCAACTGGAGCTCTTCTGGAATCTGAGACTGAGCCGCGTGAGCTTTCTGCTGAGTTTGTTTTTGTTGTCCCAGTTACTAGCACACTGGGCTTCTTGTCACTTTCACCGTGCTGGGTTTTCTTTGTGTTCAGCTTCCACTACTGGAGCTTTCGCCGGGTTGGGCTTCTGCTGTGTTTGGCCTCTGCCTTGCAGGGGCCAAGCCAAGGTTGTTTCAGCCAGGTTAAATCTGAGTCATGGCACCAGGTATGTTGGGACAGTGTGTAATTTCCTCGGTTTTATCTTACCACAGCAAAAACTTGAAGCAGTGGACCAGTGTTTTAGCTTGGTTACAGCTCAGAGTTTTACCTGGCAAGCAACAAAGGAAAGTACACCCTCAAGGTGTGAGGGCAGGCTGACCACAAAGGAGAGGCCTCAGTCCATCTTAGCTTCCTCCTTTTATATGTTCATCTCCTCCCCCATCTTGAGCCTGCTTTATGCAAATCAGGCTGTTTGTTTCACCTAAGGTTCTCACTCGGGTCCTTGGGTTTTCCCTTGCTCCATCTTCACAGGCTTTTCTCCTTTTTTGTCTTTTAGCCACCACCATTTTGGACTGCTTTTTCCTATTCTAACTACCTCATACTCTCACATGAAGTTTGAAAAGGTTACCAAGTTTTGATGTTATTTGAAGCAGAGCTACACTTTGACTTGTCCCACATGCTAGAAAACATTATTTTTTATGAAATCAGAAAGGTGTTCAGTATCAGTTCAGTTCACTTCCAGAAGAAATAAATAATTAATAATATAGATCTCAATGCTTCTCCTTTTTCTATCCTTCCCTTATCTTTGGTCTTTAATTGCCCCTACTCACCATTTTTGTGGAGCTGGCAAATGCATCAGAGGAGAAAATATGTTTTATAAGTTGACTTCTTTTATCAGATCTGGATTTATTCTCATAGCATAATTTGATTTTTTTTTTTTTTTTTAATTCTAAGATAGTGTAAGGATTAAGAAGGACAGAGAGAGGGAAGGAGAAAGGAAACCCAACCTTATCTCAGTGGTGGGAATGTTGGGGAATGAAGAGCAGTGAAAGGCCCAGGGAACACTCTCCTATCATGATTATTTCTGCCACAATGCTATGTAACTTAATAGCCTAAAACTAAGGAATAAAGCAGTGGATATAAGATGTTAAATGAAAGAGACTCAGGTTAATACCAGATAGTTACCAGAGGTCATGTGTATTGAAGCTAATTAACAAAGGTGACAAGCTAGTAGTAAGGCCTAAGGTGTGCTCACCTATAAGTTCTATGCCTTGCACCAAAACATTTTGAGCCTCCTAATGAAATACCATACTCTGTAGGTCTATTCATCATGTTAAGTTGCTTGATTCAAATGCTGTTTTTACTTGCCTATTAAACTTAATCCTACATCAAGAAATTATCATGTCCTTATTTATAAAGTAGACTGTAAAACTGGCAGAATATTTGCAACATTGAAATATAGCATCTGCCTACTTCTTACTAATTAAAACTTAAATGTTACACTCCCACTGTAATGTTCCTTGAATTAACAAATCATCAAACATTCTATTTGAACTTTCATTCTTCTAGAAAATCCAACAAAAATATAGTTTTATAGTATCTCCCTCTATTCCCCCATTTAAACTTCTCTGTTTTATCTTGTAGCACATCAAGAGAATGGTGAAACATTATATATTATCTATTTGTCAAATGAATTGTTAGAAATCAGGTACAATAACAGGAACTTTTTAGAACCATTTCCTGATACTACACTCAGAGAGGCACACAAGCATGCAGGAGATTATCTGGATGTGCTTTTGGGATGACCACCTTTGGAAGGGAAAGAAAAGAAACAGATTGGAATAAAAGAAGTAGTTACCTTGTGATATTGTTCAGCAAAGTCTCTATCCAACACCATGGGAAATTTTGAAGCCAGAATGATATTTAGTGAGAGGAATCTTTTTAGCTGAGACAATTCCCAGTGAGGTTTCAGAGTACAAGAGTGTCTGCTGGCAATGCTTCCAATAGCAAGCAGAAAAAGTCCTTCAGTCCTGAGGAGCTGCTTGAAGGAACATATCACAGCATAACACAATATGTATCACTCTTAATAAACACATGTGGAAGACAGTTATTATTCTACCCAACACCCATTTTCTTTTTCTTTTTTTTTGCTAATGGAAGCTGAATTTAGTTGAAATTACTCTAGCAGATATTTACATTACAGAAGACATCTGTGTCCCCAGAACCCAGACACAGAGAATATATAAGGTTAATACAGATAGCCCTTTTCCACTGGGATTCTAGGAAAGAATTACATCCTAATGCCCTAAGACATATATTTTACATAATAAGCTAACTTTCTCCTGTGTATCTGAATTGGTGCTCACTCTGTACTGTCCTTGGGAAAAGTGAGAACATAGCGTTTCAAGTCATTTTCTCTAGGGCTTCATTGTGTCCTATAGCATATTGGGAAAAAGCTGAATAAATCCATGTGGTGTCATTGGTCTGTTTGTAGAAAGAATTCTGAAATAATTCTGGCCCATGTAAGATGAGAGAAGATTCTTAAGGATTGAAAAACTTGGATGGTTTTTCTTGAACTTAAAGGTTGGTCAATAGAAGGACATTTTCATAAAACTAGTATTTCTAAAAACTCGTATATGAAGATAAATTTCCTAAATAATATGTGACCATCTAGCAACAATGTATGATGCTGAAAAATGCTGAGAATGACAGAGTGAAAATAATAGAGAAAACACATCTATGGGGAATTCACTTGATTTTGGAATGAACCAGTCCTGGATCCTCCCTATTAACACCTGTCAACATATGTGAAGTAAAAAATATCTCTATTATTTGAACACATTTAGGATTTGTCCCCCTATATTTACAGTTAAAAGTATCAATTGTCACAAGTATGTAGTAACTATTTATGACTAACCCCAAACCTGTCCATTTTCAATTAATGCACTATGTCCTAAATGCACCTGATGCCAAAATATATCTGGTAGTGTTTTATGGAACAAAATGTGTTTTATAAAAGCAAAAAAAAATATGTTGTTTGTTCTAAGATTTCTATTGCCATGGATTTACAGAAGCTAGATGAGGTTGTTAAGGCCCTTGAAAGCATTCCTCCTCAATGCATGTGTTGGGGCACATTATTTAGCCAACAAAAATTTCCCCCATTACCCCTAAGTATCTAGCTATCCTTTGCTACTTGGCCTCCATAACCCTGACCCACCCCCCCCCCCACCTCTTTCTAAGCAGTGTATATCTTATGTGCTGTTCTTCTCAAGGGTAGAATAAAAATCAGAGATTTAAAATGAACAAGTGAAAGAGAAATGGGTCACTGCTGCCTTTATTTCAGATTTAACTAAGTGTTCAATTGAGAATTGTGTTCAATAGATTTGCGTCTTACATATTACTATCATTTTGAATATAAATTAAGGAAAACTAGTTTTAGACTGGAAATAAAATGTGCTAACATTTCGTGAATATTGAAGTATTACCATTTTGTCCAAGACCTTGAGTGGCTTTGAGGCTTGGGATCCTAATTTGCCAAATGAAAACTAGGGAATTCATGGAGTCTAGGGAGAAGGAAATGGCAACCCACTCCAGTAGTCTTGCCTGGAGAATCCCGGGGATGGGGGAGCCTAGTGGGCTGCCGTCTATGGGGTCGCACAGAGTCAGACACGACTGAAGCGACTTAGCAGCAGCAGCAGCAGCAGCAGCAGCAGTGCCTTTCCAAATCTAGATTCTGTCAATTCTCTTTTTGTTGAATGAAAATACTATTGACATAATAGTCTAATTTTTCCTATATATTAACCTGTTTATAATACATACTAGATTTTTAGTTTTCTGAAGAGAAAAAAATAGGTTAACAGGCTGATCTATGAACCTCACACACACTATTAGCAGGAAGAGCTAATTCTTTAAGAGACCACATAGCCTGTGCTGGTGATAAAACTTTTGTGGGAATATCTTTCCCTGTATTATGGTCAATGACTATTCTTTTTGTTCTGCTTATGTATGTGTATCAGTGGTGCTCAGGCAGGCTTGCAGCTTTCAGCTTTTCAGACTTCACTGGAAGGAGGAGGAGGAGTGTAACTTCTGCAACAAGAGATGGGCGCACATAGGTCAACTGCCCTTTGTTTGCTGCTGGAGGCACCACTAACCGTGAGATACCAGCACTGACTGTTCTAGCTGATTTTGCTGTCTTGTCTCTACGTGAGTAAAAGTACTCTTTGTCTACTCAGTGGTTGACTGTGTTGTGTTTTCCTTGGCAACTCTATTACCTATTTCAGGTGACAGATGTGCTTGAATTTCTAATCCTGGTGATTTTTACTCTCCTTCATGAAGTTGAAGTCCTCCCCTAGCACTGGCGACCAATCCATGTTGTTTTGCTCAATAACAGTAATACTTATACACAGCATAAAGAAAATAAGTAAATATAAATATAATAGTATGATAGAAGGAAAACAGTGTGCAATATTGCAATACTGTTTTGAGCATAGCTCAGCAGTGAACCAAATTAGCCCAATAAAAAAGGCTAGTATAAACTTGCTGATATATTATCTTAAACTCAAGCCTCAGAACAATCAATTACTCCTAATAACTGTGTATTAAATAAGAACAAAACTACTCAAAGTTATGCAAGGATGTTCAGCACCCCCCAAAAAAATTGCAAGATATATAAAGAAGCAGGTAAATATGACCATAACCAAGAACAATTCAGTTAATAGAAACAGGTAGAAAAATACATAAGCATGATGAAAAAAAAAATGTAGGTGTAAATAAAATCTCACAAATAAAATAAAATAAAAATTTTTAGAGATTAAAAAATACAGCATCTAAGATGAAAAACATACTGTATAAAACAAGCAGCAAGCCAGACACTGTAAAAGAAAAAGTTATTGTACATGATAATATAGAAATAGAAACCATTCAAATAAAACAGAAAGAGAGGGGGAAAAAAGAATATAGAATAATGCAAAGAACAGCAGTGAACTGCAGGGCAAATTCCATGGTCTAAGATACATATCATGATGGTGTAATCACACACCTAGAGCCAGACATCCTGGAATGTGAAGTCAAGTAGGCCTTAGAAAGCATCACTACAAACAAAGCTAGTGGAGGTGATGGAATTCCAATTGAGCTATTTCAAATTCTGAAAGATGATGCTGTGAAAGTGCTGCACTCAATATGTCAGCAAATTTGGAAAACTCAGCAGTGGCCACAGGACTGGAAAATGTCAGTTTTCATTCCAATCTCAAAGAAAGGCAATGACAAAGAATGCTCAAACTACTGCACAATTGCACTCACCTCACACGCTAGTAAAGTAATGCTCAAAATTCTCCAAGCCAGGTTTCAGCAATACGTGAACCATGAACTTCCTAATGTTCAAGCTGGTTTTAGAAAAGGCAGAGGAACCAAAGATCAAATTGCCAACATCCACTGGATCATGGAAAAAGCAAGAGAGTTCCAGAAAAACATCTATTTCTGCTTTATTGACTATGCCAAAGCCTTTGACTGTGTGCATTACAATCAACTGTGGAAAATTGTGAAAGAGATGGGAATACCAGACCACCTGACCTGCATATTGAGAAACCTATATGCAGATCAGGAAGCAACAGTTAGAACTGGACATGGAACAACAGACTGGTTCCAAATAGGAAAAGGAGTACGTCAAGGCTGTATATTGTCACCCTGCTTATGTAACTTATATACAGAGAACATCATGAGAAACACTGGACTGGAAGAAGCACAAGCTGGATTCAAGATTGCTGGGAGAAATATCAATAACCTCAGATATGCAGATAATACCACCCTTACAGCAGAAAGTGAAGAGGAACTAAAAAGCCCTTTGATGGAAGTGAAAGAGGAGAGTGGAAAAGTTGTCTTAAAGCTCAACATTCAGAAAACGAAGATCATGGCATCTGGTCCCATCACTTCATGGGAAATAGATGGGGAAACAGGGGAAACAGTGGAAACAGTGTCAGACTTTATTTTGGGGGGCTCCAAAATCACTGCAGATGGTGATTGCAACCATGAAATTAAAAGATGCTTGCTCCTTGGAAGGAAAGTTATGACCAACCTAGATAGCATGTTCAAAAGCAGAGATATTATTTTGCCAAGAAAGGTCCATCTAGTCAAGGTTATGGTTTTTCCTGTGGTCATGTATGGATGTGACAGTTGGACTGTGAAGAAAGCTGAGCACTGAAGAATTGATGCTTTTGAAATGTGGTGTTGGAGAAGACTCTTGAGAGTCCCTTGGCCTGCAAGAAGAATCAACCAGTCCATCCTAAAGGAGATCAGTCCTGGGTGTTCATTGGAAAGACTGATGCTGAAGCTGAAACTCCAATACTTTGGCCACCTCATGCGAAGTGTTGACTCATTGGAAAAGACCCTGATGCTGGGAGGGATTGGGGGCAGGAGGAGAAGGGGACGACAGAGGATGAGATGGCTGGATGGCATCACCGACTTGATGGACATGAATTTGAGTAAACTCTGGGAGTTGGTGATGGACAGGCGAGCCTGGTGTGCTGTGATTCATGGGGTCGTGAAGAGCCGGACACGACTGAGCAACTGAACGGAACTGAAGATATATATATAATTGGAGTTCAGAAAGAAGTGTGCAGACAAATAGTGTAAAAGTTATGGTGATGAAGTTGCAAACTTGATGAAAACTCTAATTCCAAATATTCAAAAATCTTAACAAACTCAGTAAAAAGGATATGAAGGAAACCATATCTAAGCCCTAGATAATTGCAATTACTGAAATGCAGTGAAAAAGAGACAATATTAAAAGTAGCTGGAGAAAAAAAGGCAATTAGGCATAGCAGACCAAATTTGACAGTAAACATCTCATCAGAAATGATGCAAACCAAAAAAAAAAAAAAGACAAAGAAAATGTGAAGCAAAATATTTAAGATACTAACAGGTTGCCATGAGGCAATATTGTCAACTAAAAACTATACCCCTAATAAAAGATCTATGAGAAATAATAATAAAATAAATACAGAATTCATCACCAATAGATAATACAAAAAGAAATATTAAAGGAAGTTCTTCTGATAGAAGGAAAATAATGCTAGATAGATTCAATATGAGAGAATGAGACATACCAGAAGTGGAAGCTGGAGGTATAAGTATAAAATAAATCTTAATTTTCCTTAAAAGATGACAGATTTAAGCAAATATAGTAACAAAATAATGTGTAATATATAAGATTTATAAAAGTAATATACAAAACAATTCAATGCAAAGAGTAAAACTGAGAAAATAGAAACATGCTGCTATACTGTTTTATATCGAAATATAATCACTGTATGTGAGTGGAAAATATATAACAATTAAAGATATATACATTGAATCGAATATAAAATAGAACATGAATTAGTAATGAAGTCTACTTAGATTGCAAATAAATATCAGCTTCATTTTATAGACTTCACCATTTGAAAATCAAATTTTCAACAAAAAAGGGAAAGAATCCTTCAGTTCAGTTCAGTCGCTCAGTTGTGTCCAACTCTTTGCAACCTCATGAATCCCAGCACGCCAGACCTCCCTGTCCATCACCAACTCCCAGAGTTCACTCAGACTCATGTCCATCGAGTCAGTGATGCCATCCAGCCATCTCATCCTCTGTCGTCCCCTTCTCCTCCTGCCCCCAATCCCTCCCAGAATCAGAGTCTTTTCCAATGAGTCAACTCTTCGCATGAGGTGGCCAAAGTACTGGACTTTCAGCTTCAGCATCATTCCTTCCAAAGAAATCCCAGGGCTGATCTCCTTTAGAATGGACTGGTTGGATCTCCTTGCAGTCCAAGGGACTCTCAAGAGTCTTCTCCAACACCACAGTTCAAAAGCATTCATTCTTCGGCACTTAGCCTTCTTCGCAGTCCAACTCTCACATCCATACATGACCACAGGAAAAACCATAGCCTTGACTAGATGGACCTTTGTTGGCAAAGTAATGTCTCTGCTTTTGAATATGCTATGTAGGTTGGTCATAACTTTCCTTCCAAGGAGTAAGCGTCTTTTAATTTCATGGCTGCAGTCACCATCTGCAGTGATTTTGGAGCCCCCAAAAAATAAAGTTTGACACTGTTTCCCCATCTATTTCCCATGAAGTAATGGGACCAGATGCCATGATTTTTGTTTTCTGAATGTTGAGCTTTAAGCCAACTTTTCCACTCTCCACTTTCACTTTCATCAAGAGGCTTTTGAGTTCCTCTTCACTTTCTGCCATAAGGCTGGTATCATCTGCATATCTGAGGTTCTTGATATTTCTTCCGGCAATCTTGATTCCAGCTTGTGCTTCTTCCAACCCAGCATTTCTCATGATGTACTCTGCATATAAGTTAAATAAGCAGGATGACAATATACAGCACTGACATACTCCTTTTCCTATTTGGAACCAGTCTATTGTTCCATGTCCAGTTCTAACTGTTGCTTCCTGACCTGCATACAGATTTCTCAAGGCAGGTCAGGTGGTCTGGTATTCCCATCTCTTTCAGAATTGTCCACAGTTGATTGTGATGCACACAGTCAAAGGATTTGGCATAGTCAATAAAGCAGAAATAGATGTTTTTCTGAAACTCTCTTGCTTTTTCCATGATCCAGCGGATGTTTGCAATTTGATCTCTGGTTCCTCTGCCTTTTCTAAAACCAGCTTGAACATTAGGAGGTTCATGGCTCACATATTGCTGAAGCCTGGCTTGGAGAATTTTGAGCATTACTTTACTAGCATATGAGATGAGTGCAATTGTGCGGTAGTTTGAGCATTCTTTGGAATTGCCTTCTTTGGGATTGGAATGAAAACTGACCTTTTCCAGTCCTTAAACTTTGGCAAATCTATAATAGGCTTATGCAATCCACACATTTTCTTCAATTTCATTTTTTGTTATACTTACTTTTAGAGCAGTTTTAAGTTCATATATAATTGAGTAGAAATTTCATAGGTTCATCTTTATCCCCACACACGCATGCCCTCCCTATATCAGAATATCCCCCCAGAGTAGTAAATTTGTTATAGTTGAGTCCCTACAAGGACACAGCAATATCCATAGTGCACCCAGAATCCATAGTGCACACTGGGATTTTTGTGTTGTACATTCTATGAATTTGAAGTTAGTGACTTGCATCCAACATTATACTAACACATAGATCTCTCACTGCCCTAAAAATTATCTGTGATCTGCCTATTCATCTCCACACCCCAACTCCATTTTGGGAAGATCATATAGTTGGAAGTTTATACTATTTACCCTTTTCAGCTTGACATCTTTCACTTAGAAATATGCATTTAAATTTCCTCAATATATTTTAATGAAAAAATAGCTTATTTCATTTTAGCACTGAATATTATTCTATTGTCTGGATGTACCACAGTTTACTTGTTTTTCACCTACTGAAGGACATATTGGTTACTCCCAAGTTTGGGCATTTATGAATACAGCTATTATAAACATCCATATGCAGGTTTTTCTGTGGACATACGTTTTTAACTTCTTTGCATAAATACCAAGGAATGTGATTGCTAATATGCTCAGAGTATGATTAGTTTTATAAAAAAAAAAAAAAGACTGCCACAGTCTTCCAAAGCAGCTGTACCAATTTGCACTGCCATCAACAATGAGTGAGAGCACCTGGTGCTCCACACCCTTTCTATCATTTGAAGCCAGTGTTATGAATTTCAGCCATGCCAAGGTGTAGTGATACCCTACTGTTGTTTTAATTCGCATTTCCCAAATGACATATAATGGGGAACATGTTTTCATATGCTTATTTGCCACCTGCATATTTTCTTTGATGAGATGTCTTTATCATTGCATAATAGCTTTCTTTATCCCTTATAACTTTCCTTGCTCTGAAGTCTGCTCTGTCAGAAAATAATTTCAGTAACTGCTCCTATTAATATTTCCTTTGATTAATGTTAGCATATATCTCTCCACTTATTATATTTTAATTTATATTTGCCTTTAGAAACACACATATTGGGTTTCTTATAAATGATATATAGTTGATAATTTTTATCCACTCTGAAACTGTGTTTTTAAATTAGTACATTTAGAACTGTATCAGTTTAATATCTGCAATATATTTTATTGTATTTTATGTGTTGCCCTTTTTCTTTGTTCCTAGCTTTTATGTACATTTTTACCCTGTAGTAGTTTTATTTGAGCATTTTATATGATTCCATTTTCTCTTCTTTCTTAGCATATCAGTTGCACTTCTGTTTTCACTTTTTCTAGTGATTGCTCTAGAGTTTGCAGTATATATTTGCAGCCAGTCCAAGTGCGCTTTCAAATAACACAATCCAAGTCCACTTTTAAATAACATAAATATCTTCTCAGATTCAGTTCAGACACTCAGTCATGTCTGACTCTTTTTGACCACATGGACTGCAGCACACCAGGCTTCCCTGTCCATCACCAACTTCTGGAGCCTACTCAAACTCATGCCCATCGCATTGGTGATGCCATCCAACCATCTCATCCTCTGTTGTCCCCTTCTCCTCCTGCCTTCATCTTTCCCAGCATCTGGGTCTTTTCTAATGAGTCAGTTCTTCACATCAGGTGGCCAAAGTATTGGATTTTCAGTTTCAGCATCAGTTCTTCCAATGAATATTCAGGACTGATTTCCTTTCAGTTCAGTTCAGTTCAGTAGCTCAGTCATGTCCGACTCTTTGCGACCCCATGAATCGCAGCACACCAGGCCTCCCTGTCCATCACCAACTCCCATAGTTCACTCAGACTCACGTCCATCAAGTCATGATGCCATCCAGCCATCTCATCCTCTGTTGTCCCCTTCTCCTCCTGCCCCCAATCCCTCCCAGCATCAGAGTCTTTTCCAATGAGTCAACTCTTCGCATGAGGTGGCCAAAGTACTGGAGTTTCAGCTTTAGCATCATTCCTTCCAAAGAAATCCCAGGGCTGATCTGCTTCAGAATGGACTGGTTGGATCTCCTTGCAGTCCAAGGGACTCTCAAGAGTCTTCTCCAACACCACAGTTCAAAAGCATCAGTTCTTTGGCGTTCAGCTTTCTTCACAGTCCAACTCTCACATCCATATATGACCACTGGAAAAACCATAGCCTTGTGATTTCCTTTAGGATGGACTGATTGGATCTCCTTGCTGTCCAAGGGAGTCTCAAGAGTCTTCTTCAACACCACAGTTCAGAAGCATCAATTCTTTGGTGCTCAGCTTTCTTTATAGTCCAGCTATCACATCCATATACAACTACTGGAAAAACCATAGCTTTGATTAGACGGACCTTTGTTGGTAAATAAATGTCGCTTTTTCTCAGGTAGTGCAAGTAATTATGATAGTAAAATAGTCCTAATTCTTCTGTCCTTTGTGTCTCTGTCATTCACTTCACTTATACATCAACTGAACGCATAGTTGCTGTTATTGTTTGGAATAAACTATTATCTTTAGTTTAATTAAAAATAAAAGAAAAATAATTTTTTTTCTACCTTGACTAATTTCTTCTTTGGTGCTCTTCCATTCTTTATGTAGATTCAGTCTCCCCTTATGCCGTTTTCCTTCTTATTAAAAAAACACTTAACACTTCTTGCAAGTTGGATCTACGGGCAACAAATTCCTCCAACTTTGGTTGGTCTATAAGTTTTTATTTCTCTCTCAGTTTTGAAGGATAATTTTGCAGATTTGGTTTTTTCCTCACCACTTTAGATATGTCACTCCAATCTTCTTGTTTGTGTGGTTTCTGAGGATAAATCAGATATAATTCTTATATATATATTTTTTTCCTCTATAGACAATGTATATTTTCTTTGGATTTCTGCCAGGACTCTCTTTAATTTTTATGTAGTTTGAAAATGATATGTCTAGGCATAGAGTTTTTGGCTTTTATGTGACTAGATGTTCTCTGAGCTCCTGAGTCTGTAGGTTTTGTCTAACAATATGGAGAAATTCTCTTACCACTAGAAAAAATGATAATTATGTGATATAACAGAAAGTGAAAGTGAAATCGCTCAGTCATATCCAACTCTTTGCAACCCCATGGACTATAGTCTACCAGGCTACTCAGTCCATGGAATTTTCCAGGCAAGAGTACTAGAGTGGGTTGCCATTCCTTCTCCAGGGGATCTTCCCAACCCAGGGATCGAACCTAGGTCTCCTGCACTGCAGGCAGATGCTTTACTGTCTGAGCCACCAGGGAAGCTAATGCTACAATAGTGACCACATTGCAGTAGAAATGTATTGAATCAATATGCTGTGCCTTTAAAACTTATATGATGTTATATGTCAATCAGACCTCAAAAATGTGAAAAATATAGGGAAATTCTCAGTCACTATTGTTTCAAATATTTCTTCTGTTCTTTCGTCTTTTTCTGCCATTAAGCATATGCTTCACCTTAGTGAAGCCCACATGTGGTTGGCCACAATGTAGTTGGCCCACATTTCTTGGATATTCTGTTGTGTTTGTTTGTTTGTTTTTCTTTCAGTCTTTGCTTTTCAGTGTTAAGGGTACCTCTTTGCTTTTTAGTGTTAGGGGTACCTACTGAAATATCCTCAATCTCAGAGATTCTTCCCTTAAGCATGTCCAGTCTACTAATAAGTCCATCAAAGGCAATCTGCATTTCTATTAGTGTATTGATCTCTAGCATTTTTTTCTGGTTTTTTCTTATAATTCCTATCTGCTCTTATACAGTGTTTACTTGCATTGGATCCCTTAGTATACTAATGTTACGGAACTTAAGTTTGTATGCTCGATGCACAGGCCAAATAAACTAAAATGTCAGAGTTTAGAGTAGAGAGAAAGTTTTACTGCAAGGGCCAAGCAAGAAATATGGGAGACTCCTACTCTAAAGATCCAAACTCCATGATAGGATTCAGAAAAGAGTGTTTAAAGGCAATACTAGGGGAGAAGAAGGGGCTGCAGTGTGTGCAACTTTCTTCTGATTTGTTGGTGCTGAGGTAATAAGATGGTGTTTCAAACATCTCAATCATCAGCCTTCTGTTTCTAACCAGTCTGGAGTCTACATGCTGCTTCTAAGTCTGAAATTACTGACCTCCACCTGGGTGGTGGCCTTAGTTCCTGTAGAAGAACTCAAAAGATATGTATCGGATTGTTATGTATATCCCTTGAAGGTATATCCCTTGAAGAGGAACTAGGGCTCTGCTTTTTTGCTGCATTATTGTTCCTTGACTGCTTTTTCTTTGTCTCTGCATGCTCTCACTTCCCTAATTAGATACTGTTTGAGTCTTCTCTTTGGAACTCAGAGAAGGTCTAGGAGACTGAAGTCCTTTTCCTTCAGACAAGAAAAAAGGAACACGAAGGAGTTTTTATACCCTGGACAGTCCTGCAGGGTCCTACTCTGTTTCGTTAATTGTAGTCCTTTTAAATTTCTGATTTGATTGTTCTAGCATCCCTGCCATATCCGACCTTGTTTATGCTTACTCGTTATACTCAAAATGTGATTTTGTCTTTTATTATGTCTTATAATTTTTTCCTTAATGGACAGACATCATGTACTAGGTAAAAGAAACTGTATAGATAGGTTTTTTATAATGTGATGGTGAAACGGGAATCCAAGTTCTTGTTTGGGCAGCTGAAGAATGAACTCAAACATGCAAACTCTCATGGTAGCAAGCAAACAGGATTTATTTCAGAGAGAAAGGAAATACAAGCTCTCAGCATAGACACTGAGAGGGGGTGAAATACCCCAAAAGACTGGACTTACAGCAGTTTATTTTCTTACTAGTATTGATTTGTACACTTCTGATTAGTTCTTACTTTTAACATATGTCATTTCTAAGCCATCAGCTTAAAGGTCACAATGCTTTACTTGACATCTTTATGGCTTCTTTTGATCCTCAGATTCTTAGTTTTCTTAGTCATTAAGTTGCCATCCCTTGACCTTTTCTCATGACCACTGGCCATTTTACAATGGACCAGACATATGAGCTAAAGATTAATGATCACCAATTTTTTTTCCCCTCAGGCATATGGAACAGAAGTTAATTATTACCCTTTCTTGAACCTGAGTGCTGGTACACTCAGTACACAGCCTCTGAGAGCCAAGAATTTGGGACAAAGGGTATAGTTTTAGGTAAATGGAATAGGATATTTATTGAAACAGGTTGAGGTCTCAGAGTTCCTACGTTTACTGACTAACAATTTCAACCTCAATGATAAGGCACTGGGAGAGAGGAAGCATTCTATAGTCCTTTGATTCATTAAATTTTAGTCTTTTGAGTGTGTGCCTCTGTGAACTTCACTAGTACTTCTCAATATCCTTTTTTTTTTTTTAGTAGGAAAAGATGGCTAGAGTGGGCTGGGGTTTGGTATTTCTGTTCCCTGTCATGGAAGGATAGAAACAACTGAAGTTGGGCATTCCGCTTCTTACTAGGGTTCTGATAGAACTCTAGCAGTATAACTTCTGCTTAAATAGTTGCTCCTGTGAGCAGACCATGATAAGAACAGATGCTCTGAGTAGTTTTCTTTTTTAAAAATATTTATTTATTCATTTGGCTGCACCAGGTCTTAGTTGTGGAACATGGAATCTTTGATCTTAATTGTAATATGTGGGATCTTTAGTTGCAGCATGTGGGATCTAATTCCCTGACCAAAGATAGAACCCAGATCCCTGCATTGGGAGTGTGGAGTCTTAACCATTGCCCTGGAGTATTTTTGGGCTTCTCTGGTGGCTCAATTGGTAAAGAATCTGCCTGCAATGCAGGAGACCTGGGTTCAATCCCTGAGTTGGGAAGATCCGCTAGAGGAGGGCATGGCAACCCACTCCAGTATTCTTGCCTGGAAAATCCCATGGACAGAGGAGCCTGGCAGCCTACAGTCCATAGAGTCACAAAGAGTCAGACACGACTGAGTGACTAAGCACAGCAGAGTATTTTATAAATAATTCTTTTTCTCTTCGCCTTCTGGAAGCATGAGGGAATTTTTCTCACATTTTTACTATAAGGGTCTGGTAGACCTCCTGGAGGTAGAAGTCACAAAACCATAGGGATTTTCATATATCAGATTCCCCTGGAGTTCTTAACTCTCAACTTTATCTGCACTGATATCACCAGCAGCTCCATGATTCTTTTTTGGGTTTGCCTACCTGATATTGATTTCAACATAGGTTTCAGTTCATGGTAAGTTGTGATTATCTGTATTCACCTGTTGTTTCTCCATTTGGGGGATGTGCTTAGTTGCTCTGTCGTGTCCAACTCTTTGCAACGCCATGGAATTTGGGACATAGTGGTTTGCTTTGTGACCTCACTTCTCTTAGGGATCTAAGATGAGTTGAGTTTTCAGTTTGTTCAGGATTTTACTTACTAGGATAGAGCTGTGGCTTTCAAGCTTATTATATACTAGATCAGAAACTGCAACCACATTTGTTAAATAAATAAATATACACGGTAAACCCTCATCTTATTCTAGAAAGGCCTCTGATTGAAAGCTAAAAGTTCCTACCTCTTAACCTCTAGTCTTCTCAATAATAGAGTAAGTATTTTTAATTAATTGGTATTGTGTAAATCAACCTAATCATTGTGTTTAAAAATTAAGTTCCTAGCTTATAAATAGGGACTTACCTGGTGGTTCAGTGATAAAAGAGTTCATCTACCAATGCAGATAGGTACCTTTCTGGTATCTATTGTATTTTATTTATCATCACCCCTCATCCTAACATACATTTATTTAACATGATGGATATAAGAAATTTTGAGAAACATATGAATGCTAGTATATGTAAGGTTTAAACTCAATACTTGGTACCTAAATGACAGGTGAGTTAAATATTGAATTAAACACTATGAACTACATTTTAATATGAAGTAGATTGAAAGGAATGTTCACAAATAAGGCATAGGGAAAGAATATTCATTTCTTAAGAGATTATAGAATAGGGAAGAGTACATTAAGTGGAAACTGGATCTGATATAAAACCCAGAGACGTCTACCCAGAATTTTCAAAGCATTGTAGAAAATGGGGAAACATGTCTTAATTTGTAATTGAATAGAATTTATTGTAAATACCCTGCTAGTTCAGTTCAGTTCAGTTCAGTCACTCAGTCGTGTCCGAGTCTTTGTGACCCCATGGATCGCAGCACGCCAGGTCTCCCTGTCCATCACCATCTCCTGGAGTTCACCCAAACTCACGTCCATCGAGTCAGTGATGCCATCCAGCCATCTCATCCTCTGTCGTCCCCTATTCCTCCTTCCCCCAATCCCTCCCAGAATCAGAGTCTTTTCCAATGAGTCAACTCTTCGCATGAGGTGGCCAAAGTACTGGAGTTTCAGCTTTAGCATCATTCCTTCCAAAGAACACTCAGGACTGATCTCCTTCAGAATGGACTGGTTGGATCTCCTTGCAGTCCAAGGGACTCAAGAGTCTGCTACAACACCACAGTTCAAAAGCATCAATTCTTTGGTGATCAGCTTTCTTCACAGTCCAACTCTCACATCCATACATGACCACAGGAAAAACCATAGCCTTGACTAGGTGGACCTTTGTTGGCAAAGTAATGTCTCTGCTTTTCAATATGCTATCTAGGTTGGTCATAACTTTTCTTCCAAGGAGTAAGCGTCTTTTAATTTCATGGCTGCAATCACCATCTGCAGTGATTTTGGAGCCCCAAATATTAAAGTCTGACACTGTTTTCTGAGTGACAAACATTTGTAGGTTCTGACAAATTAAATGACAAGTGAAATAGTAAACAGGTCTCCAAGTGACAAACAACAGACAGCAGTTATCTCAACTTTGACTATGTATACAGTCAAATTACTAAGTTTAACTAAAAAATGTGGCGATGACTACTCTGTTGCTCTTATGAGACATCTATGATGAAGCAACATGCCTAATCACATTTCAGTCTTTTTTGTATATACTAGAATGCAAATGTTTCTGGATAAATGTATATCCACAGAATTCTTTAGAAGTCCATATATTCAAATATGAAACCAATGTTGAGGCTTTTATCTCATGATCCAAGACACTCTCAGCATGGTTATGTTTCTGTTTTGTCTTTTCTGTTTTTTTGTTGTTCCCCCTCTGGAATTTTGTTAAGATGAAGCCTGATATTGTTTCCTGGCTGGGGTCTGATCTCTTTCTAAAGAGATATTGAGATAAATTTGTTAAAAACAAATTTTGGAGATACATAGTTATAAAGTGCTAGATTTAACCCATGACATTTTTGTTTATTGATTTTCTTATTTTGTGACCCTCCTGGAACAGTGATGTGTGAGGGAATTATACATTGTATGTTAAGGCAAAAAATAATAGAAATGAGTTATTTTAGCTACTTTTTATATAGTAGTTATTGATATTTATTTATTTTGTTGGTAGCAGAAGTTGAAATTGTGGGAATTTTGAGTAAGAAGGTTTTGGTGATATTTGTGGCAGGTGGTAATTTGGTGGCAAAAATTATCAAGTAGATCTTAGATTGAGGTTCAAGGGGAATAAAACATAGTACAACTGCAAAATCAAAACTATTTTATAATAATTTTTAGGTAATAATATTAAGGCATTCATTTCCTTTTTAAGTGTGTTAATTTTTGCACAGCTGGTATAAAAACTGTCAAATTAGACTGGCAACTACTTAGCACAAATCAAAACACTTCCACCTTAGTTTAACAGTAATCATCATATCCTGTCACCACTCACAGGAAACAAATAAGTTTCTCTAAGAATGTTTTGAGGAAGACGTGAAATAATTAACTTTCTCATATCTTGAACTTTAAGTTAATATATTTTTTGATACTCTCTGTGACACATTGGAAATACAGAAAAAGCTCTTCTGTTACATACTTAAGTAAAATGATTGTATTGATGAAAAAATATTTGTGTGATTGTTTGATTTGCCAGCTGAACTAGCTTATTTCATGAAATGTCACTTCCACTTATAAGAAAAACTGACCAACTAGCTATGGTATTGGGCATTTGGCAGGCATTTTCTCAGAAATGCTTGAAGGTAACTTATCACTACAAGGGGGAAATTCTCTGGTATTTGGTGTAGGTGGCAAAATTTAAACTTGCAACAAGATAAAAATTTTAGAAAGCACATTCAGGGCAAAGAGCTAAATAGCTTTACAATATTTAAAAAATTTCTCAAGATGAGTGATCATACAAATTGTTTTGATATTGCATCATACAAAGTGTCAATATTTGGAAGATTTTAATACCAGTAATTCACTGTTTTCCAAATGACCAATTCATGATGTTATAAAATCAAGCATGCATAATATATCTATTGAAAAATCCAAGCTAGAACAATGGATTTTAATATAACTGAGTATGAAATGTTTATGGATATGATTTCAGGCTCCAACTTGCAACTGTTCTTGAATAAATTACCTTATTACCTTTTTTTTTTTTTTTGAGTTTTGATGTATTATTAAAGTAGAGTAATTGCAATCATTTAAAATTAAGAATAAAATAATTCCTCCTTTTTCAAACTACATTGTATACGTGAAACCATATTTTCATATGCTTCAATAAAAACAAAGTATAAGATTATATTAAAAGCAGATACTGATGTGAGAGTTCGTCTGAATTTTTTTAAACAAGAAATGAAAAAGATTTTCAAAAACTTAAGTGTGATTTTTACAATTAATGAACTTTTTTAGAAAATGTTTTTTCATATAAATTCTAATATTGTTAACATGTGGATTTTATTTATGTTGATGTTATATTAACATGAGTATTTCAATTTTCTAAGTTTTCATTTTCTAAATAATGATAGATACAACCCATAATAAAAAGTTATCTGAATTATTCCCAGATAAATGTTCTTACCCAAAGAAAGTAAGTGTATCCTAAGACCACAAATACCAATAATATGGATGAAAACAGATTTTGCTAGACCTATAAATAAGGAGGAAGTCTCTAGTAGCATTCCAACTGGAGGAGAAAAAAAAAAGAAATAAAGAGCCTATTTAGATCTACTGTTTATTCTTGTGCTAAGGGCACAACTGATTCTCAGGGAGATGTTCTTTGGGATGAATGCTGAAATCTCAACCTCTGTACTGGGTGCCAAATTGAATGTCAGAGTTTTGAGTAAAGAAGGAAAGAATAGCTTTATTTATTTGTCTTGCAAAGGGGAACACTGAGGGTCCCTGCCCTTGAAAACTATGTGTCCTGACCTGGGGGGATTTGATGAGGAGTTTTACAACAAACAAGGAGTCGACTTCCCCAGTGTCTCAGAAGGTAAAGCGTCTGCCTACAATATGGGATACTCGGATTCAATCCCTGGTTTGGTAAGATCTCCTGGAGAAGGAAATGGCAACCCACTCCAGTATTCTTGTCTGGAAAATCCCATGGATAGAGGAACCTGGTAGCCTACAGTCTATGGGGTCCCAAAGAGTTGGACAAGAATGAGCAACTTCTCTTTAACTCCTACAACAATGGTTCAAAGGTGGGGTTGCTGACAAGATTAGGGTGTGTTCAGGGTTTCATCACTGATGAACTTCTCTAGTCCCTTGATCTCACCTCAGGTGGTTTCTTGGCTGCTTCTCTCTTGATTTTGTGAAAGTCACTCAGTCCTGTCTGACTGTTTGTAACCCCATGGACTGTATAGTCAATGGAATTATCCAGGCCAGAATACTGGAGTGGGTAGCCTTTTCCTTCTCCAGGGGATCTTCTCAACCCAGAGATGTAACCCAGGACTCCCGCATTGCAGGCAGATTCTTTACAAGCTGAGCCACAAGGGAAGCCCTCCGTCTTGATTAACAACTATTTGAATCCGCCCTTCGGAACTCAGGGAAGGTCATAGAGGCTGGAGTCTTGCCTGCAAGAAACAGGACTCAAAAAAATTAAGCTTCCATTCCCAGGAGTCCACATCCCCTGACTCCCAGCCCCTCATTTCAGGATCACTTTATCACTATATACAAAATAAGAATTGGGTGTTGAAGTCACTAATAATATACAAACAAATGTCTTTTGAAAGAGAAAGCAACCACGTTATGTGATTAAGGTGGTAGCAGTGGTAAGGAAAAAGATTGCTTACTGAAAGTTCAGAGTGTTGAATTCTCATAATTTTTCCCATAAAATATAAGCACTACTGTGAAAAATACACAGATTTTTTGCAAAAGATAAAAATAATATAAAAATGTTAGATTTCCCTTTTGTAACTAGAACATTAACATTGATTATTTAATAAACCCTAGGAAAGGGACATATTGTATTTTTATTTTTTGTATAGTAGGACATTTGACATCTTAAAACTCTTTCTGGCTAGGGAGAGTTTCCCTTCCAGAGGATAGCCAGATCTTAGAGACTGCAAGAATAGTGTAGTGTAGCAGAATCATGCCTTATTATGAACACTAACCAATCCAGAGCCATATCTCCTCTACTGGACTGCACATCCACCTCAGCCAGAAATATTCTTCTGTCTCAATCACCAAGGGCCTGGCACCACCAATGAAAAATTACCCCTATCATCTCAGTTCAGTTCAGTTGCTCAGATGTGTCCGACTCTTTGCAACCCCATGAATTGCAGCACTCTAGGCCTCCCTGCCCATCACCAACTCCTGGAGTTCACCCAAACTCACACCCATCGAGTCAATGATGCCATCCAGCTATCTCATCCTCTGTCGTCCGCTTCTCCTCCTGCCCGCAATCCCTCCCAGCATCAGAGTCTTTTCCAATGAGTCAACACTTCGCATGAGGTGGCCAAAGTATTGGAGTTTCAGCTTTAGCATCAGTCCTTCCAAAGAACACCCAGGACTTATCTCCTTTAAAATGGACTGGTTGGATCTGCTTGCAGTCCAAAGGACTCTCAAGTCTTCTCCAACACCACAGTTCAAAAACTTTCATTCTGTGGCCTTCAGCTTTCTTCACAGTCCAACTTTCACATCCATACATGACCACTGGAAAAAACATAGCCTTGACCAGAAGGACCTTGTTGGCAAAGTAATGTCTCTCCTTTTGAATATCCTATCTAGGTTGGTCATAACTTTCATTCCAAGGAGTAAGCATCTTTTAATTTCATTGCTGCAATCACCATCTGCAGTTATTTTGGAGCCCAAAAAAATAAAGTCTTACACTGTCTCCACTGTTTCCCCATCTTTTTTCCATGAAGTGATGGGACCAGATGCCATGATCTTCGTTTTCTGAGTGTTGAGCTTTAAGCCAACTTTTTCTCCTTTTTTTGACTTTCATCAAGAGGCTTTTTAGTTCCTCTTCACTTTCTACCATAAGGCTGGTATCATCTGCATATCTGAGGTTATTGATATTTCTCCTGGCAATCTTGTATCCAGCTTGTGCTTCCTCCAGCCCAGAGTTTCTCATGATGTACTCTGCATATAAGTTAAATAAGCAGGGTGACAGTATACAGCCTTGATGAACTCCTTTTCCTATTTGGAACCAGTCTGTTGTTCCATGTCCAGTTCTAACTGTTGTTTCCTGACCTGCATATAGGTTTCTGAAGAGGCAGGTCAGGTGGTCTAGTATTCCCATCTCTTTCAGAATTTTCCACAGTTTATTGTGATCCACACAGTCAAAGGCTTTGGCATAGTCAAGAAAGCAGAAATAGATGTTTTTCTGGAACTCTCTTGCTTCTTCCATGATCCAGCGGATATTGGCAATTTGATCTCTGGTTCCTCTGCCTTTCCTAAAAACAGCTTGAATATCAGGAAGTTCGTGGTTCATGTATTGCTGAAGCCTGGCTTGGAGAATTTTGAGCATTACTTTACTAGCGTGTGAGATGAGTGCAATTGTGTGGTAGTTTGAGCATTCTCTGGCATTGCCTTTCTTTGGGAGTGGACCAAAAACTGACCTTTTCCAGTCCCATGGCCACTGCGGAGTTTTCCAAATTTGCTGGCATATTGAGTGCAGCACTTTCACAGCATCATCTTTCAGGATTTGAAGTAGCTCAACTGGAATTCCATCACCTCCACTAGCTTTGTTCATAGTGATGCTTTCTAAGGCCCACTTGACTTCACATTCCAGGATGTCTGGCTCTAGGTCAGTGATCACACCATCGTGATTATCTGGGTTGTGAAGCTCTTTTTTGTACAGTTCTTCTGTGTATTCTTGCCATCTCTTATTAATATCTTCTGCTTCTGTTAGGTCCATACCATTTCTGTCTTTTATCGAGCCCATCTTTGCATGAAATGTTTACTAGACGTCTCTAATTTTCTTGAAGAGATCTCTAGTCTTTCCCATTCTGTTGTTTTCCTCTATTTCTTTGCATTGATCACTGAGGAAGGTTTTCTTTTCTCTCCTTGCTATTCTTTGGAACTCTGCATTCAGATGCTTATGTCTTTCCTTTTCTCCTTTGCTTTTTGAAACTTCTCTTCTTTTCACAGCTATTTGGAAGGCCTCCCCAGACAGCCATTTTGCTTTTTTGCATTTCTTTTCCATGGGGATGGTCTTGATCCCTGTCTCCTGTACAATGTCACAAACCTCCGTCCATAGTTCATCAGGCACTCTATCTATCAGTTCTAGGCCCTTAAATCTATTTCTCACTTCCATTGTATAATCATAAGGGATTTGATTTAGGTCATATCACCTAAATATCACCCAGTCTAGTGGTTTTCCCTGCTTTCTTCAATTTCTGTCTGAATTTGTCAGTAAGGAGTTCATGGCCTGAGCCACAGTCAGCTCCCAGTCTTGTTTTTGCTGACTTTAGAGCTTCTCCATCTTTGGCTGCAAAGAATATAATCAATCTGATTTCGGTGTTGACCATCTGGTGATGTCCATGTATAGAGTCTTCTCTGGTGTTGTTGGAAGAGGGTGTTTTTTATGACCAGTGGAATTTCTTGGCAAAACTCTATTAGTCTTTGCCCTGCTTCATTCTGTATTCCAAGGCCAAATTTGCCTGTTACTCCAGGTGTTTCTTGACTTCCTACTTCTGCATTCCAGTCCCCTATAATGAAAAGGACATCTTTTTTGGGTGTTAGTTCTAAAAGGTCTTGTAGGTCTTCATAGAACCGTTCAACTTCAGCTTCTTTAGCGTTACTGGTTGGGGCATAGACTTGGATTACCAGGATTTTGAATGGTTTGCCTTGGAAAGGAACAGAGATCATTCTGTTGTTTTTGAGATTGCATCCAAGTCCTGCATTTCGGACACTTTTTTGGACCATGATGGCTACTCCATTTCTCTAAGGGATTCCTGCCCGCAGTAGTAGATATAATGGTCATCTGAGTTAAATGCACCTATTCCAATCCATTTCAGTTTGCTGATCCCTAGAATGTCGACATTCACTCTTTCCATCTCCTGTTTGATCACTTCCAGTTTGCCTTGATTAATGTACCTAACATTCCAGGTTCCTATGCAATATTGCTCTTTATAGCATTGAACCTTGCTTCTATCACCAGTCACATCCACAGCTGGGTATTGTTTTTGCTTTGGCTCCATCCCTTCATTCTTTCTGGAGTTATTTCTCCACTGATCTCCAGTAGCATATTGGGCACCTACTGATCTGGGGAGTTCCTCTTTCAGTATCCTATCATTTTGCCTTTTGATACTGTTCATGGGGTTTCAAGGCAAGAATACTGAAGTGGTTTGCCATTCCTTTTTCCAGTGGACCACAATCTGTCAGACCTCTCCACCATGACCCAAAGTATCCAATCCTAAGGTGTTTATCCTTCCCTGCCCTGCCTTTTGTTGGTAGAAACTTTAATAAAGACCATGACAGATGTTCTCCCCTTACCCCTGCCCTTTCTGCTCCTAACTAATGCTGATACTTTTCTATATTGTCCTGTTAAGTGTGCTGTGCCTCCTGTTTCTAAGACTTGTGAATGTAATATACTTTTTTCCATAGCCTCTCATTTATCTCCTCTCATGACCACATCTGACTGACCATTACATAAAAGAATACAGAACAAATAATTTCCAAATTATTATTTTTTTGAGGAATTACTGCTTCTTAGGTCAAATAGACACTGTTTTCCTTATTCCTCCCACCAAGTACAACTGAAATTTTCAGGCACCATACAGAGAGCAAGCTCAGGAAGACTCTGAAAGGTAGAGAAAAGAAGAAAACCCAGTTGAGGGTCTCTGTAAATAAGAAATGGTACAGCGACTAGTTCTCTGAGCTATATTTTTGCTTTGCATATCTCAGAAGCTTGCAACATGGAAACACGAACAAGGAGAAAGAAAATCCTGATATACTGATAAATTAAGTGCAAATTGCCTAACTAATCCAATAAATATGAGAGGTTAGGAAAATGGATTAAAGAACATGACCCACTTGTGTACTTCTTAAAAGGAACTCACTTCAACTATAACACTATAGGCACAATGAAAGTAAAAGATGGAAAAATATTTATATATAGTATGAAAACACTAATGAAAAGAAAGAGTGAGCATTTCAATATCAGAAAAACATAAAAATCAGAGTAAAGAAAATAATCAATTCCAGAGATGGGAAATTATAAATTAATGATGTTAATAAGAGTATCCATCTACTAGTAAGATATAGCAGAGAAGGCAATGGCACTCTACTCCGGTACTCTTCCCCGGAAAATCCCATGGACGGAGGAGCCTGGTAGGCTGCAGTCCATGGGGTCACAAAGAGTCAGACACGACTGAGCAACTTCACTTTCACTTTTCACTTTCATGCACTGGAGAAGGAAATGGCAACCCACTCTAGTGTTCTTGCCTGGAGAATCCCAGGGATGGGGGAGCCTGGTGGGCTGCAATCTATGGGGTCGCACAGAGTCAGACACGACTGAAGAGACTTAGCAGCAGCAGCAGCAACAGTAAGACATAGAAAACCTAAATATGAAACTACTTGGCTACAAAATCTGTGAAATGAAAACAGCTGATAGAACTGAAAAGATAAAAAGAAAATTCCACAAGTATAATTAAACGTCAAGATCCTTCTCTCACATAGAGATAGAAAATTAGACAGAAAAATAAAAAAAAAATATAGAACACAATACTCTCAACAAAGATCTAATCAACATTCATAAAACACATACATGTCCAACAACAGAATACACATTTTTAACAAGGCCCATAAAACATATACCAAAATCGACCATATCATGAATCATAAAACAATCTTCAAAATACTTAATACAATTTTAGTGACATAAAAGTGAAATTGAACCCATACAAATATTGTCCCTGTCTATAATAGAAACAGAATTCAATAATAGAAACATAAAAGGAAAATTTCCAAACATTGGGTAACCAACATGCTTTTAAATAATGCATGATCAGAGAAGAAGTCTCAAGGAAAAATTTATTAAATGCATTACTTTGAATTAAAGTGAATATACAACATATCAAAATTTGTGAGACACAACAAAATCAGTGCTAAGAAGGAAATTTATAGCACTAAATTCATATTATTGAAAAGTGAAAGTCTAAAATTAACCTAAGATTTCATCTCAAGAACCTAGAAAAATAAATAAATAATTTATGATAAAAAAAATCAGAGAACTTTGAATACAAAGAAACTTCCTTAAATTGATAAAGAACAGAAAAAAAGCCTATGGCTAAAATTCTGAAAGATGATAATTTCCTCTTATGATTAGGAATAAGGCAAGAATGTCCACTTTGACCACTCACACAGCACAAGATTGGAAATTCTAGCCAATGCAGTAAGATTAAAAAGGTAAGAAAATGCATACAAATCAGAAAAAATAAAATGTTTTCTATTTGCAGATAATATGATTATTTCATAGAAAATACCAAGGAATATACAAAATAGAAGAAAAAAACTTATAAAAATATTTTAATGATTTTAGCACAATCATTTGATATATGATAAAAATTTAAAAATGAATTCTATTTCTGAATGCTAACAATGAATACATGGTCACCAAAAAGGAAATACAATGAAGTATTATTCAGCCATCAAAAGGAATGAAGAAATGATATTAATACATTCTGCAATATTAATGAACTTTCAGTAGGTGGAAGAAGCCAAACACAAAAGGCCATATGTTCTATATCCCATTTCTGCCAATTATACAAAATAGGCAAATTCATAGAGACAAAACAGAAGTAGATGTTTTTCTGGAATTCTCTTGCTTTTTGTATGATGCAATTTAATCTGTGGTTGCTGTGCCTTTTCTAAATCCAACTTGAGCATCTGGAACTTCTCAACTCATGTACTGTTGAAGCCTGGCTTGGAAAATTTTGAGCATTGCTTTGCTAGCCTGTTTTTTTTGTTTTTTTTTTAATCAGTCGCTCAGTCCTGTCCAACTCTTTGCGACCCCATGAATCGCAGCATGCCAGGCCTCCCTGTCCATCACCAACTCCCGTAGTTCACTCAGACTCATGTCCATTGAGTCAGTGATGCCATCCAGCCATCTCATCCTCTGTCGACCCCTTCTCCTCCTGCTCCCAATCCCTCCCAGCATCAGAGTCGTTTCCAATGAGTCAACTCTTTGCATGAGGTGGCCAAAGTACTGGAGTTTCAGCTTTAGCATCATTCCTTCCAAAGAAATCCCAGGGCTGGTCTCCTTCAGAATGGACTGCTTGAATCTCCTTGAAGTCCAAGGGACTCTCAAGAGTCTTCTCCAACACCACAGTTCAAAACCATCAATTCTTTGGCACTCAGCCTTCTTCACAGTCCAACTCTCACATCCATACATGACCACAGGAAAAACCATAGCCTTGACTAGACGAACCTTTGTTGGCAAAGTAATGTCTCTGCTTTTGAATATGCTATCTGGATTGGATAACTTTCCTTCCAAGGAATAAGCGTCTTTTAATTTCATGGCTGCAGTCACCATCTGTAGTGATTTCGGAGCCGAAAAAAATAAAGTCTGACACTGTTTCCACTGTTTCCCCATCTATTTCCCATGAAGTGATGGGACCAGATGCCATGATCTTCGTTTTCTGAATGTTGAGCTTTAGGCCAACTTTTTCACTCTCCACTTTCACTTTCATCAAGAGGCTTTTTAGTTCCTCTTCACTTTCTGCCATAAGGGTGGTATCATCTGCATATCTGAGGTTATTAATATTTCTCCCGGCAATCTTGATTCCAGCTTGTGTTTCTTCCAGTCCAGCGTTTCTCATGATGTTCTCTGCATAGAAGTTAAATAAACAGGGTGACAATATACAGCCTTGACGAAATCCTTTTCCTATTTGGAACCAGTCTGTTGTTCCATGTC
This sequence comes from Bos grunniens, assembly GCF_055505025.1. Taxonomy (NCBI): domain Eukaryota; kingdom Metazoa; phylum Chordata; class Mammalia; order Artiodactyla; family Bovidae; genus Bos; species Bos grunniens. The sequence continues at coordinate 29,068,916 of NC_141178.1, forward strand.
CAGTTCTAACTGTTGCTTCCTGACCTGCATACAAATTTCTCAAGAGGCAGATCAGGTGTTCTGGTATTCCCATCTCCTTCAGAATTTTCCACAGTTTCTTGTGATCCACACAGTCAAAGGCTTTGGCATAGTCAATAAAGCAGAAATCGATGTTTTTCTGGAACTCTCTTGCTTTTTCCATGATCCAGCAGATGTCGGCAATTTGATCTCTGGTTCCTCTGCCTTTTCTAAAACCAGCTTGAACATCAGGAAGTTCACGGTTCACATATTGCTGAAGCCTGGCTTAGGGAATTTTGAGCATTACTTTACTAACGTGTGAGATGAGTGCAATCGTGCAGTAGTTTGAGCATTCTTTGGCATTGCCTTTCTTTGGGATTGGAATGAAAACTGACCTTTTCCAGTCCTGTGGCCACTGCTGAGTTTTCCGAATTTGCTGGCATATTGAGTGCAGCACTTTCACAGCATTATCTTTCAGGATTTGGAATAACTCAACTGGAATTCCATCAACTGCACTTGCTTTGTTCATAGTGATGCTTTCTAAGGCCCACTTGACTTCACATTCCAGGATGTCTGGCTCTAGGTCAGTGATCACACCATGGTGATTATCTGGATCGTGAAGATCGTTTTTGTACAGTTCTTCTGTGTATTCTTGCCATCTCTTATTAATATCTTCTGCTTCTATTAAGTCCATACCATTTCTGTCCTTTATTGAGCTCATTTTTGCATGAAATATTCCTTTGGTATCTCTGATTTTCTTGAAGAGATCCCTAGTCTTTCCCATTCTGTTGTTTTCCTCTATTTCTTTGCATTGATCGCTGAAAAAGGCTTTCTTATCTCTTCTTGCTATTCTTTGGAACTCTGCATTCAGATGTTTATATCTTTCCTTTTTCCTTTGCTTTTCGCTTCTCTTCTTTTCACAGCTATTTGTAAGGCCTCCCCAGACAGCCATTTTGCTTTTTTGCATTTCTTTTCCATGGGGATGGTCTTGATCCCTGTCTCCTATACAATGTCACAAACCTCCGTCCATAGTTCATCAGGCACTGTATCTATCAGATCTAGGCCCTTAAATCTATTTCTCACTTCCATTGTATAATCATAAGGGATTTGATTTAGGTCATACCTGAATGGTCGAGTGGTTTTCCCTACTTTCTTCAATTTCTGTCTGAATTTGTCAGTAAGGAGTTCATGGTCTGAGCCACAGTCAGCTCCCAGTCTTGTTTTTGCTGACTGTATAGAGCTTCTCCATCTTTGGCTGCAAAGAATATAATCAATCTGATTTCGGTGTTGACCATCTGGTGATGTCCACATACAGAGTCTTCTCTTGTGTTGTTGGAAGAGGGTGTTTTCTATGACCAGTGCATTTTCTTGGCAAAACTCTATTAGTCTTTGCTCTGCTTCATTCTGTATTCCAAGGCCAAATTTGCCTGTTACTCCAGGTGTTTCTTGACTTCCTACTTTTGCATTCCAGTCCCCTATAATGAAAAGGACATCTTTTTTGGGTGTTAGTTCTAAAAGGTCTTGTAGGTCTTCATAGAACTGTTCAACTTCAGCTTCTTCAGCATTACTGGTTGGGGCATAGACTTGGATTACCAGGATTTTTAATGGTTTGCCTTGGAAAGGAACAGAGATCATTCTGTCGTTTTTGAGATTACATCCCAGTACTGCATTTTGGACTCTTTTGTTGACCATGATGGCCACTCCATTTCTTCTAAGGGATTCCTGCCCGCAGTAGTAGATATAATGGTCATCTGAGTTAAATTCACCTATTCCAGTCCATTTCAGTTCACTGATTTCTAGAATGTCGACATTCACTCTTGCCATCTCTTGTTTGACCACTTCCAGTTTGCCTTGATTCATGGACCTGACATTCCAGGTTCCTATGCAATATTGCTCTTTACAGCATCGGACCTTGCTTCTGTCACCAGTTGTATCCACACTGGGTATTGTTTTTGCTTTGGCTCCATCCCTTCATTCTTTCTGGAGTTATTTCTCCACTGATCTCCAGTAGCATATTGGGCACCTGCTGACCTGGGGAGTTTCTCTTTCAGTATCCTATCATTTTGCCTTTTCATACTAGCCTGTTAGATGAGTGCAATTGTGCAGTAGTTTGAACATTCTTTGGCATTGCCCTTCTTTGGGATTGGAATGAAAAGTAATCTTTTCTAGTTCTTATTGGAGCTTCTCTTGTGACGCACAGGTTCTAGTGACATAGGCTTCCAGAAAGATTGAAGGCAGGAGGATGAGAGGATGACAGATGATGAGATGGTTGGATGGCATCACCAACTCAATGGACATGGGTTTGAGTAAGCTGCAGAAGTTGCTGATGGACGTCCATGGGGTTGCAAAGAGTCAGACACAACTGAGCAAATGAACTGAACTGATAGAGACAAAAAGCAGATTAGTGGTTTAGATATACAAGCACTGAGGAGAGATAAGGATGGGCAGTGATTGCTTAGCAGGTATGGGATTTACATTAAGGAAAGCTAAGACTCTGTATGTGAATATGAATTAAAATCCAGGGACAGAGTTTTGGTTGAAATAGAAAAGTATAGCTTTATTGCTTCTGACTGGTGTGTCAACCCCAGAGGATTTGATGAGTAGTGGTTCAAAGGTGGGGTCTCTGACAAGATTAGAAGGTGAGCAGGACTTGCACTCATTTAATCTCAACCCAGGTGGCTGGGTGACCTAATCTTTTATTTTTTAATTTTTTCTATCTTTATTTATTTTTTTTTGGTTGCTCTGAGTCTTTGTTGCTGCATGCAGGCTTTCTCTAGTTGCAGAAAATTGGAGCTGCTCTCTAGTTGCTGTACATAGGCTTCTCATTGAGGTGGCTTCTCTTGTGGTGCAGCACAGGTTCTAGGGACATGGGCTTCAGGAGTTGCAGCACACAGGCTCAGTTATTGCAACACACAGGTTCAGTAGTTGTGGTGCACTGGCTTAGTTGCTCCATGGCACGTGGAACCCTTCCCAGACCAAGGATCCAACCCACGTTCCCTGCACTGGCAGGTGGATTCTCATCCACTGCACCACCAGGGAAGCCCCCCAATCTTGATGAGATTCTCTGGTCCCTTTAATTTTTGGCTGCTCCTCCTTTGATTAGCAACTGTTGGAAACCATCTTTCAGAACTTAAAGAAGATCATAGAGGCTGGAGTCTTACCTATAAGAAATGGAAGACAGAAGGGCATCTGTGTTTACAAACCCACAAGGCCCCTATATGTTTCATTTACCTTTGGGGTAAAAAATGTTCTGGAGCAAATAATGATGTTTGTACGATATTATGACTGCACTATCATTAATGGTAACGTTTATATTCCATCCACTTTACCAAAAATGGATTAAAATTTTAAAATATTAGAAACATTAATTTTGGTGAAAATGTAGACAATCTGGATTACTCAAACATTGTGGGTAGGCATATTAAATGGTGGACCCATTCTGGAAAATAACTTGGCAGTTACTTAAAAAATATCTAAACGTGCAACTACCCTACAACAAAGCAATTGCATTCATGAATACTTATCCCATAGAAATGTAGACTTATGTTCACAAAAACCCTGTAAGCTAATGCTTACAGTAGCTTTATTTGTAATAGTTCCAAACTAGAAACAACAAGTAAACTGTTAAACAAATAGTAGTGCAAACCATACCATAAAATCTGTTCAACATTGCAAAGAAACTAACTGTTTATATACATAATATCCTTGATGAATTTCCAGAGAGTTATACCTGGGTCAGGAAGATCCCCTGGAGAAGGCAATGGCAACCCACTCCACTGTTCTTGCCTGGAGAATCCCAAGGCCAGAGGAGCTTGGCAGAATACAGTCCATGGGGTTGCAAGTTTAGTTCAGTTCAGTCGCTCAGTCATGTCCGACTCTTTGAGACCCCATAAATTGCAGCACGCCAACCTCCCTGTCCATCACAACTCCCGGAGTTCACCCAAACTCATGTGCATTGAGTCAGTGATGTCATCCAGCCATCTCATCCTCTGTTATCCCCTTCTCCTCCTGCCCTCAATCCCTCCCAGGTTCAGGGTCTTCTCCAAAGAGTCAACTCTTCGCATGAGGTGGCCAAAGTACTGGAGTTTCAGCCTCAGCATCAGTCCTTCCAATGAACACCCAGGACTGATCTCCTTTAGGATGGACTGGTTGGACGTCCTTGCAGTTCAAGGGACTCTCAAGAGTCTTATCCAACACCACAGTTCAAAAGCATCAATTCTTTGGCACTCAGCCTTCTTCACAGTCCAATTCTCACATCCATACATGACCACTGGAAAAACCATAGCCTTGACTAGATGGACCTTTGTTGGCAAAGTAATATCTGCTTTTTAATATGCTATCTAGGTTGGTCATAACTTTCTTTCCAAGAGTAAGTGTCTTTTAATTTCATGGCTCCAATCACCATCTGCAGTGATTTTGGAGCCCCCAAAAATAAAGTCTGACACTGTTTCCACTGTTTCCCCATCTATTTACCATGAAGTGATGGGACCAGATGCCATGGGGTTGCAAAGAGTCAAACAAAACTGAGTGACTAACTCTTTCTTTCATACATGATATCTTTGATGAATTTCCAGCGAGTTATGCTAAGTTTTTAAAAAGCCAGTAACAAAAAAACTTACATAATGTATGATTCAATTTACATAACATTCTTAATATGACAAAGCTTTAGATTTGGGCAGGCAAGGGCTTACTGATTATCAGCAATTAAGGAAGGAGTGAGATGGAAAGGAAGGGTGTGGCTATAGGAAGGGAAGATAAAGATCCCATTGGTGATGAAAATTTTGTGTATATTGACTGTATCATGGCAATATTCCAGTTGGTGATGTTTTATTATAGTTTTCCAATATGTTACAAATGGGAGCGGTGGCTGGGAGGAGCTACCCCACGCCCCCATGCCTGAGGCCAGGGGCGGCGGCCAGGAGGACCAACCCCACGTCCAAGGAGCCGTGGCTGCGTGGGCATAGGAGGGCCTAGAGGAGCTATCCCACATTGAAGGTCAGGAAGGGCGGTGGTGAGGAGATACCCCTTATCCAAGTTAAGGAGCAGCAGCTGCACTTCGCTGGAGTAGCCGTGAAGAGATACCCCACGCCCAAGGTAAGAGAAACCCAAGTAAGACGGTAGGTGTTGCAAGAGGGCATCAGAGGGCAGACACACTGAAACCATACTCCAGAAAACTAGTCAATCTAATCACACTAGGACCACAGCCTTGTCTAACTCAATGAAACTAAGCCATGCCCGTGGGGCAACCCAAGATGGGAGGGTCATGGTGGAGAGATCTGACAGAATCTGGTCCACTGGAGAAGGGAATGGCAAACCACTTCAGTATTCTTGCCTTGAGAACCCTATGAACAGTATGAAAAGGCAAAATGATAGGATACTGAAAGAAGAACTCCCCAGGTCAGTAGGTGCCCAATATGCTACTGGAGATCAGTGGAGAAATAACTCGAGAAAGAATGAAGGGATGGAGCCAAAGCAAAAACAATACCCAGCTGTGGATGTGACTGGTGATAGAAGCAAGGTCTGATGCTGTAAAGAACAATATTGCATAGGAACCTGGATGTCAGGTCCATGAATCAAAGCAAATTGGAAGTGGTCAAACAAGAGATGGCAAGAGTGAATGTGGACATTCTAGGAATCAGCAAACTGAAATGGACTGGAATGGGTGAATTTAACTCAGATGACCATTACATCTACTACTGCAGGCAGGAATCCCTTAGAAGAAATGGAGTGGCCATGATGGTCAACAAAAGAGTCCGAAATGCAGTACTTGGATGCAATCTCAAAAACGACAGAATGATCTCTGTTCATTTCCAAGGCAAACCATTAAAAATCCTGGTAATCCAAGTCTATGCCCCAACCAGTAATGCTGAAGAAGCTGAAGTTGAACAGTTCTATGAAGATCTACAAGACCTTTTAGAACTAGCACCCAAAAAAGATGTCCTTTTCATTATAGGGGACTGGAATGCAAAAGTAGGAAGTCAAGAAACACCTGGAGTAACAGCAAATTTGGCCTTTGAATACAGAATGAAGCAGGGCAAAGGGTAATAGAGTTTTGCCAAGAAAATGCACTGATCATAACAAACACCCTCTTCCAATAACACAAGAGAAGACTCTACACATGGACATTACCAGATGGCCAATCTTTGCAGCCAAAGATGGAGAAGCTCTATACAGTCAGAAAAAAAAAAAAAAGACCAGGAGCTGATTGTGGCTCAGACCATGAACTCCTTATTGCAAAATTCAGACAGAAATTGAAGAAAGGAGGGAAAACCCCTAGACTATTCAGGTATGACCTAAATCAAATCCCTTATGATTCTACAGTGGAAGTGAGAAATAGATTTAAGGACCTAGATCTGATAGACAGAGTGCCTGATGAACTATGGCATGAGGTTCATGACATTGTACAGGAGACAGGGATCAAGACCATCCCATGGAAAAGAAAAGCAAAAAGGCAAAATGGGTGTCTGGGGAGGCCTTAAAAATAGCTCTGAAAAGAAGAGAAGCAAAAAGCAAGGGAGAAAAGGAAAGATATAAACATCTGAATGCAGAGTTCCAAAGAATAGCAAAAAGACATAAGAAAGCCTTCTTCAGCGATCAATGCAAAGAAATAGAGGAAAACAACACAACGGGAAAGACTAGAGATTTCTTCAAGAAAATTAGAGATATCAAGGGAAGATTTCATGCAAGGATGGGCACAATAAAGGACAGAAATGGTATGGACCTAATAGAAGCAGAAGATATTAAGAAGAGATGGCAAGAATACACAGAAAAACTGTACAAAAAAGATCTTCATGACCCAGATAATCATGATGGTTGATCACTCACCTTGAACCAGACATCTTGGAATGTGAAGTCAAGTGGGCCTTAGAAAGCATCACTATGAACAAAGCTCGTGCAGGTGATGGAATTCCAGTTGAGCTACTTCAAATCCTGAAAGATGATGCTGTGAAAGTGCTGCACTCAATATGCCCACAAATTCAGAAAACTCAGCAGTGGCCACAGGACTGGAAAAGGTCAGTTTTCATTCCAATCCCAAAGAAAGGCAATGCCAGAGAATGCTCAAACTACCACACAATTGCACTCATCTCACACGCTAGTAAAGTAATGCTCAAAATTCTCCAAGCCAGGCTTCAGCAATATGTGAACCATGAATTTCCAGATGTTCAAGCTGGATTTACAAAAGGCAGAGGAACCCGAGATCAAATTGCAAATATCTGCTGGATCATGGAAAAAGCAAGAGAGTTCCAGAAAAACATCGATTTCTGCTTTATTGACTATGCCAAAGCCTTTGACTGTGTGGATCACAATAAACTGTGGAAAATTCTGAAAGAGATGGGAATACCAGACCACCTGATCTGCCTCTTGAGAAATTTGTATGCAGTTCAGGAAGCAACAGTTAGAAATGGACATGGAACAACAGACTGGTTCCAAATAGGAAAAGGAGTTCGTCAAGGCTGTATATTGTCACCCTGCTTATTTAACGTATATGCAGATTATATCATGAGAAACTCTGGACTGGAAGAAACATAAGCTGGAATCAAGACTGCCGGGAGAAATATCAATAACCTCAGATATCCAGATGACAGCAGCCGTATGGCAGAAAGTGAAGAGGAACTGAAAAGCCTCTTGATGAAAGTGAAAGAGGAGAGTGAAAAAGTTGGTTTAAAGGTCAACATTCAGAAAACAAAGATCATGGCATCCAGTCCCATCACTTCATGGGAAACAGATGGGGAAACAGATGGGGAAACAGTGGAAACAGTGTCAGACTTTATTTTGGGGGGCTCCAAAATAACTGCAGATGGTGACTGCAGCCATGAAATTAAAAGACGCTTACTCCTTGGAAAGAAAGTTATGACCAACCTAGATAGCATATTCAGAAGCGGAGACATTACTTTGCCAACAAAGGTTCGTCTAGTCAAGGTATGGTTTTTCCTGTGGTCATGTATGGATGTGAGAGTTGGACTGTGAAGAAGGCTGAGTGCCGAAGAATTGATGCCTTTGAACTGTGGTGTTGGAGAAGACTCTTGAGAGTCCCTTGGACTACAAGGAGATCCAACCAGTCCATTCTGAAGGAGATCAGCTGAAACTCCAGTACTTTGGCCACCTGATGCAAAGAGTTGACTCATTGGAAAAGACTCTGATGCTGGGAGGGATTGGGGGCAGGAGGTGAAGGGGACGACAGAGGATGAAATGGCTGGATGGCATCACTGGCTCGATGGACGTGAGTCTGAGTGAACTCCAGGAGTTGGTGATGGACAGGGAGGCCTGGCATGCTGCGATTCATGGGGTTGCAAACAGTTGGACACGACTGAGCAACTGAACTGAACTGAACAAATGGGAGAAATTGGGCAAAATGTATGTGAGTGCTCTACGTGTTGTTTTTCAGAATTTCATGTTAATCCCTGGTGGCTCAGACTGTAAAGAATCTGCCTGCAATGCAGGAGACCTGGGTTGATCCCTGGGTTGGGAAGATCCACTGGAGAAGGGAATGGCTACCCACTCCAGTGTTCCTGCCTGGAGAAATCCGTAGACAGAGAAGCCTGGAAGGTTACAATCCATAGGGTCGCAAAATATCAGACATGACTGAGTGATTAACGCTTGTCACTTCACTTTCAAACTAAAAGCTTAATAGAAATTATGGGCAACATTCACTTCTTGTGTATATATTGTGTGTAGTATTTACAATAGAAATTAGAACAAGATTTACAACTGGAAAATACAGCAAATCATTCTTATAAGTTAATCTTATTTAATTAATAGTATTCTGTTTGTGTTATTTCTTAATTTTAATAAATACCCCATGAGCATACAAGATATTAACATTAAGGAAAGCAGGGTTGAGAATATGCAGAAATTTTATTACACTGGCAATTCCTCTATATAACTAGAATTCTTTCAAAATAAAATTTTAAAACTCAACAAAGAGGGCTAAAGAAAACTAAACATAAACTAAATAAAAGAAAAAAGAATAAAAATGATAAATTAAAGTTGATAAAATAATAAAAGTTAAGAGTAGGTTAATTTAGCTACACAGAAGAAAAAGAAAGGAAGCATTAAGATTAAAAACTAGCAATGATGTAGGTAGATAGGCTAAAAATATTTGAAAATGAAAATGTTTATGAGGTACTTTTTACCTCAAAATGTAGAAAATTAAAATACAATCACAGACTAGCATCATTCAACAACAATTTTCAGCTATCAACTAAATATACCCAGATACATTTAAAATATTACTTTTTAAAGTCTAACAGTGTAAGGTTTTATAAGATATATTGGATATTTTTTTCTTTGTAATGAGTAAAAGAATAAGAGCCCTATGATCATATTGATAAAATGTCAGACCAACTGCAAATTTAATCCTGACTTTTAGAAATTACATTTATTAAAAAGTGTAACTTTTGATAAGAGCAAAACAAAAAACAAACAAAAATTACACTAGCTTAATCTAACATAATACTGGAGTGGGTAAACCTATCCCTTCCCCAGGGGATCTTCCCGACTCAGGAATCAAACCATGGTGTCCTGCATTGCAGGCAGATTCTTTATCAGCTGAACTACCAGGGAAGCCCGCTATAATAACTAAATAATGACATTTGGGGAAATCTGTAAGTCAGAAAGAATACAAGGAGAACTTTTGATAATAAAGTCAAAATGCATTATTTACATTATTAATTCAAGAAATTATATATTTATATAGATAGAAATAGAAAACAAATAAGTTATAGATATCAATACTGAAAATAAAAGGAATGTAACACATTTTGAATTTGTAGTATACACTTTTGTTTACCTTGGCCAGATTCATCTACCATATCTATTGTTACCAGAATCATTTTCTTTTTCCTCTTTATCTAGAAAGTCATCCAAGTATGCATAGGTTGTTAGAGTTTCTTCCTTTCTCTCTTCAGTGACTACAAATTTAGGAATATCATTTAGGTTCATATTTTCAGAATATTTTTCCACTGAAGGTTTCAGGGATGAGCACATAAATCAAAGTAAAAATACACAGAAAATTCCCTGGAGTTTTATTATTAGATATTTTACCCCTTGGGATTCCCTAAGTATAAAAAATTCCAACCCAAAGATGTCAGTTGCACTTGTTGCCACTAGATGAAATCAACTTGACTAAGCCTATAGCTGAGGGGGGAAAATACAGAGCAAACAAATACAGTCAACAAATACAGTTGACTATTCCTTTTGAAACCTTGTTCTAATCATGACTAATATCAATAAGCAGCTACCTAAAACAAAATCATTTCACCTTTTTATCTAATTCATGTTGGGATTCTTTCACTTGAAATTGAAAGACACCTGGCAAACAGAGCTGACATGGTGATGACAGGGAAATAAAGATGAATTAAAAGCAATACATTTCAGTAACAAGATTAACTGAACTTGCCACTTTTTGCAAATGTGTTTGATCATTGGATATCTTAAATCCTAACAATGCTTTGAAGAACCTTAAGACATCTGTGAAAAATGTTAGTCACTTGAAATATCAGGTGGGGGTTCATTTTGTGCATCAGCTTGGATGGCCCTAGATGCTCAGATATCTGGTCAAAGATTATTCTGGATAATTCTGTGAAGGTGTTCTTTAGATAAAATAATATTTAAATCAGAGAACACTGAGTGAAGCAGTTTACCCTCCATAATGTGGGTGGGTTTCATTCAATCAGTTGATGGCCTTAACAGAACAAATACTGACCTCCTCTGAGCAAGAAGAAATATTTCTGGCAGTGTCTTTGGACTCAGCAAGTCTTCCCTGGGTTTCCATCCCACCATCCTACCCTACAGATTTTTGATTTGCACCTTCACAATTGTGTGAGTCAATTCTTTAAAACAAATATACTTCTTGTTAGAAAAGACTATATATAACCACACATATATATCACCTTCTTTTTCTGGTGATCCTTGACTAATGCAGTTAATTCTTTCTCATTTATAACCTCTAAAAATCTATCAAATGCATAAAACAATCACAACAAAGTGACAATCAAGACGTATATGGACAATAAATTACAAGATTCCATTGAGGTCTGTAGTGGATTTTTCAACATATGGGACAGTGCACGGTGTTTCAGGGTAAAATGGAATTTTATTCAGTATAGCTATAAATATAGTAAACATTAATAAAAATTCTAACATTTATATAGAAATAAAATATTTATTAAAATGGCTTAATATTGTATAATGGAAAGAAACAAAGTTAGTATCCCTTTTAAATATATAAATTGTATTTTGAAAATATTGGAAGATTAAAAGTGTGGCTTTCGTCCAGAAAATAGTAGATTGATGAACAGAAGAAAGTACCCATGTAGAGACTATTGTATGATTAAGAATTAAATAAATAATAATAATAATATGTAACACTGTGCTCCAAACAATGTTCTAAGCCCCTTGGTGTGTTATGAAAATTACCTGTGTACAACAAGCATAAAGGGAGATGCAATTTTAATTTCCATTTTACCATTCAGCAAACTGAAGCAGAACAAAGCTAAGTGACTTCCCCATGGTTACACTATTTATAAGTGGTCTATCCAAACTTGAAGCAAAAGGAAAAAAGTAAGAAAAAAAGAAAAATAGATTAAAAAATAACACAAATTAAAAATAAGAGGCAAATAGGTAAAAACTAAAAAAAAATATTGGAAAGGCATATGACAAAGTAGTAATTGTCTTAATAATTAAGAGCTCACTTTAGTTTTAAAGGTCAGTTTTCATTCCAATCCTTAAGAAAGGCAATGCCAAAGAATGCTCAAACTACCGCACAATTGCACTCATCTCACAAGCTAGTAAAGTAATGCTCAAAATTCTCCAAGCCAGGCTTCAGCAATACGTGAACTGTGAACTTGCAGATGTTCAAGATGGTTTTAGAAAAGGCAGAGGATCCAGAGGTCAAAATGCCAACATCAGCTGGATCATCGAAAAAACAAGAGAGTTCCAAAAAAACATCTATTTCTGCTTTATTGACTATGCCAAAGCCTTTGACTGTGTGGATCACAATAAACTGTGGAAAATTGTAAAAAAGATGGGAATAGCAGACCACCTGACCTGCCTCTTGAGAAACCTGTATGCAGATCAGAAAGCAACAGTTAGAACTGGACATGGAACAACAGACTGGTCCCAAATAGGAAAAGGAGTACGTCAAGGCTGTATATTGTCACCCTGCTTATTTAACTTATATGCAGAGTACATCATGAGAAATGCTGGGCTGGAGGAAGCACAAACTGGAATCAAGATTGCTGGGAGAAATATCGATAAGCTCAGATATGCAGATGACACCACTCTTATGGCAGAAAGCAAAGAAGAACTAAAGAGCCTCTTGATGAAAGTGAAAGAGGAGAGTGAAAAAGTTGGCTTAAAGCTCAACATTCAGAAAACAAAGATCATGGCATCCGGTCCCATCACCTCATGGGAAATAGATGGGGAAACAGTGGAAACAGTGTCACACTTTATATTTTGGGGCTCCAAAATCACTGCAGATGGTGATCGCAGCCATGAAATTAAAAGACGCTTGCTCCTTGCAAGGAAAGTTATGACTAACCTAGATAGCATATTGAAAAGCAGACATTACTTTGCCAACAAAGGTCCATGAGGTCAAGGCTATGGTTTCCAGTGGTCATGTATGGATGTGAGAGTTGGACTATAAAGAAGGCTGAGCACTAAAGAATTGATGCTTTTGAACTGTGGTGTTGGAGAAGACTCTTGAGAGGCCCTTGGACTGCAAGGAGATCCAACCAATCCATCCTAACGGAGATCAGTCCTTGGTGTTCATTGGAGGGACTGATGTTGAAGCTGAAACTCCAATACTTTGGCCACCTGATGCGAGGAGCTGACTCATTTGTAAAGACCCTGATGCTGGGAAAGATTGAGGGCAGGAGAAGGGGACGACAGAGGATGAAATGGTTGGATGGCATCACCAACTCAATGAACATGGGTTTGGGTGGATTCCGGGAGTTGGTGATGGACAGGGAGGCCTGACGTGCTGCAGTTCATGGGGTCACAAAGAGTTGGACACGACTGAATGACTGAACTGCACTGAAAGTTTTAAAGGATACAAAGAACCAAATACTAAGGGAAGTTGTGATGAAACCCTGGTTTAACCACTCAAAAAGGAAGAAAGAAGAGAAATAAAGAAAAGGAAGGGGAAAGTTTTCAAATTTAATTGTCACCAAAATTTATTGCAGAAAAACCAGTTCAACTAGATTGCTCTTTGTTGACATTTGTAATGGTCTCTCTATAGCAGTATATATAATATTAGACCTATGATTGTCAAATGACTGAAAATTTATGCAGATTAATTTCTAATTGTATCTTTCTGTTTGAAGACAATTATAGTGAACACTTAAAGAGTTTATTTATTAAAATATTTAATTAGACATGATTTATATTTTTCTTCAGTGTATTTAAATTAATTAGGAGTACTTAAATACAGTTAAATACTATGGTTAAACTTTTTAAAGAATGAGGAAATACATTCTTTTTAAAAATGTATAAATATGAACTATCAAATATTAATATCTTTTTTGAAGTATTCTGGAAATATTTTATAACATAATAGGCCTTTAATAAAATTTTGAAGAGTATATAAATGTAGCTCTATAATTGAAAAAATAACCTGATATGGGAAAAATGACTTTTAAAACCAAGTCTTCTCCATATGCCCTTCACAGGACTACACAGCATTTTTACTTGGCCTTTATGTCAATCTTCTCAAATTTAAGCTGTCACTATCAGAGCTGCATATGTATTTTAAGTGGATTTAGTATAAAGCAGCATGCAAAAAGCAGCATAAATTTAAAGAATAGGAATACTATGGCTAAATGTTTAATTTTGTTTAAGCCATTTCATATGACAGCTATGGAGTACTTCTTCCACTACTGAAGAACTGTATGATTTTCCTAAATATTTAGTTCTTTTCCACGAGGCCTAAAGACTGAATGTTCTTCACTTTAAACTGCTCTCAAGGAAACTGAACTATAGAATAGATAAAAGGGTGGTATAATGTCATCTTATGAATGTACAGTAGAGGAGAATTTAATAAGTGTAAAGGAAAATATATTGACAGAAAAATGAAAAGGGCCTTGGTTATGGTATCCCACATAGATTGCCATAAATAGGAAATACAGCTTCCTTGACTACCTAAAAGAAATTTACAGGATACAGGAAGCTTGAGGCTGGTGCACTGGGATGACCCAGAGAGATGGTATGGGGAGGGAGGTGGGAGGTGGTCCAGGATGGGGAACATGTGTATACCCGTGGCGGATTCATGTTGATGTATGGCAAAACCAATATAATATTGTAAAGTAATTAGCCTCTAATTAAAATAAATAAATTTAATAAAAAATAATATAACTTAAAAAAAGAAATTTAATTGTAAATAGGTAAATAAATAATTTGTAAATATATTTTTTTCCTGTAGTTAATTATGTATGAAGGCTTAAGCAGAAACTATCTCCACTGAAAGTGAATGCCTTTCATTGAGGATGCCCTGGGAATTTGGAAAGGCATCATTTAAACTGACTTAAGGTCCATCTTCACTAGCAATTTTAAAATGCATTATTTCCCTCTGCTATGGAATGTAACTACTGAATCTTTGATGAATACCCCTGTCCTCATGAGGTTGTCACAGTTAGTTCTAATAACTGACCATGTGTGTATATGCTCAGTTGTGTCCAAATCTGCGACCCCATAGACTGTCGCCCGCCAGGCTCCTCTGTCCATGGAATTTTCCAGGCAAAAATATTAGAGTGGTTTGCCATTTCCTATTTCAAATAACTGGCCATATTACTTCAACAAGTGTGATTTATGACTAAATGAAATGGCATCTCTTTGAAAAAATATCCCTTCTAATTTTATCATGGAGTTAAAACTCTAGTCCTTGTTTTATCTATAGTGCCAAATTGAATTTTAAAACAGAAAATCTTAAGTACAAACTGACCCATTAGCAAAAAGAGCTAACTCAGAGATGGGAATAAAGATATTACCCTGGATTTCTTTCTCCAGGATGTCAGTGTCTTCATAGTTAACACTGTAGACTCTCCACTTCACTTGTGTGGAAGATTAGAGAGTGTGCCCTTAAACAGTACAGCCTTAGCACCAGTATCATATCATAACCCCTACACCCTCAATCACCACTGCTACAATAAAAACAAAATGTAGGCCAACAAAATCTGTTACCCCCAACTGTGTCTTTTTTTGCAGGAAAATTAATTTAGGCTGATTATTTTTAAAGCCCAAAAGACTCAGGAAGAACTTTGACCTTACCCCTTACTGCCTAAAAGAATGTAGACAGAAGACCTGTTTCAGGAAGGGACCTAACTCTATAGTTACAGATAATTAACTGTAGCATGAACTTGGTGTGTGGACAGGCAGGAACCTAGCAAAGTCTGTTGGTTAAAATTTCTCTCTGTGTCCTGCTGTCTTTGGATGGTCCAGCAAACATCTGTTTACCAAGTATTTGCTTTTCTACCTCCATGTAAATAAATTACCTACCTCCCCTTTGAAGTCCTGAAACACTACCCTCAAGAGAACGCTCTTTTGTTTTTAACTGAAAATTGTACTTAATGTGAAGGATTCAGCCATTTTGGGAAATTACTCAGTTTTCCTAAGTCTTTCCAATATATACATGTTATTAAGATTTTGTTTGATTTTCTCTTGTTAATCTTTCATATCAATTTAATACTTAGACTGCAAGAAGAATCTAAAAGGGTAGAGGAAAATTTCCTTCTTCCTGAAAAAAGCATCAGGTCATACTAGTTTTAAAAACTTATATTGAAAAATTATTGTAATTCATAGGTACCTGCAACATAATATATGGAGATGCCCCTTCATTATTCACCTGGCCTCCCCCTTTAATACAGCATCAAATGTGCTGTAATACAACATCAAATGCCTATAGGACACCTCAAAATCTGCTTGGTTCAATCCAAATAGCTTAGTACGTTTCCTCAGTTATACATGCATTCATTTCTGTGTGTGAGTGTATGCTTAGCTCTGGGCAATTGTGTGTGTGTGTTAGTTGTTCAGTCGTGTCCAACTCTTTGCAACCCCATGGACTGTAGCCCACCAAGCTTCTCTGTCCTTGGGATTCTCAAGGCAAGAATACTGAAGTAGATTGCCATTTCCCTTCTCCAAGGACAATAGTATTACATGTTTAATTTTATGTCACCACTATCCTGATCATGGTACTTAATTGTACCATCCCACAGATCCTATATGTTTCAAGTAATATATCTGAAGTACTCTATTAAGGTTCCTATGCACATTATTTAATCCACAAGTCAACAGATTATATTTTTCCATTTTTATTCATGGGGAAACAATCTCAGGAGGTGTACTTATCGCAAATCATGAAACTAATAATAAAAAGTTTAAAAAGTCAGGGATCAACTCAACTTTTTATTAACATCAAAGCTTGTGCAAATTATTTTAATAGAAGTTCACATCCAAGCAGGAGGCACTTTCATTTTTACAAAGAGCCACTTTGGGAGGATACAGATATAGATGGATATTGTTCACTGGAAAAAGAGCAAACCAAGTAAGAGTTGTGAGTCTCAGTTTTATTTAGGGAACTTACTGAAGACTATAGCCCAGGAAACAGCCTCTCAGTAGCTCTGGGGACTGCCCAAAGGGGTAGGCAAATAAATCAGTAAATATGGCTTTGTGCACTCAAGCATACATCTTAGTAAAAGGTCACTGCTAGTCAGAAAAAATAGATATCTCAGTTGGTGAGTTTAGTAGTTTTCTGTGTATGAGAAGATGCAAGAATATCTAGGTTCATTAAAATTCTTCCAGATATACACATCCTAAGGGTCCTGTTTCTCCAAAGTGTAAAGTACTTCATCCTGGTTTTTGTCATGAATTCCTTTCAGGGTGTACTGTTGGTCAATATGACTTAGTCCTTATTACAAAAATTTGTAACCACATTACAAATCCATATGGTGAGCCACATTCTTTATTTTATAGTAGTGTAGAAGTATGCAGCAGAGAAGGCAATGGCACCCTGCTCCAGTACTCTTGTCTGGAAAATCTCATGGATGGAAGAGCCTGGTAGGCTGCAGTTCATGGGGTCGCTAAGAGTTGGACACAACTAAGTGACTTCACTTTCACTTTTCACTTTCATGCATTGGAGAAGGAAATGGAACCCACTCCAGTGTTCTTGCCTGGAGAATCCCAGCAATAGGGGAGCCTGGTGGGCTGCCGTCTATGGGGTCGCACAGAGTTGGATACGACTGAAGCGACTTAGCAGCAGCAGCAGAAGTATGCAGAGAAGAAACAATTTTTATTCCTTTGATTTCTGATGTAGAAATCGGAACCTTCACTGTTTTTCAAATTTGTCACCTCATTGAATCACCTGCAGAATTAGAGGGTGGAGGAAATAGAAGAAAAGGAATTATATATATATATATATTTTTTTTGTAAATATATTTATATATAAACATACACACACACACATATATACATACAGGCTTCCCAGGTGGCTCAGTGGTAAAGAATCTGCCTGGCAATACAAGAGATGTGAATCCAATACCTTGGTTGGGAAGATCCCAAGGGCGGGGAATCTCATTGTTGTTCAGTCGCTAGGCGATGTCCAACTCTTTGTGACCCATGGACTGCAGCATGCCAGGCTTCTCTGTCCTTCACTATCTCCTGGAGTTTGCTCAAACTTACGTCCATTGAACCAGTGATGCCATCCAACTGCCTCATCCTCTGTTGTTCTCCTCCTGCCTTCTCCTCCTGCCTTCCATCTCTCCCAGCATTAGGGTCTTTTCCATTGAGTTGGTTCTTCACAAAGGAAATGGCACTCCAGTATTCTTGCCTGGGAAATCCCATGGACAGATGAGCCTTGTGGGCTACAGCCCATGGGGTCACAAAAGAGTCAGACATAACTTAGTGACTGAAAAACAGTATGTATATACACATATATGTATATGCATATATGCAAATTACAAACTATATATTCATATACATATGCATGCACATATATATTTATGTTATACATCAATACTTTGGATAAATATTTATTCAGAAATACTTCCTCTCTAAAATAGAAAACAAGACTGAAAGGTCATCAGTCATGTTTATATATCTAAGAAAAATAGTAGAATAGACATTGATATATGGTGAGGTAAACTGAATAAATTGAATACATATTTTGCCAAGGTTGAGATAAATGTTTTCTGTTGTTTGTCAACTGTATGGTTTACTCCATTCTATTTACAGTTTGCTGTCAAGGACCTGATAAGTGTCTAAATCACTCAGATTACTCAGTTGCTTAGCAAAAGGCTTACAGTAAATCCAACCACATTACAAATCCTTAATACATTCTTGTTTTAATTCTTCTCTTCCCATTGGCCTTTGGAATACTTCATGAAGTATTTTGAAATTCCTGGGAAGAGCTTCAGGTAAATATTAATGTGCCAGCCTCAATCTCTATTCACTTTCCTGCTCACTAATGCCCTAGGTTAGGGAAGTTTTCTTCCACTTCTCCTGCAGGACCTTACTCCTGAAGGAAGTAAGTTCCTTCCACTTACTTCTTGGTGAACTTATTCTTTAGATATTAATTCATTGATTCTTTAATTTGTAATTTATATGCCAGATATGAAATCAAATCAATTGTTCTTAATTTGCTTACTCTTTTTCTCATATTCTCTCCTATGTATGATGTAAAAGATGGAGCCCACCACAATTTATATAGTGAGGAATTCCAAAACATGGTACAGGGTTCAAATTTTGAACTGCTAAAATATTGACAAATATTCATTACATGCCAATATTTTGAGCTCATCTTCCACAATGAACTGTATTCTCTTAACTATATTTGAAAAACAGTTCTTCAGTTCATCATAATATAAATATTTTGCATTTAAAAATAAAAACAAAACAAAAAGCAACAAAACCGCCAATTTATCTCAAAAGAATTATTGCCCAGGTATTATTGCTTAGTGTAATTGACTCTGATAGAATATCTGTTTGATACTCTTTTAACTCTCAATTTCTCATAATCTTATCCAACTTTATGAATTTTGAAGACTAAATTGTAAAATTTATCCCAGCCTAAATAAGATGATGAGGCAAAGTGAAAAGAATGAAGAAAGCAGTTTTAGTTTAATTATGTTTAAAACATATGAAGGAAGGAAATAAAACAAAGGCTACAATCATCATTTCAATAATGGCAAATGAGTTTTTATGTAATGTTTGTGACTACTCTTCTTTACTATTCAGTTTAGGTGCTCTATTCTTCAGCTTCCATCTCAGTAGTTTGAGCTTCTTTTCCTGATAGGTCTGATCCTTTTGATAGCAGATTTGGGGAGAGTTGAAGAGAACCCTACTTTGCGGGCCTCAGTTCTTTGAAAAGACACAAATAAGAATCTGAGGTCTTACCCATGGCAAAGACGAGTTTATTAGGGAAACAGCAGAAAGGACACCTCAAGGGAAAGGTTGCCCAAGCCGAGAGAGGTACTGACCTGGGAATGATGCTGTTGTTGTTCAGTCGCTCAGTTGTGTCTGACTCTTTTCAACCTCATGGACTGCAGCACGCCAGGCTACCCTGCCCTTCACCATCTCCTGGAGATAGCTAAAACTCAGGTCCATTGAGTCAGTGATGCCATCCAGCAATCTCATCCTCTGTCATCCCCTTCTCCTCCCTCCTGCAATCTTTCCCAGCCTCAGGGTCTTTTCTAATGAGTCAGTTCTTCACATCAGGTGACTAAAGTATTGGAGCTTCAGCATCAGTCCTTCCAATGAATATTCAGGGTTAATTTCCTCTAGGATCGACTAATTTGATCTTGCAGTTCAAATGACTCTCTAGAATCTTCACCAGTACCATGGTTCAAAAGCATCAATTCTTTGGCGCTCAACCTTCTTTATAGTCCAACGCTCACATCCATACATGACTACTGGAAAAACCACAGCTTTGACAATACGGATCTTTGTTGGGAATGATGAGGTATGGGGATTTTCAAGACAGGGCTTTTACATATTCATCTAGGTGGGTGTAGACTTACAATTTTGATTGACAAATTATGTAACAATAGACTCTATTGTGCATGTCTTTCCCATAATTTGTTATAATCAGATCTATGCATGTATAGAATATTTATGAACCCTTAATGGGCTCCCAACTGCCTGAGGCCCCTTGAGGACACAGATGTGCATCAAGGGCACTTGTGGAGTTGGAGAAGCCCCTGTGGTTAGTTTGTATCCACTGTGTGGCTAGGGCACATGCACAGGAGTTAGAAAAGTCTCTGGTTATTTTTTAGGTATCTGTGAACTTTCCTAGGCACATTAGGGCATGTCTGGGATGGGGCTTAGAGATCAGCTTTCATTCTTTTCTACTAGGCCACCCCTTCATGCTCATGCCTAATTTCCTACCTAACACTTTGATATCCTTATAAAGCCTTCCTTTCATTCTTATTAATAGACATTAGGTGTTCTGCGGTGTAGTCCACAGGTACGTTGTTAGATGCCCTTGATTTGCCAGTGCATTAGTCTCACAAGGAGAGCAAGCATTACAGGGAGTGGCATAAAAGGTGTGATATTCTTGGGAGAATTGCCCTTTGTTGATGAGAACCTCCTTGCTGGAGATAACTTGGAGCATAATTTCCCCCAGAAGACTGCCTGTTTGGTTGACTTGCAAGTTTAGTAGCCCAGCCACCTTCCTTCAAAGTGAGAAAACTCTGCAGTATAATGTATATTTCACTCAGTTTGCCCCCAAATCAAGGCAAAACTAAAAGGTACCTAGAACCTTATATGTGCAAAGTTTTCCTGATTCTCTATTCAGTTTTTCCTTAAGATTATTTTCTTAATTATATTTGTCAAAATCCCTATTTTAGGCTTTGTTTCTAGTTAATTACATCCAGGGTGTATCCAAAGCATAACCTGTGTTCTATCAATTTTTTTTTTATCTTATTTACACGCTTTCTCTTGGTGTACTTAGTATTCTCTAAATTTTTTCTTTATTCTTTTTAAGTTTAGAATTTAATTTTACGTTTTTATCATTTTGTTTGTGTACAAGGCTGTAATTTTCCTCTAATAGAGTGGTTCCATGATATTTTTTTTTTCAAATTCTGCTTTTGTCTGCCTTATCATTTTAGAGTTATGTTTTTTTAAATTTTCTTATAGATGAGCTGTTATATCTTTGTTGGTGCTGTTAATTTCTAGTTTATTATCTTGTGATAAATTATTCTTGCTATATGGAACTTATTCATGGTTATGTTGATCACTTTGTGAAAATGTTTAACGTACACTTGAGGAAAAGATATACGCATTAATTGTTGTTGTTAAGTCACTAATTCATGTCTGACCCTCTGAGACCCCATGAGCTGCAACATGCCAGGCTTCCCTGTCCTTCACTATCTCCCAGAGATTGCTCAAACTCATGTCCATTGAGTCAATGATGCCATCCAACCATCGTATCCTCTGTTGCCTCCCTTCTCCCCCTGCCCTCATCTCTACTAGCATCAGGGTCTTTGCTAATAAGTCCACTTTTGTATTAGGCGGTCAAAGTATTAGAGCTTCAGCTTAGGCATCAGCCCTTCCGGTGAATATTCAGAGTTGATTTCCTTTAGGATTGACTGATTTGATCTCCTTGCAGTCCAAGGGACTCTCTCTTGGTGGTGAAAGTCTTCCCCAGCACCACAGTTCAAAAGCATCAATTCTTCAGCACTCAGCCTTCTTTATGGTCCAACTCTCATATTTGTACATGACTACTGTAAAAGCCATAACTTCGACTATATGGACCATTGTTGGCAAAGAAATGTCTCTGCTTTTTAATACATTGTCTAGGGTTGTCATAGCTTTTCCTTGAAGGAACAAGCATCTTTTAATTTCATGGCTGAAGTCACCATCTTCAGTGATTTTGGAGCCTGAGAAAAGAGTCTGTCACTGTTTCCATTGTTTCCCCAACTATTTGCCATGAAGTGATGGGACCAAATGCCATGATCTCAATTTTTTGAATTTTGAGTTTTAAGACAGCTTTCTACTCTCTTTCACATCATCAAGGGGCTCTTTAGTTCCTCTTCACTTTCTGCTATTAGTGTGATAGTATCTGATTATGTGATGTTTGTATATTTCTCCCAGCAACCTTGATTCCAGCTCGTGATTAACCATCCCAGCATTTCACATGATGTACTCTGCATATAAGTTAAATAAGTAGGGTGACAGTATACAGCCTTGACATATTCCTTTCCCAATTTGGAACCAAGTCTGTTTTTCCATGTCTGGTTCTAACTGTTAATTCTTGACATGAATAGAGGTTTTTCAGGAGGCAGATAAAGTGGTCTGGTATTCCTATCTCTTTAAGAATTTTCCACAGTTTGTTGTGATCCATACAGTCAAAGACTTTAGCATAGTCAATGAAGCAGAAATAGAAGGGTTTTTTTTTCTTTTTTTTTTTTTTAATTCTCTGGCTTTCTCCATGATCCAGAAAATGTTGTCAATTTGATCTCTTGTTCCTCTGCCTTTTTCAAATCCAGCTTGTATATCTGGAAGTTCTCAGTTCATGTACTGTTGAAAAATCTATCTTGAAGGATTTCAAGAATGACCTTTCTAAAAAAAGAAAAAAAAAGAATGACCTTTCTAGTATGTGAAATGAGCTCAATGTATGGTACTTTGAACATTCTTTGGCATTGCCTTTCTTTGGGATTGAAATGAAAACTGACCTTTTCCAGTCCTTTGGCTACTGCTGAGTTTTCCAAATTTGCCAGCATATTGAATGCACACTTTACCAGTATCTTTTAGGGTTTGAAATAGCTCAGCTGGAATTCCATCACCTCCACTAGCTTTGTTGATAGTAATGGTTCCTAAGGCCCACTTGACACTCCAGGATATCTAGATTAGTCACCACACCATCATGGCTGTCCAGGTCATTAATACCTTTTTTTTTGGTACAGTTCTTCTGTGTATTCTTGCCACCTCATCCCAATCTCTTCTTCTTCTGTTAGATCCTTACTGTTTTTGTCTTTTATTGTGCCCATCTTTTCATGAAATGATCCCTTGGTATCTCTAATTTTCTTGAAGAGATCTCTGTCTTTCCCATTCTATTATTTTCCTATTTCTTTTCATTGTTCTCTTAAGGCTGTCTTATCGCTCCTTGCTTTTATTTGGAACTCTGCATTCAGTTGGGTATAACTTTCCCTTTCTGCTTTGCCTTTTACTTCTTTACTCAGCTATTTGCAAGCCCTCCTCAGACAAGCACTTTGCCTTTTTGCACTTCTTTTTCTTGGGGATGGTTTTGGTCACCACCTCCTGTACCATCACCACCTTTGGTCACCATCTCCTGTACAGAGATTCATGTCATGAATCTCTGTCCTGAGTTCTTTAAGCATTCTGTCTATCAGATCTAATCCCTTGAATCTATTTGTTGCTTCCACTGTATAGTCATAAAGGATTTCATTTATGTCATATCTGAATGGGCTAGTGGTTTTCCCTACTTTCTTTAATTTAAGTCTGGATTTTGCAATAAAGAATTCATGATCTGAGCTACAGTCAGCCTCTGGTCTTGTTTTTGCTGACTGTATAGGGTTTCTCTGTTTTTTGGCTACAAGGAATATAATCAGTCTGATTTTGTTATTGACCATTTGGTGATGTCCATATGGAGAACTGTCTCTTTTTTGTTCAAATAGGATATTTGCATATTTATCAATAATGAAGTATAAATTTAATAAGCATTCAAAATAACTGTCTTATTGATTATGTAGTTTAGGCATTGTATAATCTAGTATCAGTGTCATTAGTAGTAAGATAGAGAATAAACTATTGAAAGGAAATTTTCAGGGAAATATTGTCCTAAAAGTGATTGAGATTTCAGTTAAAGTAGGAAGTTATATTTGATCTTTAAATTATTAAGGCTGTTGGGAAATTATTATTAGATGAGTAGTTGGGAAGAGTTAAAAATTACTGTTGTTCTTACACATATTCACTTTGTGACTACTCAAAGTACATGTGTATATACATATATGAAAAATGATTCTGAAAATTTTATTGATTGAAAAGATCTAATGAAAAAACACTTCTAAATGAAATTTTGAGAAAGTAATGGAATAGATACATATGAACAATTGGGAACATGTCTATGTAACTTTATATGTATGATAGAATTAAAATTTACACTTAATTAGTAAAGAAAAATATAATGTCTTCATTCCAGAATTCAGCTCATCATTCTCTAGAATCCCCATTAACAATAATACTGCAAGACACTTGATTTTACCATTTAAAATACATGTATCAGTGTTCTACTCCGAAGTGAATTAGAGTAACTAGCTTCAGACCATTGCTCTTACTGAAGACAGCTAAAGAATTCATGTATTTGAATTCAGTAAAATGTTTCAAAACAGAAGAATTTCAGAACTATACACCAGAGAAAGAAATTGAAAATGGTGATATTTGCAGTCATTTTTTTCCCAAGAGGCATTTGCTCATCTTGGAGCTAAGCAAGAGGCTGAAAACGTGGATCTATACCTGAGAAAGGCTCCTACTAGAGGAAAGATAGTTGGCAAAATTTCACAGGCTTTGAGAACACAGCACAGTGTTGCCTTGGGACACGGGTGAATTCAAAATATCTTCATTGGTGACTAAACCTCAAAAGTGAGGGAAGCAACATGAATAATACTAGCAATTCCAAATGACATTAAAATCTGAAAAAAATACAAAAACAATTATTCATAGACATGAAGAGTCAAAGAAGTATGTTATAAGGAACTATGCCTCCTGAGAGAAAGAATGAACATTATGGAAAGTTCCACATTCAAACCAAGACATTTAACAATTTACAAACTAGAGTCCAAGCAAGAAGTAAAGTCCACCTGAGACTATGGTTGCAGCAGGTGGCAGGTTGGAATTTGAGCTTTTAACTTTACAGACAAAAAAATTGAAAGTAAGAACTACAGAGGAGCTTCCCTGTTGGCTCAGATGGTACAGAATCTGCCTGCAATGCCGGAGATCCAGGTTTGATCCTTGGATTGGGGACTTTCTCTGGAGAAAGGAATGGCAGCCCACTCCAATATTCTTGCCTGGAGAACTCCATGGACAGAGGAGCCTGGTGAGCTGCAGTCCATGGGATCGCACAAAGTCAGACATGACTGAGCAACTAACATACACAAAAGAACCACAGAGGACCTGCTCTGCACAAAATGCCAGAAAATGTATGTGTCACTGACTTCAGTGAATTTAACCAGTTCATAAACTGCAAATGCACTAGAAAGAGCTCCAAGAAAAAAAGATAAAATAGCATTTATCTATTTTAAATAGATTAAATAAGGATATTATAGAACTTAGCAGAGAATTCAACAATCATGTAGTACTAGGGTAACAAACATTGAAATTTAAGGTGCACTATGGTGAAAGGATTCAGTAAACACACCAAGCTTTTGATCAGATACCACAAGAACCTATGTGTGTGGAGTGTGAAAGTGTTTGTCACTCAGTTGTATCTGACTCTTTGCAACCTCATGGGCTATAGCCTGCCAGGCTCCTCTGTCAATGGAATTCTCCAGGCAAGAATACTGGAGTGGGTAGCCATTCCCTTCCCTAGGGGATCTTCCTGACCCAGGGATTGAACCCCAGTGTCTTGCATTGAGGCAGATTCTTTACCATCTGAGTCACCAGGGAAGCCCAACCATAAGGGCTTAGAGTAGGCTAAATAGAAGCATATCAGCAGAAACAGAATCTAAAACTGACTATTGACAAATTTATGATTTCAGTTTAAGATAAAAAAAAAATTTGTATGAAAATAATGTTTTCTGAAGCTTTAAAAAAGTTATAACTTAAATATAATATACTACATCCAAACAAAAATAACAAGGCAAATATATCAGCAAAATTTCAGAGTAGGCAGCTCCAAATTTCTGTCCCTCCATAGAAACATTGAAAAGGAAGCAAAATCTGTCAGAGCCAACCTGTTAGAACTCTAAGAAAGATCAAAGGTTTATAGTACCAAACAAGCACTGAGTAAAGAAAAGGGCAGTTTAAAAATGCTCCTGGCATTCAAGAAAATCTCTGTCAAAACACTATCTGAATAAAACCTGAAGGAGCCAAGACTTGAGTGACCATAAGGACAAGAAATATATCTCTGAAATAATAGTTTGGAAAAGGTAACTAAACAGACAGATGATTGCAGTCTTCAACAACCAGGAACAGCAAGCCCTTGGGAAGGGGAAAAAATCTGATTTTCATAATTACCATATTATACTATTAAAATATTCAATTTTTGAATATAATATTCAAATTTTTTTCAATAGCAAAGTATCACCAAGAATTCAAAGACATAGGATATATATGACACTCCTGCTAATTCATAGGAAAAATACAAATGAACAGAAAGTATCCTCTAAGAAAATCAGGCATTGGATTTACTAGAGAGATATTTTAAGTTAACTACTTCAATTATGCTCAAAGAGCTAAAGGAAACCACGGACAAATAATTAAAGGAAATTAGGGAAATAATAATTCAAGAAAAAGTAAAAATATGAATAAAGACGTATGAATTATATAAAAGAACCAAATAGAAATTTCTGGTGTTAAAAAGTAAAATAAATGGAAAGAAAAATTTATTTTTCACTGTTCTTTCTCAAACTCTTCTAAAACACTGAAGAAGGAACACTTCCTAACTCATTTTATGAGGCCAATATTATCCCTATTCAAAGTCAGATAAAGACATCAAAATAAAATAAAATTATAGGCCAAGAATAATGATGAACTTAAATGCAAAAATTTTCCAGAAAATACTCTTAATCAATAAAATCCAACAACACATTAGAAGTATTACTATATACCATGACCAAGTGGGATTTATCCAAGGAATACAAGAGTTGTTTAACACAAATAAGTGCATGTAACATATCACATTACTAGAATTAAGGGGAAAAACTCAAAACACAAAAAATTCCATGTTCATCTCAGTTAACACATAAAAGACGTTTGAAAAAATCCAGTACCTTTTCATGATGAAAACCCTCAGAATGCTAAGAATATAAGGAAAATTTGTCAACACAATAAGGGACATTTATGAAAAATTACTGGGTAACATTATTATCAATGGTAAAAAACTGAAATTCTTTCTCCCAAAAACTACCAACAATACTAAGATGCCTGCCTTCACCACTCCTTTCAAGATTGTATGGGAAGTTCTAGCCAGAGTAATTAGACAAGAAAAAGATTTTAAATGCATCCAAATTGGTAATGAAGAGATAAAACTATATCTAGTCATAAAAGACAAGAGTCTATACACATAGAAAATCCACAGGAAAGCATTAGAGGTAGTAAACTAATTCATGGAAGTTTTAGGTTGCAAAATACCTGCACAAAAATCATATGTTTCTGTCCATCAGTAGTTAATTCATAAAACTATAAACCTAAAATCCATACTCTAGTGTATACAAACTATACTTCAATGAAATTTATTTTATTAAACAGTAGTTTACATACAACTGAAAACGTATTTAGTCAACTGGGTAAAATATTCACAAAGAAGCACAGATAGGAAAAAAGATGGAATATATGAAAAGAAATTTGTATGAGAAATTAGAACAGTGAAAGGGTATAAATATGGGTATAAGTTACAGTGCTGTGAGAAAAAGTAGCAAAACAATATTTGAAAAAATTTGAGCCCAGGATCTTATAGAAAACATAAAGTCACATGTTCAAAATGCTCCAAAAATTGTAAGCATGAAATATACAAACATTGCCTCTAACATTAGAAATTATAATATCCTTATTGTATTGTATTACAGTATTTGGGGGCTTCCCTGGTGACTCAGACAATAAAGAATCCACCTATAATGTGGGAGACCAGGGTTTGATCCCTTGGTTGGAAAGATATACTGGAGAGGACATGGCAACCCAATCCTTTTTCCTTGACTGGAGAATCCCAGTGGTCAGAGGAGCCTGGTGGATTACAGTCCATGGGGTTGCAAAGAGTCAGACATGATGGAGCAACTTCACCTTCTTTCTTTCTTTATACCCACAATGGAATACTATACAACAATTGAAACATGTGAAGTTCACAACAAAGGGGATGAATCTCATACATATGGTATTGAACAAAGGAAGCCATAAATAAATGAGTTTGTTTATGTTCTATAATGGTATTTTTATGTAGGTAAAACTCAGGCAAAATTATTCTATGGTGATGGAGGTTAGAATGGTAGTTAATATTTGGGGGTTACTGATTGAAAAGTAATGCTTCAGAAATGTTAATAATATTCTATATCTTGATCTGGGTAGAGATTTCATGGGTAAATACATGCTTATGTATTTATTCTGTATTCTTTATTGTATTAAGTGATATAAAATTAAAATAGTTGCTTAGCACATATTTCCAAATATTTTTCCAGATAGCTCATGAGTAAATTCTTGCCATACCCATATTAGAAAGCATCTGGGTCTCTGGAAAAGAAAACACACTTCTAAATGAATCAGCATAGTAGAAATAGTGCATTTCTGCTATTTGTTTGAGATGTATCAACTATATTACATTTTTCTAACAATAAAAATCTTCCTTAACAGCTCCATTTTTTTATCTGCACATCTGTTTCAAAATAAGATAAGTGCCCTTTGGGATTTAAAACAGAAACAAAGGTGTTAGGGTAATAGCAGGTATTATAGCTTAGGACTGAGGTATAAAAGTAAATGTGTATAAACTGGAGGATTATCTTTTTACCCATTTTTTAGTTTACTTTATGACAAATAAGTCCCATCTGGCCCTTAAATCTAGGACTTCAAATCCTAAAAAGGCAATAACTCTATATCATGAGCTAACAGGTAATATAGTTTACTCAATAATTGTAGAAGCAGTTCTGACAGTATTTTGGCCAAGGATAATAGATGTACTATTTCAGAATCCCAAGGGTGATTTTATAGGGTCTCTGAGTACTGTCATGAATATATTGGAGGACACCAATCTAAGCCTGTGACCAGGTTTGTGTTACAATACCAATTTTTGTATCCAGTTTCTTGCTCCTGATTGCTAAAGTTTTCTTCCCCTTTCCATACCACTGGAAGACTGTTTCTAGCTGTCAAACTGATTTGACAGTTTTTGTTTAAGTAACTGCATATCACTCCATGTACATCATCACAAGAAAATTTATGGTTTACAAGCCACATAATATAAAAACAATACTGTCAAGGACCACATAGCTTTTCTGTATTCCTATCCTTGCCCAGTTTTCCTTTAATAACACAGATATATTAATTGGATTGCTTGTTAATTAATGTATCCACTTATACAGTATATAGTTGTCAAAACTTTCGTGAGCTATTTTTACATATCCTTTACTATGTGCTCATAAATAAGGTTTATTCAATGAAATGCATTAAACTGTAAATGATATACAAAAGGTTTTATGCCCTAGTGAATGCTTGTACTTTAACAACAGGTCTCTATTCATGCCCTCTTCTCAGCTTCTAAGACGACTTCTCACTTTTTGTATACCTCAAAAATTTCTGAAAGAATTCAGAGGAAGTGTGAGTTTTAAAGGGAAAAGAACACTCATTACATACTAAAATGTAAAAATATACAAATTTCCCATTAATTATCTAGTTCTTCATCCTCAAAATCTCTCCCTTGATAGCACACATCTTTCTCCATTTCTCCTCTTCAGTACCCTTCACCTATGGAAGAAATTTCTCTTATCTTGTGAATGCCAACTAAAAAGTGTGATAACAGAGCAAAGACCTACCATTGCTCCTTCAGCATGGCCTTTGAGTTTCACCTTCCAAACTCAAAGTTTATCAAAATATTAACCTAACATAATTATCTATTACTTTGTATTTGTGTGTGTGTGTGAATAGAAAAATGGAGAACTTGGAAGGCTTTCTTTTTGCTAAGAAAACAAAATATCTTTTGTATTATTTCCCTTATAACATGACATTTCAGCAGAACTTATTTTCATTATCAACCACAGAGCTTTTTTTCATTCTTGTTATCCTATTCCTGTTACAATTACTGATCTGAATCACCAAAGTCTAGTCTAGTCCATCAATGGGTAATATATAAATAGCCTGTAGGTTTAAGTGTACTCCACAAAACATTAGGTAAAATATACATGCATGCGTACATTCATATGCACTTAATGAAAATATTAGTGTGTATATGTATATTAAGTATATTTGTATGTATGTTTGTATTTGGTTACCAGATTCCCATGGACTACAACAAGCCTTCCAGATAATATTCTGAACTAATAACTATCATTATAAGTAATTTCATGCACAAGTCGTTTTAAAAAATATACATAATTTTATGTAAGTATCAATATATAGCTTAAGTATACTGATAGATCAAAGGGAAAAAAAAGTGTCAGATCCTTTCCTCTCACCATTATCTCTAAATCACTTCATTTCATGAGCATTCTGTTAAAGGATATTGCTAAAACCCAGGATTACTATCAGTCTTCATCTTCTTTCATCCAACAGCATCATTATCTTCTGATAGAAATTTTCTAATGGTTTTTTCCTCAAGTATGTTTGAAATGAATTATTCCTAAAAAAATACTAAGCAGGAAAACTTTTTCAAAGTTGAGTAGCTAACTATTCTTAAATTTGATATAGATAGTAAATATGGAACATAGAAACAGATTGCATGGAAAATTCTGACAAGAAAAAAGAGTAACATAAGGAGATCTTGCCCTCCTAGATAGTAAACTGTATTACAAAATCCTTAAATATATTAAATTTGTTACAAAGCAATTAACTAAAATGCTGTTAATCCCAACTGTGTAACCATCATGTAAAAAAAAAAAGAAAAAAAAACCCTATGCCTTTATGGAATATTTCACCCAAATTTTATCCTTTTTTGAATAGTCTGAATATTTAAATATACATCAGATCAGATCAGTCTCTCAGTCGTGTCCGACTCTTTGCGACCCCATGAATCGCAGCATGCCAGGCCTCCCTGTCCATCACCAACTCCCGGAGTTCTCTCAGACTCACGTCCATCGAGTCAGTGATGCCATCCAGCCATCTCATCCTCTGTCGTCCCCTTCTCCTCTTGCCCCCAATCCCTCCCAGCATCAGACTCTCTGGTTCCTCTGCCTTTTCTAAACCCAGGTTTTACATCTGGTAGTTCTCATTTCACATACATAATTTAATATTTATCAGATCAGATTAGTCGCTTAGTCCTGTCCGACTCTTTGTGACCCCATGAATTGCAGCACGCCAGGCCTCCCTGTCTATCACAAACTCCCAGAGTTCACTCAGACTCACGTCCATCGAGTCAGTGATGCCATCTAGGCATCTCGTCCTCTGTCGTCCCCTTCTCCTCTTGCCCGCAATCCCTCCCCAGCATCAGACTCTTTTCCAATGAGTCAACTCTTCACATGAGGTGGCCAAAGTACTGGATTTTCAGCTTTAGCATCATTCCTTCCAAAAAAATCCCAGGGCTGATCTCCTTCAGAATGGACTGCTTGGATCTCCTTGCAGTCCAAGGGACTCTCAAGAGTCTTCTCCAATACCACAGTTCAAAAGCATCAATTCTTCGGTGCTCACCTTCTTCACAGTCCAACTCTCACATCCATACATAACCACAGGAAAAACCATAGCCTCGACTCGATGGACCTTTGTTGGCAAAGTAATGTCTCTGCTTTTGAATATGCTATCTAGGTGGTCATAACTTTCCTTCCAAGGAGTAAGCGTCTTTTAATTTCATGGCTGCAGTCACCATCTGCAGTGATTTTGGAGCCCCAAAAAATAAAGTCTGACACTGTTTCCACTGTTTCCCTATCTATTTCCCATGAAGTGATGGGACTAGATGCCATGATCTTCGTTTTCTGAATGTTGAGCTTTAAGCCAACTTTTTCACTCTCCACTTTCACTTTCATCAAGAGGCTTTTGAGTTCCTCTTCACTGTCTGCCATAAGGGTGGTGTCATCTGCATATCTGAGGTTATTGATATATTCCCAGCAATCTTGATTCCAGCTTGTGTTTCTTCCAGTCCAGTGTTTCTCATGATGTACTTTGCATATAAGTTAAATAAGCAGGGTGACAATATACAGTCTTGATGTACTCCTTTCCCTATATGGAACCAGTCTGTTGTTTCATGTCCAGTTCTAACTGTTGCTTCCTGACCTGCATACAGATTTCTCAAGAGGCAGGTCAGGTGGTCTGTTATTCCCATCTCTTTCAGAATTTTTCACAGTTTCTTGTGATCCACACTGTCAAAGGCTTTGGCATAGTCAATAAAGCAGAAATAGATGTTTTTCTGAAACTCTCTTGCTTTTTCAATGATCCAGCGAATGTTGGCAATTTGATCTCTGGTTCCTCTGCCTTTTCTAAAACCAGCTTGCACATCAGGAAGTTCACAGTTTACATATTGCTGAAGCCTGGCTTGGAGAATTTTGAGCATTACTTTACTAGCATGTGAGATGAGTGCAATTGTGCGGTAGTTATTATTCATATGATTTTATGTATGTATATTCTTCATTTAAATATTATTTTGTAGTTCTGAAATCCTAGCTAAGATAAAGATTAAAGCCATCGTAATAAATTTGATATATACATAAGAAAAACACATGATGAACAAAGCCAAACATATAAGCCATGCTAGGGGAAGATATTGACAATATGTATAGAAAACACTTTATCTTTTTAATATATTAAACATTCTTGCTGCTGCTGCTGCTGCTGCTGCTAAGTCACTTCAGTTGTGTCCGACTCTGTGCAACCCCATAGACGGCAGCCCACCAGGTCCCCCCGTCCCTGGGATTCTCCAGGCAAGAACACTGGAGTGGGTTGCCATTTCCTTCTCCAATGCAGGAAAGTGAAAAGTGAAAGTGAAGTCGCTCAGTCGTGTCCGACTCCTAGTGACCCCATGGACTGCAGCCCACCAGGCTCCTCCGTCCATGGGATTTTCCAGGCAAGAGTACTGGAGTGGGGTGCCATTGCCTTCTCCATTAAACATTCTTACTGAATAGTAAATCAATTACAAAAATGGATTGGGAAAAATGAAATGGGCAATATACACAAGCAGACAGTTTATTGGAATTTCTAAAATGCTTAAAAAAATCACAAAAATATTTTCAAATTTACTCATAATAAAGGGAATTCAAATTAAAAATAGTTATCAATACAGAAATCCTTTACAAAGGCTCCACATTAGATGACATACAATCTGAGTTATGATGTAGGGAATTCAGCACTGGCATATATTACCAATGGTTGTATAATTTGATGATATACATTATCAAATGCATGTTAACATTTAAGCATACATTAGTTCTCAGCCCACTGAATCTTGTTCTAAGAAACTGAACTATAGTATTCCAGACACTTTACAAATAAAATATGCAAAAAAGTGTTTTTTTTTCCATGACCTGAAATTTGAAATTAGATACATTATTTGTAGGGGACAGAATAAATATGTAGTCATATAATGAAAAATGTACTGCCGGAAGTAAATATATATATATATATACACACATAAGCTAATATGGATGGAGAAGGCAATGGCCACCCACTCCAGTACTCTTGGCTGGAAAATCCCATGGACAGAGGAGCCTGGTAGGCTGCAGTCCATGGGGTCACAAAGAGTCGGACATGACTGAGCAACTTCACTTTCACTTTTCACTTTCATGCATTGGAGAAGGAAATGGCAACTCAGTCCAGTGTTCTTGTGAGAATCCCAGGGATGGGGGAGCCTGGTGGGCTGCCGTCCATAGGGTCACACAGAGTCGGACACTACTGAAGTGACTTAGCAGCAGCAGCATGCTAATATGGAAAATGTATACCTTATTTTTAATGAAATATAGCAACATGTGAAACTGTAAAAATAGTCTCAATTGATGATGTATAGATGTTAAAGGGTATGAACACTGAATTTCATCAGTAGGCCTGAAGATTCCTAAAAAATGTGAAATTCCAAAATTAGATCACTGCAGAATTGGAAGTGTCTGAGAAGTCACTCCCTGGACTCTTGATTCCATTCATATAGGGTGAGGAGAGGAAGGGACTATCAGAGGCAGCTATTGCCATAAGTGTTATGAGTGCCACGTGGTGGGAGGAGGTGGAGTGCTAATTCTTTACCTCTGTTCTGATAAGAAAGGCTTTGGAGTGCTTTGACCCTCCTGTGGTTGAGAGACATAGAGCATTGGTGCTGAACTCACACCTGAGAAACTCAGCTATGGAAGTAAAGTAGAAGGAGGTTCTCTGGCCTTTCCTGGGCATAGAGTTTTCCAAAGGAAGAATACAGGCATGCCTTGTTTTCTTGCATTTTGCTTTGTTGTGCTTTGCAGACATTTCAGGGCTTAAAAAAAATTGTAGATTTGTGGCAACCCAGTATGGCTCAAGTCTGTTGGCAGCATTTTTCCAACAGCAGTTGGTCAGTTTGTATCTTTGTGTCACATTTTGGTAATTCTCACAGTATTTCAAAATTTTTAATTATTGTTATATTTTTATGGAGATGTGAGGAATAAACACAAAATGTTAAGAATTTAAATGCCCAATTTGTGTGAAAATTTTATCTCACTTACTCAATAAACATTGCCAAATTGAGACAAACTATAATTCAGTTTCATGAATTGCTTGATGAGGGAATAAGTGAATTTATACATACTATGTAAATTAGCATTCATGCAGCCCCTGGGTATTCTGTTAGTAGTAATGTCCTGTCTCAACTGCAGAGAAAATTATGCTTTTTAATTTTTTAGCATACTGAGAAAAAAATTCTTAAAGAAAAACTTAAAATTGTGATATAACTTGTTGGTAAAATTATGCAAGTGTTAGAACCAAGTTTAATTATGTTTATACATTTTAATGTGGTAAAAACAACATAAGATCTAGTTTCTTCACAATTTTTTAGGTTGATATATTATATAAATACAGTATTTTAACTATAGTCCCACAGTTGTATAGCAGATCTCCAAAACTTATTCATCTTAGACTAACTATAACTTTTTATCTTTTAGACAGCAACTTCCCATTTCACATTCTCTCCAACCCTTGGCATTCTAGTCTCTGTTTCTTTGAGTGTAACTACTTTAGATACTTCTTATAAATGGTTATAATCTTCTAGAACAGTGCTAAAGAGTATATAATGGGTAAAGAACAGTCTCTTCAATAAATAGTAATGGGAAAACTGAACATCTATTAATACATGTGAAAGAATGAAAGTAGACCCTTCTTTTACAACGTATGCAAAGTCAACTCAGAACAGATTAAAGATTTAAACATAAGACCTGAAACTGTAAAACTCCTATAAAAAATGTAGAGGAAAATCTTCATAGATTAGTCTTGGCAATGATAACAAAAGCATGAGCAAAGAAAGCAAAATTAGAAAAGTAAGACTATATCAAACTAAACAGCTTCTGCACAGAAAAGAAAGCAATTACAGAGTGAAAAGGCAACCTACAGAATGGGATAAAATATTTGCAAACCATTTATCTGATCAGCGATTCATATTTAAAACATATAAGAGTACAACTCAATAGCAAGAACTCTTAATAATCCTGTAAAAAATGGATGAAATCTTGAATAGACATTTTTCCAAAGAGATTATATAAATGGCCAACATATACAGATGGTACGTGAATAGATTATCAGTCATCAGGGAAATGCAAATCAAAACCACAATGAAATATCACTTCATACCTCTTAGGATGGCTATTGTAAAAAAAATTAATAACAGCAAGTATTGTCAAGGACACATAGAAATTCGAACTTTTGGACATTATCGGTGGTGTCTCTAAAATTGTGCAGCCAGTATGGAGAAGAGCATGGCAGTTCCCCAAAATTGATAATAAAACCGCCATATGATACAGCAACCGCATCTTTGGGTATGTATCCAAAGTAAATAGCGTCAGGACCTTGAAGAGATAATCTGTACTACAGTGATTTGATACATTGTGGCGTAATACACACTAGCCAAGATATGGCAGTGTCGCAAATGTCTATCAACAGATGGCTGAATAAAGAAAATATATATGCACTCAATGGATTATTAATCTTTGAGAAAGAAGAGAATTCTGACATATGCAACAATAGGGATGAACTTGGAGAATATTATACTAGGTGGAATGAATATTTTGTAGAAAAATTAAAATTATTTTAAAGAATTACTCCTGTTGGTAGAGATAAGGATCATATTTGATACTTAAACATAGGAAGTAAAATCAATAAATCATTTATTGAATAATGAGAAATTTTATCACAGTCAATATACCACCTCTTTTTATTCCCCCAGGATACCATTAGTCACTAGGATAGTATGTAGTAGGAATATACAGAGAAAAAATTCCACAAGTTAATTTCCATGGGAAAATGCGGTCAAAATTGTGTTGCATAAAATGAGAGAATAAGAAGCCAGAATAATTTTAAGAAATTTTTCTTTGTTTTGCTTTTGTCTGTCTTAATGGCCAATTGGGAAAATACTTTTTAAAAAGAAATGTGTTTAAAGGATTAAAAAGCTGCTGTGAAATTCTGGGTGTGAGACACATGAAAGAAAGTGAGACAGTTAAACATGTCAAGTTTTTTTCATAGACATATTTGTGTTTCTTTTTTTTTAGACATGTTTATGTTCTGGCAAACTTCCTGGTGAATAACCTAGTGCTTTTTGCTAGGAAGATAGTCTCTATATGTAGAATGTTTTCAGCAGAATAGACCTGGTTGTCTGAATCTCTTACTGTAAAAGACCTGGAGTCTAAGAACTTATGCGACATAGTTTCTGTAAAATACGCTAGTTATGTAAATATCTCAGTTTAAAATGATGATGTTCCACGATATAAATGGTTTCTGTGTAAATGAGATGACTATACATCTCACTCAGAAACCTCATGTGTTAACCTAGGCCAGAGTTGCTCCAAGGGAGAAGAAAAATCAGTGTGGAACTATATAAGGGATCCTGGACTTGGCCATTTAATTTGTGTCACAAAATTTTTGTATCCTTAAAAATTACTGATAAAGCTTGACACAATATCCCTGATGTATGGGAGGAGTCTGATTTAGAATCTGATCTGTTGTGAATTCTCGAGTTGTTATGGTAAGCATCGTTGTCTTTTATGCATATGAGTTACAGTTGCTAACATAGTTTTTAGCAAAAATATAAAGAGAAAAAGATAAAACACTCAGTTCAGTTAGTTCAGTCGCTCAATTGTGTGTGACTCTTTGCAACCCCATGAATCGCAGCACACCAGACCTCCCTGTCCATCACAAACTCCTGGATTTCACTCAGACTCACATCCATTGAGTCGGTGATGCCATCCAGCCATCTCATCCTCTGTCGTCCCCTTCTCCTCCTGCCTCCAATCCCTCCCAGGATCAGGGTCTTTTCCAATAAGTCAACTCTTTGTACAAAGTGGCCAAAGTACTGAAGTTTCAGCTTTAGCATAGTTCCTTCCAAAGAACACCCAAGACTGATCTCCTTTAGAATGGACTGGTTGGATCTCCTTGCAGTCCAAGGGACTCTCAAGAGTCTTCTCCAACACCACAGTTCAAAAGCATCAGTTCTTCAGTGCTCAGCTTTCTTCACAGTCCAACTCTCACATCTATACATGCCTACTGGAAAAACCATAGCCTTGACTAGATGGACCTTTGTTGACAAAGTAAGGGCTCTGCTTTTGAATATGCTATCTAGGATGGTCATAACTTTCCTTTCAAGGAGTAAGCGTCTTTTAATTTCATGGCTGAAGTCACCATCTCCAGTGATTTTGGAGCCCCCAAAAATAAAGTCTGACACTGTTTCCACTGTTTTCCCATCTATTTCCCATGAAGTGATGGGACCAGATGCTATGATCTTCATTTTCTGAAAGTTGAGCTTTAAGCCAACTTTTTCACTCTCCTCTTTCACTTTCATCAAGAGCCTCTTTAGTTCCTCTTCACTTTATGCCATAAGGGTGGTGTCGTCTGAATATCTGAGGTTATTGATATTTCTCCTGGCAATCTTGATTCCAGGT
Source organism: Bos grunniens (assembly GCF_055505025.1). Classification (NCBI taxonomy): domain Eukaryota; kingdom Metazoa; phylum Chordata; class Mammalia; order Artiodactyla; family Bovidae; genus Bos; species Bos grunniens. Next base: position 29,106,793 of record NC_141178.1, read on the forward strand.
TCTGCTTCTTCTAGCCCAGTGTTTCTCATGATGTACTCTGCATATAAGTTACATAAGCAGGGTGACAATATTCAGCCTTGACGTACTCCTTTTCCTATTTGGAACCCCTCTGTTGTTCCATGTCTAGTTCTAACTGTTTCTTTCTGACCTGCAGATAGGTTTCTCAGGAGGCAGGTCAGGTGGTCTGGTATTCCCATCTCTTTCAGAATTTTCCAGTTTATTGTGATCCACACAGTCAAAGGCTTTGGCATAGTCAATAAAGCAGAAATAGATGTTTTTCTGGAACTCTCTTGCTTTTACGATGATCCAGTGGATGTTGGCATTTTGATCTCTGGTTCCTCTGCCTTTTCTAAAACCAGCTTGAACATCAAGAAGTTCACTGTTCACATGTTGCTGAAACCTGGCTTGGAGAATTTTGAGCATTACTTTACTAGCGTGTGAGGTGAGTGCAATTGTGCAGTAGTTTGAGCATTCTTTGGCATTGACTTTCTTTGGGATTGGAACGAAAATTGACCTTTTCCAGTCCTGCGGCCACTGCTGAGTTTTCCAAATTTGCTGGCACATTGAGTGCAGGACTTTCACAGCATCATCTTTCAGGATTTGAAATAGCTCCACTGGAATTCCATCACCTCCCCTAACTTTGTTCTTAGTGATGCTTTATAAGGCCCACTTGACTTCACATTCCAGGATGTCTGGCTCTAGGTGAGTGATCACACCATCGTGATTATCTTGGTCATGAAGATCTTTTTTGTACAGTTCTTCTGTGTATTCTTGCCACCTCTTCTTAATATCTTCTGCTTCTGTTAGGTCCATACCATTTCTGTCCTTTATTGAGCCCATCTTTGCATGAAATGTTCCCTTGGTATCTCTAGTTTTCTTGAAGAGATCTCTGCTACTGCTACTGCTAAGTCACTTCAGTCGTGTCTGACTCTGTGCGACCCCATAGACGGCAGCCCACCAGGCTCCCCCGTCCCTGGGATTCTCCAGGCAAGAACACTGGAGTGAGTTGCCATTTCCTTCTCCAGTGCATGAAAGTGAAAAGTGAAAGTGAAGTCGCTCAGTCATGTCCGACCCTCAGCGATCCCATGGACTGCAGCCTACCAGGCTCCTCCATCCATGGGAGTTTCCAGGCAAGCGTACTGGAGTGGGGTGCCATTGTTTTCCTCTATTTCTTTTTTTTTTTTTTCAAAAAAATATTTTATTTTATTTTTAATATAAATTTATTTATTTAATTGAAGGCTAATTACAATATTGTATTGGTTTTGTCATACATCAACATGAATCCACCACCTGTGTACACATGTTCCCCATCCTGAACCCCCACCCACCTCCCTCCTCGTACCATCCCTCTGGGTCATCCTAGTGCACCAGCCCCAAGCATCCTGTATCCTGCATCGAACCTGGACTGATTACTGAGGAACGTTTTCTTATCTCTCCTTGCTATTCCTTGGAAGTCTGCATTCAGATGCTTATATCTTTCCTTTTCTCCTTTGCTTTTCACTTCTCTTCTTTTCACAGCTATTTCTAAGGTGTCCTCAGAGAGCCATTTTGCTTTTTTGCATTTCTTTTTCTTGGGGATGGTCTTGATTCCTGTCTCCTGTACAATGTCACGAACCTCATTCCATAGCTCATCAGGCACTCTATCAAATCTAGTCCCTTAAATCTATTTCTCACTTCCACTGTATAATCATAAGGGATTTGATTTAAGTCATACCTGAATGGTCTCGTGGTTTTCCCTCCTTTCTTCAATTTAAGTCTGAATTTGGCAATAAGGAGTTCATGAACTGAGTCACAGTCAGCTCCTGGTCTTGTTTTTGCTGACTGTATAGAGCTTCTTCATCTTCGGCTGCAAAGAATATAATCAATGTTAATTCGGTGTTGACCATCTGGTGATGTCCATGCATAGAGTCTTCTCTTGTGTTATTAGAAGAGAGTGTTTGCTGTGACCAGTGCGTTCTCTTGGCAAAACTCTATTAGCCTTTGCCCTGCTTTATTCCGTACTCCAAGGCCAAATTTGCCTGTTATTCCAGGTGTTTCTTGACTTCCTACTTTTGCATTCCAGTCCCCTTTAATGAAAAGGACATCTTTTTGGGGTGTTAGTTCTAAAAGGTCTTGTAGGTCTTCATAGAACCATTCAACTTCTTCACCATTACTGGTTGGGGCATAGGCTTGGATTACCATGATGAGGAATGGTTTGCCTTGAAAACGAACAGAGATCAGTCTGTCGTTTTTGAGATTGCATCCCAGTACTGCATTTTGAACTCTTATGTTGACCATGATGGCTACTCCATTTCTTCTAAGGGACTCCTGCCCACAGTAGTAGATATAATGTCCATCTGAGTTAAATTCACCCATTCCAGTCCATTTCAGTTCGCTGCTTCCTAGAATGTCGACGTTCACTCTGCCATCTCCTGTTTGACTACTTCCATTTTGCCTTGATTAATGGACCTGACATTCCAGGTTCCTATGCAATATTGCTCTTTACAGCATCGGACCTTACTTCTATCACGAGTTACATCCACAACTGGGTATTTATTGTTTTTGCTTTGGCCCCATCCCTTCATTCTTTCTGGAGTTATTTCTCCACTGATCTCCAGTAGCATATTGGGCATTTAACGTTCTGGGGAGTTCCTCTTTCAGTATTCTATCATTTTGCCTTTTCATACTGTTCATGGGGTTCTCAAGGCAAGAATATTGAAGTGGTTTGCCATTCCCGTCTCCAGTGGACCACATTCTTTCAGACCTCTCCACCATGACCCGCCCATCTTGGGTGGCCCCACACGGCGTGGCTTAGTTTCATTTGTTAGACAAGGCTGTGGTCCTAGTGTGATCAGATTGGCTAGTTTTCTGTGATTATGGTTTCAGCGTGTCTGCCCTCTGCTGCCCTCTTGCCATACCTACCGTCTTACTTGGGCTTCTCTTACCTTGGTCATGGGGTATCTCTTCACAGTTGCTCCAGCAAAGCGTAGCCACCACTCCTTACCTTGGACGAGGGGTATCTCCTCAGGGCCGCCCTTCCTGACCTTGAACGTGGAGTAGATAAACACTCTAAGGACTTAACGTCAAGATGACTGTTTAGAATGCCTAGGCCCTTAGTATTAAAATGTAGAAATTTCAGAAAGATTATGAAGACAGGATTTGAAGAGTGAAGGGTAAAGTTTACTGATGATATTTGGAGAAGGTAGGGGAAATAGGCTTAATTGAAGAAAACTGGAAAAAATGATAAGTATAATGTTGAAAGGGATATATGTGAATATTTCTATTTCTTTTACTCTTTCTACCAGCTGTGGTAAAAATCTGACCTATGAAATATCAGGACCACATAAAATTTATTTCTCTATTCTCTGAGAGACCTCATCAGTATCTCTCAATAGGAGCAACTTATAAAATATTTTTTGATTTAGTAATATACAAGTATGTAAAGAACACATTTTAGATAACAATACCTGTACCTGTTTTAACTCAGCTCCTCTAAATTAAGGATGCCATAGTAATCCATGAAATGTTAGTAGCATTGGGGGGGAAGATAAATTCATAGCTCCAAATAGATTAATAGACTATATTAAGTAGCAGAGAGATTCTCTCCATTGACACAGATGTTGAAAAATAACAAGTGTTCTTTCTTTAAGGTTTAATATTCAGAAGTTTGGTCAAAATGTTTCTTCAGGTTACAATGAAAAATTTAAAAGGCTATTTGATACATCCAGAATTATTTTATCTTCCAATTTCAGAACTTGCTTCCTATATTGGAGTTAATGGAGCAAATCAGACTGAGACAGTAACTGAGAAAGAAATTACTTCTGAATCATACTTATTAAGGCCAAAGGTAAAAAAACAAGTATAGTATTTTCACATCACAGTAGAAGAAATAAGAAATCCTAATTAAAACTTTTTAAATGCTTTTTGTATTTTCTTTTATGATATGTGATACTAAAAAATGCAAAAATGCATGAGATGAATTTGATGTTTGAAAACAGATGTCAGTTGAACACTCTTCTTGTTTTAAGTAAAACAACCCAAGATAGTATTTGATTTGAATGATCATGAATAATTATATGATCATGTTAGATAGGGCTTATTAGTTAAATGTACAGTTTTTTGTTTTTTGTTTTTTTGTTTTTTTAGATTTTAGTTAAAGCAAATTCTGAAAAAGAGTAATGTACAATTTTATCAGATAATGATAACATCAAAGCAATAAAAACACATAACATTAAAAATGATATGTACTTTGTATAATTTTAAAATAATATATTCTAAAAATGCTGAGGTTTTATAAATACCTTAGTTTAAAATGGTGATGGCCCATGGTATAAATGGCTCCTATGTGAATAAGGTAAATACATATCTCAGATGCAATTCAAACTTTCCTAATTATTTCAAAATTAAGAATTAATATCTTTTGTGTAAACAATAGGTTTTAAATGGTTTACTGACCATTCATTACCATTATGCTACTGATTATCTAAACCTTGATGCTTGACATGAAAATGATAAACCAGGTAGTACCCTGGATTTACTTCCTGAGCTTAATCAGTAATAAGGCATTTACTTGCTGAACATCATGATTCTGGTTGTAGGCAAATGTCCTACTGCCTTAACTGACAAAGATGTCATGACTAAATCACTAAAACTTGTCAATGTGTTACTTTACTTGTGGAAAATGCCTCTAAGATATAATTAAATTATAGACCTTAAAATAGGGAGAGTATACTATATTATCTGGGTGAATCCAATCTAGTCTGATCTGATAAATCTCAAATCCTAATCTTTATGCAAGATTATACATTGATACTTGTAACAGCATACAGGCTCCATAAAACATACACATTATGAGTGCAGATTAATTTGTGAAAAATCAGCAGAGTGAGACTTTGTTGCATACAGATTTAAACATATTAATAGCATTTGAGAAACCAACTGACATTTAATTTAGCACAACTCTGACTTCCCTGGTGGCTCAGATGGTAAGGCGTCTACCTACAATGCGGGAGACCTGGGTTTGATCTTTGGGTTGGGAAGATCCCCTGGAGAATGAAATGGCAACCCACTCCAGTACTCTTGCCTGGAAAATTCTGTGGATGGAGGAGCCTGGTAGGCTTCAGTCCATGGGGTCGCAAAGAGTCGGACATGACTGAGCGACTTCACTTTCTTTCTTTCTGACTCCTCTGTCCAATAAAGAACATTCTGGTGGAAGAGTTTGAAAGAATTGAGAACAACAGGATTGGCTAAAATTTGTAAGGCAAAGGAATTTGTGCTGGAGGAAAGGACTAGAATTTGAACAAGCAAAAAATAATGGCAAACTGTAAGGAGTGGATTTGAAGGACAGATGAGGGAATATGGGGGATGGAAGGAAGATTTAAGAGGGTTCTTATGTTGGAGCCATGAGATATTTAGTGATGGAAAATTTGACCAAGTTTTTCTTTAGCTTATGAATATAATATTTTATTTGTATTTTTAATGAGAACATTTAACTTTCAATTATGCTCAAGTATGGGGGTACATATTTTAAATTTGATCAGTACTGAGGTTGGTCTAAAACAGCCATTTATCCCAGGTTCATACCAGTATTGAATAGAATATTTAGCAATATTTAGGAATGCACCTCTTCAGGAATCAGATTCTAAAAGACATAAAGGAAATGTTTTTACTATCTGTTGGGATGTATGTGATGCCTGTATGTATTAAATAATTCTTTTTTATTTTACTTTTCCTCCTCCCTAAAGATGAACTATGTAACAATGCTCAAAGCAATTCAATTTGAAAAGGATTAGGCAAGAGAAAGACAGATCAAAGGTAAAAGACATTTAAGAAATGTGATCTTTATAAATCAAAATTAATATTCAAGTTTTCAAAACTTCCTCATTTCTCTTTAAAAAGAACAGAATGTCATTTGCCTAATGCAGTCCAAAATTTTGGTGACATATCCATAATGGACAGGTTCTTCTGTAAAATGAATGCAGAGACCATGTCTAATTCTGTTTCTACATCATCAACACCACCATCCAACCGCTTCTAATCTCTGCTAATGTCTTTCACATAATCACTGAATTTTTTTTCTATTGAATTTAACTGAATTGATTTGAAGGCATTCACCTTGACATTTTTCTCCAGGAAAATGGAAGTTTGCCTTATCTGAAACACTTGACTTACTACATAAAATGTTTCACATGCTTCTTATCCTTTAACCAAATGGGCAGCAGAAAAGACACTTTACTTTGTAAATCTTGCCTGCATAGGAAATAGCCATAATCATGTATTTTGGGTAATAAACAAAGGAAGACTTTTTTGTTTCATTAACCTTCTTGCTTGTTGCACACCTAAGGGATTCAGTGTAAGAACTGTAATAAAGTTATAGGTGATTCTCCCACTTGTACTATGCTTGACATAGATTTAGCAAAGTTGTCACTGCTATTGCTGTTGATGCTCTTGTTATTATTAATTCTAATGCATACAATATTTTTTAAATTTTGGCAAAAACATCTCATCTAAAATAGTTCTATCCCCAAATAATAGTCTCTTTAGATGAGATGATTATATAATCTGTGTATTTGTCCTTACTATGTAAAAAGTGAGGCATTCTTAATAAATAGACTAGAATGACCCTATGTAGACTTAATCAACTATGATGTTTCTCTAAGAGATATATCTATTTCAGATAATTATATGAACATTCCTCATGTAAAAATTTCCAGATATAAGTCATTATGCTGGGTAGAGAAAAAGAAAATAGAGGGTAAATGATTATTCAGTCCTCAAAAGGACATGGTAAACATTTAAACTGGTTTTATGGAACATCAAATGGTACAGTGGAACCTTAAGTATAGACTACAAATATATGTGTACTCACATATGATAACTCATTTAATCTTTATAGCAATACTGTGTTCATTTAGACTTTTTATATAAAAGACTACTGAGCTTAAGTATATTAAGCAACATGCCCAAGTGTCAGATTGTTATAACAGTTCAGGATGTTATAACAAAGTGCCATAGACAGAGGGGCTTATATACAATAGAAATTAATTTCTCATAGTTCTAAATAGACTGGAAGTCTGGGTTCAGGATGCCAGTATTTTTGAGTTGGGGTGAGTGTCTTCTTCCAGATTGCAAACTGGCAACTTTCTTGTATCCTCTGCAAACTGGCAACTTCTTGGATCCTCACATGGTAGAAAGAGTGAAAGATCTCTTTAGGCTCTCATTTAAAAGGGCACTAATGTCAGTCACAAGGGTGTAGTCCTCATGACCCAACTACCTATGAAAGGGCCCCACATCTGAATACCATCACATTAGAGACTAAGTGTTCAACATATAAACTGAGGGAGAGGGGACAAAACCATTCAGTCTAGCACCAAGGTTTCAGGTTGTACATAGCAACATCATTAGTTTAACTCAATCTGTTTCTGATCTTAAATCTCATGCCTTATATATTTTTACCATGCTTTCATTTTTGAAAATAGAAATACCATTCCCTGGAGAGAAGGATAAATCAAAGTGCAGTGTTACAGTTCACATAGCAATGTAGAGTTGTACTGGTGACCAAAGAGAAATAATGGCTAAGAGAGAAGCGATGTCCTACCTAAGATTTTGAACATCAGCATTTTGGGAAGGTGTTGATCTTGTTATTTAAATAACTTCAAGGATTTTCTATTTGAACATACTGAATTAAGGAAATTCAGCTTAAATTTTTCTGTACAGCAGTATATTTGTTACAATTGTTAACCAATATTGGTAGATTATCACTAAAATCTGTATTTTATTTCAGATTTCTTTAGCTTTCACCTATTTTTATTTTCCACTCTAGGGTCCCATCTAGGAAGCCCATTTTATTTAGTTGATATGACAAGTAATAAACAGTCCTCTTGGCAGTGACAGTTTCTCACTTTCCTTGTTTTTGATAACCTTAACAGTGTTGACGGAGAAGGCAATGGCACCCCACTCCAGTACTCTTGCCTGGACGAGTACTGGATCCCATGGACGGAGGAGCCTGGTAGGCTGCAGTCCATGGGCTTGCTAAGAGTTGGACACGACTGAGCGACTTCACTTTTCACTTTCATGCATTGGAGAAGGAAATGGCAACCCACTCCAGTGTTCTTGCCTGGAGAATCCCAGGGATGGGGAAGCCCGGTGGGCTGCCGTCTATGGGGTCACACAGAGTCGGACACGACTGAAGCGACGCAGCAGCAGCAGCAGCAGCAGCAACAGTGTTGAGGAATGATATCTGGATATTTGTACACTATTCCACTATTGGGATTGTCAGATGTTTTAGTCAAAATTAGATTAAGGTTATGTACTCTTGGAAACAATACCACAGAGGTAAACTGTTACTTTTTCATGGAAAGAGAACACACTAACAGTGTAACTTATCACAATGGATACTTAACTTTATTACCTGATTGAGGTAGTGTTTGAAAAAAATTGTGCTTTTTTGCCATACACTGCACCCTACCCACCCCCGCCTTTCTTTTCCACACTGTATATTTAGAAAGAACTGTACACAGCCCACTATTACGTTGTGGGAAGTTTTCCTTAACAACCTTGAGAGTGAAGTATCTACAATAATTATTTGGAATTCTATCTCATGGGGATTTTGTCTCTTCTCCCTTATTTTTTATTCAATTATTTATTTATATCACTATGAACTCATAAATATTTATACTTTGGATTATAATTGATTACTATTTTATCTATATTGTTCTTGTTGAGTCGTTAAGTCATGTCTGACTCATTGCAACACTATGGACTGCAGCACAGCAGCCTACCCTGTCCTTCAGTATCTCCTGGAGTTTGCTCAAATTCATGTTCATTTAGTCAGTGGTACTATCTAACCATCTCATTCTCTGCTGCCCGATTCTCCTCCTGCCTTCAGTCTTTCCCAACATCAGCGTCTTTTCCAATGAGTCAGCTCTTTGTACCAAGTGGCCAAAGCATTAGATCTTCAGCTTCAGCTTCAGTCCTTCCAAAGAATATTCAGAGTTGATTTCCTTTAGGATTGACTGATTTGATCTCCCTGCTGTCCAAGGGGCTCTCTAGAGTCTTCTCCAGCACCATGATTCAAAATTATCAATTCGTTGGTGCTCAGCCTTCTTCATGGTCCAACTCTCACACCCATATGTGACTAGCTTTGATTATATGGAAAAGTGTTACTTTTCAATAGCTTTGGAAAATCCATAGCTTTGATTTATATGGACCTTTGTTGGCAGTGATGTCTCTGCACTGTTTGTTATAGGTTTCCATCCAAGGAGCAAGTGTCTTTTAATTTCAGGCTGCACTCACCATCTGTGGTGATTTTGGAGCTCAAGAAAATAAAATCTGTCACTGCTTACACTTTTTCTCTTCCTATTAATATTTGCCATGAAGTAATGGAACTGGATGCCATGATTTATTTATTTATTTTTGAATGTTGAGTTTTAAGCCAGCTTTTTCACTCTCCTCTTTCAGCCTCATCAAGAGGCTCTTTAGTTCCTCTTTCTGCCACTAGACTGGTATCATCTGCATGTGTGAGGTTGTTGATATTTTTCCTGGCAATCCTGATTCTAGCTTGTGATTCATCCAGGCCAGGATTTCACATGATGTACTCTGCATAAAGGGCTTCCCAGGTGGCTCAGTGGGTAAAGAATCCACTTGCAATGCAGGAAGTGCAGGAGATGCTGGCTCGATACCTGGGCCAAGAAGATCCCCTGGAGGAGGGCATGGCACCCCATTCCAGTATTCTTGTGTGGGGAATCCCATTGGCAGAGGAGCCTGGTGGACTATGGTCCACAGAATCACAAGGAGTCATACATGAGTGAAGCAACTGAGCATGCACTCTGCATAGAAGTTAAATAACCAGGATGACAATATACAGTCTTGTCATACACCTTTACCAAATTTGAACCAGTCCATTGTTTCTTGTTCAGTTATAACTATGTTTCTTGACTCACATACAGGTTTCCCAGAAGACAGGTAAGGTAATCTGGTATTCCCACCTCTTTAAGAATTTTCCACAGTTCATTGTGATACACACAGTTAAAAGCTTTAGCACAGTCAGTGAAGCAGAAGTAGATGTTTTTCTCTATGATCCAACAAATGCTGGCAATTTGACCTCTGGTTCCTATGCCTTTTCTAAATATATAACTATCATCTACCTCAAATTGTTCTAGTTTTATCTGAGTGCTAGATGTGTTTATTACAATTGGGATGTCATTATTTCTAGGTCCTCCCTGCTACAACATATATGTATGTATATTAACTCATATATATAGTTATCTGTAAATATTTATATATGTGATCATCTTCATCTATGTTAAGATAAATGTGAGTTCATTAAGGACACCTCCAACCCTAATGCATTATGATAGGGGATCATTCTAGCCTCCCTCTAGCTTATCCATAACCTCCTACTCTAAAAATGAGATGTCTGATTCTCACCATCAATCATCCATTTATATAATATTTTAATTCAAGTATACACATATAGAGGTAGCAGAAATGAATTCATACTACCGTGGAAAATAACTTTTTCAACCAAAGGGCAATGCTTGAATGCAGCTCCATTTGGATTTAGTCTTACAGACTTTGCATTTCCAGAGTTGCGTAGGTCAGCACATTTTTTTCTCCCATCTCTTTCAGTGAGGTTATTCTTAAGACTGTTATATGATTAGATCTCCTTTCACAATTTACGTTCCATTGTGGAATCTCCTGGCTTTTAAAATATTTTAAATTGCCTACATCAAGGTTCTCCTTTGTTTTCATCATTATAGTAAAAGAAGTTCTGCCATCCTAAAGAAAATCTCCTCTACTTCACCAGTTCATTTTCCTTTCTTCTAAAATGACAACCACTAATCAATATTTCTGCCTTTTGTAAATGTCACATGATTGAAATAATACAGTATATATAGTATTCAGTGTTTTAAAATTGGCTCGTATACTTAGTAATATGCATTTAAAATTCATCCTGTATATTTCATAAACTTGTTTGGGTCATTATTTTTAACTGCTGAAGAGTAATTCAATGTATAGATATACAATTGCTTGTTTATCCATTCACTTATGTAAAGACATTTTGGTTGCTTTAAGTTTTTGGAAATAGTGACTGGACATGCTAAAAACATTTGCATGCAGTTTTTATGACCATAAATTTTCAAATCTAGGAGCATAATTATGAGATAATATAGTAAGACTATGCTTAATTGTGTTACAAATTGTCAGATTGTCTTCCAAAGTGACTATGCCATTTTGCATTCACAGCATAAATGAAAATTCCTTTTTCTCTTTATGTGTGTGTGTGTGCTCAGTCGCTCAGTCATGTCCAACTCTTTGTGACCCCATGGACTATAGCCTGCTAGGCCCCTCTGTCCATGGAATTTTACTTGCCAGCAATTTGTATTAAAAGTTTTTTTCCCCTTCTTTTTTCATAGTCATAAGTGAGTAGTGGTATTTCACTGTTGTCTTAATTTGAAATTCTCTGATGACAATAGATATTGAGTATTTTTTTCCATATATTTATTTGCCATCTATATACCTTCTTGGCAAAGTTGTCTGTTCACATCTTTTTCCTATTTTTAAATTGGGTATTTTTTTTATTGTTTAGTTTTTAAAATTATTCGCACATTTTGGATATATGTCCTATCTCAAACATCTGTTTTACCAGTATTTTTTCCCAGTCCCTCGGCTTATCTTCTCATTCTCTTAACAATGTCTTTCACAGACCAGAAGAGTTAATAAAGTCTGCTGCTACTAAGTCACTTCAGTCGTGTCCGACTCTGTGGGACCCCATAGACGGCAGCCCACCAGGCTCCCCCGTCCCTGGGATTCTCCAGGCAAGAACACTGGAGTGGATTGCCATTTCCTTCTCCAATGCATGAAAGTGAAAAGTCAAAGTGAAGTTGCTCAGTCATGTCCGACTCTTTGCGACCCCATGGTCTGCAGCCTACCAGACCCCTCCATCCATGGGATTTCCCAGGCAAGAGTACTGGAGTGGGGTACCACTGCCTTCTCCATAATAAAGTCTAACACCCACTTTAAAAAAAATTAGTTATTGCGTAATTATGGCTAATAATATCTATCTTATTGAAAATTTCACGTGAACTTGTGAAGTTAGATTTATACTTAAGTATATCATTTTTGGTATTATTATATAGCTTTTAAATTCTTTTTTATTCTTTAAATGTTTGTTACTAGTGTATCAGGAAAGTAACTGATCTGTACAATAAATGCTGTTTCCATTTATACACTAGTTTGTTTCTAGGTGTTTTATTTTTGTTGTTTATTTGGGATTTTCTAAATAGATAATTATGTCTTTTGTGATTAGAGAGTTACTTCTTCCCATCCAATCTATACTTTGTTTTCTTGTTCTGTTGTACTATCTAGGAAGTCCAGGACAATATTGAAAAGAAGTGGTGAGAGATAGCATCTTTGTCTTATTTTCAGTTTTAGGGAGAAATCTTCAAAGTTTCTCAATACTAATTATGCTGCAAACTTTTTTGAGGAGGAGATTGGATATAGCTATTCTTTAGCCAATAGAGAAAGTTCAACTCTATTTCTGGTTTGGCAAGTGTTTTCCCCATGATTTAATACTGAAGTTTCACAATACATTTTTGCATCCATTACTATGATCATATAATATATCTTTTTATCTTTTGATTTGGTGGATTACATAGATTGATTTTCAAATATTGAACCTGCTTCTCAAATGTGAAAATAAATTCCCACTTGGTTATGGTATTTAATAAATCTTTACATACATTGCTATCTTTGTTTTGCTAATTTTTCTTTATTCATGAAAGATAATTGTCCTGTAATTTTCCTTTCTTGTAAGACTTTATCTGTTGTTATTATTAGGGTAACACTGTTCTCATACAATGAGTTAGGAAGTGTTTTCTATTTTCTGAAAGAAATTGTGGAAAATTAGTATTTTGTCCTTAAAAATGTAGTAACTTTCTTCATTGAAAACATCTGAAGCTGGTGCTTTCTTTCTAGGAAAGTATTTAATCAATTCTATAATAACTACAAACTTATTCAGATCGTCTGTTTCTCCTTGTATGAGTTTTGATTTTTGGGAATCTTTCATAATAGTGATACATTTTTTTTTGCTGTCACATTTATGGGCATTAGGTTTGTTCATAATTTCTTTTTAATGTTTCTGGGGTCAGTAGTGAGGCACCTATTTCATTTCTGATATGATTCTGATAACTTGTTTCTTTTGTTAGCTTGAACTAGAGATTTATTAATTTTATTGAAGCTTTCAAAGAATAAGCTTTTGATTTTGCTGATATTCTCTATCACTTTTCTGTTTTCAATTTAATTCATTTCTAGTTTTTACTATTTATTTTCTTTTGCTTGGTTTAGTCATAAATTGTTCTTCTTCTGTTGTTAGTTTCCAAGATCAAGGATTAGCTTGTTAATTTTAGATTTTCTTTCTTTTATTAGTATATGCATTTAATGCTATAAATATCTCTCTAAGCACTGATTTTGCTGTATCTAATAAATTTTGATGTTGTTAATTTTAGTTTAGTTTAAAATATTTTTTAAATCTTTCTTAAGACTCCTACCCATTGTTATTTAGAAATGTGCCAGTTAATTTGAAAAATTCCCTATATATATTTTTCTTAGTGTTTGTCTTTCTTGGTTTTCCCTGAGTTTCCTATATTTGTGGTTTGGTGAATAATTTTGGAAAATTCATAGCCATTGTTACTTCAAATATTTCTTTTACTCCATTTCTTCTCCATTTGGTATTCCAATCATGTAAATGTTATAACTTTTGAAAGTACCCCACAGTTTCTGAAAGCTTTTTGTTTCTTTTTCCACTTTATTCTCTTTGCATTTGATTTTCATGTTTTTATTAACCTATCTTCAGTACCGCTGATACTTTCCTTAACTATGACCAAATGTACTTTGAGGCCATAGTCGTCAGCCTTCAGTTCTGCTATAGTGTGTTTGATTTCTAGAATTTCTTTCTTACAGGTATTATATCCCCTTCTGTTCTTGCATATTTCTGTCTTTTACCCATCAGTATTCTTGACATGTTATTCACAGTTATATTAAACTCTTTGTCTGATAATTCTGACATCTTTGTCCAGTATATGATTCTGGTTCTTAGGCTTGCTTTGTCTTATGTTTATTTTAGATTGTGTTTTTGGCATATCTTATAATTTTTTTCTTGAAAGCTGTATTGTGTTATATCTGACAGTAGCATGTGATAAGTAAGTAGATTTTCAGTATGAGGATTTAGATTAATCTGGCTAGGAGTGGGCTATATTTAATGTTTACAGTAGCTTTAAATTACTCTTGTCTCTTTGCTTTGGTCTCTTCTTCTGGCTTGGGGTTTCACTGAGAACTTCTCCTCAGAGTGTATGTCTTGCAGCTCTTCTTCTATAGTCCGTTATTTCTCTACTGAGCCTTGTTGTTGTAGTCGTTAAGTAAGGGGAAAGAATAATTTTCTATAATCTTATTTTTACATCTCAGGTATTTTGTAATCTTCTCCTTTTTCCATGGGTAACCATAAGTTTGTTTTCTACATCTGTGCCTCTTTATGTGGAATCTTAAATTTTCTATCTTAATATAAGTACTTAATTCAAAAGGTAATGTAAATATGAAAATTGTTGAGAATTATATATTTATATAAAGCATATTAAAGTCTCTAAAAGTAAGGATGAATGTAAAGCTTTTATTTTTCTATAAATAGGAAAAATCTGATTGTTGAGCATGCTTAATATTTTGGAACTTAAAGGAATATTTAGGAATGGACCATAATTGTAGCAAATACAATTTTAGCTAGATGTCATTTGCATTAATTGAGTTACCTACATTTTTTTTTGAGTTACCTACATTTTAATTATTTCTATAATAGTAATTAAATAGGTCTTAATTTTCTGCCAATGTATTATTTTCAGACGGGATTTCTTTCCAAATAAATCCTCTGAGGTATTTATTTGCACATACTTCACAGTGGGAAGTATTCAAATGCATACTGACATTATGAATACATATTTTTTAATTCAAATGCAATATTCAGTTAATTTTTTTAAAACTATCACTGAAAGCAGATGTGCAAATTGCCTCTCTTGACGTTTTAGTAAAAAATGCAAAGTACTGAAAAACATTCATAGGTAAACAATAAATGTGTAACTCTGTAAGTCAAAATTCCATATCTGTTTGTGGAAATCCTGCCAAATCAGTTCAGTATATAATGTTAAAAGTTTATATTTGTACTTCATAGAAGGCAGTCTGTATATTTGTTCATATGGAAAGAATGTGTGAAGTTATATATTTCTACATTTATATTTTTACTAATTTATTTGATTGCAACTATTATTTTCTATTTTTTGTAGGAATATCAAAAATAGAAAATGCAGGAATCTTTTTATTAATATATTGAAGTGTGTGTGTGTTTGTAAAGGAGTATGGAGGGAAATATACAGGAGGGGACTTTATGTTTAATAGATTAGTACTTTGTAACAGAGTACCAAATATGCTATGTAAGTTTACACTGTAAGAAACGAGCTTTTCATATAATAATATCTTGATCTGGTTTTATAACTTGAAACAATATGGTTATAAGTCCCTTGCAGAAATGTATCAAAATATTTATTTCTCATTTAAATACTACTCTCATATTTCAACCAGTTTAGTCTTAAGAAAGGATGAAATACAGATTCAAAAGTATATAAAATCTAATGACATAATGTAAAATCATATTTTGAAAATACATTGTGTTCCATTATATGTGCATATACATTTATATTTGTTTATATTTATATCACTGGTTCTTGTGCATAAGATTTTCCAACTTGATTTTATTACAAATAAAATTATACAAATGAAAACAATAAAATAGAAATATAATAGTAGTTGAAAATGACATTAAAATATAACAGAAAGAAAAACACCAGTACAGTATACTAACGCATATATGTGGAATTTAGACAGATGGTAACAATAACCCTGTATACAAGACAGCAAAAGAGACACTGATATATAGAATAGTCTTTTAGACTCTGTGGGAGAGGGAGAGGGAGACGGTGGGATGATTTGGGAGAATGGCATTGGAATGAGTATAATATCATATATGAAATGAGTTGCCAGTCCAGGTTCGAAGCACAATACTGGATGCTTGGGGCTGGTGCACTGGGACGACCCAGAGGGATGGTACGGGGAGGGAGGAGAGAGGAGGGTTCAGGATTGGGAACACGTGTATACCTGTGGTGGATTCATGTTGATATATGGCAAAGCCTATACAATATTGTAAACTTAAAAATAAAATATATATATTAAAAAAATGAAAAGTAAAAAAAAATAATAAAATTAAAAAAATAAAAAGCAGTGAAATTAGAAAAAAAACAGAAAACATAACAGAAAACATATGCTAATAAGATACTTTCAAAGAAACAAATGTTGATTATTTGTTGAAGTATTTTTGTCACAAAAATTATTCAATGGAAAACAAATATTGAATATTCTGTTTGTATTACTGAAATTGCAAAAAATATGTAGTAGAAGATTTTTAAAATAACAGTGTATTTGTATCTACATTAAATGTGTAAAAATGTTGAAAAGAAGAGAAACTAAAGGAAAAGGAAAAAAGGAAAGATATACCCATCTGAATCCAGAGTTCCAAAGAATAGCAAGGAGAGATAATAAAACCTTCCTCAGTGATCAATGCAAAAAAGAGAGGAAAGCAATAGAATGGGAAAGACTAGAGATCTCTTCAAGAAAATTAGAGACACCAAGGGAAAATTTCAAGCAAAGAAGGACACAGTTAAGGATAGAAATGGTTTGGACCTAACAGAAGCAGAAGATATTAAAAAGAGGTGGCAAAAATACACAGAAGAACTATACAAAAAAGATCTTTATGACCCAGATAACCACGATGGTGTGGTCACTGACCTAGAGCCAGACATCCTGGAATGTGAAGTCAAGTGGGCCTTAGGAAGCATCACTATAAACAAAGCTTAGAGGAGGTGATGGAATTTCAGCTGAGCTATTATAAATCCTAAAAGATGATGCCGTGAAAGTGCTACACTCAATATGCCAATAAATCTGGAAAACTCAGCAGTGGCCACAGAACTGGAAAAGGTCAGTTATCACTCCAATCCCAAAGAAAGGCAATGCCAAAGAATGTTCAAACTACCACATAATTGCATTCATCTCACGCACTAGCATAGTAATGTTTAAAATTCTCCAAGAAAATCTTCAACAGTATGTCAACTGTGAACTTCCAGATGTTCAAGCTGATTTTGGAAAAGGCAGAGAAACAAAAGATCAAATTGCCAGCATCTGTTGGATCATCAAAAAAGTAAGTGAGTTCCAGAAAAACATCCTCTTTTGCTTTGTTGACTACACCAAAGCCTTTGATGGTGTGGATCACAACAAACTGTGGAAAATTCTTCAAGAGATGGGAATACCAGACTACCTGACCTGCCTCTTGAGAAATCTGTATGCAGGTCAAGAAACAACAGTTAGAACTGGACATAGAACAATAGACTGGTTCCAAATCAGGAAAGTAGAATGTCAAGGCTGTATATTGTCACCCTGCTTATTAAATTATATGTGGAGTACATCGAGCAAAATGTTGGGCTGGATGAAGCACAAGCTGGAATCAAGATTGCCAGGAGAAATATCAATAACCTCAAATATGCAGATGACACCACCCTTATGGCAGGAAAAGAGGAGGAAGTAAAAAGCCTCTTGATGAAAGTGAAAGTGGAGAGTGAAAAAGTTGGCTTAAAGCTCAACATTCAGAAAACTAAGATCATGGCATCCGGTCCCATCACTTCATGGGAAATACATGGGGAAACAGTGTCAGACTTTATTTTTGGGGCTCCAAAATCACTACAGATGGTGATTTCAGCCATGGAATTAAAAGACACTTGCTCCTGGATGGAAAGCTATGACCAACCTAGAGAGCGTATTAAAAAGCAGAGACATTACTTTGCCAACAAAGGTCTGTCTAGTCAAGGCTATGGTTTTTCCAGTGGTCATGTACGGATGTGAAATTTGGAATGTGAAGAAACCTGAGCACCAAAGAATTGATGTTTTTGAACTGTGGTTTTGGAGAAGACTCTTGAGAGTCCCTTGGACTGCAAGGAGATGCAACTAGTCCATCCTAAATGAAATCAGTCCTAAATATTCATTGGAAGGATTGATGTTGAAGCTGAAACTCCAATACTTTGGCCACCTGATGTGAAGAACTGACTCACTGGAAGAGACCCTGATGCTGGGAAAGACTGAAGGTGGGAGAAGGTAACAACAGAGGATGAGATGTCTGGATGGCATCACAGACTCGATGGGTATGAGTTTGAGTAAGCCCCAGGAGTTCGTGATGGGCAGGGAATCCTGGCGTGCTGCAACCCATGGGTTCACAAAGAGTCAGACACAAGTGAACGACTAAACTGAACGGAAATTACATATAGTGTAGAAAAATGTAAGTGTCCAACACTTACCAAGAGAATGTGAAAAATTTAAGAAAGCTTTATATCAATTTTATTCAATTGAAAAACAATATTAAAAATTTAGATACTTCACTACAAACCACCAGGTCAAAGTTAAGAAAAATACTTTTCTTAATCCATCAATAAAGAAATAATTCTAAGCAAATGTAAAATTTTCGATTAAAAAAAATGGAAACTTTTCTAAATCATATAATAACTTGAAAGAATAATAAAACTATATATGATTACTATGTGTATCTATATGTGTAAAGTGTTAATAAGAAATAATTAATCTGCTTTAGAGTTACATTTATTTATATACCAAAACTGGTATATTGATATATTAATTAATTCTGAAGCAGTAGTGTATAAGAACTTAAAAAAAAAAAACCTTCCAGTTCATATTTTTTTCAGAAAATCTTTTAACTTACAAGTTTTCCTGTATCTTGAGTTACTCTGAACTCAATTACACATTTTGATTTTTAAGGTTTTTGCTGTGTTCCCATTACTATCAATACGACTTTCAAAATCACACAGATACCGTAAATCAAATGAGAAAAATATCAAGCAAAAAATTTGATGACATCAGGGACTTTAACATTGTTTAATCCTTTTAAACATAATGAAGAAGTAGATATTATTAGAGCAGCTTTGATTCCAGCTCTCTACAAATTAGGCAGAGATATCAAAAGAGAAGCTTCATTCCCTATTGAGACTGAATGCATATCTAAGCACTAACAGAAAGAGAACAATAATAATATAAAAAGATGAATACTTCCTGCTTGATGTCAAAAGTTGAACTACTATATTAGTTCCATTTATGTAGATTTTTATAAAAGCAATGACATTTTTATTTATCTGTGCTTTTATGGAATTTATTGATGAAATTCCATCTCAATGGAACAATAGATGTAATTATTTTTAGTAAGATTTCAATAATGATAAGAACAATACATAACATTTATTGGCATATCATTTACTATCATTTTTTGTTGTTGAATTAGATACTAGGAACTTAATGAACTGTTTTTTGTTGAAGCGGTACCAAAATTTATATTATTTTATATATTTTACCATTCTGTTTTCATTAATTCCCCAATTTTACTGTTTAAAAAGTGAAAGTATACTGTTCTATTTTTTACTTTTGCTTGATAACTATTTTACATTGTTATATTTAGCAGAAATCTCTATACTCCACATATATTTGTACATTCCTTAAGAACTAAATTGAATTTTTATAAGAGCAGAAAGATATTCGTCCTTCAGAGATTAACAAATTCTGATCATTTTATCATATAGGCTATCAAGCAGTACTCCCTGGTGGTCATTCTAGCCTTACTCTTTAACTACTTACATTTCAGTTCAGTTCAGTTGCTCAGTTGTGTCTGACTCTTTGCCACTCCATGAACTGCAGCATGCCTGGCCTCCCTGTCCACCACCAACTCCTGGAGTCCACCCAAATCCATGTCCATTGAGTTGGTGATGCCGTCCAACCATCTCATCCTCTTTCTTTTTCTTTTTTTTTTATTATTATTTTTTTTAATTTTATTTTATTTTTAAACTTTACATAATTGTATTAGTTTTGCCAAATATCAAAATGAATCCACCACAGGTATACATGTGTTCCCCATCCTGCTCATCCTCTTTCATCCCCTTCTTCTCCTGCCCTCAATCTTTCCCAGCATCAGGCTCTTTTCAAATGAGTCAGCTTTTCGCATCAGGTGGCCAAGGTATTGGAGTTTCAGCTTCAACGTCAACCCTTCCAATGAACACCTAGGACTGATCTCCTTGAGGATGGACTGGTTGGATCTCCTGGTATTCCAAGGGACTCTCAAAAGTCTTCTCCAACACCACAGTTCTAAAACCATCAATTATCTGCTTTCTTTATAGTCCAAATCTCACATCCATACATAGCCTCTGGAAAAACCATAGCCTTGACTAGATGGACCTTTGTTAACAATGTAATGTCTCTGCTTTTTAATATGCTATCTAGGTTGGTCATAACTTTCCTTCCAAGGAGTAAATGTCTTTTAATTTCATGGCTGAAATCACCATATGCAGTGATTTTGGAGCCCAGAAAATAAAGTCAGCCACTGTTTCCATTGTTTTCCCATCTATTTGCCATGAAATGATGGGACCAGAGGCCATGATCTTAGTTTCTGAATGTTGAGCTTTAAACCAACTTTTTCACTCTCTTCTTTCACTTTCATCAAGAGGCTTTTGAGTTCCTCTTCACTTTCTGCCATAAGGGTAGTGTCATCTGCATATATGAGGTTATTGATATTTCTCCCAGCAATCTTGATTCCAGCTTGTGCTTCATACAGCCCAGGTTTTCTCATGATGCACTATATAGAAGTTAAATAAGCAGGGTGACAATACACAGCCTTGATGTACTCCTTTTCCTATTTGGAACCAGTCTGTTGTTCCATGTCCAGTTCTAACTATTGCTTCCTGATCTGCATATAGGTTTCTCAAGATGCAGGTCAGGTGATCTGGTGTTCCCATCTCTTTCAGAATTTTCCACAGTTTGTTGTGATCCACACAGTCAAAGTCAATAAACAGAAATAGATGTTTCTCTGGAACTTTCTTGTTTTTTCGATGATCCAGCGAATGTTGGAAACTTGATTTCTGGTTCCTCTGCCTTTTCTAAAACCAGCTTGAACATCTGGAAGTTCACGGTTCATGTATTGCTGAAGCCTGGCTTGGAATATTTTGAGCATTACTTTACTAGCGTGTGAGATGAGTGCAATTGTGTGGTAGTTTGAGCATTCCTTGGCATTGCCTTTCTTTGGGATTGGAATGAAGGTAAAAGTCAGATTATGGCTTTCCCAGTGGTTCAGATAGTAATAAATCTGCCTGCAATCCAAGAGACCTGTATTTCATCCTTGGCTTGGGAAAATCCCCTGGAGAAGGAAATGGCTATCCACTCCAGTATTCTTGCCTGGAAAATCCCATGAACAGAGAAGCCTACTGGGCCACAATCCATGGAGTCGCAAAGGGTCAGACATTACTGAGAGACTAAGCATTACGATGATGAAAAGCCAGATTAGTTAGAATTTTAAAATGGAGAGTGAACAGAAGATGCTTTGAGATGTAAAGATTTCACTGCTTGCATGTTTGTTTCTATTTATCTCCTTCCGTATCTTTGAACTTTAAATCTTTATAGTGTTCTAATTTAGTAACATTTTGTGTTATTGCCATGAGAGACTAAAGGAAAATTTGTTCACTGTTATTGGTGTTGGGAGCACAGAGATTTGCTTGCTTTTGGCTGCTACTGCTTTCCTGGCAGATAAATGAAAATAAGTTCAACTTTGATGTATGGCATAGACTCACATATTTAATACCTCATAATTACAGTACAGAGTCATATTATAGCTCCAGTTATCTATTTTTTTTTGCCAGTTGGAATGACAAAGTAGTGTCTCAAAGCTCTTTTGTTATCTGCTATATATAATACATATTTCACTTTATTTAGTGATGACATAAAATGTTCCCTACAGTGCTTGTTCTTTTGAAAAAGAGTTCAGTATCTACTATGAGACTATACGAAATATTAGTTTATTAAAGTATATAAAAGAATACTAGGCTTCTATTTGAGTCTATAGGGGAAAACAATTTTTTATGCTACAAACTGACAAAATAATCTAACTCTTAGCCAAATAGCATCATGATTTATTTTTGCTTCTTTTTGTAATATTTTATTTTTCTGTTGATTCCTCTTAATATAAAGCAAATGTCATATGTGTGTGTGACAAATAAAGTATATAATAATGTGAAAAATATGACATTACATTCATTTTTCAAAACTGCTTCCTCTCTTCAAGCAACACTTGGATTCATTATTAGAAAAGCATAATATTTTCTTTTACATATTATATAGAATCCAGGTAATATTTAAGATACTTTCTTAAACAAGAACATTTATTATTAGTTCAGTTCATAATTCAGTACTATTGGAAAAAATGGCACTGTGGAAAAGTGAAAACAGACAATCAGCCTTGCATCTGTGAGAACTTGAGTAGTCAAGGGTTTCCTGCTTCTTCCACTGAGACCTCTGCTTTGTATCAGTTCAGGATTCTGAGAGTGAGTGGGTTTCCAGTCACTCTCACGGGGGCAGCAAGCTTTTGCTTCTAGCTCTTCCTCAGAGATACTTGCTACGGACTAGATTGTGTCTCCCTAAGATTCACATGATGAAGCTGTAGCCCCTAACATGAAGGTATTTGTAGATGGGCCTGTGAGAGATAGTTAGGTTTAGATGAGACCATGAGAGCAGAGTCCTCAAAATGGGCTTAATGCCCTTCTGGGAAGAAGAGACACCACAACACCTTCTCTGCCTCTCTTTCTCCTCCCAACCCACATGGAAGAAAGGCCTCACTAGAACTAGACCATGCCAGCACCCAGATATCAGACTTCCAGACTCCACAGCTCTGAGAAAATACATTTCTATTAACTAAGCCACTCAGTTTATGGCATTTTGTCTTTTGTTTTAGAAGCATTGTATGATGCTCATTCTCATGAGTTGGAGTGGAAGAGTTTCTTACTCCCCCACACAGGTTTTGAAGATTCCAGGAGGCATATGGGATTTGTGCTTGAGTGCCACTGGGAAGGACTTCCACAGAACCATGGTCTTCCTCCCCCTTTTCTTTGAGCATGCAGTGGAGCCCCACTGTAAAGAGCTTGTTGAATATGGACATACATCTCTTGTGCCTAAGGGTACCAGGGATTATCAACTGTCACACTAGACCAGAGAAGTTCTTAAAACATCAATGAAATGTGAGCAGGTGTATGTATGCACACACATACGCTCATCTTTGTGAGATACAACTCACATACTATAAAATTTACAGTAAAATGTAATGTCTTTCAGTATATTCATATGATTATGCAACCACTGCCACTATCCAATTCTAGAACATTGTCATCACTCCATGCTATGGACTATATTGTGCCTCCCACCCAAATGTACGTGTTAAAGCCCTAATGCCAGTGTGACTGTATTTGGAAATGGGATCTTTGGGAGATAAAGTTTAATGGAGTCAAAAGTGTCAGGATATAATTTGATAGGAATGTTGTCATTACCAAAAGAAGGGGTACCAGAGATCGCTCCATGCATGTACAGAGATGAGGCCATGTAATGACACAGTGAGAAGACAACTGTCCTCATAAATTTCTGTTGTGTAAACCACCCATTCTTTAGTATTTTGTTATGGCAACAAGAACTAACACCCTGAACCTATTAGCAATCACTCCCTATTCTCCCTCTGCCCAGTCCCTTGAAACCATTTAATTTCCACATTTATCAATGTGAATCATGTAATATGTGAATCATGTAATGCATGGGGTTTTGTGTCTGGCTTTCTTACTAAGCATAGTAATTTGAAAATTCATCCAGGTTGTAACATGTATCATAACACTATTACTTTCCATGGCTGAAGAATATGCTATCTTGTTTTCTATTCATCACATTATGGACATATGGGTGATATCTAAATTTTAAAGATTCTTGTAACACTACTATGAATATTCATGTATGAGATTTTGTATGAACACACATTTTCAGTTTTATCAGTATATACTTAGGTTTGGAAATGCTGGATAACTCTGTTTAATGTTTTGAGGACCTGCCAAACTGTCTTCCACAGCAGCTGTACTGTTTCCCTTCCCACCAGCAATGTATGAAGACTCCAAATTCTGCACATCCTTGCCAAAACTTACTTTTTGTTCATCTTTTTATTATAGCCATCCTGGTAGGTATGAAGTGGTACTCATTGCAGTTTTGGTTTGTATTGCCCTGATGATTAATGACATTGAGCTACTTTTAATGTACTTAGTGGCTATTTGTATATTTTCTTTGGAGAAATGTTTATTCATATTTTTTGCCCCTTTTGAGTTTTTGACTTTTTAGAGTTAAGTCATAAAGTCTTTTTGTATACTGAGAATAATAGACTTCTATAAGATATATAATTTATAAATAATTTCATTCTCTCATATTATTTTCATATAAATATTACATGTACATATATTACAACTCCTCTTAACATAGCATTTTAATTTTTGATTTATCAAATAATATCCTTTAATAGAATAAGAAAACAAAATAATACTTTATTTTCTTTACTCACAAATTTACCTTTTACCCTTAATCTCTTTCTGTTTATCCCAATTACCGTTTAGTGTCATTTTCCTCCAAACTAACTTCCTTTAGCCTTTCTTATGCTGAAAATCTGCTGTTTATAACTTTTTTGTTTTGGTTTTATCTCAATATATCTTTGTCTTGCCTTGACTTTTGTCATGTAGATTTACTAGATATTGAATATTGCTTGATGGTATTATTTTACTATAGCACATGGAATACTTTGTTCTAATGTCTTTTGCCTTCGATTGTATCTTTACATACATTTACATACCATGTTTTCCTCTTGTTGCTTTCAAGATTTTCTCTCTAGCTATCACAGTCTACCCTTTCCTCTGAAGTGTCTGTGATTATATATCTTTGTGTTTATTTTTCTTGGGGTATGTCAAGTCCTTGGGTCTGTAAATAAATGTGTGTGTGTGTGTCCGCTGGATCATAGAAAAAGCAAGAGAGTTTCAGAAAAACATCTATTTCTGCTTTATCGACTATGCCAAAGCCTTTGACTGTGTGGATCACAATAAACTGTGGAAAATTCTGAAAGAGTTGGGAATACCAGACCACCTGATCTGCCTCTTGAAAAATTTGTATGCAGGTCAGGAAGCAACAATTAGAACTGGACATGGAACAACAGACTGGTTCCAAATAGGAAAAGGAGTTCGTCAAGGCTGTATATTGTCATCCTGTTTATTTAACTTATATGCAGAGTACATCATGAAAACACTGGACTGGAAGAAACACAAGCTGGAATCAAGATTGCTGGAAGAAATGTCAATAACCTCAGATATGCAGATGACACCACCTTTATGGCAGAAAGTGAAGAGGAACTCAAAAGCCTCTTGATGAAAGTGAAAGTGGAGAGTGAAAAAGTTGGCTTAAAGCTCAACATTCAGAAAACAAAGATCATGGCATCTGGTCCCATCACTTCATGGGAAATAGATGGGGAAACAGTGGAAACAGTGTAAGACTTTATTTTTCTGGGCTCCAAAATCACTACAGATGGTGACTGCAGCCATGAAATTAAAAGACGCTTACTCCTTGGGAGGAAAGTTATGACCAACCTAGATAGCATATTGAAAAGCAGAGACATTACTTTGCTAACAAAGGTTCGTCTAGTCAAGGCTATGGTTTTTCCTGTGGTCATGTATGGATGTGAGAGTTGGACTGTGAAGAAGGCTGAGCGCCGAAGAATTGATGCTTTTGAACTGTGGTGTTGGAGAAGACTCTTGAGAGTCCCTTGGACTGCAAGGAGATCCAACCAGTCCTTTCTGAAGGAGATCAGCCCTGAGATTTATTTGGAAGGAATGATGATAAAGCTGAAACTCCAGTATTTTGGCCACCTCATGCAAAGAGTTGACTCATTGGAAAAGACTCTGATGCTGGGAGGGATTGGGGGCAGGAGGAGAAGGGGACAACAGAGGATGAGATGGCTGGATGGCATCACTGACTCGATGGACGTGAGTCTGAGTGAACTCCAGGAGTTGGTGATGGACAGGGAGGCCTGGCGTGCTGCGATTCATGGGGTCGCAAATAGTCAGACATGACTGAGCGACTGATCTGATCTGATGTGTGCTTAGTTGCTCAGTTGTGTCCTGCTCTTTGCCACCCCATGGACTGCAGCCCACCAGGCTCCTCTGTCCATGGGGATTCTCCAGGCAAGAACACTGGAGTGGGTTGCCATGCCCTCCTCCAAGGGATCTTATCCAATAAGGAATAGAACCCCAGTCTCCTTCATTGAAGGCAGATTCTTTACCATCTGAGCCACCAAGGAAGCCTGATGAAGTTTTCAGCCATTATTTTTTAAACATATTTATATATATGTTCTGCATATTTCTCTTTCTGAGATTCCTACTACAGTGTTTCACAACATCATATGGACACACTGCACTCTGATGATGTTTTGTGTATTTTTCTTATTTTATTTTTTGGCTCTTTAGATTGATTAATTTCTATAATCCCTGTTTTAGTTACTGTTTCTTCTTGCGTCTCTAATCCTATACTATCATTTACTGAAATTTTTATTTCAGTAATTATAATTTTCAACTGTAGAAAGTCTACATTTTATAAATTCTATCTCTCTGTGAAGTTATCAATCTATTTATTCACAAATACAATCAGATCAGATCAGATCAGTCGCTCAGTCGTGTCCGACTCTGCGACCCTATGAATTGCAGCAAGCCAGGCCTCCCTGTCCAACACCAACACCCGGAGTTCACCCAGATTCACGTCCATCAAGTCAGTGATGCCATCCAGCCATCTCATCCTCTGTCATCCCCTTCTCCTCCTGCCCCCAATCCCTCCAAGCATCAGAGTCTTTTCCAATGAGTCAACTCTTCACATGAGGTGGCCAAAGTACAGGAGTTTCAGCTTTAGCATCATTCCTTCCAAAGAAATCCCAGGGCTGATCTCCTTCAGAATGGACTGGTTGGATCTCCTTGCAGTCCAAGGGACTCTGAAGAGTCTTCTCCAACACCACAGTTCAAAAGCATCAATTCTTTGGCGCTCAGCCTTCTTCACAGTCCAACTCTCACATCCATACATGACCACTGGAAAAACCATAGCCTTGACTAGACGGATCTTTGTTGGCAAAGTAATGTCTCTGCTTTTGAACATACTATCTAGGTTGGTCATAACTTTCCTTCCAAGCAGTAAGCTTCTTTTAATTTCATGGCTGCAGTCACAAATACAATATCAACCTTCAATTATTTGAACATATAATATTTTATTCCTTTTAATTTATTTATAATAGCTGCTCTGAAATCTATGTCCGCTAAAACCAACATGTGGCTCCACTTGTAGTCACTCTCTACTTTTTATTTTAATTGTAGGTTAGTCACACTTTTCCTGTGTATATCAAGTAGTATTTGGTTGAAAACAAGCAATGTAGTAATGCATTGTGGAGATTGAATTCTCTCATGCTCTTCTGATGATTGTGAGGATTTTGTACAACAGGGAGTTGTGTGGATGCAAGCTACAGTATGTCACTTCTTACAATCTCTGCTCTCTTTTTAACTTTCCACTACTGCTTTTTAGATTAATCCTCTCTGAGTTATCCCCTTTCTAGAAAAATTATCAGTCAATCAAGAATTATAGAAGAGGATGAAGCTAACACTTTCTGTGGATTCTTAGTCTCTGACAATTCCCTAATCTCCAGCTGTTTACATGATTGGATGGGCTTCCTAGGTGGCTCAGTGGTAAAGAATCTTCCTGCCAAACAGGAGACACAAGTTCAATCTCTGAAAGTGAAGTCGCTCAGTCGTGTCTGACTCTTTGAGACCCATTGACTGTAGCCTACCATGCTCCTAGGTCCATGGGGTTTTCCAGGCAAAAGTACTGGAGTGGGTTGCCATTTCCTTCTCCAGAGAATCTTCCTGACCCAGGGATCAAACCTGGGTCTCCCACATTGTAGGCAGACACTTTACTATCTGAGCCACCAGGGAAGTCAAGTAGTTCAATCCCTAGGTTGGGAAGGTTCCCTGAAGAAAATGGCAACCCACTCTAGTATTCTTGCCTGGGAAACCCCATGAACTGAGGAGCCTGGCAGGCAAAAGTCCATGGGGTCATGAAAGAGTCAGACACGACTTAGTGACTAACATAACAGCAACAACATAATAGGAGAGTCTAATGGTGTGGGTCCAGGGTAGTTTTCTTCCCAACCTTGAGAAGTAGACAGGTTTATTTCTCCGAGTTACCCACTACAGTGTGTCTTCCTATACTGAGGGTGACAGAATTTGTTGTCCTTCCATGTGGGACTTAAGTCTTTGGCTTTTCAAGGTAGAAAGAACCAAGCAGCGTATATGCCTTTCCTACAGCACTGCCACTCCTCTTCCTTATTCCTGCCTCAGCCAAAGAAGTTTTCTCTGGACTCTCCCTGCCCCCAGTCTTTCTCGTGAGAACTTAGTGAGGTCTGTGCAGAACAGCCTGCAAATACATTTAAAGGCCCCCGTGTCTGTGGTTCCGCTGGATTCTGTACTTTCATGCTAGATCACAGTTGGCCCCTTTAGCAACTCAGTAAACATTTTAGCAACATCTTACCTGCCTGACTGGAGGCCTTGTCTTCCTCCTGCTGTCAGTGGTTTGCAGTGCTCATTTGAGGTGCTGTCTTCTCTAAGCACACAGGCTGGTTGATTGTCATATGAACTCAGCTCTCTGCTAGGTTCAGGAAAAGTTATTAATTTGTAGATCACCCAGCTCTTTCTATTTGTCAGGGTGGGAGTGATGTTCTTTCCAGCTTCTACATGCCAGGCAGAAAAAGTAAGTGTTTGCTTTCAGCAGTTCTTGTGATGAAGATGTACTAGGAGCA
This sequence comes from Bos grunniens, assembly GCF_055505025.1. NCBI lineage: Eukaryota > Metazoa > Chordata > Mammalia > Artiodactyla > Bovidae > Bos > Bos grunniens. The sequence goes on from NC_141178.1 coordinate 29,135,633, forward strand.
TAAGCTCTCTGATTTTGCCTGTCTGTTAATGTCTTTATTTTACTTTCCTTTCAGAAGCAAATGCTAACTGTATATTTAAAACCTTGGTTGATAATTCTTCCTTTTCTTTTAATACATCAAGGATGTTTCTCCAGTGTTCTTTGAGTTGTGTATTTTCTGATGAGAAAACTGAGATTATTCTTTTAAATTGTTCCTGTGTATGCATTGTATCTTTTTTTTATATATTGATGCTTTAAATATTTTTTATCACTGACTTTATTAATTTTATTATAATATGACTGTGTGTGGTTTTCTTTGAGTTTATCTTACTTGGAGTTTGATGAATACTTGTTTCCAGAAACATTTTTCTTCAAACTTGGGAAATTTTTAGCTACTATTTCTTCATATATACAGTATTTTTTATATCCCCCTTCCTTCTAGAAATTCAATAGCATTTATGTTAGTTGGCTTGATCCCTGGGATCAGGGATGGTTTGTACAGTCTTTTTCGTTTTCTCTGTGGTTCAGTTTAGCTAAGGTCAATCGCTGTCTTCAAGTTGAGTGTTTTTTTTTTTTTTCCTCCTGCAACTCCTCATGAAATCTTAATTTCATGCAATAAATTCAGTCTTTTCAATTTCCATTTCTAGTAATTCCACCTGTTTCCTTTTCTCTTCTTTTTATATTCAAGTGTTCTGTTAAATTATTAAGCATATGTATAATAGCTCCTTTAAGGTTATTGTATACTGATCTCATCTTCTGTCATTTTATTATATATTTTTATTACCTTATAAAATTCTCCTGATTATGAGTCAAATTTGCTGATTCTTTTACAAATAGTAATATATGATTAGATGACAAACATTATGATTGTTAAATTGTTGAGGTTTGGATTTGTTTTTCTTCTTGTAAAATGACTGGCAAGTAATTTGCTAATCAGATTCATCTTTTGGAAGCTTGTTCATAAATTTTGTTAGAGATTTGTTTAGTCTTTACTCAGACTAATTTAGCCATATTACAGAAGCATGTTTCTTCCTAGTTTTCTACTGATCATCAACTGATCAACAGTCTTGTTTCAAATTTCTCCCACCTTATATGTGAGAATTATTTATTATTGGCACCTACTTTTTCTTCTTTCTGTTTGCATGTTTGTTTTTCTTGACCAGTGGCACATGCTTTATGCATGATCAGAGTAGCATTATGCAAAGAATCCAGCAGTTTTATAGCTCTTATCCTATGTATCTCCTACATGTTACAGTTTATGCCCACAATTTCTATCAACTTCCAAATTTTCAACTCCAATTTCTGTCTCCTTAGCTCTGAGACAAACATTGTCTACTTGAACATTTCATTCTGAACATTGGGCAGGGAGATATCCCCAGGTAAAGAGTTGGGGTGATATTGATATTCACCTCATTTATTTCTCTTGTTTCAGGGATCATAGCCATGTGCTACCTGTTGTCCAATAACTGAAAGCACCTGCTTAATATATTTTGTTCAGTTTTCTAGTTTTTATGGTGTATGGTAAATTTGGCCTCACTTACTTCATCATGGCCTAAAGTGGATATCCTCATAAGTTTTTTATTTAACAATTATCTAAAGCTTTTAAAGTATGAATATTTTAAATTCAATAATTTTTATTTATTGAAGTCACTTATTGTGTTTGTCTCTTCTAAGCTACTTTATCATTCCCAAAGTGAAGTCACAAATTCTTAGTCAAAGTCTCTAATTGGTTAGTGTTTTTCAAATTCAATTGTATAAAGGTAAAACCTAAGATAGTTTTTTTTTTTTTTTTGTAATATCAGATTGCACAAATGTGTTAGATTAAATACAATACTATAAAATGAATTGTCAATAAGTCTATAATAGTGTAATTGCTTGAATAGACAAAATTCTACCTAGAGTTTCAGATGTGCTCTCTTTCAGAAATAGGGTTTTGCAGACGTAATTAAATTAAGATGAGATCATAGTAGATGAAAGTAGACTGTAAACCCAATGACTAATGTCCTTAAAAGAAGAAGGGACACACAGAAATGAAAGTCATGTGAGAACAAAGGCAGAGATTGGATTTATGCTGCCATAATCCAGGGTACTCCAAGAATTGTCAGGGATGCTAGAAGTTAGGGAGAGGCTGGAAAGGATTCCTTTGTAGCCCTATCAGAGACCTTGGGCCTGCTCACAACTGGATTTTGTTCATCTATCTTTGAGCAGTGTAAGAAAATACATTTCTCTTGTTGCCTACCACCAAGTTATGAAAAAAATTTTTATGGCAGTCCTAGGAAGCTAATCAATTAAAGTACATAAGTTTAAAATATAGAAATTATTATTATGCCAATCTTATAATTAAGGAAACTGAAGGAAGGAAAGTTTAAGTAATTTTCCCAAAATCAATTGGCCAGAAAGTTTTGTAAAGACAAAGATAGATAAAAATACTACCTTTTTAAAATCTTGTTTCAGAATGATCAATGATTAAAACTACCATTACTGCCTTTGTTAGAGTGAAGATTTCATACTCCAAACTATAAATTTATTTCTAATGCAATCTGTTGGAACTAATATGGCTGTTTTACCTTTATCATGATCCATTTTACTTAATCTTTATTTGCAGGTCAGGGGTAGAATTATAATTAGTCTATGTTAATGGTCATAACAGGAAAAGCAGGGGTGGCAGGGAGAGAGAGAGATTAATTTTGATTGGTGATAAATACCCAGTAATCTTTTGAAAAGTATACGATATTCTCTACTCTTTAATACTTTCTTATTCCATGAATGTTTGTCTTGCAAACAGTGTTCACCTTTGGCATTGCTATTATTTGGTCAAACAAGTAAATCACTATCCTTGATATGGATAATAGTTAACCAACCTTGAATTTGATGAAGTCCTAAAGGTTTTTAACTAATAGGTAGTTTTCATTCAAATTTGTTTTGATGGTGGTTTTTAAATAATATTTTCTGCAATGATCATATTTGAAATTTTGTCCACCAAGTGTCTACCAATGGTAGCAAAATGTCTACCAAAATAACTATCAGATCAGAACAGATCAGTCACTCAGTCGTGTCCGACTCTTTGCGATCCCATGAATCTCAGTACGCCAGGCCTCCCTGTCCATCACCAACTCCCGGAGTTCACCCAGACTCACATCCATCGAGTCAGTGATGCCATCCAGCCATCTCATCTTCTGTCGTCCCCTTCTCCTCTTGCCACCAGTCTCTCCCAGCATCAGAGTCTTTTCCAGTGAGTCAACTCTTCGCGTGAGGTGGCCAAAGTACTGCAGTTGCAGCTTTAGCATCATTCCTTCCAAAGAAACCCCAGGGCTGATCTCCTTCAGAATGGACTGGTTGGATCTCCTTGCAGTCCAAGGGACTCTCAAGAGTCTTCTCCAACATCACAGTTCAAAAGCATCAATTCTTTGGCACTCAGCCTTCTTCACAGTCCAACTTTCACATCCATACATGACCACTGGAAAAACCATAGCCTTGACTAGATGAACCTTCATTGGCAAAGTAATGTCTCTGCTTTTGAATATGCTATCTAGGTTGGTCATAACTTTCCTTCCAAGGAGTAAGCGTCTTTTAATTTCATGGCTGCAGTTACCATCTGCAGTGATTTTGGGGCCCAGAAAAATAAAGTCTGACACTGTTTCCACTGTTTCCCCATCTATTTCCCATGACTATAGAGATATTATATAATTACTTTTGTTGGCATAATGCATTCTTCAGTTTATCCTCTAAAATTATGAATTTTATTTATTTCTAATTTATTTCTCAGATGATATAGAGTTTAAATATTCTAAAAATATCAATATAATGGGGATCACTTATATTGACCATTTAACTTATCATTTATTCTTCTTCACATTAGACAAAGTTTACTAAACATTGGCAAGGAGGGCAGTATCGAAGGAAAATATGAAATACACCTTTTATCTGAATTTTATACACTTTACAGCTATTTTTTGTGACAACACTTATGAGAAAGGCTGGCTATTTTTCTAGTTTTCAAGTGAGCCCGGGTAAAAAATTTTGATCAATTTGGACTCTCAAGTTTAGAATCGTATTTATATTCCAGTAAGGTCAGAGGATTTTGGAGATGCACTAGCTGACTTCCTCTTAAAGTGAGCTTTGAGTAATTCCCACTGACTTTTCCAAAAATCAACTTTATTTTTTCATCTTTCTGATATCTGAAAAAATTCTAACTGAAGTATCAACTTGAAGAATGTGCTCTACTGGTGGTACATGATGGATTCATGTAACATACAGCTAGAGAACTACTAAAACTCAACATTTTTCCTTAAAAAAATGAATTTTTATTAACTTAACTGGCAGTTTTATGACACTAATGACATTTCAGGATACAATACATTTTTTTAAATGTTGAATAAGACAAAAAACCTGTTTTTAGCAAGTTGCCCTTCTAAGTGTTCCAATAGGGAAAAAACTGTCCATATTTTGAGATTGCATGGAAATACCTTAAAATAATAATTACATGATTTAATAGTGCAGTAGAAATATGTGAAATTTATAGTAATTATGTGTGTTATATTAGTTTATATATATATATATAAACATAGTTTTAAAATGTTATTTTTATATGATAGCATTATCTTTTCCCCTCTCTTAAAAATATTCTTCTCTTGATTAAAATGTGATATAACAAGTAATATCATTATGGATATTTCCATACATTTGACAGTTTTTTCATATAATATAATTAAGATATAGCATTCAGATATGAAAATTTTGTCATCCTAATAATGTATTGCCTCATTTAAAACTATTTATTCTCAGTTTTTATTTTTCTTCCAGTCATTAACTACTTATTTGCTAATAGGCTTTAACCAAGAAATCCAAGGCATATGCAGCTAGATAAAATCCTACAGGCATCTTTCTCAAGTCATACTTATGAGGCGAATGGTCAGAATTGGAATGACTCTGTTCCACATGACTATTCAAGGATTTTAGTTTATTCCAGTGTTATCCCACCTTTTGGGAAAGGAAATGGCAATCCACTCCAGTATTCTAGCCTGGAGAAACCCGTGGACAGAGGAGCCTGGTGGGCTACCATTTATGGGGTCGCACAGAGTCGGACACTACTGAAGTGACGCAGCAGCAGAAGCAGCAGCATCCCACCTTTTGCTGGAGTTTCGAACACATTTACTTATTCAGAGATGGCTTCTGCCTTGTGCAAATTCCAGATCTCAGGAAAAAGAGAGATAGACTTCAGGGCAGAAATTTTCTTTTAGTTGCCTGAGGTTGGATTGGTATACAAATCTTATGTTTTGCTTCTGTTTGTGTGAACTTAGAAATATGGTTGGAAGTAAAGATTAAAATAAATAGTGGAAAGTATATTCAATATCTAGATAACATAAGCATAGGTTAAACTCTGTTTCTATGGAAGAAAGTAAGAGCCAAATTCAATCGGTACCTCCACAATTAATTATAACATTTTCCAGAATTTAATTTATGCCTATTTAATTTGTTTTACACTAAATAGTACATTAGTTTTTATACATATTATATTGGTAATTGATTTCAATTAATTTATCGATGTGAATTTAAGTTTGCCAATAATTTGGATGGACAGTGTATCTTTAAAAACTCTCTGACCATGAAGAGATATACAAAACATTATCATATTCTATCTGTATGTCAATGAGCATAGAACTATAAAGCTGAAAGGTATATTTTTAAAATGTTGGTATCAGTTCAGTTGCTCAGTTGTGTCCGACTCTTTGTGACCCCGTGGACTGCAGCACACCTGGCTTCCCTGTCCACCACCAACTCCCGGAGTTTGCTCAAGCTCATATGCATTCAGCCGATGATGCCATCCAACCATCTCACCCTCTGTCGTCCCCTTCTCCTCCTGACTTCAGTCTTTCCCAGCATCAGGGTCTTTTCCAATGAGTCAGTTCAAAATGTTGGTATGTTAATTTTAAAAATCTCTGCCTTGTGTTTGTGTGAAGAAGACATTTCCTTCTGACATTTCCCAATAGTAGTGTTTAATTTTATTTTTGTAAGCATAGCATCTGGAGCACAAGCTGATTTCCTTTATTTCCCTATGAATAAATAGTTTGCTTCTGTCTACTTACATACAAAGAATAAGTTTCATCTTCTGAATAAAGTATGTTGCCAAGTTCTAATTTCAATACCTCTCTCTTAAACATGAATATTCCCCAAGACACCTCTCAACCCAATGTAAACTCTTCCATAGCATCAAGGGAAGCACAATGCTACCTCACAGAAGAAATATATAGTGACTATCAAGGTAGTGAAATTAAAATATATTATTGTTACCTTTTAAGTTATTATGGCACCATATTTCAGAAAGAGAAAGAAAGAAAGGCATTACTTTGGAAATATTTGATTACTTATTTTAAAATTATATTGTTAACAACAAAATAAAGCAAGGATCTTATTTAAGCATTCCAAATTAACTTTTCAAATGAGTTAATCTGTTATCTATCATCAGGTGATAATTTTCAAATTTTTAGAGTTAGCAATACTAGTATTTTTCTTTGTCAGCAAGTTTTAGAATGCTTCTGATTGGCAGAAGACTTTTTTTTTTCTTTTTCCCCTGCCCAGTGTGGAAAGCTAAGTTCCTACATTGCCTTAGGCCACATGTGACACCTCTATATGAGAATGTGCATATTGTCAGTGCCTTAGGGATAAAACTGATATGTCTATTTCCGAATTTCTGCAGTTTTATGTATTCCAATATCATAAAAATTGGACAAATGATTAGAAAGAGTATATGTGTCATTATAAAATGAAACACATACTTGAAATTAAAAATCAAATTCTTTTAACACTATTCACCTTAAAAAAAAAAGGAAAAATCTCCTTAATCTCAAAGGGGAACACATTTCATTGATTTTCTATTTTTTCAGTTCAGGCAGTCATTTCTATAATACTAGATTATAAATATGTCTATTTTGACTTAGAAACTCTAAAATTATTGAAAATACCTCTAAACATTTATTTAATAAAGAGGTTTTTTTGTGCAGACTATACAAAATACATTTAGAATTTTATAATAAGGCAACGATCAACATAAATATGTGCAAACTATTTCAACACACACTTCACAAAAGAAAATACAATATACAAATGACCAGCAAATCAAAGACATTCCCCTAATCATTTGTCATTGGGCAATATAAAAGAAGCCATAATGAGATATTACTACACAACCTTTAGAAAAGTGAAATTTTAAATATCTGATGACCCCAAGTTCTAGTAAAGGTGTGGATCAACTAGAATTTTCACACACAGCTGGTGAAATGAAAATAGTAGCAATTTGGAAAACTTCTTTAGCTTCATTTGTTTGCATTTTTGATGTAGAAGCAAATTACTTTGTGAAAAAAGTATTTCTAGTTAACTAGTGTCATCTTATAAGGGTTGAGTACATCATATCAAAAACAAAATCAAAATCTGATTCCTCCCTAAAAAAGAAATTGAAGAAAAACCTTTTTGTTCAAATGTAAGAATCAGTTCAGTTCAGTTCAGTCGCTCAGTCATGTTCGACTCTTTGCGACCCCGTGAATCGCTGCACGCCAGGCCTCCCTGTCCACCACCAACTCCCAGAGTTCACCCAGACTCACGTCCATCGAGTCAGTGATGCCATCCAGCCATCTCATCCTCTGTCGTCCCCTTCTCCTCCTGCCTCCAATCCCTCCCAGCATCAGAGTCTTTTCCAATGAGTCAACTCTTTGCATGAGGTGGCCAAAGTACTGGAGTTTCAGCTTTAGCATCATTCCTTCCAAAGAAATCCCAGGGCTGATCTCCTTCAGAATGGACTGGTTGGATCTCCTTGCAGTCCAAGGGACTCTCAAGAGTCTTCTCCAACACCACAGTTCAAAAGCATCAATTCTTCGACGCTCAATACATACTCTTAAAAATGCATGTATCGCTGCTATGAAAAGCTTAGACATTCACTTGAGGCAAATAATTCATCCCCCTGAAACAAAAGAACTCTTGTGTTGAATTCGTATACAAAACAACAACAACAACAAAAAAAAAACTTAGTGGCACAGTAAGGAACATTTTTGTCAGATAGTCTTTATAGTAAATGAACCACAATTCATTAACAATGAAATACAGTATTGCCTGCCTGGTCACTAAGACTAAATTTGTAATCACACTGTTGGCCGTGAATTTAAGGTTTTTTCTTCATCAGGAAGGAATTCGGAGATGATGCAGAGACGTAATAAAGTAAAGTGAAAGTTTATTTAAGCAAGAATAGACTCTCAGATGGGGAGCAGGCTTTTTCGTGAGAAGCTGCCCCCTGGATTTCTTTGGCAAGATGGTTACGAGCGGCATACAAATGAAGGGGCAGAATATTCACTGGGGAAGGAGGAGTTTGGGGATAGACTTCCTGGTTTTCATCCCAGCTCCATCTTCCCAAGGCAAGGAAGGATTTTTGTCCCTGTTTAGCTTAATTTACAAGTGTCATGGTATAGGTATGTGATGGGTACTTCTTACCTGTAAAGCTAATCTCATAGTAATGAGAGCACAACAAGCAAGATGTTACATTAGAAGCAAGAAATTCCTGCCTTTCCTCACCTTTCCTTGTCTGCTACTTGGATCATTATAACCCAAAATGTGTGGTTTCCTATTAGTTTGAAGGCTCCTGCTTTCCTTGTCTGTCCACAGACCTCCGCTAATAACAAGATGAGTGGTTTCCTCCCACCTGGCCCCTGACCCCATTTCTCTGCTCATATCTAGCTATCCACCTACTGTAACACCATTGGCTCTGTGAATTGTTTTGCATGGTATTCTGATTTAAAAATTTTCATCCTGAGCACAGACCCAGAGACTGGATAAGAAAATTGGAGACACCAATACATTATCAAATGATAATGATAATGAATCTTAAATAATAAGGCCCTACACAATATTCATACTTAATATGACAGTTATGGGAGCAGATTCTGTAGCCTGTGCCTACCATTTGTGTTTAATATCCATACTGAATTAAATGGATTACTTGGGCAATAATCTTAAGCATTTTAGCCTCAGGGGTTTACAATAACAGGCCCAGGCACATAGGTTGGTTGTTAAAATAAATGAGATAAGCAATATAAAGCACTAGGATCATAATTTGGCACAGCAAGTGCTGTACAAATATTAGCTATTATTACAGGCATCATTTCTCATGTTGTTTCTTAAAAAGAATGCTAAATATTGTGAAAATTGAACAACTGGCAAACTTATCTCTCCTTTACAGTTATATTTCATGCTGCTAAGAGGAAAATGAATGCACTTTTATAACAAAACTGAACAAAGTTAATATGTTTAGTATAGAGAGCTGTTAAGTTAATGTGCTACTGGAGATCAGTGGAGAAATGACTCCAGAAAGAATGAAGGGATGGAGCCAAAGCAAAAACAATACCCAGCTGAGGATGTGACCAGTGATAGAAGCAAGGTCCGATGCTATAAAGAGCAATATTGCATAGGAACCTGGAATGTTAGGTCCATGAATCAAGGCAAATTGGAAGTAGTCAAACAGGAGATGGCAAGAGTGAACATCAACATTCTAGGAATCAGCAAACTAAAATGGACTGGAATGGGTGAATTTAACTCAGGTGACCATTATATCTACTACTGTGGGCAGGAATCCCTTAGAAGAAATGGAATAGACATCATGGTCAACAAAAGAGTCTGAAATGCAGTACTTGGATGCAGAATGATCTCTGTTTGTTTCCAAGGCAAACCATTCAATATCACAGTAATCCAAATCTATGCCCCAACCAGTAACGCTGAAGAAGCTGAAGTTGAACGGTTCTATGAAGACCTACAAGACCTTTTAGAACTAACACTCAAAAAAGATGTCCTTTTTATTATAGGGGACTGGAATGCAGAAGTAGGAAGTCAAGAAACACCTGGAGTAACAGGCAAATTTGGCCTTGGAATACGGAATGAAGCAGGGAAAAGACTAATAGAGTTTTGCCAAGAGAACGCACTGGTCACAGCAAACACCCTCTTCCAACAACACAAGAGAAGAGTCTACACATGGACATCACCAGATGGTTAACACCAAAATCAGATTGATTATATTCTTTGCAGCCAAAGATGGAGACGCTCTATACAGTCAGCAAAAACAAGACGAGGAGCTGACTGTGGCTCAGATTATGAACTCCTTATTGCCAAATTCAGACTGAAATTGAAGAAAGTAGGGAAAACCACTAGACCATTCAGGTACAACCTAAATCAAATTCCTTATGATTATACAGTGGAAGTGAGAAATAGATTTAAGGGACTAGATCTGACAGATAGATTGCCTGATGAACTATAGATGGAGATTTGTAACATTGTACAGGAGACAGGGATAAAGACCATCCCCATGGAAAAGAAATGCAAAAAAGCAAAATGGCTGTCTGGGGAGGCCTTACAAATAGCTGTGAAAAGAAGAAAAGTGAAAAGCAAAGGAGAAAAGGAAAGATATAAGCATGTGAATGCAGAGTTCCAAAGAATAGCAAGGACAGTCAAGAAAGCCTTCCTCAGCAAACAATGCAAAGAAATACAGGAAAACAACCAAATGGGAAAGGCTAGAGATCTGTTCAAGAAAATTAGAGATACCAAGGGAACAACATTTCCTCCAAAGATGGGCTTGATAAAGGACAGAAATGGTATGGGCCTCACAGAAGCAGAAGATATTAAGAAGAGGTGGCAAGAATACACAGAAGAACTGTACAAAAAAGATCTTCATGACCAAGATAATCACGATGGTGTGATCACTCACCTAGAGCAAGACATCCTGGAATGTGAAGTCAAGTGGGCCTTAGAAAGCATCACTATGAACAAAGCTAGTGGAGGTGATGGAACTCCAGTTGAGCTATTTCAAATCCTGAAAGGTGATGCTGTGAAAGTGCTGCACTCAATATGCCAGCAAATTTGGAAAACTCAGCAGTGGCCACAGGACTGGAAAAGGTCAGTTTTGATTCCAATCCCAAAGAAAGGCAATGCCAAAGAATGCTCAAACTACCACACAATTGCACTCATCTCACATGTCAGTAAAGTAATGCTCAAAATTCTCCAAGCCAGGCTTCAGCAATACATGAACTGTGAACTTCCAGATGCTCAAGCTGGTTTTAGAAAAGGCAGAGGAGCAGAGATCAAATAGACAACATCTGCTGGATCATGGAAAAAGCAAGAGAGTTCCAGAAAAACACCTATTTCTGCTTTATTGACTATGCCAAAGCCTTTGACTGTGTGGATCACAATAAACTGTGGAAAATTCTGAAAGAGATGGGAATACCAGAACACCTGACCTGCCTCTTGAGAAACCTGTATGCAGGTCAAGAAGAAACAGTTAGAACTGGACATGGAACAACAGACTGGTTCCAAATAGGAAAAGGAGTACATCAAGGCTGTATATTATCACCCTGCTTATGTGACATATATGCAGTGTACATCACGAGAAACGCTGGGCTGGAAGAAGCACAAGCTGGAGACAAGATTTCCAGGAGAAATATCAATAACCTCAGATATGCAGATGACACCACCCTTATGGCAGAAAGTGAAGAGGAACTAAAGAACCTCTTGATGAAAGTGAAAGAGGAGAGTGAAAAAGTTGGCTTAAAGCTCAACATTCAGAAAATTAAGATCATGGCATCTGGTCCCATCACTTCATGGGAAATAGATGGGAAAATAGTGGAAACAGTGTCAGACTTTATTTTTGGGGGCTCCAAAATCACTGCAAATGATGATTGCAGCCATGAAATTAAAAGATGCTTACTCCTTGGAAGAAAAGTTATGACCAACCTAGCTAAATAGCATATTCAAAAGCAGAGACATTACTTTGCCAACAAAGCTCCATCTAGTCAAGGCTATGGTTTTTCCAGTAGTCATGTATCGATGTGAAAGTTGGACTGAGAAGAAAGCTGAGCACCAAAGAATTGATGGTTTTGAACTGTGGTGTTGGAAAAGACTCTTGAGAGTCCCTTGGCCTGCAAGGAGATCCAACCAGTCCATTCTAAAGGAGATCAGTCCTCGGTGTTCTTTGGAAGGACTGATGCTGAAGCTGAAACTCCAATACTTTGGCCACCATATGCGAAGAGTTGACTCGTTGGAAAAGACTCTGATGCTGGGAGGGATTGGGGGCAGGAGGAGAAGGGACGACAGAGGATGAGATGGCTGGATGGCATTACGGACACGATGAACATGAGTTTGGGTGAACTCTGGGAGTTGGTGATGGACAGGGAGGCCTGGTGTGCTGGGATTCATGGTGTCACAAAGAGTCAGTCATGACTGAGTGACTGAAGTGAACTGACTGAATTTGAAATAACAAATAAGGAAAAGTTTTAGAATTATACTCTAGGAAGCCATCCATATCTAAGTTTTAATTAAAAAATAAATAGATACCAAAGCTGTTGGGCACTTTATTTACATAAACACATTTATAACTTATTTTTTGGTAGTTCACATAATATTCTGAATTAGTGACTTTTTTTTTCATTTGTAAATACATAGTCTGATTTTTATAATAAAATGTGACTTTTAGAAAAGTGAGTAAAAACTTTGTGCTTAAACTACACATTTGATACTCGGTCTTTCTAAATGGCACCTCCTGTTCTCTTAACTGAAACTCTACTGTAGGGATAATGGTGGAATATGCATCTGAATATAGACTTCTCCTTTCTGTCCTAGGCATTGGTTTTATCCTTCTTGATACTTAGGATTTCAATGAATGATTTAGGTTGTCTCTTTACTAGACAGAAAGTTTATGATTTTTCTTCTCTACTAGAACATATGAATAGAAATAACACTGAAGTTATCCATCAAGGTATGATAAGATATATTGCAATTACAACAACACAGGGACAACAATAGCAACACAACATTTTGAATCTCAAAGGTATTAATTGCTCTTGTAAAATTTCCTACAAGTCCTGGTTATTGTGCCAGTGACGGCTACATGTACACCTAAACATCAACAACTGTTTCCACAATCATTAGTGCAGGGGTATCTAGAGTCTTGCACTAAAAATTAAATCTTCCTATGCAGAAGTGACACACATCACTTACTGTCTCTTTTCTTTGACCAAAAGTCATCAAAATGGGCACAGTTCTGAAAGCAGAAAAGTGCCAAAGGTGGAGAAATGATCAGTGAACAGGACCAAGATCTACCATTCTAGAATGCATACTTTTTTTTTTTTTTTGGCTATAAAATTAAGAAACTATTGATTCATAGGAAAACTTGAGTTATAACCTTGGAGTATCCAGGTGATTTATGTGTTATAAAAAGAGGAGAATAAGTATTTTTTAATAATGCAGCTGAAATTATTTTTTATGATACATTCCACTATTTAAATAGGGAACTTATAGCTCTTTTTACTTAGATAAATGTGTAAATCCTATTAATACTTTCCATAAAATGAAATTTAACACTGTGACTGAGAGTGGTAGTGGGATAGAGGGATTCTTATAAATTTTTATTTTGATACATACTGAATTTCACAAGTTTTATTTCCAGTGTATTTCATTGAAGTTAAATGACCTTGGAGTAGACTATTAAGGTCGAATACACAATATTCTGCAGTTATTAAATCCATCCTGAATTTCCCTCATAGTAAGAAAATTTTGTCCTCCTTGCCCTAATGGCTATAACAAAGTTTGCACTATTTATTTCAAATCTCTCATCTAACTCTGTGATAGAGATGTTATCCACATTAAGAATATCCAAATCTGGTCTAGGCTTGCAAACCTTGATATTATCAGAATCAGAGAAAATTCCACTTATTTAAAAGTTATCCCTTAAAGCTGCTCATATATGGTGAGTTTCTGAATATATTCAGAATTACTTTACAATAGAGAAAGCTAACTGAAATACTTTGAATATAAAATAAAATATTACCAAAAGTATTGCAAATATTGTACTAATTATGTTATGTCTAATAATTTTAATCTGTCATTTGTTTTAAAAATTAATATGTGCCTATTAATTGGCAAATAGTTTACCAGAGTCTGGGGATACTTGAGGAACAAATGGATGGATACAATCTTGATATCGCAAATATTTACTTAGGGACATGTTCTAGTAAGCTAAATATAAGGTAGTTTTCAAGAATATAGTTTTGCCCTGCTATGAATTTTAGGTGGATTTATATTATAGCCAATAAAACTAATTACCCATATTTGCAGAACAATACTTAGCAGGGGTTATTTCATTACTTCCGTACATGATTAAGCATATTTGAGGGACAAAAATAAGATATTAACATTAAAGAATTAACACCTAATAAGTAGTCATACATCTGGGAATAAAAGATGTTAATAAAATAATGATAGCTCATGGCATATACAACTTTTTTGGGTGTTTCTGCACCATTTGTTACCCTACATACAAGGTATTCATATATCCTCAGAATTATTTTTTAATATAAAAGAGTGATTTAAATATCTTTTCCAGCATAACCATAAATTGTTAAATTTGCTAATTTACATGAATTCTGCAAGAATTTAGTAATTTTAAGTTTCTATAATTCATATATATCTGTGTACCATTGTTTTCATTTACATCTTCCTGCTTGATAATTTGCCACTCAAAATAAATATTTCACATTCAAAAAGTGAAACCGTACATTTTCCTTTATTTTTGCCCCCAGATATTAGGTCAGTGGCCTGATACTAGTGAATGAGAAAATAGAGATGAAATGGTGATTCAATTAAGTTATTTCTTTCCTTATAAAATTTATGTATCTAGTGTATCACTAAATGTTAAAGTATAATATTTTTTACATTAATTGGTATAATGATGGATTATAAAATTCATGTTAATTCTTAATAAGCTTTCTATTGATGTCTAAAATCACACCATAGTTCTTCTGCTGGTTGATCTTACTGGTACAGGGCAGCAGTTGGGCCTGCAATTCAGTTCTTCAGCTCCCATCCTTCTCACCTTCATTTCAGAGTCAGCTTCTTGGGCCTGACCTGTGAAAATGAACATTGACAAACACATATCTGTAACAAATTCCTCTATAAGTTTAGTTTATTTCCTTCCTATCTAAAGGCCTTCCATGCCCTTTCCTAGTCAATGAACAACCCAGAAGTAACAGTTTTTACAATTATTTTCATGATTGGGTTTTCAAGTTCTAGAATTTCATAAAAATGGAAATGTATAGAGTGCACTGTTCTGTGTTCAGCTTCTTTCACTCAGGATATATATAAGATTCATCTATGTTGTTGACTCTGTCATTTCCATGTCACTTTGCAATGTTAAGAAGCATTCCATTGTGGGAATACAAATATAATTTTTTATTTCTTTCACCTGTTAATAGGTTTTTCATTGCTTACAGTTTGGGGATTTTATGAATAAAGCTGCTATAAAAATCATGTAACTTCATTTATATATGCTTTTATTTCCCTTAGTTTGAAAACCATGGATAAAATTGCTGAAACAAGGCACAGTTTCTCCCAACACTCAAAAAGGGATTATATAAGGATTTAGCAATCAGAGGTTACCATGGGTTGTGTCTGCCCCCGAATGACAGTTCGTTGACAGTTTTGTTGACAGTTTTGTGGGATATTTTGAAAAATACTTTAAAGATGTTGTTCCATTGACCTCTGGTTTCCTTTTTTAATGTAAAATCAATTGTTATTCATCTATACAATTGTTCTCCTGTATGTAATTTGTTCTTTTATTCTGTTTTATTTGTTTGTCTTGATTTTTGAGCAATTTGACTAAGACGTTTCTGGATGTGATTTTCTTTGTTTTACCTTGATTAGGGTTCATAGAACTTTGATCAGTAATTATATAGTTCTCACCATATTTGGGAATTTGAATCCATTAATCTTCCATTTTTTCCCAGCCTTATGTCTCTCATCTTTCTCTAGACTCCAGTTGTGTACATGCTGACTGTTTTACCACAGGAAGCCGAGGATATATTCATTTTTCAAACTATTTTTAATCTATATTTCCAGCTTTTAAGTCTTCTAGTGGTCTATCTGGGACTAAAATATACAGTTGATTTTTCCTGCAGTCTATAGTAGGGTGTTAGGCCATCCATTTGATATTTTACTTTTCAATTCTTCAATTTCAATTTGCTTCTTTTCATTACATTCATTTTGCAGTTGTGATTAACTCACATTTATCTAAGTGACTATAGTTTTCATTGAACTCTTCAAATTTAAAATAAACGTTAAATTCTCTATAAATTTCAAACTCTTGTTTTCAGATTCACTTCTTTTACTTTTGATTATTGGTCACAGTTTCCTGTTTCTTCACAAGTAGAGCAAATTTTGATTATATTCTGGATGGTGTAGATGCTTGATTGTAGAAATTATGGGTTCTGCTTAATTTTTTCAGCTTTTTTGCTATTGTTCTCTGCCACTGGATCCGCTGGGATCTCCCACACTTCTGTATAATTTGGCATGATCTAAAGCGAGTTTGCACAGATTTTGGAGCATCTCGCTACAATTCCCTCCTTTAAGTGTATTTATTACCTACATTTCACAATCCAGGGGATTGTGTTAACTTTGCCCTCCAGGTCCTCAGGATGGTAAGGCTGCAGATTCCTGTTTGAGTTCCAGACATCTTGTGTGAATCCTGGAGAGTGCCTTTAGGGAAAAGTCAGCACACATGATCATCGCACTTATTGCAACCCCACTCTTTAAGGATCATCTGTCTTTTTTCTCTCTCAAAGTACCTTCATATATTTTTTTTCTCACTCATATGCATACATATTTTTTCATATGTAGGTATGTATATATATGTATATTTTAAATTCAGACATTATAGCTCTTATCTGTGGGAAGATTAGTTTAATATTAGTTCATCCATCATTACTGAGTTGCTTATTTTTAAAATATTGATGGACAAAAAATAGTACTAAAGACTCTGGCAAATTAGAAAAGATTTTATAGATAAATTTAATGAAAAAAAAACAGGAGGAAAAGCATGTCCCTTTAGGTAAGGAAAGATTATTTTGACATTTAATTATTCATTGCTATAGCTGGTTGTTTACTTCTTAGGAAGAAGACATAGGTGGAGGAAGAAATGAACAAAATGTAATGAAAACATTCTCCAGGAACACCTCCACGTTACTTAGACATTTTGTGTTTAGAAATGCAGGAAACAAGACAGAACAACTGCCTATAGGAAAAATATTGTCTCCTGGAAGAAAAAGGAATAAAATGTTATTAATAACATTTACCATAATGCTGAACATGTTAATGTTGCCCACATAGCATACAGTGTGGAAAATTAATGTCAATTATTCATTTTTAAAATAAATGGTGGCCACTAAGCATTAGAGCAGAGAAGGCAATGGCACCCCACTCCAGTACTTTTGCTTGGAAAATCCCATGGATGGAGGAGCCTGGTGGGCTGTAGTCCATGGGGTCGCTAAGAGTTGGACACGACTGAGCGACTTCACTTTCACTTTTTACTTTCATGCATTGAAGAAGGAAAAGGCAACCCACTCCAGTGTTCTTGCCTGGAGAATCCCAGGGACAGAGGAGCCTAATGGGCTGCTGTCTATGGGGTTGCACAGAGTCAGACACGACTGAAGCAACTTAGCAGCAGCAGCAGCAAGCATTAGAGATGAGATGTGCAAGATTTATATCACATGATATTAGGTATTTTTCTTGAGAAAATATGATGAGGAACTTGTAGAAAAGCATGTGTGCAGGCTAAGTTGCTTCAGTCATGTCTGATTCTTTGTGACCCAGAGGACTTCCAGGCTCCCCTTTCCATGGGATTCTCAAGGCAAGAATACTGGAGTGGGTTGTCATTCCCTCCTCCAGGGTATCTTCCTGACCCAGGAATCAAACCCGCATCTCTTATGTCTCCTGCATTGGCAAGTGGTTCTTTACCACTAGCCACCTGGGAAGCCCAGAAAAAAACATGCACAAAACTTAGTATTTCCTAAACATGCATAATATTCAGTGAATTCAGTGAGTAATTTTTCATTCTAGAAATATAGAGAAAGCCTAGTTGTAGAGAGGTTACAGTGATTTCTAGGGGCCAGATTAGGGAGATATTTGTGTGCCAAGCTGAACTATTTGAACTTTATGTTAGCCAATAGTGGTCTACTATAGAATTTCAAATAGACAAATATTATGATCACATTTATTTTTTAGAATGACCCCTCTGGCATTGTTGAGAGGATGAACTGGAAGTATAAATTTAGAGATAGCAATGGCAGTAACGGTACATTTCTAACAAGATTAGAGATGCTGATAACTTGAACCAAGGCAATATCAATGTGGATATGAAGGAGAAAATTGTTCTCGGAGTTGTTAAGGAGTTAGTAAGGAGATAGAACTGAAAAAAACTACAATAGCCATTAGATGCCTGTGGTAAGATAAAAGAAGAATGCTGACCCCATGGTTCTGGTTTTAGTGATTGAATTTATAACTATGTCAAGACCTCAAATCTCTCTCTCTTACTCTCTCATAGTCCTTAAAGCTATAATTAATATCTGAGAGAAATTTACTAATTGATTCCAGTTCTGAGATTCTGCCCATATGGATTTGTATATCTTAAAACTTAAAAATATCTTTAGTGGTCTTAGTAGTCTTCTAAACCAAAGAGTGGGCTCTCCTAATGGCTCAGCAGGTAAAGAATCTACCTGCAATGCAGGAGATGTATGAGACACCGATTTGATTCCTGGATTGGGAAGATCCTCTGGAGGAGGAAGTGGCAGCCCACTCCAGTATTCTTGCCTGAAAAGTCCCATGAACAGAGGAGCCTGGTGGGCTACCATCCATGGAGACATAAAAAGACATGACTGCACGATTAAGCTCACATGCAGACTAGAGTGGAGGAGAAAATCTCACATTTTCACATAACTGTTTGGAAATAGGTTTACAATGTCACTTGTAAAGAGAAAATAGATACCATGTGTCCTTCTGGCAAATGCTTTTCTATCCTCGTCTAGAACAAACATGCTATAAAACTAAGTGCTGTAGAACTGTAAGTTGTCATGAGTTCATGAGATATCAGAATTGATATTGCTCATCAGCAAAGGAAATATGGCCGAGGGGTTAAGGTTAGTAGTTTGGTATGACAAAAAAAGCATTCTAAGGATATCGTTGAAACAAATAAATCATTTTCATGATGTCATTAAGTAGTTACTATCTATGAGGCTAAAATAAAATATTTCAAAATAATACAAGAGATGAAATGTATTATTTAAGATTTTCAAAATTCTTTAAAGTTAGCTATCAATTATCAAGAATCAGAAGTAATAGTTACAGATAAAAAATAATGAGACATTATAAACAAGAAAAATCAGTTGGGGAGTCAAATAAACCCACCATTGTTCTTAAAAGGGTGAAGTGCATTCAGTAGGTACACATATTATCAAGACTTAGAATCTGATTTTCAGTGTGCTGCCTTCTGCCTGGTTTGTACTACACCATTTCATTTCATATCTTTGTCACATGTTTCTAAAATACATTTAAGTTTCCTTTGAGATTGTAGGATAGGAAGGGGAGAAGGAGAAAGGCTATGCCAACAACCAAAATATTTCTAGTAATAAGGTACCTAGGAAGTATGTGAAGCTTTTAATTTTGTCACACGGGAATAGAAATTTCAGAAATATATTTTTGTTGTATAACAATGAAGGATGAGATGTAAGAGAAGTAGAATAGTTGATAGTTGAACATACATTTCTCTGCCACTCTTCATACTTGCCTGACTAGTCTTTCTTCAAGTAACTGACAAGAACAGCCCCGAACTTCATTTCAAAGTCTAGTGTTTGATGAGTTCCTCTTAGGTGTGTAACATATCTCAATAAAGCTGCTTGTGAGAGTTGGACTGTGAAGAAAGCTGAGTGCCAAAGAATTGATGCTTTTGAACTGTGGTGTTGGAGAAGACTCTTGAGAGTCTCTTGGACTACAAGAAGATCCAACCAGTCCATTCCAAAGGAGATCAGTCCTGGGTGTTCTTTGGAAAGAATGATACTAAAGCTGAAACTCCAGCACTTTGGCCACCTCATGCGAAGAGTTGACTCATTGGAAAAGACCCTGATGCTGGGAGGGATTGAGGGCAGGAGGAGAAGGGGGCAACAGAGGATGAGATGGCTGGATGGCTGGATGGCATCACTGATTCGATGGATGTGAGTTTGGGTGAATTCTGAGAGTTGGTGATGGACAGGGAGGCCTGGTGAGCTGCAATTCATGGGGTCGCAAAGAGTCAGACACGACTGAGTGACTGAACTGATCTGAACTGAAGAAAGACAATTCAATTTACAAAGAAATTAGGATTTTTATGGCATAAACATAAATTAATGTTTCCTTAAAAGGTGAAATGTTACTGTATTTAATTAGATGTTGAAAAAGTTTATTTTTTTCCCTGATCAATAGACTAAAATTATTTAAACTCTGTCATGCAAAGTGAAGTGAAAGATGCTCAGGTGTGTCCAACTCTTTGCAACTGTATAGTCCATGGAATTCTCCAGGCCAGAATACTGGAGAGGGTAGCCTTTCCCTTCTTCAGGTGATTTTCCCAACCCAGAGATCAAACTCATGTCTCCCGCTTTGCAGGCAGATTCTTTACTAGATGAGCCATAAGGGAAGCCCAAGAATACTGAAGTGGGTGGCCTATCCCTTCTCCAGTGGATCTTCCCAACCCAGGAATCAAACTGGGTCTCCTGCACTGCAGGCAGATTCTTTACCAGTTGAGCTACCAGGGAAGCCCCAAATGTTGTCATATTTCCATATAAATATTTCAGGAAATAATACCTATTTTATTTTAAAAACTCAATAATTTTTAGTGGGTGAGAATTCATTTTTAAATAATGTCTTTATTTATTTATTTTTGGTCACACCATACCGCTTTCAGGATCCTAGTTCCTGGACCAGGGATTGAACCTGGGCCATTGCCATGAAAGTGTTGATCCCAACAACTGGGCCACCAGGAGATCCCCCACAAATGTCTTTATTTTAAATGTAATTGATATAAAAACCATGTAGAAACACTACTGATACATTGAAGGTATCAAATAGATATTTTAGTAAATAACTTTGAATTAATGAAAATAATTATATTTTGAAAGCATCGGTTTTTAAATGTATAGCAAATAGTATAGTACTGAATGAAAGCAATATTTTTCCATTCAGTTTTACCTTTTGGAAAAGACAATCCTTCTAGAAAAAATCCCCTTAAGCAAAAATCTACTTATTAAGTTCTGTTTGATATTCCTTTGGTCTATTGGTTTTTTTCACCATTTACTTATGAAAAGTTTCAAAAATCCATGAAAATGATATACCTGTTCAATGAAAATTTATACATAATCAACATTAAAAAAAAAAATATATGTGCTCTTCTCTCAAATCTAGTACTAAGAGAATTCCCTTGCATTCCAGTGGTTAGAACTCCATACTTGCACTGCTGAGGGCCCAGGTTCAATCTGTGGTTGGAGAGCTATGACACCACAAGCCATGCAGTGTGGCAAAAAAAGAAATAAATAAATAAACCCTTAAAAAAATCTATTAGTACTTACTAAATTGATTCAACTCTCATGTTTTATAGATTATTTTTCTTCTTGAGCATACCATAGGAAAACTTCCCCTGAAAACAACAATATTTTTTAGACTAGAACTTATAGTTTAGGCAGTATTCATACAGATTGACTTGTTAAGTTATTTAAATGCATCCATTATGAAAAATAAATATCATTTGCTAAGCTGCTAAGTCGTTTCAGTCATGTCTGACTCTATGCGACCCCGTAGATGGAAGCCCACCAGGCTGCCCCGACCCTGGGATTCTCCAGACAAGAGTACTGGAGTGAGTTACCATTTCCTTCTCCAATAAATGAAAGTGAAAAGTGAAAGGGAAGTCGCTCAGTCATGTCCAACTCTTAGCGGCCCCATGGACTGCAGCCTACCAGGCTCCGCCATCCATGGGATTTTCCAGGCAAGAGTACTGGAGTGGGGTGCCATTGCCTTCTCCAAAATATCATTTACTAAGACCAAAAATTAACTAATAAGATCCAAGGTTAGGTACTGGCTGCTCCCAAGAACTCCTGGGTAGACCACAGTAACTGGCAAAGTGCACATCCCATCCCCATCCACTACTCTAAAACAGCCTGGAAGTTGGCTGGGGTGACCATGTGTGTAGCTTTAGTGTTAATGTTTTTTGGGAAGCTAAAACCTAGGCCTCGGGTTCAAGCCATGTGGGAAGCTCTGACACTCAGCTTCGCTCTGGCTAAAAAGAAGTTCCCAGTGCCAGTGTTTTAATACTGTTAATTTAATGTAAAATTTGTTCTAAAATTTTGATTTTTTAAAAACTCATGGTTCAAACAGGATGCCTCTCTAAGCTAATGACACTATTTCTAAAATTCAGAATATGGCTTATAAGTTGTAATAAGGTTTTAATCAGTGAATTATACAAAGCTTGGATTACGTGGTAAGGTATTTTACCATATATAATATAAGAATAAATTAACATTATTTTATATTTCTGAGTAATAAATCAATGTATAATTTATAATCTTAGTTGGTAAATTTTTAATTATAAATTTTACATAAAAGTATACAGAATTTGATGCTAAATCTGGATTTAAAGTAAATTAAGTTACTTTAATGTGTTTTCAAAGATTAATTTTTCCTGCTTTCTTATTCAACATAATTCATTACAATTCATGATTTAAAAAAGATATTTTCTTCCTATTACACATAGCTCAGGCACTGCTGCCTTCATTCCATTGCAAAAAGGAATTTCTCTCATTCTACATATAGAAAAACTAACAAATACCATTAGAAAAGAAATAGCATGAATAAATATTGTTAGGAACGAAACATTCAAAGTAATATTATATATATACCAGAGGTCTGGTCAGTTACTGAAATTTATCTTGAAAATTACTTCTCTATTTTCAGTATTGTACCCAATACTTTCACAATAACATAGGAAGACAGAATTGTTTATTCATCAAACAATTGCAGAATGCCTTCTATATTCTAAAAAATAAATACTAATGCTAGGGGATATATCGGAGAAGGCAATGGCACCCCGCTCCAGCACTCTTGCCTGAAAACTCCCATGGACAGAGGAGCCTGGTAGGCTACAGTCCATCGGGTCGCCAAGAGTCGGACACGGGACACAACTGAGCGACTTCACTTTCACTTTTCACTTTCATGCATTGGAGAAGCAAATGGCAACCCACTCCAGTGTTCTTGCCTGGAGAATCCCAGGGACAGGGGAGCCTGGTGGGCTGCGGTCTGTGGGGTCGCACAGAGTCGTTCACGACTGAAGCGACTTAGCAGCAGCAGCAGGGGATATATAAGATAAAAACCTGACTTCAGGAATATGTCTTCAAATGAGAAGCTAACATGTATATCAATAACAGTGAAGTGTATGATAACATACAGTTTACCAGATTATTTACCAACTGAGCCTTTATCAGCTGAGCCTTTACCAGCTGAGCCTTTACCAGTTGAGCCACAAGGGAAGCCCAGTTTGCCTTTGGGCTTCCCTTATAGCTCAGTTTGTAAAGAATCCACTTGAAATGTAGGATTCCTGGATTGGGAAGATCCCCTGGAGAAGGGACAGGCTACCCACCCCAGTATTCTTGGGCTTCCCTTGTGGCTCATCTGGTAAAGAATCCGCCTGCATTGCAGGAGACCTGGGTTTGATCCCTGGTTTGGGAAGATCCCCTGGAGAAGGGAAAGGCTACCCACTCTAGTATTCTGGCCTAGAGAATTCCATGGACTTTGTAGTCCATGGGGTTGCAAAGAGTCGGACAGGACTGAGCCACTTTAACTTTCAATCTACCTTTATCTAAACTGTCAATGGAAATTATATTAAAATTACATAATATGTGAAAATAAAACTTTTATTTTTTTCACTCAAAGAATGAATGAATATCTTCACTTTTCAGAAATGGAGTTTCTTCAACAGATATCATCTGATACCAATCATATGTGAAATCTAAAGAAATGATACAAATGAATTTATTTATAAAAGAGACACAGGTTCACAGACTTAGAAAATAATCTTATGGTTAGCAAAGAAATGAGTGGTGGTTTAGTCCCTAAGTCATGTCCTACTCTTGCAACCCCATGAGCTTGAGGGACAGGGATAAATTTGGGAGCTTGGGATTGACATAAACACACTACTGTATTAAAAATACGGACCTAGTGTATAGCCCAGGGAACTCTGCTCAATATTCATGTAATAACCTAAATGAGAAAAGTTTTGAAAAAGAATAGCTATATTTAAAATAAGAACCTACTATATAGCCCAGGGAACTCTGCTCAATATTCATGTAATAACCTAAATGAGAAAAGTTTTGAAAAAGAATGGCTATATTTAAAATAAGAACCTACTATATAGCCCAGGGAATTCTGCTCAATATTTGTGTAACAAGTTAAATGGGAAAAAATTTGAAAAGAATAACGTAATCACTTTTCTATACACAGCATTACTAATCAGCTATACCCCAATATAAAAGAAAAATTTTAAGAAAATAGGAATTTTCTTTCTTATTTTCAACAAGGAAAAAAAAATAAATTGAGTTTTTCTTTTCATTCTTTGAAAAACTAATTGTGATGCCTGAACCATTTACTACTTGGCCAGGAGATACTAGAGATACTGCCCACCACTTCACCTTTTTTTTTTCCCCCTGATTGGCTTACTCAAAGCCAAACATTGATTCCTTGTTAACACTGATTCCTTGTTAAGTGAATCAATGACTTAGGTGTTTGTGATTGTGTATATGTACTTGTGCTCTTGTGTCTTTTGTAAACCCTGAGGATTTAAGGCATATGTGCATAAAATAATAAGATGCATTTGTATACTATTTCTCTACCAAAAATAATCAAGTATTAGACCAAAATAAACAATAATATCAAAAATACAATTGTTTATTTCTGAAGCTCTATGGAGAGAAACTTAAATTTTGATGAATCTCTGAAAAAAATATTCACCTCAGTTGTTTATGAATTCATTCTGAGGAATCTTGAAATACAACAGCTGTATACAACTTTTGTTATATAGATAAGATCTGAGCCATTATTCTCCTAGTGTTGGATAAAATATATCTTTCTCCAAAGCTATGTTTAATATCCCTAAAAATGAAACAATAAATTATTTCTAGTGAATGAGGACAAAGATATATGTGTTTTATATAACTGTATGCACTTAGTTTTATATTATATAAACTTTTTATGAATACAACAAATTATGTGATAAAATCACCAGTTCAATTGTCTAATTATATCAATAATAAAATGTCCACTTGTTCAAACCCAATTTGAAATAACTATAGACTGATTATTAGAATCTTAAAGATTAAGAGGTATCACTTTATTGGAAGTGTGAGATCCTCTAAATAACAATTATTTTATCTTAACTTGCCTTTATTAAGAATAAGAGTAAATTCTAACATAATTTGATAGTAAAAGACAGAATAAAGTAGTGAATTTCCAAGTAATTCCAACTGACTATAAGATGATGCTGGGTGACTTAGACTGAGTATACCTGGAAGTTTGCTCTCATAAAGAAATCATCTGAGAAACTAAATAAATAAAGTCATTCTTGAAGAGACAGTCTCACTAATCTTTATTGCACATCATTCAGGAAAAGTCAATTTGATGAATTTATTCTAAATATAACACTCATACAGACTGTTTAAGAATTGTGTATTTTAAGAGAAGTAGTCAGTCCAGTTCAGTTCAGTCGCTCGGTCATGTCCGACTCTTTGCGAGCCCATGAATCGTAGCACGCCAGGCCTCCCTGTCCATCACCAACTCCCAGAGTTCACCCAAACTCATCCATCGAGTCGGTGATGCCATCCAGCCATCTCATCCTCTGTTGTCCCTTTTTCCTCCTGCCCCCAATCCCTCCCAGCATCAGAGTCTTTTCCAATGAGTCAACTCTTCACATGAGGTGGCCAAATTATTGGAGTTTCAGCTTCAGCATCAGTCCTTCCAATGAACATCGAGGACTGATCTCCTTTAGGATGGACTGGTTGGATCTCCTTACAGTCCCATGGACTCTCAAGAGTCTTCTCCAACACCATAGTTCAAAAGCATCAATTCTTCGGCCCTCAGTCCAACTCTCCCATCCATACATGACTACTGGAAAAACCATAGCCTTGACTAGATGGACCTTTGTTGGCAAAGTAATGTCTCTGCTTTTGAATATGCTATCTAGGTTGGTCATAACTTTTCTTCCAAGGAGTAAGCATCTTTTAATTTCATGGCTGCAGTCACCATCTGCAGTGATTTTGGAGCCCCCCAAAATAAAATCTGACACTGTTTCCACTGTTTCCCCATCTATTTGCCATAAAATGATGGGACCAGATGCCATGATCTTAGTTTTCTGAATGTTGAGCTTTAAGCCAACTTTTTCACTCTTCTCTTTCACTTTCATCAAGAGGCTTTTTAGTTCTTATTCACTTTCTGCCATAAAGGTGGTGTCATCTGCATATCTGAAGTTATTGATATTTCTCCCAGCAATCTTAACTCCAGCTTGTGCTTCTTCCAGCCCAGCGTTTCTCATGATGTACTCTGCATATAAGTTAAATAAGCAAGGTGACAATATACAGCCTTGACATACTCTGTTTCCTATTTGGAACCAGTCTATTGTTCCATGTCCAGATCTAATTGTTGGTTCCTGACCTGTCCCTAAAATATCAGTTCCTTAATTCAATTATGGAACTCACAATTATCTCAATTAGTTTAATTTGTGGAGGAAAGAGGTTAGCATTTTCCAATTATTTTTCTTTGACCACATAAAATGTTTATACCAGTCCTAAAAAGTTTTTATGTCATTTTCTAAATGACCTTGCATTTTAATTATACTCTAGTACTATAACAATTGAATAAGTCAAGTTTCATTTATTTCAAGATATATCACTATGGATTTACATAAAATAAATTTGTATTATAATTATAATACATTACACCATAATTTATAATGATTTTTACAAATATGTTTCATTCAAACGTAATGAACTGCCACCAAAATTGTAAAGGGGGAGAGGAAAATATGTCAGTAAAAATTAACAATTTTTAGTGTGAGGAATTGAAAGAAGGTAGAGGGGAGGGGAACACTGACTTGCAAAACTTAGCAGTTCCAAGCCAGGGATTCCCTCTATTATTATTTAAGATTACTACACTGAATGTTATCTAATTTATTAAACATCTAGAACATATCTTTCTAATATAATTTTTCTGATAATGGATATTTTCTTATATCTACATTGCCTAATATGGTAATCACTAGCTACAGTGTGTCTATTGAGACCTTAAAATGTGGCAAGTAGTATAAACTGGTTCTTTCACCAAATGTTATATCTAAAATTATGAGCTTTCTTCCTTATATTTATACTAACTCTGCATAGTTATACCTACTGATATATCTGGGTCAGTATTGAAGACAACATGAAGCACAGTAGGAATTTCAGTTGTATATCTGGTGTAGGATTATAGTATAACTGCTTAGTAAAAGTATATGCACAAAATTTGAATACAAAGTGAGCCTTTGATTTATATAACTGTTGACTTTCTTCTTTTGGATTTTGTTATACATCCATAAAGATACATCCTTAAACATGATACTGTGAAAATGCTGCACTCAATATGCTAGCAAATTTGGAAAACTCAGCAGTGGCCACGAGACTGGAAAAAGGTCAGTTTTCAATCCAATCCAAAAAAAGGGCAATGCTAAAGAATGCTCAAACTACTGCACAATTCCACTCATCTCACAGGCTAGTAAAGTAATGCTCAAAATTCTCCAAGCCAGGCTTCAGCAATACGTGAAGCATGAACTTCCAGATATTCAAGTTGGTTTTAGAAAAGGCAGAGGAACCAGAGATCAAATTGCCAACATCTACTGGATCATTGAAAAAGTAAGAGAGTTCTAGAAAAACATCTGCTTCTGCTTTATTGACTATGCCAAAGCCACTGACTGTGTGGATCACAATAAACTGCGGAAAATTCTGAAAGACATGGGAATACCAGACCACCTGACGTGCCTCCTGAGAAATCTGTATGCAAGTCAGGAAGCGACAGTTAGAACTGGACATGGAACAACAGGCTGGTTCCAAATAGGAAAAGGAGTACATCAAGACTGTATATTGTCACCCTGCTTATTTAACTTATGTGCAGAGAACATCATGAGTAAAGCTGGGCTGGATGAAACACAAGCTGGAATCAAGATTGCCAGGAGAAATACCAATAACCTCAGATATGAGGATGACACCACCCTTATGGTGGAAGGTGAAGAAGAAGTAAAGAGGCTCTTGATGAAGGTGCAGAGGAGAGTTGAAAAAGTTGGCTTAAAGCTCAACATTCAGAAAACAAAGATCATGACATCTGGTCCCATCACTTCATGGCAAATAGTTGGAGAAACAGCACAAACTTTATTTTTGGGGGCTCCAAAATTACTGCAGATGATGACTGCAGCCATGAAATTAAAAGATGCTTACTCCTTGGAAGAAAAGTTATGACCAACTTAGCATATTAAAAAGCAGGGACATTACTTTGCCAACAAAGGTCCATCTAGTCAAGGCTGTGGTTTTTAGAGTAGTCATGTATGGATCTGAGAGTTAAACTATAAAAAAAGCTGAGCACCAAAGAATTGATGCTTTTGAACTGTGGTGTTGGAGAAGACTCTTGAGTGTCCCTTGGATTGCAAAGAGATCCAACCAGTCCATCCTAAAGGAAATCAGTCCTGAATATTCATTGCAAGGACTGATATTGAGCTGAAACTCCGATACTTTGGCCACCTGATGTGAAGAGCTGACTCATTCGAAAAGACCCTGATGCTGTGAAAGATTGAAGCCAGGAGGAGAAGGGGACGACAGAGGATGAGATAGTTGAATGGCATCACTGACTCAATGGACATGAATTTTAGTAAACTCCAGGAGTTGGTGATGGACAGGGAAGCCTGGCATGCTGCAGTCCACGTGGTCTCAGAGTCAGACACGACTGAGTGACTGAACTGAACTGAACTTATACACCCATAAAATTTGGATTTTGTTTCTCTTTTCTTTTCTGGGACTCTATTTGTTTATTTTTGCGGTTGTAAGATACCCTTGAAGCTCACCTGACTGCACATCTGTCTTCTAGTGATTAGATTCTTCCTGCACAAGTCACTGACTGAAACTCTGTAGAAAACATTCTACATATAAAAAATGTTTCCGGGAACCCACCTCCTGAACTATGTCTCCTCATTTTCCCCCTACTGGATTATATCCTTCTTTTTAGTGAAATTCTTACTATGTTAGAAACTGTATTATTATAATGCTCAAATTCTGCCAGAAGAGGCCTACTTTCAACGTTTAAAATTTTCAGACAATATAATTTCTTATCCTAGCTTCTTTTTTCTTTCCACTCAGCTACGTGCTGTATTTTAACATGCCCAAAACAGTCAGTGCCTCATACCTTCTGTAATTTTAATAGTTTAAAGAACTGGTTGAAATGGAGGTTTCCATAAAAAACAAATTTCAAGTTTATGGAGAAATAACAATTTAATTTGATAAAAATATTACTAATTGAAATAAAATTATTATGACCAGTTTATATGGAAATTAAACCTATCAAAAACCTACCAAAAAAGTGTGATGCATGAAATGAAAATTATAGTGGCAGAATTCTGGTCAACATCATGGTGATATGAAATACTCCATTTCTCCCCTTCAATTTACAACCAGTAAAACTTTAAAATTCAAAAGTTTCCTCTATTCAATACACCAGGATGCAAGAGAGTTCCACACATCTGTACACCTAAATGTAGGTGGACTGGAACACATAGAGGAGGCAGAACTTGGGAACAACATAAAATGCATGCAATACTGGACTGCCTCCCCAGCCCTGGGATCTGAGCCCACAGTCTTAGAGAACACAACAGCAACAGGGGAGGTGGAAGAAATGACTCCAGTCTTCTGGTCACAGTGGTGCTGATAGCCCCAGAGAATTGGGCAGCAGTGAAGGTGGGGCCTGTGACCCCATCCCTAACCTGCAGAAGCACCCACCACTCAACCTCTTTGCCTGCCACGGTGGCACCTGTAAACCTGACAACCAGGGAAGTGGCAGAAGTATCCATGATCCTAACCCCTGGCAATCCTCCTCCACCCAAGGCAGTGGAACCCACAATCCAAGCAAATCCGGATGAGATGGAGGTGCCTGCCATCTCAGTGTCCCTTGTACTGTAACCAGTGACAACACTGACACCAGCAGCAGCAAATCACCAGCAACCCTGTAGGCATAAGCAATGAGGTCACTGGGTGACATCTTCGGGAGGTGGTGGAGGGTGAAAAATGTTCATTCTAAAATATAGCCAGAGGCAGCGCAGGTAGGGGGGGGAGGAAGCAAACTTACGCTAGAGTGCGACCTACTCAAAAACAAAAGAAAAAAATCAAATTAAAAAGTTCTCCTGGTGGCTCAGTGGTAAAGAATCCACATGCCAATACAGGAGATGTGGCTTTGATTCCTGGGTTGGGAAGATTCCCTGGAGAAGGAAATAACAACCTGCTCCAGGTCTTTTGCCTGGGAAATCCCATGGACAGAGGAGCCTGGCAAGCTACAGTCCAAGGGGTTGCAAAAGAGTCAGACATGACTTAGTGACTAAACAACAAACAACAACAATAATGTTTTACCTAAAGAAAGGTGTCCATTATGTTACATGCATTGGCAAAGAAATATTTCATCCAGAACCATTAAAAATTACCTTAACACAGCATCACAAAAATAAAATAATTCTATAGAAACTTAATTTAAATTCATAGAATATTGTGATCTAACTGATAGAGAATTTTAAATATACATCATGAGATAACTCTGAACTATGAGAAAACTCAGGGAAAAAATGTTTACTAGCTCAGGATTAAAATGAATGAACAGAAGCAATACCTTACCAAAGATACTGAAACTCTAAAAAGGAACCAGTCAGAAATTCTGGAGCTGAAGAACTTAGTAAAATAAAGAATGCATTTAGAAAGCAGTGGTAATACAGAAGATCATCAGGGAGTGAGAATAGCAAGCTCAAAGATAGAAATCTAAACATCATATAGGTAGAAGATGAGAAGAAATAGGATATTAAAATGAAATTCTACAAGAGCTATCTGACTCCATTAGAAGTGCAACATAATAATAATAGGTACAATATAAGGAGAAAAGAGAAAGGAATAGAGAGGATATTTAAGGAAATAATAGCTGAGAACTTCCAAAACACAGGGAAGGAACTGAGATAAACATTCTTGAAGGTAAGAGAACATCTAATTACCCTAATGCAAAAGGTCCTTCTCTAGGAGACATTATATTAAGACTGTAAAAAGTTAATGAAAAAGAGATATTTAAAGGCAGTCAATTAAAAAAAAAAAAAAACTAGCAATCTACAAAGGAACTCCCATTAGTCTATCAGCACATTTCTCAGCAGAAACTCTACATGTCAGAAGAGTGGACTCACATTCTCAAACTATTGAAAGATGAAAACTATTAGCTAAGCATATTCTATCCAGCAAAGTTATCATTCAGATATAAAGGAAAATAAACTTTTCCAGACAAACAAAAGCTGAGGAAGTTTATCACCACTAGACCTGTCTTACAAGGTATTGAAACTCCTTCGAAGTGAAGTCATTCAGTTGTGTCCGACTCTTTGCGACCCCATGGACTGTTGCCTACCAGGCTCCTCTGCCAATGGGATTTTCCAGGCAAGGGTATTGGAGTGGGTTGCCATTTCCTTCTCCAGGGGATCTTCCCAATGCAGGGATCGAACCTGGGTCTCCCACATTGAAGGCAGATGCTTTACCATCTGAGCCACAGGGAAGTCCTTGAAACTCCTTTACTTGAAACAAACAAACAAAACAATGCATAAAACTTTGAGTAAGATGATAAACAGAATCAGAAAATTGTAAATCTATATATCAAAATAGGTTGTTAAACATTTCATTATAACATAAAGATTAAAGGGGAGGAAATGTAGTAAATACAAACTATAACTATTTCAATTTGGTAACGAATTCAGAACATAAAATGGGATAATTTGAGACAACAAAGCATAAAAGGGAAAAATAAAAGGATGGAATTTGTATAAGCAAATTAATAAGATGCTATCAGCTGAAAAAGGACTATTTTATCTGAGATGTTTTATGTAAAACTTGTGGCAACCACAAAACAAAAATCTAAAGTAGTAAACAAAAAATATTATAAAAGGGAACTGAGCAAAATATCACATAAAACCTCCAAGCTAAAATGGTGGACAGAAGCACGAAGAAAAAGAAATTGTGGAGATCTGGAGTAACAAGAAGGTAAAAAACAGCAACACGAAATCCTCATTTATCAATAATGACCATAATTATAAATGCATTGAACTCACCAGTCAGAAGACAAAGAGGGAATGAATGGATTAAAAAACAAAACAAAACTAAATATGCTGCCTTCAGGAAACTCACCTCAATTGTCAAGAAAAACATGAGCTCAATGGGAGGGGATGGAAGATGATACACCAAGAAAATGACATCCAGAAGAAAATGGGTGTTAGCCATACTCACATCAGACAAAATAGACTTCAAGTCAAAAAAAAGAAGGAAACAGGATATAAAAATCATCATATGACTGCCGGGAGCCTGAGTGAGGCGCTCCGCCCATGGCAAAGGTCATGAGGAAGGAGGCTCGGCATAAGCAAAGGTGGGATCGAGCCTCAGGAGTCCCCCTGGAAATTCTTGAGCATCTACCCCCAAAACCAGAGTCTGCCTACTTTCTGCTTTGTACTCTCACCTACACCTCTGACTTTATGGGGGGCTGTCCCCCACTACCTCTCTCTGAAAAAAAGAGTTAACTTACAGCTCCAGTTAATAATTCCTGGGTGTGATGATGTTTCAACCTACAAACTCCTTTGGAAGTCCTCTAGCCTGCCTGAATAGGTTTTTCCGGCCACATGTGATTGCTCAGAGCCTCCCAACTGTGAGAGGCATGAGATGTTCTAAACTGTCTAAATACAGATTCCTTTGAGCAGTTAAAAGTTTGATTAGAAATTGTATTGGTGAAGGGTTTTTCACTTGTTGGGCCAATGTTTGCTGCTAAGTCTCCATATCCCTTACCTGCTGTGTCTCTGGCAGTGTATTGATTAATATAATTGGTGTAAGCAGTAGCTTTAATGTTTGTAACTTGGACCCTTGAGTTAATTCTTTTCTTGTTATAGCCCACTACACCTTTGCCTTATAGGAATGCAACTTTATCTAATGCTTTTGGACGGTGGCGCCTGACTTTAGAATAATCACCTTTAGAGAAAAATAAGTTTTCTGAAGAAAGGGTCTTAAAATGTTAACAGGCCTCTAGGCCAAAAGATGATGCAAATCACCTAAACTTTTGCATATGATAAGTTTGCAGGAAGAAAGCCTGGCTTGCTGCATGACTCTACCCCTTCCCGCATTATCCTCTATGCATAACTTAAGGTATAAAAACTACTTTGGAAAATAAAGTGCGGGCCTTGTTCACCGAAACTTGTCTCCCCATGTCGTTCTTTCTCTCACCTTCTGGCTGAATTATTCAGCCTCTTTTCTCCACTAAATCTTCTCACTGAGCTATCCTTATTTAACCACTCTTTATATCTTTAATTAACATTTAAATAAGCTGTTGTTTCCTGATCGCCGATGCCCTCTCGCCTTGGAATTCCCTGGATCCACCGGGGCTGGACCTCGGCAATATGACGATTAAAGGGGACAATTCATCAAGAAAATGTAAGTTTTTTTTAATATATGTGCACCTACATGGAAGCACCAAAATATTTAGTGATTATTAATAGACCTAAAGGAAGTCTAGGGAGACATTACTATATCTAAAGGGAGTTCAATCCTAAAGGAAATCAGTCCTGAATATTCATTGGAAAAAGTGATGCTGAAGCGGAAGCTCCAATATTTTGGCCACCTGATGAGAAGAACTGATTCATTGGAAAAGACCCTGATGCTGAGAAAGATTGAAGGCAGGAGGAGAGGGGGAAAACAGAGGATGAGATGGTTGGATGGCATTACTGACTCAATGGACATGAGTTTGAGCAAGCTCTGGGAGTTGGTGATGGATAGGGAAGCCTAGTGTGCTGCAGTCCATGGGGTCATAATGAGTCAGAGATGACTGAGTGACTGAACTGAACTGAAAGGGAGACCTTGAAAACAACACAAGAATAGTAGGTGAGTTTAACATCCCACTTACATCAATGGATATCTAATTCAGACAGAAAATCAATAAAGAAATAGCAGCCTTAAATGAAACACTAGTCTACATGGACTTAATAGATTTATTCAGGACATCCTATCCAAATGCAGTAGAATACATATACATTTTTCTCAAAGGCACATGGAATATTCTCAAGGATAGGTAATATGATAGGACAAGCCTCAATAAACATAAGGAGATTGAAATCATATCAAGCATCTTCCAGCCACAATGGTATGAAGGTAAAGATCAGTTAATAAGAAGAAAGCAGGAAAAAAATCACAGATATATGGAAACTAAGCACATACTACTGAAAAACTATTTCATCAACAACAACAAAAAAAAATCAAAGGGAAAAAATACCTGAAGATAAATAAAATTATGAATACAACATACCAAAATTTATCAGAGACATCAAAAGGGTATGGAGAAGGAAGTTTATAGAAATACAAAAAACAAAACAACAAAAAACAACTCAAATGAACAATCTAACCTTACACTTAGAGGACCTAGAAAAATAAGAACAAACAAAAAGAAGGGAAATAACAAAGACAATAGAAAAGATCAATCAAACTAAAAAGCTGTTTTGTTTTCTTTTGTTTTAAAGATAACCAAAATTGACAAATCTTTAGCTAGATTCACTAATATAAAAAGAGAGATGATTTGGATAAATAAAATCAGAAATGAAAGGGAAGAAATTGCAGTGCATACCACAGGTGTACCAAGGACTAAAACAGAATACTATGAACAGCTTTAGGTCAATAGATTGGAAAACTTAGAGGAGATGGATAAATTCTTAGAATCATACAGTCTTCCAAGACTGAATCTTGAAGAAATAGAAAATCTGAATAGATTAGTCACTAATACAGAGATTGAAACAAATATCAAAACTTCCCCAAAAGAAAAAAAAAATTGAGGAACAGATGACTTAAAAGGTGAATTCTACCAAACATTCAAAGAATTAACACCCATCCTTCTCAAATTATTTCAAAAAATGTAATAGGACAGAATGCTTCTTAACTCATTTTACAAGATCAAGATCATCCTGACATGAAAGAAAGAAAGATACAGACCAATATCTCTGATAAATAGAGATTCAAAAATCCTCAAAAAAACATTAATAAATGCAATAAAATAATATAGTAAAAGGAGTAACACCATGATCAAATGGGATTTATTCTAGGGATGCAAAAATGATTCAATGTCCGTAAACCAATCAATGTAATATACCACATTAACAAAATAAAAATTGTATGACAGTCCCAAAGATCTAGAAAAGGCATTAGGCAAAGTTTAGGACTCATTTATGATTAAAATAGAAAACCTTAGTAAAATCAGTTTAGAAAAAATATAACTCAACACAATAAAGGAATCTACCTCAACACAATATGACTAACCTACACTAACACTGTCATCAATGGTAAAAAACTGAAATTTACCCCTCTAAGATCAAGAATAAGACAAGGATGCCCACTCTTACTACTTTTATTCAGCACAGTGTTGAAAATCTTAACCATACACATAGGTAAGAAAAAAAAAGGTATACAAATTGGAAATGAAGAGGTAAAACTGTCACTATTTGTGACTGACATGATTTTATATGTACAAAATTCCAAAGACTTTGCCAAAAAGCTATTAGAAAAAAAAATTAGAAATAATAAATTAACAGAGAAAAGTTTAGGGTATAAAATCAATATTAAAAATGTTACATCTCTGTACACTCAAAATGAACTAGTAGAAAGACAAGTTAAAAAGACAATTTCATTTACAATAGCAACAAAAGAACAAAATACCTAGCAGTAAATTTAACTAAGGAGATGAAAGACCTGTACATTGAAAATTCCAAGTCATTTTTGAAAGAAACTGAAGACAAAAAAATATATATTTTATGCTCATGGATTGGAAGATTAGCATTGTTAAAATGTCCATATTACCTAAAGCAATCTACAGATTCAGTGTAATCCCTATCAAAATCCCAATGAAATTTTCTACAGAAATAGAACCCAAAATCCTAAAATGTATATTGAACCACAAAAGACTCCAAAGCAATCCTGAGAAGAAAATAACTAAGCTGGAGGTATCACATTCCCTGATTTCAACTTATACTACAAAGCTACAGTAATCCAAACAGCATGGTATTGGCAGGCAAAACAGACACAGAAGTCAATGAAACAGAATTAAAGTTCCAGAAATAAACCCATATATGTATGAACAATTAATTACAACAAAGGAGCAAAGAACATACAGTATGGAAATAATAGTTGCTTCAAAAAATAGTTTTGGGAAAACTGGACAGCCACATGCAAAACAATGAAACTAGACCACTCTTTTATACCACACAAAATTAACTTAAAATGGATTAACTTGAAAGTAAGAGCTGAAATCACAAAACCCTTAGAAGAAAACATACACCATATGTTCCTTGACATCAGTGTTAGCAATATCTTTTTGGATATGTTTTCTCAGGCAAAGGAAATGAAAGCAAAATTAAACAAATGGAACTACATCAAACCAAAAAGCTCTACAAGCAATGAAAAACATCTTCAAACCCAAAGACGACCTATAAAGTGGGAGAAAAGATTTGCAAATCATATATCTGATAAGAGGTCAATATCCAAAATTATAAACAGCTTATATAACTCAATATCAAGGAAATAAGCAACCAATTTAAAAAAAAGGGCAGAGAGCCCAAATAAGCATTTTTCCAAAGAATACATACAGATGATCAAGAGATTGCTCTCTGTTTTTGTACTTCAGTCCTTCTTTTATAACTTAAAGATATTTTGAAGAAAGTTAGTTTAGGTCTACTATCTTACTTGAATTAAAATTTTGTAAGATTTATTTTTGGTACAGGAGAATATTCTTACCAAGAGTATCAAGTTTATTTAAAATATCAAGTGCTCTAAGAAGATATAGCCAAATAGATCCATTAATGAATAAAAAGCCTTTATACAATATCAATACATAAAAATAACTCTTTTTTAAAAAAAATAACTCATAAATCAGAGATAATACAAAAATGTTATTTCCACTTTTATGTATTCATAATCAAATGTAGTGGAGTATAAAGTTCCCATTTCACCATCCACCCAATCCTCTGCTTCATTTTCTTTCTAGGTAAAACTCAGAAGTGTTGATTGCTCCTAATGCTCCTTAATTTTCAATCATATTGCTATGTAATTTGGAGGAAAAGACAAATCAACAATCAGTTTAGTATTTTTAATTTCAAGCAGGCTCAGTGTCTTAATTCTACTATTTCTTTAAAAATTTTTATCATTATTCTCATATCACACATAGAAAACTTGCACTTGCTTAACTTTTTCACAACACAGTAGTGACATTCAGAACTTGTGTTTACTTGCAAAGGTAGCAAAAATAACTGAAAAGTAACTATTTACTGATGGGTTGCTATGTGACAGTTTGTGTGATAAATGCATTACATATACTATACCCTTACTCCTATAAGGAATTGTTGCATAATGTGTTTTCCAAATTTGGCTTGCAGAAGATATATATATATACACGCACACGCATCAATTCAGTTCAGTTCAGTCACTCAGTCATGTCTGACTCTTTGCAACCCTCTGAACTGCAGCACGCAAGGCCTCCCTGTCCATCACCAACTCCCAGAGTTTACTCACGCTCATGTCCATTGAGTCGGTGATGCCATCCAACCATCTCATCCTGTCATCCCCTTCTTCTCCTGCCTTAAATCTTTCCCAGCATCAGGGTCTTTTCCAATGAGTCAGCTCTTCACATCAGGTGGCCAAAGTATTGGAGTTTCAGCTTCAACATCAGTCCTTCCAATGAACACTCAGGACTGATCTTTAGGATGGACCAGCTGGATCTCCTTGCAGTCCAAGGGACTCTCAAGAATCTTCTCCAACACCACAATTCAAAACCATCAATTCTTTGACACATATACACACACATTTATATATAATGTGTTTTTTTAATTTCAAAACTTAGTATGAAAAGTAATATTCAAAACAATGGGGGCAATATATTTTACAAATACTTTACCCTAGAAATATTCAGGTGTCAAATAAGTGACCTAACTTATTTGAAAGTGACCTAACATCATTAATTAAAGGAAAATGCAAATTAAAACCATAAGGAGATACCTATTACAGTGTCTAAAATGAAAAAGATAGACCATTGATGAGGGTGTAGAGAAATTAGAACTCTCATACACTGTTGGTGGGAATGCAACAACAATCTTGAGAAACATCAGGGCAGTTTCTTAGAAATTGAAGCTATACCTACTCTATGATCATTCCACTTCATTTCTAAGTGTTGAATATATATCTGCATAAAGATTTATACATGGATGTGCATAGTAATCGGAGAAGGTGATGGCACCCCACTCCAGTACTCTTGCCTGGAAAATCCCATGGACGGAGGAGCCTGGTGGGCTGCCGCCCATGGGGTAGCACAGAGTCGGACACGACTGAAGCGACTTAGCAGCAGCAGCAGCAGCAACAGTGCATAGTAATTTTATTTATAGTAGGCTCAAACTTGAAATAAAAAATTCATCAACAGGTGAGTAGACAAGTAAACTGTAGCATATACATGTAATGGAATTTGAACTATTGACACATGCAGTGACTTAGATGAATCACAAAGTAATAATTCTTGAGTTTTAGAAGCCACACCAAAAACGGAAATAACATACTTTAATATCTCTTATATAAAACTTTACACAGTGCAAATTAACCTAGGTTGGTCAGCAGTAATGAAGATCAGTGGTTGTTGGGGGCAGGAGTGGAGAGGTTGATGCAAGACTCAAAGTAGGAAGAAAAGTTTCAAGTGACAGATACGTTAATTATCCTGATTGTAGTGATGGTTTTATGATGTATATATATGTCAAACCTTATCAAATTATGCACTCTAAGTTTGTTTATTGCATGCCATTTATATCTTAATGAAGCTATTTTAAAATAAAGTACCTTTAAAAGTTTTTTTATTGAAGTATAGTTGATTTACAATATTGTGCTATTTTCTACTGAAAAAAGAGTGCCTTTTAAAATCTACCAACGCATAATCATTCTCTACATAAAATCATTGTTATGTGATGTATAGGAGCAAAACTTTGTGTTTGCTAAGAAAGGAGGAAGCATGATAAAATTAATGATTTAATATGTATATATATATATTTTTACAGTAGGACTTGACTTTTCAGGTTTGTTTTTGATTTCTTGTTTGCCTGGATTTGGATTGTTGCCTTTATCTTCATTTTTTTAACGTTGAAGTTAATAATGACTTAAAAAAATGTTTCTTCCATTTATCCTCTTC
The DNA here is from genome assembly GCF_055505025.1 of Bos grunniens. Lineage (NCBI taxonomy): Eukaryota > Metazoa > Chordata > Mammalia > Artiodactyla > Bovidae > Bos > Bos grunniens. The sequence continues at coordinate 29,175,010 of NC_141178.1, forward strand.
AGAAACATATATCTTCATGTTAGGTGCTGTTCCATCTTTACACTCAGTAGTCAATTATAATTTTACATTCTCTTCTGGGATGCATTAAAATTTGAATTATTTTATCTGTCACTGAATTTTTCAAGGGATTTTTTTATTAACCTCATTTTCCCTTCATATACACTAGAAAATATCTTGAGAATGCTTTTGTATAAGTTTTCTGTGTCACTGATGCTTTTTTTTTTTTAACTGAAGATATGAAATCCACTTCTAATAAGGATGACTAATCCCCTTGGAGATAATTGGTGACAATCATAATGTACACATTACTTTTAAATATCATTTAAATCATTTATGGTATACCAACTATAGTATACTAACCTGACCAAGCATAACAGAGGCAGGATGAAGTTTGGAATGAAGGTTAGTGGTTACAAAAGAAACATGACTAGAAGACAATGATCAAGGAGGGACAGATTGTGGTCAGGTAACACAGGTTCAAACTCTAGTTTGTGATGGGTTCAGGAGTCAAGTAAGTCATGAGAGAGATGGACAAAGACAGGCACACAGGTATAGAAACAGACAGAATAGAATTACTATTTCATAAGGAACACTCTAAGAAGCCACCAGGAGATGGGGTCACAGAAGTTTAGAAGGTAAGAAATATGGGGAGTCTGGAAGTATACAAAAGTCAAGTGTAAAATAAATTTCTTCCTTCTGCCAGGAGACATTTGCTTAAACAGCAAGTTGCTCATTTCTTTGTGACTTAGAAAGAGCTGAGCAGTGACCCATGATAGGGATATAACCAACAGATTAGCTTTGGTGTTTGTGTCATAGAAGCAAGAGTTTCTGGCAGATGGCTAACAAAGATAGATTCTAGACTCAGTGTTTAGAGCACACTTTGATTCCAAGCTTTTGGATTACTCTATTCATTATAATTTAACAACATGTGGGAGACAAAACCTGGGTCTTGACACATCATGGGTTAGTATATATAGGATTTATGCATAAGTGGATACAGATAAAATATTTAGTTCATCCATCATCTAATGTTTTTTTTAAAGTTGAAAATTACTGATCCGATTCTTTTATCATCAGCAAATGCATATTGCAGTGTTGTTAGTCCAGTGGTTAATATCTGTTTTTCCTTATGAATTTTGAACTTAAATGCAAACAAAGGAAAATGACCACAAATGGAATGCATCAGGCTTACTGGAGCAGTGTTCATTGGAGGTAAACTCATGTTCCCTGGTGATGGGTAAAGCGTAGTTGTCCAAGTGCGTCATTGTCCATTGGATTTAGGGCTGTGGATAGAGATTCAGCAGGTTCAGATATCAGATTCAGGAGTTCAGTTGAGTTTCTCAGTAGCGTCTGACTCTTTGTGACCTCATGGACTGCAATATTCCAGGCTTCCCTGTCCATCACCAACTCCCAGAACTTGCTCAAGTTCATGTCCATTGAGTCGGTGATGCCATCCAACCATCTCATCCTGTCATCCCCTTCTCCTCCTGTCTTTAATCTTTCCCAGCTTCAGGGTCTTTTCCAATGAATGAGTTCTTTGCATCAGGTGGCCAAAGTATTGGAGTTTCAGCTTCAGCATCAGTCCTTCCAATGAATATTTGGGACTGATTTCCTTTAGGATTGGCTGGTTGGATCTCCTTGCAGTCCAAGGGACTCTCAAGAGTTTTCTCCAACACCACAGTTCAAAAGCATCAGTTCTTCGGTGCTAAGCTCGCATCCATACATGACTACTGGAAAAACCATAGCTTTGACTAGACAGGCATTTGTTGGCAAAGCAATGTCTCTGCTTTTTAACATGCTGGTCACAGCTTTTCTTCCAAGGAGCAAGCATCTTTTATTTTTATGGCTGCAGTCACCATCCACAGTGATTTTGGAGCCCCCCCCAAAAAAAGTATCAGGAGAGGGAACCTGATACTTGAGCTATCAGTTCCGTAAACTGCATGTTTAAGTAATTAAAGTTCACTTCTTTCACATAATCAGGAACCAAGACAAAAATTTTAACTTGTAGCAGAAATTGTATTTAACCCTATTCAGCCTCCTTAGCATTCCTGGTTAGGGAAGCACCAGTGCATCTTTTTCTTAAACTCATAAGTGCCATAGAACATGACCTAACCACAGAAGTGAAATACATAGATTTACTGTCCAGGGAATTAATTATATGGGACAGGTACACAAGAATGTGTAAAATCTGTTGGGACATATTAAAACTCAGCTTACCATAACTATTATTACATACTCCACAGTCTATCATATCTCTCTTTTTTTTTTTTTTACCTTAGGTCTTTCTCTATCCAATGATAATACTTTATGTTTTTTACAGAAAGCTAACCTGGGTTCAGTCCCTAGGTCAGGAAGATGCCCTCGAGAAGGGCCTGGCAACCCTATCCAGTGTTCTTGCCTGGAGAGTCCCGTGGACAGAGGAGCCTGGTGGAATACAGTCCATAGGATTTCATAGAGTCAGACAAAACGGAAGCAAATTAGCATGCCTGCCAAGTGTACGGCACAAGATAGTAACTTAGTAGATATGTTTTATAAATTAATTAGCATGCTCATCTTACTAATAATTTGAGCCCATAGCAACAAATTTAGTGTATGACTTTACCAACATTTCTCCAATATTTTATGAGAAAGAGGTATAAACAAATTTAAAATGCAACTATCAGTATTGCAAGGGTTAGCTATGAGAGAACTTATTAAACACACTATTATCAACATCATTTTGATGACTACATACAATAATATTTAATTGAGATATAATTACCTTGATATCATCATCAGATATTTACAAATTACAGAGAAACAAACTATTATTATAGCTAATGTTGAAATTAATCTCAACGTATTTATAAATATATTTATGGATTTTAATTTTAACTTCCAGAATTGAAACTTTAGCATGATGAAATGAAATTGGCAGCTGTTAGGTCAAAAAATGGTTTTGACAAGATCATTTCATCAAATATGTTTTGCAATTCTAACTACCTTCTTATATTTGATAGTTTAAAATCTCTACAAAGCACTTAATAAGTAGGAAATCACAGGACCATTAGTATTAAAGTATTCTCAATACAAGCATTTTATTATCTGTTAATTAAAATGTAGTAATGCCTTACTAATGATATGATTATTTTGATATATTGATTAATCTAGTTGTATCTGTAAAAAGAACACAAGAGATGGAGTTTAAGAAATTATGATTAGATTTTTTCCTACCAGATTAATTAAATGGAAATGTAAGTTTGAAATCTTGGAAAGTTCTTCTAAGCAAAACACAACGAAAAGAAAAAATGTTTTTTTTTGTTTTGTATGAATGACAAGCTAATGATAAGATTTATACATCAGTGCTAACAAATTAGTATATCCAAGACATTCTTAAACTAAGTAGAACAAAGGTATAAAATGTACATTATCTGACTTCAAATAAGGGTAGAAATTGAAGCTTGGGTAATCAAGAAGGTATGATTTTGATATACAATTCAACAAAGAGATAAATAGAATATATTATATTGTTCCTAGATCAATCACACTTATATCGTCATTTTGTTTTTTTAATAGCTAACAATTGACTTCACTGGAAAAGGGAAAGTCTTTTTAAAAAATGATGTTTATATAGCTGGATATCCATATTCTTAAAAATGGAACTTTGATGTCTACCTCACAACATAAAAATCAATTCAAGATTGTTTATGAAGATAAGCATCAAAGCTGAAAACATAGAGGGAATATTAGAAAGTAATTTTATGACTTGCATTAAGCAAAGATTCTTAGAAGGATACAAAATGGAATAAAAATGAAAGGAAATATTGATAATTAGATTTTATCAATCTGAAAGCATCTGTTCATCAAAATTAATTTAAATAAAGAGCCAAAAATTGAGGCATAATACTTATGCAATATTTATCTCAGAAAGAATATAGAAAGAACTTTTATAACTCAATAATAAAAAGTCAAATAATGTGAATATATATAAAAGTCAAATAGAAGATATATGAATAACATATGAAAAATATTTTTAATATCATTAGGCCTCAGAAAATACATATTAATATCATAAATAGATAAAAAATCACACCTAGCTGAATGACTAAGATTACAAAGACCAAAAAAATCAAATATTGCCAAGGATATGGAAAAACTAGAATTTTCATATATTATTGATATTAGTGCAAAATAGTATAATCATAAAAAGCTCCAGCTATGTCTTACAAATGTAAACATGTACTTAAGCCATAATCCAACCATATCATTATTAGGTACTACCATAAGAGACAAGAAAACATACGTCCACAAAAAGACTTAGATACATATCCATCTCAGAAATTTGGACTGGTGCAAGTGTCTATTAATAGGATATTGGATAAATAGCATGTGGTATTTCCATATAATGTAATATTAATATCACTCAGCAATGTAAAGGAATGGAATGCTGATACACACCAAAACATGAATGAATCTCAAAAACATTATGCTATGTGAAATGAACTTTATATTATATGTATAAACAAATTACTTCATTTATATGCTATCATAGAATGAGGAAATATTCCATATTCAAAAGTCATAACTATGAGTACCTTGTAGGACTGTGAGTGGGAATGGCTGGGAAGGGGCGTAAAGTAACATTCTGATGTCATGGATCTATAAAAATTCAGAAAATGTACACTTAAAATTTATGCATTTTGTTCTATGTAAATTTTATGTCAAGGGAAAACAAGTTAAAAAAAAATAAAACTTCAGTAAATTATATGCATGCTGAAGTATTTATGGAAAGTATACTAATAACTGAAGCTAGCTTTAAAATACATCATATTCAAGATGGATGAAGGGATGATTAGAGAGATGGTTAGATGGATAAATATAAGCTAAAAGAAGTATAAAGATAAAATATTGGTAGAATCTAGCTGGTGTTCTGTGAATGGTCATTGTAAAATTATTTCAACTCTACTCATAATAAAATATTGAAAAGAAAATAGTACAACACAAGCGAGGTGGTAGCATTCTGCTTCAGGTAAAAGTAAAAAAATAACCAATTATATGAATCATTATAATCTTCACAGGCTCTTCATCATCTGGGATCCGTGATTTGGAGTTTTGAGAACCCCACATCCAATATCTAAAAATAGGACTAAGATGATCTCCTAGTTTCAATGTTTCTTCAGTTTACTTAAACATTATGTGTTGATTGCCTGTCATGCTCAGGTATTTTCAAAACAGCCCCTGAAACTCTCTCAGGGCCTTTTAATTCTAGTAGGAGGAGGTAGACATTAAGTAAAACATATCACTTTCATAGGTCAGACTTGATAATGATACAAAATAAGTTAGGGGAAGGGGATAAGGAGTTCTGTAGTCCTGAAATGGATGTGGAACTGGGTTCTATTCATATTTTTTATATATTTATTTTAAAGAAGCCATCAATAAGCATGTTAACTGGAATACAGTTTTGAAGGAGAAAAGGAAGTAAGTCACACATTCTAGGTATAGCAAATAGAAAGAAAATCCTGAGTTCAGAACACAGGGAGTTTGAGAAAAAGCAAGAGGGTCCAAAGACTGAAGAAGAGTGACCCAAGCGAGGAGGTCACAGAGCAGTTAGAAAGGCCCAGCCTTGTAGGCTGTTATAAAGACTATGGTTTCTGTTTTGAGTGATATGAAAAGTTATTAGATGGTTTTAAGCACAGATTCATGACTCAACTTATATTTTAACTAGATTACCTAGCTACTGTGTTTAGAGACTGAAGAAGAGAAAGTGTGTAAGATCATTTAAGAGAATAATGTAGTAATCTAGGCAAGAAACAATACTGCTACTGCTAAGTCGCTTCAGTCGTGTCCGACTCTGTGCGACCCCAGGGATGGCAGCCCACCAGGCTCCCCCGTCCCTGAGATTCTCCAGGTGAGAACAATGGAGTGGGTTGCCATTTCCTTCTCCAATGCATGAAAGTGAAAGTGAAGTCACTCAGTCGTGTCTGACTCTTTTCGATCCCATGGACTGCAGCCTACCAGGCTCCTCTGTCCATGGGATTTGCCAGGCAAGAGTACTAGAGTGGGTTGCCATTGCCTTCTCCCAAGAAACAATAGACTCACACAATTGAAACATCTAAAATAGAACTGACTTCATTTCAGTACTTTTCTTTAATTCTGAAATAGTACTTACCATGTGTGTATCAAAATAACCATATATTCTGCTGAAATAATAGAAACAATAAATATTGTTAATAATTTTACTGAAAGAATTAAAAATACAGTATTTTAACAACATGGTAAAAAATAGTAATATTGTTTACTAAAGCACTTATGGAAAAAATTACACTGTACTTTATACTTCAGTAATTGAAAAAAATACTCAGTAAATGAGGAAAGGGAAGAAACTGGGAAAGAGAAGACATAAGATTGGCAAAATGATAAATGTTGAGGCTGAAAGATGAGCATATGAGTATTATTATATTTTTCTTTTACATTTTGAATCCTGGATTTTTAAAATTTTCTTTTCTTAATCCAAATTAACTGAAGTTATAAGTATTTGAAATTAAACAATAAAGATATTATTAATTTAAATAAGTGAAAACCAAAAAGCATATTTTGTTGAACAGTCAGGGTACCTGCCTAAGTAGTAGTAGTAGCTGCCTGTGATAAAATGCCTTTTTGCAATAGGAGGAAGAAAGGAAGATGATCAGCAAATTATCTAAGGAAAATAATTAAAGGTTCTTTCATAAATAGTTCAGTTTAGTTCAGTTCAGTCCCTCAGTCATGTCTGACTTTTTGCAACCCCATGGACCATGCAGCACACCAGGCCTCCCTGTCCATCACCAATTCTGGGGCTTACTCAAACTGCTGTCCATCGAGTCGGTGATGCCAACAACCATCTCATCCTCTGTCATCCCCTTCTCCTCCAGCCTTCAATCTTTCCCAGCACCAGTGTCTTTTCCAATGAGTGAGTTCTTGGCTTCAGGTGGGCAAAGTATTGGAATTTCAGCTTCAGCATCAGTCCTTCCAATGAATATTCAGAACTGATTTCCTTTAGAATGGACTGGTTGGATCTCCTTGCCGTCCAAGGGACTCGCAAGAGTCTTCTCCAACACCAGAGTTCAAAAGCATCAGTTCTTTGGGACTCAGCTTTCTTTACAGTCCAACTCTCACATTCATACATAACTACTGGAAAAACCATAGGTTGGACTAGATGGACCTATAGGCAAGTACTGTCTCTGCCTTTTAATATGCTATCTAAGTTGGTCATAGCTTTTCTTCCAAGGAGCAAGCGTCTTTTAATTTCATGGCTGCAGTCACCATCTGCAGTGATTTTGGAGCCCAAAAAAATAAAGTCTGTCACTCTTTCCATTGTTTCCCCATCCATTTGCCATGAAGTTATAGGACCAGATACCATGATCTTCGTTTTCTGAATGTTGAGTTTTAAGCCAACTTTTCCACTCTCCTCTTTCACTTTCATCAAGAGGCTCTTTAGTTCTTTGCTTTCTGCCATAAGGGTGGTATCATCTGTGTATCTGAGGTTAGTGATTCCAGCAATCTTGATTCCAACTTGCGTTTCATCCAGCCTGGCATTTTGCGTAATGTACTCTGCATATAAGTTAAATAAGCAGGGTGACAATTTACAGCCTTGACGTACTCCTTTTCCAATTTGGAACAAGTCTGTTGTTTTATGTCCAGTTCTATCTGTTGCTTCTTGACCTGCACACAGATTTCTCAGGAGGCAGGTCAGGTGGTCTGGTATTCCGATCTATTTAAGAATTTTCCACAGAGTTCCAAAGAATAGCAAAGAAGAATAGCAAGGAGAGATAAGAAAGACTTCCTCAGTGATCAGTGCAAAGAAATAGAGGAAAACAATAGAATGGGAAAGACTAGAGATCTCTTCAAGAAAATTAAAGATAGCAAGGGAACATTTCATGTAATGATGGGCACAGTAAAGGACAGAAATGGTATAGACCTAACAGAAGCCAGAGATATTAAGAAAAGGTGGTAAGAATACACAGAACTATACAAAAAAGATCTTCATGATCCAGATAACCACAATTGTGTGATCACTCACCTACAGCCAGACATCCTGGTATGCAAATTCAAGTGGACTTTAGGAAGCATTACTATGAACAAAGCTAGTGGATGTGATGGAATTCCAGTTGAGCTATTTCAAATCCTAAAAGATGATGCTGTAAAAGTGCTACACTTAATATGCCAGCAAATCTGGAAAATTCAGCAGTGGCCACAGGACTGGAAAAGGTCAGTGGGATTTTCATTCCAATACCAAAGAAAGGCAATGCCAAAGAATACTCAAACTACTGCACAATTGCACTCATCTCACATGTTAGCAAAGTAATGCTCAAAATTCTCTAAGCCAGGCTTCAACAGTATGTGAACTGTCAACTTACAGATGTTGAGGCTGAATTTAGAAAAGGCAGGGGAACCAGAGATCAAATTGCCAACATCTGCTGGATCATCAAAAAAGCAAGATCAATTCAGTTCAGTTTAGTTGCTCAGTTGTATCTGACTCTTTGCGACCCCATGAATCGCAGCACGCCAGGCCTCCCTGTCCATCACCAACTCCCGGAATTCACTCAGACTCACGTCCATCGAGTCAGTGATGCCATCCAGCCATCTCATCCTCTGTCGTCCCCTTCTCCTCCTGCCCCCAATCCCTCCCAGCATCAGAGTCTTTTCCAATGAGTCAACTCTTCGCATGAGGTGGCCAAAGTACTGGAGTTTCAGCTTTAGCATCAGTCCATCCAAAGAACACCCCGGACTGATCTCCTTGAAAAAGCAAGAGAGTTCCAGAAAAACATCTACTTTTGCTTTATTGACTATGCCAAAACCTTTGATGGTGTGGATCACAATAAACTGTGGAAAATTCATAAATAGTTAATGAAACACTATTTCTATATCTGCATTATTACAAAGTATATGTTGGACTATTTTAAGGAAGTGTAAATTATTAGGCTATTTAAACAAGAAATTTAACTCTAAATGTAGAATTTCTAATAATTGATGGAGTAATATAAGTATTTATCCTGTAGTATTCTATTTTTTAAATGGAAAAGTATTTTATTTTAAATGTAGCAGTGTATAGATAATTCCAAACTCTCAGTATATCCCTCTAACCTCTAGTATTCTTAAACTATGTTTATGATCAAGAAAATTACCTTATATGGTGTGTGTATGTGTGTCTGTGTGCATGTGTGACTGTTCATTATTTTATAATCACAATTTTCTTTTTAAAATTAGCAAAAACAAAATGAAGGGGAAACATGTAGATTCTGTTTCTTTAAACATACAAAAACCTGGCATAGGGAAATTAAATCTTAATTGCCTAGGATGGAAAATTGATACATAGTAAAGATTTTAGATGTATAGATACAGTGTTGAAATCTGTACTTTATGCAAAAAAGTAAAAGATGGTTTTCTAATTTACATTAAAGCTTCCAGCAGATTTTTAATTGAAAATCTCAAATATCCCAGATAAAGGAAGAATTGTCTAACTTTGAAATTTTAACATTTCAGGCAAAATGGCAGGAGATATCTAAATATAAGTCTGCATGTAGAGAATTACTGATGATTATATCTATGTGAAAAATGGGTATAACTGGTCTATAAATTCCATATAACAACAGCATGACAATTAAATGCTTACAACATGTTTTAATATAAAGTGTATCTTGCTGATAGGGCAATTTTAAAAGTTGTTTTGAAAGCTTTTTATGAACAAGCTTGAATTTTTAAAGGTGAAAGTCACATCTGTTATTTAGTTCATATTAATTTGTATGTTCTAAAAATATAATTATGGAAGCTAAAAAGTATTTAAGACTTTCGATGATGTCATTTTGAGAGAGTTGAAGTGGCTCTATTTAGCTAGAAGAAAATCTTGGGGCATTTTTTGCTTGTATTTTCCAGATTGAAGTAAAATATTATCTTTCCTGAAACTCATTAATTCTTCTTGACATTTTTTTCACTTCCTTTCCCTTTCTCTCCTCTATTGGAAATATGTTTTTATCTCATTTTTGTGATCAGTCTGGCTAGAGGTTTATCAATTTTATTAATACTTTTGGAAAATATTTTTCAGCTTCATTGATTTTCTACATTATTATCTTTTTACTGTTTTATTAATTTATGCTCTTACCATCATTGTTTCCTTTCCCCACTTTTTTGAGCTTAATTTACACCTCTTTGATAGCTTCTGAAGATAGAAACTAAAGTCACAGAATTTAAATTATTTTTCATTTTCTAGAATTATTAGGTAGAATTAAAAATTTCCCTTCGATTACTGCCTTAACAACCTCCCACAAATTCTGAGGCTTTGTCTTATAAACGTCCTATAAAAAAAAATCTCTTAATTTTCACCTTGAATTTTTTCCTCTAATATACTATTTTCATTTCCAATAGTTAGGGAATTCTGATATATCATTTTCTTTTTTATTTCTTATGCAATTACACTGTATTCAAATCACATACTGTATATTCTTTCAATCCTTTTCGGTTTACTGAGACTCCTCTATTGGTCTAATGTAGTCTTTCTGGTTCATTGGTAGTGAGTTCTTGAAAGAAGCATTTATTCCAGTGCGTTTGGTATAGTGTTGTATAAATAGCAAATACATGAATATGGTTGGTAGAACTTACTTGTTTTATCCATTTCTGAGATAGGAGTCTCTAATATAATTGTAGGTTTATTTATTGCTCCTTTTACTTCTGGGAGATTTTACTTGAATTATTTAGAACAGCTCTCATTTGATGTCTGTACATTTAGGATAAGTTTGTATGCCTTGCTGATAAACTGGCACTTTTGTTATGAAATTTACCTCTTTTTCTCTGGTAACATGCTTTAACTTGAGAGTTTTTCTGATACTAATATACTTACTCCATTTTTTACTGTGGTAAAATAAGCATAAAATTTAACATCTTAACAATTTTTAAGTGTATGGTTCAATAGCATTGGCATATTCACGTTGCTGTGCAATCATTACCACTATTCATCTCCAGAACTGATCATCTTCCCGAACTCTGTACTCTTTGAACAATAACTTCCTCCCTATTCTGCATCCTGGCAAGAGGAACCTTCTCCGATCAGGGATTGAACCCTCCTCTCCTACATTGGCAGGTGACTCTTCACCATTGAGCCATTAGGGAAGCCTCTCATTGTAGTTGTAATTTACATTTTGAACAACAGACTGGTTCCAAATAGGAAAAGGAGTTCGTCAAGGCTGTATATTGTCACCCTGTTTATTTAACTTATATGCAGAGTACATCATGAGAAACGCTGGACTGGAAGAAACACAAGCTGGAATCAAGATTGCCAGGAGAAATATCAATAACCTCAGATATGCAGATGACTCCACCCTTATGGCAGACAGTGAAGAGGAACTCAAAGGCCTCTTGATGAAAGTGAAAGTGGAGAGTGAAAAAGTTGGCTTAAAGCTCAACATTCAGAAAACGAAGATCATGGCATCCGGTCCCATCACTTCATGGGAAATAGATGGGGAAACAGTGGAAACAGTGTCAGACTTTATTTTTCTGGGCTCCAAAATCACTACAGATGGTGACTGCAGCCATGAAATTAAAAGACGCTTACTCCTTGGAAGGAAAGTTATGACCAACCTGGATAGCATATTCAAAAGCAGAGACATTACTTTGCCAACAAAGGTTCGTCTAGTCAAGGCTGTTGTTTTTCCTGTGGTCATGTATGGATGTGAGATTTGGACTGTGAAGACGGCTGAGCACCAAAGAATTGATGCTTTTGAAGTGTGGTGTTGGAGAAGACTCTTGCGAGTCCCTTGGACTGCAAGGAGATCCAACCAGTCCATTCTGAAGCAGATCAGCCCTGGGATTTCTTTGGAAGGAATGATGCTAAAGCTGAAACTCCAGTACTTTGGCCACCTCATGCGAAGAGTTGACTCATTGAAAAAGACTCTGATGCTGGGAGGGATTGGGGGCAAGAGGAGAAGGGGACGACAGAGGATGAAATGGCTGGATGGCATCACTGACTCGATGGACGTGAGTTTCAGTGAACTCCGGGAGTTGGTGATGGACAGGGAGGCCTGGCGTGCTGTGATTCATGGGGTTGCAAAGGGTCAGACACAACTGAGTGACTGATCTGACCTGATATGAATGATTAGTGATGTTGACCATTTTTTTCCATGTGCTTATTAGCCACTTGTATACTTTTTAAGAGACTCTCTTCAAGTCCTTTGCCCATTTTGAATTGTATCTTTTTTTTCAATTTCTGAGCTGTATTCATTCTTCATATATTGTGAATATTGATCATTATCAGAAAATACAATTCACAAGTATTTGTTCTCACTATGTGGTTTGCTTTTTCACTCAGTTGATAGTGTACTTTCAGGCACAAAAATTCTTAAGTTTGAAGTCCAATTTATTTAATTTTCTTTTCCTGCTTATGCTTTTGGTGCCATCTCCACTAAATCATCACCAAGTTCAGTGTTGTGAAGTTTTGCTCTGTTTCCTTCCAAGAGCTTTATAGTGTTACCTGTTACATTTAGGTCTTTAATTCATTTTGAATTAATTTTTGTATCAGGTGTAATGTAAAGGTCAAATTTCTTTCTTTTTTTCTTTTCTTTTTATCTTGTGCATATTTAGTTTTCCCGGCAGCAGGTTTTGAAAAGACTGCCCTTTCCCACTGAATGGTCCTGGCATCCTTGTAGAAAATTATTTTTAGCTAGCTAGCTAGCAAAATATCATCTCTCTATCTCTCCTTCCTGCCTGTTGGTTTATATGTCTAGCTTTGTACCAGTACCACACTGTTTTCATTCACAGTTTATTTTCATAAATATTTGCATTTCATGTATTTTCTATCCTTTAAATCTAGCCTATATACATCCTGTTGTTTAAAATTCACTTCTTTCAGCATCATTGAGCTAATGTAAATATAGGCAAAATCAGATTCACACACAACTACCAATTACGACCCTCTCATTCATTTGTATAGTCCTGCAGTTCCATTTAGCTTATTTTCTTACAGCCTGGAAAAGGTTCCTTTGTCATTTTTTATAAAGCAGGTCTACTGGAGATGAATTCACTCATGTTTTGTTTATCTGAAAGTATCTTCAATTTGCTTCTTTTTTTTAAAGGATTTTTTCTTTGCTACATATAGTACTTATTTTTTAAACAATATTTATCTTGATTTGTAGCTCCTTAAGCTTCCAGGATCCATAAATTAAACTTTTCAAGCAAAAAAAAAAAAAATCATTATTTTTTTCTTTAAAATAAGTCTGTCTTTCTCTTTCCCATTTCTTTCTGGGACTCCTCTTTTACATAATTTTAGACAAGTTGTTTTTGTCCCAACATCCCTGAGACTATGATCATGGTTTGTAGCCCATTATCTCTTTTTGCTTTGATTTGAATAGTTTCTATTATTCATTCTTCCTTTCTGTTTCCTACTCTTTTCCTTTGCATTGCCTAATTGGCTGTTCCAATATCCTGGAGACATTGTACCACTCACTCTCGAATTTTGATTTTTTTATAATAGAGAATTCTCTATTGAAATCTCCAATTTTTCACATTTTTCCTTAAATTCTTAAACATAATCTGATCATGACATCTGGTCCCATCACTTCATGGGAAATAGATGGGGAAACAGTGGAAGCAGTGTCAGACTTTATTTTTGGGGGCTCCAAAATCACTGCAGATGGTGATTGGAGCCATCAAATTAAAAGACGCTTACTCCTTGGAAGGAAAGTTATGACCAACCTAGATAGCATATTCAAAAGCAGAGACATTACTTTGCCAACAAAGGTCCGTCTAGTCAAGGCTCTGGTTTTTCCAGTGGTCATGTATGGATGTGAGAGTTGGACTATGAAGAAAGCTTGAGTCCCAAAGAATTGATGCTTTTAAACTGTGGTGTTGGAGAAGACTCTTGAGAGCCCCTTGGACTACAAGGAGATCCAACCAGTCCATTCTAAAGGAGATCAGCCCTGGGAGTTCTTTGGAAGGAATGATGCTAAAGCTGAAACTCCAGTACTTTGGCCACCTCATGCGAAGAGTTGACTCATTGGAAAAGACTGTGATTCTGGGAGGGATTGGGAGCAGGTGGAGAAGGGGACGACAGAGGATGAGATGGCTGGATGGCATCACCGACTTGATGGATGTGAGTCTGAATGAACTCTGGGAGTTAGTGATGGACAGGGAGGCCTGGAATGCTACAATTCACGGGGTCACAAAGAGTCGGACACGACTGAGCGACTGACCTGAACTGAACTGAACGTCTTTTAAAATATTTGTCTGTTAATTCTAACTTCTTGGCTATTTTGAAGCTGTTTCTTATTTTCTGATGTTAGCTGTTTCTTTTCTTTGTTTTCTGATTTCCCTACATCTCATTTATCTAATAATTTATTATTGTGTTGGGGAGAAAGAAATTTTCCTCTGCCCTTCTATGTTCTTATGGCTGGCCTAAGAATTAAATTGTCTTGAGACAAATTAACAGGGAAAATAAAACAAATTTTAATTGTGTGTACTTGGGAGAGACCCAGAAAATTGAGTAACTTGATAAAATGGACAAAACCATCAACTAAAGGCTAAAGAGGATGTTGAGAGTTTTAGGAAGCTTACCAGGAAAAGCTCATTAAGCAAAGGTGATTGTGATACCAATGTAAGTTTGACTCCAAAGGATACATGCACCCCAACATTAATTGCAGCACTGTTTACAATAGGCAAGACATGGAAGCAACCTAAATGTCTATCAAAAGTTGAATGATAAAGATGTGGTACATACATACAATGGAATATTACTCAGTTATTAAAAAGGATAAAGTAATGCTATTTGCAGCAACAGGAATGGGCCTAGAGATTATCATACTGAGTGAAGTAAGTTAGACAGAAAAAGACAAATATCATATGATATCACTCATATGTTGTATCTAAAGAAAATGATACAAATGACTTTATTTACAAAACTCAAACATAGTCTTATAGAAGAAAATTATGATTACCAGGGGAAAGGGTGAGGTGGGGAGGGATAGTTTGGGAGTTTGGGATGTACACAGTACTGTATTTAAAATAAATTATCAAGCAGAGGGAACTTAGCTCAATAATCTGCAATAACCTAAATGAGAAAAGCATTTGAAAAATAGTGTATACTTATGGGTATAACTAAATCATTTTTCTGTACATGTATAACTAACACATCATTATTTATCAACTATACTCCAATATAAAATATATTTTTAAAAGAAAAGTTATTGCTTCCTCCATTGATATGAGTTTCTTCAGATTTGGTCACCCTCTTCTTCCAGGTTTGGAGAGGGAGATGCCCTTATATATGGAGATTTCCCTTACAATGTAAATGTTTCTTACAAAAGGGTAAATAGTACTTGATTTTTAGAGCCTTTCCCATGTCTGCTGTTTCTCAGAAAATTACCAACTTAGAACAATTAACATGCCAAAGAGACATATTTTAGAGTGGCAAATTCTGCTCCCCTACAATTGTATACTGAACATCGAGGACTCTACATTTTTGAAAATCAGCATCATGTGCTCCTCCTTTTCCAGAATGTTGAATTTATACTAGAAGGCAGTTAAGTTACCTGTGAATCAGTGTTAAGGCTTTCAAAAAGCTTTCATTAGGGCTAGTCTAACGCAGCACTCTTGAAATGTGATGTTTCTAAGGTCTCAATTTTATACTAGGGATTATAGTAATCTCTCTTCTTACTAGCTGGATAAAACTGCACAACCTTGGGTTCCCTCACCTATTCCATGGCAAAGCCCATTTACTGACATGAGGTTGTAGGGAAGGGAAGTACAATGTTTATTCAGGGGTTAAGAAGGAGTATGGATAGCTCATGCTCAAAAGACTCAATCACTAATATGGGTTTCAGGGAAGGGTTTTTAAAGGCAACGTTTGAGTTGAGGGCTACAGGGTACATGAATTTCTTCTAATTGGTTCATGGTGAAGGTGGTGTTTCTAGAATCTCAATCATCAACCTCCTGATTTCAACCACTTTAGGGTGTACATTCTAATGGTCAACATGCGGTCATCATCTTCCACTTGGGCAGGGTCTTTAGTTTCCACAAAACCATTCAGATTTGTATGTATTTCTTTGAGAAGCAACTAGGATTCTGTTTTTATAACTGAATTCTTGTTTCTAGACTGCTTTCCCTTTGTTTCTGAATTCTCTCACTTCCCTAGTAAGTAACTGCTTGAATAAGTATTTTGGAATTTAGCGAAAACAATAGGAGATTAAGGCATTTTCTGTTTGTTTGTTTTTGTTTTTACAAACAAGAAATGGAGGATATATAGTGTCTTTTGTATAAGGGAGGTCCCTGCACAGACCTATTGGGTTTCAATCTGCCCTTTTCTTTGATAGTCTTCAATCCTGAGGGAACAGTGGTAGGACAAGAGAAGGAATAACATTTTAGAAAGAGAGGTTAATTGCAAACTCAGCAAAGGAACTCAATTTTAAGGGGACTTGGTTTCAGTGTCCCTGTGCAGATACCTGGACCTCTTTCTTTGCACAGCCTCTTTCTTTCAGGTGTCCTGCTTTACAAATTCCAGTAACTTCAGCAGAACTGAATTGTAATTACTGCTACTATGTTCCTGGGCTCAACATCCCTGTGTGAGGCTTCAAAAAGCCTTAAGGCAAATAGTTGTATTGGTACTGGGGCTTGTGTTTTGTATTTTCTTCTTTGGAGAGGACAGTTGATTTGCAATATCTGAAATTTTGTTCTAATTTTTCATATGATATGGTCATTTTTGTTGTTGTTTACAACTACAAGGGATATTTCAGCATCAGTTTCTCTCTTGGAGTTTCAGATTCAAGTCAAAAAGCAATATTATATTTTAAAATAATTAGTGTTATTACCATTTTATTGTTTGAGAAATGAAGATACATAGCTTTTTATTCTGTAAGTACTTAAGATATTTCAACATAAACATCATGATGTATATATGTGGGGGAAATAAATGTACAATAATCTACAACCTAAGAGTAGTTACTTTTATCAAGATTTTGATTTCTTGAGTAGGTAGTTAGCAGTTCTGAAACTAATCTCCCTAATCCACACTCCACAATTGGCATTTTTATCAGAAATTAACAATTAAGAATGATAAAAGTAAGGTTTCACTTGTGCAATGAGTAATATTTAAAATTTGTTGTTGATTAAAAAGATTATAAATATACCTCTATGCCTCCATGTGTAAGCTATAAGAATTTAATAAACCAGTGCTCATATGGCTTTAGCTTAGAGCTCTTAGTTCAGAAATGGGCTAAATATGTAGCTGTTTATATTTAAATTAATTAAAATTAAATGAAATTAATTTCTGTCATTTAAAGTGACTAAGTTGCTAACATATTTTATAGCACATATATGGAATAATATTATCACAGAGCATTCTATTGTATAGCATTGAAATAGAATTCCAATGGGACTCCAGTGGATCCTTACATCTGCCACATTAAATAATTCTCTCTCATCTGGTCAGAATAGAAAGTTCACTGATCCAGTTTTCAATATATTGCTATGTATTTCTAGAAGTGAAATCTTAGCAAAGTTCTTGTTAAAGTACTTAAAATGATGGGAAAAGGAAGTTCATGAATATTCAAGGACAGAGTTTTTATGACACTTCTATGCTTGTGTGGATGAATTCCATATAAGACTTGCTTACATTTTTATAAATGACACGTTAGTGAACTTGTGAAAGAGAATATATATAGCTTTAACTTCCAAACTGTTTTTAGAAATTATGAGTATTCATATAGGAAAATGAAAATTGTGAATACCAAAATTCCTTAGGTCAGTTAACAATTGATTGATTCACAAATATGGCATCATCGAAGAGTGGTTTGATAGAAATAGAAATTTGTATCACTGAATTGATAACCCAAATCAATCAGTATTTCACATTAAAACAAGGGCCTATTATGATACAGTAGCAACAAGAAAGATTCTTACCTTCTCCCACTGGCTTCCATACAGTTTTCCCATCCCATTCAATAGAATTTCAGTGATGCTATAGGATTTTATCCTCAGATCTGTCTAGAAAAAGCACACAATCTTAATCTGTTTGTTCTGCAGCACATATCCAAAAGACAGGTCCAGGGCAATTGATGAAATTCATTAAGTAGCCAAAGACTAGCTCTTAAAAAAAAAAAAAAAAATTAGAGTCACATAAAATTGAAATATTCCCCCAACTTTCAAAAACAAAATTTGAATATCTAGACCAAGTATTATGTATAGTGATTATGTTTGTAGGCTTCCCCAGCTGAAAAGGAAATTGAGCAATGATTATGTTTGTATGAGCTCACCGTGACATTTCTAGATAATTTCCAAGTAGTAGTATAGTGTTCCAAGGAGAATTCTATCCCCAGTGATGTCTGTCTCCAAATCCCAGTAAAAACTCCTAATTAATTTGGCATCCTGGAAAATAAGCCTTCTTTCCATGCCCAACACAATAAAGATAACCTAAGTATGACAATAAGGAGTTCATGATCTGAGCCACAGTCAGCTCCTGGTCTTGTTTTTGATGACTGTATAGAGCTTCTCCATCTTTGGCTGCAAAGAATATAATCAATCTGATTTCGGTGTTGACCATCTGGTGATGTCCATGTGTAGACTCTTCTCTTGAGTTGTTGGAAGAGGGTGTTTTCTATGACCAGTGCGTTCTCTTGGCAAAACTCTATTAGCCTTTGCCCTGCTTCATTCCATATTCCAAGGCCAAATTTGCCTGTTACTCCAGGTGTTTCTTGACTTCCTACTTTTGCATTCCAGTCCCCTATAATGAAAAGGACATCTTTTTGGGGTGTTAGTTCTAAAAGATCTTGTAGGTCTTCATAGAACCATTCAACTTCAGCTTCTTCAGCATTACTGGTTGGGGCATAGACTTGGATTACTGTGATATTGAATGGCGTGCCTTGGAAACAAACAGAGATCATTCTGCCGTTTTTGAGATTGCATCCAAGTACTGCATTTCGGACTCTTATGTTGACCATGATGGCTACTCCATTTCTTCTAAGGGATTCCTGCTCACAGTAGTAGATATAATGGTTATCTGAGTTAAATTCACCCATTCCATTTCATTTTAGTTCGCTGATTCCTAGAATGTCGAACTTCACTCTTGCCACCGCCTATTTGACTACTTCCAATTTGCCTTGATTCATGGACCTGACATTCCAGGTTCCCATAGAATATTGCTCTTTACAAAATTGGACCTTGCTTCTATCACCAGTCACATCCACAGCTGGGTATTGTTTTTGCTTTGGTTCCATCCCTTCATTCTTTCTGGAGTTATTTCTCCACTGATCTCCAGTAGCAGATTGGGCACCTACCGATCTGGGGAGTTCCTCTTTCAGTATCCTATCATTTTGCCTTTTCGTACTGTTCATGGGGTTCTCAAGCAAGAATACTGAAGTGGTTGCCATTCCCTTCTCCAGTGGACCACATTCTGTCAGACCTCTCCACCATGACCCACCTGTCTTGGGTGGCCCCACACGGTGTGGCTTAGTTTCATTGAGTTAGACAAGGGCTTGGTCCGTGTAATTAGACTGACTAGTTTTCTGTGATTATGGTTTGTGTGTCTGTCCTCCGATGCCTCTTGCAACACCTACCATCTTACTTCGATTTCTCTTACCTTAAACGAGGGGTATCTCCTCACAGCCGCCCCCCTTGACCTTGAACGTGGAGTAGATCCTCTCGGTCCTCCTGCACCCGCACAGCCACCGCTCCTTGGACATGGGATTGCTCCCCTTGCATTGACTATGCCAAAGCCTTTGACAGTGTGGGTCACAATAAACTGTGGAAAATTCTGAAAGAGATGGGAATACCAGATCACCTGACCTGCCTCTTGAGAAATCTGTATGCAGGTCTGGAAGCAACAGTTAGAACTGGACATGGAACAACAGACTGGTTCCAAATAGGAAAAGGAGTACATCAGGGCTGTATATTGTCACCCTGCTTATTTAACTTATATGCAGTGTACATCATGAGAAACGCTGGGCTGGAAGACACACAAGCTGGAATCAAGATTGCCAGGAGAAATACCAATAACCTCAGATATGCAGATGACACCACCCTTATGGCAGAAAGTGAAGAGGAACTAAAAAGCCTCTTGATGAAAGTAAAAGTGGAGAGTGAAAAAGTTGGCTTAAAGCTCAACATTCAGAAAATGATGAGCATGGCATCTGGTCCCATCACTTCATGGGAAATAGATGGGGAAACAGTGGAAACAGTGTCAGACTTTATTTTGGGGGGCTCCAAAATCACTGCAGATGGTGATTGCAGCCATGCAATTAAAAGACGCTTACTCCTTGGAAGGAAAGTTATGACCAACCTAGATAGCATATTGAAAGCAGAGACATTACTTTGCCAACAAAGGTCCGTCTAGTCAAGGCTATGGTTTTTCCAGTAGTCATGTATGGGTGTGAGAGTTGGACTGTGAAGAAAGCTGAGCACTGAAGAATTGATGCTTTTGAACTGTGGTGTTGGAGAAGACTCTTGAGAGTCCCTTGGACTACAAGGAGATCCAACCAGTCCATTCTAAAGGAGATTGGTGCTGGGTGTTCTTTGGAAGGAATGATGCTAAAGCTGAAACTCTAGTACTTTGGCCACCTCATACGAAGAGTTGACTCATTGGAAAAGACTGTGGTGCTGGGAGGGATTGGGGGCAGGTGGAGAAGGGGACGACAGAGGATGAGATGGCTGGATGGTATCACCGACTCAATGGACGTGAGTTTGAGTGAACTCTGGGAGTTAGTGATGGACAGGGAGGCCTGGCATGCTGAAATTCATGGGGTCGCAAAGAGTCGGACA
The DNA here is from genome assembly GCF_055505025.1 of Bos grunniens. Classification (NCBI taxonomy): domain Eukaryota; kingdom Metazoa; phylum Chordata; class Mammalia; order Artiodactyla; family Bovidae; genus Bos; species Bos grunniens. The sequence goes on from NC_141178.1 coordinate 29,195,755, forward strand.
CAACTGAGCTACTGAACTGAACTGAACTGAAGCATGACAATCAGCTGCTCTGTAACCACATAGGCAAACTTGGATTTAAAGATAGAATGATTTTGCCAACAAATATCATATTTACAAAGATGCTATTAATAGATAAGCAAAAACCCATAAGTGGTGTATGTATCAATTGAAATGTTATTGTTGCTATTTACTTGCTAAGTTGTATCTGACTCTTTTCTTACCCCATTGACTGTAGTCCACCAGGCTTATCTGTCCATGGGATTTCCCAGGCAAGAATACTAGAGTGGGTTGCCATTTCCTTCTCCAGGGGACCATCCTGACCTAGGGATAGAATCTGTATCTCCTGCAGTGGCAGATGGATTCTTTCCCAGTGAACTACCAGGGAAACCCAATAGGATATACCCATATTCTATATCTTTGAAATACTAAAAAAAAAAAGGCCTTTTAAGGTTGAATTTTGATACAGGATTATTGTTTATTTTGTGAAAAGCATACTTTAGAAACAATTCATATTCTTGGATGAATGTTTGGAACACAAAGAAATTCTCTGAAGATGCAGTCACCTTGCTAGACTAGGTATAAAGGTCAGTATTATTTTAAAATCTTAGCTGTTGTGTAATACCTGAATATTTCTCACTTTTTTAGCTATAGGTTTTTTTTTTTTAATTTCCCTAATGATATTAAGTTATAAATCAATTTTCTTGTGAGACTGGGTCAAATATTGTCTTTTTTGAATGATTTTCCTCAGAGACATTCACAACTCACAATTCCTCATATTAATTTGTTATGTAAAATGTGGTTCAGTAGCATTGAAATCATGAGTTATATTTTTGATAAAATATTAACAAAAATCCTTTCTTATTTATTTTTCTCAAATAGACAACTCATTCATTTTCAGGTTCTCTCTTTGAAAGACTTGAATATATAAAAAGTTCTTATATTACTTCATAATTAATGAAAATATCACTATAAGATCTTACAGCACTTATGGGGAAAGTAACACAGATAGAAGAAAGTCTCATTATCAAGGAATTTTATATGCAAATTAAAATTTATTTCTTTGAATTAGATGAGGTGAATCAAAAATTTGCACATATATTTTCAGTTATTCAAGCATAGTCTGCAAAACAAAACAATAAACTTTTAATTAAAAATTCAGTAAGTGGTAGAGAAAAAGCTTAAAATTATAGCTGATTGATACTTTTTTGGCATTAATATTCTCTGTAAGAAGTAGAATAAAAGATAAATCAAGCAACTTGATGGGAAGGGAAAGGCAATGCTAAATAAGAAAACAAAGGGAAAGGGAAATTGTTAAACATATTTTTGCTTTTTTTATTAATCATTTGGTGAATGTGAGAATGACAAGTTCAGAAAGTCATACAAAAAGAATTTTTAATAAAAATGTTTTTTACTATTTTTTAAATTAAGGGAAGAAATGAAAAAGAAGGAGTTGTCTAAGACATGTAGGGAAGTTTTTTCCTAGAGCAGAGTAAAGAGATTAAGATATCACTTGTCTTCTAGGGAAGAATCTGTTTATAAACCATTTGAAATTGTTAGTTCAGTTGTATAACCATGAAGCATGAAAACTGCAAATAAGTAAATATGGGTGGAATTATCTCATTTAAATAGAAACCCTCATGTGTAATTTACAATAGAAATCAGACTGTCATACATGGTTTGGAACATGTCTATAGCACCTGTTTTTGTAACACTTACAAAGCATTATTGCTTACATGAGTGGGGAAAGGTTAGGAGCCAATCGCTTAATTGGCCTGCACAGTCTTTTTTTCATGCACGTTGGGGAGTGTGCAGCCCACTGTGCTTAGGTATAACTTCCCATCAAAAATCTCTTGCAACACTTTACAAGCTCATTCAAGTAAGTATTATGCTCCCCTATTTGGAGACATTTTATCACTCTGGAATGAAGAGATATGCAGAGAGTCTATTAGAATTAAGCAAGAATTGTGTGTACCTGTAGAAGATGACCACTAGGCAGCATTTGTAAGCTTTAGTAATAAAACTGAAGCACTGACATGCAGGAAGAACAGTAATAACTAATCCAGTTTCTCAACACTCTAACTCCTGTTGTTTGAACCTCACTGGAAGACAGAAGTCATGTGATTTCCAGATAATGCCTTGTATGGAACTCAGCATCAAGGGCACAGAGAAGAGCTGAGAATGGATCTAGAGAAACAAAAGAATACTCAGAACACTTACCCATTTCTCTCATATTATCCAACCCTGTGCTTTGTCCAGATGAAAAGATTTTCCTCCAAATACCAGAAACACAGCTACTATACCATTATGCAATGATGTTAACCCAGGTATATTCTTATTATGGCTTGAACAGTGTTCCCTTCTCTCTTTAAAATATATTGAAGTCTGAATGCCTAGGATGTGTGAATGTGACTTCATTTAGAAGTAAAGTCTGTAGATACATAATAAAGTTAAAATGTGGCCATTAGATCCCTAATTTTAAATGACTCATGGCCTTATAAGAGGGAAATTTGGACACACACATACAGAATGCCATGAGAAGATACAGATAACAGAGGAAGACGGTCCTATGAAAACTCCTAAGGAAATATAATTAAAAATAAAATCTCCTACCAACCTGGAAATCCTCTCCATAAAAGGTAGAAGGTAAATTGTTGGACATTTTTTGTTAGTGAATTAGCATTATACAGGAATAGTACTGAATGGGCATTATACCAAAATGTAATGTGCAAAACCAATTTCCACTAAGAGAATTCAAAGACGGAAATAAATTTCACTTTTATTTAGGCAAGCAGATACAACTCATGTTAAGATAAACTACAGCTAGTCCTCAATTAAGAGGATTGACAGTACCATTTGTCACATGTAGTTCATGCTAGCTTTACCTGGTAATTAAGGCAACATTCTGTCAGCTAATTGGCTTATTCCAGAGGAAGAACAAACTTCTTTGATGCTTACATTTCAAAGAGATGGCTTCTGTTTCTTTGAGAAAGACATTCCTGCATCAGAAAACTGACAAAAGACTTGTCTAGTTTTCAAAATGATCTATTTAAATTTCAAAGAGGGGAAAGCACTTAAGATTTTAAGTTTTCTACAGTAGATGCTATAGGAAAAGGAGGGGAAAGGAATTTCTCCTTTATTTTCAACAGTGAAAATTAAACCTCTTACTTTTTAATTTTTATTTGTCCTTACAAGAGGGAGGCCAGCTGGAGTTACGTTGCCATAAGCCACGGATCCCCTGGGGATATCAGAATCTAGAAGATGCTAGGAAGGATTCTCTCCTGGAGGCTTTGAAGGGAGCATGGCTCTGCCAGTATACTGAGTTCAGAATCCAGCTTCCAAAACTGAGACAATAAGTTTATGTAGTTTTCTTTCACCCAGTTTGTGATACATTGTTACATTAGTCCCCAGAAACTAACACAATGCCCATCTAAAACTTAAAATGTTAATAAATAACATGTAAGTTAGCAAGACGTTTGTGAGAATATAAGAGGAGACAAAACATGAATTAATCTAAAGCACAGCTACTTTAATCTTATCTTCTATTCATCAGTAATGGAAGTTATGTCGGTAATCATTGTTTCTTACCCGGACTTCCCATTTCCTATTTCTGTACCTTCTGCTAGGAACAGGCAAGTCAGAGATATTTAACAAGTGGTGTGACTCTAATTTAATACTCTCAAAATCCAAATTTTTAGTGGTCTTATGCATTTTCCCATTGACCAATAATATTAGCAATTGAATTAAATTGGCAATTAGATATTAGACTTAATTAGCAATTAGAAATGCCAGACTGGATGAAGTAGAAGCTGGAATCAAGATTTCCAGGTGAACTATCAATAACCTCAGATATGCAGATAATACCACCCTCATGGCAGAAAGAGAAGAGGAACTAAAGAGCCTCGATAAAGGTGAAAGAGGAGAATGAAAACGCTGGCTTAAAACTCCGCATTCAAAAAACTAGCATCCGGTCCCATCACTTCGTGGCAAATAGATGGAGAAGCAGTGGAAACAGTGACAAACTTTACTTTCTTGGGCTCCAAAATCACTGTGGATGGTGACCTCAGAAATGAAATTAAAAGACACTTGCTCCTTGGAAGAAAAGTTATGATCAACGTAGACAGCATATTAAAAAGCAGAGACATTACTTTGTCAACGATGGCACCCCACTCCAGTACTCTTGCCTGAAAATCCCATGGACGGAGGAGCCTGGTGGGCTGCAGTCCATAGGGTCACTGAGTGTCGGACATGACTGAGCGACTTCACTTTCACTTTTCACTTCCATGCATTGGAGAAGGAAATGGCAACCCATTCCAGTGTTCTTGCCTGGAGAATCCCAGGGACGGGGGAGCCTGGTGGGCTGCTGTCTCTGGGGTCGCACAGAGTCGGACACGACTGAAGCGACTTAGCAGCAGCAGCAGCAGTCCAAGCTATGGTTTTTCCAGTAGTCATGTATGGATGTGAGAGTTTGACTACAAAGAAAGCTGAGCACTGAAGAATTGATGCCTTTGGACTGTGGTGCTGCAGAACACTCTTGAGAGTCCCTTGGACTGCAAGGAGATCTGACCAGTCCATCCTAAAGGAAGTAAGTCCTGAATACTCATTGAAAGGACTGATGATGAAGCTGAAACTCCAATACTTTGGCCACCTGATGTGAAGAACTGACTCATTTGAAAAGACCCTGATGCTGGGAAAGATTGAAAGTGTGAGGAGAAGGGGACAACAGAGGATGAGATGGTTGGATAGCATCTCTGACTCAATGGACATCAATTTGAGTAAGCTCCAGGAGTTGGTAATGGACAGGGAAGCCTGGTGTGCTGTAGTCCACGGGGTTGCAAAGAGTCAGACATGACTGAGTGATGGAACTGAACTGAACTGTTTGCTAAAAGACAACTTGTTTGCACACAGTAAAAATTCCAAGTAGAGTTAGGTGCATTACACTAGTCATATTGGAGGGGAGGTGGTGGTGGGGGGGGTGGTGGTAGGAAGGGAAGCTATTTCTTTCAGGAAGTGAAGATCCTTAGTTTGATATTTAAAACATTGTTTACATGCAAAAGTTCAAAAAAGTTGAAAACCTATTATCCGTTCCTAAGTGTTTTGTAAATCTATGAAACACAAAAGACTGGGAACCACAGGTTTAGAATATGTACTTGGGCACCAGACAGCCTGTGCCCATATCCCAAGGTTCAGACCATAAAGAATCTGCCTGCAATGCAGGAAACCCAGGTTCTATCCCTGGGTTGGGAAGATGCCCTAGAGAAGAAATGGCAGCCCACTATAGTATTCTTGCCTGGAGAATTCCATGGACAGAGGAGCCTGGCAGACTATAGTCCATAGGGTCTCAAAGAGCCTGAAGTGACTTAACATGCATGCACCACCTACTAGCCAGATAGAATTGTGTGAGTGATGTAAGATTTCTAAGGCCTCATCTTTTTATACATACAATAAATAAAATAATGACAAAAAATAGTTAAAATCATATACAAATTCATTCACAAAAGAGAACATATGAGAGAATTTGTTAACTCATTTAGTTAGCAGGAGCATCTTGAGTATATACCCTGACCAGGATATATTACAGGACCAGAGAATAAGGCAAACACTCTCATAATCATAAATGCAACATATTAGCATACTTCTATGTTTTCTCTATATTAACATGTAAATGTCATGACAAATTTTAATACATTTTATGGCTTCAAAATTTATCTTTTCAAATCATCAGTTTATTAAATTGACAGAGTAACTGAGCAAAAAAGATAATTGCTTCATATAATGCCAAAATTATACTTGATAACTTTTAAAACATTTATATAATAGATGTCACTTATGCTTAAACTGGGCTTTTCTTGTGGCTCAGCTGGTAAAGAATCTGCCTGCAATGTGGGATACCTGGGTTTGATCCCTGGGTTGAGAAGATCCCTTGGAGCAGGGAAAGGCTTCCCAGGCCAGTATTCTGGCCTGGAGAATTCCATGGACAGTATAGTCCATAGGGTCGCAAAGAGTCAGCCATGACTGAGTGGACTTTCACGCTGAAACTATAAAACATACGTATATAAATCTTGAAGCAAATATTGTATTCAATGATAAAATATAACTTGCTTTGATAACACTGAGAATATTAAAATATCACTACTTAACTGATAAGTTTTAGCCAGTGTAGTAAGGCAAGAGAAGAGACATAACTGAAAATGAAAAAAGAGGATCATATTGTGTATAGTCTTATGCATAGAGTTACTATAAATATACATAGCATTAATAAGATAAAGTTACTAAAAAATTCAGTGCATGAAAATCAATTTTATTTCAATAAATCAGAAGCAAAGAGTTTAAAAATAAAAATTTTAAAGATAGCTTTTAAACTTATGACTAAGCAATGTGATGAAGAGTATGCAAAATTCTGTCACCAAAATTTCAAAATATTATATATTAGGAGAAATTAAAGAAGACTAAATAAACAGAGGGACATAGCATGTACATGGAAAAATGTTATTTAAATATGTCAGTATTTTTAATTGACCTAAATAAATATAATAAAACCATAAAATATTTTCATTAAGTTCATATGTGATAATTAATAGTTATGAAAAATAAGAAAACTGATGGCTTAAAAAATTGATGAAAGTTATAAAGCTAGAAAATATAGTAAAGTTTTGCATAAGAGTAGAAAAATAAAATAATGGAAGAAAGTAGAGGGATCAGGAGAGATTCGACCCTGCTGATCAATTGGTTTATAATAAAGGTGCTCTTAACCATGTAGTGTAGACAGGTGCTTTGAAGGAATGTGCTAGGTTAAATGAAAATTGATGTGTGAAAAGTAAATAAGCTCTGATATCTAACTCACACTGTGTTTGAAAAGTCAGGTAAAATAGCATTTTAGAGAAAGATATGAAAGGTATATCAATAAAACATATAGCTAAAAGAAAATGTAAAGAGAATATTTTTATGACCACAGGAGAAGTGAATAATCCTTAATCAGAAAACAAAAGTAAATATAAAGAAAATATTGGTCAAAATATTGGTCAAAAATACTTCATCAAAATTAAGAACTTATCATCAGATGAAACAATTATTAGAATGAAAAAATTAAAGCCATAGTGTTAAACTTTTATTATTTCTGACAAAAATTGTATAAAGAACTTAATACTTACTAAATCACAAATCAAATAAAAACAGCCTAATAAACTTGGGGGAAAGACCTAAATATGCACTTTACAAGAGAACATCCAAAACATCATTAGGCATAGAATAAGGTGTCTTATTTCATTATTCATCAGAGAAGTGAAAATTAAAACCATAATATTTTTAAGTCAGAATCTATAAACTGTCTGGTATTTTACCTATTTTCAGGTGTGTGTGTTATGTCCATGTGTGTGTCACACAGAGAGAAAATAGAAGACATTCAGCTTGGAAGCAAACACATTTTATTATCACAGGGAAAGCAGAAACCAGGGTAAAATTATAATGGTAATTCCTAGAGCCTCATTTCCCATAGAGCAATGTAGTGAGTTCCAGTTGGTAACTGTTCATGTATTCACTGTGTGTTACAGAATATAAAACATAAGATTGAAACACTCTGATATAGAGGAGCTGCTGGAAAATTTGCTCATTCTTTCATCCCCTCCAATATACAGAAACAACAAACATTATTTTTATTACCCTGGAATATAAGCAAATGTTTCTCGGGAGGGGAGTAAGTCATTCCTATGTCTATTACCCTGAAAACTAGGCAAATTTCTTCTGAGAGACATCACTAAGTGACTCTGGAAGGAGTTACTATCTCTATCTTTATTTACCCAGAAAAGTAAATAATTTGCTTCAAGGAATTTCCTGTCCCTATGTTTCCAGGGCTGCATAAAAAGATTCCAGATAATACCCATATATGAAATGCCTCCACATATTTATGGAAAGTTGATTTCCAACAAATATAGTACTAAGCAAATAGAATAGCTGAATTTGAAGAAAATGTCAAAATCAGTTTTTGAAATCTCATGCAATATTTAGAAATCTCATGCAACGTGGTGATTATATAAACTGGTGTCACCACTTTAGAAAACTGTTTAGTATTATCTACCAGAATGAATCATTACCATAATCTACAGCACTACAAAGCAATTCCACTTTTAGTAATATAGTCTACAGATGAGCAAGATTATTCCAAGAGACATAGATAAGAATATTCAACATAGCATTATTTATAGTGGCTCCAAACTTGGGGAAAAAAATCAACTTCCAATCAAAAGTAGATTTAGTAGTTACCTCATAGCATATCAATATAATCATATAATTGTCAGTAAAGAGTAAAGAATTGCAACATAACACATGCAACTGTTCAAATAGGCAGAACCAAATTATAATGATAGATGTCATGATAACCTTTACTTTTGATGGGATTAATGCCTGGGCAGGAACACAAATGAGGCTCTTGGGATTCAGATTACAATTTCTGTCTTGATATTTAAGTATTTTATGAATAAGTTCACAAAATGCATTTATGATGTGTGCTATTTACAGTATGTCTATTATACTTCAATTTTAAAAGTAAAACGGGGTTTTGTAGAGTTTTAGTTGAATAATATATAGTTTTTCAATAAACTCTTGTGAAATTTAATTAACCATATTTAAACTTTATTTCAAGTGCTTTAAATGTTGTAAAATCCCATTTAAAATGTTTATCATGCCTGTACAAATAAAGCAATATTTTTCTATGGAGTCAGCTATTTGTTAAAATGTTATCATTAAAGTATTAGTAGCTTTTTCAGATATTGTGTTTATTGTGGCATTAAACAAATGCTTCAGTATCTTAATTCAAATGTAATTCAAATAGTATCTCCAAAGATATATAAAATTATTATCTATGTTGGGATTTCTTTTAGCATGTGCTTTGGAATGGCACTATTAAAAATCCAATTATGTCAGTTACACAAGTATAATAATAAACAAAAATTAACTTCATGAAATTCATCTCAGCTTAAGTAGCAAAACTATCAAAAAATAATTATCTTTATATTCAGAAAATGAATATCAAAAGCAAAATTTTAGGAACAAGTCTCACATCCAAAAATGATAATGACATTTCAAAAAGTTACACCTACATTAAAGTACATTTCTCATTTTACTTAAATTTTTTGCTTGAATTCTTTGAATTGTGTGATGACTCAATAAAATATGAAAATAATACCTTTGGAAGCATTTAAAATATAAAATTTCTAATTAAAAAAACTGGAAAAATTTATCTCCAACTTATACTAAATTGTTGACAACTGGATTCACCAAAACAAGAGATATACTGAAACATGACAAATATCAGTGGCGATTTATTTGATAATTATACTTTAGGCATTTCCCCCCTATAGTTTACCACAAATCTAAATCCCCAGTTACTGTTTTTACCACATCCTTCCTGGTAGTTTCCCATTGCTTCTGAAACAGATGACCATATCACACCTGAAAGCAACATGAATATGTTACCTGAAAGTCAAGTCTGAAATAAGCCTTGCTGAGTTAAAGCTAGGGAATGTGTAGTCAAGGACAGTGATTTTGTTTGTTTATTTGAACCTTTTTTGGCATCTAGAGGTCAGTTGAAATCTGTGGCTCATGGCCACTTTCTCTATTTCAGAGCCAAAGATGACTAGCTAACTCTTTTTTCACACTACGTTATTCTGATTTTCCTTTTTTTGTAGACAAATCCCCCTCTTCCTGTCTCTTATAAGGACACTTGTTATTACATTGGGCCCACCTAGATAATCCAGGTACTCTACCTGATTCAAGACCCTTAACTTAGTTACTTTTGTGCTGTGCTTAGTTGCTCAGTCCTGTTTGACTCTTTGCGACCCCATGGACTGTAGCCCGCAGGCTCCCCAGTCCATGGGGATTCTAAAGACAAGGATACTGGAGTGGGTTGCCATGCCCTTCTTCAGGGGATCTTCCCAACCCAGTGATCAAACTCAGGTCTCCTGCATTGCAGGGACATTCTTTACCAGCTTAAATACCTATCTTTAAGGGTCCATTTTCAAGCCTTCAACATTTTGATTTTCATTTACTTAGCCAATTTTAAATCAGAACTTATTTTTAATACAGGCATACCTCAGGGATATTGTGGGTTCAGTTCCAGACTACTGCAATAAAGCTTATATTGCAATAAAGTAAGTCACATGAATTTTTTTATTTTCTAATGCATGTATCTTTATACTCTGCTGTAATCTATTAAATGTGCAATAACAGTATGTCTAAAAAACAATGCACCTACCTTAATTAAAAAGATTAATACTTTATTGCTAAAAATGTGAAAACAAGTATGACAGTAACATCAAAAATCACTGATAACACAAGGTGTACCTGTATATTTTTTTTAAAGTAGAATGTATGGTAGGGTTAGTGTTAGTTTGCTCAGCTTTGTCTGACTCTTTGCAACCACATGGACTCTAGCCTACCAGGCTCCTCTGTCCATGGAATTCTATAGGAAAAATACTGGAGTGAGTAGCCATTCCCTTCTCCAGGGGATCTTCTCAACTCAGGAGATTTGGGAAAATAGTGAAATCTAAGGGAAACTTAAGGTCATGGTTGTTATTGACTGGGAAGGGAGGGAAATAGTAGGAAGAAAGGAATGTGGTTACTTCCAGGAGACGAAGTACAACTTCATCTCTCTAGAAACACAGAAGAGTGTCTTTGATAGGAAGTCAGGTTTGAAGAAAATTTTGGCTAGCACCCCATGAGACAGTATGGGCCCACAAAATCATCAAATTATGGCAACTGTTACAGATCATGTCCAAAACAATAAAATTATGTGCCCATATTTAAAGAAAACAAAAGTGGTACCATTTGTTATTGATTTTTGACCATGATGATATGATAAACCAAGAATCTTGAATCAATATAAACCTAAAGATTTAAAATAAGGTGATAAATTAATATATATGAATTTTATTAATCTCAGATGTGGGGTCTATTGTTTAGCCACAGCATGTGCTCCTTTTTCAATTTTATTTTATTTTTTTAATATTGAGTTTTAAGAGTTTTTATACAATCTAAAGACTAGTCCTTTTTTGGATATCTGGTTTGCAAATATTATCTCCCAAACGCTATGCTGTCTTACTAACAAGGTCATTCACAGAGCAATGAAGCCCAGTTTCCAAGTGGGAATTTTCTATTTATAGATAATACTTTTAGTATCCAGTCTAGGAACTTTTTACCTAGCACTAGATTTCGATTTGGAGAAGGGAATGGCACCCTACTCCGGTACTCTTGCATGGAAAATCCCATGGACGGAGGAGCCTGGTAGGCTGCAGTCCATGGGGTCTTGAAGAGTTGGACACGACTGAGCGACTTCACTCTCACTTTTCACTTTCATGCATTGGAGAAGGAAATGGCAACCCACTCCAGTGCTCTTGCCTGGAGAATCCCAGGGATGGGGGAGCCCAGTGGGCTGCCGTCTATGGGGTTTCACAGAGTCAGACACGACTGAATCGACTTAGCAGCAGCAGCAGCAGATTTCAATTATTATTTGCCATTTTTTTTTTTTCTGTCTAAGATAATTTACCCCCTGAAGAAAGAGAAAAACCTGTTTTTGCAGGTGCAAATTCATTCAAAGTCAGCTATCCAAAATGCAAGTCTTGTAAGTAAAGATGCTATGCCTTGAGGTTCAGATCCCAGCTACTGAAATGAATTACTAATGAACAAAGAAAATGGTCCTAATTCCACAAGAGATGGAGCCTTAAACAGAGCCTACCTTCTAGCTAATCCCATGCACGTGTGTTCAGGTCCGATGCAGTTACATGCCAGCACGCTTGCAGTTGGAGGAGGGGTAAATGCGTCATCTGGGGAGGCAGCTGTCAGGCCTGGCAGGGCACAGTCACTTCCCAGGGTCACAGCATTCCAGCATCTGCTCCTCAGCTTTTTTTTTTTTTTTTCTTTTCTTTTTTTTTTTATGTAAAGTTTATTTTTATTTTTTTTCACATAACTGGGACTTAAACTATTTTTTTATTGAGATGTAATTAACATACATTATTATATCAGTATTAGTGTCTAACATAATGATTCCATTTTTGTATAAATTGTCCAATACCATTTTTTATTTTATTTGCCATTTTTTAGAAAACTAGTTTACATAGTCTTATTTGAAGGAAGATTAAGTGTTAAAGTCACTTACAGATCCATGCTTGTGACTGCTGTAAACTTGAAATAGGAAAAGCTAATTTGATCAAGTATCTTATTTATTACTGGTGAATTCTGCAACAATTTGGTAACTTAAAACAACACAAATATATTACCTTATGGTTCCAGAGACCAAAAGTCCAAAATGGTTCTCATTTGGCTAAAATCAAGTGTTAGCAGGGCCGTATTCCTTCCTGGAAACTCTATAGGATATTCTGTTTTCTTGCCTAGTATCTAGAGACTGTTCACATTCTTTAGCTCATTGACCCCTTCCATCTTTAAGCAAGCAATAGTTGGCCAAGTGTTACTTATATCACAGCACTGTAATATTAACTCTCCTGTGATTGTCTTTACTTAGAAAAACCCTAAAGTAATTACATTAGGCCTACTCAGATAATCCAGAATAATATCACCAACTCAGTTAATTATCGACTTCAATTCTATCTGTAACCTAAGTTCTCTGTTACCATGGAACCTAATAATCACAGGTTCCAGGGATTAGTTCATGGGCATCTTCGAAGGGGGCAATTATTCTGCCTGTCACATTTGCTATAAATGTCAGCAAAACTGTTGAGCAGAAAACTGTGATCTAAATTAATCTCCTGGCATCGTGTAGACATAGATACCACAAAGAAAGAACATGATATAATTTGAATTTTGAAAACTTTATCTTCTGCTTCTCAAAATAAGCATTACCACTTGGTAGCATTACTTTTGATTGGTATATACCAGGGTGCACTCAGGAACTCAGTAGCTGGACTATTTTCATTTGGGATTAATAAAAAGGAAACGTCAGAGGAGAACAAGATGGCGGCAGAGTAGGTGGGCATGGAGTACATTTCTCTCCACCGATACATGAGGAATACACCTTAAGACACAGAAGTGCATGCAGAACACCAGCTGAGAGTGGACAGGAGGACCTGACCAATGGAAAAGAATACATAGGACCACACAAAACTTGGTAGGACAAGGAACTAGGGGGAAAAACAGGAGTAATAGTAGGACTGGACCTACCCTCAGCAGGTGGGGGATCTGAAGCAGGGGTCTGATCCCCACAGTGGGGTTATTGTCTGAGTCAGAGAAGAAACATTTAAGGCTGAGAGTGAGACAGCTGATCTGTGGCAGCCTAAATGGAGTGAGAATCAGACAATCCTTGCAACAGCCATACATATGCCTGGCAGGAACGTCGGTCTCTTGGAAGGGGCAGTGGCTGGGAGCTGGAGTCTAAGGATTGTGGAGCAATCCCAGTGCAAGGACTGCTGTTGACTGCAGAGAGTTGGATCAAGGGGATGTGAGAGAGGAGATTGTGGTGGGAAATGCCTGTGGAGGAAAGCCAAGCAGCCATGGAAGCAAGGCAATACTGCTGAGTCACACGTAGCAGGTAGAGCCATCACCGTAGCCTCTCTCTCTCTCCACATGCCAGCGAGGGCAGCTGAACAATAGAGAGGCTGGCCCATCAAATGCCTGAGGCATTGAACTACAGAATAGGACCCCACCCAGGGTGCCCCTTTAAGTGCCTGATGGGCCAATCTACAGAGTAGGACCCCAGTCCCAGTCAGGAGGGCCCCCTCTATATTCCTGATGTGCCAAACAACAGAAAAGGACCCCAGGCAAGGGATCTTTTTAAATGCCTGAATGGTGGGCACTACAGAGAAAGACTGGCCAAAGAGGCCTTCTGATTGTCACCTACAACAGGCTCAGAAAAAGACTCTGATAGGGCCATAACTCCTGCCATGGAGGTGGTTCGTGTCTCTGAACACTTGGTGCTGCCAGCATCCCTGCAAGCCAAGCAGTTGCACCATCTTCATGCTCAACTCTCACTGGGGCAGAGCTGCCACAGGCTGAAAAAAAAAAAAAAAATTCTTGTGTTTATGCATGCAGGGTTGCTTCTGTCTTGTCTGACTCTTTGTGACCCTGTAGACTGTGGCCTGTCAGGCTTATCAGTCAGAGAGGGGGTTCACCAGACAAGAATACTGAAACATATTGGCCAATTCTGATTGCCATAGCCTTCTAGAGCACTATATTTCCTGCTGCCCTGGCCATCAATTCCCCTGCGTACCTGGTGCTGCCAGAACCCCTGCGACCCAAGCAGCTGCATCACCTCCACACCTGGCCCTCACAGGGGCAAACCCAAGCCCTCCAGGGAAGCCTCAGAAGCTAAACCCCAGTGGACGACCCACATGTAGAGCAGGAAATAAAACCACAACTGAAACCCAGGGGCAGTGTGGCTAAGGAATAAGACCCTAAACCTTCCCATCAGCAGTAAAAGCTGCAGGTTAAATACACAGGATCAACAAGGCAGACTCTGTGTCTATGGAATATATAAAAGGCCATTAGGAGCTCCCACAAAAGAAAACACACTAGCTCTGATAGCTGTGTACATTGGAATCAAGAACAAACAGGAGTAGAACCAGATTAGAATTTAAGCAGCCCCCACAGCAGGTCCAGAGATCAGTACGAGATCTCTGGAGAGCATCCTAGGAAGGTAAGATGGACTGTGATTCCCAGCACAGGAAAGGACGCTGACAGTACTGACTCAAGAAAAACATTTATTATTATTATATTTTGACTTGTTCTGTAATTCTTTTGGAGTTTTGTTGCTTCTTTTTTCCTCCCACCCTCCCCCCACCAACTCATTATAGTTGTAGATTTCATTGGCACTAAGAAATCCAATTAAGATTTTGAGCTTTTATTTTTCTTTATCCTCAGACACATTTTTTGTTGTTGTTGTTGTCATAAACCTCTGTCTCTACATTGGGCTTTTGCAGTTCTGTGGGGTTCCCCCACCCCCTTTTTTTTTTCTTTTCTTTTTCTAATTTTAATTTTTAAACCTATTATTATTTTTTCTACATTCATTCCTTTGTTTGCTTTTCCTACTGTTCTTTTCACCTTGTAGTTAATCTTTAATGCATATAAATTTTCTTCATCTACCTCTATTTAACTTTGCATATCTATTCTTTCTTTCCTTTCCTCTCAACATATTTGTTAGTTTTGTTTTCATTGCTTTACTCCCCATTTCATTGCTTTATGGCATTTGCTTTAGTTTTGTTTAACAGTTTGTTCTTAAGTTCATTTTGTTCTTAACTGGTAAATATAATGTTTGATTTTCTTTATTTGCCAGGTCAATCTATTGTACTTTATTTTTGCTGGACTGTTTTCACTTTGGTCATGGGTATATATGTACATGTTTATATTCCATTATTTCAATTAATATTTGCCTGATTTTGTAAGTGCCATATGTCTGGGGTTCATCTTTGGTTTCTCATTTTTGGATATGTGTATTACTCTCCTTTAATTCCATAAGAAGCCACTTGTGGAATCTTTGTTCTTGACAAAAAATCAAACACTGAGCCTTTGGAATGGGAGCACTGACTCCAAGACCGTAGACTACCAGAGAACTAAGCTTCAGTTCAGTACAGTTCAGTCGCTCAGTCATGTCTGACTCTTTGCGATCACATGAATCGCAGCACGCCAGGCCTCTCTGTCCATCACCAACTCCCGGAGTTCACTCAGACTCACGTCCATTGAGTCAGTGATGCCATCCAGCCATCTCATCCTCTGTCGTCCCCTTTTCCTCCTGCCCCCAATCCCTCCCAGCATCAGAGTCTTTTCCAATGAGTCAACTCTTTGCATGAGGTGGCCAAAGTACTGGAGTTTCAGCTTTAGCATCATTTCTTCCAAAGAACTCCCAGGGCTGATCTCCTTCAGAATGGACTGGGTGGATCTCCTTGCAGTCCAAGGGACTCTCAAGAGTCTTCTCCAACACCACACTTCAAAAGCATCAATTCTTCGCGCTCAGCCTTCTTCACAGTCCAACTCTCACATCCATACATGGCAACTCGAAAAACAGTAGCCTTGACTAGACCGACCTTTGTTGGCAAAGTAATGTCTCTGCTTTCAATATGCTATGTAGGTTGGTCGTAACTTTCCTTCCAAGGAGTAAGCATCTTTTAATTTCATGGCTGCAGTCACCATCTGTAGTGATTTTGGAGCCCCCCAAAATAAAGTCTGACACTGTTTCCACTGTTTCCCCATCTATTTCCCATGAAGTGATGGGACCAGATGCCATGATCTTCGTTTTCTGAATGTTGAGCTTTAAGCCAACTTTTTCACTCTCCACTTTTACTTTCATCAAGAGGCTTTTTAGTTCCTCTTCACTTTCTACCATAAGCTTGGTGTCATCTGCATATCTGAGGTTATTGAGATTTCTCCTGGCAGTCTTGATTCCAGCTTCTGCTTCTTCCAGCCCAACATTTCTCATGATGTATTCTGCATATAATTTGAATAGGTAGGGTGACAATATACAGCCTTGACGTAGTCTTTTTCATATTTGGAACCAGTCTGTTGTTCCATGTCCAGTTCTAACTGTTGCTTCCTGACCTGCATACAGGTTTCTCAAGAGGCAGGTCAGGTGGTCTGGTATTCCTATCTCTTTCAGAATTTTCCACAGTTTACTGTGATCCACACAGTCAAAGGCTTTGGCATAGTCAATAAAGCAGAAATAGATGCTTTTCTGGAACTTTCTGGCTTTTTCCATGATCCAGCGGATGTTGGCAATTTGATCTCTGGTTCCTCTGCATTTTCTAAAACCAGCTTGAACATCAGGAAGTTCATGGTTCACATATTGCTGAAGCCTGGCTTCAAGAATTTTGAGCATTACTTTACTAGCATGTGAGATGAGTGCAATTGTATGGTAGTTTGAGCGTTCTTTGGCATTGCCTTTCTTTGGGATTGGAATGAAAACTGTCCTTTTCCAGCCCTGTGGTCACTGCTGAGTTTTCCAAATTTGCTGGCCTATTGAGTGCAGCACTTTCACAGCATCATCTTTCAGGATTTGAAATAGCGCAACTGGAATCCCATCACCTCCACTAGCTTTGTTCATAGTGATATTTTCTAGGGTGCACTTGACTTCACATTCCAGGATGTCTGGCTCTAGGTCAGTGATCACACCATTGTGATTATCTGGGTCATGAAGATCTTTTTTGTACAGTTCTTCTGTGTATTCCTGCCACCTCTTCTTAATATCTACTGCTTCTGTTAGGTCCACACCATTTCTGTCCTTTATCAAGCCTATCTTTGCATGAAATGTTCCCTTGGTATCTCTAATTTTCTTGACGAGATCTCTAGTCTTTCCCATTCTGTTGTTTTCCTCTATTTCTTTGCATTGGTCGCTGAGGAAGGCTTTCTTATCTCTATTTGCTATTCTTTGGCACTCTGCATTCAGATGCTTATATCTTTCCTTTTGTGCTTTACTTTTCCCTTCTTTCCTTTTCACAGCTATTTGTAAAGCCTCCTCAGACAGCCATTTTGCTTTTTTGCATTTCTTTTTCTTGGGAATGGTCTTTATCCCTGTCTCCTGTACAATGTCACAAACCTCCGTCCATAGTTCATCAGGCACTCTATCTATCAGATCTAGGCCCTTAAATCTATTTCTCACTTCCACTGTATAATCATAAGGGATTTGATTTAGGTCATACCTGAATGGTCTAGTGGTTTTCCCTACTTTCTTCAATTTCAGTCTGAATTTGGCAATAAGGAGTTCATGATCTGAGCCACACTCAGCTCCCAGTCTTGTTTTTGTTGACTGTGTAGAGCTTCTCCAACTTTGGCTGCAAAGAATATAATCAGTCTGGTTTTGGTGTTGACCATCTGGTGATGTCCATGTGTAGAGTCTTCTCTTGTGTTGTTGGAAGAGAATGTTTGCTATGACCAGTGCATTTTCTTGGCAAAACTCTATTATCTTTGCCCTGCTTCATTCCATATTCCAAGGCCAAATTTGCCTGTTACTCCAGGTGTTTCTTGACTTCCTACTTTTGCATTCCAGTCCCCTATAATGAAAAGGACATCTTTTTTAGGTATTAGTTCTAAAAGATCCTGTAGGTCTTCATAGAATCGTTCAGCCTCAGCTTCTTCAGCGTTACTGGTTGGGGCATAGACTTGGATTACTGTGATATTGAATGGTTCGCCTTGGAAACGAACAGAGATCATTCTGTCGTTTTTGAGATTGCATCCAAGTACTGCATTTTGGACTCTTTTGCTGACCATGATGGCTACTCCATTTCTTCTAAGGGATTCCTGCCTGCAGTAGTAGATATAATGGTCATCTGAGTTAAATTCGCCCATTCCAGTCCATTTTAGTTCGCTGATTCCTAGAATGTTGACATTCACTCTTGCCATCTCCTGTTTGAGCACTTCCAATTTGATTCATGGACCTGACATTCCAGGTTCCTATGCAATATTGCTTTTTACAGCATTGGACCTTGCTTCTATCACCAGTCACATCCCCAACTGGGTATTGTTTTTGCTTTGGCTCCATCCCTTCATTCTTTCTGGAGTTATTTCTCCACTGATCTCCAGTAGCATATTGGGCACCTACTGACCTGGGGAGTTTCTTTTTCAGTATCCTATCATTTTGCCTTTTCATACTGTTCATGGGGTTCTCAAGCAAGAATACTGAAGTGGTTTGCCATTCCCTTCTCCAGTGGACCACATTCTGTCAGACCTCTCTACCATGACCTGCCCGTCTTGGGTCGCCCCATGGGCATGGCTTAGTTTCATTGAGTTAGACAAGGCTGTGGTCCTAGTGTGATTAGATTGACTAGTTTTCTGTGAGTATGGTTTCAGTGTGTCTGCCCTCTGATGCCCTCTTGCAACACCTACCATCTTACTTGGGTTTCTCTTACCTTGGGCGTGGGGTATCTCTTCACGGCTGCTCCAGCAAAGTGCAGCCGCTACTCCTTACCTTGGATGAGGGTTGTCTCCTCACTGCCGCCCCTTCTGACCTTGAACGTGGAATAGCTCCTCTAGGCCCTCATGTGCCCATGCAGCCACTGCTCCTTGGACTTGGGGTTGCTCATCTCGGCTGCTGCCCCTGGCCTTGGGCAGGGGGTAGCTTCTCTTGGCTGCCGCCCCTGACCTTGGACACAGGGTAGTGCCTCTCGGCTGCTGCCCCTGACCTCAGAAGTGTGGTAGCTCTTCCCAGCCACCGCCCCTGACTTTGGATGTGGGGTAGTTCCTCTTGGCCGCCACCCCTTGGGCATGGGGTCCTCCTGGCTTCTGCCCCTGACCTTGGACGTGGGGTAGCTCCTCTCAGCTGCTCCTGCGCTGTCACAGCCTGGCACTCTCGGCTGCTGCCCCTGACCTCGGACATGGGGTAGCTCCTCCCGGCCGCCACCCCTGACCTCAGACATGGGGTAGCTCCTCTCGGCCACCGCCCCTTGGGCATGGGGTCCTCCTGGCTTCTGCCCCTGACCTTGGACGTGGGGTAGTTCCTCTCGGCCGCGCTGTGTGTGCCGTCGCAGCCCTCGGTGCTCTGAACTAACCTTAGGGGTTATCAAAGAATGAGAACTCATACAAAGGAGACCACTTGAATACAAGACCCAGCATCATCCAACCACCAGTAGCACACTGTGCAGGATGCCTCAACAACAAACAAAACAAAAATACAAACCGAATCATCAGCATACAGGATTACTACCTCCCTCAGCCTTGCCCATCAGAGGAAAAACAAACAAACACAAACTCAGCACAAATCTCACGGAATACTAAGCTCATACAAACAACTGGACCAACCTTAGGAGGGCAGAAACCCAAAGGAAGAAAGAATTCAAACTTCTTCAAGGAAATAATTCAACTTTCCTTGAAGCCAGGGAAAAGGAGACCTCAAACACAATAATTTAAAAGAAGAAAAAAATGAAACTTCAGAGAAATACTGCACAAATGAAGGAACAAACTAGAAACACAGAAGTCCAAATAAATGAAGAGAAAATTGGGAAATTATCTGGAAAAGAATTCAGAATAATGATAGTAAAGATGATCAAAAACCTTGAAAACAAAATGGAGAAAATGTAACAATCAATTAACAAAGACCTAAAAGCATTGAAGAATAAGCATACAGGGACAAACAACACAATTACTGAAATTAAAAATACTCTATAAGGAATCAATAGCAGAATACCTGAAGCAGAAGAATGAATCAGTGAACTGAAAGATAAAATGGTGGAAATAACTTCTGAAGAGCAGAATGAAGTAAAAAGAATGGAAAGAGCTTAGGAAAGTCTCAGAGACCTCTGGGACCATATCAAATATACCAACATTCAAATTATAGGTGTCCCAGAGGATGAAGAGAAAAGAAAGGGTATGAGAAAATTTTTGAAAAGATTATAGTTGAAAATTTCCCCAACATGGAAAAGGAAATAGGCAATCAAATCCAAGAGGCACAAAGAGTCCCATACAGGATAAACCCAAGGAGAAACATTCCAAAACACATACTAATCAAACTAACAAATATTAAACACAAAGAAAGATTAAAAGCAGCAAGGGAAAAGAAACAAGTAGCATACAAGGCAAACCCCATATGCTTAACAGCTGATCTTTCGGCAGAAACTCTGCAGGCCAGAAGGGATTGGCAGGATATATTTAAAGTACTGAAAGGGAAAAATATACAGCCAAGATTACTATATCTGGCAAGAATTTCATTCAAAATTGATGGAAAAATAATGAGCATTTCAGACCAGCAAAAGTTAAGAGAATTCAGTACCACCAAAGCACCTCTATAACAAATGTTAAATAGACATATACAGTCAAGAAATACAACAGAAGAAAAAAGATCTACAAAATCAACCCCAAATAATTAGAACATGGCAATAGGAACATATATATCAATAATTAATTTAAATGTCAATGGATTAAATATTCCAACCAAAAGATACAGACTGGCTGAATGGATACAAAACAAGACCCATATATATACTGCATACAAGAAATCCACTTGAGACATCAAGACACATAAACAGTGAAAGTGAGAGGATGGACAAATATATTGCATGCAAATGGGAAGCAAAATAAAGCTGGAGCAGCAATTCATATCAGACAAAATAGACCTTAAAATAAAGAAGATTACAAGAGATAAGGAAGGACACTCCATAATGATCAAGGGATCAATCCAAGGGGAAGACATAACAGTTGTAAATATCTATGCACCCAATACATAAGACAAACACTAACATACATAAAGGGAGAAATTGACAGTAACACAATTATAGTAGGAGACTTTAACACCTTACTCACACCAATGGACAGATCATCAAAACAGAAAGTCTAAAAGGAAACAGTCTTAAATGATACATTAGATGAGAGAAATACATACATAAAGGGAAAAATTGACAGTAACACAATTATAGTAGGAGACTTTAACACCTTACTCACACCAATGGACAGATCATCAAAATAGAAAATCTAAAAGGAAACACAGTCTTAAATGATACATTAGATGACATGGATCTCATGGATATCTTTAGGACATTCCATCTAAAGGCAGAAGAATACACCTTCTTCTCAAATGTACATGGAATATTCTCCAGGATAGACCACATCTTGGGTCACAAATCAAACCTCAGTAAACTTGAGAAAATTGAAATTGTATCCAGTATCTTCTCTGACCATAGTGATATAAGACTAGATATAAATTACAAGAAAAAGCTATAAGAAACACAAACACATGGAAATTAACCAACATGTTTCTAAATAACCAATAGGTTACTGAAGAAGCCAAAAGGAAAATTAAAAAAAAAAATTCCAGAAACAAATGACAATGAAAACACAACAACTCAAAACCTATGAGATGCAGCAAAAGCAGTTCTAAAAGGGAAATTTATAGCAATACAATCCTATCTCAAGAAATAAGAAAATCACATCAGATCAGATCAGTCGCTCAGTCATGTCCAACTCTTTGCGACCCCATGAATTGCAGCACGCCAACCTCCCTGTCCATCACTAACTCCCAGAGTTCACTCAGACTTCTGTCCATCGAGTCAGTAATGCCATCCAGCCATCTCATCCTCTGTCGTCCCCTTCTCCTCTTGCCCCCAATCCCTCCCAGCATCAGGGTCTTTTCCAATGAGTCAACTCTTCGCATGAGGTGGTCAAAGTACTGGAGTTTCAGCTGATCTCCTTCAGAATGGACTGGTTGGATCTCCTTGCAGTCAAAGAGACTCTCAAGAGTCTTCTCCAACACCACACTTCAAAAGCATCAATTCTTCAGCGCTCAGCCATCTTCACAGTCCAACTCTCACATCCATACATGACCACTGGAAAAACCATAGCCTTGACTAGACGAACCTTTGTTGGCAAAGTAATGTCTCTGCTTTTGAATATGCTATCTAGGTTGGTCATAACTTTCCTTCCAAGGAGTAAACGCCTTTTAATTTCATGGCTGCAGTCACCATATGCAGTGATTTTGGAGCCCAGAAAAATAAAGTCTGACACTGTTTCCACTGTTTCCCCATCTATTTCCCATGAAGTGATGGGACCGGATGCCATGATCTTCGTTTTCTGAATGTTAAGCTTTAAGACAACTTTTTCACTCTCCACTTTCACATTTATCAAGAGGCTTTTTAGTTCCTTTTCACTTTCTGCCATAAGGGTGGTGTCATCTGTATATCTGAGGTTATTGATATTTCTCCTGGCAATCTTGATTCCAGCTTGTGTTTCTTCCAGTCCAGCATTTCTCATGATGTACTCTGCATATAAGTTAAATAAACAGGGTGACAATATACAGCCTTGACGAACTCCTTTTCCTATTTGGAACCAGTCTGTTGTTCCATGTCCAGTTCTAACTGTTGCTTCCTGACCTGCATACAAATTTCTCAAGAGGCAGATCAGGTGGTCTGGTATTCCCATCTCTTTCAGAATTTTCCACAGTTTATTGTGATCCACACAGTCAAAGGCTTTGGAATAGTCAATAAAGCAGAAATAGATTTTTTTCTGAAACTCTCTTGCTTTTTCCATGATCCAGTGGATGTTGGCAATTTGATCTCTGGTTCCTCTGCCTTTTCTAAAACCAGCTTGAACATCATATAGGCAACCTAAATTTACACCGAAGGCAACTGGAAAAAGAAGAACAAAACCCCAAAATTAATAGAAGGAAAGAAATCATAAAGGTGCAAGCAGAAATAAATGAAAACGAAATGAAAGAAACAACAGTAATGATTAATAAAACTAAAAGCTGGTTCTTTGAGAGGATAAACAAAATTGACAAACTCTTATCCAGACTCATCAAGAAAAAATGAGAGAAGAATCAAATCAACAAAATTAGAAATGAAAAAGGAGAGGTTACAACAGTCAATGCAGAAATACAAAGGATTATGAGACTATTATGAACAACTATATGGCAATAAAATAGATAATCTGGAAGAAATGGACAGATTCTTAGAAAAGTTCAATCTTCCTAGACTGAACCAGGAAGAAATAGAAATTACGAACAACCCTATTACAAGCACTGAAATTGAAGCTGTGATTAAAAATTTCCCAAAAAACAAAAGCCCATGTCAAGATTGCTTCAAGGGAGAATTCTATCAAACATTTAGAGAAGAGCTAATGCCTATGCTTCTAAAACTTTCAAAAAATTGCAGAGGAAATAACACTTCCAAACTCATGCTATGATGTCACCATCACCCTGATGTCAAACCAGACAAAGTCAACCCAAAAAAAGAAAACTACAGGCCAATATCACTGATGAACATAGATGCAAAATTCCTCAACAAAATTTTAGCAAACAGAATTCAGCAACACATCAAAAAGCTCATACACCATGATCAAATTGGGTTTATTCCCAGGAATTCAAGAATTTTTCAATATATGGAAATCAATCAATGGGATACAGCACATTTACAAATTGAAAGATAAAAACCATATGATCATCTCAATAGGTGCATAAAAAGCTTTTGACAAAATTCAGCACCTATTTATTATTAAAAGTCTTCCAAAAACGGGCATAGAAGGAACCTACTTCAACATAGTAAAGGCCATATATGATAAGCCTACAGCAAACATTATTCTCAATGGTGAAAACTGAAAGCATCCCCCTAAGGTCAGGAAGAAAGCAAGAGTGTTCACTTTTGCCACTATCATTCAACATAGTTCTGGAAGTCCTAGCTACAGCAATCAGAGAAGAAAAAGAAAGAAAAGGAATCCAGATCAGGAAAGAAAAAGGAAAGCTCTCACTGTTTGCAGATGACATGATACTGTACATAGAAAACCCTGAAGATAGTATCAGAAAATTACTAGAGCTAATCAGTGAATTTAGCAACGTTGCAGGATACAAAATCAACAAACAGAAATCACTTGCATTTTTATATACTAACAATGAAAAATCAGAGCAATTAAGGAATCAATCTCATTCACCATTGCAACAAAAAGAATTAAATATCTAGGAATAAACTTACCTAAGGAGACAAAAGAACTGTTGACAGAAAATTATAAGACACTAACAAAAGAAATCAAAAATGACATAAACAGATGGAGAGATATTCCATGTTCCTGGGTAGGACTAATCAATATTGTGAAAATGACTATACTACCAAATGCAATCTACAGATTCAGTGCAATCCCTATCAAATTACCAATGGCATTTTTCAAAGAACTAGAACAAAATATTTCACAATTCATATGGAAACACAAAAGACCTTAAATAGCCAAAGCAGTATCAAGAAAGAAGAATGGAGCTGGAGGAATCAAGCTTCTTGACTTCAGGTTATACTAGAAAGCTACAGTCATAAAGACAGTGTGGTACTGGCACAAAAACAGAAATATAGACCAATGGAACAAGATAGAAATCCCAGAAATAAACTCATGCACCTAAGGGTACCTTATTTTTGACAAAGGAGGCAAGAATATACACTGGGGCAAAGACAGCCTCTTCAATAAATGGTGCTGGGAAAACTGGACAGCTACATGTGAGACAATGAAATTAGAACACTTCCTAACACCATACACAAAGATAAATTCAAAATTGATTAAATACCTAAATATAAGACCAGAAACTATAAAACTCTTAGAGAAAAACATAGGCGGAACACTCGATGACATATATAAAAGCAAGATCCTCTATGACCCTCCTCCTCCTGCTGCTGCTGCTGCTGCTGCAAAGTCGCTTCAGTCGTGTCCCACTCTGTGCGACCTCATAGACGGCAGCCCAGCAGGCTCTGCCGTCCCTGGGATTCTCCAGGCAAGAACACTGGAGTGGGTTGCCATTTCCTTCTCCAATGCATGAAAGTGAAAAGTGAAAGTGAAGTCGCTCAGTCGGGTCCAACTCTTCACGACCCCGCGGACTGCAGACTACCAGGCTGCTCCGTCCATGGGATTTTCCACGCAAGAGTACTGGAGTGGGGTGCCATTGCCTTCTCCGACCCTCCTCCTAGAGTAATGGAAATAAAACAAAATTAAACAGGTGGGACCTGATTAAATTTAAAAACTTGTGCACAGCAAAGGAAACTATAAGCAAGGTGAAAAGACAGCCCTCAGAATTGGAGAAAATAATAGCAAATGAAACAACTGACAAAGGATTAATTTCCAAAATACAAGCAGCTCATACAACTCAATGCCAGAAAAACAAACAACCCAATCAAAAAGTGAGAAAAAGACCTAAACAGACATTTCTCCAAAGACATACAAATGGCTAACAAACACATGAAAGGGTGTTCAACATCGCTTATTATTAGAGAAATGCCAATCAAAACTACAATGAGATATCACCTCACACCAGTCAGAATGGCCATCATTAAAAAGTCTACAAACAATAAATGCTGGAAAAGGTGTGGAGAAAAGGGAACACTCTTGCACTGTTGGTGGGAAAGTAAACTGATACAACCACTATGGAAGATGGTATGAAGATTCCTTAAAAAACTAGGAATAAAACCACCATATGACCCAGAAATCCCACTCCTAGGCATATACTCTGAGGAAACTAAAATTGAAAGAGACACATGTATCCCATTGTTCATTGCAGCACTATTTACAATAGCTAGAACATGGAAGCAACCTAGATATCCATGGACAGATGAATGGATAAAGAAGTTGTGGTATATATACACACAATGGAATAAAAAGGAACACATTTGAGTCAGTTCTAATGAGGTGGATGAACCCAGAACCCATATACAGAGTGAAGTGAGTCAGAAAGAGAAAGATAAATACAGTATTCTAACATATATACATAATTTAGAAAGCGGTCCTGAAGAATTTATTTACAGGGCAACAATGGAGAAACAGGCATAGAGAATAGACTTGTGGACATGGGGAGAGGGGAGGAGACAGTGAGATGTATGGAGAGAGTAACATGGAAACTTACATTACTATATGTAAAATAGATAGCTAATGGGAATTTGCTATATGTCTCAGGAAACTCAAACAGGGGCTCTGTATCAACCCAGAGCGGTGGGATGGGGAGGAAGATAGGAGGGAAGTTCAAAAGGGAGGGGATATCTGTATACCTCTGGCTGATTCATGTGGAGGTTTGACAGAAAACAGCAAAATTTTGTAAAGCAATTATCCTTCAATAAAAAATAAATTAAAAAGAAAGAAAGAAAGAAAGAAAGAAACTTCAACTCTCCCATGTTGTCTTCCTTTACTTGTTTCCCATTACAAAGCCAGGTCTGAACAAGCAGTGACAAAGCAACCTAGATGGAAAAACAACTTTCTAGTGTTACAGCTTTTTTCCCAGGAGCTTTTAACCAGGGATATGAAAACAGTGTTGGACAAAGATCACTAAGAGTGATAAAGAAATAAGAAAATATTGTGTTCCCTAAAACTATTCCTTATAACAAATCTATTGATCCTGGGTGAAAATTTGTCATGGACCAGCTTGCTGAATATCCAAACTCTCCTGGTTGAACAGGATTGTAAACTACAACTGCTGCTGCTGCTAAGTCGCTTCAGTCGTGTCCGACTCTGTGCAACCCCATGGACTGCAGCCTACCAGGCTTCTCCATCCCTGGGATTCTCCAGGCAAGAACACTGGATTGGGTTGTCATTTCCTTCTCCAATGCATGAAAGTGAAAAGTGAAAGTGAAGTCACTCAGTCGTGTCTGACTCTTATCGATCCCGTGGACTGCAGCCTACCAGGCTCCTCCATCCATGGGATTTTCTGGGCAACAGTACTGGAGTGGGGTGCCATTGCCTTCTCCCATAAACTACAACAACGACCTCCTAATAGTGTTTGCCATATCTAAGATTACCTCCTGGGATAATAAATTTTAAATGATTGTTTTTTTCTTACCTTAGAATGGGGATGTTTTGTTATATGCAAACTATAGTATCTGTTTTGTTTTGCATATGCCATGAGTGTAGGAAAGTGGAAAACATAAATGATTAGCTATATATCTTTCAAAATATTTACAGGGATAATAGTAAGCTTGGCCTCTGTTGATATTTTAAATTCTAAATCAATATTCTAACCTCAAATATGAGATAAATTCCATTTCAATTTTTCTCTTGTTTTATAAGACAATAGATAATTTTATTTATGTAATAAAAACACTATATCTAATTGGATTGTAAAATCTTAGCCTAATTTGTAATGTGGAATTTTAGAATAACCCTATCATTTTGGTTTTGTTGCATATCACAACAATAACAAAACTGTGATAAAAATGAAATGAGTTTTAAATTAAAACTGTTTTTTGTGCATTTCCAATTTTGGATTAACTACATATTTCTTCAAAAATATTTAATAAGCATCTGCTATATTCCAGGAATTGTTCTATTTATACATAGTACATATTCACAAGGACAAAGTAGAAAGACTCTCTTAAAGTGTACATTCTGAAGACAATAGAAGATACATATGTAATTAAATAATTCTGTGCAAAATTATATGGGATTACAGAATGAAGACATTTAAAGCATGAGCAAAAAGAATATAGAATGGAAATAGAGATCTATCTTGGTGGTCAAGGAAGTTATATCAGACACAATCTTTTTTTTTTTTTTTTTTTTGCTTTATTGATAGAGAATAATTACAGGCAATGTGTATTAAAAGTACCCTAGAGGAAAGTAATCCTCATCAATATTACTCAATGGAGCTTCAGACACAGACCATGAAGCACAGTGGATATTTCTTCTAAAATAGTCTGTAAGGAGATTTTTTTAAAAATTATAGTGAAATGGAGTGGGGCCCTATCTAGGGCTTATGTTCCCTATGTCCTTAGCCTGCCTTTTGTCTCTGCAAAAACTTAGCTGAGAAATAAGTTTAATTAGAGAAGTAAAAAAATGCAGAAGCAAAGAAAATCTGTCTAACAGGACAAAACAATAACAATTTATTCAGTAAGCAAAGTAGGACTTTTAGTTCCTTCTCAGGGCTATCGACAATATTCTGAGCTATATATCCTGTAAGCTGTCCGACAGATACTGAAAGCCACAGCAGGTGGAAGAAGTTAATGACATGATCACTAGAGTGCAGGCAAGACTTAAGCTGCGACATTCCAAGAACTGGCTTCAAGGAAAAGGGAACAAACTGACCTTAAAACTGAACATTCACTGTACTTAAAACAATCAGAATGATACTGATCAAAGCCACTGCATGACCAATTTCAAGATGACTGTCAGAGGTGACTGTGCTGTTTCTGCATATAGCTCCTGTCTATAAAAGCTCTTACCTACTGATTTCAGGGGAGTCAGCCTTTGGATCAGAAATTCCTTCACCCCTCTGTTCCTATTGCTGGCATCTGAAAAAAAGCAAAAATTCTAGTCCACCAGCTTCTCCACCTTATTGGCTTTTTAGCAGTGAGCAGACAGACCCTACTTTCCATTACTATAACTAATGAACTTCAAAAATACTAAATACTGAATAAAGGTTTAAACTTAAAGTAATCCTCAACCAGTCACAAAATCAAAATTGTCACCTGCCATATTAATTTTTGTTTTTATCTTAAAGCGGTTTTAAATAGGAAAGTTGTTAACTTGCATAAATTATTAATTCATGATTTGGGGAGTTTCAGCTCTTTTTAACTATTCTGAAAGAAAAAAGAAAGCAAAAACATTGAGAAAGAATAAAAATCCAGATAGCTGCTGTTATTTCAGATAAATTATCCTTTCACCCAAAGATCTAGTAATATTCATGGGAAAGTGAAGGGTATAAACTGAGACAAAAGTTGCAGAGGTCCATTGAAGACCTGGAAAGAGATAGCCATGTTAAATATGATTTTTAGTATTTTAGTCTATTGTGTTCAATCAAGAGTTGTTGTTGTTGTTGTTGTTGTTTTCTTTTCTCTTTGTTTTTAGATGGCATCAGATGGCCAAAGTATTGGAGCTTCAGCTTCAGTCCTTCCAACGAATATTCAGTGGTGATTTTCCTTAGGATTGCCTGGTTTGATCTCCTTGCAGGCTAAGGGACTGTCAAGAGTCTTACCCAGCACCATAACTCGAAAGCATCAATTCTTTGGTGCTCAGCCTGCTTTATGGTCCAACTCTCATTACATATATGACTACGCTTTAGTGATTATCAGTTCTGGCATGAATATGTAGAAGATAGATGATATATTGATAGAAGTGAGTCTCCATCTCTTCATAATATCTTTCTGCATAATTACCATAGGGCCCAAATGTGCTGGGCATTGAAACTACAAAAGTTAATGGGAGATTTCTCATCTCTTTGAATAGCTAATAAACTAATGATGGGTTGGCAAATAGATTTCATTTTATTTGCTTGGTTTGATCTATGGTTAGTAGGTGCTTGGAGCTGTCCATGAAAAATCATTTAAATTACACACACAGAGGAAAAATGTCATTTTCAGCTTTGAATATCAAATATGGGTAAAGAAAGGGTGAGTGTTTATACATTTGCTGTGTATTATATTTGCTGAACCTAATCTACTAACTTTCTGTGAGTATGCTTTCAGTGTGTTTGCCCTCTGATGCCCTCTTGCAATCTAATCACACTAGGACCAGGGCCTTGTCTAACTCAATGAAACTAAGCCATGCCCGTGGGGCAACCCAAGATGGGCGGGTCATGGTGGAGAGATCTGACAGAATATGGTCCACTGGAGAAGGGAATGGCAAATCACTTCAGTATTCTTGCCTTGAGAACCCCATGAACAGTACGAAAAGGCAAAATGATAGGATACTGAAAGAGGAACTCCCAGGTCGGTAAGTGCCCAATATGCTACTGGAGATCAGTGGAGAAATAACTCCAGAAAGAATGAAGGGATGGAGCCAAAGCAAAAAGAATACCCAGCTGTGGATGTGATGATGATAGAAGAAAGGTCTGATGCTGTAAAGAGCAATATTGCATAGGAACCTGGAATGTCAGGTCCATGAATCAAGGCAAATTGGAAGTGGTCAAACAAGAGAAGGCAAAAGTAAATGTCGACATTCTAGGAATCAGCGAACTGAAATGGACTGGAATGGGTGAATTTAACTCAGATGACCATTATATCTACTACTGTGGGCAGAAATCCCTCAGAAGAAATGGAGTAGCCATCATGGTCAACAAAAGAGTCTGAAATGCAGTACTTGGATGCAATCTCAAAAACGACAGAATGATCTGTTTGTTTCCAAGGAAAACCATTCAATTATCACAGTAATTCAAGTCTATGCCCCAACCAGTAATGCTGAAGAAGCTGAAGTTGAACTGTTCTATGAAGACCTACAAGATCTTTTAGAACTAATACCCAAAAGAGATGTCCTTTTCATTATAGGGGACTGGAATGCAGAAGTAGGAAGTCAAGAAACACCTGGAGTAACAGGCAAATTTGGCCTTGGAATACGGAATGAAGCAGGCCAAAGACTAATAGAGTTTTGCCAAGAGAACGCACTGGTCATAGAAAACACCCTCTTCCAACAACTCAAGAGAAGAGTCTACACATGGACATCACCAGATGGTCAACACCGAAATCAGATTGATTATATTCTTTGCAGCCAAAGACAGAGAAGCTCTATACAGTCAGCAAAAACAAGACTGGGAGCTGACTGTGGCTCAGACCATGAACTCCTTATTGCCAAATGCAGACTTAAATTGAAGAAAGTGTGGAAAACCACTAGACCATTCAGGTATGACCTAAATCAAATCCCTTATAATTATACAGTGCAAGTGAGAAATAGATTTAAGGGCTTAGATCTGATAGATAGAGTGCCTGATGAACTATGGAATGAGGTTCGTGACATTGTACAGGAGACAGGGATCAAGACCATTCCCAAGAAAAAGAAATGCAAAAAAGCAAAATGGCTGTCTGGGGAGGACTTACAAATAGCTGTGAAAAGAAGAGAAGCAAAAAGCAAAGGAGAAAAGGAAAGATATAAACATGTTAATGCAGAGTTCCAAAGAATAGCAAGAAGAAATAAGAAAGCCTTCTTCAGCGATCAATGCAAAGAAATAGAGGAAAACAACAAAATGGGAAAGACTAGAGATCTCTTCAAGAAAATTAGAGATACCAAGGGAACATTTCATGCAAAGATGGGCTCGATAAAGGACAGAAATGCTATGGACCTAACAGAAGCAGAAGATATTAAGAAGAGATGGCAAGAACACACAGAAGAACTGTACAAAAAAGATCTTCATGACCCAGATAATCACGATGGTGCGATCACTGACCTAGAGCCAGACATCCTGGAATGTGAAGTCAAGTGGGCCTTAGAAAGCAAAACACTACAATCAAAGCTAGTGGAGGTGATGGAATTCCAGTTGAGCTATTTCAAATCCTGAAAGATGATGCTGTGAAAGTGCTACACTCAATATGCCAGCAAATTTGGAAATCTCAGCAGTGGCCACAGGACTGGAAAAGGTCAGTTTTCATTCCAATCCCAAAGAAAGGCAATGCCAAAGAATGCTCAAACTACCACACAATTGCACTCATCTCACACGCTAGTAAAGTAATGCTTAAAATTCTCCAAGCCAGGCTTCAGCAATATGTGAACCATGAACTTCCTGATGTTCAAGCTAGTTTTAGAAAAGGCAGAGGAACCAAAGATCAAATTGCCAACATCCGCTGGATCATGGAAAAAGCAAGAGAGTTCCAGAAAAGCATCTATTTCTGCTTTATTGACTATGCCAAAGCCTTTGACTGTGTGGATCACAATAAACTGTGGAAAATTCTGAAAGAGATGGGAATATCAGACCACCTGGTCTGCCTCTTGAGAAATCTGTATGCAGGTCAGGAAGCAACAGTTAGAACTGGACATGGAACAACAGACTGGTTCTAAATAGGAAAAGGAGTACGTCAAAGTTGTATATTGTCACCCTGTTTATTTAACTTCTATGCAGAGTACATCATGAGAAACGCTGGACTGGAAGAAACACAAGCTGGAATCAAGACTGCCAGGAGAAATCTCAATAACCTCAGATATGCAGATGACACCACCCTTATGGCAGAAAGTGAAAAGGAACTCAAAAGCCTCTTGATGAGAGTGAAAGTGGAGAGTGAAAAAGTTGGCTTAAAGCTCAACATTCAGAAAACGAAGATCATGGCATCCGGTCCCATCACTTCATGGGAAATAGATGGGGAAACAGTGGATACAGTGTCAGACTTTATTTTTGGGGGTCCAAAATCACTGCAGATGGTGACTGCAGCCATCAAATTAAAAGACACTTACTCCTTGGAAGGAAAGTTATGACCAACCTAGATAGCATATTCAAAAGCAGAGACATTACTTTGCCAACAAAGGTCCGTCTAGTCAAGGCTATGGTTTTTCCTGTGGTCATGTATGGATGTGAGAGTTGGACTGTGAAGACGGCTGAGTGCCAAAGAATTGATGCTTTTGAAGTGTGGTGTTGGAGAAGACTCTTGAGAGTCCCTTGGACTGCAAGGAGATCCACCCAGTCCATTCTGAAGGAGATCAGCCCTGGGATTTCTTTGGAAGGAATGATGCTGAAGCTGAAACTCCAGTACTTTGGCCACCTCGTGCGAAGAGTTGACTCATTGGAAAAGACTCTGATGCTGGGAGGGATTGAGGGCAGGAGGAGAAGGGGACGACAGAAGATGAGATGGTTGGATGGCATCACTGACTCCATGGACGTGAGTCTCGGTGAACTCTGGGAGTTGGTGATGGACAGGGAGGCCTGGCGTGGTGTGATTCATGGGGTCACAAAGAGTCAGACACGACTGAGCGACTGATCTGATCTGATCTGAATCTACTAACTTTATGCAGTTATTTTTAAAATAGCTATGTGAATTAAAATTCAAACATTGTAAGAAAATTACTACGGAAAGATAGGGGAAGGGAAAGAATTGGTTTCAGTCTATCAGGCAATTATATTTAAGAAGTATTAGGGAACAAAGAAGAGTTTATGATATGAGGAAAAAAGAGACAGAGTTCACTAATTATAATTAATAGCTGCCTGAAGTCTAACATGTATCATTTTATATGTGAAAGTAATTGTATTGTTGTTCCTAATAAAAATGTCCAACAAATCCCTTACAGAGGTTTTACTCATACTTAACTAAATTTTTCATAATGATTCAGTTTCATCATGTGATTAGAATGGGATTTAATATTAACATTCCAGAATTATATAATTAATTACATTCAGCTTCAATTACAATTACTGAGTGATACAAAGCCTTTAGCTTAACTCCTGGAGGTAATCAATTCACAACACAAGTTGTGAACAAGTGGTTAGATCACTTTAGCTCAGTAGTTCATTTGTGCTGGCTAGTTAGACAAAGTTTTGTTTTACTAAACAGCTCAAGAAAATGGTGCTAAGAAATTTGGTGAGTAAAATTTCTCCGTGTTTTTTTTTTTTTTTTGTAGTAATCTCTTCCAGTATGCTCAATTATATTCTGTTCAGTCATTCTGTATGGTCAAAGCACACAAGAAAATTGTTCCTGTGCTCTGTGAACATTCCCTGCTGCTAAACCAGTGCCTGCTTCACCTACACCCTGCTACTGCTACTGCTAAGTCGCTTCAGTCGTGTCCAACTCTGTGCGACCCCATAGACGGCAGCCCACCAGGCTCCCCCGTCCCTGGGATTCTCCAGGCAAGAACACTGGAGTGGGTTGCCATTTCCTTCTCCAATGCATGAAAGTGAAAAGTGAAAGTGAAGTTGCTCAGTCGGGTCCAACTCTTCACGACCCCATGGACTGCAGCCTACCAGGCTCCTCCCTCCATGGGATTTTCCAGGCAAGAGTACTGAAGTGGGTTGCCATTGCCTTCTCCGTACCTACACCCTACACATAAACAACTGACCTTCCCATATACTTGACTTCCCCAGCTAGTGATTGTTTTTATCTTTAGATCAGAACATCTTCACCAAGATAGCTTATCACAGGGCCAGTGAGAGGGCATGCCCCTTTCCTGATTTCTCCTGGTAGCTGATGAGCCAACCTGACTTCAATTTCTCCTATAATTGGGAACCTCCCCTCCCTGCTAGGAGCAAAGACTGCTGTCATATCCTACGCGTCGCTGCTGTCTGTGGCACACGATGTAGTGTCACTCCAGGACCTTGCTTCAGAAATGTAAGATTTCCCCTATCCATTAAACCATTGATGTCTTCGTCACTGACTTGGGTTCTTTGTTTGGTCTTGAGGCTGAGCAAGCACAGGGCTTTATAGGCCTGCAGGGTGCAGACCAACACCTGCTCTCTTCCTTCTCTTTCCCACTTTCCTATGAACATAAGGCAGAAAGTCCACCTAAGTGGGTCTACTTTTCCATTTCTTTCATGTCATCAGTGCCCACTGTAGTTTATAGGAATTCTATCTGTGGTATAAAGGAATTAATTAGAAAAGGAAGACACAAAAATAGATTTATTAGCACCCCAAGATTTCAGTCAATAATATGCTTGAGACTTAAATATGATGACTAAATAGGATTTTTTTTTCCTTTGTTTTTCAGCTTTTAAGCTCCTGGTTTGAAACATCAGATTTTTAATTTAGGGACACATAGTCCTAAATCTTAAAGTACGGATTCCCAAAAGTCACACAGAGCATCTGATTCAGAGACTATGGCCTCTAAAACACAATTTTAGAAAACCTGACTTTGAAAATAAGGAAGAGATTATTTCAGGTACCAGTAGTTTGTGGCCCACATAAAATACCAGACAAAGTTGATCTGACTTATGCAAATTGTGGGCTTTTACTTTCCTTATGAAGCCAAATACTCACATCAGAAAGAGGTGAAGTAGTTTCTTCAGCCCATCTAAATGATAAACATTTTTAATCAAAACTTGTGTAAATTATTATTAAGTTCTTTCCAGTCTATTTTAAAATGTTCTCTCTAGTTCTTTTTCAACAATCAAATTTCCAACATAAAATGACGGGTTAGGAAAGAAAAATTCAGAAACAGGAATATATAGGAAAACCTTGTCTTCATTCAGAAATTTGACCACTGTTTTCCTATAAGTATTGGCTCAGGCAAGTGATGTAAAAGTGGATAGAATAGCTAGTAGGTCTTTGAACCTGGGCCTCTGCTTCAGATCACATGAGCAGAAAAATAGAAATCACCATACACATCACATAAATGTAACTATAAAATCATTTTGTGTGAAAAACACATAACGGTCACTTTGCATGCATGCTAAGTTGCTTCAGTTGTGTCCAACTCTGTGACCTTATGGGCTGTAGCCCTCCAGGTTCCTCTGTCCATGGGACTCCCCAGGCAAGAATAATGGAGGGGATTGCCATGCCCTCCTGCAGGGGACCTTCCTAACCCAGGGATCAAACCCACAGCTTTTATATCTCCTGCATTGTCAGGTGCGTTCTTTACCACTAGTGCCACCAGGGAAGCCCAGAGGTCACTTTGGAAACTAATAATTCCATAAATTTGATCCCTAAAATGGAAGCCTGAACCACAGACTTGACTACAACCAAAGTCTTTCTAAACATATAAATACAACTTATTTTATACTACAAATCCTGTATTTTATAAGTATCCATTATTTTTACATTAATTGAAATATGCTGTCTATTGTAATATATATGTGTGCATTATACATATATATTTATAAACATATGTATGCATAAAGTATTATACATGTATATATACATGTATAATACTTTATGGGGCTTCCCTGGTGGCTCAGACAGTAAAGAATCTATCTGCCTGCTATGCAGGAGACCCAGTCGGGAAGATCCTCTGGAGGAGGGAATGGTTACCCACTCCAGTACTCTTGCCTGGAGAATTCCATGGATAGAAGAGCCTGGCAGGCTACAGACCATGGGGTTTCAAAGAGTCGGACATAGCGGAGTGAATAACACTTTCACTTTCATAGTACTTAATGTAAATTTTTTAAATACCTCAATATTATCACATAATTATTACATATATTGCATTAGTACTATATGCAATACACAGCAGTACATTATATAATTACTTAAATAATGTAATACTGCTGTAAGTATATGTGTCTCTGTGTATATTTCCTTTAGAACTTGTTTAGGTACAAGTGACAGAAAATCTAAATCAAATTGCCTTAAACAAAATAAAGCAATGTATTGACTCATGTAAATGAAAAGTCAGGACTACTATTAGATACAAGCACAGCTGTATTAGGTGTTGAAACAAGTGAAAAAGAATTGGATTCACTTATCAGTTGACTTGGCTTTCTTTACCTCAATCTATTTATTTTCAGGACAGTGTGGCAGTTTAACAGATGTAGATGCTGTCTTTAGCATCCTGGATTCAAAGAGTTATTACCACTGACTATTCTAGCACTGTGTGCGGGATCTGAATTGCTTAGGTAGCTTGACTTGGTTGATGAACTTAGCCTTGAACCTCACTGAGGACAGGGAAATGTCATTATTAAGATGGAATTTTAAAAGAAGGCCTTCTAAGTCAATAATAGCCTAGGATTTTCAAGGATGATTGCTAGATTTTTGGCAAGTTTAACAGAATGTCATTTTACAAATATAGAAACTTCAAAATAGAAAAAGTTCAGGAGTGTTAACATAATTTATATTGCAGTCACTTTTAATTTAAGGGATTTGATGGTATCAAATTGATATATTAAGTAATATATTGGCTAAAAAGATCTGGAGTGCTATAGAAACGCATAGGCTGAAAAATAAATTTAAGAATCATCAGCCTAAATGTTATTCGAAGCTGGGATTAAAACTGTAAGGCCTGAATATTTAGGAGAATGTTGGAGAAAGACTAACCAAGAAGGCAAAAGAACAAGACAGAGGGATGTAATTTCAAGGGTGCTGATGTCCAGCTGCTTTCTCTTCATCCAGTACACATTAGGAATCACTGCATGACCCCTGTTGCTGAGTGTGGCTGAGTGACTGGCTCTGCCAGTACAGTCTTGTGACCTTTGTGAAGTATCACATCTGACTGACACATGGAACTCTTTAAGATTCTCTCACTCTTTCCTTCTCCACAGCAAATAGCAATTTCATGATGGTAGCTGCTCTGTCTGGACTCATAAGTAATTCTAGTGAGCACAGTTTTCCTTCTAACCGGTAATTTGAATAATGAATAAATGTGTGTGGATATTTATAACTATATAGCCCAGCCTATCCTGGTTGAAGGGCTTCCCTGGTGGCTTAGTGGTAAAGAATCTGCCTGCCAGTAGAGGAGATGCAGGTTCCTTTTTTTTTTTTTTTTTGAGATGCAGGTTCTATCCCTCGGTCAGGAAGATTCACCGGAGAAGGAAATTACCATCCACTTCAATATTCTTGCCTGGGAAATCCCATGAACAGAGGAGCCTGTCAGGCTACAGTCCATGAGGTCACAGAAGAGCTGGACATGACTTAGTGACTAAATAGCAACAACAATCCTGACTGAAACATGTACCTCAGCTACAAATAAAAACATGTAATTCAAAGGAGCATGTGAAGAAGTCTATAAAAGCAACCTGAAAATCAAAGTGTATCCATAGGATTATTTGTGAAAAGTGAAATGCTGATAATTATCTATATAAATTTTGAATTGAGGGAGATGTAGTTATTTTCTGTTGTTTTTTGTTTGCTTAATACTCTGGGAGTCTGTTAATAATTGTGTGAGTTATTAGAGAAAAAACATATTACTAGTACAAGCAATCTTTAACCTTACATTTATTACTTATGTTGTGATCAATAAGGAAATTGCTTCTTACGTGGATAGCATCAAGTTAAATAATCATGACAAACTTACCAACACTGAATAATCTGAGCAGAACATCCCTCTGCAATTAGCCTAAGTGGCCACTGGATGTCAGTATTATGTTATGCCTATTGATTATTTACTCAGTTTCTATTAGTACTTCCTGGGGGTGTTTCACTATTTAAAAGTCTATCTTTTTAAAGAAAAACCTAAAAAAAAAAGTCAAATTACATTAAAAATTATTCATGTTATGCAGTCCAACATTTAAGGTACACTTACATACCAAGGTTTTTTGTTTTGTTTTTAAATAGGATATTGAATTTTAAAGGTTTATTTTGAAAATACACAGGGCAGTTATTTTTTGTTTTGTTTAAATGCCTATTTCAATTTTTTCGCATTACCACTAGAGCCAGCAAGAAGGTTTCAAAGATTTAAATAAAGCTATGCTTATTTTTGATTTATCTGTTACAATTACAGAATTAAGATTATACTAAAATTGGTAAACTACTTAGTGTAATTTGACATTCCAAAACTATAGAAAAATAGTGGTACTGGCTTTAAAATAGTTATTATTTTGTTTCATGAAAAAGTCTGTAGATTGTTATGAATTGATCTCAATATAAATTTTTAAATATAATAGGCATAATTTTTCTTTTTACAAATGAAAAATTTGAGAATTATATAAGCTAAATGGTTTAAGCAAGGTCAGAAATGGCTAGGATAGGCTAGGATATGGAGTGTATAGTTTTTGAAGTTAAGGTTAAAACTAAGAAAAACCATTCCATAGATATGTTGCAGTCAGAACTTCATGAGATTCTTATTCAACTCATGTCCCTAGACATAAGCCCCCTGAAGCCTAAAATGTAATGCAAATTTTTACAATTTGGAAATTTAAATAAAAATATATTTTACTTAAAAATTAATGTAGCATATCTCTTCCAGCAATGGGTTTGCCAAAATTAAGTTTAATAACAGTCATCCATAAAACTGCCCTCAGTTTATAGACACTAGTGACAATTTTAGGGGTCCCCAGGGTCACCCTGGAGAAGGCAATGGCAAGCCACTCCAGTACTCTTGCCTAGAAAATCTCATGGATAGAGGAGCCTAGTAGGCTGCAGTCCATGGGGTCGCTACTAGTTGGACACGACTGAGCGACTTCACTTTCACTTTTCACTTTCACGCATTGGAGAAGGAAATGGCAACCCACTCCAGTGTTCTTGCCTGGAGAATCCCAGGGACGGGGGAGCCTGGTGGGCTGCCGTCTATGGGGTCTCACAGAGTCAGACACGACTGAAGTGACTTAGCAGCAGCAGCAGCAGCAGCAGCAGCAGGGTCACCCTCATTTTAGACTAACTGCATACAAACTTGGGGGTACCCACAATTATTCATAGGTTTGATAATTTGCTGGAAAGGTACACAGAACCCAATTCAAGTGCCATACTTACAATTGTAATTGTATTGTAACCAAAAGATAGAAATAATAACCAGCTGAAGAAAGAGGCTTATAAGTGTTAGGTAGTTAGAATAGGAAACAGGAGTCCAAGATGGCGGTGGCTGAAAGACAAGGAAGGGAAAAGCCCGCGAAAATAGAACAAAGGAAGGTCAAAGGAACGTCCGAGGACCAGAGTGAGGACTTCAGGTAGAACAAACAGCACTCCTAGCTAGCCCAGTTTGCATAGGGCAGGCCCAGGGGGAGAGAAAAACATATAAAAAGAGGAGCCAAAGGGCTCTCTCTCTCTCTGTCTCTCTCCCCTACATGCTGGTGCACTCCTCCACTTTCTTCTCTTTTCATCTTTGGGTTGGCATGCCCTCACGCTTCAAGGATGGATTCTCCTGCTATTTTCTAAATAAAATAGAGCTGTAACACTGATTTGTCTAAAAGTTATAACATGGTTTGTCCAAGACCTGAGAGCTGTGATGCGCCGAGGGCTTTAATGTCTGTCACTCCAAATCTTTGTTGCGACCAGATAGAACCAAGGAGCATACATTCACCTGACATAAGCAAAGTCTGAAACGGTTCTAGATGTGAAACTTCCATGCTGATTCCCTCCTGAAACTGATACATAACAATATTCAAAGGATATAGCCAACCAGAGAAACTCAACTGAGCTTCTGTGTTTGGAGGTTTTTTGAGTTTCATTGTATAGGTATGCTTGGGAAGTCACTGCCAGGAGACTAGATTTCTAGCTGGAGGTCCAGTTGATATCATGGGACTCAAAGAACCCTCTAATCATCCGGTTAGTCTTTCTAACATTGTCAGCCATATCCTAGGTCATCTTGTTAAAATAAGGTATCTAGAGCTCCATCCAGAGTCACCTCATTAGCATGATGAAAGGCTTACTTACCATGCATAACAAAGACACTCTTATTATGTGAGAATTCCAAAGATTTAGAAGTATATTAGTCAGGGTTCTCCGGAGGAACAGGATAAGATGTCTTTTTAAATAGATAAATATGTGGATAGATTAGTTTTATTAATTTTTTTTTAATTTTAAGGATTTGGGTCATATAATTGTGGAGGCTTGGCAAGTCCAAATTCTATAGAGTAGGCCATCAAGCTGGAGACCCAGGGAAGACTTACAGTTTGAGTGTAAAGGCAGTCTGCAATCTCTTCTCTTTAATAAGTAACAGCCTAATGTGACATTTACATCTATTTGTTTCTTGGAGGAATGCGTAATTTCCTTGGTTCTGTCTTGCCACAGCGAAGATTTGAAACAGTGGACCACTGTTACAACTTGGAAGTGAAGTGAAGTGAAATGAAGTCACTCAGTCGTGTCTGACTCTTTGCGACCCCATGGTCTGTAGCCTACCTGGCTCCTATGTCCATGGAATTTTCCAGGCAAGAATACTGGAGTGGGTTGCCATTTCCTTCTCCAGAAAATCTTCCCAACCCAGGGATTGAACCCGGGTGTCCCGTATTGTAGGCAGACGCTTTACCATCTGAGCCACCAGGGAAGTCCCACAGCTTGGTTACAACTCAGTTTTATTTGGCGAGCAAAGGATAGTATTCCCTGGAGGCATAATCTGTCTTGGTTTCCTGTTTTTATATGTTTTGTCTCTTCCCCCCTGAGCCTGCCCTATGCAAATTGGGCTAGCCAAGAAGGGGGTGTGTTTGTTCCACCTAAAGTTCTCACTCCGGTCTGCGGATTTTCTTTTGTTCTGTTTTCCCAGGCTTTTCCCTTTCTTTGTCTTTTAGCCACAGCCATTCTGGACTCTTTCCCCCTATTCTAACCACTAACATTCCCTAGTCAAGATATGGGAAGTCCAATTATTTAGGAATAGTGGTGTTGAAATCTCTCTGATTACTTCCTGCTGAGCTGGGATGGCAAGGGGCATTGAGCCTCCTGCTCCTGCTAGTCTCAAGCCTCAGAGTCATTATAATGGTGTCCATCAAAGGGTGAGTGATATTTTCTGTGGTCGGGTGTAGTTATAGATATCCTTGTTGAACTAGCACAGCATTTTGTAGCTTGTTACCTGGGCAGAGAAAAAATGGGTTAAACAATTTATAATACATGGAGCAATCATAAGCAGTATCAATATTGTGATAACAGGGGTTGGTAGGGGCATTAGCCAACTCCAAATCCCCCCTCGCCAGGAGAAGGATCCTCCAAAGAGAGATTGTAGTCACCCCAAGAACTCTTCAGCTCATTCTTTGAGATCCCTTAGGATCTGAATGTTTATCTTGAGGACTGTGAAACTTTCTTTAACTTAGCTGGAGGTATTTACCCAGAAACAACACATCTCACTCAAGATAGCTTAAGTCCCTCTTGTTCAGGGATCAGGAGATCTATCTCCTGTCTATTTTGGAGTACAACCCCTGCCAAGCTGTGTTGGCTCTTTAGAGCTATCCTGAGAAATCTTATCCCCAGAAAATTAATTTTGGGGGTGTTCATTAGAATGGCAGTCATTTGTAATCCTAAACAGATATCTGGGATCTCCCAGGAGGTGTATTGAGCATCCTCTTCTGTTTTCTTCTACAACTTGACTTACGAGGAGTGAATCCAGGATTGTGCCCTGGTACCTTGGCTACTATGGGGGGTAGAAAGTATTACAAGGTAGGGGCCCTTCCATGTAGGCTGGAGTTGAGCCTTTGGGGACCCTCCTGCCATACTTTAATTAGGACTTGAGTCCCTGGGGCATATAATGGTCTTTAGGATCTTTTGGGTCCTGGTTGATACCCTACAAACATATATTTTGTTGGAATTGCACAATGGCCATAGTATAAGACTGGAGGGTCTGAGCCTCTGACTCTAGGAAGAGGTCATTGACATAAACAGAAGGTCTCCCGTATAGCATCTCATAAGGATTAAAACCAACCTGTTCCTTAAGGGCAATATGGGTGCGGAGAAGAGCTATTGCTAAAGCCTCCTTCCATCCCAGGGAGATCTCCTGGGTTACCTATTTTATCTCAGATTTTAAGAATTGGTTGGCTATTTCTACTTTCCCTGAAGACTGAGGCCTCCAGGCAATGGAGGTAATAAGTAATGCCCAATGCTTTAGAGCCCCTTGGGTGGCCTTAGAAGTAAATTATGTCCCATTGTCACTTTGTAATGACTTGGGCAGATCAAATCTTGGAATGATTTCATGGAGCAGGTTTTTTTTTTTTTTTTTTTTAGTATCCCCTCAGCCTTCTCAGTCCAGGTGGGAAAGCCTTCAATCCATCCTGTAAATGTACCTATCATGACTAGTAGGTATTTATACCTTTGAGGAACTTGCATCTGGGTGAAGTCCAACTGCCATTGGATGGGCTGGACCATCTGAGGTCTTCGAGATCCTTGTGGTTTGTTTAATTGGCAAGTGAGACAAGAGGAGGCCACTTGCTTTAGAGTCGTTTGGAGGCCTGTTACTCTGAAGGAACTTTCTAGTAATCTTTGAGGAGCCTTCTCCCCTAAATCAGTGGTGGCATGTAAGAGTTAACCAACTTCCATTGGAAGTTCCCAGGCAGAAAAAAAGGAGTCCCCCTTTTGGAACTACCCCAAAAGATCTTAAAAGCCCTCACTCTTAGCTTTAAGAGTCTCACACTCAGTATATGAAGGAGTTTCTGGAAAATTAGTCTGTGGAACTACAGTTGCAACCCCTATTAGGTCTTTGTTCTGTAATGCTGCTCTCTCAGCTGCCTGATTGGCTGCTTGGTTCCCTTGTGCCACTTTGCTGCTCCCTTTTTGGTGTCCTTTACAATAGGAGACTGAAACCTCAAGGGGCAGATGGACCACCTCCAATAACCTAAGGATTTAATCACCATATTTGATTGGGGACCCTTGGGTGCTGAAGTGGCTTCTTTCTTTCCAAATAGCAGCATGCGCATGTAGCACCAGAAAGGCATACTTGGAGTTAGTGTAAATGGCTACTCTTTTTCCTTTTCCCAGCTCTAAAGCGTGAGTCAGGGCTACAAACTCAGCTAATTGGGCTGAAGTATCAGGTGGCAAGACCTGGGTTCAATCCTTGGGTTGGGAAGATCCCCTGGAGAAGGGAAATTCTACCCACTCCAGTATTCTGGCCTGGAGAATTCCATGGACTGTATAGTCCATGGGTTGCAAAGAGTTGGACATGGTAGAGCGACTTTCACTTTCACCAGGTGGCAAACGTTTGGCCTCTATGGTCTCAAAACTGGAGACCACTGCAAATCCAGCTCTTATTTTTCCATCCATGACAAAGCTGCTTCCATCAGTGTACCAGATTTCCTCAGGATTGATCAGAGGATCTTCTGACAATCCCTCTAGGGGTTTTGTCCAGTGGTCCAAATTTCCTAGGCAAGAGTGAAAGGGGAGAGAACATTCTAGGGTAGGCAGGAGGGTAACTGGGTTAAGAGCCTCAGAAGAGGATATAGTCAGGCCTGGATTTTCCATCAGCACTACTTGATACCTGAGGATCCTTTGATGTGACATCCATAAATGGCCTCTCCCATTCAGGAATTTTTTCACTTGGTGGCTGGTAAAAATGGTTAGTTTGCCCCCAAAAGAGAGTTTTAAAGCATCTTCTATCTGGACTGCAATAGCTGTAAGATTTCAAAGGCAGAGATGGGTCTCTTCTCAATAAGGGAGTAGGACACTCAGGGACCGCCAGAAACTGGTGGGAAAATATTTGTCCGTCCCAGCAACAAAGAAGTGCTTGGGTGAATCTTTTTGTAATTGCTTATCTGTAGCACCCCAAATGGTACAGGTTTGGGAGGAGAAGGCTCTGGAGTAGGAGGTCAGGGCAGAGTAGGTAGTCCCTGTGTCAACCAAGGGATACTCAGACCTACCTGCCACATCCAGTTGTACCCTTGGCTAAAGCCCGGTGATGGTTATCTGTGACAGGTGGGCTGGCTGGAGCGGGCTGCTTCAGTTCTGTTGAACCATTGTGAGGGAAGGCTTGGCCCACGACCTTGAGGCTCTTGGGTCCCCAGGGCAGAGTACCACCCAATTTACCATTTGATGGCATTTATAGCAAGCTGCTTTGGGAGACTTGACACAGTTTAGGTACTCTTTTGCCCAGAGTCCTGCCTGTCTACAGAATAAGCATTTGCCTC
The DNA here is from genome assembly GCF_055505025.1 of Bos grunniens. NCBI lineage: Eukaryota > Metazoa > Chordata > Mammalia > Artiodactyla > Bovidae > Bos > Bos grunniens. The sequence continues at coordinate 29,240,201 of NC_141178.1, forward strand.
ATGTCTTGTCCTTCAAGGACTTGGAGTTTGCCATAAGGCTTCGCTGGAGGGCAACCAGCATCCAGGCATGCCTTGTCTCTTTCCTTCTTTGCCTTTCCTGGGCCTTGGCCTCCCTCTCCTTTTCTCTGTTATAAAAGGTATTGGTGGCTGTCTAGACCATCTCATCTAAAGAGGCAGCGGGGTCCTGCTGCTGTAGCTGTTGTAACTTTATCCTGATGCACATTGGGACAGGAATTTGTCCTTTAAAATCACCTGTTCTTCATAAGAGTCTAAGTCTAGACTGGTAAACTTTTAGAGGGCCTCTTTTAGTTTTGGGGTTCTCGTTGGACTCGAGTTATTGCCGAGACCAGGCACTGTCCCACAACTAATTGGCTTCTTTATATTTTTCATGGGTGGACTTCCTTAGCAGTAACTCTTTCTGAAGCTTATCCTACCCAGTAACTGTTGCAACCTAAGAGCTGGGCGTCCCTGGGTTAAGATGCAGATCCCTAAGCAAGTTGAGGCATGACAACTTCCTAGACATAAAATCCCCAGGCAGGTCGAGGCATGTTGGCATCCAAGAATTGGGTCCCTGGTCAGGTTGAGGCATGTCTACCTCCTGGGACCCTGGACTGGCAGATCCCTGAGCAGGTTGAAGCAAGACAACCTCCCAAGGACCAGATCTCTAGGCAGGTGGAGGCTGACTGACCTCCTGGGACCCCCAGACTGGTGGATCCCCAAGCAGGAGAGGCGTGACAATCACCCAGAGACCAGATGTCTAGGCAGGTCGAGCCATGTCGAACTCCTGGCAGCCTGGGCTGATGGACCCCTGAGCAGGCTGAGGCATGACAACCTCCCAGAGACCAGATCTCTAGGCTGTCGAGGCAGGTAGACCGCCTGGGACCCCAGGCTGCAGTTGAGCATCCCCAAGATCTCTGACATAACTACTGCTGGGTAGAATTAAGGAGGTGTAATCTTAACTCACTGCTGGTTTGTACACCATGGATGGAAATAAATACCATGATGTGAAGCAAGCCAATCCTGTGCCCTGAGACTGGGAACCTGGCAAAACAGCCATATCCTTTATTGCTCCGAGGGAATGTAAGTCACTGATTTCTACTCTAGTCCTCCATAAGGGCAGTTTAGGATAAACATGTTTCCAATGGTAAACATTTCATTGTCAAAGACCCACTCTAGGTAATAACAGAAGTAATGACAAAGGAATCAATTATCTGGTCCTGTTAGAGGCTTCTGGGTGGAGTGATGTTGCCTACAAGGGGGCAGGATCCTGGTTGTAGGAGTTAGGAACTGGCTTAAGTAGAACTGTACATGGAACGACAGACTGGTTCCAAATTGGGAAAGCAGTATGCCAAGGCTGTATCATATCACCCTGATCATTTAACTTATATGCAAATGGCATCCTTCGAAATGCCAACCTGGATGAAGCAAAAGCTGGAATCAAGATTGCTGGCAGAAACATCAATAACCTCAGATATGCAGATGACACCACCCTTACGGTAGAAAGCGAAGAAGAACTAAAAAGCCTCTTGATGAAAGTGAAAGAGGAGAGTGAAAATGTTGGCTTAAAACTCAACATTCAGAAAACTAAGATCATGGCATCTGGTTCCATCGCTTCATGACAAATGGATGGGGAAACAGTGGAAACAGTGACAGACTTTATTTTCTTGGAGTTCAAAACCACTGAAGATGGTGCCTGAAGCCATGAAATTAAAAGACGCTTACTTCTTGGAAGAAAAGCTATGACCAACCTAGACAGTATATAAAAAGCAGAAACATTACTTTGCCAACAAAGATCTGTCTAGTCAAAGCTATGGTTTTTCCAGTAGTCATGTACAGGTGTGAGAGTTGGACTATAAAGAAAGCTGAGCACTGAAGAATTGATGCTTTTGAAGTAGACTCTTGAGAGTCTGCTGGACTGCAAGGAGATCCAACCAGTCAATCCTAAAGGAAATCAGTCCTGAATATTCATCGGAAGGACTGATGCTGAAGCTGAAACTCCAATACTTTGGCCACCTGATGAGAAGAACTGACTCATTTGAAAAGACCCTGATGCTGGGAAAGATTGGGGGCAGGAGGAGAAGGGGATGACAGACGATGAGATGGTTGGATGGCATCACCTCCTTGATGTACATGCATTTGAGTAATCCCTGGGAGTTGGTGATGGAGAGGGAAGCCTGGCGTGCTGCAGTCCATGGGGTCACAAACAGTCAGATGTGAGTGAGTGACTGAACTAAGAACAAATTGACAAGAGTCCACAGACCAGATGTTCCATAAAAGTGGAGCAGAGATTTGATCTGGGGTATATTTGTAGCTTTAGGAGAAGGGTGGTAAGGTTTTGGGCCCAAATGGCCTGCAGGACTAACAACCAGTGCAAACATTATCCTTGGAAGCCCAGTTGCCTTTGAAGGGATGCCAACAACAGATGGAATTATAGCTGGCATTTGTGTGTGTGCCTGTCACTTGCCCTAGCAGGTTCACTGAGAGGAGTAGTTGACACACGTGTTGTAGGAAACATGGAAGATGAAGGCTTGAATATCTGGATGGAGTGGATATTATACAGTATTTTCTTCCCCAGGGCCAGCTATTTTCTGGTTGTCCTTCCAGAAGACAGGCAGGACAACCAGAAACATTGTTGCCACAATGTATATGCAACATTGTGGGCTCAGATGGGGCTCCTGAAAAGAGCATGAAACAGGAGGGAAAGGGCAGGGTGCAACTTTTGAAAAAATAACATAGCCCAAGGGCATAACATAAACCCATTAAAATCAAATGGGTCCAAGATGGCAGACAAGTCAAATTCAGCTAAACCTAGATCCTTAATCTGCAAGCTAAATGATACACCCAGAGGCTCCATGACAGTTCCAAGGCACTATCAAAAGACTAAGGAGTGGGTGGTTCCCTAATTGTTGGAAGAATCCTTCCACTCATTAGCATATGAAACTACCCAGGCCATAAAAAACTAACCACACCACATTTGATGGCCTCCAACTCTCCCTCTGTGATGGCCCAAACTCTGTGGAGTGTGCTTCTCTCTGAATCCAAATAAATCTACCTCTTACCTATTGCTGTGTCTCTCACTGAATTTTTTTTTTTGCAATAAGACACCAAGAACCTGTGCTTCATTAGGTATTGAAACAAGGCCGTGTGAGTTTTGGCCAGGCTCAAGTCCCAGTTGAACACAACTGAGTGACTAAGCATAGCAGTGGAGAAGGCAATGGCACCCCACTCCAGTACTCTTGCCTGGAAAATCCCATGGATGGAGGAGCCTGGTGGGCTGCAGCCCATGGGGTCACTAAGAGTCGGACACGACTGAGCCACTTCACTTTCACTTTTTCACTTTCATGCATTGGAGAAGGAAATGGCAACCCACTCCAGTGTTCTGGCCTGGAGAATCCCAGGGACAGGGGAGCCTGGTGGGCTGACATCTCTGGGGTCACACAGAGTCGGACATGACTGAAGTGACTTAGCAGCAGCAGCAAGCATAGCAGAGTCCCTGCCAGATGGGTCTGAGTCCCATTCTTAGGTAAACAGTTTCAAACACAATTTTCAGAAATAGAATGGTGATGACTTGCCCAATACTTTGTAAAGAGTGGCATGGATGGAGAGAGGAGCTGAAAGACAGGAGGAAAAAGCAGTGGGAAAAACGTGCCAAGGAACCCCTTTCATAACTTGCTGGAAAAATTGCTAAATGCCTGACCTGTGCCCACAATGTTCATTGGCCGGATCCTTAGCACAAAGAAGATTAAGGGCAGAAGAACCCTCACCTGTTTGGGCAACAGCTACTAGGGTGAAGCAGATAGTGAAGCCTTTGGGACACACTAGGGAGTAGCCTCTGCCAGAGTCCCTCAGTTGCACCCATTGCTGCTTGCCTGTTCACAGGGGGTTCAAGGAAACAAGAAATGAGAGATTGTAAAGGAATTAAGATTTTATTAGCCAGATGTCCTTCCAGCCATAGGTGTGAGGAGGTAGGTGTGACCTACCTTAACTGAAGGTCTTTTGGAATCTGAGACTGAGCTGTGTGAGCTTTCTGCCAATTTTATTTTTGCTGCCCCAGTTTCCAGAACTCTGAGCTTCTTGTCAGTTCTACTATGCTAGGTTTCCCTCACTTTCAGCTTCCACAGCATGAGCTTTCACGAAGTTGGGCTTCTGCTGTGGTTGGCCCCGCCTTGTAGGGGCCGAGCCAAGGTTGCTTCAACCAGGTTACATCCGGATCACAGAAACAGATATGTGGGGGGAGTGTGTAATTTCCTCAATTCTGTCTTGCTGCAGCAAAGTTTTGAAATGGCAGACCATTGGTTAAAACTCAGTTTTATTTGGCAAGCAAAGGATAGTACACCCTCAAGGCATAATCAGTCTCGGTTTCTGCTTTTTATACATTTTGTCTCCTACTCCCTGAGCCTGCCCTATGCAAATTGGCTAGCCAAGAAGGGGGTGTGTTTCACCTGAAGTTTGCACTCTGGTCCACAGATTTCTTTTGTTCTGTTTTCACTGGCTTTTCTCTTTCTTTGTCTTTTAGGCGCTGCAATTTTGGACTCCTTTTTCCTATTCTAACTACCTAACAAGTTTATTTTGACATTTAAATTGTGGGAAAGCTAGCCTTGGAATAAATGATAACTAACCAGTAAGTCAGTCAAAGTGATGAATTGACTGGGCCATGGCCAAATATTCTTTGTATGTGTAGAGCAAGACAGAGACACGTTTCTAAATTTTGTTATCCTAGTAATGCTCAAAATTCTCCAAACCAGGCTTCAGCAATACATGAACCGTGAACTTCCTGATGTTCAAGCTGGTTTTAGAAAAGGCAGAGGAACCAGAGATCAAATTGCCAACATCTGCTGGATCATCAAAAAAGCAAGAGAGTTCCAGAAAAACATCTATTTCTGCTTTATTGACTATGCCAAAGCCTTTGACTGTCTGGATCACAATAAACTGTGGAAAATTCTGAAAGAGATGGGAATACCAGACCACCTGACCTGCCTCTTGAGAAACCTATATGCAGGTCAGGAAGCAACAGTTAAAACTGGACATAGAACAAGAGACTGGTTCCAAATAGGAAAAGAAGTATACAAGGCTGTATATTGTCACCCTACTTATTTAACTTATATTCAGAGTACGTCATGAGAAACGCTGGGCTGGAAGAAGCAGAAGCTGGAATCAAGATTGCCAGGAGAAATATCAATAACCTTAGATATGCATATGACACCACCCTTATGGCAGAGAGTGAAGAGGAACTAAAAAGCCTCTTGATGAAGTTGAAAGAGGAGAGTGAAAACGTTGGCTTAAAGCTCAGCATTCAAAAAATGAAGATCATGGCATCCGGTCCCATCACTTCATGGGAAATAGATGGGGAAAGAGTGGAAACAGTGTCAGACTTTATTTTTTGGGGCTCCAAAATCACTGCAGATGGTGACTGCAGCCATGAAATTAAAAGACACTTACTCCTTGGAAGGAAAGTTGTGACCAACCTAGATAGCATATTCAAAAGCAGAGACATTACTTTGCCAACAAAGGTCCGTCTAATTGAAGTGGTCATATATGGATGTGAGAGTTGGACTGTGAAGAAAGCTGAGTGCTGAAGAATCGATGCTTTTGAACTGTGGTGTTGGAGAAGACTCTTGAGAGTCCCTTGGACTGCAAGGAGATCCATCCAGTCCATTCTAAAGAAGATTAGTCCTGGGTGTTCATTGGAAGGACTGATGCTAAAGCTGAATCTCCAATACTTTGGCCACCTCATGCAAAGAGTTGAGTCATTGGAAAAGACTCTGATGCTGGGAGGGATTGGGGGCAGGAGAAGAAGGGGATGACAGAGGATGAGATGGTTGGATGGCATCACCGACTCAATGGACATGAGTTTGAGTAAACTCCGGGAGTTGGTGATGAACAGGGAGGCCTGGTGTGATGCAATTCATGAGGTCGCAAAAAAGTGGGACAGGACTGAGGGACTGATCTGAACTGAACTGATTATTCCAAAGGCATTGGATGTGATTAGAAGTCATTTGAGAAAAATAAGATTGAAGGTATTAGCAAAATACTTGATATTTCTCACAAAGCTAGTTAAATATAGGCATTTTTTTTTCTGACATACTTTTGTTTTATACTAGGAAGATACCACTTATACTTTAAACAAGTTTGAAGTCTGTTCATTTTAGATATCCTTATAAGTCAGTGAGTTCAACACAAGTTTTATACAATGATCAGTGTCCTTTATGGCATCAAGTAAATCAGTCAATTCAGTAATCATACTATCAAGGTAGTCAAAGAAGAGTGGATAAAGATGTTTGGGGATTAACCACAAAGAGCTCTTTAAAGTGCTTTGTGACTGTAGATGATCTGTGAATTTTTCACTGTTTTTTCCCGCTATTTAAGCTTTTTTATTTGTTTATTTTCTGAGTTCAGTAGTAAGCATAAAATAAACAAACAAACAAACACTTTAATATTATTTGGCCAGTGTGATGACCTTGAATAGCTTCATTAAAATTTCAGTTGGTAGATATCACAGACCGCTTCTAGTATAGGCACTGATGTGTATGAAGCTACTTCAGTTGTGTCCGACTCTTTGTGACCCCATGGACTGTATAGCCCTCCAGGTTCTGTCCATGGAATTCTCCAGGCAAGGATACTGGAGTGGGTTGCCATGCTCTCCTACAGGGGCATGAATCAAACCTGTGTCTCTTATGTCTCTTGCATTAGACGGTGAGTTCCTTACCACTATTGCCACCTTGGAAGCACTGTACTAGCATACAGAAGCTAACAATTTTAAAACTACATTTCTAAAACTATCTTGCAAGCTTAAGAATATGACATAGATCCTCCTTAAGAGTTTGATTTAGAGCCAAATCACATGGAGAGAGACAGAAAGCATAGTGCATCCATTTTGTGGGTACAGTCATAGCCAGGATACATGATTCTAGAACAGTTGACTGGTAGAAGTGCTTTTCCTGATTTTTTGACTTTGAGACTTGTGTGTTTGGGAAGGCACTACAGATTTTGGCAGATTGTGAAGTACTGTATTCAGGAGAGACCCAGGTCACTTCTATTATTCTATCCATCCTATACCCAGATAAAAGGTGAGAGGTGGGGTATTAATAAGAAAAAGAGAACAGATATGTGAGGTGTTATAAGTCTCTTCACTAATTTATATCAACTTCTTACATGCACACACACAAATGGGTGGATTTATAGATTGGAAGACAGGAAACATCTCAGTAGTTTCCATAAACCAAACCTATACACCACAAGAATAACAGAATATCACACAAGATAGTGAAGTTTTCCTCTGTTTTTTTTTTTTTTTTCTTGTGTAATAGTTTACTCTCTTAACCATCCTCTAGGTTCATTATTTTCTGCTATGCTGCACAAGCAGATAATTATTTTTGTTCCTATTTAAATGTGGAGTAGTATAATAATAATATGCTTACAAAAAAAAAGCACAAATGGCTGGAATGACTATGACTTTGAGTAAGTAAGTGCTAAATAACTAAAATTGACTCAATATATACTTAGTAGATTTTTTTCTGTTTTTTATTCTTTTTTAAAAACCATCTCTACAAATGAAATTATAGTGCATTCTAAGAGTTAACGTTTATGCTAAAATGTCCTCAGTCCTCAAAAGGGAAACTGAGATATATTCATCTAACTTCAAAGGGATTATTAATTCAATTGTAAAGAGTAAAATTGCATTATTTGATTAGAAAGTTGAGGAAGGAATAGAATTCAACATTATCCCAACATAGAAAATTTGGCTTAAAAGGGAAAATTTGACTTGAAAACAGAAATTAGAACTTCAGTAAAATTCACAAATATACCATGACTAAATGCATAAAATAATAATAGCAAGATCCAAATGTTACCAAATGACTGAGAATTACTATTTAAAGACATTTTAGGAGTACTCATAGGAAATAGCTACAAGACCCTTTCTTTTTTTTTTTAAACTTAAAGGTCTAACAGCTTTAACAGCTATATGAACATTTGAAAAAAGCATAATAAATAAAACAATAAATAAAATGATCCTCCATGAGCTAATACCTGTGTCTTATTGTTTTAAAGATAACATCTCTAGAGTAGAAAAGAACATTTATGCTCTGGCTACTATTTTCCCAGTCTTCTCTTTCATCACTCTTCATGTTCTGTACACAGTGTGTTCTGATCTAAATGTGATTCCTTAAATAGATCAGGACATTGACTAGTCGTACTTGCTTTTTCTGCTTAGAATAAAATCCAGCCCTTTCAACCACCTGATTAACTCACCCTGTCTTTTAAGACTCAGCTGTGTCCAAAAATCATTTTGGAGGCCTTCCCAGAAAAAAATTTTTAGATCATTCCCTGAGTTTCTCATGGTCAGGAGTTAGGGACATCTTCTCTGTTTGTCACATGGCTGGTGACTTCTTCTATCACAGTATTTGCATGGCATTCTAATCTTCAGCTTAACATTCATTAAATGTGTTAGAAAAAATGAAATATGATCATTTTGTACTCAAACGATCTCCTCTCTGAAGCCCACTTGCTTGAAGCAGGCAGACTTCCCAGTGCTAAATTGCCCCTGGGACAGGTTATGATTCTTCCCTAAAGATGAAGTTGGTTGAAAGTGCTTTAATTCTTGGCTTTTGTGTGTGTGTGTCTAAAACCTTCATTTTTCTAATTGGGATTCTGGTAAGAAATGAAGATAAGTGGTGTGGAGGAGACCAGTGGAGGAAGTTTTTGAGAACTGGAAGGAGGTTGAAAGTCATCAATATGAAAAGAAACAGCAGCACTCATAAGAAGTAGCAGTATTTCTGAAGGGCTTCCCTGGTGGCTCAGATGGTAAAGAATCCACCTGTAATGCAGGAGACCTAGGTTTGATCCCTGGGTTGGGAAAATCTCATTGGGAAGATCTCCTGCAGAAGGAAATGGCTACTCACTCCAGTATTCTTGCCTGGAGAATCCTATGGACAGAGGAGAGTAGTGGGCTACAGTCCCTAGGGTTGTAAAAATCAGACATTACTGAGTGACTAACACACACACACACACACAATTTCTGAGGAGGTGATTGTGAGTTCCACTAAGGAGAGTGACTCTGTCAGGCACAGGGCCTTCCAGGCTCTCACATGTTCACCCTGCTCCATACACGCCTGAAGTAGCAGAGCCTGGCAGTCTGGTGGAGCCACAGTTCTGGTGCAACAGGTGTCTCACCTGGAAAAAAAGTAGTCACATAATCAGGAAGATTTCTCTCTATCATCTTCTTCCACTAACCTTGTAGAAAGAAAATGATTGTGGTAGACTCACCAGTCACCTCTGTTAGTGAAGAGACTGTACATTTACAGAACATCAAAAGAAAGCAAAAATATTAACAAGAATCATCCATGTTCATACCAAATAAATTCATTTAGAACTCATTTTGTTTTGGAAATTATTCAAGCATATCTATATTCAGTCACGTAGTCATGTCTGACTCTTTGTGACCCCATGAACTGTAGCCCACCAGGCTCCTCTATCTATTGGATTTTCTGGGCAAGAATTCTGGAGTGGATTGCCCTTTCCTTCTCCAGGGGATCTTCCCAACCCAAGGATCGAACCTGCATCTCCTGCATTGGTAGGTGGATTCTTTTACTACTGAGCCATCTGGAAGGAGGTTATTATTTCGGTTGCTGTCCTCTTCTATTTTATGAAACCCTTGAAGGCAGGCATTCTGTGCTTTTGTTGTTGTTTTTGTCTCTATCTTCAGTAGTCATTATAATGCCTGACTCATAATGGGTGTTATATTGAATGAATAATCATAAGGCAGAATGTCTCATATATGTTTCATATTGAAACTTCATTACAGACTTCAAAGCCCTCATTCACAACAGGTTAATTAACTTGAGATTTTTAGAAAAATACAAGAGAAGGAGGGACATTTCTGGGAACTGAGGGGACACCAAAGAGTCATTCATTATTTGGTTTAAATTTCTGTGGACAGGAAGCTTGTTTCTGTTGTATCTTGATGGGAAGCAAAGGAGCATGAGTTTGTTTATGAAGGTGCATAAAACAAATACCTAAGCCTCAGTAGACATGTTGTAGTGTATAAACCCTCTTACAGTCATTACTATTGATACTATTGATAAAATATTAATATTGTATGATTGTTGTTCAGGTGTTGATTATGACTAAATTAAGGAAGCCAAACTGACCCAAACTGAGTTGACAAATCAGTTGCAGCGGGAAAAATAAATTCAAGAAACAGCAACAATACAACAACAAAAAGCATGTGAATTTTCTGCAACATCTGGAGGGTTATTTTCCTTACTCAAGCTAGGCAAATGAATTGCTTTGCTGAAATACTTTCACACTCCACCTGGACAACAATGGGATCTGGTCAGAGGATGCTATAAAAATGGCCTTTCTCTTGAGTCAGATGGGCAGGCTTTAATGGCACTGATCCAATTTCTCTTCTGAGGTTCTTTGTCAATCTTAGTTTTCTAGGAATTAAAAACCTCTTTATAAAAATTGATTCCGAATTAGGAAGTAAATCTTGAACTTCTTCAATACCTTCAGGTATTATTTTGCAAAATAAAGTGATTTTAAATGTAATTTTCCAGCAAACTTGACAATTTTCAAAATTATTTCAATGCAAATCAAAGAAGTAAACATTTTCTTTGCATATTGGTGAAACAAGGGGCAGAATTCAGGGGACAGTAAGACCCAAGAAGCATATACATGCTTACAAAACACAAAGAATTAGAGCTCATAGTGATTTGTATTTTACCTACTTTAAACTCAAATGACAAATAACATGCTACTCACCTAATTATTTCTAGACTAAAGTCTTGATGCTTGCAATAAATGTGGACTGGTTTATATAGGTAAGTTAGATGGCAAGAGAAAAACATTACTATTATACAAAATTAATGCTCCTCAGAAAGCAGGTCTGTGTATTAGTGTGTGTTTGTGTGTGTGTGTAAATTCCAGGAAAAGCATTCTTTTTGCTCAACAAGGTAGTGATTATAGAGACAAACAAGTTAACACCAGTAGAGAGATACTGTGGGTATCCAAGGTACAGACTCTTGAAAAATTAAATTCCCTCTGAAATACACAAGGCTTTAAGATAAAATCACTTTATACTGAATATAAAGAAGCTTGAGGTTCAAAACTCTTTCAACTTTTCTAAATTTTTATGAAGTCTAAACATCTAAGGAAAATTATTTCCTTTATGTTTTCATTAGAGTAACTTCAAATTCTCTTATATTAAATACAAAAATATAAAATAGATGTCATTCTCCAAATGAAACCAGGGATCTAACACAGTTCAAAAAGATACATTACTATCATAATGTGGCAAAGAGCCTAGACTGAAACTTTAAACATCAGCATGGTGTACTTTGTTGCGAGGACAAGAGAGTTTATAGGCTCTGAGTTCTTTCTTTGAAAGAATTTTCCAGGTGAGAGAACTGTATTTTCCAGCATCTGATCACCCTCTTTATACGTCTATACTCCTTGGCTTATTTCATAATACTCACAGTCCATTTTAAGAAATTCAGTAGCCACAAACCACTCATCATCTTGTAAAAATGGTTGTTGACTCCTAATCCAAAAAGTGATGTTACGATAAAATATTTTATTTCTCTTTCTTGTAAAGTGTGGATTTAAGGAAATAAATATGCAAAATATTATAATAATAGAAACATTAGGTTGGCTCTAAATCTCTAACTTTTCATGTATATCTTTTTTTTTTTACTTTGTGAGAATAAGCACAATTTAAAGTCATCTGTTCATGTATGTGTTCACTAATTCAGTCATAAATATTGAAACTCACTATGTGCCAACTATTCTGAATTATACACAATAAGGCAAAACACTCTTCCAAAAAGAAAATGCCTTCTGGTGAAGAGTGATGAATCAAGGAGGCCAAGAAGAATATAACACCGACACATGTATTCATGTGTGCTCACCAAATATTTTGATAAACGATGAGAAAAGTATGGACACTGAAGATTAGAGGATGGACTTTAAAATAAGAGACCCTGAAACTATTTTCACACACATGGTTACAGATATTCAAGCTTCTTTGCTCTCCCTAATTGAAATTCAAGACCATTGACTATAGAGCAGGAGTATTTTGCATCCACAGATTTTGTTCATTTTGCCACTGAAATGAACTTGCCAGTCATCCATAATGTTGGCTTCATGATAGGAAGCTATGAGGGTGCTGTATATTTATCCTAAATAAAATCATTTTCAAATTTTTATTTTCTCAAGTCTGTTGAGAGCCAGTGTCTATGAACTATTTCACAAGTTACAGATTATTTGGGATTTGAGTTCAACCATTTTAAAAACTACATTAAATTTAAGAAAATTTACTCAGTTAAGCTGCCCACTGACATGCTTTTGCCTTTCAAGAGAAGGTGAATTTTAGCACATTTAATATTTTCTGGCATTATTAGGAGATAAAAACCCTTCTGATAGAAGTGTTCACATTTTTTTCTGAATTATCAACCTTATCTTAGCGTATGTTCTTAAAATTTAATGCAGAGCAATAAATAAAATGATTCTTTCTTGGAACCAATTGAGAAACATTCAGAAAACACTGTACCTATATCGGGTATTAAACTGTTCATCTTATCACTAAAAAACAGTAAGTAGTTAATCAGCTTACATTTATATAAGATAACAAAGTATTCCTAAATTTTAATGGCTTGTAACAACAAAAAGATTTCTTTCTCAACATTATATTTCCCCTGTGACTTGCCTGTGACACTCCTCCCTATCTTCTTCATTTGGGGATCTAAGACATTGGGGGCAAATCCTATCTGAGCCCCTTCACTTATCTCATGGTAGATGAAAAGACTAGTGGCAGAAATATACTGCAGTGCTCAGAAGTGATTCATGTCCCTTTATACATTTCATTGTCTAAAGCTGAGTTTCTCCAATTCACCATTACTAACATTTGAGATCAGATAATTCTTTGTCTTTTGGGGGAGGGAAAGGAAGGTAGCATTGTCTTGTGTATTATTGTTTACCAATGTCTTCAATCTCTTTACCCACTAGATACAAGTATCAACCCCAAGCTGTAAAAAATAAAATAGTCTCCAGAAAATATGAAATGTTCCTTGGGGACAAGATATGGGTCAGGTTGTGAATCACAGATTTAAAGAGATTCACCCAGTCAAGGCTGAGAAAGGGTAGTATGGCCTAATATCATGGAGAGGTCTAGTGGAAAGGGATACAATAGAGAGAGTTCCAAAAGGAAAAAGCTTAACAAGAGGGTAATGCATATTTTTACAATAATGCAATCCAGCAAAAGAGAGATTGCAATTGAACCATTCTGCTTGTAACTTCATGTGCCCCAATCACTTGCTGATTTTTCTAATATCACTTCTAAAGAAAATTACAGTTTAAAAATAAGTCATGCTGCTGCTGCTGCTAAGTTGCTTCAGTCGTGTCTAACTCTGTGCGACCCCATAGACAGCAGCCCACCAGGCTCCCCCGTCCCTGGGATTCTCCAGGCAAGAATACTGGAGTGGGTTTCCATTTCCTTCTCCAATGCATGAAAGTGAAAAGTGAAAGTGAAGTTGCTCAGTCATGTCTGACTCTTAGTGACCCCATGGATGGCAGCCCACCAGGCTCCTCCATCCATGGGATTATAAGTCATGGTGTACATTAATTCAGATATCTGTAAGCCAACTTTAAACCTCAAACCAAAAAAGTTCAAACTTGTATCAATATGTTATGAAAGTTTTACAATGAGATTAAATGATAAAATACAGATAGTCCAAAAATAAAATGTCAACCATGATGAGATTCTCAGTTGAATTTCCACCATTACCAATGTCAGGAAAAATTAGCTATTGATCATATATTAAAAGTCCTTGAGGTAGGTTAAGTTCAAAATCCTTCATGAAATTATGTGCTAATAACTATTCCAACATAAATCAAAATATAAAGAATCCAGTCATAAAATTATTAGCGTTTCCCCCAAATCCTTTTTTTCTATACTTAATCTAATCTTGAGATGTGTTAGATACCTGGGTTGATTTCAGTTTCCTTCAAAGTTTTAATATTGTATATCAAAAAAGAATCAAAGACGCTTTGAGACATAGTGTTATACTCAGGTGTGAGTATTTCCTGGGTCTGTGAAAGAGCCCAACAAATGAATAAAAAAGGACAGGCTCATACTCAAGTGATTTAGTATCATTAGTTCCTATGGCAAAACTATTCCTGGCAAATTTATATTTTGCTAGGTAACCCAGGACCTAGCATTGTCTAAGAAATTAGAGGTCTTAACGGTGTCTTGGTTAAAGGGAATCAGTGGGGAAAACCACTTGACTTTACCTTTGACAGAAAACCTGTCAGTCTATGTCCGATGCTTGGAAACCAGAACTCTGGAAAGCAAATTTAAATGTGAAAAAGTGCCCATGAAGAGTATGTTTATGACACATTGTTGACTACACTGAAATAAAAATTCACCTAGGAATGCAGCCTCAACTGTAATTTTTTGAGCTATTTCTGACTTTTTAAGAAATTTAGGCTTCATTTTAACTAAGTTGTTTTTCAAAAATATTCAAAAATTCTTATTTTTTCTAGGTCCCTCACTTTGGTCACCCTGGTGCTGAGCTGAGGAGGAGGGAGTTCACAGTCAAGCTATAGCACTTTTTACTATAAAAGTCTATTTACTAAGGCTGCATTGTTAATATCCAACTGCACAATTTTGTAAGTGTTCTCATGGTACAATATAATTCCCTATAAATTCTGCATGAATTGAGCCAAACCAAGTTCCTCTAAACTTTAAAGGCATAGCATTGCATGTATATTTCACTTCCTAATATCAGTCTCTATCTCTGCCTATAGAGTCACAGGCAAGTGCACCTGAATCTAGGATTAAAACAAGTAAGAAATGAAAATTTCCCCATTATCTGTGTTCAGCCTCTATTAACAGAGGGTCACAGACTTTCAGCAGATAGAATAAAATATTTTTATAATGATATGCTGACAAAGTCTAGATTTGCATACATGGCTATAGATTTAATAATAAAGTGACTTGTTTACATTACACTCCTGAATAAGCATACTCCCTAGACACAGAAATTACTAGAATCTAAAAGGTTTAGTAAGACAACTTCCTTAATGGGAACCTGTCTTACTCAATATAATCCATGGCCTAGAGAGGATGAGAATGAGCCTCTGTGCTGATTGGCAGACTTGAGAGAATGAAGATAGGTGGGGCTGAGCTAAACACAATCTGTTTCTCATTACTCCACTCTCAGATAAGCCCGTCTTCCTCTGATGGGGAAGAACAGCTGTGGGGTATGGAAACTGACCAACAGTGCCACTCAGAGCAAACTCCCCACAGGAAAATAGAGCCAGAAAATGGAAGTTTCCCCTCCCTAATACTGCAAATATTTTATTGAATTGAAATTCTGCTGATTATGACTGCAGTTATGATTATTAATATGATAAAACTTATTTAATATTGTCCAATTTTTAGTCAGTAAGAAACATTTTGTTTAAAAACACATGGTCATATAATAAATAGAGAATAAGATTAAAATATAGTACTGAGTTAGTTGTCTTTGGCATTAAAACATGAGCAGACTTTAAACAAATAATTTCTTGGTGTCTTTATATGATTTATTGCTCTTTAGATAAAATATATTATGATTTGACAATATATTAAGACAACACACAGAAGAATAAATTTTTGATGTATGTTTTAATAATTTCACAATTTTTAGATTTTCCTCTTTAGTTTAACATCGACTATTCAAGTCTCAATAGATAATATATTTCTATCTTCTTTTTTTAATCATATCTAGGGATAAGGGGTCCTTTAGAAGATGCCGCCCTCCTTTTTATCAATACACAGTGATTTTTTTAGGTACAGCTTACAAAGTAGATAATAATTCTGTTTCTTTGAAGATCCAATGCAATACTAGGCACATTAAAAAATATCATACTTTCTTAAGATGATGTTTGTAGGAAGTATGTTTTTAACATAAATGGTCACTCATTTATTTATTGTGTTAGTGTTAGTCACTAAGTCCTGTCCAACTCTGCGGCCCCCTGGAGTGTAGCCATCCAGGCTCCTCTGACCATAGAATTCTCCAGGCAAGAATACTGGAGTGGGTTGCCATTTCCTTTTCCAGGGGATCTTCCAGACCCAGGGATCAAAGCGGGGTCTCCTGCATTGCAGGCAGATTCTTTAACATCTGAGCTACAAAGGAACAAGTAATAAATGGCATTTAACATTTGTGTGATGCTTTTCTGGGTTCATTTCTGTCTTGTGTAACAGGATCTTGCTTCATCTTACTAGTAGAGCTAGTAAGCTCTACTAGCTCTTAGAAGCTTCAGTTGTGTCCAGCTGTTTGCAACCCTGTGGACTGTAGCCCTCCAGGCTCCTCTGTCCATGGAATTCTCCAGGAAGAATACTGGAGTGGGTTGCCATGATATCCTCCAGGGGATCTTCCTGACCAAGGAATTGAGTACAGCTACCTCAGACATTAAATTAGCCCTGATACCCTTAGAGGAAAACGGTTTTCAGAGAATATAGTATAGTAACTAAAGGTGATTGTCAATACTGGTACTAGTCATTGTTTCCATATTTCAATAGTAGAGCTCAGAGGTAGTTATATATATATATACATATATATATATATATGTATGTATAATTTAATGCATCTGAAACTGGCATTCTTATTTCCAATTTTAATTTAGGAAGGAATTTAATTTAGGAATTTATTTTACTTACATTTTAATTTCTTTCATGCTTAAAATCTTGAATTCTAACAATCATAAACTTGTTTTACATTATACGCTTTTAAGTATGAAAATTACTTTTACAATATTTCAGAAATTAATGTTTTAAATTTAAATTATTAGCTCATTAAAAAATTACCTTGAGGTTCTTTCTGTCCTTGAAAATATCACACACATACCAATCCATTATGAATACTACTTAGATATACGTTGCACAGTTTTTAGAGTCTGATGTCTGCATTTTTTGTTGGGTATATTTATGGGACATGAATTTTGGGGTTATAAGGTATGCATATGTAGTAAATATGCCGAGAAGTTTTCTAAAGTTGTACAAATCTAGTTTCTACCAGTAGTAAATGAATTATTCAATTGTTGCACATCATTATTAAAACTTGATACTGTCAGTTTATTATATTTTAACCAGTCTATTATTGAAAATTCTATATCCTTGGGTTTTATTTTAATGTTCAATAAAATCACCTTTAATTTAGGATATGCATTTCCATGAATTTTAGTGTGTGCAAAGCCACATATAACCAATATCATACCACATCAACCCCAAATTTTAACAACCACTCATCTTTTTTCCATCACTATAGTGTTGCCTCTTCAAGAATGTCATAAATAGAATCTGTATAATTTAAATTATGTGTTTATAGTCTGACTCTACAACTAGAATATATATATATATATATGTGTGTGTGTGTGTGTATATTTCATTTGTTACAGAATTCACTCTGTGGACATCTGTTGTATAAGTGAATAAATGCATAATATATGCTACTTTATTTCAATTAAGTTTTCTGTCATTTTTAATAAAAATAAACACCTTTCACTGTTCATTTATTCTTTCTTCTCTCCATTTATTTGCTCCCCCAGTCAAAATTCATTGTGTCCTATTTGCCCCAAATGTTAAACTTATTCTCACTTCAAATGTACACATTAAAGCTAAAACTTGATAGGTCTTAAATATATTGATTCAACTGAAAAATAAAAGTACCTAATCTGTTCTTAGAGCTTCTCTGGTTGCTCAGAGGGTTAAGAATCTGCCTGCAATGCAAGAGACCTGGGTTCAATCGCTGGGTTGGAAAGATCTCCTGGAGAATGGAATGGCAATCCATTCCAGTATTCTTGTCTGGAGAATTTCATGCACAGAGGAGCCTACAGGAGCTACAGAACATGAGGTCACAAAGAGTCAGACACAACTGAGTGCCTAATATACATACACAGTCCATTCTTAATACACCTACAATGCAATAAAATTTAGGTATCTTCAATTAGATGGTTTTATTGAAGAGAATAATCAATGATATCAACAAAGAAATAAAACTTCCAGAAGGTAATAGTAATAATAAAGTATATTTATAGAAATATGTATATTTTTTAAAGGATCAGAATTTAGGAATGGTTTTTATGGCAATTGAAAAGTTGTTCATTGGGAGTGCTGTAGCATTAGGGAACTTGCAAATATAAAACCTGTTTCAGATGTGTGGAAGAGTGCTTTACCTATTGCATCCTGAGAAGATTAAATAAGGTTAAAATACATGGAGTCAATCAATATGATGCTGACCCAGACGTGAAAAGGTATGTTTATAAGTAACTTTTCTAAGTGATAAAATATAACTATTATAATAAACTCAAGTTTTCATGAATGTCTTTGTGTTTCTATTTTTTTCCCCTAAAATCCTGGGGCACTGAATTTCTTCATTGTCTTAGTTAAGCCTCACACCTCATCCAGCCTTTGTTGGAAACTCAGCCAGTTCTTAAGACATGTCAAGTTAGAAAGTAGATTGTAAACATAAATAGAAAGTGCAGAAATTTCTCAGGGACCCAGAGGAAGTTGCATGTGACATGAATCATCATTTAATTTTATGTTTGTTAAATTCTCTATCAAATTGTTTTGGTTTCTTCTTCCCAACAAATGGGAAGAAAAAAAAAAAAAAAAACAAACCTGAAAAATGTGAAATTAGTAAAACAAGACCTGATGTCACAATTCAGCAAGGATCTTTGGATAGAAAGGATAAGAAACTGTTTTTAATTTTCTCTGAAGTCAATGCATAAGGAGGAGTTTCTGTCACTGTGTTTCACAAGTCAGGTGATTCTAAACAAAAAATGCAAAACAAAAAACTGAATTTCTTGCCAGTCTTAAACTAAAATAGTATGAATTCAACTATTATAGTAACTTTAGTTTGAATTCAAGTGAGTTAATTTATGTCTATGGTAATATTATGACTTGATATTGTATGTATATATTTTCACCTAGTGGTAGCATGTATTTTTAACTGTACATGTTATCTACAGTTCTTTACAACTGATTATTTATTTGTGAAGTGTAGTTCTCAGTGGAAAACTGAGAAGCATAGGAGACTGAGAGCCTGAGAAGAAGAGAGAGAAAGAGAGAGAAGGAGAAGCTAGAAATGAGGTGAAGTAAATGGAAGGATGAGAGAAGGGAGGAAGAAAAAGAGGGGTAGAGGGTGAGGGAGAGAAGGGTGAGAGATTGAGTCTTAGCCAATAAATCTAGTAGCTGAAATAACTCAGTGTATCAAATGTGATTTTATTAATGGGGGAAAGACAACCTAGGATAGAGTACATAGATAACAACTGATAAATGTGATGTTTAAAAGGAAGCAAGGATTGAAACAGAACAGGCAGGTAGTATACACAAGCACAAAGTAAAAAAGGTCAAGTAATATGTTGTAATTAATTTTCAGACATTGTGTAGGAAGCAGGTAGTCTGTAATACTGATTCCATCAATAGAAGGATAAAGGTCAGGTTGTGGCAAATTGTACAGGATGGGTTTTAATATAACATTAGATTCTCTCCATCATTCCCTATGAGATAGTGCTTCATGTAAAATGGACTTATGTTCAGTCCAGAAACCTAAGTTTCCATAGAAGTGGTATTTTATTTTCATATTAATCAAACATGTATGCATGCATGCATGCTAAATCACTTCAGTCATGTCTGACTCTTTGCAATCCTATGGACTCTAGCCCACCAGGCTCCTCTGTCCAAGGGATTCTTCAAGCAAGAATACTGGAGTGTGTTGCTATGCCCTCCTTCACGGATCTCCCTACCCAGGGATCAAACCCATGTCTCTTATGTCTCCTGCATTGGCAGGCATGTTCTTTGCCACTAAAGCCACCTGGAAGCCTATTAATCAAATATAGGTATTGATTATAGGTTTCATAGCATGTGCATACATAAAGGAAAAATAATATATATTTATTAAACATACAAAATATGTGCCATATTTTAGATGTTGCTTAGAGTCTATAAACCATTCAGCATAAATTAATGGAGACTATCTTCAAGAGATATTATAAGGACAAATAGTGAAGAGTTGTAGAAAAGTTGTCTTCCTTCAAATCTCAATTTGCTACTTACTAACTAACTATGTGAGTTTGGTAAGATCTTATTGCCTCATTTTGTTCACATATAAAGTAGTGATAATAAAACATATTGCATAGGGTATTGTGACGTAGGATACTATCTGACACACAAGGACTACTCGAACATTAGATAGTGTTAATAATTAAATATCCATTGTCTGAGTAAAGAATTCTTTGAATTCTTGATATAAACTCTGCTTTTCAAAACAGGCACTATATCCTTCTGTGTCTAATCACATTTTCCCTGTGACTGAATACATTATTCAAAGACATTTTTGAACAGCCTTAGGGTGACCCCTGGAGAAGGAAATGACAACCCGCTCCAGTATTCTTGCCTAGAGAATCCCACAGACAGGAGCCTGGCTGGCTACAGTCCAGGGGGTCGCAGAGAGTCGGATACGACTGAGCATGCGCGCATACACACAGGGTGACCTCACCAAATAGACACAGTCTTATGTAATTCCTTCTCAGGGTGAGTTTGGGCAGGACTTGTTACTTGATTCTGAGCCAGAAGAACGTGGTGAAGGTGACGTGATGTCACTCTCTTAATAAGGCTATGTTATATGGCAAGGGGGAGTGGGTGTCACAAGTGACCATGTGGCACAGGACTGGCAGAGGCAACTCCTGGCTAACAACCAGCAAGAAAATGGAGTCTTGGTCCTAAAACTACAAGGAGATGAAGTCTGCCAGCAACCTGAGGGATCTTAGATGCAGCTCTTTCCCCTGCCGAGCCTCTGGTAAAACTGTAGACCTTGATTATATTCAGATGAAGTTCTAAGCAGGGTTCAAAGTATATGTATATTTCCGAAACTCATATATACATAATCTACTCTGAAGATAAGCCTAATGAAATATAATAATTTATATCTTTTATCATTAATGTTATTTCAATATGAGGCTCTATCAAGACCATGCTTCCCAATAAGCTCAGCTGTTTTGGAAGTCTTTTATGTGTCTACAAATCTACATTAACAGGTTAACCGGGGGATTTCCTGGTGGCTCCAATGGTTAGAACTTGCTTTCACTGCTGAGGGCCCAGATTTGATCCCTGATCAAGGAAAAAACTGTCCTTAATTCCCATTCTTATGTGTTCCCAAATAATACTTGGTGAATGAAACTTGATGACTAAAAGTTTCTCTTTCAATATTAGCTTCATATAGCTGAATTCTTAAGTTTATGGATTGTTGAATTATATACTCAAGATGCAGATTTCCTAAATGTATTTCAAGGAAAAACAAAAATAACTGTAATTTAAAAATACAGTCATTTTCAAATAATCATTTCTTATTAGAAGTAGGATGCCAAGGAATTATTGCTTGTATCACCCAAGATACCACTTCTGGTTTCCATTTCATTAACATACATGTCCTTCAGATTGAGACCTTGGTGTCTTCTTCTAACTTTCACATCCAACATGTGTCTTCTTTGCAACAGTAGCCCAATTGCCGCATAATGATCACCCCCAAATTTAGTGGTGTTAAATCACAAATATTTTATAGTGCTTCATATTCTATTGGACAGAAACTCAGGAAAGACTCAGTGGTGAAGGTGTCTCTGTTCTCCACAAACGCTTATCTTTGAAGACCTGAATAGCTGGAAGATAGAATGATTTGGTCTGGAAGATTTACTCCCCAGGTAACTTCTTCACTGACTTAGTGCCTGGGCTGGGTGAGACAATGGTTTGGAATAGTTGTGATTATCAACCAGAGTATCTACAGGTGGCCTCTTTGTGTGACTTGGGCTTCTCACCATATGGCATTATTATGAGTGGAAAAATCATGAGAAGGAGTGTTCTAGAACCAAACTTCCAGAAGAGTCAAGTGGCAGCTGTACACTCTTTTCTGACCCAGTCTGTGAAATCATGCCATTTTCTTTTTTATTAGAAGCAGTCATCAAACCAGCCAAGATTCAACAAGAAAAGATTTGAGTCCAGATTTTGATGAGAATTGCAGAGTGGAAGAATGCGTTGGATGGGAGACACTGTGGTTTGGCCAAGTTTGGAAAATACATTCTGCCACATAAGGCATGTTAAAGTTCTGAATGAAAAGCTGGAGAACTGGGACTATAGAAAACTCCCATCACATAGAAAGTAAAGACTTTACATAGAAAGTCATTAGCCACTATGATCTTTAAGGTTTGAATGGTTTGAATTCAAATCTGAAAGGTTTGAATGCATAACCTTTATAGTCTTTTAGGGTTAAAGGAAGCTATGATCCAGAATGTAGCCTATGAGTAATTTTTTAATTTGTGGTTCTCCTTTTCCCTGCCAGAACTGCTGGGGCAGTCATTAAACCAGTGGTGAGTGCTAGTTTGATTTCTACTAGAACATAGTAAAGTTAGATGAAAAGTAAATAATAGGGAATAATGTGACTACTAATACAATTGTGTATTATGTAGATAAAATGTTGGCTTGAGGCATAACATAGAAGGAGAAAAAGTTCTCCATTTTCTTTATTCAGCAGTTTCAATTGTTTGCTTAATGTCATTATTAGAATACACTAAAATATTAATAGGTTTTTATTATAAGAATGTATACTTCTTAATTTTTATTACAAGAACATAAATTCCTTTATTTGCCTTCAAAAAGGACATCATACTAAAGCAGTTTGATTTTTATTAGTTTGTTATATACCTTTATAGCTTAGAAAATAAAATGAACTTACATTATTTAGACATTTTAGTCAGATTCATACACTATTACCCATAAATATTCACATTCAAATGTAGTTGTGTGAATAATAAGAATTCATTGAAAAATCACAAATTGGGTGGAATGCTCAGGATCATTTAGGTTTATTAAATATTAGTTGCAACATATGTTCCTTTTTTAAAAGTAAGCTAGTTTTTTTAACTAGTTACAGTTTTTAAGTAAAAGCAAAAGAAATACTAAGAAGATAGATAATCAAAATTATTATTTATTTTTATACTTGATAGCTGCATGTACTTTGACAAGTTGTTTAGATACGAGTTGAATCATTTATAAGATTAAAAGACTATATTTACAGATTTCTAAGACTCCTTACATATATAAATTTCTATGCAAAAAATATAAAAGGGATAATTAAAATATCAATTTAGTGAATGAAACTGACATTTCAATGCCAGATATTTGACATCTTTAGCATTAGAACTGAACAGCTGTATCTATACATCTATCCATATATCTGTTTATAATATCTTTATGTACCCTAGATTCAGAAATAAAATACACAATTTAATATTAGTCAATTTAGCACTTACTCTATGGAATAAACAATACAGTCATCAAAAATATATTATTTATAACGCCAAATTTTAACTTGTAATTTAGAATGCATAGCATATTTTTAAGAGTTTGGAGAGAGGATATGTCCAGTTAAACTACTAACTGTCCATTTATTGTTTTGTTCTTTAAGCCTTATTGTCAATACAACTCTGAACCAATTTCATGTTCTTACTCCTTTTCAGGAGGCCTATTTGTCTTCTACCCAGGTAAATATGTCAAACTGCTGAGAATAATCCTACAATCTGGCAAATCCATGTTTGACTTAGAGATCCAAACAACTAGCTTATATAAAATATGTTAAAGATCTCAGTATTTGTAATTTAAGATTTTAAAGTTGTTCTTAGAGTATAATTTATTGACATGGAACTATTCAGGAGTTTAGAATCAATAAAGGTTATTAAAACTTGAAAATTTTTCAAGTAACTAATGTAGTAACATAAAAACTTTAAATTTGTAGACTCATTATTCTGTTAAAGGTGAATAAAAGTATCACCTGGGTGCCTGATTCTCTTTAATGCAGAAATTAAGTGATGCAAAAGACAGTTTTCTCAGGATTCTGAATGAGGATAATTGATTTATTCAAGTTTTCTAAAAGACGAGTGAAATTTCCACACACTAATTTTTTGAAGTTGAATAATGTCTATGTTAGGTACTTGTATAATGAAAATATTCATTTTGGGAAAGATAAACACATCTAAATAAAGGGAAACTACTTTTACGTGGGTTAATCATTAATTGCCCATTATCTACAAAGTCAGATAGTAGTCAGTGAATAAAAAGTTACATGGCAGCAAGATGTCTTAATGAGAGTTAAGAAATTGTGTCTAGTAGTTCTGAATGAAGACATATTTGGAAGGATAGTTAGCCATGAGCATGGCCAGAGTTATCCAGAAAGTGTCTTAATTTTGCTGTAGAGGCTATGGTTGAAGATATTAAAGAGTCAAAACCTGTTCAAAAGATTTTCTCAAAGTACTCTTCTTAGATAATATAGTCATTTAAGTATTTTTCAAATTTAAAATATGGCATATTTTTGTAGTTTGTGTTCATGTTGTAAACTTGCTTATTAACTAAATAGTAGAAGGGAATTTGCATTTGTTTTAAAAATTAAATGTGTGAATATACAGACAAATATGCAATAATTATTTCAAATGTTGCTTGGGAAAGGTTGTATGCTTAATTTTAGCAAGGATATCAATATACTTACTACTGCTCATTTTAAAAACCAATTTAGGACTCTGTGGGAGAGGGAGAGGGAGAGGGTGGGATGATTTGGAAAAATAGAATTGAAACATATATAATATCATATAAGAAACAAATCACCAGTCCAGGTTCCATGCAGGATACAGGATGCTTGGAGCTGGTACACTGGGATGACCCAGAGGGATGGTACAGGGAGGGAGGTGGGATGGGGGTTCAGGATGGGGAACATGTGTACACCCATGGCGGATTCATGTTGATGTATGGCAAAACCAATACAATATTGTAAAGTAATTAGCTTCCAATTAAAATAAATAAATTTAAATTAAAAAAACACAATTTAGTAAATACTAGATAAATCAATATTTTTAAAAGTTTATTTCTTAAGGATAGTCATGCTATATATTTTTTCACTTACATACTGGAGAAGAGAACTTGTCTTATGATATAAAATTCTAAAAGAATTTTATAAATTATATTTCATACTCCTGGGTTAGGACATATTTTTCCCTTCATCAAATATGTGCATAGTTTGAGTCATGGAAGAAAACTTCAGGGCAAAAATGTTGTTCTTCTTTGATTGTCCCTATATTTATCTCTCTTGGCTTCAGGCTTGAAAATAAAGCTGAGTACATTCTAGCACTTGAGAGAAATGAGAAACCAGATGTCTGTGAATTTTTATTGGCATATTAAACTTCAGTATACAACCTCATCCTTTGTATCAGTTCACTTCAGTCGCTCAGTCATGTCCGACTCTTTGCGACCCCGTGAATCTCAGCACGCCAGGCCTCCTTGTCCGTCACCAACTCCCGGAGTTCACCCAAACTCACGTCCACCCAGTCAGTGATGCCATCCAGCCATCTCATCCTCTGTCGTCCCCTTCTCCTCCTGCCCCCAGTCCCTCCCAGCAACAGGGTCTTTTCCAATGAGTCAACTCATCGCATGAGGTGGCCAAAGTATTGGAGTTTCAGCTTCAGGATCAGTCCTTCCAATGAACACCCAGGACTGATCTCCTTTAGGATGAACTGGTTGGACCTCCCTGCAGTCCAAGGGACTCTCGAGTATTCTCCAACACCACAGTTCAAAAGCATCAATTCTTCAGCACTCAGCTTTCTTCACAGTCCAACTCTCACATCCATACATGACCACAGGAAAAACCATAGCCTTGACTAGACGGACCTTTGTTGGCAAAGTAATGTCTCTGCTTTTCAAATGCTATCTAGGTTGGTCATAACTTTCCTTCTAAGGAGTAAGCGTCTTTTAATTTCATGGCTACAGTCACCATCTACAGTGATTTTGGAGCCCCCAAAAATAAAGTTTGACACAGTTTCCCCATCTATTTCCCATGAAGTGATGGGACCAGATGCCATGATCTTCATTTTCTGAATGTTGAGCTTTAAGCCAACTTTTTCACTCTCCTCTTTCACTTTCATCAAGAGGCTTTTTAGTTCCTCTTCACTTTCTACCATAAGCTTGGTGTCATCTGCATATCTGAGGTTATTGATATTTCCTCCAGCAATCTTGATTCCAGCTTGTGCTTCTTCCAGCCCAGCATTTCTCATGATGTACTCTGCATAGGTTAAATAAGCAGGGTGACGATATACAGCCTTGACATACTCCTTTTCCTATTTGGAACCAGTCTGTTGTTCCATGTCCAGTTCTAACTGTTGCTTCCTGACCTGCATACAAATTTCTCAAGAAGCAGGTCAGGTGGTCTGGTATTCCCGTCTCTTTCAGAAATTTCCACAGTTTATTGTGATCCACACAGTCAAGGCTTTGGCATAGTCAATAAAGCAGAAATAGATGTTTTTCTGGAACTATCTTCATTTTTCAATGACCCAGTGGATGTTGGCAATTGATCTCTGGTTCCCCTGCCTTTTTTAAAACCAGCTTGAACATCAGGAAGTTCATGGTTCACGTATTGCTAAAGCCTGGCTTGGAGAATTTTGAGCATTACTTTACCAGCGTGTGACATGAGTGTAATTGTGCAGTAGTTTGAGCATTCTTTGGCATTGCCTTTCTTTCGAATTGTGATGAAAACTGACTTTTTCCAGTCCTGTGGCCACTGCTGAGTTTTCCAGATTTGCTGGCATATTGAGTGCAGCACTTTCATAGCATCATCTTTCAGGATTTGAAATAGCTCAACTTGAATTTCATCACCTCCACTAGCTTTATTCGTAGTGATGCTTTCTAAGGCCCACTTGACTTCACATTCCAGGCTGTCTGGATGTCTTATTACTAAGTCCATTTAAATTGTTGTTTCACTATCACCACTAGCTTCTACATCATCCAAACTGAAAATCTATACCCATTAAACACATCCTCCAGTAACCACTATTCTACTCTCCGTTTCTATGAATTTGAGTATTCTAGGTACCTTGTATAAATGAAATTTTACAGTATTTGTCATTTTTATCTAGCTAATTTCACTTACCATAATGTTTTCAAGGTTTAGACATCTTGTAGCATGTATCAGAGTTTCATTCCTTTTTAATGCTGAATAATAATACATAGTTTCTGTATGTCATATTTTGTTTATTCATTCATTTGTTGATGGACATAGTTTTTTTTTTTTCTTCCTATCTTTGGTTACTGTGAGTAATGGTTATTTGGAATACAAATGTCTGTTTGTGTCTCTTTTTTTCAATTCTTTTTGGGTATAACCATACAAGTGAGATTTCTGGATCCTGTCATAATTCCATGTTTAATTTTTTGAGGAACCATCCTACTATCTTCTACAGTGACTGTACCATTTTACATTCCTACCAGTAATGTCCAAAGCTTCTAATTTCTTCACATCACTTCTAACACTTGTTATTTTCTAGATTTTTTTTCTTTTTAAAAATATTAGTTATTCTAATGGATGTGAGGTAGTAAGCGAGGGATCTTTCCTTAATATAACAAATTAGAAATAATATTTCTGTCCTTTTATAATGATCTATTTATGATTTTATAATTTATTGTAGCCTGCATGGAGATCTGTCTGATTTTACTAAAATATTTGGAAATTAGGGAAGCCTCAATGGCTCAAGAAGTAAAGAATGTGCCTGCAATGCAGGAGACATGTTTGATCCCTGAGTTGGGAAGATTCCCTGGAGAAGGAAATGAATACCCACTCCAGTATTCTTGCCTGGAGAATCCCATGGACAGAGGAGCCTGGTGGGCTATAGTCCATAGAGTCACAAAGAGTCAAACATGACTGAATGTGCACACACGCGTATGGGAATTAGATTTTGTTTACATCCATTTTTTCAACACACCACATATTTTATAATATACACTTGATAAGTGTTGGATAAACATTACATTTCCACTTATTGCTCTCATTTTAATACTTGAAAGTGTTAAACAATATATTATGGAAATTATGGCAGAATTCCTTTAAAATCATGTTATTTCTGTTTATTACTCTGATTCATCTATAGAACTTTAAGTTAACCTTGTACACAATTCTTGTCACTCTTCTAAATAGAATGTATTGATTTTTTTTTAACCAGTGTTGGAATATTTAAACATTTAAAAGTAAGTATTGAGGTAAATTGTTTATTATTTTATAAATATTGCTTTTTATAATGAAGGCACTTTAATGCATTAATTAAGGTTTGCAATATCCAAGTATATGTTGCATAACATTTTAAATATATGATATATCTTACTAAATTTGGTTATTTTTCCTGTGACTTCTATTCACATTCTCCAAGCTTATTCAGAATTCTAATAAGAGTCTTTGAAATCCACAAAAGATAAATTATAAATGGTTCATTAGATCTTTGGCAGTCAGAAACCTAATTTAGAATTTAAAATGTGGACAACAACGAAGCACTTATCACAGAACCATATACTTGCTAACTCTTAGAAACATAAAATCTGTGAAATATAACTCTTTCTCCAAAGTCAGTAGGCAGGCTGAGTGTTATGATGGTACAAAGTAATGTTTATATATTGTAAAATGTATATACAGCAATATTTGAAAATCAATTAGAAATGAGATGTATATGAGAAAAACCATAACCTATATAAATTGTATATTTAAACAAAGAAAAGTTAGATAGTATAATACTACTTCTCTTAAAATTTCTAAATATTTTCTGCCGGGCATTAAAAAATTTAACAGTACATGTTCACTGTAATATGTATCAAAGGAGGATGCTATAATTTCTATATTGACTATTTTATGAGTAAATTAGAAGAAAGCTGAAATAGTCAATTTGTCACATTTAGGGGCACTCAAGAGCAAATATAATACATACATATATACATAAAATTGGGGCTAAAGTTAACCTTTAAGAGATCCCTGAGATTAGGCACGTGATGAACTAACAATACTTGGAACAGACTGCATATTTGGTCATTTGACATATTGATTAGAATGATGGGGGAAATATTAGAAATCTTCATTGTATATGATGAGAAGTATGAATTCAAGAATTTTTTTTCCCATTTTGGTTTTGATTTTTTCTTTCATATATTAGTGTTCCAGAAATGCTAGTAGAAAAGACTCTCAATTTAAATAACTTGAAATTTTGGCTGTTAATCAATTGACATATATTTAAATTTCTCTTTCTGAATTTCTCCATTAATCTATGTGCTTGTGCTACTATCACATTGTCTTGATTATTGTGGCTTTTTATTAAACCATGAAATCAAGTAATATTAGTCCTCTAAGCTTTTTCTTCTTTTGTCTTGCTATTATTATAGACTTCCCTTTTCAATGTCAATTTTCAAATAAACGTTGTCTACAAAAATTTTGTGAGATTTAGATTGTGGTTGCAATGAATTGGCAGATAAATTCAAAGAGAATTTCTTCTACTGATACAGAAAATGAGGCATATGTCTATATTTATTATTCATTGATATTTTTATTTAACTTCAAATATTTTGCATATTTGGGGATTCCCTGATGCCTCAGCAGTAAAGAATCTTCATGAGATGCAGGAGACACGGGTTTGATCACTGCATTGGGATGATCCCCTGGAGGAGGAATTGGCAACCCACTCTAGTATTCTTGCCTGGAAAATCCCATGGGCAAAGCAACCTGGTGAGATAGAATCCATAGAGTAGCAAACAGTCAGACACAACTGAGTGATTGAGCACACATGCACATTTTGAATATTTAGTTAGATATCCCTAAATATTAAACATTTGGGGATGCTATTGTACATACTACAGTGTTTTGGTATATTTTAAATTCTAATTATGCATTACTAAAACCTAGTAATTTATTATTTTTCTAAAGCTAAGTAGAGTGAACTCATTTTAATCTACTTCAAAATAATTTCTAGTAGAAATTACTGTTGACCCACACTTTTTTTGGAAGTATATTGCTTAGTTTCCACATATTTGAGGATTTTTCTAGATATTTCTGATGTTGATTTTGATGTTAATTCCATTATGGTAACAGGGTATACTTTAAGTGTTTTCAATGTTTGGTCTTTATTGGCACATCTTCAAGAAACTTATATGTGCACTTGAAGGTATATTTTTCTTCTAATGGTATGTTCTATAAATGCCAATTAGGTCTTGTGATTTGTAGTCTTTTCAGGTATTCTTTCTTGCCAATTATTTGTCAACTCATTTTATTGATTACTGAGAGAAAAGCGTTGCCATCCACAACTATAATTGTGGATTTTTCTAGTTCACCTTTCAGTTCTATTACTTTTTTACTTAATGCATTTTGAATCTCTGTTCTTAGATATGGTATTACTTTTAAATGATTAAAAGTAAACAATGACATAAAATTTATGCATGTTATATTGCTATAGCATACGTATAACATAAGTATATATGTTATAACATATATATATATATGTTACATATACAATATATAATGTATTCTATATTGTTATGGATCTAAGTCAATATAAATCTAAAGTAGATTCTTATAACTTTAGATATATATTATAAGCCCTAGAGAAGTCACTAATAATTAAAAAAAATACAATTTAAAAGGTATTTAAACAGTTTAAATGTTATACTAAAAAAATCTATATAATCAAAAGGTATACCAAAAAGAGAATAGTGCAACAAAATACACCTGAAGTAGAAAGAAAAGAGGAAACTGCAGGTATAGATAACCTATATCAATTATATCATTGAATGTAACTGGATTACAAAGCCCAGTGAAAAGGCAGAGATATTTATATTGGATGAAAGAAAAAAAGAATCTAGATAAAACTATATGCTCTCAACAGGAAAGTTAAAGTCCCTCAGTCGTGTCTGACTCTTTGCGACCCCATGGACTATACTGTCCATGGAATTCTCCAGGCCAAAATACTGCAGTGGGTAGCCTTACACTTTTCCAGGGGATCTTTCCAACCCAGGAATCGAACCTAGTATCCCGTATTGCAGGTGGACTCTTTACCAACTGAGCTATCAGGGAAGCTATCAGCAGGAGATGCAATTTAAATTCAAAGACACAAATAGCTTGAAAATAAAAAGAATAGAAATATATATACCATACAAAGAGCAACTATAGGGAATTGGAATGGCTCAACAATATCAAGACAAAATTGATCTTAAAGTAAAAAAAGTTACTAGAGATAAAGGGCCACAATCACAATGATAAAAATAAAAATGTCAGACCATCAAGAAGATATAACATTTATGACAATGTATGAACCTCAAATGGAGAAGGCAATGGCACCCACTCCAGTACTCTTGCCTGGAAAATCCCATGGATGGAGGAGCCTGGTAGGCTGCAGTCCATGGGGTTGCTAAGAGTCAGACATGACTGAGCGACTTCACTTTGATTTTTCACTTTCATGCATTGGAGAAGGAAATGGCAACCCACTCCAGTATTCTTGCCTGGAGAATCCCAGGGACAGGGGAGCCTGGTGGGCTGCCCTCTATGGGGTCACACAGAGTCAGACATGACTGAAGCGACTTAGCAGCAGCAGCAGCATGAACCTCAAAAGAGAATCTCAAAATACATGAAGAAATATCTGATAGAACTGAATGGAAGATAAATAATTCATCAATAACAGTTCTAGGACTCAACACTGCAAATTCTAGGACTCGACACTACAACTCAACAGTGCAAATAAGCAAAAAAATTAGTATAAAAATAAAAGATAATAATAATACTATGTACCAACTAGATGTAATAGACATCTATAGAGCACACCACCTAATAATAGAGCACATTCTATTCGAGTTCACATGGGAGAGTTTCCGAGATAGATCATATATTAAGTCATAAAAAAGTCTTAATAAATTGAAAAGATTGAAATCATACAAGGTATGTTCTCTGATTATATTCTATGGTCTTCTTTCACCAGTTCTAGTCAACATTTCAGTGCAATGTATAGCCAGAAAAATTAATTATGAAAAAGAAACCGCCTTCAATTAGGAAAAAAAGAAGTGAAAAGTCAAGCTATTTGCTTTTGCAGATAATGATTTTGTATATAGAAAGTCCTAATAGTTCCACTACGAACAAAGCTAGTAGAGGTGATGGAATTCCAGTTGAGCTCTTTTAATACTGAAAGATGATGCTGTGAAAGTGCTACACTCAATAGGCCAGCAAATTTGGAAAACTCAGCAGTGGCCACAGGACTGGAAAAGGTCAGTTTTCATTCCAATCCTAAAGAAAGGCAATGCCAAAGAATGTTCAAACTACTGCACAATTGCACTCATCTCACATGCTAGTAAAGTAATGCTCAAAATTCTCCAAGCCAGGCTTCAGCAATACATGAACCGTGAACTTCCCAATGTTCAAGCTGGTTTTAGAAAAGGCAGAGAAACCAGAGATCAAATTGCCAACATCCGCTGGATCATGGAAAAAACAAGAGAGTTCCAGAAAAACATCTATTTCTGCTTTATTGACTATGCTAAAGCCTTTGATTGTGTGGATCACAATAAACTATGGAAAATTCTGAAAGAAATGGGAATACCAGACCACCTGACCTGCCTCTTGAGAAACCTGTATGCAGGTCAGGAAGCAACAGTTAGAACTGGACATGGAACACAGACTGGTTCCAAATAGGAAAAGGAGTACGTCAAAGTTGTATATTGTCACCCTGCTTATTTAACTAATATGCAGAGTACATCATGCGAAACTCTTCACTGGAAGAAGCACAAGCTGGAATCAAGATTGCTGGGAAAATATCAATAACCTCAGATATGCAGATGACACCACCCTTATGGCAGAAAGTGAAGAGTAACTAAAAAGCCTTTTGATGAAGGTGAAAGAGGAGAGTGAAAAAGTTGGCTTAAAACTCAACATTCAGAAAACGAAGATCATGGCATCTGGTCCCATCACTTCATGAGAAATAGATGGGGAAACAGTGGAAACAGTGTCAGACTTTATTTTGGGGGGCTCTAAAATCACTGCAGATGGTGATTGAAGCCATGAATTTAAAAGACACTTACTCCTTGGAAGGAAAGTTATGACCAACCTAAATAACATATTGAAAAGCAGAGACATTACTTTGCCAACAAACGTCCGTCTAGTCAAGGCTCTGGTTTTTCCAGTTGTCACATATGGATGTGAGAGTTGGACTGTGAAGAAAGCTGAGTCCCAAAGAATTGATGCTTTTGAAGTATGGTGTTGGAGAAGACTGTTGAGAGTCCCTTGGACTGCAAGGAGATCCAACCAGTCCATTCTGAAGGAGATCAGCTGAAACTCC
The DNA here is from genome assembly GCF_055505025.1 of Bos grunniens. Lineage (NCBI taxonomy): Eukaryota > Metazoa > Chordata > Mammalia > Artiodactyla > Bovidae > Bos > Bos grunniens. The sequence goes on from NC_141178.1 coordinate 29,273,387, forward strand.
AGTACTTGGCCACCTCATGCAAAGAGTTGACTCATTGGAAAAGACTCTGATGCTGGGAGGGATTGGGGGCAGGAGGAGAAGGGGACGACAGAGGATGAGATGGCTGGATGGCATCACTGACTCAATGGACGTGAGTCTGAGTGAACTCCGAGAGTTGGTAATGGACAGGAAGGCCTGGTGTGCTGCGATTCATGGGGTGGCAAAGAGTCGGACACGACTGAGCGACTGAACTGAACTGAATAGTTCCACTAAAAAATGATTTCAGCAAGGGTGCATAGTCATGCATATATGTCAACTCTATGTATAGTAGGAGTGAGCATTCTAAAAATAAAATTAATCAAAAAATTCCATTTAAAATAGCATCAAAAAGAAAAATATATTTTGGTTTAAATAAGACAAAAGAAGTGTAAGAATTGTATACTGAAAACTAGGAAAGCACTTTTGAAAGCTATTAAAGAAATTCCAATGAATGGTAAGGTATCCCATGATCATGGATTTAGAGACTTAATATTGACAAAATATCAGTAATCCCTAAATTGATTTACAGATTTGATGAAGTTCTTATAAAATTTTCAGCAGAAATGTCTTCAGTAATTGACAATTAGATGATTCGTATTCATATGAAATTTCAAGGGATTCAGAAGAGCCAAAACAATTAAGTGAAGGTTTGAAAAATGAATGGGGGATCCCCAGTGGAGATGGGTAAAAGTATTTCAGGTAGAAAGAACAGCATGTGAACACCCCATTGTAGAAGACTGAGAAGCCCTAAAGTGAAGTCAGTTCAATCCCTCATTAATTAAATTAATTAAATACCTTAATTAAAATACTTTTTCCTTGTAAGGTAGAAAAATACACAATAAAAATTGATGGAGATCATAATTAAAGGAGGGGGTGAATTTTTCACATTTGAAAATAAGCATTCAGTTGCATAATTGTAGTATAGCAAAATGAAACATTCCACAGCTGCTATTAAAATTAGTTATGGATGTATTTACTATCATAAGGCCATATCATTATTTTTATTTAGAAAAGCAAATAAAAGGAAATATGAATAGTACAATTAATCTTGCTTTATCTGCCTCATATATGAGTAGACAGAAATGGGAGATAAAGTACATATATACACATACATGCATTGTTGTTTAGTGGCCCAGGGCCCTCTGTCCATGGAGTTCTCCAGGCCAGAATACTGGAGGTTGCCATTTCCTTCTCCAGGGAATCTTTCTGTCCCAAGAATTGAACCCCATCTTCTGTATTGGCAGGCAGATTCTTTACTACTGAACCATCTGGGAAGCCCATGTACATGTACATGCACATGCATTCATATATTTGAAATATATGTACATCTATGCATATATGTGGGAGAAGGCAATGGCACCCCACTCCAGTACTGTTGCTGGGAAAATCCCATGGATGGAGGAGCCTGGTAGGCTGCAGTCCATGGGGTCTCTAAGAGTCAGACACGACTGAATGACTTCACTTTCACTTTCCACTTTCATGCATTGGAGAAGGAAATGGCAACCCACTCCAGTGTTCTTGCCTGGAGAATCCCATGGATGGAGAAGCCTGGTAGGCTGCAGTCCATGGGATTGCAGAGTTGGACACGACTGAAGCGACTTAGCAGCAGCAGGTATATATGTAATGCTAATAACTAACTATACACATGTAAAAATGTTTATATATTCAACATATAAACAAAATTCTGTTTCAGGGAAAACAATGTATATTCAGTCCAACATAGCCAAACATACTGAAATTTCTAATTAGGAATATTTACCTGTCATCAGTGGGCTTCCCAGGTCGCACTAGTAGTAAAGAACCTGTCTGCCAATGAGGCAGACATAAGAGATGAGGGTTGGAGCCCTGGTTTGGGGAGATCCCCTGGAGGAGGGCATGGCAGCCATGGACAGAGGAGCCTGGCAATAGTCTATAGGGTTACAAAGAGTCAGACACAACTGAAGCAACTTAGCATGGGTGCACGAACTGTCATCAGTATGATTATTGATGACTGTCAGTAGTGGATATAATGGAAAATATAGGTTGGGGTAATTTGTTTTTATCAGAATGAGGGGTAGAAGTTAGGTAGAGTCAGGTTAGGAAAACTAAAATCAGAAAAAGCAGAGCTGCAGGACTCATGCCACAGGAAGTACACGGGAAGACAGAGAAATAGAAAAGTACCAAAAGGACATTCCTACCAAAATGAAATTCAATCAGTAGAGATGAGTAAATAAAACGGAAAGGAATTTGGTCAATCTTTACAAAACAAAAGATAAGGAAATACAAGTAAACGACTCAATACCAGTTTGCAAAAGACTTTGATAGACAGCAATTCTTTAACTCTGATACGGGCTTCTCAGGTGGCTCAGTCAGTGAAGAATCCACCTGCCATGCAAGAGACTGCCTACAATGCAGGAGACAAATGATCAAGACATCAGTTCAATCCTTGGGTCAGAAATATCCCTTGGAGAAGGAAATGACAACCCATTCCTGTATTCTTGCCTGGGAAATCCCATGGACAGAGGAGCCTGGCAGGCTACAGTCCATGGGGTCCTGAGAGTCGGACATGACTAAACCACCACCACCACACCTGTGATATATAAATGCTTCAGATTGGATTATTTTAGGTCAACTGGGAAGCAAATGGGAAAATTTTGGTACTAGCCATTTCTGTTAAGAATTCCCTGTATCCTACAGAGAAATAAGTACTTGTCAAACTGCTCAAGTTCAAAAGAGCAAAATATTTATGTCGATAAAAAGTAGTATATGCTGTCAGATATTTTAAAGGTCAGATACTCTTTTATTGCATCTAATTAGAACATTAATAAATTATATATAACTTTTCCAGGAGCCAAATGGCACTTTAAAAGATGCAGAAATAATTTTTACCTTTGAAAATATCAAAGAAAGTCAAATTAATTACTGCTAAATAGACAAATATGCAAGACTTAAAAGAAGGAAGCCTCATTCATGTTAGCTACACTAGCAAATACCATTTGCAAAGTGAGATTTAATCTATGTTGCTGAATTCTCATTATACGCAATAAGTAGAACTGTAATCTGCTGTAACACTTTTCATCTTCAAAGCTCTCTATATACATTAACTAGGAGTGATTTAGTTTAAATTTTGTAGTACAGGCATCTTTAACTAGGAAATAAAGTAGAAGAGATGAGATAAAAAATGTTCTCTCTAATGAATATGAACACTTCCGTTTCTACAACAGCCAGGACTTTTGGCTTTAAATTAACTCTTTATGATCATTAGATTTTTCTTCTTGTGTAAAACTGAAATATATTCCAATTCCATCAATAATTACCAGTTTAAAAACAATACACAAGATTTTTTAAGAGAAAGAAAAAAGACCTGCCAGTTTTCACGAGTGATAAAAGCAAAACAACCATTGTGACAACAAAAATACTTTGAAGATCATTTTATACATTTGTGTGAGTTTTTTTGCAAATGTTAGCTCAACAAATGATGTGTGGTAGATGACATAGAGTTTCAGCTGGCTGGAGCAGAAATGATGGCCTCAGATAAATTAGAAAATGAGGTTAAAACATTTGTCAGGATTTATAATATGAAAACAATGGCTTATGTTTTTACTGAAAAAAATGTGGATGCATTTTTGATGTTTGAGTTTCAGAATTATCTCAAATTCATAATGAGAAACTACATGCTTAACCATGGTTCTGCTTTTAAAAAATGTTGGCAATAAATCAAGATTCTTTGTCTCCAAGAACACTGGTTTTTTCATTTCTTCATGTTGTCCTTCTGAGAGGTCAAGAAACTGATAAAATGCTTCCATTAATAGTAGAATTCTTTAAGTCTTAGGCAGTAGGTTATATGGTACCCATACTGGATCTCACAGATATATTATAAATAATATGGCAAAAAATGACCCCAACATTTAAACAATAAGAAATTATAAAACTGTAGCTGGGTTGTTCTTTAATAAAACACTTATAAGTACCATGATATTCTGTACGTGTTTGACTTTATAAATTCAAGAGTTTGAAAATGGATATGAAAAATTTTGTCCTAAAATTCTCCTTACATAATATTGATTGGTATCATATTGAATATTATTATTCATATGAAATAGAACTATAATCATATTGACTATTCTTATGATAGAGTATATATATTGATTATAAAAAGATGAAGAAAACATTGATATTTCTAGCTAAGATACTATGGTTATTGCTGAGAGAAAGAAAAGTATAAGAAATACAGAAAGTAAAAATTGAAGAGGCAAAGGAACACTACATTACAGAAAAAGAACTAATCAACTAGGTGATTGAAAAATATACAAAGTAAAATAATTGTCAAAAATAATTATAAATCTGATTTTCCAAAAAGTAACATAATACAGTACAAACTATGTTAATGAGAAAAGTGGGAAGTAGTGCATATTTGAAGAGATAGTATTTGATTTATAATATATTGTTTCATTTTTTGATGTGTCTAGATGTTTATTTTCTATATAATAAAAGTATAAAATGTGAACATTTTAAGATATAGTTTTGAAAATTTGCCTCTTTCCTTCAGGTAATGGAGTGATCATGATAGTGACTGATGAGAGAAAAGAAAGTGTGATTAATTATTTCTCTTTATTTGATTTCCTTTAGGCTTGTGTGGGAAATTAAGGAGTGAACTTAAAAGTGAATTCCCAAAATGGAAAGAATGAGAAACAAAAAAATGGAAGTAGAAATGTTTTCAAATTATAAAAGAAAAGATCTTCACGGACTAGGAAGCTATTTAAAATGATTATTAGCCCCGATCTCACAGATTTCCATTTAATTAATTAAGAAAGATTTTAAAAATCAGAATAATCATTTGCAAAATTGAATTAATGGTCACCTTATCAAATCCATTACCCAAGCACTTAGAATTTCATTTCTCAAAACTGACAATGGAGACAAAGTGAACTTTGATCCAATTAAGAGAAAAACTGAATAAGATGTTAAGCAATTGCCTTTTGGAAGGGAAGTCAAATAAAAATCATATTAAATGACTACAAGGAAGAAGGTGGAGTCTTAATGTGGGCTATCAGGATGACAATGACCCAATTAGCTTATAAGCACAGTAAGTCCTAAATACATTAATGATAGGAATTGTTGTCAATTAATGCTAGTATCACAGATATCTCACCTAATGCCTGAACAAAGTAAACAATCAATGAACATTACTAACATAATTGGATTCATATTGGGATTAGACTCCTACATTTCCCACCAATTGAAAATTTATTGATTATAATTTTTCTCTCTCCCTAAGACACTTAGTTCCTGTGGTGAGGATTCATTTCTTCGAAAATATCTTTACTAATTGCTCTAAAAACACTTATAAAGAACAGACAGAAATGTCTAAGATGTTAATAAGTGATTAAAGCTTCGTTAAGAAGCTTTAAACCCATACAGCAAGCTTTTTTATGAGATTTCTTAGGCAAATTGTCCCATAGGGGAGCAATATTCCAAAAAAGCTTTTACTAGCCCAGAACCCAAACCTCAGCAATGTTGCTTCCTGAATCCCAGTTATTAAAATGTTTAATCGCTTTATAACCATAGTTCTCAACATTGGCTGCACATTATAATTAACTGAGAAGTTAAAAAAAAAATACTGATATTTGGATTTCATAACTAGAGAGGACACCTAGCCAGGGTTAATTATCACTGGTGTAAAAGTCCAATTTTAACTTATTACCAGTTTGGGGTATACTGATTAATGCAAATTTAAAATCTGTTTTTGTGAGGGCTCCATTATTTATCCATTACGAAGACAATTAATTCTCTTTAGTGTTTACACAATGAATTATTAAGGATATTAGTATTCAAGGCTGTATTATTCATTCTTTTAAATTTCCTATATTAACACTTTGATACATTTGCATCTTTCATCAGAAAAGCACAAGAGTTAGGGGCTTCCCTGGTGATTCAGATGGTGAAGAATCTGCCTGCAATATAGGAGACCTGGGTTCAATCCCTGAATTGGGAAGATCCCCTGGAGAAGGAAATGGCAACCCACTCCAACATTCTTGCCTGCAGAATTCCATAGACAGATGAGCCTGGCATCTAGGCTACTGTCCATGGGTTTGCAAAGAGCTGGACATGACTGAGTAACTAACAAGGCAAAAACTGTTAGCAGACCTGAGTAAACTATCCTTAGAAGGACTATTAACATTGTGGATCTTTGATAGATATCCAGGACCATGACTGCTTATCAGTTCAGTTCAGTTCAGTTCAGTCGCTCAGTCGTATCCGACTCTTTGCGACCCCATGAATCGCAATATGCCAGGCCTCCCTGTCCATCACCAACTCTCGGAGTTCACCCAGAGTCACGTCCATCGAGTCAGTGATGCCATCCAGCCATCTCATCCTCTGTCATCCCCTTCTCCTCCTGCCCCCAATCCCTCCCAGCATCAGAGTCTTTTCCAATGAGTCAACTCTTCGCATGAGGTGGCCAAAGTCCTGGAGTTTCAGCTTTAGCATCATTCCTTCCAAAGAACACCCAGGGCTGATCTCCTTCAGAATGGACTGGTTGGATCTCCTTGCAGTCCAAGGGAGTCTCAAGAGTCTTCTCCAACACCACAGTTCAAAAGCATCAATTCTTCGGCGCTCAGCCTTCTTTACAGTCCAACTCTCACATCCATACATGACCACAGGAAAAACCATAGCCTTGACTAGATGAACCTTTGTTGGCAAAGTAATGTCTCTGCTTTTGAATATGCTATCTAGGTTGGTCATAACTTTCCTTCCAAGGAGTAAGCATCTTTTAATTTCATGGCTGCAATCACCATATGCAGTGATTTTGGAGCCCAAAACAATAAAGTCTGACACTGTTTGCACTGTTTCCCCATCTATTTCCCATGAAGCGATGGGACCAGATGCCATGATCTTCATTTTCTGAATGTTGAGCTTTAAGCCAACTTTTTCACTCTCCACTTTCACTTTCATCAAGAGGCTTTTTAGTTCCTTTCACCTTCTGCCATAAGGGTGGTGTCATCTGCATATCTGAGGTTATTGATATTTTCCCAGCAATCTTGATTCCAGTTTGTGTTTCTTCAAGTTTCCATAAATGATGAATAGAAAGTTGTGCAAAATGATTTATGGAAAAACATGTTATAGGCAGTACAACATTATCCTTTTGAGAATCTGGAATTTTGATACATGACCATCCACCAATAAAAAGTCTCAAATATGCTTCCTTAATAAATACTTTAAACATTTTCACAATTTGTGGCTGGAAGAATTGAGCATATCCTGTGTTTCCATTGAAGAAGAGTCTTGAAAGTTTTACCCACATGCATTTTCCCTTTGTTTCTTTCACTTTGTATTCATTCATTGTAATAAATATTAGCCAAAGTAGTTATTTAAGTATTTCTAGCAAATCTCCAAAACTGAAAGTTGCCTTAGAGACTCTCAACACAAATGTCTTGACCACATATCAGGTAGAAAGCTATATTTTATGTATAACTAATTCTTTATGTGTGATTTAAGGAAGTTGGACAGAATGTCACAAGTGATTTTCAGTTTTGGCTAAAACCTAGAGTTTCTTTCTGTTTCAGGCTATCTCATTTTAAACTGAGGATTATTTTCACTTTCTCTTATTTTACCTCTTGGTTGTACATACTCTCTCACGTAATTTAGGAGAAATAATAGACATAATGGAATTTATATTAGGGCAAACAGATTACTATTAACAGTTAAGAAATCAGTTTACTATACCTACATATAGAAATGAAAGTCATCACTAGCCATCAGCTTTGAATATGAATCTATAATAGGTAAGGACTGAAACTTGACACTTGGAGAAAAAACAGAAACAAAACGTATACGAACAAAACATTATATGAACATATAATTCTCTTTGTGGATCTAAGACCAATTCTGATAATGCAAAAACTTAAGAGAGTCCTTTAGGTTGATAATATGAGTTAACTTAAGAGAGTTACTCAAGCGTGGGTCCCCACAGTGACAAGAAAGATGTGTCAAATATACTAATGAAAATTAAAACACATTATCATACACTTAAGAGCACTAGAAGGTTTTAATGACTTCTACCAAGTTATTAAAAATAAGAGTTGTATCTTTACAACAGAAGTGGACAAATATCTCAGTCGATGTCCTTTACCCCATTCTGGGAAATTATTTATTCTCAAAAGTGCACTTCAAATGTATCTTCCTCATTAAAACATTATATCATTTTCAGTCTCTTGAAAAATTACAATTTAAAAAAGGAAAAAAAAAAAGAATAGATTGTTTCTCATAGCTACAAAATAAAGAGATCAGGCCCCCTTTAAACATGGCTGATGATGTTTTCTTGACTCATCTTTTTTGTGCTGTCTTCATTTTGAAAACTTCTTTTTCCATGTGATCCAAGGTTGGCCACTGAGTCTCCAGGTTTACAGGATCTTTATATCCAGGTAGCACAGACAAAGCAAAGCAATGCTCTCTAATGTAGGACATTCACATTTCTGAAAAGAACACTAAATATTTGGCCAGGGTGAGGTGCTCCCTGCTTTGACTGGGAAAGCAGGACTACATCACTTATAGCTCTACCAGAATCACAAGGCATCAACACAAATTTAAAGAAATTCCTCTGGAATTTCCACCCTCACTACACCAAGTCAATAAATCTGACAACAGGCGTATTGTTGTCAGTCAACAGGCTTATTCCTGTTGTCTTTGTCTGGTTAGGTTGTAATGAATGTTATGAAAAATTTAAAGGATTAACTAATTTCTACAAGATAAACAACACACCACTGTTTAACATAAAAGTCTTGTTTGAACCTGGATATGTAAAACTGCAAAGCTGGTGCACTTTGCACGCCTATTCTGTCTTTATTTTTGGTTCTAAAGATTCTGATGGGCTTCCCAGGTGGAGCTAGTGGTAAAGAACCTCCTGCCAATACAGGAAACAAGAAATAGGTTCAATCCCTGGGTCAGGAAGATCTTCTGGAGGAGGGCATGGGGACAGACACCAGTATTCTTGCCTGAAGAATCCCATAGAGAGGAGCCTGGCTGGCCACCATCCATAGGGTTACATAGAGTGGGACATGACTGAAGCGACTTAGTACACACACAAACTACACACACACAAAGATTCTGATCTTTGAATTGAAAGCATTTTTACCGTTTCGTTCCTTTTCCATCTTCTGCACTTATTCATGACTCTGGGTCTTATTCTTGACTTTGTTCTAAAATGTGAAACTCTCTTTTCCTCTGTGTGTGGACACAAGTTCTTTTCTTAAAAAAAAAAAAAAAAATTGTGGGCACCAATGTTTGTGAGCCCTAAAATTCATATGTTGAAACCTAATCCTCAAAATGATGGTATTTAGAGGCAGGGCTTTGGGAAGTCTAGAGGGTATAGCTTATATAATTTAAAAAAAAGTTAATAAAAACATTTGATTTTTTATTAAAATAAAGTGAAAGTGTTAACCGCTCAGTTGTGTCTAACTCTTTGCCATCCCATGGACTGTAGCCTGCCAGGTTCCTCTGTCCATGGGCTTCTTCAGGCAAGAGTACTGGAGTGGTTTCCAATCCCTTTTCCAGGGCATCTTCCTGACCCGGGGATCGAACTTGGGTCTCTCACATTGCAGGCAAATTCTTTATTGTCTGAGCCACCAGGGAAGCCCAATTAAAATCAAACAAACACCACACAGACCTAGCTTGCCCTTTCTACCATATGAGGACACAGAGAGAGGACCATCTATAAACCAGGAAATGGGTCTCACCAGCCATGGAAACTGCTGTGCCTTGTTCTTGGACTTCTCAGCTTCCAGAACTGTGAGAAATACGTTTCTCTTGTCTACAAGTCACTCAGACTATGGTAATTTTTTATAGCATCCTGAAATTAAGACACAATATATTAAACATTTTTCTGTTAGCAATATGTAATATTTCTTCCTGTTTAAGAACAGCTTTCTATTTCATGTCTCCTAAAGTCCTTATTTCAGAAATATAAATGTTTATTCCTTCTCTTTCAAGAGCAGGGATATATCAAGCCAGCTATAAGTTGGAACTCTATTAAGTTCACCAGCCTGTTTATGCTAAATCTTCAATAGTTTCAGAAGAGAAGATAAGTTTTATCATATGATTTCAATAATACATTCATAAAATACATGAAAATGTAAATGTAATAACGTATCAATACCTAATCACAACCTATCTAAATCATTTCAATATTTCAAAGCCTACTTCAACTTTCTATTTCAGTTACTACAAATCACATTAGAATATCTTGTCTTCAAATTTCTATGAAAATTTTAGTCAAAAATATATAAATTCAAACAATATTATTAGTTAACCATTGTGTAAATGACATTGTGCTATTTATACCTATTATTATACTTAATACTCATAATAAACATGTAGAATTACCTCTATTCAGACAGTTCAGTTCAGTTCAGTTCTGTTGCTCAGTCATGTCTGACTCTTTGTGACCCCATGGGCTACAGCATACCTGGCCACCCTGTCCATCACCAAATTCTGGAGTTTATTCAAACTCATGTACATTGAGTTGGTGATGTCATCCAACCATCTCATTCTCTGTCATCCCCTTCTCCTTCCATCTTCAATCTTTCTCAGCATCAGGGTCTTTTCAAATGAGTCAGTTCTTTGCATCAGGTGGCCAAAGTATTGAAGTTTCAGCTTCAGCATCAGTCCTTGCAATGAATATTCAGGACTGATTTCCTTTAGGATGGACTGGTTGGATCTCCTTGCAGTCCAACAGACTCTCAACAGTCTTCTCCAATACCACAGTTCAAAAGCATCAATTCTTTGGTGCTCAGCTTTCTTTATAGTCCATCAATCACATCCATACATGACTACTGGAAAAACCATAGCTTTGACCAGATGGACCATTTTTGGGCAAAGTAATGTTTGTCTAGGTCAGAGAATGCAGTGGCACCCCACTCAAGTACTCTTCCTGGAAAATCCCATGGATGGAGGAGTCTGGTAGGCTGCAGTCCATGGGGTGGCTAAGAGTCAGACACGACTGAGCGACTTCACTTTCACTTTTCACTTTCATGCATTGGAGAAGGAAATGGCAACCCACTCCAGTGTTCTTGCCTGGAGATTCCCAGGGACAGGGAGCCTGGTGGGCTGCTGTCTATGGGTTCACACAGAGTCAGACACGACTGAAGCGACTTAGCAGCAGCAGCAGCAGCAGCAGGTTAGTCATAACTTTTCTTCCAAGGAGCAAGCACCTTTCAATTTCATGGCTGCAGTCACCATCTGCAGTGATTTTGGAGCCCCCAAAAATAAAGTCTATCACTGTTTCCCCATCTATTTGCCATAAAGTGATGGGACCAGATGCCATGATCTTATTTTTCTGAAGGTTGAGCTTTAAGCCAACTTTTTCACTCTCCTCTTTCACTTTCATCAAGAGCCTCTTTAGTTCTTCTTTACTTTCTGCCATAATAGTGGTGTCATCTGCATATTTGAGGTTATCGATATTTCTCCCGGAAATCTTGGTTCCATCTTGTTCTTCTTCCAGCCCAGCGTTTCTCATTATGTACTCTGAATATAAGTTAAATAAGCAGGGTGACAATATACAGTCTTGATGTACTCCTTTCTGGATTTGGAACCAGTCTGTTGTTCCATGTCCAGTTCTAACTATTGCTTCCTGACCTGCATACAGATTTCTCAAGAGGAAGATCAGGTGGTCTGGTATTCCCATTTTTTAAATAATTTTCCACAGTTTGTTGTGACCCACACAGTCAAAGGCTTTGGCATAGTCAATAAAGCAGAAGTAGATTGTTTTCTGGAACTCTCATATTTTTTGATGATCCAATGGACATTGGCAATTTGATGTCTAGTTCCTCTGCCCTTTCTAAATCCAGCTTGAACATCTGAAAGTTCATGATTCATGTACTGTTGAAGCCTGGCTTGGAGAATTTTGAGCATTACTTTACTAGCATGTGAGATGAGTGCAATTGTGTGGTAGTTTGAGCATTCTTTGGCATTGCCTTTCTTTGGGATTAGAATGAAAACTGATGTTTTCCAGTCCAGTGGCCACGGCTGAGTTTTCCAAATTTGCTGGCATGAGTGCAGCACTTTCATAGCATCATCTTTTAGGATTTGAAATAGCTCAACTGGAATTCCATCACCTCCACTAGCTTTGTTCGTAGTAATGCTTCCTAAAGCCCACTTGACTTTGCACTTCTACAAGAGACTGACCCAGACTTACCCTGAGTGGCCAGGAGTCTCTAGCGGAGGCATGGGTCGGCGGTGGCCTGATGCAGGGTTGGGGGCACTGAGTGTAGCAGTGCCTGCAAGTGACCTTTTCAAGCAGGTCGTCCTTATCTTCATTACCTCTACCATAGTTTGCTGCTGCTGCTAAATCACTTCAGTCGTGTCCGACTCTGTGCGACCCCATAGACGGCAGCCCACCAGGCTCCCCCATCCCTGGGATTCTCCAGGTAAGAACACTGGAGTGGGCTGCCATTTCCTTCTCCAATGCATGAAAGTGAAAAAATAAAGTGAAGTCGCTCAGTTGTGTCCAACTCCTAGCAACCCCATGGACTGCAGCCCACCAGGCCCCTCCGTCCATGGGATTTTCCAGGCAAGAGTACTGGAGTGGGTTGCCATTGCCTTCTCCTAACAAAACCTAGCCAGGCCTAATACCACGGCCCCAGCCCTTGCCCTCAGCAATGGTTCACACCCTGAAGAGTGGCTTCTACCATAGTTGGGCCCCAGGTAAATATCAGGGAGGGAACACAGCCCCACCCATCAACAGAAAATTGGATTAAAGATTTACTGAATATTGCCCCACCCTTCAGAACAAGACCTACTTTCCCCCTCAGTCAGTCTCTCCCATCAGCCAGCTTCCATTCAGACAGTACCTATAAGGAAATTGAAACTTATAGAAAAATTTTACATAATGATGTGTCAACTACGTGCAGACATAAGATTCACACTCAGGTTTGTCTCAAACTAAAATCTAATCCTAAACTGTATTTTTAATTTTTACAGTATTTTAATGACTCTTTATAGTTTGTAATTGAACCTTTTATTTTACTGTTTTCTTTGTTATGTAAGTATATTTTGCTTCTCCAAACAGATTTCAAGATCTTTGTTTACAGCAATCAAGCTATAAACTAGTCATTATTATGTAATTCCTATAATCCCTAGAGAAGTGATAGATTTTTTTTTTTTTTTTTTGGTGTATGTGTGTTTGTGTATGGGTAGAATGAGGTCAGAAAGAGAAATATGCTCTACTCTTTTTCTCCAATATATACTTATAAACCATTTGAAAAAGGAAGTTTTCTTTAGCTACAAACATGTGACTTTTGACTCCCTAGTCATCAAAATATCATGACAACATAACAACAGTGCATTCAGTGACCTGTTGATTCATCATAATCCAGTAGATGGCAGTACATTATTATGTTTAAATAACTTCAGTTCAGTTCAGTTCAGTCGCTCAGTCCTGTCTGGCTCTTTGCGACCCCTTGAATTTCAGCACGCCAGGCCTCCCTGTCCATCACCAACTCCTGGAGTTCACTCAAATTCATGTCCATCGAGTCAGTGATGCCATCCAGCCATCTTATCTTCTGTTGTCCCCTTCTCCTCCTGCCCCCAATCCCTCCCAGCATTAGAGTCTTTTCCAGTGAGTCAACTCTTTGCACGAGGTGGCCAAAGTACTGGAGTTTCAGCTTTAGCATCATTCCTTCCAAAGAACACCCAGGACTGATTTCCTTTAGGATGGACTGGTTGGATGTCCTTGCAGTCCAAGGGACTTTCAAGAGTCTTCTCCAACACCACAGTTCAAAACCATCAATTCTTCGGCACTCAGCCTTCTTCACAGTTCAACTCTCACATCCATACATGACTACTGGAAAAACCATAGCCTTAACTAGACGGACCTTTGTTGGCAAAGTAATGTCTCTGCTTTTGAATATGCTTTCTAGGTTGGTCATAACTTTCCTTCCAAAGAGTAAGTGTCTTTTAATTTCATGGCTGCAGTCACCATGTGCAGTGATTTTGGAGCCCCCCAAAATAAAGTCTGACACTGTTTCCACTGTTTCCCCATCTATTTCCCATGAAGTGATGGGACCAGATGCCATGATCTTCATTTTCTGAATGTTGAGCTTTAAGCCAACTTTTTCACTCTCCACTTTCACTTTCATCAAGAGGCTTTTTAGTTCCTCTTCACTTTCTGCCATAAAGGTGGTGTCAACTACATATCTGAGGTTATTGATATTTCTTCCGGCAATCTTGATTCCAGCTTGTGCTTCCTGCAGCCCAGCATTTCTCATGATATACCCTGCATGTGAGTTAAGTAAGCAGGGTGATAATATACAGCCTTGATGTACTCCTTTCCCTATTTGGAACCAGTCTGTTGTTCCATGTCCAGTCCTAACTGCTGCTTACCAACCTGCATATAGATTTCTCAGGAGGAAGGTCAGGTGGTCTGGTATTCTCATCTTTAAAGATTTTCCATAGTTTGTTATTACCCACACAGTCAGATACCTTGGTGTAGTCAATAAAGCAGAAGGAGATGGTTTTCTGGAACTCTCATACTTTTTAGATAATCCAGTGGATGTTCGCGGTTTGATCTCTGGTTCCTCTGCCTTTTCTAAATCCAGCTCGAACATCTGGAGGTTCATTGTTCACTACTGTTGAAGCCTGTCTTGGAGAATTTTGAGAATTACTTTACTAGAATGTGAGATGAGTGCAATTGTGTGGTAGTTTGAGCATTCTTTGGCATTTCATATCTTTGGGGTTGGAGTGAAAACTGATGTTTTCCAGTCCAGTGGCCACGGCTGAGTTTTCCAAATTTGCTGGCATATTGAGCAATTTTTTTCTCAAAAGTTAGAGCATTTGCTAGTATTATAAAAACTTAGTAAATAATATCAACAAATGGCTTATTAAACATATTTACCATGACAACTATAAAAATTGTCTTAGATGCAGAAATCTTGTGATACAGTTATAATTTCCAAAATAAGAATGCAAGTTATTTATGCATTACACATATATGATTATAAATTTAGAAAATTTTACACATGTAGAAAATATATCTACTTATGAAAATAACTCAGAATAATGGCATTAAAATATTATTTAATTTGTTTTTGTTTCAATGTATTATTATTTATAGAAGCAGTATTTTATTTTTAGAAACAGTTTTCTCATAATCTCCTCTCTACTTTATCCCTAGGTTACACTTGTGGATAATTGATAAAGCCTATTATAATGATGAATTGATCGAATAAATATATGCACACACATATGATATAAAAAAAAATTTATTCAAGTGAGTGTTGAATGATCCAATGCACTTGACTGTATTTTGGTTAAGTGTAAAAAGAAGGAATATATCTCATATATATTTAGATTTAGGCAGTTATATTTTATAAAAATAGTGTAAGAATTAACCAAGTTTTAAAATAATGATAAAATGTACTGATTTTTAAATCTTTATGTATTTTGAAACTTTCATGTAATATTTGTAGATATCTATGTAAAACTATGAGGCTGCTGATCATTAAAAGTGAGAGAGACAGATAGCTAAATATCTGACAATTAACCACTTAATTTAGGGGCTTCCCTCTGGCTCAATGGTAAAGAATCCACCTGCAAAGCAGGAGCTGCCGGAGACATGGATTCGATCCTTGGGTCAGGAAGATCTCCTGGAGGAGGCATACAATCCACTCCAATATTCTTGCCTGGAGAATGCCATGGACAGAGAAGCCTGGAGGGCTACAGTCCATGGGGTCACAAAACGTCAGACACAACTGAAGCAACTTAGCATGTGGGCACACAACCACTTAATCTTAATAATGCTAATGGAAAGATAGATTATTAAGTGAAAAAGGGTGAAATGTGGAAATACACAATTACCATGAAACTATATTTGGTTAATTAGACATTTGTGTGGATAAAAGGAAGTACACGACAATATTTAGGAAGATAAATGACTAAAATATTGAAAAGTTTTTTCTCTCTAATTTTCTTAAATTTAACAAGATTGCTTTGATCATTTCTTAGTGTCCCTTTACAAAAAACCCAAACTGAACACTCACCCACAAATAAGCAAGTTTTTATAGCAACTCTAACAAGCCAGCTGGGCTTCCCAGGTGGCTCAGAGGTAAAGAATACGCCTGCCAATGCAGGAGATGCAAGAGACACGGGTTTGATCCTTGGGTGAGGAAAATCCCCTGGAGTAAGAAATGGCCACCTGCTCCAGTATTCTTGCCATGAAAATTCCATGGACAGAGGCGCCTGAAAGGCTATAGTCCATGGGATTGAAAACAGTCAGACATGACTGAGCACAGACGATGACAAACAAGCAAAGAATGGGTACTCAGGGAAGAAGCAGACTACTGATGATTTTATGCATTAAATTTCTCAACAGCATTTGATTTTTGTGGAGTATTCCAAGGCTGAATAAGACAAAGAAATAAACTGTCAGAATAAACAGGTAAGAGGAAAATGATGTATAAAGAGAAAATACTGCTGCCTGTGGGAAAACTAAGCCTTTTAACCTAAAATATCCATAGCAGTTATGTATATCAAAAAGGTTTCACAGGTTATCACTTATAATTCCACTTCACTTTGTCAGGAGAAATTGCTGAATATTGTTAGAAACTTAGTATGCAGTTGCAGAAATGTTTGACACCCGAGAGCATGGTACTTCATTCCAAAATTTAAGTGCATGAATGCCTCATACATTTTCAAAAGTATATATACTATATGTAGGATGCATAGGCTACATCTTCAAATTGTTCTATAAATTTGAAAATAACTCCCCATATAATGTATTATATTTGTACCCTAAATATAAATAAAGTTGAAAATTAATGTTCATACATAACACATAAAATTATCACTTTTGAAAGGTTGAGAGAGTTATAGAAGTGATCATTCAGCTGAATGTAATGTCTTAGACAGGTGAGATAATTAAGCCTGAGTGGAGTTTATAAACAGGCAGGCTAAGGGCAATGCCAGGACCCAGGATGACGGCACCCAGATTGCTCAGGCATCACGCTTATGGGAAAACACAAGTATGGGGAGCTGGTTAGGGAACTCCTCATCTTTCTCCAATGCTGATGGCCTGAAAGTCAAAGCCATGATGACCAGCCTGAAGAGAGTTCTGTTAAGAAGTATTCCAATACTGGACTTCACATCTATTTGTTGTATATTCACAAAAATTCAGGTAAGTGTCATGCATTTGTGTTTTATATTTGTTAAAAGTTCAGAAACAACAGAATTAAAACTAATGCACTGAAGTAGTAATTATTTGTAAAAGTTTATTGTACATATACCAAAAAAAAAAAGGAATGAGTTTGAGACCCAGGAGTGCTCAATCAAAACATGAAATGAGGCTCAGGGTTATCTTGTTATGAAGCAGCTTATATAGTGAGAAAAGAGTGACGTTTTTAAAAACCAGTGATTGGTTATAATATTAGAATTTTCTTAAAAAATAGGAAATTGGTTAATAGTTACCTCATCAATTTTGGGAAACAGTTAAAGTTTTACTTATGATTTCCAGAGGCATAAGCAAGAAATGGCACAGGTAAAATTAATCTAACAAAATAAGATAAATTAAGCTTTGCTTGTATGATTAAACTGGTTTTGTCTGCTTGGGATTTTCAAGGCTAGTCTCCATTTGTTTTTTATTTTAACATATTGATGATGTTACTGAAAGTGTTCACTCACAAAAGCCAATAAAGAGGCAATTGGTAGAAAGCAAAGTTTGGTTTATTTTGGATGCTTGAAATGTGGAGAGTGGTGGGGTGAACTCTGGTCCAATGGTCAACTCCCCTAACTGTGGGAAGAGCTTTTATAGATGAGGGAGGAGGTTAAATTCAGAAACAGCACAGTCAGCTCTGATGGTCATCTTGAAATCGGTCATGCAATGGTTTGATCAGTGTCATCTTTCGGGGTTGGTTTGTTCCCATTTTCTTGAGGCCAGTTCTCGGAATTGTCTCAGCTTAAGTCATGGCTACAGTTTTTTGATTATGTAGTTAACTTCTTCCACCTGGTGTGCAGTTCAGAACCAATAAGACAGCTTATGGGTTATGGCTCAGAATATTATCTATAGCTTTTGAGAAGCAACTAAAGGTCCCTGACTTTGTTTCCTGACTTAACTTTTATTGTTTTGTCCTGTTTGACTGCTTTTCTTTGCTTTTGCATCTTCACACCTTTCTGATTAAACTTGGCTGAAGGTTTTGCAGTGGCAAAAGGCAGGCTGAGGACATGGTGGGAAGGGATCATAAGGTCCTGCACCATTTTAATGACAACTGACAAACATGTAAAGCTCTTTAGGTTAAAAAGGAAACAAAAGCACACTGTTTCTTTGAAACATGATAGGTGATGGTCATAGTAGGAGTTTGTTTTTCAGCAATGTGCATCTAAGAATTTGAGTTAGAATAAAATTTAATTGAACCAACATTAAAAGACTACATCAAATTAAAGAAAGAGTAAATGGCTCTTGGGGTAAGACAACTCCACTAATTCCATCTTTATTCAGTTTTATAACCCCTTGGATTTTATTCTTTTTCCTATATAATATTGTTCTCATCTCCCCTCACCCTCTAGATGTTGCATGTATATGTCAATTACCAAAATAACTGTCAATCCTGATAGAAGTTATAAAAATGTTATGACCAAATATGTAAACTAACATAGAAATTTTGGCAATATTAAAAATTAATTATTTGGTTTACTTTTTGCTATGACATTTCATCACTATTTAAACTGCAGATGCTTTTCCTATCATGCGCATTATATTAATGACACTCAGAGCTAAGGGTAAATCCCACTGTGGAGTCTACATTGGAAAGAAATGGTTATAATCATTTGACCAGATGGATATGAATAAAAGAACAATCTGGATACTCTTGGATGTGTAAAATCCAGAAACACTGATGAATCTCATTAGGCAGCAAAGTCCTAAACTACAGAAAGTCTAAATGTAAAATAAAATAGAGAAGTAAGACAAAGGTAAATGTTGGATCATGCAGGAAGAAACTGACAGGTGAAGGTCATGAATTTTTGTCAGTTTAAGAAAAATTTAATTTTTGAACTAAATCAATTTATTATCATGACACTTAACTATCTATGTTAATCAAGATAATAAAAGAAACTTAAAAAATAATTTCCCTTAGTTAATCAAAAGTTTTAGTTTACCTTCTTTAGCTTTCATGTATGGAGAAAGCAATGGCAACCCACTCCGGTACTCTTGCCTGGGAAATCCGATGGACGGAGGAGCCTGGTAGTCCTCCCTGCAGTCCATGGGGTCGCTGGGAAGAGGACACGACTGAGCGACTTCACTTTCACTTTTCACTTTCACACATTGGAGAAGGAAATGGCAACCCACTCCAGTGTTCTTGCCTGGAGAATCCCAGGGACGGGGGAGCCTGGTGGGCTGCCGTCTATGGGGTCGCACAGAGTCGGACACGACTGAAGCGATTTAGTAGCAGCAGCAGCAGCTTTCATATAAATTATTTTAGGTAATTGTGAGAAATAAAAATGATTTAATGAGAATATATATTAATTTGATAGAAGCAATGATAATGCCTATCTTCTATAAACACAAATTTTATTTTGCAGATGGCATCTAACCTCATTCATTGCTTTAAAAAGAACCATTACAAAATTATTTGCTACAATTGCAATTTGCTATGGCAAATCAACTAGTTTTTGAGTCTTATCGTCTTGCTATGAAAAGGTATGATGTGGAATGCAAATAGATAGCCAGCCTCTTTAAATGAGCTGATAAACAATTTACAGTGTGCTCTTTTAAAATTATTAATAAATATATCACATCTACTTTTGAACTCATATTTCCTGTCTAGCTATAGAAGTTGCTATCATTTATTTTCTGCATGGCATCCTAATTATTTCCCTCCACAATGGATTTTTTTTCTGTAGATTATAAGTATGCTCAAAAATTTCCATTATTAAAAAAAAAACAAAAAACTTCCTTTGGCAGTTCTTTGTTTGTTTGTTTTTGGTCTGCATAGCTAATTCTATGTCTACTTACCAATAAAATTTCTTTAGATAGTATTTTCCTTTTAAAAATAAAAGGTTACAACCCCACTTTCTAGTAAATTGTATCATATATCTTTGCAGTTTGAAATTGTCATCATCAACTAAGACTCTTTTCTCAGTACTATTTTAGTACTTCCCAATTTTATTGATTCCTCTGACATCTTTATCCAAGGTAAAACTCTCCCTTTCTATGAAGATTATGTGGTTTCTAAGTATAATCTCATGTGAATGATTTCTGCATTTGTCAGTACTGTGTTAGGTGCATGGCACGGTAATATAATTCAAATGAGCTTAAACATAAAAGAAAATAATTGACTCACAGAATTGAGGAGACTCTTGGTGCCTTGTAGATTCAGCCAATGTTGGATTCAGTTGTTCTGTGATTCTGTCAAAAGTCTCTTCCATAGGTTCTGCTCTGTATTTCATTGTCATAAAGTATTTAGCAAGGCATTAAATATAAGGCCACTAGCACCACCAGGTTTGCACTGTGTAACTTTGAAGTCCCAGTAAAAACCTCTGCATGTATGCAGTGTGTTTAGAAGGTATGGCTTGGGTCATATACCCATCCTTGCAAAAGTTCTAGGTGGCAAGAGCTGAATAGAATGCCATATGCTCATCAGCTAGCCCATGACATGTATCCACTTCATAGACCTAGTAAGTACTATCTGAACCACATGGAAAGAATTTTGGGGGAAAATCCACTATAATACTTAAAGCTACATGCAAAGACCTTTCTTTTTTTCTTAAGGAAGGTCTTTCAATTCTAAATGTTTACCCAATGCCCTACCAGCATCTTAAATGAATATGCACGGAGCAAAACTTAGCATTATTGTCTCCAAGGCATTCCTTTATGTGCCATGTTTCTGTCAATATGCAGGATCCTGAACACCTCATCAATCACATCACCTTGCCCAATCCTGAATCCTGAGCATAAAATTTGTTCTCCATACTGCCTCTGCTCTTATCTGCATTCAGTTCATGTCCAAGTCCTGCTGGTCCTGTTTCTAGGAATCTAAGATTGCTATATTTTCCATGGCCTATGCAGCTTCTGATTGAATAACAAGAAAAGGAACATAACTTTATGCTTACCTTCTTTCTTGTTCCTTCTTCCCAAACTAAGTTTACCTAACTTCAGCCAGTGTTATCTTTTTAAATCCCAAATTTAATCATATTACTTCCCTACTTAACACTTACAAAGAACTTATTATTGCTTTTAGCCCAATTTCCTTGCCATGTCTTGCACTGACATTGGCATTGCATTGTCACTAAATTGTATCTAACTCTTTGAGACTTCATGAACTGTAGCCTGCCAGGCTCCTCTGTCCATGGGACTTTCCAGACAATAATGGAGTGGGTTGCCATTTCCTTCTTCAGGGGATCTTCCTGACCCAGGGATTGAACCCGCATCTCCTGCATTGGCAGGCAGATTCTCTACCACTGAGCCACAGGGCAGCCCTTAAAAGTATTTAAATTATCTCTCTTTATTTACACCATTACTTGTCATAATTCATCTGGCATTCCACTCTTAGGCCATACAAAGTGTGTTTTATTTCTCAAATACACAATGAATTTTATTATTTCTAAGATCTACTCCTGGACTCCCCATATCCTGGTTGTATGTCCTCCCACTCCTTAAGCATGTTATGCCTCTTCTATATAAAAATCAGGATAGGTATGATCTTTGGAGTCTTACTCTTTATGTTTAATCCCAGTCCTGATAATCCACAATTATTGGGCAAGTTTCCAAAAATGTTTAAAAATTTCTCAAAAAATTATGTGTTCATCACAAGTTTTGGAGTTTTTTTAAGGACTAAATGAAATAATGGGCGTGAGGCGTTTAGGCTAGTGACTGCCACATAGTAAACAATCAGAAGGTGCTTGCTATTCAGTATTGTCCCTTCGTGAGTTCTTTGACAATATGACCACTCGGGTTTAAATATAAACTTGTATGTATTATTGGTTTCTTTATTTTTTTGATGTTTCTTGCCACTCAAATAACCTGCTAATTCCTATTTATCCCCCACAAGGAATCATATTTCTTCCAACATTCTCATTCCCTCTAATTCCAACCCAATTTAGGTCGGCATTGACTCTCATTTGTCCTATTGTCCCTATGTGAATTCTACGTAAAGTCTGTGTCATTTCCAATTTATTAAATTAAAATAGCTATATCCACCTTTCAGAGCAAAAGCTGATATCATTCAGTTCCCTTACCTAAAATCTTCAAAGTATGAATAACAAACCATTTATTATTCATTTAATTCCATCCACAACCTATCTCCAACTCTCCAACACTATCTCCTATTCTTTTGAATAGGACTTTGTTCCAGAATCTTCTCTACACATGACCCCAAATTTTCAGTATTTTATATTTCTTGTTTCCTGTCCGTATTACTTTCTCAGACACAAATTCTTTTCCTATTTTTTCCACATACTCAAAATACATCCATTGTCCTAAGGCACATACAAAATCTACATGTTTTACAAACCTTTTATTATAATAGTTTTCACAATTTATATAGGTACTTTATTTTTCTCATAACATACAATGAACTTTAGGTATATATGGGCATACCTTGAATTTTAGGTACATAGATATACACAACTGGTCTTTCTTACTCATTTGAAAACTCATTCATACCCATATGTCCTTTTCATCTTTGTATCTCTTTACATTAATTCCTCAATGTAGTGCTCATGGTGGTATTTTTTAAATAAATAATCAAATTGCCATTAACAAATATTATTCGTTTAATAATAGACATCATGGTGTAAGGGCCTTTTGCTGAGTTTACCAAGGTACACATCTTGACCAATTCCATGTGACCATCTTGGTCAATTACATTTAGTTTAAAGTAATAATATTAAACAAAGATGTCAGTTTTGGATTTTTTCTAAAAATTTAATGCTTATGTAGAAGAACACATATGTAAATCTTATTTAATGTGTTCTATAGTCCATATTATTGAATAACATATACCATATATTAACATATATATTTAATATAGTCTCCAAAGGTACAGAAAAGTTATTTATAAAAGCTAACCTTAAGTCCTTACCAAAGTATTAGTTACAGCATACCATAAATTTGTTTCACTTTCTCAAATATTTAATTTCCTATTATCTACTATAGATATCATTGCACCTATACTGTATGTACTGTGCTTAGTCACTCAGTCCTGTCCTACTCTTTGTGATCCCATGAACTGTAGCCTCCCAGACACCTGTGTCTATGGGGATTCAAGAATACTGGAGGGGGTTGCCATGCCTTTCTCCAAGGGATCTCTTAACCCAGGGATTGAAACCAGGTCTCCTGCATTGTAGGCAGATTCTTTACTGTCTGAACCATCAGGGAAACCTGTACTCTATATATTACAATAAAATTTTACGAAAGTCAAATGAAGTTTTAAAAGATCTAGAGACATTTTTTGCAGTAAAATCCACAGTATTGAATATATTCATAAGTCATCATAAAGACAATACACACTTTATTAATCATTTAAATAATTCTACCTAATACTATAATATTAGGTATATTTGCACCGAATCCAAATATCAGTTGAAATCCATTTCATATTAAGTATGCCTGGGATGATTTTATCCTAAGCTGGATTTAACAAAATCATTAGTGTGTGAATAACAGAAATGTCAAAAAGTATTAAAGTCCCTTTCCAATTTTTGATATTGGCAAAATAGAGTGAGATAAGAAAAGTGCTTATATATTACTTAATAAAGTTTAACTTTGAGCAAATCAAATACCGGATCAGACTGAACTTTTAACCCATACTAACTGCTACCAACTTTTGCCAAAAAAATTAGTGGTTCATTATTGCCTGTTAGCCATTATTTCAAAGCTAAGAGTTTCCTGTAATTTTGAATGTACTGCTTTTGCTAAATGTGTTGAAGGCCCTTAAAAACTGGGATATGCCACATATGATCATAAAAGAAATGAGAATGTAATAACCTCTAATGACAAGGAAAACTCATTACGCCTACAGTTTTGCATTACCTTTTTATTCAGTTTTTATAATTTCTTCTATTGCTTTGGGTTTTTTTTTAATATGCAATTTTATTCTTTTTTCATTCTCATGTCATTCGTTTCTTTTGTTTAGTTTCTTCCCTTTTGACCCATTGTGTTAAACTATTCTTGCAGAAGATAATTTGTCATCACTGCCATAATGAATCCAATTTTCCTTAACCCAGACCTGGCCACGGCTTGCTATACTGCAAAGGAAACTCCCTGAAAGGCTAATAAGGGGCACTATATGAGAAGTGTGACTGGATTATTATAGTTTTAATTAGATCAGTCACAATTCTTGTTGAATACTGTTCAGAGAAGTATTCTTTAGTAAAGGAAATTGTGTTCTTAAAAAAAAAAAAATCCTTATTCAAGAATATAGTCCTATAACTGCTAAATATAAAAGCAGAGAAGTTCAAAGCGTGCAATTGAGTTGGACTTTTTCTACTCTTTTTTTTAAAAATTGCCAGTGCTAAATGTGTTGCATCTTTTCCAAGTTATCCACTATAATATCAGATTAAATTTGTAGAATTTACCTATTCTTTCATTTAGATTATGCATATATATGTAAATAAGAATGAGAAAAATACATACCTGTATTATTGAAAACCATCACATAATTTTGGTACAGGATTTAATAATTTAGTGATCACTTCATATAAATTATTTTAGGAAATCCTTCCAACACAATTCAGAGTGATAGTAATATAAACATAAATTTATACTCCCAATACTAGAGTAGAAACAATGTAAAACTTGGAGCTAAAATATTGAGTGGTTGGTTAATAAATATGTACTTAAAACTTAGTTGAAAAAGACAGAGGCATTTGGGCTTAATAACTATTTTTAACATATATATGCTATGCTAAGTCACTTCAGTCGTGTCCGACTCTGTGCGACCCAATAGTCGGCAGCCCACGAGGCTCCCCCGTCCCTGGGATTCTACAGGCAAGAACACTGGAGTGGGTTGCCATTTCCTTCTCCAATGCATGAAAGTGAAAAGTGAAAGTGAAGTTGCTCAGTCCTGTCCTTAGTGACCCCATGGATTGCAGCCTAACAGGCTCCTCCGTCCATGGGATTTTCCAAGCAAGAGTACTGGAGTGGGGTGCCATTGCCTTCTCCGAACATTTATATACCTCTGTTTATTAAAAAGAATGTACTATATACTTCTCTTTTAATATCTGAATTTGCCATATTTAATAAGACAGATATGTTTATTCATCTCATCATTTTAGTTTATACTTTTATGGGCTTTTTATTAATATTCCACTCGTGATCCACCCTTCATGATTCTTTCATATATAATTTTTTCATGATTACTAAGGATATTTTAATTTTTATAAATCAAACTTGCATAATCCCCAATCAGTTTAGGTGATGTCTACTAATTTTATAAATAATGATACAATTAGTTTAATTTTTCCTATTCCTCTGATGCTCCATTATGAAGTGCAGAGAAAATAAGCAGATACCAAAAAGAAATCTGCAGTGTCTATGATATTATAATATTTAATGTACAGGAGTTTAATTAGAGTCCCAGAGGGAGAAGCAATTCAGAACAAGGGGTTACACTATTTAATCAAAAAGTGACTAAACCTTTCTAAATATTATGAAAAATAGTAATTCAGAAAATGTAGAAAACTCAGTGAACCACAATGACGAGGTTTTCCAAAACTTGTATGGTTCTCAAGAGTATTATGCTGAGTGAAAATGTCAGAGCTCACATAATGCACATGTCCATAGAAATAAAATTCATAAAGTGACCAAAGTATAGAGATGGAAAACATTATTGGTTGCCAGGTATTACAGAGATAGAGAAGGAATGGCTGTGGTGTTTAGGCAGTAGCATAAGCGATCTTTCTGCTGTAATTGTCCTGTATATTGACTATGTTGGTAGTCACGTGAATCTCAACATGTGATAAAGTTGCACAGAACTAAGTAACAAACTCAAAAACACACACATACAAATAAATGTATGAAAAACTTGTGATATATGGCTGAAGTCAATGGATTTTATTAATATTTATTTCCTGGTAGTGATATAGTTATACAAGTTTTCTTGGGGAAAATTAGGTGAATTGTGTGATCTTTCTTTATTATAATTAATAAAGATTTACCAATTTCCATATGGTTAATATTTCTTATAACCATATGAAAATTTACAGTTATCTCAAAGAGCTTAAAAGTTTATAAATGGACTAGATACTTGAAAGGCTAAAATTGTCACAAAGATACAAAAAAAAACAAGCCCCAATCAAGTACTGTCCATAGAAACAAACTGTAAATAAAATAATGCTAAGATAAAAAAAAAAAGATGTAATAGAATGTAAGAAAAAAAAGTGTATAACACAAAGTAATAATCATCAAAAACAGCATAAAAACAAGAGATAAAGAACGACATTATATAATGACATAGGTTTATTCATCAATAAAACAGGAACTTAACTGCAAATGTACTTAGAGTTTCAAAAAGACAAAATCAAAACTGACAGCAGTAAAGAGAAAAATAAGACAAATCACAGTTATAGTTGGTAACCTTTAAAACCATTATTGCACAGTTTATATACAATAAATGCACATATTTTGTGTATACATTTAAATGAATTTCACAGTTGCAAGGTTTACATTACCTGTTTGAACACTTAGAAAATTACAGTTATCAAGAATATTTATTGGCATTGGAGTTTTAAAAGAAATGGATGGGTGAATAGTTCGGAAATAGGTACCAAAGAAGTTTACTGGAGAAAAAAGTCTCCTCAGAAAATGTTGCTTGAACAACAGATAGCCATAGACATGAAAAAAAAAAATGATTTGAAATGTATTATTTTTTATACACAAATCTAAAAACATATAAAGCTTATATAAGAAAACAAAGAGTATCTTTGCAACTTTGACAAGGTTCCAGAGCACAGCAGAAACACTAACCATGAAAGAAAAATTAATAAACTTCATCAAAATTCATAACTTCCAATTTACTTAAAAGCACTAAGAATGTGCAAACCACACACAGAGAAAATATTCAGAATACACATATTTGATGAGGAGCTTGTATGTGACAAAGAGCTTATATCTGAATACACACAAAATTCTTATAGCTCAATACAAGAAATCCAACAATTCAATAGAAAATTAAGGATATAATTTAAAAAATGCTTTACCAAAAAAGATACATGAAAAACCAGTTACGATATATGAAAAACCAGTTAACAGAAAAAAAGAGTGCTCAACCACGTTAGTTATTTGGAAAATGCAAAGTAAAGTATAGTGACTTATTACTTCATCCACACTAGAATAGTTTTCATTAAAAATATCAAAATCATTCAATTCTGGCAAAGATGAAAAGCAACATGAATTCTCCTATATTTTTCATGGAAATGTAAAGTCATGTTATTGCCTTGGGTAACTGTTTGGTAGTTTATTATAAAAGTGAGCATTCATCTACCTCTGGCCTAGTAATTCCACTCTTAGGTACTTCTCAAGGGAAGTAAAAATATATATCCACAAAAGCCTATGTAAGAATGTTCCATAGGAACTTATTCATATCAACAAAACATTAGAAGTAATTCAAATAACTGTTATAATAGACAGGCCCACATCTTTAAAAATATAAAGTACTATTGAACAATGAAAAAGAATCATTGATATGTTTTTTAAAAAAAAAACACAGGTGAATCTCAAAATCATACTGAGTTGTAAAAGTACAAAAATAGCGCAGAGTCTATTATTTTATTAATATGTTCTTAAGTGGAAAAATACTAAATTAGTGAGAAAGTAACCAGAAGGCTTTAGAAGTATAATGAGATTTTCTATGGTGATAGAAATTCCCATTACCTGATTGTGTTCAGTTGATTGGGTTATGTGTGCTAATTGAATGTATGCATTTGTCAAAATTCATAGAAATCCACATTTAAATTTTGTCCATTTCACTGTCAGATTGAGTCAATTCTCAAAAAAGAAAGAAAAAGCCACAGTGAAATAGATAATGGAATAGATGATGTTCCTACATAAGAGAGTGAGAGAGGGAAATTTCACTGAAATAGTGGAGGACAAAAGCATGTTGACTGGTAGGGTCTAAGAGGAAAATTAAATACAGAGTTAAAACGGTAAGACATATATATAACTACAGTATTAATTACTAGAAAATATATATAATTTGACTCTGTTTTCCTTTAGAATAGATATAAACACATTAGTTGGTGTGTTGCAAGGTCAGGGCTCTGTGTGATCACATGAGAATAAGTAAAATTAATGCATGATTAGGAAATTGGGAATAGCACTACTTCTGTAATCTCTCTTAACCTTGCAAACTGTATTGTACAATCCCAGACCACTTTAGTGCCAACATGCTGAGATTTGGTGGAATTCATTTTGAACCAAAATATACCATATAAAACATCATATGATTGATATCATATAAATATAATATATATTTATGTAAATATATATACTATATATCAATACAAAACTGTTTATAATTATTTTAAAGAAATATACTTATTCGTATATTTTAACTGAAAAACATATGCACATTTTATTGGTACTCTACCATTCTTGTTTAGTTTTGTAAATCATAACCCTGGGGCTTCAGAAATGTCTAGTTTTCTTTCAGAGACAAAACTCATGAAACTGGAAAGAAGAGAAAAAGTATGTATTATTTCTGTGCCTGTTACTGCTGTTTAATTTTATATTTATTTTTAGATTAAAGTCACCCTAACTAATGATGACTTTCTGCTTGTAAACAGCGAGATACAATTTGTTTTTAATCTAGCAATTTTAAAATATATGAACAAAAATTTAATTGTCACTAATTACAAAAACATCTATAGACTTCAGGTGATATGATCATGTATAATGTAATTTTTAAATGTTCATATATTTTGAATTAGTAAATATATATCTACAGGGAAAATAAGCAGTTAAAACTGTGTATAGTATAATGTTAATTTAGTATCCACGTACTTGAAAAGTAATTCTTAAATGGCTTGGCACTTTAGATTGCCTTGAATATATTTTATTCAGGAAATATCTATAAACTTTCATCTTTGTTTTGCAGTCATCCCTGGTCTTGTACAAGGAGGTTGTACAGGGAGGAAGGAAAATCTAATAGAAAATGTTGGGATTTAATCTGTCAAGACTTTCATGGTTTAATACATATTGCACAGAACTCTCTCTGATATGAAGTTGTTTAGTAGCTCACTCATGTCTGACTCTTTGCGACCCCATGAACCGTAGCCTGCCAGACTCTTTTGTCCATGAGATTTTCCAGGCAAATATACTGGAGTGGGTTGCCATGCCCTCCTCCAGTGGATCTTCATGACCCAGGGATGCAATCCTTGTCTCCTGCACTGGCAGGCAGAGTCTTTACCCCTGAACCAAAGGGAAGCCTGATGTGAGAAAGATCATACTGTAAAAGAAACCCCATACTTTCAGGGAGAAAAGGCTGAACTCCAGATGGTGCTTCCAATCATGAAGTTCAGTGAGAGAGCCCAGGTTGGTTCTGTCTAACTTCTTCTCTCAGGAAAGAAGAGAAAATGCCCCTTAAACAGAATCCGTAAGGAAAAGAGAGTGAGGGTGAAACGATGGCCTGGTTCAATTCCAGGTCCTAGAGCAGGGCACACACACTCCACAGCTTGCACTGACTAGTGCTGGGAAGTTTTCATAACACTCTGGTTTATTTAGACTATTTAGACTCTTGTTTATTCTTGGGGTACTGTTTGGTGCCGGCTGACATTTTTTGAGCCATATCCACATGAAGACTTCCTGGAGTCTTTAAGGGATGATGCCAATAGAGAAAGAAAAATGGGATGAACTTCTAATGAAGGATAAATGGGAGAGAAAAAACAATGTAAAAGAAAATATGTTAACATCTGTATGCAGAGTTAGTTATATCTGTTTAGAAAAATCAAATGTGCCATATCAAAATAGCACCAGTCCAAGTAAATTTTGTTTTACCACAGTACTTAATTACCTGTTTATATGAATCCAAAATGCAAATATTTTATAAATTAGCAAATTAGGAAATTCTGCATCCAATTAGTTGTGGTTTTATTGTTTTTGATATTCTAGAAGGCTTTCCATCATTTTCCAGGTTTTGCTAGATATTAGAGTTTTTCTAAAGATTTCTCAAAGCTCCCATACACCATTTTTACCACTGTTAGTATCCAACATTCTAGGCTGCTTCCAACTTGATAACACTCTTAGGACCACATCCTCACTCACCCATTATTACTTTTGGTATTGAATTAATCATCTAGTTTCTTCCATCCTTAAGCTGTCACCTCTCCTCCCCCCTCATCCGCTGGAAAAAGAGAATCATACTCTGGTAGCTTCTGTTTCCAATTCCTAAAGAAAAAGAAGTAAAGGGATATTATCTCACAGGAGACCACTGTATTTTAGATCACAGATTGTATCATGAAGGGCCCAAGTGTCCATTATCCTCCTAGTGGTTGTTGGAGTAAAATCACCCTGTCAATTATCCTTTTTATTCTTTTTTCCTCCAAATTTGTATGCCTCTGGTCATGTGATCTCTCCTAAACTGTTGGTGCTTATAATTTCCCATATTTCCCCTGTTATAATACTCTCCCATGAATGTATTGTTCACTTCTCAGTTTCAAATGAAACTCATCTCTCTTTAAGGATATTGCTTCTCATCCATTTGAAAGCAGAGCACTTCCCCCCACACCCCACAAACCATATTAAAAGATAGGCTTAATACCTTCCCTGATTGTCAAATACATTCTCAGAGCTTACATTTTCTCCCTCTGTCACAAGCTTTCCCTACAAAGAGTTCTTCCTAGAACTCATTATATCATTTGCCACCAACTTAACACTGTGCCTCATTCACTTGCATTATATTGAGTACAACTACACATGTTTTCTGTTTGTTAGTTTGTTGATAATCCAATTATGATACACATCTTAAGTAATAAATTTTTATAAATGTTTAGGGAAGTGGTGATGGTAGACAGGATCCATATGGGAATGGCATAAAGAGATCAACAACATTTTTAAACAGAGCATTTGGTTTGAACTTATGGGTGCAATTTTTATAGCTTTGATACATTTCTGTCACTATCTTTTTGGGGTACTAGATGCATTTATTTGAAAAATAATAACTGATCACAACATTCTCTTTATTCAACTATTTCTTGTTGTTTAAAAATTGTTGTTCCTGGTGGTTTTAAAGAACATCTTTTTCCAAACCTCTTTGAAATTTATTGAAGTCTATATACATTAGATAAGTTTCCTGAAAGCATCTTAGTTTACAAAATTGAACCTTACACTTATCACTGTAAAGAACAATTTTAACAGCATTTATACAATGCATTCAATTTATTAAAAGTATTAAAATATGCTAGTTCAAATAAACTGGAAAACCAATTTTATGATTGTGTTTATAACTCAGTACTATACAGTACTGTAAGTATTTATAGAACTAAGAATTAGATTAGAAACTTTACAAAATAAAGGGCATATAGGAGGTAAGTAGGATGGCAAATAAATATTTCAGTTGTTAACTTTAAAAATGAAAAAAGAAAAGCTAATGGATTCATATAAATATAAAATTACTGTTGTTTATTTAGTTATTAAGTCCTGTCCAACTCTGCAATTCCATGGACTATATAGCCCACCAGGCTCCTCTTCCCATGGGGTTTTCCAGGCAAGAATGCTAAAGTGGATTGTGATTTCCTTCACCAAAATTACTGTTTAAGTCCATTCAAATTATACCAACTGAACACTATTTTCTCACATATTTTTGTAAATATTTTTCCATATCCCCAACTTTTTCATCTTGAATGTGCTTTGCAATTTAAAAGCACTGAAACATTGAAACCTACCAGCAGCAACTGCTGAAGCTTGCTCCCTCATTCTGGAGCCCCTGAGCTGCAACCACTGAGCAACAATCACTGAGCTCCTGTGCCACAGCTAGAGAATTTGTGCACCTCAATGTAAGATCCTGCATGATGAAATGAAGATCCTGTGTGCCTCAACAAAGACCTGAGGCAGCCAAAATAAATAATTTTACAAAGGAAAAATAAATAAATAAAAGCATTGAAACAAAGAGCAGAACCAAGTATATGCATATAGTATGTATTTAAAAGATCTGTTATATATATTAGAGTGTTTTCACTCTAGCAGTGACCCACTAGGAAGTTTAGAATCAATTTAGTGAATCATAATCATAAAGTTAAAAATTAAAAAAGAAGTAAATGAATAAACATCCTGCCAAGTGGTAATGCTGCTAGTGAAACTTTGGTACAAAGGTCCTCTATTAATTAGTAAAATATGTCTTTTAAGTGTTGCTCATTTGAGGTCAACATGCATTCAGAGTATTATTTGTATACATATATTTAAACTGACTACACCCACTATGAGTCTAGATACATGGAAGTAGAAATTAATTACCTCTTTTGATCATGTATAAGATATTTAAAAGACAACTGACACTGTAAAAGTTGCCATTTTTTTAATAGTATATATGCCCCAGCCATGTAATTATATTTTTTCATTTCTCAATTACCTTTTATCAACTCATCCCTGTAACTTATTGATATTTATTGTCACTTTCTCTACATATGAAGACTTCTATAGTCTATAAATGAAATATATTCATTGACAAAAGAAAACCCTGTATAGACTTCATTGTATATACCTATGCTAAAATTTCCCCTTGATTTAAATAATATACACCTAGCATAGTAAATAGCATACTTATATAATAAATATTTTTTTATATAAAATAACTTAAAGTTATTCTTCATCTATTATGGGCATACAATCATGAATAAGCTACTATCTCTGCTCTCAACAGACTTATCATAGACTGAATCACTTGTGTTCTTAAGTCCTTAAAATATAAAATATGATGAAATTAATCTTCTGATGAAAGTTCAATCAGATAATGTTTGAATATAGAAGAGGAATACATAAATTAATACTGAATATAGAATATCCATGATCATTGTGTCTCTTAGCTTGTTTCGCTAGCAAAATGCATCAAACCATTTACCACCACCTAATGAATGTATACAAATCAAAACCATTTCCTTGATTAAGGACTATTTAATAACTATAATGCTATTTGGAGACCTCCATTTAGCTAATACTAATAAGGTATCATTTTAGTTATGATAATAGCAAATCATGTAGTAAATAAATTCAAAGAATGGATTAGGATCCAAGCTATGCTAATACTTGTCTCTATGTCCTTGGGCAAATAAAGTTGACTTTACCCTGATTTCTTCATAAGTAAATTGGACTGCTATTAGTAAATCTGTTTTTGTTTTGTATTTATGCCTTCTAAGGAAAATCTTTCACAGTGTACAATTTTTACTTTTTAATTCTACATTAACTTTTATGATTTTTTTTAACTTAAATGTTTGATTTTTTGTACTATCTCTTGTTCTAAGAATTAAATTTGAACTCCAGATATGCTGTTTTCCAAATGGTTGCTTCAGACGCCAAACACCTATAGAAAATCCACCAATTTTTCAGGTAGCTCTTTGATATACTGAATTTCCATTGGCTTTTGAATCAAATTTTGTTTTCCCATTATTCCTACTTTGATCATTTTAACTTAAAATAATTGACAAATTAGTAACCTCCCCTTGTCTTTAAAAAAAAAATGATTTTATTTTGGTTTCACTAGGTCTTTGCTGCTCCATGCAGGCTTCTCTAGTTGCGATGAGCAGGGGCTACTCTTCTTTGTGTGGGCTTCTCATTTTGGCAGCTTCTCTTGTTGGAGAGCACAGGCTGTAGGCGTGCGCACCTCAATAATTGAGGTTAGCGCAACACAGGCTCAGTCGTTGCAGTGTGCAGCTCTAGGGTGCCCTGGGTTCACTAGTCGCGGTACACAGGGTCAGTCGTTGCAGCTCGTGGGCTATAGTATTGACTCAGTAGTTGTGTGCACAGGCCTAGTTGTTCTGTGGCATGTGGGATCTCCCCAGACCAGGGATCAAACCTGTCTGTGTCTCTTGCATTGGCAGGCAGATTCTTATTTGCTGTGCCACCAGTGAAGTCCTCCTCTTCTTTTATATGGGTGTGTGTGTGTGTGTGTGTTGTCGTTCAGTTGCTTAGTTGTGTCTAACTCTTTGCGACCCCATGGACTGCAGCACTCCAGGCTTCCCTGTCCTTCACTCATGTCCACTGAGTTGGTGTCACCATCCAACTATCTCATCCTCTGTCATCCCCTTCTCTTGGCTTCAATCTTTCCCAGCATTAAGGTCTTTTCCAATGAGTTGGCTCTTTGGATCAGGTGGCAAAGATTTGGACATGACTGAGTGACTGTATGTACTCAGTCTCTTGAAAGTGAAAGTGAAAGTGAAGGCGCTCAGTCGTGTCCTACTTTGCGACCCCCTGGGTAGCCTACCAGGCTCCTCTGTCCATGGGACTTTCCAGGCAATAGTACTGGAGTGGATTGCCATT
This sequence comes from Bos grunniens, assembly GCF_055505025.1. Lineage (NCBI taxonomy): Eukaryota > Metazoa > Chordata > Mammalia > Artiodactyla > Bovidae > Bos > Bos grunniens. The sequence continues at coordinate 29,307,831 of NC_141178.1, forward strand.
TCCTTCTCCAGGGGATCTTCCTGACCCAGGGATCGAACCCAGGTCTCCCACATTGTAGACAGACGCTTAACCGTCTGAGCCACCAGGGAAGTCCTAACTCAGTCTCTTAGTCTCATCCAAATCTTTGCCACTCTGTGGACTGTAGCCCACCAGGATCCTCTGTCCATGGAATTTTCTAGGCAGGAATACTGAAGTGGGTTGCTATTTCCTACTCCAGGGGATCTTCTGGACCCAGGGATCAAACTCTGGTCTCTTGCATCTCCTGCATTGGCAGATGGATTCTTTACAACTCAGTACCCTGGAAGCCCATTCTGAATATTATTAACTGTTTATAATATGTCAATATCATTTGTCAAAATTTACTCTAAATGTGCTGCTGGCATTTATTAAAATAGATTTAAATGTATAGAATATTCAGAAAAGAATTAACATCTGAAAAATGCTTTGTCTTCCTATCCGTGAAAAACAAAAGAACATTCTTTTATATCTTTCCATTTATATATATTTATTACCATTTTATACATTTGATTTTTCATTAGAATATTATTATTTATGTTTGTATCATAAATTATATGCTTTTTTCCTTACTAGTTTCTGAAAATTTTTGTTTTTGTATATAGGGGCAGGGACCTATTCTACTGATTGCTTTCTCTCAGGTACAAATCTGATTACTATTCTGAGTAATTTTAATTTTGCCTTTAAACTTGCAAATAACATATGTCTGTCTATACCAGCAATGTCCAATCATAACAAAGATCTTTTAAGAAACAGTAGTGAGTGCTTCCCCCCCACCACACCAGTCACCCAATTTCACTCCTCTGAAGAATATGTAATTATTTTATTTCTATTTTTGGTTCTAATCATAATTTCCTTCATATCTTTAAATAAAATCCCACATAGCATCCATTTACTGATGAGGAAGAAATTTTCTCTACCCTTCCTGGTTTTTCTGGCTGATCTAAGACTTAGATTGACACAAGAGAGATTAACAGGAGAAAATAAAACAGAATTTTAATAACATATATACATGGGAAAGGGGCTTCCCTGGTAGCTCAGCTGGTAAAGAATCTGCCTGCAATGCAGGAGACTTTGGTCTGAATGACTAAACACAGCACATACATGGGAAAGAAGAAAATTGAGTAACTCACAAAAGAGGAGGAAGTCCTCATGCTAAATACCATTTTCACCTAAAGACATTTGGGATCAGCAGAAAATTGAAACTCTGGGTCTATAACCATTATGAGTCTTCATATTAAGAAAAGGAAAATACTCTTTTAGAGGGAAATAGGAAGTTGGAAAGCTCTAGTAAACCAAGAACTCATAGCTTTTCATTGACTGAGTCCTTGGCAGGAAAGAGGAGCCTTCTTCCTCTTGAAAGGTGTGAGAACTTGACCTTTTGGTCTCCTTTTTAATCAAGGTTCCTGTTCATTAAGTTTTTTAAAGGTGACAACTGAAAAGTAAAGAGTATAAATGCTATTTATGACTATAAATGCTTTTGCACAGTCAGGCAGACTTTATGAGAAAGAGTCTCACATTCTAGATTCCAGATACACTAAGGAGAAGTCAGTCTGAATGACCCTAAATTCATGTAGAATAACTTGCTCTTTTCCTGCTGAGGCTTTCTTTTTTTTTTTTTTTTTTCCCCTGTTTAGACTTGGTATTCAGAATTTTAAATGTATATATGTCCATGACTTTATTCATCAGTCTTAATAGAAGAGAGTAATCTCTTTTCTTTGAAATAATTAAATCATTCTTCAGTTTAGAAAACATTTCTTCTATTATTAATTTTTATCCTTTTGAATGTTTTATCTCTTTCTGAAACTTTTATTAATTGCCTTTTAGATACCCTGTCTTTAACTTAGCATCTGATTTATATGTTTAAGATATTTCTTCATTTGGATCTTTGATAAAATAATTTAGATCATAACAGTGACTATCATCATTTTATCTACACATATTTTCTTCTTTGAAAATACTGGGTTTGGTCCAGAAAAATCTTTATTGTGCTGTTTTAGTTACTCTTGAAGTTATTATTTTGTTGATGTTTTATTATAATTATCATTATTATTATAAAATAAATATTTTTCATAGTAAAAATACTTCTGATTTCATGTGGTATGAATCATTTCAACTGCTCTTTTCATGTTTTTTCTTGTTCTCTTTGAGTATTTATTTTTCCATGAGAAATTTAAATCAAAATTATTAACTCCAAGTTTAAAGACTATAAAGATAGCATGATTAGCAAATAGAATTAATATTCTTTGAGGTTGATAATTTGTATCAATGTGTCAACCACAAGTTGGCACTTGCCATGGGTGCGTGCCATCTACTTCTACAACGATTAAATCATGTTCTGCTGCAGCTGCTGACCTCCAACACCCACTGAAAGAGTTCAGGATGGAGAACAGAAATGAGGTATTCTGTGGGAGAAGGCAATAGCAACCCACTCCAGTACTCTTGCCTGGAAAATCCCATGGATGGAGGAGCCTGGTAGGCTGCAGTCCATGGGGTCGCTAAGAGTCGGACACGACTGAGCGACTTCACTTTCACTTTTCACTTTCATGCATTGGAGAAGGAAATGGCAACCCACTCCAGTGTTCTTGCCTGGAGAATCCCAGGGATGGGGGAGCCTGGTGGGCTGCCCTCTATGGGGTCGCACAGAGTCAGACACGACTGAAGTGACTTAGTGTAGCATAGCGTAAGTGCCACTCTTATCTCTTTATATGACTTTTGAGCCATAGCCATTGTCTGAAAATGATTTGGCTCAAGTTTGGGGGCGGTAGTACAGCTGGTTGTGCAAATATGCATACCATGTAGATTCTAAGGTACCTCAAGTAGTCTTCTTTCATTTAATTGCCATAAATGACTAACATTCAACAACTATGAGTAATTTTAAAATAACTTTCTTTTTTTTTTTTATGCATTGGAGAAGGAAATGGCAACCCACTCCAGTGTTCTTGCCTAGAGAGTCCCAGGGACGGGGAACCTGGTGGGCTGCCGTCTCTGGGGTTGCACAGAGTTGGACATGACTGAAGCGACTTAGCAGCAGCAGCAGAAAAATTAATAATTCCTGTCATTTAATACCTCAACCATATTTAAATTTTATAATATAAAATAACTTTCATTTTTATATAAAGTTAATATAATAAAACATTTAACTTGAGTCTTTTCTATTTAACCTGTTAGTTCTACTCCATAGAATTTTCTTGTATTTCCAAAATATTTCACAGTAAATATACAGATAAAAGGAGTAATATTTTATCTACATTCAAATAACTATTTTTCTAGTTTTATGAATCATATGCATATGTGTATTTCCCTATTATCACTTTAATGTAGTAGTGCAGTTCAGTATTTTATTTCTAAAATTAGAGAAATAATCCTCCAAATGATGATATCTATTTGCAAAGTTTTATACAAATGTGTTTCAGAATTAAGGCCTAATAATATAAGATATTTATGTTCAGAAGCCAGTATCAGTGCCAGTACATTAAGTGCATGCTAATGGAGTTTAATCAACAAATGTTCAAAGTTCACTGCCACAGGGATCACACCATGAATGTGTTGGCTGCCTCATATTGGTTTCTAAACTTTAATACCATGAATCTTTAAAAATGTAGTTTTGGGGTAGTGTTTAAAGAAAAGCATGTTTCATAATTCTTAAAAATTTATTCAAGACAATTCAATTTTTCTAAGACTACATTACAGTTCTAAAGAGCCCAACTGTTGTTTTTATTGAAGAAAAGTGATTAACTTGGGAATGGCTTCTCCATAGCTTCAGTCTCCATATCTTCTTCATAGTGAATGCAGCACATAATTGTCACTGGAACTCTGCAGGTAGTCAAATAGCCACAGCAGGAAATTTCCACCATTAAAAACAACTGTTCCCTTACAAGAAAATTGGTAGGGCCTCTTGTTGTTGTTTTTCCCCTGAAATATTTTTCTGAGATAATTCCACTTATTTTGGTGGTAAAGATCTAATTGGAAAACAATTCCTCATCCCTGTCATTTCTCAACCTAGTTATCACACACAGGTAAACATGCATTCATTTTAAAAGTAAAGACATCTTTATTCCATGTTTTGTTCAGAGTTACTTGAAAGTGTGACAAATCTGATTTTTTTCTAAGACATTGATCAAATTATTAAACATTGAATCCTAATAAATCATTGGTTCCTTCTTTTCATTCAGAATAATGTTGAGTATCTAGAGTTTTTGTGATAGCTCTGATGTTATTGCTCCAGATAAGGCCATCATGACAGCTTAAGAAGTAAGTCATCAACCTAGTGAATACAGAAATCATGAACATCATATTGTGATCTTATACACATTAAAAAAAATGTATTAAGAATCTAACTAAATAAACAATATTTAGAATGCTTTGTACAACAAAAGCTTAAGAAATCATATGCAGTATAGAAATAGAATAGGCAATAACAAGTCTGATTTAATAACAATGCTATTTATATTTGCAAAAGAAAAAAAAAAACAGTTTAACAAAGTAGGAAAACAAGTGTTAGGAGGAAAAATAAACAACACCTATGACCATGAAAAGTTTAATGACACTAACTGCTAATGATTAAATATAAATCATCTTAATTTGATAGGAAAAATTCTGTGAAACAAATTACATATATGCCACCACCTAGATAATTCCAGAGTGTTCCATGCCACTTACTAATCAATGAACATATTCTTCCCAGAAATAACTATTCTTCTTAATTTTATCACCATAGATTACATGTCCATTACTGAAATTCATGTAAATGGAATCAGAAATTATGTACTCTTTTGTTTCTCACTTCTTTCATCCAGTATAATGCTCTAAAACCCACCCATGTTAGTATGTATGTCAGCAGTTTGTTCTTTTGATTTATTGCTCTGTACGGATTCATTACATGAATATAATCCAATTTGCTTATTGGAAAACATTCAAACTGTTTCCTGTCTTAGGGTATTATGAACAAAGCTGCTATGAACAGTCTTATTTAAATCATTCTGTGGACACGTATTCAATTATATTGAATATACACACAGGAGTAGAATTTCTGGGTGATGTGATAGGTCTGTGTTTGAAATGTTTAGAAACTGCCTAAAGGTTTACAAAAATGATTGTACTGCATTTTATATTGAGTTATTTTAATTGCATTTTAATGGAGTTACTTGCTCTATATAATTTTAGTCTTTGATGTGTTTAGATTTTAATGTACCACCTTGTTATTCTTATTTGTTCAAATTGTTTTATTTTCTTGTTCCACATTATTTTTATTATTTATTTTTATTTTATTCCATTTTATTTTATAAATTGGCTTTTTATTCCATTTTATATCCACAATTGACTTTTTAGCTAAATCTCCTTTTAACCACATTTTTTTGTGTGTGGTTGAAATGGGTATTATGATGTTCATTCTTAGAAATTAGAATTACTTTGTTACTAGTTCACACTATTCTTCACAAGTCACACTTCACAAACATAAGAATATTACAAGAATGTAATTTCATTTCTTTGCTATAATTTGGTATTATTAGCATATATTTTACTTATCTGTACTTGTAAATCATATAATTTTTCTTTAATAAGATACTGACATTTGAGCAAATTAAGAGGAAATTCCATCTTATATAATTACCCAAATATTTATATTTTCTAGTATTCTTTGTTATTTCTTTTAGAGTCAGATTTTTATCAGAAAACATTTTTATTAGTGTTCAGTCTGGGTAATTTTTATTAGTGTTTACTTTCTATTTATATGAAAATGGCTTTATTTCATTCTCACTTTTGGAGGAAATGTTTCCTGAATATAGGACCCTTTCTTCCTTCCTCTCATCCATCCACCAATCCATCCTCCCTTTCTTTATTGTTTTTCTCTTTTTGGACTGTCTGTTTTGGTTTTCACCATGTTGGACCTATTTGAATTTACTGAGCTTCTGTTATCTGTATATTGATTTTTTTTTCATAAAATGGGAATTTTTCAGCAATTATATCTTTATATGTTTCTCCTGTCCCTTTTTCCCATCCTCTTATTTTCAAGCATGCACATCAGATCACTCAATATATTCCTACATACCATGGAAACCATGTTCATTAATTTTTAACATTACATAAAAAAGATTTATTTAAATTTCTCTGAATCTTTAAAATTCCACTTTGGATTATACTAGGGATTTGGACTATGCAGTTTTTCTTTTAACAGTGTTGAATTTTTTTCTTGCATGCTTTTAATTTAAAGACAGCTTTCTGTCTTTCCAAGTCTTGATGTAGTTTTCCTTTTTATAAAATAGTATTCCTATTCCTAAGATGTGGGCTTCCCTGGTGGCTCAGTGGTAAAGAATCTGCCTGCCAAAGCAGGAGATGTAGATTTGATCCCTGGGTGGGGAAGATCCCCTGGAGAAGGAAATTGAAGCCCACTCCAGTATTCTTGCCTGGGAAATCCAATGGATAGGGGAGCCTGGCAGGCTACAGTCCATGGGATCACAAAAAAGTTGGGCACAACTCAGGGACTAAACAAATTATTCTTGAGATGTGGTATTTCTAGTTTTTCTTTTAGTGTCTTGGAAATTAATAAATTTCTCCACTCTGGTTGGGCCAGAACTCCAACACTATGTGATATTAAGTACATATTTCCATGTCTATCACTTTGAAAGCCTAATGGAGTTTTACCCTGCTCATGGTGCAGTTCAAACCTCAAACAGGTGAATCATGGGAAACCTGCCAGCCAAATTTTGGGATCCTCTTCTGAGCTGCTCTCTCCTCTTGGGAATGATACCCTGCAAGTTTCAGTTGCTTCAATAAATCCACAATTGTTGCCTGTACTCAGTGTTCAGTATGGGCTCTACCTCCTGCCGGGAGCCAGCATGAGGAACTCCGCCCGTGGCAAAGGTCATGAGGAAGGAGGCTCGGCATATGCAAAGGTGGGATCAAGCCTCAGGAGTCCCCCTGGAAATTCTCGAGCATCTACCCCCAAAACCAGAGTCTGCATACTTTACTGCTTTGTGCTCTCAACTACACTTCTGACTTTACGGGGAGCTGTCCTCCACCACCTCTTTCGGAGAAGGAGTTAACTTAGAGTTCCAGTTAATAATAATTCCTGGACGTGACAGGAATGTTTCAACCTACAAACTCCTTTGAAGGTTCTCTAGCCTGCCTGACAGGTTTGTCCGGCCACATGTGATTGTTCACAGCCTCCCAACCGTGAGAGGCACGAGATGCTCTAAACTTTCTAAAAACAGATTATTTTAAGAAGTTAGGAAATTATTAGTGTAGTATAGTGGGCTGATGAAAAATTGTATTGGTGAAGGGTTTTTCATTTGTTGAGCCAATGTTTGCTACATCTCCATATCCCTTGCCCCTTATACACATTAATGAATGTAACTAACATATAAGAGAAATAAGTATTAACCTTGATATTAATCATGTTGGACCTTAGGCTAAGTAAATTCTTTTCTTAATTAAAACCCACTGCACCCTCACCCTATAAGAATGTAACCTTATCTGGCGCTTTCGGAAGGTGGCGTCTGTTTTAAGAATAATCACTCCTGGAAAAATAAGTGTTCTGGTTGACTGACCACTATCACAAGGAGAGGGTCATAAATTTAGCAGGCCCCTTGGCCAGAAGATGATGTAACACCCCTAAAACCTTTGTATACATTTGTATGAAGCACCTGATTTTGACAAAAGTCAGGACTGCTGACCCTGCATGACTTTTGTATTACATTTCTGTGTATAAAAGCGGACCCTGGAAAATAAAGAATGGGATCAGTTCCTAGAAAGATTGGTCTCCGCATGTCATTCTTTCTCTCTCCTTCTGGCTGAATTCCCATCTGGAGCGTGGAGGCTCGTCAAGCCTACTAATTATGCCTGGGCTTCTAAGATCTGACCGGGGAGGCCTTAACAGGAGAACGGAAGGACGCCTGCGGCCTATGTAGGTGACGCAAATTTCTTGTCTTGAAATTTTATTGGCTTTCCGTGTAAACCAAGTTATTCATCCTCTTTTCTCCGCTGAATTTTCCTACTGAGCTATCCTTATTTAACCACTCTTTATATCTTTAATTCTATCGTATCCTGATCGCTGAAGCCGTCTCCCCTTCGAATTCCCTGGATCCACTGGGGCTGGACTCCGGCAACCTCCCTTTGACACTGTCAGGAAATGTTTGTAGATACACAGTGTGACTTTAGTGTACTGTATTTCTGATGCTGTTTTCAGTGTCAATTGTCTTGCTATTCACACTGTCCACACTGTTTGCTGAACCCAGGGTAGACAAGGCATCAGCTAAGAGGCAGGAAGAAGACTCGAGGAGCCATAGGAACTGAAAACATATTTATTTTTTCCTGGATGGCACAACAGTCATAGCACAGCCTCTCTGGGTGACATAGCAGCCATAACAGTTCAGTTCAGTTCAGACGGTCAGTCGTGTCCAACTCTTTGTGACCCCACGGACTGCAGTAGGCCACGCCTCCCTGTATATCACCAACTCCCAGAGTTTACTCAAACTCATGTCCATTGAGTCAGTGATGCCATCCAACAATCTCATCCTCTGTCATCCCCTTCTCCTCCTGCCTTCAATCTTTCCCAGCATCAGGGTCTTTTCCAATGAGTGAGTTGTTCACATCAGGTGGCCAAAGGATTGGAGCTTCAGCTTCAGCATCAGTCCTTTGAATGAATATTCAGGACTGATTTCCTTTAGGATGGACTGATTGGAGGATCTCCTTGTAGTCCATGGGAGTCTTGTCCAACACCAGGGTTCAAAAGCATCAATTCAGCACTAAGCTTTCTTTATAGTACAACTCTCACATTCATACATGACTATTGGAAAAACAATAGCTATGACTAGATGGACCTTTATTGGCAAAATAATGTCTGCTTTTTAATAAGCTATCTAGGTTGGTCAAAACTTTTCTTCCAAGGAGCAAGCGTCTTTTAATTTCATGTCTGCAGTCACCATCTGCAGTGATTTTGGAGACCCCCAAAATAAAGTCTGTCACTGTTTTCACTATTTCCCCATCTATTTGCCATGAAGTGATGGGATCAGATGCCATGATCTTAGTTATCTGAATGTTGAGTTTTAAGCCAACTTTTCCCACTCTCCTCTTTCACATTCTACAAGAGACTCTTTGGTTCTTCTTCACTTTCTGCCATAAGGGTAGTGTCATCTGCATATTTGAGGTTATTGATATTTCTCCCAGCAATCTTGATTTCAGCTTGTGCTTCATCCATCCCAGCATTTCTCATGATTTCCTCTGCATGTAAGTTAAATAATCAGGGTGACAATATACAGCCTTGGTGTACTCCTTTCCCAATTTGAAACCAGTCCATTGTTCATGTCCAGTTCTAACTGTTGTTTCTTGACCTGCATATGGATTTCTCAGGACGCAAGTCAGGTGATCTGGTATTCCCATATCTTGAAAAATTTTCCACAGTTTGTTGTGATCCACACACTCAAAGGCTTTGGCATAGTTGGCATAGTCAATAAAACAGAAGTAGATGTTTTTCTGGAACTCTCTTGCTTTTTTGATGATCCAACGGATGTTGGCAACTTGATCTCTAGTTCCTCTGCCTTTTGTACATCCAGCATGAACATCTGGAAGTTCAGGGTTCACAAACTTCGAAGCCTGCCTTATAGAATTTTGAGCATTACTTTTCTAGCATGGAGATGAATGTAATTGTGTGTTAGTTTCAGCATGTTTTGGCACTGGCCTTCTTTGGGATTAGAATGAAAACTGACCTTTCCAGTCCTGTGGCCACTGCTGAGTTTACCAAATTTGCTGGCATATTGAGTGCAGCACTTTCACAGCATCATCTTTTAGAATTTGAAATAGCTCAACTGGAATTCCGTCACCTCCAATAGCTTAGTTTGTACAGTGTAACAGTAGATACGCTATATTCTCTCCTCTCATGGCTGACCCAATGGACACAGCTGTGATACAGCAGTAATGCTGCCAGTTTCTAGGTGGATCCCATATATCCCTACAGCACAAAGTAGCTTGTGACCAAATGAGTACCTTATGAGGCACGTGCGCAGGGCTATAAATGAGCTCAGCTGCTACTTAGTTATTATTTATAAAATGTGGGGCAAGACAGACTGAACATGCCATCTTGGATAACTGGCTCTCTCCCCACATGTACCTCCTTTATTTCTCTCCATTTCTGGGGGTTTTCTTGGCTGAACAGAACCACTCTGCCCAAGTCACGCCCCTTCCAGAGACTTTCAATTTTTTGTCTCTTTGGGGATACAAAGCCCCCGCCCTTCCTCACCCAAAGCAAACAATGTTGAAATGCCATTGCAACATTTGAGCTCTCCAGAGAAAATACTGAGCATGTCAGTTCAGTTTCCTTTTACTATTCCCACTTCCTTCCTATCCTCCCACATCTGCAGGTGTTTTTTTCCCAAGAGAACACCTTACATGTTATTATCCTGGAAAATATATCTGTGACAAGTAATTTTCTCAAAGAATTGTAAAGAAAAATTCATACTAAGTACATATACTATCTTAGTTTGTAAAAAGCTCTCAATCATTACCTTTCCCAACTGTTACTGTATTTTTTTTTAACCAAAAAGTAACTCAGCTTTTGTGTAAGTAATATATTATTTTTTTTAAGTGTAGAGAAACTGGTTGTATCTGTGGGCATTAATTATTTGATTTTAATGCTTTCCTACTTTTGATTTAAATTTTCTGATTGAATTTTGATATTTACTCAAGAAAGAAAAATAATTAAGTTATACCATGAATAAAATATTGTCAGCTCATTAAAATTAATAATTATATCAAGAAAAATTTTTGTCTTGACATTAAAGTTTTATTTTTATTACAGTGATGTAAAATCTTTGCCATTTTTTGTATAAAATACTCTTCTCTGCTTTCTTAAGGTTTGTATCATATTTATTCCATAGAAGATGATCAATAAATGTACATTTCTTTCCCTTTAACTGTCAGTCATGCTGAATGACTTTGCTACTACTTTCAAATATCCTCCTTATCTCCTATAAAATCTATTATTGATAGTCTTCAGGATTCCACCCAAATCTCAGGATTTCCCCTGATTTCCTTGGGAAAAAACAATTAGACTGATCCCCATTTAGGCAGATCTTTATTTTATAATCACACCAGTGTTTTTCACTTCATTCCTTCTTTTATTCAATCTAGAGAGTCTCAGTTTCTTTCTCAATCAAATGAATACTCTGACTGCATGTAGTATCTTCCATCTATAAAAACTGATGGTCTAGTTCTCCAATAGTAAGAACTTGTATTGTGAATACCTTTTGGCTGAAGTTGGTATAATCTTGTTGGTTGTGAGTTGCTTGGTGAGGAACATCTTGAGGTATAGTCATACGCTCTTTGCCATAGGCACAGACATTACTACCAATACCAGCTAAGACAATGACAGGATAAATGTTTTAGTTTATTTTTTTAAATGTAGGGTGGCAGAGAGAGAGATTTTACCATAAAAATCTAATGTAAATAGAAAAGAAATGCAAAGGCATAGAGTGCAAATTCTTGATGCACGATTTAGATTGTTTATAGTTTCTTGTCTTTTAGATCAGTTTTGATCATTTTCCTGTTTTGATCACTAGCAATCTTTGCCTATTTCTTGCTAATATAAAGCTATTTGGAACAATGATTACATTTTTTTAATTTCCTATTTTATGTGCATACATTTTATTCAGTTACAAAGTCCAAACTATTTCAGTTAAAATCTTTGGGGAACTCTAAGAATACAATGACCTTTTCAGAATTAAAGGAAAATTTATGTAGATATATTCCTTCATTACTTTTAGAGAAGAATGTAAACAAAATCTACTGTTTGTATTCATAATTTGATATTTACAACATAAATCACTTGTCCCCTTTTGAGAAGATCTTGGGAAAAGCCCTTGGATTTTCCATTATCTGGAGGAGAAAAGGGTTAAAAAGCTATCTTCTTGAGGAGTCAAACTGAACAGTTCCGGGAATAAGTTCTTCAGTGACGTATGACCAGACTGGAGTTCAAGGATTCCAGTAGAATTATTTTAATAAGTGTGTATATTTATTTGTTTGGGTCAACCACCATTTTCCCCTTTGCATCCTTGATAAAACCAACGGGGCACTATAATAATATAACAGCATTCTGCTTTCATGCTTTCCTGAGTGTTTCTCCCAAATGAGAATGTAAACAAATATATTGCTTAATGATAAAGGAAAGAAATGTTATATAACATTTCTTTTGTATACAAATTATTTTTATTGTGATTAGATTTAATACATTTTACCAATCTGAAGTGCAAGTTGAAATTTTCCACATATGTATGTAAGTGTCCAACTGCCACTCAGATAAAGATATAATCATTCCAGCACCAGAAAGCTACCAAACAGTAAATCCCATAAAGGTAATCATTTTTGTGACTTCTACCACAGGTTACTTTAGTTTGTTTATGAACTTAATTTAAATAAAGTTACATATTACAAACTCTTTTATGAATTTTTCCCCTAAAAGTTGTTTGTGAGATTTATCCAAACTACATGTCCCAATTTTATTATTCTCTATTTCTATGTAATAGTCCAGAGTACAAATATATTATCCCTTCTATTATCTATGGGTAGTTGTTTCTAAACTGTGACTGTTACAAATAAAGTCATTACAAATACTCTTGCATATTTTTGGTGGACATAAATACTCATTTCTGATTCAGATAAAAAATTGTGGAGTCATTGTATATACATATAATTAGCTTTAATAAGGTCAATCAGTATTCCAAAGCAATTATGCCATTTTAGACTTCCATCAGAAACATGAGAATTCCAGTCACTGTGTATCATCACCGACACTTGGCTTTGAAATTCTTAATTTTAGCCATTTTGGTGAGGGTTTAATTGTTTCTTACTGGATTTTAATTTGCATTTCTCTAAAGATCTTTTAAAATTTATTTTCCATTTGTTTATTGCTAGTATAGGTATGTACAATGGATTTTTCTTCCAAAAACCTTGATAAATAAACATATTTCTAATAATCTAAAACTTTTGTATTTTCTAGCTATACAATCATTACCTGCAAATAATGAATATTTTTCTTCTTCAATCTTATTCCACCCATTAATATTTCTCTTTATTATACTACTCCCCTGTCTTGAATTAACCAGGATGTTAAATAAATAAATATTAAATATAGTGATAGTAAATCTTATTTCTGTTTCTGATTTGCTGTCTTTGGGGCATCAAAAGCAAAAATTTCTTGCAGTCTCAGTCAGTAAACAGTCTTGGAGCTTATCTACTTGTGAATTTTTCTTCTCTTGAGGTGTTCGTTCAAAGTCAAATCACTTTGTATCAAACTCCAGCCTCTGCTTTCATTACATAACCTTTTGGACCTGAAATTTTATCTGAAAAATGGTGTTAATGACAGTACCTACTTTACAAATTTGTAGTTTGGATTAAATTTGTAAATAAATATAAAGTACTTAGAATATTGCCAGGCACATAGCAAAAGCTGTTATTAACCATCAGTTCAATTCAGCCACTCAATCATGTCCAACTCTTTGCAACCCATGTACTGCAGCACACCAGGCTTCCCTGTCCATCACCAACTCCTGGAGCTTACTCAAACTCATGTCCATAGAGTCGGTGATGCCATTCAACCATATCATCCTCTGGCATCCCCTTCTCCTGCCTTCAATCTTTCCCAGCATCAGGGTCTAATACCCCTCAATTGGGAGAATTATAAAAATAATTTGGAAAGAAACATATTTTATTCTCTTCACTCAGTAGAAAATAATGGATAGGGTATTTATATGTATATTAAAGTTCACAGAATATGAGTGTAAAAAATTCCCATCTTCACATTTTTATTTATTTTCAGCACAGGTCTGACTGTCTTGTCTTGAACCACAGAAAACTACTTTTAATAAATAAAGATGTCACAGCTTAAGCAATATTTGCAGTCCTTTGTGAAACACTTTAATAGGGGGAAAATCTCTAATAGTGATACTTTGATAAAGATACCATGAATTTTTATGGAGTGGCAAGAAGATGCACCTAAATAACATTACTTGGAACAAAAGAAGTGATTATTGTGTGCCTTGTACATAGAAATCATGACATTTTCATTCTGTTGCTTTACCAATTTATGAGATTGGTATACAACATTTTGCGAGTTGGCAGTGAGGATTTGAGGCAATATTTAATGTTTAAAATGAAACTGATTTATTAGAATTATTTTATATTCTCAAGTTTGAAGTTATACATTTAGAGTATTAAAAAAGTCAAAGTATCACACAGTCAATCACATTTTCACTTCTTCTCCCAAGGTGACACATCAAAGATTCATTGTAAATTAAGCATAAATCACTGTGAAAAACTATTTGCCACAATTATGAAAGACACAAGATTGAAAATGTCCCTAAAAAACAGATAAAAACAAAAGAGAAATGAGCAAAAACATAAGTGGATAATTTAAAATATAAAATAAGCACTGTTAAAAATATATAACTATTATGTTCCACATAATTAGGAATAACAAAAAGACAAATCAATATATTTCAATCACAGATTCTATTTTTAATATATTAAATTATTAGGCCATTTTGAGGTAATATTAAATTCCGGTAAGTATGCTGAGTGTGGCCCCTTAGTGATTGAGTGATGAGAATATAAATTGTCATAATCTTTCTTGGAATCAATTTGAAAATATAAATCAAAAGGCTAAATTTATTCATATTTTATAAGTTATAAGTTTAATTTCTAGGATTTCTTATCTATAAAAAATGATCAGAATCAGGGGAAATATTTATATAATAAGATTTCTTAATAGTGATATATATAATGTCTAAATGAGAGCAATGTAAACAGAAATTAAGAAAGTTATGACATATTCCCAAATTCTAATTATACAAAGTGATGTATATTTACTGTTTTTATTGATTAGTATCACTTCCCCACTTTTTTTTTAATGTGAACATGGTCTTATTCACCTCTGGGATTTCCCCTTGTCCAAGAGAAACTCTCATCTAATTAAATGTCTGTTTTCTAAGCACAGTATTGTGTAGAGGAATGGGAAGTGCTCCGTGTGGGCCAATGGAGTCCCCAATATATTTTGAACTGATGCTAGTGATAGACAAAGAGGTAGAAGAATCACTTCTCTTGGAGTACTTTGTTGTTGTTCAGTCATTAGGTCACCTCCTACTCTTTGTGACCCCATGAGCTGCAACATACCTAAGCTTCCTTGTCCTTCACTATCTCCCTGAGTTTGCTCAAACACATGTCCATTGAGTCATTGATGCCATCTAACCTTCTCATCCTCCATCATCCCTTTTACCTCTTGCCCTCAGTCTTTCCCAGCATCAGGGTTTTTGCAACGAGTTGGCTCTTTGTATCAGGTGGCTCTGGGATTACATGGTGGTGGCAGCCTGAAGAGGCATTTTTGGCCTGAGAAGTACTTAAATTGTGTAAATAAAGAGTTCAAAGTTTATTGGACTATGGCCTCTACCCAGGACCAGCTACATGATGATGAGGGCCTAGGGTAAGATGAGAATGGAAGACTTACTGTTCAGATTTCAAGATAGCAGCCAGAGGGTATTAAACTAAACACAGAGCCATTCTGAGCAAAGTGTTCTGTGAACAGCTTTTATGTCCATGGAAGTGACCCTGCTTCTCCTCTTTGGAGATAGACTGACAATGGGAAAGAATGTAACTAATCTACAAAGAGAAGTAGAGAGTTTTGGTGCTTCAGAGTCCCTCACTATGGATGACCTAATTATAGAGCCCTTGGCTTTTCAAGTTATTTAAGCAAATACCTTTATTTTTTACCTTAATATAAATTGGACTTCTGTTAATCACCATCAACATAATTTGGATATCACTTTCTGTCATTACACATTATGTCTGGGAAGAATTTACAGTAATCTGGGGAAATGCTCATAATTTAATTTTCAGTGAAAATAATTTAATTTTCAGTGAAAATAGTTAATATATTCATTCAGAAAATATTATTGAGTACTTTTTTATATGTGCCCAGCTCTGTTCTAGGTGTTGATATAAAAATAAAATTCCAGCCCTTCATGTTTTAAATATTAGGGGAAGTTATATAATACACAAAATGAGTACGTGAGTATGTTGTATGTTAAATGATAAGCTTTATGGAGAAATGCAAATTGGAAACGAAATATAGAAAAGGATGTTGAGCATTTTAATTTTATATAGGGTAAACCACAGTAACAACAAACACCTCATTGAAAAACCTAATTTTTGAACAAGATTTAAGAGACATGGCAGGTGAGCTATACAGGTATCAGGGGGAAAGTTTTTAAGGAAGACAGAGCTGCCTGTACACTCATCCTGAATTAGGATCATGTCTGGGGTGCATGCGGGTAACAATAAGGGAGGTTTGTATAGGTATAGCAGGAGCACAGTGAGAGAGAGAGGATGATACTACATCACATGGGAAGTCATGAGAATGTTAGAGTTTTGTGTAAGGAAGTTACATATCTATCAATTTTCAACAGGATCATTCTGACTGTGTTTGAAAGAAGATGAAGAGAGTAAATATAGAATATGGAGGATTAGAGACAACTACCTTAGTCCAGATGAAAGATGACGACATCTTGGCTTGGACTAATGTGCTAACAATAGATGTGATGATTAACGACTAGATTCTGGGCATATTTTCAAATTAGAGAAAGTAAGGAAGCAAAGATGACACTGAGATTTTGGCCTTAATTTTGTTCAAGCTAAAATAGGAATACATAATAAACAGTTAATTTGTCCTAGGTACGGTGTCAAGAATTTTAGATAGTTTTCTCATTTTCATTCTTTTAGTTCATTCAATAAATATTTAACAAGCTAATAAGTGAATAACATATAGAAACATAAAACAATAAATATATTAAAGAAATTACAATGACTCCATTGTAGCTACGGTATTTGACGTTAGACTTTTGAGGTGGACATTAGAAGGTGATTAATGATATTTGCATTTTATAAAAAAAGAATATGGATTTTAATTAAAGGAAATATAGAAAGCAAAAATGGAAAATATTTCAGAAGGCAGAAGCTAAAATACTGAAAACTGTGGAATATACACAAGTTCATAAAAAAGATAAACTTAAAAGTATGAATGAATGAAACTAATAATTCCATGGGTACTCAACCTAGTCCTTAACATTTAAAACTGCTTGAATAAGATCCCAACTCTGCGACTTCCGACTACGTGATTTTCAGAATATTTATATCTAGCTATGTTGAGTGGAATATATGTCCTGTCTAAAATTAGAATATGAAGTTTAGAGAGATGTGTTTTATGGGCATGGCGACATATCAATTTTATTTGATTGCTTCAGGCATGACTTTGGATGCTAGCTTCACTTTTTTTCTAGTTAGTATAACTTTAAATTTAGTCATGCAAGTTTTTAAGCCTCAATTTCCTCACCTATAACATGAAAACTAAAATAATACTTACCATGTAGAGTTATTTCAAGGAAATTTTGACCAAAGTGTATAAAACGTTTTTACTGTTCCTGACACATAATTGCTCAATAAATATCAATTGTATCATTAATACTATCATCATCAATCACTTACAGTCTTCCAGACTCTGTGATCTCTTTCATAACCGTTACTACAAATATTCAGAATAACCTTGTGAGATGTGTACATGCACACTGAGTTGCTCAGTCATGTCCAACTCTTTGTAACACTATGGACTATAGCCCACCAGGCTCCTCTGTCCATGGGATTCTCCAGGCAAGAATACTGGAGTGGGTTGCTTTTCTCCACCCAGGGATTGAACCTGTATCTCTTGTCTCCTTCATTGGCAGGCAAGTTCTTTAACAATAGTGCCAGAGATTAGCTGAGACAATCCTAATTTCAAAAATGTTTCAATAATCTCCCGAAGGTTGACTTAAACCTTTTATATTTTGCTTAGGAAAGTATTGATTTAGAAATATATTTGCCATGTTCATAGTTCATGGGGAAAAAATGGGTTAAATATTGTATATATAAGATTATTAATTTCTATGTTAGGATAAATTTATGTTCATGCACTATAATATATACATTTCCTTATTATAAGTTATTGGGTTTATTTTTTGTATAATATATATACAAGTTATAATTACTTCTACATTCAAGCTGTGCTTACTAGATCAAAATTAACCAATTTAGCAAAGTTAGCTCTGTGACAGACTAATGCACTTTCTATTTATAATGTTGCAGCAGGGATAATAATTTTTGAAACCCCCATAAAATCAGTGCTTTTAGTAACTATAAAACCAATGTAAAATAAAAAGAGCTCATTATAAAGTTCTATTTGGACAGCACAATACCGTATTTTTCCCAATAAAACATCCTTAAGGACTGAGTAATGAATTCCAAACCAGAATTTTGTTCAGTTTCATTTTGAGAATTATCATCTAACAAACTGCTAAATGGCAGCAATAGCTACTTCACAAAATCACCTTATGTCTCATCAAGCCTTACCACAACTTTTATTTTTAATAATATAAATGTTCCCCAAGTTTTAAAAATCAAAGGCAAATCTTTAGTCAATTAAAAATAATTTAGTCTCTTCTGAATATAAAAACAGAATTCTCATTATTGTTAAACAATTGTATCTCAAATGACTGGAAATTGTAGAACATTGCAACTTCACAGCTCTCATAATTTTATATCCATATGAAATTTTCACACCCTGTATTATCATTGCTTTATAATATATTTCTAGTGATTTCTGTCTTCCATTCTCCATGCAAACACTAGGTTTATTTCATACATAGGCTATCCACAGCCTCTATCCTGCAATTGATCTCTTCCCCTTCAATCAAGTCTATATATCACTGCTAGTTTGAGGTTTCTGAAGGGACACTTTTGTCATATGATTTAAAACTTATACACTGTCTAGAAGATGAAGCTGGAATTTTTGCACATAGCATTGAAGATAAAAAAATATTCTTTATTTCCTTCTGTATGTGATCTTCCCAACCCAGGGATTGAATCCAGCTTGTGGCTCAGCTTGTAAAAAATCCACTTGCAATGTGGGAGACTTGGGTTTGATTCCTGGGTTGGGAATATCCCCTGGAGAAGGGAAAGGCTACTACTCCAGTATTCTGGCCAGGAGAATTCCATGGGCTGTATAGTCTATGGGGTCACAAAGAGTCGGACAAATGGTTTCCCTGGTGGCACAGATAGTAAAGAATCTGCCCACAATGCAGGAGACCTGGGTTTAATCCCTAGGTTGGGAAGTTCCCCTGGAAAAGGGAATGGTAACCCACTCCAGTATTCTTGCCTGGAGAATTCCATGGACATAGGAGTCTGGCAGGATACAGTTCATGGGATCACAAAGCATTGGACACAGCTGTGTGACTAACACTTTTACTTCTCCTGCATTACAGTCAAATTCTTTACTGTTTGAGCCACCAGGGGCCCCCCTTTATCTTAATAATACCTCCCAAATTTGAATTGATTTTAAAAATCTAATATTAAGAAAAACTAGTGATATCTTTATTAAATATATTTTTAAATTATTCCCAACCCTCATACATTTTCTCATTTTCTTTCACCATTTATAAAGGAAAAGAACAAAAATGATTTGTTTACCACTTTCTACCTATCACATGAGTTTGAGTGAACTCCGGGAGTTGGTGATGAACAGGGAGACCTGGCGTGTGGCAATTCATGGGGTTGCAAAGAGTCGGACACGACTGACCAACTGAACTGAACTGAACTGACCCATCACCTAGAGGTACAATATATCTCTAGAATGGGATATAAAGGGTAGCACTAACTACTTTCATGAAAAAAGACTCCCTTCCAATAGAGAGAGTCAAGTTGAAATCTCTCAACACTGTATTTTCCTGGCAAGATTCTCCAATTCTCTTCCACACCAGTAGTCATTGGCTTACACTAATTAAATCTGTCTTGTGAGTCTCTGTTTTAATCTATGACATACATTTCTTATTTTCTGTTAATGCTCTACATTTATTTCACATAAATTGTAAGAAAACTTCCAGAAGTCTCAAGGCACCAACTCTAATCCTTATCCACTTTTTTTGCAACATTACATTTCTACTTCTGTAATAACTACCAAAAATTTATTTTCAGTGACCCCATCTGTCACTGTACAGTTGATCCCCTTTATCCATTTTGTCCCTCCAGCTCCCCTCTGATAATTACAATTCTATTCTATCAATGTGTTCATTATGGTTTGGTTTGTTCATGCTTATTATTCATTTTGTTTTGCTTATTAATTTTTCATATTCCACATGAGTGAAATCATAATGTAATTGTCTTCTTCATTCAGATATATTTCACTTAGCATAATACCTTCAAAATCTACCCATGCTATTGCAAACAGCAAGATTTCATTTTTCTTTAAATGACAGAGTGATATTCCATTGTATGTGTGTGTGTATCACATTATTTTATCTTCATCTGTTGATGAGTTCATAGATTGTTTCCAGTCCTTACACATTTTAAACATTTATTTCTGTTGCTGCTGCTGCTGCTAAGTCGTGTCAGTCGTGTCTGACTCTGTGCGACCCCATAGACGAATTTTTGTTAGCATGCCTTAAAGTTTCTCACTTTATCCTCTAGAACTAAACATTTCAGTCTTTAACAAATCCTTATATTCTTAAATTCGTCTGTGATTGCTGCTCAGTTCAGTTCAGCTGCTCAGTCATGTCTGACTCTTTGCAACCCCATGAACCACAGCATGCCAGGCCTTCCTATCCATCACCAACTGCCAGAGTCCACCCAAACCCATGTCCACTGAGTCAATGACGCCATCCAACTATCTCATCCTCTGTCATCCCCTTCTCCTCCTGTCCTCAATCTTTCCCAGCATCAGGGTCTTTTCAAATGATTCAGCTTTTCGCATCAGGTGGCCAAAGTATTGGAGCTTCAGCTTCAGCATCAGTCCTTCCAATGAACACTCAGGACTAATCCCTTTTAGGAAGGACTGGTTGGATCTCCTTGCAGTCCAAGGGACTCTCAAGAGTCTTCTACAACACCACAGTTCAAAAGCATCAATTCTTCAGCACTCAGCTTTCTTTATAGTACAACTCTCACATCCATACATGACTACTGGAAAAATCATAGCCTTGACTAGATGGACCTTTGTTGGCAAAGTGGTCTCTGCTTTTTAATATGCTATCTAGGTTGGCCATAACTTTCCTTCTAAGGAGTAAGCGTCTTTTAATTTCACGACTGCAATCACCATCTGCAGTGATTTTGGAGCCAAAAAAAAAATAAAGTCAGCCACTGTTTCCACTGTTTCCCCATCTATTTGTCATGAAGTGATGGGACCGGATGCCATGATCTTAGTTTTCTGAATATTAACTTTTAAGCCAACTTTTTTACTCTCCTCTTTTACTTTCATCAAGAGGCTCTTTAGTTCTTTGCTTTCTGCCATAAGGGTGGTGTCATCTGCATATCTTAAGTTATTGATATTTTTCCCAGCAATCTTGATTCCAGCTTGTGCTTCCTCCAGCAGGCTGAGTTCACCTTTTTTCTCTAAAATAAATCTGACTTTATCCTAATGACACTAAATGTTACTTGGAGGCTTTTAAATAAGTCCCTCTTTTTTTTTTTTTTTTCCTCTGTCATAATATTAAATAATAAAACTCAACATTCAAGCAACTAAGATTGTGTCATCCAGTCCATCACCTCATGGCGAATAGATGGGGAAATAGTAGAAACAGTGACAGACTTTATTTTCTTGGGCTCAAAAATCACTGCAGGTGGTGACTGCAGCCACAAAATTAAAAGACACTTGCTCCTTGGAAGAAAAGCTATGACCAACCTAGACAGCATATTGAAAAACAGAGACATTACTTTGCCAACAAAAGTCCATATAAACACACAAGAGTCATGTATGGATGTGAGAGTTGGACCATAAAGAAGGCTGAGCACTAAGAATTGATGCCTTTGAACTGTGGTGTTGGAGAAGACTCTTGAGAGTCCCTTGGACTGCAAGGAGATCGAACCAGTCCATCTTAAAGGAAATCACTCCTCAATATTCATTGGAAGGACTGATGCTGAAGCTGAAACTCCAATACTTTGGCCACTGATGCGAAGAACTGACTCACTTGAAAAGACCCTGTTGCTGGGAAAGATTGAAGGCAGGAGGAGAAGGGGACAACAGAGGACAAGATGATTAGATAGCATCACTGACTCAATGGACAGAGTTTGAGCAAGCTCCAGGATGTGGTGAAGGACAGGGAAGCCTAGCATGCTGCAGTTCATGGGGTGGCAAAGAGTTAGACACGGCTGAGTGACTGGGCAATGAACAACGCCATGATATATGTAGTATCAGCTTGGGGAATGTCAAACATACTGTTTGTCTTCATTGCTGCTTCCATTCTATTTTCCATTTTCCTATATTTTTATCCCATGAAATCAGATTATATTATTCACTATGCCTTTTACAGTCAAGACTCTGATGCTGGGAGGAATTGGGGGCAGGAGGAGAAGGGGATGACAGAGGATGAGATGGCTGGATGGCATCACTGACTCGATGGACGTGAGTCTGAGTGCACTCCGGGATTTGGTGATGGACAGGGAGGCCTGGCATGCTGCGATTCATGGGGTTGCAAAGAGTCAGACACGACTGAGCGACTGAACTGAACTGAACTGACCTCTTCTTAAGACACACTCTCATCCCTTGAAACCTGAAGATTTTAGCTCTTGAACTATTGCTACTCTTGTCCATATTATTCCTGTCATTATATTTTGTGATCTGATTCCCATGAAAATGATCCTTCCAGAATGTGACCTCTCATTTCTATCACCTCCTTTTCACCCACACTGCTTTTACCTGACCTGAGGCCCCCAGCATGTAGTCAAAAACTCAAATTTGCCATTACCACAATGTTCAGTGCCTCCAGCAACCTTAATTTCAAATACTAATCTGATCACCATCAATTTTCTTTCCATCCTAAATTAAGTAAAAATTGGACTTTGGTGGAATTTCAGGGTATTTTCATTGTTTATTCATTAAGCTGTGTGCAACTCTTTTGCGGCCCCATGGACTGTAGCCCACTAGGCTCCTCTGTTCATGGGATTTTCCAGGCAAACATACTAGAGCAGGTTGCCCTTTCCTTCTGCAGGGGATCTTCCTGACCCAGGGGTTGAACCTGTATCTCCTGCATTGGCAGATAGATTCTTCACCACTGAGCCACTTGGGAAGTCCACTTATAATCGTATGCTATGATTATATGAGTCACTGATTTGCACTGTTCTCTATGGGTGGTTCTTCTGGCCACGTCTGGGCTTCCCCAGGAGTCTGAGGTTTGAATGCATACCAGATGACTGGAAGCAATGATCTTGGTTGGGCTTTCTTATAACTCTAGGGCCTCTGTTGGAATGAATCCACTAACTGTATTCAGAAGCACAAGGTTTCCTTTACTCCAGCAAGCTACCTTTTTCTTGTCACATAATGTGGTAGGATTCCAAGACCAAAAAAAAAAAAAAAAAGGCCTGGACAAACAACAGGTATAAGTTATTACTATCATATTATTACTCAAAGCAAGTGCTTAAGGAGTTGGCAGATGGGCAACTCTTCTCAATAAATGAAGTTGCAAACACATCACAGAGAATTGCAGTATAGAAATGGGATAATTAACTTTTTAAAATAATATCCCAAATTTGTCATCATAGTTTGTGCATTTATGGGCTGGCTGGTTGTCAGCTTGGTAATTCTGACTCTTCTTGCTCATGCACATGAGGGAATGCTAAGAATTCTTCTATATGTATTTCTCTTCCTCCTTTTGAGACAAGTGAAAGTTGTCTCAGGCATAAGTCTTTCCTTCCTCCCTCTCTTTCTCTCTCCCTCCCTCTCACTTTTCTTGCTTTCTCCTTCCCTCCCTCCCTCCCTTTCTTTCTTTCTTCTCTCCTTCCTTCCTCCATCTCTTTCTCTTTTTTTCTCTTTCTTTCAATTTTTTTCATTAAAATCTTGTCAGAGCAGTTTAACTTTCATAGCAAGTATGAATGGAAGATACATCAGATCAGATCAGATCAGATCAGTTGCTCAGTCGTGTCCAACTCTCTGTGACCCCATGAATCGCAGCATGCCAGGCCTCCCTGTCCATCACCAACTCCCGGAGTTCACTGAGACTCACGTCCATCGAGTCAGTGATGCCATCCAGTCATCTCATCCTCTGTCATCCCCTTCTCCTCCTGCTCCCAATCCCTCCCAGCATCAGAGTCTTTTCCAATGAGTCAACTCTTCGCATGAGGTGGCCAAAATACTGGAGTTTCAGCTTTAGCATCAGTCCTTCCAAAGAAATTCCAGGGCTGATCTCCTTCAGAATGGACTGGTTGGATCTCCTTGCAGTCCAAGATACATAGATCTCCCATATAACCTCTGTCACTACACATGCATACGCTCCCCTATTATCAACATCCTCCACCAGAGTAATGCCTTTGTTTCGATTAATGAAACTATATTTACATATTGTGATCACCTGAAGTCCACAGCTTACATCATGACTCACTCTTCGTGTTGTACATTCTATGGGTTTGGACAAAGGTATCGTAACCTGTATCTATCATTATGGTACCACATAGAGTATTTTCACTGCCTAAAATTCCTCTAAAATGAGCTGCTTGCTCATCCCTTCTCCTGTTCAGGCATATATCCTAAAAATGGTGACAGCAAAAGTATAAGTAAAATTATTCAAAGAGACCAGAGGATCATGGAATGTAGTGGAGAAATTGAGGCATAATCTTTGACCCTAATCTTTGTGTATTAGCTAACTTACATCTTTCTCATATCCCCTGGTCCTAGACTCATGAATCAATACATTGCTTGAGCTCTGTTGCTTCCCCCTCCTCCACTCTAACACTGAAGTTGTGCTGAAGATAGTGGGATGGTATCTGGTAGGCAGCTACCCATACTATGTCCATTTTCATTTCACATAGAGTATACAGAAAATAAGACTTAAAACACAAATAAGTAGATAGTAACTTATAAATAAGTAAAACATGTCTTAGTGACATTTAGCCCTCATTTCCAATTAGATTCTCAGAGGAAGTTGATGTAACCTGACTTCATTTAATACAACATGAATAAATATTTTTGCCAAGCAGGAAAATTGATTACTTTAGAAATGAAATTATTGGTAGTTTTATTTGAGATGTCAGTTAGATTAGGGATTGATAATTGAGTTTATGACAAGTTTTATAAAATTATATAAAATTGATCTTAGATTTTCTAGATGGAAAAGCACATCTTAGTATTTTGCATTGGTCACATTTGATAGCATTGACACTTCTTTTACTCTGCTTTGTCAGAGACGAACAGAATGCTTTGAAAAATTTGAAAAGCTTAAATTTTGTTCCCGAGTAGTTCAGGGAAATAAAACTAGTATTTTGTTTGTTTATGTAGACTTCTGTATGGACTGCAGAAAGGCAGCAATACTTTCTTTTATTCACTATGATTCACTTAGTCTTATTTCAAAACATAATAACATTAATTCTACTCAATTTTTTCTTTTTTACTCTTTAATGGAGAGAGTTATCTTAGAACCCATGACTTTGTCATTTAGCCTCCCTCCAACCCGGAGAAAGTGGTTATACCCACTGAGACAGTTGCTACAGCAATATTTCTTTTCCGTGCTTTCTTCAGTTTCTTCCCTTCTTCTGTTGTATGCTTTTAAAGATAAGTGGAATAAAAGAAGAATATTAGAATAAGCAGTAGAATATGTTGGGGTGAGCTAGCCACAGATCTGAAGTATGGTTGAGGCCAAGTACGCATTTTATTCACTTCTGAGTTACTTTGTCTCTCAATGTTGCGAAAATGATAGAGTGGATAATATAGTAGCCAGCAAGGCAAAACCCCTAAATTCTTCTAACATACCAATTGATATGGTATGTCAACTTACACAAACAAATTAACCTTTCTCTATCCAAGTTTCTCCATCTGTGAAATGGAGGCTGAAACATCTATCACTAAGGTCACCAAAAGTTTTCACAGATTAATGAGGTAATATTCTCAGGATCTTGTGAGATTTGAGATTCTTAGGGAGACAAAAGCAGTAAATCAGCAGAAAAAAATTAAGGGCATACTCTTCTATCAAATTAAGAACTTTCCGTTCAGTTCAGTCACTCAGTCATGTCTGACTCTTTGCGACCCCATGAATTGCAGCACGCCAGGCCTCCCTGTCCATCACCAATTCCTGGAGTTCACTCAAATCCACATCCATCAAGTTGGTGATGCCATCCAGCCATCTTTGTCGTCCCCTGATCCTCCTGCCCCCAATCCCTCCCAGCATCAGAGTCTTTTCCAATGAGTCAACTCTTCGCATGAGGTGGCCAAAGTACTGGAGTTTCAGCTTTGGCATCATTCCTTCCAAAGAACACCCAGGACTGATCTCCTTCAGAATGGACTGGTTGGATCTCCTTGCAGTCCAAGGGACTCAAGAGTCTGCTCCAACACCACAGTTCAAAAGCATCAATTCTTTGGCGCTCAGCTTTCTTCACAGTCCAACTCTCACATCCATACATGACCACAGGAAAAACCATAGCCTTGACTAGATGGACCTTTGTTGGCAAAGTAATGTCTCTGCTTTTGAATATGCTATCTAGGTTGGTCATAACTTTCCTTCCAAGGAGTAAGCGCCTTTTAATTTCATGGCTGCAATCACCATCTGCAGTGATTTTGGAGCCAAAAAAAAAAAAAAAATAGTCTGACACTGTTTCCACTGTTTCCCCATCTATTTGCCATGAAGTGATGGGACTGGATGCCATGATCTTCGTTTTCTGAATGTTGAGCTTTAAGCCAACTTTTTCACTCTCCTCTTTCACTGTCATCAAGAGGCTCTTTATTTCTTCTTCAGTTCAGTTCAGTTCATTAAAAACTTTACATACTGTTTAAAAATTTATTTAAAAAAATGTTTAATATTAAGTTATATATGTATGTGCATATTTACTGCTTACAAGTGTTTATTTAAAAGCAGAAAACACATGAAAAATTGGATAAAAACATTGAAAATAAAACTAAGTTGTACCCAACACAAGTTTTGAAATTTTGACAGTTCATGACTAAGTTTCAGCATAGGTATAAGATTCATTGATGTACTTCGTATTAAGTATTTTGCACACAATACAACTCAATAAATGTCAGTAAATACTACTATTACTATTTTTTCCACATTTATAAAAATTTAGTCTCTCTAAATTTCACTGTTTTCTGGGGAATTTTAAAAATAATCCTTCTATTTTTATATTATATACTCACCAGTTCTTTCATATTGCTTTCAGCCATTTAATGAAATATTTGCCAATTTTAAGTTCAAAAGTATCTTGAGTTTTGTGTCAGTGGAATCAAACTCCATAGGATTAATAGAAATAAGCAACATTTACTTAATAATCATTATTACATTGGCAGATTTTGTGGATTGTCAATAAAGTATGTGATGAGTACTTACTTAAATGCCTGTAATGAAGCATGTCTATCTATCTTTCACATATACAAAATCAGTTTCCAAAATATTGCATCAGAAGTAGGAATTTGTACATAGCCTGAAATGCATGAAAAGTTCTTGTTTTTGACCCTCATGTAAGTGATTCATAATGATGGAATAAGCATAGTAAGATCATGAACTCTGGTATCTGACTTCACAGTGAATCAGTTGATCATCTTTTTTTTTTTTTTTCCTTAAATTAGACAATTTCTTTCTCTCTGAGTTTCTAGGTTTTTAAGGCATTTTCTCCTAAAATTACACTAACATTTATTTTTATATGATTCTCCAGTATAAGAACACTATAATAATTTAGACACCTTCCTCTCCAGTTAATATACAGTTATAAATAATATTTTTTAAATATTTAAAGTTATGTTTGCTGTTTGTGAAATTTAGATTGTTGATCAAATTAACTTTCTTACAATCTATAGTTCATAGAAAGTTTCCCTCAGGAAGATGTATCTCCCAAGAGTTTTTTTCTCCAGAAGTTAAGTGCACTTGTGCTTAACTCTTTTTAGCTTACTTCTTATTCAAATACTATTTTGACTGAGTGAGGGATTTATGAATCACAGATACTGATTGTAATAGTTTCGTAATTCTGTTTTAAAAAATCTTTAAAGTTATACAGCCATTTATTCACAATAATTTATATACAATTATAAATTGAATCGGAGAAGGCAATGGCACCCCACTCCAGTACTCTTGCCTGGAAAATCCCATGGACAGAGGAGCCTGGTAGGCTGCAGTCCATGGGGTCGCAGAGAGTCAGACATGACTCAGTGACTTCACTTTCACTTTTCACTTTCATGCATTGGAGAAGGAAATGGCAACCCACTCCAGTATTCTCGCCTGGAGAATCCCAGCGACTGGGGAGCCTGGTGGGCTGCCGTCTATGGTGTCACACAGACTCGGACACGACTGAAGCAACTTAGCAGCAGCAGCATAAATTGAATAGTCACCTGTTTATATACCCTGTCCTTAATTTATTGGTAAAAAGTTATTCGTACGGGATTCTTCATTTTATTACCAGTTTCACTAGCCAAAACAGTTGATTTCTTTTCAAAGTAATTTTGTATTTTTGAAACAAGTAGTTTTATAACTTCCTAAAATTGCTGGAAGTCCAATAAGCTAAAAAAAGTCTTGCAGTGCCAACGTTGAATAGTTTTTTAGGCTCAATCACTACATGACAATCTTCCCAATTTCTAAGTATGTGAACTGAATCCTCTGCTTCAGCAAAAGTAAAACTCTTCTGCTATGAAACTCTAATTGAATTATAGGTTGGCTAAAATCATTGATGTTAAATATACTATGACTGTAGTCTACTGCATAGGAAAACTGAAGAGGTAAATACTAAATATAGAAGTAAACTAACTGCATGCAGGATATTCTAAATTTAAAGATAAGCAAACATATGAGAGATATATATTTTATTATCAAATTTTAATACTTGTTTTTGAAATTTGATAGAGTCAAGAAGTCCTTTTTTGTTGACTTAATAAAGCTATTATGCTGAATTTTAAATATTTTTCATTATTGTAATCTTTTATCATAAAGAGTGCTTCAGTACTCAAACATATACCCAAAAACACCTATATAATATGTGAGACACTACCTCAACATGTCTGTATGATACAAGATACCTCAACATGTATTTTACAGGTATATTAATAAATATATCAAATAGAATGTGTTCATTTCTGTATGTTACCTGCTCTTGATTCATGTATTTGATTAAAATAATTGATCCAATATCATCAAATGAAGCCCAGAGAGATGAAAATATTCAGTTGTTCATGATAAGAGCTCTTTTATAATCATAAATATATGTAATATTTATTAAGGTTATACTAAAAAATATTATACAATTCCAAAATTACCTTAAATAGTCGATTATATATAAGTAAAAAAAAGAAACAAGTTTAAAATATCTAACTGTAATTCAGAAGAATGAATTTGAAAGTAACATTATTAACATTATGAAAATGCTTTAATATTTTAAATATATTTGATATAACATTAATATGTCTTTCTTTATGTGGTATAAACTCTTCTAATATGATTAAACATATTCATCATAATTATAGGCAAACAGTAATAGACTAGTAACAGTAGCCTTTGACTACTAATAGAATTACCGAGTAAAGTGGCAACCCAAGGAGAAATTACTCATGTGGTCTCATTGGATTTCTTTCTTTTTCTCTTGTTACTTTCAAATATTATTTTACTCTTTACTCAAGGCAATATGCCACCAAAAATATCAGTTATAACTCAAAATGTAATATTTGTACTGTGAATGAATGTTCAGTCTGTTAGAGCAGATAATCTTTCATAAAAATAGCCATCATTTAATTTTTTAATTTGTCAACAGAATTCTTTTTATTTCAGCTCATGGAATATACTTACAAATGATGAACTACTGATTCCCCACCTATTTATCATATTAGCTTTCTTAGTTGATAAATGGTTTAACAGCTGTGGATTATTTATTCAAAGGATTTGATAATGTTTATTATGAACATAAATTAGTTTATTCTTGTAGAGATTTCAGTATTATCTTAAAATTATGGAAAATTAAAGGACATTTAAGAGTGATTTTGAACACAGTATAGAACTGAAGTACAGCAGAAAAATCATTTATGTTGAATGTAAAAAGAACTAGAGATGATCTTGGTCTCTGGTTATGATAGGAAATGCACAAACAGATATCAATTAATATTATATGAATAAAATTTTAAAATTTGTATATGCATCTAAAGGGTTTGTAAAAAGTATTTTGTCAACATTATTATTTAGTGCCTAGATCCTCTTATAGTAATGAAAATTATATTTAGGAGTCAAATACAACTTTGGATCTAAAGTACTCCAGTCAAATAACTAACTCTTCTCTCAGTCATTTTCTTCCTACTGCTTGCCTTTTAGAGATGTCCCACCCCCAAAAGTCAACCCTGCCTTGCCATGTGCTACATTGTTGTGCTACTTACTTCTTGAGGTCAGCACATGGAAAAACAAACAAAAAACAAAATAGTTCATGTTTACTGTACACAAATGTGTATCTCTCTTTGTGTTCATATCCTTGTCTTTCTCACCTAACAAAAAGCTGAGCAATCCAGTACAGTACATCTTCAAATTCAGACCACATGAGTAGTTTGTGCTCATCCAAGAATTCTCATTCCTACATACATTAAGAAAGCTACAAAATTACACTGGGTTTTATGTTATAGGTAATTTTTTTAAACTTCCAAGTGATGTATCATATTATATAGTGTAGCTGCTCCATTTTTTTTTTCTTTTAGCTATTCTGAAAACAACATGCCTAAATTCACAGTCTAAACTTAAATTTATAAAATTGATCCCCCAGAATAATAGCATATTTAATTTTTCAGTCCCTTCTCAATACATCTCTCAACACCACCACCAACACAGCAATGACAAAATAAATCTAGACTATATATTGAAATCACTATTGTAACTACCAGGACTTCCACTTTCCCTTGACATCGTGATAAACTGAATATTTGATTGCCCTAGAAACTACATCATACATTATATCCCTCTAACATACTGTTGAGATGATTTGAGAAATTTATCATCTTGGAATATCATTTTCTTCATCTGTTAAAATAGGAAGAAAATAATTTATATCCTATTTATTCAGTATAGTGCTTGAAATGTTCAGTTGAGGTAAAAATTTTTTTAATCTCTTTAAATAGATGTTATTTTTGTGAGCTATTTCTTATTAGTCTAAAAATCAAAATATTTATTCTACCTATTCATTTAACAAGGCCAATATTGTAACAAAAAATCATTTGAAAATTTATTTTTCCAATCATAGAATCTGACTACGCTCTGCCATTCTCTTACTATTGTATTACACATGACAAGATAACATGATTTGACCTAATGATCATATAGCTTTGTATCTTTTTTAATATAAGAAAGTCTTTAATCAAAACAAGTTCACATGTTGGCACTGATGGCTTAACTAGAATATATCTGTGCAAATTTAAGTTTTATTAAGGACCAAATGGGTTTCCCAGGTGGTTCAGTGGTAAAGAATCTCCTGCTGCCAATGCAGGAGATACAGGTTTTATCCCTAGACTGGGGAGATCCCCTGGAGAAGGAAGTGGCACCCTACTCTAGCATTCTCTCTTGGGAAATCCCTTGAAAGGAGGAGCCTGGTGGGCTACAGTCCATGGGGTCTCAAAAGAGTTAGACATGACTCAGTGACTAAACAGCAGCAACAAAAGGACTGAATAAATATAATAGCAGGAATTGCCTCAGAACAGTGGGTCCTAGTTCCATCTCTCAAAAGTGAAACCCTAATTATTGAATGATTCAAACTTTTCTTCTATAAATGAAAGCAATTATCTGCGAGATCAAAGCATATGGTGCATGTCACATGCAAACACTGCTATTTAGCCTTTTTCCCATAGTCATGGTTTCTAAACATAAGAAGTATTTTCAAGTTACTGCAAACCACCAACTGACCTAGTATTCAAAATAACTAAAAAATACTGTTAAGTTACCCTTAAATTTTGTGTTAACCTTGGTTCACCCCGATTTAGTCCATGCACATGAATATGCAGACAACTCCTTTTCTTTTGTCTACTGCTGAGTCTTTGTATTTGTAAATAGCTC
Organism: Bos grunniens; assembly: GCF_055505025.1. NCBI lineage: Eukaryota > Metazoa > Chordata > Mammalia > Artiodactyla > Bovidae > Bos > Bos grunniens. Next base: position 29,339,888 of record NC_141178.1, read on the forward strand.
GGGAATTTAGCATTGCACCTAGAAAAACTCTGTGGTTTCTTCTTTATACCTTTAGCTGTAGAAGATATTTTCTACTGATCTGTTCTTTTCTCAACCATAGTTGCTTTGGAAATAGTTGTAATTTTGGTGTGACTATAAGAGGGAGGCTCAGGGTTTTTTTTCTTTTGCCATCTTGACTACTCTCTGTTATTACATTCTTATACTTTCTGGCAGATAAACACAATCATAGAAACTATTTTCTTATTACTCTTCTGGCACAGTTTCTCTATTAAAGGCATGGTCCAATTCTTTCATATAAGATTTGAGAAATAATGTTTTCCATGACCCATATTTTGCATTTTATTAAAATTTGCATCTCAATCTACATTATTTCATACTTGTTTTTTTTCCCCCGTTACCATGAACCTTATAAAATGTCCTCTTTACTATTTTACTTCAATACCACTCTTATCAGACATAGTATCCATTGCTGCAATTATATTTAAGTGTTTGCTCCTATAACACAGGGCTTCCCTGGTGGCTCAGACAGTAAGAATCTACCTGCCAATGCAGGAGACCTGAGGTTTAATCCCTGGGTGGAGAAGAGTCCCTGGAGAAGGGAATGGCTACCCACTCTAATAATTTTGCCTGGAGAAATCCATGCACAGAGGAGCCTGGTGGGTTACAGTCCATGGGGGTCACAAAAGTTGGACAAAATGGAGCAACTAACAGTTTCACTTTCCTGTAATTCATTACTTAGTAGAAAATAACATCAAGCATGTTGAATAGGCTATAACAAGCATTTCAGATAAAGTGTTAGTTATTTTATGAGGATATTTTTACAAAGTAGTATGCATAATTGCATACATATAAAATATTAAATATATATGTATATGTGTTCACTCAGAGAGAGAAAGAGTGGTTAATCAGTCTACCATGTTGCTATATATTTCCCTCTATATCAATATATTATGACTTCCCTGGTAACTCAAATGGAAAAGTGTCTGTCTGCAATGCAGGAGACCTGGGTTCGATTCCTGGGTTGGGAAGATCCCCTGGAGAAGGAAATGGCAGTTCACTCCAGTGCTCTTGCCTGGAAAATTCCATGAATGGAGGAGCCTGGTAGGCTACAGTCCATGGGGTCGCAAAGAGTCGGACAAGACTGAGCGACTTCACTTTCATTTTCATATCACTATATGACTTACTTTCCTTTGTATTTCTCATTCTCATTAAACCAGTGCTTGAATTAGCTTTGCATGACTATGCCAAAGCCTTTGACTGTGTGGATCACAATAAACTGTGGAAAATTCTGAAAGAGATGGGAATACCAGACCACCTGACCTGCCTCATGAGAAATTTGTATGCAGGTCAGGAAGCAACAGTTAGAACTGGACATGGAACAACAGACTGGTTCCAAATAGGAAAAGGAGTACATCAAGGCTGTATATTGTCACCATGCTTATTTAACTTCTATGCAGAGTACATCATGAGAAACACTGGACTGGAAGAAACACAAGCTGGAATCAAGATTGCCGGGAGAAATATCAATAACCTCAGATATGCAGATGATACCACCCTTATGGCAGACAGTGAAGAGGAACTAAAAAGCCTCTTGATGAAAGTGAAAGAGGAGAGTGAAAAAGTTGGCTTAAAGCTCAACATTCAGAAAACTAAGATCATGGCATCCGGTCCCATCCCTTCATGGGAAATAGATGGGGAAATAGTGGAAACAGTGTCAGACTTTATTTTTCTGGGCTCCAAAATCACTGTAGATGGTGACTGCAGCCATGAAATTAAAAGATGCTTACTCCTTGAAAGGAAAGTTATGACCAACCTAGATAGCATATTTAAAAGCAGAGACATTACTTTGCAACAAAGGTTCATCTAGTCAAGGCTGTGGTTTTTCCTGTGGTCATGTATGGATGTGAGAGTTGGACTGTGAAGAAGGCTGAGCACCGAAGAATTGATGCTTTTGAACTGTGGTGTTGGAGAAGACTCTTGAGAGTCCCTTGGACTGCAAAGAGATCCAACCAGTCCGTTCTGAAGGAGATCAGCCCTGGGATTTCTTTGGAAGGAATGATGCTAAAGCTGAAACTCCAGTACTTTGGCCACCTCATGCGAAGAGTTGACTCATTGGAAAAGACTCTGATGCTGGGAGGGATTGGGGGCAGGAGGAGAAGGGGACGACAGAGGATGAGATGGCTGGATGGCATCACTGACTCAATGGACGTGAGTCTCAGTGAATTCTGGGAGCTGGTGATGGACAGGGAGGCCTGGCGTGCTGTGATTCATGGGGTCACAAAGAGTCGGACACGACTGAGCGACTGATCTGATCTGAACTCCAATGACTATAAAAGCTTTTAATAAAATCATCTCTCTTTGTCTTTCTTATTGTTAGATTTTCATCTTCATTTGTATAGTTACTAATTCAGAGGGAGAGAAAAAATGTGAATGCACTTTATTAACATATTTAGATCAGCTAAAGTTTCAGCAATGAAATCTGGACTCTCCCCCAAGTTGCAATGAAAATAAATATAATAATATAAACTTAAATCAGTCAATACAAGTTGTCAGAAATGAGTGTGCATTGCAATCAAATGTTTAAATAATTCATACTGAAGTTATTATTAGTACATGCATGTAGTCCCATGTATCTCTTTCCAAAGTAGCAGCTGGCTTTTGTTTGACAAACCACCCAAATCTTGACTAAAACAATCAACAGTTATGTGTCACTATTCTATTTATTTCCTGGTTGATTCATTCAGATGGTGGTAGATTAACTGCAGTTCTATGATTTAGGAGGTCTTTCCTGGTGGCTCAGATGGTAAAAGAATCTGCCTGCAATGTGGAAGACCCAAGTTTGATTCCTGTGTTGGGAAGATCTTTTCCCTGGAGAATTCCATGAACAGAGGAGCCTGGTCAGTCCATACGGTCACAAAGAGTCAGACATGACTAAGTTACTTTCATTAGAGTCTCAGTTCAGTTCAGTCACTCAGTTGTGTCTGACTCTGCGACCCCATGAACTGCAGCATGCCAGGCCTCCCTGTCTATCACAAACACCCAGAGTTTACTCAGACTTATGTCCATTGGGTTAGTGATGTCATCCAGCCATCTCATCCTCTGTTATCCCCTTCTCCTTCTGCCCCCAATTGCTCCCAACATCAGGGTCTTTTCCAATGAGTCAACTCTGTGCATGAGGTGGCCAAAGTATTGGAGTTTCAGCTTAGGCATCAGTCCTTCTAATGAACACCCAGGACCGATCTCCTTTAGAATGGACTGGTTGGATCTCCTCGCAGTCCAAGGGACTCTCAAGAGTCTTCTCCAACACCACAGTTCAAAAGCATCAATTCCTTGGTGCTCAGCTTTCTTCACAGTCCAACTCTCACATTCATACATGACCACTGGAAAAACCAGTCTTAACTAGACGGACCTTTGTTGACAAAGTAACATCTCTGCTTTTAAATATGCTATCTAGGTTGGTCATAACTTTCCTTCTAAGCAGTAAGCATCTTTTAATTTCAGGGCTGCAATCACCATCTAAAATGATTTTGGAGCCCCCAAAATATAAAGTCTGACACTGTTTCCACTGTTTCCCCATCTATTTCCCATGAAGTGATGGGACCAGATGCCATGATCTTTGTTTTCTGAAATTGAGCTTTAAGTCAACTTTTTCACTCTCCTTTTTCACTTTCAAGAGTCTTTTTAGTTCTTCTTCACTTTCTGCCATAAGGGTGGTGTCATTTGCATATCTGAGGTTATTGATGTCATCTGCATATCTGAGGTTATTGATATTTCTCTTGGCAATCTTGATTCCAGCTTGTGCTTCTTCCAGTCCAGCGTTTCTCATGATGTACTCTGCATAGAAGTTAAATAAGCAGGGTGACAGTATACAGCCTTAATGTACTCCTTTTCCTATTTGGAACCAGTCTGTTATTCCATGTCCAGTTCTAACTGTTGCTTCCTGACCTGCATACAAATTTCTCAAGAAGCAGATCAGATGGTCTGGTATTCCCATCTCTTTCAGAATTTTCCACAGTTTATTGTGATCCACACAGTCAAAGGCTTTGGCATAGTCGATAAAGCAGAAATAGATGTTTTCCTGGAACTCTCTTGCTTTTTCCATGATCCAGCGGATGTTGGCAATTTGATCTCTGGTTCCTCTGGCTTTTCTAAAACCAGCTTGAACATCTGGAAGTTCGTGGTTTGCGTATTGCTGAAGCCTGGCTTGGAGAATTTTGAGCATTACTTTACTAGCGTGTGAGATGAGTGCAATTGTGCAATAGTTTGAGCATTCTTTGGCATTGCCTTTCTTTGGGATTGGAATGAAAACTGACCTTTTCCAGTCCTGTGGCCACTACTGAGTTTTCCAAATTTGCTGGCATATTGAGTGCAGCACTTTCACAGCATCATCTTTCAAATTTGAAATAGCGCAACTGGAATACCATCACCTCCACTAGCTTTGTTCATAGTGATGCTTTCTATGGCCCACTTGACTTACATTCCAGGATGTCTGGCTCTAGGTCTAGGATAGACTAATTGACTGGTCTCAAACCTCAACTCTGATGCTGGTATGATTGATACTACTCAGGCCTCTCTATAGAGAACCTCTTATTCTCACAAGATAAATCCAGACTTTTTTCACATGACAGCATGAGAGATCTAAGAAATAAGAAAGTACAAACCCAATTCACGAGTGATATTAAACCTCTACTCATATTACTTTTTGTTCCATTGGCTGAAGTTAGCCCTATGGCCAAGTCCAGAGAACTTATGGGCATGGATATGTGGAATTGGAGGTCAGTTCTGTAAATATCTAGGCCACATAAAAATAGGAAGGCAATAAACTGAAATCACATATCTTTTTAAAATTTGGGCACATTATATGTAAGAACATGTGCCTTTCCTTGACATTCATATATCTCTTTAGATGTCACTATCAGAAACTTTCTAGCTGTATTTAGAAAATATGTCAGAATCTTTCCTAATAGTTACATAAAATAAGTGTCTTTAACAAATGCAGTCACCTGACTTTTTTTTTTTTTTTTTTTTTTGCTCAGTTCCATTGCAGTAGGTGGCAAGGGTCCAATTTGTTTGCTGGGATTAAAGCATCCATTTCTCATTTCAATTCTATGCTTTATAATACCCTTCACCAACTTATAACATCTTTCATATTAGCTAATATCCATCAAAGTAAAGAACACAAGTACATATTAAAGTTTAGGCTTGCATTAAGTTGCAGTTGTATTAATATAATTTTATAGTTTTCTCTGAATGACAATATACCAAGAAAATTGCACAATTAAATGAAGAGTTTACAATCACAAGAGTATCTTTTCTTTGAAAGTACAGTCGTATGTTTCAGTGTCTTCCTTCAATATTTCCTCAAGTTTTGGGGTGTTGGTTAGGAAATGGGGAATTAACACCAATAAAGGTCACATCTCTTATTTATGAGAACTCAGTCATCTCAACATATATAGTTAAATTCTACCACCCATTAAATCCCATTTAATTGTAATATAAAGGAAAGTGTGTAAACTATTGCTAAAACAATAGCATACATAGCAAATTTTTATTTTGTCTGCATTTAAGTTAATTATATTGCTTCAATTTTAATAGAAAATTTAAAAATATAAAACCATTATTACAGTTAAACTGGAACTGCACTTATGATTAATTGTTATACTACAAATCAGAATATTGGTGTTTTTGATGTATTATAGTAATACAATAGTGCAACAATAACCTCATGATGTATTACCATAATATATCATCAAAGTGATTTTAACAGAGTATTAGGAAAATGATGGTATTTACAAAACTATTGGGTAAAAATATAATTTTAAGAATGACTTGTAACAGGAAGAAATGAAAAGGGAAAAAGAAATGCACACAAATTATGCAGAAATCTAAAAAGTCTGATGTAGTAAATCATATGGGGAGAATGATATTTAGCAGAATAAATATGAGAGAAAAAAAGAAAATTCTTTGGCTCCATAGTTTTTCTCATTATTAGGTCTTGGAAGAAATCTATGAGCAACATGAGAAAAAAAAATGCATGCATGTGTATTTGAGATGAGATTTTATAGATTCTGTATGTATATATATTTTTCTATCTAATGATTAAATCTTGACATTAATAAGTAGGTTTACAAGAAATATAAAATAAAGTTAATTCTCTTCAAACATTCTTTTTCCTATTATATAGCAGGACTATCTTAACTTAAAAATCAAAATATATTTATTACTGCATTTGTTCCATTATTATAACTAATGTTTATGCAGTTTTAGTTTTATGACATTTTACTTTTTTTAATTAACTAATTTAGGGTATGGTTAAAGTGAAATATTTATATTATGAAACAGGTGATCTAATAACTATTCATTATTTATTTTACAGCACAGTATTAAAATGGGAAAATATGAACTGGTTGATGTGACAAGTTTGTATTAATAAATTATTCATAATCTTGAATGCATTTTGACAAAGCTTTAAAGCTCCTGTATGACAGATCTTTAAATCAATCTTGTTAACTCATCCTTGGAAGAAGGTCACTTAGATTACAATCCGTCAATCTTGGCAAATGATGAGGCAAATTATTTATAATCTACTGACAGCTTTAAAAGTAAAACAAAGGATATGTTAAAAAAGTTTAACTAAAAATTCATTGACTCTGATGTCCTCATTTTGTAGTGAATATCTCAATTTGAAAATCATTTACTTTTGTTCAACTAATAAAAATGTACCAATTGACTGAGTCTAATAAGAGTGAAAATTTGTAAAAATATTAATGACTAAATATAGATTAATTAGTGGAAATAGTTGAACACCATCATCTGTCTCAACAGGAGGAGTAAAATATAAAGTGTCACTCTGATTAATATTCATAAGTATTCTTAAATGAGAGTTCAAATAAGCTAATTATTATTTAATATTAGTGCCTGATGAACTATGGATGGGGGTTTGTGACATTGTACAGGAGACAGGGATCAAGGCCATTCCCATGGAAAAGAAATGCAAAAAAGCAAAATGGCTGTCTGGGGAGGCCTTACAAATAGCAGTGAAAAGAACAGAAGCAAAAAAGCAAAGGAGAAAAGGAAAGATATAAGCATCTGAATGCAGAGTTCCAAAGAACAGGAAGAAGAGATAAGAAGGCCTTCCTCACCAATCAATGCAAAGAAATAGAGGAAAACAACAGAATGGGGAAGACTAGGGATCTCTTCAAGAAAATTAGAGATACCAAAGGAACATTTCATGCAAAGATGGGCTCGATAAAGGACAGAAATGGTATGGACCTAACAGAAGCAGAAGATATTAAGAAGAGGTGGCAAGAATACACAGAAGAACTGTACAAAAGATCTTCATGACCCAGATAATCACGATGGTGTGATCACTGACCTAGAGCCAGATGTCCTGGAATGTGCAGTCAAGTGGGCCTTAGAAAGCATTACTACAAACAAAGCTAGTGGAGGTAAAGGAATTCCAGTTGAGCTCTTTCAAATCCTGAAAGATGATGCTGTGAAAGTGCTGCACTCAATAGGCCAGCAAATTTGGAAAACTCAGCAGTGGCCACAGGACTGGAAAAGGTCAGTTTTCATGCCAATCCCAAAGAAAGGCAATGCCAAAGGATGCTGAAACTACCGCACAATTGCACTCATCTCACACGCTAGTAAAGTAATGCTCAAAATTCTCGAAGCCAGGCTTGAGCAGTATGTGAACCATGAACTTCCTGATGTTCAAGCTGGTTTTAGAAAAAGCAGAGGAACCAGAGATCAAATTGCCAACATCCACTGGATCGTGGAAAAAGCAAGAGAGTTCCAGAAAAACATCTATTTCTGCTTTATTGACTATGCCAAAGCCTTTGACTGTGTGGATCACAATAAACTGTGGAAAATTCTGAAAGAGATGGGAATACCAGACCACCTGACCTGCCTCTTGAGAAATCTGTATGCAGGTCAGGAAGCAACAGTTAGAACTGGACATGGAACAACAGACTAGTTCCAAATAGGAAAAGGAGTACGTCAAGGCTGTATATTGTCACCCTGCTTATTTAACTTCTATGCAGAGTACATCTTGAGAAATGCTGGACTGGAAGAAGCACAAGCTGGAGTCAAGATTGCCAGGAGAAATATCAATGACCTCAGATATGCAGATGACACCACCCTTATGGCAGAAAGTGAAGAGGAACTGAAAAGCCTCTGGATGAAAGTGAAAGTGGAGAGTGAAAAAGTTGGCTTAAAGCTCAACATTCAGAAAACGAAGATCATGGCATCCGGTCCCATCCCTTCATGGGAAATAGATGGGGAAACAGTGGAAATAGTGTCAGACTTTATTTTGGGGGGCTCCAAAATCACTGCAGATGGTGACTGCAGCCATGAAATTAAAAGACGCTTACTCCTTGAAAGGAAAGTTTTGACCAACCTAGATAGCATATTCAGAAGCAGAGACATTACTTTGCCAACAAAGGTTCATCTAGTCAAGGCTATGGTTTTTCCTGTGGTCATGTATGGATGTGAGAGTTGGACTGTGAAGAAGGCTGAGCACTGAAGAATTGATGCTTTTGAATTGTGATGTTGGAGAAGACTCTTGAGAGTCCCTTGGACTGCAAGGAGATCCAACCAGTCCATTCTGAAGGAGATCAGCCCTGGGATTCCTTTGGAAGGAATGATGCTAAAGCTGAAACTCCAGTACTTTGGCCACCTCATGCAAAGAGTTGACTCATTGGAGAGGACTTTGATGCTGGGAGGGATTGGGGGCAGGAGAAGGGAACGACAGAAGATGAGATGGCTGGATGGCATCACTGACTCGACGGAGTGAGTCTGAGTGACCTCCGGGAGTTGGTGATGGACAGGGAGGCCTGGCGTGCTGCGATTCATGGGATCACAGAGTCGGACATGACTGAGCGACTGAACTGAACTGATTATAAATAATTTGTAACTTATTTATTTCCTTGACATGGAATACATCTTACTTCTCCACATTCTGTTTATTTTAATAAACTAAATGGTGTTTATTTATTTTAATATTTTAATTTTTATCTTTTTTAATTTAAATTCATTTGTTTTAATTGGAGGCTAATATCTTTACAATATTGTATTGGTTTTGCCATACATCAACATGAATCTGCCATGGGTGTAAATGTGTTCCCCATCCTGAACCCCCCTCCCACCTTCCTAGCCATACCATCCCCCTGGGTCATCCCTGTGCACCAGCCCCAAGCATCCATTTACTGTCACTCACTTTCAGGAAATTTAGTTGTATTTATTGATTTCATACAATTTATCTTTCAGGGTGTCTACTTTTCTCCCAAATATATCCTTGATTTCTAATAAATCATTTTAAAAAAAAAGTCTGAAAATCCATATACAAATTTAAAATAAAACAAATATATATCAGGAACTAATTTCTAAATGAAAATAATGGGAAATTGTATTTGGACCTAAAGAAAAGGGAAAATGTCTGTTGAATGGGAAATTCCTTCTTTTAAACTGCAAGAGTAGAGAGTTCAACCACAGTGAGTGGTTACTGAAGAAAAATTTCTTGCAAGTCACTGTCTTAACAATGTTTTCACATCATAATGTGAAAACTATTAAGTAAATTTGAAATAATAGATTTTCTTCTCTCTCTTATGTAATCAACATTTCTGTTTACTGATTTTCTCTTATACAAGTATGACACTTCTTTTTTAAAACAAAACAAAATCTACCAAACAAAACACAACAAATAAAACAAAGCATTCCATATTATACACCCTCCTTCACCGCTATGTCTTCCCTCTCCTCTGTTTTAAACTCATCTGTGCTTTTCTACACTTTCCCATTTATTCCTCACTCTTGTGCATATAATTCAATTGTTTTCACAAGTCTGCAATTACATGTCACTAAGCACTAGACACAGAATTTAATACTTATCTCACATGACTTCTTAATAGGGTTTGTCAAAATTCCTCCATGGTAAAGTAATATTCTTGTTTTCATCCTATACATCTTGTTTACTTCTGCTTCTGACTCTTTTCAGTTCAGTTCAGTTTAGTCGCTCAATTATGTCCAACTCTTTGCGACCCCATGAATCGCAGCACGCCAGGCCTCCCTGTCCATCACCAACTCCCGGAGTTCACTCAGACTCACGTCCATTGAGTCAGTGATGCCATCCAGCCATCTCATCCTCTGTCGTCCCCTTCTCCTCCTGCCCCCAATCCCTCCCAGCATCAGAGTCTTTTCCAATGAGTCAACTCTTCGCATGATGTGGCCAAAGTACTGGAGTTTCAGCTTTAGCATCATTCCTTCCAAAGAAATCCCAGGGCTGATCTCCTTCAGAATGGACTGGTTGGATCTCCTTTTAATACCCTTTAAAAAATTACTGATATTCATCAGAACTCCATCATATACTTTCTTCCCTTTCACGCATGTATGCTCATTCTTGGACAATTCTTTCTCTAGATATTCCTGTTGTAACCCATACACCATGCTATAAGAAGTCCAAATGCAGGATCTGATCAGCTTTGATAACTTAGCTCCAAGTCCTCAGCTAATATTAAATATAACCGTGTGGATGAATTAAACATCTATTTATACAGAATCTTCAGATGAAAGCCTTTGTGTGGATCACAATCAAGTGTGGAAAATTCTGAAAGAGATGGGAATACCAGACCATCTGATCTGCTTCTTGAGAAATTTGTATGCAGGTCAGGAAGCAACAGTTAGAAGTGGACATGGAACAACAGACTGGTTCCAAATAGGAAAAGGAGTATGTCAAGGCTGTATATTGTGACCCTGCTTATTTAAGTTATATGCAGAGTACATCATGAGAAACGCTGGGCTGGAAGAAGCACAAGCTAGAATCAAGATTGCCGGGAGAAATATCAATAACCTCAGATATGCAGATGACAACACCCTTATGGCAGAAAGTGAAGAGGAACTAAAAAGCCTCTTGTTGAAAGTGAAAGAGGAGAGTGAAAATTTTGGCTTAAAGCTCAACATTCAGAAAACGAAGATCATGGCATCCAGTCCCATCACTTCATGGGAAATAGATGGGAAACAGTGGAAACAGTGTCAGACTTTATTTTTCTGGGCTCCAAAATCACTGCAGATTGTGACTGCAGATATGAAATTAAAAGGCACTTACTCCTTGGAAGCAAAGTTATGACCAACCTAGATAGCATATTCAAAAGCAGAGACATTACTTTGCCAACAAAGGTCTGTCTAGTCAAGGCTATGGTTTTTCCTGTGGTCATGTATGGATGTGAGAGTTGGACTGTGAAGAAGGTTGAGCACCGAAGAATTGATGCTTTTGAACTGTGGTGTTGAAGAAGACTCTTGAGAGTCCCTTGGACTGCAAGGAGATCCAACCAGTCCATTCTGAAGGAGATCAGCCCTGGGATTTCTTTGGAATAAATGATGCTAAAGCTGAAACTCCAGTACTTTGGCCACCTCATGCAAAGAGTTCACTCATTGGAAAAGACTCTGATGCTGGGAGGGGTTGGGAGCAGGAGGAGAAGGGGATGACAGAAGATGAGATGGCTGGATGATATCACTGACTTGATGGATGTGAGTCTGGGTGAACTCTGGGAGTTGGTGATGGACAGGGAGGCCTGGTGTGCTGCGATTCATGGGGTCACAAAGAGTCGGACATGACTGAGAGACTGAACTGAACTGAACTGAAGATGAATGCATGTTTAGCAAGCAGCAAATTGTAACCTCATGAGAAGCCCCAAGCAGAAGCACATAGATGAGTCCAGTTAACCACAGAACTAAATTTGAGGTTTGGTTTATATGCAGTGATAATCAAAGCTATCACTAAGAAAATGTTGAGATGGCCCCATACTAATACAAGCCATAGATTTTATTATGTACCAGATATAGAAAGTTCTATTATTTATAAAAACTAATTTTATTTTGAGTGGAAAAGTCTAAGATTATTGGCTAATTCCTAATCAGATGATTAATAATAAAAATGTGAAAACTTTCAAGCACTTACTATGTGGCAGATAAATACTTTAAAAATAATATAGCATGTACTTCAGTTAATCAAACTTCTGACCCTCTCCTATCACTAAGTGGATGAATTTTCATGCTTTCTTCACTTCTCAACTCTTTCAACAACAACCATGGCAACAACTCACCTACATTCTAAATATATTATGTGTAGAAAAGGAATTTTTGAGAAACAAAGATGAAAGTAACTGTAAAAATGCCAAGAATTATATCTTATTTTCATTTTGAGCAAATCTATCTTCCTAGTATATTTTAGAAATCATAAATTGGTACTTAAAAGCATACCATCTGGCAAACATTCTCATATCTCTTTATAATCTTATTTATTGAAAATAATATTGACTAAGAATTTTCACAGCTCCATTAGGAAACTTGAGCAGTTATTTTTCTTTTATAATTCTTAAAACTGTCTTTGTAAGGTTACAGAGAGTTCTTCATTGTCTTTTTCTAGGAGGGTAAATTAAGCAATAAAATAAAAAAAGAATATATTTGACAGACTTATTCTTTTCTGTTTTCTTTATTTCATTTCCCCAATTACTTTATGAACCTGCATCTTGTTCCATATAATGTGTGAGTAACAGCTATGGAAGCCTGCTCATAGGGTACATTTTACATTGAATGGCAGCTCAGCTCTCCTCCCAACTTTTAGTGTATTATTCTAATGAAAGCTATTGCCAAAAAATACACACTAGGCCTGAAAGACATTGATGTTGAAATTATATAAGCTCAACTTCAGAGTAGAGTAGGCCATTTTATTTTATTACATTTTAAGTTGATGTTCGCAGAGAATCAAAGAGAAAGTAGCAGATAATTTGTGTTACAACTGTATTCATTACTCAAGCATTTTTCTACCAAGATATTGGTTATATTTCTCATATTAGATTTAAAGGCAGTGAATAATTTTCAGTATGCCTTCTTCAGATTATTTTAATGTGTGTGTGTACACAAACAAAATCTCTTAAGTAGTGTGGTGTTTTTTTTATAGCACATACTTGGTACCAACAAAAACATGTAATATGTAATAGGTGATTAAGAGTTAAAGTGACTTCCTTATACATTACATGCTATGAATCCTTCTTTAGCTACTATATTTTGAAAAAGTAGCTAGTTTTCTAAAAGGAATTCTTGTAATGATGGAAATGTTCTGTATTTGACTGTGGTGGTAGAACACAAATCCACACATGTGATAAAATTGCATAGAGCTAAATGTAATGTAATGTAATGTTAGTCGCTCGGTCATATCTGACTCTTTGTGACCTCACAGACTGAAGGCTCCCTTGTCCATGGAATTATCCAGGCAAGAATATTGGAGTGGGTTGTCATTTCCTTCCCCAAGGTATCTTCCTGACTCAGGGGTTGAACCTGGGTCTCCTGCATTGCAGGCAGATTCTTTACCATTTGAGCCACTAGGGAAGCCCCCAAATCATTACTAGTTAAACTACAGAAATCTGTGTGAAGTCAGTGTATTGTTTGATATAAATGTGAAATCTGTTGTGATACTATTCTATAGATGTTATCATTGAGGGAAATTGGGTAAGGAGCATATAGACTCTGTGTGTATATATATATATGTATATATATATATATATTTTTTACAAGTACACGTGAATCTACAATTATCTCTGTAAAGATTTCAATTAAAGATAAATTACTTTCTATTTATAAATTATCATTTTTACATTGATATAAAAATGACATGAGAAAAAGTTCTTCATTTGCTACTGCTCAGGTGCTGTCATTCTAAGCCTACATTTTTATAGCATGATTTTAATTTTTATGAAGTTACAATAAATCCTGATTAGACAATGTTTCTCATGAAATCATCTGCTCCTGCCATTCCACAAACATTTATAGATTGAGGACTTCGTGCCAGGCAATATGGTAAACTAACCCAGTGCTGCGTATGTAGAAAAATAATACACAGACCATGTCATGAGAGGCTTACACCCTAAACTTAGAATGTGTGAAATATATGTATTAAATGAGAGTGAAAGGAGATAAGACAATTTTGCTTCAGATAATGAAGGAAATCTTCATAAACAACATTTGGTTGACCATAAAATTCATTTGGGATTTTTCATACCATCTTAGGAAGGGAAAGGGAAGAAAAATATTTAAAGGGCTTTGGGGAAGATTTGTTTAACAGTATACCTGTAGTCTATTTTCTTCTGTTACTGGGGACATCTTAAAAAGAGGAAAAAAGGAGGATATCATCAGGGCAAATACACTTGTAAATGTGGTAATTTGATAGGCTTACAGACAAAAACACTAATGATATTTATTAGGAGGAGAGCCCTGTGTACATATGGATTTACAAAGATATGCTTCGACTAGATGGGGGACACATTATAAATAAATCTGTAATTAATATAGTTATAGACCAGGGGCCATTGACAAACATGAAAATTCTGTAATTAATGTAGTATAAGAAAATAGCCCATAATGAAAATGTCTCTTTATGTAAGTGAAGAATTCATGTACCTCTTAGCTCATCACAGACTAGGAACTCTTAGAACCAGAGTCAAAACATAAAAATGACAAGACTTAGTAAAAGTAGAAACCAGATAAGAATATGCATGGAAGATAAGGCTGAGTTTCTGTCTTAAAATCTCTGAATGTGCCCCTAAGTGAACCCAAGAAAACTATAGCAGAAATGTGTTAGATAAGATAATGAATTCATATTTAAGATGTTTTAAGTTTGGGGCTTTGTGAAATGCAATAATTTTTATTTATTCAATTACCTGGTTTTGTGCTATTCTCTCTAGACTGACTGTGGGTATCCACTTATTTACATGTTCAAACCATATGTACACTACTGGTCCAGTGCAAAATTCAAAATGCCTTCTCAATTGTTCTGGTATACCACATGATATGATTGTTTTTTTCTGTGTCTTGTTATTGTCTTCTTATTACTTATAATATTCTTTTAAGAAATTGCTCTCTTCATAAAATATCCTCCTTACTAGGTATAACAGATTTTATAAGAATGCAAATCTATTTTTTTGTAAGACACAGATGTATTTATAAATTTTCTAAGGTGGTAAATTAAAGTTAAATTTTTAACCATTTTTAAGTGCATAATTCTGTGGCATTTAGTATATTCACAATATTGTTGAATTTCCATCACTTTATAATTTCTAAAGTTTGCTGTGATCAACAGTCAAAGGCTTTGGCATAGTCAATAAAGCAGTAGTAAGTGTTTTTCTGGAATTCTCTTGCTTTTTTTGAAGATCCAACAGATGTTGGCAATTTAGTCTCTGGCTCCTCTTCCTAAAGAGGTGAGAATACCAGACCACCTGACCTGCCTCCTGAGAAATCTGTATGCAGGTCAAGAAGCTACAGTTAGAACTGGACATGGAACAACGGACTGGGTCCAAATAAGGAAAGTAGTATGTCAAGGCTGTATATTGTCACCCTGCTTACTTAACTTGTATGCAGAGTACTTCATGAGAAACGCTGGACTGGATGAAGCACAAGCTGAAATCAAGTAATCAAGATTACTGGGAAAATATCAGTAATCTCACATATGCAGATGATACCACTCTTATGGCAGAAAGTGAAGAAGAACTAAAGAGTCTCTTGATGAAAGTGAAAGAGGAGAGTGAAAATGTTGGCTTAAAACTCAACACTCAGAAAACTAAGATCATGGCCTCTGGTCCCATCACTTCATGGGAAATAGATGGGAAAACAGTGGAAATCAGTTCAGTTCAGTTCAGTTCAATCACTCCGATGTGTCCGACTCTTTGCAACCCCATGAATTGCAGCATGCCAGGCCTCCCTGTCCATCACCAACTCTCAGAGTTCACTCAAACTCACGTCCATTGAGTCGGTGATGCCATCCAGCCATCTCATCCTCTGTCGTCCCCTTCTCCTCCTGCTCCCAATCCCTCCCAGCATCAGAGTCTTTTCCAATGAGTCAACTCTTGGCATGAGGTGGCAAAAGTATGGGAGTTTCAGCTTCAGCATCATTCCTTCCAAAGAACACCCAGGACTGGTCTCCTTCAGAATGGACTGGTTGGATCTCCTTGCAGTCCAAGGGACTCTCAAGAGTCTTCTTCAACACCACAGTTCAAAATCATCAATTCTTCAGCACTCTGCTTTCTTCACAGTCCAACTCTCACATCCATACATGACCACTGGAAAAACCATAGCCTTGACTAGATGGACCTTTGTTGGCAAAGTAATGCCTCTGCTTTTCAATATGCTATCTAGGTTGGTCATAACTTTCCTTCCAAGGAGTAAGCGTCTTTTAATTTCATGGCTGCAGTCATCATCTGCAGTGAATTGGAGCCCAAAAAAATAAAGTCTGACACTGTTTCCACTGTTTCCCCATCCATTTCCCATGAAGTGATGGGACCAGATACCATGATCTTCATTTTCTGAAGGTTGAGCTTTAAAGCCAACTTTTTCACTCTCCTCTTTCACTTTCATCAAGAGGCTTTTTAGTTCCTCTTCACTTTCTGCCATAAGGGTGGTGTCATCTGCATATCTGAGGTTATTGATATTTCTCCTGGCAATCTTGATTCCAGCTTGTGCTTCTTCCAGCCCAATGTTTCTCACAGTGTACTCTGCATATAAGTTAAATAGCTGTGAAGTTAAATAAGTGAAGTAGCTGAAGTTGAATAGTGGAAATAGTGACAGACTTTATTTTTGGGGGGCTCCAAAATCACAACAGATGTTGACTGAAGCCATGAAATTAAAAGACTGTTGCTCCTTGGAAGAAAAGTTATGACCAACCTACACAGCATATTTAAAAGCAGAGACATTACTTTGCCAACAAAAGTCCATCTAGTGAAAACTATGGTTTTTCCAGTAGTCATGTATGAATGTGAGAGTTGGACTATAAAGAAAGCTGAGCACCAAAGAATTAATGCTTTTGAACTGTGATGCTGGAGAAGACTCTAGAGAGTGCCTTGGACAGTAAGGAGATCCTTCAACCAGTCCATCCTAAAGGAAATCAGTCCTGAATATTCATTGGAAGGACTGATGCTGAAGCTGAAACTCCTATACTTTGGCCACCAGATGCAATGAACTGACTCATTGGAAAAGATCCTGATACTGGGAAAGATTGAAGGTGGGAAGAGAAGGGGATGACAGAGGATGAGATGATTGGATGGTATCACCGACTCAATGGACATGAGTTTGAGTGAACTCCAGGAGTTGGTAAGAGTTGGACACAACTGAGTGACTGAACTGAACTGAACATGTCTTGCATCTCCTTGGTTGTATTTATTGCTATGCATTTTATTTTAGTAACTACTGTAAATGAAATTTTTTTCTTAATTTTCTTTTCAGATTGTTTATTGTGAGGGCATCAGTATGTTAATACAACTCATTGTGTATTGATCTCATATTTTGCAACCTTACTGACTTAGTTTATTAACTCCAATTTTTTTTTGCATTTTAGGATTTTCTTTGTTTTTAATTTAAGTTAAAAACTTATATTTGAAAATTAAAATTCATAATTTTTTTTACAGAATTGTTATACAGGAATGTATCTTAATATACCACTACATGCTTCATTTACTCAGAAAATGTTACAGACTTAGTCAAAACAAATAGCTGCCATTTAAAAATCTGAGTTGCTTTCTTTTAGCAAAAGAAAGCTCATGGTAAATGTCAAACTGAACACCAGCAGGATATAGTGATGGAGGGACAGCTCAATACCTCCTAAGTGTGGAGATTGGAGTCTGTCTGTCAGTCTGCCTGTCTATGTACATTCTTTTTATCATTTATCTATCAACAGACTCTAGGTTATTTGGTTGTTTCCATATCTCAGTTGTTGTGAATAATGCTGCAGTGAACATGGGGGTGCAGACATCTCTTTAAGATCCAGGCTTGCATAAAAAGAAAGACAATTAAAAGATTAGAGATGAGTGGGAACAGGGAATGATTGTGTGGGGTAGCTGTGAGTTAGGAGGCCAGAAATAGCACTTCTATGAAAATTTTTTTCCCTACCAAGAAGAAAAATGTTCCTGTTATATGTGAAAACTGTGAGATGAAGATTGGGCTAGAGCTCCTTGAGCAGTTCTAATCGTGTATACACCCTCATTTTAGGCTTTGTCACAGTTTACACCAGAGAAGCAATGGCACCCACTTCAATACCCTTGCCTGGAGAACCCCGAGGATGGAGGAGTCTGGTGGGCTGCCATCTATGGGGTCGCACAGAGTCAGACACGACTAAAGCGACTTAGCAGCAGCAGAGGCAGCACAGTTTAGACATCTTGGCATATGGTAACATTTAACAATAATCTGGACACTGGTTGAATGAATGAATGAATGGATTAATGCCAGCAAATTTGGAAAATTCAGCAGTGGTCACAGGACTGGAAAAGGTCAGTTTTCATTCCAATCCCAAAGAAAGGCAATGCCAAAGAATGCTCAAACTACCACACAATTGCACTCATCTCACACGCTAGTAAAGTAACGCTCAAAATTCTCCAAGCTAGGCTTTAGCAATACATGAACCGTGAACTTCGATGTTCAAGCTGGTTTTAAAAAAGGCAGAGGAACCAGAGATCAAATTGCCAACATCCGCTGGATCATGGAAAAAGCAAGAGAGTTCCAGAAAAACATCTATTTCTGCTTTATTGACTATGACAAAACCTTTGACTGTGTGGATCACAATAAACTGTGGAAAATTCTGAAAGAGATGGGAATACCAGACCACCTGACCTGCCTCTTCATAAACCTATATGCAGGTCAGGAAGCAACAGTTAGAACTGGACATGAAACAACAGACTGCTTCCAAATAGGAAAAGGAGTTCGTCAAGGCTGTATATTGTCACCCTGCTTATTTAACTTCTATGCAGAGTACATCATGAGAAATGCTGGGCTAGAAGAAGCACAAACTGGAATCAAGATTACCAGGAGAAACATCAATAACATCAGATATGCAGATGACACCACCCTTATGGCAGAAAGTGAAGAGGAACTAAAAACCTCTTGATGAAAGTGAAAGAGGAGAGTGAAAAAGTTGACTTAAAGCTCGACATTCAGAAAACTAAAATCATGGCATCTGGTCCCATCATTTCATGGGAAATGGATGGGAAACAGTGTCAGACTTTATTTTTTTGGGCTCCAAAATCATTGCTGATGGTGATTGCAGCCATGATATTAAAAGATGCTTACTCCTTGAAAGGAAAGTTATGACCAACCTAGATAGCATATTGAAAAGCAGAGACATTACTTTGCCAACAAAGGTCCATCTAGTCAAGGCTATGGTTTTTCCAGTGGTCATATATGGATGCGAGAGTTGGACTGTGAAGAAAGCTGAGCACTGAAGAATTGATGCTTTTGAACTGTGGTGTTGGAGAAGACTCTTGCGAGTCCCTTGGACTGCGAGGAGATTCAACCAGTCCATTCTAAAGGAGATCGGTCCTGGGTGTTCTTTGGAAGGAGTAATGCTATAAAGCTGAAACTCCAATATTTTGGCCACCTCTTGCTAAGAGTTGACTCATTGGAAAAGACTCTGATGCTGGGATGGACTGGGGGCAGGAGGAGAAGGCGACGACAGAGGATGAGATGGCTGGATGGCATCACCAACTCGATGGACATGAGTTTGGGTGAACTCCAGGAGTTGGTGATGGATAGGGAGGCCTGGCGTGCTGCAATTCATGGGGTCGCAAAGAGTTGGACACAACTGAAAGACTGAACTAAACTGAACTGAATGAAAATTAGTTTATTTTTCCATATAGCAATGTAATTATGGATGTGATATCCTATCCCCTTTGCCAAATTCAATGGGTCAGAAGCAAGTCGCAAGTGCTGCTCATATGCTCTAGGGAAGTTATTATACAAGGTAGCACTGGGTATAGAAATCAAAAGATCATCATATATATTTGCCTACTATTCCCTGTCTCATTTTCTGTACATTCTTTTTTTATATTTCCTGAGAAAACTTCCCAAATAAGATTCTATACTTATATCCTTGTGTCAGAGTCTGCTTTTCAGGAAATTCAAACAAGAAAATGTATTCAATTTTGAATATATAAATAGTACCTTTGTGCTATTCTCATATATTATTTTTTCAGCAAAATCTAACTATATATATTAGTTCATTAGTTCAATAATTTGACCAATATTTTTGTAAGCCTATTGTGTTCTAGACTTCTTTTAGGCACTGAGATTTTATCAGTGAACCAGACAAATTGTGACCACTAGATTACCATTGTATCTTTATATTCACCTCAGTCACTTCAATATAGCACCCAGTAAATTTTATAGATCTTCATAATTGACAAATGTTCATATATTACTCATCATTTTATAGGTTATAATAATATTTGCAATTATTATTGTGCTTTCTCTAATTTTACAATGTCCACTTTGTTGTTGTGCTTTTACATAATGCAGATAACCCTTTCTTTGATTTTTAAAATTATTTTCATTTAATCATAAAATCTATACATATTCTTATAGAAATAACAAAAATATATTCAAGCATGAAAAAGAAAATTAGTATTTCCACTATCTCTACATTAATTAGAAACAAAATGTCAATGTTGTTTTGCCTCTTTTCCTATTAACATTATATCATGAATTTTTTACTTCAAATAAAATACTATATACTTACTGTATTCTCTGCATAATATTAAGTTTTATGAATATACTTTAAATGCTTTCAATATATGTTTGAGTTTATTTTATTGTAGTAGTGAAATGGTGTCATTGTATCTAAAGATTTATAAACATCTTATTGCAATTCTTCATTGCTATTCTAATAATTATTTAAATTATTAGTGAGAGTCAGTTGTTTTTCACAACTGTGGTACTCATTTGTTTTTCTTAATATATATAAATCTCATATTAAAATGACAGTCTCTTTCTCATTTTTCCTATCTATTGCTAAATTCTGGTAATCATTATTGCATTTATTTTTAACCAGGCCCATACTTCAATTTAAATTTTGTTTTTGATGATTTCAATCCCTAGATGTCCTTCTTAATGTATAAAATAATATTTTATTTTATGATTTATTCTTTTGTTTGTAGGATTAAATAGGCTCCAAAAGCAGAAAATCAACTATGCCACCATTATCTCTAGTTTTTTTAAATTATATTTTTCTATTAACGTGGACTTCCAAATCAATTAATACCTTTAAGAAATAACTTTTCCAAATAATCCTTTTGAAAAATTTATTTTTCTAATAATTTGAGTTATAAAATATATTTTAAAGTTATATTGTTTAGTGTAAATCAATCTGTTACTAAATTTTATATTATTCTCATAGGACTTGAAACTGACTATGACACAAAAAGACAAGGATATGGCTTGAAGGAAGTTTGAAACAATTTCTATGTTGATTGTAATATTTCTCCACTCACCTAAATGATTATGACTCTCATTTGTATGTCTCTGCATTAGACTATTGGTGAGCTCTGGCTCCATAAATTTCGTTACCTAACATGTATCTGAAACCCTGATGACACTCACTCAGTTCAGTTCAGTCACTCAGTCATGTCCAACTCTTTGCGACCACATGAATTGCAGCACGCCAGGCCTCCCTGTCCATCACCAACTCCCAGAGTTCACTCAGACTCATGTCCATCAAGTCGGTGATGCCATCCAGCCATCTCATCCTCTGTCATTCCCTTTTCCTCCTGCCCCCAATCCCTCCCAGTATCAGGGTCTTTTCCACAGAGTCAACTCTTCACATGAGGTGGCCAAAGTACTGGAGTTTCAGCTTTAGCATCATTCCTTCCAAAGAAATCCCAGGGCTGATCTCCTTCAGAATGGACAGATTGGATCTCCTTGCAGTCCAAGGGACTTTCAAGAGTCTTCTCCAACACCACAGTTCAAAAGCATCAATTCTTCAGCGCTCAACTTTCTACACAGTCCAACTCTCACATCCATACATGACCACTGGAAAAACCATAGCCTTGACTAGATGGACCTTTGTTGGCAAAGTAATGTCTCTGCTTTTGAATATGCTATCTAGGTTGGTCATAACTTTCCTTCCAAGGAGTAAGCATCTTTTAATTTCATGGCTGCAGTCACCATCTGCAGTGATTTTGGAGCCCCAAAAAATAAAGTCTGACACTGTTTCCTATCCATTTCCCATGAAGTGATGGGACCAGATGCCATGATCTTAGTTTTCTGAAGGTTGAGCTTTAAGCCAACTTTTTCACTCTCCACTTTCACTTTCATCAAGAGGCTTTTTAGTTCCTCTTCACTTTCTGCCATAAGGGTGGTGCCATCTGAATATCTGAGGTTATCGATATTTCTCCCGGCTATCTTGATTCCAACTTGTGCTTCTTCCAGCCCAGCATTTCTCATGATGTACTCTGCATATAAGTTATATAAGCAGAGTGACAATATACAGCCTCAACAGACTCCTTTTCCTATTTGGAACCAGTCTGTCATTCCATGTCCAGTTCTAACTGTTGCTTCCTGACCTGCATATAGGTTTCTCAAGAGGCAGGTCAGGTGGTCTGGTATTCCCATCTCTTTCAGAATTTTGAACAGTTTATTGTGATCCACGCAGTCAAAGGTTTTGTCATAGTCAATAAAGCAGAAATAGATGTTTTTGTGGAACTCTCTTGCTTTTTCCATGATCCAGTGGATGTTGGCAATTTGATCTCTGGTTCCTCTGCCTTTTCTAAAACCAGCTTGGACATCTGGAATTTCATGGTTCACGTATTGCTGACGCCTGGCTTGGAGAATTTTAAGCATTAGTTTACTAGCGTGTGAGATGAGTTCAGTGGTGCGGTAGTTTGAGCATTCTTTGGCATTGCCTTTAAGGAGAAAAATATGTTTAAATATAGCATCTTATTTTGCAAAATTGCTTTTCTCTATTTTCTATGACAATAAAAGGTACTACCAAAAGATTATTGTACATGCTACTGCATTCCTTTTCTCCAAGGTACAATTGATTCTTAATTCATTTTAATTTAGATTTGGAATATATTTTATATTCATTCCTTCCACCATATCCACACATGCAGCTGCTATTTTAAAACTTGCTTCCTAGACTAAGTGATGACCTTTTTATTTTCATGGCCTAGTCCCAGCTCCAACCTCTGATCAACACATTGTTGCCAAAGTGATATTTTTAGATACTCTAGTCAGTGTCTATAAGTATACAATAAAATTTAAAGATCTGTATGTGACTGTCTGCATGTTCCACATCACCTACAAAATAAAATATATGTATGGACAGAGGAGCCTGGTGGGCTGCAGTCCATGGGCTCACGAAGAGTCGGATATGACTGAGCAACTTCACTTTCACTTTTCACTTTCAGGCATTGGAGAAGGAAATTGCAACCCACTCCTGTGTTCTTGCCTGGAGAATCCCAGGGTTGGGGGAGCCTGGTGGGCTGCTGTCTATGGGGTCACACAGAGTCGGACACGACTGAAGCGACTTAGCAGGAGCAGCAGTACGCAGGTATCATTTTCTAGAACCTTCATGATTTAGATCTTTTATAGATCTTCAACAATAAGAAACTGCTATTGATATTAAGAACAGTATTCTTTTTTTTTTTTTTTGCCTTGTTGCCTTTATCAGAAGAAGTCCCCAGTTGATCGCCAACTTAGCAAATTCATAGTTGTTGCTTAAGTCTCTGAAAAATGTAACTCCTCTAAACAAACTCATTTATTCTTTCTCTTATGCTGGCTCTACAGTTTTTAGAAATATCTGTAAAACAATTCTTTTATTGTATTTTGAATTTTTAATTTTTTTCTTAGGAATGCACACTTGATGAGAACAAGAATGAATTTTTATCTTTAAATCTCTTACTCCTATGATCATCCCTACTAATAGGAGGTCTCTACAGATACATTTTTTTAAGTGAATAGCTTGTGGATATTTAAATCAAATTACAATTTCCCCCAATTAATGAGTATCAGTGGAAAGAGCTAAAGTTTCATAATGCTATATTGTTTCCTCACATTTCACCCTCAAACTCACTGACTCCTGAAGTCAAGTAATTCTGCTCAGTTACAAACCATGGTAACTATAACTCTCCCAAGATTGAAGCATAATGGGATTTAATGACTGTGTGATACATTATCAGCTAATTTTTTCTATCATGGGCTATTAAAAGAGACAAACATTCTGAAATGAAAATATGTGCCCACACAAGAATTTGTACATAAATGTTTGTAGCAGCATGATTCACAGCAGTCAAACCTGGGAAAATTTCTTAGTTTTTGCAGAACTGTTTTTCAAAACACAAAGATTTAATTTTTATAAATTCCAATTTACCTTTTTTTTTTTAACAGTCTATGCTTCCTTGAACTTGTGTTTTTCTTTTTTTTTTTAATTTTATTTTATTTAACTTTACAATATTGTATTGGTTTTGCCATATATCAAAATGAATCTGTCACAGGTATACATGTGTTCCCCATCCTGTACCCTCCTCCCTCCTCCCTCCCCATACCATCCCTCTGGGTCATCCCAGTGCACCAGCCCCCAAGCATCCAGTATCATGCATCGAACCTGGACTGGCAACTTGTTTCATATATGATATTATACGTATTTCAATGCCATTCTCCCAAATCATCTCCCCCTTTCCCTCTCCCACAGAGTCCAAAAGACTGTTCTATACATCAGTGTCTCTTTTGCTGTCTCGTATACAGGGTTATTGTTACCATCTTTCTAAATTCCATATATATGCGTTAGTATACTGTATTGGTGTTTTTCTTTCAGTCAGCTTTGTGTGTGGTATGTGATAGAAGTTGGTGTGCTTTAATTATTTTTCTATCTGAAAATTCAGTTTTCCAAAAGATTTTCTTTACTCCACTGAATTGTCTTAATTACATACTCTGATAACAGGGACAGTTTTAGATTTTAGTTTCAAATTTTAATTTTTTGTCTTTAGTTGTTGCAGTGGCCAAAATTTGAGTATAATGTAGAACAACAGTTGTGAGAGTGGTCATCTTCATGAGGAAAGTTATATATTTCACAATTATGCATGATTTAGCTATATCAGACAGAGGATATTCCATTCAGTTTCTACTTTGCTGGGGTGACAGGAATGGGAATGAGGAATTATTGATTAGTGCTGCATTTTGTCAATACTTTTAATGACTCTATTGAAATGATCTTTTTATTTTCTTTCTTCTATAATAATGAATTTTACTAGCCTTTGCTCCCAGTTTCTGGGAGTTAACTTCCAAATTCTTAGAATTTCCCAAAGTGATCTGGAACCTCCCCAGAGCTCAGTGTATGCATTTCTCCATTTGGTTGCTTTTAGTTTGTGTCCTTGGAGAAGGAAATGGCAACCCACTCCATTGTTCTTGCCTGGAGAGTCCCAGTGATGGCAGAGCCTCGTGGGCTGCCGTCTATGGGGTTGCACAGAGTTGGAAACGACTGAAGCAACTTGGCGGCAGCAGCAGCAGCAGTTTGTGTCCTTTTGTTAAACAAGCCATAATCTGGCACTCTCCTTAGTTCTGTAAGTAATTCTAGTGATTTATCAGACCTAAGGGAGGGTGGTAGTTACTACCAAATTTGTAGCTAGTTAGAAGTGAGGGTAACCTGGAACCTCAACTTGCAGCTGCTATTTGAAATGAGTGAAGTCTTGTAGAGAACTGTGTCCTTAGCTGTGAGATTCTCCTAGCTCTGGGATTCCCCTTTAACATGTTAATATGGCAGGTTACCTTGTTTGATTTTCAACTGCCAATTCACTCTTTTGTTTTTATTTCTGAAATAAACCTACTCCATGAGGTATTACTACTTTCAATATACTTTTGTACTGCATTTACTAAAATTTTGTTTTCTAAGATGTTCCTCAAATTCTGTTTACTTTTTTTCATTTCCCCTCCTTTCCACTTGTTAATTTATACTAATACATGTTCAAGTTTCCTGAATATTTGCTTTGCCATATTCCATCTGTGATTAAACCTGGCTACTGTTTGTTTTCAGTTTATTATATATCAGTCCTAAAATTTCAGTTTGATTTATATTTATACTTTCATGTTTTTTGGTGATATTTATTGTTATTTAATTTAAATCTGTTATCGTTTATATCATGAAGCATAGTTTAATAGTTGTTTTAAAGTTTTTTTTCTTAAAATATCAGCATCTAAGTTACTTTGGTGTTGGCATGGACTTGTTTCAGTGAAAACAGCTTATATTTCTTAGTTTTTTGAAAGCTGAGTAAAGTTGGGATGTTTCTTGAATGTTGACTATTATATTGTATAAACTCTAGGTTCTGTTTTATTTCTCACAAAAACGGTAATGTTTTATTTTGAATAAGCAATCTGACTAGATTCAGACTATAAGCTCTCTTACCTTGTATATGTGCAGGCTGAAATGTTAGTATTATTCCTTAGGAACTACTATGCAGTTTTAGGTTTGTCCCACAAATTCATAGTTCACCAGTCTGCCAGAGATTTAAGAAAAGTTCAAACACAGAGTTAAGAAGACGCATACTCTCATCTCTCTCTTGTGTAATGCCTTCTTCACTCTCTGTAATTGGACTTGCACAGATTCCTTCTCCTGATGCCTCTACCCAGAGAGATGGCAAGTTTTCAAAGTTTTAGTCACTTGTAACTTGCTGACTTGAGGCTCTGAATAATCATTAGAGAAAAACCATGAAAAGATGAAAAATTCCAAGTTTCGACTCCTTCCAACAATCTGTCTATATTTGTTTACTATTCTGAATTCTTACATGACTGTTTTCTATATTTTATTTTTAGCATATAGTTGTTATCAGTGGATGTGCTTGACTGTAGTGGATTTTGACATACCAGAGGCAGAAACCCTAAGCCATGAATTGATTGATTAAGAATCCATTAACCAGACTGAAAATTTAGTAGATGTATAATGCAATAAGCAAAAACTTCTCAAAGCCAATGAATGTTTTAATTAATGAAACTGTAACAACCTAGACAGCATATTAAAAAGCAGAGACATTACTTTGTTAACAAAGGTCCATCTAATCAAAGCTGTTTTCTCCAGTAGTCATGTATGGATGTGAGAGTTGGACTGTGAAGAAAGCTGAGTGCCAAAGAATTGATGCTTTTGAACTGTGGTATTGGAAAAGACTCTTGAGAGTCCCTTGGACTGCAAGAAGATCCAACCAGTCCATCCTAAAGGAAATCAGTCCTGAATATTCATTGGAAGAACTGATGCTGAAGCTGAAACTCCAATACTTTGGTCGCCTGATATGAAGAACTGACTCACTAGAAAAGACCCTGATTCTGGGGAAGATTGAAGGCAGGAGGAGAAGGGGATGACAGAGGATGAGATGGTTGCATGGCATCACCGACTCAATGGACATGAGTTTGAGTAGGCTCTGTGAGTTGGTGATGGACAGCGAAGCCTGGCATGCTGCAGTCCATGGGGTCACAAAGAGTCAGACATGACTGAGCGACTGAACTGAACTAAATATAAACTCAGTGTCTCTAGATGGTACACTTATGGATGTTATACCCAAATTTTCTTGATTGCTATTAATGTAGTCACCTCACTTGAAAATCCAATGTCTAATAAACATATACTTGTTATTCCAGTGAGAATATCAAGCATATGTTGTAATGAATTAAAGCTGATAGAATTTTGAATAGTAATTCCTTTATGGCACATTCTATTTTATTTTAGTAATCATGCCAGTAAGCATATTTATGGACCAGTATATAAGGCCAAAATTAATTTTTGTATTTAACAGACAGTTAAGTTATATTGAGGTTTATATATATGATTTGTTTGTTGCTTTATCTATTAACTGCTATAAAACAGGGTCTATAAATGTAGTTCATGTGACCTAGAAATATATGGGAACTTCTTGGAATGTATTCCCTTGAGAGTGAAAAATTATGAAAATCTCCGTGCTTCTTACAAGTATTGTGGCCTATAAAACTGCTATGCTCTTGTTTATGTTTCATTTATTCTCAATACAGTAAGAGTAAGTGACTATATGTTGAAGTAGAATGTGTTACCTAAGTCTCTTATCCATGTGGCTATCAAAAAATAAAAGCAGTAAAGAAAGAATTACCCAGTAAGTGTAAATACTGGTAATATGACAGCATTGTTTTCTTTTTCTAATTGTAAGTAATCAATTTGGGACATTCATCTATTGCTCCCATAGCAATCCATATATCAGTCTGTATTCTAGATGCTACAGATAAAAAGACAGAAGCTCATTTCACAGAAACATCTAAAGATATTCAAATTAACATTTAGTAATTTCTAAATGTTATTAAAATTATCATTGCTTTAAAATATGATATATTTATGATATATTAGTATTTATAAAAAGTCTCCTCTTTATTTTGCTCATCTCTGATAATCTATTCCATGATAATCAGTATCCAAGACAGTTTTGCTGTTAATTTTTCATAGCTGAGCTATACTTTTAAAATACATTCATTTTACTTCTGTCCTCAGGTTGTTTATAAAACATTTGTGTAAAGTGTTAAAATTATTCTTTTATCCTATGAGACAAAAAAAAATTAGAAGATGAAAATTCAAAATTTAAGCTATCCTTTTTAAATAAATTTTGGAACAATTATGAAAAATTAGCAGAATGAACATGCTATTCCTATTTTATATTAAATATATGCTTTTAAAAAATACATGATGTTAGGTTACTTAATGTGGTTTGAGGTATTAGGATATACTTGTTTGTAAATGACAGAAAGCTAATTAAAATAAGCCTAAAAAATAAAGAATATTTTGGCTCTCATAACCAACATGTCCTCTGAGCTTGGGGCGCAGAAATATCTATGAGGTCAAATGAAAATGTCAGACCATCTAAATCCCCCCTCTCTGTCTTTTTCTCCACTTCCCCTCTGCTCCTCTCCCCTATTTCTCTATAATTAGTCAATATCAGCTTCTACACTTAATTTAGTTTTCCATGTGATGATCTCTGATAACCAAAAGCCCACAAAATTTTATGTAAACATCAACAATGAATAAATTCCCTTTCAGTCCCAAAGTTCATCTAGCAAATTTCACAGGTAGACTCTGAAGGATCATGAATGATGCAACCACTGTGATTGAGGGAATATCCTAATATAAATGATGCAGTGTCAGCCAACTTTTACCCTTAGTATATTTGGAGCATGCTGTGAGACACCAAGACATGAAAAACTCAAGGAATGGGGAATCATTGGATTTCCTGAGGGAGGGTGGGGTGGGGGGAGTCTCTAAAAGTCAGGCAAATAACCAAATAAGAATTGGTAATTTGTGTGGTAAATTGTGATGAATTATTTGCTGAGACCTTAATTCCTTTTGATTTTTTAAAGAGTATTTGTTGATTAGAGCATTTCCTTTGTATTTATCCATGTCAGTGCCACTGTAGTAGAGGACATGTATAAATTCTAGAAATTAATTTTTATTTCAATAATGTTGGCAAAAGTAAGCAAGAGATAATTTCTCTTTCTCTACTTTTACTTATTCCTACTTTTATTTCTAAGGTTGATTAAAATGTAAGGATTGGTACATGGCTTATGTTCTAGTGCTGGCATGATAGAAACACTGTTTCTCAAGAAGCCATTAAGGGTAGTCACTGTATTATTTCCTTGATCAACTTTATTGAGAAATAATTTACATAAATGCACTATTTAAAGTGTACAGATGAGTTTTGACAGTTGAATACATTTGTGAAACCAATGGCATATTCAAAATAAAGTTACATTCACCAACCCCTGAAATTCCTTATATCTCCTTTCATTACTCTCTTACTCACTGATCTGATTTGTCAACATGTAAGTCAGTGTTCCCCAGAGAAATCAATAGAACCAATAGAATATACACCTATATGTGGTTATGTATTTGTGTGTGTGTATATATGTATATGCATGTGTATATATATGTGTATGGACTTCCCCTATGCCTCAGGGATAAAGAGTCCACCTTCAATGCAGGAGTTACAGGAGATGCATTGATTAGTTCAATCCCTGAGTCCAGAAGATCCTCTAGAGGGAGGGTATGCCAACCCACTTCAGTATCCTTGCCTGGAGAATCCCCATGGACAGGGATCCTGGAGGGCTCCATAAGGTTGCAAAGAACTGGACATGACTGAGCAACTTATCACACATATATGTGTGTGTACATACATACATATATATATATATATGTATATGTATATATACATATGTACATATATGTGTGTGTGAAATGGAGTATTTCCGGCCATATCAGCAAAGATGGATGTAATAGCCCAGCAATTTGGGGTCTCTAAATGTAAACTTTTGAGCCCAGAGGGTGCCCAAAAGAAAAATGCCTGTGATCTAGCAGCTGTCAGAGTGAGTGAGGGAAGTTCGCTTAATCAAGTCTGATTCTTTGAGGCCTCATAGACCATACAGCCCATGGAATTCTCCAGGCCAGAATACTGGAGTGGGTTGCCATGCCCTCCTCCAGGGGATTTTCCCAACCTAGTGATCGAACCCAGGTCCCCTGCATTGCAGGTGGATTCTTTATCCACTGAGCCACCAGGGAAACCCAGTTATGCCTGTAAATGACCTAAATGTTTACTTTTCACAGGAGAGGACTAAAGAGTGTCTTTCCTTCTCTTTTCCTGCTAACTCAAGTAGTAACGTTTAAATTTACCTTGACTGATTCTTTCTTCCCACAAGTGCTTTAAATAAATATATCTGCCTTTTTTTTTTTTTTTCACTTGGAGCTCAGAAAGTATGCTCTTGGGTCTGATTAAATGGACACATTTAAGCATTTTAGGTAACTGAGAGCATAATCTGACAGCTTATGTTTTCCCGTGATGTTTCAGGTCATTTTGTGGTGGGAAGATAAATTTCTACTCTGAGGCCCAATATAACTTAATGGAATTTTGCATTAGTGTTTGGAGTTAAATTTCCAACGTATTATGAAGTTTTATGTGATTTTTTTTGACTGCTTTCTGAAAATATATCTTTCTGGGAATCTTGTTTTTGGTAATGATTTGTAAAGAACTTAGGTAAATCTCAATTTCTGGTCAGTGAAGAAAAGAAGTATATTGATATCAAATCTTAAGAAAATGAAATGCCTTCTACCTTAATAATTATTTCTTATTACATGATTTTAAATTTTTGTACACAAACACACAGGAAGTTGCAAATGCTCATTATTTTATATTTCAATGGAAACAGTGTCAGACTTTACTTTTCTGGGCTCCAAAATCACTGCAGATGGTGATTGCAGCCATGAAATTAAAAGAAGCTTACTCCTTGGAAGGAAAGTTATGACCAACCTAGATAGCATATTAAAAAGCAGAGACATTACTTTGCCGACAAAGGTCCATCTAGTCAAGGCTAAGGTTTTTCCAGTAGTCACGTATGGATGTGAGAGTTGGATTGTGAAGAAAGCTGAGCAGCAAAGAATTGATGGTTTTGAACTGCGGTGTTGGAGAAGACTCTTGAGAGTCCCTTGGACTACAAGGAGATCTAACCAGTCCATTCTAAAGGAGATCAGTCCTGGGTGTTCTTTGGAAGGAATGATGCTAAAGCTGAAACTCCAGTACTTTGGCCACCTCATGCGAAGAGTTAACTCATTGGAAAAGACTCTGGTGCTGGGAGGGATTGGGGGCAGGAGAAGAGAAGGGGACGACAGAAGATGAGATGGCTGAATGGCATCACCGACTCGATGGATGTGAGTTTGAGTGAACTCCGGGAGTTGGTGATGGACAGGGAGGCCTGGCGTGCTGCGATTCATGGGGTCACAAAGAGTCGGACACGACTGAGCGACTGAACTAAACTGAACTGATAGGACATTAAATAGTCTTTTTTGCTGGGAGCCAGCATGAGGAACTCCGCCTGTGGCAAAGGTCATGAGGAAGGAGGCTCAACATACGCAAAGGTGTGATTGAGCCTCAGGAGTCCCCCTGGAAATTCTTGAGCATCTACCCCCAAAACCAGAGTCAGCCTACTTTCTGCTTTGTGCTCTCACCTACACCTTTGACTTTACAGGGGGCTGTCCCCCACTACCTCTCTCTGAAAAAAGAGTTCACTTACAGCTCCAGTTAATAAAGTTCCTGGGTGTGATAGTGTTTCAACCTACAAACTCCTTTGGAAGTCCTCTAGCCTGCCTGAATAGGTTTTTCCAGCCACATGTGATTGTTCAGAGCCTCCCAGCTGTGAGAGGCATGAGATGTTCTAAACTGTCTAAATACAGATTCCTTTGAGCAGTTAAAAGATTGATTAGAAATTGTATTGGTGAAGGGTTTTTCACTTGTTGGGCCAATGTTTGCTGCTAAGTTTCCATATCCCTTACCTGCTGTGTCCCTGGCAGTGTATTGATTAATATAATTGGTGTAAGTAGTAGCTTTAATGTTTGTAACCTTGGACCCTTGAATTAATTATTTTTCTTGTTATAGCCCACCACACCTTTGCCCTATAGGACTGCAACTTTATCTAATGCTTTTGGAGGGTGGCGCTTGACTTACCACCTTTAGAGAAAAATAAGTTTTCTGAAGAAAGGGTCTTAAAATGTTAACAGGCCTCCGGGCCAGAAGATGATGCAAATCACCTAAGCTTTTGCATATGATAAGTTTGCAGGAAGAAAGCCTGGCTTACTGCATGACTCTACCCCTTCCCCCATTACCCTCTATGCATAACTTAAGGTATACAAACTACTTTGGAAAATACAGTGCGGGCCTTGTTCACCGAAGCTTGGTCTCCCCATGTCGTTCTTTCTCTTACCTTCTGGCTGAATTATTCAGCCTCTTTTCTCCACTGAATTTCCTCACTGAGCTATCCTTATTCTATTACTCTTTATATCCTTAATTAACGTTTAAGTAAGCAGTTGTTTCCTGATCCTCGCTGACGCCGTCCCCTCTTCGAATTCCCTGGATCCACCGGGGCTGGACCCCGGCACTTTTTCACGTCAATTGTCTCACTGTGACTTAACTGTAATGTGATCAGAAAATTCAACACAGACACCAAAAGGAAACATTAAAACCAAACAGAGATCTAAGCACATAATGGAAGATTTACAGAAATCATCAGATTTATTTTTTATTCATTTATTTCTTAATATAAATTTATTTAATTGGAGGCTAATTACTTTACAATATTGTATTGGTTTTGCCATACATCAACATGAATCCGCCACAGGTGTACACGTGTTCCCCATCCTGAAACCCCCTCCCACCTCCCTCCCCACACCATCCCTCTGTGTCATCCCAGTGCACCAGCCCCGAGCATCCTGTATCATGCATCGAACCTGGACTGGCGATTCGTTTCACATATGATAATATACATGTTTCAATGCCATTCTCCCAAATCATCCCACCCTTGCCCTCTCCCACAGAGTCCAAAAGACTTCAATACATCTGTGTCTCTTTTAATATCTTACATTCAGGGTTATCATTACCATCTTTCTAAATTCCATATATATGCATTAGTATATTATACTGGTGTTTTCCTTTCTGGCTTACTTCACTCTGTATAATAGGCTCCAGTTTCATCCACCTCATTAGAACTGATTCAAATGTATTCTTTTTAATGGCTGAGTAATACTCCATTGTGTACATGTACCACAGCTTTCTTATCCATTCATCTGTGGATGGACATCTAGGTTGCTTCCATGTCCTGGCTACTATAAACAGTGCTGCAATGAACATTGGGGTACACATGTCTCTTTCAGTTCTGGTTTCCTCAGTGTATATGCCCAGCAGTGGGATTGCTGGATCATATGGAAGTTCTATTTCCAGTTTTTTAAGGAATCTCCACACTGTTCTCCATAGTGGCTATACTAGTTTGCATTCCCACCAACAGTGTAAGAGGGTTCTCTTTTCTCCACACCCTCTCCAGCATTTATTGCGTGTAGACTTTTGGATCACAGCCATTCTGACTGGTGTGAAATGGTACCTCATTGTGGTTTTGATTTGCATTTCTCTGATAATGAGTGATGTTGAGCATCTTTTCATGTGTTTGTTAGCCATCTGTATGTCTTCTTTGGAGAAATGTCTATTTAGTTCTTTGGCCCACTTTGTGATTGGGTTGTTTATGTTTCTGGAATTGAGCTGTAGGAGTTGCTTGTATATTTTTGAGATTAGTTGTTTGTCAGCTGCTTAATTTGCTATTATTTTCTCCCATTCTGAAGGCTGTCTTTTCACCTTGCTCATAGTTTCCTTTGTTGTGCAGAAGCTTTTAATTTTACTTAGGTCCCATTTGTTTATTTTTGCTTTTATTTCCAATATTCTGGGAGGTGGGTCATAGAGCATCCTTCTATGATTTATATCAGAGAGTGTTTTGCCTATGTTCTCCTTTAGGAGTTTTATAGTTTCTGGTCTTATGTTTAGATCTTTAATCCATTTTGAGTTTATTTTTGCATATCATGTTAGAAAGTGTTCTAGTTTCATTCTTTTACAAGTGGTTGACCAGTTTTCCCAGAACCACTTGTTAAAGAGATTGTCTTTTCTCCATTGTATATTCTTACTTCCACTGTCAAAGATAAGGTGTCCATTTGTGCGTGGATTTATCTCTGGGCTTTCTATTTTGTTCCATTGATCTATATTTCTGTCTTTGTGCCAGTGTCATACTGTCTTGATGACTGTGGCTTTGTAGTAGAGCCTGAAGTCAGGCAGGTTGATTCCTCCAGTCCCATTCTTCTTTCTCAAGATTGCTTTGTCTATTCGAGATTTTTTTTTGTATTTCCATACAAATTGTGAAATTATTTGGTCTAGCTCTGTGAAAAATACCGTTGGCAGCTTGATAGGGATTGCATTGAATCTATAGATTGCTTTGGGTAGTATACTCATTTTCACTATAATGATTCTTCCAATCCATGACCACAGTACCATCTATTAGTGTCCTCTTTGATTTCTTTCACCAGTGTTTTATAGTTTTCTATATATAGGTCTTTAGTTTCTTTAGGTAGATATATTCCTAAGTATTTTATTCTTTTCATTGCAATGATAAATGGAATTGTTTCCTTAATTTCTCTATTTTCTCATTATTAGTGTATCAGAATGCAAGGGATTTCTGTGTGTTGACAAAACCACAGCAAACATT
This sequence comes from Bos grunniens, assembly GCF_055505025.1. Taxonomy (NCBI): domain Eukaryota; kingdom Metazoa; phylum Chordata; class Mammalia; order Artiodactyla; family Bovidae; genus Bos; species Bos grunniens. Next base: position 29,374,751 of record NC_141178.1, read on the forward strand.
ATCCTCAATGGTGAAAAATTGAAAGCATTTCCCCTAAAGTCAGGAACAAGACAAGGGTGCCCACTCTCACCACTACTATTCAACATAGTTTTGGGAGTTTTGGCCACAGCAATCGGAGCAGAAAAAGAAATAAAAGGAATCCGAATTGGAAAAGAAGCGGTAAATCTCTCACCTTTTGCAGATGACATGATCCACTACATAGAAAACCCTAAAGATTCCACCAGAAAGTTACTAGAGCTAATCAATGAATACAGTAAAGTTGCAGGATATAAAATCAACACACAGAAATCATAGGATTTAATATTGAAGACATTACATGGCACTTTTAGATGTCATTCAGTAGAAAACAAAACCAGGACAGTTGACTTTCAAGATCCAGTAATTCTGAATCCATAGTAAATATGAACTATGTGCAGGAGGAAGGAATGCAAGATAGTGAATACACTTGCTGAAAATTTAGGTTGTTAATTTATTTCATAAAAAGAAATTACCTGTGGTTGACTTTTTCTGACTCCATATTTCTTCCTCCTTCAGAGGCTTCACTTTTCTTAGGATCATATAACATTTTATTATTTTGTTATTTGTTTTAAAGACAGATTCCACTTTCAAGTGTCTGCCAGGCATTAAGATTGTATGTTTGCTCTTGAGGATGTGTGCTAACTGAAAGAAAAGATCAAGTATCCTTTCATGTAGTGATAAAAAATCAAATGATTTGTTACTAAAATTTTTATAGTTATTACAATAACTATAATAACTCGCCTTCAGATTTTTAGTTATTTGATGGCCTTTCTAAAATATGATACTCAGTTATGATTTTCATAGCCTGCTTAATATCCTACTCACTTAAGTCACTAGGTGTGGATAGCAATCTGTTCAAATTATCTGTGGTTGTCTTAAAATACATAATTTCTGAACCCATTAACAACAGAATCATTTTAATTTACTCTGCATTGCCCCTCAATGGACATTAATTTGTGCAAACTCTGGGAGACAGTGAATAACAGGGAAGCCTGCCATGCTGCAGTCCATGGGTTGCAAAGAGTCAGACACAATAGCGACTGAACAACAAAACTGCCTCTCAAATATTGTGCTGTAGTGGTTACTGGAGGTTGTCTACGCAGCACCGATTCTCCTCTTTCCCACATTAGAAAATGATTTAGTTCAGATATCTCACCTTCTACTCTTCAGCCTTGTGCCTCAGGGGAAGTTCTAACCCAGTTTCAGCAGGGTTTCATTTGCTCAATAGTATTTTCATTTGCTTTGACAGAAATTAGTTCAGAGATGGGCAGATAGTCAAGTTCTGACCAATGAGATGCAAGAGAGTCTCCAAGAAAGAGAAGTTTTCTATTCTTCCTCTGGACAGTGTCAAACACGTTGCCATTTCTGAAACTACTGTACCCATCTTGATATGAAGCTAGGACTTAAGATAGCAAAATGGAAAGAAAGAATGAAACTGGGTCCTAGATAAAATTGTTGATCAACTAAATCAGATAATCTGGGATACATCTTTGAGCTTCCCTGGTGCCTCAGATGGTAAAGAATCTGCCTGCAATGCAGCAAACCTGGGTTCAATCCCTGGAGCATCATTACATGTATAATTATAAATACATGATGATGAAAAACCATTTGGAGTTGGATTTTCTTTCTTTCTTTTTTTTTTTGTAGATACAAGTATCAAAATATATGACAATCTGTTATGCATTTGTGCATTTGTAAAATCAGAGAAATGACATTGGAGCCAGTATTGCCTTTACCATAGTAAACTGCCCTGGATTCCATGTTCATTTAATTTTAAGCAGACAAGCTATTAATATGAGGAAATATTCATGAAAGTTGAGTAATACACAAAAATAAAGTTTAAGTCTTATTTAAAAGGATTACAAGGGGAAAAAAAAAAACCCTCTTTGAGGAGATCTGGGTTTTCAATCTTATTAATCATAAAATTTACAGAATTTTGCTTTTTGTAAGAAGATAAAAGTAAAAAAAAAATTAAGCTTGCAGATAAATAAGATTTTATGCCTATAATGTCTAACATATTATCCAAGATATAAATAGTAAATTGAACACATATGCAAACACGTATATGTATGCATATACAACTTATGTATATATGAGTATATGCATATATGTTGCATATATATAGTGTATATCTTATACATACATATACTATACCTTAAAATAAATTCATAAAATTATAATTGTTATTCTAGCCTCCCTACTACTAGATAGCTGAAACTAAAAAGTAAATTTATTTCTTAAACCAGTGAAAAAGATACTATTACCACCATGGATTTCATAAATTATGGAATTTTCTCCACAGTCACTAATTTATGGCAGACATTTCCAAAATACAGAGAGTACAACATAATGGAATAAAATTATGTCCATCAGTCTCTTAGTAAGTACTGTTTGAAATAACTAACTGACCTAATATGCAAAATATTTTCAATCTTCTAAAGAATCTGAAATTAACGTTCAGATATTTTAGTAACCAAAGCCCCTTTATTAGCCAGGATAAAGCTGAGCTCAGGATATCCTGAACACCCCTTGCATTCTCAGAAATATTTGCATATTGGGTCAGGACAGTTTTTTTTAATGTATTGCTCTTTAAGAAATAAGTTCCTTAAACTTTCTTCTTTACAGTTTCTCCTTAGTTATTATTTTTGGGAAAGTACTATTCTCTGACATGTAAATTTCTCCCTATGAATAGCTTCTGTAATTAAAAAGGAATGTATGCAGGGAGAAGTATAACATGAAATACTTATTTACCATGGGCATTTTATAAGAAAAGTCAAGAAATTATAAAGAGGTATTCATATGTCTCAGTTAATTTTAAGATAACCAGGTCAATATTTTACACAATACAGGAAGAAAATAAATATAGGTTAAATGATGCAGGATATCAATTAGAATTACTGCATAATCTGAATTATAATATATGCAAATTGTTATTTAAATGCATTTCAATTAAACTGCTTACACTAAGCAAAAAGGACTAATCTTTTATAACTAAGATTAAAAATATTAACACATTCTATAATTCTCTATCAGTCATATTTTAGCTATTTAAACTATTAATTTCTTCTTTGTTGGGATATAGTCAATTTATATGCTGTGTTTCGGATGTACAGCAAAGTGGATCAGTTATACATATATCCACCTTAAAAAAAAAGATTCTTTTCCCATATAAGTTATTACAGAGTATTAAATAGAGTTTCTTGTGCTATATAGTAGGTTCTTATGTTACCTATTTTATATATAGTAGTGTGTATAATGTCAATGTCAAATGCCCAATTAATCCTCCCACTTCATTTCTCCCCTGGTAATGACAGGTTTGTTTTTACATCTGTGACCTTATTTCTCTTTCATAAATAAATTCATTTGTACCATTTTTTTTTTAAGATTCTACATATAAGCAATTTAATATGGTATTTGCTTTTCCCTTTTTGACTTACATATCACTCAGTATGACAACCTCTGTGTCCATCCATGTTGCTGCAAATGACATTAATCCATTTTTTATGGCTGAGTAGTATTCCATAGTATACATATACCACATCTTCTTTATCTATTTCTCTGTCATTTAGCATTTAGGTTGCTTCCATGCCTTGGCTTTTGTAAATAAGGCTGCAATAAGTGTTAGGGTGCATGTATAATTCCAAATTATGATTTTCTCTGGGTATATCGCCAGCCATGAGATTGCTGAATCCTATTGTAGTTCTATATTTAGTTTTTTAAGGAACCTTCATACTGTTCTCCATTTCTTCATAGTGGCTGTACCAATTTACATTCCAACCAGCAGTATAGGAGGCTTCCTTTTTCTTCACACCCTCTCCAGCATTTATCATTTGTAGATTTTTGGATGATGGCCATTCTATCATGAGGTATGAAGTGATATCTCATAGTTTTGATTTGCATTTCTCTAATAATTAGTGATGAACATCTTTTCATGAATTTTTGGCAATCTATATATTTTCTTTGGAGAAATGTCTATTTAGATTTTCCATTAATTTTTTGATTGGTTTGTTTGTTTGTGTTCTTTTTTTGACATTGAGCTGCATGTGCTGTGTGTGTTTTGGTTAATTTTGATTAATTTTTTGAGTGATTTTGATTAATCACTATTGGTCACTTCATTTGTGAATATTTTCTCCTGTTCTGTGAGCTGTCATTTCATTTTGTTTATGGTTTCCTTTGCTGTAAAAAAAAGATTTTAAGTTTAATTAGGTTCAATCTGGGTTATTCTGTTTTTATTTTCATTACTCTAGAAGGTGGATCAAAAAAATATTGCTGTGATTCATGGGAGAAATGTTCTGAGAGTGTTCTGCCTATTCTTTCCTATAGGAGTTTTATAGTATTTCGTCTTATATTTAGGTCTTTAGTCCATTTTGAGTTTATTTTTATGTACGGTATTAGAGAGTGTTCTAATTTTTTTCTTCTACATGTAGTTGTACCACAATACTCTTACCACTATTAAAGAGACTGTCTTTTCTTATTGTATATTCCTGCCTCCTTTGTTGTAAGTTAGTAGACTGTAAATGTGTGGGTTTATATCTGGGCTTTCTATCCACTTCCATTGATCTATGTTTCTGTTTCTGTGCCAGTATCATACTGTTTTGATTACTATAGCTTCATAATATTAAACTATTTATTTTTTCAGTGGATATTTAAAATATAGTACAAAGTTAACATTTTAGCCTAGTTCCTATTTGATAATCAACAATTTGTCAAAGAGATGATATTTAATTATTTCAAATTATATATTTAATATATAGGATAAATTTTTATTAATATAGGTAGAAAATAATATTGTCACTATTTGGCTCTATTAATCAGTAAGTTTATATCTGTTGATCTGGTGTTTGACTTATGCTATACTTTTTTTCTTTCTTTAATACCCTACTGTCCTTTATGAAAACTGTCTTCTTTGCCAAGAGGATATTCCTACCAGGATATTTTTATCATACCTGATAAAAATCATGTGTAAGCTAAGTTTTCCTGATCAGTGCCATTTGGTGAAAAACACACTGTGTAGCTATTTCATTTTCATGTTACAAGTTCTGAGCTTACAGTATATTCTAGACTACATAAATATTCAAATCATCAGTTAAGAATATGGATATTCCCTTCTGTAAATATATCATTTTTACTTTAAAAATGGACCCAAAAGAAACCTGTTCTCTAAAATGTTAGTGAGAAAGCCAAATCTGAGTCTAAATAATGGCTATTGTTTTTCAATCAAATGATTTTTAACAAAATCACCAGAGCCTTGAAAAATATACCACACTCTTTTGCTAAGTTTTTAGTGAATATAGTGTACAGTTCTATATTTAAACTTTGCATCTCACTAGGTAAGTAGGTATGGAAGTAGGCAGAAAGAAAATTAAAACGCTAAATTATTTTTCTCTTGTAATGTTAACTACATGCATTTCATTTCCTCCATGATGTCTTATGAGATCTTGTGAGGAAACTAATTTATTCATTTTCTGAATTATCTTATACTTAATTAATAATTTGCCATAATAATCCTTTCTAATTTATATTTTAGTTTTTTATGTATGTTAATAACTGAGCAATGTACACTTAGTTCTATTAAATATGAAAATTTTTACCCTTTATTTTTAATGTTCTCAATATCTCACAAAGAGAGAGGAAGCATTGAGCTTGATATTTAATGAGTTTCAATTTGTTATAGTCTAACTTATCTGAATTGTATATAAAATATATAAAATGAATAAATCTGCTCTTGGGAAAAAATGCTCAATAGAGAGATTAACTGACATTGTTGAAAATCTTTCTCACTAAGGACTAATTACAAAGAAATCTTTAAAATTACATACCTGAATCACTTGCATCTATTTCAATATATTTTTGCTGTTTGAAACTGTGGGGAAACAAAACACCCTTGTATCATAATGTTATATTATTATCAATAAGTTAATTAATATTCCATTTGATCAAAAAGAGTGACTGTTAATGCAGTTGAATAAAAGTTTAAAATTAACCGAACTTTTTTTGATTTGATTTTCATTGGCATTAAAAATTCTATTTTCAATATGAATCATTATGGTTACAATGCTGAATATTAAAGTAAATTTAATAGATTAAGAAGCAGTTATAAAAGGAGAAAAAAATGTTGTCATGTTTCTTAAAAATAAAACAAAAGGCCATGTAACTAAATTAAAAAAAACTACAGATGTTTCATGTCAATGTTAAAAGCCAAGAAAATCAGTTTTTATGTTATATTTTATGAAGTGTTCTAGTATACTGTTTGGAGTAGGGAATGGCAACACTCTCCAATATTCTTGCCTAGAAAATTCCATAGACAGAGGAACATGCCCGGTTGTAGTCCATAGGGTCACAAAGAGTCGGACACAATTGAGTCTGCATGCATTATTATACTATTATGATAAACTGTGGAAAATTCTGAAAGAGATGGGAATACCAGACCACCATATCTGCCTCTTGAGAAATTTGTATGCAGGTCAGGAAGCAACAGTTAGAAGTGGACATGGAACAACAGACTGGTTCCAAATAGGAAAAGGAGTACATCAAGGCTGTATATTGTCACCCTGTTTATTTAACTTATATGCAGAGTACATCATGAGAAACGGTGGACTGGAAGAAACACAAGCTGTAATGAAGATTGCCGGGAGAAATATCAATAACCACAGATATGCAGATGACACCACCCTTATGGCAGAAAGTGAAGAGGAACTAAAAAGCCTCTTGATGATAGTGAAAGTGGAGAGTGAAAAAATTGGCTTAAAGCTCAACATTCAGAAAACGAAGATCATGGCATCCGGTCCCATCACTTTATGGGAAATAGATGGGGAAACAGTGGAAACAGTGTCAGACTTTATTTTTCTGGGCTCCAAAATCACTGCAGATGGTAATTGCAGCCATGAAATTAAGAGACGCTTACTCCTCGGAAGGAAAGTTATGACCAACCTGGATAGCATATTCAAAAGCAGAGACATTACTTTGCCAACAAAAGTTCGTCTAGTCAAGGCTATGGTTTTTCCTGTGGTCATGTATGGATGTGAGAGTTGAACTGTGAAGAAGGCTGAGCACCAAAGAATTGATGCTTTTGAACTGTGGTGTTGGAGAAAACTCTTGAGAGTCCCTTGGACTGCAAGGAGATCCAACCAGTCCATTCTGAAGGAGATCAGCCCTGGGATTTCTTTGGAAGGAATGATGCTAAAGCTGAAACTCCAGTACTTTGGCCACCTCATGCCAAGGGTTGATTCATTGGAAAAGACTCTGATGCTGGGAGGGATTGGGGGCAAGAGGAGAAGGGGACGACAGAGGATGAGATGGCTGGATGGCATCATTGACTCGATGGACATGGTTCTGAGTGAACTCCGGGAGTTGGTGATGGACAGGGAGGCCTGGCGTGCTGCGATTCATGGGATCGCAAAGAGTCGGACACGACTGAGCGACTGATCTGATCTGATGTTAACAAAAGTTACGTTAATTTTTGAATTAAAAAAAGTAAGTCCATAGGACTTTTATGAAATCATCTCAAGACTGAAAAAGATCAAATAAACCTGAAATCAAAATTTCCAGTATCTCAAAGGCATGTTTTCCCTTAAAAGATGAGACCACGTTTTATGTTAACTTAATGTAAACACTTAAAATTCTGAAGCAGGATTCCCCAATTACTACTAATATTTCCCAAAATGATAATCTTATAACAGGTCAGGGGTAGAGAAAGAGTTAATTGTCAAACGAACTGAAGAAATTCTCTATAAAATATCACATTCTGAAGATATATATTAAATACTAGCATATAAAGTACTCCTAGTGGACTAGCTTTTAAAAAGCAACATATTTTTGTTCCAACCAACATTTTAGAAATATTTCAATCACAAGAATTTTTAAAAATCGATTTAAATTCTATTTTTGTTCTCCAGCTTCAGCGTTTCACAGCACATCAGTTTGGGTAACATGCTTAAAGGCAATTTAATTAAAGAAAAATAATTAGCTATTAAAATGTTACTATGTCTCCAGAGAAAGTTCTATTCACGTCAATACTTAAGCAACATCTATTATGCTGTTCAAAAATGCTAATAAAAATAACTGATAGTTAGAACTAACTATGCATCAGCTGCTGTGCAATATATATATATATATATAAAATAGTAGTTGCTCAGTCGTGTCCAACTTTTTGCAACCCCATGGACTGTAGCCCACCAGGCTTCTCTGTCCATGGGATTCTCTAGGCAAAAATACTGGAGTGGGTTGCCATTTCCTCCTCCAGGGGACCTTCCCAACTGTACATCAATTATATTTCCCTGACCATGCTCTTTCTGTTGCATGCTCCACACTCCTAACATCATTATCTCCAACACAATTTTACATTTTAACATTATTTCAGTGATTTTGATCACTTATCACTGAACCTGTTTATTTAACTTATATGCAGAGTATATCATGAGAAATGCTGGACTGGAAGAAACACAAGCTGAAATCAAGATTGCCGGGAGAAATATCGATAACCTCAGATATGCAGATGACACCACCCTTATGGCAGAAAGTGAAGAGGAACTCAAAAGCCTCTTGATGAAAGTGAAAGTGGAGAGTGAAAAAGTTGACTTAAAGCTCAACATTCAGAAAACGAAGATCATGGCATCCGGTCCCATTACATCATGGGAAATAGATGGGGAAACAGTGGGAACAGTGTCAGCCTTTATTTTTCTGGGCTCCAAAATCAGTGCAGATGGTGACTGCAGCCATGAAATTAAAAGACGCTTACTCCTTGGAAGGAAAGTTATGACCAACCTGGATAGCATATTCAAAAGCAGAGACATTACTTTGCCAACAAAGGTCTGTCTAGTCAAGGCTATGGTTTTTCCTGTGGTCATGTATGGATGTGAGAGTTGGACTGTGAAGAAGGCTGAGTGCCGAAGAATTGATGCTTTTGTACTGTGGTGTTGGAGAAAACTCTTGAGAGTCCCTTGGACTGCAAGGAGATCCAACCAGTCCATTCTGAAGGAGATCAGCCCTGGGATTTCTTTGGAAGGAATGATGCTAAAGCTGAAACTCCAGTACTTTGGCCACCTCATGTGAAGAGTTGACTCATTGGAAAAGACTCTGATGCTGGGAGGGATTGGGGGCAGGAGGAGAAGGGGACGACAGAGGATGAGATGGCTGGGTGGCATCACTGACTCGATGGATGTGAGTCTGAGTGAACTCCGGGAGCTGGTGATGGACAGGGAGGCCTGGCATGCTGTGATTCATGGGGTCTCAAAGAGTCGGACACGACTGAGCGACTGATCTGATCTGATCTGATCACTGAACCTAAAGTAATATTCAAGATTCCTTAGATGAATATGCAAGGAACCTCATAATTTATTTGTATTACATTCATTTTATTCACATTTTTTTTTCATAGTTTATATATTCTGTGTGTTCATTTGCTCAGTTATGTCTGACTCTTTATGTTCCCATGGACTGTAACCCACCAGTCTCCTTTTGTCTACAGAATTTTCCAGGCCAGAATCCTGGAGTGGGTTTCTATTTCCTACTCTAGGATTTCTTCCTGACCCAGGGATTGAACCCATGTCTTTTGCATCTCTTGCATTGGCATGCAGATTCTTTATCACTGTTACCTGGGAAGTGTCCTTCATAGACTAAGCTGTGGTGGAGATTTTTAAAGTGATTAGAGGTCTAGAACTTAAGTTAGATGAGAGCCCTCCTCCTATATTATACACATTTTATATGTGAGGAGAGATAATAAACCTATTAGTAAATGACTAAGTTAGTTTAAAATAGATGGAAGTGCTCTAATAGTAATACATTAAAACAATGTGATGGGAATCAAAAATATCTTTAGATAAGGTGATTAGGAAAGACCCCTGTCAAGAACTGATCATTGAGACTTGAATGATGAAAAGAAATGATGATGACAAGAAATTAGCCCCAAATTCTAGTGGTCAAAACAGACAAAACGAAAAGTTCAGGGACCTCCCTGTTGGTCCAGTGGTTAAGACTCAGCAATGAAGGGGGCTTGGGTTCCATCCCTGGTCAGGGAACTAGATCCCATATGTGGTGTGGCCAAAAAAAATATAATAATAATAAATAAATAAAAGTTAAAAAATAAGGTGCAGAGGCTTTGAAATAAAAGGAAAAAGATGTTTATTTATTGAGAGAATATAAATCAGGCCTAGGCCAAAGCATAGAGAATCAAATGCTATGAAGTTTCTAACCATAACCCCTTCCTACCAGCACTCAGTAAAATCATTGAGGACCAGCTTAACCGAATAATTGCAAGTTCTTGACTTTCTCTCAAGGCTCTGTACTTTGAATGTGCTACTCTCTTGTCTTAGGATATTTTATCTGCTACCTCCTTATCTATTTTACCTTAATATAGTCTTCTATATGAATTTTTTGCAACTCCATGGACTTCCAGGCTCCTCTGTCCATGGAATTTTCTAGGCAAGAATACTGGAGTGGGTTGCCATTTCCTTCTCCAGGGATTGGACCCACATCTCATGTGTTTCCTGCATTGGCAGGCAAATTCTTACTACTAGTGGCACCTGGGAAACCTAATATAGTCTTCAAATAGTCTTATATTAAAATTATGCAACTGGAGTTCTGAATCAACTCTTTCTAAATAATTTATTTTAAATATAGCTAAGTTATTTTCCCAAAGATTCCATAATTGTTATATTTATCAGTTTCAAAGGTTTTTTTTTTGCATTACATTAATCCAATGTAAGCCTTAGTTTCCATTTATATAAAAATAGAAATATCACTTTTTATATTTAATATAGAATAAATTGCCATATATCTTATAGAAGCTAGACTTTTGGGGCAAACAGATGTTGGATTAAGGGCAAATAAATTCCAGTTTTAAAGAGATATTCTTCTAGGAAGGATAACTAAAAGTTTATTAGAAACATAAATAGGGGGAAAATGAACAATTCTCTGGTGTTTTAAGTTTTAAGAATTGCTCAAAAAAGTTTTTTATTCAAAGGAAGTGAAGGCAATATGTTTCAATTCTTTTTTATGAAACTAGTATCACTCTGATGCAAACATTTGACCAAAAAAACCCCCCTTAATATCATATGCCTTTAGAACATAGAAAAACCCTCAATGATTATTAGCAAACATAATTCAGCAATATATAAAAATAATTCCCCAGTAGTATAATAATTATATAATTGGGATTTATTCCAAGTCTGTGAGGCTGGTCAAATATTTTAAAATCAAGGTAATCCACTATATTAAAAATCAAAACAAGAAAAAGCACACAATCATGTCAACTGATGAAGATGCACTTCCCAAAATTCAACACTCACTCATGATAAAACCATAAGCAAGTTAGGTATAGAGAGAACTTTAACTTGATAAAGAACATCCAGAAAAAAACTCTATACCTAGCATTATATTGATACTTAAGGATGAAAGACTGAAGGCTTCCCCACTAACAACAGAAACGAGATGTCTACTCTCATCACTCTTATTCCACATGGTATGTGAGTGAAAGAAAAGGATAAAATGATATAAGAAGTATACAGATTATAAGGGAAGAGATAAAATGAGTATATTTGTTGAAATTATTTTTTTATTTTTTATTGTTATTATTATTTATTTTTATTGTATTGGTTTTGCCATACATCAATATGCATCCACCACAGGTGTACATGTGTTCCCAATCCTGAACCCCGCTCCCACTTCCCTCCCCATACTATCCCTCTGGGTCATCCCAGTGCACCAGCCCCAAGCTTCCTGTATCCTGCGTCGAACCTGGACTGGCGATTCATTTCTTATATGGTATTATACATGTTTTAATGCCATTCTCCCAAATCATCCCACCCTCGCTCTCCCACAGAGTTCAAAACACTGTTCTATACATCTGTGTCTCTTTTGCTGTCTCGCATACAGGGTTGTCATTACCATCTTTCTAAATTCCATATCTATGCATTAGTATACTGTATTGGTGTTTTTCTTTCTGGCTTACTTCACTCTGTATAATAGGCTCCAGTTTCATCCACCTCATTAGAACTGGTTCAAATGTATTCTTTTTAATGGCTGAGTAATACTCCATAGTGTATATGTACCACTGCTTTCTTATCCATTCATCTGCTGATGGATATCTAGGTTGCTTCCATGTCCTGGCTATTATAAACAGTGCTGCAATGAACACTGGGGTACACGTGTCTCTTTCAATTCTGGTTTCCTCAGTGTATATGCCCAGCAGTGGGATTGCTGGGTCATATGGCAGTTCTATTTCCAGTTTTTTAAGGAATCTCCACACTGTTCTCCATAGTGGCTGTACTAGTTTGCATTCTCACCAACAGTGTAAGAGGGTTCCCTTTTCTCCACATCCTCTCCAGCATTTATTGCTTGTAGACTTTTGGATCACAGCCATTCTGGCTGGCGTGAAATGGTACCTCATTGTGGTTTTGATTTGCACTTCTCTGATAATGAGTGATGTTGAGCATCTTTTCATGTGTTTGTTAGCCATCTGTATGTCTTCTTTGGAGAAATGTCTATTTAGTTCTTTGGCCCATTTTTTTATTGGGTTGTTTATTTTTCCAGAATTGAGCTGCTGCTGCTAAGTCACTTCAGTTGTGTCCAACTCTGTGCGACCCCATAGACGGCAGCCCACCAGGCTCCCCCGTCCCTGGGATTCTCCAGGCAAGAACACTGGAATTGAGCTAGTTGCTTGTATATTTTTGAGATTAGTTGTTTGTCAGTTGCTTCATTTGCTATTATTTTATTCCATTCTGAAGGCTGTCTTTTCACCTTGTTTATAGTTTCCTTTGTTGTGCAGAAGCTTTTAATTTTAATTAGATCCCATTTGTTTATTTTTGCTTTTATTTCCAATATTCTGGGAGGTGTGTCATAGAGGATCCTGCTGTGATATATGTCAGAGAGTGTTTGCCTATGTTCTCCTCTAAGAGTTTTATAGTTTCTGGTCTTATGTTTAGATCTTTAATCCATTTGAGTTTATTTTTGCATATGGTGTTAGAAAGTGTTCTAGTTTCATTCTTTTACAAGTGGTTGACCAGTTTTCCCAGGACCACTTGTTAAAGAGATTGCCTTTTCTCCATTGTGTATTCTTGCCTCCTTTGTCAAAGATAAGGTGTCCATTTGTGCATGGGTTTATCTCTGGGCTTTCTAATTTGTTTGATTGATCTATATTTCTGTCTTTGTGCCAGTGCCATACTGTCATGATGACTGTGGTTTTGTAGTAGAGCCTGAAGTCAGGCAGGTTGATTCCTCCAGTCCCATTCTTCTTTCTCAAGATTGCTTTGGCTATTCAAGGCTTTTTGTATTTCCATACAAATTGTGAAATTATTTGTTCTAGTTCTGTGAAAAATACCATTGTTAGCTTGATAGGGATTGCATTGAATCTATAGATTGCTTTGGGTAGTATACTCATTTTCACTATATTGATTCTTCCGATCCATGAACATGGTGTATTTCTTCATCTATTAGTGTCCTCTTTGATTTCTTTCATCAGTGTTTTATAGTTTTATATATATAGGTATTTATTTTCTTTAGGTAGATATATTCCTAAGTATTTTATTCTATTCGTTGCAATGGTGAATGGAATTGTTTCCTTACTTTCTCTATTTTCTCATTATTAATGTACAGGAATGCAAGGGATTTCTTTGTGTTGATTTTATATCCTGCAACTTTACTATATTCATTGATTAGCTCTAGTAATTTTCTGGTGTAGTCTTTAGGGTTTCTGTGTAGTGGATCATGTCATCTGCAAACAGTGAGAGTTTTACTTCTTCCTTTCCAATTTGAATTCCTTTTATTTCTTTTTCTGCTCTGATTGCTGTGGCCAAAACTTCCCAAACTATGTTGAATAGTAGTGGTGAGAGTGGGCACCCTTGTCTTGTTCCTGACTTTAGGGGAAATGCTTTCAATTTTTCATCATTGAGGATAATGTTTGCTGTGGGTTTGTCATATATAGCTTTTATTACGTTGAGGTCAGATCAGATCAGATCAGTCGCTCAGTTGTGTTCAATTCTTTGCGACCCCATGAATCGCAGCACGCCAGGCCTCCCTGTCCATCACCAACTCCCGGAGTTCACTCAGACTCACGTCCATCGAGTAAGTGATGCCATCCAGCCATCTCATCCTCTGTCGTCCCCTTTTCCTCTTGCCCCCAATCCCTCCCAGCATCAGAGTCTTTTCCAATGAGTCAACTCTTGACATCAGGTGGCCAAAGTACTGGAGTTTCAGCTGAGATATGTTCCTTCTATTCCTGCTTTCTGGAGCGTTTTTATCATAAATGGTGTTGAATTTTGTCAAAGGCTTTCTCTGCATCTATTGAGATAATCATATGGCTTTTATGTTTCAATTTGTTAATGTGGTGTATTACATTGATTGATTTGCAGATATTGAAGAATCCTTTCATCCCTGGGATAAAGCCCACTTGGTCATGGTGTATGATCTTTTTAATGTGTTGTTGAATTCTGATTGCTAGAATTTTATTAAGGATTTTTGCATCTATGTTCATCAGTGATATTGGCCTGTAGTTTTCTTTATTTGTGGCATCTTTGGCAGGTTTTGGTATTAGGGTGATGGTGGCCATATAGAATGAGTTTGGAAATTTAACTTCCTCTGCAATTTTCTGGAAGAGTTTGAGTAGGATAGGTGTTAGCTCTTCTCTAAATTTTTGGTAGAATTCAGCTCTGAAGCCATCTGGACCTGAGCTTTTATTTGTTGGTAGATTTCTGATTACAGTTTCAATTTCTGTGGTTATGATGGGTCTGTTAAGATTTTCTATTTCTTCCTGGTTCAGTTTTGGAAAGTTGTACTTTTCTAAGAATTTGTCCATTTCTTTCACGTTGTCCATTTTATTGGCATATAATTGCTGATAGTAGTCTCTTATGATCCTTTGTATTTGTGTGTTGTCTGTTGTGATCTCTCCATTTTCGTTTCTAATTTTATTGATTTGATTTTTCTCCCTTTGTTTCTTGATGAGTCTGACTAATGGTTTGTCAATTTTATTTATTCTTTCAGAGAACCAGCTTTTGGCTTTGTTGATTTTTGCTATGGTCTCCTTTGTTTTTTCTTTGCATTTATTTCTGCCCTAATTTTTAAGATTTCTTTCCTTCTACTAACTCTGGGGTTCTTCATTTCTTCCTTTTCTAGTTGCTTTAGGTGTAGAGTTAGGTCCTTTATTTGACTTTTTTCTTGTTTCTTGAGGTATGCCTGTATTGCTATGAACTTTCCCCTTAACACTGCTTTTACAGTGTCCCACAGGTTTTGGGTTGTTGTGTTTTCATTTTCATTCATTTCTATGCATATTTTGATTTCTTTTTTTATTTCTTCTGTGATTTGTTGGTTATTCAGCAACGTGTTGTTCAGTCTCCATATGTTGGAATTTTTAATGGTTTTTCTCCTGTAATTGAGATCTAATCTTACTGCATTGTGGTCAGAAAAGATGCTTGGAATGATTTCAATTTTTTTGAATTTACCAAGGCTAGATTTATGGCCCAGGATGTGATTTATCCTGGAAAAGGTTCCACGTGTGCTTGAGAAAAAGGTGAAATTCATTGTTTTGGGATGAAATGTCCTATAGATATCAATCAGGTCTAACTGGTCTATTGTATCATTTAAAGTTTGTGTTTCTTTGTTAATTTTATGTTTAGTTGATCTATCCATAGGTGTGAGTGGGGGTATTAAAGTCTCCCACTATTATTGTGTTATTGTTAATTTCCCCTTTCATACTTGTTAGTATTTGTCTTACGTATTGTGGTGCTCCTATGTTGGTGCATATATATTTATAATTGTTATATCTTCTTCTTGGATTGATCCTTTGATCATTATGTAGTGTCCTTCTTTGTCTCTTTTCACTGCCTTTGTTTTAGTCTATTTTATCTGATACGAGTATTGCTACTCCTGCTTTCTTTTGATCTCTATTTGTATGGAATATCTTTTTCCAGCCCTTCACTTTCAGTCTGTATGTGTCCCCTGTTTTGAGGTGGGTCTCTTGTAGACAACATATATAGGGGTCTTGTTTTTGTATCCGTTCAGCCAGTCTTTGTCTTTTGGTTGGGGCATTCAACCCATTTACGTTTAAGGTAATTATTGATAAGTATGATCCCGTTGCCATTTACTTTATTGTTTTGGGTTCGAGTTTATACACCGTTTTGTGTCTCCTGTCTAGAGAATATCCTTTGGCATTTGTTGGAGAGCTGGTTTGGTGATGCTGAATTCTCTCAGCTTTTGCTTGTCTGTAAAGCTTTTGATTTCTCCTTCATATTTGAGTGAGATCCTTGCTGGCTACAGTAATCTGGGCTATAGGTTATTTTCTTTCATCACTTTAAGTATGTCTTGCTATTCCCTCCTGGCCTGAAGAGTTTCTATTGAAAAATCAGCTGTTATCCTTATGGGAATCCCCTTGTGTGTTATTTGTTGTTTTTCCCTTGCTGCTGTTAATATTTGTTCTTTGTGTTTGATCTTTGTTAATTTGATTAATATGTGTCTTGGGGTGTTTTGCCTTGGGTTTATCCTGTTTAGGACTCTCTGGGTTTCTTGGACTTGGGTGATTATTTCCTTCCCCATTTTAGGGAAGTTTTCAACTATTATCTCCTCAAGTATTTTCTCATGGTCTTTCTTTTTGTCTTCTTCTTCTGGAACTCCTATGATTTGAATGTTGTGGCATTTAATATTGTCCTGGAGGTCTCTGAGATTGTCCTCATTTCTTTTAATTCGTTTTTCTTTTTTCCTCTCTGATTCATTTATTTCTACCATTCTATCCTTTAATTCACTAATCCTATCTTTTGCCTCTGTTATTCTACTATTTGTTACCTCCAGAGTGTTTTTGATCTCATTTATTGCATTATTCATTATATATTGACTCTTTTTTATTTCTTCTAGGTCCTTGTTAAACTTTTCTTGCATTTTCTCAATCCTTGCCTCCAGGCTATTTATCTGTGATTCCATTTTGATTTCAAGATTTTGGATCATTTTCACTATCATTATTCGGAATTATTTATCAGGTAGATTCCCTATCACTTCCTTTCTTGTTTGGTTTGGTGGGCATTTATCCTGTTCCTTTACCTGCTGGGTATTCCTCTGTCCCTTCATCTTGTTTATATTGCTGAGTTTGGGGTGGTCTTTCTGTATTCTGGCAGTTTGTGGAGTTCTCTTTATTATGGAGTTTCCTCTCTGTGGGTGGGGTTGTATCAGTGGCTTGTCAAGGTTTCTTGGTTAGGGAAGCTTGTGTCGGTGTTCTGGTGGGTGGAGCTGGATTTCTTCTCTCTGAAGTGCAATGAAGTGTCTAGTAATGAGTTATGAGATGTCAATGGATTTGGAGTAACTTTGGGCAGCCTGTATATTGAAGCTCAGGGCTGTGTTCCTGTGTTGCTGGAGAATTTGCGTGGTATGTCTTGCTCTGGAACTTGTTGGCCCTTGGGTGCTGCTTTGTTTCAGTGTAGGTATGGAGGCGTTTGATGAGCTCCTATTGCTTAATGTTCCCTGGAGTCAGGTGTTCTCTGATGTTCTCAGGATTTGGACTTGAGTCTCCTGCTTCTGATTTTCAGTCTTATTTTTACAGTAGTCTCAAGACTTCTCCTTCTATACAGCACCGTTGATAAAACATCTAGGTTAAAGATGAAAAGTTTCTCCACAGTGAGGGACACCCAGAGAGGTTCACAGAGTCACATGGAGAAGAGAAGAGGGAGGAGGGGGTTAGAGGTGACCCGAATGAGATGAGGTGGAATCAAAAGAGGAGAGAGAAAGCTAGCCAGTAGTCACTTCTTTATGTGCACTCCACAGTCTGGACCACTCAGAGATGTTCATGGAGTTATACAGAGAAGAGAAGAGGGAGGAAGGAGACAGAGGTTGCCAGGAGGATAAAAGTGGGGAATGAAAAGGAGAGAGACAGATCCAGTCAGTAATCAGTTCCCTAAGTGTCCTCCACCATCTGGAATACACAGAGATTCAGAGAGTTGGGTAGAGAAGAGAAGGGGGAGGGAGGAGACAAAGGTGACCTAGTGGAGAGAAAGGAGAGTCCAAAGGGGGAGAGAGCAGTCAAGCCAGTAATCTCGCTCCCAAGTAAAAACAAGTACTGAAGATTGGGTTCTTAAAGGTACAAAATTGATAACAAATACCAAAAAGCAAAGATTAAAATTCTAGAGTAGAGGTTGGATTTTCAAAAATACAATATTAAAGAAAAGAAGAAGAAAAATAAAGTCACAAAGGACATTAAAAAATATATATATATATATGAAGTTTGCTTTAAAAAATAATCTTTTTTTTTGAAAAGTAATAGTAGGTTAAAAAAATGAAAATTAAAGGAGTAATAGAGGACTTAAAATTTTTAAAAAGTTTAAAAAAAAGAAAAAAAAAGAAAATAATGATCATAAAAATAGTAAAAGTATATCTAGGACTTTCTCTGGTGTTGTTGTGGGCAGTGTGGGGTCAATTCATTTTTGGATACTTTCTTGGTCCAGCTTATCTTTCTCAAGATCTATAGGCCCCTTCCTGTGTAGTCGGTACTAACTACAGGGTTTTAATCTATTGCACCTGTCACTTCCAAGGTGGTTCCCTTGGTTTTAGCTTCTGTTTGCTGGTCTCTTCAGTGTCTGATTTGCACCCTGACACAAGGGGGCGGTGGTGGACACTTTTTTAGGCTTACTTGTTCAGTCGCGCTGTGGGGACGGAGGGACGCTGCAAACAAATAACACTGGCATGTGCTCATAGTGTCTCAGCCACACTGGGCCTGCCTCTGCTCACAACTCATGCACCCTCCCTGCCCACACAGCTCAGGCTCTAGGTTGCTCTGCCAGGAACCGTCCGAGGCCGGCCCTGGGCTGCATGCACCTCCCAGGTCTAAGCCGCTCAGGTTCAGGCACTCAGGTAGTCCTCAGAGGCGCAGACTCCATTGGGCCTGCATTTTGTGCCCTTCCCAGCTCCGAGCAGCTCCGGTGATGAGGTGTTTGGTGAGCGCGGTTACTGCGACTTATCGCCTCTCCCATCCCTGCCTCTTGGTTTTCTGGGTGTACAACTGGCGCACCTTCTCAGGCAGATGACTGTCCAGAACCCCAAGAAGTCTTAGTAAGCAAAGAAGCCTGCTTGCAGTTTGGTAGATAATGTCTCTCTGGGGCTGCGATTGTCCCCTTCTGGCTCTGGCTGCCTGTCACCGGAGGGGGATGGTCTGTGGCCAGCTAGTTCTGTTCCACCCTTTGTTCTGGGCACGGGCCTGGCAGTGTCTTAAGGCTTTTCATGTCGTAGCTATCCCACAGTCTGGTTTGCTAGCCCAAATTGGTTCGCTCTGATTACCCTCGGGGGCATTCAGGCCCGATCCTTACTCTAAGCAATGCAGCCTGCACCTCCCTGCCCAGCCCCAGCTTGCTAGTGGCGGGCGCAGGTGTCTATGCTGCTTCTCTGCTGGGGGTTACTGTTGGGCTCGTAATCTGTGGGTTTTAATTATTTATTTATTTTTCCTCCCTATTATGTTGCCCTCTGTGCTTCCAAGGCTCCGCACAGACTTGGCAGTGAGAGTGTTTCCTGGTGTTTGGAAACTTCTCTCTTTTTAAGATTCCCATCCCAGGATGGAGCTCCGTTCCTACCTCTTTTGTCTCTTTTTTTGTCTTTTATATTTTTCCTACCTCCTTTCTAAGACAATGGGCTGCTTTTCTGGATGCCTGATGTCCTCTGCTGGCATTCAGAAGTTGTTTTGTGGATTTTACTCAGCATTTAAATGTTCTTTTGATGAATTTGTGGGGGAGAAAGTGGTCTCCCCATCCTATTCCTCTGCCATCTTAGGACTGCCTCTCCTGAAATGATATTTTATGTAGAAAATCTGGTTATCTTAAAATTCCTAAAATAATAAGTGTTTAACAAGGTCTCAGGGGACAAGATCAACATACATCCATTCAAACATGACTATCATTCAAGGGAAAAAAATATTCAGTTGTAAATCTAAGAGAATATATGTGGGACTTGCATGGTATCACCTACTTGATGGACATGAGTTTGAGCAAGCTCTGGGAGTTGGTGATGGACAGGGAAGCCTGGCTTGCTGCAGTCCACGGGGTCGCAAAGAATGGGACATGACTGAGTTACTGAACTAAACTGCATGCTGAACCAAAAGGTTCGGATAAAAGAAATCAAAGGAAATGTAATAAATGGAGAAACAGACTATCCTCAAGGATTGGAAATTTCAACATAGTAAATACATCACTTCTCTCCAAGTTTACACATAAGCTTCCTATAACTACTGTTAGAAGCCCAGTCAGATACTTTGTAGATGAGGCAAGATCACTCTAACATTTATATTGAAAGTAAAAGAAGTACAATAGCTAAAACAATTTTGAAATGGAAAAGTAAAGTGAATGAAATCAGTCTCCTGCTTTTTGAGGAGGCAGAGAGATGACAAATAACATAAAGAGATGTTCAGCATCATTTGCCACTAGGAAAAATTCAAATCAAAGATGCATTCCTATAGTACTATAAACCAATCAGAATGACTAAAATGAAATTTTAAAAAGTAGTGACAAATCAAGCACTGGTGAGAATCCTGAGAACCTGGATCACTTTTATATTAATCATAATGCAATCAAGTTATTCTGGAAAAGAGGTAGGTAGCTTATTACTCACCTAAACTTGTAGCTACTATATGAAACCAGAATCAATCTCCTGAGCATTTCTCTCAGAGACGTAATGATTTATGCTCACATATATAATTGTACAGAAGTTTCCACAGTTAGGACTTCCCTGGTGGCTCAGACGGTAAAGTGTCCGTCTACAATGTGGGAGACCTAGGTTCAATCCCTGGGTTGGGAAGATCCCCTGGAGAAGGAAATGGCAATCCACTCCAGTACTATTGCCTGGAAAATCCCATGGACAGAGGAGCCTGGTAGGCTGCAGTCCATGGGATCAAAAAGAGTCAGACACGACTGAGTGACTTCACTTTCACTTTCACTTTCCATAGCTACTTTATTCATAATATCCCCAAACTTGAAACAAACCAGATGTCCTTAAATGGGTAAGTTCATGAACAGAATGAGTTATGTCTATACTATGGAATACTACTCAGCAGTAAAAAGGAAAGTATTGATAGACACAAAAACTAGATGAATCTCCTGAATTATGCTGAGTATAATGAAGATTACAATAAGATTATAATAAGATAATATATAAAACAATCTGATTATAATAAGAGTACATACTGTATGCTTCCATTCATATAGTATTCTTGAAATAATAAAATTATAAAACTATTGAACTGGAGAACAGATTAATGATTGCAAGAGCGTATTAGGGTTCTCAGAAAAAAAACATATGTATGTATTGGCATATATATATATATATCCTAGTATGTATATGAAATTTGTGTAAATAAACTTTTTGTGACCCCCATGGACAATGGACTGCTAGGGTCCTCTGTCCATGGAATTCTTCAGGCAAGAATATTAGAGTGAGTAGCCATTCACTTCTCCAGGGGATCTTCCCAACCCAGGGAGGAAACCTGGGTCTCCTGCATTGCAGGTGTATTCTTTACTGTCTGAGCCACCAAGTATTCCTATAAGTATATAATAGAATATATAAAATGTATGTATATTATAGATTACATATTATGTCATAGGTGTAACATAATTTTAACTGTAACTATATAAATAATCATAATGTATAATATATGTATATAGATATAATACTGCTACTGCTGTTGCTAAGTCGCTTCAGTCGTTTCCGACTCTGTGCAACCCCATAGATGGCAGCCCACCAGGCTCCCCCGTCCCTGGGATTCTCCAGGCAAGAACACTGGAGTGGGTTGCCATTTCCTTCTCCAATGCACAAAAGTGAAAAGTGAAAATGAAGTTGCTCAGTCATGTCTGACACTTAGCGACCCCATGGACTGCAGCCTACCAGGCTCTTCCATCCACTGGATTTTCCAGACAACAGTACTGGAGTGGGTGTCATTGCTTTCTCCATATAGACATCATAGAAGATCTATATCTATCTATACATCTATGTATATAGATATCTTGAGAAAGAGTGGGTAAGGGGATTAGAGGTGAGTTTTAATTTAAGGAATTAGCTCATGCAGTTGTAAGGATGACAAGTTGAAAATCTGTGGGGCAGGTTGGCAAGCCTAAAACCCAGATGGGCTTGATGTTTCAGTATTGAATTTAAAATTATAAGGTCAGCTAGGCTGGAAGCTGAGACAGAATTTCTTCTCTTGGAAACCTCAGATTTTGCTCTTAAGGTTTTCAACTGATTCCATGAGACTTACATTATCACATTATCAAAATACATTAGATAACAGTACCATGAACTACTCAAGCTGACACATAATACTATCACACAAGGATTAGTGGATGAGCACTAACACAATAGGATTAATATGCAATATTTTGAATCCTGTTTACATTTTATGTTAGGGATAGTAACGGCAAGCACCATAAGTACTTGCATTTCAGACTTTGAATATGCATTGTACCATTTTAAACACTATCTGATAGAGAGATTTAAAAGGGCAAACACTGATCACCTGCAATTTGGCACAAAATAATGTAAATTGTCATGGAAAAAATGCATATCTTCTAAAAGGGTCCTGTGAAGAATTGCTTAAATAGTGAACTTTCTTACTACACTTAATATGTAGTTTAATTTGTAAAATTGCATCAAGTTAAAAATATTAAAACTCAAAGCTTTATAAAGTAGTCCTAGAGAACAATCAAAGAGTTCCAGATCATCACAAAATTGAATTTCAGAAAGCCTCCTGCTGTTAAGCAATAATAAACTAATTGTGACTTCCAAGTAGAAAACCACAGGGAAGATAGCACATCCAAGAGAAATTTAATCTGAAGTTAGAATCTAGCTCCTTATTATAGCTATTATCTTTCATTCAGTTAACATTTTTGTCACTTAATAAAGCCATCTGAAATCTATTATGACTCAAACATAGATTTTGCTTGTCCTAATTTGTGTCCAGGCATGCTCTACAATTATATGGTTTAAAATTACTTTTACTAAACTATATATAATATATTAATATGACAATGGTTACAGTAAGCATACAGGTTTTAGTTGTTTTTAATTTTGACTTTTGAATAAGTTTGTGACAAATATTCTATCATATTACTTATATGGGTTCTGAATTTTACATTTTAAAAGTGATAGGTGATTATATCAAGGTATTTTATTTTCACAACTTTATATACAATTTAAATTTTTTATCTCTCATTTTATTTATGACATCATATAGTCAATGATAAGAAGTGTCTATATTAAGGTACTACTTTAACTATATGGCAAAGAATAAATGCAGTGTGCCCAAATGGGAACTTTTTCTGACTTCATTATTATTTATGGTATTTAAAATATTGTCATCAAATAAAATCTCATATACGATGACAATAAAGAATCTGAATGTGATGTGAGAGACCCAACTTCGATCCCTGGCTTGGGAAGATCCCCTGGAGAAGGGAATGGCAACCCTGTCCAGTATTCTTGCCTGGAGAATTCCATGGACAGGGGACCTGGTGGGCTACAGTCCATGGGGTCACAAAGAGTTGGACACAGCTGAGCAACTAACACTTTCACTTTTCAAATGTTAACTAAATATCTGTCATGCTAACCACAGAAATATATTTTAAATGGGCAATGAAACAAAGTTGACCATTTGACTATGACTTGATAAGAATTATGGTACTGAAATGGAAATTTAATTAAAATTCATATTTCTTGAAGGATTACTATTTCTTTTATTTTTGTTTATACTTCCTGATACAGTTTCTGATATATATATTTTTGATTTCTAAAGTTTCTAAACCTGTTACAAATTTGCAAATATTTTCTCCCATTCTGTAGGTTCTCTTTTCATTTTGTCAATGGTTTTCCTTGCTGGGCAAAAGTTTTTAAGTTTAATTAGATCCCATTTGTTTACTTTTGCTTTTATTTCCTTTGCATTAGGAGACAGATCCAAAAAAATATTGCTGTGATTTATGTCAAAGGGTGTTCTGCATATATTTTCCTCTAGAAGTTTTATGGTTTCTGGTCTCACTTTTAGGTCTTTAATCCATCCATTTAAAGTTTATTTTTGTACATGGTATTAGAGAATGTTCTAATTTTATTCTTTTACATGTAGCTGTCCAGTTTTCCCAGAACAACTTATTGAAGAGGCCATCTTTTCTCCATTGTATATTCTTACCTCATTTGTCATAGATTTAATGAGCATAAGTGCTTATCTCTGGGCTCTCTATTCTGTTCTACTGATCTATTGGTCTGTTTTTGTGCCAGCACCAGTTTTGATTACCATAGCTTTGCAGTATAGTCTGCAGTCAGAATTGTGATTCCTCCAGTTCTGACCTTCTTTCTCATGAATGCTTTGGCTCTTTGAGGTCTTTACTATACAAATTTTAAAATTGTTTCTTCTAGTTCTTTGAAAAGTGCTGCTGATATATTGATAGGGACCACATTGAATCTGTAGATTGCCTTGGATAGTATGGCCATTTTAACAATATAATTCTTTCAGTCTAAGAATTTTATATACCTTTTCATCTGTTTATGTTGTCTTTGATTTCTCTCATTAGTGTTTTATAGTTGCTGAATACCAGTCTTTTACCTCCTTAGGTTCGTTTATCCTAAGTATTTTATTCCTTTTGATGTAATGGTAATTGTCATGTTTCCTTCATTTTCCTTTCTGATGGCTTGTTTTTACTTTATAGAAATGCAACAGCTTTATCTGCATTAATTTTGTATCCTTCTCCTTTACAAATTCATTGATGAACTCTTACAATTTTATAAGTATCATGTTTTATAAGTACATTATCAGTTCAGTTCAGTTCAGTTGCTCAGTCGTGTCCGACTCTTTGCAACCCCATGAATTGCAGCACACCAGGCCTCCCTGTCCATCACCAACTCCCGGAGTTCACTCAGACTCACGTCCATCAAGTCAGTGATGCCATCCAGCCATCTCATCCTCTGTCGTCCCCTTCTCCTCTTGGCCCCAATCCCTCCCAGCATCAGAGTCTATTCCAATGAGTCAACTCTTCGCATGAGGTGGCCAAAGTACTGGAGTTTCAGCTTTAGCATCATTCCTTCCAAAGAAATCCCAGGGCTGATCTCCTTCAGAATAGACTGGTTGGATCTCCTTGCAGTCCAAGGGACTCGCAAGAGTCTTCTCCAACACCACAGTTCAAAAGCATCAATTCTTTTGGCACTCAGCCTTCTTCACAGTCCAACTCTCACATCCATACATGACCACAGGAAAAACCATAGCCTTGACTAGACGGACCTATGTTGGCAAAGTAATGTCTCTGCTTTTCAATATGCTATCTAGATTTGTCATAACTTTCCTTCCAAGGAGCAAGCATCTTTTAATTTCATGGCTGCAGTCACCATCTGCACTGATTTTGGAGCCCAAAAACATAAAGTTTGACACTGTTTCCACTATTTCCCCATCTATTTCCCATGAAGTGGTGGGACCAGATGCCATGATCTTTGTTTTCTGAATGTTGAGTTTTAAGCCAACTTTTTCACTCTCCTATTTCACCTTCATCAAGAGGCTTTTGAGTTCCTCTTCACTTTCTGCCATAAGGGTGGTGTCATCTGCATATCTGAGGTTATTGATATTTCTCCCGGCAATCTTGATTCCAGCTTGTGCTTCTTCCAGCCCAGCATTTCTCATGATGTACTCTGCATATAAGTTAAATAAGCAGGGTGACAATATACAGCCTTGATGTACTCCTTTTCCTAGTAATCTTCTGACAGTAACAGTTTCATGCCTTCCTTTGCAATTTGGATTCCTTTATCTCTTTTCCTTTTCTGATTGCTGGGGCTAGGACTTCCAAAACTATCTTGAATAAAAGTGGAAAAAGTGAACATCCCTGTCTGTTCCAGATCTTAGAGGAGATGCTTTCAGCTCTTCACCATTGAATATTATGTTAGATGTGGGTTTGTCATAAAAGACCCTATTGTGCTGAAGTATGTTCCCTGTATCATCACTTTCTTGACAGTTTATTTTCTTAATCACAAATGGATGCTAAATTTTGTAAAAAGCTTTTTCTGCATCTGTTGAGATGATCATATGTATTTTACTCTTCAATTTGTTAATGTGGTATTATCATGTTTATTGTTTTACAGATATTGAAAAAATTTTGCCTCTGTGGACTAAATCCCACTTTATCACAATGTATACACTTTTCAGTGTATTGTTGGATTTGGGGTGCCAAAATTTTGTTGAAGATTTTTGCATTTTTGTTCATCAGTAATATTGTCCTATAATTTCTTTTGTGTTATATCTTTGGTTTTGGTATCATGGTAATGCTGGCCTCATAGGATAAGTTCAGAAATGTTCATCCTCTGCAATTTTTTGGAATAGTTTGAGGAGAATAGGGGTTAACTCTTCCCTAAATGTTTGGTAGAATTCATCTGTGAAG
The DNA here is from genome assembly GCF_055505025.1 of Bos grunniens. NCBI lineage: Eukaryota > Metazoa > Chordata > Mammalia > Artiodactyla > Bovidae > Bos > Bos grunniens. Next base: position 29,401,117 of record NC_141178.1, read on the forward strand.
ACTTCTGGTCCTGGACTTTTGTTTGTTCAGAGTTTCTAAATTACTGATTCAATTTCATTACTGGTAATTTGTCTATCCATATTTTCTATTTCTTCCTGGTTCAATCTTTGGTGATAGTACTTTTCTAAGAATTCACCTATTTTTTTCTATGTTGTACAGTTTGGTGACATATAGTTTTCATAGTAGTTTCTTATGATCTTTTGTATTTCTTATGATTGTAACTTCCCTTTTTCATTCATGACTTTACATTCATGACTTTACTGACTCTGGCCCTCTCCCTTTTGTTCTTGATGAGTTTAGGTACAGGTTTATCAATTTTGTTTACTATTTCAGACAACCAACTTTTAGTTTCATTGATCATTTCCATTGTTTTTTTAGTCTTTATTTTATTTATTTCTCTCTGATCTTTGTTTCTTTCCTTCTACTAACTTTGGGTTTTATTTGTTCTTCTTTCTCTAGTTCCTTTAGGTGTAAGGTTAGGTTGTTTATTTTAGTAAAATTTGATTAAGTTTTATAATTTTAATAAAATTATTGGAATATCTGAAAAATATTTATTTCAATATTTCATTTTTTACTTATAAGCTATAAATTAGTAATTTTCTCTAAGCTTGTTAATATACAACTACACAAATTACAAGTCATAATCTTATTTAGATTTTTATTTTTGGCAAAATAATTGTATCTGAGCTCTATAGAAAGTTCTGATTCTGTATGAAATGCTTGCTACCTCTGTCGATCAACAGGACTATATTATTAAAACAAATGTAGAAACATATATTACTACATGAATAACAAGCTTTTGATTATTTTATCATTCCCTTCCATAGGAATCAGTTTTTGTCATTAAGATAATACTTCCCTCAGTAAAAGAATACAACCAATTTCTAAGCTACAGGTACAATATTATTTTATTTTGTGAAAATAAAACAAGTGCAAGTGGATATTTGAAATACTCCAAAACTCTTTCCAAGGTATTCAGATAATATTGTTATATATAATGCATATCTAAAGTTAATTGCCATCTGAGCTACAGAAATTAATATTTTAATGAACATATTAAAGTGTTGGTATATTCTGAAAGAGATTAATACTCTTAACACAGGAAAATTGACAAGGGGAACCATGAGATAAAAATTATTGGATAGAAGGTCAATGTGATTAAAGTATAGAAAAGTAGTCAAACACTACAGGATAAGATGGTTTTCAGGAAGGGAGCAAGTAATCAAGATCTTATGAACTGGAAAACCATTGAAGATTTATAACTTTGTTTTTAGCATATCCTTGTCATTTTTCTCTGTAGAAAATAGACTATAGGTTTGTGCATTGCAAGAGCAGGCAGAGGAGATAAGTTAACAAAGCAGTTTAGTTCAGTTGCTCAGTCACGTTCGACTCTTTGTAACCCCATGGACTGCACCCCGCCAGTCTTCCCTGTCCATCACCAACTCCCGGAGCTTGCTCAAACTCGTGACCATTGAGTTGGTGATGCCATCCAGCCATCTCATCCTCTGTCATCTCCTTCTCCTCCCTCCCTCAATCTTTCCCAGCATCAGGGTCTTTTCCAATGAGTCAGTTCTTTACGTTAGGTGGCCAAAGTGTTGGAGTTTCAGCATCAGGCCTTCCAATGAATATTCAGGACTGATTTCTTTTAGGATTGACTGGTTGGATCTCCCTGAAGTCCAAGACACTCTCAAGAGTCTTCTCCAGCACCTCAGTTCAAAAGCATCAATTCTTCAGCACTCAGCTTTCTTTACAGTCCAGACTCACATCCATACGTGACTACTGGAAAAAGCATAGCCTTGGCTAGATGGACCTTTGTTGGTAAAGTAATGTCTCTGTTTTTTAATATGCTGTCTAGGTTGGTCATAACTTTTCCTCCAGGGAGCAAACATCTTTTAATTTCATGGCTGCAGTCACCATCTGCTGTGATTTTGGAGCCCCCCAAAATAGTTTTTCACTGTTACCATTGTTTCCCCATCTATTTGCAGTGAAGTGATGGACCAGATGCCATGATCTTAGTTTTTTGAATGTTGAGTTTTAAGATTAACTGAACATGGCCCCACCCATCAGAATAAGACCCAGTTCTCTCCTCAGTTAGTCTATCCCATCAGGAAGCTTCCATAAGCCTCTTATCCTTATTCATCCCAGGGCAGACAGAATGAAAACCACAGTGACAAAACTAATGAAACTGATCATGGACTACAGCCTTGTCTTAATGAAACTATGAGCCATGCCTGTGTAGGGCCACCCAAGACGGATAGGTCATGGTGGACAGTTCTGACAAAACGTGGTCCACTGGAGATGGGAATGGCAAACCACTTCAGTACTCTTGCCTTCAGAACTCCCATGAATAGATTGAAAAGTTAACAAATAATAGGTTCAATAACAAATAATATCCATTGTGTTTTAGAAGTTCTGCAAACCTTTCCTACCTATATATGCTTTTCTAGGAAATCTACCCTCGTCTATCTGCTGTAACTTTACTGAATTGGAACTAAAATGTTTTATGGGCTTCCCAGGTGGTTCAGTGGTAAAGAATTACCTACAATACAGGAGACATGGGTTCAGTCCCTGGGTCAGGAATATCCCCTGGAGAAGGAAATGGCAACCCACTCCGCTATTCTTGCCTCGGAAATCCCATGTACAGAGGAGCCCAGGGGGCTACAGTCCATGCAGTTGCAAGAGAGTCACACAGGATTTAGCAAAACAAAATGTTTTTTTTACAGAATATTGAAATTAAACGTAAAATAGAAACAATGTTGATAAGTGTACATTTCTGAGGTTTGGATATATTTTTTACTAATGGGAATGAAAAGGCCATTCAGTTCAGTTCAGTCGCTCAGTCGTGTCAAACTCTTTGCGACCCCATGAATCGCAGCACGCCAGGCCTCCCTGTCAATTATCAACTCCTGGAGTTCACCCAGACTCATGTCATAGAGTCGGTGATGCCATCCAGCTATCTCATCCTCTCTCATCCCCTTCTCCTCCTGCCCCCAATCCCTCCCAGCATCAGGGTCTTTTCCACAGAGTCAACTCTTCGCATGAGGTGGCCAAAGTACTGGAGTTTCAGCTATAGTATCACTGCTTTCAAAGAACACCCAGGACTGATCCCCTTTAGAATGGACTGGTTGGATCTCCTTGCAGTCCAAGGGATTCTCAAGAGTCTTTCCAACACCACAGTTCAAAAGCATCAATTCTTCGGTACTCAGCTTTCTTCACAGTCCAACTCTCACATCCATATATGACCACTGGAAAAACCATCACCTTGACTAGGTGGACCTTTGTTGGCAAAGATATGTCCCTGCTTTTGAATATGCTACCTAGGTTGGTCATAACTTTCCTTCCAAGGAGTAAGAGTCTTTTAATTTCATAGCTGCAATCACCATCTGCTGTGATTTTGGAGCCCCCCAAAATAAATCTGACACTGTTTCCACTGTTTCCCCATCTATTTCCCATAAAGTGATGGGACCAGATGCCATGTTCTTAGCTTTCTGAATGTTGAGCTTTAAGCCAACTTTTCCACTCTCCTGTTTCACTTTCATCAAGAGGCTTTTGAGTTCCTCTTCACTTTCTGCCATAAGGGTGGTGCCATCTGCATATCTGAGGTTATTGATATTTCTCCCGGCAATCTTGATTCTAGCTTGTGCTTCTTCCAGCCCAGCATTTCTCATGATGTACTCTGCATATAAGTTAAATAAGCAGGGTGACAATATACAGCCTTGACACACTCCTTTTCCTATTTGGAACCAGTCTGTTGTTTCATGTCCAGTTCTAACTGTTGCTTCCTGACCTGCATATAAACTTCTCAAGAGGCAATGGTGATCTGGTATTCCCATCTCTTTCAGAATTTTCCACAGTTTATTGTGATCCACACAGTCAAAGGCTTTGGCATAGTCAATAAAACAGAAATAGATATTTTTCTGGAACTCTCTTGCTTTTTCAATAGTCTATCAGATGTTGGCAACTTGATCTCTGGTTCCTCTGCCTTTTCTAAAACCAGCTTGAATAGCTTCCAACTGGAAGTTCACGTTTCATGTATTGTTGAAGCCTGGCTTGGAGAATATTGAGCATTACTTTACTAGCATGTGAGATGAGTGCAACTGTGCGGTAGTTTGAGCATTCTTTGGCATTGCTTTTCTCTGGGATTGGAATGAAAACTGACTTTTTCCAGTCCTGTGGCCACTGCTGAGTTTTCTAAATTTGCTGGCATATTGAGTATATCACTTTCACAGCATCATCTTTCAGGATTTGAAATATCTCCACTGGAATTCCATCACCTCCACTAGCTTTGTTCCTAGTGATGCTTTCTAAAAGTGATGCTTTTTAAAAGATGCTTACTCCTTGGAAGAAAAGTTATGACCAACCTAGATAGCATATTCAAAAGCAGAGACATTACTTTGCCAACAAAGATCCATCTAGTCAAGGCTATGGTTTTACCAGTAGTCATGTATGGATTTGAGAGTTGGACTGTGAAGAAAGCTGAGTGCCAAAGAATTGATGCTTTTGAACTGTGGTGTTGGAGAAGACTCTTGCGAGTCCCTTGAACTGCAAGGAGATCCAACCAGTCCATTCTGAAGGAGATCAGCCCTGGGATTTCTTTGGAAGGAATGATGTTAAAGCTGAAACTCCAGTACTTTGGCCACCTCATGCGAAGAGTTGACTCATTGGAAAAAGACCCTGATGCTGGGAGGGATTGGGGGCAGGCAGAGAAGGGGACGACAGAGGATGAGATGGATGGATGGCATCACTGACTCGATGGATGTGAGTTTGAGTGAACCCCGGGAGTTGGTGATGGACAGGGAGGCCTGGCGTGCTGCAATTCATGGGGTCGCAAAGAGTTTTCCATGACTAGGCAACTGAACTGATCTCAACTGATGCAATATTGTTCTTTACAACATCGGACTTTACTTCTATCACCAGTCATATCCACAACTGGGTATTGTTTTTGCTTTGGCTTCATCCTTTCATTCTTTCTGGAGTTATTTCTCCACTGATCTCCAGTAGCATGTTGGACACCTACCGACCTGGGGAGTTCCTCTTTAAGTATCCTATCATTTTGCCTCTTCATACTGTTCATGGGGTTCTCAAGGCAAGAATACTGAAGTGGCTTGCCATTCCCTTCTCCAGTGGACCACATTCTGTCAGACCTCTTCACCATGACCTGCCCATCTTGGGTGGCCCCACAAGGCATGGCTTAGTTTCATTGAGTTAGACAAGGCTGTGGTCTGTGTGATCAGATTGGCTAGTTTTCTGTAATTATGGTTTCAGTGTGTCTGCCCTCTGATGCCCTCTCACAACACCTATGGTCTTGCTTGGGTTTCTCTTACCTTGGTCATGGGGTATCTCTTTATGGCTCTACAGCAAAGCATAGCGTTGCTCCTTACCTTGGATGAGGGGTATCTCCTCAGGAAGAAAAGACCATTAGATATTAAAAAATGAATAGTACATAAGCTATTTCATATGTTTCATATGAAATTTTCATATGTTTCCCTTCATATGTAAATTTCGGGAGTTGGGAATTGATAGGAGGCCTGATATGTTGCAGTCCATGGGATTGCAAAGAGTCCGACACGACTGAGCGACTGAGCTGAACTGATGGTTGTTCAGTCACTCAGTCGTGTCTGACTCTCTGAGACTCCATGGACTGCAGCATATCAAGCTTCCCTGTACTTCACTATCTCTCAGAGTTTCCTCAAATTCATGTCTATTGAGTCAATGATGCTATCTAACCACCTCATCCTCTACCACCCTCTTCTCCTTTTGCCTTCAATTTTCCCCAGCAACAGGGTCTTTTCCAATGAGTTGTCACTTTGCATCATAAAAGGGAAAATTAATTGAAGATAGATACTCATTACGACAATAGAGGATGATATAGTTAGACAGCATCACTGACTCAACAGTCAGTGATGAACATGAATTTGAGCAAACTCTGGGAGACACTGAAGGACAGGGAAGCCTGGTGTGCTATGAAGTCCATGGTATCAGAAAGAGTTGGATGTGACTTAGTGACTGAACAACAACTTATTACTTAATATTGTTTTTGTATATTAATTGGCTCTTAGTCCTAAATTAAGGAAGATTGTTTCTTATAGCTGTTTTGTCTAAGTCATTTTAGAAATTACCACCTCACTATAACAAACAATCTTATGCTTTCCATAACACAGTAAGGAACAAATGCAAACAACCACTGAAGATTTAATCTTAACAAGATATTCAGGGAACTCATGGGGATTCTTCCTTTAATTGGAAATTGAATGACAAACTCTAAACGTCTTATTTCTGCAAAAGCTCTGTTATCCTAGTCTACTGGTGAGAGATGAAATTTTCTGTTAGAAATGCTAGTTTCAGTTTAAATATTTGAACATACTATTTTCTGTGGCGGTGGGGGGGGGGGAGGGGATCTGATAGACAACTGACAATAAGCTATTTAAGACAAGTTAAAAAATCTGTTTTATTGAAATTATATCTTAGATTAACCAAACCAAAGAATGAGTCAGACTAGTAGGAATGAAACTCTGCTAAGTAATGCAACACCCTTTCTTTGTTTATAATTAAACTTGATTTCTATTATTAGCATCCATTTGGCTATGTAACAGGAAACATAATATCAAAATATTGTTTTTCCATAATTAGTATTCCCACTCCAAGTCAGTCAATGGGGGCTCAAAGATCTTGTTTTCTCAACACGTTCTACTTGGAATCATGGTACAGCTTGTCTTTGTCAAATTAGTTATTAATAGTTCCTGTTAATGATGTAATATTGTTGTTGTTCAGTTGCCCAGTCATGTCCAACTCTTTGTGACCAAATGGACTGCAGCACGCCAGGCCTCCCTGTCCCTCACCATCTCCTGAAGTTTGCCCAAGTTCATGTCCATTATATTGGCAAAGCCATCTAACCGTCTTGTCCTCTGATGCCCTCTTCTCCTTCTGCTCTCAATCTTTCCCAGCATCAGGGACTTTTCCAATGAGTCAGCTGTTCACATCAGATGACCAAATGCTGGAGTTTCAACATCAGCATCAGTTCTTCCGATAAGTATTCAGGTTTGGTTTCCCTTAAGATTGACTGGATTGATCTCCTTAAGAATGACTGGTTTGATCTCTGATGTAATACTTTACAATAAATTTAGTGGCTTAAAACAATACACATTTATTTTCTTACAGTTCTGGAGATCAGAAATTCAAAATCAATATGCTAGCAGGGTTGTTCTTTTTAGAGGTCTCAGAGGAGAACCCATTTTGTTGCTCTTTCCAGCCTCTGAATGATAACCATAATTCCTTGGCTTATGACTCATTCCTTAAATCATGCTAACCTCCTTATATTCATTGTCCTATCTATTGGTACTGACTCTGATCCCTCCTCGTTCCCTTGGGCTTACATTTGGCCCATCAAGATGATCCAAGATTATAACCCCTTTTCAAGATCCTTAATCACACCTGCAGTGCTCCTTTTCAGTGTAAAATAATGTATTCACAGGGTCCAGGGATTAGAATGTGGACATCTTTGGGGAGGAAGTTAATCCGCCTACCTTACCAAACTATCTGAGATTTTCACTCTTCAGAAATTTATTCTGGTCATCACAGGGTAGCTAACAATAGGGGGAATTTTTCTCAGAGATACACTTTCTTGCTGTATTTACATATCCTAATTCCTAACACCTGATTATGTAATGTACCCCCCGCCCCCCGCCGGCCTGGGTTAATCTTGCGTTTTCTTTTCATTCAGACATAATGCCTTAAATTCAATATTTGAAATGTCCAAGAATTGATTTCTCTATACTCTTTAGTACCCTGTGTTATACCCTTAGAGCCATTTGTACAGAAAATCCTATTAGTGTCCTCAATAACAGATATTATTATGAAATAAAAATATATATAGAAAAATGTTCCTGTTGATACCTAAAAATATTAACCTTATGTATCAGATGTTTCTGTAGCAAGAGAAAGAAAAAAAAATCCTTGCTTAAGGAAGATACTTACTACATTTCCGAGGTAGCAGCTACTGTTTCAGTCAATATAAAATTGTATCTCCTTTGGGGTTACTTTCATTTTTCACAGAATTAGGTTAAACTTCCACGGATCTCTGAATAAGAATAACAGTCCTAAAAAGTACAAAACATACTTTGGGAAAAGATGGAGAAGCTCTATACAGTCAGCAAAAATAAGACCAGGAGCTGACTGTGGCTCAGATCATGCACTGCTTATTGCCAAATTCAGACTTAAATTGAGAAAGTGGGGAAAACCACTAGACTATTCAGGTATGACCTAAATCAAATCCCTTATGATTGTACAGTGGAAGTGAGAAATAGATTTAAGGGCCTAGATCTGATAGACAGAGTGCCTGATGAACTATGGAATGAGGTTCATGACATTATACAGGAGACAGGGATCAAGACCGTCCCCATGGTAAAGAAATGCAAAAAAGCTAAACGGTTGTCTGAGGAGGCCTTACAAATAGCTGTGAAGAGAAAGGAAGTGAAAAGCAAAGGAGAAAAAGAAAGATATAAGCATCTGAATGCAGAGTTCCAAAGAATAGCAAGGAGAGACAAGAAAGCCTTCCTCAGTGATCCATGCAAAGGAATAGAGGAAAACAAGAGAATGGGAAAGACTAGAGATCTCTTCAAGAAATTAGAGATATCAAGGGGACATTTCATGCAAAGATGGGCTCGATAAAGGACAGAAATGGTATGGACCTAACAGAAGCAGAAGATATCAAGAAGAGGTGGCAAGAATACACAGAAGAACTGTACAAAAAAGATCTTCATGACCCAGATAATCATGATGGTGTAATCACACCTAGAGACAGACATCCTGGAATGTGAAGTCAAGTGGGCCTTAGAAAGCATCACTAGGAACAAAGCTAGTGGAAGTGATGGGATTCCAGTGGAGATATTTCAAATCCTGAAAGATGATGCTGTGAAAGTGCTGCACTCAATAGGCCAGCCAATTTGGAAAACTCAGCAGTGGCCACAGGACTGGAAAAGGTCAGTTTTCATTCCAATCCCAAAGAAAGGCAATTCCAAAGAATGCTCAAACTACCACACAATTGCACTCATATCACATGCTAGTAAAGTAGTGCTCAAAAATCTCCAAGCCAGGTTTCAGCAATAGGTGAACCGTGAACTTCCAGATGTTCAAGCTGGCTTTAGAAAAGGCAGAGGAACCAGAGTTCAAGTTGCCAACATCTGATGGATCATGGAAAAAGCAAGAGAGTTCCAGAAAAACATCTATTTCTGCTTTATTGACTATGCCAAAGCCTTTGACTGTGTGGGTCACAATAAACTGTGGAAAATTCTGAAAGGGATGGGAATACCAGACCACCTGATCTGCCTCTTGAGAAACCTGTATGCAGGTCAGGAATCAACAGTTAGAACTGAACATAGAACAACAGACTGGTTCCAAATAGGAAAAGGAGTACATCAAGGCTGTATATTGTCACCCTGCTTATTTAACTTATATGCAGAGTACATCATGGGAAACGCTGGGTTGGAAGAAGCACAAGCTGGAATCAATATTGCCAGGAGAAATATCAATAACCACAGATATGCAGATGACACCACCCTTATGGCAGAAAGTGAAGAGGAACTAGAAACCTCTTGATGAAAGTGAAAGAAGAGAGTGAAAAAGTTGGCTTGAAGCTCAACATTCAGAAAGCTAAGATCATAGCATCTGGTCCCATCACTTCATGGGAAATAGATGGGGAAACAGTGGAAACAGTGTCAGACTTAATTCAAAATCACTGCTTCAAAATCACAGCAGATGGTGATTGCAGCCATGAAATTAAAAGATGCTTACTCCTTTGAAAGAAAGTTATGACCAACCTAGACAGCATATTTAAAAGCAGAGACATTACTTTGCTAACAAAGGTCCATCTAATCAAGGTTATGGTTTTTCCAGTGGTCATGTATGGATGTGAGAGTTGGACTGTGAAGAAAGCTGAGCACTGAAGAATTGATGCTTTTGAACTGTGGTGCTGGAGAAGACTCTTGAGCATCCCTTGGACTGCAAGGAGATCCAACCAGTCCATTCTAAAGGAGATGAGTCCTGGGTGTTCATTGGAAGGACTGATGCTGAAGCTGAAATGCCAATGCTTTGGCCACCTCATGTGAAGAGTTGACTCATTGGAAAAGACTCATGCTGGGGGGGATTGGGGGCAGGAGGAGAAGGGGACAACAGAGGATGAGATGGTTGGATGGTATCACCAACTCGATGGACATGTGTTTGGGTGAACTCTGGGTTTTGGTGATGGACAGGGAAGCCTGGCGTGCTGCAATTCATGGGGTCACAAAGAGTCAGACAGCACTGAGTGACTTAACTGAACTGATTGGTGTTTCCTTGCAGTTTAAAAAAATTTTATTGAAGTATAGTTGATTTACAATAGTATATTGGTCTTAGTTGTACAGCATAGTGATTCAGTGTTTGAAATTGTATTTTTCTTTGTAGTAAATTATGTGAATTGTGTCTTATGCTTATTTGGCAATCATATTTCTTTTTCAGTAAAGTGCTTGTTCATTTCTCTATTGGACTTTTGTGTTTTCTTATTTTTGAGTTGTATAATATTAATTTTTTATATATTCTGGATCATATTAGGGTTCTCCAGAGACACAGAACCAATAAGATGTGTGTATATATGTCTTATTCGTTTTATATGAAAGTGAAAGTGTTAGTTGCTCAATCGTGTCTGACTCTTTGCAATCCCATGGACTGTGGCTCACCAGCTTCCTCTATCCATAGAATTCTCCAGGCAAGAATTCTGGAGTAGGTAACCATTCCCTTCTCCAGGTGGTCTTCCCACCACCGGAGATCTAACCTGCTTTCCTGCTTTGCAGGTGTATTCTTTACCATCTGAGCCATAAGGGAAGACACACACACACACACACACACATGATAGATTTATTATAGGAATTGGCTCCATGTTTTTGGAGACAAAAAAAAAGTCCCAGAGTCTGCTATTCAAAACTGGATAACCAGGAGTGAGTGGTACAAATCAGTCCAACTCAGGGACTTTCCTGGTGGTCCAGTGGCTAAGAATATGCATTTCTTCTGCAGGGAGGGATGGGTTTGATTTCTGGTTGGGGAACTGAGATCCTGTATGCTGTGAGATACAGCTAAAAAATAAACAAACAAAAAACAATCCTACTCAGAGGTCTGAGGGATAGAAATCAGGTGAGCTGCTGGTCTAACTTCCAGATCAAGGCTGGAATTCCTGAGAACTGTGGAGTTGCTTCTTTAATCTGGAGCTGAAGATCCATAAAGTAAGTGCTCTGGTGTCTGAGGGCAGGAAAAGATGTACATCTCAGTTCCATAAGAAAAAGAGAAATCCTCCTTCCTCCACCTTTTTGTTCTAATCAGGCCCTCATGGGTGCATGCTTCCATTGTTAAGGGAAAATCTTCTTTACTCAGTCTATGGATTCATATGTTAATCTCTCCTGGAAACAGCTTCACAGACACACCCTTAGCCCAGTAAAATTGACACAAAAAATTATTCATAACATGGATGCAAATCTATTATCATAGATGTGGTTTGCAAGTATATTCTCCCAGTGACTGGTTTTTCATTTTCTAAGAGTATCTTTGAAGCAGCAACAGATGTGAATTTTGATGAAGGGTAGGTTATTACTTTTATATGTCTGTTTTTTGGACTTATCTAAGAAATATTTCAACAAAAATTTATGTAAGTTCAAGTAGATAGTCTATATTTTCTCCTAAATGTTGTATATTTTCATCACTTATGATTAGGTCTACAATCCATTTTGAGTTATTTTTAACATCAATTAATAATTGAGAGTTATTTTTTTAATGGATATTACTTGTAATCAGCACCATTAGATAAAAGAACTAGAATTTCCACACTCAGTTCAGTTCAGTTCAGTTCAGTCGCTCAGTCGTGTCCAACAATTTGCGACCCCATGAATGGCAGCACACCAGGCCTCCCTGTCCGTCAACAACTCCCGGAGTTCACTCAAACTCACGTCCATCGAATTGGTGATGCCATCCAACCATCTCATCCTCTGTCGTCCCCTTCACCTCCTGCCCCCAATCCTTCCCAGCATCAGAGTCTTTTCCAATGAGTCAACTCTTCACATGAGGTAGCCAAAGTACTGGAGTTTCAGCTTTAGCATCATTCCTTCCAAAGAAATCCCAGGGCTGATCTCCTTCAGAATGGACTGGTTGGATCTCCTTGCAGTCCAAGGGACTCTCAAGAGTCTTCTCCAACACCACAGTTCAAAAGCATCAATTCTTAGGAGCTCAGCTTTCTTCACATTCCAACTCTCACATCCATACATGACCACAGGAAAAACCATAGCCTTGACTAGATGGACCTTTGTTGGCAAAGTAATGTCTCTGCTTTTGAATATGCTATCTAGGTTGGACATAACTTTTCTTCCAAGGAGTAAGAGTCTTTTAATTTCGTGGCTGCAGTCACCATCTGCAGTGATTTTGGAGCCCCCCAAAATAAAGGCTGACACTGTTTCCACTGTTCCCCCATCTATTTCCCATGAAGTGATGGGACCAGATGTCATGATCTTCGTTTTCTGAATGTTGAGCTTTAAGCCAACTTTTTCACTCTCTTCTTTCACTTTCATCAAGAGGCTTTCAGTTCCTCTTCACTTTCTGCCATATGGCTGGTGTCATCTGGATATCTAAGGTTACTGATATTTCTCCTGATAGTCTTGATTCCAGCTTGTGCTTCTTCCAGCCCAGTGTTTCTCATGATGTACTCTGCATATAAGTTAAGTAAGCAGGGTGACAATATACAGCCTTGATGTACTCCTTTTCCTATTTGGAACCAGTCTGTTGTTCTATGTCCAGTTCTAACTGTTGCTTCCTGATTTGCATATGGGTTCTCAAGAGGCAGGTCAGGTGGTCTGGTATTCCCATCTCTTACAGAATTTTCCACAGTTTATTGTGATCCACACAGTCAAAGGCTTTGGCATAGTCAATAAAGCAGAAATAGATGTTTTTCTGGAACTCTTTTGCTTTTTCCATGATTCAACGGATGTTGGCAATTTGATCTCTGGTTCCTCTGCCTTTTCTAAAGCCAGCTTGAACATCTGGAAGTTCACCATTCATGTATTGCTGAAACCTGGCTTGGAAAATCTTGAGCATTACTTTACTAGCATGTGAGATGAGTGCAATTGTGTGGTAGTTTGAGCATTCTTTGGCATTGCGTTTCTTTGGGATTGGAATGAAAACTGACCTTTTCCAGTCCTGTGGCCACTGCTGAGTTTTCCAAATTTGCTGGCCTATTGAGTGCAGCACTTTCACAGCATCATCTTTCAGGATTTGAAATATCTCCACTGGAATTCCATCACCTCCACTAGCTTTGTTCCTAGTGATGCTTTCTAAGGCCCACTTGACTTCACATTCCAGGATGTCTGGCTCTAGGTGAGTGATCATACCTTCATGATTATCTTGGTTGTGAAGATCTTTTTTATACAGTTCTGTGTATTTTTTCCACCTCTTCTTAAATCATCTGGCCATGGTGGGTGTGTGCTAAGTCACTTCAGTCATGTTTGACTCTTTGCGACCCTATGGACTGTAACCTGCCAAGCTCCTCTGTCCATGGGATTCTCCAGGCAAGGATACTGCAGTCTGTTGCCCTGTCCTCCTCCAGGGGATCTTCCGGGCCCACGCATCAACCTGCATCTCCTGTGGCTCCTGCATTGCAAGCAGATTCTTTACCACTGAGCCACTGAGAAAGCCACATTGGCCATATATAGAGTCAATTTGTAGACTTGCTATTCTGCTCCATTTTGGGATTTTATTTGTTTTTAATTTTTTTTTTTTTAATCTGTAAGCCAAAACCTCATTGTCTTGATTTCTTCAGCTTTTTAGTAGCTCCTGAAATCAAGGAGTGTAAGTCTTATTTGCTTTTCTTTTCCAAACTCTTTTTGGAAAAACAATTAACTTTAACAAAAAAAACTTTAACTTCCATGTATGTTTTATAATAATGTCATTTTTTTGTCAAAATGTTGTCAGTTTTACTCCCCGCAATTTAAAACTTATGGGACTTTGTTTTTGCATTGAGTACATGTGTCTATGTAAAGAGAATTGATCACTTAATATCAATTTTGGCATTCTGTTGTTAGACTTAAATCCCCATTATGGGTCATATTTTTCAACCTCTTTGCATCCCTGGTAATTTTGTTGATTTCACTGCAGTTACTGTGGGTTTAATATTCTTGGGTGCTAAATAATTTTGTATTCTATTAAACAATGCTAAGGTTTGTTCCAGAATGCAATTAAGTTATTTGCAGATTTGCTTTATCTTTTTGAGATCTGTTTAAGCTCTGTTTTGGCTCCATTCAAAGACTTTTTTTTTAACTTTTTATTTTATATTGGAGTATAACCAATGAACAATGTTGTGACAGTTTCAAGTGGACAGCAAAGGGACTCAGCCAAACATATATATATATGTATCCATTCTCCCTCCTAGTCCTTCCCATCCAGGATTCCACATATCATTGAGCAGAGTTCCCTGTGCTACAAGCAGGTCCTTATTGATTATCCATTTTAAATATAGCAGTGTATACATGTCCATCCCAAACTCCCTAACTATCCCTTCCCCTCATTCTTCCCCCTTGGCAACCATAAAGTTCATTCTCTAAGTCTGTGAGTCTGTTTCTGTTTTGTAATTATGTTCATTTGTATCTTTTCTTTTTAGATTTCACATGTAAGGAATACCAAACTATATTTTTCCTTCTCTTGTCCAACTAACTTCTCTCAGTATGACAATCTCTAGGCCCATTAGTGTTGCTGCAAATGACCCTATTTCATTCTTTTTAATGGCTGAGTAATATATGTACCACATCTTCCTTATCCATTCCTCTGTCGATGCACATTTAGATAGCTTCCATGTCTTGGCTACTGTAAACAGTTTTGCAATGAAAACGGGTGTATGTATCCTTCAGACTATATTTTTGTTTTATGAAATCTCACCACTCTAGGTGGAGTGAGCATGAAACATATCCCATGTTTTGTGACATCTTGGAATCCCAATTCTATTTTGACCAGACTCAGGATATTTCCTCACATCTATTAATATCCACAGATCAGTACACAAACAAACTGGATGTTCTCTCTCTTTCTCTTTTCTCTCCCTTTTCCTTCCCTTCTGTTCATCTCCCTTCCCCTTTTCTTCTCCTTCTCCTCTCCTATTCTTTCTACTTCCACTTGTTTTTTTTCTTCCTCTGTCTGTGTCTCTCTGTGTGTGTCTCTCTCCTTCTCCCTCCTTTCCTCCCTTCTGCCTTCTCTGTTCAATTCCTCCTACTCAGTATTATCACTTACAAATTATGTCTGACTTGACTTTCCCAAGATCTAATCTTGATCTCCTTAATCCCATGCTCTGTGGCCTGAAAACTGACTCCAGTGATTAAGCAGTGGCAATCCTAGGATTTGCTTCATTTTTTTTTTCTTTTTTTTATCCTTTAAAGAGGCAAAAGGATCCTTCGATGCTTGTAGTCCAATGTCTGAAAATTCTTGTTTCATGTAAATCCTGTTTCTTACTGTGGACAGCAAGAAAGCAAGTCTCATAGCTATTAATCCTTTATTTGAGGGAATTACAAATCATAAAATTGACTAGACTTGTAGTTGACCTGTTTTACTCAACTTTAAAAACAGCTATGAATTGATACAATATTAAAGTTGATATAAATGTCTATCATTTTTATCAAACATATTCATATACCAGTGAAGTGACATAGATTTATCAAAAGTACAGCATTAGAATATACTTCCAGCCTCTCTCTCATCCTTTCCCCCTCAAATGAAAGAGACAGTATTAATTTGAAGCTGATAATTATATGTGTAAAGTCTTATGACTATTCTGAAAAAAATACACTTTAAAGAATTTTACTCACTGACATCATATAAGTGGAAATTTACTGATTTTTAACAGAGAAACAAATATTTGCCCATTCCAGGTAAAAATTACCTATCACTTACTACATTTCATCTTGGATATATGACTCTATTCAGTTCAGTCCACACCAACAGCCTTTTCTATTGCCTGTTTTGTGCTAATGTGTCATAAGTTTTCAAGGACATTCTCAATTTCTGACTTTGAATCCTGTTTTCAGACATTTTGTTGATACTTTCATTTGAGTCTCTCTAATCATAAGGACTTACAAGGAATTTTTTTTTTCTATCAACACACTTTAATATAGACTCCTTTACATCTATTTATGCTATATATCACTGGATGAATTTCTGGTTGAATTTTTATAGATCTTCAGTAATTTTTGATTTATAAAATAGAAATTTTAATTAATGTTTCAGCTTCCTTGATTTTTAACTATTGTATTTCTAAATAGACTTATTCCTTATATATTACTCTACATCCAAATGATCAATAGAAATCATGATATATGCCTTATACTGTGAATATAGAGAGAAGAGACTGTGGAAAAAAGAATTGTTTAATTCAAAGATTTCTAAACTTTACTTGAGCATGAAACAATTTTGTTCATAGCACATGTAGTCACATCCTGCAGAAACATGTTCTGTGGAACCTCACACTGGGAATGCTGATTAAATATAAATCTCATAAAGCTACTAGATTTGGATTCGATGAAAAGGAATAAAAATCTACGAATTTTAAACAGGCTAGAAATAAAACATTTACAATAATATTTATCTTCTTTTAAAGTGTTTCTTGTATTTGAATTATGGATAATTATATTTTTCAGAGGTTGCAGAGTAAGGAGTTGACTAGAAAAAGCTGCAAGAGGAAATTATTTGGGACAATAGAGTAATTCTATATCTAGTCTGTGGTGGTAGTGTAACATAACTCTATAGGTATTTATTAGAATTTATAGAACTGTAAACCAATAGGAATAAATTATATGGTTTATAAATTATGGATAGATACATAGATGAATGTAATTCTGTTTTAGGGAGAAAACACTGCCTTTGAATTGCATTCACTTGTGGAAGTAAGTCTATAGCTATTTTAATGTCTTATTCATATAACCCCCTAGCTATATTTTCCATGAACAGGAAAGACAGTGTTTAAAGTGTTTAGAGATTTCTTGCATACAAAATAGCCTGAAGATATTGGGGAAGAATAGCAATTATTCCCAATATGCATAATATTACTTAGGTAAAGAAAACATGTACATTTCTGTTTTTTCCACCTCAAATACATAATCTCATATTTGGAAAACAAGTGGGGGGGCAGACAAAGGCTAAATTATTAGCATTTTATTTGTGTAATAGCATTAGAAGAAATGCTGTTAGTTTAAATTAAAGCACAGCAAGACACTTCTGCATAATTCAAGCAAACAAATTAACAAATAAACTCCAGCCTTCTTATTGTTGCTTCCTAAATTTCCAGGCAGCTTAAAGATGATGAGAAAACTATTTTATAATGAAGGGTGATCATAAGAGAACAGAGGTGAAAATATAGGAAAACTCGCTTTCTAGATGACAGATAGAAGATGCAGCCAAAAGTCTAATTCTTTGAAGAACTTTAAGCACTGTTAATTATAGAAAGAAATGCAAAAATATATTTCTTAAGATAAATTTGTTTGAAAGAAAGGTCTTTCTGAACTCTTTTATTTCCATTGTGTTCTTTCTTAATGCTTCAGGTAAGCAAAATAATCAGCCACAGAAATGTGATGTTTAGGTAATACAGAGAATACATAGGCCAATTATAGAAACCTGCTGTTAGAGCTGCGCTTGCAATGAGCATGCAGAAAACAATTGTCTATGCAGCAGAAGACATACTGTTCATTTAAATGTCCTTATACCTGCATGAGGAAATGTTTTCTGTGAGCTTTTACAATAAATTGAATTGGCAAAAGACTATATGAATCTCTCCTCTTTCCTGAATTCCTAAAGGTACTACAAATCACTTAAATAGTAATGAGAACTAACATTTATGTTAGGTGTTTGCATACATTTCTCCAATTCTCACTAAACTGAATGTGCATAGGACAAAATTGAGAATATTGAAAACATGATTTAATTATCTAAGATATGAATTTTGTGAAATATATAATAGGTTTTTATACCTAGATTATATGATATAAAAGCCTGTTCTTTTGTTCATTGATGGAATTATTAGACAAATATTTATTGATTGCCATTCTTACTCCAAGCATTTTACAGGTATCAAAACATTGTCTCTGTGTCCATTTAGAACACATTGGGGAAGGAAAGAAAAACACTGAAAAAATATAAAAATCACTTTGCTATTTTATTCATGATTGCTGATATGAAGAAGACATAAATAGTGCTTTGAGAATGTATTACCAAAAGTTGTAATCTAATGGGTGATGGTGGATAAGGCAATGGCACCCCACTCCAGTGCTCTTGCCTGGAAAATCCCATGGACAGAGGGGCCTGGTGGGCTGCAGTCCATGGGGTCGCTAGGAGTCGGACAGGACTGAGTGACTTCACTTTCACTTTTCACTTTCCTGTGGAGAAGGCAATGGCAACCCACTCCAATGTTCTTGCCTGGAGAATCCCATGGATGGGGGAGCCTGGGTGGCTGCCATCTATGGGGTTGCACAGAGTTGGACACAACTGAAGCAACTTAGCAGCAGCAGCAGCAGTGGGTGATGGTGAAGGAGGGCTATCCACACAGACTAATGTGAAAATGTATAAGATAACAGTGTTCCAGAGAGTAGCATCTTAAATTTTGAGCTGATTTAGGGAGCCACTACATTATTTGAAATGATTTCAAAAATGGATGTTGTTATTTTTAAAAAAACACATAATAAGCATTTTGTATCAGCCATTATCCTATTGATAATTATTTTAGAAGTTCTTTCACCAAAGCTTTTCTCCAAATTTGCTGCCAGTGTAATTTAAGGTACCAATGAATAAATTTCCATACTTTCATTACACTGACTGAATTGATAAATATAAGGAGATAGGCAATTCAGTCCAAAGTCAACTCTTCTTTTGAGGTTCAAGTGAAATGCCATCCTCTTTGTCATGGTTTGCTTAATTAATCTTTCCATCTAATTTTTCCAATATGTCACAGCTATTCTTGCAATGATGTGAAACAAATCACCTCATGCTCTGTGACTTTTAACAATTGATGCTTATTTCTTATTCATAAATCTATAGGGCTTGTCTGATCCAGACTGTGGATCTAGTTTAGCTGTGCTTTGCCAATCCACATTCTCCTTGAATTAGCAGAAATCTGAGACACATCCTTTTTGTGGCAGATACAGTACCAAAAAGTAGTTTTGCAAAAAGACATAATACTTCTTGGGGGACTTCAGTGGTAGCTCGGAAGATAAAGAATCTGCCTGCAATGCAGGAGACATGAGTTTAATTCCTGGTTTGGAAAGATCCCCTGGAGAAGGGAATGGCAATCCACTCCAGTTTATTCCCTGGAAAATTTCATGGAAAAAGGAGCCTGGTGAGCTATAGTCCATGGGTTCTCAAAGAGTCAGACACGAATGAACAACTAACACATATAGTACCTTATTTTTTTCATTTTGCTATGGTGATTGCAGCCATGAAATTAAAAGATGCTTACTCCTTGGAAGGAAAGTTATGACCAACCTAGATAGCATATTCAAAAGCAGAGACATTACTTTGCCAACAAAGGTCTGTCTAGTCAAGGTTATGGTTTTTCCAGTGGTCATGTCTGGATGTGAGAGTTGGACTGTGAAGAAGGCTGAGCACCGACGAATTGATGCTTTTGAACTGTGGTGTTGGAGAAGACTCTTGTGAGTCCCTTGGACTGCAAGGAGATCCAACCAGTCCATTGTAAAGGAGATCAGCCCTGGGATTTCTTTGGAAGGAATGATGCTAAAGCTGAAACTCCAGTACTTTGGCCACCTCATGCGAAGAGTTGACTCATTGGAAAAGACTCTGATGCTGGGAGGGATTGGGGGCAGGAGGAGAAGGGGACGATGGAGGATGAGATAGCTGGATGGCATCACTGACTCAATGAACGTGAGTCTGAGTGAACTCCGGGAGTTGGTGATGGACCGGGAGTCCTGGCGTGCTGCGATTCATGGGGTCACAAAGAGTCGGACACGACTGAGCGACTGAACTGAACTGAACTGATGTTATGTTTTAATATTTATTTGTAATTGATGATTGCTGTACAATATTGGTTTGATTTCTGTCATACATCAACATGAATTAAGCATAGGAATACATATATACCCTCCCTCTTGAATATCCCTCCCACTTCCTGCCCATTCCCACCCCTCTAGGTTATTACACAGCCCATGTTTGAGTTCCCGGAGTCAAACAGCAAATTCCTATTGCTGCTAAGTCACTTCAGTCGTGTCAGACTCTGTGCGACCCCATAGACGACAGCCTACCAAGCTCCCCCATCCCTAGGATTCTCTAGGCAAGAACACTGGAGTGGGTTGCCAACTCCTTTTCCAATGCATGAAAGTGAAAAGTGAAAGTGAAGTCACTCAGTCTTGTCCGACTCTTTGTGACCCCGTGGACTGCAGCCTACCAGGCTCCTCTGTCCATGGGATTTTCCAGGCAAGAGTACTGGAGTGAGGTGCCATTGCCTTCTCCAAAATTCCTATTGGCTATCTTTTATATATGTTAGTGTCTATGCTTTCATGCCTCTTATGACTTTGACTCAGAACTAATATACTTTCACTTCTCTCCATATCCCTATGGCCAAAGCAAATTGTGACCAAGGCAAGAATCAATAGTTCAAGGAAATGGGCCCATCCTCTGTCATTGGTAGAAGAGATTGAATAATAGAAGTCAATAACATAAGCTAACATACAATAGTATTAAATATGTGCACATGGTTAGCATTTTTTATATTTAAATATATAGTAGGTAATTATTAATATGTGATATACCAAGAAAATGCTAAAATTCACTTATTCTGACTTCATGGAATCTATTGTGGAATATTTATTTACATAGAAAAATGATTGGATAAATAAAGGAACAAATATTAGTTTAATTCATCATTTCATTTTTAAAGAACAATAAGTTGATTAATAATGTAAATAAAATATAGACATATAAAGGGAATAATTAAAGGAAAATATAAATTCAACAACTCCATTGAGAATTTAGAAGCCTCCACTCAGAAAATTTTCCTCTTTCTCTGAGTTAGCCAATATCCTTATTTTTGTGGTGATTATACCATTGCTTTACTTTAGAGTTTGAGGACCCATGTATTTGCTCTTAAATGATAGAGCTTATTAATAACCTTATTGTTGTTAGAGTTATCGCAATTATTAACTGTGAACTTTTTTAATGTTAGATAATTAACAACATATTGCATTAATTCTTTTGTGTCCTGCTTTTTTCATTAAATATTCTGTCTGAAATATATCCATATTGACATATGTAGTTCTACTTCATCCATTTTTATTGGTGTATAATATTTTTAAAAGTAATATCAATTTTGTCATTATGCTCTATCAGATCAGATCAGATCAGTCGCTCAGTCCTGTCTGACTCTTTGCCACCCCATGAATCGCAGCACGCCAGGCCTCCCTGTCCATCACCAACTCCTGGAGTTCACTCAGACTCATGTCCATCGAGTCCGTGATGCCATCCAGCCATCTCATCCTCTGTCGTTCCCTTCTCTTCTTGCCCCCAATCCTTCCCAGCATCAGAGTCTTTTCCAATGAGTCAACTCTTCGCATGAGGTGGCCAAAGTACTGGAGTTTCAGCTTTAGCATCATTCCTTCCAAAGAAATCCCAGGGCTGATCTCCTTTAGAATGGACTGGTTGGATCTCCTTGAAGTCCAAGGGACTCACAAGAGTCTTCTCCAACACCACAGTTCAAAAGCATCAATTCTTCGGTGCTCAGCCTTCTTCACAGTCCAACTCTCACATCCATACATGACCACAGGAAAAACCATAGCCTTGACTAGACAAACCTTTGTTGGCAAAGTAATGTCTCTGCTTTTCAATATGCTATCTAGGTTGGTCATAACTTTCCTTCCAAGGAGTAAGCATCTTTTAATTTCATGGCTGCAGTCACCATTTGCAGTCATTTTGGAGCCCCCAATAATAGAGTCTGACACTGTTTCCACTGTTTCCCCATCTATTTCCCATGAAGTGATGGGACCAGATGCCATGATCTTAGCTTTCTGAATGTTGAGTTTTAAGCCAACTTTTTCACTCTCCACTTTCACTTTCATCAAGAGGCTTTTTAGTTCCTCTTCACTTTCTGCCATAAGGGTGGTGTCATCTGCATATCTGAGGTTATTGATATTTCTCCTGGCAATCTTGATTCCAGCTTGTGTTTCTTCCAGTCCAGCGTTTCTCATGATGTACTCTGCATATGTTAAATAAGCAGAGTGACAATATACAGCCTTGACATACTCCTTTTCCTATTTGGAACCAGTCTGTTGTTCCACGTCCAGTTCTAATTGTTGCTTTCTGACCTGCATACAAATTTCTCAAGAGGCAGACCAGCAGGTCTGGTATTCCCATCTCTTTCAGAATTTTCCACAATTTATTGTGATCCACACAGTCAAAGGCTTTGGCATAGTCAATAAAGCAGAAATAGATGCTTTTCTGGAACTCTCTTGCTTTTTCCATGATCCAGTGGATGTTGACAATTTGATCTCTGGTTCTTCTGCCTTTTCTAAAACCAGCTTGAACATCAGGAAGTTCACGGTTCACATATTGCTGAAGCCTGGCTTGGAGAATTTTAAGCATTACTTTACTAGTGTGTGAGATGAGTGCATTTGTGTGGTAGTTTGAGTATTCTTTGGCATTGCCTTTCTTTGGGATTGGAATGAAAACTGACCTTTTCCAGTCCTGTGGCCACTGCTATAGGAGCTCTTATATAGGTTATATACCAGTCTTTTACTAAGTTTTTCAAAGCAAATATCTTCTTTAATTTGTAATGTGTTTTACAGTTGTAATGGTATCATTTAATGAACAGAAGTTCTTAGGGCTTCCCAATTTGTCAAAATTTTCCCTTATTTTTAGTGCACATGTGTCTTTTAAGATATATCTATAACTTGAATAAATAAACATATTTTCCATTATCATCTTTCAAAAATTTATCTTTATTTCATCTGAAATTGATCTTATTTCTGGTCATGAGGTAGGTCATGTCCAGTAGCATTGTTTTCTTACAGATGCCTGCTTGTTTTTGAATCATTCATTGAGATATTAATCCTTTACCCATTGATCTGTATAATGGTGTGCTCATCTTATGACTGGGCTGTTTTGGTTTTCTATTCTGTTCCAGTATTCTATTTAATATCTCTATGAATTAATTATAGCTTTTAAATGACTTCAGGGTTGATTTCCTTGGCTCAGAGGTTAAAGTGTCTGCCTGCAATGCAGGAGACCTGGGTTCCATCCCTGGGTCGGGAAGATCCCCTGGAGAAGGAAATGGCAACCCACTCCAGTATTCTTGCCTGGAGAATCCCATGGACGGAGGAGACTGGTGGGCTATAGTCCATGGGGTCGCAAAGAGTCAGACACTACTGAGCGACTTCACTTTCACTTTAAACTACTTCATGTTTGTTGAGTTAGTGCTACTAATTTATTTTCATTCAAGAATGAAATGACACTTGTCAGTGTCCACAAAAATCACCTGAAGTGGTTATGACTGGAATTTTATTAATACAACACATCATTATGGTGAAAATTTTTGTTGTTGTTCAGTCACTAACTTGTGTATGATTCTTTGCAACCCCATAAGCTGCAGCATGCCAGGCTTCCCTGCCCTACACAGTTTCCTTGAGTTTGCTCAAACTCATGTCCCTTGAATCTGTGATGCCATCCAACCATCTCATTCTCTGTCAGCCCCTCCTCCTCTTGTTCTCAATCTTTCCCAGCATCAGGAACTTTTTCAGTGAGCTGGCTCTTCACATCAGGTAGCCAAATTATTAGAGCTTCAGCTTCAGCATCAGTCCTTCCAATGAACTTTCAGGGTTGACTTCCTTTAGGATTGACTGGTTTTATCTCCTTACTGTCCAAGGATCTCTCAAGGGTCTTTTCCAGCACCACAATTTGAAAGCATCTTCTTAAGCCCTCAGCCTTCTTTACGGTCCAACTCTCACATCCATACATGACTACTGGAAAAACCGTAGCTTTGACTAGATGGACCTTTGTTGGCAAAGTGATGTCTCTGATTTTTAATATGCTGTTTAGGTTTGTCATAGCTTTCCTGCCAAGAAGCAAGTATCTTTTAATTTTGTGGCTGTAGTCACCATCCACTGTGATTTTGGAGCCCAAGAAAATGAAATCTGTCAGTTTCCACTTTTTCCCCATCTATTTGCCTTGAAGTGATGGGACCAGATGCCATGATATTTGTTTTTTGAATGTTGCATTTTAAGCCAGCTTTTTCACTCTCCTCTTTCAACTTCATCTAGGGCTCTTTAGTTTCTCTTCACTTTCTGATATTAGTGTGGTATCATCTAAATATCTGAGGTTGTTGATATTTCTGCAAGCAATCTTGATTCCAGTTTGTGATTCTTCCAGCCCAGCATTTTTCATGATGCACTCTGCATATAAGTTAAATAAGCAGGGTAGCAATATACAGCCTTAATGTACTCCTTTCCAAATTTGAACCAATTTGTTGAGCCTCTCTATTATTTTTCCAATCTTTTAAAAATATTTTTATTAATCTTTATTGGATATAGTTGCTTTACAACATTATGTTAGTGTCTACTGTACAGCAAAGTGAATCAGCTATACGTATACATATATCCCCTCTTTGTTGAATTTCCTTCTCATTTAGTTCACCACAGAGCATCAGGTGACTTCTCTGTGTTATACAGTAGATTCTTCCATTACACCTATCTTGAACATGGTATATCTCTTCATTCAATTATTCTTTCTTAATTTTTTACTTACTCATAATTTATATTTTATAATTTTGTTGTTGGTGAATTTATTTACATATCACATATGTATGCTACTATAAATAGAATGTAGTGTACTTTCATTTTATAGCAGATTTTTAAAAAATATAAAGATTGTTATATTCATTTTTCTCTTTGTGGAGCACAGAACTTGATTAATCATAAAATTTGTTGCAAATTTATTTTCAGTTTAATCTATTTTTCAGTCTTGGTTCTTTTTTGTTTCTTTTATTTATTTTTAACTTTTGAAATAGTGTATTTTATACCCATGATCAATGAAGCAATTGTCAGTTTTCTTGTGTATAACTAATAAGCATTCAGATATACCAAAATATTCTTGCCTGGAGAATCCCATGGACAGAGGAGCCTGGCAGGCTACAGTCCATGGGGTCACAAAGATTTGGATAGGGCTGAGAGACTAACACACACACATATACCAAAATATTTACCTCATTTTAAGCTAGTTCTTCCAATTTGTATGTCAGATCTTCCTGCTTGGATCATTTTCCTTCTGCCTAAGGTACACCTGTAGAACTTCTCTATTAATGTCAGCTGGTTGTAGTCTTTCATATTTTGTTTTCCATAAAATTGTCTTTATTTTACACTTGTTCTTGAAATATATATTCATTGAATTCAGGATTCCAGACTGACACTTAACTTCATTAGTGCTTTGAAGATACTACCTACAGGGTAGGAATGCGGAGTGCATTTACTCCTGGGTCGACCTCACGTTGAGGATGAAACCCTGTATTATGGAAGTCCCAACTTCCTGCAAGACTCCCTAACTAGAGTCTAAATATTGTGTTCTGCAAACCAAAGCTGAAAACTCAATGTTAGCAAGTTTGCCATCACTCTCAGAGCAATAGTAACTTTAGTGATCTTCTGACCTCCATGCTCAGCACTGTCCTTTCTTCCTGTGTTTCAGTTTTCACTTACTCTCAAGCCAGCTCTTTTATACATAAGCCAAAATTGCATAAAATATTTCATATTATTTTTTTCAATGGTCAATATCTTAAATATCTAACCAGGCATATTACTAGAAACAAAATTGTCTGACACTTTTCAGATTGCAAACAGTGAAAAATTCTTTCATTATTTAATATTTTAACTATTTTTGTTGCCAATTTAAATATTTATTTACATATTTGTGAATATGTGTTCTTAAACATTATCTCTGAGTTTCATTTGCTCCTTGAAATATAAGATGGAAGACTCTATCTGGAATTCTTTCCTTGCCTCATAACTGAAACAATTTAATTTTTGCCTGCAAGTCATAAACTTGACCCTGGACCTAAGCTTACACCAAAAGACTAATTAAGCACATCTTACACTTTTGCACTTAATTTCTGCTCATTTATATTTGCACCTGATTTTTTTCATGATTGTTATAGCTGGGTTTTATTCTAGATTCTAAGATGCTTTTCCAATGCTGTTGTGGAAAGTGGATTCCTGTCCATTCCATCTTAATTTTGCTAATTTAAGGAGATTAGCCCTGGGATTTCTTTGGAAGGAATGATGCTAAAGCTGAAACTCCAGTACTTTGGCCACCTCATGCCAAGAGTTGACTCATTGGAAAAGACTCTGATGCTGGGAGGGATTGGGGGCAAGAGGAGAAGGGGATGACAGAGGATGAGATGGCTGGATGGCATCAGCGACTCGACGGACGTGAGTTTGAGTGAACTCCGAGAGTTGGTGATGGACAGGGAGGCCTGGCGTGCTGCGATTCATGGGGTCGCAAAGAGTCGGACACAACTGAGCGACTGATCTGATCTGATCTGATCTACTGATAATTACCTGTGGACTGTAACTGGCATCCTTCCACCTGGATCCTAGCCATGATTTCTAGATTTCTAGGACTCTTCTGCTAGTGGCCTGCTATCTGCCCCTCACCTACCTGGCTCTCAGCCTGGAAGCAGGTATTTCCCCAGTCTCCTTGTCCTGTGAGCAATGAATTCTGCATCAAAAAGATTATTCAGAACATATTTCCAGCGTTGTATATCCAAATTATTTAGGAGAACCTGTGACATTCTCATACTAATGAAGAATCGGAGCAGTCTAAGAGAACTAATGAGGAAAAGATAATTTTAAATTAAAGGAGTATATGAGAACTAGGGAGAAAAGGAAATTCATGTGAAACTCACAGGGAATATTGCATTTATTATTGGTTAGATTTTGAACTTATTAACTTAGTTATATCCCATTAGGGAGATAAGTTTCAAAATACATCATTTATTTAATTAATTCTGAACTTTACAAAACTTAAAATTCTCAAAATTGTTAAAATACACTTTAAATCAGGAAGAAAGAAATTATTTACTCAAACACTATCTAATTCACACTTTAGAACATAACCCTGTAAAATTTTATCTTTTTTTTTTTTTTTCCAAAGAAAGACACAGATCTCCTCAACAGATACAACTAGCACCAATGGAATCTTATTTTGGAGGACTGTTGACAACTGCTTCTGATGATTAATTGTACATGATTGCTGCATAATTTATATTTCATGCTTTCATTCTATACATTTGAGTAAATTTTGATTGGCCATATTGAGCAGTAGTTAACCACTCAAATGGAGAGGCTTACCTATTTTTATATTCGTGTATTCAGCAAGAGCAATTTTGAAGTCAACAGTAAATAAATACAACATTAGATTATCTGTACAGTTCAGTGGCACAAGTATAAAGATATTTTCCAATGTAATTTTTATCAATGATTAGAAGTTTTAGTAATTTATTTTAAAATGCAATTTTGTGGTATTTAAGTATAATTTTTGAGTAAAGCAAACATTACTCTTGATTTCCCATTTTATCTCTATTCCTTACATTCAATTCCACAATCAAGGTGGGATCTAACTCCAAAATAAACAATGAACAATCTCTGTTTGTCCGTCTTCAATATCTTCAGTCTATTCTAAAGGATAAAATCTCACAAGCCTATTGTGTTTTCCTAATGGTCCTCCTTACTCCATTCTTGTCCATGCTAATGACATACCATCCCCATGCTAACAACGTGCCATCCCCTTTTCCACATGGCAGCAGTGAGGGTCCTTTTTTTTTTTTTTTTTTTTTTACATAAACCCCATCATAAAAATACACCTTTCTACAAGTCCACTGTGGGTTCCATTGTGCTGTATGTAAAAATCCAAACTTCACATGGTCTGTAATAACTTAGATCTTGTTTAGCCTCTTTCCTTTTTAAAATTATTCTACCACTTTCTTCCTAGTTTATTATTTTGTAGTCACAATGATTATTTTATTTTGCTTTTTAGAAAAGGTTTTCTCAAAGTCTTTGTGACCGCTGATTGCTGTTCTCCCTCCCAAGGACACACTGCCTTGAATATGTCTTTGACCCCTGTGTTTTTTAATCTCAGTTCAGATAACAAACCTCAGTGAGGCTTTCCTTTCTAATGCTATTCTCCTCTCCACTTTCATCTGTCACTTTTCACAAAATTATATTTAAAATATGAAATCATCATCTTTATGCATTTAAACTTATTTATGCTCTGTATCTTTTACTGATTTTTTTTTTTTTTTTTTTTTGCTGTTATGAAATCAGGGCTTTTATCTGTCTTCTCTATCTGCCACAACAAGTAAGAAGCCTGATACACAGTAGGTAGCACTATTATATAAATTAATGAACAGCATAATATAAATTACCAACACATTCATTCAAAACAAAACTGTAAGGTGTGGATTCTTAGTAATCCAGAAGCATAAGAGTTAAGAACTTGCCTCAGGTCAAAGGATCACTAAGGAGGAAATAAGGATGATTCTTTTGACCCCTAATCAGTGCTCTTCTGAATGTAGCACAATAATGCCATGGTTATCAGATCAGAAATTATTTAATTAAAATAGGACTGAGATATATATGTTACTTTCAGTTTAATTCCTATCAAAAAAATGCCATTCACTTCCAAAATTAATATATTTTTTCATAAATATTATTATTTCTGTTATTATTTTTCTAGTAAATGAAATATACATAGCCTACCTTACTGAAAGTAATGTCAGCCATAACAAAGTAGATTATATTGGACCAATTTCTTAAAGAAAGAACAAAATACACATAGGAAATATTTGAAGGCAATAGAGAGCAACCACCACAGGCAGAATGGGGCAGGCTACAATATCTGATAGAAGAGAAGGTGAGTTCCACATTAATTTGTTTTTCTCCCTGAGGCAAGCTGTGGATAGTCAGTGCAGGGGAACAGTTATTTAGAAAAATATATATATATACAGTAGTCTTACTAAACTAAGGAGAAAGATATTGGAGTTCAGGTTTGCCAGACAATCTGAGATTTGAGGAGTAACATCAGAGGGAAGAGGGGAATTCACGAACATAGAGCCTTAAATTGGGTTTGTAAATTCCACTCTAGGATTTTACTGATTCATAAAGTACAAATGTGTGGGACTAAACTGGTAGAAACCTAGTGTAAAGGTTTGAGAAGTTAAAGTGCTGAGTAGAAATCTTAGCAGCTGCATGATGGCAGAGTTGAGTTCAAACAGTGCCAAGATGGAGGATTGTAAATATTCCCATTTTGCCAGTTGAAACCCAGGAATGGCCGCATCTTAGAAGTAGTTGCCAAGACCTTGAAGGAAGGGTTAAGATGAATACTACTATATCCTTTAAAATGCATAACCCACTTCCCTGGTGGCTCAGACAGTAAAGCGTCTGCCTGCAATGCAGGAGACCGGGGTTCAGTCCCCGGATTGGGAAAATCCCCTGGAGAGAGAAATGGCAACCCACTCCAGTACTCTTGCCTGGAAAATTCCACGGACTGAGGAGCCTGGTAGGCTACCGTCCATGGGGTCACAAAGAGTTGGACACGACTGAGCAACTTCACTTTCACTTTGAAATGCATAAAGTCTTTGGCTAAAAGAAATGAACTACTTATGTTCTTACTGCATGGCAGAAGAAAAATTAATCCTCCATGGAAGAAGATAGTATCTTCTGGAACCTTAACCAAATTTCAAATGCAATATGCTGTATTCAATTTAAAATTATGTGGCAAACTAAAAGAAGATCCAAATGACTAACAAGAAAAAAAAAAAAAAAAAAGAAAGAAAATAGAGATAAATCCAAAGAGGATTTAGACATGGAAGTTTTACCAGAGATAATATAATAACTTGTTTGCATACTCAGGAAAACAGAGGCAAACATGGAAAATTACAGGAGAAACTAACATTGATAGAATTCAAGTCAATGGGATATTCTAGAAATGAAAATAACAATTCAGTAAAACAACCTGATGTTATATTTGTCAAACATGGTCACAAGGAAAGGGGGAAATTAGTGAAGTAGAAAACAGATCAGGTGGGAGTAGCCAGACTTGTGTGAATTATTGAAATATAAAAATGATAACAGAAGTCTATTGTGTTTTAGTGATTTTTCCACTTATTCCAGGAGTTTTGAACATTTCAGCAGGATGGAGGAATGACAGAAGAAAGGTAAAGGTTTTAGACTCCTCAGGTCTCTAGGGCACACAGGAGAGCTTCTAGGCAGGAATTAGAAAAGCCACTGGTTTAAGTGACTGAAGACATCTCTGAAATTAATTCTGACACCTGGTTTCTTTAACTTTCAAACCCTACTACTTGTCCAAGCAGCTTTACCATTTCTAATATGTAAAATGGGAAAATAATCTTATTTCCCAAAGTGGCAGTGAGAACTAAAAGAAATGTTTTACATTTCATTTATTGTATTGTACTGTATCACAACCCCCCAGGTCAATTCCTGGCACATAGTAAGGGTTCTACAAATTCATGTTTATCTTGTTTTGATTCCCTGTCTTCCCTCCAAGGTAACAATTCTAGTCTGGGGACAACTGGTTTCCCAGTGGTGAAATAAATGGCCTCATAAACTCCTTTTTTTAAAACAAAGTTAATTTTATTTCCCAGTAAAAAGCTTTCCCCTACAGTGGCCACCCACTTTTCCATCTTTTGTACTTCCTACATAAGCTAATTAAGTTAATGAATAAGCCATTGATCTGAGGCCAGCTAACTGATTATTTTAGAAATAATATTATGAAAAATCCTGTAGTATTAGCTAAACACATTCACAATTCACATTCAAAACTGATTAGTGTATTTGTTCTGCCTATCTGAGCAAACAAACACAAAACCAATTCTGAAATTGCTCAGATGCAAGGGAAAATTAAACATTATTGGAAAAAAGTGTCAATATTCCTATCAAGTGTTTTGGTTTGAGACAGAGTCAGCCAAATGCACATGCATAAAATCACTTGTGTAAAACTCACAAATATTTATGTTTAATGAAAAAAGCATGCTTAAGATTTACACTTAGAAAAAGACAAAATGAAACAAAATAAAAAATGCATATTAATGTTCCATATTTTAAGGTATTGAAGGAAATAAATGAATACTTTCAGTAACTTATGTGCAGTTGTGCTAAATTTCTCATTATAAATATCTCAAGGGTTTTTTATTGCCATAATTTCTAGACAATAAATTTGGTACTATTAATATAATCTAAGCTACTTCATAAACTAATGCTGATCTTCAAACTAATCTTCCACCTTTCTACTTACACACTATCCTCTACCTTGAACCTCCTATATTCAAATAGAATATTAGTACCTCTATGAAGTCTTTTCTTTTTTATCTTGTGAAGTCTTTTCTGATTACCCTCTGTCTATATCTTCTTCCTTCAGATTCTTAATGTAGTCATAGCTTGTTTGTTTGTTTTTTTCTTTTGTCATTGCATTGTACTATATTTTTATATGAGAAGAGACTGTTGCCTTCCAGGAGAGCCATATTTTAAGATGTTTATGTTTCCCCTAGTGTACAAATAAAATATGTTTTGAATGGAATCAAGTTTTTTTTCCTCTAAATCAGAATTTTGTCAAAATCATAGTTTTCTTTGTCTACCTTCATTTTATGAATGCTTGTCATTTGATCAATGCTTGTCATTTCATCATCCATTACAAGTTTACCTTTTACCCAGTTAATATTTTCAAGCATAAAAAATATTTTTTCTTTTCCATGAGAATTTATGAGTATATACAGTCAAGAAGAGAATAACAGAGACAAGTGAAGTATTAATATCTGTGGTTAGGCTCATTCTTTGGTCCAGTGAGTTGTTCCACCAAATAAGCTTCCATATTTTGCAATTCAAATACAGACTTCATTAATAATATAAAATGCTCTAGGTTGTGAGCCAATAGGTTTGCTTGTGATTACTGGACATAGTAAATATTAGATTTGTCAGTTCTACAGTTCTACTTTACTTTTCTTACTCTAGAAAATTTACCTTACTCATCTCTCTATTCTTTTCAGCTTCTACATGGTAAAGACTTATCGGAGAAGCCATATGGTTTGCTATCCTAAACTCTACCCCATTAAATGTATGATTGACCCAAATACTTACAAATAGCATTGTATTTATTTTAATTGGTTTTAGATTGCATTGAATAAAGT
Organism: Bos grunniens; assembly: GCF_055505025.1. NCBI lineage: Eukaryota > Metazoa > Chordata > Mammalia > Artiodactyla > Bovidae > Bos > Bos grunniens. The sequence continues at coordinate 29,433,341 of NC_141178.1, forward strand.
GATCAAACCTCAGATGTACAATTCAATAAAATATTAACACCCTGTAAACCACCATCCTTAGGACATATAGATCTTTCCCAACACTCCATTATCCCTGTCTTCTAATTATACATATATTCTACTTGTTGACTATGTAGTCAACTCTCTTTTGATATTTTTTCTGTGTTTCTGCCTACACATTTTCAATTGTTCAGCTTTTGTGTTTACTTATTTTCATCCTCTTTGTTTAGTCTGCTGATAATTACATGCAATGAGTTCTTAATTTTAGATACTGTACTATTTAACAGGACTATTATTTTACTCTTTCTGGTAGATATTAATCACCTGTTGAAATTCTCTATAATTTTAACTTGTTTATTCATGTTTTCTTAATTTTCTCTATATTAGTATCTTCCTTCTAGCAGCTGTTCTCTACTAGAATTTTACTGTTTTATCTTGTACATAGACAACTCAGAGGTCAGCCAAGTAACAGAAGTCAATTTTTACACAGAATCTTGGTGCTTCTTATCTGCATCTACTTTTACTTTAATGTCATTCCTAAAATGTCTCAGTCTTTATCCTTTCCCAGTGAGGCTGGCAGTCTTGCTTGGGCTCTGCATCCCTCTGCTACAGTTGGGAAGATTTTGTGGATCAGGGGCTGAGGTGAATGTAAGGTTCCTATCACATGCCCGCCTTCTCTCTAGTGAGACAGTTTCCCGTTGGTTGGTATCTAACACCTGAAATATTTTTATAGATTTTGTATATATTTAATACATTAGTTTTGGTCAATTTTTATTTAAATGAAATCATCATGGATGTTTATGTTTCCCTTCACTCTGTTATATATTGTGTGTCAGACTGGTTTATTCATCCCACATTATGAATACACCACAATTATTCTCACAGTTGGTGTTGCCAGGTTATTTTTTTCTAATTTTATCCCTCTGGTATGCTGTAATTTGCATTTTGCCCTTTAATTTGTATTTTTCCCAAATATTAATGAGGAATTAATATTTTTCCTAATATTAATCTTTGAATTTGTTTAGTAAACTTTAGCTTACTTTATTTCTGAAATGCTTATTCATATCTCTTGTTCACTTTCTATTATATTGTCTTGGTCTTATAGATTTATAAAATCTCTTCAGATATCCTGAAATCTTTGACCTTTATGTTTTACAAATATCTTTTAGACTCTACAATTTAATAATGTCTTTTAATGAATATAAATTCTTAATTTTTATGTAGTCTATTTCATCAATGTTTTTATGAATGGTTAATTTTTTTGTATCCTATACAAAAAAAAAAGTTTCTTTACCTCAAAGTGATCAAAGTATTCTCTGTTATAATCTTGTATAATGCTTATTATTCTTCATACAGAATTATATTCACAATTTATCTACAATAAATTTAAATAAGTTGAAATAGGGATAAAGTTTTATTTTTTATCATGTTCATTCACCATGCTTTAAAAAACATCTTTGTTCACTGCAATATAGTCCCATCTTTGTAATATAGCATTGGTCACTTTTTAAGAAAAGCTATTGTTTTAGTCCATATTTATCTTCACTTTGATTAGAAAAGTTTTATAAAACATCTTGACAAAGGGTAGGAAAAAACTTGCCTTTTTCCTATAAAATTTTCTTAGAAGTTCATATGTTATTGAACGTATAATACATTTATACAATATATATATAAATATATGTAAGGTATATCTTTTACATTTTGATGTAAAAGATTACATATTCATTATATACTCATCTGTGCAACATGTGTGAAAATTTTATTTTTATAATAAAAGTTTTCCATTGTTTATTCTCCATGTACTGCATCTTTTAAATTCTCTCAAAATAGTTTATCATTTTATTAGGCTTACATATTTTAAGTGTTTCATTTATTGGACTTAATGCATTTTTCTGTTATAAAAGGCATTTAAAATTATATTCCCACCTGCTTTTTTGCCACTGTTTTGATGTTAAATCAACATCTATACTAAATTTATTTAGGAATTCTAATGATGTATTTGGCCTTCTCTTGTGACTCAGTGGTAAAGAATTTGCCTGCAATGCAGGAGATGCAGATTCAGTCTTGGTTGGGAAGATCCCCTGGAGATGGAATGGCTACCCAGTCTGATATTCTTGCCTGGGAAATCCCATGGACAGAGGAGCTGGTGGGCTATAGTCCATGAGGTCACAAAAGAGCTGGACAGTACTTAGTGACTATATAATGATGTATTTATAGATCCATTTCAATTTTCTCTGTATACAAAAGTATAATTGATAATTCCTTGATTGCTTTATTTCTGATATTTGAGCCATTTTGTTAACTTTACCATGTAACACTTTCAGTAATAGAAGTGAAGATTTACTGAACTGGAGATATAACTTTTTTAGTAAACTTTTGAATCAATATTGTGAGAGAATTTATCTGTTGTTTTTTTTTATGGTGGTATACTTTTACAGGTTCTTATAAAAGTTCTGTGGGCTACATAAACAGGTGACAAAGGTTATCCTTTTCCTTCATTCTGAAAGAACTTAGGAAAAGATTATGCCTTTATATGTTCCACAAATGTTTGATTAATTTACCCTTGAGCCCTTTTGAGCTTGGTGTTTCTGTAGTGGGAAAATACAATTTCTTAATAATTAAAAAACTATTCAGTTATTTCCATTTTCTTTTGTCAATTTTGGTACATTTTGCTTTTCCAATTCCTATCTAGTTTAATATTAATTTTCAAATTAATTTTCATAAAAACTTTGTAACACCCTCTCAAAATTCTGTTAATGCTGATAGGATGTGAAGTTTTTTTACTTTTTTCATGACATTTATTATTATTTTTCTTGATTATTTTCATCAGAATTTTCTAAATATCATTAGTCTTTTCAAAGAAGCAATTCTGGTTTCTGATTTTCTGAATTTTGCTTAAGTTTATCAGTCTTATTTCTTCGTATATTTTTACTATTCCTATACTTTTTTTTTTTTTGAGTATAATATGCTTTATTTGGGTTAATTTACTTGAAACAAATATATTTACCTGAAACAAGTTAATTTACTTGAAACAAATATATTTTGCACTTTTAGCTTGTAGTTATCTATTTATGCCAACTATGTCAGTTTCATCACATCATGTTCAAATGTTCTATATCTACACATATTTTTGTTTGCTTTTCTATCAAGTAGATATGCTAAATTCCCCCACTAAGATTTGTGAGTTTTTATAAAAATTTATTTTCTATTAAAAACTCAGTTCTGTCTTTCCTATGTAGGGAAAAACAAACAAACAAAAATAAATAAAACAAACAATTCTCCCCTATTGTTTCTCTTCCCTGTGAATCCCCCTACTACTTACACAGAACCCTTCACTTCTGACACTTCTGGTCACCAAATGTGTGGAGGTTTCTCCCCCACAACAAGCAATTCTCTGTGACACCAGTTGGGTGTCCACAATTTAACTCATTCTAACATTTTCTTCCTGGTGATAGTCAGATCTCATGAGTTAAGGGCTCGGTCCCTCAAAGACTGCCCTCCTCTCCCAGCTTCAGACACCATTTAACAAGTCTAAAGGATCACTTGTGCTTCTAACTTACTGGCTATGAATTCAGACTTCAAAAACCCCCTTCCTTGGATTCTATTAACTTGCTAGAGTACTCACAGACCTCAGAAACATTTAATTATGTTTAGCAGTTTATTAAAGAATATGACAGAGGATACAAATAAACAGCCTGATGAAGAGATACACAGAGTAAGTTCTGAAAGGGTCCCGGGCACTGGAGTTTTTGTCCGTCTTGAGTTAATATGTTTTAGCCTCCTGGTGTGGATGTATTTGCCAACACAGAAGCTCTCTGGACTTCCCACTACTGGGGTTTTATTGAGGCTTCCTTACATATGCATGGTCTATTACTGACTTCAATTCTAGTCTCTCTCACCACTCTGGAAGATGGGAAGAGGGCTAAAACTTCCAACCCTCTACAAATGACTTGGTCTTTCTGGTGAGCAGATCTCATCCAGGAGTCATCGCAGTTTGCTCTGAGTCACCTCAATAGAACAAAAGTTGTTGCTCATGTTCTTATCACTGAGGAGTTTATAAGGATTTCAGTAGTCATGCGTCAGGAACCAAGGTCAGAAATAAATATTAGAACAATAGATGTTCCTGTAGTGTTCTTATAATTAGGAAATTATAAGCATTTTAGGAGTTGCATGTCAGGAACCAGGGACAGAGACCAATATATAAATATATGTATTTTATTATCTCACAGCCCTAAACTGTGCACTCTATTATCTTTTGCTCTCTTTACTTTGTACCTGCTCATTTTTCTTTCTCAACAAAATCTATAATCCCTGGTTTATACTTAAGAAAGTTAGTATCAGTAGGGATACAAGTAATAGTAGTAGCAGTAGTTGTCATCCTGTAGTTGTGCCCAGTTGTGTCAGATTCTTTGCAACCCTATGGAATTTTCCAGGCAAGAATACTGGAGTGGATTGCCATGCCCTGCTTCAAGGATCTTCCCAACCCAGGGATGGAACCTAGGTCTTCCACCTCTACTGCACTGGCTAGCGGCTTCTTTACCACTAGTGCCACCTCGTGGCAATAATAGTAGTGGTAGTGAAGGTGAAAGTCGCTCAGTCATGTCTGGACTCTTTGCAACGCCGTGGACTATATTCTTCCAGGCTCCTCTGTCCATGGAGTTCTCCAGTCCAGAATACTGGAGTGCGTAGACGTTCCCTTCTCCAGGGGATCTTCCAAACCCAGGGATTGAACCCAGGTCTCCTGCATTGAAAGTGGATTCTTTACCACCTGAGCCCCCAAGGAAGCCCAGTAGTAGTAGTTGTTGTAAAGTAATTCATGGAATTATCACATCATATTAGAAACTTTCATACAGTATTCCTGATTTTCATATTCCCCATTTTTTAGGTAAGGCAAATGAGGCTTATATATGCACACATCTGCCCCTAGTCTCTTGGCTACTAAACAATCGTCCTAAGATTTGATACCAGATCTATCTGCTTCAAATATGTTCTCATTACAGGTTGTTTAATAATACCAAGAAAAATTTCTGCATATGTAAATCTCAGAGTAAGCATTCATTCATACCTCTCAATTGAGTGACCTTACATAAACTCTTTTGTGTCTTCATCCTGTTAAAATTTGTGAGAAATTATTCAAATTTGTTTTACATAATCTTTCACTAAAATTAAGTAAATAAAACAATCCTGCACAAGTTATCTTCCTTGTTACCTACAACATTTGTAATTTTTTTTTCCTTCTTTTCATTATTGACCAAATACAAGCTTGAAAATTTCAACTATACTCTTAATTTAGTCTTATGATTCAGGTAAATTGTTTACCTAAAGTGTTTGCATGCTGGATTGGGAGCCTTTTTTCTCAGCCTATCTCCTGGCTTAGCATCTTCAACTTAAAATACCAATATGCCTTCTCTCATCAAGCCCCACTTCAGGAGATAATTAGATGTTGATTATTTATGATATGTCAAAATATATAGCAATGGTCAAATTCTTCCATTGTGGTCGATAGGTTCTCTGAATGGTCGTTGAACGGAAGGCTTGTTCCATAGTTAGAAATATGCCATGCATCAATGATAATACGGGGAAGCTCTGTGTTCCTATTTCCTTTAATGTGATATAGTTGCTTGTTTACTCTGTGATGCCATTTCCACTACTAAGTACCTCTGCATGAAAAGTTTCCATCTGAGTAATTGAAGTATCAAGAAAATCTCCTCTTTTGTAAAATGGGACCTAACTAAATGATTTTGGGCTTTCCCTGGTGGCTGATTTGTGGCTCAGCTGGTAAAGAATCCGCCTGCAATGCCAAAGACCTGGGTTCGATCCCTGGGTTGGGAAGATCCCCTGGAGAAGGGAAAGGCAACCCACTCCAATACTCTTGCCTGGGAAATTTCAAGGACAGAGGAGACTGGCAGGCTACAGTTCATGGGGTCTCAAAGGAGTCAAACACAACACCATTGTTGTTCAGTCGCTTAGTTGTGTCTGACTCTTTCCGACCCCGCGGGCTGCAGAATGCTAGGCTTCCTGTCCTTCCCTATCTCCCGGAGTTTGCTCAAACTCACCTCCATTGAGTCAATGATGCTATCCAATCATCTTATTCTCTGTCACCCCCTTTTCCTCCTGCCCTCAATCTTTCCCATTGTCAGGGTCTTTTCCAGTGAGTCAGCTGTTTGCATTAGGTGGCCAAAGTATTGGAGCTTCAGCATCTGTCCTTTCAATGAATATTCAGAGTTGACTTCTTTACAATTGACTGGTTTGATCTCCTTGTTGTCCAAGGAACTCTCAAGAGTCCTCTCCAGGACCACAGTTTGAAAGCATCAGTTCTTCGGTGCTCAGCCTTCTTTATGGTCCAGTTCTCACATTTATACATGACTACTGGAAAAACCATAGGTTTAACTATACAGACCTTTGTCAGCAAACCCATGTCTCTTAGTGACTGTAGCATTAACAACAACAACTTAATGATTTGGGGCAAATGTTCTTTGATTCCTTGATGTTGTTTATACAGAAAAGATCTCAATAATCCTTAGATTCATCAAAATTTATTTAAATTACTTCTCTTCTTATGTAAAAGAAAAGTTATATTGTCATTTTCCAATTCCATCAAAACTGTTTAACCCAGGGAAGTCTGCTAAATTCATTCAGCTCTTGTACATAGTGCACCAATTTTTGTGTGATACTTTAAAAATATTTTTGAAGTGTTAATGCCATTGCAAATACTGAAATTTGTATCAAACATATTTTCTCAAATCAAGCAGTGTGTTCAAAGTTCCTTTGAACTTAATTATAAATGAATTTAATTTAAACTCTATTAGTCTTCAGTAAATGATTTATTGTAACATCTAATGCACTGTCTCTTCAATGGTATAATAATTTTCTAGTTCATTGCAGCTATTTGAAAATGACATAAAAGCTTGGTTCACTAAAAATATCTTCTTGTTGTTAATGATTTATTGTTGTTCTTTATAAGCATTCAAAACAGTTAATAAAATTTTCTTATCACTACAATTTTTAAAAGATTTTATGAATTTCAGGTCACTGAATCAGTCATTTCTGTAATAAGAAATTATCTTTTTTAATTGATAATATTTTATAAAGCCAAGATAACAAAAATATAGATATATGACAGATAAGATATATAGATATTTAAATTAAGCACTTATTATAAATCAGACCATGTTCTAGGCACTTCAAATATGTAAGTGGATAAAGCAAGGGTCCTATATTTTTACGGCTTAATTCTAACATGTTAAAAATAAAAGGAATTCAATAGTTCCCTTATCTTTAAAAGCTTCCTGAGTTAGCAACAGTACCTTATTAAGCCATTTTAATACATAAATCAAAAGGTTTATTTTCCTTTACAACTGTCTTAATAAATGCTGTCAATCTTCAAATTTTAATGATATTAGACTTTTCAGTAAAACTTGATTTTTTACATGTGTTATATGAATTTTATATTTTAACCACAAAACAGTGTTGTCTCATATTAAATCCACCTCTATAAGCATCACAGAAATTATCCATGGACAAAGTTCTTGCTGCTGTGTGATGCTCAGTCAGGTCCAAATCTTTGTGACCCCATGAACTGTAGCCTACTAGGCTCCTCTGTCCATGAAATTTTCCAGGCAAGGGAACTGGAGTGGGTTGTCATTTCCTACTCCAGGGTATCTTCCTGACCCAGGATCAAACCCATGTCTGTTGTGTCTCTTGAATTGGCAAGTGTATTCTTTACCACTGTGCCAGCTGGGAAGCCCCAAAGTTCTTGAGTTCATGACACCTGTCTTAAATTCTATCCATGACAAACAAATATGTATGCCATATATATATGTGTGTGTGTGTGTGTATTATATGTCATATACCATACACTTGAGTAAGAATGCAAGTCACTTTTCTAAACACTTTCATACTATTACTTTGATATTTATAGTATGTAGATTTTTGAGCAATATCATAAAATATTCACACTGCCAAAAGTTGTGAGAAATTATAGTTAGAAAGTGATTATGATGCAACATTTGGCAGATGATTGCCTAAAATATTTCATGTTTGAGATAATTGATCTTAAGGACATGTTAAGTATTCATTTTTCTTTGTTCTTTTAAGTTCCTTTGCTAAATTTTATTTTAATTAGAATTTCTGGAAATAATATATCTAATTCAGTTTCCTGCAGAAATTTCTTAGCCAAATTCCTAGGTATTTAGCGTCAATAGAAAGCTGATATTTTTGCCTCCAAAATCTTGGCTCTCTCTGCTCACTGAAGCCAAATTAAAAAAATATAGAGACAGGGTTGGAAGAAATAGAAAGGTGGCTTTAATCTCCAGTGAGGGGAGGGGAGAACACAGTAAACGTGTACTTCAAGAGCTGTGTCCCGCTTCCATGATAAAGCTGGGAGATTATATAAATGAGGGCTCACAGTCAGGGGTCAGTGATGAAGAACACAGGTATAAGGAACTTGTATTCCTCCTCCTCTTGCATTGTTTCAAAAGCAGTTATGGGTGACAGGTCAGGCAGTCTGGTAATTTGGTCTGGCAATCTGGCAGCCTGACAGTTGGGTCCATTGTCTTTGGTGTACTGTGCTATGGCCTTCTTTCTATAAAGCAAAAAGAGGAAAACTACAGGGGGTGGTCTGTGAAGAGAGTGCTGTAAATGTGAGCACCAGATACAGGATGTAATTACCATAGAGTCAAAAGATAATAGGTGCAAAATGTAGCTCATGCAGAGTTAGGGGGGCAAAAAAGCAAACCTAGTTACAGATGGACAGGGAAGCTTGGAGTGCTGCAATCCATGGAGTCGCAAAGAGTCAGACACGACTGAGCAACTGAATTGAACAGATTAGGAAGAATTTAGAAACAAGAGTCATCAGGCCTGCTCACTGTTCTCTCTGTCTTCTTTGATCTCAGGAAAGAAAAGTAAAGCTCATTTCTCTTTTTATCCTTTTCACTGCAACAATATGAGAATTTTAGATTGAAAAAAATATTTTTGAGTCTGCACATTTGTTCAAGACATTAGCATTTGGTTAAGAGTCCACATAATAAATCCTAAAAAAAATTGTCCATTCAGACGAACACATTTACTTTCATAAGATAGAGGAAGCTTATAATAAAACATGTTTCCATTTAAGTGTTTGTTGCCAGGATACAGCACTAACTCTTTGTTTAGCAATAATAACAAGGTAATAATAATATAGAAATTTCTGTATCTGGAGGAGGAAATGGCAACCCATTCCAGTATTCTTGCATAAAGAATCCCATGGACAGGGGGGCCTGGTGGGCTGCGATCCACAGGGTTACAAAGAGTCTGGACGTGACTGCAGTGACTTAGCACAATTATTATATAATTGAACAATTATAAGTACTGAATAATTGTATATTATTATAATAATATTATAACCTTAGTGCACCCTTGTAATAAGGTTGATGATAATATTAACAACTTTAATAACAAGAATTCAGGTGACAGTTTCATCTATGTCTTATTCCTTTTACTGTTATTTTACATTTTCTTTTAAGAAGAGATTTTATGAGGTAGAATTGGCCTAGTGCACATTTAAAACAATTCAAATTGATACATTTTAATATACACATATTGTTGTGAAAACATTATCCACAGTCAAGATAATATATCCATCACTCCCCAAAAGTTTTCTTCTGCCTATTTGTTATGCCCCTCTGATCATTTCTGACACCATCCCCCTACTTCATCTCTAAACAAGCATTGATGTATTTTATCCCTATATAGATTAGTGTGAATTTCTACAACTTAATGTTAATAGAATATTTTGTACCATTTTTTTGTTTGGACTCTTTCATTCAACATAATGATTTTAAGATCCATCTTTATAGCACATATATAGGTAATTAATACTTTTTTATTGATAAGTAAGATTGCACTGTATGCATACATCATAGTTTCTTTTTCCATTGACCTGATGTTAAATATTTGGATTGTTTCTAGTTTTACACTCTTACAACTAAAACTACTATGAATATCCACATTAAAGTCTTTGTATGGACTTATGCTATTATTTTTCTTGGTTATGATATCTATCAATGATATGAGTGTATCTTATGGTAGGTTTTTGTTTAAATTTTAGGCAGCTGCTTTGTAGGTTTTAAATATGGTTATAGCATTTTACATTCTCAACAAGAGTTGATGAGAATTCCAGTTATACCTTACCCTCACTAATACTTGTTTTGGTCAATCTTTGGTATTACATGCTGGTTTTATTTTTTTCTTTTCATTAATGGCTAATAATGTTGAATATCTTTTCATGTACCTGTTTGTCAAATGTTTATCTTTCTTGGGGAAGAGCCTTTTCAAATTTGCATTTTATAAAACATATTATTTGTATTGGTATTACTGAATTTTGAGTCATTTTTATGGTATTGGAACAATACCTTTATCAAGCCTATTATTTACAAACAAATAGGCTGACGCCATGACTTGTCTTTTTATTTTCTCAGCAGTATCTTTCAAAAACCATTTTTCAATTATAATGAAGACTGACATTTATTATTTTATTGATTAAACACTTAGTGTCATATTTAAGCAATCTGTACCTAACCCTTTTGTTAACATTTATTTATTTGGATATGCCAGGCTTAATTGTGGCATGAGAGCTTTTTTTTTTAGGTGCAGCATGTGAACTCTTAGTTATGGCATGTGGGTTCTAGTTCTCTGACCAGGAATCAAACCCAGGCCTCTTTCATTGAGATCGTGGAGTCTTATCCACTGAACCACCAGGGAAGTACTAATCTGTGCACCAGTTCAGTTCAGTCGCTCAGTCATGTCCGACTCTTTGTGACCCCATGAATCGCAGCACGCCAGGCCCCCCTGTCCATCACCAACTCCTGGAGTTCACCCAGACTCATGTCTAACGAGTTGGTGATGCCATCCAGCCATCTCATCCTCTGTCGTCCCCTTCTCCTCCTGCCCCCAATCCCTCCCAGCATCAGGGTCTTTTCAAATGAGTCAACTCTTTGCATGAGGTGGCCAAAGTACTGGAGTTTCAGCCTCAGCATCAGTCCTTCCAATGAACACTCAGGACTGATCTCCTTTAGGATGGCCTAGTTGGATCTCCTTGCAGTCCAAGGGACTCTCAAGAGTCTTCTCCAACACCACAGTTCAAAAGCATCAATTCTTAGGTGCTTAGCTTTCTTCACAGTCCAACTCTCACATCGATACTTGACCACAGGAAAAACCATAGCCTTGATTAGACGGATCTTTGTTGGCAAAGTAATATCTCTGCTTCTTAAATATGCTATCTAGGTTAGTCATAACTTTCCTTCCAAGGAGTAAGTGTCTTTTAATTTCATGGTTGCAGTCACCATCTGCAGTGATTTTGGAGCCCCCAAAAATAAAGTCTGACACTGTTTCCCCATCTATTTCCCATGAAGTGATGGGACCAGATGCCATGATCTTCATTTTCTGAATGTTGAGCTTTAAGCCAACTTTTTCACTCTCCTCTTCCACTTTCATCAAGAGGCTTTTTAGCTTAATCTGTGCATAATCTTGGGCAAATAGATGAGACTCCTCTCTGAACCTCAGGCATATGATGATGGATCCTACAGCTCCTACAAAGACACTTTTTCCCATAGATGAATGCCCAATTGTTGTAGAAGGGAATATGATAAGGAATGTCTTGTTTGGTCATCTGGCTGATGTCACTAAGTTAAGGCACTACATGTGTTAAACAGACATTGTCCTCAAGGAGCTTATATTGAAGACATAAAGACAATGAATAAACAAAATGTCAATAGGTGACATGTTTGGTGAAGAAAAAAAAAAAGGCAGAGTAAGAATAAAGGTAGGGAGTACTCCCCTGGTATAAAAGAGATCAATGAAGGCTATCTTTTAAAATGTTTTTAAGCTAGACCTGAAAGATAAGAATAAGGGATTCTAGTGGTTATTAGGGGAAAAGACAGAGCACCCAGTACAAATGCCCTAAATTGAGAGTTTTCTTATTAAATTAAGTCATATGAAATAGCCAAAATTTGACTGATTTTCACCTACCAAAACACCTATTTCACATGATCCAACCTGACATGTCAAAGAATGGTGTGAAGAATGAGAAGGAAAGTGTTCAGAAAGATGGGGGCATGGAATAGATCATTTATCACCTTGTAACTCCTGAGACATGTATTAGGGTTCACTCTGAAGAACTGGAAAGTTATTTGAGAATTTGAAACTGAAGAGCAACATCACATAATTTAGATTTTAAAAGGGTCACTCAGGGAATTCCCTGGTGATCTAGTGGTTAGGAAACTGCTATCACTACTGAGGGCCCAGGTTCAATCCCTGGTGGGAAACTAAGATCCTGTGTCACTGGTGTGGTGTGGCAAAAAAAAAAAAAAAAGCAAAAAGGTCACTCAGACTACCCTGTTGACTTTAGGGCAGTAGAGGAATAAAGTGAAAGTAGGATGACAAATTTGTAAAGATAACAGTTAAAGTCCTTGGACTTTGACCCAGTATGGGTGATGTACTGAGAAGTGGTTAAAGTGTGAAAGTGAAAGTCGCTCAGCCATGGCCAGCTCTTTGCGACCCCATGGACTATACAGTGCATGGAATTCTCCAGTCCAGAATACTGGAGTGGGAAACCTTTCCCTTCTCCAGGGGATCTTCCCAACCCAGGGATCAAATCAGGTCCTCCTGCACTGCAGGCGGATTCTTTACCAGCTGAGCCACAGGGAGAAGTGGTTAAGTTCTATACATATTTAAGATGATTCAACAATAGTTTTAGACAGTTTAACATGAATTTGAAAGAAAGAAGGGAGTCATGTATTTCTCCAATAGCTTCTGCCTGAGCAAACTGAAGAACAGAATTGTTTACTAATATGGGAAAAATGCAAGAGGGAAAACATGTTCTTAAGAGTGGGAGTGTGAGTTAAGACAATTCAGTTTAGATAATTTTGAGAAGTCTCTTAGTTATCTTAGCATTGACATAGTTATTTCAAGAAAGCACCTGGATATATGAGTAGAATTCAGGGATGACATTTGGACTAGGCATGTTAATTAGGGACTCAGCATATGCATAGCATTTAAACTCATAAAATTGAATAAAATCATCCAAGAAATGAACATATAAACTATAAGACCACCAGCAACAGAAAATGTATCTGGGCTTGAAATAATGTAATTAAGTTCTAATTTCCAAAAATAAAAAGAGAAACCAGTGTCAGAACTGTAAGCATGATTTAATGCTGAAACAGCCAGCTGGAGTTTCAAATGCTGATACAGGCTCTCAGCGTTAGAGGCAGAATATGTAATATCCATATGTGAATGTTAAAAGGGTGCCTAGGTGCACAGAGTTGTGGCAGTTGGAATCTGAACTCTTGTACAAAGCCTGGTTATTCTAAGAAAACTCCATCTGTGAAAGAGGAACTAGGAAAACTATGTTCATGTTTCCTGCGATAGAGCAAAATCATATGCCATCTGCCTTACCTCTTGCTTAGGGGAAAATAACCCAGGAGCAGTAAAAATTCAAGATCCTTATCATATCAATTAGTACTTCCTGCAAAGACTAGACATTATTAAAATTGATCACTACTGCTGAAAACTACAGTAGGAAAATGAAATCTCTACATAGGGACCCTTGAATCACCAAAGCACATCCAGAGCACATGAATACTCTGCAGGGGGAAACTTTTAAACTTCATATAAGATAGAACTAGTATCTCCCTCAGGAGTAAAAGGAAGGCTGCTTCAGGTGCTGGAAGATGGAGATAGTGTCTCCCAGACAAAATAGTGTCGACAGGCACATCATTATTCATTGTAAAAGATTCATGCTCCCCCAAAGCAATGTTTCTTTCCTTTATCCATTGTGTTTACACGCATTATCAGCCTCCCCTCACTTTTTCCTGTGGGAATTTGGAGCTTGGAGATCCAGTGCAAAATGTGAAAATGTTGGTACTGATAATACTGTGAGTGATAACAGGTCTTTGGCTCTGGAGTCTCCTGTCTTGTACAACATGCATGAAACTACAGAAAATAATTTATTACCTTGCAAGTAGGATAAAATCTCATACTCCTTCCAGCTCTTGACAATATCCTCTCTTATTTTAAAATATATTCTTGAACTGTTCATTCTGCTTTCAATGTCTTGTCATCTTGTATCCTCTGAACCTAAATTTTTAGGCAGTAAATTCTATTTGTTCTTTAAAATTTATGTTATGTATGCCTTCCCTGAGAAATGTTCCATGTTACCATTTTAACTGGTTTTCTTTATGCTCCCATAATGCCTTATATCTTAACATTAATTTACTCTTCTTTTTATCCTTACAAAAACTTTCTTATTTCTTTTCCTATGAATAAATTTTATCAAATCTGTTTATTCTTGGTGTTCGTAGAACCAGATCTATATGGTCTAGCACATGAATGAATAAATAGATTTTTAGTGAACGAGTTAATAATATTTCCTGACCCATGTTAGAATGACCCAAGGCTGTCTTCAACTTTTTCCTCATATTCACTCAAACCTTTTATCAACTATTTATTACAACCAACCAAGTGACAGAGGAAAGGAGTGATAGATTATTTGAATAAAACTTTAGAGCTAAGCATGAGTTCAACTTATTGCAACAAAAAAAAACTAGGTTCATTGTCACATTTACCATTTATCACATATATCTACATATATATATATATTATGATAGGATTAGCACTCTGTTAATTTTCTATCTGAAAGCTGATGGATTCTTATATTTTCTGAAAATTATTGCCTGCTTATTGTATTTCACTAAACAAGTCCCCAAATGTCATAGTCTTATTTTACCTTATTAACTATACATTGTATATATTTATATATTTATGTTACAAGTATTCCTTCCCTGGCTCAGAAGCTTGTGTGTTACAGGTTGTAAATCTGCTTTACCAGATAATCCTTCTTTCTTCAGGAAATAGAATATTCTCCTGTAAGGCAAAATGGCACCATCTCTCCTCTTAGCTTTACATTTATTCTTATATCAGTCTTGGATAATGCTTAGATTTCAGTGGTACTTAGCTCCACTGTGGACTTTTCCCTCCCACATAGTTTACTGGCAATGCCTAACACTAGATTTAGGGGGAAAACTATGCTTGCTTTAATTACCAAGTCACATGGCAAATCTTTCCATAGTATAGATAAAACTGTTTTTAGATTTTAACAATATTCAGTAAAACTAATAAAAAATTAGGGAAATGAAACAGAAAAATGTTGACTATGACTTTTCATTGTGCCCCTTGTCCTTCTTCCCTGTGGGATCACTTTGTGCTGCTCTTCTTTTAAACATGACTGCTTTCATATCTAGCTCCCAGTCTGTATTTTTATGAGTAGCCAATTTTTCCCACCATATAAGTTTCGGTTGTTCAGTTTTTCAGCAACTCTAGCTAGAACACTAATCAGAGACACATTTCAGCTTTGCCAAGGGCAATCCAATTCCATTTAGATTCTTTTTTCAGCATTAAAGATTGTTGTGCCCTGTCCTTTGTTGCAATAGCTGTATATGCACACACACACACACACACACACACTTCACCAAAAATTAAGCAAGATATATGAACATATGCACACACACATATATATATATCGTATGTATAAACATCTATTTATATATAGAAAAACATTTCTTCCAAAAATATGTTGTTAGCAGAGTTTCAGTTTTGCCATATGTACTTGGCTTTTGAAATAATCATTAAAGACAACATTCTATATCCTTTCTTACACTGTGGCTCACTTATTTATTTCAGTCCTGGCCCTTAGGCATTGAGTTCCGATCTTTGATGCCACCTTTTTAACATCTTTCTATTCTCCCCTGCCCTGGCCAATTTCTGCAATTCCCATCACAGTTTTATAGATCATAAAGCCAAATTAATCAGTTGGAAGTACCATACCATACACACCTGCTCTCTCTACAAAAAGAGGTTTCATCCGTCACATGCTCCAGGTGTATTAGATCAACTGGTTTTCATTCTTTCCTTTCGTATCTCTTCCTTCAGGGATCATGGCCTTTCCATTGTGAAACTGATAATTGAATTCTCTTCCAAGTACCACATGCTTTTCCCCTAAGCTTGATGAGAAATCTTCAGTTTTTAAATAATTCTTTAAAATTCTGTTTTATTTATTAATAAAGTGAATAGTAAAGCCCTTGGGTATGTGGAGTCAGAAAAGCTGTCTGGAAATGTCTGTAGCTGTGGGATAGCTCTGGGATTTGGGATGAGTTACCTTACTTGTTTCCTCCTTAATTTCATCATCTGTAAAATGGTGACAATGAAGGTAACTATTTCAAAATATTTTTGTAAAGAATAAGTGAGGTTATGCACATGAAGGACTGCTGTAATATTCTGGCATAGAATTAAAATTTAGTAAAATAATCTATTATTTTATTATTTATATGCTAACATATGAAAATGTTACTTTTTATAGATAAGCACTCCATGGATATCTCTGATGACACCAATGATGATTTAATATACAGTAATCTCTAACTACATTTTCAGAGGGAGGAACTGTTGGGTATGCTGCTAAGTCACTTCAGTCGTGTCCGACTCTGTATGACCCCATAGACATCAGCCCACGAGGCTCCCCCATCCCTGGGATTCTCCAGACAAAAACACTGGAGTGGGTTGCCATTTCCTTCTCCAATGCAGGAAAGTGAAAAGTGAGAGTGAAGTCACTCAGTTGTGTCCGACTCTTAGCGACCCCATGGACTGCAGCCAACCAGGCTCCTTCGTCCATGGGATTTTCCAGGCAAGAGTACTGGAGTGGTTGCCATAAGGTTTTAAAATACCAATAAGAACAGATTTGATTACTTCAAGATTTTTAAAAAGTATTGGTAGCATGCAGCTGTGGTTTGAAAGTTTCTGTACAATATACAGTAATTAGAGCTTTCTTCTACTTTCATTTACTGAAAATGAGGCTCGCCAGCTGATGGATTTTCCTGTGTATACCAAAAGTCTCTCAGATACTTATTGAACACATCTAATGTGGTTTTAAAATTAAAGTAGAAAGTATAAATATTTTAACTTTAAGACAGATAACCCAAATATTTATCCCAAGGAACTAAGTCTTGCAAAATTAGGTGGCTTATTATCTTGGCAGCAGGCATTAGCAAACACTTTACATTCCACTCTAATTGATTCTCAATGTATTAAAATTGTGTTGGGTCTTAAACTTCTTTCTTAAAAATTATAATTAGCACAATAAACTTATTTCAAATTTGACTGAATTCCTATTAAATAGTAATATACTACAAATGGAAAATTATTTTATATATTTTATATGAGTGTATACTTCTGACATTTTAAAAACTTTAAGAAATATATAATTTTCTAGTGAAAGGAAGATAGATCTTACGTTAATTTAATTAATTTATGTATATATTGAGTTAAACAATGATTTTCATTGAATTAAAGATGTCACTTGTTTATTATGATAAATAATTGATAACATAAACCTGAATAGTTAACAATTACCTTATTCACTAATATGCCAGCTCTTTGATGTAATAAACAGCCTTATCCCATTTTATACATAGAAAAGAAAGACTC
This sequence comes from Bos grunniens, assembly GCF_055505025.1. Lineage (NCBI taxonomy): Eukaryota > Metazoa > Chordata > Mammalia > Artiodactyla > Bovidae > Bos > Bos grunniens. The sequence goes on from NC_141178.1 coordinate 29,450,858, forward strand.
AATTTTAAAGAGTCAGTACTCAGTGGAGGAGAAATAGAAACCCAGGTCTCTAGAACTTCTTGGTTGAAATATCTGCATAGACTGCCATGTCTTTTTGTCATTCACAGTGCAGCATAGGATAACTAAAACTGATGACATTTAGTTATTTTAGTGTACAAAATTTCAAATAAAATACACTCAGACAAGATAAGAAACCTTGTCTTCTTCCTGATCGTAGAATAAAAGCTTCTTTTTTTAATTTAAGCCACTGAGTGTGATATAAGCTGTGGGCATTTCATGAGAAGTGAAAGTGTTAGTCACTCAGTAGTGTCTGCCTTTTGTGACCCCATGGACTGTAGCCCACCAGGCTCCTCTGTCCATAGGCAAGAATACTGGAGTGGGTTGCCATTCCCTTCTCCAGGGGATCTTCCTGACCCAGGCATTGAATCTGGGTCTCCTGCATTGCAGGCAGATTCTTTAGCATCTGAGGCACTAGGGAAAGGGGCTTTTCATATATGGCCTTCATTATGTTGAGGTACATTCTTTCTATATCTAGTTTGTTGAGAGTTTTTATCATAAAAGGATGTTGACTTTGTCAAACACTTTTCTCTATTTATTAAGATGGTATGCTTTCCTTCATTCTGTTAATGTAGCATATCACATTTATTGATTTGCATATGTTGCATATTTGTATCCCAGCAATAAATCCAACTAGGTCATAGTATGAGACTTTTTAATGTCAGGGTACATTCAGGAAGCAGAAATCCCAATAGCTATTACTTTTGTGTTTTAATTAGGTAACTGAAAATATAATGAGCACTAAGTAGGAAACAGTTTCTACTCCTAGCACTGGAGAATAAAGGGAGAAAGCAATGGAATTATTAGAACTTGAAGTTTGAACAACTTCACAGACAGAAGGCAGGAACAGATAAAGAAGGGGACAGAGCTCAGCTACTGATGATATCTCCAACTTTACAGGAGAAGTCATGTTGAACTGGGACACTGAACTCTGCTGAGAATGTGCTGGCCAGCTGGGGTTGGTGTGTCTGAAAGGGCATGAAATTTGTTTTAATACAAGCTGGATTCAACTGTTGTGGTGGGTACAAAGTGCCAATGCCAGTGTAAGAAGTATTGCCAGAGAAATGCTTCCAGAAACAGGAAGTCAACCAGAAACAAACAGGAAGAAGATACTCTCTCTCCCTAGTTTTTTAGTTTTCTGTTAGTATACCTATTGGCAAAGGTTAGCAGGAAGCAGCTGACAAAGCAAAAAGGTGGTTTTCAGATTCCCAGGCGCAGCCTTTCAAGAGGACTATAGAAGGTTATGTTTGGAGCTGAGAAATCATAACTTAATAACCAATATATCATAACAATCTAAGTGTTTTATGCAGAAATAAAACAGATTAAAATAGAGGATTTAGCATTTTTTTTTTCTGAGTGTACTGAAGTATCTTCACTTTCCTCTATATTAAAGAAAGGAGAACAGACACTGCAATTTTTGGCAGCACACATTATATCAAGTACATGCCAGATTGTGGAACTCAGTCACTTCATCTGCTGTGATGTGAAAGTCTGAGGCTGTAACTAAACTTTCTAGACCATACAGAAATAATCCAAAGATAAAATTTTGAAGTGAGATAAACTCTACAGAATATCTTGAGCATAATTTAAAGCAAGGGAATTAACAAAATAGATTTTCCTAAGAGTTCATTTCTACTTCATCTTTTCTCCATACAAATCCTGAAGGCTCCCATCTTAATTGTGTTGCAGTTGATTAGTAAGATAAACTGAGTTCGCCAAGACTAAAAGTGGTATATTACTTTGATCAGTGTCTAATATATGGAATCTTTATTCACAAGCCTGAAAGAGTTCTAAGGTTGGTCCTGTCTACTACTTTCAGAAAGGGTATATATTATATCATCCTTTTAATCAATAACACATTTAACTCTTGAAAGGTTATATAATTTGTTTAAAACAGGGCATCACATTTTTTTTAGTACAAAATAAAAAATAGTTTAAATTGTGCTTTCTTACCAGTTTTATTTTATTATTTAATCGGATGAATTAAGTTACCAACTAATATTTATATCTAAGAAATGCACAAATATGCTTACTTAGGCCAGTACCTACAAGAATCATTTTGTACTGACATCATATATGACTGCTAAATTTTCAGAAAATTTTCAGGATATGTTAAACTCAGATGTTATTAATGGTTAAATTCTATGAGCTTGCAATTAAATAAATTCTATTAAAAACAAAGGTAATAAATTCTCAAAACATTACTTTCTATTTCTCTGTGTTTTACAATTATCTATGTTTCTGAGCACCCGGGGCTTCTCTGGTGGCTCAGACAGTAAAGAATCTGTCTACAGTGCAGCAGACAGGGGTTTGATCCCTGGGTCAGGGAGATCACCTGGAGAAGGGAATGGCAACCCACTCCAGTATTCTTGCCTGGAGAATTCCATGAACAGAGCAGCCTGGCAGGCTACAGTCCCTTGGGTGACAAAGAGTCAGATACAACTGAGTGCTTTCACTCTCATGCCTATTATATCTGCATGGTGGAATTATTATAGATAATGTGCTACTGAAGATCTCTTCCCAACACTAGACTCAGCAATGTCAAGATAATAGATTGACACTCAGCTATGGTGAGAAAATTTACACCTCATAAATTGGCAAAAACTATAAATTAAGACTTGATTTATTATTTTAATAATCATCTAGAATGGAGGCTGACAAAAAGCATCCTGTGGGTCAAACATGGTCTAGAATCTCTTCTCATATATCTCCTTTTAACACAGTGACACACATCTGTTTATGTATTATCTAGGGTTACTCTGGAAATACAAATATGGAGTTGAGCAGTTGTAACTGTAGATCTGCAAGTCCTAAAATATTTACTCTCTGGCCCTTTAGAGAAACAGTTTACCAATTTCTGGGATAGAGTTAAGATGATGGAGAAACATTAGCAGTGTAGATTAAAGATAAAAGTATGTTGTGTCTGTAGCAGTTACATGATCAATAGCACACACAAAAAATGAGGCAATATTCTTCTAGTATTACCTGATTTGACAAAAAAAAAAAAATTACTTACATCATTGATGGATGAGTGAATTTTCTACATGTGTACAGTGCTCAAAGAGATTTAATTTAATAATATTTATAATGGTGAAAAATAGATTATATATCAGACTTAATGACAATAAATCTCCTGGGAAAAGAGTCAGCTGATTGGATTGCAACAGCATTGTTGAATCATGATTGAGTTGCAACCATAAGGTGGCTGTCGACTTATATAACAAAAAATTAGTGAAAGCATTCCGAGAGAATCGATATTTATATGCAATTTGCAGTAAAGAAATATTGTATATTTTATTCTTATTTGTAAATTCTGCACTACTTACCACTTTTTTACTTGGGTGGGAAACATTTACCAGCACATCATTTTATGAAATAAATATTTTTACATTTTTAAAAAACATTTGCTATAAATCAAAAAATATAAATATCACATATTTAAGTAAACATTACCCATTAATTAAAACTTTATGTACAATATTCACATGGGGTAACAAAATGTTTAAATCAATAGTTAAGTGCATCTCCTTTGGACTGTCAATCACTTGAGAAGTAAAACTATTCAGAAAGGGTAGCAAAGGATACCTTTAAGTGTGTTTAAAATCAGAGAACATTGACCTAAACAGTGACTGAAATATTTCTATCCATTAACTTGGGTTATTAAAAAGAATATTTTAAGATTTGATTCAATAGATACATCATATTTAAATTCTAAAAATGATATAGGACAGTTATAAGAATAATTTTCCACTCAAGATTTTGGATCCACTCCAAGAAAGGAAGACTCCCAGATTTCTGGAAACTAAGCAGGACTTAGGGAAAATGAATCATCCAAAATGTGTAACAAACCTTTGCCTATTTATTCACTCTAAAATTACATACTAGCTCATAAGTCTCTCTTGCTCAAATTCTGTTAATGGCTTTTTCTAATATTTAGGGGAAAAGTCTATACTATGTAGCCCTTCTGACTTTACCAGTCGTAGCTCTGTGAAGTTCTTGCCCCTTCTCAGCACTTCTCCAGCAGTACTGTCTTCCAGGTTCCCAGAAAATACCAGATATGCTGACCTACTGCTACTGCTAAGTCGCTTCAGTCATGTCGGACTCTGTGCGACCCCATAGATGGCAGCCCACCAGGCTCCCCTGTCCCTGGGATTCTCCGGGCAAGAACACTGGAGTGGGTTGCCATTTCCTTTTCCAATGCATGAAAGTGGAAAGTGAAAGTGAAGTCGCTCAGTCGTGTCCGACTCTTAGAGACCCCATGGACTGCAGCCCACCAGGCTCCTCCGTCCATGGGATTTTCCAGGCAAGAGTACTGGAGTGGGGTGCCATTGCCTTTTCTGATGCTGACCTAAGGGCTTCTGAACTTCTCAGGTGGTCCTGGTGGTAAAATAGCAACAACAACAAAAATTCTGCATGCCAGCGCATGAGACATAGAGACTGGGGTTTGATCCCTGGATCGACAATGTCATCTGGAAGAGGAAACAGCAGCCCACTCCAGTATTCTTGCCTGGAGAGTCCCATGGACAGAGGAACCTGGTGGGCTACAGCCCAGAGAGTCAGAAAGAGTAGGACAACAGAAGCAGTTTAGCAGGCATGCCCACAAGGGCTTCTACTCTTCCCTTTTCCCTCCATCTAGCCTAAATCAAATCAATTATGATTATACAGTGGAAGTGAGAAATAGATTCAAGGGATTAGATTTGATAGACAGGGTGCCTGAAAAACTATGGACGGACGTTTCTGATATTGTACAGGAGACAGGGATCAAGACAATTCCCAAGAAAAAGAAATGCAAAAATGCAAAATGGCTGTTTGAGAAGGCATTACAAGTAGCTGTGTAAAGAAGAGAAGCAAAAACCAAAGAAGAAAAGGAAAAATATACCTATTTGCATGCAGAATTCCAAAGAATAGCAAGGAGAGATACAAAAACCTTCCTCAGTGATTTCTGCAAAGAAATAGAGGAAAACAGTAGAATGGGAAAGACTAGAGATCTCTTCAAGAAAATCAGAGACTCCAAGGGAACATTTCATGCAAAGATGAGCTCAATAAAGGACAGAAATTGTATGAAACTAACAGAAGCAGAAGATATTAAGAAGAGATGACAAGAATACACAGAACTATACAAAAAAAGATCTTCATGACCCAGATAATTACGATGTGGTGATCACTCACCTAGAGGCAGACATCCTGGAATGCAAAGTCAAGTAGGCCTCAGGAAGCATCACTAAGAACAAAGCTAGTGGAGGTGATGGAATTCCAGCTGAGCTATTTCAAATCCAAAAAGATAATGCTGTTAAAGTGCTGCACTCACTATGCCTGCAAATTTGGAAAACTCAGCAGTGGCCACAGGACTGGTAAAGATCAGTTTTCATTCCAATCCCAAAGAAAGGCAGAGGCAATGCCAAGAATGCTCAAGCTACTGCACAATTGCACTCATCTCACATGCTAGTAAAGTAATGATCAAAATTCTCCAAACCAGGCTTCAACAGTATGTGAACCGTGAACTTCCAGATGTTCAAGCTAGATTTAGAAAAGGCAGAAGAACCAGAGATCAAATTGCCGATGGGTCATTGAAAAAGCAAGAGAGTTCCAGAAAAATATGTATTTTGGCTTTATTGACTATGCCAAAACCTTTTACTGTGTGGATCACAATAAACTGTGAAAATTTTTTCAAGAGATGGGAATACCAGACCATCTGACCTACCTATTGAGAAATCTGTATGCAGATCAGGAAGCAACAGTTAGAACTGGACATAGAACAAGAGACTGGTTCCAAATAGGAAAAGGAGTATGTCTAGGCTGTATATTGTCACCCTGCTTATTTAACTTCTATGCAGAGTGCTTCATGAGAAAGGCTGGGCTGGATGAAGCACAAGCTGGGATCAAGACTGCCAGGAGTAATATCAATAACCTCAGATATGCAGATGACACCACCTTTATGGCAGAAAGTGAAGAAGAACTAAAGAGCCTCTTGATGAAAGTGAAAGAGGAGGGTGAAAAAGTTGGCTTAAAGCTCAACATTCAGAAAACTAAGATCATGGCATCCGGTCCCATCACTTCTTGACAAATAGATGGGGAAACAGTGGAAACAATGGCAGACTTTACTTTGGGGGGCTCCAAAATCACTGCATATGGTGAGTGCAGCCATGAAATTAAAAGACATTTATTCCTTGGAAGAAAAGTTATGACCAACCTAGACAGCATATTAAAAAGCAGAGACATTACTTTGCCAACAAAAGTCCATTTCCTCAAAGCTATGGTTTTTCAGCAGTCATGTATGGATGTGGGAGTTGGACTATAAAGAAAGTTGAGCCCTGAAGAATTGATGCTTTTGAACTGTGATATTGGATAAGACTCTTGAGTGTCCCTTGGACTACAAGGAGATCCAACCAGTCCATCCTAAAGGAAATCAGTCCTGAATATTCACTGGAAAGACTGATGCTGAAGCTGAAACTCCAATACTTTGGCCACCTGGTGGGAAGAATTGACTCATTAGAAAAGATGCTGATGCTGGGAAAGTTTGAAGGCTGGAGGAGAAAGGGATGACAGAGGATAATTGGATGACATCACTGACTCAATGGGCATGAGTTTGAGTAAACTTCGGGAGTCTGATGGACAGGGAGGCCTGGTGTGCTGAAGTCCATGAGGTTGCAAAGAGTCAGATATGACTGAGCGAATGAGCTGAACTGAGCCTGATTTTGCCCTAGATATTCATGGTTTTATCCCTTTGCTCAGATGTTATCTCTGAGGGATTTTTTTCCCCCCACACTATGCTCTCTAAATACTATTATTTTCCCCTTTTCATTTTTCGGACGTATATTTATTTGCTGCACAAATGTTATAGTATTTGTTAACTATTCTGTATTTTTTATCCTCACCCTCTAGAATGTTGGAGGATGAAATGGCAACCCACTTGAGTATTCTTGCTGAAAAAAATCTCATGGACAGAGGAGCCTGGTGGGCCACAGTCCATAGGGTTGCAAAGAGTTGGACATGACTGAGCAACTAACACACACACACTAGAATTTAACCTCTGGAGGAGCAGAGATTTTCCTGTTCTGTTCTTCACAGCATTCCTCAGGCTAATGAGGGCCTGGAAACTAATAGCTGTTTAATAATTAGTTCAAACAAATTATTGAAAAGGAAAGAAGAAAGTAGGGAAGGGAGGAAGGAAAGTTTTCTTTTCTCTAGTGTTTCTTGCCAAGTGCTTTTTAACCAAGTATATTAAATTATATACTTGTATATAATAAACCAAGTATATTCATTTTAAAGAGAATCCAGACTCATCCTGGCCCACCCTTTTAATATTCATTTGCATGTCTTCTTTGTTTCTCATCCTGGGATTGTGATTATTTGTACTCTTGAAGCAATTATTTTTTATATTCTCTGTTTTTGATGGAAAAATTAACTTCTTGCCAAAATGAAAGTAAAAGAAAATTACCATTTATCTGTTAACATCCTTTATATTAGATAAAAATAAATAGTCTAAGATAATTCACACATGAAACTACTCTTTTTTGAGTGCAGGAGATTATATTTTGCTGTTAATTTTTTAATACTTATCATCATGAAGGCTAGAGTAATATTTAATATTACTATATAAAATACTATAAATAAATCATTGTTATTAAAAATTAATTTAGTGGCTTTAAATATTGAGACCTACCTCCCTGAAAGCAAAGGTATACATCTATAATAGACATTAAAACCACACTGCCCCAGGGTTTCTAATTTTTTAACAACATCTATGTTTCAGTTTATTGTCTAATGTCAGAAAGATGCCCATATCTGTGACAAATTTCAAATTAAAATAATTATCCTGGGTAAATTTTCATTCTTTCACATTAGATTAGAAAAGATAAAGATGTGGGCATTGATTTATCTATCCCCAGGTAGGCTTAATGTTACATTTTTCTAACACAACCTAACAAATTTATATTGATTGCCTAATATTAGGTGTTTTATTAGACACTGGAGTAATATAATGGTGAATAATGTACAAAAATATTAGCTAACATTATTGAGTATTTACTCCATGCCAGTTACTGTTCTAAGTGCTTTGCTTGTGTTAATTGATTTAATCTTCAGAAAAGAAAGATAGCTAGCTTCTCTTTGCTTATTGTATCATTTACCTATCTCAAAATTCAATATTATTCATAATCCAAATTATTCTCCTGATCCTGGGTATCAGAAAACACACACGGACACATTTACTGGTCTCAAAATTATATATTGTTGTAATGTAGGAATCACTGTCTTAATGATTTCAAGGTTATTAAAAATCTAAAATCTAAACATCACTAGTCATAAAATTCTGATGCTATTACCTTCATTAACCAAGCTGTGTAAGGAAATCAAGGCCCAAAGAGGAAGATTAGAATAATAGCAATACCTAGATAGCACTTACTACAATCCATCTTCTGTTTTATATTCTTTAGATATATTAACTCAGTCTTCACTAAATAAACTCATTTATGTCTCAAAGAAACTGTTTGAGGCAATTACTATCATTACCATTCCCATTTCAGAGATGAAGAAACTAGGATTCAGTTCAGTTGAGTCACTCAGTTGTGTCCGACTCTTTGAGACCCCATGGTCTGCAGCATGCCAGGCTTCCCTATCCATCACCATCTCCTGGAGCTTGTCCATCCAGTCAGTGAAGCCATCTCACCCTCTGTCATCCCCTTCTCCTCCTGGGATTGCAGAGCAGTAAAATAATTTGCCTGAGGTTATAAAACAAGCAAATGGCAGACATATTGTTGAAGCCAGATAATCTGGCTCCATGATGAATTGCTTAAGATAATATTTTTAATTAACACAGATAATGAGAAGCTAGAATGATGAGGCAGAAAGATTATAGACTTTAGTCTTAAACACACCTTGATTTAAATCTCATTCAGATGCTTTCAGGCTGTGAGCTACCCAGCAAGTCAATTAAGCATGATTAGACTCAATGTCCTCATGTATAGAAGAGTTGAGTGTTGGGCTGAGATGAGAAATCACATCTGATGATCCAATATCTGATGACACAATAATTTTCTAATGATTCACATTATCTTTTACTGGATTTTGCTAAAGGATTTTTGTATTTATAATTATATGTGGAGATTTTTAAAAATTTATCTTTAGCTATTCTTTAAAAGATGAAAACAAGTAAAGTTTTTCAACACCAATTGTCAGTGAAAATACAGAGATAGTATTATATATTATCCCCATATTAATAAGGTTAAAAGTGTAAAGAATTCTTAGAAGATAGCTTTTAATTATGAAGCAGTGTTTCTAAACTTTGAGAAAACTTTGTACTTTTCTCTTTTTAGGGTTTGTTTCCCAATATGAAAAATATTGAGATAGCTAATCTTAGAACTTACTTAGCAATATTCAAATTGATTTAAAGTCACAAGCAGTTACTTCACTTCATGTGTCAGTGTTTATTCCTGCCAACATGTAATTCCTTCTTGCAGAATATTGGGAATTTGCTCCAAGTAGTTTAAGCAGGAGAGAGAAAAACCTGGGTTGGGGGTGAGGAAGAAGGAGAATAAGGGAGAAGAGGAGAAGGAGGAAGGGGAGGAAAGAGAAGAGAAAGAAGACAGAGAGGAAGAGAGAAATATTGGCTAAGCTCAATCTTAGTATTTAAAGGAATATGTAGCTATATAAGAAAAAAGATAAAGAACAAAGATAAAGATTAAGAGGATGTCTGTTAAGTATTTAACCCTGGTTAATTTAACAAGAAAAGTCCACAGTCATCTTTATGTAATCTTCTGCAGTGGTAGAAATTTGGAACATGTTTTGTGTCCCATTCTCATTCCACATAATTTCCTTTGTATTTGAAGATAATACAAATGACAAATGCTAGATGAATTTCTCAACTTGCGCACTTACCACCTTGTAGTATGCAGCTTTCACTTCATTATATTCACATTGTTCGCCTCTAATTATATACTGTGACAGGATGAAACCAGCCAAAATATAAGAAGTATCTACTATATCTATCATAGTATTAAAAATGATTTTACATTGATGGAGCTTCCCCAGTGGCTCAGCAGTAAATTTATCTGCAATGCAGGAGATGCAAGAAACATGGGTCTGATCCCTGTGTATGGAGGATCCCCCAGAGGAGAAATTGGCAACCCACTCCAGTGTTCTTGCCAGGAAAGTCATAAAGAAAAACATTTATTTATATCCTTGTTCAAAGAGAGTAAGGCAGATTTTATTCAGTACTATGGCCATTAGGTATATGGGCTCCTGCAAGGGGTTTTCATGTAGGAAAGAGGGAGATTGGGCTTAACTCTGAATACAACAAAGAAAAGTGGGAATTTATAGCCAAGAAAAGATGGGGGAGGGAGGTCAGTGGATGGAAAATTACTAAGAGGAAACACAGGGTAAGGGAGATTTTGATCAAACCAACCTAATAGAATTCTCACTGAAGGCAGGCCAGGGTGAGCAGATATCAACTGGTAGATGGTGGGATGAGGAATTTGGTCAGATAGTGAGGGTGATTATATGTTAAGGATGGAGGACTCTGGTTAAATCATCTTAGCAAAATTCTTGGGCTTTTAAGGACATGCCAATGATGGGGCCTAGTTGAAAAAGGGCACAGAGGAGACTGACTAGAGTTTGGTCAGTAAAATAATTTTTATTTTAAGATATTTCTTAATATTTCTCTGTCTCCCTCAATAGCTTCCTTACATCTGAACATAATTTTGGAAGGAAAAATAGTAGTAGTAATTTTTCATCTAAGTTCAATTGACACAGTCTTGCCTCCAATTACCAGCTTCATGAAAGCAGCTTGAAATATAATGACATTTTGCTGATGATGAACAGAAAAAGCTTCTTGGCAGAAAAGGTTCAGTGCACTTTGCCCATTAATAAACGCATTTAATAACAATGAAGATTCATTTTATTGAAGAATTTTAAGTTAGCATTGAGTCAAATAGAATGTTTCAATACTAGTTTAGCATTACAGCATATGACTTATAAACTCTCAAGAAACAAGCCAGTACCTTCATTGCTGACAGAGGAAAAACTTAAATTTGGGATTAAATTTCCCTTTTTATCTCTTCTCAGATGCATGTCTGTATCACTTTCACCCTTCATTTTTCAAGCAGCTTCTTCAAAGTCTGTATTTAGAGAAGCAGCTGGCCAGTATGTTGTGTCAATAGCCCCATGAAGTAGCTATCGGGTTTCTGGGGAAAAAAGATTAATTTTAAAAAGTAGTCCTAAGGGTGCTTACCAGGTGGCAGCTGAACTGTTTACAAATTAAAATTTTAGGATGGCAAAAATGAATTAAGATTTGAGGGTGGACAGTTTTCCAAGAACTAATGATGACAGTTACATAAGCATTTAGATATATTCATAGATTTAATATCTTGTTTGTAGCTGTCACTCTATACAAGTTTACGTGCTGGGAAATCATGAGTCACATGCTAAAACATGCATATTTTCTAAGATTAAGGGAAAGCTCTGGATTGTGTCTAATTCATCATTCTACCATCTGTTTAAAGTGGATTTATCACTAGTTACTGGCTTGGAGTAAGTAATCTTTAAAATTTCTATTCAATCTGAACACTGATCTGTAAAATTTCATCTGTCGAGCCACGGTAGGACTCCTATAACTCAGCCAGCTTCATACTTAATACAAATTCAAACAAAAACAAAAAGGATTTTTATCCAGCTGTGGCCAAATTGTACCTCATTGCTTTAACATGTCCTTCTACGAATCTGATTGCTGCAGAGAACAGCTGTATGGGAAATGATATACTTTTCTTATTAATGATACTCAGTTAAAAACTTCTGGAGAGGAGGTTTTTATCTTAAAGGGATGCTTGATTTTGGCACAAGGGATGCTTGACTTTGGCACCAAAGTTAATTTACTTAAAATGCAGATCATGGTTATAACACTAGATCCCAGGTTGTCTGTTAATAAGCTTTAAATTTTGGTTAATACTTTCAGAGGGTATCACTCAGTTCCTATCAGTTCAGTCGCTCAGTCGCATCTGACTCTCCGGACCCCATGAATCATAGCAGACCAGAACTCCCTGTCCATCACCAACTCCCGGAGTTCACGCAAACTCATGTCTATTGAGTTGGTGATGCCATCCAGCCATCTCATCCTCTGTCGTCCCCTTCTCCTCCTGCCCCCAATCCCTCACAGCATCAGGGTCTTTTCCAATGAGTCAACTTTTCGCATCAGGTGGCCAAAGTATTGGAGTTTCAGCTTTAGCATCAATCAGTCCTTCCAATGAACACCCAGGACTGATCTCCTTTAGAATGGACTGGTTGGATCTCCTTGAAGTCCAAGGGACTCTCAAGAGTCTTCTCCAAAACCATAGTTCAAAAGCATCAATTCTTCGGCACTCAACTTTCTTCACAGTCTAACTCTCACATCCATATATGATTACGGGAAAAATCATAGCCTTGACTAGACAGACCTTTGTTGGCAAAGTAATGTCTCTGCTTTTGAATATGCTATCTAGGTTGGTCATAACTTTCTTTCCAAGGAGTAAGCGTCTTTTAATTTCATGGCTGCAGTCACCATCTGCAGTGATTTTGGAGCCCCCAAAAATAAAGTCTGACACTGTTTCCACTGTTTCCCCATCTATTTCCCATGAAGTGATGGGACCAGATGCCATGATCTTAGTTTTCTGAATGTTGAGCTTAAAGCCAACTTTTCCACTCTCCTCTTTCACTTTCATCAAGAGACTCTTTGGTTCTTCTTCACTTTCTGCCATAAGGGTGGTGTCATCTGCATGTGTGAGGTTATTGATATTTCTCCTGGCAATCTTGATTCCAGCTTGTGCTTCTTCCAGCCCATTATTTGTCATGATGTACTCTGCATATAAGTTAAATAAGCAGGGTGACAATATACAGCCTTGACACACTCCTTTCACTATTTGGAACCAGTCTGTTGTTCCATGTCCAGTTCTAACTGTTGCTTCCTGACCTGCATATAGGTTTCTCAAGAGGCAGGTCAAGTGGTCTGGAATTCTCATCTCTTTCAGAATTTTTGCTACTAATGGTTTAAACAGTATGAAGTTCTAGGATGCAGTAGTTAAATGATTTTTATTTTTCCTCTTTTATATTTTGTTTTGCAGTATACACACATAAAACAACAGATTTTCATTTGTCATAAAACCCATTTGTAAATATGACTATATTTGCATTGTAGTATATAATTCCTGTACATATCATATTTAGGTGCCCACATTATCTCTGGGGATGTGATATCATATTTGGTTCTAAGTTAAACTGTTTTGAAAATCAAAGCAAAAATATTGATAGTAATAGACTAATGAGTATAATTGTTGAGACATATAAAGCTGTGAAAATTAAAGATAGATAAGATACTAAAAGGCATAGAAGGGTTTATTTTTAAGAAGAGGTATTATTAGAAGAGGTTACTTAAATTTAGAACTTGAATTTAGAAGGTTAAAACTGAAGGAGGACAAGTTTGAAGTTTTATTAAGTAACAAAAGAAAAAGGTATATTTTTAAAGAAAATTCTAGTAAAAGAAAAAGAGGGTATCACTTGTAACTCAAAAAAATAAAAGTGAGGAGAAATAAATTTCATGACTCCTGTTTTATGGACTGTAAAATATAACTAGATTCTAGAAAAACATTGGTAGACTCAAATATCATTGATATATCTTGAACAATTTAGGAAAGATAGGACTGTTCATAGGACAACTAAACCATTTATGTTTGTTACCTCATAAAAGACCTTTTCAATCATTACAAATCCTTTATTCCATTTGATCTACCAATTTGTTAGTCAAAGTGCCCAGGAAACTCATTTTAAAATGTGTATCTTAAGAGGCTATATCTATTTTTATGTTAGTTAGGATTATTTTGTTGAATGCAAAGTTCGCTTTAGTAAATAAGGGAATTTCTTAGAAGCTGATATTTTTCTTGAAGGACACATTCCTTCTAAGGACTAAGGAAGGAGCATCGGTTCTACTGGAACTGGAGATTTGAAGGTTTTCAACACATTTTCATCTCTCACTTCTGGTTTTCTTTGTGATTCAGGCATATCTATATATGTGAAATGACTCTGGTTTCTGAGCTACATTCATTGACCTGAAGTTGAACCAGTTACCTGGAGGAAAAAATAAATCTCAGGAAAGAACTCTGCTTGGTCTAGCTGTGTCCGGTTTCTGGATCTGTGCCAAAAAAATGTGGTTGGAGATACGGTCATTTTACATAAACTGGTGTTTTTATTTGGTAATCATTCAGGTGGTGGAGAGTGTGAATTCTCTGAGAACTTTAAATGCCAAAGAGATAAACCTTAAGCAATGATGATATAATATATTTTGCAATCAGATAGGAAAGCAGAAAGATTGAAATTATTCATTGGAAGTCATGGTATGCAGGAATGATGCTCTTCTAAATCCTAAAGCATGGGATAAATTTGTGGCATGATTCCAATGTTGTCAATGCTGTATATTACAAATGAAAATTATCCTAATACACTTAAAAATTATTAAGAAATCTAAGTATAACAAAAGAACAAATGGGTATAGATTACTAGCAAACTCACTATAGAGAAAAAGACGTGAGAGTAAATGCCCCAAATCATTCATGACTGAAGATATACAAATAAAGATAAAGTGATATATCATTTTAATGATATATCATTTTAGTGACTATCATATATAAAAATTATGTGATACTCCTTGTTGGTGAGGATCTTGGGAAAGCTACACTCTAATATTCTGGGGAGTATAGTTTTGTTTACTTTCTGGAAGACAGGTACTCCTATATGCCAAATATACTGCTAAAATATAACCTTAAAACAAAATAGCAAAATTGTAATGATATTTTAAAATAATTATATCAGTTGTTATAGAAAAGAAGCTAGATAGAAAAAGGGGGTGCATTTGTGAAATAAATTATGATAATATTGCATGATGGAATATTACATATAATGAAAAGGAATGTTTGCTTTTGCTAATATGGAACAAAGAGAGGGAAAAAGATTAACTCCTTAACTTCAGAAATATTTTTATCACTTTGTGATAACACTTAAAACCTTGCATTTTTTCTCAGAAACTATACATCTGAAATTTTTCTAAGCTCCCAGTATCTGATCATCACCCCACTACTCTAACACCTGCATGACAAATAATTAACCTCAGTGAGAATGCAGTTCCCTTGGCTCCATCTCTTTTCAATATCCACAACTTTGTTTTTTCTTTTTCTTCATCAAGTTTAGATTTCAGGACTCATAATTATAAACATGCTCTTGCAAACATCCTCAACTCTCTCTCTCCTCTCTCTCATCTCTTGACTTACTAATTTTATGGCCAGGATGAAACTTAAATCCTGGATTAAATTTTCTATATGCTGCCCATGAATTCATCTCAGGGGCTGATCTTGCTGAAGTAAATCTCACAACTAGGGTCCAATGATTGAAGGCAGGAGGAGAAGGCAGTGACAGAGGATGAGAGAGTTGGGTGGCATCACTGACCTAACGAACATGAGTTTGACCAAACTCCAAGAGATAGTGAAGGATAGGGAAGCCTGGCATGCTGCAGGCCACAGCGTTGCAAAGAGTTGGACATGACTGAGTGACTGAACAACAATAGGGCCCAGTGATTTTATTTTAAATTTATTATGTCAGCAACATCTAATCCATGATGATTGCCTGATAAACTGACTTCCCTATGACCTGATGTGTCTATATTACACCTTCTCCTTTTTCTTGAAATTTCCAGTTGTGTCTATTTTCCCAGTTACATTTACATTTTCCCAGTTACATTAAGAAAATGAAACCTCTAGATGGCCTTAGCCACATATTCCTAACATCACATGCAAAACAACTGCTTTTTCCTTACTTTTTTTCCTTAATTTTTCTACCTTCCCTCTTGTTACAGTGAAATATTTTCATGTTCTTATAAATTACAAATATTCCTCCTTAAGCTAGATCTCACCCACTCATATTCTCTCAAAGACCTCCTCCCTCAGTTATTCTCTCTATCCTCACACATACACAAATTCTTGTAAATATGTCATCATACTCTATTAAATCTCATCCTGGAAAACAACACAGAACATTTTTATCCCACATATCTCCTATTACTCACTCATTAATTTGACTCCCACTCCAGAACACAAATTTTGAAATAAACTTTCTCTATTAGCTGTCTCTACTTTACATACAGCCATTGGTTCAAAAACAACAAAATGGACTTTTATTTCCCCACTTCTTATCACTGAAATTCCTTATTTCAGGTACCCAAAAACTTTCATGGTGCTAAGTATATATATTTTTTTACAACTTATATATGTATTGAGATTTTCTGCAGCTTTTAATGTTGGTGGCTACGCCATTCATTTGAAAGGCCTTCTTTATCGCTAGTAGACTTCCCTGGTGGCTCAGACGGTAAAGCATCTGCCTACAATGTGGGAGACTCGGATTCAGTCCCTGGGTTGGGAAGATCTCCTGGAGAAGGAAATGGCAACCCACTCCAGTATTCTTGTCTGGAAAAATCCCATGGACGGAGACCATGGTGGGCTACAGTCCATGGGGTCACAGAGTCGGGTCACAGAGCAACTTTACTTTCTTTCTTACTTTATCTAGCACCATACCCTTCTTACATTCATTCTCTTACAATAGCTTTTCACTATGATTCCATTATGCCTTTCTTCAATTCTTATTTCTATATATTGAAGCTTTCCAAGGATATAGCCTACAAACAGTTCTTTTTGCTTTGTCCAAAATCTTTTCCTATGAAATTACTATAAGTGCCATCGCTTGAAATAGTGTTAAAAACTGGTATTTCTTAAGGCCAATATCTCTAATTTTAGTTGCATACTTTTTCATTCAACTCTTCCTTTGATACATATTTCTACTTGGAACTTTGGAGAAACCCTCAAAAAATATATCAAAAACAATGTTCCTGATTCCTACAGTTGAAAATGGCACGACCAGCCCTCCTGACTCAGTTTATAGATTTTTCCATTCCTTCTTTTCTTACTTCTACTTTTTATAAAGCTCTCTTCCTTCTATTCCCAGCATGTATTTTGATTCTGACCTTTACTATTGATTTCCACTGATCAACTATAGCCCAGGTCACCATTATCTATTATTCCTCCCAGATTATCATCCTTCCAAATTGTTTCATACTTTTTCAATAGGTTATTCACAGAACAATAGGAGTAATCTATTAAAACAAAAACAGCAAAACAAAAGAAAATCACAATATATAGCTTCACCATTAAACGTGTCACAGCTTATCATGAGTCCTAACACCTTGCTGGCCTGATGTGGTTCTGCCTTGCTCTTCAATCTCATGTAATATTGATACCATGTCTCTCTTTATTGCTACACTGCCACCAGGAGAGTCTCTTTTCTTTGAACATGCCAAGACCTTTTTTTTTTTTTTTTTGCCCCACTTTCCTTTATAAATGGCCCAGGAACATCCTGTGGTATTATCCTATTGTTTACACATACCACACCAGTTCATATTAACTAGAACTCTTGTGGCTGAAATGACATAAGCCACAATTCCAATCAGCAAGAGAAGGAATACAGTTCATGTTTGAACAACATGTAGTTAGGGGCAGGAATTCTTGATTCTCCCTGCAGTTGAAAACTTCACTGTTGACCTCTATATCCACAGCTCCACATCCTGGGATTTATTGGGAAAAAGAAATTCACATATAAGTAGGCACATGCAGTTCAAGCCTGTGTTGTTCAAAGCTCAAGTATATATGGATGTATATAATCAACCCACCAAAAAGGCAGCGATGCAGATGACCTCAGGAACAACCAGAATTTTGACTCTCCTTGGAAAGCTCTCTCTGTCTCATATCTCTGTTTCTCTTTATGTCAGTTTGATTGTTTCTAGTTAGCTTAGTCCTACCAACAGTTCCACGGCACAGGCAACTCTGAATTCATATCCTTGAATTTACCATATCATGAATTCAGGCAATCTTGGTTCCAGCTTGTGCTTCATCCAGTCCAGCATTTCTCATGAAGTATTCTGCATATAAGTTAAATAAGCAGCATGACAATATAGAGCCCAGACATACTCCTTTCCTGATTTGGATACAGTCTATCATTTCATGTCCAGTTCTAACTGTTGCTTCTTGACCTGCACACAGATTTCTCAGGAGACAGGTCAAGTGGTCTGGTATTCCCATCTCTTTAAGAATTTTCCACAGTGTGTTGTGATCCACACAGTCAAAGGCTTGGCCTAGTCAGTAAAGGAAAAGTAGATGTTTTTCTGGAACTCTCTCACTTTTTCATGATCCAACAGACATTGGCAATTTGATCTCTGATTCCTCTGCCTTTTCTAAATCCAGCTTAAACATCTGGAAGTTCACAGTTCATGTATTGTTGAACCGTGGCATGGAAAATTTTGAGCATTACTTTGCTAGCATGTGAGATGAGTGCAATTGTGCAGCAGTTGGAGCATTCTTTGGCATTGACTTTCTTTTGGATTGCAATGAAAACTGACGTTTTCCAGTCCTGTGGCCTCTTTTGAGTTTTCCAAATTCTCGCTGCAGTTGAAAACTTTACTGCATCCACTGTGGTGGATGTTGACCCACCACATCTGCAGCTCCACATCATGGGGAAAAAAATATTGGGGAAAAATATCCACCTATAAGTAGGCAGATGCAATTTAGGGCATTTGTATATTGTTTCCTTTAAGGATATTATTCTTCCTTCAGTTCCTCACAAAGTTGTCTCATTTTTCTCCTTGTAGTCTGTGTCATTTATTCTGTTTTCACCTTCAAATCATATAAACTTTATTCCAACTGGCTTATAAAATAAGAAAATTTATTAGCCCATGTATTGGAAATCCAGATGGTATGCTGACTTTGGGTTATTTTATTGCAGTGCATAGACTCTAGTTCTCTGTGATTCTTTGAGGGTTACTTCTGTGGGGGTGGCTTTGATCTCAGTGTTTACAAATGGCTACATCATTTCCTGGCTTCAGAGTTACATTCCATAGTATCATATATAGGAAAATGATTCTTTTCTACTGTTTCTATGTTAAGATCTAGGATTTTTTTTTAAATAACCTCCAAAAAGCAAATGTATTCTTTAGAACTAGAATTCACAATCTTTCCTGAGTCAATGATTACAGAACAGGAAATATCAGGAGCTATTTTAATTAGCCCTGTGTCATCTGTCTCATTCCTAGGTGCTATTAGTATCTCTTTATACATATGAGTTGTGGTTATGCAAACACAAATCAGAGTAGTTTCTAAATGAGAGAGAGATGGTAACTACCATATCCTCTGCAAGGACTTGTTTCAAGGTTCCTATTTTCAAAGATACCATCTGTGATCATTCTAGTTGAAACATCCTCCACTAGCTTCCTCACTACCAAAGAAGGTGCAAGAAGGTAAAGACTTGTTAACTTCTGTAATTGCTTTAGTGCCTAGCACATATTAGATGCTATGTAAGTTCTTTATTTCTGCTCTAACAAATTATCAGTGACTGAAGCCATGAAATTAAAAGACACTTTTCCTTGGAAGGAAAGTTATGACAAACCTAAACAGCATATTAAAAAGTAGAGATATCACTTTGCTGACAAAAGTCCATACAGTCAAAGCTATGATTTTTCCAGTAGTCATGTACAAAAATGAGTGTTGGACCATCAAGAAGGCTGAGTGCTGAAGAACTGATGCTTTTGAACTGTGGTGCTGGAGAAAATTCGTGAAAGTCCTTTGGACAGCAAGGAAATCAAACCAGTCAATCCTAAAGGAAATCAACTCTAAACATTCATTAGAAGGATGATGTTAAAGCTGAAGCTCTAATACTTTGGCCACCTGATGTAAAGAACTGACTCATTGGAAAAGACCCTGATTTTGGGAAAGATTAAAGTTAAAACGAGAGGATGAGATGTTTGGACAGCATCACTGACTCAACAGATATGAGTTTGAGCACACTCAAAGATAGTGAAGGACAGGGAAGACTGGGGCACTGCAGTCCATGGGATCAAAAAGAATCAGACATGACTTAGCAACTGAATAACAACAAAAATTTGTCACAAAGAGAATTTAAGTGACACAAATTTATTATCTTATAGTTCTGGAGGGCAAAATCCAAACTATTTCACTGAGCTAAAATTAAGGTATTGACATGACTACAGTCCTTTCTGGAGAGTTTAGGGGAAAATTCTTTTTCTTGTCTTTTCCAGCTTCTAGAATCTGTCCACATTCATTTAATGGCAATTGAGTCTTTCTCACAATGCTGTATCTATGGTTCTGATTCTACCTCTTCCCTCTTCCACATTTAAAGGAGCCTTGAGAGTAAACAGGACCCACTCAGAATATTCAGGATAATCTTCTTAAGGTCAGCAATCTTAATTCATCTGCAAACTTAGGGCTGCCTTCGTGGCTCAAAGGGTAAAGAAACTGCCTGTAGTGCAGGCCAAGGTTTGATCCCAGGATTGGGAAGAACTCCTGGAGAAGGAAATGGCCACCCACTCTGGTACTCTTTCCTAGAGAATCCTATGGACAGAGGAGCCTGGTGGGCTACAGTCCATAGGGTTGCAAAGAGTCAGACACTACTGAACAGCTAACACTTTCAGGTGATACAGCATAATCACATTTTTAAGAGAGTAGAATGTAGACATCTTTGGAGTGCAATAATCTACTTCTCACAGATGTCAAATTAACATTTAAGCAATTTAAATAAATAAACAAAATTTTAGAAATAATACTACAGTACAAAATTTGTGGTTTAAAGTAAATTAAAATCTAAGAAAACATCCTAGAGAATTGTTGTTCAGTTGCTAAGTCATGCCTGATTCTTTGTGACACCATGGACTGCAACACACCAGGGTTCCTTGTCCTTCACCATCTCCCAGAGCTGACATAAATTCATATCCATCGAGTCAGTGATGCCATCCAACCATCCCATCCTCTGTCATCCCCTTCTCCTCAAGCATTCAATTTTTCCCAGCATCAGGATCTTTTCTAATGAATCACTTCTCATCAGGTGGCCAAAGTATTAGAGCTTCAGCATCACTCTCCCAATGAATATTCAGAATTTATTTCCTTTAGATTGACTGGTTTGATTTCCTTGCAGACCAAGGAACTCTAAAGAGTCTTCTCCAACACCACATTTCAAAAGCATCAATTCTTTTGCACTAAGCCTTCTTTAAGGTCCAATTTTCACATCCATACATGACTACTGGAAAAACCATAGTTTTGACTAGATGGACCTTTACTGGCAAGCTAATATCTCTGCTTTTTAATACACTGTCTAGGTTGATCATAACATTTCTTCAAAGGAGCAAGTGTCTTTTAATTTCATGGTTGCAGTCATCATCTGTAGTGATTTTGGACCCCAAGAAAATAAAGTCAGCCACTGTTTCCATTTTTTCCTCATCTATTTGCCATGAAGTAATGGGATGGGATAGATCATATTCGTTTTTTGAATGTTGAGCTTTAAGACAACATTTTCACTCTCCTCTTTCACTTTCATCAGGAGGCTCTTTAGTTCTTCTTAACTTTCTGCCATAAGGGTGGTGTCATCTGCGTAACTGAAGTTATTGATATTTCCCCCAGCAATCTTGATTCCAGCTTGCACTTCATCCAGCCCAGCATTTCTCAAGATGTACTCTGCATATAAGTTAAATAATCAGGGTGACAATATACAGTCTTGATGTACTCCTTTTCCTATTTGGAACCAGTCTGTTGTTCCATGTCCAGTTCTAACTGTTGCTTCTTGAACTGCATACAGATTTCTCAAGAGGCAGGTCAGGTGGTCTGGTATTCTCATCTCTTTCAGAACTTTCCACAGATTATTGTGATCCACACAGTCAAAGGCTTTGGCATAGTCAATAAAGCAGAAATATATGTTTTTCTGGAACTCTCTTGCTTTTTCCATGATCCAGCAGATGTTGGCAATTTGATATCTGGTTCCTCTGCCTTTTCTAAAACCAGCTTGAACATCTGGAAGTTCACAGTTCACATATTGCTGAAGCCTGGCTTGGAGTATTTTCAGCATTACTTTGCTAGCCTGTGAAATGAGTGCCATTGTGCAGTAGTTTGAGCATTCTTTGGGATTGCCTTTCTTTGGGATTGGAATGAAAACTGACCTTTTCCAGTCCTGTGGCCACTGCTGAGTTTTCCAAATTTGCTGGCATATTGAGTGCAGCACTTCCACAGCATCATCTTTCAAGATTTGAAATAGCTTAACTGGAATTCCATCACCTCCACTAGCTTTGTTTGTAGTGATTCTTTCTAAGGCCAACTTGGCTTCACATTCCAGGATGTCTGGCTCTAGATGAGTGATCACACCATTGTGATTATGTGGGTCATGAAGATCTTTTTTGTACAGTTCTTCTGTATATTCTTGCCACTTCTTCTTAATATCTTCTACTTCTGTTAAGTCCATACCATTTAAGGGGCTAGATCTGATAGACAGAGTGCCTGATAAACTATGTATGGAGGTTCATGACATTGTACAGGAGACAGGGAGCAAGACCATCCCGAAGAAAAAGAAATGCAAAAAATAAAATGGCTTTGTGAGGATGCCTTACAAATAGCTGTGAAAAGAAGAGAAGCAACACGCAAAAGAGAAAGTGAAAGACATAACCATTTGAAAGAATCATACTAAGTTCTAATAAACGTTACTCTCAGAGAAAGGAAGCTAAACAATTCAGCAGTCTGTGGACTCCCGAATCAGAAAGAAAATGGATATGAAGTAGATGAGTTAGGGGATTAATTACCATTATTTAGGACAATAATTTGGTGGAATACGTCGATGGAGGTGGAAGATGAGGCCCTGAGTCTATGGACTAAAAGAAAAATGTGACCCCAAGGAGTTAGCTCTGGATGAGGGATTGACACTTAGGTGAGGAATGGAAGAGCACAGAATAAGTGTGTGTGTGTGTGTGTGTCTGTGTGTGTGTGTGTGTGTGTGTGTATAGAGGGGTTATAGATATGCAAGTACACAAGAACCTGTAGGTGGAGAACATTGGCAACATTCAGTCCCAGATATGGTTTAATCATGGTATTACAAAGGTGGAGATGACTAATATGTCTGATATGGTTCTGATTCTCTTAACTCTAAACAAGTCTAATGCTCATAACTGTAGTGGCTTGGAGCATAAAGGACTATGGCAGCAAGAGGAGAAGTGAATGATTCTGTGTTCAGCCCTCTATTTCTCATGATCCACACTGATGAGCATCCTTTTTTCTCTAGGGGATGAATACCCTGAAGGTTCAGTTTATGATCATCACCAAGGTGAAATTTATCCACCACTGAGCCAAAGAATTGCAATGAAGCTGCT
This sequence comes from Bos grunniens, assembly GCF_055505025.1. Classification (NCBI taxonomy): domain Eukaryota; kingdom Metazoa; phylum Chordata; class Mammalia; order Artiodactyla; family Bovidae; genus Bos; species Bos grunniens. Next base: position 29,474,166 of record NC_141178.1, read on the forward strand.
GTTAGGGAATAATTTAGGACATGTGGGCCAGCCTCCTCTTCTCAAATATAAAGGGGGAAGTGAGTTTAGAACAGGGGAAGCTGACGTCAGGATTTCAGTGATGTAACCACTTACTTGGAGATGAAAAATGATTTAATTATACTAGGAATCCCTATCTCTGTTGATACAGTGCAGTTAACAAACAAACAAACAAAAACCTTCTTATGTGATTTAGAATGCTTCCAAATAGAACCTTATTTAAACAAGAGCCATCACAGTGTGTTATAATCCACATGATTTGAACTTTAAATCATGTAATTTGGGGGCTGCAAATAGAAAATTTTATTGAGGGTAATGGGACAGGCACAAATAAAAGAGAATGAAGAGTGAGAGTAATATGAAGAGAGAAGTATACTTTACATTTTGAGATTCAGAAAACAACCAAAGATGAGAAGCCTTTTGAGTCATGTTCACACATGTAATAATTCATCTGTCAGATAACATTTTTTTTAATCACTTGAAATTCAGCATGTTTATGAAGCCCAACAGCTTCCCCAGTTGCCCCATCTTCAGTAATGCCAAGCAACGCGCCAAGGGCATTCACAAGCAGAAGGCATCTGAAGAACATGTTTATATTCCAAAGTAGGACACCAAAAATCATGTCATCTCAAATTCTGACTAATATACACAAATAAGTAGCAACTCTTAAGGAGAAAATTTTACTGCTACGGAGTTCTGAAGAGGTAAGTCAGAAAATTTCTGCATCTTAAGACTGATGGGAAAGAAAAGGAAAAAAATCCAGCATAATTAGGTTTAGTTCAGTTCAGTTCAGTTCAGTCGCTCAGTTGTGTCCGACTGTTTGTGACCCCATGAATCGCAGCACGCCAGGCCTCCCTGTCCACCACCAACTCCCGGAGTTCACTCAGACTCACATCCATCGAGTCAGTGATGCCATCCAGCCATCTCATCCTCTGTCGTCCCCTTCTCCTCCTGCCCCCAAACCCTCTCAGCATCAGAGTCTTTTCCAATGAGTCAACTCTTCGCATGAGGTGGCCAAAGTACTGGAGTTTCAGCTTTAGCATCATTCATTCCAAAGAAATCCCAGGGCTGATCTCCTTCAGAATGGACTGGTTGGGTCTCCTTGCAGTCCAAGGGACTTTCAAGAGTCTGCTCCAACACCACAGTTCAAAACCATCAATTCTTCGGCACTCAGCTTTCTTCACAGTCCAACTCTCACATCCATACGTGACCACAGGAAAAACCATAGCCTTGACTAGACGGACCTTTGTTGGCAAAGTAATGTCTCTGCTTTTGAATATGCTATCCAGGTTGGTCATAACTTCCCTTCCAAGGAGTGAGCATCTTTTAATTTCATGGCTGCATTCACCACCTGCAGTGATTTTGGAGCCCATAAATATAAAGTCTGACAATGTTTCCACTGTTTCCCCATCTATTTCCCATGAAGTGATAGGACCAGATGCCATGATCTTTGTTTTCTGAATGTTGACCTTTAAGTCAATTTTTTCACTCCCCACTTTCACTTTCATCAAGAGGTTTTTTAGTTCCTCTTCACTTTCTGCCATAAGGATGGTGTCATCTGCATAACTGAAGTTATTGATATTTCTCCCAGCAATCATGATTCCAGCTTGTGCTTCTTCCAGCCCAGCATTTCTCATGATGTACTCTGCATATAAGTTAAATAAGCAGGGTGACAATATACAGCCTTGACATACTCCTTTTCCTATTTGGAACCAGTCTTTTGTTCCATGTCCAGTTCTAACTGTTGCTTTTTGAACTGCATATAGGTTTCTCAAGAGGCAGGTCAGGTGGTCCGGTATTCCCATCTCTTTCAGAAGTTTCCACAGTTTATTGTGATCCACACAGTCAAAGGCTTTGGCATAGTCAATAAAGCAGAAATACATGTTTTTCTGAAACTTTCTTGCTTTTCAATGATCCAGCAGATGTTGGCAATTTGATCTCTGGTTCCTCTGCCTTTTCTAAAACCAGCTTGAACATCAGGAAGCTCACGGTTCACGTAATCCTGAAGCCTGGCTTGGAGAATCTTGAGCATTACTTTACTATCATGTGAGATGAGTGCAATTGTGCAGTAGTTTGAGCATTCTTTGGGATTGCCTTTCTTTGGGATTGGAATGAAAACTGACCTTTTCCAGTCCTGTGGCCACTGCTGAGTTTTCCAAATTTGCTGGCATATTGAGTACAGCACTTTCACAGCATCATCTTCCAGGATTTGAAATAGCTCCACTGGAATTCCATCACCTCCACTAGCTTTGTTCGTAGTGATGCTTCCTAAGGCCCACTCTACTTCACATTCCAGGATGTTTGGCTCTAGGTGAGTTATCACACCATCGTGATTATCTTGGTTTTGAAGATCTTTTTTGTACAGTTCTTCTGTGTATTCTTACCACCTCTTCTCAACATCTTCTGCTTCTGTTAGGTCCATACCATGTCTGTCTTTTATTGTGCCAATCTTTGCATGAAATATTCCCTTAGCATCTCTAACTTTTTTGAAGAGATCTCTGGTCTTTCCTAATCTGTTGTTTTCCCCTATTTCTTTGCATTGATCACTGAGGAAGGCTTTCTTATCTCTCTTTGCTATTCTTTGGAACTCTGCATGTAAATGGGTATATCTTTCCTTTTCTCCTTTACCTTTCAATCTCTTCTTTTCACAGCTATTTGTAAGCCCTCCTCAGATACGCATTTTGCCTTTTTGCATTTCTTTTTCTTGCGGATGGTCTTGATAACTGCCTCCTGTGCAATGTCATGAACTTCTGTCCATAGTTCTTCAGGCACTCTATCAGTTCTAATCCTTTGAAGCTGTTGTCACTTTCACTGTTTAATCATAAGGGATATGATTTAGTTCATACTAAAATGGACTCATGGTTTTCCCTACTTTCTTCAAGTCTGAATTTGGCAATAAGGAGTTCATGATCTAAGCTACAGTCAGCTCCCAGTCATGTTTTTGCTGACTGTATAGACCTCCATCTTTCACTGCAAAGATATAGTCAATCTGATTTTGGTAGTCACCATCTGGTGATGTCCATGTGTAGAGTCTTCCCTTGTGTGTTGGAAGAGAGTGTTTGTTTTGACCACTGCATTCTCTTGGCAAAAATCTGTTAGTCTTTGTCCTGCTTCATTCTGTACTCCAAGGCCAAATTTGTCTATTACTCCAGGTATTTCTTGACTTCCTACATTTGCATTCCAGTCCTCTATAATGAATAGGACATCTTTTTTGGATGTTAATTCTAGAAGGTCTTGTATGTCTTCATAGAACCATTCAACTTCAGCTTCTTCAGCATTACTGCCTGGGGCATAGACTTGGATTACCATGATATTGAATGATTTGCCTTGGAAACTAAGAGAGAATATTCTGTCTTTTTTGAGGTTACATCCAAGTACTGCATTTTAGACTCTTTTGTTGACTATGATGGCTACTCCATTCCTTCTTAGGGATTCTTACCCACAGTAGTAGATACGATGGTCATCTGAGTTAAATTCACCCATTCCAGTCCATTTTAGTTTGCTGATTCCTAGAATGTCAACGTTCACTATTGCCATCTCTTGTCTGTCTACTTCCAATTTGCCTTGATTCATGGACCTAACATTTCAGGTTCCTATGCAATATTGCTCTTTACGGCATTGGACCTTTCTTCCATCACCAGTCACATCCACAATTGGGTGTTTTGCTTAGGCTCCATCTCTTCATTCTTTCTGGAGTTAGTTCTCCACCAATCTCCAGTAGCATATTGGGCACCTACCGACCTGGGGAGTTCATCTTTCAGTGTCCTATCTTTTTGCCTTTTCATACTGTTCATGGCATTCTCAAGGCAAAAACACTGAAGTGGTTTGCCATTCCCTTTTCCAGTGGACCACATTTTGTCAGAACTCTCTACCATGACCTGTCCATCTTAGGTGTCCCTACACAGCATGGCTCATAGTTTCATTGAGTTAGACAAGACTGTGGCCCATGTGATCAGATTGGTTAGTTTTCTGTGATTGTGGTTTTCAGTTTGTCTACCCTCTGATGGAGAACAATAATAGGCTTACAGAAGCTTCCTGATGGGAGAGACTGACTGATGGGGAAACTGGTCTTGTTCTGATGGGTGGAGCCATGCTCAGTAAATCTTTAATCCAATTTTCTGTTGATGGGTGGAGCTGTGTTCCCTCCCATTATTTACCTGGGGTCTATGGTGGAGGTAATGAAGATAATGGTGCCCTCCTTTAAAAGGTTCCATGGAAGCACTGCTGCACTCAGTGCCCCCAAACCTGCTGCAGGCCACCGCTGACCCACACGTCCACCGGAGACTCCTGGACACTAATGGGCAAGTCTGGGTCAGCCTCTTGTGGGGACACTGCTCCTTTCTCCTGGGTCCTGGTGCACACAGGGTTCTGTTTGTGCATCCAAGGGTCTGTTTCCCTAGTCCTGTGTAAGTTCTCGTGGCTCTATGGTGGGGTTAATGGTGACCACCTCCAAGAGGGCTTATCTTATGCCATACACAGGTCTGATGCACCCAGAGCCCCTGCCCCCATGGCAGTCCACTGTTGACCCATACCTCCACAGGAGACACTCAAATACAGTTCTGTCTTGGTCTCTGTGGGGTCTCTAGGTTCTAGTGTCCACAAGTTTTGTTTGAGTCCTCTGAACAGAGAAAGATTTATTGTAGGACCAAGTGAATCATGATCTAAAAGCCTCAAGGCCCTGGAAGGGTTTTGGCAAAACCTTTTAAAAAACCTAGTAAGGGAGTGTTTGAACAAGGGTATATAATCAGCAGACAGGGATGCAGCCATAAAATTAGAAGACTGTTGCTCCTTGGAAGGAAAGCTATGACAAATCTAGACAGCATATTAAAAAGCAGACATCACTGTCAACAAAGGTCCATATAGTCAAAGCAATGATTTTTCCATACATTTTCAGTCATGTATGGATGTGTGAGTTAGACCATAAAGAAGGCTGAGAATGGAAAAACTGATGTTTTCAAAATGTGGTGTTGGAGAAGATTCTTGAGATCCCTTGGACTGTAAGGATATCAAACCAGTCAATCCCTAAGGAAAACAACCCTGAATATTCATTGAAAGGACTGACACTGACGCTGCAGCTCCAGTACTTTGACCACCTAATGTAAAGAGTTGACTCACTGGAAAAGGTCCTGATGATGGGAAAGGTAAAAGGCAAGAAGAGAATGGGATGACAGAAGATAGGATGGTTGGATGGCATCACTGACTCAATGGACATGAGTTTCAGTAAACTCCGGGAGATGGTGAAGGGCAGGGAAGACTTATGTACTGCAGTCCATGGTATCACAAAGAGTTGGGCACAACTGAGTGACTGAACAACAATATAATCAACTCATGCACAATTATCTGATTGGCTAATGGTGAAGTAATAGGGCTATGTCACAGAGGGTAACATTTTTCAGTCCTTAGGCTCTAGGAGGCCTGGATTGTGTACTCAAGGTTATCAAGTAGTTAATATCTTCTATTTGGTGGTGGTTTTAGTATCTATAAAACAACTTAGGACATTTGCATTAGATACAATTATCTGACACTTTAGAGAGGAGTTAAAACAGAAGATATGGAAGCAGGGCCTGTTCCAGAAGGCTCCATCATGTCCTGCTTGGTTACAATATTTAAGCAGATAATGTTTATTTTTAATACACATATTCAAAGAAAAAAATGCATAAAATTTTGCTGTTATTAAATGATTACTAAATTAGTAGAAGCATAAAATCTGTATTTTAAATTTTATAAACCCATTAAAATCCATCATGCTTAAAAATAATCTCATTTAAGGGCTACTACAGCAATCATTATTCTAATGACACATTCAAAATAGAGGGTATTTTCAATTAGTAGACCAAATATAAAACTGGAACATAGTAATAGGGTGTTCCTTTAAGTATATTTTATATACTTATTTATTGATGGAACTATACTAACGGAAATGTGTGGATCCAAGTCCATGCATGTTATAAGAATAAAAGCCTTCTTTAAAGCTGTCATCAAGTCTAAGCTTGCTCTGTTTACCACACAGTAGGCCAATAAATCTTAGAAATGAGGTCCTGAGGCAAGGAATATGACTTTATTCATACAGGTGACTGATCCAGAAGATGACAGACTAACATTTCAACATAACTATCTTGTAGGGGCCTGGATGCCAGATTCTTTTATGAATAAGAGATGCAGGGGGTGAGGAAACAAAGTAAGAAAACCATTTAACTCTTGCAAGTATCTCCTAGAATGACAAACCTCAGGCAGGGAGATTTATTAGTTTCATTTTCTTACAGTCATTTCACAGGTGGTGTGAAATGGAATATGTCCTGCCATATCAATAAAAAATAACGTCACAGTTATCTGTGATTCTTGCCCTCCAGACATGAATTTGAGACCTGCTGACATGAGAAATGCTGGGCTGGATGAAGCACAAGCTGGACAGGGAGAAATATCAATAACTTCAGATATGCAAATGACACCACCCTCATGGCAGAAAGCAAAGAAGCACTAAAGAGCCTCTTGATGAAAGAGAGAGTGAAAAAATTGGCTTAAAACTCAACATTCAGAAAATGGGGAAACAGTGAGAGACTTTATTTTGGGGGGCTCCAAAAATCACTGCAGATGGTGACTGCAGCCATGAAATAAAAAGACACGTGCTCCTTGGAAGAAAAGTTATGACCAACCTAACAGCATATTGAAAAGCAGAGACATTGCTTTGCCAACAAAAGTCCTTCTAGTTGAAGCTATGGTTTTTCCAGTGGTCGGAGGGATGTGAGAGTTGGACTCTAAAGAAAGCTGAACACTGAAGAATTGATGGTTTTGAACTGTGGTGTTGGAGAAGACTCGTGAGAGTCCCTTGGACTGGAAGGATATTCAACCAGCCCATCCTAAAGGAAATCAGTCCTGAATATTCATTGGAAGGACTGATGTTGAAGCTGAAACTCCAATATTTTGGCCTCCTGATATGAAGAACTGACTCATTTGAAAAGACCCTGATGCTGGGGAAGATTGAAGGCAGGAGGAGAAGGGGACAACAGAGGATGAGATGGTTGGATGGCATCACCGACTCTATGGACATTAGTTTGAGTAAACTCCGGGAGTTGGTGATGACAGGGAGTGCTGGCATGCTGCAGTCCACGGGGTAGCAAAGATTTGGACATGACTGAGTGACTGAACTGACTGACTAACTGACAAGTGGCATCACTCTCCACAGAAGAAATTCACGGATGCCGTAGTCATTCACAGTTGGGGAGGGTCAGGTTATCTCCCTGTGAACTAAACGAAGGAACATAAGAGTCAGGCAGAGGGAGGCAGGGTTCCCTGAGGTAGGCCATTATGTATACTTATATTGGTGATGGACAGGGAGGCCTGGCGTGCTGCGATTCATGGGGTCACAAAGAGTTGGACACGACTGAGCTACTGAACTGAACTGAACTGAATAATAACAAAAATGGCAAAACAAGGGTTAGACAGAGACCCAAATTCAGCATGGAGTCAAAATTAACCCTTCCTGGTTTCAAAGCTATGTCTAATTAAAATTTTTAAAGACTTGATTCATTCAATTTTATACAGTTTATTAAACTAGTCAGAAAAAATAGTGGACCCAGCAGTTTTAAGACATAATGGTAGAAGTGAGGTACACTTTGTTGTGAAACGAAAATGATTTGGAACTCTAAAGAATATTCAGAAACAGCTTAATTATGCCTCTGTATTAAAAATTCCTCTTAGAGAAGATCAAAATAAATCTACAGTCTATCTGAGAAAAGAGTTAATGTTCTATTTGCCAAGCAAACCAGGTTTGGCCTGTAATCTTTGGTTAATATCTTTGATATATGTTTCATTATATTTTACATGCCACATGTCTATTTTTCCAAATATATCCAAAGAAAACTATTATGTATAACATTCAGCAAATATTCTCATTCACATGTCTATAACAAGATTGTATCATTCATTTCTGTACCATAAATGCATTATATCCTATTGTGAATCATATTATAAAGAGTTTTAAGGAAAGATTTTATGAATCTCTGAAGAAAAATTAAGACATCTGTTATCTGCATTCTTATATTTTATTTTATCAGGTATGCAATCTTAAAAAAGTCCTTAATCTTTTAAATAAAAAAAAAATTTTAAAGCCAGGATTCAGGTATTAGAGAAATAATAAATATGAGCTGAATCTAGGTACTTAGGGAATGAAGAGTTTCCCAAAGCAATCATACTTTATAGAAATATTGCTTTACCAAATAAAACAGAGGGAACAGTTGTCTACTGACAGTTATGTTCATGTGGCTGTAGTCAGCAGGAATGTTATGAGTCCCCATTGCCCATGCAAGTCATCAAAACATGTTTTCATTGAGAAGACAGTGATTAGGGAACTATTTTTATAAAATAAGTTATGTCCTTATGGGACAGCATAATGAGTTAGAAATTTTTGAAATCTAGCTTATGTTTGTCTATTTTCTTTTACCTTTACTTTAACCCAGAAATGAATTTGGTTTATTCTGTCACTTAATGGATATGAATTCTTTAAAGGTGCCTGACAGACATGCTGTAAGACTTCAGATGAAATTGTATTACAGAATGTACCTATGTATAGAACTGCAATCAAATGAACCAAGGGCATTCTTTTCTTTTTCTTCCAAATCTCTCCTCATCCATCCTGTGTTGGCTTCATCCTCATGCTTGGTAGTAAGGTGGCTTTAACAAAACAAGATCTTATCACACCCAGACAAGTAAGACTATGTCTTCCTGGGGAATTTAATAAGATTAAGAGATCCCCCAATATAATTTCCCCTCATATCTCATTGGCCAGGATGGAATATTCCATTTCTTAAAGGAACCCCAACAAGATAAATGGGATCCCCTTAGGTCTGATACAATAGTGACTGGGTTTTCAGCTCTGCCCCCTGCCCCCCACCCCCAACCCAATACAAAACTGCAAGGGGGAGAGTTGTGGAGTTGAGTACTTAAGGTTCAGTAAGGAATACAGATGGAAAAAATGCTAGAAGGTAACAGCTTCTATCATGCAGATGATATGAAGGAATCTAAAAGTATGTATATATACTAACTGCTATTACTATAAAAAGTAATGATATGTCTCCAAATATGTTACAGTACTGTTCATTAAAATCAATGTCATTTACTTACCATCAATTGCTGGGGACCAGCCCCAGCTGATCCAGGGTATTCGAAGGAGAGACGGCCTAGGCGACTATTTATATGCTAATTAGAGATATAGGGAACAATAGAATGAGGATAGCTCAGTAGGAAAATTCAGTGGAGAAAAGAAGCTGAGTAGCTTGGTTTACGCGGGAGACCAATAAAACTTCAAGACAAGAAGTTTGCACCACTTACGTAGGCCGCAGGCGCCCTCTCGAATAGCGGAAGGTGTCTCACCCTAGACTCCTTCTCGAGTGGGTCTTAGAAGCCCAGGCATAATTAGTAAGCGTGGTGGGTTCCGCGCTCCAGATGGAGACTCAGCTGGAGGTTAGAGGGAAGAATGACATGGGGAGACCAAGCGCTGGTGAACAAGGCCCGTAGCTTTATTTTCAACAGGGGCTTTTATACCCTAAGTTACACATAGAGGATAATAGGGGATGCAAAGTCAGCAGTCTTTGATTCTTATCAAAAACCAAGGTTTCTTTCCTGCAAATGTATCGTATACAAATGGTTTAGGTGATTTACATCATCTTCTGGCCAGAAGGCCTACTAACATTTTATGACTCTTGACAAGGACTTATCAACAAAGACTTACTTTCTCTAAGAGTAATTATTTCAAGGTTTGGCACCATCTTCCAAAGATAAAATTGCATTCCTATAGGGCGGATGTGTAATGGGTTTACAACAAAGAAAGAATTTATTACCTTAAGGGTCTAAAGTTACTAACACCAAGGCCACTACTTATTTTTTCTACATACCCACTATTAATTGATACATATTCAAGGATACAATTCAGGGGATGTGAAAACTTGGCAACAAGCATTGACTCATCAATGAAATCCTTTACTAGTTTATTCTGACAGTTTTTAACTCTCTGAGAGGCTCTAAGCTATTTGAATATCTTAAGCTTCCCGTGCCTCTGGAGGCTAGGAGACTGTAAACAATCGTATGCATAGCTGCAGGAGTCCGGGTAAACTTGTCAGGCGAGTTAGAGAGCCATCAGAGGGGTTTGGATTTAAACACTCCTAATTGCCCAGGAACTTTATTAATTGGAGCTGTAAGTTAACTCTTTGACAGAGAGAGAGAGATGGTGGTAGGGGACAGCCCCCAGTAAAGTCAGAGGTGAGAGCACAAAGCAATAAAGTAGGCAGACTCTGGTTTTTTGGGGGAAAATGCTCGAGAATATCCGGGGGGACTCCTGAGGCTCGATCCCGCCTTTGCGTATGCCAAGCCTCCTTCCTCATGACCTTTGTCACGAGTGGAATGCCTCACCGGCTCCCCGCATCTCCCCCTTTTTTATTTCTTAAAACAGCCAGATGTAGCTCAGTCGCGAGCCTCTGAATGCTCTGCCGAAGAATCCTGACAATACAAGGAAGAATTATTATTAGAAATAAAATTAAAACAGCCAACGTAGCATAGCCGAGGAAGGTAGACAGAATATTTTTTCCTGAAATGTAGTTAGAGAAAGTATGGAAGAAATCATTTGCTGTTCCAGCGGCAGTAAAATCTAATCGGGAGTGTTCCAGGGTTGCTATTTGATTGTGAAGTTTCCCTAAGTCCAAGCTAATGTCAGAGCTGTTCCAAATACCTGAAATATGGTTTTTAATCTTTTCCCATTCAAAATCTGTCTCATTTACTTTCAGGGGTGTTACACATATCCACCGGTAGTCAGCATGACAGGACAATGCCATTTTCACCTTTAAAGCCTGCAATTCAGTCCCAATATGTATTACTGCTTCCTCTAGGGCGTCTACCCTCATCTCTAATTTTCTGTCTATAGCTTCCTGTGTTGCCAATGCTAAAGAAACATTTTTGGACGTAGAATCAACATATTGAGCAGTATGTACTTGTTGAGTCAATGATATTGCTGCCACAGTAACAGAAGTAATTGCACTTATCAAAGCTGCTATTCCCAAGATAAGTAAGCCCATAAACCGTCGTGTTCGCATTAAATCCTGCAGTTGTTGCAATACAGCAAGAGCATAATTCAGTAAGTGGTTACATCATAAGATAAGGTGGACGTTGTAACATTACAAAGGAGCAAACATTATATTGAGGATTTAAACAAGATGAAACAAGGAGCAGCTGTAGGCATCGGCTCGGCGGAGCAGTGTCCGCAGCATCAGGAGGCAGAACGCGAACGGCAGGCTGTGGGCCGCGGCGTCTACGGCGGGCGGAGGGGCGGGGTTCGCGGACTCGGGCTAGCCGCCGCCGCTTGGGCTCCGGGCGTTTTCCTATCGCCGGCGGGAGCGCGCTGGTCTGGACTGCATTCCGCGGGCGCGCTTTCCTCTCTGGCCCTCACTCGCCGCACAGACTTCCTTGCTCTAGGTCGCGGGGTGCAGCAAGGAGGGTGCGGGGCGCCGCTGGCGGCGCGGAGGAGAGAGCTGGCTGGGGGAGGGGGAGCGAGCGAGTGCACGCGCCGCGAACCTGGTCTTTGGGGAATGTGACATGACGAATTTTTCTGAGATCCAAATCGGAGAATCTGCATTCTGTAAAAATATATAAGCATACCCTCTCCCACAAGTTAGCAACACATCTGGCCTTTTACACTCTCCAGTAAGGAGGTCTTTTTACTTGACCAGGGGCCGAGTCGTAGCCTGTAATTCAGGCATCTAGTGTCTCATCATTGTAGTCTGCCCCTGTGTGTTTACGTTTAAGTGATTAATTACAATTTGGACATAACTTTTTGTCTAGCTGTTTCCCTAGGGATATGAAATTTATACCTTAAACCAGCTGCATTTTGATGGTGAATTTTGCGAGAATTTTTGGCCTTATCAATCTTTTTATGTAAGTTTAAAACAATTACTTCAGTCAATGCATCTACCAAGGCATTTCCTTCATGTAAAGGGCTGGGCAAGTTGAAATGGACTCTAATATGTCCCACAATATATTTTTTATCTCTGTGTTTAATCTCTTTTTGTAAATCAGATAACAAGGAGAAGATAGTAGTTTTATTTTTTGGAATATTAGCAGTTTCAATATGAGGAAATAACCCCACAATATATCTGGAGTCAGTCAAAAGATTAAAGGTGTGGTCTCTTAAATGTTGAAAAGCCTAAATAACTGCTCAGTCTTGACATTTTATTCCCTTGAATTAAAAGATCTTTTAAAGGCCTTGGAGCTGTAATTTCTTGCACCCAAAAGGCTAGATCACTAGATCCAAATGTTTTGTGGCTCCTAGCTTGAGAAGTCAAGTTTTTTTTGTCTGATAGTAAGGTAAAAGTAAAAGCTGTGTTACTCTTTGACCTTTATTAATTTGTACAGTTTTGTTAGGCGGTGAGATCAAAACTTTTAATTTCTCAATATAATCAGAATCTACTACACCATGCACCACCGAAATTTCTTTTCTTTTTTTTTTTTTTTTTTTTTATTTTGAAAAGAAAGCGAGCTACGCCCCAGGACAAATCTTACAATGTCCTCAGGTAGGGGGCCAGCCACTCCCCTTGGAATTGGAGTAAGCGGCACATCAGGGGTTAATATTGTTGCTAAATCCCCTTTCGCTTTTTTCCTAGCCTGGATGAGACCCCCCTGAGGAGGTTTTCTCTAAGGAGCATGCTCTGCATATTGTGCACGCAGTCTGTTTTAAAAGCTCCACTGTTCAAAAAACTTTTTATCTTCCTCAGGCTTAGGCAACGCTTTGAGAGGCTTTGGGGGCAAAGTGGGGAACTCCTGGGTCCTGGGAGGCACAAACAGAGGTGGTGGCGATCACCTTAAATCAGAAAGTGGTGGATAAGTTTTTTAAAGGTTTGTGCAGAGGGGGAGGGAGCTCGCCAGGGCGCTCGGCCGCAGCGTCCTGTAAGCCCTCTCCTTCCTCGGGAGGTAAAGCACTTTCTCCCTCCTTTTTTTTTTTTTTTTTTTCAATAGCAGAAATTATGATCTGTGCAGAAAGTGGAGACTCACCACCATCAACCGCTATAGCCTCCCCCATAGGCTATCTAACAGCCTCATGACAGGGGTCCAGGACATTTCTAATCATATTTCACAGAGCCAATAAACATTTGTCTATTCTTAGATGCAGAGAAACCCATTTTTTTTAATTTTTTTTTTTTTGAGAATATTTTTATTTATTTTGTAACCTCTTTACCCTAGCTAAACTATAGAGGGGACTAGAAAAGAAGCCTCAAGGTGAGGATCAAATTTATCCTTGGGACTAGAGAAAATCCTTCTCCGGGAAACTCCTAGCGGAGGCCCTTTACCCCCACACGGAGGAGGAGGCATGGAGGGATGGGAGCGTCCCGTATTTCTCTTCTCCTGCTCCGGAGATCCTTTAACTGTTTGGTGACTAAATCTTGCAGACTGTCTGATTGGGGATGTTTCCCTCAAGCTCCTAGGAGCGGATGGTCTGACAGGGGAAGTTTGTCTTAGGCCTTTTGAGGCATCTTTGTTTAAGAGATGCCAATCTCCATCAGAGTGATATTTAGCTGTTATCTCGCCTAAATTCTCTTTTTCTTTTGGGGAAGGCTGATTTTGTTTTTCATCCCTATCTTTAAGTTGTTCCTGAGTAGTCATGGCTGCTAACAGTTTTCTTAGTTGCCGATAGTCAGGCGGGTCTTCGTTTTTCTCATTTTCCTCAGGTTTAACTACAGTTTCAACATCATTTTCCTCTTTAAAAGTTACTCTTTTAGATTTAGGGGCAGGTTTAGCTACAGCATTTTCTTCACTATCCCTTTTAAGATGTACTTTTTCTGAATCAGGGGCAGGATCTAAGACATCTCTAATGATATTCCATAAGGAAAAGGCGTCATTAGGCACCTTTTCTGAGCCATGTTCGGCATGGTAAGTTTTTAGCTGTTTTCCTACTTTTTCCCAGACATCTAAGTTAACAGAGCCTTCATCTGGGAACCAGGGACAGTGCTCTTGTACAAATGAAAGAAATGATTGAATGGCAGATTTTTTAACTTTGATTCCTCTTTTACCTAATAACTGTAAAATTACTCCTATAAAGAGCTGTCTTTCATTTGATTCAGTATTACCCATGTCAGAAAATTAAGTATAGTAAAAGATTTTGCTTTAAGCTATCAAAAGATCAGGCTTTTCTTTGGCCTTTTAACTTCAGAAACTGTTTTCTCTCTCTAAGTCTAACTCTTGAACACTTTCAACACTTCCCACTCCTCTCGCCCTGTCTATCCTACAGGGGGGTCCGCGGCACCCTCGAGTGGGGTCCTAGCCGTCCCGAACACTGGAAGAACAATAGGGCTGGTGACCCAGATTGTCCCGGGGGAGGAACAGTAGGCTGATGGCCCAAACTGTTCCAAGGGAGGAGCAGTAGGGCTGGTCACCCAAACTGCTCCGTGGGGGAACAAGAGGGCTGATAACCCAGTTGTTCCGAGAACAGGGGGCAATAGGGCTGGTAACCCCAATTGCTGGGAGCTTACCTTCGAAAATCCTGTATCGGGCGCCACCTGCCGGGGACCAGCCCCAGCTGATCCAGGGTATTCGAAGGAGAGACGGCCTAGGCGACTATTTATATGCTAATTAGAGATATAGGGAACAATAGAATGAGGATAGCTCAGTAGGAAAATTCAGTGGAGAAAAGAAGCTGAGTAGCTTGGTTTACGCGGGAGACCAATAAAACTTCAAGACAAGAAGTTTGCACCACTTACGTAGGCCGCAGGCGCCCTCTCGAATAGCGGAAGGTGTCTCACCCTAGACTCCTTCTCGAGTGGGTCTTAGAAGCCCAGGCATGATTAGTAAGCGTGGTGGGTTCCGCGCTCCAGATGGAGACTCAGCTGGAGGTTAGAGGGAAGAATGACATGGGGAGACCAAGCGCTGGTGAACAAGGCCCGTAGCTTTATTTTCAACAGGGGCTTTTATACCCTAAGTTACACATAGAGGATAATAGGGGATGCAAAGTCAGCAGTCTTTGATTCTTATCAAAAACCAAGGTTTCTTTCCTGCAAATGTATCGTATACAAATGGTTTAGGTGATTTACATCATCTTCTGGCCAGAAGGCCTACTAACATTTTATGACTCTTGACAAGGACTTATCAACAAAGACTTACTTTCTCTAAGAGTAATTATTTCAAGGTTTGGCACCATCTTCCAAAGATAAAATTGCATTCCTATAGGGCGGATGTGTAATGGGTTTACAACAAAGAAAGAATTTATTACCTTAAGGGTCTAAAGTTACTAACACCAAGGCCACTACTTATTTTTTCTACATACCCACTATTAATTGATACATATTCAAGGATACAATTCAGGGGATGTGAAAACTTGGCAACAAGCATTGACTCATCAATGAAATCCTTTACTAGTTTATTCTGACAGTTTTTAACTCTCTGAGAGGCTCTAAGCTATTTGAATATCTTAAGCTTCCCGTGCCTCTGGAGGCTAGGAGACTGTAAACAATCGTATGCATAGCTGCAGGAGTCCGGGTAAACTTGTCAGGCGAGTTAGAGAGCCATCAGAGGGGTTTGGATTTAAACACTCCTAATTGCCCAGGAACTTTATTAATTGGAGCTGTAAGTTAACTCTTTGACAGAGAGAGAGAGATGGTGGTAGGGGACAGCCCCCAGTAAAGTCAGAGGTGAGAGCACAAAGCAATAAAGTAGGCAGACTCTGGTTTTTTGGGGGAAAATGCTCGAGAATATCCGGGGGGACTCCTGAGGCTCGATCCCGCCTTTGCGTATGCCAAGCCTCCTTCCTCATGACCTTTGTCACGAGTGGAATGCCTCACCGGCTCCCCGCAATCAATAATTTAGGATCTAAATATCTGTAATTAACTCTTAATATGGGCTGGGAATAAGCCATGTAGACAAAGTGCTGTGTTCATAGAGATTATTCTTCTGATACCCTGAGTTTTTTTTTTCCCCAACATTAATCAAATAAAATCAATATTTATTTTCTCAAAATACTATCTAAATAGTTATTCATGTAAATCATTCAAGAAGCACTGACCAAGCATTTTATTAAAGTCAGTATGAGCTAAAATGGTATAAAAACAAAGTATTTACTTTGCCATTAGGCTTATGTGTTAACAATTAGTAACAGGTGTTACCAGTCAATAATAATTTTTAAATTAATCAGGAAATTTAGACTGGATGTAAGGTGAATACTGAGAATTGATAAAGAAGTCTATAAGTAAGAATCCTCTTTAAGGACTGGACTTTTATTTTTCCCTAGTCACTAAGTAGTTCTTTCTCTTCTTCTTCTTTTTTTTTTTTTTTAGCAAGTAATATTTATATCTTTACTTATTATCATTTGTCTTATTCTCAAGCATGCTTTCTCTATATATCAATGGAGCTGACTCTGTGGGTTAGGATTTTGTAATCCTTACTGCCCGTGCTTGCTTCTAGAAAGAAAAAGATTAAGTATCTCTCCTAAAAACATCTACTTCTTCTTTATTGACTACACCAAAGCCTTTGACTGTGTGGATCACAATAAACTGTGGAAAATTATTCAAGAGATGGGAATACCAGGCTACCCTACCTGCCTCCTGAGAAATCTGTATTTATGTCAAGAAGCAACAATTAGAACTGAAATGGAACAACTGGTTCCAAAGGGGAAAGGAGTGAATAAAGGCTCTATCCTTTCTTATTTAATTTTTATGCAAAATACATCATGCAAAAATGCCAGACTGGATGAAGCACAAGCTGGAATCCAGATTGCTGGGAGAAATATCAATAACTTCAGATATGCAAATGACACCACCCTTATGGCAGAAAGTGAAGAAGAACTAAAGACACTCTTGATGAAACTGAAAGAGGAGAGTGGAAAATGTTGGCTTAAAGCTCAACATTCAGAAAATGAAGATCATGGCATCTGGTCCCATCACTTCATGGCAAATAGATGGGGAAACACTGGAAACAATGGCTGACTTTATTTTGGAGGGGCTCCAAAATCACTGAAGATGGTGACTGCTGCCTTGAAATTAAAAGATGCTTACTCCTTGGAAGAAAAGTTATGGCCAACGTAGACAGCATATTAAAAAGCAGAGACGTTACTTTGCCAACAAAGGTCCGTTTAGTCAAAGCTATTAGAGAAGACAATGGCACCCCACTCCAGTACTCTTGCCTGGAAAATCCCATAGATGGAGGAGACTGGTAGGTGGTAGTCCATGGGGTTGCTAAGAGACGGACACGACTGAATGACATCACTTTCACTTTTCACTTTCATGCATTGGATAAGGAAATGGCAACCCACTCCAGTGTTCTTGCCTGGAGAATTCCAGGGATGGGTGAGCCTGGTGGGATGCTGTCTATGGGGTCAGAGTCAGACATGACTGAAGCGACTTAGCAGCAGCAGCAGCAGCAGTCATAGCTATGGTTTTTCCAGTAGTCATATATGGATGTGAAATTTGGACTATAAAGAAAGCTGAGGGCAGACGAATTGCTGCTTTTGAACTGTAGTTTTGGAGAAGACTCTTGAGATTCCCTTGGACTGCAAGAAGATGAAACAAGTAAATCCTAAAAGAAAATCAGTCCTGAATATTCATTGGAAGGACTGATGCTGAAGCTTCAATACTTTGGCCATCTGATGTGAAGAACTGACCCATTTGAAAAGACCCTGGTGCTGGGAAACGTTGAAGGCTGTAGGAGAGGGGGAGGACAGAGGATGAGATAGTTGGATGGTATCATCAACTTGATGGACATGAGCTTGAGCAAGCTCTGGTGATTGACAGGGAAGCCTAGTTGTGCTGCAGTCCATGGGGTAGCAAAGAGTCGGACATGACTGAGTGACTGAACTGAACTCAACTCTTCCTTGGGCTTCCCAGGTGGCTCAGCAGTAAAGAATCTGCCTGCCAAGTAGGAGATGTGGGTTTGAGTCCTGGGTGGGGACGATCACTGGAGAAGAAATGGCAACCCACTTCAGTGTTCTTGCCTGAGAAATCCCATGGACAGATGAGCACAGTGGGCTAAAGTCAAATGGTTGCCAAAGTGTTGGACTGACTTCGTCACTAAACAGCATCTCTTCCTCAGCATCCACGGTTGTTTAGTCACTAAGTTGTGTCTGACTGTTTTGTGATCCCATGGTCTAGCCTTCCAAGGTCCTCTGTCCATAGGATTTCTCAGGGAAGAACATTTAAGTTGGTTTTCATTTCCTTCTCCAGGGGATCATCTCAATCCAGGGATTGAGGTCTCATCTCCTGCTTGGCAGACAGATTCTTTGCCATTGAGCCACTCAGCATCCATACTAATCTCTAAAAATGGTATTTATTGGACAAACTATATTCCCACACCTGTACAAAGAAAGGTGAAACAAGTTGACATGTGTAAGGGAAGGCCAAGAGACACTAAGCTAATGAAAGTAGATGTCTATTACATGACATTTAGAAAGAAAAGAAACTCTTAATTCATAGCTTAAGTACAAATGGTAAAAGAAATTGAACTGCCTTGAATATATTCTCATGAGAATGGGAAAATCAGAGATTTCACTGATAAAAACTGGAAGATATGTTATTCTTTCACAGCCCCAGGGGACTCAACTAAGTGGTTGAAAAATGGTCCAAAATAGGATTTTAATGAATATGTCAGTGAATAAATGAGTGAAAAAAGGTAAACTTGAATATATCATTGAAATGCCTGCTATGTGTCAAGCCTTTTATTGGAAATACAAGGAATAAAATGACCCAATCTTTATCTTCAAGGAACTGAACGTTATTGGGGAAGATATAATTATGGGGAAAATCACATATTGAAATACGCCAGCAAAGTATTACAGAGGTAAAGGCAAGATGATTAATATCAAGAGGTCTGAAAACGTTGTAAAAGAATCAGAGGAAACTTTTAAATAAAATTATATCTGTTTGGGGCTTTGATGATGGATAGCACGTTCACTAAGCGTTGGCTGATATATTTCAAAGTGTTATTGATATAATTCAAGAATATATTATGTATATGTCTTAATATGGTTTAAAACAATCAAGTAATGACATTGTTGCATATAACAAACATTGCTGAGTTCCTACAATGTTAGTCATGCAGTTCTCAAAACTAGGGTTATAGGGATGAATTGAACATTTCTCATTTCAACTTACATCTTAGTTGAGAGGTTCAAACAAATAGAGAGAAAATAAAAAAGGATAAAACAAACGTATCAATAAGTGTACAAACATGAATACTCATGTTTGTAAATGAATATGAGGAGGATATCTATTATCCTCCTCAAGTACAAAATTAAAATTAGTGTTTTCTTTGAAATTCAGGTAAGAATTTTGAGCAATATAAAAGCACTATGATAAGAGACTCAATATAACAGTGATAATAATAAATACAAGTCCTGGAGTAAATCAAAGTGGCCAGAAAAATTTAACTTGACAGTTCCTCTTTTCTGTATAAATTAAAACATTAAAAATCAGCCAGGAGGACTGAAAGAAATGATTCTTAATTTATGTCAGTTTTATACAGTTTCATTATACATATTGATGTCAATAAATACTACTTGGGCTTTCAAATAAATGATGTTATTAAACTAAATACACTATATAAGGTATTGTAGTGGGCTGATAATATAAATAATCACAATAGCTACTTATTTAGGAAAATTATATGTTATTGTTGAAAGCTCTATCTGTATTTATATTTATTTTATTAACATAACATCATATTGGATTTATTTATACAGTTAAATCTGGATAATGTGAGATACTCTCATAAAAAGCTATTAAGATATCTCACTGAAAAAATAGCAAAGAAAAATAATTTGTTATCTTTTGAAACTAATTACAATATTGTAATGTCAAATTAAGTCTTTCTCTTTACTTGAAAAGTGGCTTATTGGGATTTTAGAGATTAAAATAAACTGATTTTACACAGCATTTTGAATATTGGCTTAAATATTCATCATCAAGTTGTGATGCGTTGATGAGCCATTACAGTACGATTGAAACCCTCAATGTGATAAATAAATTTGTCAAGCTAATTATTTAAAAAATTCAGATAAACATTTTAAAAAGAAATCTCAGAATTGTTATCATCTTCATAGTTGTGTTCAAATACATGCAGGGCAAGATTTATCAGAAACCAGCTGGGCTTCCTGGGCAATGCTCCACAGTAGCTTAGAGGAAACTCTCCTGGTATTAATTGGCAGTGTGTTTTTCACAGGACCACTGTGGCTAATTGATGTCCCTGGAGCTGTGAGGAGAGAAATGAGAGAGAAACAATCCCCTTCCCCATTCTGATTCCTTAATTTTAGAAAATTGCTGAAGCAAATAACAAGTGTATATAATCCAGACTTCACTGCCCTTTGTTCCCTCTCAATCTTACGGTCATTCCAAAACAGTGTGCAGTTTGCTCACATAGTTCTACATTCAATGAAAACTGTTTCTGCACAAATATTTTCTTTTTTGGAAAGATGACATTGACATCCTGCCTTAATAGCTTGGGGTAATAATCCTATTTTGAAAGAGGGTCTTTGTCACATTTGGGAAACCGATATATACTTATTCTTTGTCAAGGTTACAACTCTTAGTTTAACATGAACACAGTTTTATTCTAAATTCTCATATGTATTTAAATAATTCACCACGTAGCTATCTTTTGCTTTGAAAGATTCACTTGATTTGTATAAAGACAGTCCCTTTCAGCCCCATGCCATTTCGCTATGAAGAGTTACTTCAGGGAATTACCTGGCGGTCCAGTGGTTAGCACTGTACTCTTCCATTGCAGGGGGCACGGTCCCGTCCCTGACCAGGAAACTAAGATCCTGCCTGCTGTGCTTACTGTGTGGCCAAAAACAAGACAAAACAAAACCAAGAGTTACTTTAAAGACATCTTCTGTAGAAGCCATTTGATTTGGGTTTTAATTAATATTGTAAATGCTTCTTCTTCAGGAAATGCTGTGGGTTTTGTCTTATTTTTTATAATGGGGTGCAATTTTTTCTGCTTTAAGGGGGAAAAAATACAGGCCAAACATAATATGATTAATTGAAGGTATGGGAATATGTGGGATAATTTTTCTCGCAGTTTCTACTCCATTCCCTACTCTTCTCCACCCTGTTAAAAGGTTTGGATAACAGACCCACTTCACTGAGCAATCTTGCCCACTAGCTTCTCCTTGGTTTTATTTATTTATTTTTTAAAAACTTTTTGGGAGTATAGTTGATTCACAGTGGTGTTAGTTTCAGATGTAGAGCAAAGTACATTGCTTGTATATATACATATACCCTTGCTTTTTAAAAATTCTTTTCCCATGGAGACCATTACAGAGATTGAGTAGAGTTAATTGTTCTATATAGTAGGTCCTTATTGATTATCTATTTTGTATATAGTAGTGTGTATATGTCAATCCCAATCTCCCAATTTATCCCTCCTCCAGCCCTTTCCCCTGGTAACCATAAGTTTGTTTTCTACATGTGACTCTACTTCTGTTTTGTAAATAATTTCATTTGTATCCATTTTGTGATTCCACATATAAGAGATACAATAGGATATTTTTCTTTGTCTGACTTCACACAATATGACAATCTCTAGGTACACCCAGTTGCTGCAAATTGCATGGTTTCATCCCTTTTATGGCTGGTTAATATTCCATTGTCTATATGTACCACATCTTTCTTATCTATTCCTCTGTCAATGGGCATTTAGGTTGCTTCTATGTCCTGGTTATTGTAAAAAGTGTTGCAATGAATATTGTAGTGCATATATCTTTTCAAATTATGATTTTTCTCTAGGAATAAGGCTAGGAGCTGGATTGCTGTGTCATATGGTACTTCTGTTTTTAGTTGTTCTCCACAGTGTCTGTATGATTTTACATTCCCACCATCAATCAGTGTAGGAGGGTTCCCTTTTCTCTACACTGTCTCCAGCATTTATTACTTGTAGAATTTTTGATGATGCCTTTTCTGACTGGTGTCAGGGGATACCTCATTGTAGTTTTAATTTGCATTTCTCTAACAATTAGTTCTGTTGAGTATCTTTTCACATGCCTGTTAGCCATCTGTATACCTTCTTTGGAAAAACATCTATTTAAATCTCTCACCCATTTTTAGATTGGAATTTAGGCTAAAAATTCTCCAAGCCAGGCTTCAGCAGTATGTGAACATGAACTTCCAGATGTTCAAGCTGGTTATAGAAAACACAGAGGAACCAAAGATCAAGTTGCAAACATCTGCTGGATCATCAAAAAAGTAAGAGTGTTCCAGAACATCATCTATTTCTGCTTTATTGCCTATGCCAAACCCTTTGACTGTGTGGATCACAACAACCTGTGGAAAATTCTTCAAGAGATGGGAATACCAGACAACCATAACTGTCTCTTGAGAAACTTGTATGCAGGTCAGGAAGCAACAGTTAGAAATGGACATGGAACAACAGACTGGTTCCAAATAGGAAAAGGAGTATGTCAAGGCTGTATATTGTCACCCTGATTATTTAACTTATATGCAGAGTACATCATGAGAAATGCTGGGCTGGATGAAGCACAAGCTGGAATCAAGATTGCTGGGAGAAATATCAATAACCTCAGATATGCAGATGACACCACCCTTATGGCAGAAAGTGAAGAGGAACTAAAAAGCCTCTTGATGAAAGTGAAAGAGAAGAGTGAAAAAGTTGGCTTAAAGCTCAACATTCAGAAAACTAGGATCATGGCATCCGGTTCCATCACTTCATGGAAAATAGATGGGGAAACAGTGTCAGACTTTATTTTTGGGGGCTCCAAAATCACTGTAGGTGGTGACTGCACAATGAAATTGAAAGATACTTACTCCTTGGAAGGAAAGTTATGACCAACCTAGACAGCATATTGAAAAGCAGAGACATTACTTTGTCAGCAAAGGTCTGTCTAGTCAAGGCTATGGTTTTTCCAGTAGCCATGTATGGATGTGAGAGTTGGACTATAAAGAAAGCTGAGCACCGAAGAACAGATGCTTTTGCACTGTAGTGTTGGAGAAGACTCTTGAGAGTCCTTTGGACTACAAGGAGTTCCAACCAGTCCACCCTAAAAGACATCAGTCCTGGGTGTTCATTGGACAGACTGATGCTGAAGCTGAAACTCCAATACTTTGGCTGCCTGATGCAATGAGCTGACTCATTTGAAAAGACCCTGATGCTGGCAAAGATTGAGGGCAGGAGAAGAAGGGGACAACAAAGGATGAGGTGGTTGGTTGGCATCACCAACTCAATGGACATGGATTTGCATGGACTCCGAGTTTGTGATGGACAGGGAGGCCTGGCGTGCTGTGTTCCATGGGGCGTAAAGAGTCGGACATGACTGAGCGACTGAACTGAACTGATATATATACATATATATGTGTATATATACATATATATATATATAGAGAGAGAGCTGTATTAGCTTTGTGTATTTTGGAGATTAATCCCATGTTGGTTGTTGTGGTTTCCTTGGTTTTAATGAATGCTGAGCACTAGCAAGGGGACTTCCCATGTGGCTCAGTGGTATATAATCCACCTGCCAATTCAGGGGACACAGAGGATGCAGGTTTGATCCCTGGGTTGGGAAGGTCCCCTGGAGTAGTAAATGGAAATCCAGTCGAGTATTCTTGCCATGAAAATTCCATGGTCAGAGAAGTCTAGAAGGCTACAGTCTATGAGGTCACAGAGAGTTAGACGCAATGAGTGAGCACACTCACGCATGCACAGTAGCAAGATTTCAGGAGGGGGAGACTGAAATCGGACTATATATTCCCTTGGCTCCTTCACTGTGTTGTGCCATGAACCATGGATTTTTATTTTCATCACCCAAAGCCAGATCTTCTACAACTTTAATTCTCTCTCTCTCTCTTTTTTTTTTTTTTTTTCTGGCATGATAAGTGAGCCTCTTCTTACCTCTTTAGTCATAAGAGGGCCACTGATGATAGGACCATCGTACTAGCCCCATGATCTGCATATCTCACTAGAATTTTCTCATTCCTTTATTAAACAGAGCCATTATTGAATTCTTTTCAAATGGATTTGTGTACACCATCTCTGTCTTCCAAGACCCTGAATAATATAGGGAATATTTTCCTGTCACTACTATTCTTATTCTGATTAATTGTAGTTATTTCATTAAATATCAATTACAGTTTAGTAAAGTATAATATATATTGCAGTAATGTGTGTACTTGCGTTTCATTATATTAGATTGTGTAAATGAAAGCAAAGACCTTGTCTAATTCATTTTACCCGTAAAGAACACCTAGCACAGGGATTTGCATTGTAGGAACTCAAGTAATATTTCCTATAGGTTGAATTATTTATGGGTAAATGAATTCTGGGTGAGTTTGTTATTTATTTTCTCTTTTCATGCATGGGAAACAAAACTGTCAAAGATATATTTCTTTTTCTCTTCAAATAAGTTTCATTTAGCAAATAAATAATTCATTGTTAAAGAAACTTATTTCTTTCTAGTTGGGTAATATAATATCACAAGTGTTGTAAGGAAAGCTATAGAGCATAAAGAATTTACCTTTTGTACTTCCTCTACAGATTTTTAATGGAAGGTAAATTGAGCCTTAAAATATCATATATGAAATGAGAATACAAACACTTATGAAAAATGTGCATGGTATATACAGATTATTTAAGATACAAATGCATGTGTACCTACATATGTGTTTCTCTCTATACATAGGAATACTTTTTGTTCAATGTTTGACAAATATCAAAGCTTAAAAAAATAATAGTATATTAGATTAGCCTTCACCTAGATCAGATATTTGTACTACTTTTCTTATTCACTCTGCTTACCTTGAATAAATAGAGTTTATCCCTCTACTACGCCTAATTCATTTTCTTAAATTTATATTACAACCTGTAAATGGCAACCCACTCCATTGGTCTTGCCTGGAGAATCCCAGGGATGGGGAAGCCTGGTGGGTTGCCTGCCGTCTATGGGGTGGCACAGAGTCGGACATGACTGAAGCGACTTAGCAGCAGCAGGAGTAACTGTGACTAACAGTGAATCAGTTCTCCAAAACTATATTTTTTTTGTTTTTGTCATTTTATTCTACCTTATTTTATACTACTTAGTTGAGGTATTATTGACATGTCAAAAGCTACACATATCCAATGTATACAACTAACATTAGAAACTAACTTCTGTTTGAATTTCAAGAAATCCACAATCTGCAATTAAGTGTGAGTAAGCATTTTCTTCATTCATTAGTTCATATGTACTTTCTATTTACTTGTCTTTTCAAGCTATATGCAAAATTGTTGATTCCTCTTAATCTCAGTTAAGTGACAACACAAAAAAGACTAAAATCGTGCATCCTCTAAAGATGTGTAACTATTCTTAAGAATTTTTTCCTTATCCATTTTACTTCTCTCACTATTTTATATCTCTTATAATCTACTTCCAACTTACTGCAATGCATGTTGGAAATAACTGTATCAACTTCAACTGTATCAGTCTCCTGAGTGGAACAACAGAAAACAATGTACAATGTATTAAGCTTCACATTCTCAAAACACATTGTTTCTACTTTGGGAATTTTCTGTGTCAATGATGTTTCCAGTTTTTAACATTTGCATCAGTTCAGTTCAATTCCTTAATTGTGTCCAACTCTGTGACCCCATGAATCACAGCACACCAGGCCTCCCTGTCCATCACCAACTCCTGGAGGTCACTCAGACTCATGTCCATCGAGTCAGTGATGCCATCCAGCCATCTCATCCTCTGTCGTCCCCTTCTCCTCCTGCCCCCAATCCCTCCCAGCATCACGGTCTTTTCCAATGAGTCAAATCTTCACATCAGGTGGCCAAAATACTGGATTTCAGCTTTAGCATCATTCCTTCCAAAGAACACCCAGGGCTGATCTCCTTTAGAATGGACTGGTTGGATCTCCTTGCAGTCCGAGGGACTCTCAAGAGTCTTCTCCAACACCACAGTTCAAAAGCATCAATTCTTTGGCACTCGGCCTTCTTCACAGTCCAACTCTCACATCCATACATGACCACTGGAAAAACCATAGCCTTGACTAGACAGACCTTTGTTGGCAAAGTAATGTCTCTGCTTTTGAATATGCTATCTAGGTTGGTCATAACTTTCTTCCAAGGAGTAAGCGTCTTTTAACTTCATGGCTGCAATCACCATCTGCAGTGATTTTCGAGCCCCCAAAAATAAAGTCTGACACTGTTTCCACTGTTTCCCCATCTATTTCCCATGAAGTGATGGGACCTGATGCCATGATCTTCGTTTTCTGAATGTTGCGCTTTAAGCCAACTTTTTCACTCTCCTCTTTCACTTTCATCAAGAGGCTTTTTAGTTCCTCTTCAATTTCTGCCATAAGAGTGGTGTCATCTGCATATTTAAGGTTATTGATATTTCTCCCAGCAATCTTGATTCCAGCTTGTGGTTCCAAATAGGATAAGGATTATATCAAGGCTATATATTTTCACCCTGCTTATTTAGCATTTGCATCACCATCCATCAATTTCTTTAGCTACTCAAGCTAATTATTTTTTAATTCATCTCAAAATCCTATTGTTTCTAAATCTGAAATGCCTCCTAAATAAACCAATGCTCTCCATTTTCCATAAAACTATTACTTTAGTTCTTCTCCATACAATTGAAATAATCTCTTTACTGCTTCTAGTGTCCCTTAACTACTAATACACCTTGATTCTGAACTCCTAACATTGTGTTTTAGCCAAAACAAGACATAAAAAAATAGAACACAAATCTGATCATGTCACAGGTCACATTAAAAAAAAAAGCCAACAACTTTTCTTGTTTTTTTTTTTTTAATAAGTATTATAAAAATTATTTGTTACTAACTGAAGTTCTGCCTCAGATATGCAGATGACACCACCCTTATGGCAGAAAGCGAAGAGGAACTAAAAAGCCTCTTGATGAAAGTGAAAGAGGAGAGTGAAAAAGTTGGCTTAAAACATTCAGAAAATGAAGATCATGGCATCTGATCCCATCACTTCATGGGAAATAGATGGGGAAACAGTGTCAGCCTTTATTTTGGGGGGCTTGAAAATCACTGCAGATGGTGATTGCAGCCATGAAGTTAAAAGATGCTTACTCCTTGGAAGGAAAGTTATGACCAACATAGATAGCATATCGGAGAAGGCAATGGCACCCCACTCCAGTACTCTTGCCTGGAAAATCCCATGGATGGAGGAGCCTGGTAGGCTGTAAGTCCATGGGGTCGCTAAGAGTCGGACATGACTGAACGACTTCCCTTTCGCTTTTCACTTTCATGCGTTGGAAAAGGAAATGGCAACCCACTTCAGTGTTCTTGCCTGGAGAATCCCAGGGACAGGGGAGCCTGGTCGGCTTCCGTCAGTGGGGTCACACAGAGTCAGACACGACTGAAGCGACTTAGCAGCAGCAGCAGTAGCAGATAACATATTCGAAAGCAGAGACATTACTTTGCAAACAAAGGTCCTTCTAGTCAAGGCTATGGTTTTTCCAGTGGTTATGTATGGATGTGAGAGTTGGACTGTGAAGAAGGCTGAGCACCGAAGAATTGAAGCTTTTGAACTGTGGTGTTGGAGAAGACTCTTGAGAATTCCTTGAACTGCAAGGAGATCCAACCAGTCCATTCTAAAGGAGATCAGCCCTGGGTGTTCTTTGGAAGGAATGATGCTAAAGCTGAAACTCCAGTACTCTGGCCACCTCATGCGAAGAGTTGACTCATTGGAAAAGACCCTGATGCTGGGAGGGATTGGGGGCAGGAGGAGAAGGGGACAACAGAGGATGAGATGGCTGGATGGCATCACTGACTTGATGGACGTGAGTCTGAGTGAACTCCGGGAGTTGGTGATGGACAGGGAGGCCTGGCATGCTGTGATTCATGGGGTTACAAAGAGTTGGACACGACTGAGCAACTGAACTGAACTGAACTGAAGTTCTAACTCTGTAACTTGATATAAGGTCCTTCAGATTCAGGTATTATCAGCCTCATGCTCTGTGATATTCTACCTCATATCACATTCTGAACTCACGGTCCTTATTGATCTTCTTATACCCACTTCTTTAAGTAGTCTCACTCATCAGAAGCTTTATGTAAGATTCTCTTTACACTCAGAATGACCTTTCTTCTTTACTAATATGTTAACATTCTACTCATCTTATAAAGCTCAATTAAATCTTATCACGTCTGTGGAGCTTTTCCACTGTATACTTTGAAAAAAATTCAAAAATTATATTGTTCTTATGTTGTATATAGTACATTAGGATTGAAAGTGGAAGTGAAAATGTAGTCACTCAGTCATGTGTAACTCTGCAACACCATGGCCGTAGACTCCAGGCTCCTCTGTCCATGGAATTCTGCAGTCCAGAATACTGGAGTGGGTAACCATCCCCTTCTACAGGGGATCTTCCCAACCCAGATATCAAGCCCAGGTCTTCTGCACTGCAGGTGGATTCTTTACCAGTTGAGCCACCAGGGAGAGTTGATTGCTATTCCCTTCTTGAGGGGATCATCCCGAACCAGGGTTCAAACCCAGGTCTCCCACATTGTAGGCACATTTTTTTACCATCAGAGCCACCAGAGCAGCCCACATTAGGATTAATCAAGATAATACTAAAGCAGTGGATATCTATTTTTTCCATCTTAAAATATATGACACTTTCATATAATATTAGTTTCTCACTGTGACAGTGATTCTTGTGAGAGTTTGTGTGTGTGTGGGTGTGTGTGTATGTATGTATGTGTCTCAGGATTATTGACTGTGGTTGGAAAGAAGCACCATAAGACGCTTTCATTTGCTTTTTTCCAGCTTTGACTTCATAAAGCAGGATTCCTTTTTGTTGATCCTGATCAATACTTGCCAAATTTTGTTTAGTGCAAATTAAATGAATGATTTATTATCTTAAATCAGTAGTTCTTGATGGGGGTTGATTTCTGTGCAGGGGATATTTAACATTATCTTGAGACAATTTTGGCTGTGAAACTGCGTGCAGAGAGCAGCTGGGATTGTGAATAGTGGCTAAAAATACTGCTGAACATCCTACAATGTATAAGACAGTCTCACAAGAAAGAATTATCTGACCCAAAATATCAATAGCACCAAATCTGAGAAACAGCCTTAAATCTCTTGCCCAGCATAGCTTAACACAATTGAAGTTCAATACATATGAATGGAATTGAATTAAAAATTAACATTATGGTCAATCTTTATAGCAAAAGTTGGAAATATAAACAATTAATTTCAATTGTTATAAATTAAAATTGAAATTTTAATTGAATATATTAAATTTTATTAAATTAAATATAAAATTTAATATTTAATATAATGAAATATTAAATATAAACAATTTATTTCAAAGATAAGAATGTTTACCTTCTGGTAAAAATGAATAAACCATGATTATTTCATAATTACAAATTTTTTTTGAGTCATTCCACCCCTTGTGTGTGTGTAAGTGTGTGTGTGTGTTAAGTCATTCAGTCATTTCTGACTCTTTGTGACCCCATGGACTGTAGTAGCCCACCAGTCCTCTATCCCTCTTCTGTCCATGGGATTCTCCAGACAAGAATACTAGAGTGGATTGCTATTTCCTTCTCCAGGGGATCTTTCCAACCCAGGGATTAAACCTGCACCTCCCTCATTGCAGGCAGATTCTTTACCATCTGAGCCACCAGGAAGCCCCTATTCTGCTCCTTGTTAAATTTTAATTCATTTTTCCAGATTGTATGTTCACATATATCCACAGAAAGACACATACTTATTGGAAAAATGATTCTTTTAGGTTGTAGTTTTATAACAACTATGAAAATATTGGCATATTTTAAATATAGTTTTGTTGATCACAAATTTTGTTGATTTTATAAGTGATAGTGGTATCTTAAGTGTTATCAATCAATTCATCAACTTTGTTAATTTGTAATTTATCTAATATAGCCAATTAAATAATAAAATTGAATAATCCATCATCTAACCATTCTTAATCTTGCTTGCTCAAGTATGGCACCATAGAACCAAAGAAATTAATATTAAAATGGCATTGTGTAGCACAATATTTATTATATCTTCAAGGCTGTAATATAAAAGTTTCTTTGTTTATAAATCAAAAATAACTTTTCTTACTCTATCAGATAAAATTTAATTAAAATTGCAAATAAACTCTTGTCATAACTCCCTTTTGCTCTCACAAGCAATGAAACTCCTGATTTACTAAATGAATTCAACTTGTTTTAGATCTCACCCAGTTGAATAGACTTAAAATCTTCCTTTGCATTGCATCTGCAACAATGATATCATAAAATGACTTTGTAGGAGTTTCTATGTACTTTTATAGTTCATAACTGATAAAAATTAAATAGATATATTACTGAATTAAAACAAGTATATGTTTTTAAATGTTATCCTGAAGTCATATAAAAGGAAAACTTCTATTATTTTTATGAGTTGGATTTGGAGATGAGGGGGCTTCAGTTTTATATTTACCATAGATCTTGAACATGTTTGCATCAGGACTGTCAGGATCCTAATTGCCTAAGATATATGGTAATAAAGAAATAAGTGAGCTCACTTTAAAGAAAATGAGACAGTAAAGAAAAGGAGTTTTAGTGCACATAATGGTGGCTGTCACTCAAATTGACCAATGGTACAAGCTTGAAGGAGACTTGACTGGAAGGATTCAGTTCAGTTCAGTTCAGTTCAGTCATTCAGTTGTGTTCGACTCTTTGTGACCCCATTAATCGCAGAACACCAGGCCTCCCTGTCCATCAACAACTCCTGGAGTTCACCCAAACTCACGTCCATCGAGTCGGTGAAGCCATCCAGCCATCTCATCCTCCATCGTCCCCTTCTCCTCCTGCCCCCAATCCCTCCCAACATCAGAGTCTTTTCCAATGAGTCAACTCTTCGCATGAGGTGGCCAAAGCATTGGAGTTTCAGCTTTAGCATCAGTCCTTCTAATCAACACCCAGGACTGATCTCCTTTAGGATGGACTGGTTGGATCTCCCTGCAGTCCAAGGGACTCTCAAGAGTCTTCTCCAGCACCACAATTCAAAAGAATCAATTCTTAGGCGCTCAGCTTTCTTCAAAGTTAAACTCTCACGTCCATACAGGACCACTGGAAAAAGCATAGTCTTGACTAGACCAAACTTTGTTGGCGACGTAATGTCTCGCTTTTCAATATGCTATCTAGTTTGGTCATAACTTTCCTTCCAAGGCGTTAAGCATCTTTTAATTTCATGGCTGCAATCACCATCTGCAGTGATTTTGACTGGAAGGATTAGAAAAGGGTAATTCTTTACTTAAATCTTTGTGAGACAATAAGAATTCAAGGCATCATGGTTTTGTAGGTTATAGTGAATTAAGTTGAATGTTGATTATCTTAATGGAGTTACTTTGAAGCATGTTAGGGCATGGAAACGATAGGGCAGCCTAACTATAAAGTGGATTATACACTACTTAGAGTTTAAAATTTTCCCTTCCTCAAGTATAGGAACTGACACCTAGACAGGAAGAACGAAGGATGTCACATCCTCCCTGATATTTAGCTTGGAAACTTAAATATGCAATTGAAGAGAACACACTGTCCTGAGTTGAAATAAAACCTAACCAACAATATTTGATTAATTTTTAATATTAACTATAATTTATTAATAAAATGTGTGCTTTGCTATAGGTATATATTTTCAAATTCTTAAATTGCATGTTTGAAGGTCCATTAGATAAAAATGACAATTTATTGTATCTCTCTCTCAGTATATATATAAAAACAGTAAATTTCATATGCATATATATCTACATATGTATATGTGTGTATAAGGGTTCATATGAATAGAAGAGAGTGAAAAATTTGGCTTAAAGCTCAACATTCAGAAAACTAAGACCATGGCATCCAGTCCCATCGCTTCACGGCAAATAGATGGAGAAACAGTGGAAACAGTGGCAGACTTTATTTTTGGGGGCTCCAAAATCTCTGCAGATGGTGACTGTAGCCATGGAATTGAAAGATGCTTACTCCTTGGAAGAAAAGTTATGACCAACCTAGACAGCATATTAAAAAGCACAGACATTACTTTGCCAACAAAGGTCCATCTAGTCAAAGCTATTGTTTTTCCAGTAGTCATGTACGGATGTGAGCGTTGGACTATAAAGAAAGGTGAACTCCAAAGAATTGATGCTTTTGAACTTCAATGTTGGAGAAGACTCTTGAGAGTCCATTGGACAGCAAGGAGATCCAACCAGTCTATCTTAAAGGAGATCAGTCCTGGGTGTTCATTGGAAGGACTGATGTTGAAACTTAAACTCCAATACTTTGGCCACCTGACACAAAGAACTGACTCATTGGAAAAGACCCTGATGCTGGGAAAGATTGAAGGCAGGAGGAGAAGGGGACAACAGGGGATGAGATGGTTGGATGGCATCACTGACTCAATGGATATAAGTTTGAGTAGACTCAGGGAGTTGGTGATGGACAGGGAAGCCTGTCATGCTGCAGTCCATGGGATCGCAAAGAGTCGGACACGGCTGAGTGACTGAACTGAACTGATGAATAGGAAATATGATTTTATTTATATCAACATTTTTCTATCACTGGATTAATTATACTTATCTGTAATTCTCTGTCTTAATGTGTATTTTCAAGGTAATAGTTAATTTTTTTTTATAAGTTGTGTATTTAAATAGCCTAGCAGGTTACAGTCCATGGGGTCACAAAGAATATTCTAAAATTAAGAGATAAAATTAATTGTATATTTTCATCAGATTTTCACTTCAATTAAACACTTGAAATGTGTTAGACTTCCTCAAAAATGATCTAAAAATTGTAATTATATGTTTCCATTCTTAGGGTATTACAATAGCTGTAAATGTTCTCATTCCTATTTTTAATGCATTTATTCTACCAATAGAAAATTATTTCATTTACTCTTGTTCAAATTGAAAAGATGCCTAACTCATTCACTGTGGCATCTGTAAAATAAGCATGGATATAGTTGACTGGTAAGGAAAGTATTTGGTTATGAAAAAATTATATTCATTAAAATCTTTTTAAAATAATAAATTTATATAGTTCCTTGAAAAACTAAAATATTTAGTTTTTACTTTTTTTTTTTAATAGAACACTTCAACAGAAAAATATGCCATTTTCAAATCATTAAAACATTACTATTTGAGGTTACTTACAAGTATTTTAATAATATTTATCTCTTATATCTGTAAACTATTTTAGGATTCACAACATATAGTCACAAATCTCATGTGATTGTAAACTCCAAAAATAAATGGAGGATTTGTGTTCTTTGTCTTCAGAAAAAATAAAATAACTATCTCAGAAGTTTCCCATAGTTTTAATGAAAGTACTATTCTAGGGATATGGGGAAATGAAGGAAATAACAGAGGATGCCAAACCACCTAGCTATCAGCAACAACAAGAAGCCATTCTGATCACTAGTGCCCTACAGGGAAATAGGATTTTGCTAGTACGTTCACAGACCAGTGTGAAATGAAAGCTTGAAAAAGACCCCTTGATGGGTATTGTGGTCATTGAGGAATTCAGGTACTTCGAGAAAGGTGGTTCAAAGAAGGGAAAGAGCCGAAAGCAAATGCCTACACATTCTCTTATTGTTAATTAGTAATAAATCCCTAATTTTAGCTGGGTCCATTGCTGCCAGAAATAAAACTGAAATCTCTTCACCTACTTTGCAATTAAGTGGTCCTATAACTTAAGTTCTGATCAATGTGACAAAAGTAGAAGTAGTGATGGGAATTTCTGTGGGAATGTCTTCCTTCACTTCTGGAATATTTCCTGCCGGAATGAGTGTAAATATATGGTTGCAACTTGAGCAGGTCTCTTTGTGGCAGCATTATGTTGAGGATGCCTATGCTAATATCTTCCCTTTGCTCTTCCAGATTGATTCTCCATCCTTCTCAGTCTTGGTTGGTGCCCTAAGAGGTGACCTTCATGGGCTACTTTAATAGGCTCACTTTCCTTCAGATTTCAAGTTACTTTTAGGTGATGGGAAACCATCAGTATACTGGAGAAAGAATTGAGAGTGAGTTCAGGCTATTATTTGCTGCTGGCTTCCTCCTAGTTTTATCATGGTGTTCTAAGAGTGCCC
Source organism: Bos grunniens (assembly GCF_055505025.1). Taxonomy (NCBI): domain Eukaryota; kingdom Metazoa; phylum Chordata; class Mammalia; order Artiodactyla; family Bovidae; genus Bos; species Bos grunniens. Next base: position 29,508,237 of record NC_141178.1, read on the forward strand.
CTCAACTAAGAGTCACAGCTCCTCTCAAGTTTGTCTTCCATACAAGACCTTCTCTTTTGCATTTGGGTAGCTGTTACCACACCTCTGTCCCTTTTGACTTATGTTATTAATAAATCTGCTGCTTCTACTAGCTTTGTTGTTGTTGTTCATTCGCTCAGTTGTGTCTGACTATTTGCGACCCCATGCACTGCAGCATGCCAGGCTTCTCTGTCTTTCACTATCTCCCAAAATTCCTCAGAGTAACGTCCATTGAGTCAATGATGCCACCCAATCATCTCATCCTCTGTCATCCCCTTCTTCTCTTGCCCTCAATTTTTCCCAGCATCAGGGTCTTTCCCAGTGAGTTGACAGCCTTTGCATCAGGGTCTTTCCCAGTGAGTTGATGCCTTTGCATCAGGCAGCCAGAGAACTGGAACTTCAACTTCAGCATCAGTCCTTTTAATGAATATTCAGGGTTGATATCCTCTGCCGTTTCTAAATCCAGCTTGTACATCTGGCAGTTCTCAGTTCATATACTCTTGAAGCCTAGCTTGAAGGATTTTTAGTATTACCTTGTTAGCATGTGAAATGAGTGTCATTGTGCAGCAGTTTAAATATTCTTTGGCATTGCCTTTCTTTGGGATTGGAATGGAAATTGACCTTTTCTAGTCCAGTGGCCACTGCCGAGTTTTCCAATTCGCTGGCATATAGAGTGCTGCACTGTCACAACATCGTATTTTAGGATTTGAAATAGCTCAGCTAGAATTCCATCACCTCCACTAGCTTTGTTCAAAGTAATACTTCCTAAGGCCCACTTGACTTCCCACTCCAGGATGTCTGACTCTAGGTGAGTGATCACACCATTATGGTTATCCGGGTCATTAAAATCTGTTTTGTACAGTTCTTCAATGTACCCTTGCCATCTCCTCTTAATATCTTCTGCTTCTGTTAGCATGGGGTTTTTAGTAAATCTCAACTATATCCTTTAATATAATCATTATATAAACTCTTCCCATGTTATACCAACTTGAGTTCTCTGTATTTCCTTTGGTACTCAGGAAAAATGGTGGAGAAATAAATTATAAGGAACTTGGGCCCCATGGATTTGGATTTACTTTGTCTCACTGACAAATTAATACATGCTGATTATTGCAATTATCTATAATTTTAGGGTGGTCCAAGTGGAGTTTAGAAAGGGAATTGTTTTTCCCATGGTATAGATAATGACAGAAATTGGTGTACAGTTAGCTCATTTGATTAAAATATTGTTTACAGAGTATCTATTATGATTTAGATATGACATAATATATTGAAAATACAGAGAAAAATAAAATGTAGCTTTCTAAGTTCCTGTTTTAGACCTTCCTTTGTAGGTAGGATTTTCTACTTGAGATAATTAAGGTAGGATGAGTCCTTCAGACAGAAGCCACTCTCATTGTTCATGGTCTAGAAGAGGCAATCATTTAGATATCCAGCAGGATCTCATTTGAAAGGTATTCTATACCATCATCTAGACCATCATTCTATACCATTCTAGACCATCATCACCTCTTGTATTTCCCCATGTCCCCATTGTTTTGTTTTTGGTTGGGTGGTTGGTTTCCTACACTGACCAAATATATCTCTCACTTGAATTCTTGTCTCAAGATCTGCTTCTTGGGGAACAAAACCAAGGCATTATATCTACTTCTGAGTTTTCCCCCTTTACTTCAATGGGCTAGTTTCTCTGCCTTTGTCAGAACCAAATATCTTATTTATGATAACGTATAGATAAGCCATAAGTATGAGGTCAGCTACTTTTTTCTCCTTTGAGATTTTATTGACTCTTATTGGATGGTTGCATTTCCATATAGACTGTATAATCATCTCATTTTCCTACAGTAAGAACTTTCTAATATTTTGAATGAAATAACATATCTGTGGATTAGTTTTGGAGAATTTCTGATATTATAGTATAAACTTTGTCAAAAGCAGTATATGACAAAACCCTCTATTTATTAAGTTCTTTAATTTGTGTAGATAATATGTTATAGTTTATTTGGTAGAGTCATTACACATCTTTTATTATAAATTTTGATGCTATTTTAAATGACATTATTTTAAAATTTTATTTTTTATCTGTTGTTTGTATATAAAAATGCAGTTGACTTTTCAAATTGACCTCATGAATTCATTCATTGATTCTCATAGTTTACCTGTAGTCTCACATGGTATAGCAATGAAAAGAAGCAGAGGCTAGCTCAATAACTCACGCATAAAAATACATGTATGCAAGTATTTCATTATACACCCAATCAGTGACTCAGACAGTAAAGAATCAGTCTGCAATGCAGGAGAATTGGGTTCATTCCCTGGGTCAGGAAGATCCCCTGGAAAAGGGAATGGCTACCCACTCCAGTATTTTTACTGGAGAATTCCAGCTTGGCATGCTGCAGTCCATGGGGTTGCAAAAGAGTCAGATACAACTGAGCAAATAACATTTTTACTTTTTTTCACTGCGATAATTAATGTCCTGATTTTCTACTGTAGAAATGGCATTTCTTGTGGAATACTTGTTACTGTCTTGTGTCCCAGGATCTATGTTGGTTTGTTCTTCCTGCCCATATGAACTTCCTCAAATTACCTGACTCTTGGATTGTTTCTGATACAAGTGATAGACATACTTTATAAATGTAGCCTGAACCTTTAAAATATAGAGTAAATCAACCTTTTTTTATCTCTATGGATTAATTCTAAAACTTCACTTGTATAGTTATTCATTCATTCTTTCAGCAAAAGCTTACTGAAGAACTACTCTGAGTCCTGCACTGTTTTGGTCGTTGGACTAGGGAATGAACAGAAATCGATCATGTTCTTGAGGAGCTTAATAGGAGCTTAATTTTAGTGAGGAAAAAAAAAGAATTCTCAAACTCTCATTGAAGCATTATAACTGATTTAACATATTTCATACACTTTCAGACTTTCAGCCAATGCCAAAATAACTATAATTAGGGTTCTGACACTCTCTGGGTTGACATATCCTATAGCAGCCCGAACTCCTGCTTGGATAGTTAAGCAATGGACATGCTATTCTACACCTCTTTATATAAGACTTGAGCTATTGAACTACTTAAACAAGCAGTTTCTATATTTGTTTTCTCTAATAAACTGTGAAATGAGCTAGCTCATTGTTCATTTTTCACATATTCAAACATAGAATGAGAATGTATTCTTATGACAGCATTTGTTCATTTCTCTCTATGGGAGAATGAACTGTTTCATTACTTATCATTAGCAACCTATTTATATAATGGGGCAGTTAAAAAATAATGTCAAAAACAGTTGGACTCGTAGGAGAATTTGGGTTTTGCAGAGTGCAATTAATCAAAATTGTGATGACACTATGGTAATAATTCTGCTTGGTGAAAAGTACTGAAGAACCTTTAGAGCGTCAGAGGTGTGGTTTTGTATTTCTTTCTAGAGAAGATTGTCTGTTCAGCAAAAGTGAAGTTGAATTTCTAATTACTTAGTTGGAATAAAATTTAACTGCTAAAACAAACTATTCTTAAACTACTTGTAATCTTGCCCACAACTAATGTTAATAAATTCTTTGAAATATTTGTGATACCACTTAAATAGCCACATATCTTCTACACTATAATTTGAGATAATTATACATTTAACAAAATATCATTTTAGAAAAGAACTTCATTTCATTATATTTTGTTTTTATTTTTACCATCTATAATATTTTACCTATACTTTTGTAGCTTACAATTATAAGTAATTGGAAAACTTAGTATATGATTTTTCACATCAAATTTGTGAAACAGTAAGACTGAAGGTGTAATAGGAACATTAATTATACATGATACCCAAGTATTGCCCCTTTAGGTTAATATTTTCTTACTTATGGAGACATCGAAACAAATCAATTCCCTCTGATTACCCAGTCCTACTCCTTAACATATCATCATCTTCTTCAAGGCCATCATGGTTTTCAAATATGCTATAATCCCTACCTGGAATATACTATTAAAATTTCTTCCTTTGCTCCACACCCCAAAAATACAAACACACAGACAACCGACTCCCCCAACCACCCCCTAAAACACTAGTGGACCTACAAGAGTAGGTTCCAGTACTCTAGAAAAGACACTTATTCCTTTATTATAGATAAATTTTCCTTTGCATTGGACAAAATGATTTTGTTGGGGAATGGGAATGTTCAGTGAGACTGGAGTTTAGCATCTGTGTAGTAAATTAGTGGGAGGAAAGGCTCAAAAGTCTAGAAATGCTGCTAAAGAGCTTGGACTTTATCCTATAGAGCAGGGGTCCACAACCTCTGGGATCTAATGCATGATAATCTGAGATGAAGCTGATGTAATAATAATAAAAGTGCACAATAAATTTAATGTGCTTGAATCATCCCCAAACCACCCCCACTTTCCAGGCTGTGGAAAAATTATCTTCCACAAAAACAATCCCTGGTGTTAAAAATGTTGGGGACTATTGCTGTGGAGGATAGTACTATAAGGTTAAAAGACAGTATTGAGGTACACCTGACATTCAATAAACCTGACATTGAAATTTTTTTTTTTATATATTTTTACTATATTTTATTGGTTCTGTTTCTTGGAGAACCATAACACATACTCCACATAATTAAATAAAATTTAACATAATTGTATGTAAGTTGAGTGTCAGTTGCAATTAATATTAATGTAAGTCTTGAAAATATTCGGGAGGAAGCAAAAGTGCTTAATAGTTAAAGTGGTTGCAGAAATCTTGCCAACAACTCTGCTCTTATAGGAATTTTAATTAAAGCCAGCCCTTCAGAATCCCCCTCCCTAATCTTCTCCTCATAAAGCTGGTTTATGATTGTTCTTGTGTCCTTGTGACTCATATTTAGGGTCTGGAATACTGGGTTTGAATGAGCCAGAGGTCTAGAAGTTTTCTGGTATAGTTTAGGCTGCAGCATATATTTTTTCCTGATTGTAAGTATATTTTTATGGATATCTTTACTGGAATTTTTCTTTTTTTTTTCACATCTAAATTTATTTTTTTATTTTTTTAATTTAATTTTATTTTTAAACTTTACATAATTGTATTAGTTTTGCCAAATATCAAAATGAATCCGCCACAGGTATACATGTGTTCCCCATCCTGAACCCTCCTCCCTCCTCCCTCCCCATACCATCCCTCTGAGTCGTCCCAGTGCACTGACATTGAAATATTTTTTTTTAATGTAAAGGGAACTGTTTGATGACTTGGCACAGGTATACACAATCCTTGAAACCACCAACACAGTCAAGATAACATATTTACCTCTAAAAGTTCCATTTACCCATTAGTAAAATCTTCCTCCTTAACCCAAGTCATAAACTCTCTGTTGTTTAAAACTACATATTAACATGCCATGTCTAGAATTTTATATAAACAGAATCAAAATACAATACAATCCAGACAGATAAATCAATAAGGAATTGATTTGTTGGAAAGTGCTAAACAACACAGTTTAAGACAAGACTTGCGTGTTGCTGTGGTCAGTCACTTCAGTCGTGTCTGACCCTTTGCAACCCCCATGGACTGTAGCCCACCAGACTCCTCTGTCCATGGGGTTCTCCAGGCAAGAATGTTGGATTCTTGTCTGGATTCTTTTACTTAGCATAATTTTGATATTCAGACTGTATCTATCAATACTTTGTAATTTTTTATTTCTCATTAGTATACCATTGTATGCTTATACCACTATAATGGTGTTATCCATTTACTTGATGAAAGTTCAGGCTCTCTCCAGTTTGGAATTATTACAAAACACTACTATGTTTGGGGGAATTAAATAATTTTTTATGATTAATTATATATGTCTTTGGGCAGATGTATGCTTTCATTCACCAAAAAGCCACAATGTATCTAAGCTTGCATGCATTTAATACTAATGCCTTATTGACAAGTTGATGACACTAAAAGGAATATTAGAAAAAGTCACTATCATTGTGAGGGATGGACAATGCAGCTCTTTCAGTAAATGATAAATAAGTCAATAATGAAGTAGAAAACTTGAAAAATCTAACTAAATGATCTATCTGTCATCAACTTATATCTCACTATAATAAATAAATTAATTTCTGTAGAACATCATACTAAAGGAATACTCAGAGAGGGGCAGTTGGCGATATCATCCAATGAAATAAACCTTAAGCAGTTGGGAAAGGAAATGAAGTAAGAAAGGAAAGTGGACTAGAAGCAGAAATGGCTAGCTAGTGGCAAAGAGGCACCTCCCTACTTCACGTTCTGACCCAGCAATATGAACAGTGTGAGCGAGCAACCAGTTATCCCTGAAGAGAGGTAAGAAGAATGACTATTGTCAGGAAGGAGCTCTCATTCCTAAGAGCAATACAGAAATAGAACAGCAAAAAGAATTTTATGACAAAGGGAATTTGTGAGGACACAGTGGAATTGCAGGAGTTAGGAAATGGAGTCAGATTAGAGGATTTATTGAACTGAATGGGGGTGAGCCTGTGTGCTGAGGAATGTCTTGAATCTCTTAAGATCCTTCAGTTCCTTGGACACTAAGGTAACAAGTTAAAGGGTAAATCAGAACTGTTCCATAATGGGGACAACAAATGAAGCTTAGTAGTTGATGGATAGTAAGGGCTGAGGTTTTGTGAGAAATACGCAGAACTCCCAGGTGGGCTTCCCTGGTGGCGCTAGTGGTAAAGAAGCTACCTGCAGTGCATGAGACTTGAGATGAGGGTTTGATCCCTGGGTCAGGAAGATCTCCTGGAGAAAGAATTGGCAACCCACTCCAGTATTCTTGCCTGGAGAACCCCATGGACAGAGGAGTCTGGTGGGCTACAGTCCATGGGGGTTGCAAAGGGTCAGACACGACTGAAGTGACTGACCTCAGCAGCACCCAAGTCTTGTCTTAAACTGTCTGTGTTGTTTATTTTTAGCACTTTCTGATAAATCAATTCCTTATCCTATTATGCCACCTCCCCAAACAATCACCCAACAATTTTCAGAACATGAGAACATTTCTCACTGTCCTCTAGACTCTATGGGCTTCTTTTGAGAGAGAACTCTCAAGACTAAGAAACTTCCATCATTGGTAGATGGACTGGTTGTTTTTGCTTTGTTTTGTTGGTGACTAATGACTTGTTCCTAGATTGCCCTGCTTATCTTAAGGATACATAAAGTGTAAACTCCTTAATGAACTGAGATCTGTATAATTCTTGAGCCCCATCCTTTGCCACAAACATGTTTTAACTATACTGAGTAACTGCAGAGATGTCTTAACTTCCTACTTTTTACCACAAGTGATTATCTATCCCTAAAACTTCCTTTATAATTCCATCGTTGCTTCTTTAATACTGTTTCATCTGGAAAGACCCAGTTAACATTGTCTCCAGAATGCCCAACTCTAAATCTCAAGTGATTCAGTTACTAAGACTTAAATGGCTACTTGAAGCAACTTGGCTTTAAGGCTATGAACTGTACTCTACACTGGAGTCAACTGTTACACTTTATAATCCTAATACTGAATATCATGTGATATTCAGTATTAGGTATCACTGATAAGGAGGAAACATTTTATTAAAAGGGCAAAATACACTTGCTAAGCATAAGTCCCTCAAATTTATGTGAAGGATTTGTACAGGAACAACTATGTGCTTCTCCTTAGAAATAATATGTTGCACTATTAAAAACATAATTATGGTTTAGAGGAACAATTCTAAAAAGGGGGCAAGAGTTACAAAAAGTTACTTCCTGTAACTACAAATGTGAGGTTTAACAAGATCAAATTCAGAGTAAGATAGTGTTTAAGTTCCAACCATGACTAGTATAAGCATCTCTCAAGTTTAAGTTTCAAGAGTCCATTTCTTGAATAATCAAAAAAAAAAAAAAAAAGAAAGAAATTAAAAAAAGAGGAAGCAAGTACAAAGCACATAATTAGTTAATTCAGTTTTAAGGAGAAATTGTCATGGAGTTTGGGAGAGGTTTTAATATAAGCTAAAAATGCAGTCATATGGAGGAAAAAAGATTTAAGGGATGTTATGACTGAGCGACTGAACTGAACTGAACTGACTGATGAGCTGAATTGTCTCAAGTCAAAATTCATATATTGAAGTCCTAACTGCAGTACCTCAGCATATAACTATGTTTGGAGGTAGGGCTGTTAAAGAGGAAATTAAGGTAAAATGAGATCTTTTGGGTGGACTTTAAGAAAAGAAGATTAGAATACAGACACACACACACAAACACGGAAGAAAATGTCCAGATACCAGAGGAAGCTGGTCATCTGAAAGTCAAGGAGAGAGGAAGAACTCAGTTGTGCCAACACTTTGTCTCTGACTCCTAGACTCCTGGATGATGAGGAAACACATTTCTCTTGTACTAGCTACCCAATCTGTGTTACTTTGTTATGGCAGCCCTAGAACACTGAATTGTTTAAAAAAATGAATATAACTAGCTTCCCTGAAAATGAGTATTATGACAAAAACATCTATTTGATAATTTTTGCTGCTGTTGATGACCATGTGGTTCTAATTAGAGTAGATGAATTAAATGTTTATGAATCCCTATTTTTCCGCATTCTAACTGACAAGAGACTATTCACTTGGTGGCTTTCTTTCCTTAGTCTTAATAGATGGTGGCTCGTTAATTTGATTGCTTTCTCTGTCTCTTTCTGCTACTAAAGGCCTCTACTGCTACTGCTACTGCTAAGTCACTTCAGTCGTGTCCGACTCTGTGTGATCCCATAGACGGCCTCCTACCAGGCTCCTCTGTCCCTGGGATTCTCCAGGCAAGAACACTGGAGTGGGTTGCCATTTCCTTCTCCAATGAATGAAAGTGAAAAGTGAAAGTGAAGTCGCTCAGTCGTGTCCGACTCTTAGCGACCTCATGGACTGCAGCCTAACCAGGCTCCTCCGTCCATGGGATTTTCCAGGCAAGAGTACTGGAGTGGGGTGCTATTGCCTTCTCTGAAAGACCTCTAGGCCTACTAAAAGGAGGAAGAAATAGGAAAATAGAGGTCCATTTGTATTCTAAGCAACAACAGCCTTTTTAATTGATTTAGCTTAAATGTTATTTAAGCAGTTACATGTAATAATGGATTAATAATTTTTTTTTTTTTGGTTTTGTGATTAACTCAGTACTTTCAGTACTTGTGGTGAATGCCCTAAGAGGGTGAAATTATTGTGAATGCAGGGAGTAATTAAATAGACTAAAGAGAAGATATTACATTGAATATAGTGTGCATAATCTTATGTAGTTAACAAAAAGTAACTCTGTAATGTAACTGTAATGTCTATTGTGATATTAGATCATTACATTTAAGAGTACATTTAAAAAACTCTGAGGTTAAAACAAAATTTTGCATTATTCATTTATAAAATTTTGTTTTTGCTATTTACTTCATAATATGAGTGCCTATTAAAATAGAGTAGGGATCAACTTAGTAGGATAAATATGACAATCTTTTAATTAATTTCCTAAAGGGCCTGTATTTGATGTTAATTAATCCAGTTAACTGATAGCATGTTTATAGTAATTTCAGAATCATTTATGTGGGTAAGTTAACACATAGTCAAGATTTAAATTAAGAGGATCTTTAAGAAACTTCAATTTAGAGATTAAAAAAAAAGCTGAACTGATACTAAGCATGAAACTTTGATGACTCAGACTTTTTTCAAGCTGGTTCACTTGGTGGTGCTATCAACATGGGGCTCTGAGCTGGCATTTTTATTTTAAAGAAAATAAATGCATTTCAGGAAAATGAGATTAAAGAAGTTTAAAGAAACACTCAAAGATTCTATATGAAAATAAAGCATACAATTTTCAGAGTAATTTCAAATCCAAATAACATATTTTATTGTGTAATTCAAATTTTTTATTTATTTTGTTAATAGTTAACAGACTGTCTTCCCTTTTTGCTCCAGTCATTGAAAGATTAATGTATTTGAAAACAACCATACTTCAAGCAGACATATTTTAAATTTATCTTAAATAATGTCTAAGAGAACATATTAAAATATCCAAATGAAAGTTGCTGATTTTAATATACCAGCAGTTTAAAATTATATATATGTACATACATTTTAATAGAAGATTCAATCATTTGATTTATGGTTTTAATAATTTTAAGAATGATAGGTAACTTTTCAAATTTTTTATCATAAATTAAAAAATCAAATAATAATTCTTTCCTTTTTATATGCAACCTGGATATTTAATCACATCTATTTTACAAAAAAACTCAAAACTTGTCACCTGTTTTATTGAGATATAATTCACAATTTAGTTGAATAGTAATAGCAACACACATCACATGTATATATATACATATATATATGCATCTTTATTAACTTCTTTACATATTTTATTCATTTACTACCCACAAAACCTTATATATTAGTTCATTGCTAACATCCCATTTTAGACAGATAGCAAATGATTAGAGAAATTAATTAGATTAATTAATACCTCCAATGTCATGTATTTGTGATTTCGTTAAGTAGTTGAACCAGTAATCAAACCCAGCTACTCTGGCCCTACTCTCTTTCCACTGGGAAGAAAAAAGTTTGTGTAATACAATTTAGCAACTAACTACTGAATACATAGGATATAGGCACATTTTTATTTCACCTGGGGGACTCTGACACAAACATTTCAATGTGTGCATGTGTGCTTGGTTGTGTCAGACTCTTTGTGGCCCCATGGACTAAAGCCCACCAGGATCCTCTGTCCATGGAATTTTCAAGGCAAGAATCCTGGAGTGGGTTGTCATTTCTAGGGGGTCTTCCCAACCCAGGGATAGAATCTGTGTCTCCTGCATTGACAGGCAGATGCTTTACCACTGTGCCACCTGGAAAGCCCAGACATTTCAATACCAAAGAGATAATGTAACTCTATACATGTTATGTTTGCACTTTTGAATATGCTATCCTGGTAACCTGATACCTGTAATGCCTCATGATGTGCGTTCTGTTTTTATCTGTGCATTATTCTATGACCAAAAAATGGGACTCTTTTCATGCTTATCTAAGATATAGCCCTTCCACCATCACCAGCATGATTTCAAACACGGAAGAGAAACAGCAGATAGTGGCTAGAATAATCTGTAGTTTAACGAGTCAGCTTTGTCATTTAAGTCAGCTTTGTCTTAACCTAGTTTCAGGATTTTGCTATTTACTTGGATTCAATTGAACACCTCATCACATACTGCCACTAAGGAGAATCCTTGTCTTTGTCCCTAAAATGGGTGACAGGGTATGAAAATTTGAGCCTCATTTTTACGCATTTATCCTTCAAATTACTGAATCCCTGTTTCCATACTTCTGATGAATTGGAAAACCCGTCCTGTGTTTCCATTCATCTAGTACTCTCAGATTCTATCTTTAACATATTTACTTAAATTTTTATGATTACCTATTTAGAGCAGTTTTAGGTTTACAGCAAAACTGAGGAGGTACAGAGATTTCCCATAGACTCCTTGCTTCACATGGAAAGCCTTCCCAATATCAGCATTCTCTATCAGAGTAGGATATTTGTTACTGATGCTATCAATCAATACAATTGATGACCTTACAGTAATACACTGTAATTGCCCAAGGTTTATCAGATCAGATCAGATCAGTTGCTCAGTCGTGTCTGACTCTTTGCGACCCCATGAATCGCAGCACACCAGGCCTCCCTGTCCATCACCAACTCCTGGAGTTCACTCAGACTCATGTCCATCGAGTCAGTGCTGCCATCCAGCCATCTCATCCTCTGTCGTCCCCTTCTCCTCTTGCCCCCAATCCCTCCCAGCATCAGAGTCTTTTCCAATGAGGCAACTCTTCGCATGAGGTGGCCAAAGTACTGGAGTTTCAGCTTTAACATCATTGCTTCCAAAGAAATCCTAGGGCTGATCTCCTTCAGAATGGACTGGTTGGATCTCCTTGCAATCCAAGGGACTCTCAAGAGTCTTCTCCAACACCACAGTTCAAAAGCATCAATTCTTTGGCGCTCAGCCTTCTTCACAGTCCAACTCTCACATCCATACATGACCACAGGAAAAACCATAGCCTTGACTAGACGAACCTTTGTTGGCAGAGTAATGTCTCTGCTTTTGAATATGCTGTCTAGGTTGGTCATAACTTTCCTTCCAAGGAGTAAGCGTCTTTTAATTTCATGGCTGCAATCACCATCTGTAGTGATTTTGGAGCCCAGAAAAATAAAGTCTGACACTCTTTCCACTGTTTCCCCATCTATTTCCCATGTAGTGATGGGACCAGATGACATGATCTTCGTTTTCTGAATGCTGAGCTTTAAGCCAACTTTTTCACTCTCCACTTTAACTTTCATCAAGAGGCTTTTTAGTTCCTCTTCACTTTCTGCCATAAGGGTGGTGTCATCTGCATATCTGAGGTTATTGATATCTCTCCCAGCAATCTTGATTCCAGCTTGTGTTTCTTCCAGTCCAGCGTTTCTCATGATGTACTCTGCATATAAGTTAAATAAACAGGGTGACAATACACAGCCTTGACATACTCCTTTTCCTATTTGGAACAAGTCTGTTGTTTGAAGTCCAGTTCTAACTGTTGCTTCCTGACCTGCATACAAATTTCTCAAGAGGCAGATCAGGTGGTCCAGTATTCCCATCTTTTTCAGAATTTTCCACAGTTTATTGTGATCCACACAGTCAAAGGCTTTGGCATAGTCAATAAAGCAGAAATAGATGTTTTTCTGGAACTCTCTTGCTTTTTCCATGATCCAGTGGATGTTGGCAATTTGATCTCTGGTTCCTCTGCCTTTTCTAAAACCAGCTTGAACATCAGGAAATTCACGGTTCACATATTGCTGAAGCCTGGCTTGGAGAATTTTGAGCATTACTTTACTAGCGTGTGAGATGAGTGCAATTGTGCGGTAGTTTGAGCATTCTTTGGGATTGCCTTTCTTTGGGATTGGAATGAAAACTGACCTTTTCCAGTCCTGTGGCCACTGCTGAATTTTCCAAATTTGCTGGCCTATTGAGTGCAGCACTTTCACAGCATCATCTTTCAGGATTTGGAATAGCTCCACTGGAATTCCATCACCTCCACTAGCTTTGTTCATAGTGATGCTTTCTAAGGCCCACTTGACTTCACGTTCCAGGATGTCTGGCTCTAGGTCAGTGATCACACTATTGTGATTATCTGGGTCGTGAAGATCTTTTTTGTACAGTTCTTCTGTGTATTCTTGCCATCTCTTCTTAATATCTTCTGCTTCTGTTAGGTCTGTACCATTTCTGTCCTTTATAGAGCCCATCTTTGCATGAAATGTTCCTTTGGTATCTCTGATTTGCTTGAAAAGATCTCTAGTCTTTCCCATTCTGTTGTTTCCCTCTATTTCTTTGCATTGATCACTGAAGAAGGCTTTCTTATCTCTTCTTGCTATTCTTTGGAACTCTGCATTCAGATGTTTATATCTTTCCTTTTCTCCTTTGCTTTTTGCTTCTCTTCTTTTCACAGCTATTTGTAAGGCCTCCCCAGACAGCCATTTTGCTTTTTTGCATTTCTTTTCCATGGGGATGGTCTTGGTCCCTGTCTCCTGTACAATGTCACGAACCTCATTCCATAGTTCATCAGGCACTCTATCTATCAGATCTAGGCCCTTAAATCTATTTCTCACTTCCACTGTATAATCATAAGGGATTTTATTTAGGTCATACCTGAATGGTCTAGTGGTTTTCTGTACTTTCTTCAATTTCAGTCTGAATTTGGCAATAAGGATTTCATGGTCTGAGCCACAGTCAGCTCCTGGTCTTGTTTTTGCTGACTGTATAGAGCTTCTCCATCTTTGGCTGCAAAGAATATAATCAATCTGATTTCGGTGTTGACCATCTGGTGATGTCCATGTATAGAGTCTTCTCTTGTGTTGTTGGAAGAGGGTTTTTGTTATGACCAGTGCATTTTCTTGGCAAAACTCTATTAGTCTTTGCCCTGCTTCATTCCGTATTCCAAGGCCAAATTTGCCTGTTACTCCGGGTGTTTCTTGACTTCCTACTTTTGCATTCCAGTCCCCTATAATGAAAAGGACATCTTTTTTGGGTGTTAGTTCTAAAAGGTCTTGTAGGTCTTCATAGAACCGTTCAAATTCAGCTTCTCCAGCGTTACTGGTTGGGGCATAGACTTGGATTACTATGATATTGAATGGTTTGCCTTGGAAATGAACAGAGATCATTCTGTCATTTTTGAGATTGCATCCAAGTACTGCATTTCGGACTCTTTTGTTGACCATGATGGCCACTCCATGTCTTCTGAGGGATCCTGCCCACAGTAGTAGATATAATGGTCATCTGAGTTAAATTCACCCGTTCCAGTCCATTTCAGTTTGCTGATTCCTAGAATGTCGACATTCACTCTTGCCATCTCTTGTTTGACCACTTCTAATTTGCCTTGATTCATGGACCTGACATTCCAGGTTCCTATGCAATATTGCTCTTTACAGCATTGGACCTTGCTTCTATCACCAGTCACATCCACAGCTGGGTATTCTTTTTGCTTTGGCTCCATCCCTTCATTCTTTCTGGAGTTATTTCTCCACTGATCTCCAGTAGCATATTGGGTACCTACCGACCTGGGGAGTTCTTCTTTCAGTATCCTATCATTTTGCCTTTTCATACTGTTCATGGGGTTCTCAAGGCAAGAATACTGAAGTGGTTTGCCATTCCCTTCTCCAGTGGACCACATTCTGTCAGATCTCTCCACCATGACCCAAGGTTTATGGTATACATGACAGTTCACTCTTGGTGCTGTACGTTGTGTATTGCACGTTATATGAGTTTGTACAAATGTATAGTGACATTTTCCCATTATTATACTTACATACAGAATACTTTCACTGACCTAAAAATTCTCTGTGCTCCTCATAGTCTTCCCTCTCTCCACCCTCAATCCTGGCAACCACTGATCTTTCTACTATCTCCATAGTTTTCTGGAATGCTGCATAATTGGAACTATGCAGTACTGCAGTCTTTTCAGATTGGCTTCTTTTACTAGTAATATGCATTTATGGATCTTCTGTATCTTTTCATGGCTAGAAAACTCATTTATTTTTAAGGTTGAATAATACTTTGTTGTCCCACATCCATTTACCTACTGAAAGACATCTTGATTACTTCCAAGTTTTGATGATGATGAATACAGCTACTATAAACGTGTACTGGTTTGGCACACACATTTTCAGTTCTTTTGGGTGAATACCAAGGAACACAATTGCTGGATCATATGGCAGAGAACATTTTGTTAGTTAAAAAATAATAATAATAATAATAAACTGTCTGCAAAGTGGTTATATCACTTTGCATTCCCTACCAGCAATGAATGAGAGTTCCTGTTGCTACACATTTCCACTAACTTTTGATTTTTTTTTTTTTTAAAGGTTGTGCAGCTTGTGGGATCTTAGTTTCCTGACCAGAAATCGACCCTGGACCCCCAGCAGTGAAAGCATAGAATTCTAATTAATGGACCATCAGGTAATTCCCACTTTTATGTTTGTAATATTCTTGATAGTAGTCAATCTAAAAGGTATGCAGTGGTATCATGTTGTTGTTTTAATTTTTATTTCCCGAATGATAAAGAATGTGGAGTACATCTTCATATACTTCTTTACTATCTGAATATCTTTTTTACTGAGGTATCTTTGACTCATTTTTTTTAATTGGTTGTTTCTTTAGTGTTGAGATCTGTTATGACAGGACAGTGGATTCATGTCTTTTTTCCTGGCATTTTTATCAGTTTTTGCTTCATGTAGTTTCATGTTCTACTGTTGACCGCATACAAATTAAGGATTATTATGTTTTTTTTGAGAATTGACCCCTTTATCATTATGTAATGCCCTATTTATCCCTTGTAGTTTTCCTTACTCAAAGTCTCCTCTGTCTGAAATTAATATAGCTGCTCTTGCTTTTTTTAAATTAGTATAATTATGGTATGTTTTCCTCTATCATTTACTTTTGACTTAAATATGTCTTTATATTTAAAGTGAGTTTCTTGTAGAGAACATGTAGTTTGGCAGAGTTTTTTTGATCTACTCTGGCAATCTGTCTTTTAATTGGTGCATTTAGGCCACCAGCATGAAAAGAGATTACTGATATGGTTAGATTAATATCTAGTATCTTTGTTTTTAACAGTTTTGGTTTACTGTCCCTGTCTTTGTTCCTGTTCTTTTTTTCCACTCTTTTCCTGCCTTTTGTGGTTTTAGTTGAATATTTTATATGATTCCATTGTCTCTTCTTTCTTAGCATTTCAGCCACAATTATTATTATTTTTCTGGTTGTTCTAGAATTTGCAATATATATTTACCACTAATCCAAGACCACTTTGAAATAATATTATACCACTTCACAGGTAACATGAATACTTTATAATAACAAAATATTAATAATACTGGTTCCTCTTTCCTGTCTCTTGTATCATTACTATCACTCATTTCACTTATATATAATCATACAATCACTTGCACACAAATATATGAAATACATTGTTGGCATTATTATTTTGATCACAATAAACTGTGGAAAATTCTGAAAGAGATGGGAATACCAGAGCATCTGACCTGCCTCTTGATAAACCTATATGGAGGTCAGGAAGCAACAGTTAGAACTGGACATGGAACAACAGACTGGTTCCAAATAGGAAAAGGAGTACGTCAAGGCTGTATATTGTCACCCTGCTTATTTAACTTATATGCAGAGTACATTATGAGAAACACTGGGCTGGAAGAAGCACAAGCTGGAATCAAGATTGCCAGGAGAAATATCAGTAACCTCAGATATGCAAATGACACCACCCTTATGGCAGAAAGTGAAGAGGAACTAAAAAGCCTCTTGATGAAAGTGAAAGAGGAGAGTGAAAAAGTTGACTTAAAGCTTAACATTCAGAAAAGGAAGATCATGGCATCTGGTCCCATCACTTTATGGGAAATAGATGGGGAAACAGTGGAAACAGTGTCAGACTTTATTTTTTGGGGCTCCAAAATCACTGCAGATGGTGACTGCAGCCATTAAATTAAAAGACGCTTACTCCTTGGAAGAAAAGTTATGACCAACCTAGATAGCATATTGAAAAGCAGAGACATTACTTTGCCAACAAAGGTCCGTCTAGTCAAGGCAATGGTTTTTCCTGTGGTCACGTATGGATGTGAGAGTTGGACTGTGAAGAAAGCTGAGCGCTGAAGAATTGATGCTTTTGAACTGTGGTGTTGGAGAAGGCTCTTGAGAGTCCCTTGGACTGCAAGGAGATCCAACCAGTCCATTCTGAAGGAGATCAGCCCTGGGATTTCTTTGGAAGGAATGGTGTTGAAGCTGAAACTCCAGTCCTTGGGCCCCCTCATGTGAAGAGTTGACTCATTGGAAAAGACTCTGATGCTGGGAGGGATTGGGGGCAGGAGGAGAAGGGGACAACAGAGGATGAGATGGCTGGATGGCATCACTGACTCGATGGACATGAGTCTGAGTGAACTCTGGGGGTTGGTGATGGACAGGGAGGCCTGGTGTGCTGCGATTCATGGGGTCGCAAAGAGTTGGACACAACCAACCTACTGAACTGAACCGATCTGATTGTTTGTTAGATCAATTAAAAGTAAAAATATATATATATTTAAAAGTTTACCTCACTTATTCCTTCTTTAGTACTCTTCCTTTTTTATGTAGATTGGAGTTTCTGACATATATTATTTTCCTTCTCTCTAAAGAACTTCAGATTTTTTTTCCCCCTAAGGGACTTCTTTTAATATTTCTTCCAAGACAGGAATACTGGCAAAAAATATTTTTTTTCTCCTTAACATTTAAAGGATAATTTTGCAGAACATGGATTTCCCTGGTGGCTCACATGGTAAAGAATCTGGCTGCAATGCTGGAGACCTGGATTTGATCCCTGGTTTAGCAAGATTCCCAGTGGCTACCCACTCCTATAGTCTTGCCTGGAGAATGCTATGGACAGAGGATCCTGGCAGGCTACAATCCATGGGGTCACACAAAGTTGGACACAACTGAGTGACTAACATTTTCACTTCATTTTTTGCAAGGCACACAATTCTATGTTGGTAGTTTTTCTTTTTTTTCCCCCCAACATTAAATATTTCACTTTATTCTCTTTTTGATTGCATGGCTTCTGAGGATATGCTGGGTGTAATTCAAATCTTTATTGCTCTACAAGTAAGGGATTTTTCCCCTTTTACTTATTTATTTTTTTTGTAATATGAAAATTATATACCTAGGTATATTTTTTTTTGGCAGTTTTACTGTTTGGTTTTCTCTGTACTTCCTGGATCTTTGGTTTGGTGTCTGACATTAATTTGGGAAATTCTCATGTGTTATTATTTCAAATATTTCTTTTTTCTCTTTCACTTCCTTTTAGTATTCCCATTAGACACACATTACTTCTTTTTTAGTCCCATAGGCCTGGAATGTGCTGTTCTAATTTTTTTCAATCTTTATTCTCTTTGCTTTTTAGCTTTAAAGTGTCAGTCCCTGGGTTGGGAAGATCCCCTGGAGGAGGAAATGGCAACCCACTGCAGTGTTCTTGCCTGGAAAATTTTGCAGACAGAGGAGCTTGGTGGGCTACAGTCCATGGGGTTGCAAAGAGTCAACATGACTGAGCACACGTGCACAGAGAAATGTGATGCACTGGGTGAAAAGAACTGCTGTAAATCAGCCAGTAGTGATGTGGTGACCATCCAGCAGAGGGGAAGCATCTACAGTCCAATGATTAGGTCACAGTCTTTCAGTGAGCCCTCATCCCTCTGTTCTGTGAAATTCACAAATGTTCTTGAGTTTTCTCTTTCTTTCTCCTCAAGTGGGAGAAGACAGGTAGAGTGGGTGGGAATTGGGCATTTCTCTTCCCCCAGCCTAATGGCTCTGATATACCACAGCAGGTTAGGCTCTGGTTCACTAGTTTCACCTGAGCACCAGCCTTGTTAAGGAAAACAGAATGCTCCATTGCCTTTCAAAATACTTTCTTCTCTCCTTCCTCTGCCAGAAGTAGGAACGGATTTTTCTCCAGTATTTATTGTGCGAATCTATTGAACTCCTGGAGGTAAATCTCACAGAATGTGGAGGCTCTTCTCTGAGTCCCCTTGAAGTTTTTATCTCTAAGAATTTGTTTACATTGAGTATGTAGCAATTCTTCAATTGCAGTTCAGCTTTTGCTGCCTTGGGTATGGTTCCATGGAGGTTTCTGCTCATGAATCTTTGCTCCAGTAAGGTAAGCCATGACTCCCTGGATTCCCCTGTCTTTCTAGTCTTGAGAGCAGCATTTGCCCTGTGTTTTCACCTCTTATGGATCATAGAAGGGCTGTAGACTTTTCAGTCTGATTTGCTTTTTACTTATATGGAGGGAACACAAGCTTCTTACATGTGGATTGGAACTTAGAGGTTCTTTGATATGCTTTATACACTTTTGGAAATTATCTGTATTTTGTACTGTTATACCTTCCTTGTATTAAATGCCTGGTTGCCTAGCTTACCTATCACATGTTTGCTATCCCTCCATTAATGCAGTATTAGATCCAGCATTTGGGGTTTTTCAAATCTCCTGATAACAGCATTACCCAGGCAGCCTTTTTCATTACTGACTGAGTACCAACTGACAAGTAAATCTTTATTGCTAGCTGAAATACTGCACAGCGTATGGCAGGTTTATGAGCATCTTTGCTAATTTGAGGATTATAAAAGGAAATCATAGGCTTTATTTTTATTGCCATGGTCATATTACAGCATTTTATCAAGTAGAAACACACGGGTATGAAAATAAACCTGGTTTAAAATAATAAATTAAGCTAAATTAACCATGAAATATAAACCATACAGAAATTAAAGACCTTTTCAAATGATTTCTTAATTTAAGGCTCATTGTATATTGTTTTCTTCTGTATGCAGGTTAATTTTATTGGTCATATCAACAACAGGTTTCTAGTCTACTCAGATTTACAATGTCCCAGGCATTTGATATGGTCAATTTACTTACCTAGTTTTAATTAGGTAATTATAGTACAATCAATACTAAAATGGTAGTGACAGAGCATTTTACAAACAAAATTTCAAATCAAAGTTTATTATTCCTGAGGAACATGCACCAAATACTCATCAAAAATCATGCAAGAGTTTATTTCAATGGTTTTCATGTGGACAAGCTGACTTAACTGAAGATTCAAGTGCTTTTCTAGTATACTGTATAAGTGTTGATAGCAATCACATGAATTGAGGACACTAATTTTTTTTTTTTTTTTTTCTTATTAACAATGTGATCTGCCTTCATTTGACTTGCCTTAGTAAATGGCAACCCACTCCAGTACTCTTGCCTGGAAAACCCCATGGATGGAGGAACCTGATAGGCCATGAGGTCGGAAAGAGTCGGACATGACTGAGCAATTTCACTTTCACTTTCAGTACTGCTGCTAACTTTACCATATTTGGACATCTGTTTAATAAAAGTAAGGACAAATACAAATTGAAAATAGTAAGTTGAATTCTCCTTGTTTAAAATAAGGGATATTTCCTCTCTCTCTTTTCTTAGATCCTTTACTTTAGAAAACTTGTAATTGTTAATTTTCTCATCTCCTTGAAATGTATAGTCTTTTAAAAGCTAATTAAGCCTCTTGCCAGCTTTAAGACCCTAGAATGCCTTTTTCAAGGACCTGTAAATCATCTCTCTGAGATAGACAGCCCTCCTATGTCCAAGGTTCTCTTGTGGATAGGAGCCTAGCCCATGGATGCCAAGTTGCAGAACTGCCTCTTGTCATAGATCTATGAGAAGTTTATTTTTTCATTGGTGTGAAACCAAATAACTGACTCAGATGTCACCCTGATCTCAAGTGGCCTCAGCCTGCAGTAGCTTAAAGCAGCATTTTGGTTCCAGGCCAGAGATTGAGGTCGGATTGTGGCAGAGAGAGAGCTGAATCCTAGCCACTAGACCAGTGGTCAGTGACAAGGCCCTGGCCTTTTGACTTTGCAGGAAAGAATTCCAATAAAGTCAGAAAGTAGTGAAACTAGTAAAGCATTTATTAGAAGGGAAAAAAGTACAGTACATGCATATAGACACTCTGGCAGACTCAGAGTGTTGTGCCCTCATGATAGTTTGAATCACTTTTATAGGGCATTTCTTCTGGGTTTCCTTTGGCCAGTCATTTGGACTTGCTTGGTTCTGAGTCCCATACTTGTTATATCTCATGATCCTGCCATGTGTGAGCATGCATCTCTCAGCCAAGATGGATTCCAGCAAGGAAACCTGTGACCAATCTTGACATCACTCCCCTTTCAACTTCCAAGGAGCTCTCTAGTTGGGAAGGTCTCCTTGATTTTGAGAATGAGAAATATGTGGTCTTCTACCTTTTATCTGGTCAGGCCTCAGTTTTCTCTCAATTGTCCCATTATTGATAATGTTGGAGTTTCTGTCCACAGGGAATGACCTCCACCTTCTTACCCTGGAGTGGGGTGGGAAGGACATCTACCTCCTGTCTCAACCACAATTCCAAGTAAACTTAAAGTTCTCTTACTTGAGGGCTAATTATTGTTTTTCTTGAGAATGTGTATGTAAGGATTTCTTTCTTTAAAAATCTCTTAGCAGATTATCTGTGATGTACATTACAATCTGCTTCAATGCATGTTCAATGATAAACTTATTTCATTATCTTCTGCTTGTTGGAGAGGTTTTCTGAGATGAGAGGAAATTTTGTTTTTTTAACTATGTTTCCCAACAAATAAAGTCACTACATTATTTTTAGCATTTGTAATTAAAAAGAAATTGGATTAACTAGCAGAGAACCATTAAGTTAACTAATTAAATAAAATGGCATTTTACAAAACAATGATACTATTAATTTTAAGATGTCAAGACATATGCAACTAATGTTTTAAAATATTAGAACTTTAAAGAATCATAACCCAGAGAAATATAAATTTTTGAAAATAGTTTCAAACACTTTGTGCTAGCTTTTAGATTTTATACACCTTCCCAAAATGCTAAATTACATTGATTTTTGGAAAATAGTTCTTGATCTTGAACTCATAATTTGAGTGCTTTCCAATTTCAATTTTTTTATTATACAAAGCTTATTTTTCAAATATGCTACTTTTCTGAGGATAGAGAGGTGTAGACATTCTGCCATATTTCCTGATTAGTACCTGATTCTCATAGACTAAGCCTAACTAGTTCTCATTCCCTAACACTGCAAGAGAAAAATTTGACCATACATTGTAGTTTCAGATACAGCAAAACTAAAAACTCAGTGGACATTTATTGTACATTCATGGGTAGAATGCTATACTTCTATGACTCAGCCTCCTTACTTGTGAAATGAAGTAATAAAACTATATACATCATAATTTCACTTAGAACATTAACTGGGATAATAAGTCATGGAGCTAATATCTGTAAATGCAAATGTTCATTGAAATGTCCAGTTTGGTAGTAACAGGAGTAAGTAGTAGAGAATCTAATCATAGCATAAATATAATTTTGGATTATGATATGCTACACATGTAGATGCATGAAGAGATAATTATAACATACCATATTAAGTAAAATTAAGTAAGATAAAAATAAAATATACAGATTGGTATCTGAAGATGTAGAGAAGATCTACTAGACTAGAAAAGTCAAAAGATGCTTTTAGATAGAGATAACATCTTTCTTTGGGTCTTAGATGAATAAGAAACTCAATAAGAAGATCTGAAGAGATGAGCAGAAAGTGGTCAGCATGAAGAAAGAGAAGTAAGAAATTCAAAGAGAATTACAAGTGATATTGCAGAAGTACTTCCCTATTTATACACTTAATGATAGCCAGCCTGAGCTCTAGGTACAAATTTAATTAGCTACCCCTATTATTCCCCCATTTACTTGTGTGCTGATTGACCACATTATAGGAAAGACAGGAGAGAGGTTAGGAATCATTCTGTTAATATTTCATAATCATATCTGCTTATTTAGAGGCTGCTGCTAAGTCGATTCAGTCGTGTCCGACTCTGTGTGACCCCAGACGGCCGCTGACCAGGTTCCCCCATCTCTGGGATTCTCCAGGCAAGAACACTGGAGTGGGTTGCCATTTCCTTCTCCCAATGCATGAAAGTGAAAAGTGAAAGTGAAGTGGCTCAGTCATGTCCGACTCCTAGCAACCCCAATGAACTGCAGCCTACCAGGCTCCTCTGTCCATGGGATTTTCCAGGCAAGAGTACTGGAGTGGGGTGCCAGTAATAACTACAAAAGAGATGACTATTGTCCACTAGACTATTTTGTCTACATATGTAAATTGGTCTTAGAGAAAGAATAGAATCTTGAAATTGGAAAGTGGGGAAGTCACCAACTTTGTGTATGCAAACAAACTCTTACATATGTACCCTCTGACTCTATGTATATCATCTGACCTTGAGAAATCAGCTTAATTTCAGCCCTAATACCAGGCCCATCAATTGATATATATCATCAAATCATTAATTACCTCTCAATCACCAACTCCACTTTATCGTTACAAAAGTGATAGCTGGGAAAGAAGGTGAGGGCAATACAATACCTAATTTCAGGTGGCAAGGCTTAGAGGACAATATTGTGACAATGTGAATGCTGTGTTGAATTTGTAGCAGAAAACAAAGCTTGGAAAGGGAACCAGAGTTGTCTGCTGTGTTTGTGTTGAAAGAAGTATCAATACAATTTTAAAATAAGGGCCAAGTGGTGTACTTCAATAGTAGAACAAGAAATATTGGTATTAGTTTGAATCAGAAGTTCAGAATATTTTTTTTTTAACTCCAGATTTCAAAGTGATGTGTACTGAAGTGTTTCTTCAGTTATCCTGTGGCCTGTAGTAGAATAACTGTGGAATAGCAATATAAAGGAATTAAACCATGGAGCTGGACAGGTGAGAGGTATGAGTCATAACAAATGAAAGGAGATGATTATAAAATATAAAAAATATTATCCAAGAAATTATCCATAATTAAAAAAAATTAGTAGAGGGAAATATCTAATAGAAAGTGTATTATGACTCTAATATAGCAAAATGCCATCCAGGTAAAGGGCATTGGGAGTGATGAGTAATGTCTAGGTTTGAAAATTTACTGAAGAGGTCCTTAGAAAGTCTGGCATAAGGAGTAGAAGAATGCCAGGAAAAAGGAGTAATAGCTTTATGGTTATACAGGGAAAACAAAAGGGGCATAAGAGATGTCCCACATTCATTCCCTTGTTCATTCATTTATTTAATACATGATTTTGGTGCTCGATAATATAATTATTAATATAATTCTATACTGCTAGTAGATGCAACAAAAAGTGGTAGAGTATGACTAAAAGTTGGATTAGAATAAGGCACAACACTGTTAAAGAAAACCAGTATTTATGACATTCTTTAAGCACTTAGGGAAACAATGGAAAGACTGAGACTATATGTAAATGCCATTGGGAAAATAAATTTTACATATAGGATTGTATTCCTCCCCATTAATATTATATCTCAATGTGAAACACTTGGAAATAGTTTTTGCTGAAAATGTGGTACTCAAATTCATTCTACAGAGAAATCTCAAGATTCAGATATTCTTTAATTGTTCTTAATAAGCTTATTAAAAATGTCACTCGGGATTCCAAAAGAGAAAGTTGCAGGTATAAATAGATTTCTTTCAAAATAACACTCTTGATACTTTTCCATACCATATTATGAAAATTTTCAAGCCTCCTGCAAATTGAAAAAAAAAATTAAACTTATGTAAAAACATCCAGATTTTATAACTAAAATCAAGTTTAAGGATATGCAGGACACAGGTATTAGGGGAGGGGGACGTGAACTAATGTCTACAACTTACTTTGAAATGAGTAAGAACAGATGAATTGATGGATGGATAGAGGGAAAAATAGATGGACATTTATAGCTAAATCAAGCATAGCGTAGACCCATGAGAAGACGTGAGCTTGGAGTCTTCCTGCTTTGCTACCTTACGACCAACAAAGAAGTATTCTTTTTGTATAAAGTGTATGAAAAAGCTTTTTTCCATGCTTTTGTATATGCAATCTTAGGATAAATATGTTCATGTTGGGATGGGTTTATATGATAAAAATCTTAAGCACAGCCATTCTTTCTTTTTAGTATTTGAGGAGTCATTTTGTATTGCTTCATAACTGTGATTTATTATGAGGAAAAATGAGGATAATCTAAATACTTCTTAAAGACATGATATAGTTCTTCATGTAGGTGCTTTCAACATAGTAATTTCACTGAAATGTTCTTAAAAATCATTTGATTTTGAACACTATTTTGTGACCAGTCTACTGAAGGAAGTTATATATACTCTATATGGGGAAAATTTTTAATAAATACAACACACTCAAGATTAATGTATTTTATGAATCCTGACTAATTGTTTCCATCATGGAGTAATTTATACTATAATTTAACAACAAATCTTAAATTGAAATTACTGAAGAGACATATTTTTATACCATGATATATCAATAGAATATTTTCCCAAAATGAATATGTTTATGCTACAGAGAATATAGTATAAAAAGCAAATGTTTGAAAGCAAGGACTCAATTCAATGAGTGTTAGTTCAAGCATAAAAGCATAACTATCTGTACTAGGGCATGATCATAGGAATAGAAAGAAGAAATAAATATGAATGATATTAGAAGGGAAAAACGATGAGTCCAGACTTAGTGAAATTAAATATAGAGAACAAGTAAGCCAGTGGTTTTTATTGTTCAGCCCAAAAGGTCTAGCAATATAAAGATACTATTTGCAGAAATAAAGATGATTAAGTGAGGCAATGTTGAAAATATCTTAAATGTGAGTTCAGTATATTTATTGTGGAATCTCCAGTATCAAAGTTTATAACCCTAATCTTTCTTTGCACAAATATTTTATTGGTTCTATATTTTTAGGAATAAATATTTTCTTGTTTGTTTTGTTGAATTTGAAATTTAATGTCTCCAAATATATCCAAAGCCATAGAGATGAGAGACTGTAGTAAGGAAAGATATCAAGGCAAATGTATGGAGATGATAACTAAACCCCCAAAAAATAGAACAAAATTCTCTACCATGAATCTTCATAAAAAAGACTGCTGCATCTACCACAAAAGTCAGACTTAGTCAGCATCTTATTTCCCTGGCCTCTCACCAAAAGTAGAGAATGAGATGAGAACTTGAATGTAAGCCATTGTGTCCACTTCTCCACTCTTCTCCTTCTGGGACCCTGATTATTTTAATATTTGTATATTTGATTAAATCTCATAAATCATGTAGTCTTTCTTTTTTCCTTTTCATTATTTTTTCCTTGTTCTCCTCTGATTGGGTTAGTTCAGAGTCCCTGTTCTCCAGATGACTTTTTCTGTCTTCTACTTGCTCTGCTGTGCTGCTGCTGATCTCTGCTGCATTTTTCATTTTATTTATTAAATGCCTCATCTACAGAATTTGTTTTGTTCTTTTTTAAATGATTTTCTCTGTTACATTTGCTATCTTATTCCTGTACTTATTCTGATTTATTGAATTTTCTGTGGTTTCTTATTTTAAATAGTTTCATCTCCATTTATTATCAATTTACTCTTTTCACTCTATAATTTTAATGTTTATTACTGTTGGATAAATTTATTTCCATGTTTTTATCTTGATGGCTACTTTTTAGCTTTATGCATTAATAAACTAAGTATATTTACTCTGTCACTGAGGAACAGTTAGCTTACTTACATACTTTTCTGTTACAAAATATACTGAATCTAACATATTATTTCATGCTTTATGGGGCATGACAGATTTGAATATTTTAATAACAGACATTTCCAAGTTGCTGTCCATGGTGTCTGTGCCTGTATTCACACATACCTTTTGCTTTATTGATTAAATAAATGGGACCACTGAAAAAGATCTTGGATAGATTCTTCTGAAATCACAAGAATATTACTCTTCAAAATTTCACTGATACATTAAATACAGTTGGAACCCCAAATTTCTAAAGTATATAACATAGTTATATACTGAAATACTGAACCTTATATTCTTTAGGTGGAGGAAAGAATTAAAAAGTGTCAGAAAGTTTGGAGAGAAGGAAAAAAATACTTATTATAGCAGATAATAGGAATCAGTTTAATGCTGGCTTAAAATTTGCTTCTATACCTTGATAATTCTTTATATATTTATTACTTGTGTTATTGATGTGACTTTTTTATATTTAAAGAATGATGAAATTGTAATACTTATGTGAATTTTTCATTCTGTTTTATTTTTACTAATAGCTTTGATTAGTAATTTTCATATTGAGAGTTTTATAATATTACCATTTTATTTTATATTAATAATTGCCAATATCATTTTAATCTAACTATAGATTTAAATATTTTCTCTGTTCAGTTATCAGTTGCATAGAATTCAACATTTAAGAAGGTTTTATGGGAACTACATTTGCCGAATTGTTTAAATTGCGCCTATTATCCTTATGCTTGAAGGACAATTTGCCTGGGTAGTGAATTCTTTAGCCACAGTTGTTTTTTCTTCTCCATTTTTGGGGATTGATGTAGAAAATATGTTGCAGAGTTTATGATTAGCACTTTTTAATAATACTAATAATGATGATGGCAATATTATTATTATTGATATTTTACCATTATAACTATCCTATTCTCTTTCCATAGTGCCCAAAGCCTTCTTTCTCATTTTTGAGTTCCTGTAATTTATGAGGCTAGATCTTACAGTTTTTCATTTTTTTTTAATTCCTATGGAACACAGGGAGTCATTTCAATCTTCACAGCATAATCTTTTAAACTAGGCAAGATTTTTCTTATTTCCTCTTTCAGTGCTGTTTCACGTCCATGTGTTTACCTCTCTCCCTTTGTGTTTTTCCACAGTTTTTCTTTCATTCTGTCTCTCAGGTGACTTTTCTTAATCCATCCCTCATGTCACTTCCTCTCTCACACCCCCACCCAAACACTGTCTGTGCACTTTGTGTTATTTGTCTCTCTGGTATTCATTTCTCTGAAAGGTTTACTTTATTTATCATTTCATCCCTGTCCATGCATATGTCATCTTTATATTGTTTCATACATATACCTGATATGTTATATATCTACTTTGAGTTAATTCTTTTTATGTGCATTTATGGCCATCAGGTCAGAGTTTTTCATTTTAATTAAAAATTTAGCTTATTGCAACATTGATTTCTGATGTGCTCATGCAACACATATAACACTTGTTTATTCCATTTTGGTTATAATAATCTTGGTATTGCTCCTATATGTGTCTTTTTTTGAATTCAGTTATTTGTGAGATTGTGCTCTTATTGTTGCAGAAGTTTTGTATGGAGGAGGGATGAAATGGTACTCAGTATGTTAGGGATTCTTTCCAGTTCGGAGTAAATTTTCTGTGTTTTGAACTTAACCGCACAGAGTAGGGCACGACTGAAGTGACTTAGCATGCATGCCTGCATTGGAGGAGGAAATAGCAACCCACTCCAGTATTCTTGCCTGGAGAATTCCAGGGACAGAGGAGCCTGGTGGGCTGCTGTCTATGGGATTGTAGAGTTGGACACAAAGGAAGCGACTTACCAGCAGCAGCAGCAAAGTGGTTTACATTTCCTGGATAGCTACAGGATATTTGGAAGAAGCCTGGAAGAATAAAATATATGACCATGTCTGAGTTTGCTGATAAAATTAAAATTTTGAAATCTCTATATAAATTACCTTAAAGACAAAATCATTTATGTTCGTTAAGGTGCTACAGTTTTCTCTAAAAATATACTCCAAACTATATAATGGCTAATTTTTTTTAAAGTTTATTTTTCCTTATATTAACTTGAAATTAATATAATTAATTTGTATGGTGATCTTTCCAAAGATTCAAAGACATAGCTGTTAAAATTTCTTCCTTTCACTGTTCAATGTATAGCTGCAATTCCATCACAGTCTCCAGCACACTGGCAGAGGGAGACACACCATACAGGATTCTGGCATAGAGAAGATTACATACTGATCATTGAAGTGATACACGTTTACTTCCATCCTTATTCAAAGGGAGTTGCTAATTAACCGACAACTCTCTTGTAAATAATCATTCAATATCTGGATCCCGTCTATCTTAAAACTTTTCCATCCTAAACATGCGCTGTTCAATGTGCACTATAATTTTATTAGAAAGTATCGTGTTCATTATCGTGTATAATGGAAGAATAAATGGAGAATAGCACATGGAGGTTTCGTATTGGTCAGGCCCAACAGTATGCATATTACTGGTATGCATATTCTACTTGTTGTTCAGTCTTTTAAGTTGTGTCCAACTCTTTGTGACTCCATGAACTGCACAACACCGGCCTTCACTGTCCTTCACTATCTCCCGGAGTTTGCTAAAACTCATGTTCAGTGAATCAGTGATGCCATCCAACCATCCCATCCTCTGCTGCCTGCTTTTCTTTTTGCCTTCAATCTTTCACAGCATCAGGATCTTTTCCAATGAGTCAGCTCTTTGCATAAGGTGGCCAAAGTATCGGAGCTTTAGCTTTAGCACCAGTCCTTTCAATGAATAATCAGGGTTGATCTCCTTTAGGATTGACTGCTTTGATCTCCTTGCAGTCCAAGGGACTGTCAAGAGTCTTCTGCAGCACCAGTATGAAAGCATCAATTCTTCAGCATTCAACCTTTTTATAGCCCAGCTCTCACATCCATACATGACTAATGCATACTCCACTATCTAGAACTAAATACCCACCAACACATAGTTATAGGAAAAGCTATAAAAGCTAATCTATTCATATTCCCAGGGCAAATAAATGTTTTTCTGAATAGCCACCCATTGTCTGCCACATTTATTAAATATATCAAACGTTAAAAAAATAGCAGCTTGGTAAATTTCTTGGTACTTTTTTTTTGTTAGACATAGGTATATTCTCTACATTACTTTGAGTAGATAGCAACACTGTGAGGTCACCTGTGACTCACTTTGCCTAGACACATTGTGCTGACACTTTAAAAAAAGTCTCCATGGTCATTCTCTTTTTAAATTTCTCTCCAGAATATAAGCTAAAACTCCTTTGCTCTTGGATCCCTTCCTGAAATTTTTGTCTGTCATCCAACATCGGGCCTGGGACTTGCTTGTCAAAAATGGAGACATCTCTAGGATGATTGTATTAAGAATCCACTTGTCACTCATGTGCATTTCTCTCATATAACTCTCATTCCTCCACTGAGAAAGCCCTATCCTGGGGCTACGGGTGGGCAGATAATTTCTACTGTATTATGTATATTCTATTATGCTTGGGACAAATACCCTCCTATTTTCACTAGGAACTAAATATTTAAAAAAGAAAAGACAGAGTTCTTAATTTGTCAGTTTTTTTTCCCCCTGAAATCATCTTTCCTAGGACAAGAATCAGATAATTCTGGATTAATAAAAGAATGAAAAGATGAAGACAGCAAAGCATGATATTGGCAGAGGCTAGAACTGAAATGGGGAAGAGAAAAACAATACATATTGATTAATGTTTCAAAAGATAACACTATTTCTTTTCACTTCTTTTCCCACATGTCCAATCTTGTGGTATGTGCATAATCGCTCAGTCATGTCTGACTCTTTCATGTTGGGCAAATAAAATTTCTCTCACACACAGATACCATTTAAAACTACTCTTCCTTGCAGTGTTACAGGTTTTTATAGTTATGTGTTGGATCATTTCTTTCCAATATTCATAGTGTCTTCATATAAGCCTGAGGTTTTAAGCATGATTGAAAGACTAACCAGTTCAGTTGAAAGACAGATCCATACTGATATGTCTGTAGTATATACTGTTACTGAATATTCCCTTCTTTTTCCAATAAGTAATAATTTTTAGATAAGCTATAACTTTAAGATAATATCTAATGATCATATTTTATGACCCTGTCTTTTTAGGTATACTTCTTAGATTGAAATCTTTATTTTAATGCTAAGAAATCTATATTTCCCTTTGCTTAATCAGTTCAGTTCAGTTGCTCAGTTGTGTCCGACTCTTTGCGACTCCATGAATCGCAGCATTCCAGGCCTCCCTGTCCATCACCAATTCCCAGAATTCACTCAGACTCACGTCCATCAAGTCAGTGATGTTATCCAGCCAGCTCATCCTCTGTCGTCCCCTTCTCCTCCTGCCCCCAATCCCTCCCAGCATCAGAGTCTTTTCCAATGAGTCAAGTCTTCGCATGAGGTGGCCAAAGTACTGGAGTTTCAGCTTTAGCATCATTCCTTCCAAAGAAATCCCAGGGCTGATCTCCTTCAGAAAGGACCGGTTGGATCTCCTTGCAGTCCGAGGGACTCTCAAGAGTCTTCTCCAACACCACAGTTCAAAAGCATCAATTCTTAGGTGCTCAGCTTTCTTCACAGTCCAACTCTCACATCCATACATGACCACAGGAAAAACCATAGCCTTGACTAGACAGACCTTTGTTGGCAAAGTAATGTCTCTGCTTTTCAATATGCTGTCTAGTTTGGTCATAACTTTCCTTCCAAGGAGTAAGCGTATTTTAATTTCATGGCTGCAATCACCATCTGCAGTGATTTTGGAGCCCAAAAAAATAAAGTCTGACACTGTTTCCACTGTTTCCCCATCTATTTCCCATGAAGTGATGGGACCAGATGCCATGATCTTCATTTTCTGATTGAGCTTTAAGTCAACTTTTTCACCCTCCACTTTCACTTTCATCAAGAGGCTTTTGAGTTGCTCTTCACTTTCTGCCATAAGGGTGGTGTTATCTGCATATCTGAGGTTATTGATATTTCTCCCGGCAATCTTGATTCCAGCTTGTGCTTCTTCCAGCCCAGTGTTTCTCATGATGTACTCTGCATATAAGTTAAATAAGCAGGGTGACAATGTACAGCCTTGACGTACTCCTTTTCCTATTTGGAACCAGTCTGTTGTTCCATGTCCAGTTCTAACTGTTGCTTCCTGACCTGCATACAGGATTCTTCCAAATACATTTCATCCAAGAAAATTTGAATTAATCAATATTTAAAGATTATTTTTATCATTTTGAGCTATTATGTTTATTAGGTAGGTTAATTATAATAACTATTATTATCTTGGGCTTCCCAGGTAGCACTAGTGATAAGTGAGTGTGTTAAAGTTAGTTAGTCTTGTTGGACTCTTTGTGACCACATGGACTTTACAGTCCAGACAATTCTCTAGGCTAGAATACTGTAGTGGGTAACCTTTCCGTTCTCCAGGGGATCTTCCCAAACCAGGGATTGAACCTAGGTCTCCCACATTGTAGGTGGATTCTTTACCAGCTGAGTCACAAAGGAAGCCCAAGAATACTGGAGTGGGTAGCCTATCCCTTCTCCTGCAGATCTTCCCAACCAAGGAATCAAACTGGGGTCTCCTGAATTACAGGCGGATTCTTTCTCAACTGAGCTATCAAGAAAGCCAAGTAATAAAGGACCTGCCTACCAATGCAGGAGATGGGTGCATCCCTGGGTTGGAAAGATCCCCTAAAGAAGGGAATGACAACCCACTCAAGTATACTTGCATGAATAACCCTATGGACAGAGGAGTCTGGTGAGCTACAGTCCATAGGGTCACAAAGAGTCAGACACTAGTAAAGTGAATTAGCTGCATGCATGTATCATTATTGTAGTACAGTAGGGCTTGATAAAACTTTCAGAATGGACATAGAATCAGAAGTAACTTCTTTACTTACTCTGTGAATGTAACCCACAGAAAGTCAGGAGAGAATAGAAGGTTGTAGTTTGCAGAGCAATATAGATGATAGCATATTCAAAAGCAGAGACATTACTTTGCCAACAAAGGTCCGTCTAGTTAAGGCTATGGTTTTTCCAGTAGTCATGTATGGATGTGAGAGTTGGACTGTGTAGAAAGCTGAGCACCGAAGAATTGATGCTTTTGAACTGTGGTGTTGGAGAAGACTCTTAAGAGTCCCTTGGACTGCAAGGAGGTCCAACCAGTCCATTCTAAAGGAGATCAGTCCTGGGTGTTCTTTGGAAGGACTGATGTTGAAGCTGAAACTCCAGTCCTTGGGCCACCTTATGCAAAAAGTTGACTCATTGGGAAAGACTCTGATGCTGGGAGAGATTGGGGGCAGGAGGAGAAGGGGATGACAGAGGATGAGATGGCTGGATGGCATCACCGACTCGATGGATGTCTGAGTGAACTCCAGGAGTTGGTGATGGACAGGGAGGCCTGGCGTGCTGCAATTCATAGGGTCACAAAGAGTCAGAGACGACTGAGTGACTGAACTGAACTGATAGATGATAGATGCACAGTGATACTCTCAGTTCAGAGCAGTAAAGAACAGAATATTTCTTTGCTCACATGGGACCCTGTGAATACCACTGAATCTCAAAGACTGCATGAAATTACCAAGGACAAGTCATGAGCAGACAAAGTCAATGACAGCACTGGAGGATATTTGACAATGAAGAAAGAAACGCCAACGATTGCTTTGTTAGGCTAAGGCCAGAGGTAAAATAAGATCAAAGACAAACTCACTGGGTATGAATGTAAACTGGACAAAACTGAGAATAAAATTGAAATTTGTTCATAACTTTTACCACTAAATTATACTGGAAACATAAACTTTATGGGAGGAAAAAGAGTGGTTGAAAACTCAACATGACCAAGACCATTTTTCTTACTTTCAATGGAACTTCAAATTCAGAATAACTTGAGTTAAAATTTTTTTTAAAATTATTTTGCTTGCACATCTAAAATTATGAAGGACATATGCATGGATTTTCATTAAAGATCATTTTCTAGTTTTCTGCCATCTCAATCACATTGTGAATTAGGGTCAACCCGTATAATATTCTGTTTTGAGCCTTTGAAAACTCTATAAGAGTTAGTGCAATGATCTATAGAAAAATGAAATTTTAGATTCCAACTGGGTTTTCTCTGTCAGTATCCTTGATTTCTTCTGGTCCTTGAGTTTTCTACATATTCCATGATCTCTTCTGTCCTCTTGCAAAGAATATTTTTTTACTTAAATTAGCTTGAAGTGGATTTTGCTTTTTAAGAACCAAAATATTCCAATCCTGCATACTCTGAAGTATTCAGCATTACTGATTTACTTTTGTTCCTTATTCTTGATTCCTTTTCCTTCCCTATCTTGTCCATTCTTTCCCATGAATCAGTTTCTCTCTTTAAGAGAGTGAAAATAAATTTTTGGTATGTAAAGGAAAAAGCATTCATAAATACTGACTTCTGCTTCCAGCTACAGTGAAATTGCTTATATTATAAAGACTCCTCTGCATGAAGAATCATAATGGCTGGCTATAAAAAATATCTCTTTGATAGATCAGACAGCAGAATAGGTTACCTGGACTTGTGTCAAGATCCTAGAGAGAAAGAAAGTATAACAATGTAAGTCTACACTTTAACCTTCTGTTCCCTTGTAGAGATACTGTACTTGAAAGAAGGACTAACCAGGAAAACAAAAGCAAGGATGTGGTAGAGAACAAAACACAATTATAGGTTCTATTCACAGAAAGTGAGATATGTCAAGCAATATTGAGTGTGCAGGGAAAAATATGAATGTTTGTATTTTAATGATGGGAGTATAAAAACAAAGCATATATACTTAAATAAAATTCATAAATAATGTATAGCAAACATTCAGCTGTATATAAAACTATCAGAAATTATATAGCTGTTGACTTTAGTATTATTTGTAATAATTCAGAAGCAGCTTAAACAGTGGAATGATCAGCAAAAATGAAATGGATGATCTTTATTAAGAGGGATAAGGCCAATAAACTCTGTTGATTGATTAAAATGAGATATTTAGTATGATACCACTTACATAATTAAAAAGTGTGTGTTAGTCACTCAGTCGTGTCCAACTCTTTACAACTCTTTGGAATGTAGCCCATCAGGCTCTGCTGTCCATGGAATTTTCCAGGCAAGAATATTGGAATGGGCTGTCATTTCCTTCTGCAAACAACACTAAGTACCTTTATAGAAACATTATTTTGGATATGTACCCATAATTATTTTAACTCAAATTTTCTAGCTGTTAATGATATTGAGCATTTCTTTATATATTTTGGTCATCTAGTCATCTTTTGTGAATTCATAGCCTTATAATTTTCTCTATTGAATTTGTCATCTTTTTCTTATTGATTTCAAGGGATTTTAGTGAAGTCAGAATATCAGTACTTTCTTTGGGAGAGGATACTTACAGCGTCCTATATAATTTATTTTGCCTGTAAATTTTATAAATAGTTTTTGTACAGTGTTCTCTGTTCATTTTCCTTTCAAGATCACTTTATATATGTCTATATTTGTATAAAATTTGAATGAGAAAAATTAAATCCATCAAGAGATATCTATCCCTTTTCTTCAATGAATAAAATTCTATTTTTAGCTTGTTGTGCTGCCACCCAGAATAAATTATTGTATTTTTTAGCTTTCCTTTGAAATGAGATGCGGCCATGTGACTAAATTACAGTGTAAGATTTAACAGTTAGTGTTGTATGCCACTTTCCTTAAGAGTATTTAAAGGCAAGCCATTTACCTTGGAGTCTTCCAATTTGGCCTTTATTGATTTCTTTTCACAAAATGTCAATTTGGCATCATGGCTGGAGATTCAGCAACTATCCTGGATCATGAATTTACCTTGATGTTGAGTAAGGGGTAACAGTATTGTTGTGTAATGGAAAGACTAACAAAATAATCTGTAAGTGTTAGTATTTAATTTGTCATTGTACCCAGTACTAAAGCAGGAACTGTTGACTTTACGAAGTCCATTGCGAAGTCCAATAAAATATCAATCTATCTGTGCTAGTTAGTACAACAAACCTTTAAATGGCATTACCACTGTAGCTTATCACTGCGCAGATTTCCAAGGTTTTTTTTTTTTTTAAGTCTAATAAAAAAGTCTAAGTTAAATAGAAAATAAAACTATGTAGTTGGGAGAGAGGGCAAAAGACAAAGAAGCAAAAAATGATACAGGGACCAAATAAATCAGGGAGCACTCCATTGGAAGTGCAAACACAGAAGTAATGTCAGTGTCAAGAATACCTTCCTTCATTTAGATGGACTAATATCGAACTTGTACTTAATCAAAAGCCTTAAATACAGTCACAGCCCAATCCTTGTTTAGGACAGCTTCAGCAACAGATCTCTTCAGTTTCAAACTGTTCTCAAACCAAGTGTATTATTAATATGAAAACATTATCTAAACTTTCCTTATTTTATGATATCACTATTTCAGTAAGCTTCATTAATCAGTTTATAACACAAATCTCTAAACCTGTCTACATTATATATATCTAACTTGGAATGAACATGTTGTGGCTCTTAAGCCCCTAAACCTGTCAGAGGAAGATATCATTTATAACTTGGTGAATATATTTTATAATAGTCAATATTTAATTCCTTTAGAGATCCTGTTTTGAGCAGGATTTTTCTGTGTTTGCTGCCTTAAACAAAATCCCCAAATTGAACTTACTTTCCCCAAGCCTTGATTCAGTGCCATCTATGATGCCTGGGTTAGACTCATTCAATTTGTCAAGCCAGTTTAGATCAGGTTAATTATTGTATTTTCCAAAAGTGCCTTACTATTAAGGTAGCTGTTAAAAATCACACCTCCCCTGCAACAAAGAATTGTAAATGTGTTCAGAATGGGATAAGAACTAACTTGTAGACTTCCCAGGAGTCTCAGTGGTAAAGAATCTGCCTGCCAAGCAGGACATACAGGTTCAATCCCTGGGTCAGGAATATCTCCTAGAGAAGGAAATTGCAACCTACTCCAGTATTCCTGCCTGGGAAATCCCATATACAGAGGACACTGATGGACTATAGTCCATGGACTGGCAGAAGAGTCATACACGACTTAGCAAAGAAACAACAAGAACTAATGTGCAATGCCCCTCTAATAAATCAAGAAAAATATATTCAGTTTTGTCCAAGATCACTCAGCAATAAGCACAGTGTGAATTGTGTCTTTCTAAATACCTAACCCACATAATCTTTTGCCATGAGTTCCAACAACTCTCCTTTGGGGGACACAATTCAACCCACAGCAAATACTGTTGCTGAGAAGGATGCAGAGCAGCACTCAATGTTGCTCATTCCCACTCACTCATTGTTGGTGGGAATAAAATGATTAAAAAATCAATTTGGAAGAAAATGAACTATTTCTTACAGAACTAAATATAATCTTAGCATACAACACAGCAGTCTGGCTCCTAGGTATTCACTCAACTGATCTGAAAATTTGCACTCTCACAAAAGCTCATGTTTATAGCAGCTTTATTTATTGATCACTGACACTAGAAACAACCAAGGTACCCTTTAATAAGTGAATTGATAAACTGTGGTGCATCCATACAATAGAATATTATTCAACAATATAATAAGTGAACTATCAGAGCACAAAAAGATATAGATAGTTTTGCATGCATATTGCTATGTGAAAGAAGCCTGTTTGAAGGAAGTTCAGAGTGTATGATTCCAATTATATGATATTCTGAAAAAGAGTAAAACTGTAGAGATGGTGAAAGATGAGTGGTTTACAGGCTGTTCGAGGGAAAATTAGGTAAAGCAGAAGTGATTTCATAAGGTGGTAAAACTGTTATATATATTTTGATATGTCAAAGCCCATAGTTCTTTATACTAGTGGTCCTCAACCCTTTTGGCACCAGGGACTAGTTTCAAGGAAGAGAGTTTTTCCATGGACAAAGGTAAGAGGTGTGACTCTAGCAGTAATGCGAGCAATGGGGGAGGGGGGCTTGGTGGCAGATGAAGCTGGGTTCTCTTGCCTGCTGCTCACCTCCTGCTGGGCAGCCTGGTTCCTAACAGGCCTCGGCCCAGATTTGGGGACCTCTGCTTTATGGCACAAAGGGTGAGCATTAACAAACACAAATATAAATTCATTTAGAAGGTTAAGGTATTTCAGGATAGAATGCAAAATGTGACAAAACAACCTACCTGTATTACAAGTGTGAAAGTATTTCACTGAAGGGGCTAGATGGATGTGCTGGCCCAAGTAACTTTGGAAATGAGTGGGTTCTGTATGCAATGTAAAAGAAGTTACAATAAACACTTTACTACACTTGATGGATATTTCCCATAGGAGTATGGATTAACAATTTTGATCCTACTGTATATGTATACTGGAATTTAACAAGTAAATGAATAGCTGCTGTTGTTGTTCAGTCACTCAATCTTTTCCAACTCTTTGCAACCACATGGACTTCAGCATGCCAGGCTTCCCTGTTGTTCACTATCTCCTGGAGTTTGCTCAAGCTCATGTCAATGAGTGTCATAGTCTTTGTAGACTGGGACCTGGGGACTGGAGTCGATGAGAAGAGGGGTGCAGGGGACCCAAGTCTTGAGTGAAACAAGGGTGCTTTATTTGTAGAAACGCATGTTTATATATCTTCATACAAGGCAGCTTTAGGCAGTTAAAAAAAAAAAAAAAAAAAAAACTGACCAAAAACAAAGCCAAGCAAATAACAATCTTCAAAGGGCCAGAAGGCATTTCGTATCCTGACTAAGAGGGGCATAACTGAATAGATTATATTTAAGTAAGGTCACTGAAGGGAGTAACTGAAGGGAGTCACTGAAAGGAATCCAAGCAGGTGCCCCTTCTCATGGTCTCAGTCCTGAGAACTGTGTGCAGCTCTGTTCATTCCTGTTTTCCAGGAACTGATAAGGAATAGAGAATCCTTGAGAAATGGCACACAAAAGAAAAGAATAACATATTGGATGCCTTAAAGCTGAACGTCCCCTGACAATTCCCCCTTTTTTATTTTTTCACAATTGGGGGTCACTGTAGATACTTTTGTGAAGAAGGCCCTGACCAATTTTAGTTTAAACAATTTTAATTGAAAGGCATTGGTATACTACAAATATAATCACCAGGACAGTTATCAGCGTTAGAGTTCCAGATCCAATACTATGTGTAATGTTTTGAAACTATCTTCGAGGGTCCAGCCCAGATAATTGATCAGTTAGCTCTTCAGCTAGGGTTTCCAAATAGTTGGAAGAGGGTAGACTCTTAGAGAAGATTTCAAAAATTTTCTTTTGCAACAATTGTACACTTGGGGAAGCGTTATTATGTATATCTTGCAGATGAGATTTGATTTGTTCCCAACTGTAAGCACTATGGTTGAATCGAACAGGAGTGACACAAAATTGAGTAGAATTACAATCACAATTTAATAGTATTTGTTTTTGTAAATCTATTAATTGATCTCCAACCCATCGGATGACTGTTTTTAATTTCTGAATTTTATCCTGCACTTCTTCATCTGTCTGAGCCTGAGTGGCCCACATAGTATGAGCATCTTTAGTCCAATTTTGAATAAAGTTTTGTGTTTGAATTGAAGTTTGTAAAGCAATGTCTGTGAAAGCAGAAGTGGTACAAATGGCTATAACCCCAAAATGCCAAGAATTAACCATCCAATGAATAGCTTAGATCATTGAACTAATTTAATGAGTAACCAGGAAGCAAGTCCTGCCATGGGACCCTCTTTCCAGGGTCGTTGGAGACCTACTGGCAACCATAGACTACATTGAGATCGAAGGATCAAAAGGGATTCATTTTTTAGAGAAATACAGGAATTAAGACAAGTATACAATATGCAATTTATACAGGTCATAGAACATAAAGTTTATTAAATTGTAAGTTTTCTATGGCTATAACAAAAGGAAGGGGAATATAAGCTTGTATAAAATATATGATTATAACGGAAGGAATCATTACTATGACTATGACTGGTCTCTGTGAAATATCTAGTCCAAGTACCAAGTTTTTCAATACTTGTAGCAAGTTTTCAGATGTCCCATTGTTCAGGCCCAATTCATTTATTGGGAATGATGTGAGGGTGAGAAGGTGCCATTTCGCCGTCAAGCCCGCCAAGGAGTCCTTTGTCATGGAAGTGTTTCATTGAACTGTTGGTAATCTTCTATGCTACTTGAGTAACATAATCACATATAGTACTATTATTATCATCTGAGCAGTTAGATAGCCATATACCATGGGGTCCCCAATCAACAATGGTGTAATTGGTCACAAATATTAATTTTCCTGAGTTAGCTTGACATCTATCCCAATAAACAGGAGTATATTTAAAGTCCTTATAAGTAAACCCCTTATGTTCCAACTTTTGTCCTTTTCCTAGAGTTTTGATAGTATTGACATGGTTTTCATAAAAGAACAGGGCAGTAAACAGTCCAAGCAATGTGCGGAAGTTCTTTTTTGGAGGCAGGATGAAAGCCCACGTTTGTTGACTAACATTAATACATAATTTTGCTGGGCCCATGCATAAAGAAAGGATTTCATAGCATAGAGAAACGTTAATTCATCTTCCTTCTTCCTCAGGATGAGAGGGCCCCTCAAAGCTCCAAGGAGGGGACATATGTGTTGAGTCATTAGTTGTACAAGACCGGTCCTATATCTGTCCATTCTACAACCTACAATAAAGGGGGGTTAGGTATATAAGCCCAATAAGTGTGATTAATCAAGTCAGCCTAAGCGGGGGAAGCAAAAGCAAGCAAAGCAAGCGTAGCAGCAAAAATATTTTTCAGGATTCCAAGGCATTTCCTGTTGAGAAACCAGATTTTCAGCTTGATTAGTAAGGGTTTTTATCTGTCCCCAAGTAGGGAGATCATAAGGCCGATGATGTCGAGTGTGGCATTTCTTGGAAATTTTTAAAGCCGCCATGGCTTGTACTGAAAATTCCTCCTCCTGGGGATTTTGCCGTTTCTTCTCTATCTTGAATGTCGGTGGCTCCCCTGGGGCCAATCTTCTGAAGAGGGCGACAACTGATTTCGTTGGATCCATCTGGAGAAATACAACACTTTTCCTTGTAATATTAATTTTTTCCAGATTTCCATTGTTTAGTCAACCCGTCTTGATACCAAATGGGCAGAGGAAGGGAGGTGTCCTTCAATGCCTTGCAATGTTTTGCTTCTTTTGTCAAAATATCTCCTTGTGGTAAGTTTAAAAAAATTAAAACAAATAAAGCTGTATTAACAATAGTTATAGGCTTAAAGTGGAGAAGGCAATGTCACCCCACTCCAGTACTCTTGCCTGGAAAATCCCATGGACGGAGAAGCCTGGTAGGCTGCAGTCCATGGGTTAGCTAAGAGTCAGGCACGACTGAGCGACTTCACGTTCACTTTTCATTTTCATGCATTGGAGAGGGAAATGGCAACCCACTCCAGTATTCTTGCCTGGAGAGTCCCAGGGACTTAAAGAATATATTGCATTGGAATCTAGTAGGAAGATAGAAGTGTTCCTGTATATTCCCCCTGTTTAAATTTTTTTATTTGTAGTTTCAGTGTGTGATGTGTTTGTTTAACTATGTCTTGTGTTTGTGGATTATAAGAAATGTCTGTAATCTGTTTAATGGAGAATGAATGTAAAACTCGTTTGAATTGCCTAGAAATATAGGCAGGGCTATTGTCTGTTTTTAGAGAATTAGGTGTTCCCATTACTGCAAAGCAAGCTAACAGGTGGGTTATAACATATTGTGTAGCTTCACCTCAGAGAGGTGTTGCCCATATAAAATAAGAATCTATATTGATCAAGACATGTAAGAAGGAAGAGGAAGAAAGTTCAGGGCAATGAGTTACATCCATTTGCCATAGTTCATTGGGGGGCTATAATCTTTGAGGATTGATATCTTATGTAATGGGTCAAAGATGTAGGGGCCTACAAGTAGAGCAATTATTAATGTTTTTTTTTTTTTTTTTAACATTCTGGTATGGAATTTTCTAAATTTGATGTAACGAGCCAGCATTATTTTTTAATAGAGCATGTTGATCTTTATGAGTAGCAAAAGAGACAAGTTTACCAGCTTGTTCATTGCCATGGGCCATAGGGCCAGTAAGACAATAATGTGTTCGAATATGGGTAATATAAATGAGGGAAGTGTAGTTCTTAATAATAGATTGTAGTTCAAGAAAAAGTTGTTGGATGATAGATTGATTAGAATTTATGGTAGAAGTTTTTATATTTTTTAATACAAAAACTGAATATATTTGAATAAAGCATGGGCTTTAACAATGTTTCAGTACTGTTTTACTCTTATGTTACATGTTAATGGGAGAAGTGGTATGGGATATATCAATTCCTTGTTATCATTATATTTTTTCTCTATAATTCTCAAACTTCCCCAAATTAAACTGTTGGTAGATAAACATGCATGTTTCAATGTATGTGTATGTATATCTTTTTTTCTGTGAAGACCATAAAAATCTCCAAAGAGAACCCAGTTATTTCTATAATTTATACTTTACACCCACTGAGACACTTCTACATGAAATTAATACTTATTTTCTCCCTGAGAAACAACTATTTTAAACCATAGACAACTACAATGTAACAAATGATCACTTTATTGGACATAGTCACCCCACTCCAGTACTCTTGCCTAGAAAATCCCATGGACGGAGGAGCCTGGTAGGCTGCAGTCATTGGGGTCGCGAAGAGTCGGACATGACTGAGAGACTTCCCTTTCACTTTTCACTTTCATGCATTGGAGAAGGAAATGGCAACCCACTCCAGTGTTCTTGCCTGGAGAATCCCAGGGACAGGGGGGCCTGGTGGGCTGCCATCTATGGGGTCGCACAGAGTCGGACACGACTGAAGCAACTTAGCAGCAGCAGCAGCATTATAAGATAGCTAAATGCCTTGTCTCCTGATAATGCCTATTTTAATCTCTATATTGAACAGGCCATATCAGCAAGAGGAGTGATGAGAGCAGGGGGAGCTGTCTGTAATTAAGCAGCCAGAATCATTCTCAATCTGGTCAAAATTGCACTAGAGGGGTCAGTCATTTCCAGGCTCTTCAAGGCATTAGTTTTTCCAACAAAGTTCTGAGGAAGAGTAGGAGGAAAAAAAAAAAAATATATATATATATATATATATATATATATACACACACATAAGACATCTATCTTCGTTGTTTGTTAACCATACTAATTTGATCAAATCAGTGGGGAATGCAATAGGCCAACAAAGTCCAGAAGCTCTTGGTACCAAAAAGCTCAAAAATACATAGTATTCTTTTCTCAACTTCTCTTGCTTCTGGCAAAAGGCCTTACCAATTTCCTCCAAGATCTTTGACATAATGGAGCAAACTAAACCATAAATGTCTGTACTCTATGTCTAAGTATAATCTCCACCCCATCCCCACCAAAGGGACATGTACTTTCACTTCACAAGGAGGGGCAAGGGGATGAGGGATGTGGTCTGTAGGCAGAATAATCCAAAATGGTGTAGTCCCAGTAAAAGACTCACTCAGACCCCAACTCTACTCATTCATATTTATCGTCATGGCTTTGTGGTTTTGTGTCCTTTCGAATATGTCAGTTAAAGAATAAAAAACATCCCACTGTTTTGTCCTTTTTCTCTTCTTTGTTTCCATTTCTTTGTAATCTCTTCTCCTCAGGATCCAGAGTCAGAGTTTAACTGTTTAGCCTTTTCCTACTTCCCTCTGAATGTTCTTTATTGGGGAATAGAATCAGACCTATAAAGGATTCAAATAATTGAATTTTCAAACATGAATCTTAGAGTAATGATATTTAATATTGGAGAAAATAAGAACAATATGAATTCTATTAGCAATAAGTATATGGGGAAAATATATCTGCAATATATGTAACTGACATATTCTCACAAACAATGAGACAAAGACACAACCAAAAGGAAAAATTGGCATGGAACGAGAATAGCAGTTTCACATAGGCTTGTAGCCAAAAGTCATTAATTGGTGAAAAAGTGCCCAGCTTCATTAGTCATGAGAGAAATGCATATTAAAACAGCAATTAGCTACCTCTAAATGCATACCAGATTGCCAAAAATTGAAGAGGGGCAATACAAAATGACAATAGGAAGTGGAACAGTGGTAATTCTCTTGTGATGCTTATGGTGTATAATTTTTTGTGTATTACATGCTTTGGAGAATGCTTTGGCAGTATTTTCAATGGTTAAACAATATGTACACAGTATGACCCAAAAATTTCATTTCTACATGTATACCCCCAAATATGTATATGTATAAATATCTACGAGAATGTTCAAAATATGTTTCTAAAAGTCAAATAATGGAAAAAATACAAGTAGTCATAAACAATAGAAAAGATAAACAACCTGATCCCTGTGTGCAATGAAATACCACCTAGCAATAAGATATAAGAATTGTGACTTTGAAAAAAAAAAAAAGAATTATGACTTTGAATAGCAAGTTGGGTTTATCTCATAAATAAAACTGTATAAGGAAAGCTAGGAATAAACAGATACATAATGAAGATTCAGTTTATGTGATGCAAGTAGGCAAACATAATGTATTATAAATTACTACATTTGGGATGAGAAAATGGGTAGTAATTGGGCTTTAGTATGGTAGAGGCTTCCAAAGTATTGGTAGTAGTTTAGTTAGTGATCTCAGTAGTGGTGACACAGACATATCCACTTTGTGGTCATTGAGTGAATGTATGATTATGACATGCATTTTGGTATCTTTGTATTAAACCTCATTAATAATTTTTTAGCATGACTCATGTTTAATGAATAATATATGTGAAAAAGACTGCAAGATAAAAGACTGTAAAAAGAAAAGGATACCATTACACAAATTTTACTAACACTTTTTTCAACATGATCACTTTTGAACCAAAATGAAATATGCTTCTAGAATTATATCTTTTGACCTGTATTTAGCTCATAATTTTGTTTATTGTAGTTTTTTAAATTGAGGTAATATTGATTTATAATATTAGTTTTGTGTATGCAACATATTTTGATATCTGTGAACACTACAACATGCTCACCACCAAAGTTTAAATTCCATTTGTCACCATATAGCTGACCCCCCTATCTATGCACCCTACCCTCATCTTCTTTCCCCTCTGGTAACCACTACTCTGTTCTCTGTATCGATGTGCTTACTTTGTTTGGCTTAGTTTGTTTATTTTTTCATTTACTTATTTCTTAAATTCCACATATAGATGAAATCTTACAGTATTTGTCTTCATCTGACTTACTTAACTTAGCATAACACACACAAGTTTCATCAATTGT
Organism: Bos grunniens; assembly: GCF_055505025.1. Lineage (NCBI taxonomy): Eukaryota > Metazoa > Chordata > Mammalia > Artiodactyla > Bovidae > Bos > Bos grunniens. The sequence goes on from NC_141178.1 coordinate 29,553,208, forward strand.
TACTGCAAATGAAAAGGTTTTATCTTTTCTATGGCTGGGAAATATCCCATTGATAATATATACTGTATCTTCATCCATTCATCCATCAATAGGGACTTAGATTATTTCCATAACCTGGCTATTGTAAATAATACTGCAGTAAACATAGGCGTTATATATCTTTTTGAGTTGGTTACTCATATTTTTCAGATAAATATCCAGAAGTGGATTTGCTGGATCACATGGTAGTGGTGTTAATTTTATGAGAAATCTCCATACTGTTATCCATTTCTATAGTGACTGTACCGACTGGTATTCCTACCAACAGGATATGAGGATTTCTCTTTCTCCACATCCTCTCTAACACTTGCTATTTCTTGGCTTTTTGATAATAGCTATTGGATGTTGAGGATCTTTTCACGTGCCTTTTGGCCATGTGTATGCATGTCCTCACTCAAGAAAATTAGAGATACCAAGGGAAAATCTCATGCAAAGATGGACTGAATAAAGGACAGAAACGATAGGGACCTAACAGAAGCAGAAGATATTAAGAAGCGGTGGCAAGAATACACAGATGAACTGTACAAAAAAGATCTTCATGACCCAGATAATCATGATGGTGTGATCACTTACACTCACCTAGAGTTAGACATCCTGGAATGTGAAGTCAAGTGGGCCTTAGGAAGCATCACTACGAACAAAGCTAGTGGAGGTGATGGAATTCCAGTTGAGCTGGAATTCCAGATGAATTCCATCATCTTCAAATTCTGAAGATGATGCTGTGAAAGTGCTACACTCAATATGTCAGCAAATTTGGAAAACTCAGCAGTGGCCACAGGACTGGAAAAGGTCAGTTTGCATTCCAATTCCAAAGAAAGGCAATGCCAAAGAATGCTCAAACTACAGCACAATTGCCCTCATCTCCCACGCTAGTAAAGTAATGCTCAAAATTCTCCAAGCCAAGCTTCAACCATACGTGACCCGTGAACTTCCAGATGTTCAAGATGGTTTTAGAAAAGGCAGAGGAACCAGAGACGAAATTGCCAACATCTGCTGGAACATTGAAAAAGCAAGAGAGTTCCAGAAAAACATCTATTTCTGCTTTATTGCCTATGCCAAAGCCTTTGACTGTGTGGATCACAACAACCTGTGGAAAATTCTTCAAGAGATGGGAATATCAGACCAGCTGACCTGCCTCTTGAGAAATATGTATGTAGGTCAGGAAGCAGCAGTTACAACTGGACATGGAACAATAGACTGGTTCCAAACAGGAAAAGGAGTATGTCAAGGCTGTATATTGTTACCATGTTTATTTAACTTACATGCAGAATACATCATGAGAAACACTGGGCTGGAATAAGCACAAGCTGGAATCAAGATTGCTAGGAAAAATATCAATAACCTCAGATATGCAGATGATACCACCCTTATGGCAGAAAGTGAAGAAGAATTAAAGAGCCTCTTGATGAAAGTAAAAGAGGAGAGTGAAAAATTTTGCTTAAAGCTCAACATTCAAAGAACTGAGATCATGGCATCTGGTCCCATCACTTCATGGCAAGTAGATGGGGAAACAGTGGAAACAGTGTCAGAATTTATTTTGGGGGGCTCCAAAATCACTGCAGATGGTGACTCTAGCCATGAAATTCAACTTACTCCTTGGAAGGAAAGTTATGACCAACCTAGACAGCATATTAAAAAGCAGAGACATTATTTTGCCAACAAAGGTCTGTCTAGTCAAAGCTATGGTTTTTACAGTAGTCGTGTATGGATATGAGAGTTGGACTATAAAGAAAGCTGAGTGCCAAAGAATTGATGGTTTTGAACTGTGGTGTTGGAGAAGACTCTTGAGAGTCCCTTTGACTGCAAGGAGATCCAATGAGCCCATCCTAAAGGAGATCAGTCCTGAGTATTCATTGGAAGGACTGATGTTGAAGCTGAATGTCCAATACTTTGCCCCCCTTATGCAAAGAGCTGACTCATTTGAAAAGACCCTGATGGTGGGGAAAATTGAAGGCCAGAGGAGAAGGGGATGACAGAGTATGAGATGGTTGAATGGCATCACTGACTCATGGACTTGAGTTTGGTAATCTCTGGGAGTCGGTGATGGACAGGGAGGCCTGGCGTGCTGTGGTCCATGGGGTTGCAAAGAGTCAGACATGACTGAGCAAATGAACTGAACTGAACTGATTTATGTCCTCTTTGGAGAAATGTCTGTTTAGGTCTTCTGAACATTTTTTGACTTTTTTTTTTTAAAGATAGCATCTTTTTTTTTTTTTAATGCAACTTAAGCTACTAGCTTAAAATACTGTCATGATTATTAAATGTTTTTTGTAAGCCTCAGCCTTCAAGAACAAATTTCTGCCAGGTGCAACAACATGGGTGAGCCTGGGAGATGTTAGGCTAAGTGAAACAAGTGAGACACAGACACAAACTTCATTATAGCATTTAAATGTATAGTCTGAAAAAGCTGAGCTCATAGAAAGAATACAGTTGGTGGTTGCAAGAAGTTCGGGAGTGCAGGAAATAAGATTTGGTGAAAGGATATGAAGTTTCAATTATAAATTGGATGAATTGGATATGTACTGTAGATGTTCGGGACTATAGTTAATGATACCACACAATACATTTAAAATTTACTAAGAAAATAGATGGGGCTTCCAGTGATGGCTCAACAGTAAACAATTGGCTTGCGATGCAGGAGACTTGAGTTTGATCCTTGCCTCAGGAAGATCCCCTGGTGGAGGAGATGGCAACCCACTCTAGTATTCTTGCCTGAAAAATCCTATGGACAGAGGACCATGGTGGACTACAGTCCAAAGGGTCACAAAAAAGTCAGATATGACTGAGTGACTGAATACACACACACACACAGACATATGAGAGTAGATATTAAATCCTAACCATGCCAAAACTGTAAATTGGTGATGGAAATGTTAATTAGCATGATTATGATAATCATTTCAATTGTACGTAAAATTATTACATTGTACACCTTAAATATGGAGAAGGAAATGGCAACCGACTCCAGTTTTCTTGCCTGGAGGATCCCAGGGATGGGGGAGCCTGGTGGGCTGCCGTCTATGGGGTCCCACAGGGTCGGACACAACTGAAGCGACACAGCAGCAGCAGCACACCTTAAATATACAGAGCTTTTGTTTGTGTATTTTATGTCAAAGTTAGAAAAATAAAGTAATATAAAAATAAATTTTAAAATATCCTTTTATTGGATCCAATGCAGGATGAAGTTACTTTCTTTGTCATTTTGTTCATACCCAAGTTTAACAATTCACTGTCACTTCTTTCGGTCGTCTTCTTTGTCTAATGCAAAATAGCTCAGTAATAGAACAAAGTTCCAGGAAATAATTCAATTGTAATTAGTGATCAATTTTTTGCCATATTTGCCTCAGCTATTTTAAAAGAAGTTAAAACTATATATGACAACTTAGCTCAACAAACATCTATGATCTAATGTTCCACTCTTTTAAACTAAAAATAATAAGATTTTGTAGTTTTCTCCCTACGTTTAATTTAAAGTATAAGTATCACTCATGAACTAGTTAAATGTTTTGTAGTTTAACACATTATATATATGTGTGTGTGTGTGTGTGTGTGTGTATGTATACATACATATATATTTATATATATATACCGCTGCTAAGTCACTTCAGTTGTGTCCAACTCTGTGTGACCCCATAGAAGGTAGCCCACCAGGCTCTGCCTTCCTTGGGATTCTCCAGAGAGGAAGACTGCAGTGGGTTGCCATTTCCTTCTCCAATGCATGAAAGTGAAAAGTCAAAGTGAAGTCGCTCAGTCGTGTCCGACCCTTAGTGACCCCATGGACTGCAGCCTACCAGGCTCCTCCATCCATGGGATTTTCCAGGCAAGAGTACTGGAGTGGGTTGCCATTGCCTTCTCTGTATTATATATATATATATATATATACACACACACGTATAATTTCTTCATTTTGCCATTTTCCCTGAATGTGAGGATTTCAAGGCTATTGATATTCATATAGGTAGCTCAAGTTAATATATCTTTTTTAAATTTATTTTTTATTGAGGATAATTGCTTTACAGAATTTTGTTGTTTTCTGTCAAACCTCATCCCCTTCCTGTTGAGGCTCCCTCCCATCTCCCTCCCTATCCCACCCCTCTAGGGTGATACAGAGCCCCTCTTTGAGTTTCCTGAGCCATATAGCAAATTCCTGTTGGCTATGTATCTTACATATGGTAACGTAAGTTTCCATGTTACTGTTTCCAAACATCTCACCCTATCCTTCCCTCTCCCCATGTCCATAAGTCTATGTCTGTTTCTCCACTGTTGCCCTGTAAATAAATTCTTCAATAACATTTTTCTAGATTCCATACATATGCATTAGAATATGATAATTATCTGCCATTTTCTGACTTACTTCATGCTGTATAATAGGTTCTAGATTGATCCACTGCATTAGAACTGACTCAAATGCATTCCTTTCTATGGCTGAGTAATATTCCATTGTGTATATGTACCACAGTTTCTTTAACCAATCATCTGTCAGTAGACATCTAGGTTGCTCCCATGTTCTAGCTATTATAAATAGTGCTGCAATTAATATTGGGATACACGTGTCTTTTTCAATTTTGGTTTCCTCAGTGTATATGTCTAAGAGTATATGGGTCATACGGTACTTTTATCCCTAGTTTTTAAAGGAATCTCCATACCATCTTCCATAGTGACTGTATCAATTTACATTCCCACTAAAAGTGCAAGAGTGTTCCCTTTTCTCCACAACCTCTCCAGCATTTATTCTTTGAGACTTTTTGATGATGGCCATTCTGACTGGTGTGAGGTGACATCTCAGAGTAGTTTTGATTTGCATTTCTTTATTAATGAGCAATGTTAAGCATCTTTTCATGTGTTTGTTAGCCACCTGTATGTCTTCTTTGGAGAAATGTCTGTTTAGGTCTTTTCCCTAATTTTTGATTGGGTTGTTTGCTTTTCTGGCATTGAATTGTATGGGCTGCTTATATATTTTGGAAATTAATCCTTTATCAGTTGTTTCATTTGCTATTATTTTCTCCCATTCTGAGGGCTGTCTTTTATCTTGCTTATAGTTTCCTTTGCTGAGCAAAGCTTTTAAGTTTAAACAATCCTGCTTGTTTACTTTTGTTTTTATTTCCATTACTCTAGTACGTGGGTCATAGAGGATCTTGCTTTGATTTACATCATTAAGGGTTCTGCCTATAAGAGTTTTATAGTTTCTGGTCTTACCTTTAGGTCTTTAATCCATTTTGAGTGTATCTTTGTGTATGGCATTAGGAAGTGTTCTACTTTCATTCTTTTAAATGTAGCTGTCCAGTTTTCCCAGCACCATTTATTGAAGAGGCTGTATTGCCCCCATTGTATATTCTTGCCTCCTTTGTCAAAAATAAGGTACACATAGGTGTATGGCTTTATTTCTGGGTTTTCTATCTTGTTCCATTGGTCTATTATTTCTGTTTTTTTTTTTTTTGCCAGTACCACACTGTCTTGATGACTGTAGCTGTGTAGTATAATCTGAAGTCAGGAAGGTTGATTCCTCCAGCTCCATTCTTCTTTCTCAAGACTGCTTTGGCTATTTGGGGTCTTTGGTGTTTCCATATGAATTGTGAAAAATTTTGTTCTAGTTCTGTGAAAAATGCCATTGGTAATTTGATAGAGATTACATTGAATTTGTAGATTGCATTTGGTAGTGTAGTCATTTTCACAATATTGATTCTTTCTACCCAGGAACATGAAATATCTCTCCATCTGTTTATGTTGTCTTTGATTCCTTTAATTAGTGTCTTATAATTTTCTGTATACAGTTCTTTTGTCTCCTGGTAAGTTTATTCCTAGATATTTAATTCTTTTTGTTGCAGTGGTGAATGGGATTGATTCCTTAATTGCTCCTTCTGATTTTTCATTGTTAGTATATAGAAATGCAAGTGATTTCTGTGTATTGATTTTGTATCCTGCAACCTTGCTAAATTCACTGATTAGCTCTAGTAATTTTCTGATACCATCTTTAGGGTTTTCTATGTACATCATGTCATCTGCAAACAGTGAGAGTTTAAATTCTTCTTTTCTGATTTGGATTCCTTTTTCTCTTCTGATTGCTGTAGCTAGGACTTCCAGAACTATGTTGAATAATAGTGGTGAAAGTGGACACCCTTGTCTTATTCCTGATTTTAGGGGAGGATGCTTTCAGTTTTTCACCATTGAGAATAATGTTTGCTTATAATATATGGCCTTTACTATGTTGATGTAGGTTCCTTCTATGACCATTATTTGAAGAGTTTTAATCAAAAATGGGTGCTGAATTTTGTCAAAGGCTTTTCTGCGTGTATTGAGATTATCATACAGTTTTTATTTTCAATTTGTTAATATGGTGTATCACATTGATTGATTTCCATATATTGAAGAATTCTTGCATTCCTGGAAGAAACTCAACTTGGTCATGATGTATGAGCTTTTTGATGTGTTGCTGAATTATGTTTGCTAAAATTGTGTTTGAGGATTTTTGCATCTATGTTCATCAGTGATGTTGGACTATAGTTTTCTTTTTTTGTTTTGTCTTCATCTTGTTTTGGTATCAGGGTAAAGGGGGCCTTGTAGAATGAGTTTGGAAGTGTTCCTTCCTCTGCAATTTTTTAAAAGAATTTTAGAAAGATAGGCATTAGCTCTTCTCTAAATGTTTGGTAGAATTCTCCCATGAAGACATCTGGTCCTGGGATTTTGTTTTTTGGGAGATTTTGATCACAGCTTCAATTTCAGTGCTTGTAATTGGGTTGTTCATAATTCCTATTTCTTCCTGGTCCCATTTTGGAAGACTGAAATTTTCTAAGAAGCTGTTCATTTCTTCCCATTTTCCATTTTATTGTCATATAGTTGTTCATAGTAGTCTCTTATAATCCTTTGTATTTCTGCATTGTCTGTTGTAACCTCTCCTTTTTCATTTCTAATTTTGTTGATTTGATTTTTCTCTGTTTTTTTCTTGATGAGTCTGGCTAAAGGTTTGTCAATTTTGTTTATATTCTCAAAGAACCAGCTTTTAGTTTTATTAATCTTTACTATTGTTTCTTTCACTTCTTTTTCATTTATTTATGTTTGGATCTTTATTATTTCTTACCTTCTACTAATTTTTTGTTCTTGTTCTTCTTCTTTTTCTAGTTGTTTTAGGTGTAAAGCTCAGTTGCCTATTTGATGTTTTTCTTGTTTCTTGAGGTAGGATTGTATTGCTGTAAACTTTCCTCTTAGAACTGCTTTTACTGCATTCCATAGGTTTTGAGTTGTTGTGTTTTCATTGTTGTTTCGAGAATTTTTTTTTAATTTCCATTTTGATTTCTTCAGTAAACTTGGTTATTTAGAAACATGTTGTTTAATGTTTAATCTCCATGTGTTTTTTTATCTTGCAGATTTTTTTCTTGTAATTGATATCCAGTCTCATAGTATTGTGGTTGTATAAGATGCTTGGTATGATTTCAATTTTCTTAAATTTACTGAGGTTTTATTTGTGACTCAAGATGTGGTCAATCCTAGAAAATGTCCCATGTGCACTTAAGAAGAAGGTGTATTCGCCTGCATTTTGATGGAATGTCCTGAAGGTATCAATGAGATCCTTCTCATATAATGTATCATTTAAGACTTGTGTTTCCTTATTAATTTTCTGTTTTGATGACCTGTCCATTGGTGTAAGTGGGGTGTTAATGTCTCCTACTATTATTGGGTTATGGGGACCCTGGCAGTGCCAACTGTACAGGGACATGGACTGTCTCTGCTACAGGAATTATGGCTCTATCAGAGTTTTTTTTTTTTTTTGACCCTCTTGTAGCTGGAAATCAGAAGGCCTCTCTGGCCAGTCTTTCTCCATAGCTCTTCCCATTCAGGCACTGAGAGGGTTCCCTTGCCTGGGGTCCTTCTCTGTTGTTCAGTGCACCCGGCACATAACACCCACCCCAACCCTGGCTGGAGTCGTACTCTGTAGATCAGCAGGTCAGGTGCTTAAACGGTCACACTGTGTCGGGTCCTACTCTGTAGTTCAGTATGTCAAGTGTTTGATGGGTCAGCCTTTCTATTGTTGAGCTGCTGACGCTGGCATATGGGGAAAGAGAGGCTATAGTGATGGCTCCACCCCCTACATGTGACACAGCATTATCGCCTTGCTTTCGTGGCTGCCCAGCTTTCCTCCACAGGCATTTCCCCTGACAATCTCCTCCCTCAAATTCCCCTATCTGTCTCTCTGCAATCAACAGCTGCCCTCTCCCTGGGATTGTTCCACAATCCCTAAATTCTAGGTCTACGCTTTCCAGGGGACCAGTGTTACTGTCCGGAGTATGTATGGCTGCGGCAAGGACTGTCTGATTCTCATTCCCTTTAGGCTGCCACAAATCAGCTATTTCACTCTCAGCCTTAAATACTTCTCCTCTGACTCAGAGAACTTCCCTGCTGTGGGGATCAGATCCCTGCCTCAGTTCCCCCACCTGACAAGGGCAGGTCCAGTTCTACTAACACTCCTGTTTTTCTGCTAGCTTCTTCATCCTACTGAATTTTGCATGGTTCTATATATTCTTTCGGAGAAGGCAATGGCAAGCCACTCCAGTACTCTTGCCTGGAAAATCCCATGGATGGAGGAGCCTGGTAGGCTGCAGTCCATGGGGTCGCTAGGAGTCGGATGCGACTGAGCAGCTTCACTTTCACTTTTCACTTTCACACAATGGAGAAGGCAATGGCAACCCACTCCAGTGTTTTTGCCTGGAGAATCCCAGGGATGGCAGAGCCTGGTGGGCTGCCGTCTATGGGGTCGCACAGAGTCGGACACGACTGAAGCGACTTAGCAGCAGCAGCAGCAGCATATATTCTTTTCCACTGGTTCCTGTCCATTCTCAAATGGTGTTGTACATGTACTTCTGTGTCTGAAGATGTATTCCTGATGTATCTGTAAACAGAGATGTACTCCATGTCCACCTACTCCTCGGCCATCTTGTTCTCCCCAAGTAAATTTATCTTATCATGCATGTAGTAATTTATGGTATAAATGTTATCAGAGGTTATTTGTGAGTTCTCCAAAAGATAAAAACATTTATTTTAGTGTTTTTGTTATTGCAAATAATGGTTCAGTCTGTATGCTTGTCCCTGTCTCCATGTGCATATATCTGAAAAATTCTCTAGGGCATTTCCATAGAAATGAGATTCCCAAGGCATAGTGCAAGGAAATTATGAAAATTTGGTATTGTCAAATATATTTTAAAATATTTGTCATAATTTGCGTCTCACCGGTATGGAATGTGTTTCAGGATAATGCGTATAATTACCAAGTCTGATTAGTGTAAGAATCTCTAATATTTTCTGTTCTGTCCATTTTATTGGCATATAGTGTGCCCTTGATTTCAAGTATGTTTATAAAGATTCTTGAAAGTCTGAAGAGATGTTTGTTTGTGAACTAGAGCCCCCACGTTTATTTCCCATTGTTTAATATTCAGTTCATTAAATTCACATGTCCTATTGAAAAACACTTTGAAACTCAATTTTTCTTGAGTATTTAAACATTGATTATGTATTTGAATTAAAACATAATCAATGTTTAAACATTTTAAATTGCAACTATAAATTAAAATATGTAGTAGAATTATGAATGGTAGTTTTCATGCCTCAGTATTGTAGGGAAAGCCTTGTGGCTGAAAATAATGGGGGCTCAACACCCCATAGAATAAATAAAACTACTAATAAAATTAACCCAGAAGACACATATTTAAGGACTTACTAATTTTTTACATGCTGCTACAATTATTTCTCGAGGTTTCCATAAAGAAAAGTAAGAATTTAAGGAAAAGTTCCAGAAACAGGGCTGCATCTTCCTGGTGAGATACAGATTTTTCCCTTCTTTTTCCTGAAATGAAGGATGTGCAGGACCATTGTCTGCCCCCACTATTGCAGCTGTAAGCAAGAAGGTAGATTCAGAGTGATCATTACCCCTGATGAGTTAGTGTGCCTAGGAGGTGGGAGAAATGAATATTGTCTTGTCCATTCCCACCCTCCTCCTATTTCAGAATTAGGTGTTTTTCTGGAATTCTCTTGCTTTCTCTATGATCCAATATTGGCAATTTGATCTCTTGTTCTAATGCCTTTTATAAACCCAGCTTTACAACAGGAATTTCTTGGTTCATATATTGCTGAAGCCTAGCTTGAAGGATTTTGAGCATAACCTCACTAGCATGTGAAATGAGCACAACTATAGAGTAGTTTGAATATTCTTTGGCATTGTCCTTCTTTGAGATTGGAATGAAAACTGACCTTTTTCAGTCCTGTGGCCACTGATGAGTTTTCTAAATTTGCTGGCATATTGAATGCAACACTTTAACATCATCATCTTTTAGGATTTGAAATAGCTCAGCTGGAATTCCATCACTTTCCACTAGCTTTGTTCACAGTAATGTTTTCTAAGGCCCACTTGATTTCACCTCCAGGATGTCTGGCTCTAGGTGAGTGACCACACAATCATAGTTATCCAGGTCATTACTTTACCTAAATGGCCTAGTGGTTTTACCTACTTTCTTCAATTTAAAGCCGGAATTTTGCAGTGAGGAGATCATGATCTGAGCTACAGTCAGCTCTAGGTCTTGTTTTTGCTAACTGTATAGAATTTCTCTATTTTTGGCTGAAAAGAATATGATCAATCTGATTTTGGTATTGACTATCTGGTGATGTCCATGTGTAGAGTCATCTATTGGGTAATTGGAAGTGGGTGTTTGCTATGACCAGTGTGTTCTCTTGGCAAAACTCTGTTAGCCTTTGCTCTGTTTCATTTTGTACTGTAAGATCAAACTTGACTGTTACTCCAGGTATCTCTTGACTTCCTACTTTTGCATTCTAATCCGTTATGATGAAAACTTGGGTTACTATGATGCTGAATGATTTGCCTTGAAAACGAACTGGGATCATTTTGACATTTTTGAGATTGCAACAAAGTACTACATTTCAGGCTCTTTTGTTGACTATGAGGGCAACTCCATTCTTCTAAGGGACTCCTGCTCATAGTAATAAACATGGTCATCTGAATTAAATTTGCCCATTCCAGTCCATTTTAGTTCACTGATCCCTAAGATGTCGATGTTCACCCTTGACATCTCCTGCTTGACCACATCCAAATTACCTTGATTCATGGACCTCACATTCCAGGCTCCTATGTAATATTGTTCTTTACAGCATAGGACTTTACTTTCACCACCAGACACATTCACAACTAAGCGTTGTTTCTATTTTGGCCCAGCCACTTCATTCTTTTTGGAGCTATTAGTAACTGCCCTCCACTCTTCCCCAGTAGCATATCTGATACCTACTGACCTGGGGGACTCATCATCTGGTGTTTTATCTTTTTGCTGTTTCATACTTTTCTTGGGGTCTCATGGGAAGAATACAGAAGTGAGTTGCCATTTCTTCCTCCAATGGACCACACTTTGTCAGAGCTCTACACTGTGACCTGTCTGCTTTGGGTGGCTCTGCATGGTATGGCTCACAGCTTCACGTAACACAAGCCCCTGCACTATGATAAGGCTTTGAAACATGTGATCCATATGATCCTGACTGTATAGACACTGTCCCTCTATTCACTATTCACTCTCATGTATGCAGCATTACCAATACACCAGTAGTGGAATTTTATCAACTTGTTTACACTCTTATATAGTAATCTCCTCTCAGTGCATTCTTTAAAATATTGACTAAAATTGTTTGTCACAAATTCTTTTTCTCCCTCTTTGCTATCATTAAACAGTACTATAATATTAACTAGCATTTTTTAAATCATTATGAGGCAGAAATAAATGACATAGTAATTCTCACAAAAATTATTGTGCCAAATACTCTTATTCCTTAGACTAATTCATCTTGCAGTTTTCCAAAGAGGTTTGAATGAGTATCCAGCAAGCAATTTGGCCTGTAATATGTGCAGAGAAAAACAACTTCCCCTTGAAAACCTGGAATGTGTTTCATATTTTTGCCCATTCTGAGCTAATTATATATGTAAGTTAGATTTAAGTAATTGTTTGATAAAGAGTAATGCCAACTATTCAAAATAATTAGACTATTAAGAATAATTATAGGGCAAGAACTCTTTCCTGGGGCTTTTTACTGTTGTTATGATCAGATATTTAAACATAAACAGAGTTATTTAATTCCAAGTGAGAAAAATCTTGAAATATGCAAATTTCAACCAATAAAACTAAAGTAGCAATGGCAATGATTAATATGCTAAAATATAATAGTTAAAAAATTTGTCATACATTCTTACATTTGATTATCCTGTTTATTAGGATTGTTACCAAACACAATAGTATCTTCATTTTACAAATGGGTGGATTAAAGTTTCAAAGTAAGATATTTGCTAGATAGCATTACTAAAATGTGGCTGATTTACACATCCCTGATTAATATATGAGCATATTTTCAAATATCTGTTGGCCATTTGTATGTCTTCTTCAGAGAAATGTTTATTGAAGCCCACTGACCATTTTAAAAATTGTTTATTATTTTCTTGCTATTGAGTTTTTGAGCCCTTGTATATTCTGAATATGAATACCTTAACAGATAAATAGTTTGCAAATACTGTTTTCCATTGTTTAGGATTCCTTTTCACTCTAATTTTTTTTCCTTTGCTGTGGAGAGCTTTTTAGTTTGATGTCCTCCCACTTGCTTATTTTTGCTTTTGTTGCATGTATTTTTTGTGTCATAGCCAGGAAATCATTACCTAGATCAATATCACAAAGACTTTTCCCTGTTTTATTCTAAAGTTTTATAGATTTAGGTCTCATGTTTAAATGTTTAATTCATTTGAGTTAATCTTTGTGTGCAATATAAAATATAATTGTCCAATTTTATTATTTTCCACATGGATATTTAGTTTTCCCAGCACCATTGGCTGAAGGGACTATCCATTCCATATATATATATATATATGCATATAATAGGGAGTTGTATGTATTCTTGTGTTCTCAGTCACATCTGATTCCTTGTGACCCCATGGACTATAGCCCACCAGGCTTCTCTGTCCTTGGGATTTAAAGGCAAGAATACTGGAGTGGGTTGTCATTTCCTACTCCAGGGGATTTTCATTGGCAGGCAGATTCTTTACCACTCTTTCCCATGTTAAAGATCTGTTGACTATGTATGTGGATTTTATTTCTTGGTTGTATATTGTATTCTGTTGGTCTATGTGTTTTTTTTTTTTTTTTTTTTTTTAAATCAAGATGGTGTATTTTGATTACTGTAGCTCTCTAATGTATTTTTTAAAAAGGAAGTGTGATGCTCCCAGCTACATTCTTTCTCAAGATTGCTTTAGCCATTTGGGGTCTTTTATGTTTTGAAATGAATTTTATGATTTTGTAAACATTGAAAATTTGATAGGGAATGCATTGAATTTTTAGATGATTTTGGGCAGTGTGGACATTTTAACAATATTAAGCCTTCCAACCCATGAAAATGGGACATGTTCATTTCAATAAATGAAATGTTCTCATTTATATATGGCATCTTTAATTTCTTTCATTAAAGTGTTACCATTTGTAGTATATAAATCTTTGATCTCTTTGGTTAAGTTTACTTCTAAATATTTGATTGTTTTTGATGTTCTTGTAAATGGGATTATTTTCTTAATTTCCTTTTCAGATAGTTCATCTTGAATGGATTAAAACAGTGTTCTCTTTTGATTTTCTATCATCCAATTTTGCTGAACTGTTGGTTTAGTACTAACAGGGTGTTTTGGTGGTATATGTATAGTTTTCTATATGTAAAATTATGTCCTCTTAACAGAAGTCATTATATTCTTCCTACTCGGATGCTTTTTTTTTTTTTTTTTGCATAATTGCTCTTCTAAATTTTCTAGCACTATGATAGTACTTGGATGCAATCTCAAAAACGACAGAATGATCTCTGTTTGTTTCCAAGGCAAACCATTCATTATCACAGTAATCCAAATCTATGCCCTGAACAGTAATGCTGAAGAAGCTGAAGTTAAATGGTTCTATGAAGACCTGCAAGACCTTCTACACCTAACACCCAAAAAAGATGTCCTTTTTCTTATAGGGGACTGGACTGCAAAAGTAGGAAGTCAAGAAGCACCTGGATTAACAGGCAAGTTTGGCCTTGGAGTACAGATTGAAGCAGGGCAAAGGCTAATAGACTTTTGCCAAAAGAATGCACGGGTCATATCATACACCCTCTTCCAACAACACAAGGGAAGACTTTACACATGGGCATCAGCAGATCGTCAACACCGAAATCAGATTGATTATATTCTTTGCAGCCAAAGATGGAGAAGTTCTATATAGTCAGCAAAAATATGACTGGGAGCTAACTGTGGCTCAGATCATGAACTCCTTATTGGCAAATTCAGACTTAAATTGAAGAAAGTAGGGAAAACCACTAACCCATTCAGGTATGACCTAAATCAAATCCCTTATGATTATACAGTGGAAGTGACAAATAGATTCGAGGGATTAGATCTGATAGAATGTCTGATGAACTACGGATGAGGTTCCTGACATTGTACAGAAGACAGGGATCAAGACAGTCCCCAAGAAAAAGAAATACAAAAAAGCAAAATGTCTGTCCAAGGAGGCCCTACAAATAGCTATGAAAAGAAGAGGTGAAAAACAAAGGAGAAAAGGAAAGATATAGTTATTCAAATGCAGAGTTCCAAAGAAAGCAAGTAGAGATAAAGCCTTCCTCAGTGATCAATGCAAAAAAATAGAGGGAAAAAATGGAATGGGAAAGACTAGAGATCTCTTCAAGAAAATTAGAGATACCAAGGGAACATTTCATGCAAAGAAGGACTCAATAAAGGACATAAATTGTATGGAGCTGACAGAAGCAGAAGATATTAAGAAGAGGTGGCAAGAACAGAAGAACTATACAGAAAAGGTCTTCATGACACAGATAATCATAATGGTATGATCACTCACCTAGAATCAGACATCCTGGAATGCAAAGTCAAGTGGGCCTTAGGAAGCATCACTACAAGCAAAGCTAGTGGAGATGATAGAATTCCAGTTGAGCTATTTCAAATCCTAAAAGTGAAATTTTTGTACTCAATATGCCAGCAAATTTGGAAAACTCAGCAGTGGCCACAGGACTGCAAAAGGTCAGTTTTCATTCCAATCCCAAACAAAGGCAATGCTAAAGAAAGCTCAAACTACTGCACAATTGTACTCATCTCACACGCTATCAAAATAATGCTCAAAATTTTCCAAGCCAAGCTTCAACAATACGTGAACCGAGAACTCCCAAATGTTCAATCTGGATTTAGAAACAGCAGAGGAACCAGAGATCAAATTGCTAACATCCATTGGATCATCAAAAAAGCCTAAGAGTTCCAGAAAAACATGTATTTCTGCTTTATTGACTATGCCAAAGCCTTTGACTGTGTGGATCACAAAAAATTGTGGAAAATTCTTCAAGTGATGGGAATACCAGACCACCTGACCTGCCTCTTGAGAATTCTATACACAGGTCAGGAAGCAATGGTTACAACTGGACATGGAACAACAGACTGGTTCCAAATAAAAAAAGGAGTATGTCAAGGCTGTATATTGTCACACTGCTTATTTAACTTATATGCAGAGTACATCATGAGAAATGCTGGGCTGAATGAAGCACAAGATAGAATCAAGTTTCCTGGTTTCAAGTTTTCTAGAATCAAATGTGCAGATGACACCACCCTTTATGGCAAAGGGAAGTACTAAAGAGCCTCTTGATGAAAGTGAAAGAGGATAGTGAAAAAGTTGGCTTAAAATTCAACATTCAAAAAACGAAGATCATGGCATCTGATCCCATCACTTCATTGCAAATAGATGGAGAAACAGTGGAAAGAGTGACAGACTTTATTTTTGATGGGTCCAAAATCACTGTAGAACGTGATTGCAGCCATCAAATTAAAAGACTCTTACTCCTTGGAAGAAAGGTTATGACCAACCTAGACAGCATATTAAAAAGCAGAGACATTACTTTGCCAACAAAGGTCCATCTAGTCAAGGCTATGGTTTTCCCAGTAATCATGTATGGATGTGAGAGTTGGATTATAAAGAAGACTGAGTGCCGAAGAATTGCAGCTTTTGAATTGTGGTGTTGGAGAAGACTCTTTAGAGTCCCTTGGACGGCAAGGAGATCCAACCAGTATATCCTAAAGGACATCAGTCCTGAATATTCATTGGAAGGACTGATGTTGAAGCTAAAACTCCAATACTTTGGCCACCTGATGCAAAGAACTGACTCATTTGAAAAGACCCTGATGCTGGGAATGATTGAAGGCTGGAGGAGAAGGGAACAACAGAGGATGAAATGGTTGAATGATGTCACTGTCTCAATGTACATGAGTTTGAGTAAACTCCAGGAGTTGGTGATGGGCAATGAAGCCTGGCATGCTGCAATTCATGGGATCAGACACGACTGAGTGATTGAACTGAACTGAACTGAACACGTAAGGCTGGCCTTATAAAATAGTTTGGAAATATTACCTCTCTTTGAATTTTTGAAAGACTTTAAGAAGTTTATGTCACCTCACAGTTATTGGGATATGTATTAACAAAAGAATTATATGTGCTGGTAAGGATGTACTATTAATGGGAATATAAACTTGTACAGTCATTATAATAAAATAGTATGGAGCATCCTCAAAAAGTTGAAAGTGAAATTACTATGTGATCCCGCAATATCACTTCTAGATATGTATCCAAGATTATTGAAATCAGGATCTGAGAAGTTATTTGTATTCTCTTGTTCATTATAGTATTGTTTATAATAGCCAAAATATGAAAACTTAAATGCTGTTAACAGATGAAAGGATAAATAAATTGTGGTATACACATGCAATGTGTTGTGCTTAGTAGCTCAGTCATGTCTGACTCTCTGCAACTCCATGGACTGCAGCCCACCTCTGTCCTTGAGGATTCTCCAGACAAAAATAATGAAGTGGGTTGCCATGACCTCCTACAGGGGATCTTCCCATCCCAGGGATTGAACCCAGGTCTCCACACTGTAGGAAGATTCTTTACCATCTGAGACACCAGGGAAGTCCAACATACAATGAAATAGTATTAAATCTTAAAAATGGAAATCATACCATGTGAAAAACATGGATGAACATGGAGGACATTTTTCTTGGTGAACTAAATCAGGTACAAAGAAAAAGTACAGCATGATTTCACTTATATGGTGTTTCTAATATAATTAGACATAGAAACAAAAATTAGAATGATGGTTGCAGGGGTTTGGGGGAGGGGAAATTCAGAGTTACTGTTGAATTGATAGAAAGTTTCATTTATACAAGATGAATAAGTTTGAGAGATCTGCTGTACAACATTGTTCTTAATAGTACTCTATTGTACAATTAAAAATTTATGGAGAGTACATTTCACATTAAGTGTTCCTTACTGCATTAAAATAAAAAGTGGCTGAGGAAGTTTCAGAATCAAGGTTCTTGGGGTCTAAATTTAAGGCTCTTCTTGAATTGACTGTTAAATAATTCACTATATATTGCTTTTAAGTGTATGTACTTAAATTATAACCTGAAATATTGATGGCTGATTTAATCATACATCTCAGATAACATCACATTATCATATTGCCTTTTTAAAAACTTTTTATTTTGTATTGAGGTATAGCAGATTAACAAACAATGTTGTGATAATTTCAGGTTAAGAGTGAAGAGACTCAGCCATATATATATATGTGTGTATTTACACACACACACACACACACACATATATCCATTCTCCCCCAAACTCTCATCCAGGCTGCCACATAACATTGAGCAGAGTTCCATATGCTATAAAGTAGGTCCTTATTGGTTATCCATTTTAAATATAGCTCTGTGTACCTGTCCATCCCTAATTAACCTTCTCCCAGTAATAATAAGTTCATTCTCTAAGTCTGTGAGTCTCTTTCTGTTTTGTAAGTAAGCTCATTTGTATCATTTCTTTTTAGATTCCATATATAAGGGGTGTTATGCAATATTTCTCCTTCTCTGTCTGACTTACTTCACTCAGTATGACAGTCTCTAAGTCCACTCATGTTGCTGCAAGTAGCATTATTTAGTTCCTTTTAAAATTGCATTATATACACACAGACAGAAAGTGAAGAGAAACTAAAAAGCCTCTTGATGACAGAGAAAGAGGAGAGTGAAAAAGTTGGCTTAAAGCTCAACATTCAGAAAACTAAGATCATGACATCTGGTCCCATCACTTCATGGGAAATAGATGGGGAAACAGTGGAAACAGTGTCAGACTTTATTTTTGGGGGCTCTAGAATCACTGCAGATGGTGATTGCAGCCATGAAATTAAAAGATGCTTACTCCTTGGAAGGAAAGTTATGACCAACCTAGATAGCACATTAAAGAGCAGAGACATTACTTTGCCAACAAAGGTCCGTCTAGTCAAGGCTATGGTTTTTCCAGTGGTCATGTATGGATGTGAGAGTTGGACTGTGAAGAAAGCTGAGCTCCTAAGAATTGATGCTTTTGAACTGTGGTGTTGGAGAAGACTCTTGAGAGTCCCTTGGACTGCAAGGAGATCCAACCAGTCCATTCTAAAGGAGATCAGTCCTGGGTGTTCTTTGGAAGTACTGGTGCTAAAGCTGAAACTCCAATACTTTGGCCACCTCATGCGAAGTGTTGACTCATTGGAAAAGACTCTGATGCTGGGAGGGATTGGGGGCAGGAGGAGAAGGGGACAACAGAGGATGAGATGGCTGGATGGCATCACTGACTCGATGGACATGAGTTTAAGTGAACTCTGGGAGGTGGTGATGGACAGGGAGGCCTGGCATGCTGCAATTCATGGGGTCGCAAAGAGTCGAACATGACTGAGTGACTGAATTGAACTGAACTAATACACACACACACACACACACACACACACATATATATTATATATACACACACCATATCTTCTTAATCCATTCCTCTGTTGATGGAAATTTAGGTTGTTTCCTCATCTTGGCTACTGTAAACAGTTTTGCAATGAACATTGGAATGCATGCATCCTTTCAGATCATGATTTTCTTTGAATATATGTCCAGGAGTGGGATTGCAGGATCATGGTTGTGGTGGTTTTGTCACTAAGTCGGGTATGAAATCTTGCGACCCCATGCACCCCACCAGGCTCCTCTGTCCATTGGATTTTGCAGGCAGAAATAGTGGAGTGGGTTGCATTTCCTTCTCCAGGGGATCTTCAGTGACCCAAGGATGGAACCCGGGTCTCCTACATTGCAGGTGAATTTTTTACTGACTGAGCCACTAGGGGAGCCACTGCAGGGTCATATGGTAGCTCAATTTTTGTGTTTTTAAGGAACCTCCATCCTGTGCTCCATAGTGGCTGTACCCATTTACACTTCCACCAACACTGTAGGAAGGTTGCCTTCTCTCCACACCCTCTCCAGGGTTTATTGTTTGTGGATTTTTGATGATAAACATCCTGGTTGGAATAAGGTGATATCTCATTCTAGTTTTGATTTGCATTTCTCTAATACTTAGTAATGTTGAACATCTTTTCATGTGCCACTTGGTCATCTGTATATCTTCTTTGGAGAAATGTCTATTTAGGTCTTCTGCCCGTTTTTTGATCTGCCTCTTGAGAAATATGTATGCAGGTTAGGAAGCAACAGTTAGAACTGGACATGGAACAACAGACTGGTTCCAAATGGGAAAAGAAATTCGTCAAGGCTGTATATTGTCACCCTGTTTATTTAACTTATATGCAGAGTACATCATGAGAAATGCTGGACTGGGAGAAACAAAAGTTGGAATCAAGATTGCCGGGAGAAATATCAATAACCTCAGATATGCAGATGACACCACCCTTATGGCAGAAAGTGAAGAGGAACTCAAAAGCCTCTTAATGAAAGTGAAAGTGGAGAGTGAAATGTTGGCTTAAAGCTCAACATTCAGAAAACGAAGATCATGGCATCCGGTCCCATCACTTCATGGGAAATAGATTGGGGAAACAGTGGAAACAGTGTCTGACTTTATTTTTCTGGGCTCCAAAATCACTACAGATGGTGACTGCAGCCATGAAATTAAAAGATGCTTACTCCTTGAAAGGAAAGTTATGACCAACCTAGATAGCATATTCAAAAGCAGAGACATTACTTTGCCAACAAAGGTTCATCTAGTCAAGGCTATGGTTTTTCCTGTGGTCATGTATGGATGTGAGAGTTGGACTGTGCAGAAGGCTGAGCACTGAAGAATTGATGCTTTTGAACTGTGGTGTTGGAGAAGACCCTTGAGAGTCCCTTGGACTTCAAGGAGATCCAACCAGTCCATTCTGAAGGAGATCAGCCCTGGGTGTTCTTTGGAAGGAATGATGCTGAAGCTGAAACTCCAGTACTTTGGCCACCTCATGTGAAGAGTTGACTCATTGGAAAAGACTCTGATGCTGGGAGGGATTGCGGGCAGGAGGAGAAGGGTACGACAGAGGATGAGATGGCTGGATGGCATCACTGACTCGATGGACGTGAGTCTCAGTGAGCTCGGGGAGTTGGTGATGGACAGGGAGACCTGGCGTGCTGGGATTCATGGGGTAGCAAAGAGTTGGACATGACTGAGCGACTGATCTGATCTGATCTGCCCATTTTTTTATTGGGTTGTTCATTTTGATGCTGTTAATGGTTTATGAGCTGTTTGTAAATTTTGGAGTCTAATCCCTTGTCAGTCACATCATTTGCAATATTGCCTTTTAAAATGTTAACTTTTGGGTGGGTTTCATTGTATTTTATCCACATACCTGACTTTCATTCCCCACTTTCCTTCACAGGCAACCACTCAAACTGTGTTTCTATCTTTTATATGTCTTCTGGAGAAATATTTTTTCTGCATATTTTTATTTTACATCAGTAATGATGTCTTATATATTTCAAACATTATTTTCATTTTTCCAAAAATTTATGTGCTGTTAAGATTTATCCTTATTTCTGTGTTCAAATATAATGTACTATTTTCAAATGCAGAATTGTGCACATGCTTTATATCATTACATATTCTCTCAGCAGTGTGCACTCATGTTTCCTACCATTTTACAACCCCACAAAAAATATGCTACACTGAATATCCTTTTAAACATTCACTATGGACGAGTTTGAGACTTTTGGAAGGTTATATATCTCAAAACATAATTGCTAGTCATAGGTTATACATATACTGCTGCTAAGTCACTAAGTCGTGTCTGACTCCATGCGACCCCATAGACGGCAGCCCACCAGGCTCCCCCGTCCCTGGGATTCTCCAGGCAAGAACACTGGAGTGGGTTGCCATTTCCTTCTCCAATGCATGAAAGTGGAAAGTGAAAAGTGAAAGTGAAGTCGCTCAGTCGTGTCTGACTCTCAGTGACCCCATGGACTGCAGCCTACCAGGCTCCTCCATCCATGGGATTTTCCAAGCAAGAGTACTGGAGTGGGGTGCCGTTGCCTTCTCTGTATACATATACTATGGACCCTAAAAATGGTTCAATTATTTTACAAAAAGGTTATATTAGTCTCTACTCTCAGAAGCAGGACAAAAATGTTGCTGTAGACTTCCACCAATTTCCGGCCTTGATAAGTATTTCCTTATACATAAGCATATCCATACAACTCAAGCTTAGAATATAATTTCCATGTGAATAAGAGAAGATCATGATATAGTTTACAGTTTATAGTAAATATACACAAACATGCCTAAAGTACAATAAAAAATACTGAAATGAGATTTAGAATATTACTTTCTCTCTCTGGCTTCTTTCTTTTCCTTTTTACTCTTTTTATTTTACAGTATTAAAAAAATCTCTGTGGTTTCTAATCAAGAGAGGGACTAGACTTATCCCTAATAGATAAATTAGATAAACTCTCAGCTACATTAGTAATTGGCAAGTGACCAATTATCCTCTTTCCTAGTGCCTCCAAAACAGGGCTTCTGGACAAGTGTGTTGGAGATAATTATTTTAATGTGCAATAGATTTTCGAACTCAGGACCTCACACCTTTCATAGAAAATGACATGTCAACTTCATCAAAATATTTCCTTAAAAATCTTCATAAGCAAGAAGCAGGAAAAGAGAAATTGGTTGGATTTTACCTTCCCCTAACTCTGTACTACACATATACATCATGTATACTTGATGTAGACAGCATATGGGGGAGCAGAAAAAAGATTATCCTGAGGCCGTATATGTGAGATTGCAAGACAGTATGACATTCATTAATACTTCCTTAAATAATTAATTAGATATTAATTGAGGCTCAATTTTGAGCCAGAAATGCTAGTCTGGATTCTAGACATTCAGCAGGGAATAAAAGAAGCAATATTTCTAGCTTCAAAAGAAAGATATGAAATATACATACATATATATATATACACACACACACACATATACACACAGTAGAATATTACTCAGCCATAAAAATTAAATCTTGCCATTTGCAGCAGCATGGATGGACCTAGAGGGTATTAAGTGAAATAAGTCAGACACAGAAAGACAAATTCTGTTTTGATTTCACTTATATGTGGAATCTGAAAAATAAAACAAGTGAATGAACATAACAAAACAGGAGCAGGGTTGTAGATATAGGAAACAAATAGGTGTTTCTAAGGGGATGGTGAGGAGGAATTAGGTGAAGAATATTAAGAGACATAAACCTCCAGTTGCAGAAAAAGTGAGTCACAGTTATGATATGTACAGTGTGGAGAATATGGTTAATAATTGTGTAATATCTTTGAATGGTGTCTTCATAATTAATTAGGTTTAAATCATGATGATCATTTTGAAATGCATAGAAATATACAGCTACTATGTTGTGTAATGGGAGCTACCATGTTAGGTCAGTTATATTTCAAAAATGAAGAAACAAACAAACTCATAAAGAGATCAGATTTGTGGTTACAAGAGGTCAGGAATGGGAGAGAGAAATGGGATGAGAGCAGTCCTAATGTACAAACTTCCAGTTATAAGTACTGCTGCGGCTGCTACTGCTAAGTCACTTCAGTCGTGTCCGACTCTGTGAGACTCCATAGACGGCAGCCCACCAGGCTCCCCCGTCCCTGGGATTCTCCAGGCAAAAACACTGGAGTGGGTTGCCATTTCCCTCTCCAGTGCATGAAAGTGAAAAGTGAAAGTGAAGTCACTCAGTCGTGCCCGACTCTTAGCGACCCCATGGACTGCAGCCTACCAGGCTCCTCCGTCCATGGGATTCTCCAGGCAAAAGTACAGGAGTGGGGTGCCATTGCCTTCTCCGTAAAAGTACTAGGGATGTAGTATACAACATGACACACATAATTATTGTGGCTGTATATTATGTGTGAAATTTTTAAAGTGAAGGCTAAGAGTTCTCATCACAAAGAAAATAACTTTTCTTTTTAAAAAAATTTTTGGTTATATATATTTATGATGGATGTTTACTAAACTTATTGTTTTAAACAATTATTTTATAATGTATGTAAGTCAAATCATTAACTCGACACCTTAAAAACTTGTACAGTGCTGTATGTCAGTTACATCTTAAAACTAGAAGAAATAAAAAATTCTACCTTCAAAAGCATATTTGCTAGGACTATATAGATGATAAATATGTGTGTGTATATAGCTAGCTAGCTATAAAGTTATAGTTTACATAAACATGCATACACACAAAGATATTATATGTACATTTATGTGCTGTGCTTTGCTACTCAGTCGTGCCCAACTTTTTGCAACCCCATAGACTGTATAGCCTGCAGACTCCTCTGTCCATGGGGATTCTCTGGGCAAGAACACTGGAATGGGTTTCCATGCCCTCCTCCAGGGTATCTCCCCAACCCAGGGATTGAACCCAGGTCTCCTACATTGGAGGTGCATTCTTTACCATCTGAACCACGGTGGCTCAGTGGTAAAGAAACCACTTGCCAATGCAGGAGATGCATGAGATGCAGGTTTGATCACTAGGTAGGGAAGATCCCCTGGAGAAGGAAATGGCAACCCATCCCAGTATTCTTGCCTGGGAAATCTCAAGGACAGAGGAGCCTGATGGGCTACAATTGGTGGGGTTGCAAAAGAGTAAGACATGACTTAGCAACTAAACAACACAAATATTATACCTAAGTAGGTATATCCATCTCTTTTAAAGAGACGTTTCTATCTATATATCAATAGAGATGTTTATATAGATTTGTATTTACACAGATACATATATCTCTTTGTAAGACAGGCATATATATACATATCTGTTTATATATGTATATATAAATTTACATATACAGATGTATATACATTGTAAATATACACACATAGATATATTGCATATGATTTAATGCCAATTAGTAATAAATATTACTGTTAAAAATAAGGCTAAGAAGATAAGATGCATGGGGTGAAATGAATCTGATCTTAGATTTGATTGTGCAGAGATGAAATCTGAGCAAAATCTCAAAGAGAGGAAGTGATCCATGCTGAATCTGAATTTGGAATATTCCAGGAAAAGGAGACAATAAAGGCAAACTCCTTAAAGAAGTGTGATTATGTAAAATGTTCTACATAAACAGTGAGACCAGTGTTACTGGAGTACAAGGAGCGTAGTAAGTCATGCCATGCTAAAGAGTTTGATTTTACTTTGTACATTAAAGGAGGCCACTGCAGGACTTTGAGAAGATATGATCACATTTATATTTTATAAGAATCACTCTATGATTTGAAATATAGACTCTAGGTGAGTGAAATAGAATCATGGGGACCCTCAAGAAACTTATAGCTACAGATGAATTGTGATGTTTGACTTGAACCACTGTGGTAGTGATGCAGATGAAAAACATCTAAATCTGGGACGTATTGGGAAGGCAGCACTGATGTGATTTCCTGATATACTGCAATGATGTAAAAGAGCACAGAGAACTCAAGGATGAACAAAGGCTCTCGGACAGAATAACTGTAAGAATGGAGTATCATTTCCTGATATGAAAACACCAACTGAGATGAGGAGTGAGGGAAGGAAATCATTAGTTTGATTTTTTTTTCTTTTATGCTGCTTTTGAGAAACCTATTATGCATCCAAGTTAAATATTTTATTATAGGCAGTCAGCTATATACTGTTTAAATATGAGTCTGGAGATACTAATTTGAAAATTATTAGGAAGTAACTTTTTAAAATTGTAGAGTATCAGAACGTATCAAAATATCATTTTGATATTTGGCAAAACTAATACAATTATGTAAAGTTTAAAAATAAAATAAAATTAAAAAAAAATAAAATTGTAGAGTAGATGAGATCATCTAAAGAAAGAGTATGGCAATGTAGACAAAAGAAGAGCTCCAAGGGTGGAGACTTAACACCAAAATCAGAAGGATATAGAGTTTAAGAAGCTTCACCAAAGACATGGAGGCCCTACAGTGCAATAAGGGAAAACATAGAAGTCAATGATGTTCCAAAAGCTAAATAAAAAAAAGTATTTTAAGTAAGAAGTGGAGATCAACTGTGTCAAATGCTGATGATGAGACAAAAAACTAAAACTATACATTAAATTTGGCAACTAAAGGTTGTTGATCATCTTGGCAATTATGGTTTCAGCGAAGTGGTGGTGATGAAAGCTTGAAGCACAGGGGTTCCAGTCACAGTGGGAAATGTGAAAGTGGTGATGGAATATAGGTATTTCTTTCTAGGAATTGTGCTCTGTAATGAGCATAGAAATGGAGTGGTAGTGGGATTTGGTATGTAGAGAAGTTTTGTTTATTGTTGTTCTTTCTATGAAGAGAAAAGTTATTTCCTCACATCTGTTTGAGAATGATCCAGTTAGAAAAATCTGATGAAATAGAGGAAAAATAGAAAAAAAAATGTAGAAATTATTTCAAGCTATGCATCAGAGAGAAAAGTAATTAAATTCATTCAGTTCAGTTCAGTTGTTCAGTCATGTCCGACTCTTTGCAACCCCATGAATCACAGCACGCCAGGCCTCCCTATCCATCATCAACTCCCGGAGTCTAACCAAACTCATGTCCATCGAGTCGGTGATGCCATCCAGCCATCTCTTCCTCTGTCATCCCCTTCTCCTCCTGCCCCCAATCCCTCCCAGCAGCAGAGTCTTTTCCAATGAGTCAACTCTTCGCATGAGGTGGCCAAAGTACTGGAGTTTCAGCTTTAGCATCATTCCTTCCAAAGAAATCCCAGGGCTGATCTCCTTCAGAATGGACTGGTTGGATCTCCTTGCAGTCCAAGGGACTCTCAAGAATCTTCTCCAACACCACAGTTCAAAAGCATCAGTTCTTCGGTGCTCAGCTTTCTTCACAGTCCAACTCTCGCAATAGGCCCCCAATTTTCACACTTTTCCTATATCACATGCTTTTGTTTTTTAATTCCTTGTCCTAGAATCACAGAGAGTTTTTCTCTGCCCCTTGAAATCGTGTTTGGCCATGTGACTTGGTTTGATCTGTAGCATGAAACAAAAGTGACAAAATGACTGGCTAGCTTCAAAGAGTTGTTTCTACTTGCTCTCCTGAACTCCTATCTCCCAGAGAAGAAGGCCCAAGGGGAGCCCATGGAGAGTCAAACCAAGTGGGACAGAGCTGAGCCCAAACAGCAGCCAAGAACCAAGTCCCAGTGGATTTGTTTCTAGTCAACTCTAGAACAGCCAAACTACAACTCAGTTGTAGATTCATGGATTAAAATAATAAAAATATCTTTAGTCACTGAATTTCAGTTATTTTATTCCAGGAAAAAAGCTGACTGATACAGGATCTGTCATTAAGTAGAAGTAAGGAGGTTAGCCTTCTGAAGAAACACAAAGTTTGTCCATTGCAACTGAAAGGATGATAGATCTTATGAGATTTGATTGCTGAAGGTGGTTTGTTAAGTTAGTTGACAGGAGCATGTAAAAGTTGTCTTCTGACGGCTTCTATTTTCTGGTGAAATGAAAAGCAAGGTGAGGGAGAAAAGTGCCATTTAAAGAAAGTGGAAAGCATAAAATATTCATATGAAACGGGAAAATGAATTTGTTAATTTTTAATTGAAATATATTTGACATTTAACACTGTAAATTTATGATATACAGCATGTTAGTTTGATACAATACTATTTTAATATGATTAGAATATATGTTTATATGTAGATTACTATCACCATTGTAGTCAGGGCTAGCACCTCCACGTCACATGATTATAGATTTTTTTCTTATGGTTGAAATAAATAAGATCCAGTCATATAGCAAGTTTGTTTATAATACAATGTTACTGTCTATATTCACTATGCTGTACATTTGAACTTTAGGACTTATTTACTAATTGTTGTAAATGTGTGCCCTTAAAAAACATCTCTATCTCCTACCTGCTAGCCTCTGGGAACCACCATTTTATGCCCTGTTTTATGAGTTTGGCCTCTTTAGATTCTATAGTATTTATATATAAATAATATCACACAGTATTTGTCTTTGTTTATTTGATTTACTTCACTTAGCTCCTTCCATGTTTGAACGGTAGGGTGTCCTTTCTCATGGCCAAATTACACACACACACACACACACACACACATATACATATTAAAATATAAAATCTCATGTCTTCTTCATCCATTCATCCATTGGTGGACATTTAGGTTGTTTCCGTATCTTGGCTATAATGAATGGTACTGCAATGAACGCAAGAGTGTGTGTGTGTCTGTTAGACATTCTGTTATTTCCTTTGTTTATATACCCAGGAGTGGAATTGCTGGATCATATGGCAGATCTGTTTTTAATTTTTTGAAGAAACTCCATATTGTTTTCCATAGTGACTGAAACAATTTATATTTCTACCAACATTGTACAAGTTTTCATTTTCCTCAATATCCTTGCCAACACTTGTTATCTCATTTTCTTGATGATATTTGGTTTTGGTGGACAATTTCCTGATTATAAGTGATGCTGAGTATAATTTCATGTACAGGTTGGGCATTTGGATATCTTCTTTGGAAAAGTGTTTACTTAGTTCCTCTGCCTTTTTTAATCAAATTGTTGATGCTGTTGTTATTGAGTTGTATGAATTCTTTATTTTGGATATTAATCTCTTATCTGATACCTGCTTTGCAAATTTTCCCATTTGTAAGTTGAGTTTTCATTTCGTTCATTTGCTGAGCAGAAGTTTTAAAGTTTTATGTGGTCCCTCTTAATGATTTTTGTTTTTGTTGCTTGCTCTTTTGATATCTATATCTGAAAAATTATTGCTAAGACCAGTGATGATGAAATTCTTCCCTATATTTTCTTCAAAGATGGTATCCAGTTCTTGTCTCTCTATGATAGATTTCATGTTAATTTTTGTAAGTGGTATAAGGAAGTGGTCCAATTTCATTTATCTGCTTGTGTTTATCCAAGTTCCCCAGCAACATTTGTTCAAGCAACTGTCCTTTTCCCAGTGAATATTCTTGGCTCCTTTGTCAAATATGAGTTGACTGTGTATGCCAGGATTTAATTCTGAGCTCTCTATGCTGTTCCATTGGTCTCTGTGTCTGTTTTTATGCCAGTACAATATCATTTTAGTTACTATAACTTTATAGTGTAGTTTGAAATCAGGAAGCACAATGCTTCCAGAGTCTTTCTTGCTTTGGCTATTTGAGGTCTTTTGTGTTTCCACACAAATTTTAGAATTTTTTTTCTATTTCTGTGAAGAATGCCATTGGCATTTTGATAGGGATTGAGTTGCATCTGTAGATGCCTTTGGGTAGCATGCACATTTTGACAATATTCTTACGATCCACAAGCGTGGGGTGCCTTTTAATTTGTTTATGTCTCCTTTGATTTCTTTCACAAAGTGTTATAGTTTTCATTGTGCAAATCTTTTACTTCCTTTGTTAAATTTATTCATAGGTATTAATACTTCTAATATCAAAGACAAGACAATAACCACTCTCACTACTCTCAATCAGTATAATACTGGAAGTTCTAGCTAGAGTCAATAGACAAGACAGCAAAAGAAAAGGCATCAAAATGGGAAAAGAAGAATTAGAGTTGTCATTATTTGCAGACAGCATGGTTTTCCATATTAAAAATCCTAAACACTGAGCCAAAAAACTGTGGGACTAATTACCAAATTCAGTGAATGATGTCACTAGGAAAAAGTAAGTAAAGTTGCAGAGTATAAAATTAACATACAAAAGTTAGTTGCATTTCTGCAATGTGCATGCCTGTGTGTATACATTTTTGCAAATTATGTATACTAAAAATGAAACACCTGAAAAAGAGGCAAAGAAAACTACCTAATTCACAATAAAATCAAAAACAACAAAATGCCTTGGAGGAGTGAATTGTCTAGAAAACTACACTTGTGTTTCCAAGAAATGCTGAGGGTACATTTGGAGGTTTTGGTCATGAATTTAAAGTAAGTGTGGTTATGTTTTTTTCCCCCTTCATTTATCTTCAGCTACTCTGACATAGTGTAGGAATGCTGACACCAGGTTTTCTGAGTCAGTACTTTATAGGGGGAGAAAAAACAGATGACTTGAGGTACTATGCAATAAAAATGTATGACAACCCATGAAGTTAAAGCCAAAGTAATTAGGATATTGAGGATATGAGAATGATGATGGACAGTAGCAAAGGATATTGTGAATACATTGGGGTCAAAATATAGTTGGCTTCAAAGTATTAAAGAAAACAAAACAAACACTCCAATATAGGAAGTGCTAATCAGAGTGCAGGTTTAAAAAATGAAAATTTGGAGAGGCCATTGTTACTGCTAGTGACAAGGTGTGGGATATGACCAAGGGAACTGAAACCAGAGATTAGAGAACAAGATATTAGATATAAAAAGGAAGCAAGAATTGATTAATCATTAGGGAAAGAGAGAATGAGAATGTAGCAGTGAGTCAGATCATATAGCTCTTTAATGAATGGGAAAAAGTGATCAGGTTTATAAATAACTGTGACAAAGAGAGGTAGCTGATCATATTAAATGAGAGCTGTGTTTCTATGAAGTTGAAGTTTAGAGGCAGAGGAAAGGCTAATGATCTGGCAGTGGCTATGAGGAAACATATCTCAACATTCTTTAAAGCCCCAGTAGTACATAGGTCTTAAGAGAATAACAACTGTCATTGTAGGTGCTACAGTAGAAGAGATATTGAGACAGATAGAGATAGACAGATTTTACATAGTATTAGAAGCCAAAGGAAAATTTCAGAACAGTAAACTTAAAATTTTGCTGATGACAAAAATTTTTTTGTAGGTAAGAATAAGTTTTAGAAGAATAAGGGTGGGGTCATGGACAGATAGGAGAGTTGATCAAGTGAGGGGCTATTCAGAGCTGAGTGGAGATAAGATTTCATGTGGGGGGAACGTGGAGCTTCCTCTGGAGACAAAAATATAGGGATATAGGCATAATGGATTAGTCCTGAGTATAATTTTTAATCTCTTGCCAGTACAGGGAGTTGTTGCTCAATAGACTTCAGACTCTCACCAGTATGGTAAAACCTTGGCTCTTGGAGAGGAGAAAGAGATGACAGAGGGACAGAAATAGTCATTGCAACAAAAGTTATTCCTTTCTTAGAAAGGGACAAAGAAGTCCTCTTTTAATATAACTTGATAATAAGGCAATAAGATTTCTACCCCAGTAATAAATAGTTGAAATTTTACTGTTCTTAAAAAAAGGCAGTATTCAGATGTGATTCAAAATAGAATCTTTCAGAATAAAGTGTAAGTTAACATTTTTGCACTGCTAATACATATGTTCACAATGACAGGTCTGGCTCTCTTAAATACTTTTTTAATAGATTAAGTATTGATAAGTTATTGTTGCTATTAAAAAAAATAACTTACATTAACATGAATATTTAAATTAGTTAACTATGTACTTTATAATTAGTCATATTTCATGTCTATTTGTAAAGTGCCCATTGTTCTATTTAATAAAAAACAATAATAATGTGCATTGCTGGAGGAGAAATTATTTCCATTTGAAAGTAGTTATCTGTTTAAGACTATTCAGAGGGTGTTTAATTACTATTTATAATACTTTGACTATAACACAGGAAAAGTGTGTGTGTGTGTATCAGAATACCAGGAAATATATTTTCAAAATTGGAAAAATTCATCATAGAAAAAAATCTATTCTGATATACTATATATATCTTTTATTAAGAATATCTTAAGCAAATAAAGTTCTTCAACAAAATAAATGTCCAATAAGTAGTCTCAACATTTTCAATAGCAATTAACAGAGCTTAAAATGAGATATGCAAATAAGAAATGTTTCTATACTTTTTTTTATCTTCTCTCTTATGAGTCAAAAATTCAAATAATGAACTATAAAAATAAGAAACAAAATAATCATATGTTAGAAGTATCTTCTATTGTAAAAGTCACACTTTGAATACTATCCCTTCATTAAGGACAGAACCTCTGAGAGTTCATTTTGCCATACCTAAATTTATTTTCTTTTAACATACTAACTAGAAAGTCAATCTTTAATCCACATTTACAGTACTCTAACATCATAGAGGCAAATATCCCCAATACTAAGGAGGTAAATGGAATGGCAAAATCCCGACACATATGCCTGAATAAGTTTGAATTATGACTTAGGTTGGTAGTCATTAAATATTTGCAAAGTGAAGTACTTGTAGAATTAAAATTTCCTTAGTCAAATGTAATAGTCAATTTTTTTTTAAATGTGTGAAATAGCACATGTAGTTTTTATTAACACAGTAAATAAACTTGCTGTCTATCAGTGGGTCTTATAACTATGATAATTTTTTAAATTTTATTTTATTTTTTAACTTTACAATATTGTATTGGTTTTGCCATATATCGAAATGAATTGAATGGTCAGCAGTTGAGTGATATCACTAACAGAAACAATAGTTTGAGGATATTATCTTGTTTCAATTGTTGGTTATTTTATTTTTAAACCAACATCCTATTTCTGTTCAATTTATTATTCATATACTCTTTATAAAGGGGCAGAGATTTTCTTGCAGTATTGCTGTGAACTTTAGTGGATTCTATTTTTGATGAAGTTATCTTTAATTGTGGTATCCAGAGATCATTCAGTAATAGCAACAAATAAGCAGGTTGGTTTGTTCAGTTCAGTTCAGTTCAGTTGCTCAGTCATGTCCGACTCTTTGCGACCCCATGAATCGCAGCACGCCAGGCCTCCAGGTCCATTACCAACTCCCGGAGTTTACTCAGACTCACATCCATTGAGTCAGTGATGCCATCCAGCCATCTCATCCTCTGATTCCCCTTCTCCTCCTGCCCCCAATCCCTCCCAGCATCAGAGTCTTTTCCAATGAGTCAACTCTTCGCGTGAGGTGGCCAAAGTACTGGAGTTTCAGCTTTAGCATCATTCCTTCCAAAGAAATCCCAGGGCTGATCTCCTTCAGAATGGACTGGTTGGATCTCCTTGCAGTCCAAGGGACTCTCAAGAGTCTTCTCCAACACCACAGTTCAAAAGCATCAATTCTTCGGCGCTCAGCCTTCTTCACAGTCCAACTCTCACATCCATACATGACCACTGGAAAAACCATAGCCTTGACTAGATAAACCTTTGTTGGCAAAGTAATGTCTCTGCTTTTGAATATGCTATCTAGGTTGGTCATAACTTTCCTTCCAAGGAGTAAGCGTCTTTTGTTGGTTGGTTTGCATGGTCAGGGAAATGTTCATGGAAAAAATATATTTTACAGCAGGTGGGATGGAATGTTAGAGTTCTTCAGGGAAACTAAACCAATAGGGTGTGTGTGTGTTTGTGTTGTATGTAAAGAGATTTATTGTAAGAAATACTCACACAATACTGGAGGCTAGAAAGTCCAAATCTATACATGGTATAGGCCAGCAGGCTTGAGACCCAGGAGAATCCATTGTGTAGTTTAAGCAAATATCTTGACACTGTGTGGCTCAGTCAAGTTTATGTAAACTTAACTATTATAGATGGCACAGAGCACATTGAAAAATTAATAAGGCATGTTTGCTTCACTATAAGTAGTCTGGGAGACCAAAATGGGAGAACTAAAGAAAGCAACGGAGAAGGCAATGGCACCCCACTCCAGTACTCTTGCCTGGAAAATCCCATGGACGGAGGAGCCTCGTAGGCTCCAGTCCATGGGGTTGCTAAGAGTTGAACACGACTGAGCAACTTCACTTTCACTTTTCACTTTTATGCATTGGAAAAGGAAATGGAAACCCACTCCAGTGTTCTTGCCTGGAGAATCCCAGGAACGGGGAAGCCTGGTGGGCTGCCGTCTATGGGGTCGCACAGAGTTGGACATGACTGAAGCGACTTAGCAGCAGCAGCAGCAGCAAAGAAAGCAAGGCTCAGAATTAAGCAAGCAAGTGAACAAAAAATACTATGCAACATGGTTGAGTTTTGGTAATTGTTTGGTTCTTTAATAATATAAAAATTATCATTGAGTTCATGGGAAGGATACAAAAGAAATTCATTATTACAAAAAATATTTAATGCATTTCCACTATATGCAAAATACTGTTTTAGGCATTTAGCACACAGTATTGAGAAACCCAGAATATACCACTACTATCTCCTATTGCTTTCCTTGTATTATATTTGGGGACAGCAATAAAGAAATGAATATATGCATATGTTATATAGGCAAGTTTTTGAAAACTGAATAAAAATTTAAGCAGACCAAAGTAAAAAGTACAATAAAAATATAGAGGAGGAGAATGGCTGTCTGACATTTTTCATGTATGGGGCAAAGGATAATGAAAAACTAGAGAAGGCCCGAGGTAATAAGCCAGCATATACAAGTGTAAAGTTGAACTTGATGGCTACAACTCCTGTTGATGCTATGAAGATAAAGGCTGCTGTTGTCCATTGTTATAAGATAGAATATTTTAATTTTAAGTAAAAAGAAAACCTCAAATCTCACATTAAAAAATCTGTGCAATGCCATTTAGCTTCTACATAGATTTGGACCAAAGAATAATTACTACATGAATAGTTTTTAAATGCTGGAATCACAGTTTTCCTCTATGGTACCAAGTTAAAGCATTTTAAATAATATATCTCAAAGTAACACCCTTCTTGTAAAGATATCATGTAGAATTTTTTTTTTCAAATTTATACTATTCCTAAATATTTTTTTAATGACCTATTACTTTATCATGTACTTCTTTCCTGCTTTTTGATTTTCTATCTCTATGTGACCATTAAACATTTATATAAATGTACATACATGAATTAATCAAAGACATATTCTTTAGAACTTAAAAGCAGTAAATTAAGTGTTCCTTGACCTTGGAGTGTGTTGGTTCTTTTGTGTTTCATCTGTTATACAACTGTGAATCAATAACTGTCCAATCATTGGGGAAAAGCAGTCCATTTCATTTTCTGGTTCTGGTTTATATATGACAGTTTAGTTAGCCCACAGTACTTTATTCATCTGGGCATTAGCTGCTAAGAATTCTTGCCTCTAGGTCATTATTTTCCCTCCTAAATCTTCAGACTATAAAACTGAAAATAAAAAGTAAGAAGTGGAAGTAAATGTTTTAAGGTAACTATGCATTTCCTTTGACGTGCAGTTTTTGTTGTTATTGCTTTTTTTTTTTTTTAACTTCCTGGCTATCTAACAAAGTAGTGAGGAAGAAAACTCAGTTTTCTTCTCAATATCATATTAGTTCCTTATTGTAACTTAAGTACATGACTAGTAGAAAATAAGACATAAATGTTTCCAAAAGTCTTAGTTGTATTGATGTTATTACAAATATTACATTGATTTTCCTAAATCTTTAGAAATGTGGATGTTAGCAGAGAATATAAAAACTCTCTTGGTATTATATACTCTTGAATCACAATATCCTTTTAAGATTGGAAATCTCCTTACTAATTTGAAATACAAATATTAATAAAAACTTTATAAGACAGAATCAGTATTCATTGTTCAGTTCATTTCAGTCGCTGAGTCATGTCTGATACTCTGTGACCCCATGAACCACAGCACACCAGGCCTCCCTGTCAATAACCTACTCCCGGAGTCTACCCAAACTCATGTCCATTGAGTCGGTGATGCCATCCAACTATCTCATCCTCTGTCATCTCCTTCTCCTCTGCCCTCAATCTTTCCCAGCATCAGGGTCTTCTCAAATGAGGCAGCTCTTCACATCAAGCGGCCAAGTATTGGAGTTACAGCTTCAACATCAGTCCTTCCAATAAACACCCAGGACTCATCTCCTTTAGGATGGACTGATTGGATCTCCTTGCAGTCTCGAGTCCTCTCCAACACCACAATTCTAAAGCATCAATTATTTGGAGCTCAGCTTTCTTTATACTCCAACTCTCACATTCATGCATGACTACTGGAAAAATCATATCCTTGAGTAGATGGACCTTTGTTGCCTAAGTAACGTCTCTGCTTTTTAGTATGCTGTCTAGGCTGGTCATAACTTTCCTTCCAAAGAATAAGCATCTTTTAATTTCATGGCTGCAATAACATTCTGCAGTGATTTTGGAGCCCAGAAAAATAAAGTCTGACACTGTTTCCACTATTTCCCCATCTATTTCCCATGAAGTGATGGGACCGGATGGCCATAATCTTAGTTTGCTGAATGTTGAGCTTTAAGCCAACTTTTTCACTTTCCTCTTTCACTTTCATCAAGAGGCTCTTTAGTTCTTCTTCACTTTCTGCCATAAGGGTGGTGTCATCTGCATATCTGAGGTTATTGATATTTCTCCTAGCAATCTTGATTCCAACTTGTGCTTCCTCCACCCAGCATTTCTCATGATGTACTCTACATAGAAGTTAAATAAGCAGGGTGACGATATACAGCCTTGACATACTCCTTTTCCTATTTGGAACTAGTCTGTTGTTCCATGTCCAGTTCTAACTGTTGCTTCCTGACCTACATATAGATTTCTCAAGAGGCAGGTTAGGTGGTCTGGTATTCCCATCTCTTTCAGAATTTTCCACAGTTTATTGTGATCCACATAGTCAAAGGCTTTGGCATAGTCAATAAAGCAGAAATAGATGTTTTTCTGGAATTCTCTTGCTTTTTCCATGATCCAGTGGATGTTGGCAATTTGATCTCTGGTTCCTCTGCCTTTTCTAAAACCATCTTGAACATCTGCAAGTTCACGGTTCACATATTGCTGAAGCCTGGCTTGGAGAATTTTGAGCATTACTTTACTAGCGTGTGAGATGAGCGCAATTGTGCGGTAGTTTGAGCATTCTTTTAAATTGTCTTTCTTTGGGATTGGAATGAAAACTGACCTTTTCCAGTCCTGTGGCCACTGCTGAGTTTTCCAAATTTGCTGGCATACTGAGTGCAGCACTTTCACAACATCATCTTTTAGGATTTGAAATAGCTCAACTGGAATTCCATCACCTCCACTAGCTTTGTTCATAGTGATGCTTTCTAAGGCCCACTTGACTTCACATTCCAGGATGTCTGGCTCTAGGTGAGTGATCACCACATCGTGATTATCTGGGTCATGAAGATCTTTTTTGTACAGTTCTTCTGTGTATTCTTGCCGCCTCTTCTTAATATCTTCTGCTTCTGTTAGGTCCCTACCATTTCTGTCCTTTATTGAGCCCATCTTTGCATGAAATATTCCTTTGGTATCTCTAATTTTCTTGAAGAGATCTCTAGTCTTTCCCATTCTGTTGTTTTCCTCTATTTCTTTGCATTGATTGCTGAGGAAGCCTTTCTTATCTTGCCTTGCTATTTTTTGGAACTCTGCATTCAAATAAGTATCTCTTTCCTTTTCTCCTTTGCTTTCACTCTCTTCTTTTCACAGCTATTTGTAAGACACTATATATTGAATATATTATTCACTGTAAGACACTATATAAATTAACATAAAATGTTTGTCATGTACACCACAAAAATATTTCATCTACAGTCTATCAGTACAATTATTAAAAAAAGTTTGTCCAAGAAAGGGAGGATTAAAATTACATGATATAACTTAAATCCAATAAACACTTAGAAAAAAAATAAAGTGTTCAATGAAAAGCAGAAGTATTGACTAGATACTTATTACTAGGAATAAGTTTTTCCAAGCAATAACTATTAAGTTGGATTATTGAAAATGGATTAATACAATTTGATTTATTAAAAATTATATTTAAAAAGATTCCATAAATGAGGTGATTCTATGCTTTGATAAAAAGCTCTATTACTATAATATTTAAGCATGAATATAAGCTGTATAATATGCTAATGAAAATAAAAGGAAAATGAATTACAATTAAAATCACGTTACTTGTAGAAGTTTGTTTTTTTAATATTTCTAACAAAAGAAACTACATAGAAACACATAAAACATGAAAATCACATGACAGTGCTGTATTAATAATATCTGTTAATTGTTGTTTAGTTGCTAAGTCTTGTCCCACTCTTTTGTGACCCCATGGACTGTAGCCTGCCTGGCTCCTCTGTCCATGGGATTTCCCAAGCAAGAATACTGGAGTGGGTTGACATTTCCTTCTCCAAGGGATCTCCCCAACTTAGGAATTGAACCCATGTCTCCTGCATTGGCAGGCATATTTTCTGCCACTGAGTCACTGGGAAAGCCCCAATGTCTGTTTATATAATATAAATAAATATAGATAAATAAGTATATTTATAAATGAAAGATGACTCTCCAACAACTATATGACCATATGTGAAGGGCTTAATCTAAGTATATAATCAAACCCATATCTTACTACTAAATTGATTTTAAAAAGAAAATCAACACATGAGAGAGAGAAGAATTTCATTGGTTAAAAAAAAATAAGAGCATTGGGTTTTAACTTTTATAGTATTAGAATTAGTCATGGTATATTATGAAAAGTTAAAAAAAATTGAGAACATTAATGCATTCTGCCAAGTTAGAATTGCTCACTACAACTATCCTCACTACACCTTTCTGCTATCCTGTCTTGTTTCAAATGGATGTGTTAATGCCTTTTCTAATATTGCCTCTGGTTGAATCATCATGATCTCTGACAGATCCCAACCAAAACTTTCATATAATTATGCTAAAGAGTTACCGTTTCAGCAAAATAATCTCCATTTGTATTATTGGCTTGTTTGAGAAATCTTTGTTTTCTCTTACCATAAACAACTTTCAAATGATAATTAGCCAGCAACAATTATGCCTTAATGAGAGCAAAGATAAACCTAAACAACACTGCTTTCAGTTCAGTTCAGTTCACTCAGTTATGTACAGCTCTTTGCGACCCCACAAACTGAAGCAAGCCAGGCTTCCCTGTCCATCACCAACTCCCAGATCCTACTCAAACTCATGTCCATTGAGTTGGTGACCCTATCCAACCATCTCATCCTCTGTCATCCCCTTCTCCTCCTGCCTTCAATCATTTCCAACATAGGATCTTTTCCAATGAGTCAGTTCTTCGCATCAGTTGGCCAAGGTATTGGAGTTTCAGCTTCAGCATCAGTCCTTCCAATGAATACTCAGGACTGATCTCCTTTAGAATGGACTGGTTGGATCTCCTTGCAGTCCAAAGGACTGTCAAGAGTCATCTCCAACCACAGTTCAAAAGCATCAATTCCTCGGCACTCAGATTTCTTTATGGTCCAACTCTCACATCCATACACGACTACTGGGAAAACCATAGCTTTGACTAGACAGACTTTTGTTGGTAAAGTAATGTCTCTGCTTTTCAATATGCTGTCTAGGTTGGTCATAACTTTTCTCCCAAGGAACAAGAGTCTTTTAATTTCATGACTGCAGTCACCATCTGCAGTGATTTTGAAAGAAAGTGAAAGTGAAAGTGAAGTTGCTCAGTCCTGCCCGACCTTTGCAACCCCGTGGACTATAGCCTACCAGGATCCTCTGTCCATGGAATTCTCCAGGCAAGAGTACTGGAGTGGATTGCCATTTCCTTCTCCAGGGATCTTTCCAACCCAGGGAATGTCCCCCGCATTGGAGGCAGATGCATTAACCTCTGAGACACCAGGGAAGCAATAGTGATTTTGAAGCCCCCCAAAATAAACTCTGTCACTGTTTCCATTGTTTCCCTTTACTATTTCATTTAAAATTCTGATTTTTCAATGATAGTTCAAAATCAGTGAAACATTTCATGAATATTTCTAAACTGTGCTTAGCAATGATAATCTAGTGATCAGCTGGACAGTGTTTAGTCTTAGTTTCCTCGTCTGTAAACAGTGCCCATAATTCCTTCCTGCAGTGTTAGTTTGATCAATAGGCAATGAAGTACACACTCCATTACACAGTGACCACAGGCCTGGCATCAGCATGTGACTTTTTTTTTCTCAATATGTTTTCACCTTCACTTTCATCACTAAAGAATAAAAAGCAGTCGCTATTATCTACTGTCTCCTCAATCACATGGACCATCTGTTCAGTTCAGGAAAATAAGGGGCATGTAAGAAAATCTTTGTGAAATGAAAGCCCACTCATTTATTATAAATTTTATTTTAAAAATAATGGTTGGAACATTTGACAGTACAGGCAAAGGTTTAACAAAAACCTTTCCTATGCCGCATGAGAAAAACAGCTTTCTTCCTGTTTCCCTGGAAACCTAATATAGGTAGAAATGAAAACTAAATTGCTAGGCAACGTCATTTATGATTAAAAAATGACTCCCAGTTTGTTTACTGAATCTGGCCTGGAAAAGCTAAAAAATCTAATAGGCACAAACTATTCTCTTCATCCCTGACTGCAATGACTATTGTAACTGGCCATGCCTCTTGTGAGGCCCCTGGGTGTGATATCTACAGAGATGTTACACAGATATTGACATATATGGGATTCTGTACTGGTCTACAACAAGAATTTTGGCCAAAGAATGTCTGACATTCTTCTAGCAAAGGGTGTTTCTGTCCTAAATCCTTTTCATTAGATTGAAGTTCAGTGTAGTCTTTGTCTTCTGAGTCTGAATATTTAGTAGAGTCTACACAAACATCAGGATAAGCATTGTAGATAGTAATGGAAAAATACACCCAAAATATCCCCCTTTGGATTTAATTTAGTTTTAGTTGTTGAATTTAGGCCATTTAGATATATATATATATATATTTTTTTTTTTAATCTTGCTTATCGTATCTAACCTGTATTTTTCAGCTATCGATTGCAATTATTCTATTATAGAGATGATCTCAAAATTCTGTGTTAAAATGGAGAATCAGCTTAGGTTTACATAGAATTTCTCTTGGAGAAGGCAATGGCACCCCACTCCAGTACTCTTGCCTGGAAAATCCCATGGATGGAGGAGCCTGGTAGGCTGAGGTCCATGGGGTCGCTAAGAGTTGGACATGACTGAGCGACTTCACTTTGACTTTTCACTTTCATGCATTGGAGAAGGAAATGGCAACCCACTCCAGTATTTTTGCCTAGAGAATCCCAGGGATGGGGAAGCCTAGTGGGCTGCAGTCTATGGGGTCGCACAGAGTCGGACACGACTGAAGCGACTTAGCAGCAGCAGCAGCAGAATTTCTCAAGTGCTGGTTAAAAAAAATTAAGAAAGGTATTCCGATTTGTATATATGATGTAACAATAACTTCATTATTCTAAAAAACAAAATAGCTTATACCTTTAACAATTTCACAGAATGATAGAAAAATGTATATGTTGAGTTATTGCAACCATTATGACATAGCCATTTTTAAATATTTTGATCTCTAAAACAATAAGTGAAATTCAATATGCTGTGTTACTGGCTAACAAAACGATAAAAGACATCATATTATGAATGTAAGGGAATTGCTGGTTCTAAAATAAGCTTTGGACATAAAAAAAAAAAAATACCTCTAGTCATTACATGATAAACTAATACACATGTAGTTACAACAAATATAAAATTCCGCTGAGGTGGACTGGAGTCATGTCCCTCTACATCATGCCTTTTACTGTCCCTTTGCCACACTGACTGTAAGTTTGGTGGGAGTTGCCTTGGCCGAAGCAAAGAGCTAAGTAGTGTAAGCCGAGTCAGTAAATCCATCTATACCGGAGCCTGCCCTGTTAGAACTCTGCTGCCACCATGTGACGAAGTCTAGTCTAGCACCTTTCTGAATGACAGGTGACAAAGAGTGAGAGGTCTACGGGGAGCTGTTTCTGTGCTATGACTGTCTCTCTGTAATTACAGCCAAGCATCTGATGGCTGGCTTGAGGCATTGCAGGTGAGCAGGGCCAGCAGTCATGGCAAAGTAGATGTAGAACAGAAGAGAGTAATGGAATCCCTCAGACACCTCTCAATCTGTCCACAATCATTTTCTCTGAGTGTGGAAAAATCAGCTCCCTCACCTCCACATCCAGGTCTTGTATATATTCACCCTCTTACACTGATGCAAGTAGCTGAAATAATACCAGGAAACACATTTTCCAGCTTAACCAAGTTAATCAACACATTGTACACCAGCGTCCAGCTCTACCTGGTATAAAGATATGAAAGCCTGGCCTCTTCACTCCAACTCAGAACCATTGTGAAACACCAAGCTTCAGACAATCCCCAAGGGGTTGGCTGAGCATTAGGCAAATAAATTTCCGTCTACCTTCTCTCTTTGTGTAATCTCGCCGCCTTCTCTGCATCCTAACATCCATCCCAGAGTTAGCTTCTGAGGTCTGAATTGTTACCGGAAGACAGACCTGAATAATTAGTGTGACGTGAAATGGAAGAGCTGGATCACCTCCCAACCTGCTGATGATAGAAGTACATTCTTCTGAGTGGTGGGGGATGGTGCCTAGAATGTTCTGGCATAGAATCTGTTAAAACTTTCACACATCATGAACTGGTGTGATAAACCAAATGAAGTGCTTGCACTAGTGCAGGGGTTAGACAACTGTAGACACACAAAAAAAGAAAAAAAGAACTTTTAGTTAAACATAATCATGTTTTGTCTATGACTGCTTTTACCCTACAACAGCAGGTTGAAATAGATGCTACAGAAACTGTATTGGCCCTAAAGCCTAAAATATTTACTACCTAGCCCTTTGGGCTTCTCAGGTGGCTCAGTGGTAAAGAATCTGCCTATCAATACAGAAGACACCAGTTCAATCCCTGGGTCAGAAAGATCCCCTGGAGAGGGAAATGGTAACCCACTTCAGTATTCTTGCCTAGAAAATCCCATAGACAGAGGAACCTGGTTGCCACAGTCACTGGAGTCACAAAGAGTTGGAGACTACTGAGTGACTAAGCATGCATGCACACACACATCTGATATTTTACAGGAAAACTTTGCTGAGTCCTGTACTACTGAGTGATGTATCAGGCATTTGAGAAATATGGGAGAAATGAGGATCAGTGTATTAAAATGAGATAGCTCTTATTAGGGTTAATTGATGCTTAAGAGAGAGACAATGTAAAGCTAATCAGTTAAAAGCTATGTGTGAAAGTTAGAGAGACTTTTTGGCAGTATCTAATGAGATACCAATCCCCTGTGACAGAATGCTGAGAAAGCTCAGGACTGGGACCAAAACTAATTGCAAAGAGTAGCAGTGCCAGAGAGCACTAGATGCTTACTCTAAGGCAGCCTGCTAACTCAAGATTAAAGCACTGATTGGGAAGCAGCAGGACCCTCAAAATATGATGCAGATGTCTGGGTTGGTTAAAATTTTGAGTTTCAATAATGCCTTCAAATCCCTGAAGCCTGCAGAAACCTGAAGAGGGGTTTGCTCTTTCCTCTGAAGCATTTTGGAGTCACCTTTATTCTGCCAGACAGCACAACCTTATCCTTCCCAACTCGGTTCTCACCTTTCCTTCTGATTTGTTGTTGTTCATTAGCTAAGTTGTATCCAACTCTTTGTGACCCCATGAACTGAAGCACACCAGCCTTCCCTGTCCTTCAGTATCTCCCTGAGTTTGCTCAAACCCATGTCCAGTGAGTCGGTGATGCCACCCAACCATCTCATCCTTTGAAACCCCCTTCTCCTTTTGCCCTCAGTCTTTCCCAGCATTGGGGTATTTTCTGATTACTATGTTATTAATAGAATTGAACCACAACATTTCCAGTGGAGGTAGTGCTTGGCTTATCAAGGAAGGTAAGGGGTAATTATCATCCCAGAGATACTGGCACCTGATCAACATCCTCCCAAAAGAACCAGGATGGTACATCTGGAACTGTATTCCAAGTGTACCTGTATTCCAAGGTCTATGGAACACAAAGTGGTGTGAGGACGAGAG
This sequence comes from Bos grunniens, assembly GCF_055505025.1. Classification (NCBI taxonomy): domain Eukaryota; kingdom Metazoa; phylum Chordata; class Mammalia; order Artiodactyla; family Bovidae; genus Bos; species Bos grunniens. The sequence goes on from NC_141178.1 coordinate 29,596,234, forward strand.
TTTATTGACATGTCAGCATTTTCCCAGGATATAGGATCCAGTACCCTGACAAAGATGCTGTGAGTGCAAAGGCATCAGAACGATGTAGCCTAGAAATTTGAAGAAAGCAGTGCTCTATTAAATGAAATAGAAGTTCAGAGAATTGACTGTGCTAGAATGGATAACCCATTCAGAAAACCACTAAATGACTATTTCTAAGGAGATGCTATAATATATCTGCCCCTTCTTTTCCTACCTGTGGCAGACTCATGTTGATGTATGGCAAAACCAGTACAATATTGTAAAGTAATTAGCCTCTAATTAAAATAAATAACTTTAAATTTAAAAAAATAAAAAAAATAAATAAAATGAGCTCTGATTACTAACATTAAAAAAAAAGGAATAAAATATAAAGAAAAATGAAAGAAATTTGCTGGTGAGAATGGTAGCAGATTACTTAAAATCTTGATGGTATCTTACTTTTGTTGCCCACGGCAACAAAAAATTAATGATAAGATTCCAGAATAATAGAGACCAGATGGTAGTGATCAATCATCAGAAACAAGGAAGAACAATGACTTTTTAAATGGCAAGGTGGAAGTTTGCAGCTGGCCTGCAGAGAACAGGATAGTTAATGGGTGCAGTGTTTCCAGAGGCAAGTTAGGTAGACAGCTAACCTGGTTCACATGCAGCCTGTAAATCTAAAAGAAATCTGGGACACATGATTGCCCAAATTCTGGCACCAAATCACTTCCCTGAGATGTGACGCATTAACTGAAGAAGTGGCCAAATTTTCAAAAGGAAGAATCTTTAATACCATGTCAAGAATATCTGTTAATGATCCCCCCTCTTTCCCCAAATGGAGACCTATCAAAGTTTATTTGCATTATTATACACAGGAAAAAAAATAAACATTTCTGAGGACTTATGAAAACAGTGTCCAAACTGACTTCATATTAAAGGACCCAAAGTTTCATGATGGCCCTTCTATTAGAAGGAGGTGACTCATGCAAGCCAGAAAATATATGGTATCCTATCTCAGGCCTGGCTTATTATGAGTTCACTGGGCATAAGGGTCCATCTGGTGGTCATTTATTTGCCTCCTGAATATATAATAGGAATGGATATACTTGGTAATTGGCAGATCCTCACATATATTAAAATTCTGTTCATTGTACCCATAGAAAGGGACATGTTGACCATCACTATGGTCCTGCTATGTGCATACTGGTGGTGTGTTCTGGTTCCTTCTGGATGGAACCTCAGAAGAGAGCACACTGGCTCCAGAAGGAGCAGTTTAGGAAGGAAACTCTGTTCCTTGCTATCCAGAGGAAGGTCCTAAATGAGGAGGAGCATGATTTCCAGGTTGGAACATTCTCTTGCAAAGGTAGAGACAGATGAATGACACATGGGACCGTCTAGAACCCAGGCCGAGGGCAGGGCTCCCTCACTCTCCGGTAAGGGCCATACTCATGGGGAAGAGAAACACAGATTAACAAGTGGCTCTTCAGCTCCATGTTTCCATAAGATCTGGGTAAATAAAATGTAAGTTCCTGCAATATGTGATACTGATGAATTTATTTTAGATGGCTAGTATACTTTGATATATGGTGAAAAAATCCCATCCTTTACTATTATATTGGAAAACTATTACATGTTGAAATTACATTCAGTTCTTGAACCTTTTCTCTGCCAGCTGGATTTTGGGAACTGTGCTTTATAAGTATAAGGATTCTGACTGGACTTCTATTTAACTTACAGATTAACTCTGAGAAAAATTGGCATCATTATAATAGTAAATCCTGTCTATGAACATAATTTATATCTCAAGCTTGATGTGAGTTTGTCCAGAAAATAGGATTCCTTGTGTACTACTAAGAAAATTTAATTGGCACTAACTCTAGAACAATTTTGGTAATATCAACTATGAGCAGTGAAAGATATGAAAATTTTATTATCCAGAATTTCTAACATATATACACAAGAAACATAGGAAAAGACTTCATATTTAAGTAAAATATCAAACTATCTAGTTGTACATGATATAGGAATATATAACTTTTGAGATTCATGCACATGTATTTACCAATGAAAAACTCTATATGGGTAGTTATTAACTAATTAATTGAACACATTAAGAAGCTAATACTGGGGATAAAATATTTCTAAACTGCATATCCAATAAATGAGTTGAATCTAGAATGTATAAAGAACTCTCAAAAATTAACAGTGAAATATTCAATTGAATGGGGCTTCCCTGGTGGCTCAGCCAGTAAAGAATCCACCTGCAATGCAGTAGACTTGGGTTCAATCCCTGGGTTGGGAAAGTCCTCTTGAGAAGGGTATGGCAACCCACTCCAGAATTCTGGTCTGGAGAATTCCAAGGACTGCATAAAACATGGGGTCACAAAGAGTCAGACATGACTGAGTGACTTTAACTCATATTCAATTGAAAAACCCATTCACTTAGTTGTGTCCAACTCTGTGACCCCATGGACTGCAGCCCGCCAGGCTTCCCTGTCCATCACCAACTCATGGAGTTTACCCAAACTCATGTCCATTGAGTCAGTGACGCCATCCAACCCCAACCATCTCATCCTCTGTTCTCCCTTCTCCTGCCTTCAATCTTTCCCAGCATCAAGGTCTTTTCCAATGAGTCAGTTCTTCACAGCAGGTGGCCAAGTACTGGTGTTTCAGCTTCAGCATCAGTCCTTCCAATAAATATTCAGTACTGATTTCCTCTAGGATGGACTGAACGGATCTCCTTGCTGTCCAAGGGACTCTAAAGAGTCTTCTCCAACATCACAGTTCAAAAGCATCAATTCTTTGGTGCTCATCTTCTTTATAGTCCAATTCTCACAACCATATGGAACTACTGGAAAAAAACATAGCTTTGACTAGACGGACCTTGTTGGCAAAGCAGTGTCTCTGCTTTTTAATATGCTGTCTATTTTGGTCATACCTTTTCTTCCAAGGAGCAAATATCTTTTAATTTCATGACTGCAATCACCATCTGCAGTGATTTTGGAGCCCAAAAACATAAAGTCTTTCACTTTTTCCATTGTGTCCCAATCTATTTGCCATGAAGTGATAAGACCAGATGCAAAAATCTTAGTTTACTGAATTTTGAGTTTTAAGCCAACTTTTTCATTCTCCTCTTTCACTTTCATCAAGAGGCTCTTTAGTTCTTCTTTACTTTCTGCCATAAGTGTGTGGTGTCATCTGCATATCTGAGGTTATTGATATTTCTGCTGGCAATCTTGATTCCAGCTTGTGCTTCATCCAGTCCAGCATTTCTCATGATGTGCTCTGCATATAAGTTAAATAAGCAGAGTGACAATATATGGCCTTGACATACTCCTTTCTTGATTTGGAACCAGTCTGTTGGTCCATGTCCAGTTCTAACTGTTGCTTCCTTACCTGCATAAAGATTTCTCAAGAGGCAGGTCAGGTGGTCTGGTATTCCCATCTCTTGAAGAATTTTCCACAGTTTGTTTTGATCCATACAGTCAAAGGCTTTGGCATAGTCAATAAAGCAGAAATACATGTTTTTCTGGAACTCTCATGCTTTTTTGATGATCCAACGGATGTTGGCAATTTGATCTCTGGTTCCTCTGCCTTTTCTATATCCAGCTTGAACATCTGAACGTTCATGGTTCACATACTGTTGAAACCTGGCCTGGAGAATTTAGAGCATCACTTTGATAGCATGTGAGATGAGTGCAATTGTGTAGTAGTTTGAACATTCTTTGACTTTGCCTTTGTTTGGGATTGGAATGAAAACTGACCTTTTCTAGCCCTGTGGCCACTGCTAAGTTTTCCAAATTTGCTGGCATATTGAGTGTAAAACTATCACAGCATTATCTTTTAGGATTTGAAAAGGCTCAACTGAAATTCCATCACCTCCACTATCTTTGTTTGTAGTGATGCTTCCTAAGGCTCACTTGACTTCCCATTCCAGGTTGTCTGGTTCTAGGTGAGTGATCACACCATCATGATTATCTGGGTCATAAAGATCTTTTTTGTATAGTTCTTCTGTGTATTCTTGCCACCTTTTCTCGATATTTTCTGCTTCTGTTAGCTCCATACCATTTCTGTCTATTGTGCCCATTTTTGCATGAGATATTCCCTTGGTATCTCTAATTTTCTCGAATAGTTCCCTAGTCTTTCCCATTCTATTGTTTTCCTCAATTTCTTTGCATTGATCACTGAGGAAGGCTTTCTTATCTCTTCCTTGCTATTTTTTAGAACTCAGCATTCAAATGGGTATATCTTTCCTTTTCTCCTTTGTCTTTAGCTTCTCTTCTTTTCACAGCTATTTGTAAGGCCTCCTAAGACAAGCATTTTGCCTTTTTGCATTTCCTTTTCTTGGGGTTGGTCTTGATCACTGCCTCCTGTACAATGTCTTGAACCTCCGTCAGGCACTCTGTGTATCAGATCTAATCCCTGGAATCTGTCACTGCCACTGCACAATCTGAAGGGATTAGATTTAGGTCATACCTAAGCAATCTAGAGGTTTTCCCTACTTTATTCAATTTAAGTCTGAATTTGGCCGTGCATCCGCCAATGAAAAATAAACAAAGGTATTAACACATTCACTAATGAGAATATACAAATGGCAAATAAGCATATGGGAAAACTGTTAAATTTCATGAGGGAAATTCAAACTAAAAACCACAGTAGGATCTTAGTTCAGATCTTTCACAATTACTAAAAAAATATGGTAACAGCAAATACAGGTGAGAACTTAGACAAACTTGATCACTCATGTAATGCTGGTGAGGATATGAAATGATACAGCAGTTTTGGATATGTTGGGCCTACAACTACTCCAATGTGACTTAGCAACTGCACTCTCAGACATTTATTCCAGAGAAGTGTAAACTTATAGCCAACAAATAACTGTATATGAATATTCTTAATAGCTTTATTCATATAATCCCAAACTGGAAACAGTCCACATGTCCTTCACTGGGTGAGTGGCAAAATTACAGTATATCCACATCATGGAATACTATGTAGCAGTGACAGAAATCAATGCATGCAAACATTTGGATGAATCTGTAGATAACTAGGTGTCAGAAATACAAATCCCCAAAAGTCACGTACTATATTATTATAGAACATTATTGAAATGACGCTTACTCCTTGGAAGGAAACTTATGACCAACCTAGATAGCATATTCAAAAGCAGAGACATTACTTTGCCAACAAAGGTTCGTCTAGTCAAGGCTATGGCTTTTCCTGTGGTAATGTATAGATGTGAGAGTTGGACTGTGAAGAAGGCTGAGCACCGAAGAATTGATGCTTTTGAACTGTGGTGCTGGAAAAGACTCTTGAGAGTCCTTTGGACTGCAAGGAGATCCAACCAGTCCATTCTGAAGGAGATAAGCCATGAGATTTCTTTGGAAGGACTGATGCTAAAGCTGAAACTCCAGTACTTTGGCCACCTCATGCGAAGAGTTGACTCATTGGAAAAGACTCTGATGCTGGGAGGGATTGGGGGCAGGAGGAGAAGGGGACGACAGAGGATGAGATGGCTGGATGGCATCACTGACTCGATGGACGTGAGTCTGAGTGAACTCCGGGAGTTGGTGATGGACAGGGAGGCCTGGTGTGCTGCGATTCATGCGAGTCGCAAAGAGTCAGACATGACTAAGCGACTGATCTGATCTGATCTGATATGTTTGAAATGAAAAATCATAGAAATGGAGGACAAATTAGAAGTTACCAGGGACATTGGAAAGGAGACTGGTCTGGGAGGGAGGTGGATCTGGCTGTAGAAGGGCAATAAGAGGAATCCTCAAGGAGATGGGAGTGTTCTGTATCTTTACAGTGTCTGTATCAATATTTGTATCCTGGTTGTGAAAATGCACAGCAATTTTGTAAGATTTTATCACAGGGAGAAACTAGGTTAAGGAATTTTTCTGTTCACAAACTGCTTATGAGTCTACACTTACCTCTATTAAAATTTTATTAGAAAATAAAAGCAGAATAAATGCCACATATATAAATCAGATTTTACATAAAACCTGCATTTTTGACCTCATATAAAATTAGAAGATTTAGAAATACTTCAATTACAATCTTTTCTAAAAGGTTTGGATAGATCTAAATTGTAGCTGCCCTCTTATGTAAGATACATACTCTCCAGGTTGCTAGGGTAACAGTTATTCCTGATGTTTCTTACACTTGGATCTTTCACCTATTTACACAATCCTTTGCCTAAAGACTAATTCTGTTTCTCCCAGTGATAAAATCGGTTCATCTGTCAGATTGGACTTTTGACATAGAAATAGAGAACTAAGTACAGGTTTTCATGTCTCAGGCTTCAATCACTGTGAAAGCTAGCTACTCATCTCAGGACCATGATATTGCTGTCATTTCATCTGGCCCATTCTACCTCACTACAACTTGTCTAAGATGTCTATAGTTCTGAGTCTTGTTTGCTGAAGCATTACTGTAAATAATTTTTCAAGAATATAGCTAAGCAATATATTATCGGAGCCAGTGTTTATCTAATAGCTTTCTAAACTTTGACCATCAGACAGTTCAACTATTTATCAATTATGTGGTCACAACATTTTTTCACCTAGAGTGTCCAAGTCTAAAAACCAGTGCTTCATTGTCCTCTGGCATTTGAAGTTAGATTAACTAGAACTTCTTCCTAATACCAATATAATCTAAATTAGAACAACATAATTTCATTCTTTTGGAGTATTAGGAAACATTTGGTGTCTTGACATAAATAGTAAATTTACAACACTAGGCATATGTGGTCTTTTTTCAATACATTTTCCTGAAATACAATAAGGTCTTTTAAATTATCAGATTCAGGTACTTTTAGTCTTAGGGCACTATTCTGGCATATCTTTCCATGAGTGTTGTTTCTAAATTTTTCTATAGGAATCCTGTTGCTATTTATAGAAGGATTTTCTACTCTTTCACACATTTTTATCACTTGAATGTATTAATAGAGCTACAATTTATTGAGCAAGTGCTATATGCCAAGCATTCAGCTAAGTTATCTATTCATATAACCAAGTTTACATTCATCAGAACCTTATAAGGTCAGTATTTTATAGAAAAGCTAGAAAGGTGAAACCATGGGAAGTTTAAACAAGTACTAAGAGTCAATCTGATTGGTCAGGAGGCAGAGCGGCAAGGACATGGCCCAGAGGCTACTGAAATTTCTAAGGGGAAAATAAAAATGAGGAAGGGTGAATACACTGAGCAAATTTAGGATTGGATAGCTTGAATAACTTCAGTGGGCTCTCGCATATGTTGATGATCCATAGTTGTTCAGTACGGGTTCTGGACTGATTTAGGGCAGGGAAAATATTAGCTTGTGTATGAGAATTTTATAAAGGAGAGGGTTGTAGGTGTGAGCTCTGGAATGTTTGGTTTCTCTGTCAAAGGCAGAATCTAAGGAGAATCCTTTACTGTCTCCAGAAATTACCTGCTAGCTCTGGCAAAGGCTGTCTCTCCAGGACCATAGCCTCCAATTCTAGAGTATCAAGAATACAGAACTTGGGAAAATAAAAGCAATATATTCTGTCTCAATAAAATCTATTTTTCAGCCTTGAGAAAAGAAAATAAAATTTTAACATATATTTGATATCTGAAGTAAATATTTCCCTAATGTTTTTCTTCTGATTCTTCAGGGTATCATGTCTCTTGAAGATGTTTCATCATTGTCACTATGTCTTTTTAAATTATTTTTTGTTTGGTTAGTTGAATGATCTCCCAACATCAAACATCGTGTAATAAATCTAGGAATTAGATTTGTCAAGAAAGTTGATGAACTGTTAGGGTTCTTCTATGGCCTTATTTCAGACTTAAAGCTAGAGACTGTAAATGGCTACAACCAATTCACGTTTTCTGGTGGGTTTATTAATCTAAGTTGTTAGTAGATGAGATTTGCTCCGCTCCCATTCTGTGGTTCTCTGTTTGGAGAAAAGAAGAAGAAAAATCTATGTATTTACAGTGCTTGTAGTATTCTTTGACTGGATTCTTTGTGTAAAAACTAAAATTCCTCAATGTGTAACTCAAAATTTCTGTCCACAAAAAGGATCTTTATGTCTCAGTATAAAGTTTATTGCTTCTTATCCTATATGTAATTTTCTCACCCCACCTTACTACCAGCGTGTTTAAAATGAGTTATAACTTGATATATGGACATAAAAAGAGTAGTATCAGTTAAAGAGGGAAACGTCAGAAAGATCATTTCCCTCCTTAGAATAGAAAATCTTTTTATTTAAGCAAGGTGATACATACTTAGGCATTTTATACGATAGATAACTACAATTTACATATCTCTTTTGTTTTAAACTGCAACACATGTTGTTACTATATAAAAATTTAGTGGTTTTGCTAAGGAATTTTTATTTTTTAAGATCTTACCTATTCATCTAGGTTTTAATGTTTTCCAGCATCTTCCATAAAGTAAATATATATTTCAGTTTGCACAAAATAGTCCTAATTTACATCTGTTGCTCCAGCATCCCATCTGGTTCAGAATTTGTCTCTGAAATGAAATGTCAGTTTAAACAATATATTATATAGTAACCATATCTATAATCAAAAAAACCTCTCAGAAAAAAATTTTAAACATAATTCTTTTTTTTGTTTATTTGTGTTTGTTCAGTTGCTAAGTCATGTCCAATTCTTTGTGACCCCATGGACTGTAGCCCACCAGGCTCCTCTGTTCATGGAATTTTCCTGGCAAGAATACTGGACTGGCTTGCTATTTCCTACTCCAGGGGATCTTCCTGACTCAAGGATTGAACCCACTTCTCTTATGTCTCCTGCATTGGTGGTGGATTTTTTATCCCTACACCAACTGGAAAGTCCATAGTCGACCATAATTTTGGATAGATATTGTTGTTTCTCCCACTTTATTCTTTTTTTTCAAGAGGCTTTTAACTATTCCAGTTCTAGAATAAGTCTATTTCTAAATATCTCCCTGGGATTTTGGTAGGAATTTTCAAAAAACTATAATTCAATTTTGGGGAAATTGATGTCTCTATTATGTTGAATCTTCAAATCACACAGACTTGATATGTCTGTTTATTTAGTTCTTTGATTTCATTAGAATTTTGTAATATTCAACATATAAATTTTATAGATTTTTTGTTAGATTTATAGTTACGTTTGCAAACTTTGCTCTGCTGCTGCTGCTAAGTTGCTTCAGTCATGTCTGACTCTGTGCGACTCCATAGACGGCAGCCTACCAGGCTCCCCCATCCCTGGGATTCTCCAGGCAAGAACACTGGAGTGGGTTGCCATTTCCTTCTCCAATGCATGAAAGTGAAAGTGAAGTCACCCAGTCGTGTCCAGCTCTTTGCGACCCCATGGACTGCAGCCTACCAGGCTCCTCCGTCCATGGGATTCTCCAGGCAAGAGTACTGGAGTGGGTTGCCGTTGTCTTCTCCGAAACTTTGCTCTAGGCAGTGAATTGATGCAAAGTAAATCGTGAGGATATTGTACTGTTTAGTGTAGACAAATAGCCCTTATGACAATAAATGGTGTTAGCTAGGCAGTTTCTCAGTACCAAAGTCAAAGGAGTAGGTTTATGATAAAATTTTTATTCCAGCTAAGAACTGTTAAACTAAATACAACTAGGAAATAGATGAAATATAGGTGCTCAGAAAAATATTTGAGGACATATGATAGAAACAATACTTGAGGATTTCATATCCATTTGGGTTTGAGGCTATTAATACTTGTGTTAATTACAGTTGGCTTGGAAATTTATAGTGAATAGTTGTGAATAATAAATTTGTAGTTCTTCCCTACGAAGGAACTAGCTATGGTTTTTCTAGTAGTCATGTATAGATGTGAGAGTTGGACTATAAAGAAAGTTGAGTGCTGAAGAATTGATGCTTTTGAACTGTGGTATTGGAGAAGACTTTTTAGAGTCCCTTGGACTCCAAGGAGATCAAACCAGTCCATCCTAAAGGGCATCAGTCCTGAGCATTCATTGGAAGGACTGATGCTGAAGCTGAAACTTCAATACTTTGGCCAAGTGATGTGAAGAACTGACTCATTTGAAAAGACCCTGATGCTGGGAAAGAGTGAAGGCAGGAGAAGGGGATGACAGAGGATGAGATGGTTGGATGGCATCACCAACTTGATGGTCATGAGTTTGAGCAAGCTCCAGGAGTTGGTGATGGACAGGGAAGCCTGGTGAGCTACAGCCCATGGGGTAGCAAAGAGTCCAACCAGGCTGAAGTGACTTAGCAGGCATGTACATACTAAAGGAGCCTAAATATTGCAATGATATGAAAGTGGGGAAAAAGCTGGTAGACTGCTTTTAACTTCCAAATAAATGAAAAAAAATTTTTACTGTTTTTCCAAAGTTTCCCCTTACAAGTGAAAAACTCAAACTGACTCAAATATTTGCTTATAAGAAACAGGAAATATGTTCTTTTTCACAACTGAGTAATAGTCCATTGTGTATTTATGTGTGTGTGTATGTATACATATGTGTGTATGTACACACTATGTCTTCTTTTTATATTCATCCATTGCTTGACATTTAGGTTGTTTCCTTATCTTAGCTGCTGTGAATAATACGTCAATGAACATGGGCATTAAGTATTCAAACCCTGTTTTCATTTCCTTTGGATATATATCTGAATATAACTGAGGATCTAACACACAGCATAGTGGTTACAGTTAATAACTCTGTATTATATCCTTGAAAATTGCTAAGAAAGTTTCTTGCCACAAACACAAAAATTTTCTTGCCACAAACGCAAAACGTAATCATGTGACATGATGGAGGTATTAGCTATAACTCTGCTGTCAATCATTTAACATATTGTACATCTTAAACTTAATAAACACAATGTTATATGTCACTTATATCCCAATAAAGCTAGAAAACCAAAAAGGAAACAGGAAAGCAGTCATTGTAGAAAAGATGTGTGTGAAATGGTTTGAAAACATGACAATGGTACTTCACAGCTCCCATTAAGAAATGAAGTCTTTACACCTTGAAGCTATGCTGGCCTTGTGATCTGTGTTGACCAAAAGAAAGTTGAGGAAGAAACATTTTGAACTTTCTTGATCAAGGGTCCTGAGAGAATCTTGAAGCTACTGCTCTTGCTCCATTGGGATTCTACCCTGAGACTGTCCTGTATAGAAATTTGTTCTAATCTATTGGAATTCTGCCACATAGAGCAGAACCCAAGTGCTCCAACTGACAGTAATATGACTCATGGAACAGTTGAGTGAGGATACTTAGATCTTCTTGCCCAGATGATCTTTGAGTACATCCTTATGAATGAGCCCAGACAATATCATTTGACGTATCACCTGCCCAACCCACAGAATTGTGATAAGAAATAAATCATTGTTTTAAACCAGAAAGATTTGCAACAACTAAAAGCTGATATACTGTGTTTACTATTAGTTGAGAAATGAGAGAGAAAGTTCAAAAGGGAAAATTTGAAATTTTTCAAGAATGACTCAAGAATCATACTTGAAAATTTTTGAAGAATCACATAGGGGTTGGGTAGAAGCTAGAAATGATAATGTTTAAACTTTTCAGTTATATGTTTTTTTGACATTGTAATACATCTTTTCAGCCTCATAAATCTTGAAAGTTAAGCAGTTATATGATGTCAAAAAGTAGGACAGAAGTCTTTTTTTCTTTTTTATTATTTCCTAATAAATACCATAGTAGTCCAACTCAGCAAACCAGCTATTATTAATAATGTAATGCTATAGTCAACAAAATTAAAGGTGAAAAAATATTTGTATTAAAAAAAACAACATAATGTCAGAGTCCTACCAGCAACCAAAATACAATTACTTGACTTACCATATTAATATTTTTTTGCAGTGTGAAAATTTTCGCACTTTACTGGGGTGGGCATCAGTATATTTTAAACACAGAAACATTCCATATTGATATCATGAGGCCATTATACACTTAGCAGTTTTGTGTGCTGTCATATTTTACAGATTATGAGGTGCATAAAATTAAGAGAAAACTAATAAAAGGCACAGTTCTTTTTATTTTACTATGAATATGGATGCAGTCACATGTGGAGTCAGATTTACATCTATTAAATTAACTGAGATTTAAAAAATACAAGTCACGTAGGTTTATTTTTAAAATTCAATAACAGCATGTTAAGCTTATGGAGAAAATGTTGTGATAATCTTAGGGGAAAAATAACTGATTTACACCCAAATGGCAAATGTAGCACAGCATTTACTTTTCCTGTTACTTTACTCTTCTTCTGCCCAGTGGATATAGAAATTACTCTTCTGTTTTCATTCAGTTAAATTCTAAAGCAAGTTCAAGTTCCTTTCAGACTCTTCAAACTCACACTGTCATGTCTGCACCTTTGGTTTTGTGTCAGAACCAGAAGCAAGGCTCATTGTTGCCTTTGGAATATAACACTGCTATTTTTGCTTTCATCTCAGGACTCTCAATTCATGATAGGGTCTAAGAGGAACAGAGATTGAGCAGGAAAAAGAAAAAAAATGTAACCTTAAAAGTTACTGCTATAGAAATGCAGAGCATTAGACAAGCTTTTGACAGTGTTTGGACATCTTATGTATCCTAGCTTGTCTTTTAAGATTGTTACTTACATTATGGATAGAAAGTGAAACCCCACAAGCTCTACTTGCATTCACATATTTGCTCATGAGGACCAAAAGGGAAAAAAAAAATGTATGAGTTAAGCCATCTCAAAGCAGACTCTTCAATTATTTTAAGAAGCTAAAATCAAAATGAGCTACTTCAAAGTCCCTGTTACAGAAAATTTTGCCTGCAGGTAACCAAAAATAATCAGGCTGACAAAATATAGCAAATGGACAGTTGAAATTTATGTTGCAAAACCAATAACTCTCTTTAGACAAGAAGAACTGTCAAATTCAGATTTATTACTCATTTTTCTGCTTGGTAATGATGTTTTACACTCAAAAACTCCTATCAAAAGAGTCTGCTGGACCTCAAAATTCAGTCATTATAGTAAAATACTTGGAGTTAATAAGATTATGTATTCACAAAGCAAATCCTGAAGATATTTTAAGTTAACATTCTACCTATTACAAAATACTTATCAAACCCACTTCCTTGCTGTTTATGTTTGTATAAGCCTAAAATGAATGAAATGGCATTATCTTCATGGGTTATTTTAAAGGCAAAAGGTCACAAAAAGATAGTGTGAGGATTGAATATGAAAATATAGAACAGTAGGTAATGAAAGGTAAATACTGCAGTGATCTTTTATAATTATCCCTAAGCATAGTATTTTCTGAAAGATAGCCTTGCATTGTAAGCCTTCTAGCCTTACTTTTTGATCATATCATCATTTATCACCTGTACCCTAGAACATTTGAATAGTATAGGGAACATTGGAGGCACTCTTCTAGCAGAGATATTAGTGGTGTTTTGGTTTTTTTTTTCCTGAAAAAAAAAATACGTAGGCATTACTGGCTGTACCATAGATTAGAATGAAGTTGAGAAAATACCTATATTGTCCTTTGACATCTCAAAGACACCAGAACTGCATTTGTTACTTTCCTGATCTAAACAAGATCCATTCTTTTCTCCATGACTCTGAAGCGTTGCCTTGTAAAAATTAATGATAAGAAGGGTAATAAAGAGACTTTAGTAATCATAAAGGTGATGGTGCTTATATTGTTTTCTTAAAATTAAAGAAATGAGGTTAGGCACTTCAGAACTTTCAGCTTTGCATGCAGTCATTTCTATCAGAAAGACACCAAGCCCCATGTACCAGACTTAGGTCATGGTATTCACAACCCACGAGGAAATTATAACTCGTAGTCTTACTGCAGAATGCTTATCACCTCTTTGTATTTCCCGCCTATGGGGGAAATATAACTCCAATTGGTATACTCAGGTTTCTTTTTATGTTGGGAATGTAGAATTGATAAATTTGGAAATCATATCTGGGTAGGTATACCTCAGCTCTTCACTCCTTTCTCACAGGAGCAACTCTCTTACAAACAGCACATCTTTTTTTCCTTCTAGGCTTTTTTTTATAGAGAGTGGCTTTCCTTGGTTTGCTGTTATTGGTGCCTGATGGTTGAGCCTGACTCATTTTGGGCATCAAGTGGGTGGCCTCACTGTCTCTCACACTAAGCTGAGTTTTCTAGCTTTGCTTCATGAGAACTATAGGTGGTATCTCATTCCCTGTGCTATTTTACTTTACAATGTTTTCAGAATTCAGTTGACAAATTGGTGGGGTGATATTTATTAAAGACTCTTGGAGGGCAAAAGAGTGCAATGTTTATTTCAAGCACAGGAATCCAGAGTCATGTGGAGAATCTGATAAAATACAGAGATCTTTTTCCTAATTGGCCCAATTTACACAGCACATTGCTTAAATTTTGACTAAAACTGTATGACATATTTTAGCCTCAAGAACCAGGCATAGGCATAAAAGACATCTGATATCGATGTCTTTGAAGTTATACTCTGAAAACTGCTTATCATAGCATCACCACAAATCACACAAGTGTAATGATGCTGTTTAATATTTAGGGCTGGAACCCCATGACACCAGATTTAAGTGCACGTTCCATTAGGAATCTGGCAGTCTCACTAAAATCTTACCAGTGTCTCAAGAGGAAATGTGTTTCAAGTGTATATTCAATAGTTCTCTTTTTGCCTTGGAGAGAATGGCACTAACTGTCACAAACTGGAGTTGCAAACCTATATTTTATCCTGCCTTTATAAAAGTCAGACAATAATGCCAGCACAATGCCAAGGTTTTGTTGTTTAGAATACCGTGGGATCCAAGCTACTGGTCCCACACTGATGGGTTGGTTGGAGGGAAGTTCCAGGGCAGGAAGTGCAGGCTCTGTGCAGCTGAGGCTAGAGAAGAATGTCTCTTCAATAATATTCTGTAGGCATCAAAATCTCAGGAACATATGAGAATAATGATGGAACTATGTTATACAGAGGATCCAAAGGGTCTTTTCAGGAATTGGCAGTGTTCTATTAGCACCTGGGGATAAAATCAAGCAAGGTTAAATTATTGTTATTGCTTATTAAAGTAAAATGCACAGAAATTAGATGTATAACTGCATTTTGACAAATGTATACAATCAACACAGCAGTCAAGATAGAGCTATTTCCCCTATCCCAAATAGTTTACTCACATCCCATTTCAGTCACTTCCTACCCTCTTCAGAAACTACTGTTCTGATTGTTATAGCTCTAAAGTATTCTCACCTATTCCTCAATTCTTAAATTTATTCTTCAAGTTGCTTTGTATCTGAGTTCATTTTTTGGATAAATATATATCTTTTTAAGATTCATTTTTATGTCATAGGCAGTTTAGTCTTTTTCTTTTCTTTTTTGTCCACACCATGGGGCATGTGGGATCTTAGTTCCCTGACCAGGGGTCAAACATTTGTCCCCAGCATTGAGAGCACAGAGTCTTAACCACTGGACTGCAAGGGGAAGGTCCCTCTTTTTCTACTTTAAATAAACTTCACTGACATAAAGTTATATATCATAAAATTTACCAATTTTAAGCATACTATTAGATGAAAATATGTATAGTTGTATAATTACTACAAACATAATCATGATAACTTATTTTTAAAATGCGGTGAAATAAAACTTCATCCAGTATAAGGCCAAATGTTTGTTTCCAAGGCAAACCACTCAATATCACAGTAATCCAAGTCTATGCCCCAACCAGTAACCCTGAAGAAGCTGAAGTTGAACGGTTCTATGAAGACTTACAAGACCTTTTAGAACTAACACCCAAAAAAGATGTCCTTTTCATTAAGGGGATTGGAATGTAAAAGTAGGAAGTTAAGAAACACCTGGAGTAACAGGCAAATTTGGCCTTGGAATACGGAATGAAGCAGGGCAAAGACTAATAGAGTTTTTCCAAGAAAATGCACTGATCATAACAAACACCCTCTTCCAACAACAGAAGAGAAGACTCTACACATGGACATCACCAGATGGTCAACACCGAAATCTGATTGATTATATTCTTTGCAGCCAAAGATGGAGAAGCTCTATACAGGCAGCAAAAACAAGACCAGGAGGTGACTGTGGCTCAGACCATGAACTCCTTATTGCCAAATTCAGACTGAAATTGAAGAACGTAGGGAAAACCACTAGACCATACAGGTATGACCTAAATCAAATCCCTTATGATTTTACAGTGGAAGTGAGAAGTAGATTTAAGGGCCTAGATCTGATAGATAGAGTGTCTGATGAACTATGGAATGAGGTTCATGACATTGTACAGGAGACAAGGATCAAGACCATCCCCGTGGAAAAGAAACGCAAAAAAGCAAAATGGCTGTCTGGGGAGGCCTTACAATTCGCTGTGAAAAGAAGAGAAGTGAAAAGCAAAGGAGCAAAGGAAAGATATAAGCATATAAATGCAGAGTTCCAAAGAATAGCAAGAAGAGATAGGAAAGCCTTCTTCAGTGATCAATGCAAAGAAATAGAGGAAAACAACAGAATGGGAAAGACTAAAGATATCTTCAAGAAAATTAGAGATACCAAAGGAACATTTCATGCAAATATGGGCTCGATAAAGGACAGAAATGGTATGGACCTAACAGAAGCAGAAGATATTAATAAGAGGTGGCAAGAATACACAGAAGAATTATACAAAAAAGATCTTCATGACCCAGATAATCACGATGGTATAATCACTGACCTAGAGCCAGACATCCTGGAATGTGAAGTCAAGTGGGCCTTAGAAAGCATCACTAGGAACAAAGCTAGTGGAGGTGGTGGAATTCCAGTGGAGTTCTTTCAAATCCTGGAAGATGATGCTGTGAAAGTGCTGCACTCAATATGCCAGCAAATTTGGAAAACTCAGCAGTGGCCACAGGACTGGAAAAGGTCAGTTTTCATTCCAATCCCAAAGAAAGGCAATGCCAAAGAATGCTCAAACTACCGCACAATTGCACTCATCTCACACGCTAGTAAAGTAATGCTCAAAATTCTCCAAGCCAGGCTTCAGCAATACGTGAACCGTGAACTTCCTGATGTTCAAGCTGGTTTTAGAAAATGCAGAGAAACCAGAGATCAAATTGCCAACATCCGCTGGATTATGGAAAAAGCAAGAGAGTTCCAGAAAAACATCTATTTCTGCTTTATTGACTATGCCAAAGCCTTTGACTGTATGGATCACAATAAACTGTGGAGAATTCTAAAAGAGATGGGAATACCAGACCACCTGATCTGCCTTTTGAGAAATCTATATACAGGTCAGGAAGCAACAGTTAGAACTGGACATGGAACAACAGAGTGGTTCCAAATAGGAAAAGGAGTCTGTCAAGGCTGTATATTGTCACCCTGTTTATTTAACTTATATGCAGAGTACATCATGAGAAACGCTGGACTGGAAGAAACACAAGCTGGAATCAAGATTGCTGGGAGAAATATCAATAACCTCAGATATGCAGATGACACCACCCTTATGGCAGAAAGTGAAGAGGAACTAAAAAGCCTCTTGATGATAGTGAAAGATGAGAGTGAAAAAGTTGGCTTAAAGCTCAACATTCAGAAAGCGAAGATCATGGCATCTGGTCCCATCGCTTCATGGGAAATAGATGGGGAAACAGTGTCAGACTTTATTTTTATGGGCTCCAAAATCACTACAGATGGTGACTGCAGCCAGGAAATTAAAAGACAGTTACTCCTTGGAAGGAAAGTTATGACCAACCTAGACAGCATATTCAAAAGCAGAGACATTACTTTGCCAACAAAGGTTCGTCTAGTCAAGGCTATGGTTTTTCCTGTGGTCATGTACGGATGTGAAAGTTGGACTGTGAAGAAGGCTGAGCGTTGAAGAATTGATGCTTTTGAACTGTGGTGTTGGAGAAGACTCTTGTGAGTCCCTTGGACTGCAAGGAGATCCAACCAGTCCATTCGGAAGGAGATCAGCCCTGGGATTTCTTTGGAAGGAATGATGCTAAAGCTGAAACTCCAGGCCTTGGGCCACCTCATGCAAAGAGTTGCCTCATTGGAAAAGACTCTTATGCTGGGAGGGGTTGGGGGCAGGAGGAGAAGGGACGACAGAGGATGAGATGGCTGGATGGCATCACTGACTCAATGGACGTGAGTCTGGGTGAACTCCGGTTGTTGGTGATGGACAGGGACTCCTGGCATGCTGCAATTCATGGGATCACAAAGAGTCAGACAGAACTGAGCTACTGAACTGAAGGCCAAATGATTCATGGAAACTGATAAAATATAGTGATTTTGTAAACTATAAACAAGAGTGAGCATTTTTCTATCATAAAGTAATTTGACTAAATTTAAATTTTATAATAAAAGTGTTCAAACAAAAAACAAGATGTGCCAATTGCTTGGGTTTTTAATTTTATTTTCTAATCTTTAATATGGGCATGACAAAGCAATGTTGGAGAGTGAAGAAATATAAGGGGAAAAAATGTACTGAGATCAATGATAATTTGGGGGGTTAGGAGGTATCTGCAATTACTGTAGCCAAACATTTATTTGAAAAGATACAGGAATGAAGAGTTTGAAAACAATAACAATAAAATTAGATCAAACTGTCAAGAGGATAATGGTATCAGAATCAGCACAGAAAGCCCAAATTGATTGAGAATAATTTCCTGTTTTTTGTTTTATGGTGTCTGTATTTAAAAGAATTATACTATGTTTAAGAAACCAATATGAACAGTTAAGGTATGATAGAGGACCCATTAAAATACACATTTTTAAAAATTATTTCAAGTTGCTATAATAATATGGATTTTTTTCTCTTTTATATTAAAATTTTAAAAACTTATTAAAAAGCAATTTGTCATAAATTCAAATCTAGGAAACTAGCATATATTCTCTGCAAGCTTGGCATACACTATTTTTTAGTCTTTGTGGGATACATGAGTGTCTGAAATACCATATTCTTGACAATTTGTGGCAAGTCATGATCAGACACACTATTAATGTCTATTTTAGTGGCAACCGATATGTACAGTTATTGCTTGTATCATGGTGTATGAGAAAAAGGGTTTAAGACTACAGTGGATGAACAGAAACAGGGTACAACATTGCTGAGAAATACAGGAATAGATCTTGTGTTATGATTATGATGGGCTTTTTAAAAGATAATATGAATCAAGGCAAATTGGAAGTAGTCAAACAAGAGATGGCAAGAGTGAACATCGACATTCTAGGAATCAGTGAACTAAGATGGACTGGAATAGGTGAATTTAACTCAGATGACTATCTACTACTGTGCACAGGAATCCGTTAGAAGAAATGGAGTAGTCATCATAGTCAATGAAAGAGTCCGAAATGCAGTACTTGGATGCAATCTCAAAAACGACAGAACGATCTTTGTTCATTTCCAAGGCAAACCATTCAATATCACGGTAATAATCCAAGTCTATGCCCATACCAGTAAAGCTGAAGAAGCTAAAGTTGAATGGTTCTATGAAGACCTACAAGACCTTCTAGAACTAACACCCCAAAAAGATGTCCTTTTCCTTATAGCATACTGGAATGCAAAAGTAGGAAGTCAAGAAACACCTGGAGTAACAGGCAAATTTGGCCTTGGAGTACAGAATGAAGCAGGGCAAAGGCTAATAGAGTTCTGCAAAGAGAACACACTGGTCAGAGCAAACACCCTCTTCCAACAACACAAAAGAAGACTCTACATATCCATATCACCAGATGGTCAAACCGAAATCAGATTGAGTATATTTGCTGCCAAAGATGGAGAAGCTCTATACAGTCAAAAAAAAACAAGACTGGGAGCTGACTGTGGCTCAGATCATGAACTCCTTATTGCCAAATTTAGACTTAAATTGAAGAAAGGAAGGAAAACCACTAGTCCATTCAGGTATAACCTAGATCAAATCTCTTATGACTGTACAGTGGAAGTTCAAAATAGATTTAAGGGACTAGATGTGATAGACATAGTGCCTGATGAACTATGGACGGAGGTTTGTGACATTGTACAAGAGACAAAAATCAAAACCATCCCCAAGAAAAAGAAATGCAAAAAAGCAAAATGGCTGTCTGAGGAGGCCTTACAAATAGCTGTGGAAGAAGAGAAGTGAAAAGCAAAGGAGAAAAGGAAAGATACCCATTTGAATGCAGAGTTCCAAAGAATAGTGAAGAGAGATAAGAAAGCCTTCCTTAGCAATCAGTCAAGAAATAGAGGGAAACAACAGAATGAGAAAGAATAGAGAACTCTTCAAGAAAATTAGAGATACCAAGGGGATATTTCGTGCAAAGATGGGCTAAACAAAGGACAGAAGTAGTATGGACCTAACAGAAGCAGAAGATATTAAGAAGAGGTGGCAAGAATACACAGATGAACTATGCAAAAAAGATCTTCACTACCGAGATAATCATGATGGTGTGATCACTCACATTCACCTAGAGCTAGACATCCTGGAATGCAAAATCAAGTGGGACTTAGGAAGCATCACTATGAACAAAGCTAGTGGAGGTGATGAAATTCCAGTTGAGCTATTTCAAATCCTGAACGATGATGCTGTGAAAGTGCTACACTCAATATGCCAGCATATTTGGAAAACTCAGCAGTGACCACAGAACTGGAAAAGGTCAGTTTTCATTTCAATCCCAAAGAAAGGCAATGCCAGAGAATGCTCAAACTACTGCACAATTGTACTTATCTCACACACTAGTAAAATAATGCTATAAGTTCTCCAAGCCAGGCTTCAGTAATACATGAACCATGAACTTCCAGATATTCAAGCTGGTTTTAGAAAAGGCAGAGGAACCAGAGATCAAATTGCAAACATCAGTGGATCATTGAAAAAGCAAGAAGTTCCAGAAAAACATGTATTTCTGCTTTATTTACTATGCCAAAGCCTTTGACTATGTGGATCACAATAAACTGTGGAAAATTCTGAAAGAGATGGGAATACCAGACAACCTGACCTGCCTCTTGAGAAATCTGTATGCAGATCAGGAAGCAACAGTTAGAACTGGACATGGAACAACAGACTGGTTCCAAATAGGGAAAGAATTACATCAAGGCTGTATATTGTCACCCTGCTTATTTAACTTATATGCAGAGTACATCATGAAAAATGTTGGGCTGGAGGAAGCACAAGCTGGGATTAAAGTTGCCAAGAGAAATATTAATAACCTCAGATATACCGATGATACCACCCTTTTGGCAGAAAGTGAAGAAGTACCAAAGAGCCTCCTGATGAAAGTGAAACAGGAGAGTGAAAAAATTGACTTAAAGCTCAACATTCAGAAAACTAAAATCATGGCATCTGTTCTCATCACTTCATAGCAAATAGATGGGAAAACAGTGGAAACAGTGTCAGACTTTATTTTGGGGGGCTCCAAAATCACTGCAGATGGTGATTGCAGCCATGATATTAAAAAATGCTTACTCCTTGGAAGGAAAGTTATGACTAACCCAGATAACATATTGAAAATCAGAGACATTACTTTGCCAACAAAGGTCCGTCTAGTCAAGGCTATGGTTTTTCCAGTGGTCATGTATGAATGTGAGAGTTGGACTGTGAAGAAAGCTGAACGCCGAAGAATTGATGCTTTTGAACTGTGGTATTGGAGAATACTCTTGAGGGTCCTTTGGACTACAAGGAGATCCAACCAGTCCACCCTAAAGGAGATCAGTCCTGCGTGTTCATTGGACGGAGTGATGTTGAAGCTGAAACTCTAATACTTTGGCCACCTGATGTGAAGAGCTGACTCATTTGAAAAGACCCAGATGCTGGGAAAGATTGAGGGCAGGAGGAGAAGGGGATGACAGAGGATGAGATGGTTGGACGGCATCACCAACTCAGTGGACATGTGTTTGAGTGGACTCCGGGAGTTGGTGATGGACAGGGAGGCCTGGCTTGCTGCGATTCATGGGGTCGCAAAGAGTCTGACACAGCTGAGTGAATGAACTGATAAGGGTTTTGTAAACAGCCTAAAAGTTTTAAAAATGTTATTTTGAAAAATGGCTATAAAAAGTGTTAAACCTATGTATCAGCAGATACTGAAGAGAGAGAAATAGTGAAAAAAAAAAATCATAGTAAAAGCTCAGCCAGCTGATCCATTAGATAGGTTTTTATCAGAATTGCATGAGTAAGGGTTCTCTGCCTGACTGAAATCAGGTTAGTGATTCTTTGTTATCTACCCACAGGAAATATTTTCAAGAAAACTACCGAGATGTTAAATTGCCACATTCTTCAAGTTATTAAACATTTTAATTATGATTGGATTTTTAATAAAAACAAAGACACATAAGGACAGAGGAAAAGAAGAGAAAGCAGAGTGGAAAGAAGGGAGAGAAAGAAACTTCTTTAGATATTTTGCCTAAAGGCCCTTGACATCAGCAAAACTCCACTTTTTAAATTACTGTTTCCAGACCCAATTGCACTATTTTTATAGCTTTATTTCTGAACTTATTTAGCAGAAAAGCAGAGGTGGCAGAGGATTCAGTTAGGAGAGTTACTCTCCAGGGCATATCTGCCAGTATTTTCTTTGCTCAATACATCTTATTTTAAGATATTGTAGCAGTAAGAATCGAAGCCCTATTCAGCAAAATGAAGGTTCTTTCAGTATGTTTCTCTGTCCCAGTGTTCACTTCAACACCGGAATATAATCACTTTTGCTTCAGTGACCCATCCAGTGGTTAATGCAAAAAGCCTAACTTCTTCCTTCCTGATTTTCAGGTAAAAGAAATGATACCATGGGTGGAACTATAACTAAAAGATTTTTAGCATAATGTCAATTTTGGTCTTCCAGAACTTTGCCATAAAAAAGAGAGATCATAAAAAAGAAAGTGTAGAAAAAATACACACACACACACATATATATATGTGTGTGTGTGTGTGTGTGTGTGTGTGAATACATAAATACACATACATATCTTTCATCTTATGGTTTTTAGTCTCCTCTGTTGGAGAAGTATAATTAAAAACAAAATCTTTGCCCAACCCAGATTATGTCCACCAATACAGTAATGAAAGAAAACATTTTTATTATTAAATTAACATCAAACTTGACTGGGATGTAGACAACAGGCAATCCACTAAAAGATGGCAAAGAAATAAATCCCACACTTTTATAGAGCCAAGTAGATACAACCCATTACATACATATTTTCAGGATGAGCAATAACTAATCCTCAAGAGGATTTCACAGTACCACTGATCACACACAGTTCATCCTAGTAATTGTAGTGACGCTCTATGTTAGCTCATTGTTGACTCAGAGGAGAAACTAACTTCTTATACCTCTCATGACAGAAGGTAGTTTTGCAGTTTGGCGCAATTTAGGCTCATACCTTCCCACCAAAACTGAAAGACTGGAGAGCTTTCTCCTTTGATGTTTATATTTCAAAGAGATTCCCAGGTCCCTGAGGAAGACATTCCTGGGCCTTAGAGCTAACAAAAGACCTAAATAGGTCTTTTTAGTTTTTGAAAGGATTTATATAGATTACAAAAGGAGAAAGTACTTACAATTATAAATTTGCCAAAGTAAATACATTAAAGAAAAAAAAGAAGAGGTCTCTTTATTTTCAGCAAGGAAGATTAAGCCTCATAGTTTTCATTTTCTCTTTCCACCTTTTAGTTATTTCTAATGTATCATGTATTCAGCAAATGTGCACTAATCTATTATTCCCTAAAACTCTCATCAGGGTCACTATTGCAACTTATTTTGAGAAATACAGCAAATTATTTTGTTTAAAGAACAACATAGCAGAGGACCAATATCTCAGGCCAAAGTGATTTAAAGTAATTAAGTGAAATTAAGGATCAACTTATTTTTCACAACTCTATTTCAGAGATGGTGCAGGGTTTCAGATAAAACAAAGTTTAAGTCTCATAAAGTGTTTTATAAATATCACACTGTATGACACTATGACTAATCAAATATCAATGTAAACAGTTTTCATTTTGCCTAACAGAATTCATCCCTAATGCAATCTGAATGAATAGAAGCAGACTATACTAAAGTGTTTTCTAAAGCATAACATAAACAAGTAGTATTATAATTCCAAACTCATTAGAGTCTGTGTGTAAATTTAAGTATGAAATTCTCACTAAATTCTGAAACCATTAAAAGTTAAATTTTCTATTTTTGGAGAGACATTATCTGCTATAGTCTGTTCATTTCACAGTTATTCTAAGGTATTGTCACCATATGACCTAGTACTTTACCTGTACAATCCAATATTTTCTTTCAGATATTAAAGTATTTGAGTATTTTGGGGAAAAAATGTTAAATTTTCTGAAGTGAGAACATAAGAATAATTTCTGTAGAGCAGTAGTTCCTAATTTAGGACAATTCTCTTCTTTTCCTCCCCAGAATGATATTTGGCAATGCCTGGGGCTCTGTTGACTGTCACAACTGGAGGCGGGGATGCCAATGGCATCTAGTGGATAGAGGCGAGGGATGCTGTGAAATCCTACCATGCACAGGATAGCACCCCCCCCCATCACCGCAACAAATAATTATCCAGTTCCAACATCAGTAGTGCTGAGGTTCAGAAAACCTGATATATTACAGCTAATTTTGTGATAGTAATTAGCACAATTCAACTTTTCCTTTACACTAAGATGTCTAACATGGTATTGATCTATAGATCCTAAGTCTTTGAAGTCTTTTTTTAAAATTTAAATTTATTTGTTTTAATTGGAGGCTAATTACTTTACAATATTTTATTGGTTCTGCCACACATCAACATGAATCTGGCACTGGCGCACAAGTGTTCCCCGTCCTAAACTCCCCTCCCACCTACCTCCCTGTACCATCGCTCCGGGTCGTCCCAGTGCACCAGCCCCAAGCATCCTGTATCGAACCTGGACTGGCAATTCGTTTCTTATATGATATTATACATGTTTCAATGCCATTCTCCCAAATCATCCCCCTCCCCTCTCCTACAGAGTCCAAAAGACTGTTCTATACATCTGTGTCTCTTTTGCTGTCTCGCATACAGGGTTATCATTACCATCTTTCTAAATTCCATATATATGCGTTAGTATACTGTATTGGTGTTTTTCCCTCTGGCTTATTTCACTCTGTATAATAGGCTCCAGTTTCATCCACCTCATTAGCACTGATTCAAATGTATTCTTTTTAGTGACTAATACTCCATTGTATATATGTTCCACAGCTTTCTTATCCATTCATCTGCTGATGAACATCTAGGTTGCTTCCATGTCCTGGCTATTATAAACAGTGCTGCGATGAACATTGGGGTTCATGTGTCTCTCTCAGTTCTGGTTTCCTTGGCGTGTATGCCCAGCAGTGGGATTGCTGGGTCATAAGGCAGTTCTATTTCCAGTTTTTTAAGGCATCTCCACACTGTTCTCCATAGTGGCTGTACTAGTTTGCATTCCCACCAACAGTGTAAGAGGGTTCCCTTTTCTCTACACCCTCTCCAGCATTTATTGCTTGTAGACTTTTGGATAGCAGCCATTCTGACTGGTGTGAAATGGTACCTCATTGTGGTTTTGATTTGCATTTCTCTGATAATGAGTGATGTTGAGCATCTTTTCATGTGTTTGTCAGCCATCTGTATGTCTTCTTTGGAGAAATGTCTGTTTAGTTCTTTGGCCCATTTTTTGATTGGGTTATTTATTTTTCTGGAATTGAGCTGCAGGAGTCACTTGTATATTTTTGAGATTAGTTGTTTGTCAGTTGCTTCATTTGCTATTATTTTCTCCCATTCTGAAGGCTGTCTTTTCACCTTGCTTATAGTTTCCTTTGTTGTGCAGAAGCTTTTAATTTTAATTAGGTCCCATTTGTTTATTTTTGCTTTTATTTCCAATATTCTGGGAGGTGGGTCATCTGGACAGTTTAATGTGAAATGATTTACTACCACAAAAAATTAAAACATATCAACAAATTATAGGGGTTATCCCCGGTTTAGCAGACTAAATCTGACTTGTACATTACTTCATGTTTCTAACAACAGCAACAAAAAAAATGCACAAATTAAATCACATTAATAGCTCCTAGAACAGTTGGAAATACTAGAAAATGGCAAATCTTGGCTATAGGAAAATGATTTAAAGATGTAGAATTTTAAAACAATACAGTTTAAAAGATGTGACTGTGAAACTTTTCTTTGAGCACTTCCTGAAATATATTTACAAGAGAGTTGCTTTATTTTATACAGTGAAGAGTTATGTTATATGAAAACAGGCATTTCTTATTGACACATATTTTTCATTTCCTGTTTCTTACTATGGGAGAGACAACTGCCTTTAAAGGTCAATTAGGTATTCATTCCACTGACCCAAATTTATGTCAGAAATACAAAGTTTATTACCAATGACAGAATGAGATTCATACACTCTGATTATTATACAATAATAAAACAAAAGTTATATGTCCATGTTTTGAATGGTAAAGGTACAGAATTCTGATCATGATAATGATTTTGTAGTCATCTATGGAAGATATTTAAAATACTTGCCTACTTACATAACATTTTTCACTTCTGCTTGATACACAATTTTATCAAAGTAGGAAAGGCTATTCATAAAATTACTTCGTGCCCAGGGACCTGAAATTCCCTTAGCTGTGATTACATTGTTTCAAAATCCATTATTTCTCCAATACCATCTCTGAGAGAATTTTATTATGATTGTATTGTATCAAAAACTGTATCTTTTATTCACCAAATAATGGGATTTTTTTTGTTTTAACTTTCTTGGCACCAGATAGGAGAAGCATCTCCACTTTGATTATATTTGAGTAAAGTCTAAAAAGTCTACTTACAGATGAGTTTTCCTTTGTGTCATTTCCAGGAATCATTGCTATTTGCAAACCACTTAAAGTCCTATTCTGAATAAATAAACACAAATTCTCATTATAAGGGAAACTTTCAATTCATAATGACAAAACAAAAATAAAAACCCTTGAGGTACAATTCAAACTTTTGTGCCTACTATACTCAGAAAAAAATATCTGAAACAAAAAAAAGGGAAAATTAAGAAAATACAAAAGGAAAATGTTTAAGGGCTTCTCTAGCAATAGATTAGGGGGGAATTTCTTTTTTGTATTTCATAGCTAAAAGACACATTAAAAGAAAGTTTAGCTAACTCCCATGTTTTTATAAAACATAAAATACAAAATAAAAAGCCAGTTTTTATTTTTTATAGTTTTGTCAAAATAAGAGCCAAATTTGAATTAAGGAAATTTGGAAATAATTTTAAATATCATTAAAATGATATATTCTTTCCTTCCTTCCTTTTCTGTCTCCTTTCAGTGCCTTATTTCTTTCACTAAATGAAAAGATTGATATATAAATGGTTTCTGTTCAATGACATATATATTTAAATATATATAAATATATAAAGATTTATATTACTTTATTACTAATTACTACAACCATAGTGACTTAAAAAATTGCATATTTGTTATCACAGGATTTCTATGGGACGAAAGTCTTGACATGACCCAAGTAGGTTCTCTATTTAAGGTATCTCACAAGGCTGTAATAAAGGTGTCAACTGCAGCTGCACCATCACTTTAAGACTCAAGTGGGGGAGGTTCCAATTCTAAACTCACTCATATGGTTATTAAAAGTGTTGTTCTTCTCCTGGGCTACTAGACCAAGGGCCTTAATTCCTTCTTGGCTTTTGTTCAGAGGCTAATCTTAGTTCCTTGTCATATAGGCATTCACATGGCTAGGTCACAACATAGCTACTTGCTTCAACAAAGCCAGAAAAGGAGAGAATCTGGTAGAAATGACAGAAGTTACAATGTATAATTATGGAAGTGGCATTCCATCTATGCTGTATTCTATTAGAAGCATGTCACAGGTTCTGCTCATATTCAAAAGGAGAGGATTACAGAAGGACATGAATACAGGAGAATAAGGTGGCAATACCACATGGTAGCTAATATATATTGAAACTGTAAGGTTCCAGAAATGTCTGGTTGTCCCCAAATCTTCCTTTTCTCTGTAGTACTAAAAATGGTAAATCTTGCCTAGGACTGCAACTCGAAAATGAATGCTAGAGTTTTGGCTCCCTTACAACTAATTATAAGTGTCCACTGGAATAAGAGCAAGTTATATATACAATCTTAGAACTTTACGTATATTACCACTTGCAATTATCACACACTTCTAAAAGGGTGAGAGTCTCATTAATGTTTCAGATAAGACAAGTGAGGCATAAAAGTGAACCATTTTGTCCAAATGCACACAGTAAGTTCTGGTTCCACAGTCTGAACACAAAGAGTATACAGGTAGAACTTACAGTCTTACCATTATTAGTTTGCTTTTTTACCCTTTCACAATTTGTATTTGTTGTCCCTTTAAAAATATTTTCAACTCAGACCAAATTATTACAACAGCAAAAGAGAAACCATCAGCATATCACAGAAAATCTTCCAAATATCCGTTTGATTTCATCAGTGGTGATTCCTAAATTGGTATCACTGGAAAGTAACCATGGGCTAAGTACAGATGTTGTATACTTTTATTAATAAACTTTAAATCATACTTTATATGTGATGGATTTTTCAGAACAGTTCTCTATAGGAACAATATTATGTAAGATTCATGTTGATGTATGGCAAAACCGATACAATATTGTAAAGTAACTAGCCTCTAATTAAAATAAATAAATTAAAAATAATAATAATAAAAAAGAAAACAAACAAACAAAAAAGGAAACATTATTATAAGGCTCATATGAATTAAAAATCTAGAGATGTTTGTGGTGAATGTCGATTGCATTTTATATTATTAATGAAAATAGGTTAGTTTGAACAAATGAAATGAATAAATTCACTTCCCTAAAATACCTAAATCTAGATATATATTTCTTTAGGTTCTCTAGCATGTTTAAGTAGTAGTTTGAAAGTGAAAGTAGTAGTTTACATGTTATCAAAAATAAATTTTCTTGCTCTCTGAATTAATTTCTATTATTTTTATTTCCAGCCAAGAGAGTAAACACACATGTACATACATGCACACTTGAGAACAAGTCGTGAAAAAGACAACATCAAGAGTTAACTTATTATAGCATTATGATGAATAATTCACAGTCGAGATTCAGACTTCATCCACCTGGCCCAGAGCCAGAACTCCTGAAGTTTATTGCACTGTCCCTACCTCTCCATCCACTGGTCAATTTTTATGGGAATTGAAACACATAAGCAGAGCTTCCTCTTGATAGACGTCAGATAGGAACATGCTCATCTGGCAACTCAAATTCTTTGTCACTCCTGCATGTCCATGATGACTGTGAAGGCATTGCAAGTGTTGATTTGGGGGTTAAAATATGTTTTAATTTTAGTGAACAGGCAAATTAACAAATATGGAATCTTTGAATGATGAGGAAAGGTATCAATCTGAGCTAATACCTGCAAATTATTTTCCCACTCTAGAGAGTAAGTGGAGAAGGAAATGGCAACCCACTCCAGTATTCTTGCCTAGAGAATCCTGTGGATGGAGGAGCCTGGTGGGCTGCTGTCCATAGGGTCACAGAGTCGGACATGACTGAAGCGATTTAGCATGCATGCATGCATTGGAGAGGGAAATGGCAGCCCACTCCAGTATTCTTGCATGGAGAATCACAGGGACAGAGGAGCCTTGTAGGCTGCCATCTATGGGGTCGCACAGAGTTGGACATGACTGAAGTGATTTAGCAGCGGCAGTACTTGTAAGATCTCACTCTTCTTTCACTTGTACCAGTGACTCCATGTGGTAATGACTCTTAGAAAGAAAGATCTGTGGCTCCTTAGAAATCTTTATTTCTTCTGAGGAAGATAGAAAAATGGTGAGCATTTCACTCCAAATTTTTTAAAAAAATAATTTTTAAATTATTTATAAAATAAATTTGTAAAGAGGAAAACATTGGGTGTGTTCTCAATGGCAAAAGCCAATAAGAAATCAATTATACATGCACATGTATAATTTTCTAGTTATCAGAGGTGATAAGAGACACAACCAAGTTCTGTTTATTATGACATAGGCTTTTTGATATATTTTAATATTACTCAATCTGCCAGCATTATTTCAAATAACCTCTATTTTCACTTCTGTTACAATTCTTAATCTTTATTTCTCTTCATTATCATACTTCATTTCCTTAATTGTTTTGAGTATCCATCTAATAGATGTTCTTTGCTTCACTACTTCATGCGCTATGTACAAATTTGATAATAAAGTAAAATAATTCAAGACTTTATTATCTTTTTAACTCACTAGCTCTGAACTTAAACATTTATGTATAAAGCGTATTTCGTTTTCATCATGGGCATTTCTCTCAAATACAGCAGTAGTATATTTTATACATACTATATATTTAGATACTAGGTTTCCAGGTTTTCATTAGACTCATTTATTATTAGTTAAATGTTATTCTTTTACCCATATTATAAAAAAGACTCCATCTCCATCTACTGTCTGCCTTCACCTCCCCTAAACAAACACAGTAACAAAAAGTCCTAGAATTTATCTGGAACCTATAGAAATATAAAATAGTATTTATTTCCACACATTCGTATGGCATGAGTACCGTACTAATAGAGATTGCCTTTGTTTTCCCGCCAACTTTGAGCAAACCAGCACTTTCTCTTAGCCTGATATTTAATCTGTGCAGTTAAAGGAGCACTATTTGTGGTAGACATAATCCATGGTTATGGTGAGGCTCAGATAAGTTATTTTGAAGTTATTTTGAATTGTAAGACAAATATAAACTATTTCATTAGATATTTTTATGAAGCTTTAGCTAAGAAAGGGCTTCTGTGTGGCTCAGCTAGTAAAGAATCCTCCTGCAATGCAGGAGACCTGGGTTTGATCTCTGGTTTGGGAAGATCCCCTGGAGAAGGGAAAAGCTACCCACTCCAGTATTCTGGCCTGGAGAATAGTCCATGTATAGTCCTGTATAGTCCATGGGGTCACAAAGAGTCAGACATGACTGAGTGACTTTCACTTTCACTTCACTTGGCTAAGAAATGAACAAAAATATAGTATATAATAGTTAAAACTTCGCTGGTGCACTGGGACGACCCAGAGGGATGGTATGGGGAGAGAGGAGGGAGAAGGGTTCAGGATGGGGAACACATGTATACCTGTGGCAGATTCATTTCGATATTTGGCAAAACCAATACAATATTGTAAAGTTTAAAATAAAATTAAATTAAAAAAAAAAAACTAAAAAAAAAAAAGTAACTATGTTTAGTGACACTTTGCTTTTAAAATCCTGTATCAACACTATTACCCTCAAAAGAGAATGCCTTATATCATCATCCATCAAAATTCATAACACATAACAGGAATTACAAGCCATTTTTAAAAATGATTATTATACTTTGTGGAGTTTCACGTCAAAGGTTTGATATCAATAGAAGTAGTTGTGATAGGTAAAATAATTGGCCCTCCAAAGATGCCATGATCTAATCCTAGTAGCCTGTGAACATGTTACATCTCATGGCAAAAGGAGTTTTGTAAAATTAAAATTAAGGATATTGAGATGGGAGGATTATTCTGGATTATCACAATGAGCCTAACCTTATTACAGGGATCCTACAAACTGAAAGAGGAAGGTGAAACAGTGAATCTGAAAAATAATACAGAAGAAGTATATGAGGTGTGTCAGGGATTTGACCCACTCTTGCTGGCTTTAAGGATGGAGGAAGGAACAAGGGTCAGGCCCTCAGAAGACAGAAAGAAAACAGAGACTTCATTCTTTTTTTTTTTTTTAACTGGATTATAGTTGAATTACAATGTTGTGTTAGTTTCTGCTTATGGCAAAGTGAATCAGTTACACATATCCATGTTTAGATTCTTCACCCATATAGGTCACTACAGAATATTGAGTAGAGTTTCCTGTGCTATACAGTAAGTTCTTATTAGTTATCTATTTTATGTATGCTGCTGCTGCTGCTGCTGCTATGTCACTTCAGTTGTGTCCGACTCTGTGCGACCCCAGAGACGGCAGCCCACCAGGCTCCCCTGTCCCTGGGATTCTCCAGGCAAGAACACTGGAGTGGGTTGCCATTTCCTTCTCCAATGCATGAAAGTGAAAAGTGAAAGGGAAGTCTCTCAGTCATGTTCGACTCTTAGCAACCCCATGAACTACAGTCTACCGGGCTCCTCCCTTTCTCCCTTGGTAACCATAAGTTTATTTTCTACTTCTTTGACTCTATTTCTGTTTCAAAAACAAGTTCCTTTGTACCATTTTTTTTTTTTTTAGATTCTACATATAAGCAATATCTTGTATTCATCTTTCTCTGTCTGACTTCACTCAGTATGACAATCTCTAGGTATATCCATGTTGCTGCAAATGGCGTGGTTTTATGGCTGAGTAATATTCCATTGTATATATCTACCACATCTTTATCCATTCTTCCATCTGTGGCCATTTAGGTAGCTTCCATGTCTTGGCTGTTGTAAACACTGCTACAATGAACATTGGGGTGCAAATATCTTTCCAAAGTATGGTTTCCTCCAGATATATGCCCAGGAATGGGATTGCTGGATCATATGTTGGCTCTATTTTTAGTTCATTAAGGAACCTCTACACTGTTCTCCATAGTGGCTATATCAATTTACACTCCCACCATGAGTGCATGAGGGTTCCCTTTGCTCCACACCCTCACCAGCATTTCTTATTTGTAAATTTTTTTGATGCTGGTCATTCTGACTAGTATGAGATGATAATTCATTATAGTTTTGATTTGCATTTCTCTAATAATTAGCAACATGGAGCATCTTTTCTTGTGCCTGTCAGCCATTTTTAGATCTTCTTTGGATAAATGTCTATTTAGATCTGCCCATTCTTTGATAGGGTTCTTTTTTTTATATTGAGCTACATGAACTATTTGTATAGTTTGGAGATTAATACCCTTGGTGGCTTCATTTGAAAATATTTTCTCCCATTCTGTGGATTGTCTTTTTGTTGTGTTTATGATTTACTTTGCTTTATTCTTACAACTGGAAGTAACTAAATTCTGCCAAAATCTGAGTGAGCAAGGACACCCATCCTCCCCTTACAACTCCAGAAAGAAATACTGCTCTGCCAGCACCTTAATTTTAGCCTGATGTGAGCTATGTTGGGTTTCTGACCTACAGAACCATAAGATAGTACATTCCTATTGCTGAAGCCACTAATTTTGCTGTAATTTGTTACAGCTTCAATTGGAAATTAATACAGTAATTGATGAGATAACAAGGAGAGTTTGTCAAGAGTTAACAGGTATTGTGGCATTGCTGATGAAGTTCAGCTTTACAAAGACAGCTTCACACTGACCTCTTCCCCTTCTCAAATCAAATGGTAATCTTTACAGATTTATTACATTATTTCAAGTATTCACTTCAAGCATATCCTCTGCCAATAAATCTCTAAAGAAAGAGTTCTTCAAATTTTCTATGCTTCCAGAGCATGCTATACATACTACTCTTATAACACTTGTGACTTTGCATTTTAAATTTGTGTTGGCATGTCTGCTCTTCCATTAAAAAATTAATTTTGTTAGGGTCAAATTATTACCATTGTTCTCACTGATGTTTTCTTCTATACCTAGCATAGTGCTAGGCAGAAATTTCTATGTAGAGATAAATTTCTCAAAGTGTTTTTATCAAAGAAGTAAATGAGGATAAATTCATCTTCCCAATCAAATTATTAGATTGCAACATGAAAAATTGCTTATATATATATTTTTAACCATGTTATTGTTTATAAAGCTTTTTCATATATATATATATATATGCTTGTAGTTCATAAAGCTTTCTTATATATTTATATACATATACACATTTTAGTTTAAAATTTGTTCTCCTTTGTATATAAAAGTCCTACTACACAGAATTGCCGGTACTGTCCAGTTGTATTTTTGGATTTTTCCATTCATGATCATATTTTAATGAAATATATTGATAAGAACTTTTGAAGTAGCTGTCTTTTAGAATAGTGGCAATCCTTAGCCATAACACTGTGAGGCTAACAGTCACAGAAAAACATATTGCAAAGTATGATGTTTAAATATTGAAGAAAATGGAAGACTATTGATATTAAATCTAACTTTAATAACTGCTTTTAATCATCTAAAGATTTTTGTTTTCTAGTCACGGTCACATAAAAATGGGAATAATTTACACTTAAAAGCTAGCCATTGATTTTCTAAATGTTTCTCTTTTGTAATAATGGATTGGATTCAAATATAATGGGCACTAGATCCTATCTTGTTTGTTTTATGCTTAACATAAGAACAGAGTTTGCTAGTTTAAGTAAAGATTCAAACATCATTTCAGTTCAGTTCAGTCACTCAGTGACCCCATGGACTATAGCACGCCAGGCTTCCCTGTCCATCACCAACTCCCAGAGCTTGCTCAAACTCATGACCTTCGAGTCAGTGATGCATTCAACCATTTCATCCTCTGTCATCTTTCTCCTGCCGTCAATCTTTCCCTGCATCAGGGTCTTTACCAAGGAGTCAGTTCTTTGCATCAGGTGGCCAAAGTATTGGCCGCCTTAAGCTTCAGCATCAGCCCTTCCAATAAATATTCAGGATAGACTGGTTGGATGTTTGTGCAGTCCAAGGGACTCTCAAGAGTCTTCTACAACACCACAGTTCAAAAACATCAATTCTTTGGCACTCAGATTTTGTTATAGTCCTCCCCTCCATACATGACTACTGGAAAAACCATAGCTTTGACCAGATGGACATTTGTCAGCAAAGTAATGTCTCTGCTTTTTAATATGCTGTATATGTTGGTCATTTAGAGTGTTCTAATTTAGGACCAACAAACTACCTAATAACTTAGATTTCAGAATTCCAAACCTCTCCAGTTTTAGAATTTACAAATGTAGAATGATTCATCTAAGTGTACTTCCTGTCTTCCACACTGGCAGGATAAGGGATGCCCTCTGGTTGTTTATGTATCAGTGTGAAATGTAATGACTTAACAGTAGCAATGATCTCAACTTTGTTATTTTTTATTTATTACTTTTTATACTAATTACAGTAGCCCAGGGTGTTGGCTGGTTTCCAAAATATGTCCCCAAATAAATTATGCCTATTTCTATTCATCTTGTTTGGTTTGATCCTGCAGCAAATCTGGTCTAGTTTTATTACTATATTTTAATTAACAAGTTGTTGCAGGAATAACTAGGTGTCAGTTTCAAGCTTAAACCTTTAAGATGTTATACTTATTTTCATCTTTGTACGCTTGGAAGTCCTGAGTAACCATAAACGAAGTCTTACTACCCTGGAGTCTCCATACTATGAGAAAGCCCAAACTATCCAAATGAAGATTTAGTGTAGAAATAAAGATTGAAATGCCCAGTCAGCCTTTAAATCTTCCAGCCTTCTCAACTGCGTCAGCTTGCTTGTGAGTGAAAAACCTATTATGGATGCCCAGCACAATAGGGCTTTCAGATGATGCTTGTATCAGCCACCATCTGTCAGCAATCACATGTAAGATGCTAAGCAGGAACCACCCAGCTGAGCCAAATCTGCACATAAAATTATGAGAGGAAATAAAATTAGGTAAATATGAGGCAGTAAGTTGTGGATTCGTTTATCATATAATAGATAATAGAAAGGCCCATCATGGCAAAATTGCTTGACAATTTTCTTAAGTTTGTTATATTTTCACTCTTGTTTAATACTCTTCCTATACTTTCCTCACTCTCTTCACATGGTGCTGATCGTGTTGACTCATCTATGTTCCTATTGCTTATTTTTCTCTTCACTTGTGTTTCTTACCCTTTTTTGATTTCTCATAGCACCTTGGCTCTTCACTCATAATACTTGTCATGAAATTGTAATTAAAAATGTTTAAGGAGATTGTAAAGTTCTCTAAAGGCAGAAGTACCAAATCTCTCGTCTGTTTATTCTCAGCTCCAAATATAGGACCTAGAATAAGATAGGAACTTAACTCTGTTGAATAAACAATGCCTTTATCTAGAAGCTTCTAGGACTATTGTCTTAGTTGATATCAATACCATATATGTTTATAATGTATTTTAGGACAAAAGACAAATGAAATTGTTACTCAAATTTAAAAGTCATCAATTCATGAGACAGAAAATTGGAACAATAAGAGGATACATTAAAAAGATAAATGGATGTTAGTTTTATTTCAGTTCAAAGATCACATAAAATTGTGTAATGTTTAAAATGTTACCAGAAAAATATGAATTTTCCAAAATATGCATTCATTTTCTATATGTTAGACATTCTGCTAGAACATAAGGATATGAAGAATATTATTACATATTCCTCATCCTTAAGGAGCTTACTACTTTGGAGCAATTTGTCACAAATATATAATTGCATGAAAATGAGATAGGAAATACAGAGAGAGGTGCACACACATTGCTTTGAGAACTTGAGGGGTGACTGCCTAATTCTTTCTGAGATAATTTGTAAACTAAAGATATGAAGTAATAATTCAGAAGGATTTTAGAACATAATTAGGAATGGGGGCTTTCATGGTGGCTCAGATGACGAAGAATATGCCTGCAATGCAGGAGACACAGGTTCAGTCCCTGAGTTGGGAAGATCTCCTGGAGAAGGGAATGGCTACCCACTCCACTATTCTTGCCTGGCGAGTTCCATGGACAGAGGAGCCTGGAAGGCTACACTTTATGGGGTTACAAAGAGTCTGACCCAGCTGAGCAACTAACACACTTTCACTTCTAATTATTTAAACAAAAGAAGTTATTACAGGCAAAGAGCATTTCATATTAAATTATAAGAGACACAAAAGTCCATGGTATTTCCTCTTTTAGTGTTAATGTGGTTAACATGGTTTCCAGTTAATTTGGTAAGTGCTTTATACTCAAAAGTGATTGGAGAAAGTATGGAACTACACATTGAGACCAACTTCTAAAGGTCCTCATACAACATTACAATGAAGTTGGGTTTAATAACATATGCAATGGGAATGTGTTAAAAGATTTTTAGCAGATTACTGATATTATTAAATCTAAGCCTAAAAGGAAACTTTATTGTCAAATGGAGGATGACAACCTTATATTTGTTTATGAACTTCTTCATGTATTAATTTTAAAAGCATCTACAGACATCTATTCTATGTCAGGTAATCTTCTAGGCTCCCTGGAAATGGAGCAATAATGACGTAGATCTTTCATCCTAGTGGGAAGACAGATGTGGACATGAGAAGATTGGAAGAACAAAAGAACAACAACAACATATTAACCCATCTCTCAAAAAAAAAAAGCTAACCATGAAAAATCTAGTCAAAAAAATATTGAAATTGAGAGTTCTGGGATAAAGTGTAGTCAAGCAAGTGAATTAGGGAGGACTGCTTTGAGAAGAAATATCTAAGTGAAGACCATAATTTGAAATGGCCAGCCCAGCAAACATCTAATTAGGAAGAGGCAGTTCTCTCATAACTCAGTTGGTAAAGAATCTGCCTGCAATGCAGAAGACCCCAGTGCGATTCCTGTGTTGGGAAGATCCCTTGGAGAAGGAAATGGGAACCCACTCAAGCATTCTTGCCTGCAGAATCCCATGGGCAGAGGAGCCTGGCAGGCTACAGTCCTTGGGGTTGCAAGAGTCAGACCCAACTTACCAACTCAACCAACCAACCAACAATTAATTCAGAAATCCCAGGACCAGATCATTTTGATCTACCTGAAAAATTAGATAGGACACAATGTAGCTGGAATGTAGTGAAAAAGGCTGACAATGAGAAGAAAGGTCTATATGGTAGGTGGAAGACACATTACTTAGTGTAGGATAAAGTACAAAGGAAACAGATTTACATATAAATGTCACGTGAGAGGGTTTATATGTTTAAAAACAAAATTCTGCTCACTATGTAATATTTATGTGTATAGAGATGGGGTGGAAAATGGAAGCACATGACCCAGGAAAGCCACTGAAAGATTCTAAAGATGTACAACGGAAGTGGCTCTGGAAGGACAGAGGATGAATACACAGAACCAATATTAATATTTTTTGAAAAGTCCAAGGAACTTATAGAGAGGACCCCAACTAGAAGTGTAATATTAAGTAATGGATAGGAAAGGTTGATTATTATGAAAGTATACAGAGGTAAGAAAAATAGGATACTGCATCTATCTGTGTATGTGTATTGGTATTCTACTTTGAAAAGTGTTTCATACAGCCTTTGCCTATGATATTTCAAAATTTGTTCATTTGGAGTCATAATTAAATAGGCAAAAATAAAAACCAGAAGATAATATTGTTGTGACTGTGCAAACCATGATATGCTGGAATGACTGAAGTGGTCTAAAATCAAACAAAATTAATTTTTTTCCTTAGTATTTCTATTATGTATTCACATAGTATTTCTGCTTATTCGGTGTATGTGTTTGTGCACTTGTTTCTTTGTGTCTCTAAACCAGCTTGACAGTCTTTACCTTTTTGCAACTTTACCAGTTTTCATGTGAATTAGAGGCAGCCTGATTTTGCTTCCTTAATTACATAATCGGTATTTGGACATAATGTTGAGATAGACAACCTATTCAATCTCACATGCCACCTTTGTAAATATTATTGCATTTTATAAAATGATTCTTCTGCCCACGTTCCCCTTAGAATTTCATAATCTTTACAATTTAAGGAAGTTGGTTTAGACCTTATTTCTTAAGTCTTTGAAGAGTCGTAATTACCCTAATTATCTGCTCCAGTGCAACGTTAAAATGTTTTAACACTCCACTTTATCTCCAGAGGAATGTACTTAGTTTCTAAGAAGTTACCATCTGTTTTTTATTGAATTCTCACCCTGTAGGTTAAAAATCTACTTGTGTGTTCAGTGCTATCAGCATCATCTGTCATGAACTTCCTATTTCAGGCACAAATACTCTGCAAATGACAGTAGGAGGTTAAAAACAAGAGCCACAGTGAAAAGAAAAACCTCTTGTCTCTTCTCTACCTAGGGACCAAAGAGACTCCTTTCACTCTTTTTTAAAACTCTTTTATTTTTCCCCTTTAAACATACTTTTAATAATATTAGACCAGTCCAAGAATTACCTTTATAACTTTCCTTAATTCCCTCTATTTATCTGTTGATGTACATGTTTTTACAAACAATTATGAAAATAAAGCAATTTTAGAAAAGGAAAAGGAAAATAAATGGAATATAGAGGATGTATACTGGAAGAAACACAAGCTGGAATCAAGATTGCCAGGAGAAATATCAATAACCTCAGATAGGCAGATAACACCACCCTTATGGCAGAAAGTGAAGAGGAACTCAAAAGCCTCTTGATGAAAGTGAAAGTGGAGAGTGAAAAAGTTGGCTTAAAGCTCAACATTCAGAAAACGAAGATCATGGCATCCGGTCCCATCACTTCATGGGAAATAGATGGGGAAAGAGTGGAAACAGTGTCAGACTTTATTTTTCTGGGCTCCAAAATCACTGCAGATGGTGACTGCAGCCATGAAATTAAAAGACGCTTACTCCTTGGAAGGAAAGTTATGACCAACCTGGATAGCATATTCAAAAGCAGAGACATTACTTTGCCAAAAAAGGTTCGTCTAGTTAAGGCTATGGTTTTTCCTGTGGTCATGTATGGATGTGAGAGTTGGACTGTGAAGAAGGCTGAGCGCCAAAGAATTGATGCTTTTGAACTGTGGTGTTGGAGAAGACTCTTGAGAGTCCCTTGGACTGCAAGGAGATCCAACCAGTCCATTCGGAAGGAGATCAGCCCTGGGATTTCTTTGGAAGGAATGATGCTAAAGCTGAAACTCCAGTACTTTGGCCACCTCATGTGAAGAGTTGACTCATTGGAAAAGACTCTGATGCTGGGAGGGATTTCGGGCAGGAGGAAAACGGGACGACATGAGATGGCTGGATGGCATCACTGACTCGATGGACGTGAGTCTGAGTGAACTCCGGGAGTTGGTGATGGACAGGGAGGCTGGGCATGCTGCGATTCATGGGGTCGCAAAGAGTCGGACACGACTGAGTGACTGATCTGATCTGATACCACAATTACATCATCTTTGTATTAATCTGAAACGATACAGAGGACATCTGAGTTTGGCTTAAAGTTGCACAGATAATATCAGCCAGAAGTACCAGTTTATGTCACTTATGTTCACTGTAAACTTTCAATCCTGATGACAACTACTGTCTATCAGTTGGATGGTTTAGATAAAGGAAAATAGGTTTTGAAAAAACTTTCAAAATAATGGCTTGTAAAAATTTGTTCCCTTATGTCATAAACTTGTTTGAGAATCTAATGACGATTACATATTCTCTCTCCAGAGGGAGCAGTTATGTTCACTCAATATTTTATATTGGGTTTAGAAAATTAATAGGCTCCCTAAAATAGAATGCCATTTGACCTGTCATTCAAGTCTGCATTTTCATAGAAGTACAAAATTCGGAATAGGCATATAAAGTTTTTGAACTTGTAAGTTCAAGTATACTTAAACTGTATATTTAAACACTTAACCTGTCTTCTAAGTGGTAATTTTAAGCAAAATAATTGTATTCCTTCTTGCCAAAGCACAAAGGAAAACAAGTATTATCTTGTGTATAACCAATCAAGGGTAGTACCTACACAAAATGAATTTTCTTATGCATTACCAGAGTGTTTAACATAAAAAATTCTGATTTGAATTTCAGGAATCTAAATGCTACTAGATAGGTCAGAAATTGGAAATACACAAATCTTCTTAAACTGTTACTAAAGTTTTTAAAATATGAGTATCATAAAGTACGGTTCTTTTTGTGACTGGCTTCCTTTCCTTAGCTTAATGTCTCCCTGGTTCATCCATGTTGTAGCTTAGGATAAAATTTCCTTCTTTTTTTTTTTTTAAGCTGCATAATATTCTATTGTATGAGTATACCTGGATTGTATGGCAATTCTATGTTAATTCTCTATGGATTCTTCACACTATTTTCCATAATTTCTGGAACTTTTTATATTTCCATTAGCAGTGCAGAAGGGTTCCACATTTTTTGCATCCTCACCTACATTTAATATTTTCTGTTCTTTTGATAGTAGTCATCCTGGTGGGTGTGAGATGGTGTCTCAGTGTGGTTTTGATTTGACTTTCCCTAATGATTAGCGATGGTGAACATCCTTACATGTGTTTCAGTTCAGTTCAGTTCAGTTGCTCAGTCATGTCTGACTCTTTGCAACCCTATGGACTGCAGCACATCAGGCTTCCCTGTTCATTACCAACTCCCAGAGCTTTCTCAAACTCATGTCCATTGAGTAAGTGATGCCATCCAACTATCTCATCCTCTGTTGTCCCTTATCATATATGGAAGTGTTTATTTGTAAGCTCTCTATCTTTTCTGTTTGTCTACGTATCTGTCTTTATGGCAGTGCCAGGTTGATCTAACTAGTGTTATTTCATAGTATGTTATACAATCAGGGAGTAGAAGGCTTCCAACTTTGTTCTTGTGGCTCAGGGTTGTAGCTAGGGGTCCCTAGAGATGCTATACAAATTTTAGGATATTTTGAATGTTTTTGCATGAAATGCCTTTCAAATTCTGATAGGAATTGTATTAAATCTAAGGATCACTTTGGGTATTATGAATATTTTAATAATATTCAGTCTTCCAATACATTAGTATAGGATATGTTTCTACTTATTCTGATTTCTTTTAGCAATGTTTTATAATTTTCAATATACAATCTTT
The DNA here is from genome assembly GCF_055505025.1 of Bos grunniens. NCBI lineage: Eukaryota > Metazoa > Chordata > Mammalia > Artiodactyla > Bovidae > Bos > Bos grunniens. The sequence goes on from NC_141178.1 coordinate 29,637,786, forward strand.
TACCTTCTTGACTAAGTTTATTTCTAAGTATTTTATCTTTTTTAATCTTATTGTAAATGGGATTTTTTCCCATTTTTTTATTTCTCTCTTAGTTTCTCATTTGAATTGGATATTGTAAGTGTATAGGAATGCAACTGATTTCTGAGTGTTGATGATGTATCCTGCAACTTTACTGAATTCAGTTATTAGTTTTAAGATAGATTTTATGAAATACTTAGTGAAGTTGCTCAGTCGCGTCTGACTCTTTGTGACCCCATGGACTGTAGCCTACCAGGCTCCTCAATCCATGGGATTTTTCAGGCAAGAATACTGGAGTGGGTTGCCATTTCCTTCTCCAGGAGATCTTCCCGACCCAGGGATTGAACCCGGATCTCCTGCATTGTAGGCAGATGCTTTACCATCTGAGCCACCAAAATACTTAGGGTTTTCTATATATGTGAAGAGACAGCATGTATACATGCATTGAACTTTACCAGAGACTTTTATATTGTTACATGGTCTTGTGTTGCTATTTAACATTCTTTAATTCAATGTGTAAAACTCATTTCAGTATTTCTCTTAGAGCAGGTATAGTGATGATGAACTTTTTCAGCTTTTATTCTTCTGGGAAAATCTTAATTTCTCTTTCAGTTTTGAAGAAATTTTGCCAGATATAATATTGTTTTGTTGGCTGTAACAGTTTTCCCCCCTTTCTTTTAGTACTTTTGATATATCACTCCACTCCTTTCTATCATGTAAGACTTCTGCTAAGAAATCTGCTGATAATCTAATAGATGCTCCCTTACACATGACAAGTCATGTATTGCTTTCAAGATTTTTTCTTTATCTATGACCTATGACAGTTTGACTTTGATGTGTCTTTCTGTGAGTCTCTTCAGATTTATTCCAGTGGGAATTTTTTGAGCTTCTTTAATTTGTATGGCCATTTCTCCTTAGATTTTGGAAAACTTTAGCCATTATTTCTTTAAATAGTTTATCTGTTCCTTTCTCTCTCTCTTCTTTTCTTTTTTGGACTACCATAATGTATATGTTGTTCTGCTTGGTGGAGTCCCATAAAGACTGTATTCATTTTTCTTAGGCTGTATTCATCTTTTGTCATTCTTTTTTGATCCTATGCCTTGGTAATTTCAAAAGTCCTATTTTCAAATTGATTGATCTTTTTAACTGCCTGTCAATTCTACTGTTGAATCCTTCTAATGAATTTTCTATTCGGTTATCTTATTTTCAGTTTCAGAATTTCTGTTTGGTTCTTCTTCATGATTTCTGTCTTTCTTGCTATTTTTTTCTTTATGCATTTTTTTCACCATGATTTCATTTAGGTATCTATTTTAATGCGCTGAGCAACCTTATGATAGTAATTTTGAATTATTTGTCTAAATTATTTGTTCAAATTCATATATTTCTATTTCTTAAAGTTCAGTTTCTGAAGATTTAATTAGTTGCTTTAAATGTGTTATGCTTGCCTGTTTTTTTGTTTTATTTATTTATTTTTTGGCATTTCTTGCTGTTATTGTGTTGAGATTTCAGCATCCCAGATCAGCCAACTCTCATAGACTTTATAGTCTGGTTTCATATAGAGAGAACTTTTGAACTTTGTATAGAGAAGCTAGAGGTCCTAGAGATCTCTCAATGCTTTTATGAGTATTTATCCTCTGGGTTTGTATGTGTTAATCTCCTGTTTGAAGAGGTTTGTTGGCTACCCCTCCTCTCATCCCACACCCCCTCCCCCCCACCCCCACCCCCACACACACACATACACACACATCTGTCTGCAGTACTGTGGCTTCTGTGCTACTGTAGTAAATCACAGTCTGGTGTTCTACCTTTTGTCTGTCTATAGTACTATGCACTTTGGTGCATGGTTGATATCTTCGTTCTTGGAGATCCTCTAAGTGTGCCTGAACCCTCCTGCAATATTTGAACAAAGACAAAACCAACACTGGTCCTTTAGGAAGTGCTCCTAAAAGTCAAGTGGACATACATTTTGCTCATTTTCCTCCCCAAGTATAAGATACGAGTTAAAGATTTCCTCCCAAATATATCACACTGTGCTGTGCCAGTGAGGAAAGGCTTGGAAAGACAGAGTAGAGAGTGTCAGGAATTCACACTCACCTGGCATAAGGGCAAGAACTAGTTTCTGGATTTCTCACAGAGGCATTTTTTTGGTTTGTTGCTATTAAATTCATGTCTCCATGGGGGAAGGAGGATCTTGGGCTTCCTATTCCATCATCTTCCTGATATCATTCCTGTTGAAGTCCTATAATATGATAAGTTTGGACATATATATGTATACTTGTAAAATCATTACTACCATCAAAATATGAATATGTATATTACTCTCAAAATTTTCCATGTGCCCCTTGAAAATTCCATCTACCAGATTCTCTTTTTACCCTCCTCATTTCCATCTAACTATTGATCTATGTTGTCATAATACAGTAATTTGCATTTTCTAAAATTTTATATAAAAAATTATAACTGGAACACCTGCTTTTTTCTGGTGGCTTTCATTTAGTATAATTATTCTGAGATTCACCATGTTGTTTAGATTCATCCACAAACTTTCATATTCATCAAACATTCTTTTCATTGCTTAGTTGTATTCCATTATACAGATATATAACAGCTTGTTTATCCATTGACCTGTTAATGAAAGTTCGATTTGTTCCTAATTTTTGGTTAATACAAGTAATGCTGCTTTGAACATTCATTCATAAATATTTGTATGGATTATGCTTTCCATTCTTTTGGGTGATTACCTAGGAGTTTAAAAGTTAAATCATATAGTAGGTTATGTTTAAATTTTTAGGAAACTACTTTTCTTAAGTGGTTCCATTTTACATCCCCATGAGTAGTGAATGGAAGGTATAGTCATTCCACATTTTTGCCTGTGCTTGATATAATTTTCATTTTATAATTCTAATAGATGTTTAATAAATCAAATTTTAGTCGAATGTGCATATTCCTATTGATTAGTGATGGCACCTTTTCATGTGCCTGTTTTCCAGTCCTATATGTTCTTTGAAGTATCTATTAAAAATTTTTGCCAATTTTATATTGGAAAAATTTTATTCTTTTAATGTTTGTGTTTTGAGTGCTGTTTATATATCCCTGACACATGTCTTTTATCAGATATATGTTTTTGCAAATATTTTCACCCAGTGTGTGGTTTGCCTTTTCATTCTCTGAACAGTTATCTTTAGAAGACATGAAATTTTTAATTTTGATGACATCAAACTTATCCATTTTTACTTTATATATTATGCTTTTGGTTGTAAGAATTCTTTGTGAAACCCAAGCCACAAAAGTTTATACTACATTTTCTTTGAAGTTTTTTTAGTTTACTCATTATTGTTCAGTCTCTAAGTCATGTCTGACTCTTTGTGACCCCATGGACTACAGCATGCCAAGCTTCCCTGACTTCTCTATCTCTTGGAGTTTCAGTTCAGTTCAGTTGCTCAGTAGTGTCCGACTCTTTGCAACCCTATGGTCTGCAGCACGCCAGACTTCCCTGTCCATCACCAACTCCCGGAGCTTGCTGAAACTAATAGCGATAGGGTTGGCAATGCTATCCGACCGTCTCATCCTCTGTCGTCCCCTTCTCCTTCTGCCTTCAATCTTTCTCAACATCAGGGGCTTTTCAAATGAGTCAGTTATTCGCATCAAGTGGCCAAAGTATTGGAGCTTCAGCTTTAGCCCCTCCAGTGAATATTCAGAACTGATTCTACAGTCCAAGGACTCTCAAGAGTCCTCTCCAACACCACAGTTCAAAAGCAAATTTCTGACCTTGTTAGAATGGTTCTGGTTCTTTGGCAAGATAGACTAAGTGCCCTCTATCTACCCTGTCTCTCTCACTGAATATAAACTTAGCAGAATTCAGGAGCAGTTATAGGAGGACTCTGAGAAGTCAGTATTTGAAGAGGTTTGGGAAAGAAGGCAAAAATTTGACATAAAGCCAAACCTGCAGAGAATCTCCCAATTACCCCTGCCCGTGACCCATATTGCCAAGCCTAGAGTCAGTGGTAGGCATCCAGACACCCAGATATGTACTCTAGGTGAGAAGAGAAAGGACTTCAAGAAAATCCTCACCTTGTCATCTCAGAATCAGAAAAGAGGACTTCTAAAGGTCAGCCAGTGAGAGTCAGGGGAATAACCTGAGGTTTATACTTTTTTCCTGCTTTAACTCTCTGGTAGTGTCATAGTAGCACAAGTGGCAATGGTAACAATGACCGCAGTGACAACTCGCTGAGTGCTTAATAGTCTGAGACAGGGGAATCCTTTCTCCTCACCAGTACCAAGAACACAGGCAAATTTTCATTGCTTTCTTTTCTCTCTCCGTCTTCCTACTATTAAGCTCTAGTATCAGACACAGTCATAGGAAACGTATGGTACAATATAGCACCTAAAGCCCCAGATTTCTGGATAGAAAACCATATAGAAAAGGAGGCTCCAAGGAGCTGGATAATCTTAGCGAACTGCAAAGAGAAAGGAGCTCAATAGTGCAATGTCATAAAGTGATGTGTAAAATTCTAGGCTCACTTCTGAGCTGTCTATGTATAAATCTCACAGTGAGTAACATATTTTGGACTGAAGAATAGACTAGACTAAGAGTCAGTATTTTTTTTTTTTAATGGTCAATTATAAATAATTTGGGCTTTCTAGAACATAGGGGCTCTGTTGTAACTAGTCACTTATGCCATTATAGCAGAGAGGAGCCATAGACAATAAGTAAATAAATGGACATGGCTTGTACCAACAAGTTAAAGTTCAGTGATCTGGTTTGGCACCATCAGCCATTTTTTTATGCCAAACTCTGACCTGCCTTTTGAGAAACTTATATGCAGGTCAGGAAGCAACAGTTAGAACTGGACATGGAACAATAGACGGATTCCAAATAGGAAAAGGAGTACGTCAAGGCTGTATATTGTCACCCTGCTTATTTAACTTATATGCAGAGTACATCATGAGAAATGCTGGGCTGGAGGAAGCACAGGCTGGAATCAAGATTGCTGGGAGAAATATCAATAACCTCAGATATGCAGATGGCACCATCCTTATGGCAGAAAGTGAAGAAGAACTAAAGTGAAGGAGGAGAGTGAAAAAGTTGGCTTAAAGCTCAACATTCAGAAAACTAAGATCATGGCATCTGGTCCCATCACTTAATGGGAAATAGATGGGGAAGCAGTGGAAACAGTGTCAGACTTTTATTTTTGGGGGCCAAAATCACTGCAGATGGTGATTGCATCCATGAAATTAAAAGACACTTGCTCCTTGGAAGGAAAGTTATGATCAACCTAGACAGCATATTCAAAAGCAGAGACATTACTTTGGCAACAAAGATCTGTCTAGTCAAGGCCATGGTTTTTCTAGTACTCATGTATGGATGTGAGAGTTGGACTATAAAGAAAGCTGAGCTCCAAAGAACTGATGCTTTTGAACTGTGGTGTTGGAGAGGACTCTTGAGAGTCCCTAGGACTGCAAGGAGATCCAACCAGTCCATCCCAAAGGAGATAAGTCTTGGGTGTTCACTTGAAGGACTGATGTTGAAGCTGAAACACCAATACTTTGGCCACCTGATGCGAAAAGCTGACTCATTTGAAAAGACCCTGCTCCTGGGAAAGATTGAGGGCAGGAGGAGAAGGGGATGACAGAGGATGAGATGATTGGATGGCATCACTGACTCGATGGACATGGATTTGGGTGAACTCCGCGAGTTGGTGATGGACAGGGAGGCCTGGTGTACTGTGGTTCATGGGGTCACAAAGAGTTGGACACAACTGAGCAACTGATTGAACCGAGCTGAGCTAAATGACTGTCTAGGTCCAGTCTAAATGTGGCAGTACATTAATCTAATATAGCTGTAGAAAAATAGAACACTTTACTCTTTATCTTTCCTCTATATTTCTAAATAAGATTTAACCTAGACCAAATTACATACTCAGTATTACTGAATGAATTAACCATCCCATCACTCAAGTAGTAATAATAAATCTATTTGTACTATATTTCTAGAGTTCCTTTAGTCATATAAATTGTCAAAGATCTAGTACTTCTTGGGTTCTTTTCAAAACATCTTGTTGAATCTTTATTATTCTTTCTAACCAATGTAGAGACAATGAAGTCATTCAGTTTTCTTGCTTAAATATCATCCATAAAGATATGAAAACCTATGATTCTTTGCTGGAGTTTCCTAGAGATTATATGAAGAGAATAAATATTTTTCTAATGGAGAAAGTAATGAAAATGATACCATTTCATAGTCGCTGATAACAAGCTTTCAGAGAGTCTCATACAGGTATCAGGTTTTGTCTTCTCTGTTTTAATTTTATTTTTGTAGACAAAATCTCACTTGTTTACTCAAGAGAATAGAGACCAAAGTAAACTTGATTCAGGGTTAAAAGCCAATTTGTACTTTATGATCTCTGCCTTGGGAGTTCACTGTTTCCTTTGAGGTTATAGTGAGTACCAGTATCCAGTCCTTGAACTTGGAGGCAAAAATACCTTTAACACTCTAAAGACAGGTTCTTTATGTAAATAGGTAGTACCTGGAACATCTAACTTACTGTTTAAACTAATTTTTTAAAATAATTTTTTGCTGTTTAATTTTTTAAAACTTTCAATCTTAAATGCCATCTCAGTGAGAAACAATGTAACTAAGGAATAAACTATTTTTTATAGGATATCCTAATTTGCAATAGAAAAACTCCCAAATATCTATGTTAATGATGCTTTAGCGAAAATACTGATAGTAGTCAAAATTTGCAGTTACTTGAACTGGTTAAACACTAAAAATTATGAGGAATGTAGAGAAGTAATGTTGTTATGTTAACAACAATCCTAAATTTCAAACATTTAGGTATGAAATATTTGTTATGATCAGTGATCTAATATGCATTTTAATTATCTTCCACATTATGTCTTTATAACCAAACTTGGTGTCTTTATGGGCTTCCCTTGTGGCTCAACTGGTCTTTATAATCAAAAGTACTCATGTTCAGTACCAAGAATAACCAGAGGAATGGATCTCAACAGATTATGAACTAGCGATGCCTCTCCTAAGATTTCCATAGAATCACTTAAGAGAAGTACTAGTTATGAAAACACTGAAAATTAGAATAGTAATTAGTCTGCATTGCCCAGAAATAAGAATTATATTTGCAATTTTGAATAACTCCCTAGAGGAAACTTTATAGTCAATCTGCTAGCCAGAGAGTCTGCAACAAAATCTGGTAGAAACAAGATTTTAAAAAGGTGCTGTGAGAGGTTTACTACTTCCCTTGATTTGCAAAAGGTCAGTCACACAGTAGGTAAGCAATGAAAGTTAATACAATTGGTTATCACTGGTACCCAAGCGCCAAATGTAGAAGAGCAGTATAGCTCTCTGTGTGAGAAGAACGTCCTGTAGCTTTGTTCAGAAGGTTTCCTGAAGGCCAGAAGTCTCTTTCCCTAATAACTTTGGCACACTGCAACACCTATAAATATATGCAAATAAATGGAATGGATTTTGTACCTTGTATCAAGCAAAATCAATAATTTATTTGAAGGAAAAATAAAAACACCCATTTCTAATTTTAATATGATTCTAAATGTTTGCAAAGACAAGCATTTAATAATATGTAGGAGATATTTTGATTGTGAATTTTATTTCTCCCCTGCCCCACTCTTCTCATTCTGGTAGAGCCTGCATGTTGTTCAGTTGTTTATCCTCCATCTGCCACAATTGCTGCTATGTCCAGGCCCCAGAGCAGTCTAGAAACAGGCTAGACTGTACATTGTAATCACCTGGGTACTTTTTAAAATTGATAATGCCTCAGCCCTAGCATCAGAGATTCTAATTTAATTATTTTGAGCCAGGTCACATGAATTTGTAGCAGAGAATTCCCATGTCAGTCTAAAATGCAGACATAATTGATAATCAATGCATTAGACAGAATTATCATAGAATGTTATTTCTTCATCAGAAATTACCTTTGGTAGCAACACGTGAGTAATTTCTGGTTAAGGAGATATGAGAATAAACTCTGATAAAGAGTCTCCTGAAAAGGCTTTCTTATTTCTAAAGAAGGGAAGTTGCAGGAGAGAAAGGGACCTCTGAGAAACGCATTCTTACTTGTTTTAAAAAAGAAATTGTCATAATAAAAAGTTCACTTGGAACTCCTAAACAATCTTGTCTAAGCAGTAAGCTATTGATAAAGAAATGAACACATATAAGAGGTGGTGGTAGTTCCTCAGTTGTGTCCAACTCTTTGAGGCCCTGCCAGGACCCAGGACTACAGCCTGCCAGGCTCCTTTGTCCGTGGAATTCTCCAGAGAGACATGGACAGTATAAGAAAGACCATATCAAAAAGCAAATTATGGTGACATGAAGAAATGGAAGGAGTTTGGGTTCTTAAAGATTGTTAAGTCATGAAATGACAACTCTATCATCACTATATTTTAGACTTCTTATGGGAGGTGCAGTCATTTTGGCAAAAAAAGGCATGAAACAAAATTAGTGATCACGAACTTCATACAGACATGGGTTTGAAACCCTAGCCTTTAAGAAGCTGTGTAACCCTGAGTGATTTATTTTACCTTCAGTTTTTTCATTCATGAAACCATTTTACCACCTACTATAATGTGGATAAAGTGTTATCCACAGTGCTGAAAAATAACACATGTTCAGTAAATACTGGCTTCAGTTCAGATAGGTTCAGTTGCTCAGTCGTGTCTGACTCTTCAGGACCCCATGAATCGCAGCACACTAGGCCTCCCTGTCCATCACCAACTCCTGGAGTTCACTCAGACTCACGTCCATTGAGACAGTGATGCCATCCAGCTGTCTTATCCTCTGTCATCCCCTTCTCATCCTGCCCTCAATCCCTCCCAGCATCAGAGTCTTTTCCAATGAGTCAACTCTTCGCATGAGGTGGCCAAAGTACTGGAGTTTCAGCTTCAGCATCATTACCTCCAAAGAAAACCCAGGGCTGATCTCCTTCAGAATGGACTGGTTGAATCTCCTTGCAGTCCAAGGGACTCTCAAGAGTCTTCTCCAACACCACACTTCAAAAGCATCAATTCTTCGGCACTCAGCCTTCTTCACAGTCCAACTCTCACATCCATACATGACCACAGGAAAAACCATAACCTTGACTAGACGGACCTTGTTGGCAAAGTAATGTCTCTGCTTTTGAATATGCTATCTAGGTTGGTCATAACTTTCCTTCTAAGGAGTAAGCGTCTTTTAATTTCATGGCTGCAGTCACCATCTGCAGTGATTCTGGAGCCCAAAAAAATGAAGTCTGACACTGTTTCCACTGTTTCCCCATCTATTTCCCATGAAGTGGTGGGACCGGATGCCATGATCTTCATTTTCTGAATGTTGAGCTTTAAGCCAACTTTTTCACCCTCCTCTTTCACCTTCATCAAGAGGCTTTTTAGTTCCTCTTCACTTTCTGCCATAAGGGTGGTGTCATCTGCATATCTGAGGTTATTGATATTTCTCCCGGCAATCTTGATTCCAGCTTTTGGAACCAGTCTGTTGTTCCATGTCCGGTTCTAACTGTTGCTTCCTGACCTGCATACAGATTTCTCAAGAGTCAGGTCAGGTGGTCTGGTATTCCCATCTCTTTCAGAATTTTCCAGTTTATTGTGATCCACACAGTCAAAGGCTTTGGCATAGTCAATAAAGCAGAAATAGTTGCTTTTCTGGAACTCTCTTGCTTTTTCCATGATGCAGCAGATGTTGACAATTTGATCTCTGGTTCCTCTGCCTTTTCTAAAACCAGCTTAAACATCAGGAAGTTCACGGTTCACATATTGCTGAAACCTGGCTTGGAGAATTTTGAGCATTACTTTACTATCATGTGAGATGAGTGAAATTGTGTGGTAGTTTGAGCATTCTTTAGCATTTCCTTTCTTTGGGATTGGAATGAAAACTGACCTTTTCCAGTCCTGTGGCCACTGCTGAGTTTTCCAAATTTGCTGGCATATTGAGTGCAACACTTTCACAGCATCATCTTTCAGGATGAAATAGCTCAGCTGGAATTCCATCACCTCCACTAGCTTTGTTCGTAGTGATGCTTTCTAAGGCCCACTTGACTTCACATTCCGGGATGTCTGGCTCTAGGTCAGTGATCATACCATCGTGATTATCTGGGTCATGAAGATCTTTTTTGTACAGTTCTTCTGTGTTTTCTTGCCACCTCTTCTTAATATCTTCTGCTTCTGTTAGGTCCATACCATTTCTGTCCTTTATCAAGCCCATCTTTGCATGAAATGTCCCCTTGGTAACTCTAATTTTCTTGAAGAGATCTATAGTCTTTCCCATTCTGTTGTTTTCCTCTATTTCTTTGCATTGATCGCTGAGGAAGGCTTTAAATAAAATAAAAGGTAAAACTAATATCAAAAGAATAAATGCCAAAATAATTGTAAATGACAAAATCATCATTCCAGAAACTCGGAGAAGAAAGCAAACATTTCATGCTATCATGATCCTTGAAGCTTCTTTTGGAGGGAATTGAGTTGAGGTTTGAAATCAATGTTCTAGTGTACTAGTTTAGGTTTATGGGTGAATAATTATTATGCTCAGAGCTGTTAAACTCCTTTTCCTTTTTTCCAAGACTATATAAAGTAGTAGAACTTGGATTTCAACCAATACTGTGAGATCCGAAAGTACTTGATCTTTTAACCACTGCAGTGTAATCATTCCTAAACCAACCACTAGAATGAAGCATTGTGAAAGATGAGTACTCTCACAAATAGGACTAAAGAGAAATGTTGGTGCCATTTACAGATGATTTCTTAAAGACTGCAGACTGGGCTTGCTACAGAAAGATTTGAAGTAGTCTCAGAAGGACAGATAAAATTTAAATAGGAAAGGTGAATGTTGAAGGAACTTGTGGCCTCAGGAATGTGTATTTTAAATTTTAAATGAAGCAGAAGGTATACAAAGTGAAAGGAAGACAATGAGTTGGAAATGTTCTCTGAGGCAGAATTCTACAGAGTTTAAAAGACGAAGAGGTTTGTACTTTAGCTAGTAAATTATAGATAATTGTGAAAAGCTTTGGAATAGGAGAAGGCAAGAAGAAAGTGGTACTCTTGAAGACTTATTTAAAATGTTGCTTCATGATCTAGAAATAAAAATAAAACAAGATAGTTTGATCAATTAAAACTTTAACAATGGTTAATGTATAAACAGGGAGGCCTGGCATGCTGCGATTCAAGAGGTTGGATAGAGTCAGACACAACTGAGGGACTGAACTGAACTGAACTGAAAGTACAAACATAAGAACTTGAAACAAGGACCCTAAGAGAAAAAGAATATAGAAGACCATAACTAAAAAGAGTCCGTCAAATTTTGTAATTGATGGGCCAAGGATTGGAGGTCAGGGATAACCAACAAAGAAAAAACTACCAATACATGATAATAAATGACATAAGCAAGTGAAGAGATAATTATTAATGATTTCATTGAAAGAAATATTTCGAGATGAGAAAAGTTTATTTAGCTTGATATATATTTGAATTTTATAATGATAATAGAAAATAATTTAAAAGCTATTTTATTTATTCAACAAATATTTTCTAAGTTTTAACAATGTACACTAGTCTAGTTGCTGGAGTCATGGTGGTGAATGAGATAGATTTTTTTGTTCTTTTGTTCCTGCCTCAGTTACCCTCTTCAATATGTTTGGGAGCAAAGATACACAATAAAATGGTGTTAATTAGCAAAATGAAATGCTTCAAAGAGATAAGCAGTATGATATGATAATCACTAGAGACTATGAGAATTTTGTTATTTAGGACAATCAGGAAAAAAATCTTTTCAAGGAGATGACTCCAGAACTGATTCACAAGGATGAGAAGAAATCATATATTTAAATAGCCTGAGAAAGAGCAGTGTAGTCCAAGATGGTTGCAGGCATTAAGGCCCAAATCTGGATACAAGGACAACGTAGCTCGGGCTTAAAAGAGAAAGTACTAGTCACTCAGTAGTGTCCTACTCTTTGTAATCCCACTGACTATAGTCCACCAGGCTCTTTTGTCCATGGAATTCTCCAGGCAAGAATACTAGAGTGGGTGGCCGTTCCCTTCTCCAGGGGATCTTACCGTCCCAGGGATCGAACCCTGGTCTCCTTCATTGCAGGTGGATTCTTTATTGCTGAGCCAACAGGGAAGTCCAGCTGGGACCTAACAAAGACCAAATTGTGTAAAGCCATGGGGATCAGCTAAAGTGTCTGGGAGTAATAGATCGCCAGTACAGGTTTGGTGCATGAGACAGGGTGCTCAGGGCTGGTACACTGGGATGATCCTGAGGGATGGAATGGGGAGGGAGGTGGGAGGGGGGTTCAGGATGTGGAACACACGTATACCCATGGCTGATACATGTCAATGAAGGCAAAACCACTATAATACTGTAAAGTAATTAACCTCCAACTAAAATAAATAAATTAAAAAAAAAAGTGTTAGTTGCTCAATTATGTCTGACTCTTTGTAACTAAATGGACTGTAGCCCACCAGGCTCCTCTGTTCATGGAATTCTCCAAGCAAGAATACTGGAGTGGGTAGCCATTCCCTTCTCCAGGAATCTTCCCAACACAAGGATGAACCTTGTCTCTTGCACTGTAAGCAGATTCTTCACCATCTGGGCTATCAGGGAAGCCCCTGGGTATTGATGTTGCAGGGAAAAGCCGATTCGGATTCCATGTTGGAGCTGTTTCTTTGACTCCCTTTTCATTGTTTTTATTGTTATATTGTTGTTTAGTCATCCAGTCATGTCCAACCTTTTGTGACCCCAAGGACTGCAGCATGCCAGGCCTTCCTGTCCCTCACCATCTCCTGAAGTTTACCCAAGTTCATGTCCATTGCATCGGTGATGCCATTCAGCCATTTCATCTTCTGACACCCTCTTCTCCTTCTGTCCTCAATCTTTCCCAGCATCAGAGACTTTTCCAATGAGTCAGCTGTTCACATCAGATAACCAAAATGCTGGAGTTTCAGCTTCAGCATCACTCCTTCCAATAAGTATTCCAGGTTGATTTCCCTTAGGATTGATTGGTTTGATCTCCTTGCTGTCCAAAAGACTCAGAGTATTCTTCAGCACCACAGTTTGAAGGCATCAGTTTTTCAGTGCTCCTCCTTCTTTACGGTCCAGCTCTCACAATTGAACATGATCACTGAAAAGAGCATAGCCTTGATTATACAGACCTTTGTTGGCAGAGTAATGTTTCTGCTTTTCAACACACTGTCTAAGTGTGTCATCCTTCCTGGCAAGAAGCAAACATCTTCTGATTTTGTGGCTGCAGTCACCATCCACAGTGATTTTAGACTCCCAAAAGAGGAAATGTCACTACTTCCACCTTTCCCCCCTCTATTTGCCATGAATTAATGGAGCCAGATGCCATGATCTTAAGTTTGTTTTTTTTTTTTTTTAATATTTAGTTTTAAGCCAGCTCTTTCACTCTCCTCTACCCTTATCAAGAGGCTCTTTAGTTCCTCTTCACTTTCTACATTAGAGTGGTATCATCTGCATATTTGAGGCTATTGATGTTTCTCCTGCCTATCTTGATATCAGCTTGTAACTCATCCAGCCTGGCATTTCTCATGACCTTCTCAGCATATAGATTAAACTAACAGGGTGACAGCAGACAGCCCTGTCATACTCCTTTCTCAATCTTGAACCAGTCAGTTGTTCCATACAGGATTCTGATTGTTGTACCTTGATCTGCATACAGGTTTCTCAGGAGGTAGGTAAGATGGTCTGGTATTCCTATCTCTTTAAGGGCTTTCCACAGTTTATAATGACCCACACATAGGCTTTCACATAGTCAATGAAACAGAGGTAGATGTCTTTCCTGGAATCCCCCAGCTTTCTCTATAATCCAGTGAATGTTGGCAATTTCACCTCTGGTTCCTCTTCTGTTTCTAAATCCAGCTTGGACATCTGGAAGTTCTTGGATTGCATAATGCTGAAGCCTAGCAGGATTTTAAGCATGACCTTACTAATATGGGATATATGTGGGAGATGAGTGCAATTGTCTGATGGTTAGCACATTCTTTAGTACTATCCTTCTTGGGAACTGGGATGAGGACTGACATTTCCAGTCCTGTGGCCACTTCTGGGTCTTGCCAGATTTTCTGGCATACTGAATGTAACACTTTGAGGGTATCATCCATTAGGGTTTTGAATAGTTCTACTGGAATTCCATTGCATTCACTAGCTTTATTAACAGTAGAGCTTCCTAAGGTCCACTTGACTTCACTCTCCAGAATGTCTGGCTCTGGGTAGCTAACCACATCATCGTAGCAGGCCAGTTCATTTGGATCTTTTTTTGTAGGGTTCTTCTATGTATTCTTTTCATCTCTTCTTGATCTCTTCAGCATCTGCTAGTTCTCTACCATTTATGTCCTTTATGGTGCCTATCTTTGGGCAAAATGTTCCCTTGATATCTCCAATTTTCCTGAACAGATCTTTAGTCTTTACCCTTCTGTTGTTTTCTTCTAATTTTATACACTGTTCATTGAAGAAGGCCTTCCTGTCTTTCTGTGCTGTTCTTTATTGTTATAATCATACATGCTGGCCTGCCTGAGAGAATCCTGTCCATCTGCCTGACCTTGTACACCTGTAGCTGGCAGGAAGTAAGAAATTAAAACATCCCCTACCTGAGGCTTTCCATATTAGGAGATATTTGCAAGATTAATGGTCTTTTTACTTCATTTCCTCACCTCCTCCCATCTCTTTTCTACAAAAGACCTAGCATCCAGACCTCAACTGGATGGTTACTTTGAGACATTAGTCCACTGTCTTCTCAGTCAGAGGGCTCTCCAAAGTTGTATTCATTGCATCAACACCTCATCTCTGATTCACTGGTAAGCAGTGTGTGCTTGTACTTGATAACATTAAGTTCAGCATAGCCAGTGAAGAGATACAAGTACTGTAGTGGAATGTTATAACCTTATCATAGATGATGTTCTCTTCTGTGTAGAAAGAGAGTGGAAGTAGGAAGTCTGGTATGGAGGATGTTAAATTTAGAACAGAGATATGATGATGGCTTGGACAGGTTGTTGACAGTTGAGAAAACAACTGTCATTTTTCAGAGAAAAATGAAAGTATTTGAAATCTACTGTAAGGGTAGAAATGCATAGGATAAACTAATGGTGTCAACTATGAGAGATGAGAGAATTTGATTTAAAGATGTCTACTTTTTAATGTATGTTTCCTTGCATGACCAGTTGGATACTGATACCATTTACTGAGATAACATTTGGAAGGAATAGCTTTACACATTATATGTATGTGTGCATATGTATGAAATACAATAAGCTGATCGTTTTAAGCATTATTCAATAGGAAAATAATTGTCAACTCTATGAAATAATCTAAAAAGTATGTAGAATCATAAATATGTCAGTTATGTGCAGGCATTAATGTAAGACATTTTGTTGAGATATTAATGCAAATCATTTTGGGTTTTAAGTAATTGTGGTGATTATTGACTTGCTTTGTAATTTAGAGAAAGACAAGTAAAATAGAAAGGGAATTTAAATTGAAACTTAGAGTTATTCTGTGGGAGTCACTCACCTCCAGTTCTAAAGAGAAGCCTGGAGTAGCAGAGTATATGTCACACCAGGTGTCCATTAGCTCTCTCAGCACTTCCACTTCACAAAAAGTAGCAAAACCAGGAAATGTCATTCCAAAAAATCTGGAGACAAAACTGACTTTTCTGAAATTCAACATGAGCTGCTCAAATAAATTTTCTAGAAATTAAAACCACTTACTTTATACCACCAAGAATTAAACTGTTCTATTAGATTTCATTGTTCATATAACTATAATATATATATATATATATAAAATTAAAATTATTTGTATTTTTCCTTTTGCTGTATATTGGGTGGAAAGGCATTAACCTAGAGAGTATCACAGGCTATCAACACAAGACATAAACTTTCAGATGCACATGTTTGAAAAGTTAATAATTTTACATGAGCAGCATGATGAATCTTTTCCTGGTAACAGTATTTATTTTTCTCTTATACATCACATGGGAGAAGGACATGGCAACCCACTCCAGTACTCTTGCCTGGAAAATCCCATGGATGGAGGAGCCTGGTAGCCTACAGTGCATGGGGTTGTGAAGAGTCAGACATGACTGAGCGGCTTCACTTTCACTTTTCTTTTTCATGCATTGGAGCAGGAAATGTCAACCCACTCCAGTATTCTTGCCTGGAGAATCCCAGGGACAGAGGAGCCTGGTGGACACACATAGAAAACTGGAGTTACTTTACATCAAATGATACTCAGCAGTTTTTAAGTATTGTCAAGTATGAGCCAAATGTACATCAGGGACTAGTTTTATTAAAGACAACTACTCTGTAAGTGATTATATCTCTTATGAAGGGCAAGAATTTTGGTTGCACAGTGAAAACACTTATTTCTAAATCATGTTTTAATGGATTATTATAAAAGCAAATCAACTAATAAAATTTTTCCCCTTTTTTTCCAGTCCAAAAATCTGTTTGATTTTGAGTGACTCAAAGGATCAATCATATTTCCTAGGGGCACTGAAATTTCTTTACAATAAAAATGAAAACCAGTCATGTTTTTCTTAATTTAGTCATTTTCCCCCCTCACTTTTTAGATTGTTGTACTGAAAATAGACACATTTTAGTACAGCAGTAATAATTTTACTTCATATAAACCATATGCCAAAGGATTATTAAACTGAGAGCATGGGCATGCATATGACTGAATTTTATTTACATCAGCCTTCTCCAATCTCCTCTCATTTGAAAAGAATGCCATTTTAACTTCTCTTGATCCTCCATTGTATTCTCTTATTAAAAAGATGGTAAGAACCAACACCAAGGAAGCCAGTAGTGCTAGTGGTGGGGGGAGTTGTGGCAATCACATTCATAAAATTTATCAAGCAAGAAAGTGGAACTAATGCATAATGCAAGCTTTATATCTTGCTAGATTGTGTGTAGATTCTAAAAAAGAATGATGTCATAGTGGGGTTCAGTGAATATATCTGAGATCATGGCACTTATTTCTCAAGTACTAACTCAGATTCTATTACGTATTTTTATACAAAAGAAGGATAAGAAACAGGAGGTATCTATCTATTACACTGCAAGTTATTTAATCTTACTTAAACTTCATCACAACTCTAGAGATTCTTAGGATTTTTTTGGTCATTTTACTAATCAAAATCATGATGGCACTGTGCCAGTATCTGGCACATTATTGGAGACATAAAACACAGTGGCAGTAACTTAGTCTCTGTCTTGTTTCAAGGCCATGGTTAGTGTTCTAAAATTTATTCTTTCTGATGTTCAGTAGTTTTAGCTGGTTGCCCTTTCTATACATCTGAATCTTCTTTCCTAGGAAATTGTCTAGAAATGTATGCTCCCCACAGTGGGAGACACTCCCTTCAACTAAAGCTGTGGAGATTGACTTCTGCAAATCTCCCTCACTGTTATTTGCTTGTTTTGGCCTGCTCAGTTCCAGTTGTTTGTCAACACAGCAAATGAATATTATTAAACAATTGAACTTTACTCTTTACTGGTTAGACTTAAGAGATTAATGCCTGGTAGCTCAATCAGGAAAAACATCTGCCTGCAGTGCAGTAGGCCTGGGTTTGATCCCTGGGTTGGGAAGATCACTTGGAGAAGAAAATGGCAATCCACTCCAGTATTCTTACCTGGAAAATCTCATGGACAGAAGAGCCTGACAGGCTACAGTCCATGGGGTCACAAGAGTCAGACATAACATAGTAACTAAACCACCACAAGAGATTAATACAGTAGAGTAAGCATGTCTTAGGAGAGATGGTACCTGAATATATAATAGCAAGAAACGTGGGACATGTAAATAGAAGAAAAACAAAGATGTCTGTCTGTAGTTCCATGTAAGATTACAGTGTTAGTGGGAAAGGATTTTTTACTCTTGACTCTGGTTATAAGATGCTCTTTATTAAACATGACATCCTCTATTTTACCATTTATATGACAGCCAGAGAGGGTCAGTATCTTTGCTGGGAGAAAAATAACTGTTATAAAGTCTGTAACATAAATTTGCTCACAAGATTTATTGTATATTTTACAACTCTCTATTTTAACTGAAAAGCTTTCAATATTATTATGACCCATAAAATTGAACAAATCTAAATTCTAAATTTTATTGAGAAAACAAATCAGAAACTATTTCTCAAAAGCATTAAAACTACTTTAATGATTTAATGAAAAATACCCCAGGCAAGATAATACATGCAGACAGCATAAGTATGACATATGCTATTGAATGAACTCTCAGCATTTCTAATTATTGTTTGTCCACATGAATGTCCTTTGCATTTGAGTGATTATTAAAGACTGACTTCATTTGGGGGATATGAAAACAAAGCACACACTTCTGTGAGACATACAAACTTCCATAAAGCATTTCAAAACTGAAACAATACAATATGAACTCAATGACTAGTGATTAAATAAAGTTCATCAGAAGAGGGCTTTTATTGCCCATAACCTTTAAGATATAATCTTGACTTTGAAACAATGAATAACTGTCTTGACATTTCCTTTAATCTAGATTGGAGTGGATCACTGCCACACATTGCTTTGATATCAATTGCACAAAATTATTAGGTGAATCAGTATCCATTTAAGAGAGTACTTTATCTATGGTATATGCAGTGATACTAAAGCTTTACTATTTTAAAATATGGGATACATAGTCTAAAATATTGCTTTCCTTAATTCAGGGCTTGGTAACCCACTCCAGTATTCTTACCTGGAGAATTCCAAGGACAGAGGAGCCTGGCAGGCTGCAGTCCATAGGGTAACAAAGTCAGACATGACTGAGCGACTAACACTTTCACTTCTACATTTTCCTTAATCCAGGTTTCTTGAACATGCATTTCTTTTTTTAAACCGAGGCCTTTTCAAGTGCTATTTCTTCACTCTTAGAATTTCTTTTCTCTAGTTTTCTTGCCTATTCTTCTGGCCTCCTCCTTCAAGCCTCAGCAGAAATAGTACTTGAAAGAAGTCTTGGCACAAGGGGACATCTAAAGTAGTTCCTTCCTCTCCCTTCACACAGTTCTTTCACATGGAGCTTTTAATTGCATTTGTACTAATTTGTTAAGATTTTGTGTGCTATAGCTTGAAACGGTTTTCACCATTATACTCTTACGTTCCATCCATCTGCCTTTTTTTTTTTCAGCATGAACACCATTCTTAGCATTTAGTGTATACTCAGTATAAGAATGATGTAACTGATGATTATCTAATTGTCTGTTTATGTCTGCACATACACAAATCCAAATGGCAGAACCACAATCAGAATATAAATGCGTCCATCAGTTCACTTTTTCTCCTATAAGAAGAAAAGCAACAAAGACAAATTATCTCCTCAAGGAGCAGTGTATAGAAGTATTTTTCAAATTGTGTCTAACCAACAGAAACTAGACAGTAAGCATTTAATATTTAATGGTATTTTGTGACATCCAGCCTTCTATACCTTTTAGCATTATGAAAATTAGGGTGTTCTATTATAGTAAAACCCTGGATAAAGGAACCAGATGGAAGCATGATACCTTCATAACCAAAGCCATTTTCCCAGCAGTGCAAATCACTGCTTCACTTAATCATGTTATGACAAAATCCATTATAATGATGGATAGACCCATGGACATTGTTAATATTGAAACAAAATATAAAGAAACTAGTTGTTTAAAGTTTGTAATGTAGATTTTCCTTAGTATAATTGTGGGTAATAGGATAAGAAAAGTAGAATTTATATGAAGAGAAAGATTTTGTTTAAGACAACTGTAGATTACAATGATGATTAATGAGCATGACTATTTTAATGAAAAAACAAATTACTAGGAAAATGATTAATAGTAAAGTATTTATGATAATTAAAATTCAGCCCTGACATTGATAGACTATATATGGGCTTCCTTGCATAAGCAACTGAGAAATTATTTGTGTGTAGTAGAAGGTGAAGGTAAAGGTCTTGTAGGTGTATTTTTGCTTGGGAATGCAATTGATTTGGTTGATTTGTTATTTTGTTTAGTATATTCATTGTGATCATATAAAGAAACATTATATAAAATATATAATATTTTATATAGAATTTTCAATGAATTCTGGAGACTTCAATTAAACTCATGTATTAGAAATTCCATTGGAAAATAAAATATTTAGATTTATTTCTGATTTTCAGCAAGAACATTAATAAAATTAACTGTGAAACTATTTGTGAGGGTATATTAAAAACAAAAAAAATGTCTTTCCTAATGGAAGTATAGCTTGAAGTACAGAATGCCATATTTTATATTTTAGCACATTGCCTGGCACCTAATGAGAACTAGTTATAAGAGTAAGTAGTGAATTCACAAACACCCTACTACCATCAGATGCTTTTATGGAAATGAAGACCATTCCTATACATTGTCATGTGCGCATTTGTGTTCAGTTGCGTCCAGCTCTTTTCAACCCCATGGACTATGCAGCCTGCCAGGCTTCTCTGTCCATAGAATTTTCCAGGCAAGAATACAGGAGTGGGTTGCCATTTCCTACTCCATGGGATCTTCCCAAGCCAGAGATCAAACTTGTGGGTCTTGCATCTCTGTCATTGGCAGGAGAGTTCTTTACCATTGTATCACTTGGGAAGCCCGATACATTGTCATTAAATTGATTATTTTGTGGTTTATTCTTTATTTTTTTCTCTACTTTCTCTATTTATTGAGTGACGAGTACTATATGCCAGTTATTTGTCTAAACAGTGGTAATAGTAGCACTAAGGTTTTCAAATAGACATCTAAAAATACAGTAAAGAAATGACTTTTGAGCTATGTTTTAAAAATGAAAGAGTTTACTCAGAATACAAAGGGTGAGTGAGGAAGTTCAAATGAAACAAAGGTGAGAACAATATCTGAATTTTGGGATACCTGAAAAATAGAGTCACAGTAGCAAGAGATGAGATTGATAATATAAAACTGGTTAGGTTGTCAGAATGCTTATACATAGTGTTAAGGCAATCAGGCTTTATTAACATTTAACATGGAATTTAAATGGGTTTCTCAATTAGAGCAGTGGAAAAAAAAAATTTTTTTTTCCATTCTAAGAACTCTAATACTGGTGATTGATCAACTGGCATGAGGCATCTTCTCTTTGGATTACTACCCACCTATTCCTAATATTTATTCAAACACTTTTCATAAAAATATGAGATTTTTTCCCCTTCTCTTGCCCTTCTCTTTTATCAGACTGGCAAAAATTTGCAATTACCAATAACAGTTAAATTACACAACTAAATCTTGGCTCTGAGAAAAAAAATTGAATATCTATATAGGAAATGCATATTAAAAGTGGTTATGGACTTGAGACTCAACCAAAATATTTTTAAATATCATTTTATTTACAAAGAATATCTATTTCCCCACAAATGAGCTCATTCATTTACTACAAGAGATTTTGCTCCTTCATAATGGCTATACATTATTTCCTGAACTCAAGAATGTCTCTTAAAATAAAGATATAAAAGAGTGCCTAGCATGAGACCATGCCCTTGTGTGTGTGTGTGCCTAGTTGCTCAGTCGTGTCTGACTCTTTGTGACCCCATAGACTGTAGCCTGCCGGGCTCCTCAGTCCATGGGATTACTCCAGGCAAGAATCCTGGAGTGGTTGCCATTTCCTTCTCCAAGAAATCTTTCTGACCTGGGATCAAACCCACATCTCCTGTGTCTCCTGAACTGCAGGTGGTAAAATGTCATAAGCCAAGTTTTAGATTAACTTTGATTGTGGTTTATTAGTCTGTAATACAAATTCTTTCAAAGTCTCTGTTCTTATACAACTTTTAAACTTTTTTTCTGAGCTCTGAGCTTCATACATCATATTTCCTCAGACTGAAATATTCCCTAACCCTCATTTTCATGACTAACTATCTTTAATAATCAGTCCGTTAATCTCCCTCTCTAGTGAAAAAGTTATTTTAAGCACGATCCAGTTATATTGCATCCCTCTGTACTGCAATTTATTTATAGGTCTGTTTCAACTGTTTCTTTGAATAAAATTGGGTCTTATGCATTTCTGTATCACCAGTAGTATAGAGGACAGAAATATATATATATATATATATATATATATATATATATATATATATATATTGCAGTTAAACCAGAGACAAAATGCCAACTCTAATTAGCTTGTGGAAAAAATATTGCATTTTATTCTCCCTCATGACTAGGAAATTCAGGTGATTAGCACCATTCACCTCTCGTCTTTGGCTTAATGTACATTTTATTCATGTGGTGAGAGAGACACCTGCAACATCTCATCCCTTCCAGGAAGATTCAGGCTTATAGGAGTGCCTCAGTTTTGTGAGGGACATGTCTCACTGCATGTGTAACAATCTCAGAAAAAGAGATTGGCCTCAATTACATGTCCCACCCTGGACCATTCACTTTACCCAAGGGAGAATTATTTTGAATGTCCACCTTATGTAAAATGCCTGATTGTGTGTGTGTGTGGTAGTGGGTCTTCATTTTCATCCCCATTAGAATCACATGAATTCAGGTAGTGAAGGGGGATAGTTCTAGAAATGATGATACTGAGGTCAGATAGAAAATAATATATGTTCATTATGTAAGTAGTCTTTTGAGTCAGATTGCTTTAGTCTAAATCCTACCTTTAGTGTTTAACAGCTATCATGTAAGCAATGTTTACTTAAGCACATTCTGCCTCAGTTTTCATTCTATAAAATGGATGAAGAATAGTACCTAGAAATAGTACTTCCCTTCAGGTGACAAGAATAAGGAATATTTTGGATAATGCAGCTAAAATAATCAGCATAATGGTTCATAACTAATAATTACTCAAAAATATGCTATTGTGACAATAATGCAATTCTTAAGCTTTTCATAGTCTGGTCCTTTCATTCTTGAATATTTTGTGATGGGGCATTAATTTATGAGAGGTTTCAAATAGTGATCCATAGGCTTCTGACTCAACACTCTGTAGGGACACCTAGGAAAGGGAGGAATAAAACGGAGAACTGCATCTCATCTGAAGTCGTAGCTCAAATTTTCTGTTTTACATTTTGTGCCTCCAAGAAAGATTTTATTTGGAAACAGAATTCCACCGCTAACATAGATTTTGTAACCTCCTGCTGCTCTAAGATATCATCTTTATGGGTCTAGGTAAATCAGAAATGGCACACCTAAAATAAAAAGATACTGCAAGTATGTCGTGCTTGTTACAAGAAGGCTGAACAAAGAGTACAGGTGAGCAATGTCATATATCGTATTGCTCCAGGGAAGCAATTTATAGTCTCCACTCTACTGAGCATATTTCAGGAATGTCACTTTTATAGACAGAAGACAACATTGTTACATTATAATGCTATTAACCATATCAAATATCATATATTTAAAGAACTAAGGGTGCATATCTTCCTTTTCCCTCTAAAAGCATCTTATTATTTATTTTACAAGTGTAATCAGAACACAGACAGGCAATATAGCAATTTATGAACTGTGGACAAGAAATGAAAGTATAAAAGCACAAGCATATTAGGATTCTAGCTATGTTTATGTCTTTATCTCAGTCAGAGCAGGAGGGATTTTAAGACATCTATGACATTATTTTCAAAAGATCATTTTTAAATATTTCAAAATGAGAATTTAATAATAGGTGTGTAGAACACAAGTATGGTTTTAGAAAAAAAAACAACCTTTGATACTTTCCTAAACACTTTCATGAATATAATTTCTAATATCTATCACTTTTTTGTGCTTCTCAATTGCCAATTTTGAAAGAAAAAATCTACTTTTTCAATCATTTTCTAGAAAAAAAAACAGGTATGAACTTTATCAGACAAACAAATCCAGGGCATATTAAAGTAGGATCGACTCATACACAGAAATTTTTTTCACTAAGCATACACTACAGTACCATATGTTCTACAGTTGTTGGAATCCACAGATGCAGACAACCAACTACAAAGTTAAGGTAGATTTTTGACTATATAAAGGGCCTACATCCCTAACTCTTACGTTGTGGAAGGGTCAACAAAAATAGTTCAGTTTTGCAAAAGGAAAAAAATAGCATCTTACAGTATCAAATATTACTATGAATAATGTGAATATTTTCATGAAACTTAAAAACACAGTTATTTACTTATTTTGAATATGGATATCTGAATAGTTGTATCTCCACTGAGTTTCAGGAGAAATATTAGTAACCTCAGAATGCAGATGACACCACCCTTATGGCAGAAAGTGAAGAAGAACTAAAGAGCCTCTTGATGAAAGTGAAAGTCAAGAGTGAAAAACGCTGGCTTAAAAGTCAACATTCAAAAAATTAAAGATCATGGCTTCTGGTCCCATCACTTCATGGGAAATAGATGGGGAAACAATGGAAACTGTGAAATACTTTATTTTCTTGGGCTCCAGATCACTGCAGATGGTGACGGCAGCCATGAAATTAAAAGCCGCTTACTCCTTGGAAGAAAAGTTATGACCAACCTAGACAGCATGTTAAAAAGTAGAGACATTACTTTGCCAACAAAGCTCCATCTAGCCAAGGCTATGGATTTTCCAGTAGTCATGTATGGATGTGAGAGTTAGACTGTGAAGAAGGCTGAGCACCGAAAAATTGATGCTTCTGAAGTGTGGTGTTGGAGAAGCCTCTTGAGAGTCCCTTGGACTGCAAGGAAATCCAACCAGTCCATTCTGAAGGAGATCAGCCCTGGGTGTTCTTTGGAAGGAATGATGCTGAAGCTGAAACTCTAATACTTTGGCCACTTGATGAGAACAACTGACTCATTTGAAAAGATCCTGATGCTGGGAGGGATTGGGGGCAGGAGGAGAAGGGGACGACAGAGGATGAGATGGCTGGATGGCATCACCGACTCGATGGACGTGAGTCTGAGTGAACTCCGGGAGTTGGTGATGGACAGGGAGGAGCCTGGCGTGCTGTGATTCATGGAGTCGCAAAGAGTCGGACACGACTAACTGAACTGAACTGAACTGAACTGAATGTTCATATTATATTGAGTGCTCAGTCCTTCAGTTGTGTCCCACTCTGAAACCCTCTGGGACTGTATCCTGCCAGGCTCCTCTGTCCATGGGATTTTTCAGGCAAGAATACTGGAGAGGGTAGCCAATGTCCTCCTCCAGGAGATCTTCCCTACTAAGGGATCAAACCTGCACCTCCTGTGTCTCCTGCATTGCAGGTGAATTCTTACCCATTGAGCCATCAGGGAAGGCCCTTTTAGTATATTACTAAAGGTCAATTATATAGTAAACTATGAAGTGAAGTGAAGTGAAAGTCAGTCAGTTGTGTCCGACTCTTTGCGATCCCATGGATTATACAGTCCATGCAGTTCTCGAGGCCAGAATACTGGAGTGGGAAGCCTTTCCCTTCTCCAAGGGATCTTCCCAACCTAGGGATTGAATCCAGGTTTCCCGAATTGCAGGCAGATTTATTAGCAGCTGAGCCACAAGGGAAGCCCATAGTAAACTATGGGTCTAGTTAAAAATGAAACTGGTCAATAATAATGCAAGGTATTTAGATTCTTTTGACTTAAAGTAAATCATACTGTTAAAGATAAAAACCAATCTGAATCACAAGTTTAACATAGTTTTTAGAACAACAACAACAAAAAAAAACTTACAGAGATAAAAGTGTTACTGTTATAAAATAAAGATTAAGATATACTAAGATATATATTTCAGGTAGGAAAAAATGGCAATGTAGGTGAAAATCATAGTAGACATTAGATATTCTTATCTGAGAGATTTTAAGTAGGAAGGAAAAATATATCATTACCAGAAAAAAAAAAAAAGGATTATGTGTCACACTTGGGAATTTACTAAGCCATGTACTGAATTGAACACATTTTAAACAATATTAAAGGGAATATATTTTTATAAAATATTTTCCATAAATATTTGGTTAAAAGACTGATAAAAGACCAATTTAAAGAGTTTTGCCAAAACATGCATTCTGTACAGTATGGTATATTATGGAGTATGTGAAGTGAAGTGAAAGTCATTCAGTCATGTCCGACTCTTTGCGACCCCATGGACTATACAGTCCATGGAATTCTCCAAACCAGAATACTGGAGTGGGTAGCCTTTCCCTTCTCCAGGGAATCTTCCCAACCCAGGGATAAAATCCAGGTCTCCTGCATTGCAGGCGGATTCTTTAACACTGAGCCACCAGGGAGGTATTTTGCTTAGCTTTTTGTTGTTGTTCAGTAGCTCAGTTGTGTTCGACTCTTTGTGACCCCATGGACTGCAGCATGCCGGGCTTCCCTGTCCTTCAGCATCTCCCTGAGCTTGTTCAAACTCATGTCCCTTGAATCAGAGATGCCATCCCACCTTCGCATACTCTGTCATCCCCTTCTCCTCCTGTCTTCAATCTTTCCCAGCATCAGGGTGTTTTCTAATGAGTCAGCTCTTCGCATCAGGTGGCCAAAGTATTGGAGCTCCAGTTTCATCATCAGTCCTACTAATGAACATTCAGGACTTATCTCCTTTAGGATGGACTGGTTGGATCTCCTTGCAACCCAAGGGACTCTCAAGAGTCTTCTCCAACACTACAGTTCAAAAACATCAATGCTTTTCATGCTCAGTCTTCTTTATGGTATAACTATCACATACATACATGACTATTGGAAAAACCATAGCTTTGACTATACAGACATTTGTTGGCAAAGTAATGTCTCTGCTTTTGAATACCCTGTCTAGGTTTGTCATAGCCTTTCTTCCTAGGAGCAAGCATCTTTTAATTTCATGGCTACAGTCACTGTCCAGATGCTTTTGAAGCCCGAGAAAATAAAGTCTGTCAGTGTTCCCATTGTTTCCCCATCTATTTGCCATGAAGTGATGGGACCAGATGCCTAGATCTTCATTTTTTGAATATTGAGTTTGAAGCCAGCTTTTTTCACTCTCTTCTTTCTGCTTCATCAAGAGTCTCTTGGGTTCCTCTTAACTTTCTGCCATAATGGTGGTGTCACCTGCATGTTTGATGTTATTGATATTTCTCCCAGCAGTCTTGATTCCAGCTTGTGCTTCATCCAGCCCACCATTTCACATAATGTACTCTGCATA
The DNA here is from genome assembly GCF_055505025.1 of Bos grunniens. Taxonomy (NCBI): domain Eukaryota; kingdom Metazoa; phylum Chordata; class Mammalia; order Artiodactyla; family Bovidae; genus Bos; species Bos grunniens. The sequence goes on from NC_141178.1 coordinate 29,664,887, forward strand.
TAAGTTAAATAAGCAGGGTGATTATATACAGCCTTGACGTACTCCTTTTCCAGCTTAGAACCAGTCCATTGTTCCATGTCTGGTTCTAACTGTTGCTTTTTGACCTGCGTACAGATTTCTCAGGAGGCAGGTAAGGTGGTCTTGTATTCCCATCTCTTTAAAAATGTTCCACAGTTTGTTGTGGTCCACACAGTCAAAGGATTTAGTGTAGTCAATGAAGCAGAAGTAGCTGTTTTTCTGGAATTCTCTTGCTTTTTCTATGATCCAATGGATGTTGGCAATTTAATCTCAGGTTCCTCTGCCTTCACTAAATCCAGCTTGTACATCTGGAAGTTCTCAGTTCAAGTACTGTTGAAGCCTGGCTTGGAGAATTTTGAGCATTACTTTGCTAACACATGAAATGTGTGCAATTGTGCAGTAGTTTGAACATTCTTTGGCATCCCCTTCTCTGGGATTGGAATGAAACTGATCTTTTCTCCATCCTGTAGTTACTGCTGATTTTCCCATATTTGCTGGCATATTAAGTGCAGCACTTTAAGAGCATTATCTTTTAGGACTTGAAATAGCTCAGCTGGAATCCCATCTCCTCCACTAGATCTTTTCATAATGATGCCTCCAAAGGCCCACTTAACTTCACACTACACAGAGTCTGGTTCTAGGTGTGTGATGACACCACTGTGGTTATCTGGTCATTAAGATTTATTTATTTATTTTTTTGTATAGTTCTTCTGTTCTTGCCACTTCTTCTTAATATATTCTGCTTCTGTAGGCCCATACCATTTCTGTCCTTTATTGTGTCCATCTTTGCATGAAATGTTTCCTTGGTATCTCTAATTTTCTTGACGAGATTTCTGTAGTCTTTCCCTTTCTATTGTTTCTCTCTATTTCTTTGCATTGTTCACTTAGGAAGGCTTTCTACTCTTTCCTTGCTATTCTTTGGAACTCTGCATTCAGATGGATATATCTTTCCTTCTATCCTTTGCCTTTTGTTTCTTTTCTTTTCTATGCTATTTGTAAGACCTCTTATGATAATCATTTTGCCTTTTTGCATTTCTTTTTCTTGGGGATGGTTTTGATCACTGCCTCCTGTATAATGTCGTGAACCTCTCCCCAAAGTTCTTCAGGCCATCTGTCTATCAGATCTAATGTCTTAAATCTATTTGTCACTTTCACTGTATAATCATAAGAGATTTCATTTAGGTCATTCCTGAATGGCCTAGTGGTTTTCCCTTCTTTCTTCAATTTAAGTCTGAATTTTGCAATAAGGCATTCATGATCTTAGTCACAGTCAGTATCCAGTCTTGTATTTACTGACTGTATAGAGCTTCTTCACCTTCAACTGCAAAAAATATAATCAATCTGATTTTGTATTAACCACCTGATGATGCCCACGTGTAGCATTGTCTCTTCTGTTATTGGAAGAGGGTATTTGCTATGACCAATGCATCTCTTAGGAAAACTCTGTTAGCCTTTTCCCTGCTTCATTTTGTACGTCAAGGCCAAACTTGCCTGTTACTCCAGGTATCTCTTGACTTCCTACTTTTGAATCCCAGTCCCCTATGATGAAAAGGACATCATTTTTTGTGTTAGTTCTAGAAGGTCTTATAGTTTTTCATGGAACCATGGATTGTAGCCTTCCAGGCTCCTCTGTCCATGGAATTCTCCAGGCAAGAATACTGGAGTGGGTTGCCATTTCCTTCTACAGGGGATCTTCCCAACCCAGGAACTGAACCTGAGTCTCCTACATTTGCAAGAAGATTCTTTACTAGTTGAGCCAACAGGGAAGTCCTGAGTCATATAGATGCATGTTCATTTTCCTGATACAATCACTTACTGTTCAACTTGAAGAAAGTCACTTAAACATTCCAGATCACTTCATAGAGGGGTAATTACTTCACTTCATAAAGGGAAAAGGGAAGTCGCTCAGTCGTGTCCGACTCTTCATAATCCATGGACTGCAGCCCACCAGGCTCCTCCATCCATGGGATTCTCCAGGCAAGAGTACTGGAGTGGGATGCCATCGCCTTCTCCGATGAATGAGTCTAACTATTTGTAAAAATGTGACTGATGAAAACAGTGCAATCACTAGGTTATCACACTGTGTGAGTTCAGTTGTCAAGAGGGAGCAACTCAAAGGACATCACACAATCTATAAACTAGCTGGAAGGAGCCATCCAGACTTTGCCCTGCCAAACACTTTCTGGGTAATGATTAGCTGGTGGGGGCCAGATCCTCATTAGAAAGCCCTAGCCAGACAGTGACATGACTCAAACCATCAATACAGTCACGTATCATGCCAAACCTGATTCTGATCAGTGCTTCTGCACACCGTATATCATCTATGAGGACTTGTCTAATCACTTCATAAAGGGGGGTAAATAATTATGACTATTTCACAGGCTGTTTTCAGCATTAAAGATACAAAGCATAGCACAATTCACATATAGTAAATTCACATTGATTAAATAACAAGTAGTAACTATTAATACTACGGGGTCTCTATGCAAGGAAGAAAGGAATGTGAACTTAGGGAAGAAATCAGAAGTAAGAACCTAATTAACTCCAAATCAGGAAGCTTGAGAGGTGGCTCCAACAAGAGCTCTCTGTGAACAGTTGGGTAGATAATTTTAACCTCTTTGCATCTCATTTGTAGAATAAAGGAAAAATACAGTGTGTGGATAATGGTTTCAAAGTGTCCTTTCATTTCAGACATTTGGTGATTTTCATAATTGTGCCCTTTGCTAGCCCTAACTACAGCCTGGGAACAACTTTCCTCACAGTAAATTTCAAAGCCTAAGAAGTAGCTTTCTCTGGAAGGTATTTTAATCTTAAAAGAGTTGAGGCCTGGGTGACAGGATAGAGACCAAGGTTTTACAGACTCTAGATTGTTAAATATCACACTTGTAAGTGTGAAAAAAAATCCAGATCATTATGGTTACATTTACTTCTTAATCCTTTTGTTAGCTGACTTCAAAACAGGCTTTTATAAAAGGAAAAACTCATTTTAGAAACAGTTAGTTCTCCCTGGATCAGATAAGGCAATAGTTTCTCACTCAGTCTAATTGGCGGAAGTAGTTACGATAAAGCAAAAAGAGAAGAAGAAGAAGAAGAAAACCCTTCCTGGAGGTTTCTACTGCCTTAAAATTACAGCACACTCTCATTAAGCAGTAATGGAAATGGAAATTACTTGCTCTTGTAGCCCTGATTGTATTCCTGTCAGATCATTTGCATACTATTCAGTGATTGGATTACTTGTGAGGCTGAGAGGTCTCAGAATGCATTTCTGTGAGTTTTCATCTAATTGCACTGCTGTGACTATGAGGAGAAGTCATTTCCTGAGCTTAATAATATGACCCTCATGGAAGCATACAAGTCTTCTTTAGATTTCAGATGAATGTAATAAGTGTAAACTCTCCTGATGTTGGCCCAAAGCTGCATAATTTTAAAAAGCTTCAAATATACTTACCATGGTATGTCATGGAATGTTAATAACTTTTTAACAGTTCCAAATGTGATGAGCCAATACTTACTTTTACAGTAATGGCTGGTATGGAATGAAAAAAATGTAAATCAAAAATAGCAAACCAGTTTCTGGTTAATACAGCTCAGGGCTTTTTTCCTTTTTTCTTCTCCACTTTCTTTTCTAGTCACTTTTTTTTAATTATTTAAGTAAAGAGAGTGTTTTATTTGTCTATCCCTTCCAGGAATAACATCTAATAAGGCACTTTGAACATATCAGGCATTAAAAATTAATATATATTTCTAAGAATCAATTTCTATCATCTGTCTTCATATATATGTACATATATGTGTATATGTACGTATACACACATACACAAACACCCCTACAAACAGAGGAGTGAGTTAAAAAAAAAAAACAGTAAAAACACATAGAAATTAATTCCTACAAAGTCCCTTCCTAGTCAAGGTTTCTTAGCAGTTGTGAAAAAAGATGTATACTTTTCACTTCATTAGATATTTTTTCTCCCTAATGAAGAAATATGGAAGCCACACAAAAGTATTGGGCATAAACCGGATATTTAAAATACAAAAAGACATTGCTGTATCAATATTTCAGTTGTATCTGTCAGTATTATTTTCAATAGCACATCTGAGGACTACGCTCACTGATAGACCCAAACCTAAAAACCACTGAAATTCATAAAGTGAACAGGGATATTGATTTCTAAATGAAGCACTGATATCATGTGGTTGTTCCTCAAAAGTGTTCAGCATTGGGAAAATATATGAACTTTAGAGAAGGAAAGATGTTTATTTTTAAAATGTTCTAAGCAATTTCCCTTGCTTTGGCTTATTTATGCCATTTTCTTTTTTTTCTTTCTCTCGCTTGCTCTCTCTCTCTCTCTCTTTTTTTAACCAATTCAATCTTTCACTTTTAGTGTTTTTTTTTTTTTTTAAGGGAATTTTGAAACTTAGAACTGGATCATTTGGAATCATAATTATATTAGAAACATACATGACCTCTTACCTGTCAGCTTAAGACTGATATTTTATTGTGAGCCATCATCAGAGATCAGCCTCTTGAGAGACAGTACCATATTCATACATGGGTCTGAACTCTTAGGATGTAGGACATTGCCAAGTACAAGATAAGAAATCAATAAAAATGTCCTAATACATTTATTAGATAACTAAAATAAAGACATTATCATAAAATGAGAATATGTAAATGTTAGGTAGGTAGAATAGGGAAAAAGAGTCCAAAATGGCGGTGGCTAAAAGATAAGGAAGGTCCGAGGACCAGAGTGAAGACTTCAGGCAGAACAAACAGAACAAACAGCATTCCTGGCTAAGCCCAAATTGCATAGGGCAGGCCCAGGTGGAGGAAAAAACATATAAAAGGAGGAGCCAAAGCGCTTTCTCTCGGACTCTCTCTCCTGCGTTCGTACGTGCGCTCTCTCTCTCTTTCTCTCTCTCTCTCTCACTCTCTCTCTCTCTCCTACTATCTTCTAAATAAAATAGAGCTGTAACACTGATTTGCTTAACAGCTGTAGCACGGTTTGTCCAAGACCTAAGAGCTGTGATGCGCCGAGGGCTTTAATGTCCGTCGCTCCAAATCTTTGTTGTGACGAGAAAAAGAACCGAGGAACATACACTCGTGTGACATAAAGACACTCATAAAAATATATACTTAACATTATGGTGGCTCAGACAGTAAAGCATCTGTCCATGATGCAGGAGACCCAGGTTTGATCCCTGGGTTGGCAAGATCCCCTGGAGAAGGAAATGGTAGCCCACTCCAGTACTCTTGCCTGGAGAATCCCATGGATGGAGGAGCCTGGTAGGCTACAGTCTATGGGGTTGCAAAGAGTCAGACATGACTGAGCAACTTCACTCACTAAGAACAGATAGTTACTGTGAAAGAAACTTTAAAAATTCAGCACATAATGAAATAGAATGAACCTTCAATCTCATTCTCAAAACCTGATTTAAAAATATATTCTCAGGATAATTTAAAATAAAATAAATTGTTTAACCTCTGATCCTCAATGTCCTAAACATTAAAAACCAATACATACATATGTTATGGAGTTCTTATAAAAATTAAAAGAGACACATTCTATGAAATTCTGGACAATTGGGCTATTGTTATTTTTCATCATTCCTTTTCCATTGTTTTTATGTTATCTAAAAAAGTGCTTACTAGAAAAAAATGAAGTCAAGGATTTTAAATATTCATAGAATTAAAAATTCAAGTCCACTTCCATCCAAACATTATCGTCCTGATGAGGAGGAATGACAATCAACTGTTTGGTTTTTACAATTTTATCTCCTGACAAAGCATTCATATAGAAACCTAAAAATGGATTAGTAGTTCTATTAGAGTGAAAGCTTGGCTGCTATAATAAAGAAGTCCTAACATACACTGTGAGAGAAAGCAATGGCACCCCACTCCAGTACTCTTGCCTGGAAAATCCCATGGATGGAGGAGCCTGGTAGGCTGCAATCCATGGGGTCGCTAAGAGTCGGATACGACTGAGTGACTTCACTTTCACTTTTCACTTTCATGCATTGGAGAAGGAAATGGCAACCCACTCCAGTGTTCTTGCCTGGAGAATCCCAGGGACGGCGGGGCCTGGTGGGCTGCGGTCTATGGGGTCATGCAGAGTCGGACACAACTGAAGTGACTTAGCAGCAGCAGCAGCAGCAGCATCATACACTGTGGAGAAGGCAATGGCACCCCACTCCAGAACTCTTGCCTGGAGAATCCCGTGGACGGAGGAGCCTGGTGGGCTGCAGTCCATGCGGTCACTGAGAGTGGGACATGACTGAGCGACTTCACTTTCACTTTTCACTTTCATGCATTGGAGGAGGAAATGGCAACCCACTCCAGTGTTCTTGCCTGGAGAATCCCAGGGATGGAGGAGCCTGGTGGGCTACTGTCTATGGGGTCATGCAGAGTCGGACACGACTGAAGTGACTTAGCAGCAGCAGCAGCAACATACACTGTGGTCCAAAGCACATGGGCACATCTGACATATTAACTCTTTCTCAAATCCAGGTTCCCTCTACCATGTTGCTGTGTCATTCCCTACACGTTGTCAGTACCTTTACGGTTAAAGCTTTCGCAGCTCCACATCATAGTACCTGCAAAACACTAAGTGCAAAATATTTTTTATACATTAACTGATTCAATTTTAAAGATATTGTCTCTTAGATATAATTGTTATCCTCATCTTTCAGAAAAGGCAACTAGAATAGAAACAGGTTAAAGTAGCTTGCCTAAGCATATATAGCTAATAATTGGTAGAAGTTAGTGTATCCATCTTATTGAAACTAAATTTATATTGAGTATATTTTTTCTGTGACTATAAGCAACAACTCTTTCTAATAGACACATTTCTAAAGGTAGAACAGCTTAAAGAAAATAAATACAGCTTTTAATCCTGGCTGAATCTGGTATTTTCCAAATAGCCTCTTCCAAATTATACTCTAACAGGTCATGAGAATGGCAGTTCCCTAGGATCCTCACCCACACTGAGCTTCATCACTCTTAATATAACATAATAAACAGCATATTACCTAATTATTGTTCTATATTGAACCACTCTAATTACCTCTAGAGTTCAAGATTTTTATATCCATTGTGTATTTTCATTTTTTTTTTTTTGTCTATGACTTCCTCCCCCTTTAGTCATTTATGGAATTACTTTTCTTAAGAAAACTAGGATAAGGTGTTGCACATAATTTTGTGCCTGCCCCAGGATTAACTGTTGCACTAAAACAACAAACAAAACCAAAATCACAAATTTCTAAGGCTCTATCTGTACACAGAGCAAAAGCAAAAGATAATGAGCACATCTTTAAAGAAAAGAAGTTACAATAGTTAGAAATTAATTTAGGCCAACAATTTCTCCTTGCAACCATGATTTTTGAAATATTTTGGAAATATTTTTCCAATAGATTACTTATTTATAAATTTTCTTTATGGCATCATACAGAAATTCATAATTTCTTTAACATATTTAAGCTTGACATTTTATGTTCATTAACTTAAGAACTTTATTATTTTCTAAGGTAAACTTCTGCCATTTTCTTATGCATTTTATAATTTCACAGTTTCATTAGTGTTTAATATTTTGTCTTGTTCTTTATCCAAGTTTATAGAGTCTTATATCTCTTCTAGTTTTGTTGTTGTTCAGTCACTAAAGTGTGTCTGATTCTCTGCGGCCCCATGGAATGCAGTATGCAAGGCTCTGTTTGTCACTATCTCCCAGAATTTGCTCAAACTCATGTCCATTCAGTCAGTGATGCTATCCAACCATCTCATCCTCTGTTTTCACCTTCTCCTCCCTCCTTCAATCTTTCCCAGTATCAGGGTCTGTTTCAGTGAGTTGGCTCTTTGCATCAGGTGGCCAAAGTATTGGAGCTTCAGCTTCAACATCAGTCCTTCCAGTGAATACTCAGGGTTGATTTTCTTTAAGATTGACTGGTTTGATCTCCTTGCAATCTAAGGGACTCTTCAGCATCTTCTCTAGCACCATATTCAAAATCATCAGTTCTTCGGTGCTCAGCCTTCTTTATGGTCCACCTCTCACATCTGTACATGACTACTGGAAAATCATAGCGTTGACCATACAGACTTTTGTCAGCAAAGACAGCTTTAAAAAAGTTTAGTAATAGCTTTTTTATAATTAAAACTTTGAATCAATCTGTAATCTGATTTATTTCTCCATTTTTTCTATGTAGTTTTTCAAATCTCTGTGCTATTATTTTGTATTTTTTTTTCTTGTTTCATTGCCAACTCTCATAATGAACATTTAGTTTATTCCTTTTTCTTTTCTTTTCATTGGAATATAGTTGATTTACAATGTTGTGTTAGTTTCCAGTGTACAGCAGTGAGTCAGTTATACATATATTCATTCTTTTTTAGATTCTATTCCCATATAGGTCATTATAGAGTTGTTGAATAGAGTTCCCTGTGCTATATAGTAGGTTCTTGTTGATTATCTATTTTATATAGTAGTGTTTATATGTATATCCCAACATCCTAATTTATACCTCCCCCATCCTTTTCCCCTTGGCAACCGTTTGTTTTCTACATCTGTGAGTCTATATCTGTTTTGTAATTAAGTTCTTTTATATTGGAGAAGGCAATGGCACCCCAATCCAGTACTCTTGCTTGGAAATTCCCATGGATGGAGGAGCCTGGTGGGCTGCAGTCCATGGGATCGCTAAGAGTCGGACACGACTGAGCGACTTCACTTTCACTTTCATACCTTTTAAGATTCCACGTACAAGTGATATCATTGATATATATCTTTCTCTGTCTGACTTACTTCACTCAGTATGACAATCTCTGGATCCATCCATGAGATTGGTATTAATATTATTTCATTCTTCATTGTGTCTGAATAATATATAGATTTTTTTGTTTTAATATCTAATATGCCAAGTACTTTCTCTTTTCAAAAAGTCTTGTTATTTTGCACACTAAATCTTACAAACAATCTTTAGAGTTAATTTGTTTAGTTTGTAACAAAACGAAGTTTTCTCTCTTTACATAAAAACTAAATGCTTAGGTTTTACATTGATATGCTTACAACAGTTTTTATGTAAATTTAGAGTGTAAGTACCTATGATTTCATTGCAACAGCTTAGTAGAAAGAAAAGTTTTGTTTTTATCTAGTGTGTATTTCCACTACACAAATTATCACCTTTAAAAAATTGAGATAAGACTTCCATTTGTTTTAAAGCTGCAAAAATGTATAATTATAAAAACCCTTCTACAGCTGAAAATTTAGAGGATGCATTTCAAGGCCCACAGGATGGGGAGGAAGCAGGTGATGCCAGGCCAAGTGATCATTGACTGTCCCTCCCTGTCCCTGTTGCCTAGCCTAGGACCACTGTGAAAGCTCTCCTAAAAGGGATGAGTGGACCTACACTGGGGCTGGGCAGACACAGGAGGAACAGAGATTCTGAAGGTGGTTGGACTCTCCTGGCCGTCAAGGGCATGAGTGACCATCCAGGACCATATCCTTAGGTTTGAGGGAGAGACTCCAAGGACCCAGCTCTGGTTGAGGGTTTGTGGTCACCCCAGTGCTGCATGTCATTTGAAATAAGGGTTCTGGAAGCTTCCTGCAAAGCAGTTAACCTGGAAGGCAGAGAGGATCTCTCCTGAGCAGCCGTGGCAGAAAGGACCTTTCAACTGTGGCTGTACCTGGGCCATGGCCCCATCACCTAGCCTTACACCAAAGTACCAGTGTTTAATTTAGTCTTCCTTACATGCTTTTTATTTTTTAATTTAATTTAATTTTATTTTTTAACTTTACAATATTGTATTGGTTTTGCCATATATCAAAATGAATCCTCCACAGGTATACATGTGTTCCCCATGCTGAACCCTCCTCCCTCCTCCCTCCCCATACCATCCCTCTGGGTCGTCCCAGTGTACCAGCCCCAAACATCCAGTATCGTGCATCAAACCTGGACTGGTGACTCGTTTCATATATGCTTTTTAAAAAAGCTTTACTGAGGTATTCGCAATTATAAAATTAACTCACTTAAATTATACAGTTCAGTGGCTTTTGTATATTCATAACTATTAAATTTTAGAGTACCGCCCCGCCCCCTCGAAAAGAAAACCACAAGCACTCTTCTCTTCTCCTACTCAATTTACTCTCAGTTCTGGATAATTACTAATCCATGTTTTGTCTTTGTAGATTTGCATATTTTGAAATTTCACATGAATATTCCTTATTTTTTTTTGTTTTAGTTATAGTAATATATGTATGCTGACTAGTGACTATAAACTGAAAAATTCTATAAACTTGTAACATTAAATAGTATAATTTAAAGAAACCTATATTTGAATCTTTATAAAATAATAATTTTCACTTATCAAAAAATGTATTTTTACCCAATTTAAAAGATATTAAAAGACAAAGCTACCAAGTAAGGCATATTACACAATATTTAATGGTGTGAAGTAGAAGTGAAGTCACTCAGTCGTGTCTGACTCTTTGCAACACCATGGACTGTAGCGTACCAAGCTCCTCTGCCCATGAGATTTTCCAGGCAAGAATACTGGGGTGGGTTGCCATTGCCTTCTCCAGGAGATCTTCTCAACCCAGGAATTGAACCCATGTCTCCCTCATTATAGGCAGACACTTTACCATCTGAACCACCAGGGAAGTCCCATTTAATTTAATGCTATGGTTAATACTATGGTTATTTCCATCAACTCCTAAATATTCCTGGGGTATGCCTTTTTATTAGCCTGTGTGTGCTAGTATATACAGAATAGTTTTAAGGTTAGGCAAAAGAAAATGTAATTACAAAGATAAATCTTCCCCCAAAGTATTCAACAAATCCTCTACCCACACATGTTTTGATTATCCTAAAAGTCCTTGCATCAATTAAAACCATAATTTTTAAGCCTATTCCCTATTACTCTACCAGTGAAGCCAGAGCCTATTTATTTTACAGTGTTAAGTGAATTTTCCCTCTGAAGCAGTCAGGGGAGATGTCTCAATGAGGAAAATATATATTGTACTACAAGTTGTACTTTGTAGATCTAGAGCAAAGTTCCTTACTCGGCCACACTTTAACTTGTGTTCTTTCTAAATTTCCTAGGATATATAAGGTATGTATATATAGAAAATCCTTCATTATCTATCAATGAAGTCACTATTAGCATTTGGGCTTTTTAGTATGCAATCCTATCCTGTGCACTGATGAAGCATCCCTGGTTTCAAGGTACTAAATGTCAGTTGACTTCTTTATCTCACTTTTAACAACCCAAAATATAGTTTCACCCATTTCCAAATTTTTCATAGGGAGCAATACCCCTTATTGTCCTACATTAGTTGAGAATCAGTGCAAGAGTAAAAATTCAGTAACATTATTACCGATCACTTCTTCAGTACAGGTGCCTTTATTGTATGCACTGAACAAATAATTAGTGGGGCTGGACTTCTTACTACTCAGTTTTTCCCCCACTGTTTGCCTTTGCTTGTGTTTCTGGTCACTGAAAATTTCTGAGGATTTTTCTGTGATGTCCTCTCTGCCTACCTCATAACTCTGGCTAAAGTGTAACTTTGGCAGTACCTAAAAATCAACATCTCAGGATCCATTTGCACAGTTTCCATACAGTTGCCTCCTTCTATTGGATATTGACATGTTCCTTTTTTTTCTGGATGGCTAAAAGCTTTACCCTATCAAAAGGCAGTTGTTTGAACTGCAATTAGGAGAGCCCGCTACTTATTCAGTGCAAAAGTGATTAAGGAACTCTGGTAGTTCTATCACCTAGACACTTCCTTGTTTTGTCAGTCTAGTTGTAAGTGAAATAGAATGAATGAATGGCAGATTAAAACTGAAATTTGCAAAACTGTCTAAGAACTGTCAGTTCCCATAGTCAAAAGCTTTGCTCTTAGCTCTTATGGTCACTTTGTGAACTCTTAAAGGAATTTATACCCTGTAGCCATATGTGTTCATCATTAGGTAGCCTGTACATATCAGATCACACTCCAGTCCTTGATTCTTCTCTTTTACAGGTTGATCCATTACTGTAAAGATTTAATATAGTATATCCAGAATTGTAAATCATAGATAAAGATAGCTTTTCAGATAAATAAACCACAGAAACTTCTGAAAGAGCTTCAGTCCAGAGACCTAGTTCATAGAAATGATACTAATGTTAAGACAGATTTTGACCCTTCTTAGAAAGGACCATAGCAAGCATTATTATATACTACCAAAGCAGTTAAGTAATAAGGCATAGATTTTTGCAATCTAGGTTTCCAAAGCCAGACAATACACAGTCTGAACATATTTTCTATTGGAGGATCTAGAAGTTTTCTCAGGATTCTCCAGTGACAGATAAAATCATAAAGGAAAGTTTTTTCAAGAAATACAATTCAAGCAGTACACTTCCTGAATTGGACAGCATCCACTCAAGATTCCCAGACAAAGACCCACAAATGTCATGAGTCACTGAATGTCACATGATTCTGTCTTCTCCTTTCACTTCTCTCTGGTTTTTTTCAGTTGTATTTACTGAGGCATAATTAGTAAAACTGCTTTTAGAATAGAGTCCTAAGCGTTTTGACAAACTGGAGCATTTTCACAACTACTCCCATAGTTGAAATATGGAACAGTTTCATCACCACACAGAATTCTCTCATGCCCTTTATAGTTAGGGGATTCCCTGGTGGCTCAGATAGTAAAGAGTCTGCCTGCAATGTGGAAGACCTAAGTTTGATCCCTGGGTCGAGAAGATCCCCTAGAGGAGGAAAAGGCAACCCACTTCAATATTCTTGCCTGGAAAATCCCACGGACAGAGGAGCCTGGCGGGTTATAGTCAGTCCATAGGGTTGCGAAGAATTGGGCATGACTGAGCAACTTCACTTTCTTTCACTTTGTAGTTAAACCCTCCCTTCTACATAACCTTTGTAAGTTGCTGATCTGTTCTCTGTCCTTACAGTTTCGCTTTTCCAGAAAGTCATATAACTGGAAGCATGCAGAATGCGATTTTTTGAGTCTAACATCTTTCACTTAGCATAATTGATCTGAGTCTTATCAGTTTACTCTTCTTAATTTTTCAGCAGTATTTTATTGTATGAATTTAACATCACTTATATATCTTTTAACCAGAAGAATAATATTTTGCTGGTTTTGGGCAATTATGAATGTAGCTGTTATGAATACTTGCCTATGTGTTTTATTAAAACAGAGTTTTAATTTCACTTGGAAAAATTCATAGCAGTGGGGTTAATGTATTGTCTGGTTATGGTAGGTGGAACATTATGACACTGTCAAAAGAGTTCTGCAAAGTTGCTATGTTATTTTGCATGATGTTTGGGTGTTACAAACATTGCCTTCATTTCAGTGCAGTTGCTAAGTCATGTCCAACTCTGTGCAACCCCGTGGACTGCAGCATGCCAGGTTTCCCTGTCCTTTACCAACAACTGAACCTTGCTCAGGATCATGTCCATTGAGTTGGTGATTCCATCCAACTATATTATCTTCTGTCACCCCCTACTCCTCCTGCCTTCAGTCTTTCCCAGCATCGGAGTCTTTTCTAATGAGTCTACCCTTTGTATCAGGTCACCAAATTATTGGCTTCAGCATCGGTCCTTCCAGTGAATATTCAGGACTGATTTCCTTTAGGATTGACTGGTTTTATCTCCTTGCAGTCCCAGGCACTCTCAGGAGTATTCTCCAATACCATAGCTCAAAAGCATTGATTCTTTGGTGCTCAGCTATGGTCCAACTCTCACATCCATACATGACTACTGGAAAACCCATAGCCTTGACTAGATGGACCTTTGTTGGCAAAGTAATGTCTCTGCTTTTTAACATTCTGTCTAGGTTGGTCATAGTTTTTCTTTCAAGGAGCAAGCATCTTTTAATTTCATGCCTGCAGTCACCATCTGCAGTGATTTATAAAGTCTGTTATTGTCTCCATTGTTTTTCCATCTATTTGCCATGAAGTGATGGTACTGGATGCCAGGATCTTCATTTTTGAGTGTTGAGTTTTAAGTCTGTGAGTTTTTCACTCTCCTCTTCCACTTTCATCAGGAGACTCTTCAGTTCCTCTTCACTTTGTGTCCTAAGGGTGGTGTCATCTGCATATCTGAAATTGTTGATATTTCCCCTGCAATCTTGATTCCAACTTGTTTTATCCAGCCCAGCATTTCACATAATGGACTCCATATATAAATTAAATAACCAAGGTTAAAGTATACAACTGTGAAGTGCTCCTTTCCCAGTTAGGAACCAGTCTGTTGTTACATGTCTGGTTCTAACTGTTGCTTCCTGACCTGCATACAAATTTCTCAGGAGGCAGGTAAGGTGGTCTGGTACTCCCTTCTCTTTAAGAATATTCCACAATTTATTGTAATCCACACAAAGGCTTTAGTATAGTCAATGAAGCAGAAGTAGATGTTTTTCTGGAATACTCTTGCTTTTTCTATGATCCAGAAGATACTGGCAATTTGATCTCTGGTTTTTCTGCCCTTGCTAAATCCAGCTTCAACATCTGGAAGTTCTTGGTTGACATATTGTTGTATCCTAGCTTGGAGAATTTTGAGCATTACTTTGCAAGCGTGTGAGATAAGTGCAATTGTGTGGTAGCTTGAACATTCTTTGGCATTGCCTTTCTTTGTGAATGGAATGAAAACTGACCTTTTTAAGTTTTGTGGTCACTGCTTAGTTTTCCAAATTTGTTGGTGTAATGAGTGCAGCACTTTAACAGCATCACCTTTTAGGATTTGAAATAGCTCAAATGGAATTCCATCACCTCCACTAGATTTGTTCATGATGATGCTTCCTAAGGCCCACTTGACTTTGCATTCCAGAATATCTGGCTCTAGGTGAGTGATAGCACAATCATGATTATCTGGGTATGGAGATCTTTTTTGAATACCTCTTCTGTGTATTCTTGCCACCTCTTCTTTATATCTTCTGTCTCTGTTAGGTCCATAACATTTCTGTCTGTAACTGTTCCCATCTTTGCATGAAAATTTCCCCTGGTATCTCTAATTTTCTTGAAGAGATCTCTAGTCTTTCCCATTCTATTTTTTCCCGTATTTCTTTGCATTAATCACTGAGGAAGGCTTTCTTATCTCTTCTTGCTATTCTTTGGAACTCTGCATTCAAATGGATACAGTTTTCCTTTTCTCCTTTGCCTTTCACTTCTTTTCTTTACTCAACTATTTGTCAGGCCTCCTTGGAAAACCATTTTGCCTTTTTGCATTTCTTTTTCTTGGAGATGGTTTTGATCACTTCCTCCTGTACAGTGTCATAAACCTCCATCTATAGTTCTTCAGGTACTCTGTCTATCAGACCTAATCCATTGAATCTATTTGTAACTTTCACTCTGTAATCGTAAGGGATTTGATTTAGGTCATACCTGAATGTTCTAGTGGTTTTCCCTACTTTTTTCAATTTAAGTCTGAATTTTGTATGTTTCTGCTATCTTCAGCTTTAAGTCTAACCTATTTACCCTTTCCCCAGATAGTCTCTCCATATTCTTACCTCTTTTTCAGCTGGAAACTGTTCTCTGCATATTTCTCACTGCTTGCTTGTCTGTACCTGTGGGGAAGAGGGTAGGAGTGCTCTTTTGTCTTATTTCTTATTGGCTCTGCTTCACTGTGTCTTAGGAATGGGACTTTCTCAGTGATAACTGCACCTTGCCCATTTTAAGAGACCTTTAATAATTCTGGAATAGGATTGTGAACCCAGAACCATTTTCTGTCTCTTCTCTATGGGGTGGAAATTTTTCTTTTGCTTTCCCATGGTTCAGTTGGTCTTCACCTGTGTTCTGGGGGTGACAGGGTTGGAGACCCTTTCTTCAGTAGCATCATGCTTTCATTCCCTCAGGGAGAAGTATCTGAGTAAGGGTTTGAACCATTTTCCTATTAGTGGTCACTTCTTTCTTCCAAGCCTGCTTCACCTGCAAAGGCTTATAGGCTTTTTCTGGTCTCTCATTTTGGGCCAAAGTTTCTTATAAGCTCCTGCTGAAGATCCAAGACTCTGATGCTGGGAAGTATTGGGGGCAGGAGGAGAAGGGGACGACAGAGGATCAGATGGCTGGATGGCATCACTGACTCGATGGACGTGAGTCTGGGTGAACTCCGGGAGTTGGTGATGGACAGGGAGGCCTGGCGTGCTGTGATTCATGGGGTCACCAAGAGTCGGACAGACTGAGCGACTGAACTGAACTGAACTGAACTGAAGATCCATAGATAAAAGGCTCTGCTTATATTTGAATTTGCCTTGTGTTTGGAGCTCTTAGACTTCTATGCTTTAACTCAGTCTTTAGTAATTCATTAAACATGTTATCCAAACATGCCTTACTGGCTTGTGTGGCTTCCTCCCATGTTCTGCCCCTAGTGAGCCAGCGCTTGCATCCTGTCTCTCTTTGGTGGCACATGCATTCTCTCAGATGTCAGTCTAGTTGTTTGCCTTGCAACTTCAACTCTGATGGGTTCAAAGAAATGTATTCTTCTGTAGATTATCCATTTTCTTCTTGTTGTTAAATTGAGTTTGGCATTCTTCCAGCATCTTAAGTGGAAGCCAGATGTCATTTCTTCTCTTTTTATAGCTGTTTCTTCAATTTATATTTGTTTGAAAATTTAGATTCTTAACTATCAAGAATGAAATCTACAAAACTTTCCATTTTAATTCTATATCTTTGGTTTCTTTTTTTAAAATTACTTTTTATTGGAGTATAGTTGATTTATAGTGTTGTTAGTTTCTGCTGTACAGCAAAGTGAATCAGTTATACATATACATATATCCACCTTTTTTTATTTCTTTTGCCATATAGGTCATTATATAGTATTTAGTAGAGTTCCTTGTGCTTTAAGTCGGTCCCTATTAGTCATCTACTTATATATAGTATTCTTGATTGGATAATTCCATGGATGAAGGAGCCTGTCAGGCCACACACAGTCCATGGGGTCGCAAGAGTCAGACATGACTAAATGATGATGACAACTGAAATATAGTAGTGTGTTTGTCAGAGAAGGTGATGGCACCCCACTCCAGTACTCTTGCCTGGAAAGTCCCCTGGATGGAGGAGCCTGGTAGGCTGCAGTCCATGGGGTCTCTCAGAGTCGGACACGACTGAACAACAGCACTTTCACTTTTCACCTTCATGCATTGGAGAAGGAAATAGCAACCCACTCCAGTGTTCTTACCTGGAGAATCCCAGGAACAGGGGAGCCTGGTGGGCTGCCGTCTATGGGGTCGCACAGAGTCGGACATGACCGAAGCAACTTAGCAGCAGCAGTGTGTTTATGTCAATCCCAGTCTCCCAGTTTATCCCTTCTCACCCTTTCCCCCTTGGTAACCATAAATTTGTTTTCTGCAATTGTGTGTAGTTTCCAAGTGCTAATCCCTAGTATACATATTTTGAAATATCTTGAAATATAAAAGGAAGGACTGAAGATGTGAGAAAACCTGGAGACCTGATTACTGTGCCATTTTTCAGGTATTCATGGTCAGAGAATTCAGGTGAGGTGGGGGTTGGGGAATAGCATTTGTTCTCCTATTTAGGACTTGGGAGAATAGGTGAATTGCTAAGGGCAGAATTTCTGGGCCTATTAATAATTCTTTACTAAGGCCTTTATTAAGGTCTATTAACCTTCTTTATCCCTTGGCATCACTGTCTTGTGTTGCATTTTGTCCAGAGTTTTAAATGCTTCCACAAATTTGATAATTAGTGAAATAACCTCCGAAAATCAAAACTCAAGGGAGAAACTGGTATTCATGTTTGATAATAAACTATATCATAAGGTTATAAACTATGCTAGTTTTTCAGATACATGAACCTTTGTTAGTAATTGCATTAATTTTTCAGTCTACTGTAACAAATTACTATAAACTGGATACTGTCATACAAGAATTTATCCTCCTACATTTCTGGAAGCCAGTGGTCTGATATCAAGCTGCTGGCAGGGCCATATTCCCTCCGGAGCCACTGAAAGAGAATCCTTTATTTCTTCCAGATTCTAGTCACCATCAGCATCTTTTAGCTTCCTTGGTTTGTATATCACTCAGATTTCTGCCTCCATCTGCAGAGGAAAAAAATTAGTTTTATCCTGTTTTTGTTTCTTCTCTTTTATGTGTTATATCTTTTAAGATATAAGTGTTCTAAGAATACTTATAATTGAATTTAGGGCCCAGCTAGAAAATCCAGGATGATCTTTTTATCTGAAGATCCTTAATTTAATTACATCTGCAAAGACATTTATCCCAATTAAGGAAGCATTCACAGATCTGGGGATTAAGGCTTTCAGAGGCTACCATTACAGTAACAAAGAATTCAACTCTGTTGTTTGTCCAAATTTGTTGGCCCTCTCACCAAGGCTGACTAAAACAAAGGACTCTCAGGGAACAGAAAACGTTAAAATATACTTTGAGAGACCCTTTCAAGATTTTGTGGACTTCCCTGGTGGCTCAGACAGTAAAGCGTCTGTCTACAATGTGGGAGACCAGGTTTGATCCCCGGGTTGGGAAGATCCCCTGGAGAAGGAAATGGCAATCCACTCCAGTACTATTGCCTGGAAAATCCCATGGACAGAGGAGCCTGGTAGGCTACAGTCCATGGGGTCGCAAAGAGTCGGACACGACTGAACGACTTCACTTTTACTTTTCAAGATTTTAGCCCACAAGAGCCCCATCCCACTCTTTCTAAACCCCAGTAGTCCAACCAGCAGCTGCTCTATTGCTATAGAGATTCTTCTCATGCTGTCTCTATTTCCTATCTTGACTAATGCAAACTGCATTTTCCTATTTATTCTAAGGATTTTAAAATAGTGAATAATTCTTAGAATAAACTGAACTTTTAATCCTCCTCCAGTCAATCCTTAAAATCTGAGAGTCCAGGTTCAATGAACGATACTGGATGCTTGGGGCTGCTGCACTGGGATGACCCAGAGGGATGGTATGGGGAGGGAGGAGGGTTCAGGATGGGGAACACATGTATACCTGTGGCGGATTCATTTCGATAATTGGCAAAATTAATACAATATTGTAAAGTTTAAAAATAAAATAAAATTTTTAAAAAAATAAAAAATAAAGACAGTATGAACAACAACAACAACAACAAAAATCTGAGATTCTTATTTTTTTTTATTTTATTTTTAAACTTTACGTAATTGTATTAGTTTTGCCAAATATCAAAATGAATCCTCCACAGGTATACATGTGTTCCCCATCCTGAACCCTCCTCCCTCCTCCCTCCCCATACCATCCCTCTGGGTCGTCCCAGTGCACTAGCCCCAAGCATCCAGTATCCTGCATCGAACCTGGACTGGCATCTCGTTTCATACATGATATTTTACATGTTTCAATGTCATTCTCCCAAATCTTCCCACCCTCTTTTACCTCCCTACTTTGAAAAATTATTCTTGCATTGAAATGTGTGGATGCATTGTTGAGCTAACAGATTTTTTGGTTTTTCTTTGACAAAGTTTGAGGCTTATATTTTCCCTAATACACTTTCTAAACCACTTGGAATGGAAATCATTTAAGATTTTGAAATGTTTACTGACCAACTACATTTTTGGATAATAGAATAATAGGGATGCTAGACAATGTGATGGTTACTGGTATGCTGAAGACGATATCTAAGAGTACTCAAGAAGTTTAGAGTCTGGTGTGCTCTGGGTTTTTTTCTGATCTCCTACATTATTTTTATCTCAGTTTGGAGGCAATATGGAGTTTGAAAGCTCCCAACTCAGTGTGTGTATTTCAAAAACCAGGTTTGTAACCTAATATCTGTGTAACTTTGGAAAGATTATATTTCTAAACCTATTTCTCATATGTAAAATTGGGATAACAGTTGTACTATGAGTGCTATGTATTAAACTTAGCCAATGATGAAAATATAGCAATACAAAATAAATATTAAATTTTAAAATAAGATACTGTTATTTAATTACTGCCATCTTTTAAAATTCTATAAGAGTTGAATTTTGGCATATTCAATTTAAAGGATCCAACATAACTCATAAAGATTAACATAAAATGAAGCACCTGATAGGTTCATGTAAAATTTCCTTGAACTGCAGTGGATAATGTCTTGAATGATACAGATCTTAGGCAGTATTACTGAGAAAATATGTATTAATGAGAAGAAGGAAAATTGGGAAAGATGTCATGATAAAATGTTTGAGAAACTGGGATGAGGTTGAAGAAGGCAACCCCAAAGAAATGGAAGATAGAAGGAATAACAAAATAAAATAATGTTATTTATTTAACAACTGCTTTCCTCAGAGCCTATTCAGGAAGCAAAGACAGGCACCAAAATGTATTTTGGTTTACTTAAAATTCAGTGCACAGATTGTCCTATCTAGTATATTTGGGTCTTCATATATGAACACTGTTGTTTGTAATCACATTTATATCTCCCAAATGTCTTGCAAGCTGTTTTTGAGACTATAGTCTGATGGTTATATATGAGAAAGATCTGCTTCATACATCTTGGTCAGTTACTAATTCCTTTTAGATTATAGCATGTTTTCATAAATAGAAAAACATTTGTGTTTTATGTAGGCTCTCTTATCTGGAGAAGGAAATGACAACCCACTCCAGGATTCTTGCTTGGAAAATCCCATGGACAGAGGAGTCTGGCTGACCACAGTCCACTGGATCTCAGTGAGTCAAACATGACTGAGTACACACACACATACACACAAAGGCTGTTTTATATTATTTTCAAATAATTAAAATTATATTCTAGTATCACTTAATAATCACACAGTAATCTTCCATGTATCCTTCAATTTTTTCCATTTATTTTAAAAGTTATTTTTCTAGTCAAATATGTCTTCATATTATTTGTATTATGTTACCCTTTTTAGTTAAAGTTCTATTAAATTCATATGCTGTCTTCATAGATTTATTTTGTTTATGTCAACATTTTATCCATTTGATCATTTCACATATGTAGCTTTTACTATTTTCACTTAAATCACATTAGTATGCAGACTATTGTACTAAATGAATGACGTCTTTGTTGCTATTTGTACTATGTTAATTTGGTCTGCTATTACCATTTAAGCTTCCACAATGGCTCAAGCAGTAAAGAATCTACCTGCAATACAGGAGACACAGGAAAGATGGGTTCTATTCCTGGATTGGGAAGTTTCCCTGAAGAAGGATATGGCAACCCACTCGATTATTCTTGCCTAGAAAATCCCATGGACAGAGAAGCCTGATGGGCTACAGTCCATAGGGTCACAAAGAATTGGGCAATTTATTTATGATTTTCAATTTATCATTTGGTTTACTGGCTTCCTTTTTAGCTATCAAATAATACTTCTTTAAGAATCTAAGAAAATATTTATTTTTAATATCAACATGTTATAAAGGTCAATTTCATAGAGGATCAGAAGATCCTCTATGAATAATTCTGGGTCCTCCCTACCAAGAATAATTGTACTTCTCTTGTGCAACTGGCTTTCCTTATTGGTATGCTGTTGCTGCTAAGTTGCTTCAGTCATGTCCGACTCTCTGCGACCCCATAGACAGCAGCCCACCAGGATGCCCCATCCCTGGGATTCTCCAGGCAAGAACACTGGAGTGGGTTGCCATTTCCTTCTCCAATGCATGAAAGTGAAAAGTGAAAGTGAAGTCGCTCAGTCGTGTCCGACCCTTAGCGACCTCATGGACTGCAGCCTACCAGGCTCTTCCGTCCATGGGATTTTCCAGGCAAGAGTACTGGAGTGGGGTGCCATTGCCTTCTCCATATTGGTATGCTAGGTTATGTATATTCAATAACTATGTTTGCTTTTGTTTTGGTGGCTAGAAATTACAGGGTAAAATTTTGAACTCCTTTGGTTAATATATTTGATTTTTAAAGTTATAATTTGTGAATTTTTTAAATTTATAAAAATTGAGAGATGACTACATCTCCTGTTTTTTAACTTTCACATAAGTTCTAAAACTACTGACCAGAGAAAACTGTATTTGCACTTGGTTTAACTTCATAAATAAACTGATGACCTTTTAAATATATATCTAATGCACATTATTTGTTTTGCTTCATATATCTAATGTCAGAATATTTAAAAATTCCTTTGATTCTTAAGCTTTTATTTATAAAAGTTATAAATCTTAAATACTTAAGAATAGGATAGATTCCAAACAGATGAGTTAAATGTCATTTCTTCATAAACAAGGTACATGTAGGACATTATAGGCATATTTTCAATGTACAGTAAAACAACTGGTTTATGTGTAGTTATCATGTGTAAATGATAATCTTAAACCTGATTCATCCAAGGATTAATTTATATATAAAATTATCTCATATGCAGCAAAAATTTTTTATTTTGCTATTCTTAAGCTATTCTTATATTGACCACAGATTTTTTCCCTTAATTTCATTCTAGTATACTTAATCTGTATCTTAAAAATAACTTAGATTTTATGACTTACCTTCAAATAATCCAATGTTAAACAGAAATGAAATTGATTAATTATGCAAAAGTTTTTAACCATGCCTTCTCCATTTTCTCAGTGTCATTTATTATGTATGCATTTTCCCTTTGAAATTAAGATATTGAATCCAGAAACTGTTGTATTTACATCATCTCTTCACAACGTAGCATAGTTTGGCTATGAGATTTGCTCAATCAATATTTTAGTAATAAATGTTAACACATACTCCTCAGAGAGGGAAAAAAAAATAAATCTGTCTAGACTGCCATTCTATCAGAGCCTGCTTTATTGCCAGGTTATTATTATCTGATCTTTCATCTGCTGTCTCAGTTCTGACATAGGCTTGTTTTTACTGATTTGCCCAACAAGGATCAAGAACCATTTGAGGATCTCTTAGTCAATACCGTGGGGATTCATGCTTCCAATCTATTTGGTTTGTGCTGTCTACTACTATTAATGTATAACCTGCAAACTATTTTATACTATGTATATTTTATTATTATTTTATACTATGTTTATTTTATAAAATAAACAACAAGTATGTACTATATAGCATGAGGAATTCTCCAGGCAAGAATATAGGAGTGGGTTGCCATTCCCTTCTCCAGGGGATCTTCCCGATCCAGGAATCAAACCCAGTTCTCTTGCATTGCAGGCAGGTTATTTACCTTCTGAACCACCAGGGAAGCAGTCTTTATCTATCCCTCCCCCTATAATTCCCCCCTGTAAAATATAATCTGTAAAAATGCTGAATCACAATGCTACACATCTGAATACATATATAGTATTATAAATCATCTATACTTTGATAACAAACAGAATAACACATAACCTGGTTTAGCCATATAAAATTTCTTCACTTTGAATGAGTAGATAAAATTTAGTAACCAACTATTCTCTTCTGTTTTAGCAAACCCCCAAATAATTTCTAGTATTTTAAGACAACTTAAGACACTGCAACCTTTAAAAAAAAAGTTGGGACTCATTTAAAATTGCTTTTAGAAGTTTAGAAATCAATTTTTCTTATGTCATTCAGTGTCCTTATGTGACTCTTTTTTTCCAGGGAAAATTTACTTTTCAATTAATATATATTTTTCATTCTAGGATTTTCAACCTTGCATTTCTGTGGCTATATTAACTATTATATAGTGTCTCATATTGGAAGACATATTCAATGACACCTCTGAAAACTACATTTCTAGGCTGTAAAATATCTAGAGCTTATTTCTTTTATTGATACAATCAAACAATTTCCTGGAGGTTATAAATCCCTATCACATTGCTTACATTTTTATCTGGGAGTTCAAGAGACTTGCTCAGGCAGGAAGAGAAAATAGCACATTATATTAAAAGGGTATGAGAAGTATGATTTGATTATATGATTATTCTATGATTTTTCTTCTCTAAAGTATTCTATTTTCCAGCTGTATACTTTTTATGGCTTCTTACTCTTGTTAAAAAGTCACTTTGGTAAATGTAGAAAAAATACAATTCTGAAAAGAGTTTTGGACTAACTCATTCCAATAAGTTACTTTTATACCTTTGTTTCTTCTTTGATACTAATATTATGAGATAACTTACTCTTTTTAAAACTTAAAGGAATTTGTAGATGAGGAAAAAAATCACTCTTGGAACTCTGGAATTCTATAATCCTGGGATTCCAAAGATTTGTATATAAAATCTTCTAAAATAGCTCAAACCTAATTCTTCTGACAGACTAGTTTTGTTTGGTGCTGTGTAAATCTATCTCACACACACATGGAATTTTGTGCCTTCATAACGGTGGCTCATTCTTATCGCTGCTTATTGCCACTACCTTCTCCCTTTATTCACTTATGTTAATATTCTGGCCCTTATACATTTTTAAAAAGATTTATTCTTTTTTATTTTTTGGCTGTGGTGGGTCTTTGCTGCTGCACACAGTCTTTCTCTAGTTGCTATAAGCAGGGATTACTCTTTGTTGTGGTGTGCAGGTTTCTCATTGCAGTGGTTTCTCTTGCTTCAGAGCATGCGCTCTAGGCTCATGGACTTCAGAAGTTGTGGTGTACATGCTCTGCTGCATGTGCAATCTTCCTGGACCGGGAATAGAACCAGTGCCCCTTGTTATGCGAGGTGGATTCTTAATCACTGGACCACAGGGAAGCCCTAGCTCATGTACATTTAAGTGCAGACCTCTGTTTGAAGCTAAAACATTATATAAATATTTAAATTTGAATGTACATGAGCAAAAATACTTTTTGTGAATCTTCAAGGGAAATTTAATGCAAATATGGCCTAATGATCCTGATGAGTGATCTTCTCTAAAATGTATCATTAGGAACACAGAAGTGCATGATACACATGTCTTTCTTCTCAAAAAGACTCACCTTGCGAAAAATTAACTAACAAATCAATAAACTACTAAAATCTGGAGT
The DNA here is from genome assembly GCF_055505025.1 of Bos grunniens. Lineage (NCBI taxonomy): Eukaryota > Metazoa > Chordata > Mammalia > Artiodactyla > Bovidae > Bos > Bos grunniens. The sequence continues at coordinate 29,689,720 of NC_141178.1, forward strand.
CTTATTTTGTAATTAATTTTTTTACTCTTAAAAAAAGATTATTTTTAAAGAATTTTGTGCCAGGGAAGTAAACTAAACAACAACAAACACAAAAACCCGATGACAGAACCCACAATAATTCTTATAAGTATTATACATAATGAAAGAGAAGGAATGGTAAATAACACTTAAAATATTATCAAAATAGAAAATTTATGATAGACATGGGGAAATTATAATTCAAAAAAGAGCTTCTTTTTGTTGAGTAGGGTGCTACAGAGTTCAAGGAGAAATTTTTTATGTGAAAATTAATTGTTCAATGACATGAAATAAGTTTTAGAAATATAACTATGTAGAATTTTGAATGCAATTAAATATTTCTTCTTTTACATTAAAAAAAATACCTCTGGTTGGCTATACAAGAGAGGATTTCAATGTGGGTACACTATTTAAGTCACATTTTTATTCTGCTCACTAGAACTGCTGCTGATGGTTCCACTATCAAGAGTTCTTATCATTTTGTCCTTGGTCTGAGCCTACTATTATAATCTTGTGTTACGAAATTGACTTAATTTGTCTTGGCAATATTCGTTAAATATCACAGGTATATTTAAAAGAGAGCATTCAAAGAGGCTATGCACCCAGGAATGAATGGACTTAAGATTTTAGAAATTACAGTCCATTATCTGATATAGAATTTGCAGGTTTGGATTTGGGTTAACTGGTAGATGGGGATCATACTCAAAATTCATTAATGAATATTGCCAAAACAAATTAAGACCTTTTCATAGTATGAAAATTGATACTAGACACAGACCAAAGAAAAAAATTTTAAGGAATCTGTTAGCAGGGCTGTTTTAAATCTATTGGTAATATTTCCACAAATACATGATTTTTGACCAGTTAATTCAGAGAAAATTTTAAAAGTTGTAGTTGAATGAATCATTCCTATTTTACTTTTTACATGTTTTTTGGATTACATAAACAATCACATTCATGAGATAGGTTGTATTTGCTAGTGAAAGTTCCCTGTTTTTTCCATAAGTAATGATTACACCATAATTATCCCAGTTGCTCGAGCCAGAAAAATGAAAATCATTTTGATCTCTCCTGTTATTTCAAATATGTCAAATTGCCACTAATCTATCCCATTATTCCATACTCACTACAATTATATATTCCTAGGACCTCATTTCTTGCTTAAATTATTGACCCGAACTGGTTCGTTTCAATCTGCTCTCTTTAGTTGCCATGATCTATTTAAAACACACATTTGACTCTGTAACATTCTGCTGAAAAAACCTCTTATGGCCCATACTTGTTATGGTGTGTAGCTTTACGTTCATACTTATTACGGTGTGTAGCCTTAGGTCTTCGTCATGGTATAAGAGGCTCTGGGCTATCCTGCCATTACTTACTTTTCAGCTTCTTCCTTTGCCAGATGGCTTCTTCTGTTCATGTTGTTGTATTCTGCCTAAAATGTGCTCCTTTTACGTCTTCATCTGGCCTATTACTGTCAAGATTCAACTCTAGTCTCTAGAAAACTTTCTTGAGTAACACTTTCAGTTTAAGTTCTATAGCTCTTCCCTATGTTTCATTTGTAATTTTGCTAGCCTGCCACATATAACTGCTTTAAAATTCTTCATTAACACTATTAACTGGAGGGTTTTTGCAGAAATAATGCCTGTGGCCAGTGATTAGTTATGTAAATGAATATTGAAATGTCTCCAGTCAATAATGTTTGGGTAGCAAAAGACATATTAATATGTCTCTGGTCAATAAGTTGCTAATTAGCATCCTGTAAATCACCATGATACCTATAACATAGGATGTGTTCAAAATTATTTTATTTTGTATTTGAGTATAGCTGATGAACAGTGTTGTGATAGTTTCAGGTGGACAGCAACAGGACACAGATATATACATATACATACTGAGTTTCTTTTCCATTTTTGGCTTGTAATACCTCAACAGACACAATTAAGAAAGATAAAAAAGTATGTAATCCCATATGAACCAATGTGATGAAATTTGTAGGATGAGACTTTCCCTTTATTTTTAGGCAAGAATTTGAGACTTTATACATAATAAAATATAACATAGCTGTGCATCTCAATCCATTTGTTCCTAGATGCATAACATACATAAATATCCAGTTTCTCACCTTGTAAAGATAATTTTTCACAAGTATGTATTGCATTGGCTAATTGTAAGGATTTGGATAAAATACATGAATGTGCTTACCACAGCATTTGACACATAGTGAAGATATATTGAATAAATTTTAAAGATGGTCAAAAGAATATAATTCTATTTGAATTCAGTTTGATTAGTCTCTAATTCTGTAATCATTGGCAAGATAGACTCCAGAGTCTCAGCTTTACCAGTGGCAAAAGGGTAAGACTATTGTGAATATTTATTTCTATTGAGGTATAGTTGATTTACAATATTACATAATTTTTCAGATGTACAATGCAGTGATTCACAATTTTAAAGGCTGTATTCCATTTATAGGTAAAATAAAAGATTGGCTATATATATACATTCCCTGTGTTGTACTATATATAGCTTATTTATTTTATACTTCAGTGTGTATCTCTTTATCCCCTACCCCTATATTGCCCATCTTCTTCTCTCTTTCCTCTGGCAACCACTAATTTGTTCTCTATGTCTGTGAGTTTGTTTCTTTTTTGTTATAGTCACTGGTTTCTTTTTTAGATTCCACATATAAGTGATATCACCCAGTATTTGTCTTTCTCTAACTTATTTCTCTTAACATAAAACCCTCTAAGTGTATCTAGGCTATTGCAAATGGCAAATTTGTGTTCTTTTTGTATAACTGAGTAGTATTCAGTTGCGTGTGTGTGGTGTATGTATCACATCTTTATCTATTCATCTACTGATGAACACTTTGGTTGCTTTTATATCTTGGCAATTGTAAATAGTGCTGCTAAGAACATTGGGGTACATATATCTTTTTGAATTACTGTTTTTAGTATTTTATGGATAAATACCCAAGGCTGGAATTGTTGGGTCACATGGTAATTTTTAGTATTTTTGAGAAACTGAAATGGCAACCCACTCCAATATTCTTGTCTAGAGAATCCCATGCACAGAAGAGCCATGCAACTACAGTCCATGGGGTCACAAACAGTCAGACCCGACTGAAGTGACTTAGCACGAAAGAAATTATTCAAAGTCCCTGGGATGTTGCAAATCATTAATATATTAGAGTAGGCACTTAGGGCTTCCCTGGTGGCTCATATGGTAAAGAATCCACCTGCAATGCTGGAGACCTGGGTTTAATCCCTGGGTTGGGAAGATCCCCAGGAGGAGAGCATGGCAACCCACTCCAGTATTTCTGCCTGGAGAATCCCCATGGACAAAAGAGCTTGGCGGGCTATAGTCCATGGGAGAACAAACAGTCAGACTCTTAAGCACAGGGCAGCACAGCAGGTACTTAGGGAATGATTGTTTTCTGAGTTCTCCTTCCTATTCTTGAATCAGCCTAAGTATGTAAAGTATTTATTTAGGTGTTCTGACAATAGTCATTATGGTAGACCATTAAGAATTTTAGCGTACAGAAATCATTAGGAAAAGCATCTTCAAATGTTGAAGAGAGTGATAAGATTCAGGCCTCAAGGGATTTTATCCTTTGCCTTGATTATTCTTCAGATTTATTGGGGTATATTTGACATATAACCTTGTGTAAATATAAGACATACAAAGTGATGATTTAGTGCAGTTATATACTGAGAAATGTTTACTACAACAAAGTTATTTAACACATTCCTCAACTTATGCAATTAACCTTTTTTGTTGTTGCTAGGGTAAGAAAATTCAAGCTCTACTCAGCAACTTTTAAATCTACACTGCAATATTGTTAACTATAGTCACATTATACACTAGATTCCTAGAATTTATTTCTCATTTAACTGGACATTTATATCCTTTGAACTATATCTCCTTATCTTCATCACCCACCAGTCCCTGACAACCACCTTTCTTCTCTGTTTCTAGAAGTTTGGCTTCTTAAAATTCTATTATATGAAAGTGAGAGCCTATGTATTTGTCTTTCTCTAATTTTTCATTTAGCATAATCTCTCTGGGTTCACCCATGTTGTTGCAAATGACAGGATTTATTTTCTAAGCCTGAAAATATATTCTGTTAGATATATCTACCACATGTCCTTTATCCACTGGATCCCTTGATGGGTGTGTGTGTGTGTGTGTGTGTGTGTGTTTATATATATATATGTGTGTGTGTGCGTGTGTTTATATATATATATATATATATATATCCCCTCTTTTTTGGATTTCCTTCTCATTTAGGTCTCCACAGAGCATTAAGTAGAGTTCCCTGTGCTATACGGTAGGTTCTCTTTAGTTATCTATTTTATACACAGTATCAATAGTATATAAATGTCAATCCCAATCACAATTCATCCCACCTCCCTTCCCACCTTGGTGTCCTTACAATTAAAACTTTTAGCTTACCACTGACACATGTATGCATTTGTGAACAGCCTTTTCTGGCTTTTGTACTACTTTTTTCCCATCTTAGAGTGCTCAAATTCTTTTATCACATCTAGTTTATTCTAATAAAGTAGAAATTAAAGATTTTGAAACTGTATTGGAAAATAAGAGATACAGACTTTTGCTATCTAAAGTATTAAATATTTTATTAGTAACTTTACTGTGCTCTTAGGATTCAATTCTTACTCTTTCCTAGTTGTGTGTGCCTTTTTGTGGCACCAACACAACTCGTTCCTTTGTTTTATATTGAATTCCAAATTCAAATGAATAATATTCTCTTAGCTTTACTATCTATTCCTAGATCTCTTCTCTAGCTCCAAGATCCAGCATTTATTCTACTAAATGACTCAACAATGTCCAGATGAAGGGACATGGTAGTTATTTGTCTGTCCAGAATGTGTTGATTAGTTATACAGAGCTGCACTCTTCACACAGACAGTGATACGAAACACTTTATTTTCCCTTTCCAAGAGTTAGGTAGTTAGAATACAAAAAGAGAGTCCAAAATGGCAATGGCTAAAAGACAAAGAAGGGAAAAGCCAGCAAAAATAGAACAAAGGAAGGTCTGAGGACCAGAGTGTGGACCTCAGGTAAAACGAACAGCTCTTCTGGCTAGCCCAGTTTACACAGGGCAGGCTTGGGGGAAGAGAAGAAACATATAAAAAGAGAAGCCAGAATTGAGCTTTGGGTTTCTCTTTTCCTGTCTTTTGTGTTGGCCCGCCCTCACACCTAGAGGATGTATTTCCCTTTGCTTGCCAATAAAACTGAGCTATAACGCTGGTCTGTCCATCACTTCAAATTTTTGCTGCTGTGATAAAGAACTGAGGAAATTACACACTCCCTTGACATATGTAATTTCCTCAGTTCTGTATCATCACAGCCAAAATTTGAAGCGATGGATGGACCAATGTTACAGCCCCATGTTACAGTTCAGTTTTATTTAGAAAGCAAAGGAAAACACATCCTCTAGGCATACTGCTGAGGCTGTCGTTTCAGTCGTGTCCAACTCTGTGCAAACCCATAGAAGGCAGCCCACCAGGTTCCCCGATCCCTGGGATTCTCCAGGCAAGAACACTGGAGTGGGTTGCCATTTCCTTCTCCAATGCATGAAAGTGAAAAGTGAAAGTGAAGTCATTCAGTTGTGTCCATCTCTTAACGGCTCCATGGACTGCAGCCTACCAGGCTCCTCCATCTATGGGATTTTCTAGGCTAGCATGAGGGCGGGCCAACCCAAAAGACTTGAAGAAAAGAGAAGCCCCTGGCTGAATTTTGGGTCCTCTTTTTATGTGTTTTTTCTCCCCCCGCCACCCCCCGAGCCTGCCCTATGTAAATTGGACTAGCCAGGAGGGCTGTTTATTTTACCTGAGGTCCTCGCTCAGGTCCTCGGACCTTCCTTTGTTCTATTTTTGCATGATTTTCCCTTTTTTGTCTTTTAGCCACTGCCATTCTGGATTCCTTTTTCCTATTTTACCTAACAAAAACATTTTAAAATAGGTTCAACCTTGAATTTATAACAAGGATATATGATTTAAAATGTGCCCTGTGGAAAAATGTTTAATCATGCAATGCTCTAAACTTAAGTAAGCCTTAATTTCATTTTACATATCAAAACTTTTTAAGATCTAAGCATTGGTTTGCATTTACTGTGAATTTCCTATTTTGCTATTTATACGTTGGTTTGTCTTTGTCATCTAAACACATTTCCTATCTTTGTTGATATTACTGAAATTTGATACATTTGTCTTGTCACTTCTCAAACCTCACATCCTTTATTAAGCCTCATTTCCCCCAGATATTTTGTCTCTAAGTGAAGGCCCATAGCGTCATTATCTTTCTCATTGGACTTGGAATTAAGTCACACTGAAGGCAGTATTTCATTTGACTATTCAATTCTAGCATTGTGCCTACCGCATAAAAGACTGGAAAAGTGGTTGTTAAAATTAACTTAAATGTTATTATTATCAGTGTTTGCTGTTGGATACATGAGCTTCCCAAGTGGTACTAGAGGTAAAGAACCTATTTGCCAAAGCAGGAAACTTTTAAGACACAGGTTCTATCCCTGGGTCAAGAAGATGCCCTGGAAAAGGGCATGGAAACCCACTCTAGTACTCTTGCTTGGAAAATCCCATGGACGGAGGAGCCTGGCAGGGTACAGTCCATGGGGTCACAAAGCATCGGACACAACTGAAGCAACTTAGCACACATGCATGTATGTTTAACATCATTTGCAAGATATGAGCTCTCTATTTCATATTTATAATCAGGCTCAAGTTAATAGATACAGAAAAAATTAAATAGCATTATTAATCTATGTACATCTAATAATGTTTCTAAGATATTAGAAAAGCACACTGAAATATATACATGCCCAGTTTTCCTGTGAGGATTGTTTAAATACAATAAAAATTGTATTTTTTCTTCTCCATTGTGATTTATTTATAGTTACATAAGTAAAATACTTTCACAATAATAGAATTTCGCTTCTTAATGGGTTTTTTCAAACTTGGATTGCAAAATTCATAGTAAACTGCAAAGTATATACCAAATATCTTATTTTGTATGTGGAATGCAATTAACTAACTTCAGCCATTTTGTTCGGGACCATAAATATGCCAGCCAAGAGATGTCCTCTGCTAAGATATCCCATCAAGTTAGTACTTGCACAAAGAGTGCAGTTAACTGACAGCCTCAAACTTAACTGTTTTAGGGGGCACCACATAAGATCCGTTATTCCCCTCCTGCCTGATTGTTCTCAGAAACAAGGCAAAGAAACTTAGAATTCCTAAACCCTAGAAGGCTATGGCATATACCCATTTTTTTTTTCCCATGGTTTTCCATCTGTGGTGGTGGTCTTCCCTGGCAACCCCAGCTAATGATCAAACACAAGAGGATTACTAAGATCAGATCAGATCAGTCGCTCAGTCATGTCCGACTCTTTGCGACCCCATGAATCGCAGCATGCCAGGCCTCCCTGTCCATCACCAACTCCCAGAGTTCACTCAGACTCACGTCCATCGAGTCAGTGATGCCATCCAGCCATCTCATCCTCTGTCGTCCCCTTCTCCTCCTTCTCCTAATCCCTCCCAGCATCAGAGTCTTTTCCAATGAGTCAACTCTTCACATGAGGTGGCCAAAGTACTGGAGTTTCAGCTTTAGCATCAGTCCTTCCAAAGAAATCCCAGGGCTGATCTCCTTCAGAATGGACTGGTTGGATCTCCTTGCAGTCCAAGGGACTCTCAAGAGTCTTCTCCAACACCACAGTTCAAAAGCATCAATTATTAGGCGCTCAGCCTTCTTCACAGTCCAACTCTCACATCCATACATGACCACAGGAAAAACCATAGCCTTGACTAGATGAACCTTTGTTGGCAAAGTAATGTCTCTGCTTTTGAATATGCTATCTAGGTTGGTCATAACTTTCCTTCCAAGGAGTAAGCATCTTTTAATTTCATGGCTGCAGTCACCATCTGTAGTGATTTTGGAGCCCAGAAAAATAAAGTCTAACACTGTTTCCACTGTTTCCCCATCTATTTCCCATGAAGTGGTGGGACCAGATGCCATGATCTTCGTTTTCTGAATGTTGAGCTTTAAGCCAACTTTTCCACTCTCCACTTTCACTTTCATCAAGAGACTTTTGAGTTCCTCTTCACTTTCTGCCATAAGGTTGGTGTCATCTGCATATCTAAGGTTATTGATATTTCTCCCGGCAATGTTGATTCCAGCTTGTGTTTCTTCCAGGATTACTAGGACCTCACAATTTCTGTCTACTATGAAGCTGATTTACCAGTTAATCTTTGCTTTGGAGCTCTCCATTGGGTTGGCAAAGACACATCTGCATAATAATCTGAGCTTCTCCTTAATCACTCTTGTTTCATCTTCCCTTTGTCTTTTATAGGCATACACCTGCAATAGGCCACTTCCATTCATAATTCTATATCAGCATCTACTTTTCAGAGGATTTAACTAACACAGCAGACTCAGAGTAGGGTTTGGGGACTAAATCAATTTACGATGGAAGTTCACTGGATTTATCATATAAGGTACCATCCAGAAGCAACTGGACTGGGAACATTGGAAAGGCTTATGACAGGTGCAGCTGCAGTGCCTTCTTAGTGGCAATATCCTCCAAGATAAGGTATAGGGTAAAGACCAAAGGATGAAAGAATGAGTGTCTCAATTACCAATTATTCTCCATGAACCACTGGGTAACTAATTAATTCTTCCCATCCTCACACCTCTCAGAAATGAAGAGCTAGTGGTCTTAGTCTAAAAATGAAACCTTCTCTTGTCCAGCAGCATACAAGGGCTCTAATGAGTTATAAGCTACAGCCATCACCTGGGCACTTTTCACTTCTTTCTTATAGGGATATACAGACAAGAAGAAGAGTTACCATGTAAGCAGAGACATCTGACTCTGATCAGCAGAAAGAAATGGGACTGATGTTGAACAGTTGAAAGGAGGACTATGTATGGAGCCCTTGCAACTTCCTCTTATTCCCTTCTCAAATGTGAATACAAGGATAAGCCCAGCAATCCTAGTCTAAGAAGGGAATGATTCATAGAAGTTCTGAATTCTTAAGGAGGATTTGAGTAGCACCATCAGATAAGTCATGAGATCAGTGGAGGTGATAACTCAGAGCAAAGAGAATTAGAATGGTTAGAGGAGAAGGAAGGTGATAAGTACCAGTCACATATCTGATCTCACAGAAGTGATGAGTTGTGTAGTGTCATTCCACTCTTTTCCCTCTTTTAAGCCTTTCCTCAGAAAGAGTGGTCCATTGGAATCTCGAAGAAGCCCCTGCCAATATGTAAAAGGCACAAGGGATAGACTTAAATGAACGGGAGGTGTGCTGCTCAGATCTTCAGTCAAGAAAGAAATCACCAGTGAGCTGGACAAATGAGCTGAGTAATAAGCCTGTTAGAGGTGCTAGAGCTTGGATTCTTTTGCCAACTGTGGGACTCCTCTAAAGGGCACTCTTTGTTCTGAAGTTCCTATTATGGTAGCTAAGAATCTGTCATATCTGCACCATGATCTCCATGCCTACTCCTGCTTCTCTCCCTTTTCCTTCCTGCTGCACAGGTGTCAGCTCTCCAGACTGTCCAAAGACTTTCCCTGCTGAATCCTGCTAATCATCGCCCTTTTATCTTTCACAGTCATTACTCCTTGATAAACCTCTTACACTCCTAATTCTATCTAAGTTTCTACCCCACAGGGGACCCAATGGACACAGTAGATATGTTAACTTAATGATAGTCTCAAAAGCTGTTTAATTTCATAAATTCCCCTTTCAGAGACCAGTCTCACATATAATCCTCACTTAGGATCTGGAACTAATGTAGATTGCTTTCACCATCTCCGCTGCGTCTCATCAGGAAGCAGACTTAATAGATTCTTAATTCTGATAAATCTTCTATCTCTGTAGTCTTGAACTGACAAAACTAAAACTCTCTTCTTTAGTCAAATGCTTAAAAAAAAAAAAAAAAAACTAGCTTTTATTCCTGACAGAACACACAATCTATTCAAACATGTTATTCAGTAAGATTTTGAAATGTAATTCTTCAACACCATTCATAACTAGTATTAATAACCACAGAACAATGTAGGTGAAAAGTGGGAGTAGGTGTTTTGAAGATACATGAATATAATTTATAGGAAAAGTGCTTTAAAATCGCTGAATGCAATTTTCTTATTCAGGGTATGAAAGTGGGTGATTTTTCTTTCTAGTCCTTTTGTACTGCTTTATTTTATTAATTTAGAAAAGACTCACCATTTTTGTTGAACTAAGAAAAAGACTTTCTTAAACTTCTTTAAGATCAGTTGATATATGATCCTGAAAGTCATTGTTAGCCATTACATACACACCCTTAAAATTATAAAATGCACCAATATTTTAAAAATATAAATGGCACAGTAGAAAGTGGCTATACAGTGAAAATGTGCTATAGTTTAAATACAGTAGAGGGATGAAAGTTCATTGAACAAAATTGGCATATAATTATAATAATAAGGTATAGGTTAGAAAATGCTGTCAGATAAAAATGTTAAAATACCTACTTACATAATGAGTTTCTTAATATAAAATATTGGATCTTTGTCATAATGATTTTAGAAATAGGAATATAATGTATATTTAAAATATACCTTATATTTAGAGAGGAGATTGTTACTCATACTGAATGTAGTGTAGGCACTAAGCAGTATATGCTGCTTCCTGAGTTATAGTGGGATTGAATTAACTACTATATATTAAGTACTACTTGTTTTGCCCACAAACAGATTTGAACTGAGGGTTCCAGAGGAGAACACCATAATTATAGAAAAAGGAAAAAGAGAAAATAAGTTTATAAAAAATCAAGTTCTCTGAGTAAAAGGAAAAGTAACAAAAGGAAAAGTAACATAAATCACATATATGTTAATGTGAATATCAGTTCAGTTCAGTTGCTCAGTCCTGTCTGACTCTTTGCGACCCCATGAATCATAGCACGCCAGCCCTCCCTGTCCATCACCAACTCCCAGAGTCCACCCAAACTCATATCCATCGAGTCGGTGATGCCATCCAGCCATCTCATCCTCTGGCGTCCCCTTCTCCTCCTGCCCCCAATCCCTCCCAGCATCAGAGTCTTTTCCAATGAGTCAACTCTTCACATGAGGTGGCCAAATTACTGGAGTTTCAGCTTTAGCATCATTCCTTCCAAAGAAATCCCAGGGCTGATCTCCTTCCGAATGGACTGGTTGGATCTCCTTGCAGTCCAAGGGACTCTCAAGAGTCTTCTCCAACACCACAGTTCAAAAGCATCAATTCCTCGGCGCTCAGCCTTCTTCACAGTCCAACTGTCACATCCATACATGACCACAGGAAAAACCATAGCCTTGACTAGACGAACCTTTGTTGGCAAAGTAATGTCTCTGCTTTTGAATATGCTATCTAGGTTGGTCATAACTTTCCTTCCAAGGAATAATTTCATGGCTGCAGTGACCATCTGCAGTGATTTTGGAGCCCAGAAAAATAAAGTCTGACACTGTTTCCACTGTTTCCCCATCTATTTCCCATGAAGTGATGGGACCGGATGCCATGATCTTCCCATAAAAACACCAAATTCACAACTCACTGCTAAACAACCATCGACAAAAAAGGACTGCAACTTCCCGAAACATTCTACTTACAAAAACAAAAAAGAAGCCACAATGAGCTGGTAGGAGGGGTGCATTCGTGATACAATTAAATCCCATACATGTCAAGGGAGTGACCCACAAGCTGGAAAATAATTATATTGTAAGAGTTCTGAGCCCCACATCAGGCTCCCTTGTCTGGGTGTCTGCCATCAGGAAGAGGAACACTCAAAGTATTTGGTTTTGTAATCTAACCATCCTTGATAACAGGAACCCCAAAGGGCTGGGAGAAATAGAAAAGCCATTCTTGGAGGGTGCACACAAGATATCCTGTGTACTGGGACCCATGGATAAAGGAAGTAACTTCATAGTAGCCTGGGCCAGACCTACATGCTGGTTTTGAAGGATCTCCTAGAGAAGCAGAGGCACTAGGGAGTACTCATTAATATTTTGATCTATCCCAGAGGGTGCCATTTTGATGCCAAAAGCCTTCCCAATAGCTGAAGACTCTAGGGGCAGGAAAACAGTACCAGTAATCAGCAGACAGGCTGCTTAAAAACTTTCTGAGTCCACAGCCACCTGTAGACACCCTTTGACACAGTCCTGCTTAACCAAGAAAGCAAAATGGAGCTGGAGGAATCAGACTCCCTGACTTCAGACTGTTACAAAGCTGTAGTCTTGGGCTTTGCAGGTGGTTCAGTGGTAAAGAATCCACTTGCCAAGCAGAAGACCTGGGTTCTATCCCTGGGTCAGGAAGATCCCCTGGAGAAGGAAATGGCAACCCACTCCAGTATTCTTGCCTGGGAAATACATGGGCAGAGGATCCTGGTGGGCTACAATCCAGGGGGTTCTGAAGAGTCAGACATGACCTAGTGACTGAGCACACAGGCACTGGCACACACACACACAAATACAGATAGAAATACAGGATAGAAAAACTAGAAATAAACCCATGCAACTATTGGTCAATTAATCTATGAAAATTAGGCAATGACATACAATTGAGAAAAGGCAGTATCTTCAATAAGTGAGGCTGGAAAAACCAGACAGCTACATGTAGAATAATTACATTTTCTAACATCATCCACAAAATAACATTCAAAAAGGATTACAGACCTAAATGCAAGACTAAATACCATAAAACTCTCAGAGGAAAACATAAGCAGAATGCTTTTTGACAAAACTGCAGCAGTACCTTTTTTGTTTCACTTCTTTGAGTACTAAAAATAAAAACAAAAATAAACATGACCTAATTAAACTTAAAAGCTTTTGCACAACAAAGGAGACCATAAACAAAACAAAAAGGCAACCCATAGAATGGGAGAAAATATTTGCAAATGATGCAATGAACAAGGGATTAATCTCCAAAATATACAAACAGCTCATGCAGCTCAATAGCAAACAAAAAAACAAAACCCAACCCAATAAAAAAACTGAGTGGAAGGTCTAGACAGAAATTTTTCCAAAGAAGACACATAGATGGCCAAAGAGCACATGAAGATGTTCAACATCACTAATTATTAGAGAAATGTAAATCAAAACTATAATGAAATACCACCTCATACCATTCAGGATGGCCATCACCAAAAAATCTAAAAACAATAAATGCTTGAGAGGTTATGGAGAAAACAGAGCCCTCTTACACGGTTGGTAAGACTATAAATTGGTTCAACCACTATGGAGAGCAGTATGGAGCTTCCTTAAGAAACTAAAAGTAGAACTGTCATATTATCCAGCAATCCCACTCCTGGGCATATGTCTAGAGAAAACAATACTTCAAAAATATACATGCCCTGCTATGTTCATAGCAGCACTATTTACAATTTCCAGGACATGTAAACAACCTAAATGTTATCAACAGATAGATGGATAAAAAAGAAGTGGTACATACATACAATGGAATACTACCCAGCCATGGAAAAGAATGAAATAATGCCATTTGTAGCAACAAGAATAGATCTAGAGATTATCATACTGAAAAATAAGTCAGGCAAAGAAAAATATCCTGTGATATTGTCAACATATGGAATCTACAAAAGCTACAAATGAACTTATTTACATAAAAGAAGCAGAAAACAAACTTATGGGAGTGATGCAGGGCAGGGGTAAATTAGAAGGTTGGGATTAACATATAGATAACACTCTATATAAAATAATCAACAAGGACCTATTGTGTAGCACAATACTCTTTAATAACATATATGGGGAAAGAGTCTGAAAAAGGATAGATATATGCATAAATTACTTTATATGCATAAATTACTTGCATATATCTATTTATAGATATATGCAAGTAATTTATGCATATATCTACACCTGAAACTAGCACAACATTGTAAATCAAATGTACTCCAATATAAGATAAAAAATAGGATGATAAGGAAATTAATTAAGAAAAATAAGCAGGAATGATTTGGAATAAAGTTAACTTGGGGCCAGAACTGTTCGTTGCAATGTCAAATGTATTATTGGTTAATATAACTGCAGTATTCTTTAAATATAGCAATGGGCTGTATTGGTTGGCTGCATTAGATTTATTTATTGTGCCAAAGAAATTTATAAATAAATGCACAGTTATATTAAAATAGTTTCATGAAAATTAAGTAAGTGTATAATCCATTTTCTGATACCTTGGAGCCAAATGAACCAAAACCATTCCAAATATATGGGATAAATAAAGACTTTAAAAAGCATAATACCATTTCTGTTCAAGCTGTATTACCAAATGAATTAATTAGTTTTGAATCAATAGACAAATATGCAAATTAAATATATCAATAAATAAAACAATTATAAAAACTGGTTTGTAAGGATTTGGGGGTGACAGATGACATATAATAGATTTTAGATCTACAATAAGGTATAAAAACAGTACCAGTGCTAGTAACAATAAAAACAGTGATTAACATATTCTGATATTACTGAAGGAACAATGTGCTTTTCATTAAAGAAGCAGGTCAGTGTTCTAAAGAACTAAAGTTGGTCAATATTAGTGTAATTTTACTCACATATTTGATTAAATATCATACCTAAATAAAATTAAATGATATTGATTTTCATACTGATAGATATATTTATTAAAGACTTATTAAGTATTAGGTAGCTCATTCAGTACTTAGGCAATACTTAGAAATTGCTAACATTAACAGTTATATTATATAAATGAAAAAAGAAAATCTTGGAGGTATGAAGCAAGGTAACACAATTAGTAGGCACTGGAGCCAAAGTATAACCCAAAGAGTCTAGCTTTGGCAGAACATGAAATACCCAGGCTCTACTGAATAAAATTTTCAGGTAGATATAAATGTGACTTGAGTTTTTGCTTTATGCTATTTGGATTCAACTCTTTAAATAGTAATGGGAGATAATGCTCTTTGAATAGCTCCTTAAAGATCTTTTAACATAAACCTTTAACAGAGTTTATTGTTAACACCTTTGACAGATGTTATTTATATATTTATAATGACAAGAAAAGTGTATTTTCATAGAAATCTATGAATATATAAATAACATCATTAAAATCTATTAAAGGTTTATGTTAATAAAGGATATTTTCATAGAAATTCATATGAGAAATAGGTTAGATAAACAGATCCCCTTCATGGATCACAGCCTTCTCATGGCAAAGGAGCTTTCATAACTCAGTGAAGGTCTGAGCCATTCCTTGCAGGGCCACCCAAGACATACAGGTCATAATACAGAGTTCTGAAAAAATGTAGTCTGCTGGAGGAGGCAATGGCAAGCTATCACTGTTTTTTTCTGTGAGGACCCAATGAACAGTATAAAAATACAAATAGATATGACACTGAGAGAGGAGTCCCCCAGATCTGGTGGTGTCTAACGTGGTACTGGGGAAGAGCAGAGGGCAATGACTAATATCTCCAGAAAGAACAAAACTACTGGGCCAAAGTAGAAATGATGCTCAGTTGTGGATGTGCCTGGTGGTGAAGATAATGTCCGATTCTGTAAAGAACATTATCACATAGGAACCTGGAATGTTAGGTCCATAAGTCAAGGTAAATTGGACTTGCTCAAGAAGAAAATGGCTAGAGTGAACACCAACATCTTAGGTATCAGTGAACTAAAATGGATGGGAATGAGTGAATTTAATTCAGATGATTGTTATATCTACTACTGTGGGCAAGAATACCTTAGAAGAAATGGAGTAGCTGTTGTAGTCAACAAATAAGCCTGGAATGTGCTATTTGTAATCTCAAAAATTACAGAATTAAACCATTCAATAATACAGTAATCTAACCCTATACCCCAACCACTGATGCTGAAGAAGCTGAAGTTGACCAGTTCTATAAAGACCTCAAAGACCTCGTAGAACTAACAACAACAAAAAGTCCTATTCATCACAGGGGAGTGGAATGCAAAAGTAGGAAGTGAAGAGTTACGTGGAGTAACAGGCAAGTTTGACCTTGGAGTACAAAATGAAGCAGGGCAAAGACTAACAGAGTTTTGCCAAGAAAATGCACTGATCACAGCAAATACCCTCTTCCAACAACACAAGATGTGTACATGGACATCACCGGATGGTAAATACTGAAATCAGATTGATTATTTTCTTTGCAGCCAAAGATGGAGAAGCTCTATACAGTTAGCAAAAACAAGGCCTGAAGCTGACTATGGCTCAGATTGAGAGAGTCAATTCCTAGGCAGGTTGATAAGAAGTCTGGGGGTCCCCAAGGAGGAGATAGGGGTCTGAGGCTTTCAAAGTAGAGACAGGTGTCTGGAATTCTCAGGAGGAGGAAAGGACAAAGTTTTTTGTCTAAATTCCTTCAGTTCAGTTCAGTTCAGTAGCTCAGTCGTGTCCGACTCTTTGTGACCCCATGAATCGCAGCACGCCAGGCCTCCCTGTCCATCACCAACTACCAGAGTTCACTCAGACTCACGTCCATCGAGTCAGTGATGCCATCCAGCCATCTCATCCTCTGTCCTCCCCTTCTCCTCCTGCCCCAATCCCTCCCAGCATCAGAGTCTTTTCCAATGAGTCAACTCTTCTCATGAGGTGGCCAAAATACTGGAGTTTCAGCTTTAGCATCATTCCTTCCAAAGAAATCCCAGGGCTGATCTCCTTCCGAATGGACTGGTTGCATCTCCTTGCAGTCCAAGGGACTCTCACGAGTCTTCTCCAGCACCACAGTTCAAAAGCATAGTCTTAGTCAATTACACAATTCAGTTTAAACTCTGTATTTGGGATTATACAACAACAATGTATCCTGCTTGAGGACAGTTTCTCCTTCCTGAAAACCTGACTAATCCTGACATTTTAGAATGTATATTATGGGAGTGGGTCTGGTAGGATCTTTCTATTGTTAAATTCTAATCTTATTATCCTAAAATGTAAATTGTGGGAGTGGGTCAGGTAAAATTTTCACAAACTTGAGACATTCTTTTGATTCACTGTAATAACTAATTAAAAAGTATATAACTCCATTGCTAACACTAGCAAAGGGTACTCTTTTTGCCCCCTTCTGATATCTATGTCAGAAGCTTTCTCTATCCCTTTTATACTTTAATAAAACTCTATTACCCAAAAGCTCTGAGTGACCAAGCCTCCTCTCTGGCCCCAGATTGAATTCTTCTCCTCCAGAGGCCAAGAATCCTGGTGTCTTGCGTGGTTCAGCAACAACCTTTCAAGATCATGAACTCCTTATTGCAAAATTCAGACTTAAACTGAAGAGAGTAGGGAAAACCACTACGCCATTTAGTTATGACCTAAATCAAATCATTTATGGTTATACAGTGGAGGTGACAAATAGATACAAGGGACTAGATCTGGTAGACAGAGCGCCTGAAGAACTATGGATGCAGGTTCAAAACATTGTGCAGGAGGTAGTGACCAAAATCATCCTGAAGAAAAAGAAATGCAAGAAGGCAAAGTGACTGTCTGAAGAGGCTTTGAAAAATACCTGAGGAGAGAATGGAAGTGAAAAGCAAGGAAGAAAGGGAAAGATATACCCACCTGAATATAGAGACCCAGAGAAGAGCAAGGAGAGCTAAGAAGGACTTCTTCAATAAACAATGCAAAGAAATAGAAGAATGCAACAGAATGGGAAAGATTAGCAATCTCTTCAAGAAAATTGGAGATATCAAGGGAACATTTCATGCCAGGATGGGCACAATAAAGGAAGAAATGGTAAGGACCTAAGAAAGGTAGAAGAAATTAAGAAGAGTGGCAAGAATACACAGAAAGACTATACAAAAAAGGTCTTAATGACCTGGATAATCACTGGTATGATAACTCACTTAGAGCCAGACATCCTAAGTGTGAAGTCCAGTGGGCCTTAGGAAGCATTACTAGACTAGTAATGCTAGCAAGCCTAGTGGAGGTGTTGGAATTCCAGCTGAGCTATTTCAGATCTTAAAAGATGATGTTATTAAAGTGATGCATTTAGTATGTCAGCAAATTTACAAAATTTAGCAGTAGCCACAGGACTAGAAAAGGTCATTTTTCATTCCAATCCTAAAGAAGGACAGTGCCAAAGAATGGTCAAACTACTTCACAATTGCACCCATTCCCCATGCTAGCAAAGTGAAAGTAGCTCAGTCATATCTGGCTGTTTGCAATCCCATGACTATACAGTCCCTGGAATTCTTCAGGCTAGAATACTGGAGTGTGTAGCTGTTCCCTTCTCCAGGGGATCTTCCAAACCCAAGGATCGAACCCAGGTCTCCTGCATTGCAGGTGGATTCTTTACTAGCTGAGCCACCAGGGAAGCCCATGCTAGCAAAGTTATGCATAAAATCCTTCAAGCTAGGCTTTAGCAATATGTATACCAAGAACTTCCAGATGTACAAACTGTGTTTAGATAAGGTAAAGGAACCAGAGACCCAACTGCCAACATCTGTTGCATCACAGAAAAATCAAGAGAATTCCAGAAGAACATCAGCTTCTTCTTCATTGACTACACTAAAGACTTTGATTTTGTGGATCACAATAAACTGGACAATTCTTAAAGAGATGGGAATACCAGACCTCCTTACTTGCCTCCTGATACACCTGTGTGTGTGTCAAAAATCAACAGTTAGAACTGGACATGGAACAACTGACTGATTCAAACTTGGGAAACATGACAAGGCTGCATACTGTCACCCTGTTTATTTAACTTATATGCAGAGAAAACCATGAGAAATGCTGGACTGCATGAGTCACAGGGTGGAATCAAGACTGTTGTTTTTCAGTCGCTCAGTCATATCTGACTCTTTGCGACTCTATGGGCTGCAGCACACCATGCCTCCCTGTCCTTCACCATCCCCTGAAGTTTGCTCAAAATCATGTCCATTGAGTTGGTGATGCCATCCAATCATTTTATCCTCTGTCATTCCCTTCTCCTCCTGCCTTCATTCTTTCCCAACATCATGGTCATTTCCAATCAGTCTACTCTTTGCATCAGGGGGCCAAAGTACTGGAGCTTCAGCTTCAGTATCAGCTCTTACAATGAATATTCAGGGTTGATTTCCTTTAGGATTGACTGGTTTGATTTCCTTGTTGTCCATGGGAATCAAGATTGCTGGGAGAGATATCAACAGTCTCAGATATGCAGATGATAGCACTCTAATGGCAGAGAGTGAAGAAGAACTAAAGAGACTCTTGATGAAGGTGAAAGAAGAGAGTGAAAAAGCTGGCTTAAAACTCAGCCTTCCTAAAACTAAGATCATGGCATCCAGTCCAATCACTTCATGGCAAGTTGAAGGAAAAAAAGTAGAAGCAGTGACATATTTTCTTTTCTTGGTCTCCAGGATCACTGCAGATGGTGACAGCAGCCATGAAATTAGATGATGCTTGTTTTCTTAGAAGGAAAGCTATGACAAACCTAGAAAGTGTATTAAAATACAGAGACATTACTTTGCCAACAAAGGTCCATATAGCAAAGCTATGTTTTTTTCCAATAATCATGTGTGAATGTGAGAGTTGGACCATAAACACGACTGAACATTGAAAAATTGATGCTTTGAATTGGGGTGCTGGAGAAGACTCTTGAGAGTCTCTTGGACAGCAAGGAGATCAAACCAATCAATCCTACTGGAAATTAATTGAATATTCGTGGGAAGTAGTGATGCTGAAGATGAAATTCCAATTCTTTGGCCACCTGATGTGATGAGCTGATACACTGGAAAAGACCCTGATGCTGGGAAATATTGAAGGTAAAGGAGAAGAGGACAGCAGAGAATGAGGTGGCTAGATGACATCACCAACTCAATAGATATGAACTTGAGCAAACTCCAGTAGATAGTGGAGAACAGGGCATGCTGCAGTCCATGGGGTTTCCAAGAGTCAGGCGTGACTTAACAACTGAACAATATCAGAGAAACTTTCCACAATGCAAGTGTGTGTATATATATTTCTTTAATCATTGGTGCAAGTCTACCCATATTTCATCTGTCTTGGTTTTGTATTTGTTTTGAATCAAAAAGTAGAAGGGCATATCCTATCACAATTTGAATTATGCTAAATCACAGAGTTGCTTTTTAATTTTTTAATATTTACTGCATATGTGAGTCTTCATCAAGTATTTTTAGGGTACTTCTGATAAAATTATCAATAGGAAATTATACCTTCCATCAATATGAAAAATTATTGTTGTTGTTTTTTAGTTGCTAAGTCATGCCCAACTCTTGTGACCCCATGGGTTGCAGCCTGCCAGGCCCCTCTGCCATGGGATTTCCCAGGCAAGAGTACTGCAATATGTTGCCATTTCCTTCTCAAGCTTTAAAAATAATATTATAAATTCACCTGTATGACATTTTGGAACCTTTAATATTTATTGGAATAAACATGGAAGTAACTAAAAGAACAAATTTAAAAAGAAAACTAAGTATTTTTGTACATCAATATATTTTAAGCTAACTTCAACCCTGTAAGGCAAGTTTTAGTTAGCATGATAATGAGATAAGTAAACTTGATATTTAAGAAGTAGTACATTTCCCAAAAGTGTATAGATAGTATAATAGCAAAAGACAGTTTTAAACAGATGAATCTTTGATTGCAAACTGTTAAGTTTTCTACTAAGAAACATGGCATTATAACAATAAAATTCTAAACCCTGCAAATCAATTGGGCAAACCAGCCTTTACAGTTTTATTTATCTACAGAACAAACAACTATCCTTTGTTTTATAAACCCAACTATTTTTTGTACTATGTTTTATTATATTTCATTGATTCTTCCCCTTGATGGTATCATTATAAAAGAAATTGTGTTTAGATTTTTACAGCTAAATCTCTCCAAATAATTTTGTATATATATGCACTTGTCACTGAAGGCAAAATTATTTCTGTAATAAATGTGTGCCCTTTCTTTTGGCCCTTTTCCATACATTGAATGCCTGAATTGTGTATATAGCACAGGGATCCAATATATATATTTGTGCAGTGTGATTATGTCTTAATTTTTCTTTTCTATTTTGCATTCTGTCTCTTTTGCTTCTCAAAAATCAATACTGTGATGGAATGGTTTAAAATATTCACAAAGTTGTCGTTATTTGAATCAGATGTAATAATGTTGTTAGCTATATCAGGATTTTTTTGTTTTTCAAAATGAAAGAGCTTTGCTGTTTTGCCTGATTATAAAACAAATACACATTCCTTGAAAAAATTATATAAGAAAAGTGAAAATGAATAAAATTTAACAGCTAACAGCAAAACTGTTCAATTATAACAGCTAGGAAAGACCACTTTTAGATATCCTTTTAGGACATTTGCCTTCTTCTCTCTCTAGTGTGTTTATTTCACTAAAACAAAGAACAAATTTTAAACCTCCCCATTAATTCTTCTAAAGGAATTCCTTTAGCCATTTTTTTTAACGTAAGTCAAATGAAGACAAAATCTTTCATTTTTCTTCATCTTAGAATGCCTATTTTTCATCCTCATTTCTGAAGGATGTTTTCCCTGGGTATAGGATTCTGGTGTGACAGATCTTTTCTTTAGCACCCGAAAAATGTTCTGCCACTTTTGTTGTGGTCTCCATGCTTTCTGATGAGAAATCAACTGTCATTAAACTTGTTTTTATTCATAGGCTAAATTTCTCTCACTAGCTTTTAAGATTTTTTCTTTTTCTTAATTTTCAAAAGTTTGGTTATGATGTGTCTTGATGTGGATTTCTTTAGGTATCCTGTCTGAGTTTGCTTTGATTTTTGAATGTCTAGATTTCTATAAGATGACAAGTATGGGAACTCCTAGCTATTTTTTTAAAGTAACTTTTCAGCTCTGTTATTTGTGTTCTTTCCTGGGAGGCCAATGACATGAATGTTAGAATTTTTAAATAGCCTTGCAGACCTCTTAGACTCCGTTAACTTTTTTTTTTTAAGGGGGAGGGGTTTGAAGGGGGTGGTTCTTGTTATTGTTCAGGCTAGTTTATTTCTATTGTTTTGTCTTACAGTTCACTGATTCTTTCCTGTGCCGCTTCATTCTGCTTTTCAGTTCATTCACTGAAGTTTTTGTTTAGGTTACTCATTTCTAACAATTCACTTGGTTCTTCTTTATACCAACAATATTTGTGAAGACTTTCTATTTCTTTTCAGAGACTACTTTAAATTTGTTTCAAGTATGCTTGTAATTGCTTGCTTAAACATTTTTATTAAGACTACATTAACTCTGTCAGAGCACTTTAACTCCTGTCAATGTAGTATTGATATAACCTTAATATTAAAATTAAAAGCAACAATAATAACCATAACCAAATATATAGAACAGATTCACATGTTAAAAGAAATAAGCTCTGACTTTTAGAAAACAAGGTATATGTGTGGGGAGTACAACCGTGTAGTGTTTTCTATGTGAATTAAGTTCTTACCAAATTGAAGTTGATGGTTATAACAACAAAGATTTACACAAGCTTCATGATCAATACAAAGAAGCAGCCTCTAGTAGATACATGAAAGGTAATGAAATGAAACCAAATTTTGACCAAAAAACAACCAAATAACAAAAATGGAAAAGAACAGAGAACACTATAAAACAGAAAAAAATAAGAAAATTGCAATTGTAAGTTCTTAGCAATAATTACCTTAAATGTGAATAGATCAAATCACCAAATCAAAAAGCCCAGAGTGACAGAATGAATTTTTTAAAAAAACAAGAACTAGTGATAAATTGTCTATAAGGGACTAAATTTAGATATAAAGACACATAGTAAAAGGATGTAAAACTATATTCCAGGCAAATGGTAACCAAGAGTAGTGATGGCTACACCTGTATCAGAAACAACAGGCTGTAAGTCAAAGGCTGTCACTACAGAAGAATGTACTTCCAGGAGAAAAATAACATTTTAGAATAATGTCACTAAATAAAGTTCTAACAATTGTAAATGTATACATATCCAACATTAAAGAACACAATATATATATCAAATATCGATATATCTGAAGACTAAATTAACATCAATACAGTTATAGAAGGAGACTTCAATATCCCACTTTCAATAATAAATATAAAATCCAGGCAGAAAATCAATAAGAAAACAGCTGACTTGAACAACACTATAGAAAAAATTGAGCCTAACAGACACATTCAGAACTTTCCACCCAAACTTTCAAAATACACTTTCTCCTCAAGCACATTGAATATTCTACAAGATAAATCACATGTTAGGTAATAAGTCTTAACAAATTTAGTAAGAATGAAATAATAAGAATCTTTTCTGATTATGTGCTTAGTCACTCAGTCATAACCAACTCTGCGACCCCATGGACTGCAGCCTGCCAGGCTCCTCTGTCCATAGGGATTCTCCAGGCAAGAATACTGGAGTGGGTTGCCATGCCCTCCTCCAGTGGATCTTTCCAACCCAGGGATCGAATCCAGGTGTCCTGCATTGCAGGCAGATTCTTTACCACCTGAGCCACTAGGAAAGCCCAAGAATACTGAAGTATTCTGAAGTCTATACCTTCTCAAGGGGGTCTTCCTGAAGTAGGAATTGAACCAGGGTCTCCTGCATTGCAGGTGGATTCTTTACCAGCTGAGCTACCAGAGAAGCCCTTTCAGATTTTAATGGAATGAAATTATAAATAAGTGATGAAGGAAATTCACAAACTTGTGGAAAAAACTAACACATCGTGCACAACCATTGGGCAAAAGAGAAAACAAACGAACTTAAAAATACCTAGAGATAAACATAAAAATATAGTTAATTATAACTTATGAGGTACAGCAAAAGCATTACAAAGAGGAAATTTTAGTATTAAAGAGTTATATGATAAAAAAAGAAAGATCTCAAACAATCTTAATTTACAATTTAAGGAAGTTAAAACAATGAATAAAATCCAAAGTTAGCTGAATGGAAGGAATAAAGATTAGTGTCACAATAAGCAAGTGACTTGAAATTTGTTAAAATGTCCATACTGTGCAAAGTGACCCATAGGTTCAATACAATCCACATCAAGATCTTAAACACAATATTTACAGAAATAGAAAAAAAATTCTGAAATTCATATGGAACCATGAAACACTCCAAATAGCCAAAGCAACCTTGAAGAAGAACAACAAATGTGGGAGCATCACACTTTCTGGCTTCAAATGATATAAAGTCATAGTAACCAAAACAATATGTTACTGGCATAAAAGCAAACATATGGTCAAGTGGAGCAAAATAAAGAACCCAAATAAACCCATGCTTTTGTTGTCAACAGATCTTTAATAAAGGTGTCAAGAACAAACATGAGGAAAGGATAGTCTCTTTAATAAATGGTGCTGAGAAAAGTGATTATCCACCTGCAGAAAAATGAAACTGGACCCGTACCTTACCCCATATACAAAAATCAACTCAAAATGGGTTAATTACTTAAATCAGATTTAAAATCATAAAGTTATAATAAGACAAAGTTCCTTAACATTGGTAAGGACTTTTTTTTTTTTTATGATACCAAAAGCACAAGAGTTCTTAGGCATTGCCTTTCTTAGGTATTGGAAAGAAAACTGACCATTTACAGTCCTGTGGCCACTGTTGAGTTTTCCAAATTTGCTGGCATATTGAGTGCAATGATTTCACAGCATTATCTTTTAGGATTTGAAATAGCTCAACTGGAATTCCATCACCTCCACTAGCTTTGTTCGTAGTGATACTTCATAAGGCACACTCGACTTTGTATTACAGGACGTCAAGCTCAAGGTGAGTGATCACACCACACCATTGTGGTTATCTGGGTCATGAAGATCTTTTTTTGTATAGCTCTTCTGTGTATTCTTGCCACCTCTTCTTAATATCTTCTGTTTCTGTTAGGTCCATACCATTTCTGTCCTTTATTAAGCCCATCTTTGCATGCGATGTTCCCTTGGTATCTCTAATTTTCTTGAAGAGATCTCTAGTCTTTCCCATTCTATTGTTTTCTTCTATTTCTTTGCACTGATCACTGAGGAAGGCTTTCTTATCTCTCCTTGCTATTCTTTGGAACTCTGCTTGCAAATGGGTATAACTTTCCTTTTCTCCTTTGCCTTTAGCTTCTCTTCTTTCTCAGCTATTCTTAAGGCCTCCTCAGACAGCCATTTTTCCTTTTTGCATTTCTTTTTCTTGTGGATGGTCTTGATCACTGCCTCCTGTACAGTGTCACAAACCTCTGGCCATAGTTCTTCAGGCACTCTGTATTATCAGATCTAATCCCTTGAATCTCTTTGTCACTTCTGCCGGAGTCCAGCTCCAGCAGCCAGGGAATCAACCTGAAGGGATGGGTGGTGTTGGTGAGAAACGATGCAGCCTCTCAGTTTTCTTGGACTGCATATTTATTTCAAGCTTAAGATTCTCTTTTATACTTTTACAAAAGTATTAGGTCAAAGGTTTGACATTTTCAGTTCCCCCTGACCCAGATTTGTTGTCTCCATAAATCACTGTTGCCCCTCAAAAGGAGTTCCTGCCTCAGAAATTCTCTTATCTACTTCTTTTCATGTGTCCTTGTGAATACATAGTAACTCATGCTAATGTCTGGGCTGCATACCACATTCCTCAGTTTATTTCTTATCTTTCTAAATCCTGTTTGCCCCTAGTATCCCGAACTCACTTTCTCTAAAAATGCTTCTAACCACTAATAATATCTCCAAAATTCCTAATCTCTATAAGCTCTAGTAAAATATGCTAACATTACAACATTCCTTAATTCTTAGCTTCTAACTATTTTAATTATTCCTAAGCCCTAAATTCAGCAAACTCCTTTGCCATAAACATTTCCCTCACAAATAGGTTTCAGATAGCAATCCCTCTCATGGCCTCAAGCTGCAGCCTACGTGCTCATCCTAGAACACTCTTCTGTAAAAGGTCCTTGAACGAATGTCAATTATTAACTTTATGAATTATTCTCTGAGCACAGCTGCAGAAGGCTTTGTGCCTTCTCATGCTCCTCTCAAGAACAATAAGCACCTTAATATTCCTTTCAGTCAACTCAGCCAAGAAGAGGAAAAAACAAGTCAGAATCACAAGGCCTAACTCCTTCATCCCTGGTCCGTGGCTGCTGGACAAGGAGAGGGAGTTGGGGCCGTGCCTCCATTTTGTCAGTAATGCCTAACAGGGCTCCTGACACACTTCCGCTGTATAATTGTAAGGGATTTGATTTAGGTCGTACCTGAATGATCTAGTGGTTTTCCCTACTTTCTTCAATTTAAGTCTGAATTTTGCAAGAAGAAGTTCAATATCTGAGCCACAGTCAGCTCACAGTCTTTTTTCTTTTTTTGCTGACTGTATAGAGCTTCTCTATCTTTGGCTGCAAAAAATATAATCAATCTGATTTCAATATTGACCTTCTAGTGATAGTCATGTGTAGAGTTTTCTCTTGTGTTGTTGGAAGAGGGCGTTTGCTATAACCAGTGTGTTTTGTTGGCAAAACTCTGTTAGCCTTTGCCCTGCTTCATTCTGTACTCCAAGGCCAAATTTTCCCATTACTCCAGGTATTTCTTGACTTCCTACTTTTGCATTCCAGTCCCCTATAATGAAGAGGACATTTTTTTTTTTTTTTTTTGGATTAGTTTTAGAAGGTCTTGTATGTCTTCTTAGATGCAATCAACTTCAGTTTCTTCAGCGTGATTGGTCGGGGCATAGATTTGTATTACTGTGATACTGAATAGTTTGCCTTGGAAATGAACAGAGATCATTATGTCATTTTTGAGATTGCATCCAGGTACTGCATTTCAGACTCTTTTGTTGACTATGATGGCTACTCCCTTTCTTCTAATGCATTCTATACAATGATAATTTAGTGATGTACAATTTAGTCTACACTAGTCTACACAGTTACCACTCTCATCCATTAACAGAACTCTAAAACATGTTGGTTTATGTCATTTTGTTTAAGTTATTCCAATGGACCCTGATGTCCACAAGTCTTAGATGATATTGAAGAATCTGCCTCAAGCCTACTTCTCTGGTGTCTTCTCTTACTACTCCCTTCTCTCAAGTTATGAATTCTATTTCAAAGCACCAACTGTTATTTAAATTATCAATAGTATTTTAAGCCCTCTTTCATTTTTCACAGGCTATATCTTTGCTTGTCTGTAAAATTTCTCAGTCTTTAAAACTCAGCTTTATTATTTATGTCACTAAGACTACCTTGAGCCAACTCCTATCAGTGATTTGTAAATAGTTATGGATAAATATGCACCAGGTAAACATTCTATGCAATTACAACATGGCCATCTACACTTAGCTCTATCTACTGATGTCACATAATAAAGTGTTATGATGTCTTCCTCCTTGTTATACTGTGAGAACTCTTGACTACAAGGAATGTGCCTTTTATTTCTATAAATTCTGCACATAAGGAGTGTTTGGGTTGTATAAGATACTCAATAAATATTTGATATAAGAAGGACCAATGATGGGAATCTTGTATAGCATTTTCCAAACTCTTTTAAGAAAAAAATACTGGGGGAAAAAAACCTCTATATAAAAATAATTCCATGCTGTAAATTTGGGAATTGTCAGGCTAAATACACTTAAGTGAAAGAGTGAGTCACTCAGTCGTGTCTGACTCTTTGTGACTCCATAAACTATAGCCCACCAGGGTCCTCTATCCATGGAATTCTCCAGGCAAGAATACTTGAGTGGGTAGCCATTCCCTTCTCCAGGGCATCTTCCCGACCCAGGGATGGAACCTGGGTCTCTCACATTGCAGACAAATTCTTTACCTTCTGAGCTACCGGGGAAGCCTTAAATACACTTAACCAGTAATATTTATAATGAGAATTCTGAGTTATGTATATGTTAATTCACACTGTAGCTCTCCAAAAGATGGCTATTATATGTTTGGCAAATTTGCTTCAGAACCTCTTCCACTTAACATCTAGAAATGTTATTTTTCAGAATATACTTTGAAAAAACTATACTAGTCTATCCTATGCACTTGGCCAGAACATGTTTAACTCTCTCACTTAAAAAAGAGAAGAGACAAGTAATTTCTATACATTTGTATCTTTTTATCATAATTCATCATAAATAAAATGTTAACATTAAATTAGGATTTTACTTCTATAATGCCTTTACTTTTCAATGTTTGATGTCCTGAAATTTTGAAAACATTCTATTCCTTTATTTTAATATGTTTAGAAAAAGCAGAGGAATGATAATTCGTTCACTGAGATAAAAAGGTTAATTTAGTCAAAAGCAAAGCCTAATTTTTTTATTATTATCACAAGGATATGGGTAAAAACCTTAATATCATATATAAAAATAATAATTATAAGTAATCTATTAAATTATTATCATCAAAACAGTACTTTCCTGAACAATTCTTTTTTATCCAGTGCAGTAGTCTTGTCGATCGACATTCATTAACTCAAAAATGAGCTGTTTTTTCCTGTGAACTGCTGCTTTGGAGTTTTTACATATTTTACTCAGTGGGTGATTGCATAGTTGGTTACTCAGGTTTTGAATTACTAGTCATACCTGAATCTCCACATTATTACTATCCCACCTTAAGTAATTTCCATAATTATATCAAAGATTTTAATGCTAAATAATTTTAGCATATTTTTTCAATTCTATAAATTACATCCAAATATATCTAAGATTAACTGATATCCTAAACTATACCAACTAATATGATTGGCATAAATCCTAACCTCTCAAAGGTTCAGCTCAGTTGCTCAGTCCTGTCTGACTCTTTGCGACCCCATGAATCGCAGTACGCCAGGCCTCCCTGTCTATCACCAACTCCCGGAGTTCACCCAAACTGATATCCATTGAGTCGGTGACGCCATCCAACCATCTCATCCTCTGTCGTCCCCTTCTCCTCCTGCCCCCAATCTCTCCCAGCATTAAGGTCTTTTCCAATGAGTCAACTCTTCGTATGAGGTGGCCAAAGTATTGGAGTTTCAGCTTCATCATCAGTCCTTCCAATGAACACTCAGGACTGGTCTCCTTTAGGATGGACTGGTTGGATCTCTTTGCTGTGCAAAGGATTCTCAAGAGTCTTCTCCAGCACCACAGTTCAAAAGCATCAATTCTTTGGCGCTCAGATTTCTTCACAGTCCAAGGATAACAATTAGCGTGTACTTTTAATGACACGTGAGTATAGACAGATTTAAACTTCCCTTCAGATCAGATCAGGGAAGGGAAGTTTAAATCTGTCTATACTCACGTGTCATTAAAAGG
This sequence comes from Bos grunniens, assembly GCF_055505025.1. Taxonomy (NCBI): domain Eukaryota; kingdom Metazoa; phylum Chordata; class Mammalia; order Artiodactyla; family Bovidae; genus Bos; species Bos grunniens. The sequence continues at coordinate 29,718,921 of NC_141178.1, forward strand.
TACACGTTAAATGCTATGTGTGTTTACAAAATAAAGATGTTACATTTTGGACAGGATAAGAGGCAAAACAACATTGATTAGAAAAAATATCACAAGAAAATAATTTAAAAAATTTTTCCCTCAAAGAATAGATAAGATTTAAGAAGGCAAAGTATTGAAAAGTTGTTGCTGAACCACGAAAGACACTGGGATTCTTGGCTTCTGGAGAAGAATTCAATCTAGCAATAGAAACGAGCCTTGATTGCTCAGAGCTTTTGTGTAATAGAGTTTTATTAAAGTATAAAGAGAAAGTTTCTGTGTCAGAAAGCTTCTGACATAGACATCAGAAAGGGGCAGAAAGAGCACCCCCTTGCTAGTGTTAGCAATGGAGTTATATACTTTTAATTAGTTATTACAGTAAATCAAAAGAATGTCTGGAGGTTGTAAAGGCCTTACTGGACCCACTCCCATAATTTACATTTTAAGATAACAGAATTAGCCAGAAAGTTTTTTCCAGAAACTGTCCTCAAGCAGGATACATTATTGTTATATAATCCTAAGGAATGTAGAGGAAAAAAAAAAAAAATTGTCCTTTCCTCCTCCTTGAGAATTCCAGACCCTTCTCCCCTTGGGGACCCCTGGACTGCTTATCAACCTGCCTAGGAACTGATTCTCTCAGTATTTGAAGAAGTCATTCCAAACTGAATAATTAATGGGTGCAGAGGAATTAAGGTGGAGAGGCATGAAAATTGCTTGGGAGCAATGGGTTGTGCTAAAAAACTAAAATATTACTTAAATGTGCAGCAGAAGTGGCTAATAGACTGTAAAGGTTTGTTGAAACGATTTTGTGGAATTATTTGAAATTAAGCACATGTATTTGTGTTTAATTTAATTGACACTTGGATGTCATTTAAGGTGGTTGAGCAGGGTAAGGATTAAATCAGTGTTGTACCTAAGGAACATTGATCAGCCATAGGATGAGTCAGAATGTGGATGAACCAGAGACAGGAAGCCAAATTAAGTTAAAAGCAACAGGCAGTAGACTTGTGAGAAGATTAAAAGATTTCATTAAAATTGGAATGAGATTAATGAGGATGAAAAGACAAGCTGGATTTGAGAGTTAGAGGATACTTACAGAGACAAAATAGTTGATGTTGAACCACAGTCCAAATATAATCTAATACAGAAATGTAGATAAAACACAGAAAATGAAGAGGTGAAAATTAGAACTACCTAATGGGAATTCTAATGAGATAAGATGAGGTGACAGAGGATGAGATGGTTTGATGGCCAGTCTATGGACAAGAACTTGAGCAAACTCTGAGAGATGGTGAGGGATAGGGAGGCCTGGTGTGCTGCAGTTCATGGGGTTGCAAAGAGTCAGACACGACTAGGAAACTGAACAACAAATGGAATTCATATTGATGGTTTTATGACAGTTTTTTCCCTCTAGTTTTATTGAGATATAGTTGACATATATATTTTATTAGTTTTAAGTACACAAGTAGTTTTGAAGCAAATTGATCTTGTTTTATATGCAAATTTGCTGCATTTTTCTTTAACAAAGTATTACAGATTAAACTGAATTCTTATGTTGCCCTCCCCTGTAATATTGCATTGTTAAAATAAATTAAGTGTATTCACAAGTTAAAAATCTCCTACATATATATAAATACAGAAGAAAAATATGTATTTTTAACATGTTCTTAATTCTAATTAAATCCTGTGTTGTTCTGTAATTTGCTTCCCAAAACTGTATGAGCTCTATCTATATTAACAAATATAAGCTTGGTTAATTAATTGTTAAATCTTGTCTAACTATTCTACAATGTATTTTTTTGTTTCTCTACAAATAAATATTTAGATTGATCTTTCTTTTCATAAATAATATAAACTTTTTTAGAATAATTTGAAATAAATTTAGATTTACAATAAAGTTGCAAATATAGTTCAGAGAATCCCTGAATATGACTTACCCCTGAATACACATCAGTTGAGTTCAGTCGCTCAGTCGTGTCCGACTCTTTGCGACCCCATGAATCGCAGCACGCCATGCCTCCCTGTCCATCATCAACTCCCGGAGTTCACTCAGACTCACGTCCATCGAGTCAGTGATGCAATCCAGCCATCTCATCCTCTGTCGTCCCCTTCTCCTCCTGCCCCCAATCCCTCCCAGCAGCAGAGTCTTTTCCAATGAGTCAACTCTTCGCATGAGGTGGCCAAAGTACTGAAGTTTCAGCTTTAGCATCATTCCTTCCAAAGAAATCCCAGGGTTGATCTCCTTCGGAATGGACTGGTTGGATCTCCTTGCAATCCAAGGGACCCTCAAGAGTCTTCTCCAACACCACAGTTCAAAAGCATCAATTCTTCGGTGCTCAGCCTTCTTCACAGTCCAACTCTCAAATCCATGCATGACCACAGGAAAAACCATAGCCTTGACTAGACGGACCTTTGTTGGCAAAGTAATGTCTCTGCTTTTGAATATGCTATCTAGGTTGGTCACAACTTTCCTTCCAAGGAGTAAGCGTCTTTTAATTTCATGGCTGCAGTCACCATCTGCAGTGATTTTGGAGCCCAGAAAAATAGTCTGACACTGTTTCCACTGTTTCCCCATCTATTTCCCATGAAGTGATGGGACCGGATGCCATGATCTTCGTTTTCTGAATGTTGAGCTTTAAGCCAACTTTTCCGCTCTCCACTTTCACTTTCATCCAGAGGCTTTGAGTTCCTCTTCACTTTCTGCCATAAGGGTGATGTCATCTACATATCTGAGGTTATTGATATTTCTTCCGGCAGTCTTGATTCCAGCTTGTGTTTCTTCCAGTCCAGCATTTCTCATAATGTACTCTGCATATAAGTTAAATAAACAGGGTGACAATATACAGCCTTGACATACTCCTTTTCCTATTTGGAACCAGTCTGATATTTCATGTCCAGTTCTAACTGTTGCTTCCTGACCTGCATACAAATTTCTCAAGAGGCAGATCAGGTGGTCTGGTATTCCCATCTCTTTCAGAATTTTCCAGTTTATTGTGATCAACACAGACAAAGGCTTTGGCATAGTCAATAAAGCAGAAATAGATGTTTTTCTGGAACTCTCTTGTTTTTTCTACGATCCAGCAGATGTTGGCAATTTGATCTCTCGTTCCTCTGCCTTTTCTAAAACCAGCTTGAACATCAGGAAGTTCACGGTTCACATATTGCTGAAGTCTGGCTTGGAGAATTTTAAGCATTACTTTACTAGCGTGTGAGATGAGTGCAATTGTGTGGTAGTTTGAGCATTCTTTGGCATTGTCTTTCTATGGGACTGGAATGAAAACTGACCTTTTCCAGTCCTGTGGCCACTGCTGAGTTTTCCAAATGGGCTGGCGTATTGAGTGCAGCACTTTCACAACATCCTCTTTCAGGATTTGAAATAGCTCAACTGAAATTCAGTCACCTCCACTAGCTTTGTTCGTAGTGATGCTTTCTAAGGCCCACTTGACTTCACATTCCAGGATGTCTGGCTCTAGGTGAGTGATCACACCATCGTGATTATCTGGGTTGTGAAGATCTTTTTTGTACAGTTCTGTGTATTCTTGCCACCTCTTCTCAATATCTTCTGCTTCTGTTAGGTCCATACCATTTCTGTCCTTTATCGAGCCCATCTTTGCATGAAATGTTCCCTTGGTATCTCTAATTTTCTTGAAGAGATCTCTAGTCTTTCCCATTCTGTTGTTTTCCTATATTTCTTTGCATTAATAGCTGAGGAAAGCTTTCTTATCTCTCCTTGCTATTCTTTGGAACTCTGCATTCAGATGTTTATATCTTTCCTTTTCTCCTTTGCTTTTTGTTTCTCTTCTTTTCACAGCTATTTGTAAGGTCTCCCAAGACAGCCATTTTGCTTTTTTGCATTCTTTTCCACAGGGATGGTCTTGATCCCTGTCTCCTGTACAATGTCACGAACCTCATTCCATAGTTCATCAGGCACTCTATCTATCAGATCTAGGCCCTTAAATCTATTTCTCACTTCCACTGTATAATCATAAAGGATTTGATTTAGGTCATACCTGAATGGTCTAGTGGTTTTCCCTACTTTCTTCAATTTCAGTCTGAATTTGGCAATAAGGAGTTCATGGTCTGAGCCACAGTCAGCTCCTGGTCTGCCTGTATAGAGCTTCTCCATCTTTGGCTGCAAAGAATATATAATCAATCTCATTTCAGTGTTGACCATCTGGTGATGTCCATGTGTGAAGTCTTCTCTTGTGTTGTTGGAAGAGGGTGTTTTTTATGACCAGTGGATTTTCTTGGCACAACTCTATTAGTCTTTGCCCTGCTTCATTCCATATTCCAAGGCCAAATTTGCCTGTTACTCCAGGTGTTTCTTGACTTCCTACTTTTGCATTCCTGTTCCCTATAATGAAAAGGACATCTTTTTTGAGTGTTAGTTCTAAAAGGTCTTGCAGGTCTTCATAGAACCATTCAACTTCATTTTCTTCAGCATTACTTGTTGGGGCATAGACTTGGATTACTGTGATATTGAATGGTTTGCCTTGGAAATGAACAGAGATCATTCTGTCGTTTTTGAGATTTCATCCAAGTACTGCATTTCAGACTCTTTTGTTAACCATGATGGCTACTCCATTTCTTCTAAGGGATTCCTGCCCACAGTAGTAGATATAATGGTCATCTGAGTTAAATTCACCCATTCCAGTCCATTTCAGTTCACTGATTCCTGGAATGTCGACATTCACTCTTGCCATCTCTTGTTTGACCACTTCCAATTTGCCTTGATTCATGGACCTGACATTCCAGGTTCCTATGCAATATTGCTTTTTACAGCATCAGACCTTGCTTCTGTCACCAGTCACATCCACAGCTGGGTATTCTTTTTGCTTTGGCTCCATCCCTTCATTCTTTCTGGAGTTATTTCTCCACTGATCTCTAGTAGCATATTGGGCACCTACTGACCCGGGGAGTTCCTCTTTCAGTGTCCTATCATATTGCCTTTTCAAACTGTTCATGGGGTTCTCAAGGCAAGAATACTGAAGTGGTTTGCCTTTCCCTTCTCCAGTGGACCACATTCTGTCAGATCTCTCCACCATGACCCGCCCGTCTTGGGTTGCCCCACGGGCATGGCTTAGTTTCATTGAGTTAGACAAGGCTGTGGTCCTAGTGTGATTAGACTGACTAGTTTTCTGTGAGTATGGTTTCAGTGTGTCTGCCCTCTGATGCCCTCTTGCAACACCTACCGTCTTACTTGGGTTTCTCTTACCTTGGGCATGGGGTATCTTTTCACGGCTGCTCCAGCAAAGCACAGCCACTGCTCCGTACCTTGGACGAGAGGTATCTCCTCACCACTGCCCTTCCTGACCTTCAACGTGGGATAGCTCCTCTAGGCCCTCCTGTGCCCACGCAGCCACGGCTCCTTAGTTTAAATTTCAACTAATGTTATTCTCTTATATTGTTTAGTCACTAAAATGTGTTCAACTCTTTTGTGACCCCATGGACTCTATAGCCCACCAGGCTTTCTGTCCACAGAATTTTCCAGGCAAGAATAATGGAGTGGGTTGCCACTTCTTTCTCCAGGTAATCTTCCTGACCCAGCGATCAAAGCCTTGTCTCTTGCTTGGCAGGTGGGTTCTTTACCACTGAACCACCTGGGAAGACCTCTCTTATATTACACTGGTATTGAAGCGACTTAGCAGCAGCAGCAGCAGGGAAATATTACTATTGTACATTTATTTTTGAAACCAACATTTTACAGATATATAGATAGATATATTGATAAATTTATGACTTAACAATTTCATCTCTGATAGACAATCTATAAAAATTGAACAGATGATAGCTGGTAGATAGGTAGGTAGCTAGGTACATGGAAGGATGAATGGGAGATAAACAAAATACATGTATGATTAGCATTTTAAAGTATGAATATTTGCAAATATAATGTACTAATATTTTCTCAATAGTATCATTTCAATTGACATTGGGAATAACAGGGAGTTTTGTTTTACTTTTCAGGGAATGTTCTTGTAAAATTACACGTTAAAAGCCTATTGTATACTGGAATGCTATGGCAGTCCAATGGCTCAGACTCTGTGTTTTCACTATCAAGGGCTTGATTTCAGTCTCTGGTCAGGGAACTAAGATCACATAAGCTGTGCAGTGTGCCTCCTGCAAAACAACAACAACAACAATGAAAAACTGCCTATTAACCAGGATGATCATTGTCACAAAGACGCTGAAAGTAATTCCCTTGTGTTTGGCTTATATGTTCATCTCCTACTCTAGGCATATTTAGATGTTTTTAATAGCATGACACTTGGCAGCTAGTATTAATTGCTTTTAACAAAGGAAACAATGGACAGTGGGGTTTTGTCACACACACACACACACACACACACACAAATTCTAGAAGAAATCCTAAAATGTAAAAAATAGTTGGAAGAAACTTTGGGACCTCTTCAGTTCCACACTCTTCGCACAAGGGGGCAAGCAAAGTACCAGTGAGGAGAAAAGATTTTTCTCAGACCAAACAGCTGATAAGTGTATCAGAGAAGAGCCAAACCCACACCCTCTGAGTCTCAGTTCAAGCTTTTATTTCCACTGAAGGGCTCTGATTTGGAGTGGAGCACAGAGCTAAAATGAGGGTGAAAATATAAAGTTGCAATTAATTATATTTCATTTATTAACAAATATTATTTATTTACCCATCCCTATCAAAAGAGATAGTCATTATCACTCTTAAAATTTAGTGATAAAGATGTTTGTCCATGAACTTTAAAAAGGTCTCATATCAAATTACATGAATAGAACATCTGTGAAATTCCTACTCAAAATAAATAAAAAAGCATTATTTTAAAATCCCTTGAAATTTGTGGTAGATTGAAAATATGACCATAATTCTTCACTTTTCCTGATATCCATACCTTTTATAATGTGACTTTGCAGTTACTCACATCAGAGAGAATTGCTTTCCTCTCACCTTGCATGTGCTTTATGACTTCTTTTTGGTCACAGAACACATAAAAGTAATGTGTTGCCTGTGCCAATTCTGTGCCACCAAGAAGCTTTGTGTACTTCTTCCCTTTCTCTTGAAATCTTACCCAAACACAGACTGACTTAGAGGAGGCTGGGAAAAGATCAACTTCAGTTGACACTATCTCAGGCCAAACAGCTGACCTGGCAACTGACCACACATGCATAAAGATGGTAACTACTTCTGGACCAGAACAATAGAACCATCTTGATGATACATCACCTTATGAGATAAAAGACTGTTTTTTGAAGCCATTAATCTTTGAATATTATTTTCAAGACAACAACTAAATGATACTTTTTAACTGATAACAAAGTATTGTTTACATAAAGGCATCAAAATTAGATTATGTGTTGCTTATGAGATATGTGAAAGTGCTTTGAAAACAAGTAATATTTCATTTCACAATAAAATGCATTACAAAATGTCACTCCATTGGAAGGCAAAAGTTGGAGCTGAATCACTAGGTTAAAATATTCCTCATCTGTTTTTTAAAAAGTGACACAGTTTGCTATGTCCATGATTACCTAATAATATAATGTTTTTAAGATTGGATTTTATAATCTCACCCAATTTGGAAATATATTTTGAGGTTTTAAAATGTTTTAAGTTCTTTCATTATTTAAATTACATTATGCATCAAAATCCATGCCAAGAAAATACAAACAAAATTTTTAATTTTAATAACTAAGCTTGGTTTAAAAATGACTTCTGCCACAGTCAAACACAGATGTAGAATGTAGAATTTTGGCTGCTAGGTATGGGAGGGAGACTTAGGGAGTCATTATCCAACAAATATGAAGTTTCAGCTATACAAGATGATACATTCCTAGAAATCATCTGTAGTATAATATCATACCTATAATTAATAATATTGTATTGAACACTTAAAAATTAGGTAGATCTCATGTGCTGTGTTCTTGCATCAATAAAAAAAAAACTGCAAAGAAAGCTTAATATCAATGAATATGATGAGGTGAAAATTCTGCAGCTTTAAATCATTTGGCATTCACTTACCAAAAATTAATTAACAGTAATAATTACAAATTAGAACGTTTCTTAATTTACATTTATTAGCTAAGTGTAATATTTGCATGTGACCACTAGATAGAGCTAGTATAGTAACATTCTGAGAGAATAACAGAAGTAAATGAAATATTATACTTAGCAAATCCCTTACAAGTATACAATGGAAGTGACAAATAGATTCAAGGGATTAGATCTGATAGAAAGAGTGCCTGAAGAACTATGGATGGAAGTTCATGACACTGTACACGAGGCAGTGATCAAGACCATCCCCAAGAAAAAGGAATGCAAAAAGGCAAAATGGTTGTCTGAAGAGGCCTTACAAACAGCTGAGAAAAGGAAAGAAGCTAAAGGCAAAGGAGAAAAGGAAAGTTATACCCATTTGAATGAAGAGTTCCAAAGAATAGCAAGGAAAGATAAGACAGCCTTCCTCAGTGATCAATGCAAAGAAATAGGGGAAGACAATAGAATGGGAAAGGCTAGAGATCTCTTCAAGCAAGCTAGAGATACCAAGGGAACATTTCATGCAAAGATGGGCTCGATAAAGGACAGAAATGGTATGGACCTAACAGAAGCAGAAAATATTAAGAGGTGGCAAGAATACACAGAACTATATAAAAAAAGATCTTCATGACCCAGATAACCACGATGGTGTGATCACTTACCTAGAACATACTGGAAAGAGAAGTCAAGTGGGCCTTAGGAAGCATCACCATGAACAAAGCTAATGGAGGTGAAGAATGCCAGTTGAGCTATTTCAAATCCTGAAAGATGATGCTGTGAAAGTGCTGCACTCTATATGCCAGCAAATTTGGAAAACTCAGCAGTGGCCACAGGACTGGAAAAGGTCAGTTTTTATTCCAATCCCAAAGAAAGGCAATACCAAAGAATGCTCAAGCTACCACACAATTGCACTCATCTCACACACTAGCAAAGTAATGCTCAAAATAAAAAGAAAAAAAAGAAAATGAGAAAAAAAAAAAAAATTCTCCAGTCAGGCTTCAGCAATATGTGAACTGTGAACATCCAGATGTTCAAGCTGGATTTACAAAAGGCAGAGAAACCAAAGATAAAATTGCCAACATCTGTTGGATTATCAAAAAAGCACAAAAGTTCTAGAAAAATATCTACTTCTGTTTTATAGACTACATGGAGCCCTTGACCGCGTGGATCACAACAAACTATGGAAAATTCTTAAAGAGGTGGGAAGACCAGACCACCTGATCTGCCTCCTGAAAAATCTGTATGCAGGTCAAGGAGCAATGGTTAGAACTGGACATGGAAAAACAGACTGGTTCCCAACTGGGAAAGGAGCAGGTCAAGGCTATATATTGTCACCCTGCTTATTTAACTTATATTCAGAGTACATTATGTAAAATGCCAGGCTGGATGAAGCACAAGCTGGAATCTAGAATGCTGGGAGAAATATAAATAACCTCAGATATGCAGATAACACAACCCTTATGGCAGAAAGTGAAGAAGAACTAAAGAGCCTCTTGAGGAACATGAGAGAGGAGAGTAAAAAAGTTGGCTTAAAACTCAACATTCAGAAAACTAAGATCATGGCATCCAGTCCCATCACTTCATGGCAAATAGATTGGAAAATAATGGAAACAGTGAGAGACTTTATATTTTTGGTCTCCAAAATCACTGCAGATGGTGACTGTAGCCATGAAATTTAAAGACACTTGCTCCTTGGAAGAAAACCTATGACCTACCTCGACAGCATATTAAAAAGCAGAGACATTATTTTGCTAGACATTATCTGTCTAGTCAAAGTTATTGTTTTTCCAATAGTCATGTATGGATATGAGAATTGGACTGTAAAGAAAACTGAGTGCCAAAGAACTGATGCTTTTGACCTGTGGGGTTGTAGAAGACTCTTGAGAGTCCCTTGGACAGCAAGGAGATCCAACCAGACCATCCTAAAGGAAATCAGTCCTGAATACTCATTTGAAGGACTGATGCTGAAGCTGAAACTCCAATAATTTTGGCCACCTGATGCGAAGAGCTGACTCTTTTGAAAAGCCCCTGGTGCTGGGAAAGATTGAGTGCAGGAGGAGAAGGGGATGACAGAGGAGATGGTTGGATGGCATCACCGACTCAATGGACATGAGTTTGAGTGAACTCTGGGAGTTGGACAGGGAGGCCTGGCGTGCTGTAGTCCATGGGGTCACAAAGAGTCAGACATGACTGAGCTACTGAACTGAATACAGTATCATACTTATTATTTTGGGGCAAATCAGAGTTGCTTACTTTCAGATAAATATTAAATGTAAAATAAGGAATATACAAAAATAAAAGTTCATACTCATGATGATATACTTAATGTAGAATAAGTTAGACAAACAATAAAACATTTTTATGCTCTCCTTATCAGTAGACAGAGGACTTCCATTATGGAGCCAGCAATAAACAATACAATTGATAAGAAACTTGAAGGCAGAGATCATGTCTAAAACTTCTTTTCTAACTCCTGTAAACACACATTGTTATCATCATCATCATAAATAAGAAGATAATATGTACTTTGAGGCTCATTCTTAAAGATTGATCATTTATTTTCAAGTTATATTAGTATATTGCTTACAAATACCCAGAAATTAATTTGATCATTATTCAGTGTGATATATGTAGCTTATTACAATTTCAAATTAACTACATTTCTAATATTCAATTTCTTAATCTGTAAAATGATTTTTACATTATGTGATTTAGGAATGAAGTTAAAAGCTATTGTCTTTGCTAGTCAATAAAGCAAGGTTTCCCATATTTTGTTGAAAATCAGAATTACCTCAGAATGTTAAAATGAGTGTCCTAGACCCTCTCTCCTGAGAGTCCTGAGAGTCTTACTTAATTAAGTGGTTGGTTCTAGAAATGTGTATTTTATCAGGTGCTTCTGGTAGTTTTAATGCTAAAGTGCATAAACTGTAATTTCAGTTGTGTAGTTATTAAGCATGTTAACCCTGAACTGAGACAGACCCAAAATCTGAGCTTCAGTTCTAAACTGATAAAATTAAATGATAATCCCTAAAACAAGACGTTGCAAAGATTGAAGCAGCTAGCACATGTAAAAGAGAAACAATGCCTGGGACACAGTAGCAAATCTATAAACGGTGCTCATCATATTCCTTTCCCAGTTAGGTCTACTGTGACTATTCTCCAACAAGATATTCAAGGAAGTATGTGATGATAAAAAGTGAAAAGTGTTATTCGCTCAGTTGTGTCCAACTCTTTGTGACTCTATGGACTATATAGCCCACCAGGCTCCTCTGCCTACGGAATTCTCCAGGCAAGAATACTGGAATGGGTTACCATACCCTTCTTCAGGGAATCTTCCCAACATAGGGATCGAACCTGGGTCTCCTACATTGCAGGCAGATTCTTTACCGACTGAGCCACTAGGGTGTGTTTTTGTTATGCTTATGCGATCTTATTTTTCCTTGCTATTTATTATATTATGCAGTTCCTGTTAACCCATGCTTATATGAGTAGCATTGTCACTTTGTCTATTGATAATTACATAGAGCCTTGTTCATTTTTTTAAAAACTCTGTTTAGAAGTAGATTACATCGCCACAAGGTATGTCCACCTTGTTTAGCACAAATGTAAGTTGTCAAGAAAAATATATATCATGCCTTTTCACACAAAGAGCTCTTAAATAGGAACTTCAGGACTCTGTCCTGAAGAAAATAAATCAACTGAATATTATCATCTAGTATTTTAAATTCTTTTCTTGTCATAAGGCTGCTCATAAAATTGTTAATGCATGACCCTCAGCGAAGTCCACTGAACTAAGCTGCTTTTATAGTTCTGAATTTACATAATCTTGCTTGCTACTATTACTCTATTATCTGAAGGAAAATAAGTGATGTTTGGAAAATACACTGAATCCTCTCTTAATAAGTATATTTTCTTTGAAAAGTGATCACTTTGGAAAGATGTACATTGATATAATGTGTTTATATGCATCTTGACTAAAAGAACTGTTCCTCACTGACATTGAAAAATATTGAGTTTAATAAACAATGATAATAAGATGGGATGATAATGTACTTGTCCAAATATTGAGCTGTATATTTAGAAGGGAAACTATTTCAAATGTTTTCATCATATATTTCTCTATCCCCAATCATAATTAAACTTAAAGGAGTTAGAAATAGTATTACTTAACATTAATTGAGCATTTCTTAACTTCTGGGTATTCTCCTAAATGCTCTGTATTTAATTTCACACTTAATCCTCATAAACTGATAAGGTAGACAGTATTATTTTCCTGCCTTTATTGATGAAGAAACTGAGACACAGAGCATTATAAATAATGGGCCATGGAGGATTCAGGATTTAAATCCAAGCTAATTCCAGAGGCTCTGCCCCAGAGTCACTTCAGAACTTCCTCTCCCTTTTCATTTTCACAGCCCCATTGCTGTTGAGGCTGTGGTTACCTCAGATCAGATCAGTCGCTCAGTCACGTCCGACTCTTTGTGACCCCATGAATCACCAGGCCTCCCTGTCCATCACCAACTCCCGGAGTTCACTCAGACTCACATCCATTGAGTCAGTGATGCCATCCAGCCATCTCATCCTCTGTTGTCCCCTTCTCCTCCTGCCCGCAATCCCTCTCAGCATCAGAGTCTTTTCCAATGAGTCAATTCTTCGCATGAGGTGGCCAAAGTACTGGAGTTTCAGCTTTAGCATCATTCCTTCCAAAGAAATCCCAGGGCTGATCTCCTTCAGAATGGACTGGTTGGATCTCCTTGCAGTCCAAGGGACTCTCAAGAGTTTTCTCCAACACCACAGTTCAAAAGCATCAATTCTTCGGCGCTCAGCCTTCTTCACAGTCCAACTCTCACATCCATACATGACCACAGGAAAAACCATAGCCTTGACTAGACGAACCTTTGTTGGCAAAGTAATGTCTCTGCTTTTGAATATGCTATCTAGGTTGGTCATAACTTTCCTTCCAAGGAGTAAGCGTCTTTTAATTTCATGGCTGTAATCACCATCTGCAGTGATTTTTGGAGCCCAGAAAAATAAAGGCTGACACCGTTTCCACTGTTTCCCCATCTATTTCCCATGAAGTGGTGGGACCGGATGCCATGATCTTCGTTTTCTGAATGTTGAGCTTTAAGCCAACTTTTTCACTCTCCACTTTCATTTTCATCAAAGGCTTTGAGTTCCTCTTCACTTTCTGCCATAAGGGTGATGTCATTGCATATCTGAGGTTATTGATATTTCTCCCGGCAATCTTGATTGCAGTTTGTGTTTCTTCCAGTCCAGCGTTTCTCATGATGTACTCTGCATATGTTAAATAAACAGGGTGACAATATACAGCCTTGACGAACTCCTTTTCCTATTTGGAACTAGTCTGTTGTTCCATGTCCAGTTCTAACTGATGCTTCCTGACCTGCATATAGGTTTCTCAAGAGGCAGGTCAGGTGGTCTGGTATTCCCTTCTCTTTCAGAATTTTCCACACTTTATTGTGATCCACACAGTCAAAGGCTTTGGCATAGTCAATAAAGCAGAAATAGATGTTTTTCTGGAACTCTCTTGCTTTTTCTATGATCCACCGGATGTTAGCAATTTGATCTCTGGTTCCTCCGCCTTTTCTAAAACCAGCTTGAACATCAGGAATTTCACGGTTCACATATTGCTGAAGCCTGGCTTGGAGAATTTTGAGAATTACTTTACTAGCATGTTAGATGAGTGCAATTGTGTGGTAGTTTGAGCATTCTCTGGCATTGCCTTTCTTTGGGATAGGAATGAAAACTGACTTTTCCAGTCCTGTGGCCACTGCTGAGTTTTCAAAATTTGCTGGCATATTGAGTGCAGCACTTTCACAACATCATTTTCAGGATTTAGAGTAGCTCAACTGGAATTCCATCACCTCCACTAGCTTTGTTCTTAGTGATGCTTTCTAACGCCCACTTGACTTCACATTCCAGGATATCAGGCTCTAGGTCAGTGATCACACCATCGTGATTATCTGGATTGTGAAGATCTTTTTTGTACAGTTCTGTGTATTCTTGCCATCTCTTCTTAATATCTTCTGCTTCTGTTAGGTCCATACCATTTCTGTCTTTTATCGAGCTCATCTTTGCATGAAATGTTCCTTTGGTATCTCTGATTTTCTTGAAGAGATCCCTACTCTTTCCCATTCTGTTGTTTTTCTCTATTTCTTTGCATTGATTGCTGAAGAAGGCTTTCTTACTTCTTCTTGCTATTCTTTGGAACTCTGCATTCAGATGCTTATATCTTTCCTTTTCTCCTTTGCTTTTTGCTTCTCTTCTTTTCACAGCTATTTGTAAGGCCTCCCAAGACAGCCATTTTGCTTTTTTGCATTTCTTTTCTATGGGAATGGTCTTGATCCTTGTCTCCTGTACAATGTCATGAACCTCATTCCATAGTTCATCAGGCACTCTATCTATCAGATCTAGGCCCTTAAATCTATTTCTCACTTCCACTGTATAATCATAAGGGATTTGATTTAGGTCATACCTGAATGGTCTAGTGGTTTTCCCTACTTTCTTCAATTTCAATCTGAATTTGGCAATAAAGAGTTCATGATCTGAGCCACAGTCAGCTCCTGGTCTTGTTTTTGCTGCCTGTATAGAGCTTCTCTATCTTTGGCTGCAAAGAATATAATCAATCTGATTTCAGTGTTGACCATCTGGTGATGTCCATGTATAGAGTCTTCTCTTGTGTTGTTGGAAGAGGGGTTTTGTTATGAGGCCAGGGGTGGTGGCCGGGAGGAGCTACCCCATGCCCGTAAGCCCGAGACCAGGGGCAGTGGCTGAGAGGAACAACCCATGCCCAAAGCCAGGGGCGACGACAAGAGGAGTTACCCCGCATCCGAGGTCAGGGGCGGTGGCCAGGAGGAGCTACCCCACGCCCCTAAGCCTGAGGCCAAGGGCGGCGGTGGGGAGGAGCAACCGCACGACCAAGGCCAGGGGTGGCGGCCGGGAAGACCAACCCCACATCCAAGGAGCTGTGGCTGTGCGGGCACAGAAGAGCCTAGAGGAGCTATTCCACATTGAAGGTCAGGAAAGGCGGCGGTGAGGAGATACCCCTCGTCCAAGGTAAGGAGCAGTGGCTGTGCTTTGCTGGAGCAGCCGTGAAGAGATACCCCATGCCCAAGGTAAGAGAAACCCAAGTAAGATGGTAGGTGTTGCAAGAGGGCATCAGAGGGCAAACACACTGAAACCATACTCACAGAAAACTAGTCAATCTAATCACACTAGGACCACAGCCTTGTCTAACTCAATGAAACTAAGTCATGCCCGTGGGGCAACCCAAGATGGCCGGGTCATGGTGGAGAGATCTGACAGAATGTGGTCCCCTGGAGAAGGGAACGGCAAACCACTTCAGTATTCTTGCCTTGAGAACCCCATGAACAGTATGAAAAGGCAAAATGATAGGATACTGAAAGAGAAACTCCCCAGGTCAGTAGGTGTCCAATATGCTACTGGAGATCAGTGGAGAAATAACTCCAGAAAGAATGAAGGGATGGAGCCAAAGCAAAAAGAATACCCAGCTGTGGATGTGACTGGTGATAGAAGCAAGGTCCGATGCTGTAAAGAGCAATATTGTATAGGAACCTGGAATGTCAGGTCCATGAATCAAGGCAAATTGGAAATGGTCAAACAAGAGATGGCAAGAGTGAATGTCGACATTCCAGGAATCAGCGAACTGAAATGGACTGGAATGGGTGAATTTAACTCAGATGACCATTATATCTACTACTGCGGGCAGGAATCCCTCAGAAGAAATGGAGTGGCCATCATGGTCAACAAGAGTCCGAAATGCAGTACTTGGATGCAATCTCAAAAACAACAGAATGATCTCTGTTCGTTTCCAAGGAAAACCATTCAATATCACAGTAATCCAAGTCTGTGCCCCAACCAGTAATGCTGAAGAAGCTGAATTTGAATGGTTCTATGAAGACCTACAAGACCTTTTAGAACTAACACCCCAAAAAGATGTCCTTTTCATTATAAGGGACTGGAATGCAAAAGTAGGAAGTCAAGAAACACCTGGAGTAACAGGCAAATTTGGCCTTGGAATACGGAATGAAGCAGGGCAAAGACTAATAGAGTTTTGCCAACAAAATGCACTGGTTACCTCAAGCAGGTACGTAAAGGGTGAGTGGAGCTCACCAAACACCAATGGAAGTTTGGTTTTAATCTACTTTTCCAATCTACATTCCAGTAATTCAGTTTCATTGCTTCCTTTTCTGCTATATCTTGAATTTGTCTACTTCTAAAATACTGCTTAACTTCCCTGAATACACTGTTTTTTCTTCTCTCTCTCTCTCTCTTTTTTTTTTGTTTTTTTGACTATGCAGCATGGGATGTGGGATCTTAGTTCCCCTGACCATGGATGGAACCTCTGCCCCCTGCAGTGGAAACACAAAGTCTTAACCACTGGGCCACCAGGGAAGTTCCATACTGCTTTTTATAATATGCCAATATCATGGTCATCATTCTACATCCCAATCAATCTTCATAGTTTGTAATGTTTTGGTTAGATATGTCTGGTGGAAAGTAACTCTTTTTTCCCTCCTGATCCTGGTAGGAGAAACTTGAGAGCTCAATCTGAGAAAATCTTAAACTTATAGGTAACTAAACTCTAAAACCCTCTCTCCTCCAATGTATATTTATTTTACAGAATGACCTCATGCTTTGAGATACTTTTCACTCCTTGAGTGAGATTCCATTCCTCATGTACATTGCATAACATAGGTCATAGAGGTGATCTACACTATGATTGATAACTCTCAGTGTGGCTATTCCAAAGGAGAATAAATCATTAGCTCTATTGGTCAAGTGACATATCTAATGAAGAGCCTTAGTCCCACAGGATAACTTGTCTTCAACAAGGTTTCTAGATGTGAAATGACAAATGAAGATGCAGTGGGTACAATGCCTAGGTTTTCACTTTTAAACTCCCACTATATTTTTGTTAAACATTGTCTTTATCAGTGGTCCTCACTTTTTCTTTGCTAAAGTAAAAAACTGTTCATAGATCTCTGTTTGGTAATAATTATATATCCAATATAAGTTGTTTTAAAACAAAAGCTATAATGGTCCCAGTAACACATTTAAACTAACTTGAATTTTGTTTACTGCACTTGTACTTTATCACATAAATATGTAAGATAAACTTTTAGTCACTCAGAATCTGTTGCCCTCCATGACCTGAGAACCATAGGTTGAAAACCTCTCATTAGGAAACCATATTTGCAATTTTTTAATTTACTGTATTGAGACATAACTCTCCTTCCTCCTCTTTCTTCTCCTCCTCCTCTCCTTTTTCTCTTTCTTCTACTTTCTTTTTCCTCCTTATCCTTTATGTTTGTCCTGTTAGCATTATTCTTTTTTCTCCATATATGACTATGCAGAAACATATTTTGATCCCTGAAATCTGACTGTATGTTTTAAACAAAATTTAGTTTGGAGCCAGTCTCTGAAAACTCACTCATGGGCAACCACCATTCTCCTCTTTATGCTGGCTAAGAATTCCAAGTGTTATCCAGTCATGGGAGCCTGGCCTGCCTATACCCATCCCGAGAAACTGAATATTAATTACTCAAGATAATCAGGGTAATTATCTTACAGGTTTCAACTGCTTGCTTTGTGTGTCATAAATTAGATGTAAAGAAGTCTGATTTCCTTATATTTAATAAAGGTTTTCTTCCACAATAGAAGTAAAAAAACAAAGAGAATTTGCCTTTTCTGCCTCTGGATATTTTTCTATGAAGAAGCAATGCCTGTGACTGCTAAAACCCTGCTGCAGCCCTAAGAGACCAAACATCATGTTGAGAGTGGCAGAGGAAATAGAAAGAAATGGGATCTGGGTAAATGTTATCCACTGTAAGATCAGCCATTACACATTCTGGCATGTGACCTCACTGCCTGTGGAGGATTCATTTCCATATATGGCAGAACCAATACAATATTGTAAAATTTAAAAATAAAATAAAATTAAAAAGAAATAAACACTGTTAAGATTTCAGTTGCTCACAGAAAAATCATTATGTGCTCATTTCAGTAATCCTACTTTCTTATTATTTATGTTTCAAAGAAAAGCATGATGGTCTATCCTAATTGTACTGATATTATACAAAACATCTTTTTGTTACATTAAAATAATCTGTAAGTTATCTGAAGAATCCAGGAGACAGCACAATATAAATTTACCTTTTCATTTCAAATAGCTTGTTAAAATTAACACAAGAAAAAATGAAAACTAATAATGATTAGGAAAGCTAATAATGATTAGGAAAGCTATCTTCTCTAAGATTTTTAAACTTTCATAATAATTTAAATATTATTATAGGATTGGCTGAGACATATACAAAATTATATTAATGCAACAAATATGTTTTTATTACTTTGGGGAGTCATATAGATTTTCTGGTGTAGTTTAATTGTTTATCATTGCCACTTTGGCAACATCTTTCATAAATATTTCAAATTAAAGCATTACTCATTTATTTCTAATATAAATCTGACTTTTAATACATAGATTATAATTATCTGGTCTTGGATTTATTTTGGAAGAGTAATGATTAATTTCAATATACACTTTAAAATTTACAACTCTTTTTTACCATGTAACATTATAGTTTTACAAGTAGTTATGTCATTGTTAGGATTTGTGTTTTATTATTCTCATTTTATAACCGAGAAAACTAATTTCAGAACCCTCAGATCACTTACTCAGTATCATAAAACCAAAGGGGCAAAAGGGTAGACAAACATGCTCTTATTCCCATTATATATCATTATCCTATGTGTGGGTTAGTACAAAATCTGTTAGGCTCTCCATGGTTATTAGACTCAGTATAGTTAAGAATAATTACAAGGAATAGTTAAGGAGGCAAGGGTCACTGAGATATCTAACACAGAAGCATAAACAAAAACTATCAGAATAGTTTATGGTTCTGGTATCAGGAACTTGAAACACTTTTCTTAACAAGACTGGGAGAGTCACAGAGTCAAAAAATAACATTCTGGAAACTTCAGGCATTCCAGTATTACTAGAGTATTAGGTTGTTCAAATGCTATGAAACTACTAATAGTTAAGCATTTTTGAGCTATAAGAATGACAATTTCATCTAGTTGGATGTTCAAAAAAGACAAAAATGCGTAGGAATTAAAAATGGAAAATGGACAGGTCATGGAAGGTATTGTGTGCTAGGAAAACAAGTTAAAGCTTATGTTCTAAATCATTCACAAGCACGGAAAATGTTTTAAGCATCGGAATGTCACAATCACATCTTCATTTAAAATAAACCCTCTGGATGTGTAGGAAAAAAAAAAAAAAAGCTACTTAAAGGCAGGGTCAAGGAGATTGCATAATTATAGGACAAGAAATTAATTACAATCAGTTGCAATCACTCAAGTAATAATGAGGATCCAGGGTGGCATTGGTGAAAGGAACAAATAAAGGTGTAGAACAGATAAATATTTATGTGATAAAACTTGTAATTTTATTCAACTACTGACTGCAGTTTTGATACAGGCTGAAGATAGTAGATTACTCTCAAGTTTCTTCTTGCATGACTAGATGGACATGGGAATTCAAGTGGTAAAACTGATGAGGTTGAGAAATTTTGGAGAAAAAGATATATACACAGATAGATAGGGCAGGAGCCTGTGTACAAATCAAATTTAAAGGACAAGGCAAGAAAGAAAGGGAAACCCTGTAGGCTGATAAGGAATAGTGAAGATCATTAGTAAGGGTTCGGAAGAATGATCCAAATGATAAGACAGAAGCAAGGGCAAGAAGAAATACCATTACTGTAACAAGCAGTGACCGAAAAATTGAAGCCAGTAAAATATGCATTGAATTTAGCAATAAGTTATCCTGTAAGAGAGGAATAGAGTTTGACAGTCATTAAAATAAATATGAAAAAATATAAAACTTTTGCATGCTTATCACAGTTTTTGTTTACACTTTTATTTTGAAAGAGAATTATTATTTTTTGTGATTTTAATATGTTGTTGCTGTTCTATTTGCTTTATAGACTGCTATCTCCCCATAGGTGAAATATTTGAAAGCAGGCAGGCTAACATTCTATGTGGTTTGTACTAAAGACAGAATACCTAAGACAGGCTGCTCCCACCACCTACTCTTGCCACACCACTGGTAAAAGAGATAAACTAGTGGGATTTAACAGATTGGAGATTACAGCATAATTATGTTTCAATCATTTTAAGCTTGAGATGCATGTTGGACATCCAAATGAAGTTTATGAATAGATAATTGGGCATATGCTCTACCACTAAGGGAGGCATCCCTTTTGAGACAATAATTTCTAAATTATAAGCTAACAGATACAATAAGTTATAACTAACAGATAATATGTGCTTCCCAGGTGGCACTAGTGGTAAAGAACACACCTGCCAATGCAGGAGACATAAGAGATGCAAGTTTGATCCCTGGGTTGAGAAGATCCCCTGGAGTAGGAAATGGCAATCTGCTCCAGTATTCTTGCCTGGAAAATTGCTTGGACAGAGGAGCCTGAGAGATTATAGTCCATGGGGTCACAAAGAGTAGGATACTACTGAGCACTAGTATGTAATATCAAGGGAGATTGTATGTAGTAAGGAAAGGCAGTGATGAATCCCATAAACACAAAGAGGTCTTATAAACAAGAAACAGCCAAAAACACTATAACAAACAAAAACACTATAAAAAGTGGTGTGTGGTTGGAAAATATAATTCAAATGGTGGCTTAAAATTTAAAAAGACATTAGAGAGGAAAATGTTTCAAGGAGAGAATGGTTAATGGTGACAAATACTACTGATACTTTGTGCAAGATGAAGTCAAATAATTATTATTAATTATCTTTGACAGGATAAAGTTAATATCTTGGATTAGTATACTGTTTCTGTTGAATGGTGAGGGAAGTAGACTAATCAGATTGAGGAGGAAAAGGAAGACAGGGGGATTGAGTGAGTAAAATGCTTTTGGACAATTTTTCTGTGTAGAGAAAGGTGAATAGCGGTAATAGGATGCTATGTCGCAGGATTTTTAATGTGGATACAAAAGCTTTGGTGTCAGTTGAGTCAAATCCCCAGTGAAATGCAAATATGTTTTCCTTTCTGTAAACACTTTGAGATGGAATGGCTGGATCATCTTAAAGGAATATATTTATATTTTTAAAAAAGTTACTCTTTTTTTTGTAAAGAGTCATGCATTTTACCTTTGCAATAGCAGCGTCTGAAAGTTCTAGTTGTGCCATTTCCATGATAATTTATATTATCAGTATTACTAACTTAATTATTCCAATGATGTATAGTAGGTTTACTTTCTATTTTCCTGGTGACTAATGACATTAGGTATTATTTTATGTGTTTATTGGCTGTTAGTATTATAGCAACCTGGTCAGGTTCACAGGTTACAATGCCAATAAATATCAATGTGAGTTTGAAACCCAATCAGAGTTAAGTAATGCTGCAAACTATAACCATAATAATAGGACAATAGCCATACTTGGTATAGAGCTTAATTCAGATATTGAAGATGAAATACATAAATTTAAAAAAAGATAAAAATCTGTTTGGCCTAAACAGCTAGAGAGAATAATGTTAAATGTTTTTAATAATAATAATATATATATATAAAATGTAAAAAATTACTGAAATGGAAAAAAGTAAGCATAAACATCAGTGGCTTTAATTAAATTTAAAATGCCATGAAACCATCACTATTTCCAAACCTTTTCATCACCCTAAACAGAAATTCAGTAACCATTAAGCAGTAATTTCTCATTCTTTTCCCCTCAGCTTTCAATAACTTCTAACCTACTTTATCTCTATGAATCTTCACATTCTAGATATTTTATATAAATCAAATCATTCAATATTTGTCCTTTTGTGGCAGGCTCATTTCACTTAGCATGGTGTTATCAAGGTCAATTCATGTTATAGCAGGTATCACTATTTGTTTCTTTTTATTTCTAAATAATTTTCTACTGTGCACGCAACACCTACTGAAACCCTTGCTCCTAGGGCCTATGCTCCGCAACAGGAGAAACCACTGCAATGAGAAGCCCCACAGGCCCCACAAGCCCAGCACCACAACTTCAGAGTATTCCCCTCTCGCCTCAACTAGAGAAAGCCAATGCACAGTAACAAAGATCCAGGATAGTCAAATAAATAAAATTGTTTAAAAATACTATTTGATTTTATTTATATATCATGTTTTCTTTATTCCACTCATCTGCTGATGAATGCTGGGTTGTTTCTACCTTAAAGCTATTATAAATAAAGCTGCAATGATAAGTGTTATACAAGTATTTGTTTGAGTCCTTATTTTCAGTTCTTTTGGTATAGAACTAGGAGTGAAACTGTGGCGTAACATATTTTATGTTTTATTTTTGAAGAGTCACTGTGCTATTTTCCACAATAGCTGCACCATTTTACATTTGCCTCATCAACAGATGAGGGCTCCAGTTTGTCTACATATTTGCTAACACTTATTACATTCCCTCCTCTCATGTTTTGATTACTTTAATCCTAGTTGGTCTGAAGTGGTGTTTCACTATGGTTTTGATTTGCATTTCCCTAATGTCTAATAAACTTGAGCATATTTTCATAAGCTATTGCCTATTTGTATATCTTCTTTGGAAAAAATGTCTATTCAGTGATTTGTCCAGCTTTTATTGGTGAGTTTTAGGATGTGTGCTAAGTAGCTGCAGTTGTGTCTGACCCTTCGTGACCCTTGGGACTGTAGCCTATCAGGCTCACCTGTCCATGGCATTCTCCAAAGCAAGAATACTGTAGTGGGTTGCCATGCCCTTCTCCAGGGGATCTTCCCAGCCCAGGGATGAATCCATGCCTCCTGTGTCTAATACACTGAAGGCAAATTCTTTTTTTTTTTTTAAATTTTATTTTTAAACTTTACATAATTGTATTAGTTTTGCCGAGTATCAAAATGAATCCACCACAGGTATACATGTGTTCCCCATCCTGAACTCTCCTCCTTCCTCCCTCCCCATACCATCCCTCTGGGTCGTCCCAGTGCACTAGCCCCAACCATCCAGTATCATGCATCGAACCTGGACTGGCATCTCGTTTCATACATGATATTTTACATGTTTCAATGCCATTCTCCCAAATCTTCCCACCCTCTCCCTCTTCTTTATCCACTGAGCAACCAGGGAAGCTATATTCTGGTTATAAATTCTTATCAGATATATTATTTGCAAACATTTTCTCTCATTTTACATAGTATCTTTTCATTTTCTTGTTAATATCCTTTAATGCATAAATAAAATGTTAATTTTATGAAGTCCAATTTATCTGTTCTATTTCTTTCACAAGCAATAAGCTTGTGTTTTTGGTGTCATATATGAGAATTTATTGCCAAATCCAAAGTCCTGAAAATTTAGCCCTAAGTATTTTTCCTAAGTATTGTTTGATTTTAGCTCATATTTGCTTATCCATTTGATTTACTTTTATATATGGTATGAGGTGGGAATCCAACTACTTTTTGCATGTAGAAACCAGTTGTCCCAGTATCACTGGTTGAAAAGACTATTTTTCCCCATTGAGTATACTTGACATCCCTGTCATAAATCAGTTGTGTCTATAAATGTATATGTTTATGTCTGGACTCTCAGTTTTGTTTCATTGGTCTATATGTCTGCCCTTATATCAGTATTATGCTGTTTGGATTACTACACTTTTACAATACGTTTTGAAAGTACAAGTCCTCCAACTTTGTTCTTTTTCAAAATTATTTTAGCTATGTGGGGACACATGCAATTTCATCTGATTTTAAGAATCAGCTTTTTCATTTATGAATAAAAGGGTGTTGGAATTTTGATCAGGATTGCATTCAATCCTTATATTCTATCTTGGGTAGTATTGATAGTATATTTCCACATCTGTGTGTTGAGGCCTATATTAAGTGAATTTTTATTTAAAAAATGAGTCATAATTTATCCATTAGCAGAACATGAAGTGTTATTCATTCCTAGGATCCAGATAGAAATTCTAATGTTCCCAAAGTTACTAAAAATATACTGAACAAATTTATTTGTGGGAGAATAAAACAGTACTTGTTTTGTTTTTGATTTATATTCTGCCATAGCTTAGCAATGTTAGATTTTAAACTTTCACTGGCCATTTTAAAAGTTATTCACAGATCTTTTATTCTCTCTGGAAATTCTATACTTTGTATAAAAGGGCCTCAACCTTTGTTTCTGAGTGTGATGGCCAGAACAACTTAAAACTATTATAAAGGAAATATGTATCTACACAGGGAGAGAGTACTGGTGATTTTTATATACAAGGTAAATTATTATTTTAACCAAATATTTTGCATAGTAAAGAGAGGGGGTACAGCATGGTGACAGTAGCATAGGCTCTGAATCAAACTTCCTGCATTTAATTCCCAGCTTCACCATTTATTAGCCAAATAACATCAGGCAATTCACTTAAATTCTCTCTGCCTCAGTATTTTCATCTGTAAAATGGGAATTATAGTTACATCAAAGGATTGTCATGAAAATCCAGTTATTTTATGTTTGCAATGAACATGGTAAGTGTTCACCTTAATTTCACTTTATAACTTAGAAAAACATTTTAACATATTCTGTTATCTAATTACCATAGTAACCTTGTGAAATAGAACCACTGGAGAAGGCAATGGCACCCCACTCCAGTACTCTTGCCTGGAAAATCCCATGGATGGAGGAGCCTGGTAGGCTGCAGTCCATGGGGTCGCAAAGAGTCAGACACAACTGAGCGACTTCACTTTCACTTTTCACTTTGATGCACTGGAGAAGGAAATGGCAACCCAATCCAGTGTTCTTGCCTGGAGAATCCCAGGGACGGGGGAGCCTGGTGCGCTGCTGGCTATGGGGTCGCACAGAGTCGGACACGACTGAAGCGGCTTAGCAGCAGCAGCGGCAACAGATGAAGAGACTAAAATTCACAGAGATTATGACATGCCACAGGTGTATGGAAATTAAAACCTAGAGAGTTTTAGTTGCAAGATGAATAAGGTCTAGAGAACTGCTATACAACATTGTGCTTATATTAAAATACTGTACATTTTAAAATTTAAAAGGGTAGACTTCATGTTATTTGTTATCACATTTTTTAAAGCAAAGCCTATACAATCAAATGATATTAAAACAAATAATTGTTTCTCAGACCTACATTCTTTCTGCCAAAGTAAACTGCTTCTGCTTTCTATTTAAATTGAACAGTGGAAATAATATAAAATAAAATTATGTAAGAGAACAGAAGAGAAAATGAAATAATGAATTTTCACAGCAATCTACAGAGAGCTAGTTTCTTTTTCCTTCCACTTATATTTGTTTTATTTTTCCTAGTTTCAGAAGATAGAGAATTAGTGGTTGTGGAATTTATGTAGTGGTTAGCAATCTGCCAAATGCAGGATCATATTTAAAATTTGTACTACTCTGATTTCATTATAACCTAATCACATTTTATCTCAAGTCCTATAACTCTGGATGTAAGCACATCAACAATGAGATATGCTTGCATATGAGCTTTTTATTTGAATAATGCTTGATTATCGACTCATATTTTAAGACAATTTACTTTGTTCTTTTGGAACCTCATAAACATAAGTAAAAATAAAAAATTGCACTGACACACTTTTTCAAAGATTCAACTGTACAACTTAGAACAACATAAAATATTTTAATAAATCTATTATTTTAATTTAATGAATCAATTGTCTAGTCAATAAAATTCACACATATATATTAACTATTATCAATGCTACTATAGAGTCACTTGAAATATTTTGAGGTCATGGGTTTGAATTAAATATAGAAAATATTATTTCCTTGCCTTCATATGCTATGCTATGCTATGCTATGCTATGCTAAGTCACTTCAGTCGTGTCCGACTCTGTGCGACCCCATAGATGGCAGCCCACCAGGCTCCCCCGTCCCTGGGATTCTCCAGGCAAGAACACTGGAGTGGGCTGCCATTTCCTTCTCCAATTCATGAAAGTGAAAAGTGAAAGTGAAGTCTCTCAGTCGTGTCCGACTCTTAGCGACCCCATGGATTGCAGCCTAACAAGCTCCTCCATTCATGGGATTTTCCAAGCAAGAGTACTGGAGTGGGGTGCCATTGCCTTCATACAGATGCCAATTGAAAGGCAACAGAACAAGTACAATGTAATCAGAATAATAAACATTGAGGCATACAACACAT
The DNA here is from genome assembly GCF_055505025.1 of Bos grunniens. NCBI lineage: Eukaryota > Metazoa > Chordata > Mammalia > Artiodactyla > Bovidae > Bos > Bos grunniens. The sequence continues at coordinate 29,745,164 of NC_141178.1, forward strand.
GCACATAGAACTCACTGTTTAACAAAAAGATTCTTCCATAATAATGGCATTAACTATAATCTTACTTATGAGTAATCTGTGCATATTTGCAGCAGAATTGTATATAATACCTGAGATTATATCTGCTCTGAAAGAATTACTGGTTTTCCTGAACTCTAGTTAAGAAAATGATGTTTAGATTTGTCATTAGTCTCTTAAAAGGTAGTAAATGTAGGTAAATTAAATTATAATTAAAAACTTCAGCAGCTTAGTAAGTAGTTATTGAATGCACATTCTACTTGAGACAATATACTGAATATTAAAATGTAATATAAAAAGAAAAATTCTGTATAAATATTATGTTCTATTTCTAATACAATTCCATAGGAAAAAAACTATAGAATAATATCTTCAGACCAAGGATGTTATACTCAATGAAAGTGAAAGTGAAAATCACTCAGTTGTATCCAACTCTTTGGGGGACCCCATGAACTGTACAGTCTGTGGAATAATCCAGGCCAGAATACTGGAGTGGGTGACCGGTTCCTTTCTCCAGGGAATCTTCCAAACTCAGGGATCAAACCCAGGTCTCCCGCATTGCAGGCAGATTCTTTTCCACTGAGCTACCAGGGAAGCCTGTTATACACAATAGGCACAATGAAAAAATGAATAAAATTAGTTTAACATAACTGTTCAAAGAAAGTTATCAAAGGTTCTATGGCTCAATTCATTTTAGAAATTCAGCAAAATCACTGTCAAACTGATCGACTTAATTTTTTACAGCAGCTTAAGTTTCCAGAAACATTAAGCAGAAGGTAGAGTGAATAATTATACTTCTTAGTCTATATTGTAAATTGCTTTATTTTCATGTCTTGAAATATTTATCTGCTGAATTTGTTTCCCTGTGCTACAAAATTATTCTTTAAATTATAAGTTAATTTAATTCATAATTATTTAGAGAAATTCTGTTCAGTTCAGTTCAGTCGCTCAGTCATGTCTCATTCTTTGAGATGCCAAGGACTGCAGCACACCAGCCCCCCCTGTCCATCACCAACTCCTGGATTTTACTCAAACCCATGTCCATTGAGTTGGTGATGCCATCCAGCCATCTCATCCTCTGTCGTCCCCTTCTCTTCCTGCCCCCAATCCCTCCCAGCATCAGAGTCTTTTCCAATGAGTCAGCTCTTCACATCAAGTGGCCTAAGTATTGGAGTTTCAGCTTCAGCATCAGTCCTTCCAATGAATATTCAGGACTGATTTCCTTTAGAATGGACCGGTTGGATCTCCTTGTTGTCCAAGGGACTCTCAAGAATCTTCTCCAACACCACAGTTCAAAAGCACCGATTCTTTGGCGCTCAGCTTTCTTTATAGTCCAACTCTCACATCCATACATGACAACTGGAAAAACCATAGCCTTGACTAGATGGACCTTTGTTGGCAAAGTAATGTCTCTGCTTTTTAATATGCTGTCTAGATTGGTCATAAATTTTCATCCAAGGAGCAAGTGTCTATTAATTTCATGGCTGCAGTTACCATCTGCTGTGATTTTGGAGGCCCCCAAAATAAAGTATGCTACTGTTTCCACTTTTTCTCTATCTATTTGCCATGAAGTGCTGGGACTGGATGCCATGATCTTAGTGGCATCTTTTTCTGAATATTGAGTTTTAAGCCAAATTTTTCACTCTCCTCTTTCACTTTCATCAAAAGCCTCTTTGGTTCCTCTTCACTTTCTGCCATAATGGTGGTGTTGTCAAGCACAATAATCCAGCTTGAACATCTGGAAGTTCACAGTTCACACACTGTTTAAGTCTGGCTTGGAGAATTTTGAGCATTACTTTACTAGTGTGTGAGATTAGTGCAATTGTGCTGTAGTTTGAGCATTCTTTGGCCTTGCCCTTCTTTATAATTGGAATGAAAACTGAACTTTTCCAGTCCTGTGGCCACTGCTGAGTTTTCCCAAATTTATTGAAATTACATTATTATTTTAGTAGGTAGTTAATTCTAAGATCTCTAGATATTTTTTTTCAGAGAGCAAATGAGACACAATTCAATTAACATTTGGCAACTGCATAAAAATAAGGATAGAAAAAGTCATAAGTATCATCAGCCCAAATAAATTTCCAAGGATTAAAGATTTACAAAGAACAAAACAATAAAAAAACTAGAAATATGTTACATTAGATATATAGTCTAATATATATATCTGTTAAAGTAATGCTCAAAATTCTCCAAGCCAACCTTCAGCAATACGTGAATCGTGAACTTCCAGATGTTCAAGTTGGTTTTAGAAAAGGCAGAGGAACCAGAGATCAAATTGCCAACATCCACTGGATCATGGAAAAAGCAAGAGAGTTCCAAAAAAACATCTACTTCTGCTTTATTGACTATGCCAAAGCCTTTGACTGTGTGGATAACAATAAACTGTGGACAATTCTGAAAGAGATGGGAATACCAGACCACCTGACCTGCCTCTTGAGAAACCTATATGCAGGTCAGGAAGCAACAGTTAGAACTGGACATGGAACAACAGACTTGTTCCAAATAGGAAAGGGAGTATGTCAAGGCTGTATATTGTCACCCTGCTTATTTAAGTTATATGCAGAGTACATCATGAGAAATGCTGGGCTGGAGGAAGCACAAGCTGGAATCAAGATTGCCAGGAGAAATATCAGTAACCTCAGATATGCAGATAACACCACCCTTATGGCAGAAAGTGAAGAGGAACTAAAAAGCCTCTTGATGAAAGTGAAAGATGAGAGTGAAAAAGTTGGCTTAAAGCTCAACATTCAGAAAACTAAGATCATGTCATCTGGTCCCATCACTTCATGGGAAATAGATGGGGAAACAGTGGAAGCAGTGGCATACTTTATTTTTTTGGACTCCCAAATCACTGCAGATGTTGATCGCAGCCATGAAATTAAGACGCTTACTCCTTGGAAGTAGGAAGGGAATGACAACCCACTCCAGTATTCTTGCCTGGAAAATCCCATGGACAGAGGAGCCTGGTAGGCTACAGTCCATTTGGTCACAAAGAGTTGGACACAACTGAGCGACTTCCCTGGTGGCTCAGATGGTAAAGCATCTGCCTACAGTGAGGGAGACTTGGGTTCAATCCCTGGGTTGGGAAGATCTCCCAGAGAAGGGAATGGCAACCCACTCCAGTATTCTTGCCTGGAAAATCCCATGAACAGAGGAGCTTGGTAGGCTACAGTCATGTGGTCACAAAGAGTCAGACATGACTGAGCAACTTCACTTTCACTCCTTGGAAGGAAAGTTATGACCAACCTAGATAGCATATTAAAAAGCAGAGACATTACTTTGCCAACAAAGGTCCATCTAGTCAAAGCTAAGGTTTTTCCAGTGGTCATGTATGGATGTGAGAGTTGGACTGTGAAGAAAGCTGAGTGCCAGAGCATTGATACTTTTGATCTGTGGTGCTGGAGAGGACTTTTGAGAGCCTCTTGGACTGCAAGGAGATCCAACCAATCCATCCTAAAGTAGATCAGTCCTGGCATTCACTGGAAGGACTGATGCTGAGGCTGAAACTCCAAATCTTTGGCCACCTCATGCGAAGCATTGACTCACTGGAAAAGTCCCTGATGCTGAGAGGGATAGGGGGCAGGAGGAGAAGAGGACAACAGAGGATGAGATGGTTGGATGGCATCACCAACTCAATGGACATGAGTTTGAGTAAGCTCTGGGAGTTTGTGATGAACAGGGAGGCCTGGTGTGCTGCGATTCATGGGGTTGCACAGAGTCGGATATGACTGAATGACTGAACTGAACTGATATATATCTATATATTATATTTATAGTCTAGATATATAGAAATATAATACATTAGAAAAATAACCTAGTTATAGGGAATTTATTCATACACCAGATACAAATGAAAAAGCTATGAAAGAGAAAGAAATACATTGATTTGATGAAACGGCAACCCACTACAATACTCTTGCCTGGTAATGCCCATGGACAGAGGATCCTGGTGGGCTACAGTCCATGGGGTTCCAAAGAGTTGAATACAACTTAGCAAGTGAGCACACAGAAAATGTCTAAAGATGTCATAAACAAAACTGTGTATTTCAAGTAAATAGTACTAAAAACTAGGTAGAAATTACTTATAATTTTCTCTAGCGAATAAGAAGACATGATTTTACAAAATAAGCTCAGAAACAGTTAGGAAGATCTATGGAGACTATAGGCCACACTATTTAAAAGATAATCCAGCAAATATACAAAATTCAAAGGAAATCAAACTGCACAATTAAAATGCAATGACAAAATTGAAACACATAGGAAACAATAAAAATGTAAGTGATAAAGCATGAATTTATATAATGATATGAAAAGTTCTCCTAGGATAAAAATGAAAAGGAATGAAAACTATAAGAGAAATAAATGTGGAAAACAACTAAGCTGCCTAAAAATTATGTGTTCCAAATGATCTGAAAAGAAGCACGAGTCAGATAAACTGAAAACAGCATAACTAAAATAGGTGAAAGAAGTCAAAATAATCAGATAAAAGGCTTTCACAGTTTTAGCACAGGGATTCCAGGGAAAAGAGAATGATTGATGTCCACAGATTAGGTAATTTTGTCCCCCTAGTAATTAAGGTCCTCCTCTGGTGTGGTTGTTTCTTAATTAGCCTTCAGGTGAGAAACATGTATCTTCACAAATTCTGTCCATTCAGAGATGTCAATCCATATACCTCTTCCCCAGATCTCCTTGTCATCAATTTGTGAATTGTGAAAATAAAAATGACTAAGTGAGAGGAGCAAAGGCTCTTTTTTCCGAGCTTAGTATAACAAGGGAATCAGCCATAATGACTCACATTTTGGCAGACACTAAAAAATAAGACAAAACAGTACAAGAGGTTGAAAGTTGGGGGAAAAAAGCTTTAGGCGTGCACTGACTGGGGCTTCCCTTGTGGCTCAGATGACAAAGAATCTGCCTGCAGTGCAGGAGACACAGATTCAATCCCTGGGTTGGGAAGATCCCCTGAAGAAGGGAATGGCTACCCATTCTAGTATTCTTGCCTGGAGAATTCCATGCACAGAGGAGCGTGGTGGGCTACAGTCCATGGGGTTGCTAAGAGTTGGACAAGACTGTGCGACAAACTTATGCACTGATTGCAGGTGGTTGGTATAAGGAAGCTGTAGGTGGGCCAACTAGAAGTGGGTGTTCTCTGTGATTGGTTAGGGGTCTGCATTTGGTTTTATCTAGTTGGTACTAAGCTGAAAACAGGGATAAAAAAATAGGGAAGCTATCAATTATTATCGACTCCTGGCCATGTTGGGTCAATTGCCATAAAAAAAATAATAACAACTTGCTGAGTTGTTACCAAGGATAGCAATCTTGCATCCTTTAAGTCTGAATTATAGCAGACTTATTTCCTGGGCTATCTGCATAGGTAATGAGGTTGGTTTCTTGGGCAGTTTACTTTAGATTGTGGATCTGAGTTCAAATGTTATATAAATACATACTCTGGCCATTGTCCATTGTATATTCAGTCTCTTGGTATGGCGTTTGTCCCAAGTACTGAATCATTATGCCAAGCTACTGACTTATGATGACTGAATCAGTGCAGTCATATCTCTGGCTACAACTACCCTCAAGCAAGATACATACCAGGTGCACTACTCAAAGTTCTCTTCCATGAGGAGATTCCCCATTTCCTTCTGTCCTTAAAAAGCACCCTGGAATACAACTATAGTACTATTGACTTCATCCAGTTGTGGGTTCAGTTCAATTCAATCACTCAGTCATGTTCAACTCTTTGAGATCCCAAGGACTGCAGCACCCGAGGCCTCCCTGTCCATTACCAATTCCCAGTGATGTTCAAACTCATGTCCATTGAGTCGGTGATGCCATCCGACCATCTCATCCTCTGTGATCCCCTTTTCCTTCTGCCTTCAATCTTGCCCAGCATCAGGGTCTTTTCCAATGAGTCAGTTCTTTGCATCAGGTGGCCAAAGTATTGGAACTTCAGCTTCAGCATCAGTCCTTTCAATGAATATTCAGGACTGATTTCCTTTAGGATTGACTGGTTTGATCTCTTTGCTGTCAAAGGGACTCTCAAGAGTCTTCTCCAACTCCACAGTTCAAAATCATCAATTCTTCAGCGCTCACCTTTCTTTATAGTTCAACTATCATATCCATATATGACTACTGGAAAAACCACAGCTTTGACTACACAGACCTTTGTTGGTAAAGTAATGTTTCTGCCTTTTAATATGCTGTTGAGGTAGGTCATAGCTTTTCTTGCAAGGAGCAATCATCTTTTAATTTCATGGCTGCAGCCAGCATCTATAGTGATTTTGGAGCCCAAGACAATAAATTCTGTCACTGTTTCTATTGTTTCCCCATCTATTTGCCATGAAGTGATGGGACCAATGCCATGATCTTCATTTTTTGAATGCTGAGTTTTAAGCCAGCTTTTTCACTCTCATCTTTCACTTTCATCAAGAGACTCTTTAGTTCCTCTTCACTTACTGCCATAAGGCTGGTGTCATCCCCATATCTGAGGTTATTGATATTTCTCCTGGCAATCTTGATTCCAGCTTGTGCTTCATCCAGTCCAGCATTTCTCCTGATGTACTCTACATAAGTTAAATAAACAAGGTGACAATATACAGCCTTGAAATACTCCTTTCCCAATTTGGTAAAAGGCAAAAGATTTATACACTTTGAAGACCAGAATATATCCTTTCTCAATTTGGACCAGTCCATTGTTCCATGTCTGGTTCTAACTATTGATTCTTGAGCTGCATACAGATTTCTTAGGAGGTAGGTAAGATGGTGTGGTATTCTCATCTCTCTAAGAATTTTCCATAGTTTTTGTGTTCCACACAGTCAAAGTTTAGTTTAGTCAGTGAAGCAGAAGTAGATGTTTACCTGGAACTGTCGTGCTTTTTGCATGATCCAACAGATTTTGGCAATTTTTTCTCTGGTTCCTCTGCCTTTTCTAAATCCAGCTTGAACATCTGGAAGCTCTTGGTTCATGTACTGTTGAAGCTCACTTGGAGAATTTTGAGCATTTCTTTGCAAGCGTGTGAGCTGCATGCAATTGTAAGGTAGTGAACATTTTTTATAAAGAAAGAATTCTCTATAAAGAAAGCTGAGTGCCAAAGAATTAATGGTTTTGAACTGTGGTATTGCAGAAGACTCTTGAGAGTCCCTTGGACAGCAAGGACATTCACCTACCATCCTAAAGGAAATTAATTGAATATTCATTGGAAGGACTGATGCTGAAGCTGAAACTCCAATACTTTGCTCATCTAATGCAAAGAGCTGACTCATTGGTAAAGACCCTGATGCTGGGCAAGATTGAAAGCAGAAGGAAAAGAGGACGACAGAGGATGAGATGGTTGGATGGCATCAGAAACTCAATGGACATGAGTTTGAGCAAGCTCCGGGAGTTGGTGATGGACAGGAAGGCCTGGCATGCTGCAGTCCATGGGGTCTCAAAGAGTCAGACACAACTGAGTGACTGAACTTAATTGAATTTGAACATTGTTTGACATTGCCTTTCTTTGGGATTGGAATGAAAACTGACCTTTTCCAGTTCTGTCACCACTGCTGAGTTTGCCAAATTTGCTAGCATATTGAGTGCAGCACTTTCACAGCATCATCTTCCAGAATTTGAAATAGCTTAACTGGAATTCCATCACTTCCACTAGCTTTGTTTGTAATGATGCTTCCTGAGGCCGATTTGACTTTGCACTCCAGGATACCTGCCTCTAGCTGAGTAATCACACCATTGTAGTTATCTGGATCATTAAGATCTTTTTTGGATAGTTCTTTTGTGTATTCTTGCCACCTCTTCTTAATATCTTCTGCTTCTGTTTGGCCCATACCATTTCTGCCCTTTTTTGTGCTCATCTTTGCATGAAATGTTCCCTTGGTATCTCTAATTTTCTTGAAGAGATCTCTAGTCTTATCCATTCTTTTGTTTTCCTCTGTTTCTTTGCATTAATTACTTAGGAAGGCTTTCTTCTCTTTCCTTGCTATTCTTTCAAATTTTGCATTCAGATGGATATAACTTTCCTTTTCTCCTTTGCCTTTCACTTCTCTTCTTTTCTCCACTATTTGTAAGGCCTCCTCAGACAAACATTTTGTCTTTTTCTATTTCTTCTTCTTGGGGATGGTTTTGATCACCACCTGGTATATAATGTTATGAACCTTTGTTCATAGTTCTTCAGGCATTCTATCTTTCAGATCTAATCCCTTGAATCTACTTTTCACTGCTACTGTAGAACTGTAAGGGTTTTGATTTAGTTTGTGGGTATTATCTCCATATTGTGCACAACTATCTGTAAAAACACACCTATTTCTTTCTTCCTCAGTCATGTGGTCAGTGGGAACTCACCATGAGGCACTAAATATGGTTATAAGAAAAGAAGCAATTTGTCAGGAATAGGCAGTTAGGTCACTTACTTGTCCAACTTACCTGCTCTATCAAGACTTGTTCAAGCCCAACCTTGAATATACTCTCCCACTTGACATTGGACTGCTGCTCTGCACACTCAACTTTAAGGCTTGATATATCAGAAAATACCCAGAGCATTACCATCAATTTTCTATCCCTATTAGCTCCAGTAGCAAGCTAGAAATGGTATCTCAAAAAAGAAAAAAAAAGAGAGAGAGAATAGCTATCTGCCATATATATTATGGTCTGACCTCAAAATCTCAAAATCCTATGCTGTTATTCACCTCTATGTGCTTTCCAAAAGTTCCATATAGCATTTCTAACCAAAGTGGCAAAAAAGCTTTTATAGGATCCTTTATCTGTTGCAGTTTTTTCTTACTCTGTATCTCACTTAAAACAGGTAGCCTCTTAAATTCCTTGGTAAATGGTTTGAAGTAGCATACTCAAATGAGGAAATATGTTGCTTCCAAAATTCAAAAAGATCCACTAAGCATTGTGACCTCTTTCTTAGTGGCAGGGAAGCAGATGCAGCAAATTGTCTTTCTCCTGAAATGGATAGTTCAACCTTCCCAAGAGAGCTGGACACCTAGAAATTTCACTGAAGTATCATACCTCTAGATATTTATGGGATTTGTTTTCTACTTTCTGGCATGCTTGTTTTTTACCAATGTATCTGAATTAGTCCCAGCTTTCCACTCTCCAGATCCAATTATTCAGCTATCATTGATATGATTGACTAGTAGTATGTCTATGGAAAAGAGAGGTGATGAAGATCCATAAATAGTACATAATGACTTAGAGCTGGAGCATTGGTATAGTCCTAACATGATATAGTGAATGTGTGCTGCTGGCCCTGCTGAAAGAAAACTGCTCTTTACAATCTTCTTTTTTTAAAAGGTATAGATAAAAATGTTCATGAGCTGGATAACTGCATAACTGCATACCAGGTAGCAACAAAGCCACGTCTAGAATAGCAGCTGCAACTGGAGTCCACAGCGGGATAGACTTATGATAATCCCCTGTCATTCTCCAAGAACCACCTTTCTTCACCAAAGGGCAAACACTTGAGGTCAAGGGGAATATGGCGGGGGTCATCACTCTTTCATCATTTTTGTCCTTGATGGTGATATTTGTTTCTATAGTGCCTCTTGGAATTTAATATTATTTCATTATTTTGATAGGGAGAAGCAGTGCTAGTAGCTTCCACTTAGTTTTTGTCATTATAACCCACACTTCATGGGGCAGGGAACAAATGTAGAGATCTTACAAGTTTTTGAATACATTTATTCAAACTATATATTCTGAAATTGAGGATATAACCACAGGTTATACGAAATAGACCTGAGCCAAAGCACTATTCATTTCCTATGCTTCATATTTATTATGTGAAAAAAATGAGGTATGACAATAACATCTACTTTATACTCTTGTGAGATATAAATAGGATAACTCTAAATAACATACTTATAAAAGTTCTGGCATAAAATAAGCCTCAAAAATATTAGATTTTTTAAAATTTAAGGTTCATGAAAAATATTTTTACTGTACTGACAATTCTATATCAGAGTACAAACTTGATTCATTAGAAAAAAATGAAATCAAACTAAAGCAACTAAAGATATTGCAGCTATCTTTCTATTATGAAATTTTAAAATTTAAAAAGAATACTCAGCATAATTTCTTACATAAAATTTAAGTAAGTTAAAATTTAAATAATTTATACCTTTTATAATAAATATTCAAAAATAACTTGAATATACTATATCATTATAACTATTGTAAAATTTGTAGGGCAAAATGTTGGGAGGAAACAATTTAATTTTTTTCATGGACTATAATTTTTCTACTTTTGTAAAATTTATCTATTTATATTTATAACATTATCTGTTAACAGCTGAAATCAAAGTTTAAATATTAAAAAATAAGAAGTCAGAAATTACTTATGAAATTCAGAACAGCCTCCTAGGCATTTTGTAATTTGTTACTTACTGTGAGGACAGCTGGGAAAAGACACTGGTGAAGTGCGGACATCCAAGAAAGACAGAGCTGAAACAAAACTAGTCTGAGGCTTGTCAATGAACAGGAAGGACAGAGAGATTGTCACGATAATAACACATGAAGAACTAGTATCATTATCAGGATGCATAGAAAGGGTTAAAACAAGGCAGAAAGAACCAAAAATCCAGCATAGAAATGAAAATGACTAGTAGAAAGGAGCATCAGGAACCTGAGGGTGAAAACAGTAGGGAACAGAGACGCTCTCTTCATACTTTATGTTCAGTTACTCAGCTTGTCCAGCATGCTCTTTGAATATGCTTTTTGGATTATGTTCTTTCCCATCCCCATTGTTAGAACCTGGAGATGCTCCTCTGTACTGCTGAGAATGGGGTAGGCTTTGCTGGAGCCACAAACTCTACAATTTAGCAGCCAAACACAACCAACATGGTTTCTCGCTTATGCCACAGTATGCTGAGGGTTAAGCAGGTCCCTCCTAAGCAGAGGGTCAGGGACATAGGGCTGCAGATCACCGTGGCATCATCTAGCCAGGACACTTATGGTACCCCTCCCAAAGTGACACCCTTTCTGTCCACTCACTTGCTTTGACTTGAACTAATCATGTGACAGACCTCACTTCTCTGTAGGTGGGTAACTGTAGAGAGACACATAGGCATTGATTTTCCTAATAGTTTCTTCCTTTCACTCCACCCATTCCTACCTAAATATAGAATTGTTATTCATTTTCATGACAATTTTCTCCTCCAATTATGGTCCGTGTATTTTCTTTAAAATTCCCCTTTCTCAAAAGTATGTTTAATGATGACAATCTACACTACTAACTAGGTTGAAACTAAATTCCACATCCTTATTTATAAAAATCTCCATATTCTGGTTCTACTTTGTATAACTTGAACAAAAGATAGCAAAAGGCATGTATTCTGTGACTTCTACACAAGCCATTCATTGTCTCATTCGTGTCATTCTCTGCTGTGACAATAGTCTTCCTTCTATCCACATAGACAACTATTGTTATGAACTCTGAGTTCACGTCTAAGGAGATCCCTGCTGCCCATTACTCCCAACTTCAATCCAATCAGCAACTAGCTCCCCTGAGCATTGGAACTGTGACATTGGTAAGAATTTGGCACCTGGAAAGAACTTGGAGACAACAGGTTTTGTAAAATACTAGAAAAAGAGGAAAGCCAAAAGCATTTTCCCCTATAAAGTGAGGGCCAAGCAGAATAAGATGAATTCTATAAATAAAATCAAATGTGGCCTACAAAAGGTCAATGCTGATCTCTAAGTGTGTCTGTTACAGAATTTTTACTGGCTTCCCGGAACCCTAAATTGAGAAGAACTGGTAGTCTGAATTCTCTCTACCACTGAGGTGGAAATAGCACCATCCTTTGCAGATGAGAAGTCAGGAGAATAGACTGACTTCATTCCTGAGCATGTGAGAGATAAAATGAATTTCACAACTGACACTCCACCAACCCACAGGACAGACTTTTGGTTCCTCCCATGACTCATAAAACTCTCACCTATTAAGTATTTCTAGGACTGGACCTAAATTCCAAGAGTATAATTTAAGTAGGGAGAGAAAAATAATCTAAGAAGGCTCAGAAATAAAGGAAGAAATGGAAAAAAAAAGAGCACTCAGTATAGTGAGCTGAAACTGCTATAAGAGAGAATAATGTGAAGCAAAATAAATAAGAACACCTTAGTGTGATTCAATTATAGTACAAAATATTTTCTAGGCATATGTAGGTAAGTAGACAGTAAGATAGTTATTTAAGTATGTGTGCAATACTTTATTTGAATTTAAAAAATATATCAGAAATATGGTTACTGAAGTATGTTACTGAATAAGACCCAGATTAGGAATTCACTCAAACTGAAGAAAACTTTGAAAGCACACAGCAAATAGAATTACAGGATGAGCAAAAATCATCAGGGAGAAAAGGCAAGAATTTAAAAAAAAAATAGGAAAAAAAGATCCTTGAGCTGAAACAAACCAGATTCTGTAGATTAAAAGCTATCACTGAATTCCAAGAGAATCAATGAATAAAGAAAACCCTTAGGTATATTTTGATATAATTCTTTAACTCCAGGAGTAAATAAAAAATGTTATATGTTTCTATAATAGATACTTAGTTACAAAGTGAAAAGAATCAGAGTTAAAAAAGGTCTATTAATGCTGATGCTGCTAGTTAGAAAATGACATAGTCAATAAGTCATATACATACAGTATTAAAAATATATACAGGAGAATTTGAGAAACAGAGATCCCAGCATAAAGTAACATGAAAAGAAAGAAAATCTGAAGAGATTTGCTTTTACTAAGAAGCAAACATTTCTTTCAATAAAATACCTAAAACTTTTTTTTTTTTTTTTCCCTTTCTGGGGTTCTAATAGTATTGCTTACGCGTGTCTGAATTCTATATGAAGTTATGGAATATTGTTAAGATTTGCTAACCTAATAATGATATGCATCCAAAAATGCATAGAGCAAATGGAGAGTGTACACTTCTTCAAAATCAATTTGTACTGTTAGAAAGGTGAAATAAAAATTAGGTCCATTTATGTTCATGGATAGGAAGACAATATTGTCAAGATGTCAGTTCATCCCTGCTTACTGGGTCTGTCACTGATTTCTTAGATAAAACATCAAAATCATAAAGCATGAAAGAAATAGTTAATAAACTCTACTTCATTAAAATAAAAATTGCTCTGTGAAAAACAATGCCAAGAGAATAAGAAGTCAAGACAAAGATTTGGAGAAAATATTTGCAAAATACATGACTGATAAAGGACTGTTATCCAAAATATACAAAGAACTCTTAAAACTCACCAACATGAAAATGAACAACTCAGTTAAAAGTGGGCCATAACCTTATCACACACCTAATCACAGATATTCAGATAACAAATACACATATAAAAAATATACCAGGGAAATACAAATTAAAAGAAGGAAAGGTTCTGGTTCAAGATGATAATAAAGGGACCTTCTGAACTCACCACTTCTCACAGATACATCAAATTTACAGCTGCATTTTGAACAATTTCGTTTTAAAGAAATCCAGAAACAAGCTAAACAATTCTTACATATTAGGCAAAAAAAGACCCACTCCAGTGTTCTTGCCTGGAGAATCCCAGGGATGGGGAATCCTGGTGGGCTGCCATCTATGGGGTCTCACAGAGTCGGACACGACTGAAGTGACTTAGCAGTAGCAGGCAAAAAAGAAAAATGCACTGAAAAGGACAGGAGCGGTGGAGACACAAATTCACCACAAACCCTATCCCAGAACAGTAATACACAACCAGAAGGGAACTCCCAACCCTCAGCTTCTTCTGAGGATTCAAAATGTTTGGACCCTTCCTCTTATATCCACCTTTTAAGACTTCTACCTAAACGTTTGGGACCCAAAACATTTAGCTTTGAAAGCCAACTGGGATTGCATCCATGAGACCCACAAGGCTTTAGGGAACTTGGAGACAGTTCTTAAGGGACTTATTGTGTCTGTCCTTGTAAGGCCCAGCACAGAGGCAATAGACTGAAACATGTACATTCTTTTCATGAAAGAAAACTATTTGATTATCTTAAAGGGTTTGACCTGAGGGTAAGTGTTCTAATCTAGCACACATCTAGGAGCAAAATGCTCTAATCTCCAGAGACTAGGGAGGCTGACAGGCACAATCTTTTTGCCACTCTCTCTGCCTTACTCCAGATCACTGGTGTCCTAGAAAGGAAACTGTGCACACGTCTAGTGACCCAGTTTTTGCAAGTGCCACCCAGAGGACACCTCTAATCATCAAGCTCTGGTGACCAGTGGCACAGACATTCATACATACAGGACTGTAATAAAAAGAAACAGTTCTTAGCCAACTGTTCCCCCAGAGCACAATGCAAATGCAGAGGCATCAGACAGATGCCAGCTTTTTTTTTTTTTTTTTTTTTTCAGAAAACAAAATTAATAAAGCAATTAATAAAATGGCAGTAAGTTCATATCTATCAATAATTACTTTAAATAGACTAAATTGTCCAACCAAAAGACATAGAAAAGCTGAATGGATCAAAAAAATATCTAATATTATTCTGCTTTAAGAGATTCACTTCAGCTTTAAAGAAAGGGAAGGAATTGAAAAAGCGGTTCCATGCAAATGGAAATCAAAGAAAGCTGGAGTAGCTATCCTCAGATAAAATAGACTTTAAGATAAAGAATAAACTGAGACAGAGAAGATCATTATATAATAATAAAGTTACAAATATATTAAAAAAGTTTATTTATGCACCCAACATGTGAGTACCTAAATAAAGTGAACATTAATAGAACTTAAAGGGAGAAATAAACAGGAATATTAAAGTTCCCTACAATTATTGTATATCCATACAATATATATCCATACAATATATCCATACAATAATTGTAGGGAACTTTAATATTCCACTTCATCAATGCAGAGTTTATCCAGAAAGAAAATCAGTAAGGAAACGTTGGACTTAACACATTAGATCAAGTGAAGTTAATATTTATAGAACACTGTATCTAAAAGCAGAAGAATACACAGTCTTCTCAAGCACACAGAGAACATTGTCTGGCATGGATTATGGTAGGCCATACAAAAGGTCAATAAATTTAAGACTGACATCATATCAAGCATCTTTTCTGACCATCATGGTATAAAACAATCAATTATAAGAAGAACACAGGAAAACCAACAAATTGAAAAGATTAAACAAATTGCAATGGAACAACAAATGGATCAAAGAAGAAACCAAGAGAAATTTAAAAAAAATCCCTGAGACAAACGACAATGGAAATACAACATACTAAAATTTAGGGACTAAAACAAAAGCAGTTCTAAGAAGGATGTTTATAGTGATAAATGCCTACATTAAGAAATAAGAAAGATCTCAACCTAACTTTACACTGTAAGGAACTAAAAAAAAAAAAAAAAAAAAGATTAAATGAAGCCAAATGAAGACATGAAGACAAAACTTAATAAAATAAAGAAATACAGAAGATCAGAGTGGAAATAGACTAAAAAGTCAATAAAAGCTCAATAAAACTAAGAACTGACTTTTTGAAAACATAAAACAGACATATTTGAGAATCACAAAGAAAAAAAAAAGAAGATTCAATTAAATAAAAATAGAAATGAAAGTGGAGACATTACTTTGACCTCACAAAAATGCAAAGTATCATAGAGACTACTATTAACAATTATACAACAAAAAATTGGACCACTCAGAAGAAATGGAGAAATTACTAGAAACATATCAAGACTGAGTTATTCAGAAATGGAAAATCTGAGCAGACTGGTTACTAATAAGGAGATTGAATCAATAATAAAAAACCTCCCAACAAACAAAATTTCAGGACCAGATGGCTTCACTGGTGAATGATACCATTTGAAGAATTAATACTGACTCTTTTCAGACTCTCAAATTAGAAGAGTAGGATATACATCCAAAATCATTTTATAATACCAACATTACCCTGATAACAAAATCGAGTACATTAAAGGAAAATCACAGGTCAGTATCCCTGATGAACACAGATACAAAAATTCTCAACAAAACACTAGCAAACAAAATTTAATAATATGTTAAAAGGATCACCACCATGACCAGGTGGGATTTTATACAGGTATTCAAGAATAGCTCTACATCCAAAAAATCAACGAGATACACCACATTAACAAAATGCAGAATCAGAATCATATGACCATCTCAATAAAAGTAGAAAAAGCAATTTGACAAAATTCAACATCCATTTTTAATAAAAGCATTCAACAAAGTGGGTATAGAAGGAATGTATGCCAACAAAATAAAGGGCCATATATGACAAGTCTACAAACTAACAGCACACTGAATGATGAAAAGCTAAAAACTTTTGCTGTAAGATTTAGAACAAGACAAAATCTCAGGATTTACTCAACACTATAGTAGAAGTTCTAGCTAGAGTAATCATAAAAGAAAAATAAATAAAAGATACCAAAATTGGAAAGGAAGTAAAACTATCTTCATTTGCAGATGCCATACCATTATACAAAGAAAATCCTAAAGATTCCACCAAAAGAAAACTGTTAGAATAAATTCAGTAAAAAAGTTCAAGATACAAATAAATGTATCAAAACTATCCATGTTCCTATATACTAACAAAAAATCAGAAAGCAAAATTGAGAATACAATCTTACTTAAAATTGCATCATAAAGAATGAAATATCTAGTCATTAATAATAACCAAGTAAGTTACCCAAGGAGATGAAAGACTTATCCACTTGAAAACTATTGTATATTAATGCATATATATGGAATCTAGAAAAATGATACTGATGAACCTATTTCAGGGCAATAATAGTGGCACAGACATAGAGAATGCACTCATGGCCACGGAGGGAAAGGAGATGGGGTGCAAACCAACAGTAGCACTGACATATATATAATACCATGTATAAAACTGATAGCTAGTGGGAAGGTGCTGTACAGTACAGGGAGTTCAGCTGAGTGCTCTGTGATGACCTAGAAGGGTGAAGTGGGAGGTTGGGAGGGAGCTCAAAAGGGAAGGGGTATATGTATGCATAGGGCTTCCCAGGTGGCACTAGTAGTAAAGAACCCACCTGCCAATGCAGGAGACATAAGAGACATGGGCTTGATTCCTGGGTCAAGAAGATCCCTTGGAGGAGGGCATGGCAACCACTCCAGTATTCTTGCCTAAAGAATCCCTTGGACAGGGGAACCTGGTGGGCTATCGCCTATGGCGTTTCAAAGAATCAGACACGACTGAAGCGATTTATCATGCACACATGAACATGCGTATACATAAGGCTGACTCATGGCATTGTACAGCAGAAACTAACACAAGGTTGTAAAGCAATTATACTCCAATTAAAAAAAGAGATGTTGGTGAAAGAAACTTAAAAAAACAAAGGGCTCCATGGAGGGCTCCAAAGATACTCCATGCTCATGGATTAAATTAATATTATTAAAATATCCATAGTACCCAAAGCAATCTACAGATTTAATGCAATCCCTATCAAATTCCAATGGCATTTTTCACAGAAAAAAAAAAAAGTCCTAAAATTTATATGGAAGCACAAAAAAACTCTGAATAACCAAAGCAATTTTGAGAAAGAATACCAAGCTAGAGGCATCATGTTTCCTCATTTCTAAATTTATTGAAAAGCTAGAGGCAATCACAGCATTATGGTATTAGCATGAAAAAACACACATAAATCAGTGAAACAGGATAGAGAGGCCATACCTATATAGTCAATTAATTTACAACAAAGAAGCCAAGAACATACAATGGGGAAAGGATGATCTTTTCAGTGAATGGTGTTGGAAAAACGGGACAGCCACAAGCAAAAGAATGAAACAGGACCACTATATTACAACTTATTTAAAAATCAACTCAAAGTGAAAGTCCTGAAAGTAAGACCTAAATTCCTAAAATTCCTAGAAGCAAATATAATGGATAAGCTTCTGCTCTTGGCAATTTTTTTTTTCCAATTTGACCCCAAAATCAAAGGCAACAAAAACAAATATAAACAAGTGGAACTATGTCAAACTACAACATTCTACAAAGGATTCTATCAATTAAATGAAAAGGCAATCAATAGAATGGAGAAAAGATTTGCAAATCATTTATTGATAAGGGGCTTGTATCCAGAATATGTAATAAACTTATACAACTGAACAGAGAAAATAAACAATTCAGTTTTAAAATGAGCAGAAAAACTGAATAAACATTCCCCCCCAAACCCCAAGGAGATACACAAATGACCAACAAGGACTTGAAAAGGTACTTAACATCAAAAATCATCAGGGAAATGCAAAGCAAAACCACAATGAGATATCAACTTACACCTGTTAGAATGGCCATCATCAAAAAGGCAAGAGATAAAAAGTGTTGGTGAGGATGTGGAGAAAAAGAGAAAGCTCCTGCACTGTCAGTAGTAATGTAAATTGGTGCTGTTACTATGGAAAACAGTATGTATAATCCTAAAAAAATTGAAAATAGAACTATGATTCCGTATGTTCATTTCTGGGTATTTATTAGAAGGAAATGAGATCAGTACCTTAAAAGGTATTTACACATCCCTGTATTCTTTGCAATATCATGTATACCAACCAAGCTATGGAACAACTTAAGTGTCCATCAGGAGATGACTGGATAAACAAAATGTCACACACACAACAGAATCCTATTCTGTCATAAAAAGACAGAAATCATGTCATTAGTCACAACATGGAAGCATCTTGAGGGCATATGTCAAGTGAAATAAATCATACAGAGAAAAAGAAATACCGTATGATTTTACTCATGTGTGAAAAAAAAAATTTTTTTTAATCTAAAAAAGTAAACTCCTAAGTGCAGAGAACAGATTGGTGATTTCCAGAGGGGGGACATAGGTATTGGACAAAATACATAAAGGTAGTCAGGAGGTACAAATTCCAGGTACAAGATAAATAGTTCCTGAAGATGTAATTTACAGTATGGTGAGTACTTTTAACAATAATGAATTGTATATTTTTCATGGTAATCATTTTGTAATATATACAAATCTGATAAGTATGTTGGATACCTCAAATTCACACAAATTTACATGCCAATTATACCTTAAAATATTTTATATATACACACATACATATATGTGTCTCATACAAATATTTTTTTCATATATGAATTTATATATATGATGCACACACATATACATCACCAACGAGATTCCACAATGCACCTTTTGAAATGGCCAGAACCAGAAGGCTGACACCAAATGTTGGCAAGAATGGAACAACAGGCTAGGGGCATGCTAGTCTCATTCAATGCTGGTGGAGTGCAAAGAGGTTTATAGCCATTTTGCAAGACAGTTTAGCAGCTTCTCACAAACCTACATGCACTCTTATCATGCAATCAAACAGTCATGCTCTTTGGTATTAATATTTACCCAAAGGCGTTTAAAGCATGCCCACAACTAAACTTTCACAAGAATGTTTGCAGCAGTTTTATTTATGATTGCCAAAACTGAGAATCAACCAATACATTCTTTGTAAGTAATAAACAACCTGACACATCCAGACTATGGAATATTATTCAGAACTAAAAAGAAATGAGGTATCAAGCAATGGGAAAACATAAAGCAAACCTGAATGAATGTTATTAAGTGAAAGAAGCCAATCTGAAAAGGCTATATACTGTTCGATCATTCCAACTTTAAGACACTCTCAAAAAGGCAAAACAATGGAGACAGAAAGGTCAGTTGTTGGGTGGGCAGAAATGGGGAGATATATAGATCACAGAAGATTTTTAGTGTGGTAAAAATATTCTGTATGATACCATAATAATGGATACACATCATTACATATTTGTCCAAACTCAAAGAATGCGCAACACCAAGAGTGAATCAAAGTATGTCCTTTAGGTAATTATGATTTGTCAGTGCAGTTTCATTAATTTTAACAAATGTACCACTCTGGTGGAGGATGTTGACAATGGGAGAGACTATGCATGTGTGGGTAGCAGCAAATATGAGAAATTTGTTCCTTTGCCTCAACATTTCTTTGAACCAAAACTTCTCAAAAAAATCTTAAATACAATTTTAAAAAGTCTATTGCTTGTCAAGGAACTGTTCAAAGAATAAAAGATGATTTCTAAGATTTAAAGATTCTTTTGATGGTGGGACAGGACACAAAAACAATTGGATATCTGGAAAGCAGAACTCCTTTTCACTAGACCATCAGGAAGTATCTGTTACAACTTCAAAAGTGATTATTCTGCCATGCAGGGCTACACAGAGGTTTGCACCCTAGGATAGGTAGGGTAACAGCAATAACCCTGGAGCCAAAGAAGGCAATTTATGTATGCCAAGCAGGGTGAGATTAGCTGGGTCTTGCAGAGTGCCAGTGGATTGTTAAATCTGAATAATTTCATAGACTCAGGGCTTAGGGGCTGTCTCTAGTTGTCTGGTTCTGGTAATGGAGTCATTAGAGCAGGTTCATAGTATGTCTCACAATAGATTGTGAGAGCCCCAGAAGGAAAGTATACCGACTTAACTGTTCAAATAGGGGAACTGATCTGCCTCTAGCAAGGGCCTCAAAACTAAACCACCAGGCATCCTGAAATAAATAATGTTCAATTCCATCCTCATTAAAAAGAGAAAATAAACTACTTTTAAAAATGTAAGCCAGACTTACTTTTAAAAATGTAAGCCAGACTTGCAGAACAAGTTCACAAACATATCTAATACAGGACTTCCATTAAAAATATAAAATGCTTCTCAATTCTAAAAGAAGACCAAAACCTCAATTAAAAAGGACAATTTGGAAAAATTTGAACAGACACTTCCACAGAGAAGATCTAAGATTGAGAAATAAGCGTATTAAAGAGTGATCATTAGTCATTGGGGAAATAATGCAAAGTAAAACCACAATGAAATACCACTAAATATTCAGAGACTGGAAAAAACAACTTTATCAATTAATGAAGAAAATATGCTATAACCTTACAAAGGAAATCTACACAGCAATAAAAGCAATAGATGACTGATAAAACCAACATGAATGAAACTCAAAAGGAACATGCAAAATGAAAGCAGCCAAACACAAGACTATAAACTCCATGATTAATTTATGTGACATTCTGCAAAAGGCAAACGTACAATGGGCATGAGAGAACGCTGTACAATGGTGAAAATGTTTTATATGATGCTTTGCAAACTCATAGAATGGTATGCTTCAAAACAGAATTTTTCACGTGCAAGTTATACACTGAGAAATGCTGATTAAAAAATAAGCCCACTATGGCTTGGTTGTTTGAAATGACACCACCCAATTCCTTTACAGAAGAACAGAATTTACTACTTAATTTCTAGTCGTAATCCATAGCTTAATTCAGATTTTCATCTTAAACCATTTAATAACAAAAATTATTAAGTCCAGCCAAAATCATTGATCCTTCTCATGTAAATCTTACAGTTGCCTTACACTTTTAAGAAAGTGAGGTTTACACATATATTCCTATACCTCTCCCTGGATTTTAGTTTTTGTTTTTAAGTAAAATACTAAATGTTTTGTAGTTTATAAGACATTGTAGAAATGATGTTTTGTCAACAATTACTATTAGTTATTATTCTTCATATAGGGATTGTTCCTAACTCATTTCTGAAGGGAAGTTAGCAGTGCACATAATATAATTTTTGCTCAATAAATATGTGTTGAGTGTGGTTGAATGGATGATTAAGATCCTTATTTTTATATTTGGGCACTTCCAAGTGGCAATATTTAATTTAGATGCAACAGATCGCATTATCTTTGCTTATCAAAGCTGAATAATGACTAACAGTGACTATCTTGTTTTCTATCAGTTTTACTCATCATCACATTTCCTGTAAGTGAACTATTTATTGAGTTTCAGTAGCACCAGGTGCCAAAGGACAATTAAATTGATCCTCAACAAATTACTAAGGAACACTTCCTTAATTTCAGTGTTTCCCCTTAATTGTGAAGCCATGGCAGCTCCACACACACACAAAAAGAGTTATTTAACAGACTTTACTGATAATGTGAAAAGCTCACATTACCCAATGCTGCTTACATCTTGATAACCACTCTGAATGTAACCAAAAATAGACTGATAAAGACACACATAGTTGCTATATTTTCACCACAAACTACACTCAATCCTTTACAAACACACACACTGAAATTAGATTGCACCCACCTGGATGATCCAAGCTACTCTCCCCTTCTCCAGGTCTTTAACCTTAATCATGTCTTCAAAGTCCCTTTTGCTCTGTAAGGAAACATATTTACAGGTTCCAAGGATTAATTCCACTAAGTTGTGGACATCTTTCCATGGTCATTATTCTGTTTGCCACACCTACATCAGCAGTTTTTCAGTGACCATTCCCTTATGCTTCTGGCTAAATTGAAACCTAGCCTTTTTTCTTCCTACCTTCACAAATAAAGTTGCCCTTCTATTTCCCATGCTCCCAAAGGACCAGAAGTGGGACCCATGTTATCTTAGTTATGCTAAGTCGCTTCAGTCGTGTCTGACTCTGTGCGACCCCATAGACGGCAGCCCACCAGGCTCCCCCGTCCCTGGGATTCTCCAGGCAAGAACACTGGAGTGGATTGCCATTTCCTTCTCCAATGCATGAAGGTGAAAAGTGAAAGGGAAGTCGTTCAGTCGTGTCCAACTCTTAGCGACCCCATGGACTGCAGCCTACCAGGCTCCTCCATCCATGGGATTTTCCAGGCAACAGTACTGGAAACTGCTAATTCTCAACCATTACTTCAAAGTAACTATTCTTATGTTTCTTATCATCCAGATATAAAATTTCCACCACAATTTGAAACTTTATGTCTCAGTTATTAGGCTTTTTCTTTCACAATAAACTTTCTTGCCACTTATTCCTATGACCTCATTCAATGTTGCATGTCAACCTCAGCTGGGCTACCAACATATTGACCTTTTTTTTTTTTTTTTTTTAACCTCTTTCCTGTTTGCCTTTTTACCTGAATTAAAGAGAGAGGAGTGTTTCATCTTTGTGAGCACCAGAGAGCAGAAAGAATTAGAATATTTTCCCCAGGTATTATTCTGCCTCTTCAGATTTCTTAAGACTACAGCCAGGAAAGAATTTATTCAACTACCAGTTGGCACATTTTAAAAGGCAAGTGCAGCAAAAGAGAAGGGAAAAAAAAGGGGGGGGGGATAAACTTCAGCAAAAATTTCTGCCAGAGATTAAGGAAAATACCTGGTTAATCTCCTCTAGGTGTTTCCATGGTCAGTGCCACCACTACCCCACTCAGGACCTAACAGTTCTTTGCCTTTAGTCTGTGTTCCTATTTCCCAAATGAAATGTTTATGAAGTCTTGCCATAGAGATCTCCAGCCACTTACATGTGAAGTAAAATCTACTCACTTATGTAGGAGTAGATCTTATTTCCCAAATCCATTTCTTCCTCTCTCATTAATTTAGCACATTTTGAGTTTGAGTATCTTTGCCTTAGCTTCCCAAATAGTTAACTTGTTACTAAGGCTGTGTCAATCAGTGTCAAGTCAAGTGAGGAGCTGAAGAAGATGGAAAATGATGGAGAAGAAGATTTTGATAATACTGGAATGAATTCTAGGAATTTACCATGAAAATGGCCAATAATCCATCTGTATTGTTATTGTCATCTGTTAAGAATTTACCAGATGATAATTTCTCTAAATATTCTATTACTATCTCTATGTAACCTATTATATCTAAGTAACCTATTAATTATTTATAATTAAACTATTAATCACATATATACTTTAAGGACAGAAATGCAGGTGGAGATTTGGTCTAATCAAAATCCATGTGGAGAAAGGAAACATTTCCTAGCTTAGCAAGTTGTCTGCCACTTCCCACAGAAAGTAATTCTTGTTTCTATGCACTATACTGTTTCATTTTCATGCTTTATCAGAATACAAAAGTAATAACTTACCTTTAATTAGATTCCTTCTTGGTTATCACAGAGAAGGATTTTTGTTTGTTCACTCTATAATGAAAATAAGAAATTATGTTATTATACTCAGTTTTCTTTTAGAGGTGGAGGAAAGGAAGAAGAAAAGTTAGTCACATTTCCAAGCATATTTTAGAATCTAATTTTTCTACCTAATATTTTCATCCATAACATTGTAAATTCTTAGGGATCTTCAATTGTTTAGTGCTTCTTTCATCTGTAACTTTAATATCTTCCTTAATGTTTTCTACTGGCACGAAATTTTGTTCAGTATTTTTATATAAAATCATTAAAAGAAAATGAATAAGAATCATGGGCAACCTTCCCTTCCTTCACTTTCCATATTAGGAATTTTTTTTTGCTTCTTACATAAACCAATTCCAAAAATCATTGACAAATTTGCTTAATCTTTCAACTCTGATTTACTCATTGATCATTTACTTATCACATTGAAGTTGGGCTTCTGTCCCCATTATGCACCAAAATATTCTTCCCCAGGTCACAATTGGTTTCCATGTTATAAAATCAGTAAACATTTCAGCAGTTTTTAATTTCCTTTAAAAACTCCTTTCTTAGCATCTCTCATCCTTTTCCTTATTGTCGTTTACCCTAGTGATTCCTTCTTAGTATATTTTTAAGATTTACTTTAAATAAGACTTAAGATTTTATCTTTCTCCATCAGTTCTTTAAATGTTAGTGTTCTTCAGCTTCATGCAATTTCTCTTCTTAGTCTACAACTCCTGCAGGATGATTCTACTATGAAGGTGTCTTCAGGCGGCATCACTATTCTGTTGCTTCCTAATTCAGTTCAGTTCTGTTCAGTTGTTCAGCCGAGTCCGACTCTTTGCAACCCCATCGACTGCAGCATGCCAGGCTTCCCTGTCCATCACCACTCCCAGAGCTTACTCAAACTCATGTCCATTGAGTCAGTGATGCCATCCAACCATCTCATCCTCTGTTGTCCCCTTCTCTTCCCACTTTCAATCTTTCCCAGTAGCAGGATCTTTTCCAATGAGTAAGTTCTTCATATTGGGTGGTCAAGTATTAGAGTTTCAGCTTTGACATCAGTCTTTCCAATGAACATTCAAGACTGATTTCCTTTAGGATGGACTGGTTAGATCTCCTTGCATTTCAAGGGACTCTCAAGAGTCTTCTCCAACACCACAGTTCAAAAGCATCAATGCTTCAGTGTTCAGCTTTCTATATAGTCCAGCTCTCACATCCATGCATGTCTATTAGAAAAACCATAGCTTCGACTAGACGGACATTTGCTGGCAAAGTAATGTCTCTGCTTTTGAATATCCTGTCTAGTTTGGACATAGGTTTTCTTCCAAGGAGCAAGCGTCTTTTCATTTCATGGCTACATTCACCATCTGCCGTGATTTTGGAGCCCCCCAAAATAAAGTCTCTCACTGTTTCCATTTTTTCCCCATCTGTTTGCCATGAAGTGATGGGACCAGATGCCATGATCTTAGGTTTTTGAATGTTGAGCTTTAAGCCAACTTTTTCACTCTCCTCTTTCACTTTCATCAAGAGGCTCTTTAGTTTTTTTTTTTTTTTTTTTCCACTTTGTGCCATAAGGGTGGTGTCGTCTGTGTATCTGAGGTCATTGATATTTCTCCTGGCAATCTTGATTCCACCTTGTGCTTCATCCAACCTGGCATTTTACATAATGTACTCTGAATATAAGTTAAATAAGCAGGGTGACAATATACAGCCTTGACGTACTCCTTTTCCAATTTGAAATCAGTCTGTTGTTCCATGTCTAGTTCTAACTGTTGCTTCTTGACCTGCATACAGATTTCTCAGGAGGCAGGTCAGGTGGTCTGGTATTCCCATCTCTTTAACAATTTTCCACAGTTTGTTGTGATCCACACAAAGGCTTTGGTGTAGTCAATGAAGGAAAAGTAGATGTTTTTCTAATTCAGTGTCTTCTATTCTGTCTTTTCTGAGCTTCAGATTCATATATCTAACTCCCTCTGGCTAACATTTACATTGAACCCTCTTAAGAATCCTGGTGAAGGAAATGGCAGCCCATTCCCGTATTCTTCCTTGGAAAATTCCATGGACAGAGGAACCTCGTGGACTACAGTCCATGGGGTCGCAAAGTGTCGGCTACAACTGAGCACATCAGCACTCTTAAAAATCTCATCCATAGTGAGTCCAACACAGACATTTTTCTTCCTGCTTCACATCTAAAGCCTACTTAAAAAAAAAAAAAAAAAGCAAGCAAGCAAAAAAACTGTATCCTAGGTAAATGGTGACCCACATAACAGAAGACTAAGATATTTTTGGACATACTTAAAATTTTTAAAGTTGCTGACTGTTTTGTTTTTCATACATACATATCCTTGAAATTAATGTGTTTGTTGGGGACAATTACAACAATATATATTTTTAATGTGAATATAATTCAACAAAGAAATTTCTGGGGGAAAACTGGGCAAAATGAAAAATTCTGAATGCAAATATTTCCATGAAGACACTGAATGATTATATAAATTAGTTATGTAAATTAGGTGTATGCATTACCAAACTCTCGCTCTATATGGTTTGTGGCTTCTTTGGGGAAATGTTAATTTTCTGTATATGAATTTATTCCACAATATGCATTTTATTTTATTCCATCTAAAATTGCTGAGGAGTCTGGTGAAAATGTCCTGACTTTGGGAATTACAGTGCCCTAATTTCAGATGTTATCTCTATTACTTGCTAGACTATAATAATCATTTACTTAATCCCTTTTATCCAGTTTCCTCATTCATAAAGTGAGGGCACCTATATTTAACCTACAGCCTTAATGTAAAGATCATGTCACCTTATGAATCCTTCATGTATACATGTAAATGCATGTATCTGGATCTCAAAATAAGGGAAATATATTATTATTAACAATTTTGCTTTTGTTGGTTTCTCATATGCATATTGATATAAGAATGAATGAATAGCAAATATAAATACCTGATCCTAAGCTTTTTTATAATTTTAATTATATGCAAATTACTTGCAATTATTTGTTCTTTTTACTTAGTAACCTTTGAGTTTCCATAGTGTCTCTAAATGCTTTTAGGCTCTAAAAACTCTAAAAACTCAACACTAGGTATACTCAAGAAACTAAGGACATATAGGAACTTATAGAAATGAACCTCAGACCAAAGCAGTCTGTTATCCTTGAGAAAATTAGAGTTATCATATCAAATTATTACTACTAAGTACCACAGACTTTTCCTATGATGGCACTGTCTCCTCTCCCTTAAGTTGTAACTCTCTTTGTTAGATTTATATGGAACATGGTATCACCTTCACACAATGATTTCCTAGAACAAAGTGTCACAAATATTTTAAGTCAATTTTATCCTTTTATTCTTTTTGTTTTGGTTTTACTTTATCCTAATTAAGAAATCTGATTTTATCTAAAATTGGAATGAAACAAGCTGTATAAATAATAAGAAAATGTTTTAAGATAGCATTTTAAGGTTTTTTATAATTATGATAGTTAATGTTTAATTTGTTTTAATTACTATATAAATATTATTTTGAAGATGTATCTTTGAATATATTTTTAATGTAAAACTATGCTGTAGAGGTGATTGCTCAGAGAGATTTTTTATGTAAATAACTTATACCACATAGAATATGTATTGAACATTTGGAATAATCTAAAACATAATTCTTAATGATTACTGATTTCATGACCCTTACAAGATAAATCATTTAGAGTCTTTCAACCTTATAAAATACAATTTCAGGCATCAATTCACTTTAGGAAATAACTAAGCTAATTATTTTAATTAACAGGATATGTGGACCATCTTTTCAGTTTTATTGAAATTCAATCATATATTATTCTATCTTCATATTATTCTGCCTGGTGATAAATTTCTCTAATTGTTATTAATAAAATATTTTAAAATAGTATATGCCTTTTATTTTGTGCAACTTAGAAATTGTGAAAACATATCCAGTTCTCAGGATAGTATCATCATAACACTTACATTAGTTAGAATTCTTTATTCAGCTTTTCTTTTTTTTTTTTTTATATATTCTTTTTTTTTTATTCAGCTTTTCTATACTGAAAGTTAGGTTGAATCATTCTCATTTTTTCTGTTTCTTTGCTTATCTGAAAGAAAGCTGATTAAGTCATGTTAGCATTTATAGCATTAGAAATTGTTTAACTGAGTAATTTATCACTTCACTCTCCTCTATTTTTTAAAACTGGTTGTCAGGATAATTTTATTACTACTAAAAACTATAATGTAACAGCATTTACCCATAGAAATTGAGAAGTTACACTAAAAGAATAATTTTTATTTATTGCAGTGGTTTAAAAATTGTAATCAAAGCATTTTCAATAATAAAAATAATCTAGCTAAATGTTTTAAAATATAAAATTCTAATGAAAGGTGAATACTTTTAATAGCATTGAAACATTTATATTAATTACAATATGTGAAATAGATCACCAGTCCAAGTTCAATGTATATAAAAGGCCCCTCTAAGTCAGTGCACTGGTACAACCCAGAGGGATGGGATGGGGAGGGAAGTGAGAGGGGGTTTGGGATGGGGGACATATGTATGCACATGGATGATTCATGTCAATATATGGTAAAAACCACCACAATATTGTAATGTAATTAGCCTCCAGTTAAAATAAATAAATTAATTAAAAATAATTTAGTTACAAAACATCCTTATTTGCTTCCATCAATGTATTCAACAAATGTTTTAAATTCTACTTGTTGGGCATTTGGCTAGAATCTGAAATCCTGAGTAACTATGAACAAACATTCCAGTGCCCTCCATCAAAGACCTAAACAACTGTTTTTGTTTAAACCAGATAGATTTTAATCAGAGAGATTATTAGTTAAATTGTATGTATGTTGATTTTTTCTAATCTGATATTCATAGTATCTTTTATAAATATTCATATAATTATTATCCCACATTTTAATGTGAACTATCCATAATAAAACATAAATAATAAAACACATCTTCAGTCTCTTGATATTGTCTACTAGTTCAACCAAACATTCAGAACAAATCCAAAAAAATATTCTTAAATAATAAGTGAGAGTTGATTTTGATTGTACACTGTAGTCAAACAAATCATCTTGGCCTAGCTGAATTTTTTAATACATAGATATAGGAAAATGCACTAGAGGTTAAGCCAAAGAAAATCTCCCAGTTTCAGCCTCAAAGACTGACCTTCCACTGCGTATGCTTGCAGGACTCTAAACTCTCCACTTCCAGTTTGAAATTCAAGTTTGTATAGAGAGAAGGGCACATCTTCAAACCGAGTCACTGAAGATTCTTTGAATTCTAAAGACTATTTTCTCACCTCAAATGGCTCTGCAGATATCCACTTGTTTACAAATCTTGAATGCCCCTTTTGTTACATATTTCCCAGTTAAGAAAGAAGCTAATAGCATTTCCTATATAATTCCTCATTTATTAATATGTGCTGTGTTAAATCACTTCAGTTGTGTCCAACTCTTTGAGACCCTATGGACCGTAGCCTGCCAAGCTCCTCTATCCATGGGATTCTCCAGGCAAGAATACTACAGTGGGTTGCCATTTCTTCCTAAAGGAGATCTTCTCAACTCAGCAATTGAACCCAAGTCTCTTATGTCTCCTTCATTGGCAGGCAAAGTCTTTACCCCTAGCACCACCTGGAAAGCCCACTTATTAAATGCATTGTTTTATTTGAGCTTGAGGTCAAATATCCAGATTATATATAATTTTTCTATGTCAAATATGCTCTTTTATCATTCTATACTATCCCTACTTGATAATACATCTTATTCAGGGACACATGTCTAATCTTCTGACTGTTTATTTCTTCAGTTGCTTTTCTGACTGCATAAAATACTCGACCCCATCTATCACAATCTCACCTTACCACACTGAGGACTGAGCAGAAGCTGCAAACCAGAATTGCTTCAACAGACTTCTCATCGCATTTGCAATGCTCTTGAGTGATAATCATGCTGTGTCTGCTTAGATGTCAACTAATGGGGATCCAGCTACTCTATGAGGAGCAGTTTTAAATGAGGAACATCTTTCTTATGCACAGACAAAGCCTGTTTCCTTATGATATCAATGATTTATTCATTTATTCATCCAGTGCATAGTAAGTACCTTGTTACATACTAGTCTCTGAATAAAACAAAACAAGATACAGTATCTGGCTTGAAGGCATTTTATAGTCTAATGAGAAAATACTATGTAAAATAAAGATCTCATTCTAATGAGATCATGTGTAACCACACCTTCCTCTCTTTGTGGGAAGTTCTTTGTAACTAATTCTTCAATCTCTCATTAAACACCACTACAGGACATTTGAACCTAGGAAGGGCCCTTTGCTATGTGCAGTGAGAGAATCATACTTTATTACTTTACAGCTCATATCTCAGTTTTTATAACTGTGATTGTATAGCACACCACTCTCCTCCATTACACTCTAAGCCTTATGAGAGTAGGGACTGTGTACTTTTTTGCTCATCTTGTTTCTAAAACAATGGCTGGTACATAATAGTAATTACCAAATAAGTGAATAAATGAACTAATCAGCCATTTAAGTACCAGTTCTACTTTTCCCCCACACTGTAGCTATATTAGTTATAAGTGGCTACATAACAAATTACCACAAAATTAAAGGCTTAAAATGCCTATATTTCATGGTTTCCTTGGATCAGGATTTCAGGCAGTGCTTGCATGAATGTGGACCAAGTCACTTCAGTCATATGACTCTTTGTGACCCTATGGACTATAGCCCACCAGGCTCCTCTGTCCATGGGGTTCTCCAGGCAAGAACACTGGAGTGGGTTGCCATTTCCTTCTCCAGGGGATCTTCCTTACCCAGGGATCAAGCCTGGGTCTCCTGCATTGCAGGCAGATTCCTTACCACTGAGCCACCTGGGAAGCCCTTTAGGCAGTGCTTAGCTGGTGACAGTTATCTTGGAACTTGGCTGCAATCAAGGTTGTCAACTAGCTCTCAGATCACATCTTCTGTGTGATCTGGGTCCTCTTCCAAGGTCATTGATTTTTTGGCAGACTCTAGACTTTATTGAAGAAAGAAATAGCAACCCTCTCCAGTATTCTTGCCTGAAAAATTCCATGAACAAAGGAGCCTGGCAGGCTACAGTCCTTGAGGTTGAAAAGAGTTGTATACAACTTAGCAACTAAACAGCAAATTGTTCCTTGTAGTTTGTATTAATAGCTTCGAGAGGTTGCCCATCATTCTCTGCCATCTGACCCTATCTACAGCATGGCAGTTAGGTTCTTCAGGACCAACAGGAAAGTGTCACCTCCATCTCTCTTTTAAAGAGTTATTGAAAGCTTAGCTAAGCTCCTCCATGACATTCATTTAGTCTGGCCAAGTAGCATGCAGTGACCTCAAAAATTAGTCTCCTTATGCCAGCGTGTGCCTGAGATAGCAGCCTGTAGAATCACACACAAATATAAGTGCCTGAAATAACTTCCCCAACAGTTCTTAAGAACAAGTCTCTTCCCTAGACCTTCCCCTTGTGTATCCCTAGATAATACCCTTATGTGGCTTACCAAGTGTCATTAGTAGTAAAGAACCTGTTTGCTAATGCAGAATACATAAGAGATGTGGGTTCAGTCCCAGAGCTGGGAAGATCCTCTGGAGGAGAGCATGGCCACCCACTCCTGTATTCTTGCCTGGAGAATCCCATGGAGAGAGGAGCCTGGCAGGCTAAGTCCACAGGGTCACAAAGAGTTGGACATGACTGAAGTGACTTAGCATGCATGCACATGGCTTTCCAAAATCCACTTCTTTTGTTTGAATTAATTAATCTGGCCTTAGTCTGGAAACCCCAACACATTCCACCCATAAACCCTAGTTAGGTCGTGTGCCCCTTTCTTTGTGTGCACTCTGCCCTGATCTCTCCAGGTAGCCTCTATACCTGGTCCTTCATTTAGGACCTGCGAGTTTCTTGATTTCAGTTCCTCTTGTGGTCTGCTTTTGAATCAAACTCACCATCTGGCACTCTGAGTGCCACTGAATAAGTATTAATTTGACAAATTCATATCAAGGGTTCACCTCATTAAATCAGGCCCACCCAATGATCCTTTTGATTAACTTAAAGACAAGTGATTAGGGACCTAATCTTATCTTTAAAATCCCTTCACCTTTGTGGTCAATCCCTTGAGTGCCTAGTTATTCAGTCCTGTCTGACTCTTTGTGATCCCATGCACTGTAACCCCACGAGGATCCTCTGCCTATGGGATTTCCTAGGCAAGAATACTAGAGTGGGTTGCCATTTCCTCCTCCAGAGGATCTTCCCAACCAGGGATCAAACCCACATCTCCTGTGCCTGCTAAACTGGCAGGGGGATTCATTACCACTGAGCCACTTGGGAAGCCCTGGTTAATCCTTTATCACAATACAAAAACTACCTCTGCACATGGACTCTATTTTATATTTTTGAAAGTTATGCCATACCATGAATTTAGGATAAACTATATTCTTGAATCCTTATTCCAGAAACTCCCTCAAGCTAGGTTTTCACAGTGTTTTTGAGCAACTGGTATTTGGAAGCTACATACAAGAAATTTTATCATTTGCTAAAAAATATTTTGTATTTTTGTCTGAATGCTATCTCTTTAAAATATTTTAACTGTTAAAACAGACTTCAATGTTTCATCAAGGCTGGTATGTTTCTCTCTGTCATTCTCTTTTAATGTACTTCTATATTTTTTTAACATTGGAATTGCATAAGTTTAAATTCAATTTATTCTGTAAAGGTATGTTAAAAGATATCATAAGAAATGGTTGAGGAAACAGTACTATGTTAAGCCCTTAGAAACTTCCCACAAGTTTTACAACCTCTTCTTAAGTGTAACATGAAATATATTGCCTAATGATTTGTTGGATGACTATATATACCTAAGGTATTCTCTAGATCTAAAAACTTTCATCAGAACTTTCATGAAATCAGTTTGGAATGATTTTTCCTGAATAGTATTGCACAAATTATTCCTCACACCCCGAAATAGACTACATAGAGAAATCACTGAGTCTATTTCTAGAATAACTATCCAAGAAAAGTGTGCTATGATTGATTATTTCAACCATGGTAGATAGAATTCTCGTGATTCCATAGTGTTCAAGGACTGAGAAAACGAGGTAGTAGAAAAATGAAGCAAATAAAATTGCTGAGTAAACGAAGCAACATTTTTAAAAACCTTCTATTGTTTTATTTTCATTGTGTACCCTCTTTTTTTTTTTTTTTGTAGTTTGTTCTATATTTGAGCAAGTGGCTTAAAATCCAAATAAAAATGATCTATATAAAGAGAGTTTATCTCACATAACAAGTTGTCTAACAGGACAGACCCAATTCGCTTAGCAACATCTTAAGATTCCGACACGACTTAGCAACTGAACAATAGAAACAACAAATACCCTTGAGGATATGACTCCATCTCTTCACTTTACTCTCCTTAGGATTGCTCCTCAGACACAGTGCAAGATAGAGCACCCAGTCTTTCTTTTGACATGCATAAATTATATGAGACATTGACAAATGTTATTAATGTAGTTTATTCTTTCTAATATACTTATAGCCATCATGTAATTGGAATTATACTATGTATTAAAGCTTGCAAGTTCATTTTGTGTACTGGATTCAAGTCCATCACATCATACCATCAATATTCTAATAATTCATTTTTAAACATAGAAGCTATTCCCAGTTTTTCAATTACTAGTGCACTGTTATTATAGTACTTAAATTTTCAACTTCTTCTGCATTATTTACCTGATAATACTAGAGATATTACAGAATCCTAAACTTAGATATTTTGATACTTTAAAATTGTTGATAGTTTAGGTTTTTTCCCAGTTATTTTATTTATATATAAAATAACTTTCCTTTGTTCTTGTATATATGAAGCTTCAGTAAATTTTTTAAAGCACTACACACTGCCTTGAGCCAGATTTATTTTTAAAAAACCAACTTTGATGTCTCTCTGACATCTAAAGTGTATGTGTGTGTGTGTGTGTGTGTGTATATATATATATATGGTGTACAACTTAATGTCTTGATATATGTACACACTGTGACAAGATCACAAGTAAGCTAAATAACTTACACGCCACCTCTACGCAGTTACCACTGTGTTTGTATATATGTTGAAAGTTTAAATCAAGATTTGTCTTAGCAAATAACTATACAATATAATAAACCATTATTAACTATCGTCACCATAGTGCATATTAGACCTCCAGAACTCATCCATCTTGCATACTGAAACTTGTACCCTTTGGCTAATATCTCTTCATATTCCCCTTCCCCATACCCCTGGGGATGGCTATACACCATTCTACTCTCTGATTCGTTGAGTTTGACTATTTTAGATTCCCCATATATCTTTGATTGAGCAGTATTTGTCTTTCTGTGTCTGGCTTATTTTACTTAGCATAAAGTCCTCCGGGTTCATTAATGTTGTTGCAAATGGCAGAATTACATTTTTTTAAGTCTAAACAATATTCCATTATATATTCACATTTTCTTCATTTGTTTATCAATAGATACTTACGTTGTTTTCATATCTTGGCTATTGGAATAATGCTGCCATGAGCATGAAAGTGCACATATCTTTGAGATTCAGATTTTATTTCTTTTGGATATATCCCCAGAAGTAGGGTTGCTGGTTCATGTGGTAGTTCTATTCTTAATTTCTTGTGGAACTGCCATACTGTCTTCCATAATGGATGTAGCAGTTTTGATTTCCACCAATGATGTATAAGATTCTTTTTTTCTCCATATCCTGGCCAGCATATATTATCTCTTGTCTTTTGATAATAGCCATCCTAACAGGTATGAAGTGATATGTCTTTGTGGTTTTAATTTATATTTCTCTGAGGATAAAGTGATGTTGAACACCTTTTCATGTACTTGTTGGCCATTTGTAAGATTTTTTTTTTAATCTTTAGTTTTCTTTTTTGAGAAGTATATATTCAGAAACTTTGCCCACTTTTTAAACAGGTTATTTGTTTTTGGCTATTGAGTTGTATGAATCTTTTAAATACTGTGGATATTAATCTTTTAGCAGATATATGATTGGCAAATATGTTCTCCATTCTGTAATAAATTTGCATAGGATACATACTGAATGTACATATCTTCATATAAAAATGTTCATATAAAAATTTAAATATACAAGAATTCAGAGGATATAAAAGTCAATTCAGTCCAGGTGGGAATAAAGCAAAACAGTACAGACACTTTAGACAACCATTCAGCCACTATTTAGTTAAGTTAAACAAAAATTTATCATATGACCCGTCAATCCCACTCTTAGATATTTAAACAAGAAAAATGGTCATACAAAGAACTGTACACGAATGTGTGTAGCAGTCTTATTCACAATCATTCAAACCTGTAAAGATCCCAGATGTCCATCATCTGGTGGATAAATAAACGGACTGTGGTATATTAATGCAATGAAATACTAGAGAGCAACAAAAAAGGAATAAACTGCTGATAAATGCAAGAACACATATGAATTTTATAAACACTGGCACAAAGGCAGGAAGTCAGACACCAGATGCTACCTACTCTATGATTTCATTTATATGATGTTCTAGAAAAGGCAAATCGAGTGGACAAACATCAGACCAGCAGTTTCCAGGGAGTAGGGGTAGGGAGGAGGAGACTGCATTCAAAGGGATACTCAGAAAGTTTTGGGCATGATAGAGGTATTTTATATCTTGATTGTATTGGTGGTTATATGGTGAAACATGTTTGTAAAACTCTTAGAACTACATACCTAATACTGGTGAATATCACTATGTATAAATTATAACTCAAAAAAATCTGACTATAAAAAAGAAAAAATGTGTTTCACTTAAGGTGCTTACTGAAATTATTAAGTCAATGCAATCTGAATAATCTAAGCATATTAGTATGCACAAAAACTCTATCTTAGTCCTTACTATTAAAGCTGTGAAGAGTGACCATAGGATATAAAGCTGACAATTCATTTTTGCTAATCTCTTTATAAGGAAAATCCAAAGAATGATAACATCATGCCTCTTTTTTTCTGACTCAATAGTATCAAAATTAATATAATTATATTACCTTGAGTCATATAAAAATGAGATATAAGTATAAAAAACATTACTGTAGTCATAAGAAGAGATAAAGTTAGAATGTATATACCTAAAACTTTAGATAAGATTTTTAAAATATAACTAAATGTTCTCTTTTTGAGACCAGATGAAGCTACAAAGACAGATTGAAGTTTATTTGCAATATTGTTCAAAATTACATAATTTGAGTCTTCTATAAAAACCCAAATACATATTTTAATAATTTTAATTTTTCCTTTTGCTTTCAATTAAAAATTTAACTTTAATGATTTTGCAATTAAGGAATCTGATAAAACATTCAAATAATTATTTTTTTTTTGAAAAATAAACTTATTAAAGAAAACACAAAGGTTTCTTTTAATATGACATTGAAATTTAAAGAAGCAATTTAAGATATTAACAGATGACTTAAACTAGTTAATTTTACTGTAGTATTTTCAGATACACACACACACACACCTTCATATATATGAGTGATATTTGGAAGAAAAATAAGTACCAATTCATTGATGGAAAGCAGAAGGCCAAAAAATATTACAAAGAGGAAGTAATGAATGTTTGCTATAAAGAGAGTTGGATTTGGGAAAGAAATGATAAATCTGTAAATGAAATGTCCCTGAGGGCAGAATTTGGCTAAACAATGAGTTAGCTTTTTACTCAATATATGGAATAGCTTTCTACCTAACTAAAAGTACATAGATCATTCTAGTAACTGAAAATCTCTAGCAAGATGATAATCATATGCATATAAAAATGAAATATACTGCACTTGCTGAGAGGTTAAACTAAGATGACTCCTTCCAATTAAAAGGGTTTATTTTTATTCCATTTAGTACTGTAAGCAAACAGGAGGCAATGTAAACAATGCAGATATGTTCCACAGCAGGAAAACAAAGTAGAGAACTATCTATTATAAATGACATATAGTTCAAATATTGGTTACATTGATATTTAAATCATATTCCTTAATTTCACAGGAGCGTACAAGCTAAACAAGTCCTATTCATGTTTATTCAGTTAAAGTAATAAGTAAAGACATTATCTCTAGCTCAAAGTCAAATTTTACTTTTATTATTTCAAGGAAAATCCAGAAATTCTTACTATATTGTGGATTTCCTCTTGAATTTCAACAACAATGAAGAGCACGTACTTGATTAAAAAGTATTGGCCAGCTGCTGGAGGATTCTGTTGAGAATTTATAAAGAAAGACTAAATTTATCTAGGAAAAAAACTTGCCTGGAGTCTTTTCCAAATGAATCTAACATACAAATGTGGCAGAACTCCTGGTAAATAACCCTAAACAAAGGAAACTCATATTAGTATTTCTCAGTTCAATTGGGATAGTAAGTACACACCAATAAAAGTAAATGTATAACAAAAAATCAACATATTAAGCAGAGAAGACATCTACTCCTTGTAATAGATACCTTGAAATCCACATGCACCATCATAGAAAACAAACAAAGAAACATTTTTTACAATACAGAGAAAACAAATATAAAACAACAAAGAAATAAATGAATACTGTCATATTTTACAGTCATGATACTTCTGAGAATCCCAAGAGCCATGATTCAAGATCCCAAATTATGATTCAAAAATCACCCCTACTCTCTCAACTTTCAAGGACCAACTGCTTTAACTATTTATCTTTAAAGGATAGAGTTTGATATACTTTGTTTTATTTTCCACCAAGAATTTTTATCCCAGTCTGTCTCTTCTTACATGACTTATCCAGTTCTATTAAAGGTCCCTTCTCACTTTACCATGAGTGATTGAAAGAAATTCTAAAATTCAGTCTTTTCAATACAATGTTTTCACTACTTCATGGTTCCTAGCTAGGACATATTTTCCTTTACAATCAGAGTCCTGGCTAGAAACAGATATGGACTATTTAGGGTAAGAAAAAATATTAATATTGCATTATTTACTAAACAAAAGCTACAATAATTTGGCCACCTGATGTGAAGAACTGACTCACTGGAAAAGACCCTGATGCTGGAAAAGATTGAGGGCAAGAGAAGGGAATGACAGAGGATGAGATGGTTGGATGGCATCAATGACTCAATGGACATGAGTCTGAGCAAACTCTGAGTGATGGTGAAGGACAAGGAAGCCTGGCGTGCTGCATTCCATGGGGTCGTAAAGAGTCAGACATGACCTAGCAGCTGAACAACAAACAACAAATACATTAAACAATAGACAGCATATTATACTGTGGTTCCAACCTTAGCAGCAAATGGTTAAAATAAGCAGCACCCCTAAGTCTGAAGAGGCCAGGAGTGAGAGAAGTTTCCAGACCTTGCAGAAGACAACCACATGCAAAATTCTACCTAGGTAGGACCTTAGATTGAGGAATTTAGCCAACCCATGGGGACTGGAATGCAAAGTAGGAAGTCAAGAAACACCTGGGGTAACAGGAAAATTTGGCCTTGGAATATGGAATGAAGCAGGGCAAAGACTAATAGAGTTTTGCCAAGAAAATGCACTGGTCATAACAAAACACCCTCTTCCAAAAACACAAGAGAAGACTCTACACATGGACATCACCAGATGGTCAACACCAAAATCAGATTGATTATTTTCTAGGTGGCCAAAGATGGAGAAGCTCTATACAGTCAACAAAAACAAGACCAGGCGCTGACTGTGGCTCAGATCATGAACTCCTTATTGCAAATTCAGACTGAAATTGAAGAAAGTGGGGAAAACCATTAGACCGTTCAGGTATGACCTAAATCAAATCCCTTATGATTATACAGTGGAAGTGAGAAATAGATTTAAAGGACTAGATCTGATAGATAGAGTGCCTGATGAATTATGGACTGAGGTATGTGACATTGTACAGGATACAGGGATCAAGACCATCCCCATGGAAAAGAAATGCAAAAAAGCAAAATGGCTGTCTGGGGAAGCCTTAAAAATAGCTGTGAAAAGAAGAGAAGCAAAAGGCAAAGGAGAAAAGTAAAGATATAAGCATCTGAATGCAGAGTTCCAAGGAATAGCAAGAAGAGATAAGAACGCCTTCCACAATGATCAATGCAAAGAAATAAAGGGAAACAACAGAATGAGAAAGACTAGAGATCTCGTCAAGAAAATCAGAGATACCAAGGGAACATTTCATGCAAAGATGGGCTCGATAAAGGACAGAAATGGTATGGACCCAACAGAAGCAGAAGATATTAAGAAGAGGTGGGAAGAATACACAGAAGAACTGTACAAAAAAGATCTTCACAACCAAGACAATAACGATGGTGTGATCACTCACCTAGAGCCAGACATCCTGGAATGTGAAGTCAAGAGGGCCTTAGAAAGCATCACTATAAACAAAGCTAGTGGAGATGATGGAATTCCAGTTGAGTTATTTCAAATCCTGAAAGATGATGCTGTGAAAGTGCTGTACTCAATATGCCAGCATACTTGGAAAACTCAGCAGTGGCTACAGGGCTGGGAAAAGGTCAGTTTCATTCCAATCCCAAAGAAAGGCAATGCCAAAGAATGCTCAAACTACCACACAATTGCACTCATCTCACACACTAGTAAAGTAATGCTCAAAATTCTCCAAGCCTGGCCTCAGCAATACGTGAACCGTGAACTTCCAGATGTTCAACCTGGTTTTAGAAAAGGCAGAGGAACCAGAGATCAAATTGCCAACATCTGCTGGATCATCGAAAAAGCAAGAGAGTTCCAGAAAAACATCTATTTCTGCTTTATTGACTATGCCAAAGCCTTTGAATGTGTGGATCACAATAAACTGTGGAAACTTCTTCAAGAGATGGGAATACCAGACCACCTGACCTGTCTCTTGAGAAATTTGTATGCAGGTCAGGAAGCAACAGTTAGAACTGGACATGGAACAACAAACTGGTTCCAAATAGGAAGAGGAGTACGTCAAGGCTGTATATTGTCACCCTGCTTATTTAACTTATATGCAGAGTACATCATGAGAAATGCTGGGCTGAAAGAAGCACAAGCTGGAATCAAGATTGCCGGGAGAAATATCAATAACCTCAGATATGCAGATGACACCACCCCCAATGGCAGAAAGTGAAGAGGAACTAAAAAGCCTCTTGATTAAAGTGAAACTGGAGAGTGGAAAAGTTGGCTTAAAGCTCAACATGCAGAAGACAAAGATCATGGCATCTGGTCCCATCACTTCATGGGAAATAGATGGGGAAACAGTGGAAACAGTGTCAGACTTTATTTTTCTGGGCTCCAAAATCACTGCAGACGGTGACTGCAGCCACAAATTAAAAGACGCTTACTCCTTGGAAGGAAAGTTATGACCAACCTAGATAGCATACTGAAAAGCAGAGACATTACTTTGCCAACAAAGGTCCATTTAGTCAAGGCTCTCGTTTTTCCTGTGGTCATGTATGGATGTGAGAATTGGACTGTGAAGAAAGCTGAGTGCCGAAGAATTGATGCTTTTGAACTGTGGTGTTGGAGAAGACTCTTGAGAGTCCCTTGGACGAGAGTCCCTTGGACTGCAAGAAGAATCAACCAGTCCATTCTGAAGGAGATCAGCCCTGGGATTTCTTTGGAAGGAATGATGCTAAAGCTGGAACTCTCGTACTTTGGCCACCTCATGCGAAGAGTTGACTCATTGGAAAAGACTCTGATGCTGGGAGGGATTGGGGGCAGGAGGAGAAGGGGACGACAGAAGATGAGATGGTTTGATGGCATCACTGGCTCGATGGACGTGAGTCTGAGTGAACTCTGGGAGATGATGATGGACAGGGAGGCCTGGCGTGCTGCCATTCATGGGGTTGCAAAGAGTCAGACACGACTGAGTGACTGAACTGAACTGAACTGAACTGAAGGCAATTTGGGTGAAAAAGAAACTATTGAATAATTTAACTTATTATTCCCCGTCTCACCATTCTCTTCTGCCCTTCCCCATCAGCAAATCAAGCCTGAGAGAAGAGGACAAAGGGGACGTCTTGATTTAGCCCCCATGAGGCAGATCCATGGGGACCTAGAACATGGTTAATTGGGGCAGAGAGAATAAGACTAGATCCAAATGGATAAATGGAAGATATCCTTTAGAGGTTTAGGGATAACAATGTGGTAGTTGTTAGTTCTTATTGATGGGCTTGAGTAATTATGAGTGTCAGATTAGAAAAGTGAAGGTATATGTAAATTTGATCATTTCCAAACTCTCTATGAAAGCCTTAGATAAACTCCTTCAAAAGGGTTTCCTTTCATCAATGTCCTTGGCTTTTTTTTTTTTTTTTTTAATCTAGACTTAATTTCATCATATACAACAATATAATTGTTTCAAACCATACTTCTTGTACACACAGGATTTATTATCACAAGATTCATTCCCTCTTCCTTACATATATTTCTCAAAGTCAGAATTAATATTCCTGAAATAACAAACAGAAGGCTTCATCAGAAATATGCATGGGGCATGAAGTGACCACTTGGAGGTCTTCCCACCAGATACACCTCCATATTCACCCAATTGGCCTTAGGTAGCTATAGCTTACAACACACATACATAAGCACAAGCATGCTCACTCACCCACAGTCACATACACACACACACATGGAAAATGATTCAACTTATCTAAGACAGCACAGTACAAATTGCAAAGAGGAAAAGAAACATTTTCCCAACTGGGACATAGTCAGATCCCGTAATTATCAAAGTCAGCTCCATCATAATGTTGTTTCATTTATTTATCTCCAACTGCCCCTTGTATTCAAACCTTGCCTTCTTGGGCCTAGAGAGAATAAGAAATGCATGCATTATTAAATCACATACAGCAGAAGATTGCTTAGGAGACAGAACACCAGACTCATCCAAATAACATAATCAAGGATAACTTTTGCTGATCATTCATGTAAAACAACACATGATAAAAACAAAGTGTCAAAATAATTGAAGAATTATATTCTCTACAGCACATTGTATGGTAATGTCATCTTTTGCTCACTGTGAATGACCACTTAGGAATATCGCAGTGGGTCAATTTTTTTTTTACTATTTTTTAATATTTACTATGGGAGTTGAGAAATATAGACCACGCAAATGGAGGAATTGGTTATTTTGGAGTCAAACTGAAAATGCTTATGTCCTAACCATCATAAGTAATAAACAAAGTACTAATTAGATATATTGCTAAGTCACTTCAGTCGTGTCCGACTCTGTGCGATCCCATAGACAGCAGCCTACCAGGCTTCCCCATCCCTGGGATTCTCCAGGCAAGAACACTGGAGTGGGTTGTCATTTCCTTCTCCAATGCATGAAAGTGAAAAGTGAAAGTGAAGTCACTCAGTCGTGTCTGACCCTCAACAACCCCGTGGACTGCAGCCTATCAGGCTCCTCTGTCCATGGGATTTTCCAGGCAAGAGTACTGGAGTGGGATGCCATTGCCTTCTCCATTAAATATATTACCTCTTTACAAATTATATGTTACTACCTTCTTATAAATTAACAATTCTTATGAGTCAAATACTTATAATCAAAAAGAATTTTCCATAAATATAAATAATATATGCATGTGTGCTAAGTCACTTCAGTCATATCTGACTCTTTGCAACCCAATGGACTGTAGCCTGCCAAGCTACAGACTATCTGTGGGATTCTCCAGGAAAGATACTGAAGTGGGTTGCCATGCTTCCACCAGGAGATCTTCCTGACCCAGAAATTCAAACTGTGTCTTTTAAGTCTCCTGCATTGGCAGGCAGGTTTTTACCACTAGTGCCACCTGTGAGTCAAAGTCGCTCAGTCGTGTCAGGTTCTTTGCAACCCCATGGACTATACAGTCCACGGAATTCTCCAGGCCAGAATACTAAAGTAGGTAGCCTTTCCCTTCTCCAGGGGATCTTCCCAACCCAGGACTCGAACCCAGGTCTCCTGCATTGCAGGCAGATTCTTCACTAGCTAAAGCCACAGGGAAGCCCAGTGACACCTAAATAGCCCATAAATAATATTTATTTGCTATTATTGAGGGCTACTATATATTAGTTTAATGATATGTATTAAAATTCAGATTGCCTGAGTAAGATATAAGAGTAAAACAATTATTTCTAGGTCACTAGTTTACATAATATTCAAGGTTTTTACTTAATGTTTTAAGAAATTTTTTTATTTCATGGGAAATATGGCAATAGTTAATACATTGTTCAGTTGATTTGTATATTTCTATTTAACATGATTATTTATCACATATATATTTTCAAGCACATTTGCTTCTTATTACATCTCGTATTCTGTTATGTACCATGCTTCATGTAATAATTCTTTTTTCAAAATTACTGTAGTTTTGGAGTTAAGAAAGATAGATTTAAGGGAATAAAAGATCTCTTAAATTTGAGATTAAATACTTGAAAGTTCTTTTTATTTTACTGACTGCTTCTAAACAGTCAGAGCTATTTCAAATTTTGAAATAATTGCTTTGTACTTATATAGAGGTCTCTGTGAAAAGGGAAAAGCATTCCATTTTTTTTTTTAATGTAAGAGGTCTATATACAGGGAATGTAACAAAGCCATTTATAAAGATACATTTATTTATTGTTGAGGAGTCTTTACCTATATTGAAGTCTAGAACTTATCACTCACTGTGAACAAAAAAAGCCTTCTACTTCTAGAGCCAGCAGATGAGCTTAACATCAATTATTGTTCTTCCTTCTTAAGGTAATCAAAGGTAGTACCATGCTAACATGAGCACTGCACCTTGACTCTGTCATATGATAGTCATCTGTTTTTGGAAAATTAAAATCATTGATTGAGAAGCTACCAGGTGTAGCAGCTACAGTGGTGTTCTTGAGAGTTTACTTTTGTTGCGGTAGGAGATATCATGCAATAGATTACACTTTAGTCACTTAATCATATGCTGTAAAAAGCAGGTATTGGGAACGTAGAGAGCATATAACACATATATAATTTTTACTGAAGTCAGGGAAACTGTCTTTTATTCTTTATTTAGATTTTGGAAGAAACAAATTTCACTGCACTGTTATTCTGAGACAG
This sequence comes from Bos grunniens, assembly GCF_055505025.1. Taxonomy (NCBI): domain Eukaryota; kingdom Metazoa; phylum Chordata; class Mammalia; order Artiodactyla; family Bovidae; genus Bos; species Bos grunniens. Next base: position 29,789,171 of record NC_141178.1, read on the forward strand.
TCTATCACCATCACTTTTGTAAACAACACAGAATTTCAGTGTTAGCATTTCCAGCATGCCTCATAATCCACAATCTGAACCAGCCTATTAAACAAATGCAAGGGGCATGATACTCAGTTTAAAAGCACTTGTAAACAGATGGGATTTTTCATTTGTATGTAACACAACATGAATACTTCTGAGCTCGTATTTTTCGGGTTGGACAGAATAATAATTTTAAAACCACAACAAGTAATTATAAGTAGTTTCTGGACATTCCTATCCACTCACTTTTGGGTCATGCCAAAAACGTAAGCATTGCTGGAAAATGGCAGTGAAGGGATGGGAGAGTTCTAATATGGTCTCCAGTCAATCTTTAAGTCAAAAATGGTTTTGAGGTTTATATTAACTCTATCATATCACCCTTTCAAGTGTTCTGTGTTTCTTCTATTTCCTTGACATCTAATTAACTGATGTAGGAATATTTTTATAAACTATAAGCATTTTTCTTACTAGAAAACGGGCTATTAGTGCCATCAAGTGCCCTGTGCACCCCTGAGCCAGCCGACTTTCTCTCTCTCTTTCAGCCTAGGTTAATCTCTCACTATTTTTTTTTTTCTTCTGCCATGCCATGTGGCATACAGGATCTTAGTTCCCCGACTAGGGATTGAACCTGCACCACCTGCAGTAGAAGCACAGAGTCTTAGACACTGCACCACTAGGGAAGTCCCTTACTATTCTTTTTTTTTTTTAATTGGAGGCTAATTACTTTACAATATTGTAGTGGTTTTGGCCACAGATTGACATGAATCAGCCATGGGTGTACATGTTTCCCCTGTCCTGAACCGCCCTCCCACCTCCCTCCCCATCCCATCCCTCAGGGTTGTCCCAGTGCACCAGCTTTGAGTGTCCTGTTTCATGCATCGAACTTGGACTGGTGATCTCTTCCACATATGGTCATATACATATTTCAATGTTATTCTCTGAAATCATCCCACCCTTGCCTTCTCCCACAGAGTCCAAAATGTTGCTCTTTATATCCGTGCTTCTTTTGCTGTCTCACACATAGGGTCATCATTACCATCTTTCTAAACTCCATATATACATGTTAGTATACTGTATTGGTGTTTTTCTTTCTGACTTACTTCACTCTGTATAATAGTGAGAGGGTAACAGGCAGGAAAGCCAGGGGTCTCCAAATGGAGGAAATAGCCTGCAAGTGTCAGACATTTTTATCTCTCTTAAGTGCTAGGAGGAAACAAACTAGCGATATTTTTTCCTTCTCTATACAACTTTAAAAGGAGGTTTCTCTTAAAATACTGTGTTGCCATAATGACAACTGGTTTCACCTGAAGTTAACTTTTCTCAAACCTAGAGATAACCAATGCCTTTTTCTTATGGAAATGTTTGTCTTAAGCTATGCTAATGTACGGAGAAGGCAATGGCACCCCACTCCAGTACTCTTGCTTGGAAAATCCCATGGACAGAGGAGCCTGGTAGGCTGCAATCCATGGGGTCGCACAGAGTCGGACGCGACTGAAGTGACTTAGCATAGTATATGCTAATGTATTATGCATTTACCCCCAAACTCTGTCTTCAAGTTGGTTTCACCTCTTGGCTCAGAATCTATTTAACAAACCAGTATGTTATACTCAGATATTGTTCCCCTAATCTATGTAAATGAAACTATTTTTATGGTGGTCTGCTCTTCTTCAAGATTCAAGTTAATCATTTTATGGCCCAGGATAAACCATTTGGTGCCAAGATTATCCCAAAATGCATCTTATGGGTGAGGGGCCTGGTGCCATTCTGAGTTTTAAGACATTCCTTTCTTTCATTAACAGACTGCTAGTGACTATATAACATCCAGCTGAAGACTAGCAGGGGGGTACTCTTTCTGCCCCCTTCGGATGCCTATGTCAGAAGCTTTCTCTATCTCCTTTATACTTTAATAAAACTTTATTACACAAAAGCTCTGAGCGATTAAGCCTCGTCTCTGGCCCCGGATTGAATTCTTCTCGTCCAGGGGCCAAGAGTCCCGGTGTCTTTGTGTGATTCAATAACAACCTTTCTATAGGCTCCAGTTTCATCCACCTCATTAGAACAGATTCAAATGTGTTCTTTTTAATAGCTGAGTAATATTTCATTCTATATATGTACCACTGCTTTCTTATCCATTCATGTGCTGATGGACATCTAGGTTGCTTCCATGTCCAAGCTATTGTAAACAGTGCTGTGATGAACACTGGGGTATACATATCTCTTTCAATTCTGATTTCCTCAGTGTGTATGCCCAACCATGGGATTGCTGGGTCATATGGCAGTTCTATTTCCAGTTTTTTAAGAAATCTCCATGCTGTTCTCCATAGTGGCTGTACTGACTTTGCATTCCCACCAACAGTGTAAGAGGGTTCTCTTTTCTCCACACCCTCTTCAGCATTTATTGTTTGTACGCTTTTTGATAGCAGCTGTTCTGACTGGAGTGATATCGTACCTCACTGTGGTTTTGATTTTCATTTCTCTGATACTGAGTCATGTTGAGCATCTTTTCATGTGTTTATTAGCCATCAGTATGTCTTCTTCAGTGAAATATCTGTTCAGTTCTTTGGCCCATTTTTTGGTTGGGTCATTTGTTTTTCTGGTATTGAGCTGCATGAGCTGCTTGTATATTTTTGAGATTAATTATTTTTCAGTTGCTTCATTTGCTATTATTTTCTCCCATTCTGAAGTCTATCTTTTCACCTTGCTTATAGTTTCCTTTATTGTGCAAAAGCTTTTAAGTTTAATTAGGTCCCATTTGTTTATTTTTGCTTTTATTTCCATTATTCTGGGAGGTGGGTCATAGAGGATCCTGCTGTGATTTACGTCAGAGAGTGTTTTGTTTATGTTTTCCATTAGGAGTTTTATAGTTTCTGGTCTTACACTTAGATCTTTAATCCATTTTGAGTTGATTTTTCTGTACGGTTGTTGTAAAGTGTCCTAGTTTCATTTTTTCACAAGTGGTTGACCAGTTTTCCCAGCACCACTTGTTAAAGAGATTGTATTCTCCATTGTATATTCTTGACTCCTTTGTCAAAGATCAGGTGTCCATAGGTGCATGGATTTATCTCTGGGCTTTCTATTTTGTTCTGTTGATCTATATGTTTGTCTTTGTGCCAGTACCATACTGTCTTGATGACTGTGGCTTTGTAGTAAAGTCTGAAGTCAGACAGGTTGATTCCTCCAGTTCCATTCTTCTTTCTCAAGATTGCTTTGACTATTCAAGGTTTGTTGTATTTCCATACCAATTGGGAAATTGTTTATTCTAGTTCCATGAAAAATTCCATTGGTAACTTGATAGGGGTTGCATTGAATCTATAGATTGCTTTGGGTAGTATACTCATTTTCACTATATTGATTCTTCCAATCCATGAACATGACATATTTCTCCATCTATTTGTGTCATCTTTGATTTCTTTCATCAGTGTGTTACAGTTTTGTATATATAAGTCTTTTGTTTCTTTAGGTAGATTTATTCCTAAGTATTTTATTCTTTTTGTTGCAATAGTGAGTGGGATAAATGAAAAAGAAACAAAAGAGAATATAGCAAAAATAAAACTAAAAGCTGGTTCTTTGAGAAGATAAATAAAATAGACAAACCATTAGTCAGACTCATCGAGAAAAGGGAGAAGAATCAAATCAACAAAATTAGAAATGAAAATGGAGAAAACACAACAGACAACACAGAATTACAAAGGATCATAAGAGATTACTATCAGCAACTATATGACAGTGAAATGGACAGCTTGAAAGAAATGGATGAATTCTTAGAAAAGTATAACCTAGACAGCATATTAAAAAGCAAAGACAATACTTTGCTGACAAAGGTCAATCTAGTCAAGGCTGTGGTTTTTCCAATGGTCATGTATGGATGTGAGAGTTGGACTATAAAGAAAGTTGAGTGCCAAAGAATTGATGCTTTTGAACTGTGGTGTTGGAGAAGACTCTTGAGAGTCCCTTGGGCTGCAAGGAGATCCAACCAGTCCATCCTAAAGGAGATCAGTCCTGGGTGTTCATTGGAAGGTCTGATGTTGAAGCTGAAGTTTCAATACTTTGGCCACCTGATGTGAAGAGCTGACTCATTTGAAAAGACCCTGATGCTGGGTAAAATTGAGGGCAGGAGGAGAAGGGGATGACAGAAGATGAGATGGTTGGATGACATCACCGACTGAATGGACATGAGTTTGGGTGGGCTCCAGGAGTTGGTGTTGGACAGGGAAGCCTGGTGTGCTGCAGCTCACGGGGTTGCAAAGAGGCGGATGCAACTGAGCAACTGAACTGAACTGATAGCCTTCCAAAACTGAACCAGAAAAAAATAGAAAATCTTAACAGACCCATCACAAGCATGGAAATTGAAACTGTAATCAAAAATCTTCCAACAAACAAAAGTCCAGGACTAGATGAATTCTACCAAAAATTCAGAGGAAAGCTAACAGCAATCCTACTCAAACTCTTCCAGAAAATTGCAGAGGAAGGTAAACTTTCAAACTCATTCTATGAAGCCACCATCACCCTAACACCAAAACCAGACAAAGATGCCACAAGAAAAGAAAACTATAGGCCAATATCACTGATGAACATATGCAAAAATCCTCAACCAAATTCTAGTAAACAGAATCCAACAACATATTCAAAAGATCATGCATCATGACCAAGTGGGCTTTATCCAGGGATGCAAGGATTCTTCAATATTTGCAAATCAATCAATGTGATACACGACATTAACAAATTGAAAGATAAAAACCATATGATTATCTCAATAGATTCAGAGAAAGCCTTTGACAAAATTCAACATCCATTTGTGATTAGAAAACAAACCCTCCAGAAAGCAGGCATAGAAGGAATATATCTCAAACTAATAAAAACCATATATGATAAACCCACAGCAAACATTATCCTCAATGGTGAAAAATTGAAAGCATTTCCCCTAAAGTCAGGACCAAGACAAGAGTGCCCACTCTCACCACTACTATCCAACATAGTTTTGGAAGTTTTAGCCACAGCAATCAGAGAAGAAAAAGAAATAAAAGGAATACAGATTGGAAAAGAAGTAAAACTCTGTTTGCAGATTACATGATCCTCTATATAGAAGACCCTGAAGACACCATCAGAAAATTACTAGAGCTTATCAATGAACATAGTAAGTTTCAGGATATAAAATTAACACACACAAATCCCTTGCATTCCTATACACTAACAATGAGAAAACAGAAAGAGATATTAAGGAAACAATCCCATTTACCTTACTATTCTTAATACACATCTTCCTTCATGTGTTTTCACCTTGAGGAAAAAAAAGTGCTTTAAACTTTGCCACAATTCATCCCTGTCATGAAATCATAAGTGAATGTAGTGAATAACTAAGTACAAATTGAATTGGGGAAAGGAGAGGAAAATGTGAAATTTTGAGTTCTGAACACTAACCTATCTATAATCTTTTCAAGCTAATCTTTAAAATATTTTGAGATATAAAATTATTAATTCATGGTAGTCGAGGTTAAGATAATTGCAGTCTTGTAGAGTTGTGCGTTTGAAGAAATTTAAAAAAGTAAACTACTACTCCAACAAAATTGTATATGGGCTTGGTCTATAATGAGGTGTTCTAATAAAGAAGTCTTCATTTTATTTGACAGTTATACTTAGGAAGTGAAAAATGAATATGCAAAGGAACCATTATGTCCATATACATAACTATAGAATTACTGGGCCTTCTTAGAAGGTCTAATACACTTCAGATCTTAAGAATAAGAGGATTTGAGTTAAATGGGGTTTGTGTTTGGTCTATAACTATACAGAAAATAAATATCTAAGAAATATAAGAAAGGAATTTGGTACAGAGTTAATCTTTTAAATAATATGCTATTTTTCTCCCCATGGCATTCCAGATAGGAAGAAGTGTCTCTAACATCATAAAACTTGCTTTCCTCTCTTCACATTGTATCAAAACTTCATGGCCCAGTGTTACTGAAATAGTATGCTGTTTGTAAACTTTTTACAACGTTTTCTTATTTGTGATGTTTCCCTTGCCACATGATTTACAAATTTTATAGTCTGACACCAAATGTTTGATGAAATCAAATTAAAAAAAAAAAAACTCTCAAAATTATTATCTGAATGTTTTGTGCATAAATTGATAAATGTTATACAAAGATTTATATTATACAAGGACAGTTTTTTTTTTTTCTTTTTTAATCTCTATATAGTTAGAACTTGGACATGGGAAGAGACATGTTTCTCCAAGAGTAGGCAGAGATACCCTCGGCAGGAGATTGATAACTGAAACAAGTAGTAGTGAGTATGGATGCAGTTCATTAGTCACAGGGAAACCAAATAGGAGACTATTGATGGAGCATAACCTCACGAAAAATATGAAGGAAATAGCCAAGAGTTTTTGCCAACTTTGAGATCAGAATCATCAATTGTCAATGATTACACTGCTATATTCTTATTCTAATCACTATATTCAAAGTCTTATCTTCAAAAAAAGCATGTAATAGTAAAAGAACTTTCTTTCCTTCCTTCCTTATGCCTTTTCTAATTTTATTCTTCATCCATCTATTCAGTGCTTATTTAGCAGAGAATTTGATGCTATTGTCATCATCCTAACCAAAGTCAGAATATGATTGTCTTTTTTACTAAACATCTTAAAAATATGAAGAATAGGCACTTTGTGAGAGGAGAAAATAAACTATTTTTTAAGTTTCTATTTTTCCAATTCATTTTAAGAAGAAAGCATAGTGATTAGATCTACAGGAGTGAATTTTTTTTTTTTCATATTTTTAAACATTTTAAAGCTAGAGGCTGAAGGAAAAGTACTAGATCTCTCATGAGATAATGCATCCTTACATGTTTTCTAGCCTTATTTCTTCATCAAAGAAAGTTTGGATGAGGAAAAGGAACTCAACCTCCCAAAGCTTTGTGATTCACCTATCACTAATTTAAAAGAGCATTACTCATTCTGTTTCATAGGCTACACCAAGGAGATGTTTTACTGCATGTCCTTTAATCAGTGAATGTGAGGTGAGGCCCTCTCATGAGGTTAAAAGTCAGTACAGAGAAAAAGAATATATAATTTTCAGATTCATAGCTCCTCAGATTTGTTAGAGATGCTTAACTACTCATTACAGTGGATTGTCCCATATTTAATTTCCTGAGGTTTTCATTTTTAATATATTTTGACATATATTTTATTACTTTTCAAATCCTAGACATATATTTTATTACTTCTTATATAAGCAAATTGTTTTTCATGTGTGTGATTTACTAAGTATAATATTTTAAGATATATTGCTTTTATAAATATTATCATCAGTCTTAATTTAGTTTAAGAAAAATTTTTCACAATTTGGAAAACCATGAAAAAAATGAGGGAACTCTGCTGGATGAAGAGAGTCCAAGCTAAGGTAAGAATTAGTACAAAATCTTTGAGGTGAGGGTAGGGATGAATAGAGAATTATGGAAGGAACTTCTTGTCTAGTTCTGGCTTAAGCCACTTGCACTATATTAATTAAGAATCTAAGTAAATTAGATACAATGATGAATGCAACTAAGCCCATAAATTAAAAAAAAAATTATACCTACATATTTTAATTATTTTTTTGTTAACTCTATTAGGTTATCTTCATCTTTCAACTGACTATACTATCTTAGATTATCTACAATGACAATGAGTCAAAAATCCTTGCAATGTAATTTTTTGACTAATATCTAGTCTTTTATTCTGTTCCTTTGGTTGTTTTAAATCTTTTTACCTCTACCTATTCTTCTAACTCCGGAGAAGGCACTGGCACCCCACTCCAGTACTCTTGCCTGGAAATCCCATGGACGGAGGGGCCTAGTGGGCTGCAGTCCAAGGGGTTGCTAAGAGTCGGACTAGCCTGAGCGACTTCACTTTCACTTTTCACTTTCATGCATTGGAGAAGGAAATGGCAACCCACTCCAGTGTTCTTGCCTGGAGAATCCCAGGGACAGGGGAACCCGGTGGGCTGCCGTCTATGGGGTTGCACAGAGTTGGATACAACTGAAGCGACTTAGCAGCAGCAGCAGCAGCATTCTTCTAACTCATCCTTTACTTCTATTCATCTGGAATGAGCACAGCTATAGTTTTACTACATTTTGCCTTTTCTAACTGCAGAGAATGAGATAGCTGGATGGCATCACTGATGTAACAGACATGAACTTGGCCTAACTTCAGGAGATGGTGAGGAACAGAGAAGCCTGGCATGCTGCAGTCCCTGGGGTTGCAAAGAGCTGAACACAACTAGGTGACTGAACAACTATAACAACTGCAGAGTAAAGCCCAGTGGCGCTGAAGTCATACTAAAAAGTGAAGTCACTCAGTTGTGTCCAACTCTTTGCGACCCCGTGGACTGTAGCCCACCAGGTTCCTCCGTCCATGGGATTCTCCAGGCAAGAATACTGGAATGGGTTCCCATTTCCTTCTCCAGGGGAATCTTCCTGACCCAGGGATCGAACCCAGATCTCCCGCATTGCAGGCAGACGCTTTACCCTCTGAGCCACACACCAACTTGAATTCAAATATACAGGTAAACAAGGTCATTAATTTGGATACAATTTAGTTTCCACTTTAGGAAAAAGCAAATGTAAACATTTACTTCAAACACTGTTAGAAGGCTGTGAAGAAAACTGTTTCTTAATAGAGTGTTCTATATGTGTCTTTCATTTTGGTATAGATTTATATAACATACACTACTAACAATGAGTGAATTAAGGTTCAAATAGACTGATTATAGTTGTAGAGCTGGGATAAAGCCTAGATCTTTGCTGCTGCTGCTGCTAAGTTGTGTCAGTCGTGTCTGACTCTGTGCGACCCCATAGATGGCAGCCCACCAGGCTCCCCCATCCCTGGGATTCTCCAGGCAAGAATACTGGAGTAATGGGTTGCCATTTGCTTTTCCAATGCATGAAAGTGAAGAGTGAAAGTGAAGTCGCTCTGTCGTGTCCGACTCTAAGTGACCCCACGGACTGCAGCCTACCAGGCTCCTCCGTCCATGGGATTTTCCAGGCAAGAATACTGGAGTGGGTTGCCATCGCCTTCTTTGACCTCAAGTTTAATTTTCTTTCTATTACATCATCATGATGATAGTACATCTCCAGTGATAACTTTTTTTTGCAAAATTGATTTATAATATAGAAATATTTTAAGGTGCAGAAAACTCCACAAATCCCATTCGCTTTAAATCCATATGCCCAGAGACTACGTATAAAATATTTTGATGTATATCCTTGGACAATTCTTTGTATACTTACTTTTGAAAAGTAAAACTCTATGAAATTAAATAGCTTGCCTTTTACTATTTTCATCATACATATGTTTAACATTTGTCTTTCCATGATACATTAGATACATTCCTGCAAAATAAATTTTATTACTTGCATAGCAATCTATAATGTGGAAAAAACTTTCCAAATTCAAAAAATTTTAAACATTGCTTTGGTAAATATATTGTACCTATCAATCACAAATTCTTTAAGATAAGTTCCAGATAAGAGTTCACTGTTAAATATATAGAGGAGAGCTGGTTTTAAGGCTTATTCCTTGAATTACACTTGAGAAAGATCAATCATGCAAATATCTTTTAAACCATTTTCCTATTGTTTGATTAAAGTATTTCAACTTTAAATTTTTATTGATAGATAAATTCTGGACTTTTTTCCTTGGAAAGCAACATGCACTCAGTGGAATAAAAATGCCACAGTTTTTCTGCACAGGAAAATATAATTCTCTTGGATCTTACTTCCCTAAGAGATTATCTTGAGAAATACAAGTTTAGGCAATTGTTTCCTTAATGTAAGAACAAATGAATGAACTTTAGATACTTCTTATTTTCTGCAGTTTTTAAACTATAAGGATTTTTAGTGTTTTGCAAGTGAGAGCATAAGTTATCTATGTTGTTTTATTTTGTTAATAAAGACACATTATATCATAAATTCAATCATCCCCTAGCATAATTTCCTATTTCTCTTATAATACTAAAAAATAAAAGTAATAGTAGAATAATGTCTTATAGGGAACACAATTTTCGACTATCAGTAAGCAAAACATTTTTTATATGTTTTAAAAAAGATTCTTTTTTGCAAGCAGCCTGCATAGCGGAGTGTTTGGCATAAAAGAAATGTTCAGCTTTATTAGATACTTATGTGAATATCATGATGTCTATAACTAATCTCTCGTATTTTCCCTCAAACTTTCTTATCAGTATTTATCCTCTTGGCATCTCCATTTATCTAATTACTGGGACAAAAAATCTTTTAACATTAAATCTTATTTATTTTGTAGCCCTTTGTCAAACCATCAGCAAATTCTGATGTAATTGGCTTTGAAATATATCCTGAATTTGATTCTTACCTTCAGGTACAAATCATCTCCAACTGAGACCTCAGCCATCCTCTCCTATCTAGTCTCATTGTGGTGACAGTTTTCTCTAGGTCAGTTCACCCAAGTGACACCTTTTGAACTTAAAATAGATATGTCATTACCTTGATCAAACCTTCAAAGGCTTCTCATCCAACTTAACATAAAATCCAGATTCCTTCTGCAGCAAAAGTCTCCACGTGATCCTTGGTTTCATCATTCATAAAATGTGGAAAATAGTAGTATATACTCCCTAACTCTCCTGTGAGGACTGACTTGAGATAATGCATATGAAGAACTCAGCACATGACAAGCCTGCATAATTATGAGATAATACTTTTACCTGTTCTTCATAAAATAATGGTGATTTATTTTAATCAAGGAAAGTAAAGAGAATATAGATGTCCTCTACTTAAATCTAGGCTATGATTTACAGTGGGAATTCAGTTTTTGTTTTTGTTTTTTTAACTGAAAAATGTAGAAATTGAAAGATCACAGTCAAAAGACCAAGGTTTAAATTCTGGCTTCAGTTCTTATTAGCTAAGTGGCCTTGAGTAGTTTACCTAATTTTATTGGCACTTTCAATATTTCAGGCCCATCTCTAGACTCCAAAACCATTACTTAGGTTTACTTAAAAGATAAAAAAAAAAAAAAAAAAAAAACTCTATGTAACTATTCAGCTATAGCTTTTAAAAATATTTAGAAACATTATAAACCACATATAGATATGTTTTTTACTACAGTGGGGGATATATTTTTTTCTATGTCTTAAGTATAGTGTTTTCAATATTACTCTAGAGTCTTATAACTAATTAATCTCTACTCACATCTCAAGTAAAAGCATAGTTTCTCTTAGTTTTTGTTACACTACCATCTTAATAACTTACTGGAAGTAATTTAGAATGCAGAACATTTCAAAACTTCTACATGGCCGTAAAAACAAGTCTGTATTTTCAAATGGTGCATGTGAAGCTTTGACATGCAGCAGCTTTTATCTGGTATCTTTATATTGTTTTATATTGTGTGTTGTCTGTCACATAAGAAGAATGACCTTTGGAAATGAAATTACTAGATAATAAATAGTAGGTTAGAAAAGTATAAAATATTTGTACTGTATCCATGTAAAAATACAGGGCAGAAGAGAAATATTGAGGTAACATTATTTTATGCCTAACATGATTCAGAATTGTTTAAAATGTTGTCATATCAGAGTAATGAAAATGTTATTATTTGTATAAGTTGAATGAGTAGCTGACTGGTTATCCCTTTTCAATATAAAAAGGAAATACTCTCTATTATGCAGAACATAAAAGGATTTGTAAAATTTTATTTTTTATTCTGATCTCTATAAAATATACATATAAAGTCAGAGTCTCAAACTGATATTGGGTATAGGTTATCTAAAACTAAAGAATTATTATACAACAGCAATTTTTAAAAATAATAGCTTAGTGAACTTATAGCTGATACTTTTTCACATTAAAGACTTAAATTTGTGTACTGCTTAAGACTATCCAAGCATTTATATATAATCAGATTTTGATCTCTTGATAATTCTATAATGTAAATAATTATTATTCTCTTCAAGACAATATTATATATTTTTAAAGTATTCTATTGATATAGACTCCTTTCATATATTATTTTATTAACACTCACAACAATTCCTAATTGACAAATACACAAACAGGGGGGTCAAAATACTCTAAGTGACTTGACCAAGGATTCACAACTTTAATAGAGGTAGAGTGAAGCCAAATGATCTTCTGACATCAACTGAAAGGTTTATTTAAATATGTTCAGCTTCCTCCATAGTTCCAAAGTTTATTTGATATAAAGCAATGTTAAAATCAAACTTGTTCTCCCTCAATTTTGGGCTATAGCCTCAAAGATCAAAGAGAATTAAGTACTACATACTTCATATTTCAAAGATAGGTTTCAAATCATCTATGGAAGGCTTGGTAGTTAAGGGACTAATCAAAATTCAAGATTGTGAGCTTTAATACAGTACCAAACTACCTTAAGGATATTGAAGAATTAAGAAGGAGTTGTTTGAAAAGTGTTCTAGGAGTGCTGGGGAGGTCCTAAGATTCAAAGTTTATAACTAGATTAGTCATTAAATTGCTGTTGAACCCATGTTCATGCGCCAAATACACAGTGAGGCCAAACTGAATACAGGCTTTGGAGCAGAGAAAAATTTATTATTGCCAGGACCAGGCAAGGAAAAGGTGGCTTGTGTTCAAAAAGACCCACACTTCCTATTGGTTTTCAGCAAAAAGTTTTTAAAGGCAGAATTTGGGGTGAAGGCTGAAGGGTGTGTCACTTTCTTCTCATTGGTTGGTGGTGAGGTATCTGGCTGATAGCTCCAGGAAAGGACCTATCACCATAAGTAACTATAGTGTGAATGAGGTGTGTAGATAGGGAGGAACCTAGCAAAGCCTGTTAAAAATTTCTCTCGGCCTCCCCTTGTCTCTGTGTGGCCAGCGAACATTTGTTTACCAAACATTTGATTTTCCATCTCCAAGACAATTGCCTTCCTCCTCTTTGAAGTTTCAAACCATTACCCTCCAACAGACTCTTCTGTCTTTAGTTGAAGATGGTATTGAAGGTAAGGGTTTGGCCCGTTTTGGCAGTTTCCTCAGTTTTCCTGGATGTATCCCATGTTATTGAACTCTTGTTTTTGTCCTATTAATCTGTCTCATGTCAGTTTTTCTTTTTGGACCTTCCAGAAGAACCCCTGCCACAGGAAAATTTCTTCCTCACTGACAACGTTACCCTCCGAAAGGAAAGAAATTTGTAATTGACAGTACCCACTGCAAATGAAATAAAAGTAGGCAGAACACTTCTGCTCTTTTATTGCAGGTAGGAGACAACCTCTGTCACTCCTTGCAAAATCTGAATGAGCTGAACTGTTTCTGACCACAGCATCACTGAGATAATAAAAATTTCCATCATTAGAAGGCAGAATTTTATGGGTAGTATTCAGAAATTCCATGTAGTGTGTGCTTAGGCATGTCCAGCTCTTTGTGACCCCATGGACTATAGCCCACCAGGCTCCTCTGCCCATGGAGTTTTCAAGGCAAGAATACTGGAGAGGGGTGCCATTTCTTCTTCCAAAGGATCTTCCCAACCCAGAGACTGAACCCACATCTCCTTTATCTCCTGCAATGACAGGCAGATTCTTTATACTGAGCCAACAGGGAAGCCCCAAAACAATTTTAGTGGCTCAAATTTCAATGATAGATTTATACTAGATTAGGACCCAAATGTTATTCATATCTCCCCTTCAAAGACTCTCTCCAATTAAATATTTTTATGTGTAGGGTTCTTGATATTATCTGGAATATAACTTGCAGATTTATACAGCCATAAACAAAAGCTTTAAAATGGATTTTTCCTGTATGCAAATAACACCATACATTTTCATACTTCTTCCAATATTATAAACATTATGATGAACATTATCTATAATTTATTCACAATGATCCCATGTTCAAATAATCCTATGAAATAATTAAGGAAAGTACTATATTCCCCATTTTTTTAGATGTTAAATTGAGAGCTAAATTGTTAGGTTTTTATCAGAGGTTACATAGTCAGGAATAAAGATAATGACTTTTCAATCCAATTCCTCATCCAAATGCCATTTATTATGGTCCAGTTGTTCTCAAAGACTGACGAACATAAAAAAAAATCACCGAAGAAGCTTGTTAAAATAGATTACCCTGTTTACTCAGAAGTCCTAACTCATAGTCTGGGATGGGGGACATAAATATTGATATTCAATAAGAATTATCCACATTTTGAGAAGTGTTGTGATGCCATGTGACCATCACTTTATATATCTTGAAACTGAGCCAGATATAATAAAGCCTGAGACTGCAAATTTTATGAAGGCATGTGCCAGCAAAGGTTTGTCTTTTATTTTGTCCTAGGCATCTGGAAAACAGTATGACCTTCACAATGTATAGAATCAATATATAGAGTTAAATATAGTATGGATAACGTTAATTCTAACTGATTTACCTTATTTCACATAATTTAATCTGCATTTTCTCTTCTTATTAAGCATATTTGGCTTCCCAGGTAAAGCAGTGGTAAAGAATCTGCCCTCCAATGCAAGAGATGCAAGAGATCAGGTTCGATCCCTGAGTTGGGAAGACTCCCATAGAGTAGGAAATGGCAACCTGTATTCTTGCCTGGAAAATTCCATGGACAGAGAAGCCTTGTGGGAAACAGTTCAGGGGGTCACAAAGAGTCAGACATGACTGAGCATGTGTGCACACACACATTAAGCATATTAAATATAAATTATTTTCAAGCAATTCAGCAGGTGGCTTCAGAAATGTCAGTGTGTGTTTCCTATGTCTATATGTGTACAATAGCTTTAGGAACTTTCAGTTCTGTTCTATCTGAATGTCCTTTTTTATTTTTTCAAATAGTCACTTGGCATGGCCCCCTCTGTTCATTCAGTTCTCTCTCTCTTTTTTTGCCAACATTCTGAAAAATTTGAAAACTACAGAATAGCTAATTGAGTTGTAGAGTAAAACTCCTACAACCCACTTAGAATCAAAAAATCCACCACCTAGAATCAAAATTAATTTTTACTTGTTTTAATCAATATATCTGTCCATTCTCCATTTATCTATCCATTCATTAATCCATCTTATTTTTGATGCATTTGAAGTTAAGTTTAAGCTGCAAACATCAGTGCGCTTCCTCCTAAATATTTTAGAAGGTATAAAATTAGAGTTCAATATTATTCTATAAGTTTTTTTTGAGATAAAGTTTCACGCAGTGAAATGTGCAAATGCTAACTGAATCATTCCAAGAGTTTGACAATCACTTAAAACTCCTGTTGAAAGCAAATATCTACCAGTTACAGAGAATTACCATCACCCCAGAAAGTTTCCACATAAAACTTCTCAGACAATACTGTCTATACAAGTCCCCCTGAAAACAACAGCACACTGATGTTTCGTCTGTCACAGATAAGTCTTTCTTCTTTAAAACTTTATATAACTTAAGTCTTAGTATATTACTTTGTGTATTGTTATTTTTGCTTCACTCAGGAAACACTTCTGAGATCTATCTATGTAGTTGCATTAACATTAGTTTGTTTCTTACTGCTTAGCAATATATTACATTGTATGATTATATCTGTTTTCTTTCTCTGTTCTATTGATGAACAACTGGAATATTTCTTGCATTAGGTAGAGTGTAAAAAATACTATGAGCTTTTTTTTTTCATGAATAAATCTTTTTATGGACATTGTCAACTCTCATCAGCTGTACCATTTCATCTGTGCAATTTTTTTTTTTTTTCTGAGAATCAACAATTACAAGCTCTAGTTGCCTCATATTCTCAAAATACTTGGAGTGTTCAGTTCAGTTCAGTTCAGTCCCTCAGTCATGTCCATATATTTGTGACCCCATGAACCGCAGCATGCCAGGCCTCCCTGTCCATCACCAACTCCTGGAGTCCACCCAAACTCATGTCCATTGAGTCAATGATGCCATCCAACCATCTTATCCTCTATCGTCCCCTTCTCCTCCCACCTTCAATCTTTCCCAGCATCAGGGTCTTTTCAAATGAGTCAGCTCTCCGCATCAGGTGGCCAAAGTATTGGAGTTTCAGCTTCAACATCAGTCCTTCCAATGAACATTCAGGACTGATCTCCCTTATGATGGACTGGTTGGATCTCCTTGCAGTCCAAGGGACTCTCAAGAGTTTTCTCCAACACCATAGTTCAAAAGCATCAGTTCTTCAGCACTCAGCTTTCTTTATAGTCCAACTCTCATATCCATACATGACGACTTGAAAAACCATAGCCTTGACTGTTGACAAAGTAAGGTCTCTGATTTTTAATATGATGTCTAGGTTGGTCATAACTTTCCTTCCAAGGAGTAAGCATCTTTTAATTTCATGGCTGCAATTACCATCTGCAGTGATTTTGAAGCCTAAAAACTTGGAGTGTTCAGTCTTGTTAATTTTAGTCATTCTGTGAGTGTAATGTGATAACTCACTGAGGTAATAATTTGTATTTCTATGATAACTAATGATGGTAGTCTCTTTTTAATGTCTTTGTTGTTCATTTGCATATGTTCATTTGTGAAGTAACTGTTTTAATCTTATGGTATTCAAGTACTTTTACACTAGAACTTTTGTTATTATTGTACGGATATCTAAGGTGCTTCAGTTAAAAAAAAACAAACTTTTTTAAACTGGATACCTTTTAGGTTTATATTAACATTCACTTTTCTTTCATCATTTGTCACCATTTTCCTCTTAAGCACAAGTCATATTTGTACGTATATTATTATTTCACATTTCCTGAAGTTTTAATAGTTCATTTTATAGTTTTTATTTCTTAGCTGAAAGTTTTGCATTTGTTCATTAATTACAAGTATATTTCCAATTATGTCTCAGAACATTGTTTTGATTACATCTTTTAAATCCTAGTCTGCTAGGCTCTGAATCTCAACTATTCATCACAACTTTCTGTCTGTTGATTCTATTTTCTCTTATGAAGAGTACTTTTCTTAGAGATTCTGAGTGTTGCTGTATGTCTTTGAGGAGAACAGATTCTTTTTGGTCGTTGTTCATTTAGCAGGAACATAACTGACTCAAACTACAAACTCTTCTCTGTAGTGTTTGGAAGCTCAATTTCCATTCACTTACTTTAATGTTAGCAGTTCTCATTGGGTTCTGTTCCCAAGATGTTTAGAAACACAACTTAAATGTGTTTGGAAAACAACAACTTAAAAGATGTTTGGAAAACAACTTAGAATGAACATATAAATATTGAGTATATAAATAAGAGTGATAGCTTTAATAGTTGCAGTAAAGTTTGGAATATATAGAAGTTCCTCTTTGTAACTTGCCCAGATATAATTATTATTTTTATATTCCATTATGGCTTCCTATGGAGAAGGCAACGGCAACCCACTCCAGTACTCTTGCCTGGCAAATCCCATGATGGTGGAGCCTGATAGGCTGCAGTCCATGGGGTCGCTAGGAGTCGGACATGACAGAGCGACTTCACTTTCACTTTTCACTTTCACGCATTGGAGAAGGAAATGGCAACCCACTCCAGTGTTCTTTCCTGGAGAATCCCAAGGACAAGGGAGCCTGGTGGGCTGCCGTCTCTGGGGTCTCACAGAGTCGGACACGACTGAAGTGACTTAGCAGCAGCAGCAGCAGCAGTATGGCTTCCTATATTTAAGAAACAAAAATATGTACATCTTAGCCAAGTATATTTATTAAAACTATATGTTTCTATGAGTTTGCATTTTAAAATATAATAGCAATACTCATGAGGGCATAGTGCAGATTTAATTTAAAATGTCATCTTCTAAAAAAACAAGAGGTTCATTAAAATTATAAGACGTACAACCTTTTAAACACTTTTGGCAAGTGTTCTGTTTAAAGTGGAAGACTATGGTTCAGTATATTAGATTTAGAAAGTTTGATTAACACATCTTTATGATACCTGGTTAATGTGTTTCATTACACATATAGTCAATAACTTTTGCATTGGAAACCCTAAAGAAAATGGGTCATGATGAGAATACTTGTTACAATCTCAATATGAGTGAATCTATCCTTATTCTACCTTAGTATCATAACCACTCCCCGATGTCTTAAAGGATGGAAAATAGCACAAAAAAATATTTCAAACAGTTCCATATAATTGTTGCAAAGGCTGAGGATATTTTGGGGAGTATAATGGGAAAAAACACATTTAAGGGTAATACATAGTCTGTGTGAAAGTTAAAATTAGTATGTCAGGTATTTTCTTATTCATCTAAATAAAGATCTACATTCTGAGAATAACTAAGTTGGAGGCACAATTCTCCTCAATTTACAAACATAAATGAAAAGATATGATTAGAATATTGTATATGAAAAAAGAAGTTCATAAAGCTCCTCTTAGACTAACTATAAGAACACAACAAATAAAAGTTAATTCACCAATAACAGTGACCTGTACTTAGCTTATTGAATCCCTAAAGAAAAAATATGAAAATTGCTTTTATATAAAAATATTAAAGCTGAAATTTAAAGAATGTTTAGGTACAGTTGTTTTCAACCTTTACTCTGCATAGCATTATTAGTTTTATATCTAAGGATCACGTCTTCATATCATTCCTTGCCAGGAGAACTCCAATTTGAGTGGGTGGAGATGTGTCCAGAGCAACTAAATCATGACTAAGTCAGTCACAAAAGTTCCTTTTCTCTTTCAGGTAACTGGTATACTTGTGGCCATTTATCTCAATTATTGGTAATAAATTATAAAGGATAGCCTGTTGGGAGCTTTTGACAAAACTTTTCTGCTTGATAATAGGGTGGCCCTTCCTTCCCCACCCCCTCACCCCCCCAACACCCCCAACCCTGCCACACACACTTCTTTCTTTCTTGGAACACTTCTGTGTAAGAGTGCAGTGCTTGGAATTTGTGATGGTTAATTTTAAGCATCAACTTCACCGTAAGGATACACAGAGAGCTGGTAATATTATTTCTTGGCTGTGTCTGTGAGAATGTTTCTAGAAAAGAAAGTGAAAGTAAAGTCACTCAGTCGTGTCCAACACTTTGCGACCCCATGGACTATAGCCTACCAGGCTTCTCCGTCCATGGGGTTTTCCAGGCAAGAATACTAAAGTGGGTTGCCATTTCCTTCTTCAGGGGATCTTCCCAACCCAGGGATCGAACCCAGGTCTCCCACATTGCGAGCAGATGCTTTACCCTCTGAGTCACCAGGGAATCCCTGCCTAGAAGAGATTTGCATTTAAATCAGTGGACTGACTAAAGAAGACTGCAATCAACAAAGTGGGTGGGCATCACCCAATCCATTGAGGGCCTGAATAGAACAAAAACATTCATTCTGCATGAGCTGAAACATTCATGTTCTCTGTCTTTGGACATCAGCAGTACTCAGACAGGGATTTATACTATTGGCCACCCCCGCTCTCCACCAATTCTCTCTCAGGCCTCTGGATTCAGACTGAATTACATCACTGGCTTTCCTTATTCATTTGCTTGACCATGGAACTTTTCGGCCTCTAACACCATGTGAACCAATACTTGTAATTAATTAATAAACAAGCAAATAAATTTATCCAATTGTTTCTATTTCTTTGGAGAACACTGATTAATACAGAGCTCTAGCAGTTACCTTGTAGTGACTTTTCCAGATTCTTTTCCAAAACTTTGAAAACTTTTCCAAAACTCTTCAAATATTAGAGCAGAAGAAAAGGAAGGGCTTAGGTCTTTAATAACAGTTTTAGCCATACTTCCAATAATGGCACTTGCTAGATGAAATAAGTTAATGTATTTATTGGTAAATCATTTTCATGAGTAATTTTGAAAAGTTTGAACTGAATGAATGATAGTTCATTTTAAGACAGTTAATGTCAATTTTGGACTTTTTAAAAGATGGTTAATTTTGTTGATGACTTTAATCCTTCAAGTTTAAAATTCATTTCAACTATTCCATTCTTCATTTTAGTAATTCTTTAGTTCTTTTCCACTCTCTGCCCTGTATCATGCCTTTTTCCAAATGACTTGCTATTTCTTTCAACTGAAAAGGCAGTTGAATATGGACTCAAAAATGTCACTTTCTTTGGTCAGTAGAATACGGTAGAAGTGACAGTATCTGTATCTTAGGTCAGTCTCTCAGACTGAAAAACTATTCAAAACTTTGAGTGATTTTTTTTTTTCTTTCTCACCTAAATGGCAAGACTCATGGCCCATTTCACAATTTAATATGGCATCCAAACTCCCAAAATTTCCTTAGCTAACTGCCTACACACTTTGAACACTATTACAAAGCCATTCTTTAACAACTACTTTAGTAACTAATATAAAAGTGCTTGCATTCCTTTGGATTGCAAGACCTTGAATAATATCAGTGATAAATGAAGTAATCTACATTTACTGGAAGATTGGGAACTGAAGTGTTAGATTGATGAACACTCCTAGAGTTTTTCTCTATTAGTGTTATTGCAATTTCCTTGGATGTAAATTTACTGTGCAGAATATGTGTACCTCTGGAGACCTCTTGAATTTAGGATTTTGTCACTCTCAATATGTGAGAAATAGAGGCAAGTTTTAAAATTATTGAATCATTACTTTTGGACCTGCCCTACCATGCCACTATTCCACCTGCAAATATGTGTGTTTATTTCCTACTGAAAGGTGTTAATACAAAATTTTATAAGATCAGCCTGTGTTACATTGTAGAACATGTAGAGATTTTACATAACTGATAATATAAGATAGCTCTCCAATAATAAGCAAAACAAGTAATATTACAAGTATTGAGATCCTTTAAGGATAAATGGTTTAGAATAGTTCACTATTTAATACAATACTTTAATACCTACCTTAAATATATATTGGGTTTCCTTCCCTGGTGGCTTAGATCATAAAGAATCTGCCTGTAATGCAGAAGACCCAGGTTTGATCCCTGGGTTGGGAAGATTCCCTGGAGAAGGGAATGGCTACCCAGTCCAGTATTTTTGCCTGGAGAATTCCAAGGACAGATAAGCCTAGTTGGCTACATTCCATGGGGTCACAAAGAGTCAGACACACTGAGTGACTAACACTAAGTGTATATTCTTTTTTATTTTTGGCATATCTCTCATTTTGTATTTTAGAAACAAATATATTCTTTAACCTCAAATATAGGGATGGATCATCTCCCAGAATTTTGATTATTCTCTTAAAAATTCTCTCCCAAGACACACCAAAAATATAAATTTTAAAAAGTATTTTGTTTCTTACATTCTTTGTTTTGCCTATCAAAACTTATTTTAAAATTCAAGAATCTTAAATTTGGAAATGATAATATATGTTGCTGTTGATCTCTCCAGCTCAGCACTAGCTGAAGGTTTCTAACCTGAGCCTACACACACACACACACGCACACAAAATGGTGGTTGTATAATTCTAGCATATACCTCTTCTACTGCAGTTATCATAGATCTATATAGTTAGCTTAGCAATCATCCTGCAGATGACAGTAAAGTATTTGAGGAAAGGATGCTTTATCTGTTTATGCATACATTTTGGGGATGTTTCTAACCTGTGATTTGGTAGAAAAATAATGCATACCATTGCCTCTCTTTCATTTTACTCTTCTACAAAGGCACAGAGACTAATGATAATAATAGACCAATACTTTACATATAAAATGATTCATATTCAAAAAATAATTCATAATTTTATTTATCATTCCTTACTTTGGTTCACTTATTCAATAAAAATTATCATTCCAGACCTTGTACAAAGTGCTTGGAATATAATACTAAATAAAACAGAAAAAAAACTCCTTCATGGACTTCAGAATTTTCATTATCAAAGGGAAATAAAATGAATAATTTTAAAAATATATATCAAAAAGTATTAAATGTTATGAATAAAAATAAATCATGGTACATATGACCAGCTGTGCTGGGTGTGGGGGAGGGTGTAGAATACCCTTAAGAGAAGGCCTTGCCAATAAGGTGACATAGAACAAGGACTGAAAGAAGTGAGTAAATCAGCCATGAGGCTATCTGGAGAAGGAACACTGGAAGCAGATTCAAGCTCCATGAGGCAGAAGTGAGTTCTACGGGCCCAGGACCTTTGAGAGGGCCAGTGATAGAAATGAAGCTAGTAAGAGTGGTAGGAAATGAAGGCAGAAGGATAGTGGGTCTCAAATCTGATAGAGCTTGGAAGTCTTTGTAAAGACTGTCTCTTAAAACTACATATTAATAAAGACAGTGAATGCAAATAATTTCAGAGACTGACCTTTCAGAAAGAATATTCTTTAAGCTCTCAGAGCAAAGGTACAAGTTGGGTTGATGAATGCTGCCCCTGATTCTTCAGATCACTTGCCAACAAGGTGTCACTGTTCCTATCCAAAGTTTCTCTTCCTCAAAAACTTCATTATTCTTGAAAATTAATCAGAAAGGAAAGTTCTTGTGTGAACAGAGGACTAAGAAACAGAAAGAGTGAGCAGAATATGGAAAACATATTTGAAATGTTTCAAATTTCAAAACATGAAATGATTTAGAGCTAAGACTGTTAATAATCTCCCTTCTTTATTTTATCATGAATGGTATGGTAGGTGGCAAACTGAGACAAGTCAAAGCTTATGTATATACCTTTACAGCAGATACTCATGGACACTTATTCTGTTAGCAACAAACATAAATGGTCACCTCAAATAATGCCCAGATTATGAACTAAGATGGAGAAGTGTCAACACTTTGCTGAGTTAGCACACAATACTGCTGGCCTCTAGAAGGCATTGCTAGTTTATCATATTTCATCTCATATATGAATCACAGGATCCTTATAAAATGCTATTATAACCACCTCCTTCAATGATAATATAGAGACTTGAAAATTAACTTTCATATAACCATCATGTGGTCGATTCCATCATTTCTCCTATAATCGGCAGTGTTCAGGTAGATGGCAAATGAAGGCAACATGGTAGAATGCTACCTTCTATCTTCCTTAGATTCTCCTACCAATTGAAGGCATCACTTGTGAGCGGGTGAACTTTTAGAAACTTGTGTGTTCCATTCATCACTGTACTGCCTTGGGGTAAATGTGGTCGGATTGACAAGGAACCACTTGTTACTGCTCATTCTCAAATGTGAAGTCAAAAGAAGCATTTGGTTTCCTGACCAATTCACAGAAGCAATCCTTTTCTTATTTTATCTCACCCATAAACGTATAAATCCTTCTTCTGCATTACTTTTGGTTGGTGATGAACTGCCCATCTGTTTCTTGAAAACCTAGTTTTTCTATGTTCTTCACTCTGTTCATCATGTTTTAACTGAAACTTGACTCTGTCAATGATTCTCCATTGTTCATTTATATTTTCTTGTCCCATTTATATCATTTTCAGCTCAATTTATAAATATGCTCAAACTCTCTGACCAAAGGTTAAAAAATATTTGTATAATCTATTCTATTTGCACATTATCACTCTTTCACAACTACTGTATTTTTTATTTACTTTTTAATTTAAAAGATTATGCATTTTCTGTGTGAACTTCTCCTTTTGCCCATAGTTATCAGGTGAAATTTCTCTGGCAATGTATTACATGATGGAAATGCAATGAACGATTTTTATTATTTTTCTTGCTCTTCAAATATTTGAAACAGTATGTAAACTTCTACTACATATAGGATTTAAATGAATCTATTTAAAAATGAACCACTTTTT
The DNA here is from genome assembly GCF_055505025.1 of Bos grunniens. Lineage (NCBI taxonomy): Eukaryota > Metazoa > Chordata > Mammalia > Artiodactyla > Bovidae > Bos > Bos grunniens. The sequence goes on from NC_141178.1 coordinate 29,812,790, forward strand.
CCTGACACTCCTCATGTCTGTGGATCTCATAAGAGCTTTTTCTTGAGTTGCCTACTACTTTTCTGAAAAATCCTCAAAGCTATTAGTGGAAATTTATTTCTTCTCTCATCCCTTATATATTAGCATTCTTCATGGCTCTGTAATATGTTATTTCTCTTCTGACTTTTCAGGTATGCTACTCATATAATCTCATTCACTTTCATAATTTTAATAATCATTTTATGATAATGTCTCCCTGATTTATTACTAAAGCTGATTTACTCCATGAGTTTTAGATGGTTCTAGACACAAAAACCCATCAGGCACCTTTATTTCAATAAAGAAGAAGATGCAGAGAAGATTCATTAGAAAGAAGAGTGAAAAAAACATAGCTGAGCTTTATTAAGATGTATAGCTTCATTTAATGTTGTGTCTAGCATGCATTACCATATTTAATTCTCACAAAACATTAAATTCAATTTCAAATATTAATAAATTAAATCTTACTTATGAGAAAACTAAGGCTTAGAGAGGTTAAATACTATTCCTACTGTCCTACAACTAACAAAGAACAAAGAAAAGAATTAGAATTCATGTATGTGTAAAATTTAAGCCACCATTCTAGCCTCCATTTAACAGTTGCTTACAACTATGTCATATTCAACATGTCAAATAATCTCTACCTTCTATTGCCTCTTCCTCTATATGTTAATTATATTTATGACACTTGTATCTACTCAAGCCATAAAACTTGTCCTTTTTCCAGGTCTATGATGACCTGGGTGTCAATCTCCTTCATTTTAACTTCCACCACTTCCTAACGTGTGTTTCAAGCTACAATACTATGGAATAGCTTGTATTTTCTGTGTTGCCATGGTATTTTATTTCTCTGTGACTGTATTCATTTTTTGTCTTCTGCTACCTTTGTTTATCTGACTAATTCTCACCTAGTTCTTGTGACTCAATTCAAGCATTTTGTACTCCATATATGCTTTCTTGAAACCAAAGCCAGATTCCAAGAGGTGCCAATCACTTAGAGTAGTTTTGCTTGATTAATACAACAAACTGCTAGCAGATGGTCATAGAGCATAATTAAGTACAAATAAGAAAGATGACTGTTTTCCTGATTTGCACAAGTCTTACAAACTGATCTATCTAAACTCTAACATCTGAATAAATGCCTCTTTTATACTCTCTGAGTTCTTTGCTTTGCATCCATGGTCAGTTGCTTACACAAACACAATTTCTAGCCACTTTTTTCCTTTCTGCCAAGAAAGCTTTATATCACTTTCTTTTTTTTTTTATGTTTTTATTTTTTTTAATTTTATTTTATTTTTAAACTTTATATAATTGTATTAGTTTTGCCAAATATCAAAATGAATCCGCCACAGGTTTACATGTGTTCCCCATCCTAGACCCTCCTCCTTCCTCCCTCCCCATACCATCCCTCTGGGTCGTCCCAGTGCACCAGCCCCAAGCATCCAGCATCGTGCATCGAACCTGGACTGGCATCTCATTTCTTACATGATATTTTACGTGTTTCAATGTCATTCTCCCAAATCTTATATCACTTTCTATGTGCTTAAATTCCAAACATTTAATAAGGAGTCTTTTCTTTCACAGCAAGGCAGTGTGCATGTGAACCAGTTTTAGCCACTAGGAACTGAGAAAGTCTGCTGAGAGTACTAAGAAACATTTCACTCCTCAGTAAAATGAGAGAGGCACATAAGGACACCCACTCTCTCCAAACACTCTCTATATTAGTGTTCTAGGACTGCACAACAAAATACCACTGAGTGGGAGGCTTAAACAACAGAAATTTATTTTCTCATTGTTCTGGATCCTGGAAGTTAAGATCAGGTGCTAGAAGGGTTGGTTTCCTCTGAGGCCTCTCTTCTTGCCTTCAGATGGTCACCCACTTACTGCCTTTTCTGTGTATGTGTACCCAGGTATCTCTTTTTATGTCCAAATTTCATCTTATCAAAAGAACACCAGTAAGATTGGAGTAGAGCCCACTCAAATGCTCTCATTTTAACTTAAACATATATTTAAAAGCCCTGTCTCTGAGTAGTTGAGTTGTACTGTGAAGAAAGCTGAACACCAAAGAATTAATGCTTTTGAACTGTGGTGTTGAAGAAGACTCTTGAGAGTCCCTTGGACTGCAAGGAGATCCAACCAGTCCATTCTAAAGGAGATCAGCCCTGGATCTTCTTTGGAAGGAATGATGATAAAGCTGAAACTCCAGTACTTTGGCCACCTCATGCGAAGAGTTGACTCATTGGAAAAGACCCTGATGCTGGGAGGGATTGGGGGCAGGAGGAGAAGGGGACGACAGAGGATGAGATGGCTGGATGCATCACCAACTCGATGGATGTGAGTTTGAATGAACTCTGGGAGATGGTGATGGACAGGGAGGCCTGGCGTGCTGCAATTCATGGGGTCATAAAGAGTCGGATACAACTGAGCGACTGAACTGAACTGAACTGAAAGTAATAGGGGTTAGGGTTTCAACATGTGAATTTGGAGGAGAGGGGAACACAATTCAACCCAGGATAATCCTCAACCACTTATTGTCTTGGATATTGTCACATAATGTGATATTTTGTGCATAACAGGCACCTGAGTGAAAATACAAAAGAATCTCAGAGAAGGTAACCCAGAGCACTCATATCACTGATCTATATTAACCAGTTTTGGAACCCTCTGTCCTCCAAACTTTTTTAGATTAATAAATGTACCTGCACTTTTAAATAATTTTAGCTTGCTATATTGCAATTTGTGCTCTAAAACATTTAATTGATGCACTAATATAGCACTTTTCTGATTCTCTGGAAAAGACCCTGATGCTGGGAAAAATATAAGACAGGAGGAAAATGGGATGACTGAGGATGAGACAGTTGGATGGCATCACAGACTCAATAGACATGAGTTTGAGTAAGCTCCGGGAGATGGTGAAGAACAGGGAAGCCTGGCATGCTGCAGTCCATGCAAAGAGTTGGACATGACTGGCTGAGCGACTGAACCACAACAATATAGCGCTTATTACAATAATTAATGGATTTGATTCTGAGTCAGGAGTAATACTACATTTGTCATCATCTCTCTGTGACCCACTACAGTGTCTGATGCTAAATAAAAATGTGTTGACTTGAATGAATTCTATGCTTCTCTTTCCACATTTCCTCCCAAATACCATAACTAGAATCCTTTAGTTTACTATAGCTTTCCTAAGTCTTGGATCTCTCTGGAAAATTCATTGAGTCATTTGTTCTTGTAACCACTGGAAAAATCCCTCTTTTATATTTCTTCTTCAAATCTACCTGTGTCTAAATATCTCCACATTTTGATTTGACTTCACTCCCTAATTGCTTACATCTCCCAGTAGTCATGGAACAATAGTGATTTTATATTTTAAGTAATAATAGATATGAGTTTTGACTTCATAGAAGAAAACATATGGTCCAATTGGTAATTCTAACATTGCTATAATTTTTGATCATTCAATGTGTTGGAGTTGAAAAAAATGGTAATAATTTCCTAGATTTAGTAAGCAACTCCAGAGCAAATAACTATATTCAGACATATGCTTACTTCTTTGGTTCTTTTTCAATTTAAAAATTATTGAATAAGTCAAATTTAGTTATAAGTTGCAATGTTTTATATTCACTTGATTATTAAGTTTTATAGCTTTCAAATCAGCATTAGAGCTGCAATGACTCTTACAAATGTATAACACTGTAATTTATGACAATAATCTCTAACTTAAGCCTTCAATTTTTAAATATTCTCAAATTTTAAAAATGACATATAGAAACATGGCTGGCTTTAAGACATGAATACTAATACTGCTTACTGCTTTATTTAGCTTCACAAGGAAAAAAATCTTTGAGTTTGACATATGTTTCATGCTTCTCTGATCCATTACTATGAGACTTTAAACTCCCTGAGTATCCATAGAAGCTGTGAATTGATGTATATTTCTGGTGAAACTATGTATTTTGCTTTTTCCTCTTGACAGATGTGGTAATGATTCTTCTCAGTTATCCACAGCCAAAGAGAAACAGATCTAAAGCCATTCCCTGATACTTTAGGTAAATAAGACTGCTTACTCTCAATCCTGCTTTGCCCAATCATTTGAAACCTCCAGCTTTCCAGTCCATTGGGAGGATTGAATTAAATGGAAGTAAAAACTCTTGTCAGGATGGTTCCATGTAAAATACAAGGGTCTTATCTAATCTTATCTACATTTGCTACTATAGTGAATTAAGCCTTCCAACATTAAAATCCTTCATGGATTGCCAGTTTGCAACAGTGTCACATTCAGTTCAGTTCACTTCAGTCGCTCAGTCATGTCCGACTCTTTGCGATCCCATGAATCACAACACACCAGGCCTCCCTGTCCATCACCAACTCCCGGAGTTCACTCAGACTCACGTCCATCGAGTCGGTGATGCCATCCAGCCATCTCATCCTCTGTCGTCCCCTTCTCCTCCTGCCCCCAATCCCTCTTAGCATCAGGGTCTTTTCCAATAAGTCAACTCTTCGCATGAGGTGGCCAAAGTACTGGAGTTTCAGCTTTAGCATCATTCCTTCCAAAGAACACCCAGGGCTGATCTCCTTCAGAATGGACCGGTTGGATCTCCTCTCAGTCCAAGGGACACTTAAGAGTCTTCTCCAACACCACAGTTCAAAAGCATCAATTCTTCGGCCCTCAGCTTTCTTCACAGTCCAACTCTCACATCCATACATGACCACTGGAAAAACCATAGCCTTGACTAGACGGACCTTTGTTGGCAAAGTAATGTCTCTGCTTTTGAATATGCTATCTAGGTTGGTCATAACTTTCCTTCCAAGGAGTAAGCATCTTTTAATTTCACGGCTGCAGTCACCATCTGAAGTCATTTTGGAGCCCAAAAAAGTAAAGTCTGACACTGTTTCCACTGTTTCCCCATCTATTTCCCGTGAAGTGATGGGACCAGATGCCATGATCTTCATTTCTGAATGTTGAGATTTAAGCCAACTTTTTCACTCTCCTCTTTCACGTTCATCAAGAGGCTTTTTAGTTCCTCTTCACTTTTTGCCATAAGGGTCGTGTCTACTGCATATCTGAGGTTACTGATATTTCTCCTGGTAATCTTGATTCCAGCTAGTGCGTCTTCCAGGCCAGCATTTCTCATGATGTATTCTGCATATAAGTTAAATAAGCAGGGTGACAGTATACAGCCTTGATGTACTCCTTTTCTTATTTGGAACCAGTCTATTGTTCCATGACCAGTTCTAACTGTTGCTTACTGACCTGCATATAGGTTTCTCAAGAGGCAGGTCAGGTGGTCTGCTAATTTGTACCAGTGTTACATTAGCCAGTTAAAACACAGACTCATAATGATCTCTATCTTCCAGAGGTCCAAGAATCCAAGATAAGAACAGTTGTAATGACAGTTGTTTTTCCAAAAAGTTATATTTTTTTAAGATTCCCTGTAAGATCATGTTTTTGGATTCTGTATTACATTTGTGCAAATGTGCCTCTTCTTTATTGTATTTATGTCCATATTGCTTACTGTGTGTGAGCAGTAGGATAATTTTTTTAAATAAAGTCAAGTAAAATATCCTTAAGGTGAAGTTTTTCAACTAATTTCAATGAATATTTAAATTTTCAACTACTTTAATTAGTTTTTCAACTAATTTCAAAGAGATAGTATGTGTAATGTTCTCTGTGAAAAAATTTATATACTTTTAGTTTATATTTATATATTTTTATATACTTTTTAGTTTTATTCTAAGGCTATACTTGGTTGGCAGACATGCTAAATAGAGGGGAAAATCCTCAGCTTAAAGGTGAAAGCTTTGACACAATTCATCTTTACAAAACAACTATTTTAAAGAAAAAAATAAAAAGTCTTGGCTCTAAATGCAGGGAAGTGAACAATCGTTCCAATACCTTCCCCCAAAGCTGGATCAATCTACTTTCAGAAGTCAAGAATAAATAAATGCTTGAGATTACTGCCAGTGGGATCCAGAGGATGATATATGGTATTGTTGAAAATAAAAGCCTCTATAAAGGAGTTTTTGTGGTGTGACGCCATAATTTTATAAAGCCACTAGGCATTGTGAAGTATCTCACATAGACCTTAAGATGGTTTTAAAAATATGTATAATTTGAAATAAAAATCCAGAAAAGAATCATGCTTTAAAAACTGTTTCTCACTTGTGAAAATACTGGTCAACATTTGATCATAGAGCCCATTCAGTTCTTAGTCCTGGAGTTTAAAGATTATAAAGATAGCTGTGACCCTACTTACTTGCTTTGACCAAGCAATCTGCAGTACAGAAACTAATAGCAGCTTGGTGTTCTATAAAAGTACAATAAGTGAATAACAGATATGAAGGATGTATCATTTAAAAGAAGAGGGATGATTTAGGACAGGGAAGATGACCAGCATGATAACATACCAGTAACATTTTTCATATTGAGCCTCTGTGAAACTGAAACAAAATAAAGGAGAAAGAAGAGAAAGAAGGTGACTTTTGAACATCTGCCGTTTATTGTAGGTAGTGATAAATATAGACAATCAAGCAGACATATGACTGTAAAATGGAAATTAATAGGTCCTGTTTGAAAGGTTTACTAAATCAAAACAATATATTTCCCCACGTATATTTCCCTTCAATGTCATATCTACCCAGATCCCAAAATATCTCTAGTGTAAGCTACCAGATTTTATGAAATTTTAAAACTATTGAGGTTTTTCTATTTCATTTCAAAAGGGAAACAAAATTTGCTCATTTTTGTTCTCAAGACTTTTGAAATATAGACATAATACTCAAATGCCTAACACTTAAATCATATGTCTAAATAAAAATTTAGGGTGCAGTTTTTTATCAGATAAGCATCTAATAATAAATATACAGATTATGCATACTTAGAGTGAAAGGGGATTCACTAATCCTTTTAGGCAGGAAAACATGATGCCTTTTTCAATGAAGTATGTGGCTTCATAGGACATAGCCATGAGGATAAGATGAAGGAGGGTAAATCAGAAATCTAACTGCAATCAGAAGAATCTACCATTAAAATTAGTGGCCCAATAAATGCCACACCCAGATCTTTGTCAGACCCACTGTTTTTCAGCATTTTACGATGTAAATGATCATTTATACAATCTTCTTCTTTCTCTATTAAATCTTCAATTTATCTCTCTTGAAGTATTGGACACATAAAAACATATACATGGAATTAAAATTTTCAGTTTTGAAAAGTCATTTATTTCCATATCCCCTTCTAGCTATTATCTCATTTCTCTTTTTCATTTCCAATTCTAAGTTCTTATCATGTTTGATGTATCAGCAATATTTGACATCCCTGCTTACTCCTGCTTCACTAAAGCAGGAGTAAGGTATCTTCCACTGGCTTCTAAAGTATCATGTATCATTTCTGGTTCTCTTAATTACTATCTGGTTACTCTGTCTCAGTCTCTTTTACTGGTAATTCCTCATATCCAATAAGTAAATTTTGGAATTCCCAAGGACTCAGTCCTTTGACCTATTCTATTCTATCTCTACATGCACTCTCTTTACTCACCCAGTTCTTTGGCCTCAGATAACAGTTATTGAACAATCTTTGATTTTTATCTGCTTCCTAGGCTTATCTCAACTCTGGCTCATTTATTCAAACAGTTGTTCAATATCCCCATTTGGATAATAAATGCCCTTCAAACTTCAGTTCAGTTCGGTCCCTCAGGCATGTCCAACTCTTCGTGACCCCATGGACTGCAGCACATCAGGCTTCCCTTCCCAGCCCATCAGCAACTCCCAGAGCCTACTCAAACTCATGTCCATTGCTTCAGTGATGCCATCCAACCATCTCATCCTCTGTTGTTCCCTTCTCTTCCTACCTTCAATCTTTCTCAGCAACAAGGTCTTTTTCAATGAGTCAGTTCTTCGCATCAGGTGCCCAAAGTACTGGAGTTTCAGCTTCAACATAAGTCCTTCCAATGATTATTAAAGATTGATTTCCTTTAGGATTGACTGGATTGATCCTCTTGCAGTCCAAGAGACTCTCAAGAGTCTTCTCCAGGTTTTGGTATTAGGGTGATGGTGGCCTCATAGAATGAGTTTGGAAGTTTACCTTCCTCTGCAATTTTCTGGAAGAGTTTGAGCAGGATAGGTGTTAGCTCTTCTCTAAATTTTTGGTAGAATTCAGCTGTGAAGCCGTCTGGACCTGGGCTTTTGTTTGCTGGAAGATTTTTGATTACAGTTTCAATTTCCATGCTTGTGATGGGTCTGTTAAGGTTTTCTATTTCTTCCTGGTCGAGTTTTGGAAAGTTGTACTTTTCTAAGAATTTGTCCATTTCTTCCTCGTTGTCCATTTTATTGGCATATAATTGTTGATAATAGTCTCTTATGATCCTTTGTATTTCTATATTGTCTGTTGTGATCTCTCCACTGTCATTTCTAATTTTATTGATTTGATTTTTCTCCCTTTGTTTCTTGATGAGTCTGGCTAATGGTTTGTCAATTTTATTTATCCTTTCAAAGAACCAGCTTTTGGCTTTGTTGATTTTTGCTATGGTCTCTTTTGTTTCTTTTGCATTTATTTCTGCTCTAATTTTTAAGATTTCTTTCCTTCTACTAACCCTGGGGTTCTTCATTTCTTCCTTTTCTAGTTGTTTGAGGTGTAGAGTTAGGTTATTTATTTGACTTTTTTCTTGTTTCTTGAGGTGTGCCTGTATTGCTATGAACTTTCCCCTTAGGACTGCTTTTACTGTGTCCCACAGGTTTTGGGTTGTTGTGTTTTCATTTTCATTCGTTTCTATGCAAATTTTGATTTCTTTTTTGATTTCTTCTGTGATTTGTTGGTTATTCAGCAGCGTGTTGTTCAGCCTCCATATGTTGGAATTTTTAATAGTTTTTCTCCTGTAATTGAGATCTAATCTTACTGCATTGTGGTCAGAAAAGATGCTTGGAATGATTTCTATTTTTTTGAATTTACCAAGGCTAGCTTTATGGCCCAGGATGTGATCTATCCTGGAGAAGGTTCCATGTGCGCTTGAGAAAAAGGTGAAATTCATTGTTTTGGGATGAAATGTCCTATAGATATCAATTAGGTCTAACTGGTCTATTGTATCGTTTAAAGTTTGTGTTTCCTTATTAATTTTCTGTTTAGTTGATCTATCCATAGGTGTGAGTGGGGTATTAAAGTCTCCCACTATTATTGTGTTATTGTTAATTTCTCCTTTCATACTTGTTAGCATTTGTCATACGTACTGTGGTGCTCCCGTGTTGGGTGCATATATATTTATAATTGTTATATCTTCTTCTTGGATTGATCCTTTGATCATTATGTAGTGACCAAGTGGGCTTTATCCCAGGGATGCAAGGATTCTTCAATATCCGCAAATCAATCAATGTAATACACCACATTAACAAATTGAAAAACAAAAACCATATGATTATCTCAATAGATGCAGAGAAAGCCTTTGACAAAATTCAACACCCATTTATGATAAAAACTCTCCAGAAAGCAGGAATAGAAGGAACATACCTCAACATAATAAAAGCTATATATGACAAACCCACAGCAAACATTATCCTCAATGGTGAAAAATTGAAAGCATTTCCTCTAAAGTCAGGAACAAAACAAGGGTGCCCACTTTCACCATTACTATTCAACATAGTTTTGGAAGTTTTGGCTACAGCAATCAGAGAAGAAAAAGAAATAAAAGGAATCCAAATTGGAAAAGAAGAAGTAAAACTCTCACTATTTGCAGATGACATGATCCTCTACATAGAAAACCCTAAAGACTCCATCAGAAAATTACTAGAACTAATCAATGATTATAGTAAAGTTGCAGGATATAAAATCAACACACAGAAATCCCTTGCATTCCTATACACTAATAATGAGAAAACAGAAAGAGAAATTAAGGAAACAATTCCATTCACCATTGCAACGAAGAGAATAAAATACTTAGGAATATATCTACCTAAAGAAACTAAAGACCTATATATAGAAAACTATAAAACACTGGTGAAAGAAATCAAAGAGGACACTAATAGATGGAGAAATATACCATGTTCATGGATTGGAAGAATCAATATAGTGAAAATGAGTATACTACCCAAAGCAATTTATAGATTCAATGCAATCCCTATCAAGCTACCAACAGTATTCTTCACAGAGCTAGAACAAATAATTTCACAATTTGTATGGAAATACAAAAAACCTCGAATAGCCAAAGCGATCTTGAGAAAGAAAAATGGAACTGGAGGAATCAACCTACCTGACTTCAGGCTCTACTACAAAGCCACAGTTATCAAGACAGTATGGTACTGGCACAAAGACAGAAATATAGATCAATGGAACAAAATAGAAAGCCCAGAGATAAATCCACGCACATATGGACACCTTATCTTTGACAAAGGAGGCAAGAATATACAGTGGATTAAAGACAATCTCTTTAACAAGTGGTGCTGGGAAATCTGGTCAACCACTTGTAAAAGAATGAAACTAGAACACTTTCTAACACCATATACAAAAATAAACTCAAAATGGATTAAAGATCTCAACATAAGACCAGAAACTATAAAACTCCTAGAGGAGAACATAGGCAAAACACTCTCTGACATACATCACAGCAGGATCCTCTATGACCCACCTCCCAGAATATTGGAAATAAAAGCAAAAATAAACAAATGGGACCTAATTAAACTTAAAAGCTTCTGCACATCAAAGGAAACTATTAGCAAGGTGAAAAGACAGCCTTCAGAATGGGAGAAAATAATAGCAAATGAAGCAACCGACAAACAACTAATCTCAAAAATATACAAGCAACTCCTACAGCTCAACTCCAGAAAAATAAATGACCCAATCAAAAAATGGGCCAAAGATCTAAATAGACATTTCTCCAAAGAAGACATACAGATGGCTAACAAACACTTGAAAAGATGTTCAACATCACTCTTTATCAGAGAAATGCAAATCAAAACCACTATGAGGTACCATTTCACACCAGTCAGAATGGCTGCGATCCAAAAGTCTACAAATAATAAATGCTGGAGAGGGTGTGGAGAAAAGGGAACCCTCTTACACTGTTGGTGGGAATGCAAATTAGTACAGCCACTATGGAGAACAGTGTGGAGATTCCTTAAAAAACTGGAAATAGAACTGCCTTATGATCCAGCAATCCCACTGCTGGGCATACACACTGAGGAAACCAGAAGGGAAAGAGACACGTGTACCCCAATGTTCATCGCAGCACTGTTTATAATAGCCAGGACATGGAAGCAACCTAGATGTCCATCAGCAGATGAATGGATAAGAAAGCTGTGGTACATATACACAATGGAATATTACTCAGCCATTAAAAAGAATACATTTGAATCAGTTCTAATGAGGTGGATGAAACTGGAGACTATTATACAGAGTGAAGTAAGCCAGAAGGAAAAACATAAATACAGTATACTAACGCATGTATATGGAATTTAGAAAGATGGTAACGATAACCCTGTGTACGAGACAGCAAAAGAGACACTGATGTATAGAACAGTCTTATGGACTCTGTGGGAGAGGGTGGGAAGATTTGGGAGAATGTCATTGAAACATGTGAAATGTCATGTATGAAACGAGATGCCAGTCCAGGTTCAGTGCACGATGCTGGATGCTTGGGGCTGGTGCGCTGGGAAGGCCCAGGGGGATGGTATGGGGAGGTTGGGAGGGAGGAGGGTTCAGGATGGGGAGCATGTGATTTTTTTTTAAAAAATAAAATTAAAAAAAAAAAAAAAAAAAGTCTTCTCCAACACCACATAAGTATCAATTCTTCAGCGCTCAGCTTTCTTTATAGTCCAACTCTCACATCCATACATGACTACTGGAAAAACCATAGCTTTGACTAGATGGACCTTTGTTGGTAAAGTAATGTCTCTGCTTTTTCAAACATAACATGACAAAAAACAAACACTCTTCCTTCCAATATTATTTTTCCCCTCAATCTTCCTTAATTTAGTCAATAACAGCCACATTCTCCCAGGTTCTTGCTCAATCCCTCATTCCAGATTCCTCTCCTCCTCACACTCTTTTTCAAATTCAACAAAGGATTTCATGATTATATGTTTAAAATACAACTTGCAGCCCATCATTTTTCACCATCCCTACTGCTACCACACAGTTCTAACATACGATCGAATAACCTGAATTACTGCAATAATTTCCCTGCATTCCTAAAAGTGAAGTGAAGTGAAAGTCACTCAGTTGTGTCCTGCAATTTGTGACCCCTTGGATTATACAGCCCTTGGAATTCTCCAGGCCAGAACACTGGAGTGGGTAGCCTTTACCTTCTCCAGAGGAATATTTCCAACCCAGGGGTCAGACCCAGATCTCCCTCATTGCAGGTGGATTCTTTACCAGCTGAGCCACCAGGGAAGCCCTTTGACTGTGTGTATCACAGCAAACTGTGGAAAATTCTTAAAGAGATGGGAATACAAGACCACCTGACCCACCACCTGAGAAATCTGTATGCAGGTCAAGAAGCAACAGTTAGAACTGTACATGGAACAACAGACTGGTTCCAAATATGAAATGGAGTACATCAAACCTGCATATTGTCACCCTGCATATTTAACTTATATGCAGAGTAAATCATGCGAAATGCTGGGCTGGATGAAGCACAAGCTGGAATCAAGATTGCCGGAGAAATATCAGTAACCTCAGACACACAGATGACATCACCCTTATGGCAGAAAGTGAAGAACTAAAGAGCCTCTTGATGAAAGTGAAGGTGAAAGAGGAGAGTGAAAAAGCTGGCTTAAACTCAACATTCAAAAAATTAAGATCATGGCATCCAGTCCCATACTTCATGGCAAATAGATGGGAAAACAATGGAAACAGTGGCAGACTTAATTTGGGGGGCAGGGCTCCAAAATCATAGCAGATGGTGACTGAAACCTTGAAATTAAAAGATGCTTGTTCCTTAGAAGAAAAGCTATGACCAACCTAGACAGCATATTAAAAAGCAGAGACATTATTTTGCCAACAAAGGTCCGTCTAGTCAAGGCTACGATTTTTCCAGTAGTCATGTATGGATGTGAGAGTTGAACTATAAAGAAAGCTGAGCACCGAAAAATAGATGCTTTTGAACTATGGTGTTGGAGACTCTTGAGAGTCCCTTGGACTGCAAGGAGACCCAACCAGTCCATCCTAAAGAAAATCAACCCTGAATATTCATTGGAAGGACTGATGCTGAAGCTGAAACTCCAATACTTTGGCCACTTGATGCAAAGAACTGACTCATTGGAAAAGACCCTGATTCTGGGAAAGATTGAAGGCAGGAGGAGAAGGGGATGACAGAGGATGAGGTGATTGGATGGCATCACGGACTCAATGGACATGAGTTTGAGCCAGCTCTGGGAAATGGTAAAGTACAGGGAAGCCTGTGGTGCTGCAGTCCATGGGATCACAAAGAGTCAGACATGACTGAGTAACTGAACTGAACTGATTCCTAAAAGCTTCTCTCATATCAGCTGACAGAGTGATTCTTTTATAGTGTAATTCAAATCCTAACACTCTTCTATTTTAAATGATCTAGTGGATTTCTCTTCCACTTAGTAAATGCCAAACTCATCATATTGCATAGAAGACTGTAAGATCTGGACCTGTTACCTCTGTACCTTCTTTTACCACTCTCCCTATACTCAACATCCTTGTATGGATGTGAAAGTTGGACCTTAAAGAAGACTGAGTACTGAATAATTGATGCTTTTGAATTGTGGTTTGGAGAAGGCTCTTGACAGTCCCTTGGACTGCAAGGAAATCAAACCAAACTGAACAGCAACAATAACTGAACTCAACTATATTCCAGCCACACTGGCTAGAATTTTGCTTGAACATATGTCATGTTTGAAATCTGTGCTCTGGCTGCTCTTCCTCCATTGAAAGCTCCTCTATCAATGTCCACACACCCTACATTCTTACCTACTTCATCTCTAGTTGGCGTCCTTGAACACATGACATAAAATAGTCCCCCTTCCCATTTCTAGCATTTGTCTTAGTGCTCTTCACTGCCTAATCTTTCTCCATGATACTTACTACTTGAGTATAATTTACAGGTCTCTTCTCCCTCAGTTATTTGTCTCCACCACTAGAATGAGCATAAGAGTTTGAGACACTTGTTCACTGCTGTATCCTTTGCATATGGAACAATATCTGACACATAGTAGATACTCAATAAAAAATGATGAATTGATATTACTGAATGTGAATATTTTTGTTCATAGTGAATATTTTGTTAATAATTGAGAAATGAGAGGAAAAAGAGAGATGTGTATCTGAACATTCTGAGAAAGCCAATGGGAAGTTTTCAATCAGTTGGCATTCTTTGTCAGAACTCAATTTTATCTATACAGTGATATGTTCAAATTCTTAGAACAGTCCATCTCACACACTGGTAATTTCATACTCTGATACTCTGAGTGGTTTATTGTATTATTTCAATGTTTGGTGGTTAATTGATCATAAGATTATGTTTATGTTTACAGGCCATAACGTATCTGCAATGTGTCAGGAAGTGTGGTACACATTTCTTATGTATCACTTCAAATCCTTTCATCACAAACTCTTACTCCAACAGTGGCCACAGCAACCAGTTCCAGGTACAGGAATAGGTTAGGCACAGGGTATCCTCAGGAAATTACGTTCATTCAGGCATGTACAACCTTGTGATGTGAAGCAGTGAACACTGGAGGAATAGCCCGTGAGCAAAAGAGAATTAGAACTAATGGATATAGGTTTCATTTTTTCCCCTCTGGGTAATCAGTTCTAAAATGCATTTAATAGGCTTTTCATAATGTACTGGTATGATCAGACATCAGTGACCCATAACAGCAGTGAACTCAGAAATGCATTCTTGTTTTGGAAGTCTTCCTTGTTTTATATTCCTGTCTTATATTTCTGCTTAATGAATGCAGGGTGTATTTCAGTTTCCGCCTTTTTGGAAGCCCAAGACTGGACTTGTATTAAACAGTTTAAAAATCTTTTCATCTATTCCTTTAGAAACTTATTACTAGGTATTATTAGACAATCTCCATTGTTCAAAAGAAGAAAATGAGGCTGATCTAATTAACATATCTTTAAGATAAAAGAGGGAGAATTGAAGTCATTTTTTTGTCTGACTCCAAATGTGTGGAAAAACCTAAACTAGTAAGCTAATAGGGTTTCTGAACTCATGGTGTTTTTGATTTAAAAACAAAATGTATAGGTTATAGAGTTAATAATGCACAAAAATTAAGATTACAGGACAATTCATCAGGAAAAAACTTCAAAAGAAAATATAAATGAGCCTGCAAATCATTATAATGTGCCATAACACAAATATGAGGTCTTTCTCATGTTAATTCAGGCATACATGATGGATATTTTCTGTTTGCTTCATCCTTCTCTGCTTAGCAAAATATTTCATCTTTATGAACTGTACAAGTAGGCTCCTTTGCCTTCTGGTTACAGTTAGCTTCAGCTAGTGGGAGGCATTGGCAGAACACAGGGTGGGCGACAATACAGCCAGGGCATCTTTCACTTAGATTCATTCACTGTCTCTAGGGAACATCACAACTCCTGGACATAGTTCTCTTGTATTTGCAGGAAACACTCCTCTCCCTTGCTGATTCAAGTTCACTAGCCTGGGGTTACTGCACCTTTCCATAATGGTTCTCTTCACTTCACCCACGACTTTATAATTAGCTGCTTTATTAAAACTCTTCTTAATTACTTCATTTTGGAGTATGCCATCTGTTTCCTTCTGGGACTTTGGATCATACAAGAGACAACAAAAAAAATCTTAAAAATATATAATATTCTTAAGCAAAAAATAGTTAAAAGTAATTAGGGACAGATAGTCTGCTGAGGAGGGAGGAGGGATATGGTAATTATTAAGGGTGATTGGTAGTTACATATTAAAGAGTAAGAAATAAAATTAATGAATTATTTATGGGGTCAAGTAGACCCTTACTGTATAATGTAAGAAATTTTTAAAATTTATAAATTTATTGGGTATCTAACTGAAAGACTTTGCTATATACATTTGGTAAAACAAATATCTGATTCAACTTTCAGTGGAGTTGGTCATCCATTGACAGAATGCTCACTAATGTGGCTACCATATTTAACAAAATGTCAACCATGAACTGTTTATATTGATTACATCCTTGATGTATGCTGGCATAGGCATTGATCTCAATGATGTTCACTATGAGTTGCATGGTTTGAAATTTGAAATCATTTTCATAGAAAAAGCATTCATACTACATGTGGTAGTAAGAATTCTTACTACATTAAATGGATTTCATTCTACACAGACTTCTTATAAAACTGGATATAAAGTTATGTTTTATGGATATGAAACCATGAAATCTAATCTTTATAAAGAAATTTCCAAAACTGCTACAGAACTAGAGATTTATAGCTTTAGAACAGAAAATTAATGAAGTAGAAATTCTGAAGTACAGCTTCCTGCATTTCCTTCTTTTTAGACTTGGTATGCAACCTATTACCTGACAATTTTGTAATATATCTCTTCACATTTCCCTCCGTTTTATATGACTTTCACTTTAAAAATGGTAACTTTTTAAGCATTTATTTTTCTATAGCAATAAATAACCCTCTCAATAATTTTTAAAACTGGTATAAGTTTCAAAGTATGAGATGTCCTGAGTATTTCCTCTGCCATTTCCTATTAGAAAGAGTCCATGCTCACAGGAAGAGAAGGGAATTTTGACTTTGGCTTTTAGATAAGCAGTTTTTACATTATTTTACTTCAGTAGGGACCGAGCATGTAGTTTTGTAAACATAACCATGGTAACACAATAGATTGAACAGTACATCTATTGCTTCTGTTATCTGAATATCCTTAACATTTTGTCACTGCCTTGATGAGTGCTCCATTTTTGTACCATCCTTTTTTATTTTTATACTCTGGGAAGAAAATTTAAATAGAGAATTTATCTCTAGGTATTAGAGTTTCACAAAACTGCTTCTTTATTGAAAAGCATAACACATCTAAACAAAAATACACAGTATGATTTATCTCAAAGTGAATACCCATATTACTTCCACCAGGGACAAAAAGTAGAATATTTCCAGCATCTTCCCAAATCCTTTTCTACTTGCAGTTTCCTCTTTCCCCTACTAAAATTTTAAAGTCACTTTAATTTTTCCACCCATCATTCCTCCTTTTTTCATTTAAAATTTACTCCCTAAATTGCCTTGCTGACCCCATAGTTATGTTTCATCTGTTTTTATTCTGGGGTATGTGTATAAACAGAATCATTCAAGAAGTATTCTTAGTGCATGGCTATTTTTCTCAAAATTATTTATTAGATGTACATATGGCACTGACATATATATACTCTTTTCATTTCCATAGTTGTCTGACATTTCAAATTTGAATATACACTATTTATTAGTACATAATGCCAACATTTTTCTCCCAAAATGGTAGAATGAAGATTTACTCTCACAAGCAGTATGGGAAAGCATTCCCTTCATAGTTTTGTCCTGGTACAGAGTTTGCTGATAAGATGACCTTGTGTATAATTTAGCAAATGGAAGTAAGGCAGAATCAACCTCTTTTGGAAAACCATGGTAGTTCTTCCAATTATCCAGCTATAGCCTTGCAGTTCTGTACTATCCAGCACCTCCCACATTTGGATAAGCCATAACTCTTATGGCTTTTTTTTTTTTTTGCTACATAAATATCATTCATTTATTGGCATTGATATTATGAACACATAATGGAAAAATGCTTCTCAAAAGAGGAAGGTGAATGTTGACCGTCAATAGGACAAAGCTGTCTTCAAAAGACAGAGATGTGGAAACTAGGTTCACAGTTGGGTTGTGGAGTCCATGCGGATGGAGCTCATCTATGTATGTGTATCTACAGGGGCAAGGTGTTTGATGAGGCGGCTTGGGAATGTTTCCAGCTGCTTCTATGCAATGGGTCCTCCTTTGTTGGTCCACTGATCTACTCCGGCAGTGTCTTTGTTTCCCATGTGATCCACCAACTGTGGCAGGTCAAGCCCGATATCAGAGTTTCCTTCCAAACATTCTTTTAAGCCCGCCATTCTTCCACACATAGCCCTGAGCAGCACAAGATATAGTGGGTATTTAGTGATCTAGATAATTGTATAAAGGGTATTTAGCATCAAAACCAAACCTGAATAATGAGCTAAAGTGTTCCATATACTGCCAAAGATAGTTGATGTGAAAAAGGAAAGAAAGGAATAGTTGTATGAGAGAGAGCAAGAAGGAAAATGATGAAACAAAGGAATGCCGAACCAAAGAAAGAGAATGTTTGTTACCAATGATTCTGATTTATTTGGTCTAATTAACTGAGAATATGATGATGTAATAATCACATAGAGAAGTCAGAGTGAGGGTCTGCCACGTAGGATAACATATTTAGATTGAATATGTTGCAGAATGCTAAAGGACAATAGGAGATCAGGAGAAAACAAACTTTGAAAGTATGGAACTTGATTGAGATCAAAGATGAAGAAATTATTTTGGGAGATCAATTTGAATGCAATAGTGCTTCTCAAAAAGATCACTACCTAATGGTTAAATAAAAATAGTGAAAAATAACCCTTTATATCAAGATTATATATACATAGTTATATGTCAAATGGTATAGCTAGTCTCATTTTTTTTGTAACCCTTATTGTCAGGAAATTTCAGCAGTAGTTTGTTGTGCTCTATGACTTCAGTATGTATTACATACACATGCTGTCTCAAATCTTAGAGTACAATATTTTTAATGTGGACATGATACCCTATATATCACTGGCTTTCTAACAATATCTAATGCATATTCAGTGTTTATCAAATGATTGTGTAATTAAAGAAGGAAAGATAGAAGAATAAGTGATAGATGGATAGATAAAAATGGTTGCATCATTCTGTAACAGAATACAAAAATATTTCCAATTTAGGAATAAAAGCAAATGAGTCAATGAAGATTGCTTTGCTTCTTAGAGCTTAGTGAAGTGAAAGTCACTCAGTCGTGTCTCACTGTTTGAGACCCCATAGACTGTTAGAGTCCATGGAATTCTCCAGGCCAGAAGACTGGAGTGGGTAGCCTTTGCCTTCTCCAGGAGATCTTCCCAACCCAGGGATCAAACCCAGGTCTCCCACATTGCAGGCAGATTTTTTACCAGTTGAGCCACAAAAGAAGCCAAAGAATACTGGAGTGGGTAGCCTATCCCTTCTCCAGCAGATCTTCCTGACCCAGGAATCAAACTGGGGTCTCCTGAATTGCAGGTGGATTCCTGCTTCTTAGAGCTTAAGGTCAAATGAAAAACCATGTAGGGAGCCTGGTCAACTGAAATTTCATGGAGATCTGGAGATGAAAGTCATCCAAGACTCCTGCTGTGAGATGGAACAAATACAATTACACAAAACTGGACCATGTTGGACAACCGTTTCATAACCAAAGTCCTGTAACACTGCCATGTCAAGAATTTTATTCCTTCTGACTTTTCCTTAATTTTTTGTCATCTCCTGACTAAATCTAGATTGAATCAAATAGTGGGTAGCACTTTTAATTTTCTTAATTTAGAATCAATCCTGATGTAAACTTCTTTAATTCTCAAAGCACTGTCATATTCTGGGGTTAACTAATATTACCATCAAAACAGTTTAAACTTTCCTTTTATAGTACATTATAATTCACAAATATTGATGTATTGTCTTTTAGTTTTAGGGAAAAAAATCTTATGGCATGGGATTATTATTTTCTTTTGACATATAAGAATTTGAAGAGGACAAAAATGATAGCTAATAAAGTACAGAATGGGGACTCAATGGTGGGCTTGAATTATAGGCCTCCCACTTTTTTTTACTGGGGAGTGATATTGGGCAGGGATGCAGCCAGGAAGGGGCTGCTGTAGAGAGCAGGCTGATCACTTTTTCTCACACATTGTTCCTTAAATGTCTGCCTTACTTTTTCTTAAATAGTCTTTTCTATTCTCCAGTTCACTGACAGAACACAAACACCACCATCCTCTAAGCCTCACTTTTATGATGTGGGTCACTACTGACTGGAACAATACCATTTATTCCCAACTTTATTGATAATACAACTGTGATATATAGATGACCCACCCTGCCTCACAGAATAAAGGTCATATTTTCTAGCCTCTTTTCCCACAGTGGTGGCCAAAGAGGTAAAATTTATTCAAGAGGAAACCCTAAGTTAGCATTTGATGTTTTCCTTCATCGTTCCTGTCTATTGACTAAAGGGAAAATGCGACAGCTAGAGTGCCAGCAGTCATATTGGGTGATAACACCCACAAAAGATGGAAATTAGTGTTCAGGATGGCAGAGTGAAAAATACAGAAGGAACCTAGTGACCTGGTGATTATGGTTTCACTAAACCGATAGAGGAGTACCTACCTCAGTATTTCTTTAATATGAGAGATAAATAAGTTTCTGAAAAGCTCTTTCACTTTCAAGTAATCTTCTACTCACTTAAATCACCGTTAAAAGCAAAAGTGTTAGCCATTCAGTCATGTCCAACTCTTTGTAAGCCTATGAACTGTAGCCCACCAGGTTCCTCTGTCCATGGGGTTCTCCAGGTAAAAATACTGGGGTGGGTTGCCATTCCCTTCTCTAGGGGATCTTCCCAACCCAGGGATCAAACCTGGGTCTCTTGCACTGCAAGTAGACTACTATTTGAGTCACCAGAGAAGCCCCTTTATTTATAATCAAATCTAATTTAACACTTGGGTCTCTGGTGGCTCAGTGGTAAAGAATCTGCCTGCAATGCAGGAGACACAGGTTTGATCTCTGGGTCAGGAAGATCCCCTGGAGTAGGAAATGGAACCCGCTCCACTATTCTTGCCAGGAAAATGCCATGGACAAAGGAGCCTGGTGGGCTATAGTGCCAGGAGTCAGTAAAGAGTTGGACTTGACTCAGCGACTAAAGAACAACAAACTGAACACTAACTGACACTATATTATGTCTGAATGTTTAAAGATTCAACAATATTTCAAGTTCTAAAATTCCAAGAAATTGATTTGCAGAACCTAGATCAGATTCCTGCTATTTAATGTCAAGTTTATTTATAAGGGGAGGATCATATTTTTAAAAATTGTTCTTTCCATGATAATCATATGGATGGAGACAGCAGTAATTCTCAGAAAATTAAAAGACCAGCCCAGACAAAACAACAAAATAGGTGTCCAAAGTCACTTGAATAAAATCTTTTCTGTGAATTATCATCATTATTTTTTAACCTAAAACTTTATTTTATTGTATTATTTTTATTAGTGACTCATGATTAATATAAACAAATGAAAATTATGAGAAAATATGGTATGGCTTTAAGGAGTAAACTTTACGATTATCAGCTCAGATCAAGTTGTCAAGAGTTAAATTGTAAGTGTTGTCTGATTTTTTCTATGTGTATTGTGAAATGAAGGATAGTAGATTGTTTTTATTTTATTAATAAATATGTCATTTATTTTATGTCACATTTTATATATCACTAGATTTTAAAATTGTACATAACATGAATGGTAAATGTATTATTGAGAAATGATGTCATTTATTTTTATGTCACATTTTATATGTCACTAGATTTTAAAATTGTACATAACATGAATGGTAAATGTATTATTGAGAAATGACTAGAACATGATATTATGGTCTAGGTAGGACTATGTGATTCATTAACTTTTCATATAGCTGTCTTGACAAGGCATCTTCTTGTGGATGCAACATACACTTGACAAAAATGTTTACAACTATCATTTTGTGATAACATCAAAGAAAAAGGACATATACTTGGCAGATGATGCAACCACAACATTTTATTGGTTTATATAATACCAAAATTTGTTTAATTTACATTGTTAACTTTTCTGAATAACTTAAAAATTATTTAGGTGTTTTTTTTTAATTTTAAAAATTTAAATTTAAAAAATTTTAAAATATTTACCCTAAATGGTAAATTGAACAAATCTAAAATACTCAGGACATGTTTTTAGCTTCTACACATAATAACTCTTAAAAAAACTGAATATTAAAATAGGCAGAACTAGATTTCATATACTATCTGATCTTTTTCACATGGAATTTATTTCTATAAACTAAAAGTTGTTAGAGAATGTAGGCAGAAACTTTATTTTATGCTAAGGAAATAGAAAATCCATATTAACATCGTAGGAAGCAAAATGCCATGCACTATGATATATTTATAAGGGAAATTCAGAGTGAATGTCAAAAAATAAATTCTGGTCACATTTTATATTAAGTAGCTATGACCCTGGGAAAGTCATTCAATCTTGTAGTATATGTCAGTTTTCTCCTGCATAAAAGGAAGTTAATTTCATCTGACTTCATGTGAATAGTGTGAAAACAAAAGTATGCTAATTGGCAAAGTATTAAAGAAATCTAAAAATTTCCAAGGATGGAGATAATGTACTACACAGAAACTAATCACAATTTTTCAGTCTTAACTGTGCAATATTCCAAATAATGCCAATGCCTTTTGGAACAACTGACACAAGGGGAAGAGGACTAAATAAGGTTGATGAAATTTGAGAAGTATATATTTTAATTTTTGTGTACTATTGTATTTCATCAACACACTATATGGGGCAATACAAGACTACTTTCTGATGGTTTTACCACACTTAGGGCCCAACAGAATATACAAGCAACTGAAGACCTCAAGTCTATAATCACACGTAATAATTCATTAATTGATCTCTCCACTCTTGCTTTCTGCAGTTTACTTTTCAAAACTTTTGGGAAGTGAAGGGTGGTGGAGATTTCCCAGGTAGTCCAGTGGCTAAGACTTTGTGCTCCCAGTGCAGAGGCCTGTATTCCATCCCTGGTCAGGAAAATAGTTTCCGCATACTGCAACTAAGAGTTTGCATGCCACAAATAAAGATTCCTAAATGCTGTAACTAAGACCCATTACAGACAAATTAATAAGTAAATATTAAAGAAAGAAAACTTCACAGGAAGGTAGGTGTGGGGTGGGTATGAGTGTGCATGTATATATGTCAAAAATAAATTCTACTCACATAAATTAACACATAATAAATATTAAAAATAAACATATAAATAAAATCTCCATTAAATCTCCATTTGACTACTTTCATCATGGTGGGATTTTGTAGTTTTATAATACCAGTTAGTTCATATGTCCTAAAACTGTCAGAAGCATACATTTATTTTCTCATTCAGGTTCATTGATAAATAAGTCAAATATAGAGAAACAGGCAGAGTTCTATTCTATTTCACTTCAGGCATCCTAAAAGAGTGTCTCAATTTATTTATTTAAATCAATGGAAGTAGAAAATACTCTTGTCATTTTCTTCAATCTGCACAAGAATATATTGGCTTAGGGAATAAATAATAAGTTTAGGAATCTCTTATAAAATCTATCTGCATGTTGTTTATGTCAGAATATCCTTCTGCTAATGAGAAATATTTTGGAAAGCCTTGTTGAAATATAGATACATCATGTTTTTGCTGTTTTGGATCAGTTTTATTTTCCTATAAAAAAAAAAAACTGAAGGAATATAGCAAAATCAGGCTAGTTATTTTCTAATTGTCTCCCAAGATCTATTTTCAACTCATTTGCCCTCTTTGTGCCTCAAGAGTATATCCTAAAATTAATCACATTACTCAGAGACCCTGCTCCTAACAACTAGGTTAAATTGCCCTTAGGAGGAAGATAAGGGTGAGTTCCAAGAACTAGAATACAAATTCAGAAGAAAGCAAAATGTTTGATTTGATACTGTTCCCAAATTTCCTGAAATTCTTCTGAAGGACAGGTGTTTTCCTGTTGGCAATAGGGCCAAACCTGTATCTTAAAGGAAAGCGATCCACTGATGGAAAGATGAAAAGCACTGGGCTTCCCAGGTGGCACTAGTGGTAAAGAACGTGCCTGCCAACGTAGAAGGCACAGGAGATACAGATTCAATCCCTGGGTCAGGAAGATCCTCTGAAGCAGGAAATGGCAAGCCACTCCAGTATTCTCTGGACCACAGCTCGTAGGTCGCAAAGTGTTGGACACAACTGAAGCGACTTAGTGAAAGTGTGTACATACACACACACACACGAAAAGCACAGAATCAAAACCAATACAATATTGTAAAGTAATTAGCCTCCAATTAAAATAAATAAATTTATATTAAAAAAGAAGACACTAAGGACATAACTTCCCAGGTGGTGCTAGTAGTAAAGAACCTGCCTGCTAATGCAGGAGATTTAAGAGACATAGGTTTGATTCCTGAGTCAGGAAGATGGCCCAGAGGAGGAATGGAAACCCATTCCAGTATTCTTGCCTGAAGAATCCCATGAACACAGGAGCCTGTTGGGGTTGCAAAGAGTCAGACACGACTGCAGTAACTTAGTACATAATACACATAGCACAAGGACATAACTAACAAAACCATCTAAAAGTAATGACCTCAATGATTGCGAATACTCAGTTATTTTCAAATATTAGTTTACATTTCAATATTTCCCTGTATTTCAGCAGAAAAACAAAATGAGCTATGATGTATTTAACTTCTGCATTGTGTTAAGATTTTAATGAGTATCACTTATAAGCTCATTAAGGTTAGAAGTTCTAGATGACCAAATTCACTTTTCAGAGAATGAAACAAAAAGTTGGAATGGCAACAAACTGTCTGAGAGCACATGGCTATTGGGTGTCAGGGACAGTCCTCAAATTCCATCCTGATTTCAGTAGCAACTTTCTTTGAATTTTCCCATTCCATAATTTCATCTAGGCTCCTTTTCTAAAATCCCTCCCTCTAAAATCTAATCATGAATATTGGAAACTTTGGACACAAACCTGTGGCTACATGCATTTAAAGAAATATCTAATTAGGTTTATGGTTTATTAATGTTATTTAATCTAATAACTGTATCCTTTAAACAAAATTATTGATCTTTGTATTTCATAAAGAATCTCTTTGCAGGGGAGAGCAAGATGGCAAAGGAGTAGGTGGACATGGAATACATCTTTCTCCATAGATACATTAAGAATACACCTTCACACACAGACGTACATGCAGAACACCAGCTGGGAGTGGACAGGAGTACCTGAGCAGTGGAAAAGAATATACAGAATCATGCAAAACTTGGTAGATCAAAGGAACTAGGGGAAAAAGCAGGAGTGTTAGTAGGACTTGACCTGCCATCAGCAGGTGGGAGAACTGAAGCAGGCATCCAATCTCTACATTAGGGCAACTGTCTGAGTCAGAGCAGAAACATTTAAGGCTGAGAGTGAAACAGCTGATCTGTGGCAGTCTAAATGCAATGAGAATCAGACATTCCTTGCTGTAGTCATACATACCCCATATAGGAATGCTGGTCCCCTGGAATGCACAGCAGCTGGGAGCTGGAGTTTACAGACTGTAGAGCAATTCCAGGCTGAGGGCTGCTGTTGACTGTGGAGAGATTGATCAAGGGGATGTGAGGGAGGAGATTGTAGTGGGATAGCTGGGCAGCATGGAAGCAAGGCAATACTGCAGAGTCACGTGTAGGGGGTGAGGCCATCACTATAGCCTCTCTATTCCCACAGGCCAGCATCAACAGACGAACAACAGAGAGGCTGGTCCATCAAACGCTTGACACACTGAACTACAGAGTAGAACCCCACCCAAGGTGCCCCTTTAAGTGCCTGATGCACTTATCTACAAAGTAGGACCCTAGCCAGGGGAGGCCCTCTATGTGCCTGATGCTCTGAACAACAGAGAAGGACCCCAGGCAAGGGAGCCCTCTAAGTGCCTGAAAAGGCAGAGCTATGGAGAAAGCTGACCAAAGAGGCCTTCTGATTGTCAGCTACAAGAGGGTCTAAAAAAGACCCTGATAGGGTCATAACTCCTGGGGCAGAGGCAGTCTGTATCCCAACACACTTTGTGCCACCAGGGTCCCTGCTAGCCAAGCAGCTGCGCCACCTTCACACTCAACTCTAATGGGGGAAGAGCTGCCACAGGCAAAAAGAAAAGACTGTCTATGTATACAGGGTCACTTTGATAGTGTCCAACATTTTGTGGCCCTGTAGACTGTGGCCTGCCAGGCTTCTCTGTCAGGGGGGTTCTCTAGGCAAGAATACTGGAGCATGGGGGGAGGAGCTAAGACGGCAGAGGAATAAGACAGGGAGAACACTTTCTCCCCCACAAATTCATCAAAAGATCATTTAAACACCGAGTAAATTCCACAAAACAACTTCTGAATGCCGGCAGAGGACATCAGGCACCCAGAAAAGCAACCCATTGTCTTCTAAAGGAGTTAGGAAAAAATATAAAAGACAAAAAAAAGAGACAAAAGAGGGAGGGATGGAGCTCCGTCCCGGGAAGGGAGTCTTAAAAAGAGAGAAGTTTCCAAACACCAGGAAACATTCTCACTGCCGAGTCTGTGCCAAGCCTTGGAAGCACAGAGGGCAACAAAACAGGGAGGAAAAATAAACAAACAATTAAAACCCACAGATTACGAGCCCTATGGTAACTCCCCCAGCGGAGAAGCAGCGCAGACACCTGCATCCTCCATTAGCAAGCGGGGGCTGGGCAGGGAGGCGCGGCGCGGGCTGCATCGCTTAGAGTAGGATCTGGCCTTAATACCCCGAGCGCTATCTGAGCGAAATAATTTGGGCTAGCAAACCAGACTGTGGGATATCTACCACGTGAAAAGCCAGCCCTAACCTAAGACACCGCCAGGCCCGCGCACAGAACAAAGGACTGTACAGAGATAGCCGGCTGCAGACCATCCTCCTCTGGTGACAGGCAGCCAGAGCTGGAAGGGGGCAATCGCAGCCCCAGAGAGACATTATCTACAAAACTGTAAGCAGGCTTCTTTGCTAACTAAAACTTCTTGGGGTTCTGGACGGTCAACATCCGCCTGAGAAGGTGTGCTGGTTGTACACCCAGATAACCGAGCGGCGGGGAGGCGATAAGTCGCAGCAACCACACTTGCCAAACACCTCATCATTGAAAGACAAGTGTATGTCTTGTCTTTCTTGTCTGAGCTGCTCGGACCTGGGAAGGGCACAAAATGCAGGCCCAACCAAGTCTGTGCCTCTGAGGACTACCTGAGTGCCTGAACCTGAGCGGCTTAGACCTGGGAGGTGCAAGCAGCCCAGGGCCGGCCGCAGATGATTCCTGGCGGAGCAACCTAGAGCCTGAGCAGTGGGGTCAGGGAGGCTACATGCGCCGTGAGCGGGGGCAGGCCCAGTGTGGCTGAGGCACTGCGAGCACACACCAGTCTTATTTATTTGCACCGTCCCTCCCTCCCCACAGCATGACTGAACAAGTGAGCCTTAAAAAAAAAAAAGTGTCCACCACTGCCCGCTTTGTATCAGGGTGGAAATCAGACACTGAAGACACCAGCAAACAGAAGAAGCTATAACAGAGGGAACCGTCTTGGAAGCGACAGGCAATAGATTAAAACCCCGTGGTTAGTATCGACTACATAGGAAGGGGCCTATAGATCTTGAGAAATATAAGCCAGAACAAGGAACTAGCCGAAAATGAACTGAACCCACAATACCCACAACAACATCAGAGAAAGTCCTATATATATTTTTACTATTTTTAGGATCATTCTTTCTTTCTTTGTTTAAAAATTAAAAAAAAAAAATTAAGTCCTCTATTACTTCTTTAATTTTCACTTTTATAACCTACTATTACTTTGCAAAAAAAAAAAAAAAGATGTTTTTTTTTTTTTTTAAAAAGCAAACTTCATATATATATATATATTTTTTTATAACTTCTGTGACCTTGTTTTTTTTTTGCTTTTTTTTTTTTCTTATTTTCTTTAACATTGTATTTTTGAAATTCCAAACTCTGCTCTAGATTTTTAATTTTAGCTTTTTGGTATTTGTTATCAATTTTCTACCTATATATATATATTTTTATAACTTTTGTGACTTTTTTTTTCTCTCTTTCTTTCTCTTCATCTTTTTTTTAACATTATATTCTGAAATTCCAAACTCTACTCTAGATTTTTAATTTATACTTTTTGGTATTTGTTATCAATTTTGTACCTATATCTTCTTTATAATTTTTGTGACTTTGTTTTTGTTTTTGTTTTCTCTTCCTCTTTCTTTTTCTTCTTCTTTTCTTTAACATTGTATTTTTGAAATTCCAAACTCTACTCTAGATTTTTAATTTTTGCTTTTAGGTATTTGTTACCAATTTTGTACCTTTAAGAACCCAATCTTCAGTACCCATTTTTTACTAGGGAGAGAGATTACTGGCTTGACTGCTCTCTCCCTCTTTAGACCCTCCTTTTTTTCCACCAGGTCGCCTGTGTCTCCTCCCTAACCCTTCTCTACTCTGTCCAACTCTGTGAATTTCTGTGTGTTTCTGACGGTGGAGAATACTTAGGGAACTGATAACTGGCTAGATCTGTCTCTCTCCTTCTCATCCTTTTATCCTCCTGGCCAGTTCTGTCCCTTCCTCCCTCTTCTCTTCTCTGTATAACTCCATGAACATCTCTGAGCAGTCCAGTTGTGGAGTGCATATAAGGAAGTGATTACTGGTTAGCCCGCTCTCTCCTCTATTGATTCCACCTCATCTCATTCGGGTCACCTCTAACTCTCTCCTCCCTCTTCTCTTCTCCTTGTAACGCTGTGAACCTCTCTGGGTGACCCTCACGGTGGAGAAACTTTTCATCTTTAACTTAGATGTTTTATCAATGGTGCTGTATAGAAGGAGAAGTTTTGAGACTACTGTAAAAATAAGACCGATAACTGGAAGCAGGAGGCTTAAGTTCAAACCCTGACTCCAGGGAACATTAATTGACAGGAGCTCATCAAATGCCTCCATACCTACACTGAAACCAAGCACCACACAAGGGCCAACAAGTTCCAGGGCAAGACATACCAAGCAAATTCTCCAGCAACACAGGAACACAGCCCTGAGCTTCAATATACAGGCTGCCTAAAGTCATCCCAAAACCATAGACATCTCATAACTCATTACTGGACACTTCATTGCACTCCAGAGAGAAGAAATCCAGCTCCACCCACCAGATCACCGACACAAGCTTCCCTAACCAAGAAACCTTGACAAGCCACTTGTACAAACCCACACACAGCGAGGAAATGCCACAATAAAGAGAACTCCACAAACTGCCAGAATACAGAAAGGACACCCCAAACTCAGCAATTTAAACAAGATGAAGAGACAGAGGAATACCCAGCAGGTAAAGGAACAGGATAAATGCCCACCAAACCAAACAAAAGAGGAAGTGATAGGGAATCTACCTGATAAAGAATTCCGAATAATGATAGTGAAATTGATCCAAAATCTTGAAATCAAAATGGAATCACAGATAAATAGCCTGGAGACAAGGATGGAGAAGATGTAAGAAAGGTTTAATAAGGACCTAGAAGAAATAAAAAAGAGTCAGTATATAATGAATAATGCAATAAATGATATCAAAAACACTCTGGAGGCAACAAAGAGTAGAATAACAGAGGCAGAAGATAGGATTAGTGAATTAGAAGATAGAATGGTAGAAATAAATGAATCAGAGAGGAAAAAAGAAAAACGAATTAAAAGAAATGAGGACAATCTCAGAAACCTCCAGGACAATATTAAACGCTACAACATTCAAATCATAAGGGTCCCAGAAGAAGAAGACAAAAAGAAAGACCATGAGAAAATACTTGAGGAGATAATAGTTGAAAACTTCCCTAAAATGGGGAAGGAAATAATCAGTCAAGTCCAAGAAACCCAGAGAGTCCCAAACAGGATAAACCCAAGGCAAAACACCCCAAGACCCATATTAATCAAATTAACAAAGATCAAACACAAAGAACAAATATTAAAAGCAGCAAGGGAAAAACAACAAATAACACACAAGGGAATTCCCATAAGGATAACAGCTGATCTTTCAATAGAAACTCTCCAAGCCAGGAGGGAATGGCAAGACATATTTAAAGTGATGAAAGAAAATAACCTACAGCCCAGATTATTGTACCCAGCAAGGATCTCATTCAAATATGAAGGAGAAATCAAAAGCTTTACAGACAAGCAAAAGCTGAGAGAATTCAGCACCACCAAACCAGCTCTCCAACAAATACTAAAGGATATTCTCTAGACAGGAAACACAAAAACGGTGTATAAATTCAAACCCAAAACAATAAAGTAAATGGCAACGGGATCATACTTATCAATAATTACCTTAAATGTAAATGGGTTGAATGCCCCAACCAAAAGACAAAGACTGGCTAATGGATACAAAAACAAGACCCCTACATATGTTGTCTACAAGAGACCCACCTCAAAACGGGACACATACAGACTGAAAGTGAAGGGCTGGAAAAAGATTTTCCATGCAAATAGGGACCAAAAGAAAGCAGGAGTAGCAATACTCATATCAGATAAAATAGACTTTAAAACAAAGGCTGTGAAAAGAGACAACGGTCACTACATAATGATCAAAGGATCAATCCAAGAAGAAGATATAACAATTATAAATATATATGCACCCAACATAGGAGCACCGCAATATGTAAGACAAATACTAACAAGTTTGAAAGGAGAAATTAACAATAACACAGTAATAGTGGGAGACTTTAATACCCCATTAACACCTATGGATAGATCAACTAAACAGAATATTAACAAGGAAACACAAACTTTAAATGATACAATAGACCAGTTAGACCTAATTGATATCTATAGGACATTTCATCCCAAAACAATGAATTTCACCTTTTTTCTCAAGAGCACACAGAACCTTCTCTAGGATAGATCACATCCTGGGCCATAAATCTAGCCTTGGTAAATTCAGAAAAATTGAAATCATTCCAAGCATCTTTTCTGACCACAATGCAATAAGATTAGATCTCAATTACAGGAGAAAAACTATTAAAAATTCTAACATATGGAGGCTGAACAACACGCTGCTGAATAACCAACAAATCACAGAAGAAATCAAAAAAGAAATCAAAATCTGCATAGAAACGAATGAAAATGAAAACACAACAACCCAAAACCTGTGGGACACGGTAAAAGCAGCCCTAAGGGAAAAGTTCATAGCAATACGGGCATACCTCAAGAAACATGAAAAAAGTCAAATAAATAATCTAACTCTACACCTAAAGCAACTAGAAAAGGAAGAAATGAAGAACCCCAGGGTTAGTAGAAGGAAAGAAATCTTAAAAATTAGGGCAGAAATAAATGCAAAAGAAACAAAAGAGACCATAGCAAAAATCAACAAAGCCAAAAGCTGGTTCTTTGAAAGGATAAATAAAATTGACAAACCATTAGCCAGACTCATCAAGAAACAAAGGGAGAAAAATCAAATCAATAAAATTAGAAATGAAAATGGAGAGATCACAACAGACAACAAAGAAATACAAAGGATCATAAGAGACAACTATCAGCAATTATATGGCAAAAAAATGGACAACGTGGAAGAAATGGACAAATTCTTAGAAAAGTACAACTTTCCAAAACTGAACCAGGAAGAAATAGAAAATCTTAACAGGCCCATCACAAGCATGGAAATTGAAACTGTAATCAGAAATCTTCCAGCAAACAAAAGCCCAGGTCCAGATGGCTTCACAGCTGAATTCTACCAAAAATTTAGAGAAGAGCTAACACCTATCCTACTCAAACTCTTCCAGAAAATTGCAGAGAAAGGTAAACTTCCAAACTCATTCTATGAGACCACCATCACCCTAATACCAAAACCTGACAAAGATCCCACAAAAAAAGAAAACTACAGGCCAATATCACTGATGAACATAGATGCAAAAATCCTTAACAAAATTCTAGCAATAAGAATCCAACAACACATTAAAAAGATCATACACCATGACCAAGTGGGCTTTACCCCAGGGATGCAAGGATTCTTCAATATCCACAAATCAATCAATGTAATACACCACATTAACAAATTGAAAAATAAAAACCATATGATTATCTCAGTAGACGCAGAGAAAGCCTTTGACAAAATTCAACATCCATTTATGATTAAAAACTCTCCAGAAAGCAGGAATAGAAGGAACAGACCTCAACATAATAAAAGCTATACATGACAAACCCACAGCAAACATTATCCTCAATGGTGAAAAATTGAAAGCATTTCATCTAAAGTCAGGAACAAGACAAGGGTGCCCACTTTCACCATTACTATTCAACATAGTCTTGGAAGTTTTGGCCACAGCAATCATAGCAGAAAAAGAAATAAAAGGAATCCAAATTGGAAATGAAGTAAAACTCTCACTGTTTGCAGATGACATGATCCTCTACATAGAAAACCCTAAAGACTCCACCAGAAAATTACTAGAACTAATCAATGAATATAGTAAAGTTGCAGGATATAAAATCAAGACACAGAAATCCCTTGCATTCCTATACACTAATAATGAGAAAATAGGCAAATTAAGGAAACAATTCCATTCACCATTGCAATGGAAAGAATAAAATACTTAGGATTATATCGACCTAAAGAAACTAAAGACCTATATATAGAAAACTACAAACACTGGTGAAAGAAATCAAAGAGGACACTAATAGATGGAGAAATATACCATGTTCATGGATTGGAAGAATCAATATAGTGAAAATGAATATACTACCCAAAGCAATTTATAGATTCAATGCAATCCCTAACAAGCTACCAATGGTATTCTTCACAGAGCTAGAACAAATAATTTCACAATTTGTATGGAAATACAAAAAACCTCAAATAGCCAAAGCTATCTTGAGAAAGAAGAATGGAACTGGAGGAATCAACCTGCCTGACTTCAGGCTCTACTACAAAGCCACAGTCACCAAGACAGTATGGTACTGGCACAAAGACAGAAGTATAGATCAATGCAACAAAATAGAAAGCCCAGAGATAAATCCATGCACATATGGACACCTTATCTTTGACAAAGGAGGCAAGAATACACAATGGATTAAAGCCAATCTCTCTAACAAGTGGTGCTGGGAAAACTGGTCAACCACTTGTAAAAGAATGAAACTAGAGCACTTTCTAACATCATACACAAAATAAACTCAAAATGGATTAAAGATCTAAACATAAGACCAGAAACTATAAAACTTCTAGAGGAGAACGTAGGCAAAACACTCTCCGACATACACCACAGCAGGATCCTCTATGACCCACCTACCAGAATATTGGAAATAAAAGCAAAAATAAATGGGACCTAATTAAACTTAAAAGCTTCTGCACATCAAAGGAAACTATAAGCAAGGTGAAATACAGCCTTCAGAATGGGAGAAAATAATAGCAAATGAAGCAACTGACAAACAACTAATCTCAAAAATATACAAGCAACTCCTACAGCTCAATTCCAGAAAAATAAATGACCCAATCAAAAAATGGGCCAAAGAACTAAATAGACATTTCTCCAAAGAAGACATACAGATGGCTAACAAACACATGAAAAGATGCTCAACATCACTCATTATCAGAGAAATGCAAATCAAAACCACTATGAGCTACCATTTCACGCCAGTCAGAATGGCTGCGATCCAAAAGTCTACAAGCAATAATGCTGGAGAGGGTGTGGAGAAAAGGGAACCCTCTTACACTGTTGGTGGGAATGCAAACTAGTACAGCCACTATGGAGAACAGTGTGGAGATGGCTTAAACAACTGGAAATATAACTGCCTTATGATACAGCAATCCCACTGCTGGGCATACACACTGAGGAAACCAGAACTGAAAGAGACACGTGTACCCCAATGTTCATCGCAGCACTGTTTATAATAGCCAGGACATGGAAGCAACCTAGATGTCCATCAGCAGATGAATGGATAAGAAAGCTGTGGTACATATACACAATGGAATATTACTCAGCCATTAAAAAGAATACATTTGAATCAGTTCTAATGAAGTGGATGAAACTGGAGCCTATTATACAGAGTGAAGTAAGCCAGAAAGAAAAACACCAATACAGTATACTAATGCATATATATGGAATTTAGAATGATGGTAACAATAACCCTGTATACGAGACAGCAAAAGAGACACTGATGTATAGAACAGTCTTTTAGACTCTGTGGGAGAGGGAGAGGGTGGGATGCTTTGGGAGAATGGCAGTGAAATATGTATAATATCTTATATGAAATGAGTCGCCAGTCCAAGTTCGATGCACAATACTGGATGCTTGGGGCTGATGCACTGGGACGACCCAGAAGGATGGTATGGGGAGGGAGGACGGAGGAGGGTTCAGGATGGGGAACCCATGTATACCTTTGGCAAATTCATTTTGATATATGGCAAAACCAATACAATATTGTAAAGTTAAAAAAAAAAAAAAAAGAATACTGGACCATATTGGCCAATACTGGTTGCCATACCCTTCTAGAGCACTATATTTCCTGCTGCCTTAGCTACCAACTCCCTGAGTACCTTGTGCTGCCAGAACCCCTGCAACCCAAGCAACTGCACCACCTCCACACCTGGCCCTCAGAGGGGTAAACCCAAGTCCTCCAGGACAATCTCAGGAGCAATCCCCAGTGGGCAAGCCACATGTAGAGGTGGAAATAAAACCACAATTGAAACCCAGGGCATCGTTGCTAAGGAAGAAGACTCAAAACCTTTCCACCAGCTGAGCAAGCTGCAGATTAAATCCGCATGATCAACTAGGCTGACTCTGTGTCTATGGAATATATAAAAAGCCATTGAGAGCTCCCACAAAAGCAAACACACTAGTTCTGATATCTGTGGACATTGGAGGCAAGAACACAGAGGAGTAGGACCAGATTAGAATCTCAGCTACCTCACAGCAGGTCCAGAGATCAGCACAGTGTTGAAGGGCATCCTAGGGAGGTGAGGTGGACTGTGGCTCCCGGTGAGGGAAATGACTTTGACTCCAGTGACTAAGGAAAATTATTTATTATTCTTGTGTTTTGACTTGTTCTATAGATTCTTTTGGATTTTTTTTTCTTTTTTTTTTCCCTTTCCCCCTCTTCTGTTGTAGTTGTTAATTTTAATGGTATTATGAGTCCAATTAAGCTTTTGAGCTTTTTTTTCTCAGTCACATTTTTTATTGTTGTTATAAACCTCTACCTCTACATTGGGCTTTTGCTGCTCTATGGAGTTTTCCTTTTTTTTTTTCCTTTTCTTTTCTTTCTTTAAGTTTAATTTTTAAACCTATTATTATTTTTTCTACATTTATTCCCTTGTTTGCTTTTCCTACTGCTCTTTTCCCCTTGCAGTTAATCTTTGATGTATACAAATCTTCTTTTTCTACCTCTATTTAACTTTGCATATCAGTTTTTTCTTTTTTTTCCTCTCAACATACTTGTCAGTTTTATTTTCATTGCTTTATTCCTCAATTGACACCTTGCTTTAGGGTTTCCCCCCCCCCCCAGTTTGTGTTTTAGTTAGTTTTGTTCTAAACTGGTAGATATAAAATTTGATTTCCTTTGTTCATTGGATCAAACTCTTGTACTTTATTTTCGTTGGATTGTTTTGATTTTGCTTATGGGTGTATATGTATATGTGTATATTCAGTCACATTTTTTATTGCAGTTATAAACTTCTGCCTCTACATTGGGCTTTTGCAGTTCTGTGGAGTTTTCTTTTCTTTTTTTTTTTTTTCTTTCTTCTTCCTTTTTTTACAATTTTAATTTTTAAATTTTTAGCCTATTATATTTTTCCAACATTTACACCTTTGTTTGCCTTTCCTACTGCACTTTTCCCCTTGCAGTTAAATTTCAATGTATATAAATCTTCTTCATCTACTTCTATTTAACTTTGTATATCTATTCTTTATTTCTTTACTTTCTTTCCTTTCCTCTCAACATATTTGTTAGTTTTGTTTTCATTGCTTTATCCCCCACTTGGCACTTTGCTTTAGTTTTGTTTTCTGGTTTGTGCCTTAGTGAGTTTTGTTCTTAACTGGTAAATATTTTTTATTTCCTTTGTTCACTGGGTCATCTACTGTGCTTTATTATAGTTGCACTGCTTTGACTTTGCTAAAGGATGTATCAGTTCAGATCAGTTCAGTCAGTCACTCAGTCGTGTCCGACTCCTTGCAACCCCATGAATTGCAGCACACCATGCCTCCCTGTCCATCACCAACTCCCGGAGTTCACTCAGACTCACATCCATCGAGTCAGTGATGCCATCCAACCACCTCATCCTCTGTCATCCCCTTCTCCTCCTGCCCCCAATCCCTCCCAGCATCAGAGTCTTTTCCAACGAGTCAACTCTTCGCATGAGGTGGCCAAAGTACTGGAGTTTCAGCTTTAGCATCATTCCTTCCAAAGAAATCCCAGGACTGATCTCCTTCAGAATGGACTGGTTGGATCTCCTTGCAGTCCAAGGGACTCTCAAGAGTCTTCTCCAACACCACAGTTCAAAAGCATCAATTCTTTGGCGCTCAGCCTTCCTCACAGTCCAACTCTCACATCCATACTTGACTACTGGAAAAACCATAGCCTTGACTAGACGAACCTTTGTTGGCAAAGTAATGTCTCTGCTTTTGAATATACTATCTAGGTTGGTCATAACTTTCCTTGCAAGGAGTAAGTGTCTTTTAATTTTGTGGCTGCAGTCACCACCTGCAGTGATTTTGGAGCCCAAAAAATATAAAGTCTGACACTGTTTCCACTGTTTCCCCATATACTTCCCATGAAGTGATGGGACCAGATGCCATGATCTTCGTTTTCTGAATGTTGAGCTTTAAGCCAATTTTTTCACTCTCCACTTTCACTTTCATCAAGAGGGTTTTTAGTTCCTATTCACTTTCTGCCATAAGGGTGGTCACACACACATACACACGTGTGTGTGTGTGTGTGTGTGTGTGTGTGTATTCCATTATTTTAATTATTATTTGCCTGATTTTGTAATTGCCATTTGTCTGGAGTTCATCTCTGGTTTCTCGATTTGGGGTATTTGTTTTAATCTCACTTAATGCTACAACACACCACTTGTGGAATCTTTGTTCATGACCAGAGAGCAAGCCCCGAGCCTTTGGAATAGAAGCACAGACTCCAAGACCCGAGAATACCAGAGAACTAACACTGGGGAGTCTCAACAGAATTCACCCTAAGGAAACCACTTGAATGCAAGACCTGGCATAAGCCAATCATCAGTAGCACCCTGTGCAGGGTGCTCTTTCTAAACAACAAACAAACAAAAAAATATAAACCCAGTCATAAGCAGACAGGATTACCACCTCAGTCAACCTTGCCCATTAGAGGAAAAACAAACAAAAAACCCAGCACTAATCTCACCCTCTACAAAGCTTACACAAACCACTGGATGGATCTTAGGAGGGCAGAAACCAAAAGGAAGAATGAATTCAAGCTTGAAGGCTTGGAAAAGGAGACCTCATCACAGTAAGTGAAAGGCATAGAAACACTACACAAATGAAAGTACAAATTAGAAACACAGAAGTCCAAATAAATTAAGAAGAAATAGGAAAACTACCTGAAAAAGAATTCAAAATAATGGCAGTAAAGATGATCAAAACCTTGAAAACAAAATGGAGAAAATGAAAGAATCAACTAACAAAGACCTAGAAGAATTAAAGAATAAACATACAGAGACAAACACCACAATTATTGAAATTAAAAATTCTCTGGAAGGAATTAATAGCAGAATATCTGAAGCTGAAGAACAAATCAGTGAGCTGGAAGATAAAAGGGTGAAAATAACTTCTGAAGAGCAGAATAAAATAAAATGTATGAAAAGAACTGAGGATAGTTTCAGAGACCTCAGGGACAATATCAAATGCACCAACATTTGAATTATAGGGGTTCCAGAAGAAGAGAAACAGAAAGTGTATGAGAAAATTTTTGAAGAGATTATAGTTGAAAATTTCCCAGGATGGAAAAGGAAATAGTCAACCAAGTCCATGAGGCACAAAGAATCCTATATAGGATAAACCCAAGGAGAAATATGCCGAGACACATACTAATCAAACTAACAAAGACTAAACACAAAGGAAGAATATTAAAAGCATCAAGGGAAAAGCAACAAGTAACATACAAGGCAAACCCCATATACTTAACAGCTAATCTTTCAGCAGAAATTCTGCAGGCCAGAAGGGAATGGCAGGATATCTTTAAAGTACTGAAAGAGAAAAATCTACAACCAAGATTACTGTACCCAGAAAGAATCTCATTCAAAACTGATGGAGAAATAAAAAAGCTTTTCTGTCAACTAAACATTAGGGAAATTCAGTATCACCAAACTAGCTTTACAACAAATGTTAAAGGGGCTTATATAGTCAAGAAATACAAGAGAGGGAAAGAGATCTACAAAATCAATGCCAAACAATTAAGAAAATGGCAATAGGAACATATATATATATATATATATATATATATATATATCAATAATTACTTTAAATGTAAATGGATTAAATGCTTCAATGAAAAGACACAGACTAGCTGAATGGATACAAAAACAAGCCATGTATTTATGCTGTCTATAGGAAACACACTTCAGACCTCATGACACATATAGACAAATTGAGAGGATAGAACAATATAGTCCATGCAAATGGGAAGCAAAAGAAAGCTGGAGTAGCAAACCTTATATCAGAAAAATAGAACTAAAAGATTACAAGAGATAAGGATGGACACTACATAATGATCAAGGGATCAATCCAAAAGGAAGACATCACAATTGTAAATATCTATACACCCAACATAGGAGCACCTCAATACATAAGACAAACAGTAACAGACATAAAAGGAGAAATTGACAGTAACACAAGAATAGTAAGAGACTGTAATACCGCACTCACACTAATGGACAGATCATCAAAACAGAAAACTAATAAGGAAACACAAGTCTTAAATGATATATTAAATGAGATGGATGTCATTGATAACTTTAGCACATTCAGTCCAAATGCAGAAGAATACACCTTATTATCAAGTGCACATGGAACATTCTCCAGGACAGACCACATCTTGGGTCACAAATCAAACCTCAGTAAAATTTAAAAAGTTGAAATCTGTCTAGAAAAAGTTTTGCTGTAAAGTTCACTAATGATTTTTTTTAAATTTTTTATTCCTTTATTTCTCATGTGTTCCCCATCCTGAACCCTCCTCCCTCCTCCCTCCCCATACCATCATTAGTGAACTTTACAGCAAAACTTTTTATAGTTCTACTTCTTTGCAAATTCTCTTAAAAATAGTTTCTTTAGGTTTCGTATTAGTATCTATTACCATCATAGTATTGCATAGTAAATACCAAAGAAACTCAGTGGCATAAAGCAGTAAAAAAATTTAAAAAAAAAAAAAAAAGAAAGAAAGAAATCTGTCAAGCATCTTCTCCAAGTACAGCACTATGAGATTAGACATCAATTACAAGGGAAAAAAAAAAAAAAACTGTAATAAACACAAACACATGGAGATTAAACAGTACATTTCTAAATAACCAACAGGTTAATGAAGAAGTCAAAAGGGAAATCAAAGAACTTCTAGAAGCAAATGACAATGAAAACACAACTGAAATACTGTGGGATGCAGCAAAAGCAGTTCTAAGAGGGAAGTTTATAGCAATACAATCGTACCTCAAGAAACAAGAAAAACATCAAATAGACAACCTAACTTTACATGTAAAACAACTAGAAAAAGAAGAAGAACAACAAAAAACAAAATTAGTACAAGGAAAGGAATCATAAAGATCCTAGCAGAAATAAATGAAAAAGAAACGATAGTAAAGATTAACAAATCTAAAAATTGGTTCTTTGAGAAGATAAGCAAAATTGACAAACCTTTAACCAGACTCATCAAGGGAAAAAAGAGAGAGAGAGAGGGAAGAATCAAATCAACAAAATTAGAAATGAAAAAGGATAGGTTACAACAGACAATGCAGAAATACAAAGGATTATAAGAGGCTATTATCAATAACCAAATGACAATAAAATGGATAATCTGGATGAAATAGACAGATTATTAGAAAAGTTCAATCTTCCAATACTGGACCAGGAAGAAATAGAAATTATGAACAACACAATTACAAGCACTGAAATTTAAACAGTAATCAGAAATCTCCCAAAAAACAAAATCCCAGGACCAGGTGGCTTCACAGGAAAATTCTGTCAAACATTTAGAGAAGAGTTAATGCCTATTCTTCTAAAACTCTTTCAAAAAATTGCAGAGAAAGGAACACTTCCAAACTCATTCTATGAGGCCACCATCACCCTGATACAAAAACCAGACAAAAACAACACACACACACAAAGAAAACTGCAGGCCAGTATCACTGATGAACATAGATGTGAGAAATCCTCAACAAAATTTTAGCAAACAGAAACCAGCAACACATCACAAAGCTCATACACCATGATCAAGTTGGGTTTATTCCAGGAATGCAAGGATTCTTCAATACACACAAATCAATCAATGTGATACACAATATCAACAAATTGAAAGATAAAAGCCATTTTATAATCTCAATAAATACAGAAAAATCTTTGACAAATTTAAACACATATTTATGATTAAAACTCTTCAAAAAATAGGTATAGAAGGAATCTACCTCAACATAGTAAAGGCCATACATGATAAGCCTACAGCAAATATTACTCTCAGTGGTGAAAAACTGAAAGCATTCCCTCTAAGCCCAAGAGCAAGACGAGGGTGTCCACTTTCATCACTATCATTCAACGTATTTCTGGAAGTCCTAGCTACAGCAATCAGAGAAGAAAAAGAAATAAAAGGAATTCAGATAAAAAAAGAAGTAAAGCTCTCACTGTTTGCAGATGACATAATACTGTACATAGAAAACCATAAGGATAGTATCCGAAAATTACTAGAGCTAATCAGTGAATTTAGCAAAGTTGCAGGATGCAAAATCAATACACAGAAATCACTTGCATTTCTATATACTATACTAACAATGACAAATTATAAAAAGAAATTAAGGAATCAATCCCATTCGCCATTGCAACAAAAAAAATTAAATATCTAGGAATAAACTTAGCTAAGGAGACAAAAGAACTAAACACAGAAAATTATAATACACTAACAAAAGAAACAAAAGAAATAAAAGACAACAAAAACAGATAGATGTTCAATGTTCCTGGGTAGGAAGAACAAATATTGTGAAAATGACTATACTACCAGATGCAGTCTACAGATTCAATGTGATCCCTATCAAATTACCAATTACATTTTTCACAGAACTAGAACAAAAAATTTCACAGTTCATAGGGAAACACAAAAGACCATGAATAGCCAAAGCCTTCTTGAGAAAGAAGAATGGAGCTGGAGGAATCAACCTTCCTGTCTTCAGATTATACTACAAAGCTGCAGTCATCAAAACAGTATGGCAGTGGAACAAAACAAACACATAGACCAACAGAACAAGATAGAAAGCCCAGAAATAAACCCATGCACCCAAGGGTACCTTAATTTGACAAAGGAGGCAAGAATATTCAATGGGGCAAAGACAGCCTCTTCAATAAATGGTGCTGGGAAAACTGGACAGCTACATGTAAAAGATTGAAATTAAAACACTTCCTAACACCATACACAAAGATAAACTCAAAATGCATTAAAGATCTAAATGTACCACCAGAAGCCATAAAACTCTTAGAGGAAAACTTAGGCAGAACACTTGATGACATAAATCAAAGCAAGATCCTCTATGACCCACTACTAGAGTAATGGAAATAAAAACAAATGTAAATAAGTGGGACCTGATTAAACTTAAAAGCTTTTGCACAGTCAAGGAAACTATCCGTTCAGTTCAGTTCAGTCGCTCAGTCATGTCCAACTCTTCGCGACACCATGAATCACAGCACGCTGGGCCTCCCTGTCCATCACCAACTCCCAGAATTCACTCAGACTCACATCCATCGAGTCAGTGATGCCATCCAGCCATCTCATCCTCTGTCGTCCCCTTCTCCTCCTGCCCCCAATCCCTCCTAGAAACAGGGTCTTTTCCAATGAGTCAACTCTTTGCATGAAGTGGCCCAAGTATTGGAGTTTCAGCATCAGCATCATTCCCTCCAAAGAAATCCCAGGGCTGATCTCCTTCAGAATGGACCGGTTGGATCTCCTTGCAGTCCAAGGGACTCTCAAGAGTCTTCTCCAACACCACAGTTCAAAAGTATCAATTCTTCGGTGCTCAGCTTTCTTCACAGTCCAACTCTCACATCCATACATGACCACAGGAAAAACCATAGCTTTGACTAGATGGACTTTTGTTGGCAAAGTAATGTCTCTGCTTTTGAATATGCTATCTAGGTTGGTCATAACTTTCCTTCCAAGGAGTAAGCGTCTTTTAATTTCATGGCTGCAATCACCATGTGCAGTGATTTTGGAGCCCAAAAAAAATAAAGTCTGACACTGTAGGAAAAGTGAAAAAGACAGCCCTCAGAATGGGAGAAAATAATAGCAAATGAAACAACCGACAAAGAATTAATTTCCAAAATATACAAGCAGCTCATACAACTCAAGACCAGAAAAGCACACAACCTAATCAAGAAAGTGGGGAAAAGACCTAAACAGACATTTCTCCAAAGAAATACATATAGATGGCTAACAAACACATGAGAAGATGTTCA
Organism: Bos grunniens; assembly: GCF_055505025.1. Classification (NCBI taxonomy): domain Eukaryota; kingdom Metazoa; phylum Chordata; class Mammalia; order Artiodactyla; family Bovidae; genus Bos; species Bos grunniens. Next base: position 29,855,291 of record NC_141178.1, read on the forward strand.
ACATCACTTATTATTAGAGAAATGCAAATCAAAACTATAATGAGATATCACCCCACATCAGTCAGAATGGTGATCATCAAAAAGTCTACAAACAGTAAACGCTGGAGAGGGTGTGGAGAAAAGGAAGTGTGCTTGTACTGTTGGTGGGAATGTAAATTGATACAGCCCTATGGAAGATGGTCGGAGAAGGCAATGGCACCTGACTCAGGTATTCTTGCCTGGAAAATCCCATAGACGGAGAAGCCTGGAAGGCTGCAGTCCATGGGCTTTCTGAGGGTTGGACACTACTGAGAAACTTCACTTTCACTTTTCACTTTCATGCATTGGAGAAGGAAATAACAACCCACTCCAGTGTTCTTGCCTGGAGAATCCCAGGGTCAGGGGAGCCTGGTGGGCTGCTGTCTATGGGGTCGCACAGAGTCGGACACAACTGAAGTGACTTAGCAGCAGCAGCATGGAAAACAGTATAGAGTTTCATAAAAAAAAAAAAAAAACTAGGAATAAAACCACCATATGATCCAGCAATCCCACTCCTAGGCATATACCTTGAGGAAACCAAAATTTGAAAATGACACATATATTCCACTGTTAATTGCAGCACTATTTACAATAGCTAGAATATGAAAGCAACCTAGATGTCCATCAACAGATAAAGGAAAAGAAGTTTTGGTACATATACACAATAGAATATTACTCAATATTATTAAGAAGGAACACCTTTGAGTCAGTTCTAATGAGATGGATGAACCTAGAAACTATTATACAGAGTGAAGTAAGCCAGAAAGAGAAAGATAAATATTGTGTTCTAATGCAAAGGACAGAAATGGTATGGACCTAACAGAAGCAGAAGATATTAGGAAGAGGTGGCAAGAATACACAGAAGAACTGTACAAAAAAGATCTTCATGACCAAGATAATCACAATGGTTTGATCACTCACCTAGAGCCAGACATCCTGGAATGTGAAGTCAAGTGGGCCTTAGAAAGCATCACTACGAACAAAGCTAGTGGAGGTGATGGAATTCCAGTTGAGCTATTTCAAATCCTGAAGAAAGTGCTGCACTCAATATGCCAGCATATTTGGAAAACCAAACAGTGGCCACAGGATTGGAAAAGGTCAGTTTTAATTCCAATCCCAAAGAAAGGCAGTGCCAAAGAATGCTCAAACTACTGCACAATTGCACTCATCTCACACACTAGTAAAGTAATGCTCAAAATTCTCCAAGGCTTCAGCAATATGTGAAGCGTGAACTTCCAGATGTTCAAGCTGGTTTTAGAAAAGGCAGAGGAACCAGAGATCAAATTGTCAACATCCACTGGATCATTGAAAAAGCAAGAGAGTTCCAGAAAAAACATCTATTTATGCTTTATTGACTATGCCAAAGCCTTTGACTGTGTGGGTCACAATAAACTGTGGAAAATTCTTTAAGAGATGGGAATACCAGACCACCTGACCTGCCTCTTGAGAAACCTATATGCAGGTCAGGAAGCAACATTTAGAACTGGACATGGAACAACAGACTGGTTCCAAATAGGAAGAGGAGTATTCACCCTGCTCATTTAACTTATATGCAGAGTACATCATGAGAAACACTGGGCTGGAAGAAGCACAAGCTGGAATCAAGATTGTCGAGAGAAATATTAATAACCTCAGATATGCAGATGACACCACCTTTATGGCAGAAAGTGAAGAGGAACTAAAAAGCCTCTTGATGAAAGTGAAAGAGGAGAGTGAAAAAGTTGGTTTAAAGCTCAACATTCAGAAAACAAAAATCATGGCATCTGGTCCCATCACTTCATGGGAAATATATGGGGAAAAAATGGAAACATTGTCAGACTTTATTTTTTGGGGCTCCAAATCACTGCACATGGTGATTGCAGCCATGAAATTAAAAGACGCTTACTCCTTGGAAGGAAAGTTATGACCAACCTAGATAGCATATTCAAGAGCAGAGACATTACTTTGCCAACAAAAGTCCATTTAGTCAAGGCTCTGGTTTTTTCTGTGGTCACGTATGGATGTGAGAGGTGGGCTGTGAAGAAAGCTGAGCACAGAAGAATTGATGTTTTTGAACTGTGGTGTTGGAGAAGACCCTTGAGAGTCCCTTGGACTGCAAGGAGATCCAACCAATCCATTCTAAAGAGATCAGTCCTGGGTGTTCATTGGAAGGACTGATGCTGATGCTGAAACTCCAGTACTTTGGCCACTTCATGCAAAGAGTTGACTCATTGGAAAAGACCCTGTTTCTAGGAGGGATTGGGGGCAGGAAGAGAAGGGGACGACAGAGGATGAGATGGCTGGATGGCATCACTGACTCAATGGACAAGAGTTTGAGTAAACTATGGGAGTTGGTGATGGACAGGGAGGCCTGTCGTGCTGCGATTCATGGGGTCGCAGAGTCAGACACGACTGAAAAACTGAACTGAACTGAACTGAATGCATATATATGGAATCTAGAAAAATGGTAGTGAAGAATTTATTTTAGGGCAGCAATTGAGAAACATGCCGTAGAGAATAAACTTGTGGACATGGGGAGAGGGGAGGAGAGGATGAGATGTATGGGAAGAGTAACATGGAAACTTCCATTATGATATGTAAAATAGGTAGCCAACAGGAATTTGCTATATGGCTGAGAAACTCAAACAGAGGCTCTGTATCAACCTAGAGGGGTGGGATGGGGAGGGTGATGGGAGGGAGGTTTAAAAGGGAAGGGATATATGTATACCAATGGCTGATTCAGGTTGAGATTTGACAGAAAACAAAATTCTATAAAGCAATTATCCTTCAATAAAAAAAGAAAATACTCTCTTTCCATAGAAGCTGTATATGCTGCAGACTAATTCTTTGCAATCTCTTTAGGGACTCAGGAGTCTATTACACTTGACTATACTCTGCCTTTCCAAATATCTTATGAACTTCAGGAAAGAGAAGGAAAATGCCATTTTCTTCCTTTGTATCGTCCCAAACAAGTCTGCCCTGTTTTATTCACACAGTGGGTATCCAATTTATTTTGCTGACTGAAAGATAATATCATTATATAATAAAATTTTCTTTTCTCCGCAGCAATTAAAGCAAAAGAATGCCTGAAAACTGTCATGAAGCTTCCAAATATGATCTATTTAGTAATGATGATTAGTAATAGAAATAATTAGTCCATGATACAGGAGAATACTAATGAAGACAGTGTATTTTGACTAATCTGTTTTCTGAAATGTTCTTGGTAATAAATGTTAGAATGGGGTCAAAGTCATTTCCCTGATTTGAAATGGAAAGGTAATTTTAATGCTTAGAAAAGAAAGCTTTGCAATCTTCCAGGAATTTTAATTTCTAAGCTGAAAATGCTTTAGCACTTATATCTGGTAACAATTGTTATAATGCACAAATCAGTCTACTATCAGTCTTGCCTTTTCACAAGTCAAAAGTGAAATATGGGTAACAGTAATATGAAAAATGTGATGCAATTCTCTGATCATATTTAAATGTTATTAAATTATGTTAAAGAGGCATGTTGATGGCAATTTTACATATTTCCACACCTGATAGTATTCTAATCAAAAGCAATTTTCCTCTGAAAAAGAAATAGGAAATGAAGTAGTTTAGCTTAATTGAATAACTGATAAAAATAATCAATGGTACTTTAGTTTATGGTATGGATAAAGAAGTAGAAATGATTTCCTTTTCAGAAACATTGTAGTGAAATAGATGATGGGAATGGAATACAAAATACGGTTTGTAGATCCCTGTATGCTACTAAGAATCAAGTCACCAAATCATCTCCCTTACAGAACAAGGCAAAAGCAATGGGACAAAGGTCACAGGTAAAGAAAAGGACTATATAAATGTCTGAAAGCTGTTTGATATATTTGATTATAGTCAATACCAGTCAGCCAAAATTTTGGCCTCCTTTGAAAAGTTAAAAGTAGGGGGAAGAAAGGAATTAGCAGATATGATAGTGAGGAAGAAACCATTTTGAATGTCATATTTGGGGTATTTTTAAAAATTGGAATATAATTGCTTTACAATGTTGTGTTAGTTTCTGGTGTACAACATGAATTAGCTATATATATCCCCTTCTTCTTAAGCCTCCCTCCCACCCTCCCATTCCACCCCATCATAGAGCACTGAGCTGAGCCCCCAGTGCTATATAGCAGCTTTCCACTAGCTATTTATTAATAACACATGGTATTATATATGTCATTGCTACTCTCACAATTCAGCCCCTCCCTCTCCTTCCCCACCCTGTGTCCACAAGTCCATTCTCTATATCTATGCCTCTATTCCTGCCCTGCAAGTAGGTTCATCAGTACCGTTTTTATAGATTCCATACAGAGCAAAGTAAGTCAGAAAGGGAAAAGCAATTATAGTGTATTAACACATATATATGGTATTTGGGTATTAAGATAAAGAAGGTAGGAGTTCAAACAAGAATACCAGAAAGCAAGCACAGTGATCAAGTATGAGGGATTCATCACATTATATGATATTTGAAAGTCTTGCAATGGCTTCACCTGCTCAGTTGCAAAGCCGGAACTTTTAAATGAAGAAAAGCCCCAGAAGTAAGGGAGAGAGACACTGATAAGTTAGGATTCCTGTTTTCCTGCCCATGAAGCACAGAAAGAGCCTCCTGGACCATGGGTCCAATTAGCAGAAGTGAGACTTGGAGCACCTTACTTAGATAACATGAAAGGGTTGCTCACTCTGAAGTCACAGGTCAGAAATCACTTTCAATTCCAGGAAGTGATGCAAGACACAGAACTTTAGATCTCAGAGGTAAATCTAGCTCTGCATCATTAATTACAAGTTGAAGTAATCAAGTTCAAACTCTTTCCATAGTCTAGAAATACTATTAATATCTAACTTGATCTGACTACACACTGTTTCACTACCAGCATGTATTCCTGAATGTTTACTGGATGAATGTCATGCCACTCACCAAAGAGACCCCCCCCCCACATGACTCAATGTTTCACTTCTTGTGCCTTGAACATATTTTTACCTTTCTACCTAGCAGACACTATCCTTAGTCATTTTCTGTAAAAAGTCATTTTTACAATTATCTGTTGATATTTAGATTCAAGAAGATCACCCTGATTTATTTCCCTTACAAAAATTCTCGATTGAGAATTGGTCTCTCGATTGTACCAAGACTACATCTTACAGAATTTCTCATATCCTGTTTCAGTCATCTGGATCTCCTATCAAGGTGGGTGGCATCACTGACTCAATGGACATGAATTTGAGCAAGCTCCGGGAGTTGGTGATGGACAGGGAGGCCTGGCGTGCTGCGATCCATGGGGTCACAAAGAGAGACTCCCCCATTTTTAAATTTACTTTTTGATATTTTCCTTATATCAAATCTGAAATATTGCAAGGAAAATAAACAATTTTTAACTAATTTACCTGAAAAATGTATGATTTCAAAAACTCAAATATGTGTTTTTATCTTTTATGTATTATATGATCAAAGACAGAATACATTGTTTGGCACAAATCTGAGGTATTCTCTGCAAAACTGAAACTATTCTGTCCCTCAAGCAATATCCCATAGTGAAATTGATCAGTCCTATCCATTCATTCATTTATTTACTTACATCTGACATCACCACAAACTCATAGTTTTGTAAACTATTTAATTTATAGCATTAATCAACCTGATTATGCACTTTCAATGAGTAAATTAGGATATTTATTATTATTAATTTTAATGAATGAAACACTTTTCATCAGTTGTATATGTAAACATGCCTCCTATTAAAAAACAATTTTCTAAAAAAACATCTATATCAAATTCTAATAATGATTACTATATCACTGAATACATTGCTTTCTCCAAAATTTGTGTATATAAACAATAAACTTTTTTTTTTTTAAATACATCTTTGTTTCTTCATGTTTCACTGATGGTAAGGGTCTTGATACTTATAGTTCAGTGACGTTCATTTTTTCTAAGTGATACTATATCAAACGTTTGACCTAATCAACATATTTTTTTTTTTTTCCTTTTAACTGAACTTATGTTATTTGGAAATAATACATGTTTAACAGTATATTGGATAATTGGTTCTGAATGATATCTCTTCTACTCCAGAGTCTATCAACACTTTGAATGGCTCAATAACAGATGTAAAATGCAGAGTGAATGTAAAAAATTTATATTAATTAAACCATGAAGTATAGTTAAGCTGAAATTAAAATATTAACTTCCTTTATACCTATAGATTATGTATTAGTTCAACTTTCTTTTTCAAATCTTTTTTGTCCATCACTATAAAGCATCACTATCAATATCACTTAGAAGAAAAATTGAATAATAAATTAACTTAATCTTAGTTTTAAATAATATAAAATAGGAGTTTTAGCATGCTTACTGGGAACTTATTAAAAAAAAAGTATGACACTCTTTTCTCTCCACAGGGTATCTCTCATATTTCTGATTGATTATTATTTAAGTTTCACAATAAGAAAAAGTATGTTCCTAATAAATTTGAGGATCAGAATGTCAATCAATATATTTGCTAATCATGTTTCCTTTTATGTGTCTATAACAAGACAAGTTTTTGACCCAACTATGGCTGGCACATCCAGATATCTTCTACTGTGAAGAGGTAAGGAAAATTTATATCAATTTTAAAATACAAAATTTGGCATCAAGCAGATACCTGAGAGAGAACAAAATTGAGACTCATAATCATTTTCCTACAGTTCTTAGAACATTTATTATAATGCCTGAGATGATCATAGCTGAGATCAGTGAGCTGAGATAGACTCAGTAAAAGTCTACATGAGGAAGGATCAGATACCTGAGCTAACCACTGGGCCCTAAATAACTGTTCTCTTACACACTTTGAGGCTCAACAAGTGACAAAATCTTGTGATCTCCCTATCACATGTGCTTGCTTTCCATATAATACCAGTACTTTTGGGTAACCTTTATGAAGTATAACAGTGAGATACATGGCCCACCACATGTATAGTATATATATACTATGCACTTACACATATAATTTAAATATACACTGAATTTTATTTTTCTTTGTTATTTATAGTATTGTAGTCATAAATTTGAATTCATAACTTTGCACATACACCTTTGAATTTCTGTATTACTGATTTTCAGAAATGGAGCTAAGGAACTGCTGAATATGAAAGACAGCTTAATCCAATTTACTTTTCTTTCCTAACATTTGTGCTTCTTATTTAATATGTTTCTTCCACTTAACGAGAAATGGATACATTAAATTCACATTCTGATTTGGAATATAACCTCTGAAAAATCTCTTGATCTATTTTCACTACCTAGAATATAAGTTCTGCATTGTGATATTTCAGGTTTTGTTGTTGTTTTTTTAAACACATTTCAAATGAAAACTGTTTGGATTTTTGCTTCCAGGAAACGCATACTGGATATGACTTGTTTAGCACTCAAACGAGTGACTCATGCATTATGACACTATTTCTACATTAACTACAGAAATGTGTAGGTGGCTTATTAGAAGTAAAACACACGATAGAGCTTTTCATGCAGATTTCACAAGTGTATCACAAATGGCATGGTCAATTTCTTGGTTGGTTTTCATATAAAGAGAAAAAGCAAACACTTTTTATTTAAATACGTTGCTGAAATTGTTCCAGCTTTGAATGGGAATCATTATTTCAAGTATGTTTTATAGATTAACACTCCTTTTGTCCAGCTGTCCTTCATGGAATGCTGAAATATCTTATATGTACTGCCCAATCTAAGAACTTGGCTCTAGATGCTTGATCCACAAATGTATCCCCTCAACTATGTATATTTCTCTTTTATGCTTGCTTCCTTTGTTTTAAGTGACCTCCCTGAACTTGACAACATAACTCACTTTAAGAATCAAAGGTCCTTCTCATGTCTCTAGTTCAGAACATTGTCTATTCTAATCCTACAGAGTTACTAATCTTGCTATTCATCTGTTCTTGTTGTTGTTATTCAGTCACTAAGTCCTGTTTGACTCCTTGTGAGCCCCATGAACTGCAGCAAGCCTTGCTTCTCTGTCCTTCACTATCTCATGGAGTTTACTCAAACTCATGTCCATTGAGTCAGGGACACCATCCAACCATCTTATCCTCTGTTACCCCCTTCTTCTGCCCTCAATTTCTCCCAGGGTCAGGGTTTTTTCCAATGAATCAGCTCTTCACAACAGATGGCCAAAGTATTGTAGCTTTAGCCTTAGCACCAGCCCTTCCAATGAATATTCAGGGTTGATTTCCTTTAGGATTGACTGGTTTGATCATCTTGATCTCTAAGGGACTCTCAAGAGTCCTCTCCAGTACCACAATTCAAAAGCATCAATTCTTCAGTACTCAGCCTTCTTTTTGTTCCAACTCTTACATCCATATATGACTATTGGAAAAACCATAGCTTTGACTGTACGGACCTTTGTCAGCAAAGTGATATTTCTGCTTTTTAATATACTGTCTATGTTTGCCATAGCTTTTCTTTCCAGGAGCAAGCATCTTTTAACTTTATGGCTGCAATCACCATCCACAGTGATTTTGGAGCCCATGAAAATAAAATCTCTCACTGTTTCCACTTTTTCTCCACCTATTTGTCATGAAGTAATGGGACCAAATGCCATGATCTTAGTTTTTTGAATGCTGAATTTTAAGACAGTTTTTTTCATTCTCCTCTTTAGCCCTCACCTTTGAAGGACAGTGGGGTTTGACTACAGAACTCCCATAGGACTGGGGGAAAAAGAGACTCTTGGAGGGCACAAACAAAATCTTGTACACATCAGGAACCAAGGGAAAGGAGCAGTGACCCAATGATTGATATATAATATTAAATAAGACAAGTAAGCTTTCTAGGCTTAGGCCTGAAAATGGTGAACATATATTGATCTGTCTACATCCTAAGCCAATTGTGAGGATTATCTAAGAATACTTTCCTTTGTGTTAGGTAAATGCTATACAGGTACTTCAGAGAAGGCAATGGCACCCCACTCCAGTACTCTTGCCTGGAAAATTCCATGGATGGAGGAGCCTGGTAGGCTGCAGTCCATGGGGTCACTGAGAGTCGGACACGACTGACGACTTCGCTTTCACTTTTCACTTTCATGCATTGGAGAAGGAAATGGCAACCCACTCCAGTGTTCTTGCCTGGAGAATTCCAGGGACAGGGGAGCCTGGTGGGCTGCCGTCTAAGGGTTTGCACAGAATCGGACACGACTTAAGTGACTTAGCAGCATACAGGTACTTGATGCTTTTGAACTGTGGTATTGGAGAAGACTCTTGAGAGTCCCTTGTACTGCAAGGAGGTCCAACCAGTCCATCCTAAAGGAGATCAGTCATGAGTGTTCATTGGAAGGACTGATGCTAAAGCTGAAACTACAATATTTTGCCACCTCATGCAAAGAGTTGACTCATTGGAAAAGACCCTGATGCTGTGAGGGATTGGGGGCATGATGAGAAGGGGATGACAGAGGATGAGATGGCTAGATGGCATCACCGACTCGATGGACATGAGTCTGAGTGAACTCCGGGAGCTGGTGATGGACAGGGAGACCTGGCGTGTTGTGATTCATGGGGTCGCTAAGAGTTGGACATGACTGAGTGACTGAACTGAACTGAACTGATACAGGTACTTTCCTAAGCACTTGATGAATGTTTATGAAGTAGGAAGAACTTGACATTTTATTCCAGTTTTAAGAAATATGAAATTAAGTATCAAGAAGTTGAATAATCAATATGAGATACTGAATCAGAAAAATACGCAAGATTTTTGATTTCCATTCTAATTTGTATTTCCTTGTTCAAAATACAGGAAATACATTTGACTTCTTAACCAAGGACAACATTAAAATCAGATTATATTTGATAGTGACCATGATGATAACTTGGACTGCAAGAAGACCAAACCAGTCAATCCTAAAGGAAATCAGTCCTGGATATTCATTGGAAGGACTGATGCTGAAACTGAAGCTCCAATATTTTGGTCACCTGATGCAAAGAACTGACTCATTGGAAAAGACCCTGATGCTGGGAAAGATTGAAGGCAGGAGGAGAAGGGGACAACAGAGGATGAGATGGCTGGATGGCATCACCAGCTCGATGGAAATGAGTTTGAGCAAGCTCCAGGAGTTGTTAATGCAGGGAAGCCTGGTGTGCTGTAGTCCATGGGGTCTCAAAGAGTCAGTCTCAACTGAATAACTGAACTGAACTGAACTGATGATGGTAACTTTCACAGTACTTAGAAATTTGCTTTAGTGTTATGAATGGATTTAAACATCTCATCTCTTTCTACACACACACACACACATCCTATGGACTAAAACAAATATTGAGGGTTTTTTAAAATGTCATTAATAAAAATATTGGGTGAACCCAAAGGTTGTTTAAGTTTTTTTCGATAACATCTTATAGAAAAAGTCTCAACAAACTTTTTGGTCAACTCAATATTGTAATTCATTCTGATTTTTTATTGTAGAAATATTTTCTGAAGCACTGACATCATTTTATTAGCACCTCTTCTCACACGGATGGCAAGCAGCCTTTCAAAAAATCATCTTTCAAAGTGACTATGCAGTGATGGAAAGGTGCCATTTGCTCTACCACATTAAAATCCTCATTTTCCCCTTCATATGGCCAATACTGTCCCAGATGCCAAGCTGGGAACCTCAGTGCCCCCACAGCAGCAGCTCGTTCCTTGGCAGCCTCATTAAGTGGCTACCCTGGCCCCCTTAATATGGTCTGTAGGTCTCACATGTCATTTGCTTCTGATAGCTGCCCTGGGCTTCTGTGTGCTTTGGCCCAACTTGTTCCCTTGACTTATATGTTTCCATAGATTTCCTCAATTTTACTAATTTATTAATTAGGTAAATGTAATTTGTTTCTTGTACACATGAAAAATCATCCATGGATAAAATGAAATCTATCATTATTTTACATCTCAATTCATTTTGAGATGAGTGCTTATTTAAATCCCAATGTGGAAAAGGTATTTTCCCACCACCAATTCTCAAACTAAAAAGAAATATAATTTATGTAATTTATATGTAATAATAATGATCAGCTCAAAACTTTCTTTGAGAAGGGAAATCAATTCTTAACCATAGGAAAAGAGGGACTACCAAATTTATCTGTTGGCATTTTCCTTTTCCTATTAAATCACTTACTAAAGTGTCTGAGAATTCATAACATTTAGGATAAAAAGAAAAAAAGAAAAAACAGGTAAACTTACCAATACATTAATCATATGGCTCTAAAGTATCTAATAACAAACTGACAAATGTACCTTTCCAATGGCTATCTACTAGGTTTGGAGGGGAAATGTCCTGAGTTAAATTATACATGGTATCCTGTGCAGTAGCAAATGGCTTTGCAGGTGGTCAGGGACCTAAGAAAGAAAAGTTCAGAAGATCCAAGTGAGGTGGTTTGGGGTAAAGAGATGAGACTGGACAGAATTTTTTTCTTAAGGAAATAGTATGGGTTTGCCTTTTTTGTCTACAAAGCCTCAACCAGCATGACTCTGCAAATTTAAAAAGTGGTTGCTCAGATTATATGGGATCTCATATAACATCACATACCTCACACCTAACCTGGACTGTAGTCTGCCAGGCTCCTCTGTCCATGGAATTCTCAAGGCAAGAATATTGGAGTGAGTAGCCATTCCCTTCTCCAGGGGATCTTCCTGACTCAAGGATCAAACTCAGGTCTCCTATATTGCAGGTGGATTCTTTACCATCTGAGCCATGATGGGAGTCCCCTCATGCAACTGAGGGACCTATAATAGGAGTATGAAGGAGGTGTGAAGTGAGCCAATGAGCATAGGATACTCTGTCACTTCACCTAAAATCTGTTGTCCTAGTAGAGCATTGGAATAGCCTTTAAAGATAAAGTTGAAGCACCAACTCAGTTGGGATATCATTGCCAGGAAGTAATATACACATTGAGCCAAAGAACTTTCTATGGTAGTTTATTCCAATAGGAAAAACACATAGGTTTGCAAACCAAGGGGAAGAAGTAAAAGTGACTCTATAGAGTTTCATGTCCTGATTGCCGAAGGAGAAATACTTTAACCAAAGGATGCAGCAAAAGTCTCATTTGGTATAATCTACAGCTCTTGCCTGTAAATCAAGTAATTTTTAAATTGTATATGGAATATTGAGGAATGCATGTTACAAAGATTTTGGAGTATGGTACCAGTCATTTACTAGCATTCACTCTTGACATAGCAAACAGTCAAATTATTGGCTGATCACTTAGACCCTGTGGAGGTTTGATTTTACCTTTGTTAGAGTCTATTTGTGTAATGCTGGGGTGTTTTTGTTCTTGTTCAGTTGCTAAGGAATGTCTGGCTCTCTGCAACCCCATGGACTGCAGCACACCAGATTTCCCTGTCCTTCACTATCTCTGGGAGTTTGCTCAAACTCATGTCCATTGAGTGCTGTCCGTAAAACTTATTTGTCTCAAAAGTCAAGCTCTATTTCACCTTCACTTTCAATGACTGAAATCTCTGCTCTGTCTTTTCAGCTTTCCATCTCTCCCTTTCTTCTGGATGCATTGGTATCTCCCTGAATACATATGCAACTCAATATTCAACCAATGATTTGAAAGGAATTTAAACAAATATTTGGTGGGTCCCCCTTCTGGAAATCTTTTGCAGGATTTCCTTCTTGAATTTCTAGCTGATTTCATAGCCCTAAACTCTGCCTCTTCAAGACTGCCTTTCCCATGTTGTTCAGATTCAGGGGCGCTCTCAGGAACAAGCGACACAGAGGTAAATCTTACTTTGTGTGCTTTTACTCTTTCAAAGGCAAAATGTCCTTCAGTTTCTATTTTTTGGTATTCTATCATACCATAATATTATTTTTACTAAACATTTATCCATAATTTACAGAATTACATATAATTTTAATTGCATAAATCATATTATTAGCTAGAACTATTTATCAATTATTGAACTGAAATGCCATTTAATTCTTTTTTATCATTCTAATATCTTAATTTTGTTAGTTTCAATTCAACTTGGATATAGAAAACAATCTTTGTATTTTTGAAAAGATAAGATTAATTTAGAAAATTTGTCAGAGGGATGGTATGGGGAGGGAGGTGGGAGGGGGTTCAGGATGGGGAACACATGTACACCTGTGGTAGATTCATGTCAATGTATGGCAAAACCAATACCATATTATAAAGTAATTAGCCTCCAATTAAAATAAACAAATTTATATTTTAAAAAAAGAGAAAATTTGTTACCCACATGATGGCAGAAAAGTGAAAAGTACAGCGAACCAGAATTTAGTACACCTAGGCTAGGGGTGCAAACCTAGGAGATAGCATTACTGGAGCCCAGGGGCTAGGGTTATCCAGCAGAAGCAGGAACTTTATTGGCCTACTCTAAAAAGTTTTGACAGCATGAAGGAGCCTCAGCTGCTTCCAAATACATTGCCTGGGTCAGAGTGAAAGAGAAATACCACGGCTTTCCTCATCCTCCTGTCCTCAAGCTCCTGTTAATACCTACCATTGGCTGAACCCAGCAGAAAGTTGACTGATAAAGGAACTTGGAAAATGGCAAAGGAATCTACAGATATAATCTTCCTTGTAATACTTAATAGAACAAGATATGGACAAGAAAGAGATCGGAAATCAAACAATACCAGAAGAAAAGTCATTCACCAATGCTCTTTTAAAAAAGTGTTTCTGAGATTATCCAAAATATTATAATTTGCATGTTCAATTTATATAAATTTAAAGTTATGAAATAGTTTTTTTTTCTTTTTTCTAGACAAGTAAAGTGACTGAAATATTTAAGATTATATATATAGTTATGAATTGTCAGGCTTATCTATTATTGTGATTTTAATGTTGTGTTTAATATATATATATAGAGAGAGATATAGATATAGATATAGATATATATCAGAGAAGGCAATGGCACCCCACTCCAGTACTCTTGCCTGGAAAATCCCATGGACAGAGGAGCCTGGTAGGGTGCAGTCCATGGGGTCGCTAGGAGTCGGACATGACTGAGCGACTTCACTTTCACTTTTCACGTTCATGCCTTGGAGAAGGAGATGGCAACTCACTCCAGTGTTCTTGCCTGGAGAATCCCAGGGATGGGGGAGCCCGGTGAGCTGCCGTCTCTGGGGTCACACAGAGTCGGACACGACTGAAGTGACGTAGCAGCATATATATATATATATATATATATATATAAAATATGTACAACTTTCTTTGCTCTTCTTTCCTTCTTGCATCTTACAGCTCAGTGGATGTGTTTATTTCACAAGCATGTGCTTTAGAATTTCTTTAGTGAGACTCTGCTTGTAGCAAATGATTTTATTCTGAAACTATTTTTGATTAACCCTAAGTTTTGAAAAGTTTTGACTTTTGGTTGTTTTCTTTATTTATTTCTTTCTTTCTTAGGCATACTAAAAATACCATTCCACTGTTTGCTGGCATCCATTGTTAATATCGAAAGTCATGTTGTCAGTCTATCTTTTGCTCCTTTGAAGCACATAAATATGAAAATACACCAATAAATACAATTTACAAGATGTATATAATTTTTGGATTCCACTCATGGACCAGTCAAGGAGGTTGTACACAAGATTATTTCACATACTATAGAAAGAAAGGATTTCTATGACACAAGAGATTTAAAAAACTGCACATCTTTCATTTCAAAGATAGTCTAATATATATAGTCCCTATCCCCTGGTGGCTCAGACAGTAAAGAGTCTGCCTACAATGCAGGAGACCAGGCTTGGATCCCTGGGTTGGGAAGATCCCTTGAAGAAGGAAATGGCAACCCACTCTGGTATTCTTGCCTGGGAAATCCCATGGACAGAGGAGCCTGGCAGGCTACAGTTCATGGGTCTGCAGGAGTCTGACATGACTGAGTGACTATCACATAATATATATAGCTCTTCACACTGGGCTTCTCAACTGCTATACTGGTCAAATAAAATATGAACCAGTATGAAAGCTCTTATATTGCTCAGTTGTGTCTGACTCAGTCGATGGACTGCAGCACACCAGGCTTCCCTGTCCATTACCAACTCCCAGAGCTTACTCAAGCTCATGTCCATTGAGTCGGTGATGCCATCCAACTGTCTCCTCCTGCTTTCAATCTTTCCCAGCGTCAGGGTCTTTTCAAATGAGTATGTTTTTCACATCAGGTGGCCAAAGTACTGGAGTTTCAGCCTCAGCATCAATCCTTCTAATGAATATTCAGGACTGATTTCCTTTAGGGTGGACTGGTTGGATCTCCTTGAAGTCCAAGAGACTCTCAAGAGTCTTCTCCAACACCACAGATACTCAATAAAACTACTTTATTTTTTCCCTTGAGTATTTGTATATATTTTATGTTTATTCATATAATGCAGAATGAGCATTGTAATGTCATAATTTGTTGAAAAAACAGCAATGCTGTAGATTAGCTTTTCATTTTCCTGTATTTCAGCTAAAGATTTTCTCTTCTCTTCATTTCCATTCATTTTAAGAATATACTATGTCAGATAGAATATGCTATAAGAATATTTTAAGAATATCCTATGTCAGAAAGCAATAATTTTTTAGAACTTACTTCTAGTTACCTGCTCATTTTTACTTATATCAGGATGTGTTTCAGCAGAGCATAGCAGAAACAAAAGTATCCTGATATGAGTATCCTAAAATACACTGTAATAAGATAAAGCAATATTGACATCAGTTATGAAGAGACATTAATCCAAAAATAATTTCTCAATCAATTTGCAAGAATTGTCTTTAGTCCCACAAATAGTTGGATCTGACACTTTCTTGCCTGTATTAGAATTCTCCACCCAATGGAATTGTAGGCATGAGCTAATTTTTCACATAAACCAAACACTATAAATAATTATAAATATGCAGAGCAGTGATGTATTATGAAGAATGTAAACTTAAAAAAATGCTTTTTTCTCCATACCTAATATATATTTATTAATTGTTTATCCTGGTAACTACAGGTGAAAAACTAGACAAGTCTTGGCATAATACAATAGAATTTTTTGTGTTAATTTGTGATAAAAAATTTCAAACCAAAAGTTCAATAAAATTGCAGTCAGATACATTGGTTTTCTAGTTGCTTGGCCATGAAAACATTATGAACAAGAGATGTCAGATAGATTTTACTTTGCCTTCCTACTCGAAAAGACAGTGCTGACAAGAGTTCTACATTGAGGAGAATGTGAGGTAAAATAACAATGAACCAGCTTTTCGAAAAGCCATCAGCTAATTTTTCATTTGCCATGAAAATTGATCATGAATAACCCAAATTTCCTTGTGGTTCTTATATACAACTGAAATTTTAATAATAGTATTTGTTATGTGCTTTGTTTTCTTAGATATTTTGCAAGAATTTCCAATCAATGCAGTGGCCATTTTGGGGGGGGGGAACTTTTGCTAATTTCTGTTATCCAAACAACCATAGATGATTAATTTAAACCAGCTGTGGCAATTTGATTTACTTTACCAGAGATAAGTTTAGCAAAAGTTATGTTATTAAATACTGGGCAATAAGACTTAAATCAGGGTCTGCTAGGATGTTTTTTGAAATGGGTAAAGGAGGGAGAAAGTGAGAGAGACAGACAGACAGATAGAGATGGATATTGTAAGCAACAGCCTCTTTTACCTTTCAATATTGTCTGATCATACGCCCTGAGGTAACTACAGCCAACCTGAACCAATAATTGTTTCAGAAACAAAACTGAAACTTCAGAGGTAGCAAAGTGTAAAAATTTAAACAATGTGGATAATTGAAAATGTCTTTGAGCCATTGAGTTTATCAATTTTGGATCCATTACGATTTGGAATTTTTTGTTTTTTGTGTTTTTCTTTAATTTAAATTAATTTATTTTACTTGGAGGCTAATTACTTTACAATATTGTATTGGTTTTGCCATACATCAACATGAATCTGCCACGGATCTACACGTGTTCCCCATCCTGAACCCCCATCCCATGTCCTTTCCTGTACCATCCCCCTGGGTCATCCCAGTGCACCAGCCCCAAGCATCCTGTATCCTGCATCAAACCTGGACTGGCGATTCATTTCTTATATGATATTATACATGTTTCAATGCCATTCTCCCAAAGCATTCCAGCCTCTCCCTTTCCCACAGAGTCCAATAGACTGTTCTATACATCTGTGTCTCTTTTGCTGTCTCCCATACAGGGTTATTGTTACCATCATTCTAAATTCCATATATATGTATTAGTATACTGTATTGGTGTTTTTTTTTTCTGGCTTACTTCACTCTGTATAATCGGCTCCAGTTTCATCCACCTCATTAGAACTGATTCAAATGTATTCTTTGTAACAGCTGAGTAATACTCCATTGTGTATATGTACCACAGCTTTCTTATCCATTCATCTGCGGGTGGACATCTAGGTTGCTTCCATGTCCTGGCTGTTATAAATAATGCTGTGATGAACATTGGGGTACATGTGTCTCTTTCAATTCTGGTTTCCTTGGTGTGTATGCCCAGCAGTGGGATTGCTGGGTCATAAGGCAGTTCTATTTCCAGTCTTTTAAGGAATCTCCACACTGTTTTCCATAGTGGCTGTACTAGTTTGCATTCCCACCAACAGTGTAAGAGGGTTCCCTTTTCTCCCCACCCTCTCCAGCATTTATTCCTTGTAGACTTTTGGATCGCAGCCATTCTGACTGGCGTGAAATGGTACATCATTGTGGTTTTGATTTGCATTTCTCTGATAATGAGTGATGTTGAGCATCTTTTTATGTGTTTGTTAGCCATATGTCTGTCTTTTTTGGAGAAATGTCTATTTAGTTCTTTGGCCCATTTTTTGATTGGGTCATTTATTTTTCTGGAATTGAGCTGTAGGAGTTGCTTATATATTTTTGAGATTTGTTGTTTGTCAGTTGCTTCATTTGCTATTATTTTCTCCCATTCTGAAGGCTGTCTTTTCACCTTGCTTATAGTTTCCTTTGTTGTGCAGAAGCTTTTAATTTTAATTAGATCGCATTTGTTTATTTTTGCTTTTATTTCCAATATTCTGGGCAGTGGGTCATAGAGGATCCTGCTGTGATTTATGTCGGAGAGTGTTTTGCCTATGTTCTCCTCTAGGAGTTTTATAGTTTCTGGTCTTACGTTTAGATCTTTAATCCATTTTGACTTTATTTTTGATGGAGAAATATACCATGTTCATGGATCAGAAGAATCAATATAGTGAAAATGAGTATACAACCCAAAGCAATCTATAGATTCAACGCAATCCCTATTAAGCTACCAAAGGTATTTTTCACAGAGCTAGAACACATAATTTCACAATTTGAATGGAAATACAAAAAACGTCAAATAGCCAAAGCAATCTTGAGAAATAAGACTGGAATGGGAGGAATCAATCTGCCTGACTTCAGACTTTACTACAAAGCCACAGTCATCAAGACAGTATGGTACTGGCACAAAGACAGAAATATAGATCAATGGAACAAAATAGAAACCCCAGAGATAAATCCATGCACCTATGGACACCTTATCTTTGACAAAGGAGGCAAGAATATACAAGGAAGAAAAGACAATCTCTTTAACAAGTGGTGCTGGGAAAACTGGTCAACCACTTGTAAAAGAATGAAACTAGAACACTTTCTAACACCATACACAAAAATAAACTCAATTTGGAATTTTTAAAATGTGAATTTATAAATTTTGTTACTGCTTAAATAACTTGAAGTTGGATTTTCTGCTAACTGCAAATGTATGCTAATTCCTGCACCTTGCTAAAGAATGAGGAAGCAATGAACTATAAGGAATAAGGAATTAATTTATAACTCCTAGTTACTAGGGATAAATCCAAGATGTAATAAAATATGTCTAAATATGTCTCTATCTAAAGTTTTGGCTCATTTCAATGTACCGTGGAAACTAGTTCACATACTGCCATAGTGGACACTGTTGAGGTACACCAAGAAAATAGGTATACATTAAAATATATCCTTCTCAGATTATCTAAAATCAAATTTTGAAACTGGTACCTTAGTTTATTTGGAATGACTTTTAATGAAATTAAAAATATAACTCACTGGGTCTGGATTATAGTCCTAACTGCCACAAAAGAGGAAAATTTTGCTTATGGAAATGTTCTGGTTTGCTGCAAGGATACACAATGTCTCAAATACCACACACAGTTCTTATAATTAGCTTTACATTTTAAAACAGATAAATTAATTGGTTTTCCATATATCCTATCTTGGAAAATGAGGTTTATTTGTTAAAAAAAATTTCAGTCTGCTTTTAGAAATTCTTAAACATTTCAGTGAGGCATATGTTATAAATTTTTAAGCTTGCTCCAAGGCAAAACAATCATCTCTTCATAGCATCCTTTTCTTTATTTCCCTATCATCACTCTTAAATAAAGCTTTTGTATATTTAAAGTCACAGGCTTTTGCAGATAATGAATACAATGATAGGGTTTTTGCTTTGTTGTTTCTTTTTCACTATCTGGAAGAAAAATGTAAAATGTAGTAACAAAATCATTTAACTATTTTCTCCAGATTCACTGTTTTATCACTTTTTACTGCTATAAGTTAAACAATTGCCCTTAGTATTTTGCAAAAGTGTTCTTTCACACTTAAATGTTACTAATAAAATTCGGGGATCAGGATTCAATTATTATTAGTAGTTTATTTAACTGGGTCAGGCTACTAATTTTCCCTTTGTTCTGCAATATTTTATTCTTTGCTTCCCATTATGTTTGTTATAGGACATAAAATATTTATTACATTACCTAAATAAAGAGCATAGAAAGTTGGGAGGGAATGTTAGTAGAAAATCTGAAGAATTTGCCTTGTAAATCAGAAAACTGGTTTTGAATTTGCAGGCTGGCATCTTTGAGTCCTATGTTCTTCCCACTGGCTTTTCCTGGAGTCAAATAAACTTTGTTTCACAGACTTTGGTTTCTCCTGCTCTGTTAGTTTGTAATTCCAGTTGGGAGTGACTCTGTCCTGGAAGAGAGTGGGGTTTATTTTTTTGGGTGAGATAGTCAGGGGTTATAAATATTTGGGAGGTTTCCTCCTTCTAGATCTCCCTGGTCTTTGATAGTAACGAAAATGCCAAGGTCTCCCCAAGAAATTGAAAGATTGACAATGAACACATTTTAAAATCCATGAACTACTAGTTCAATGAACATTTCTGAGCCAACAATCATAAAGATCTTACAGTGGCCATGACCATTGTTGGCTGAATAACAGCCACTCTAAGACACCAGCCCTAGCCATGAGAACCTGTAAGTTTTACCTTATAATGAAAAAGCATCTTTGCTAGTATCATTGAGTTAAGGATCTTGAGATTATCCTGGATTTTCTTGGTGTGCCTTGATAATAACAGAGTCTTTATAAGAGGAAAGTAGAGGGACAGTTGACACAAACTGAAGCCAACATGATCACAGGGGCAGAGACTGGAATTATGTGCTAAGTCAAGCAATGCCAGTGGCCTCCAGAGCTGAAGACAAGGAAGAGGTTCCCTCCTAGAATCTCCAGAGGGAGAACAGCCTGACTGAAAGCTTGATTACAGGCAGTGTGACATTTATTTTAGAGTTCTGGTTTCCAGAACAGTGAAAGAATGAATTTTTGTTGTTTTAAGTCATCAAGTCTATAATAATTTTTTACAGTGGCCACAGAAAATTAATACTATAGTATATCTATAATAAAGACATATGCTAAATTCTTTTACAAATTCACATATTCTACTACATTCACACCTATTTTTAAGAAAAGGTAACTATCTGTGTCAATTATTCTTCAGGTATTCTAAAGTTGGAAACCACAGGAATCATCTATATAGAGTAGTGATGGATGATCCCTTTCTATTCCTTGTAAATACTCTAAATTTGTGCCCAGTTGTATGTGATTCTTTGCAACCCCATGGACTGTAGCCTGTCAGGATCCTCTGTCCATGGAATTTTCCAGGCAAGAATATTGGAGTGGGTTGCCATTTCTTCATCCAGGGGATAGAACCCCTGGGTTAGACTCAGGGATAGAAACCCTGTCTCTTGCGTCTCCTGAATTCGCAGGCAGATTCTTTGCCAGTAGTGCCACCGGGGAAGCCCATTCCTGGTACTCAAGTAAAAGTAATTTGCAAATTAAATTATGAATTTAATTGTTTCCAAGATTACTTCCACTCTTTCACTTTCATGCCTTGGAGAAGGAAATGGCAACCCACTCCAGTGTTCTTGCCTGGAGAATCCCAGGGACGGGGGAGCCTGGTTGGCTCCCGTCTATGGGGTCGCACAGAGTTGGACACGACTGAAGCGACTTAGCATAGCATTTAGCATCAGTATCTTATTCTTCATGTGCAATTTAGGTAAATATATTCATTAGGGATTCTTCATAGCACTTTTTGTTGTGATTTTTAAGTCCACACAAATTTTCTTACCTTTAAATGGCAAAAATACTGTATCAGGGAGGTTATAAACATACACATACCATCCATATAGAAATAGGTTTATACTGATATAATGACCTATTTCCAAACTTTGTTTCAATTCTGATCAGCATAGAGGTAAATATTACATCTATATAGGGAGCATGATTCTATAAATATTCACAGAGATAACCCCTGCTCATACAGAAAAGAGGGTTTTATTTGTTTAAAGACTAAGAATTAGGTTAAGATATGTGGTTTTTATGTGACTTTTGTAGTTCCAACTGTGAGGCATTTCAAAGGATTTTCAACCACTTTGCTTATTTCAGAATAATTTTCACATTATATCAAACTGTTCCATAAAGTTTATATATTTTTTTCTTTCTAAGGTCCTGAATGAGTTTAGACAAAATAATTACTTCACAAAGTTTTATTCTCAAAGGACAATCACCTTCAAACAGTCTGGACATAAATTTTGTCATGTACTATGACTTACATTCATTGAATGTCACTTCAGTCGCTCAGTCGTGTCTGACTGTGACCCCATGGACTGCAGCACTCCAGGCTTCCCTGTCCATCACCAACTCCCGGAGCTTCCTCAAACTCACATCCATCTCATCCTCTGACATCCCCTTCTCCTCGTGCCTTCAGTCTTTCCAAGCATCAGGATCTTTCCAAGGAGTCAGTTCTTCACATCAGGTAGTCAAAATATTGGAGCTTCAGCTTCAGCATCAGTCCTTCCAATGAATATTCAGGACTGATTTCCATTAGGATTGACTGGTTTGATCTCCTTGCAGTTCAAGGTACTCGCAAGAGTCTTCTCCCACACCACAGTTCAAAAGCATCATTCTTTGGCTCTCAGTTTTCTTTACAGTCCAACTTTCATATCCATACATGACTACTGGAAAAACCATTGCTTTGACTAGACAGAACTTTTTTCAGCAATGTATCTGCTTTTTAATATGCTGTCTAGGTTGGTCATAGCTTTTCTTACAAGCAGCAAGCATCTTTTATTTTCATGGCTGCAGCCACCATCTGCAGTGATTTTGGAGCCCCCAAAAATAAAGTCTGTCACGTTTTCATTGTTTCCTCATCTATTGGCCATGAAGTGATGGGACCGGATGCCATGATCTTTGTCTTTTGAATGTTGAGTTTTAAACCAGCTTTTTCAACTCTTTCACTTTCAACAAGAGGCTCTTTAGTTCTTTTTCACTTTTTGCCATAAAAGTTCTATCCTCTGCATATCTGAGGTTATTAATATTTCTCCTAGCAATCTTGATTCCAGCTTGTGCTTCATCCAGACCAGAATTTCGCATGAGGTGCTCTGCACATAAGTTAAATAAGCAAGGTGACAATATACAGCCTTGATGAACTCCTTTCCCAATTCAGAACCAGTCTGTTTTTCCATGTCCAGTTCTAATTGTTGCTTCTTGACCTGCATACAGATTTCTCAAAGGCAGGTTAGGTGGTCTGGTATTCTCATCTCTTGAAGAATTTTCCACAGTTTATTGTGATATACACATTTGAAGCCTTTGGCATAATCAATAAAGCAGAAGCAGATGTTTTTCTGGTATTCTCTTGCTTTTAAAAAAATTTTTATTTATTTATTTTTTAAATTTTATTTTATTTTTTAACTTTAAAATATTGTATTGGTTTTGCCATGTACCGAAATGAATCCACCACAGGTATACATGTGTTCCCCATCCTGAACCCTCCTCCCTCCTCCCTCCCTATACCATCCCTCTGGGTCGTCCCAGTGCACCAGCCCCAAGCATCCAGTATTGTGCATCGAACCTGGATTGGCGACTCGTTTCATATATGATATTATACATATTTTAATGCCATTCTCCCAAATCATCCCACCCTCTCCCTCTCCCACAGAGTCCAAAAGACTGTTCTATACATCAGTGTCTCTTTTGCTGTCTCGTATACAGGGTTATTGTTACCATCTTTCTAAATTCCATATATATGCGTTAGTATACTGTATTAGTGTTTTTCTTTCTGGCTTACTTCACTCTGTATAATAGGCTCCAGTTTCATCCACCTCATTAGGACTGATTCAAATGTATTCTTTTTAATGGCTGAGTAATACTCTTGCTTTTTATGATTACCCAACGGATGTTGGCAACTTGATCTCTGGTTCCTCTGCCTTTTCTATATCCAGCTTGAATACCTGGAAGTTCACAGTTCACGTACTGTTGAAGCCTGGCTTGGAGAATTTTGAGCAATACTTTACTAGCATATGAGATGAGTGCAATTGTGGTCATTGTTCAAAGAATGTTTGAACATTCTTTGGCACTGCCTTTCTTTGAGATTGAAGTCTCTTATCCTTATCTGTCAGAGGGCAGACAGAATGAAAACCACAATCACAGAAAACTAATCAAACTGATCACATGGGCCACAGCCTTGTCTAACGCAATGAAACTATGAGCCATTGAATGATTACTAGGAAAAAGAAGTTTATAAAAATCAAAATGAAATAAAGTAGCTTTCAGACATGAGATTGTACAACTACATTATTGCATAGAAAGACTTCAGAAAATAAATTACAAAGTTTCAACCTAAATTATAAAAGTGAAACTAAAGAAAATTATAGGATGTAGTCAGACAAAGAAAACTACACACCTGAAAATTCCACTAAGTACAAATTGCTATACACAGTTTGTTTTTCTGGTCATTTCATCACATTCAAACTTTTGAAAAGCAGTGAAAACTGCTGTACTTTTGCTATTGTTTTTTATTTGTCTTTTGCATTCATGCACCTCTTCAGGAATAATGAGAGTCCACCAATATCTATCATTTTATAAAAAATTAAATCACATTTTCATCTGATATAATTGGCATAGTCAGGTGCTAGTTTATTCATTAAAGCCTCAAATTTTAATTATGAAATATTTTCAAACTTGAAATGCCATGCGTTCTATAGGAGGATCACTACTTTAGAACAAAAACTTGTACATATGTCAAATAGAAATCATTTTTGGAAGTCTAACTAAATTGAGAGTTACATAAAGCTGCCAGGATTATGTGTTAGAAGATTAAAGAGTCTGGCTGCAAATTTCAGAGGATCTAATTCTGTCCAACACTAGGAAAAAAAATACATAAATTCCTTTATGTATTCTTTATTGGCTAACTCAGATGTCTCACAAAAAGAATTCAGTTAGAGTAAAAGAGAAATTTAAATTCTACCACGTTAATACTTGATATTCTTACAGTATGAATTCATCTCTGGCATATAATGATTTATTAAATGGAGAGTTTCCAAATACACAATGACATTTTACTTCAAGTATAATTTATCAGAGCTAATGACATTTTTGTAAGCCCTGAGTTTGACAGTCTATAAATTTAGATAACAACCATTATTTATTTCCTACACTTTTGTCAGCTATTTTATGAACCTTATGGATCTAAATAAAAGTTAGGGTTATATATTCATGACTTATAAATTATAAACAAGTGTTAATTCACTTCAAAACTAGCAATGCAGCTGACAAAATGATTTTAAGTTACAGTTGCCAGAAGAGTCCTAAGCATCTGAAGAAAAATTTCTTTGAAATTCAAGTACCACTCAGGGAAAATTTTCCATAAAAACCTATCCTGAAAGAAAAAAATCTATAAATAATTTGTTTTACAGTAAAAACTGGAATATACTAAGAATATAGCAGGAGAATATCTTATTTTTCAAAGAAATAAGCTTAAACTTGCAACATGCTTTAGAAGAAAAAAATGGAAAAAAAAAAAAAAAAAAAAAACACCACCAATTTGTTCAATGCTCTAGACACATTAAGTTTTTTTCCTTAAGTCCTTGGACAAATTTTCTAAAAACTTTATACAGTGTTCTTCTTTTGCTTGGGTGTCTAGTCTTACCAGTCTCTACTCAACTAAGTCTCACTTCAGATGTCAGCTTGCATGTTTTGACTGGTACTTTGTCACTGTAAATGTAATTAAGTGACCAATATATGTTCTCACTGTATGCTTCATATAATTAAAATATAGCAAATATTGCACTATTATAAATGTTATTTATATTACCTTTCCATAAGACCATTAAGTCCCTAATTTCAGGAATTGTAACACTTAGATCTATGTAAGTAATCAGCAAATAAGAGGAACTTAATATTTATTATCTGGGTCGTGAAGATCTTTTTTGTACAGTTCTTCTGTGTATTCTTGCCACCTCTTCTTAATATCTTCTACCTCTGTTAGGCCCATACTATTTCTGTCTTTTATTGAGCCCATCTGTGCAAAAATGTTCCCTTGATATCTCTAATTTTCTTGAAGAGATCTCGAGTCTTTCCCATTCTGTTGTTTTCCTCTATTTCTTTGCATTGATCGCTGAGATAGGCTTTCTTATCTCTCCTTGCTATTCTTTGGAACTCTGAATTCAAATGGGAGTATCTGTTCTTTCCTCCTTTGCTTTCCACTTCTCTTCTTTTCACAGCTGTTTGTAAGGTTTTCCCAGACAGCCATTTTGCTTTTTTGCATTTCTTTTCCATGGTCTTGATCCTCGTCTCCTGTACAATGTCATGAACCTCCGTCCATAGCTCATCAGGCACTCTGTCTATCAGATCTAGTCCCTTAAATCTATTTCTCACTTCCACTGTATAATCATAAGGGATTTCATTTAAGTCATACCTGAATGGCATAGTGGTTTTCCCTACTTTCTTCAATTAAGCCTGAATTTGGTAATAAAGAGTTCATGATCTGAGCCACAATCAGCTCCTGGTCTTATTTTTGTGACTGTATAGAGCTTCTCCATCTTCAGCTGCAAAGAATATAATCAGTCTGATTTCAGTGTTGACCATCTGGTGATGTCCATGTATAGAGTCTTCTCTTGTGTTATTGGAAGAGGGTGTTTGCTATGACCAGTGCATTTTCTTGGCAAAACTCAATTAGCCTTTTCCCTGCTTCATTCTGTATTCCAAGGCCAAATTTGCCTGTTACCCTAGGTGTTTCTTGATTTCCTACTTTTGCATTCAAGTGTCCTATAATGAAAAGGACGTGCTTTTTGGGTGTTAGTTCTAAAAGGTCTTGGAGGTCTTCATAGAACTGTTCAACTTCAGCTTCTTCAGCATTACTGGTTGGGGCATAGGCTTGGATCACTGTGATATTGAATGGTTTGCCTTGGAAATGAACAGAGATCATTCTGTCGTTTTTGAGATTGCATCCAACTACTGCATTTCAGACTCTTTTGTTGACCATGACGGCTACTCCATTTCTTCTGAGAGATTCCTGCCCACAGTAGTAGATATAATGGTCATCTGAGTTAAATTCACCCATTCCAGTCCATTTTAGTTCGCTGATTCCTAGAATGTCGACGTTCACTCTTGCCATCTCCTGTTTGACCACTTCCAATTTGCCTTGATTCATGGATCTAACATTCCAGGTTCCTATGCAATATTGCTCTTTACAGCATTAGACCATGCTTCTATCACCAGTCCCATCCACAACTGGGTTTGTTTTTGCTTTGGCTCCATCCCTTCATTCTTTCTGGAGTTATTTCTCCACTGATTTCCTGTAGCATATTGGGCATCTACTGACCTGGGGAGTTCCTCTTTCAGTATCCTATCATTTTGCCCTTTCATACTGTTCACAGGGTTCTCAAGGCAAGAATACTGAAATGGTTTGCCATTCCCTTCTCCAGTGGACCACATTTTGTCACTATGAACAAAGCTAGTGGAGGTGATGGAATTCCAGTTGAGCTATTTCAAATCCTGAAAGATGATTCTGTGAAAGTGCTGTACTCAACAGGCCAGCAAATTTGGAAAACTCAGCAGTGGCCAGGTGACTAGAAAAGGTCAGTTTTCTTTCCAATCCCAAAGAAAGGCAATGCCAAAGAATGCTCAAACTACCATGCAATTGCACTCATCTCACATGCAAGTAATGCTCAAAATTCTCCAAGCCAGGCTTCAGCAATATGTGAACTGTGAACTTCCCAATTTTCAAGCTGGTTTTAGTAAAGGCAGAGAAACCAGAGGTCAAATTGTCAACATCTGCTGGATCATGGAAAAAGCAAGAGAGTTCCAGAAGAACATCTATTTATGCTTTATTGACCATGCCAAACCTTTGACTGTGTATAACACATATAACTGTGGAAAATTCTTCAAGAGATGGGAATACCAGACCACCTGACCTGCCTCTTGAGAAACCTATATGCAGGTCAGGAAGCAACAGTTAGAACTGGACGTGGAACAACAGACTGGTTCCAAATAGGAAAAGGAGTATGTCAAGGCTGTATATTGTCACCCTGCTTACTTAACTTATATGCAGAGAACATCATGAGAAAAGCTGGGCTGGAAGAAGCGCAAGCTGGAATCAAGATTGCCGGGGAAATATCAGTAACCTCAGATATGCAGATGACACCACCCTTATGGCAGAAAGTGAAGAGGAAGTAAAAAGCCTCTTGGTGAAAGTGAAAGAGGAGAGTGAAAAAGTTGGCTTAAAGCTCAACATTCAGAAAACGAAGATCATGGCATCTAGTCCCATCACTTCATGGGAAATAGATGGGGAAACAGTGGAAACAGTATCAGACTTTATTTTGGGGGGCTCCAAATGGTGC
The DNA here is from genome assembly GCF_055505025.1 of Bos grunniens. Lineage (NCBI taxonomy): Eukaryota > Metazoa > Chordata > Mammalia > Artiodactyla > Bovidae > Bos > Bos grunniens. The sequence goes on from NC_141178.1 coordinate 29,883,230, forward strand.
AGATGGTGGTTGCAGCCATGAGATTAATAGACGGTTACTCCTTGGAAGGAAAGTTATGACCAACCTAGATAGCATATTGAAAAGCAGAGACATTACTTTGCCAACAAAGGTCCGTCTAGTCAAAGCTATGGTTTTTCCAGTGGTCATGTATGGATGTGAGATTTGGACTGTGAAGAAAGCTGAGCACCAAAGAATTGATGCTTTTGAACTGTGGTGTTGGAGAAAACTCTTGAGAGTCCCTTGGACTGCAAGGAGATCCAACCAGTCCATCCTAAAGGAGACCAGTCCTAGGTGTTCATTGGAAGGACTGATGCTGATGCTGAAACTCCAGTACTTTGGCCACCTCATGTGAAGAGTTGACTCATTGGAATAGACCCTTATGCTGGAAAGGATTGGGGGCAAGAGGAAAAGGGGATGACAGAGACTGAGATGGCTGGGTGGCATCACCGACTCGATGCATGTGAGTTTGGGTGAACCCCGGGATTTGGTGATGAATAGGGAGGCCTGGCATGCTGCGATTTATGGGGTGGCTAAGAGTTGGACACGACTGAACTGAACTGATCTAATATTTATTATCCTACCAAGTAAATGAATGAAAAAGTGTGACCAGAAAGGAGACTGGGATTGAATCCATACATTATTAGCTTTTCATATAAAAAGTGTAAGAGTCTATCATTTTTACACACTGCAAGTTAAATAGGGAAGAACAAATCTGACTCCATATTGGATCTGTTTCATTTACCTATTGCTGTTGCTACAAGTTAAGAATGTTGCCTATGGTGAGTTTGGGAGATCATGGATACATGTATATGTACAGCTGAAGCCCTTTGCTCACCACCTGAAATTATCACAACATTGTTAATTGGCTATATGCCAATATAAAATGAAAAGTTCTTTTAAAAATCTAAAAAAAAAAGAAAATGTTGCCTATTGCCTGAGGTATTCAGGGTATCTCATTCTCAAGACTCTGATCTTCAAAAGTATAACACTTATCCATTCATATGGAAATTAAAAAGTTGTAGAACAGCAAAGAATATCTGTCTTGTTGGAAGTTTATAGAAACATCATGAGTTGATCTATGTGCACAGCTGCAAGGACAAGGGATTCCAATGGAAAGTTTTCAACAACCAGCAATACCACATCCTTTTTTAGCATAGAAGAAGCCTGAATTCTAACTCCAGTAAATTGGTTTTCTGGGATGCTAGTCCAAACGGAGAAGGCAATGGCACCCCATTCCAGTACTCTTGCCTCGAAAATCCCATGGGCGGAGGAGCCAGGTAGGCTGCAGTCCATGGGGTCGCACAGTCAGACACGACTGAAGCAACTTAGCAGCAGCAGCAGCAGTCCAACATCTTCTCCTCCTGCTAGTTTTCCAAACAAAGTCACTATGCCTTGCTCCAACAACTTTGTCTCCTGATTTACTGGCCTGTAATGTCACAAGCAGTACAAGCCTACACTCAGTAACACAAAAAGATGCCACAGTTTTTAATTAGTAAAATTTGGAATTAGTTTTCCCATTTGCTAAATCATCATTAAATAAAATAAACTTTACACTGAGTAATAATTCAAATGCTGAATTTTAAAAATTTTCACAACTTTCTAACAAGGACCCAATATTATAAATACAAGTTTAATATAGCCTTTAATTCTTCCACACAATTCACTTCAAACTTTTGGAGTGGAACTTATCCAAAACTAACCAAAATGCAAAACACAAGTATTCTTTGATCTAGCAATCCTAAAACCATGCCAAATATATATATATATATATATATACAGGAACATTAAATTGTGCATATTAGTGAATAATTGTAGATATTAGTGAATAATTATAGATAACCCAAAACTCTATATTTTAGGGACAGGGTCAGCACATTAGGTATAATTAGATTCCAGGTAGCTATTTAGACCAAGGAAGATTGTTTAATATATTAATATGAAAGAAGGTTTCAACATACCAAACATACTGTTTGATGATACCAATCCCATTATATTAAAATATATAGACTATGATTGTAACTTTTTCTTTTGAATACATACACACCTATCTACCTGCCTACCCAAACACACACACACACACATATACACATACATATATTCACTTATAATTCGATAAACATTTCTTGAGTAATTACTACATTCTAGAAAGTGCTCTGTGTACGAAATAAAAAGTGTAAAATAAAATAAACAAGATCCTTGTTTCTTTTTTATTATACATTCTAATAAATAATTCAGTGCTTATAAGTGAATATGAGATGGCTGGAAGAAAGCACAGCAAAATTTTAATGACCTAAACTTAATTTGGGAAAAGGCAATGGCACCCCACTCCAGTACTGTTGCCCAGAAAATCCCATGGATGGAGGAGCCTGGTAGGCTGCAGTCCATGGGGTCGCACAGAGTTGGACAGGACTGAAGCAACTTAGCAGCAGCAAACTTAATTTAGGGGCTTCCCTGTTAGCTCAGATGTTAAAGAATCTGCCAGCAATGCAGGAGATCCATGTTTGATCTCTGGGTTGGGAAGATCCCCTTGAGAAGGGAATGGCAACCCACTTCAGTATTTTTGCCTGGAGAATTCCATGTACAGAGGAGTCCTAGCAGCCAACAGTTTATGGGATCACAAAGAGTTGGACACAACTGAGCGAATAACATTATCTACACTATCTAACTTAAGACTAATGTGGGTAATTGAGAAAAAAGCTAAGAACAGCTTTTATAAACTGCTCTTTATATTTTTCTACAAAGTGCTTAAATTTGCTAACAATCAGCATGCATTCATTTTGTACTTAAAAACAAGAATTAAAAATTTTACTTGAAAAACTAGTTAGCCCACATAATTCCTCCAAAAAGCTTTAAAAATTATATAAAAATTTCAATTTGAAACTTAAACAAGTTGTTTGTTTGTTTTTTTTTTTTTGCATATAGACTTTATTTTTTACAGTAGGTTTAGCTTTAGCAAATTTGAGCAGAAAGTACAGAGTTTCCCATATACATTTGCCCCATAAGATACAGTCTCCCTCATTATCAACATGCCCCACCAGAGTAGTACTTTTGTTACAATGGAGGTACCTATACTGACAAGTCATTATCACCCAAAATCTATAGTTTACATTAGGGTTCACTTTTGGTGTTGTACTTTATATGGGTTTGGACAGATGTGTCATGGTGTGTATCCATCATATAGTATCATACAGAGAATTTTCACACCTGAAATGTCTTTCATGCTTCACCTATTCATCCCTTCCCATTCCAGCCCTTGATGACATATGAGATGGATCATATTTTTGTGTGCTTATTTATTATTTGTATATCCTCTTTGCTGAGGTATCTGTCCAGATTTTTGGTTCATTTTTTTTTTCTCTAATTTTATTTTATTTTTAAACTTTACATAATTGTATTAGTTTTGCCAAATATCAAAATGAATCCGCCACAGGTATACATGTGTTCCCCATCCCGAACCCTCCTCCCTCCTCCCTCCCCATACCATCCCTCTGGGTCGTCCCAGTGCACCAGCCCCAAGCATCCAGCATCATGCATCGAACCTGGACTGGCAACTCGTTTCCTACATGATATTTTACATGTTTCATTTAAAATTGAATTGCTTTCTATTTTTTTTAGTTTAACAGTTTCATGTATATTTTAGATAATAGTCCTTTATCAGAGAACTTTTTTGCAAATATTTTCTTTCAGTCTATGACTTCTCTTTTTATTTTCTGTGACTTCTCTTTTTTTCACTTAGTAGAATACCCTCTAGAAACATGTATTGTCAAAATGGCAAGATTTCTTTCTTTTTTATGGATGAGTAATATTTTATTTTATATATACACCACATTGTCTTTATCCAATTATCCATTGATGAATACTTAGGTTACTTCCATGTCTTAGCTATTACAAATAATACTCCAGTGAACTTTGATTGATCTTCAAATATCTTTAAAAAATAGTGTTTTTATTTTCCTTTGGTAAATTCCCAGAAGTGAAATAGATGAATCATATTGCAGTTCAATTTTTAATTTTTTAAGAAATGCCATATGTTTTCCACGGTAGCTAGACCAATTTTACATTTTCATCAACAGTGCATGAGCATTCCCTTTTCTCCACCTCCTTGCAACATTTGCTTCTTCTTCTTCTTCTTTTTTTTTTTTTTTTCTTTTTTTGGTGATAAGAATTTTCACAGGATAGAGGTAGCATCTCATTGTGATATTTATATTTCTCTGATAGTTAATGATGTTGGGATTTTTTCACGTGTGTGTTGATCATCTACATCTTCTTTGGAATAATGTCTATTCAGGTCCTCTGCTTATTTTTAATTATGATGTTTGTTTTTGATGTTGAGTTGTGTGAGTTCTTTATATATATTGGATCTTAATCTCTTATAGAATATATTGTTTATAAATATCTTCTCCCATTTAGTAAATAACCTTTTTTAATTTTTGATGGTTTCCTTCATTGCACAAAAGTTTTAGTTTGATATGGTCCTATTTGTTTATTTTTGCTTTTGTTTCCCTTGTCTGAGGACACAGATACAAAAAATAATATTGATAAGATCAGTGTCAAAGAGCACATTGCCTAGGAGTGTTACATTTAAGTCTTTAACTAATTTTTAATTTATTTTTGCTCATGATGTGAGACAGTAGTCCACTTTGATTATTTTGCATGTAGCAGTCCAGTTTTCCCAACAGCACTTACTGAAAAGGCTCTCTTTTCCCCATTGTACAATCTTGCCTTCTTTGTCACAGATTAATTGTTCATATAAATTTGGATTAACTTATAGACTTTCTATTATATTTCATTGATCTATGTGTTTATTTTTGTGCCAGTACCATATTGCATTGATTACTGTAGCTTTGCACTATAGTTTGAAATCAGGGAGTATAATATCTCCATCTTTGTTCTTCTTTCTCAAGATTGGTTTGGCTGTTTCCATAGAAAATGTTTAAATTATTTGCTATTGTCTGTGAAAAATGTCTTTGGCATTTTGACAGGGTTTGCACTAAATTACACATTTTTAATCTTAATGAATTTCAGTTCATTAATCTTTTTTTCCATGGATGATGCCTTTTGGTAAGTTATAACTTAAAAATATCACCAAACCCTAGATTATATAGGTTTTTTCCTATTCTGTGAGACTTTTGCATATAGGTATATGACCCATTTTTGCCTGGAGTGTTAATGTGTAAAGGTACGTAGTTTTTAATTTCAAGTTCTACTGTTTCAGGAGCTCCTTTATATTTACTAGATGAGATGCTGCCTCATTTATAATCACTGAATACAGTCAAAAAGATTTTTAAAGTTTAATCAGTTGAATTTTGTTTTCTAACAGATTTGGTGGCAGTGAAAGTATCCAAAGAAAATTTCTGATGACTCTGTGAACAAGAAGAAGCATAGGTTCTGTTTCTGAGGGCCAAAAGTGAGTTTCTCTCAGTTCTGAGCTCTACTTTTTTGTAGCTAGCTCCTGATCTAATTGGCTATTGTGTCCTAGACTCAGCAGGTCAATTTGAACTAACAGACAATTCCATCTAGTCCTTGGTTTTTTATAGTTCCTCATTTAATTGTAATCCCTAGCCTTTTGTTCAGCCCTCAGATTTCACATTGGAAAGTTCTGATGGTTCAGTTCATAGTTCTCCATTTCACTGAAACCAGTTTCACCGTCCTCATTTGTTGAAGTCTGCTAGTTCAGTCTTTTCCCTAGTTCCCAGTTACACACTAGGAATTGCTAATGGTACACAAGGCCTTCCCTTGGCCAGTTTGCAGTAACATCTCTTTGATTACTTCTGGTGTGTTAATGTGGGCCCTTATTGGGACAGACTCCTCTCCCACTTCCTTTGCTTTAGCTTCTTTTTAAAGGATACAGATAATAGTATCTGATGCATATTTTCTGAGTCATTTTATAGATGCCCAAACCACGAGCAAATGGAAAAAACTAACTACTAGATGATCATAAGCATATAGCTCCCAGATCTACTGGAGCCTAAGGACTGACTGATGATGTTTAACCCTTGTGACACTTCCCTCTCACCTCACCTACAACCAATCAGAGAATTGTGCATGAGCTGATCACAAACTCTGGGGTGTCCCTCCTTCACTTTGCCTTTAAAAATGCTTTACTGAAATACATCTCAGAGTTTGGGTGTTTTGAGCACTAGCCTCCCTGGACTCTGCTGCCCTGCAATAAACACTGTGCTTTCCTTCACCACAGCCCAATTTCAGCAAGTTGGTTTTACTACACATGGGGGAATTGACCCAAGTTTGGTTTGGTAACATTAATGTACACATGAAGTGAATACTATTACTAATGAGAATCTCAGGAGCCAAAAGCTGGGAAATTGATGGGTACATGGATCAAGAGCTTAAAAAAACTTACCATCTCACTCTAAAATTCCTATGTTAAGTTGATCACAGAACATGTTAGAGTGACACTAGGTCATCTGCTAACCTCCAGAAAATTACCATGCAATTAACTATACTGTAAAATACCACCCAATTCCCTATCAAGAGGCACAATTCTCTTAAGCATTAATTTGGCTCTGAGAGACCCAAGGCTTTGCTTAAAAAAAAAAAAAAAAAGAATTCTTAAGTTTCAAGGAATCAAGTACAACAAGTTCTGGCACACTTACTCATTTTGTGCTTAACAACTATGGCCCCAGAAGTTGTAGATATCTATAAAAATGTTACTAAAATCTGTGTCCTGAGAACTTGACTTGGTAACTGTCAGGTTGGAACTCCAAAATATAAATAGAGGTGTGGGTTGCTTCCCACTTGCAGCTAGATTTGGGTGGAAAGAATGTGGGTTAAACTACATTTGAGGCTAAGATCTTAACAAACTGCTCCCAGCCCTCAGGTGAATTACAACCTAGAATTACAATGGTCATTATGAGGAACATTCCAATTAGACAAGATCATTTAAAAAGTATATTTAAAAGCAAGGGTTCCCAAATCAAACTGAACTGGATATATATTTTAATTGTCAAGCAGAAGTCTCGAAAGGCCTCAAAATTCCAAAACAGCATCCCTGAAAGATTTACTGCAAAAAGCAAAAAGGTAATAACAATTTTAAATTATAAAAGGTAATTAAAATGAAAGACTCTAAGACTGATGTAACTCTTACTGTTCCCTCCATCCTCCTTTATTTGAATACTCATTCTTTTATTATGTTCTGCTTGAAACATTACTGGTTCCTTAATTTTTTATTTTTCCAGAGTTAAAGAAATCTTTTTCCTTTAGCTATCTGTGACTTACAGCAATTAGGTAAAGTATACCTTTGGAAACAAAGATGGAACATTTACTTTATATATGATTCCTCCAGAATTCAGAAAGTCTTGTGTATTCTCTTTGTAGCAATATAATTATTTATTTGCAGAAGTTCAATAAGAATCTGTTCTCCTTATGACAAGACACAATTGGAAACATTGGCTAAATAACCAAGGCTTTGTATAGAATATCATACTTGAGAGAGATGTACATAGACTCAGATACAAGACAGCTTTAAGGAACTGTTCGGAAAAACTGGCCTGGAACTGCTTACATGGTTCTTGGCACCATTACCAGGTGAGTAAGGAAGGTGACTTCCTGGCTGGCTCAGGAATTTAAGGATAGTTTTGGGGGACCTTGAGAAAAGAAGAATTTACCCTAACTATAGGTACTGAAAGTAAAATTTGATGGTTAGTCCTTGGCTTGTTTTCCAGGCCTCCGTTTATTTTTAAAGTTTGATCTGAGATTTTTAGAAAAATTCTAAGCAAATTTTTATGAAATTTCTATGAAAAACCAACACAGTACTTTTTTAAAGAAAGCTTATATCATTAATCACTATCCCTGCTCTAAATAATCAGGCCATTATTAACAAAAAGCAAACTACTTTTACTATAATTATCTTTATTTCTAAAAAATGGGGGTAACTGTAAACAGAAAAAATTATGTTTTATCCTTTGTATATATGGATTCTAATTCTGTTAATTGTCTGAGGTTTTGTTGTATACCTATAAACTGGACTAGACTCTGAATTCCTCCAGTTTCATTAAATATCTGGCTGCAACTCTTCAAATTAACATTTCTAATTTTCCCCCACTTTTAAGAACATAGATTGCCCGTGAATTTTTTTTTTTTTGGAAGGGACTGTTAAGTAGTTAGAATGGAAAAGGAGTTTGGAATGGCGGTGGCTAAAAGACAAAGAGGGGAAAAGCCCAGGAAAATAGAACAAAGGAAGGTCTGAGGACTGGAGTGAGAGCATCAGGTAAACAAACAGCCCTCCTGGCTAGCCCAGTTTACATAGGGTAGGCTCAGGGGAAGGAGAGAAACATAAAAAGAGGAGCCAAAATTGAGCCTCAACACTTCTCTTTGTGTCTTTTGGGTCAGCCTGCCCTCATGCCTCCAGGATGTATTTTCGTTTGCTTGCTAAATAAAACTGAGCTGTAACACTGATCCATCCATAGCTTCAAATTTTTGCTGCAGTGAGACAGAACCAAGGAAATTACAAACTCCCCAAAAATCTATGGTGCCATTTCTTGGACTTTACCTGACTGAAAGAACCTTGGCTTGGCCCCCATAATGCAGAGGCCAAGCACAGCAGAAGCCCAACTCGGTGAAAGCTCCCATGGTGGAAGTTGAAAGCAAAGAAAACCCAGCACAGTGGAAGTGAAAAGAAGCCCAACATGCTGGAAAGCAGAACAGCAAAAACAAACTCAGAGAAAGCTCACACGGCTCAATCTCAGATCCAGAAGACCTCCAATTGGGATAGGAAATCCTCGCTCCTATGACTGGAAGAACCTATGGCTAACAAAATCTTAATTCCTTTACAATCTCTCAATTCTTGTTTCCTCAAACCCCCTGTGAACAGGCAAGTGGCAGTGGGTTCAACTGAGGGACTTGGCAGGGACTACTTAGTAGCTGTTGCCCAAGTGGTTTGAGGGCTCTTCTGTGCTTAATCATCTTTGTGCCAAGAATCAGGCCAATGAAACCTGAGAGAACAGGTCAGGTATTTAGCAGATTTTCCAGCAGGTTTTGAAGGGGATTTCTCAGCATATTTTTCTCACTGCTTTTTCCTCTCAGTCTTCAGCTCTTCTCTCCATCTATTCCACTGTTTACAAAGTATTCAGCAGGCCATCATCATTCCAGTTCTGAAAGTTGTATTTGAAACCGTTTACCTAAGATTGGGACTCAAACCCACGAGGAAAGGATTCTGTGCTATGCTTAGTCACTCAATTGTATCCGACTGGGATTTGAGCCTGGCCCAAACACACGGTATCAATAACCTCAGATATGCAGATGACACCACCCTTGTGGCAGAAAGTGAAGAGGAAATAAAAAGCCTCTTGATGAAAGTGAAAGAGGAGAGTGAAAAAGTTGGCTAAAAGCTCAATATTCAGAAAATGAAGATCATGGCATCTGGTCCCATCACTTCATGGGAAATAGAAGGGGAAACAGTGGGAACAGTGTCAGACTTTATTTTTTGGGGCTCCAAAATCACTGCAGATGGTGAGTGCAGCCATGAAATGAAAAGACGCTTACTCCTTGGAAGGAAAGTTATGACCAACCTAGATAGCATATTCAAAAGCAGAGACATTACTTTGCCAACAAAGGTCCATCTAGTCAAGGCTCTGGTTTTTCCAGTGGTCATGTATGGATGTGAGAATTGAACTGTGAAGAAAGCTAAGCACCGAAGAATTGATGCTTTTAAACTGTGGTGTTGGAGAAGACTCTTGCGAGTCCCTTGGACTGCAAGGAGATCCAACCAGTCCATTCTAAAGGAGATCAGTCCTGGGTGTTCATTGGAAGGACTGATGCTGAAACTGAAACTCCAATACTTTGGCCACCTCATGCAAAGAGTTGACTCATTGGAAAAGACTCTGATGCTGGGAAGGAATTGGGGGCAGGAGGAGAAGGGGATGACAGAGGATGAGATGGCTGGATGGGATCACTGACTCAATGGACATGAGTTTGAGTAAACGCAGGGAGTTGATGATGGACAGGGAGGCCTGGTGTGTTGTGATTCATGGGGTCGCAAAGAGTCGAACACGACTGAGTGACTGAACTGAACTGAACTGAACTGAAAAAACACGTTGCCTGGTTTTAGGACATAATGAAGCTCAGGCTCCTGATGTCTCATTGCAAAAAAATGCAGTGAGAACACAGCAATAGGTAAAAGGTGGATTTGTTTGGATTCAGAGAGAGGCACACTCCAAGGGTGTGGGCCATCACAGAGGGGAGTTTGGTAGTCATGGAATGTGGTGTGCTTAGTTTATGGGGAGCGGGTGATTTCATATGCTAATGAGTGGGAGGACCATTCCAACAATTGGAAACCACCCATTCCTCAGTCTTTTGATGGTGACTTGGAATTGTCCTGGCACCTCTGGGCATATCATTTATCTTGCAGATTGAGGATCAAGGTTTAGTTGAATTTGAGTTGTCATCTTTAGTTCAGTTCAGTTGCTCAGTCATGTCCAACTGTTTGTGACAACATGGACTGCAACACAACAGGTGTCCCTGTCAATCACCAATTCCTGGAGCTTACTCAAATTCATGTCAATAGAGTTGGTGATGTTATCCAACCATCTCATCCTCTGTCATCCCCTTCTCTTCATGCATTCAATCTTTCCCAGTATCAGGGTCTTTTCCAATGAGTCAGTTCTTTGCATCAGGTGGCCAAAGTACTGGAGTTTCAGCTTCAGCATCAGTCTTTCCAATGAATATTCAGAACTGAATATTCCTTTTGGATGGACCATTCTTTTAGGATGGACTGGTTGGATCTCCTTGCAGTCCAAGGGACTCTCAAGAGTCTTCTCCAACATCACAGTCCAAAAGAATCCATTCTTTGGGGTCAGCTTTCTTTATAGTGACTACTGGAAACACCATACATGACTACTGGAAAAACCATAGCTTGGACTATATGAACTTTTGTTGGCAAAGTAATGTCTCTGCTTTCTAATATGGGACTGGATTCCATTATCTTAATTTTCTGGATGTTGAGTTTTAAGCCAACATTTACACTCTCCTCTTTCACATTCATCAAGAGGCTTTTTAGTTCCTCTTTACTTTCTGCAATAAGGGTGGTGTCATCTGCATATCTGAGGTTATTGATATTTCTCCAGCAATCTTGATTCCAGCTTGTGCTTCTTCCAGCCCAGTGTTTCTCATGATGTACTCTGCATAGAAATTAAATAAGCGGGGTGACAATATACAGGCTTGACATACTCCTTTCCCAATTTGGAATCAGTCTGTTTTTCCATGTCCAGTCCTCTGTTGCTTCTGTCCTGCATACAGATTTCTCAGGAGGCAGGTCAGGTAGTCTGGTATTCCCATTCTTGAAGAATTTTCCACAGTTTTTTGTGACCCACACAAAGGCTTTAGTATAGTCAATAAAGCAGAAATAGATGTTTTTCCTGAATTCTTTTGCTTCTTGATGATCTAACAGATGTTGGTAATTTGACCTCTGGTTCCTCTGCCTTTTCTAAATCCAGCTTGTCACTCTGGAAGTTCATGATTCACATACTGTTGAAGTCTGGCTTGGAGAATTTTGAGCATTACTTTGCTAGTATGTGAGATGAATGCAAATTTGCAGTAGTTTGAATATTCTTTGGCATTGCCTTTCTTTGTGATTGGAATGAAAACTGACCTTTTCCAGTCCTGTGGCCACTGCTGAGTTTTGCAAATTTGCTGGCATGTTGAGTGCAGCACTTTCACAGCATCATTTTTAGGATTTGAATAGCTCAACTGGAATTTCATCACCTCCACTAGCTTTGTTCGTAGTGATGATTTCTAAGGTCCTCTTAACTTCACATTCCAGGATGTCTGGCTCTAGGTGAGTGATCACACCATTGTGGTTATTTGGGTCATGAAAATCTTTTTTGTACAGTTCTTCTGTGTATTCTTGCCACCTCTTCTTAATATCTTCTACTTCTATGAGGTCCATAACTTTTCTGTCCTTTTTTGTGCCCATTTTTGCATGAAATGTTCCCTTGGTATCTCTAATCTTCTTGAAGAGATTTCTAGTCTTTCCCAGTGTTCAATGACTTGGCATCTTGGACCCACTTGATTTTAATTTGTTTATGTTATGCCCTTGGGCTATGTCTTTCTTTCAGAAGTTGTGCCCTGCCCCCTTCCCTCCTGTTTCATGCTCTTTTCCTGAGCCCACTCCAGGCCTACAACGTGGCCTCTACAATCTTCTGGAGGGACAACCAGAAAACAGCTGGCCTTTGGGAGAGAAGTGCTGTGTAATATCCAATCCCTCTAGATATTCAGGCCTTCATCTTCCATGTTTCCTACAACATGTGCAACAACAGTATTTCCCAGTGGACCTGCTAGGGTGGGTGACAGACACACAATGCCTGCTAGAAGTCCATCTGTCGGTGGCATCCGTTTAAGGGCAATTGGGCTTCCAGGGACAATGTTTGCCACTTTGGGAGTTAGCACTGCAGGCCATTTGGGGCCAAACTCTTACCACCTTTATCCTAAAGTTACAAACATACCCCCTGATCAAATCTCCACTCCACTTTTATGAAACATCTGGTTTGTTGCCTCTTATCCATTTTTTTCTTAAGCCACTTACTAACTCCTACAACCAAGACTCTGCCTCCTCTGTAGGCAACATTACTCCACTCTGCTTATTATCAAAATACTCTAATGCCCTTAACAGAAGAGATAACACATTCCTTTGTAATTACTTCTGTTATTACCTAAATTGGGTCTATGACAATGAAATGTTTATCATTGGAAACACCCTAAACTGCTCTTATGGAGGACTAGGGGAGGAAATCAGTGACTTACATTCCCTTAGAGCAATAAGAGGATAAGGCTTATGGCTATTTTGTCAGGTTCCCAGTCTCAGGGCACAGGCTTGGATTGCTTTACAATCCAAGCCAACAATGAGTTAAGATTACAACCCCTTAATACTACCCAGAACTAGTCATGCTGGAGAGCTTAGGGGCACCCAACTCCAGCTTGGAATCCCAAGAGTTCGACCTTCCTCCACCTACCTAGGGATCTGGTCCTTGGGAGGTTGTCACGCCTCAACCTGCTTGGGAATCTGCCAGTTCAGGGATCCCAAGAGGTCAAGATGCCTCGAACTGCCCAGGGACCCAATTCTCAGGATGCTGACCTGCCTCAATCTGCCCAGGGATTCTATCTCTAGGAGGCTGTCATGCCTCAGCCTGCCTGGGGATCTGCACCCTGACCCAGGGATGCCTGGCTCTCAGGTTGCAACAGTACCGGGTAGGATAAGCTACAGAAAGACTCACCCCTAAGGAAGTCCACCCATGGAAATAGAAGGAAGCCCATTAGCTGTGGGACTATGTCCAGTCTCAGCAATAACTCAGGAGTTCATTGGGAACCCCATTGCCTTTCTGGAAAAAGGCCCTCCAAAAGTTTGCCAATCTGGACTTAGGCTCTTACGAGGGAAAGGTGATTTTAAAGGACAAATTCCTAAATTCCTGTCCCAGTGTGCATCAGACATAAGGATAAAGTTACAACAGCTACAGCATCTCCTGCTTCCTCTTTAGATGAGATGGTCCAGACAGCCACCACTACCTTTTATAACAGAGAACAGGAGAGGGAAGACAAGGAAGAACAAGACAGGGAAGGGAGAAAAAGAAAGAGCCAAGGCATGCCTAGATGATGGCTGCCTCCAGGGAAGCCCTATGGCAAACCCTGAGTCCTTAAAACACAAGGAATGAGGCAAATGCCTAATCTGTAGACAGGTGGGACATTGGGACAAAGAGTGTCAAAACTGACAAGTTTCCTAAAATGCCATCAGTTGGAACATTGGGTGGCACCCTGCCCTGGGGACCCAAAAGGCTCAAGGTCAAATGTCAAGCCTTCCCTCACTATCGTTCAACAGGACTGAAGTGGACTGCTCCAGCCAGTTAACCTGTCACAGATAACCATCATGGGGCTGTAGCCAAGGGTGCAACTGGATGTAGCAGGTAGGTCTGAGAATTTTTTGGTAGATACAGGGACTACCTTCTCTGTTCTGACCTCCGACTCCAGAGCTTTCTCCTCCCAAACCTGTACAATTGTGGGTGCTACAGGAAAAACAATTACAAAAAGATTCACCTGAGCACTTCTTTGTTGCTGGGATGGACAAACATTTCCCCACCAATTTCTGGTGGTCCCTGAGTGTCCTACTCCTTTATTGGGAAGAGATCTTTCCCTTCCTTTGAAATCTTGCAGCTATTGCAGTCCTGTTAGAACATGCTTTAAAACTCTCTGTTGGGGGCAAACTAACTATTTTTACCAGCCAACAGGTGAAACAATTCTTGAATGGGAGAAGCAATTTATGGATGTCTGATCAAAGAATCCTCAGATATCGTAGTGATGATGGAAAAAACAGGCCTGACTATATCCCCTTGTGAGGTTCTTAACCCAGCCACCCTCCTGCCTACCTCCGAGGGCTCTCTCCCCTTTCACTCTTGACCTAGAAACCTTGGACCACTGGACAAAACCCCAAGAGGGATTGTCAGAAGATCCTCTGACCAATCCTGAGGAAATCTGGTACACTGATGGAAGTAGCTTTGTCTTGGATGGAAAAAGAAGAGCCGGATATGCAGTAGTCTCCAGTTTGAGACCATAGAGGCTAAGCCTCTGCCACCAGGTACTTCAGCCCAATTAGCTGAGCTCATAGCCCTGACTTGAGCTTTAGAGCTGGGAAAAGGAAGAAACATAGCCACTCACACTGACTCCAAGTATGTCTTTCTGGTGCTACATGCACATGCTGCTATTTGGAAAGAAAGAGGCCACTTGACCACCTGAGGGTCCGCAATCAAATATGGTGATCAAATCCTTGGGCTCTTGGAGGCAGTCCATCTGCCCACTGAGGTTTCAATCTCCCATTGTAAAGGACACCAAAAAGGGAGCACAGAAGTGGCATGAGTGAAGCAAGCAGCGGATCAGGCAGCTAAAAGAGCAGCATTACAGAACAATGACCTAATAGGGCTGCCACCTAAGTTTCACAGACTAATTTGCCAGAAACTCCTTCATATACTGAAGGTGCGACTCTTAAAGCTAAGAGTGAGGGTTTTCAAGAAAATCATATGGGGTGGTTCCACAAGGAGGGATTCCTTCTTCTTCCTGGGACCCTCCAATGGAAGTTGGTTAACTCTTTACATGCCACCATTCATTTAGGGGAAAAGGCCTTCCAGAGATTACTAGAAAATTCCTTCAGAAGAACAGGCCTCCAAATGACTCTAAGGCAAGTGTCCCACTTGCCAATTAAAAAATCCATAAGGAGCTCAAAGACCCCAGCTGGTCCAGCCAGTTCAATGACATGGGATCTACCTGGGAGAGGAATGGCAGATGGATCTCATCCAGATGCCAGTTTCTCAAGGGTATAAATACCTATTAGTCATGATAGATACATTCATAGGATGGATTGAAGGTTGTCCCATCTGGACTGAGAAGGCTGAGGAGGTGGTAAAATACTGCTCCATGAAATCGTTCTTAGATTTGGTCTGCTCAGGTCATTACAAAGTGACAATGGGACATCATTTACTTCTAAGGCCACCCAAGGGGTCTCTAAAGCATTGGGCAATCCTTATTATCTCCATTGTGCCTGGAGGCCTCAGTCTTCAGGAAAGGTAGAAAGAGCCAATCAATTCTTAAAATCAGAGATAAAAAAAAGATAATGCAGGAGACCTCCCTGGGATGGAAGGAGCCTTTACTAATAGCTCTCCTCCACACCTATATTGCCCATATAAGGAACAGTTTTGTCTTAGTCCTTATGAGATGGTATATGGGAGACCTTTTGTTTATGTAAATGACCTCTTCCTAGACCCAGAGGCTCAGACCCTCCTGTCTTGTACCATGGCAAATGGGCAATTCCAACAGGACATATGCTTGTGTGGTGTCAACCAGGACCCCCAAAATTCTAAAGAGCTGCCACTATAAGCTACGGGGACTCAAGTCATAATTAACATCTGGAAAGATGCATCCCCAAAGGCTCAACTCCATCCCACATGGAAGGGCCCCTGCCCTGTAATATTTTCTACCCCCACAGCAGTCAAAGTACCAGGACATGACTCCTGGATTCATGACTCATGAGTCAAGCCATGGAAGAAAACAGAAGAGGACAGTCAATATACCTGTGAGGCCCTGGGAAATCTCAGATACCTATTCATGACTACAAATGAGTGCCATTCTAATGAACACCTCCAAAACTAAGTTTCTAGGGATAAGATTTCTCAGGACATCTCTGAAGAGCCAGTGCAGCTTGGCAGGGGTTTCACTTCAAAACAGACAGGTGACAGATCTCCTGATCCCTGAACAAGGAGGGACTTGAGCCACTTTGAATGAGTCATATTTTTTCTGGGTAAATACCTCCAGCCAGGTTAAAGAAAGTCTCACAGTCCTCAAGAAAAACATTCAGATCCTACAGGATCTCAAAGAATGAGCTAGAGAGTTCTTGGGGTGGCCAAAATCTCTCTTTGGGGGATCCTTCTCCTGGCTATGGTGAATTTGGAGCGGGCTAATGCCCCTACTAATCCCTGTTATCACCATATTGATGCTGCTTATGATTTATCTATGTATTATCAATTGTCTAACCCGTTTTGTCTCTGCCCAGGTCAACAAGCTACAACATGCAGTGCCAGTTCAACAAGGATATATAAAACTACAGCCAACCATGGGAAATATCACTCACCCTTAGATGTACACAGCTATAAGAATTCATAGGCTAGAGACTAGCAAGAAGGGGAGGCCCAATGGCCCTCGCCATCCCAGTTCAGCAGGAAGTAGCCAGAGAACTTGACACCCCTATTCCCAAAGATTTGGCCCTTCCATCTCTTGAAGGAGGAATATTGGGTAGTTAGAATAGGAAAAAGGAGTCCAAAATGGTGGTGGCTAAAAGACAAAGAAGAGAAAAGCCCAGGAAAATAGAACAAAGGAAGATTGAGGACTGGAGTGAGAACCTCAGGTAAAACAAACAGCCATCCTGGCTAGCCCAATTTACATAGGGCAGACTCAGGGGAGGAGAAAAAACATATAAAAAGAGGAGCCAAAATTGAGCCATGGTGCTTCTCTTCTCTTCGCATCTTTTGGGTCGGCCCGCCCTCATGCCTTGCAGGTGTATTTTCCTTTGCCTGTCAAATAAAACTGAGTTGTAACATCGATCCATTCATTGCTTTAAATTTTTGCTGCAGCGAGACAGAAGCGAGGAAACCACAAACTCCCCTGACAGCACTAAAACAAGTCCTCCTTACTAACTAGATGGGAGCCAAAGATCAGAGACTTTAATCCTTGGGTCCACATCTCCTACTTAAAAAGGGCTCCTTTAGACTCTAGGAACTGTATATCAGCTGGAAACCTGAAAATCAGATTGACATGGAAGACAAGAAACTGATATCAAGGCAGACTGCTTCCTCTTACAATGCCAGGTCAGTATTTCTTTTTTTTTTTTCATTTTTCTTTCCCTCTTCAATAGTCCTTTTATTAATTCTTATACCACAAAAGTCTTTATAACTCTTTTGTACACCTTTTGCTTTGAGCTGGCCTGAAAAGACAATATCTCAGGCCATTACAAAGGGGGATAATCCAATCTCCAAACAACTGCTAGACCTGACACAACATTGGTAGTTTTGCCCATCAATTTCTCCCTGATTTCCTATGCCTCACTTAATCTGGAGCAAACTCAGCTCCTTCTTCAATGTGTCAGACCAGGGTGTCCATTTCCCTCTCTGGTTAACAACCCCAAACTCAGGAAACCCTTTGTTCAGACTCTGCACAAAGAAAAGAAAAGGACACAATGAAAGAGTAACCAGAAACAAAACCACCTGTGTGCTCTACAGACTCTTAAAATTTTACTAGTCTCCATGGCTGTCACATTTCTAATTCTGGGCCACAAACTCAAATAGGAATTACCAAGAAGCATTCATGATTCAAAACTAGCTTTCTTTAACTAAGGAGGTAAAAGGTCTCTACTCTGAAAACTATAAGACACTGATAGAAGAATTTGAAAATGACACAAATAAAAATAGAAAAAGACAGACCATGCACAGGGACTGGAAGAATTCATATTGTTAAAATGTCCACACTACACAAAACCATCTACAGATTCAATGAAATCCCTACCAAAATAACAATGGCACTTTTCAAAGAACTGAAATAAATCATCCTAAAATTTGTATAGAAACAGAAAAAACTGTGAACAGTCAAGGCCATCTTAATAAAGAAGAGCAAAGCCAGAGCAAAGTCATGCTCACTGATTTCAAACTATAGCAAAAAGCTATAGTAATCAAAACAGTATGGTAGTGGCACAAAAACCGATATATAGTTCAATAAAGCATATTAGAAAACCCAGAAATAAAACCATTCTTATATGGTCGATTAATTTATGACAAAAGAGCTAAGAATATAGAGTGGGAAAAAGTCTTGTCAATGAGTGTTGCAAAACCAGACAGCTAGATTAGAGAAAATGAAAATGGACCATTTTCTTACACAATTTAAAAAAATAAATGCAAAATGTATTAAAGGCTTAAATGTAAGACCTGAAACCATTAAACTCCCAGAAGAAATATAGGCACTGGTCTTGGCAGCATTTTTTACAACTGTGTCCTCAGGTAAGGGCAATAAAGGTAAAAATAAATATATGGAACTATACTCTGCTAAATGTAGCTTTTTCATAGTGAAGGAAATCATAAAAAAATTCAAAAGGCAGCCTAATGAATATATGAGGTTAATAACTAAAATATATCAAGAATTCAAACCACTTGATATCTTTAAAAAATCCAAAAAATCCAATCAGGGTAGAAGCTCTGAATAGACTTTTTTTTTTTTTTTTGCAAGGAAGACATACAGATAGCCAACAGACACATTAAAAGATGCTAAATATAACTAATAATCAGAGAAATGCAAATCAAAATCACAATGAGATATTACCTCATGCTTGTCAGAATAGCAATTATAAAAGAAAGAAAGACAGGAAGAAAGAAAGGAAGGAATGAAGAAAGTGTTGGCACAAAAAGATGATTACAGAACCCTTACATAATGGTGGGGATGTAAATCAGTAAAGCCATTATGGAAAACAGTATGAAGTTTACTCAAAAAATTAAAAGTTAGAACTACAAGACAATCCAGACATACCACTTTTAGGTATTTAGGAAGAAAGCAAAAACACTAATTTGAAAACAAATATGCATCTCTATGTTTATTACTATTATTTACAATAACCAAGGTATGGATGCAGGTGAGTGGATAAAGAAGAAATGGTGTGTGTATATATATAAAATAGAGGATGTGTTTTATATATATATATATATATATATATATATATATATATATAATTGAATATTACTCAGAAACAGAAAAAAAATGAAATCTTGCCATTTGCAACAGAGTGGATATACCTAGAAGTTATTATGTTAAGTGAAATAAGCTATACAGAGAAAGGCAAAGACCAGAATATTTCATGTATATGTGAAACAGAAAAAAACAAACAAATGAGCAAACAGAATAGAAACACCTCATAGATACAAAGAGCATTCTGGCAGTTGTCAAGGAGGAAGAGAGAGAGAGATTGGGCAAAATAGGTGAAGAGAATTAAAAGGTAAGACATTCCAGTTATAAAATAGATAAATCATGGGGATTTAATGTACAGTATAAGGGATATAATCAATAATACATTATATGACAGATGTTACTAGACTTATCATGTTGATCAGTTTGTAACATAAATTTTGAATCACTATGTTGTAAACCTGTACCTAATATGATATTGTACATCAACTATATTTCAAAAAAATAAAAACTTTCTTTGAGAGATTACTGCTCCCCTTGTTAGAAGTAAGTGCAAATGAGGCTATGATCAGGAACTTCTATTTAACCCTTGAAGATACAACAGAATCTGCTGCTAAAGCTGTAGCTGCCTAACAAAAATCCCTACAGTCTCTTGCCAAAGCTGTTCTTGATAATAAGATAGCTCTTAATTATCATTTAATTGAGCAAGGAAGTGTCTGTGCTATGACCAACACTACTTGCTGTACCTGATTAACACTTCTAATGAAGTTGAAACTCAGCTACATAAGATGACTGAATAAGCCACTTGGCTTTAAAAAGTGACTTCTTCAAAACAATCTATTTTGACTTATTTGGTTTTAATTGGTCTGGGTCTTGGGGACAATGGCTTGAAGTGCACTCCAGGCATTGAAAATTATCCTCCTTATAATAATTGTAATCGTCTCCCTGGTGCACTGTATTTTCTCAAAAGCTTTAAATTCATGTCTGTAGCCACTAACCACCGAGCAAATGATCTCCCTAAGACTGGAATGTCAGGAAAGCAACAAAGAGAATGGCTGACTTTAAAAATGTAAACCTAAAGGTTTTTGAATGTCACAGAAATTTGGCAAAAATGCTATGACTGTGATACCACACAAAGGATCAGAAGAAACTTCAAGAATTTTACAGTTGTAGAAGGAAGTGGTGCTAATGTCTTTTTTTTTTTTTTTTTTTTTACATTTAAATTTACTTATTTTTAACTGGAGGATAATTGATTTACAATGTTGTATTGGTTTCTTCTATAAAACAGTGTGAATCCGTCATATATATATATATATATATATAGTTATATATATATAGTTATATATATATAGTTATATATATATAGTTATATATATATATAGTGTGTGTGTGTGTATATATATATATATATTCATTTCTTCTATAAAACAGTGTGAATCCGTCATATATATATATAGTGTGTGTGTATATATATATATATATATATATTCATTCCCTCTTGGGTCTCCCTCCCACCCCACCCCCATTCCATTTCTCTAGGTCATCATAAAGTCTGGGCTCCCTGTGTTATATAGCAGCTTCCTACTAGCTATCCTAAATGTCCATTTAATGATGAATGGATAAATAAGTTGTGGTACATATATACAATGGCAATTACTGAGTCATAAAAAGGAATGAATATGAGTCAGTTGAATTGAGGTGGATGAACCTAGAGCCTGTTATGCAAGTGAAGTAAAACAGAAAGAAAACATAAATATTGTATATTGATGCATATATTGAAGAAGAAAATGTCAACACACTCTGGCATTCTTACCTGGGAAATCCCAAGAATGGAGGATGCTAGTAGGCTACAGTGCATGGGGGTACAATTGGACACAACTTGGTGACTAGAAAACAACAACAAACAATATATGGAATCTAGAAAAATGGTATGGGTGAACCTATCTTCAGGGCAGTATTAGAGACACAGACTTGTGTCTGTCAAGAATGGACTTGTGGACATGACTGGGGAAGGAGAGGGTGAAACAAATTGAGAGAGTAGCATTGATGTATATACATTGCCACCTCTATTGCCTTGGATTTTGATAACATCTCACACCTAAGCTGAGAGTCTGATTAAGGGGGAAACCTTTTAAAAAAGAGACAACAGACTCAAAACAGAATCACTTTTGTGTTATGCCTATGTCACCAAGTGACGTCGTTCATTCATGTCCAACTCATTGCGACCCCCATGGAGTGTAGCCTACCAGCTCCACAGTCCA
The DNA here is from genome assembly GCF_055505025.1 of Bos grunniens. Taxonomy (NCBI): domain Eukaryota; kingdom Metazoa; phylum Chordata; class Mammalia; order Artiodactyla; family Bovidae; genus Bos; species Bos grunniens. The sequence goes on from NC_141178.1 coordinate 29,904,703, forward strand.
TGGACTTTTCCAGGCAAGAGTACTGGAGTGGGTTGCCATTTTCTTCTCTAGGGGATTTTCCTGACCTAGGGATCAAACCTGGGTCTCCCCCATTGCAGGGAGATGCTTTACCATCTGAGCCACAAGGGATTACCAAATTCAGACTTAAATTGAAGAAAGTGGGGAAAACCACAAGACCATTCAGGTATGACCTAAATCAAATCACTTATGATTATACAATGAAAGTGAGAAATAGATTTAAGGGACTAGATCTGATAAGATTGCCTGATGAACTATGGACAGAGGTTCATGACATTGGACAGAAGACAAGGATCAAATCCATCCCCAAGAAAAAGAAATGCCAAAAAGCAAAGTGGCTGTCTGAGGAGGCCTTACAAATAGCTGTGAAAATAAGAGAAGAGAAAAGCAAAGGAGAAAAGGAAAGATATAACCATTTGAAAGCAGACTTCCAAAGAATAGCAAGGAGAAAAGAAACCATTCCTCAGTGATCAGTACAAAGAAATAGAGGAAAACAATAGAATGGGAAAGACTAGAGATCTCTTCAAGAAAATTAGAGATACCAAGGGAAAATTTCATGCAAAGATGGTCTCAATAAACGACAGAAATGGTATGGACCTAACAGAAGCAGAAGATATTAAGAAGAGGTGGCAAGAATACACAAAAGAACTGTACAAAAAAGATGTTCATGACCCAGATAATCACAATGGTATGATCACTCACCTAGAGCCAGACATCCTGGATTGTGAAGTCAAGTGGGCCTAAGGAAGCATCACTACAGACAAAGCTAGTGGAGGTGATGAAATTCCAGTTGAGCTAATTCAAATCCTGAAAGATGATGCTGTGAAAGTGCTGCACTCAATATGCCAGCAAATTTGGAAAACTCAGCAGTGGCCATGGGACTGGAAAAGGTCAGTTTTCATCACAATCCCAAAGAAAGGCAATGCCAAAGAATGCTCAAACTACTGCACAATTGCACTCATCTCACACGCTAGTAAATTAATGCTCAAAATTCTTCAAGCCAGGCTTCAGCAATATGTGAACCATGAACTTCCAGATGTTCAAGCTGGTTTTAGAAAAGGCAGAGGAACCAGAGATCAAATTGCCAACATCTGCTGGATCATCAAAAAAGCAAGAGATTTCCAGAAAAATATCTATTTCTTCTTTATTATGCCAAAGCCTTTGACCGTGCAGATCACAATAAATTGTGGAAAATTCTTCAAGTGATGGGAATGCCAAACCACCTGACCTGCTTCTTGAGAAACCTGTATGCAGGTCAGGAAGCAACAGTTAGAACTGGACATGGAACAACAGACTGGTTCCAAATAGGGAAAGGAGTACATCAAGGCTGTATATTTTCACCCTGCTTATTTAACTTATATGCAGAATACATCATGAGAAACGCTGGGCTGGATGAAGCACAAGCTGGAATCAAGATTGCTGGGAGAAATATCAATTACTTCAAACATGTAGATGACACTACCCTTATGGCAGAAAGTGAAGAAGAACTAAAGAACCTCTTGATAAAATTGAAAGAGGAGAGTGAAAACGTTGGCTTAAAGCTCAACAGTCAGAAAACTAAGATCATGGGATCTGGTCCCATCACTTCTTGGCAAATAGATGGAGAAACAGTGGAAACAGTGAGACTTTATTTTGGGGGGCTCCAAAATCACTGCAGATGGTGATTGCAGCCATGAAATGAAAAGATGCTTACTCCTTGGAAGGAAAGTTATGACCAACCTAGATAGCATATTAAAAGGCAGAAATGTTACTTTACTAACAAAGGTCCATCTAGTCAAGACTGTGGTTTTTCCAGTGGTCATGTATGGATGTGAGAGTTGGACTGTAAAGAAAGCTGAGCACTGAAGAATGATGCTTTTGAACTGTGGTGTTGGAGAAGACTCTTGAGAGTCCCTTGGACTGCTAGGAGATCCAACCCGTCCATCCTAAAGGAAATCAGTCCTGGGTATTTATTGGAAGGACAGATGTTGAAGCTGAAACTCCAATTCTTTGGTCACCTCATGCGAAGAGCTGACTCATTTGTAAAGACCCCGATGCTGGGAAAGATTGAGGGCTGGAGGAAAAGGGGATGACAGAATGAGATGGTTGGATGGTATCACCGACTCAATGGACATGAATTTGGGTAAACTCCGGGAGTTGGTGATGGACTGGGAGGCTTGGCATGCTGCAGTCCATGGGGTCGCAAGAGTCGGACACGACTGAGTGACTGAACTGAACCATGTCACCAAATCGAGACTTTATACCTAGCTTAATTATTGTTTTAACCTCTTCCAGGAGAGGAGTCTTAAATCAATCAATCTAAAATTACCTGGTTAACATCAGACTGACAGTCTGACTGATAGACCCCAGGCTTTCCTAAACAAAGGTGACCATGTCACAAACAGTCCATTCTTTGTTATTAACTCCCTCATTACACTCTGTCTGCCTTTAAAGGTCTTGCATTTTGCACAGCTCATCCAAGCACCTTTCAATTTGCTAGATGGGATTGCATCTTATCCATGAGCCATTGAATAAAGCCTATAAAATCCATTGAAAAAATCCTCTTGTTCATTGCTGGTATATATAAAAGCAATTGGTTTTGTATGTTAACCTTATATTCTACATTGTTGCTGCAATCATTTATCAATTCCAAGAGTTTTTGTTTATTTTTATCTTCCAGTAGTTATGTATGGGTGTGAGAGTTGGACTGTGAAGAAAGCTGAGTGCTGAAGAATTGATGCTTTTGAACTGTGGTGTTGAAGAAGACTCTTGAGAGTCCCTTGGACTGCAAGGAGATCCAACCAGTCCATTCTAAAGGAGATTAGTCCTGGGTGTTCTTTGGAAGGACTGATGCTGATGTTGAAACTCCAGTACTTTGTCCACCTCATGCGAAGAGTTGACTTATTGGAAAAGATCCTGATGCTGGGAGGGATTGGGGGCAGGAGGAAAAGGGGATGACAGAGGATGAGATGGCTGGATGGCCTCACTGACTCAATGGACGTGAGTTTGAGTAAACTCTGGGAATCAGTGATGGACAGGGAAGCCTGGCGTGCTGCAATTTATGGGATCACAAAGAGTCAGACATGACTGAGTGACTGAACTGATCTTTAGCTCATGCTCAACATTTTCCATAGCCTCATGAGCTACTAATTTGTAATATGTTTGTATCACTTCATTCTCTCTTGAGGGCAGAATTTTACCTCATTCATCTTATACCTAGAATACTAAGGATAACACTTTAGGTACATGTTTTTTAAAAAGTTTGAAATAAATGTGTTTGTGACATGGAAATCATGACTTCATTCTAAAATTTTTCTTAATTTCAGCTAATGTATGTAATTTTATTTTAAAAAATAGTTGTAAAGCAGCATGCTTTTATTATTCTCATTTACTCAAAGTGCCTTGAACTTAAAATATTTTTAATGGTATTTCTTGAAACATGAAAGATAAAAGCCACTCCTGGTTTCCAGTAAAATACTTCACCCCAATAATGAGTCTCAAAATATCTCAAAATGTATTCTGAAGTTTCATCCAATATATAAAACTGGATCATTTATTTGATTAAAAAATGGCAGAAAAGTATAATTGTTTGCCAAGCAATTTCACAAATTTGGACATATGTAAAAAAATCATTTAGATATCAATAGAACTGATTTCTGTTTAATGACCTTTAAAGTTCGTTATCAAATAAGTTTAATGCCAAAAGGTAAAATTCACTTACTGCATAATCTAAATGTCTGTTAGGTTTAATACAATCAGAGAACTATTGATGCCTTAATATTTGAGCCTAGTTAAGAAATCCTAACCCTAGGATCCAATAGCTATTAACCATTTAAAAATCAAACAAAAAGCAGGATGGTCCTAACTTTCATTAATTTAAATATGAAAGAGAAATTGATTACTAAGGAGACTTAGTAAAATCATAAGTATAATTAATTGGTAAATAGGTCAAAATGCCATAGAAACCCAGGAAGTAAATGTTTCTACTCACCAGAAATGAGGCCATGAGAGTAACCTAGTAGATGATGAGAAGAAAAGTTGGGGTATTGTCCAAGTTGGACACAATATTATTTACTTGAATTAAATTTGGCACATTAAGTTCTAGGTGCTAGAGTCCAGTCAGGATATTGCAACCACATAGCTTAATATAAAGAATTATTCAACTGTGATAAGAGAATAGCTGTAAGATAACTCTATATGTATCTATACATGATGGATATTACCTCATTGCTGTTGTTTAGTCACTAAGTCATGTCCAACTCTCTTGCTACCCCATGGACTGCAGCCCACCAGCCTCCTTTGTCCATGGGATTTCCCAGGCAAGAATACTGGAGTGGGTTGCCATTTACTTCCCCAGGGGATCTTCTCAACTCAGGAATCAAGCCTGTGTCTCCTGCACTGGCAGGCAGGTTCTTTTACCATTGAGTCACGAGAGAATCCTCAGAGAGTATCTTAGAAAGGACAAATTGTTAAACATCCCTCCGTTGGCTGAAGTTCAGACCTCCTTAAAGGAGGACAGCAGAAAAGCAAGATAGCAGAGTTCACTACTTGCCCCAAGCCAACACACTGGGCCATGGTGACTGGGCCAGGCAGCAACTCTCTAGCATACAGATGGGAAACAGGAGATCAGCAACAACAGGCAGCATGCAGAAGGCCTGAGGGCGCTCCCACAGGTTGGGTACTGCTAGGGGTGAGGCTGCAATGTCATTGAGGGCCCATGTGATCTGTGAGTATGACTGGGCCAGAGCTCCACAAGATGCCCACATGCCCATCATCCTGACGCAAGCAAATTACAGAAAAAGCCCTTCCTCCTGTAAACACCTCCAGTGCTCTCTGACGAGGAAACATAACATTATGCTCATGCCACAGCAAAAATGCTTAAAGGGAGTCCATTTATTATTAAAAGTATATACTGAAGGGTGAATGTAGAGCTAAGAAGAAAGAAATTGACAAGTGGCATGATAACACATAAGTTTTGCCTTGAGCAAGCATAATTTGAAATTTGTAGAATTTGTTTTCAGATTAAATAAAAATCAGTATTGCAGAGGACCATCAGGGGAAGACATTCTTATGAGATGGATGGAATACAACAGTGCAAAATATAGACCCAATTTCATATTTGACTATAAAAGTGGAATTAACAAGAGACACTTATCTCTTGCTTATTTGTTGGGGGAGGTGCCATGCCACATGGCTTGCAGGATCTTAGTTCCCTGACCAGGGGTTGAACCTGGGGCCATAGCAGTGAAAGTGCTGAGTGCTAACCATTGAACCACTAAGGAACTCCAAAAGGATGTATCTCTTTAGATAGCAGACTCCAGTCATGGAGATACACAAAAAAAAAACAAGTTACGCATAGTCTCTATTCCTTCCTATCTGCAATTTGCAATAGCCTGATTAAGACTTCTTCAAGCCTGACTCAGTCTCATGGCACACTGCTTCAGCTGCATTTTTTAACTGCTGCCCTTAGATGTTTTCAGTTCCCTATTCCTGGGTCAGATGGATAAAATGCCCACTTGATAGGAAGTTTTTATGGATGATCCATCTTCCCTCAAAGGGGATTTTAAAATGAGTAGGCTGCTCATAATTTCTTAAAAAACAATTCAGATTCTCAATAGATAATTAAATTAAATATACTCACTTGTTTTTATAACTTTCTTTAGGAGCACTTAGGGTAAATCATAAAGCCCTGCCTATGGGAATTTAATTTGCTGGGAGCATATGAAATATAAATCATTAATTTAAATAAGTAAGATGATTCATGGTATAAATTAGCCACAATACACTTTTTCCAGACATATTGCTTTTGTTCCTTCTTGATGTCTTTTTATTAACCATGATTATTACTTTGTCTCAAAACTAAGAATGTACTGAACAGTCTGGTAAAACATTATTCAATATATTTTCACTTCATGGAATGACTTTTGTCACTGCAATATGTTTAAAGATCTTGTGTGAAACAACCACAGTGAAAGTACAGAGATCAAGTTTATCAAGTGAACAGGGTAAGAGGAACAAAGACATTACAAAGATTGTGTGCTCAACAAAATTACAGGTTGACAAAGTCTTGTGTAAAAAAGCTACCTTGAGGATAAGTGTGAGGAATAAGGAGGGGATCTACTAAACCCACATAAAGAACCAAATATCTCTCAAAATGTCAATGAGTATTAATGAGATCTGATGATGAAACTGATCAATAGCAATAACTATTGTAGTTTCCTGTAGTCATTCTGAGAAAGGGGAAGATCAATTGCTTATTCAATACACAGTTACAGTGTACCTATAGCATGAGAGGCAATGTTATAAGAATTGAAGATTTAGCACTAAACAAGTCAGGCTAGGTCTGTGCTCCCATGAGGTTTGTACATTAGTGATGAGAATCAGGTAGGGAAAAAGGGGAAAAGAATGAAGGAAAGGTTATCAGGTAATAATTTGTGGTAAATATTACAGATATTAGTGGTGGCACTGTAAGTGGAAAAAAAAAAAAAGGTCAAATTTACAGACAAGATACATTTCAGATAAGACCCAGTAAGACTCACTAACATAATTAATGAAGGTATGGGGGTAAATAGATGAATAAAATTATACTTAGTTTTTAATTACAGGTGTGTGTCTATATGTGTATCATTATGCAACTCTTGACTGATGATTTGCAGCAATCCTAGAGGACATGAAAATTGGTATGTACTTGGCTGAAGACACAATATAAAAGACAGGTAGTGAATGGAGAGAGTAACTTCTCTCATTCCTAATCCCTTGCTATGTTTTGTTGTTGCTGTTATGCTCATTTGTCTCTGACTCTTTTGCGACCCCATGGACTGTAGCTTGCCAGGCTCCTCTGTCCATGGAGATTTCCCAGGCAAGACTGCTGGAGCAGGATGTGATTTCCTTCTCCAGGGGATCTTTCCAACCCAGGGATAGAAATTTATTCTCCTGTGAGACTCCTGCATCACAGGAAATTCTTTACCACTAAGCCACAAGGGAAGCCCATCATTCCTTGCTACCAAGTACCAAAGGATAGAAGGAACCAGATGAAAGATGCTGTGATAGGAAGATGCTGTAGTACCCTTACTAATGTTTCTTGTTTCTCATAGAAATAAGAGCAAAGACATAAAATAAGAGAAAAAGAATGAAGCGCTAGGTATTTGTAGATAGAATGACAGGAGTGGAATGGTTGCCTGAGAGAAAGGGGAAGGACATATTCTACAGAAATGTGATAGGTTTGTTGTAACAGTAGCTTCGTTGCTACTACAGATAGGAAGATCAAGGAATGCTTCTCTGAGAAATGGGTATTTAACCAAAGCACTAAACAAAAAGGATTCTTCCATGGAAATATCATGAGAAAGATTATTTCAAAAAGAAGGAATAGCAAACAAAACATCTTAATGTAAGAACAAGCTTCTGTTTAAGGCTCTGATGTAAAGCCAGTGCTGTTTGAGCATGAGTGTGATGGAGAGGGTGCTGTAAGATGTGGTAGGAGAGACAAGCAAGAGCCAAGTCTTGTTAAACTATGTGAACAAGATGAAAAAACTAGATTTATAATACATGCAATCACCCATTAAGGAGATGATTTCTGGTGTGTGTGATTTTATATGTTTTCTACAAGCTGGAAACAATAAGAGGCAAGAACCACAAGATGGAATCAAGATTCCCAGGAGAAATATCAATAGTCTCAGATATGCAGTTGACACCACCCTTATGGCAGAAAGCAAAGAGGAAATAAAGAGTTTCTTCAAAGTGAAAAAGGAGAGTGATGAAGCAGGCTTAAAACTCAACACTCATAAAACAAAGATCATGACATCAGGTCCCACTACTTCATGGCAAATAGATGGGAAAACAATGGAAACAGTGACAGACTTTATTTTCTTGGGCTCCTTAAATTACTGTAGATGGTAACTGCAGCCATGCAATTAAAAGAGGCTTGCTCCTTGGAAGAAAAGCTATGACAAAACTAGACAGCATATTAAAAAGCAGAGACATTACTTTGCCAACAAGGGTCTGTCTAGTCAAAGATATGATTTTTCCAGTAGTCATGTACGGATGTGAAAACTGGACAATAAAAAAGGCTAAGTGCTAAAGAATTGATGACTTAAAAGAGTGGTGTTAGAGAAGATGCTTGAAAGTTCCTGGCCCTTTAATTGCTTGAAATTAAAAGAGGCTTTCTCCTTGGAAGAAAAGCTCTGTCAAACCTAAATAGTATATTAAAAAGCAGAGACACTACTTTGCCAACAAAGGTCCATCTAATGAAAGGTACGGTTTTTCCAGTAGTCATGTATGGATGTGAGAGTTGGACTATAAAAATGGCTGAGCACCGAGGAATTGATACTTTTGAATGGTGGTGTTGGAAAAAACTCTTGAGAGTCCCTTGGCTTGCAAGAAGATCAAACCAGTCTACCCTAAAGGAAATCAATCCTGAATATTTATTGGAAGAACTGATGTTGAAGCTCCAATACATGGGCCACCAGATGCAAAGTTAGTAAAGACCCTGATGCTGGGAAAGATTGAAGGCAGGAAGAGAAGGAGACAACAGGGGATGAGATGGTTAGATGGTATCTCCAACTCAATGGACATGAGCTCCAGGAGACGGTGAAGGACAGGAAAGCCTGGTGTGCTGCAGACCATGGAGTCACAAAGAGTCAGACAGGACCAAGTAACTGAAAAACAACAGCAACAACCACAAGATGTGCTTGACCTACAATAAAGCTGCCAAAGAGGTGGATCAAAACCCATATTGAAACTCTTTCTTCATCACAAACCTCTAGATCACATTAAAGCAGTAGAAGAATTTGTTGACAGACAAAAGAAATACATTATTTATCAAGTATCTGTTTCCCTTCATCCATTACCTTTACCACATCTTTTGGCTTCAACATAGCACAGGAAGTAGATGGTGGGACCTCACCAAAGAGGTCTGTCTGTCCCTGTAATATGATGGTATCAGAAATAACTTACATCAGAAACAGTGTCAGAGGGAAGAGCTGAAAGGTGGGTTGTAAGTGATCAAATGTTGGAATATGATCCATACCAGAAAAAGACAGAGTTGGAGGTGTCAACAGAATGATGGATCTAAAAACAAAAGAAATAAAAACCCAAACACACAAACTTGCTTTTATGCTGTGTGTCACAAAAGGATACAACAACAGGTATAACAGCACAAGTCATGTAAGACTGCCATTTCTTCTAAATTCTTCTTTCCTCTATATCAGATTCTGGAGAATCCAGGAATAGAAACTATCAAGTCAGGGAGTTGATGAAGAAAGGAAAAGAGACACTACAAAGCATGTTTCTCTTTCCTGCGATAGTCTCAAAAATCTGGACTGGGCCTAAGCTGTAGAGGGAGATACTTTAAATTGTTTGATAGAGTGAATAATTTTGATATTTCACTGATCCGGTATTTCTAATACCAGAAAATAAGGTTGCCAGTCAATACCTGAATGTAACAAGAAAAATCTATAGAATTTAGTTTATGAAAATAACCAGAAATGGAGAGGAAAATTCCAAGAGTGATTTTGAATGGCATGGTAAAATAGTACAGAGTACATTCTGAATACAGTACATTCTGATTCCAACTCTGTTAATAAATAGTGAGTCATAAGTATGTAGTGACAGAAGGCTTTTGAAGGGTTTTAGTCAGAAAATAACACTTTCTAATTACCATATTGAATTCACTTTACTGGCTGTGTGGGAAGATTTTAGGAGACAACAAAGGGGGAAATTATGAATATATGAAACGAGACCAGACAAGAGAGGACAGGAATTTGGGCAAAAGTGGTTATTAGTTGAAAATGGAGAGAAAAGGACAGTTCTGAGATATGTTTTAGAGAGAGATACAATAGGATGGGATGATGTGGGAGTGAGGAGTAAAAGGAAATGAAGTGTAAATGCTAGATTTTAGGGTCTAACAATGGAGCACAAACACGGAGTTGTAGAAGACTAACAAGCAGCAGAGTGCAGTGAAGGAGAGCAATTCATAGTTCTTTTTGAATATATTGAATCTGAGGTGCCAAGTGGTCATCCATTTAGAGATTAACATTTGGAATTGGTGGAAGGAGTCTGGAATTGTGGAAGAAGGCAGGAATGGGTATACAGAGTTTGGAGTCTTCAGTACACAGTATTCAAAATTCTGACTTTAAAACAAACCATGTAATGGTATTTCTTTGGTGGTCCAGTGGTAAAGAATCCACCTTTCAATGTAGAGGATGCGGGTTTGATCCCTGGTCAGGGAACTAAGATCCTACATGCCTTGGGACAACTAAGCTTGTGTGTTGCAACTACTGAGCCTATGCACCACAACTGGAGAAGCCCACTCATCACAGTGAATACTCAATGAAGCAAATAATAATAAGTTATGTAATAAGAATTAATACAAATAAAAGAGAAGAGGTGCCAAGTCAGAAAAATGTGGCACTATAACATTGGAGTTTAAATGGAGGAAAAGAACAGAAAGGAAATTGAAAGGGACAACAGTCAAGGAGATAGAAAAACAAGAGAGTGCTTTTATCTCAAAGTAATGAGAAGAAATAGTTCCAAGTAAGTGGACAGACAACAGTGTCAGAGACTACTGATAACTCAATTAGGGAAAAAAAAAAGAAAGAGAGAGAAGAGCAATTACCTTTTTATTTAGTAAAAAGAAAGTCCTTGATGACCTTCACAATTATTCTCACTGAATTGATAGATAAAAAATACAAAGATTGGAAAGCTGAGGGGAGACTGGGAGATGAGAAAATCCACAAACCATCAGATAAAAGAACATTCTACCAAGAAGTGAATAGAAGGCAAGGAGAAGCTTAGAAGCTGAAGAAGATCTATGGTTAAGAACCATTAATAACAACAACAAAGGACTGAACATCAAGAGTATGTTTGAGCACTGATACCAATTCATTGGAGACAAGGCTCAGTCAACAATGTAGAGTGAAGGGTGGAATTAAACGATCAACATTTGAGAACTGATGATGAAATACAGCCCAAACTTTGAGGGCGTGGCCTTGATAGGAACAAAGATGCTTCTGTTGTTAGAGAAACAAAGGTAGAGAGGACAGAGACGCAGGAAGGTAGATTATTTTTATGATGGCAAGATAAGAAAGGTTATCAATATTCTTTGCCTGTCCAGCTGGCAAAATCATTGTAAAGGGCACTGCTCCCCTTTCCAAGCAACAATAGCAGTTTCAGTCTCACACTGTTCTTTTCACTTTTCTTGAGAAAATGGAGAAACTGCTAGTAACCTACTAGTGCTAATACTAAGTCGCTTCAGTCATGTCTGACTCTTTGCAACCCCATGGACAATAGCCTGCCAGACTCCTCTGTCCATGGGATTTTCCAGGCAAGAATACAAGAGTGGGTTCCCATTTCCTCCTCCAGGGAATCTTCTCAACCGAGGATTCAAACCCATGCCTCTTAACTTCTGAATTCGTAGTGGGTTCTTTACCACTAGTGCCCAGTGGGAAGCCCAATCTATACACAGTACTAATTTGGAAAACCGTATTTACAATTACATATGTTATTACTGTTTTCAGTCCACAGAACAACAGCTTTTTACAGAAAATATATCTCAACCCTCAAGTGAATGGTGAGGAAGATAATGGGAATTGATATCACACCATCCTGTTTAGGGCTTCCTTGATAGCTCAGCTGGTAAAGAATTCACCTGCAATGGAGAAAGACCCTGGTTTGATTTCTGGGTTGGGAAGATCACCTGGAGAATGGATAGGCTACCCACTCCAGTTTTCTTGGGCTTCCCTGGTGGCTCAGCTGGTAAAGAATCTGTCTGCAATGTGGGAGACCTGGGTTCCATCCCTGGGTTGGGAAGATCCCCTGGAGAAGGAAAAGGCTACCCACTCCAGTATTCTGGCCCAGAGAATTTCATGGACTATATAGTCAATGGGGTCGCAAAGAGTCATACACGACTGAGTGACTTTCACTTCACATCTTGTTTAACTAAAAACAATCACACTCTCCAAAATCAACTTGTGTGTTAAAAGCCTAGATATTTATAATATTTAATTTTGCTCATTTTTAGAATGAATTAAAATGAGATTTTCCAATTTATAAAGAATTAAGTCCGTGAGAGCCATGGTGAATACTATTAAGGGGCTAGAGATGCAGGAACTTAAGTCCATCTGAGAGAAAGCCAGTAGCCCATTGATTAGGAATTCAGCATGCATCTCCAAGGGTACCATGGAGATGGTATGAGATATGTATGAATTACAATGTGATGATGTGTCCTGGAGTGGTTAACTGAAGTGGTAGGCTCATTGCTTTACAACTAAGATAAGGGTTTGTCACAAGGAGTATTTCTTGCCTGAACAATCCTAAGAAAATCTAATTGAGTATATTATTGGCTTGATTACAGTCACTCAGAAGATGACTTATTCCACAATACTGCTTAATTATATCTCATTCCCTCTGAGGTATAAATTTCTCCTATTCCCCAAATCCTTTTTAGGTACTAATAAAATGTGTCATACTTGATAAACAAGAAGAGTCTATTTACTTGTCCTACTAGAAGGAAATTTAAATATCCAAGCTACTAACTCAGCTTATGTGTACATGCACAGATTCAGGGGCAGCATTTCTATTTTATAGCTTCACTGTAAAGGAGCCAAAGTGAACATTATGGAAATAGGCATCCTCATGGGATATTCTACTTTAAAAGGTCAGAATTTGGCAGAGAAAACGAGTATTTTTCCTAGCATCTAAAAAGTTTGGAACTAAAACAGAATTTCATAACTAAGAAATGGAAATGGCTGTCTCCTACTAGAATAAACAAATATTGCCAGAGTCATGGCTAGTTGGCCACACGATACTATATGTACCCTATGTTCTATATAACATGTCTGCTATAATCTCCACTTTTGTTGCTGACCATAAGGCCTAAGTTGAAAATCATAGTTTCTTGCTTTCACCCCTCATTTTGTATTCTTCTTGCAGCTACTCACTGCTGGGTTGATCATGTTGAGCACTTTTAACTGTTAGGTAATCCCAATTATAATACACACTGGGTACAAGTTATCTTGTATTTGTTAGGTTGTCAGTTTCCCACTAACTTTTGTTATTAAGAACTTCCCCAATGAATCCTCAGGTTTCTGGACATAGCCTTTGTATTAGTTTCCTACAAACTGCTGTTGTAATAAATTATCACAAACTTAGTGACTTAACACACATTTATTATGTTATAGTTCTGGTGATCAGAAGTCTAAAATGGGTTTATAGGACATTCTGTCTGTAAGCTCTTTCACTCTGCCCTCAAATCTCTGACTCTCTCGCTCTGTTTCTACCTTGTCTTTGTAAGGATCTTTCTGTCTTTGTAATGATCTTTGTGATTATATCATTGGGCCCAACTAGATAATTCAACATAATCTCCCCATCTAAATACCCTTATTTTAATCACAACTGCAAAGTTCCTTTGCATAATTCACACATCCCAGATACAAGAAACATTTTTCGGGGATCATTTATCAATCTACCACAATCCTCTTTATTTTCATAATGTAGCAGCCATCCAATTTTTTCTTGGTAATTTGAAACAAATGCCTGACAGTAGAGCAGAACTCTTTTGTACCTGTTGGCTTATTAGTGTCAGGAGTCAAAAACTGTTGGTCAACAGTCTTAGCTTAATATTGTCTTAGGCACTGGGACCGGCAAATCTACGAGTCTAAAATCTAAAGCTGTAGACACGAGAAGCAAACATTTTCTGAAGATTCTTGAGTATAATATGAAAGAGGTCTCATTGACTTAGACTCCCTTAGTTCCTCCACTCATATATTGTCAGTGGAGGAAGTAACCCTACAGATCAACCTGTTTTAAGGGATAAATGGTGTTCTATAGAACAATAATCCGGCATCACAAAGTGTGCCCCTCAAATGGAGCGCTGAATGAATATATGCGAAGCTATTTCACCATGAGTAGGCTTGTGATACTTTGAAGGAATTCCACAGGGGAAAGCCTGTTCTGTATATCTTTTGCCTTACAGCAAATTATTTGTCTAGTGGAAACTTACATGTATACCATGTTGATGAATAGTGCACCAGGATCCTGGACTGATCATATTGACTCCTGAGAGAAAACTGGTGAAATTTTAACAAATTTGTAAAATTGCTTAAAATTTCACAAATTGGTTATTAAGCACAGCCATTATGAAAAAATACATTATTTAAACTTACTGTGAAAAAATAAAACTTCTCTGAGTTTCTTAGCGCTTCGGTAAAAAAAGCATTCTCATACCTTGAGAATTGTTTGTGGCCATCTCTCTATTTCTCTGATCCAAAGGGTAATAAAACTCTTACCTACCTAAGAGAGCCAAATATTAATAGCAATAGCCAAGACAATTTTCTTGGGTTAAGCTCCTAAGATGTCAAACCTTGGTTTTACAAGGTTTGAAGCCAAAACTTTGCAGAAATATCTAGGTCAGAAAAGACAGTCACCTGGGATTTATCTGACCCTTGGAAAGATGCATTTACATTCCAAAGACCAGAGTAAGATACCAGAATGGGAGAACCTAGGACTCTTTCCAGCTGCCCCGGAGAAACAAAAGTGGGTTTGTATGTGTGTTTATTTTGTTTTGTTTTTTTCATTCTCTCTCTTATTTGAGAGAGAAGGAGCATGACTGTCTCTCTTCTATAAAAAAATGGAGAAAATCCATTGTTCTTCATTTTTTGTTTAAATAGAGTTCAGCTACCAGGGTGGCATATTTGACCTAGTTTTTATCACATCATTCCAGGGCTATAGCCAGGGGCAAAGGGGGTATCTGATGAGCTTTACTATTTAAGTAATAAGATATTTGTCTCTGATCTAGACCTCTTCATGTGTGAGCATTCAAGGTGAAATTAATAAAGGTGAATATCAAAAATCTAACACAATTAAACAAAATGTATTAAAAGTAAAAGCAATACATACAGATTTTATCACTTCTTAATTATTTTACTATATTTTACTATCCTCTATGGTCTTGAATTATGTCCACCTATTTTATCCAAATGGTGGAAATACTAAGTAAGCTTCCGAATTAGTCCAGGTCCAAGTTCAGTGGATGGCACACTGACCATAGCGGGAATATTTTCAGCCTGAAATTTGGAAAACAGTACCCTCATAACTGCAGTGTTGATTGTCTAGATTTAAGAAAATAATGGAGAAAATGTTAATAACAGACGTTTCTCATTAAAATATGTCATGTCTGCGGCTATCACATTGTGAATTAAAAAAAAGACAGAGAAAAACTTCCCTTCAGTACTCAAGAACTATTATCCAATGTAACAAAAAAAATCACATACATCAGAACCGATGAGTAAAACTCTTACATATATCTTTATTATTTCACTTGGGTCTTATCAACATAAAGGAAAATATCAATTATCCTTAATGTGTGAATGTTATTAATTCATTAGTTGCAGCAATAGCTGGTTGCAGATAGAAGTCAGCATAAATCAAACTCATTTTGTAAGAATCAACTGGTTCCATATAACTCACAATAAATGTTCAGACATTATAATATTACATGTGTATCATATATATACTATATTAGTATATAATTCTTAATAAGTATATGTATGAATATACATGTGTACTTATTCTTAGATAACTGGTTAAATATTTTCCAGCACAACATTGTTAAGGCTTTATAAAAGTTCAGTAATGATAACACTGGAAGACAAGTTGTGAGCATGAAGGCAAACCTGTATGCAAAATACAGATGTATTACAGTGTCCTTTCCTTGATGGAAGAGGTGAAATGAAATCAATCTGAGCCCCTAAGAAATGGTGCTATGCAAGGACCTCAGCATTTTAATGTTGGCAAGAGGGGAAGTCAGCAAGGCTCAGCATTGCAGTAACTCTGGTGAGAGAAGTCCAAATTGTTAAGGTCATACAGAACTTCTCTCTATCCCTGCCCCCTAAATAGTTCATCTGCCAGAATTAGGGGTGCATAAAACTAGATCATTCATTTAAAATTAGCTTATCTTCTCAGAGAGTTGAAAAAAAAATAAGCCTCCTTTTTAAAATATACAACACTGAAGAATCATCTACCTAGCAACATTAACCAACACTGTAATTAAGACATTAATCCAGGGATTTTCTTGCATATTTCACACTGAGTAGGATTAGACATTATAAGAAAAATGAATACAATTAAAAAAATTTAAGAGGGAAATTGACTGTCATTATCTTAGCCAGCGGTATTATCATCTTATATAAAGAACTGAAATGATAATTTGCTGAGTGACTGTTGAAAATGTGTGGAGATGTTTTAGGAAAAGAATTATTTTTATCTGGAATGATGATTTTCTCAGCTGAAGTGAAGATGCACACAAGGCACTGATGAACTCCCTCAATGCTCTATTTATGGACCTGCAAATTGTTCAGGTTTGTCAGATTATATTTGAATTTCAACTTATCTGTTAATGCTGAGGTTGTTAAGGAGGAAAAGCAAAGCATTCTCTTAAAGCTGATCTTCATTTCATAAAAACTGCCTTAAAAACCCATTAGGATCTGGCATTTATTCAAAAAGAAACATCTCAAGTTAATTATTTAAATTAGAGAAACTGGTGACAAATCAAAATTTACCTCTTAATCTAACAATAGACTTCCCATCCTCCCTCCCCAATTTACTAGTTACATAACCCCTTTCTGCAGGACTCATTTTCTCTTAATAAACCAGGGTTCATCTATCACTTCTCGGTTTCTCTCACACATATATGCACGTTGTACACAGGAATAAAGAACTGATGCAAAGCCCATTATAATGTAAAATCAATACTTATTAAACGTCTCAAATGTTATTATTTCTTTTTGAATGTATTAGTTTGAGCTAATTCTTATGGTTCAACATAATAAGTCATGATCATTTTAGGAGTGGTGAGCTAATTAATGCTGTTAAGGATTAGCCTATCCCTTCTCCAGTGGATCTTTCTGACCCAGGAATCAAACTGGGGTCTCCTGCATTGCAGGCAGATTCTTTACCAGCTAAGCTACTAGGGAAGCACTAATAATATTGGAGTGGGTTGCCATGCTCTCCTCCAGGGGATCTTCCCAACCCAGGGATCAAACCTAGGTCTCCTGCATTACAAGCAAATTCTTTATCATCTGAGCCACCAGGAAAGCCCATGAATACTGAAGTGGGCAGCATATCCGTTCTCCAGTGAATCTCCCTGAGCCAGGAATCAAACCCGGGTCTCCTGCATTGCAGGTGGATTCTTTACCAGTTGAGAGCTACCAGAGAAGTTCTGATCATTTTAGCATAAGAATTAGGTTATCTAATTAAGAACCAATGTAGTTTAACCTATGTAAAATGGAGTGGTGAGCTAATTAATGCTGTTAAAAATTTAAATATCAACAAAGGTAGAGAAGGACAATGAAGAGAGAGGTAGGAGTTTTGCATTCAGTCCAAAAAAAATAAAAAACACCTCCAAATGTTTTATTATTACTCACAACCAATCAACTGTAACCTCGCACATTTAAAAAACAATGGACATGACTAATTAACCAGAACCTAAGTCACCAAAGGTGGTGCAGCTCAATTTAAGGTCTTAGCATGTGTACTGAAAAGCTGAAATAGTAGCTTTACTTAAGAAGGAAGAGGACAAGATTATTGACTACTTCTTAGAAAGCCAGACACTATGTTAGCCATTTTGCATGAGGCATTTCATCTAATTGTTAACAAACTCAATGATACTTTGTCCCATTTTTTAAGAAAAGTAAAGCAGAATGAATTGCTTAAAGAGACATAGCTGATAAATAGCAGACCTGGGATTTGAACACATATTTCACTGAATTTGGAGCTCCTGATCTTTTCATCATTTCTGCATTAAATCCAAATCAATTAAATGAAAATAAAATAGAATCAATAGAATGAATCTAAAGAAAAAAGGAGTAGAAAGTGATTTGAAAAAAATCTTAGGGCAGAACAAATGTATAGCATCACTGCAAGTTGGTCAATGGACCAGAGAGAATATTTGCATGGATGTCATAAGCATGTTTTTCCCCTGTAATCAGAACCTTAAAATCCCCACAACTATTAAATTTTTCTAGATGAGAACTCAACGACCTGTAAAATATTATTTGAATATTAAAGTTGTGAGTTAGAAAGTACAAGCATCAAGAAGTACCCTTGTAATCCTCCTTTTCTCATTTGAAATGCAATCAGCAGCTCAAATACCCAAGTGGCATCTTTACAAAGTTCTCACATACATGACTGTGGCCTTTGAAAGGCAAGTGTCATCTCAAGAATTGCAATTGCTGCTTCATGTACAAACTCCTCAAGATGGAAAAAAAAATGACTATAAAAAGTAACACATTTCTAACCTTATGAAATAATTCCAGTCACTCATAAATCACCAGTATAATCATTTTACTGTGGTTTTAAGCAAAACTGATTTAATAAAATAAAACACTAGTAGGGACTAAAATTAAACTATTCATTTTTATAAATATTGTTTCTTGTTTAGTCACTAAATCATGTCCAACTCTTTTGTAACCCCATGGACTCTAGCCTGACAGGCTACTCTGAGCCTGAGATTTCCCAGGCAAGAATACTGCAGGAGGTTGCCACTTCCTTCTCTAGAGGATCTTCCTGACCCAGGGATCAAACCTGTGTCTCCTATATTGGAGGTGGGTTCCAGGCTTCCCTGGTGGCTCAGACGGTCAAGATTCTGCCAGCAATGCACAAGAATCAGGTTCAATCCCTGGGTTGGGATGATCCCCTGGAGAAAGAAATGGTACTCCAGTACTCTTGCCTGGAGAATGCATGGACTAGAGGAGCCTGGCAGGCTATAGTCCATGGGGTCACAAAGAGTCAGACACGACTGAGCAACTAACACTTTCACTTTACTCTTTTCGTTTCTTTACCACTGAACCACCAGAAAAGATGCTTTCATACACTAGTTCAAATAAATTTGCAAGTAACCTTTACATTTTCTGATAAAATAACTTTTAAGTAAAATTACAGAATTGCACATGCAGTTAATATAAAATGTGCTTATTCTATTGAACTATGTCAGCTTACCTACTCTAAACATGAAAAACATATGGAGAATTAAATATTATAAATTGTTTCTTAGAAGATAGTCAGCAAATCTAGTCAACATTAGAAACCATAAGAATAGCCCTGAAGTACAAGTTGGACATTTTCTCTTCTATTTCAGCTATTCAAGCTCTCAGAGTGTTCTCTGGAGTTTTGAAACACTGTGAATCTTTGTAAACTACTTACTTCAGATATCCATACTTTAAATATGGTTAGTATCTTATTCATCAAGGTCCTAACCATGAAGCTTTTCAACTAGCAGTAATCCCCATTATCAAATACCAACGGGTCTCCTTATTAGAGTCCTCATCACATTTCACCTTCTAAGGTCTTCTTTGTAAATGAGTCTTTCTTCCCTGACAGTGTGTAAAATCCTTGAAACTAGAAATATTTCCTCTTAAAGTTTTATACCTATACATATAAAATACATGAATTTTCTACAGTTGAATATTTTTGATACATTAAATATTTCAAATATATTGTTTTAATTGGCATATCACTCTGAACCTCATCTATAATGAGTCTAATCCAAGTTGAGTTACTTGTATTTTTTTTTTCTAATTAAAATTCTTCTCCATAAAAACAATTACACTGCTTTTCACTACTATGAAGAGTCTAAATTTATCCTTGGGTGATGCTAAGGAGGAAGAGATTATCCCTTTTTACTTAACACACAGGAAATGACACAGCAATGGGTCGCATAACACTTTGTACTTTGCAATGCTCAAAATGAAATACTTTTAAACGTGTAATCCATCAGAATGAAAACCAACACACACTGGATCTGAATATTATTGAAACTAGATGGATCACTGATGCATGTTCCTGAGCACTCTCTAAACCATCCACTATCCTGGAGTATCTCTATTCCCAGGCCACAGAATTACTCACATCTTACCTGTGACATGATTCTCTGAATTGCTGATGAGACCAAATACCTCCTTCTATGCATATTAGTCATTCTAGTTTTTTTTTTTTCTTTGATTAGCTCCCCAGAATTAAAGATGTTTTTAGACATGCAAACATTATATACATAGAATCCAATGCACACTTTCCTTAGTATGCTATCGGAGGACTGAGTAACCAAAAATAAATGAATAAATTAAAAAGTAATGACAGAAATGCAGGGGGACCAAGGATCACGGAATCTTACTCAGGCATGTGGCAAAGAAGATGCTCAGCATATCGCTGAAATAAAAACCAGGCTTGTAAGTGGGCAGCAGAGCTAGAAAGCAAGTGAAGCAGACAGGGGAACTGAGGGCGCTAAGGGAAGATTTCTCTAGAAATGCAGGTGGCTTTATGACCTGAGGTACTTCAGCACTGAAGGAGTTTTGTACCCATGGGAGTAAGTTAATGATAGATTCATGGGGCATAAAAAAGAGCTAATGAAAATATGAGATAAAACTTTACTTTGGTAGGGGAAAAAAGCTATACTTTGATTACAAATATAGTCTCTGTGGCTCAAATGTAAACTGCTTTTTTTTTTCAAAATAATCAAACTCAAGAACTCTAAAAATGATTTAAAAATTCTTATAGTGTATTATGTGACTGGGACTAGTGAATGTTCATTTGTTATAGGTGTGTGAACAAATACTCATGGGCAGGGAGGCGGACAAAAAACTAAAATGCTCTTCTTACATAGTAATAAGATAATAGAGTCTCATCTACAAAAAATAAACTGCAGAATAAATATGTTGCTTATTTATATCCTTCGTAAATATGGAAGTTAAATAACAGAAGAAAAGACTGAAGGCTTAAAAGTGATTATCTCTGGGGAAAAGGAAGGTAAACTGCTGTTTTACTCTAGCATTTTGTGATTTTTTTTTTTAATTGTGAGCACATGTGCACTGATTTATCTGAATGAATTCTATGAGCCTTGCTGTGAAGGTGCAATCCTCCAAAGAATATCTGTGATTGTTCAAGGTGCTCCTAACTTGGGGTCTCATCAAATTAATTTCCAAGGTTGGATGTTTTTGATACCACCTGTGTGGTGGGAATTTAAAGTAGTCTTGCATGAGGGTAACTTACAGTTATGAATTCTCTGGGGTGGCTTTTCATTCTACAAACAAGTGCCAGAGCTCTGGCAAATGTGTCAAACAATTGCCTTTAGAGAATGGATTATTTTTAGTTTCTCTGACACTGAGACTGTAGGCCTTCATTAATCTCTGTGTAGGGCTATTATGGTGATTCTCTACCTTGCACAGACACTAGGTCTTACTTCTTTTCCTCACTGCAACCATTAAAACGCAAGTTCCTGAGGCAAGTGCCTTTAGGGCATCTATGAACTCAACACACAGACTAAACTGGATTCATGCTCCTGGACTATTCTTGCCTGGATGGGGGTTTGCTTACTTTCTTGATTCAGCTTTGTATTTTTTAAAAAAAATGTTTTCAAACATTATAAAATTATAACAGCTTGAGATATGATTCACATATCACCCAGTATCTTAAATTGTTTCATAGCACAAATACTTGTAGAACATTTAATCCTACGTACTGTTGGAAGTGACAGCCTTTAGTATATATTCAATTATTATCTTCTATCCATTTTCTTTCTTCATATTGTTTCTGGATAATTTCCCAGATACAAACTTACCTAGATCGATTCTCTAAATTCTTATTTTTCACAACATTTTTTTATCTCTTTGCATTTTTAAGCCTACTCTTTGGATATTCCATACTTTTTCCACTTTTTTTCTTCTGCTCTCATATTGTACTTCCAAGAACATTTCCTCATTTTCTGAGTGTTACTTTCTATATAATTTTTACTGTATAAATACATATTATCTTCTATCTCTAGGGATATTGTATTTTTGCAAGTTTTAATATTTTAAAAATTTTAGCTGGTTTTATTCATTTTTCTTTGACATAAGATGCTGTCTGGGATATCTTCAGGTCCATGGCTATTCATTTATATTTGAGTGAAAATCTTGAGTGAATAGTATGGTTTGCTAACTTGGAGGTTTTAGTTGGGGGCACATCACTATATTATGATAAGACAAAATGCTTTGCCCATTCCTTTGGGAAACAACTAATTCCATTAGCTAAATTCTTTATACTATGTAATTTCTCCACAAAGGAGTCTTCTCTCTTCAATAAAGGCTGCTGCTGCTACTGCTGCTGCTAAGTTGCTTCAGTTGTATACGACTCTGTGCAACCCCATAGACGGGAGCCCACCAGGCTCCCCCGTCCCTGGGATTCTCAAGGCAATAACACTGGAGTGGGTTGTCATTTCCTTCTCCAATGCATGAAAGTGAAAAGTGAAAAGTGAAAATGAAGTCGCTCAGTCATGTCCGACTCTTAGCAACCCCATGGACTGTAGCCCACCAGGCTACTCCATCCAATAAAGGCTAAAGTCCTGTTAACAGCTTCTGGAAGATGAGTACAAGAAGTGAGTCCACAGTTATTTACCATGAACGTAGACGTTGATTATAATTCCTCTGTTTTCAGTGACATGCCCCTTCCATTGTCCTTTGCTATGCCTAGAGTCTTTGAGTATAGAATCTCCTTTCCAGTTTTCTTTGCCTTTTCATAGTGAGAGAACTGTAGTTGTTTGACCATTGCAATGGAGGGAGCTATCTATGATTTTTCACAAATCCTTTTAGCTTTTTAGTCCATTCTTTTGAACACCAACTCCCTGAAAGTATCCAGGCCCTAGAATCCTGATTATTGTGTGTGGGGGAAGCAAATAATCATCTTCTTGTTGTCTTCCCCTTCGCCACACTTACGTTTCAGCATCCTCAGCTTTCAGTAAGTGACCACTTTGTGATTCATTTTCACCCTCCATAATTATGTTGACACCTCTCATCCAATGTTGTCTTCCTTCCAGTTCTCTTTTTGCCCACTGTTATTAGTTTAAGTTTATTTTAATGTGTATTTTTGGAGAAGGAAATAGCAATCCAATCCAGTTTTCTTTCCTGGAAAATTCCATGGACAGATGAGCCTGGAAAGCTACAGTCCATGAGATTGCAAAGAGTCAGATACAAATGAGGGACTGAGAATACACAAGCAAGTATACTTTTAGGAGAGAGTAGAAGACAAACATTTCATCACTCCACCATGTTTAACTGGAAGTACACCTATTAATTTTTATTGTATCAATAGTTATGTGTAGCTATTTAAGGCATGTATTTATAATTATTTTTCTTATGTCAGTTTTTATACTTATTTTTATTTGATTTATCTACCAGACCACAAGAATCACAACAAACTACCACTTCCCTCTAGTCTTCTGACCCAAATTCCTATCATTCTATCACAATGCATAAATATAAACATCATCCTAGAGTTTTTATTCTTGGTTTCTACCATCTATGTGCCTTGGAAAGCAAATATGAGGAAGATAAATGGTTATTTCATAGGTGGAAGAGTAAAATTTGTCTCCTTGTAAAGAATAGCAATAAGAGATAAGAAAGCCTTTCTCAGTGATCAATGCAAAAAAACTAGAGGAAAACAACAGAATGGGAAAGACTAGAGATCTCTTCAAGAAAATTAGGGATACCAAGGGAACATTTCATGCAAAGATGGGCTCGATAAAGGACAGAAATGGTATGGACCTAACAGAAGCAGAAGATATTAAAAAGAGGTGGCAAGAATACACAGAAGAACTGTACAAAAAAGATCTTCATAACCAAGATAATCACAATGGTATCATCACTCACCTAGAGCCAGACATCCTGGAATGTGAAGTCAAGTGGGCCTTAGAAAGCATCACTAGGAACAAAGCTAGTGGAGGTGAAGGAATTCCAGTGGAGCTATTCCAAATCCTGAAAGATGATGCTGTGAAAGTGTTGTACTCAATATGCCAGCAAATTTGGAAAACTCAGCAGTGGCCACAGAACTGGAAAAGGTCAGTTTTCATTCCACTCTCAAAGAAAGGCAATGCCAAAGAGTGCTCAAACTACTGCACAATTGCACTCATCTCACACGCTAGTAAAGTAATGCTCAAAATTCTCTAAGCCAGGCTTCAGCAATACGAGAACCATGAACTTCCAGATGTTCAAGCTGGTTTTAGAAAGGGCAGAGGAACCAGAGATCAAATTTCCAACATCTGCTGGATCATGGAAAAAGCAAGAGAGTTCCAGAAAAACATCTATTTCTGCTTTATTGACTATGCCAAAGCCTTTGACTGTGTGGATCACAATAAACTGTGGAAACTTCTTCAAGAGATGGGAATACCAGACCACCTGACCTGCCTCTTGAGAAACCTATATGCAGGTCAGGAAGCAACAGTTAGAACTGGACCTGGAACAACAGACTGGTTCCAAATAGGAAAAGGAGTGTCAAGGCTGTATATTGTCACCTGCTTATTTAACTTATATGCAGAGTACATCATGAGAAACGTTAGGCTGGAAGAAGCATAAGCTGGAATCAAGATTGCCTGGAGAAACATCAACAGTCTCAGATATGCAGATGACACCACTGTTATGGCAGAAAGTGAAGAGGAACTAAAAAAATCTCCTGATGAAAGTGAAAGTGGAGAGTGAAAAAGTTGGCTTAAAGCTCAACATTCAGAAAATGAAGATCATGGCATCCGGTCCCATCACTTCATGGGAAATAGATGGTGAAACAGTGGAAACAGTACCAGACTTTATTTTTCTGGGCTCCAAAATCACTGCAGATAGTGATTGCAGCCATGAAATTAAAAGCCACTTACTCCTTGGAAGAAAAGTTATGACCAACCTAGATAGCATATTGAAAAGCAGAGACATTACTTTGCCAACAAAGGTCCTTGTAGTCAAGGCTATGGTTTTTCCAGTGGTCATGTATGGATGTGAGAGTTGGACTGTGAAGAAAGCTGAGCACCAAAGAATTGATGCTTTTGAACTGTGGTGTTGGAGAAGACTCTTGAGAGTCCCTTGGACTGCAAGAAGATCCAACCAGTCCATTCTGAAGGAGGTCAGCCCTGGGATTTCTTTGGAGGGAATGATGCTGAAGCTGAAACTCCCGTACTTTGCCCACCTCATGTGAAGAGTTGACTCATTGGAAAAGACTCTGATGCTGGGAGGGATTGGGGGCAGGAGGAGAAGGGGACAACAGAGGATGAGATGGCTGGATGGCATCACTGACTCGATGGACATGAGTTTGAGTGAACTCTGGGAGTTTGTGATGGACAGGGAGGCCTGGCGTGCTGTGATTCATGGGGCCGCCAAGAGTCGGACAGGACTGAGCGACTGAACTGAACTGAATGACTAGTTAAACCACCTGTATTTCTCTTTTGTTTCAAATCTTTGAAAAACTTTCCTGTTTTCTTCTTTCAGTCAGTGATGCTGTTGGAAAATCTAAGTCAATGTGCTGTCTTTCTTGGGACTTTAATTATAATTCTTGAGATCTGTGGTTTAGAAATGATTGAATTCAAGTGTGAATACTTTGATTTGTTTAGTGCATGAGCTTCGTTTAAAATGTTCTAATACCCTATTCATTTCCTTAGAATGGGAAAGACTAGAAATCTCTTCAAGGAAATTAGAGATACCAATGGAATATTTCATGCAAAGATGGGTACAATAAAGGACAGAAATGGCAAGGACCTAACAAAAGCAGAAGAGGTTAAGAAAAGAGCAAGAAAACACAGAAGAACTATACCAAAAAAAGATCTTAATGACCCGGATAACCATGATGGTGTGGTCACTCACCTAGAGCCATACATCCTGGAGTGTGAAGTAAAGTGGTCCTTAGGAAGCATTACTGCAAACAAAGCTAGAGAAGGTGATGGAATTCTAGCTGAGCTATTTCAAATCTCAAAAGATAATGCTGTTAAAGTGCTGCACTTGATATGCCAGCAAATTTGGAAAACTCAGAAACAGCCACAGGACTGGAAAAGGTCAGTTTTCAATTCAATCTTAAAGAAGGCAATACCAAAGGATGTTCAAATTACCATACAATTGTACTTATTTCACATGCTAGCAAGGTAACACTCAAAATACTTCAAAATAGGTGTTAGCAGTATGTGAACTGAGAACTTCCAGATGTTCAAACTAGATTTTGAAAAGGCAGAGGAAGCAGAGACCAAATTGACAATATCCACTGGATCCCAGAAAAAAGAAAGGGAATTCCAAAAAACTTCTGCTTATTTGAGTACACTAAAGCCTTTGACAGTGTGGATCACAGCAAACCATGGAATTTTCTTCAAAAGAGGGGAATACCAGAGCACCTTACCTGCCTCCTAAGAAACCTGTATGTAGGTCTAGAAGCAACAGCTAGAACCGGGCAGGGAACAACAGACTGGTTCAAAATTGGGAAAGGAGTACATCAAGGCCATTTATTTGTCACCCTGCTTATTTAACTTATATGCAGAGTGCATCATGTGAAATGCTGGGCTGCATGACTCACAAGTTGGAATCAAGATTTCTGGGAGAAATATCAACAGCCTCAGATATGCAGATGATACCATTTTAATGGCAGAAAGTGAAGAGGAACTAAAAAACCCCTTGATGCAAGAGAAAGAGGAGACTGAAAAAGTTGGCTTAAAAATTCAACATTCAGAAAACTAAGATCATGGCATCTGGTCCCAACACTTCATGGCAAATAGATGGGGAAAATGTAGAAACAGTGATAATAAATAAAACTGGGCTAGAACCAGGCATGGAAAAATAGACTGGCTCACAACTAGGAAAGGAGTACATCAAGGCTGTATATTTGTCACCTTACTTATTTAAATTATATGCAGAGTACTTCATGTGATATGCTGGGCTGGATGACTCACAAAATTTTGGGCTTTTATTTTTTGGACTCCAAAATCACTGGGGATGGTGACTGCAGCCATGAAATTAAAAGATGCTTGTTCCTTGGAAGAAAAGCTATGACCAATCTAGACAGCATATTAAAAAGCAGAGATGTCACTTTGATGACAAAGGTCTGTATCATCAAGCCTGTGGTTTTTCCAGTAGTCATGCACAGATGTGAGCGTTGAACCATAAAGAAGGCTGAGCATGGAAGAATTAATGCTTTGGCACTGTGGTGTTAGAAAAGACTCTTGAGAGTCCCTTGGACTGAAAGGTGATCAAATCAGTCAATTCTAAAGGAAATCAGTCCTGAATATTCATTGGAAGGACTGAAGCTGAAGTTCTAATACTTTGGCCACTGATGTGAAGAGCTGACTCATTGGAAAAGACCCTGATGCTGGGAAAGATTGAGGGCAGGAGGAGAAGAGAGCAACAGAGGATGAGATGGTTAGATGGCACCACTGACTCAACGGACATGAGTTTGAGTAATCTCTGAGAGATATTGAAGAAGAGGAAAGCCTGGCATGTTACAATTCATAGGGTTGCAAATAGTTGGACATGAATCAGAGACTGAACAATTATTTCCTTATTTGGGGAAATTTTAAGTAAGTATTTTCTTTAATATTCCCTCCCTTCTAAGTGTTTTTCTTTTTTATATTTGTCTACTCTCATATTTTGACCTTTTAATTTTTTATGTATTTTATATTTGGTCATCTCCTTCTAATGCCCTCTGAAAGAATTATCAGTTTAATATTTTGCTTCCTAATTCAGTGTTGTGTTGAACCAACTGTTGGCTTCTTTATTTCAAATTCTGGCATGTAATATTTCAGGTTGATTATTTTAATACATTCCTATTTCTATTTTGTATTTCCACTATCCAAACATTTCAAAGGCATATTTATATGTTTGAAAATATGCTTATTTAAAATTCTTATTTTTAAATATCCATTAATTTTGCTTCATCACATTTAAAAATTATTAAGGAAACTTAAGCCTCATGGCAGAGTCTCTGGTATTAACTATGGCTACCATCCCTCCATGTCCATCTTTTTCTCTGTGTGACATTCTCTCAGGTCACTGTCCTGAACATCAAACTTTTTTTTTAAATTGTCTTTCTGGATTTTAGGTAAACTTTGGAGTTAAGTAGAGAGAAGAAGGGAACACTTAACCCCCCTCTGCCAGATACTGTATTGCTAATGTTTACCTAAATCAAATTCCTTATGATTATACAGTGGAAGTGAGAAATAGATTTAAGGGCCTAGATCTGATAGACAGAGTGCCTGATGAACTATGGACAGTGGTTCCTGTCATTGTACACAAGACAGGGATCAAGACAATCCCCATGGAAAAGAAATGCAAAAAAGCAAAATGGCTGTCTGGGGAGGCCTTAAAAATAGCTGTAAAAAGAAGAGAAGTGAAAAGCAAAGGAGAAAAGGAAAGATATAAGCATCTGATTGCAGAGTTCCAAAGAGTAGCAAGGAGAGCTAAGAAAGCCTTCCTCAGCAATCAATGCAAAGATATAGAGGAAAACAACAGAATGGGAAAGACTAGAGATCTCTTCAAGAAAATTAAAGATACCAAGGGAACATTTCATGCAAAGATGGTCTTGATAAAGGACAGAAATGGTATGGACCTAACAAAAGCAGAAGGCATTAAGAAGAGGCAGCAAGAATACACAGAACTATACAAAAAAAAATCTTCACGACCCAGATGATCACAATGGTGTGATCACTGACCTAGAGGCAGACATCCTGGAATGTGAAGTCAAGTGGGCCTTAGAGAGCATCACTACGAACAAAGCTGGTGGAGGTGATGGAATTCCAGTTGAGCTATTTCAAATCCTGGAAGATGATGCTGTGAAAGTGCTGCACTCAATACGCCAGCAAATTTGGAAAACTCTGCAGTGGCCACGGGACTGGAAAAAATCAGTTTTCATCACAATTCCAAAGAAAGGCAATGCCAAAGAATGCTCAAACTACTGCACAATTGCACTCATCTCACACGCTAGTAAAGTAATGCTCAAAATTCTCCAAGCCAGGCTTCAGCAATATGTGAATTGTCTTCCAGATGTTCAAGCTGGTTTTCAAAAAGTCAGAGGAACCAGATATCAAATTGCCAACATCTGCTGGATCATAGAAAAAGCAAGAGAGTTCCAGAAAAGCATCTATTTCTGCTTTATTGACTATGCCAAAGCCTTTGACTGTGTGGATCACAATAAACTGTGGAAACTTCTTCAAGAGATGGGAATACCAGACCACCTGACCTGCCTCTTGAGAAACCTATATGCAGGTCAGGAAGCAACAGTTAGAACTGGATATGGAATAGCAGACTGGTTCCAAATTGGAAAAGGGGTACGTCAAGACTGCATGTTTTCACCCTGCTTATTTAACTTATATGCAGAGTACATCATGAGAAACGCTGGGCTGGAAGAAACACAAGCTGGAATCAAGATTGCTGGGAGAAATATCAACAATCTCAGATATGCAGATGACACCACTGTTATGGCAGAAAGTGAAGAGGAACTAAAAAGCCTCTTGATGAAAGTGAAAAAGGAAAGTGAAAAAGTTGGCTTAAAGCTCAATATTCAGAAAACTAAGATCATGGCATCTGGTCCTATCACTTCATGGGAAATAGATGGGGAAACAGTGGAAACAGTGTCAGATTTTATTTTTCTGGGCTCCAAAATCACTGCAGATGATTGCAGTGATTGCAGTGATCATAGACAGTGATTGCAGCCTTGAAATTAAAAGACGCTTACTCCTTGGAAGGAAAGTTATGACCAACCTAGATAGCATATTCAAAAACAGAGACATTACTTTGCCAACAAAAGTTCATCTAGTCAAGGCTATGGTTTTTCCATTGATCATGTATGGATGTGAAAGTTGGACTGTGAAGAAAGCTGAGCGCTGAAGAATTGATGCTTTTGAACTGTTGTTTTGGAGAAGACTCTTGAGAGTCCCTTGGACAGCAAGGAGATCCAACCAGTCCATTCTAATGGAGATCAGCCCTGGGTATTCATTGGAAGTACTGATGCTAAAGCTGAAATTCCAATACTTTGGCCACCTCATGCGAAGAGTTGACTCATTGGAAAAAAACCCTGATGCTGGGAAGGATTGGCAGCAGGAGGAGAAGAGGATGACAGAGGATGAGATGTTTGGATTTCACCACCGACTTGATGGACATGAGTTTGGGTGAACTCCGGGAGTTGGTGGTGGACAGGGAGGCCTGGTGTGCTGCAATTCATGGGGTGGCAAAGAGTTGGACAGGACTGAGCGACTGAACTGAACTGAACCTGCAAAACCTAGGCTATCATTGGGCTCACCCTGGGAAATGAGGAAAAGGACAAAAGCAAAGCATTAACCCCTTGCCTCTTGCTGTTCTTAGGAATCCAGCTCTTATCATTTCTATCTGACACTGCAATCAAAAATGTTTGGCCTCCACATTTCAGTTTTATGTTGTTTCAAAATCCTTCAAATTCACTCACATTAATATAGTCTCTCCAGTATTACATTCAGAGAAGGGGAAGTCAGCAGCAGCCTGTGTTAGTTATCCATGATAAAAATTAGAATTAACATTTTCATTCATTCTGAGTGTCAAATGATTATTCAAGATAAGGGATACTATAGAATCAAGAGTGAAAGATATAGGGTTAGGATGTGTGTGTGGTGTGCTCAGTCCCTCAGTTGTGTCTGATTCTTTGAGACCCTATGGACTGTAGCCTATTAGGCTCCTCTGTCCATGAGATTTTCCAGGTAAAAATATTGGAGTAGGTTGCCATTTCTTCCTCCAGGTGATTTTCCTGACCTAGGATTGAACCCGTGTTTTCTGCCTCTCCTGCATTGGCAGGTGGATTCTTTACCACTGAGCCACTTGGGAAGCCAGGGTTAGTATATAACCTATATAAGTCCTGATATGTCAAAATCATATACAAAGAAGTTTTGGAAATAAATAACCAAGGCAAAAATGTGTTCATAAGATACACAGTGAGGGGATTTCAAGACACTATCGTCAATTAGAAGATTTCTTCCTCTAAAATAATTACATTAAAATATTTGGTATACTCTCCCAATGCTAAGCCCAGGCAAGTTTGTATCTTCTATTAACTGAAATCAACACAGATAGAAGACATTCAAAAGCAGTTTTCCAGTTTTAAGGCTCTTCACCTATCACATATAAAGGGCATATTTTGTGTTCTAGCACCATGAGTGACTCAGCTTAAAAAAAAAACATGGTGGATTTCAGTATCAAAGACTGAGTAAGAACATGTCATAGAAAGGAAAGAGAAAATGTTTACTGAAAGGACTATGATTTTTCTATCACTAAGACTATTGATAGATTAATTTCATTAGGAGCTCTTAGAAATATCTGTTCTTCAACTGTAAATCTCATTATCAAAAATTAAATGTCATATCTGATTTCCCAGCAGAAGATAGTACCCCCAGCACTCCTTCCTTTTCCACTCTACTTGTCTTTGTTGCACGCTTCACCAGCTCCCGTTCTGTCTGTCTCCCTCCCACCAGACTACAAACGTCACGATGGTACAGACGCAGTCTGTTTTACTCTCTGCTAAACCCCAGCACCTAGAATAGTGCTTGTTCCATTAAGTACTAACATATATTAATGAGCAAAGACAGAACTCCAAAACTAAAAGGGACTTTTATCCAAAACAAACAGCCTTGACACTTGTCCCTGAGTATTGCAAGATATGCCCAGTAACAGTGAGTTTGGAATCTGAAATCTTCCCTGTAGCTAGGCACAAACTATGGTGCATCAATACCATGATGAACTTTCCAACTGCTGATCATCAGTCATGCTATTCAATAGACATGGCTGATATAGTCAGTTCAAGGCAATATGTTTAGATTGAGATGGGTTTTGCTCCAGAAGAATGGTCTGACAGGAATGATAATGAATTAGGTTATGATCCATAAGGGATCACACATGTACAAACCCAGGCAACTAGATTAATTTCTTAAAGTAGAAGTGGTTTTATTTCATGGTTAAAAAAAAAAAAAAAAAAAGTGTTGTTCTCATCCTTAACCTCTAAGCAGGATTAAGAAAAACATGTAAGCTCCTAGAGGTTCCCTGCTTTACTCTGAATTGTTTCCTTTTATTTCACCTCTGGTTAATTAAGGTGAGATTAAATCAAACAAGTTTGAGTGGTAAATTCTTTCCTCAAAACTGATGCCTTTATTAAAGATACATCTTGTGCTTTTTAGAGAATTCTCTTGAGAACACATAAAATCTAAAATCTCAGGTAAAGAGTGAACCAATAAGTGCTTCAGAATAGTTAGTTCTGTAAACAGCTTGGATATAATAATACTTATGCTGGACAAGTGGCACTTGGATGAATCCTATCTAGAAACCAAACTTGAAATCAGGACCATATCCTTTATCTGGAGTCTTAGAGGGAGTTACTAGGAAAGATGGAATCAAACAATCAGGGAACCAAAGGTTATGCAAAAGGCATAGACTAGCAGCAGGTGATTACAAGTTCAGAAAATAATACTGCCTCAACTCTCTCTCAGTATCAGTGTCAGTTCAGTCACTCTTGACCTCATGGACTACAGCACCCCAGGCATCCATGTACATCACCAACTCCCAGAGCTTGTTCAAACCCATGACCATGGAATCGGTGATGCCATCCAACCATCTAATCCTCTGTCATCCCCTTCTCCTCCTGCCTTCAATTTTTCCCAGCATCAGGGTCTTTTCCAATAAATCAGTTCTTCACATCAGGTGGTCAAAGTATTGGAACATCAACTTCAGTCCTTCTGATGAATATTCAGGACTGATTTCCTTTAGGATGGACTGGTTGTATCTCCTTGCAGTCTAAGGGACTCCTGAGTCTTCTTGAATACCACAGTTCAAAAACATCAGTTCTTTGGCACTCAGTTTCCTTTATAGTCCAACTCTCACATCCATGCATGACTACTAGAAAAACCATAGATTTGACTAGATGGACTTTGTCAACAAAGTAGTGTCACTGCTTTTTAATATGCTGTCTAGATTGGTCATAACGTTCTTTCCAAGGAGCAAGCGTCTTTTAGTTTCATGGCTGCAGTCACCATCTGCAGAGATTTTGAAACCCCCAAAAATAAAGTATCTCACTGTTTCCATTGTTTGTCGATCTATTTGCCATGAAACCATGGGACTAGATACCATGATCTTAGTTTTCTGAATGGTGTGAGCTTTAAGCCAGCTTTTTCACTCTCCTCTTTCACTTTCATCAGTTCAGTTCAGTTCAGTCACTCCGTTGTGTCCGAACCTTTGTGACCCCATGAATCACAGCATGCCAGGCCTCGCTGTTCAGAGCCAACACCCTGAGTCTACCCAAACCCATGTCCATTGAGTCGGTGATGCCATCCAGCCATCTCATCCTGTCATCCCCTTCTCCTCTTGCCTCCAATCCTTCTCAGCATTAGGGTCTTTTCCAATGAGTCAACATTTAGCATGAGGTGCCCAAAGTATTGGAGTTTCAATTTCAACATCAGTCCTTCCAATGAAAACCCAGGACTGATCTCCTTAGGATGGACTGGTTGGATATTCTTGCAAACCAAGGGACTCTCAAGAGTCTTCTCCAAAACCACAGTTCAAAAGCATCAATTCTTGAGTGCTCAGCCTTCTTCACCATCCAACTCTCACATCCAGACATGACTACTGAAAAAACCATAGTGTTGACTAGACAGGCCTTTGTTGGCAAAGTAATGTCTCTGCTTTATAATATGCTATCTAGGTTGGTCATAACTTTCCTTCCAAGGAGTAAGCATCTTTTAATTTCATGGCTGCACCACCATCTGCAGTGATTTTGGAGCCCCCCAAAATAAAGTCTGCCACTGTTTCCACTGTTTCCCCATCTATTTCCCATGAAGTGATGGGACCAGATGCCATGATCTTAGTTTTCTGAATGTTGAGCTTATATGCTGTCATACTTAAGCTAATATGATATTCAAAGTCTGCTTATATTCTCAACTACTTCTTAGAACAAAATTAGCAGTTCAGGGATTACTGTCTATGAGATTTTACTAAACCTGTAAAATGGGTGTGCCAGTCACTGGAAGTTACCAGCAATCCACAATAAGTGTTGAACCATTTGAACTTCTCACTATGATTTGGGTCCATTTTTTATGATAGTCTTGATTAATGTGAAAACAAGCATATAACTGGTAGACAGTATTCATATCAATTTTCCCTTAATTCAGGACAAAAATAAAATCAAATTTGTCATGTTATCTTTTTTCCCATGAGACACAAATTATGCAAATATGACAGGGAAAAATAATCTGAGGAACAACCAAGCAACCATTTAGAGCTTGTCACAAATATTCTGCATATGAAATTAAACTTTCTCTCTTATTTAAATTTGTTTAAATTTAGAATGTGATCTTTAAAATGTTTCACAGCTTGAGGGAGTGTTTTGGAAAGAATACATTTAGGTTTAATTAAAAAAAAAAAAAAAAAAGCCACCGAGAAGGATAAAAGCAAATCAATACCCTGGTTGCAGAATCAGAATCAACTAAGGTATTTTTTTTAAAGAATTTATTAATAATTTTCTCTGAAAATATTGTCAAATTATCTCAAAGTAGGTTTATAGTTTACAAATCTGCATGTGGTTTCCTAATGGCATATCGACACAGTATGGAATCTTAGAAGAAATTTTAACATCTCCCTGAAGGTATATTAGAGAAAATAAAAATGTAAAAGACCTAAAATAAGAACCAGAACCTCATACAGTTAGTAGAAAATTGCTATGATAGAAATAAAGTCTTTGAGATTTTGCTTAGAATTCTTCTTTTGTTTTATGTGATAAGTGTTGAACACCAAAAATTTTAAAGATACTTAAATTAATGGAGTTATGTTTTTATTTTCTGGCAATCTAAACATTTGGTTTTGATTTTATCATTTTCCTGAGTGGGTCCAGTAATCTATTTTTAGAAGATTGTGTTGTTTGGGGTGATCCTTGACCATGAAACTTTCAAGACTTAACTACTTTAAATTGTTGTTGGTGATAAAAGATGACTTAATTGTTCATTTTCAAATGGTGCCTGTGTTGAATCAGAGAAGCCAGGCTCCTTCACCTGCTTCACCTTGTAGTCCCTCACTCTGGCCTTTCTCTGGCCATGTTCAGAGGAATTCAATGATTTCCTCAAGGAACGAGGCCAAGACACCTTGTCCTCACCTTTGTGCTGTCTCCGGGAGACCCAGTTGCTTTCTTTTTAGCTCTTCATGTTTTGTTTTATGAATATAGTTGCTTTACACTACTATGTCACTATCTGCTGAACAGCAAAGTGAATCAGCCATGCGCATACAAATATCCCCTCTTTTTTTTTTTGGCTTTCATTACCATTTAGGTCACCACAAAGCTGTGAGTAGAGTTCCCTGTCCTATATAGTAGGTTCTCATTAGTTATCTATTTTATACATGAGTGTATACATGTCAATCCCAGTCTCCCTCACACCAGTCAGAATGGCCCTCACCAAACAATAGATGCTGGAAAGGGTGTGGATCAAAGGTAACCCTCTTACACTATTGGTGGGAATGTAGATTGATACAGCCACTATGGAGCACAGTATGCAGGCTTCCTAGGCAAACTAAACCTAAAACTACCATATGACCTAGCAATCCCACTATTAGGAATATACTTAGAGAAAACCATAATTAAAAAAGAATGCAAGCACCCCAATGTTCATTGCAGCATTATTTACAATAGCCAGGACATAGAAGCAACTTAAATGTCCATCAGCAGAACAATGGTTAAAGAAGATGCAGTATGTGTGCACACACACACACACACACAGTGGAATATTACTCAGCCATAAAAAGGAATCAGATCAGAACAGATCAGTCACTCAGTCGTGTCCAACTCTTTGTGACCCCATGAATCGCAGCACTCCAGGCATCCCTGTCCATCAGCATCTCCTGGAGTTCACTCAAACTCACGTCCATCGAGTCAGATGCCATCCAGCCATCTCATCCTCTGTTATCCCCTTCTCCTCCTGCCCCCAATCCCTCCCAGCATCAGAGTCTTTTCCAATGAGTCAACTCTTCGCATGAGGTGGCCAAAGTACTGGAGTTTCAGCTTTAGCATCAGTCCTTCCAATGAAAACCCAGGGCTGATCTCCTTTAGAATGAACTGGTTGGATCTTCTTGCAGTCCAAGGGACCCTCAAGAGTCTTCTCCAACACCACAGTTCAAAAGCATCAATTCTTTGACACTCAGCTTTCTTCACAGTCCAACTCTCTCATCCATACACAACCACAGGAAAAACCATAGCCTTGACTAGACGGACCTTTGTTGGCAAAGTAATGTCTCTGATTTTGAATATGCTGTCTAGGTTGGTCATAACTTTCCTTCCAAGGAGTAAGCATCTTTGAATTTCATGGCTGCAGTCACCATCTGCCGTGATTTTGGAGTCCAAAAAAATAAAGTCTGCCACTGTTTCCACTGTTTCCCCATCTATTTCCCATGAAGTGATGGGACCAGATGTCATGATCTTCGTTTTCTGAATGTTGAGCTTTAAGCCAACTTTTTCACTCTCCTCTTTCACTTTCATCAAGAGGCTTTTTAGTTCCTCTTCACTTTCTGCCATAAGGGTGGACTCATCTGCATATCTGAGGTTATTGATATTTCTCCTGGCAATCTTGATTTCAGTTTGTGCTTCTTCCAGCCCAGCATTTTTCATGATGTACTCTTAAATAAGCAGGGTGACAATATACAGCCTTGACGTACTCCTTTTCCTATTTGGAACCAGTCTGTTGTTCCATGTCCAGTTCTAACCGTTGCTTCCTGACCTGCATATAGGTTTCTCAAGAGGCAGGTCAACTGTGTAATTTACAGAGTCATGGATAGACCTAGAGGTTGTCGTACAGAGTGAAGTATAAGTCAGAAAGAAAAATAAACATTTATATTATGGCATATTATGTGGCATATAGAAAAATGAGGCTCTTTATTTTGAGCAGTTTCTTATCTGAGCCTCTCTCTAAGTCTCTTTTATTCATTAAGGAGGGAAGGTCAACTTCTGCTTCACCAGAATTGACTTTAATCATCTGTATTGACTTGGCTATATCTAGTCTCTGTGCAGGGATGCCATAGGATATCAGCCTGGTGGCAGTTTAGGGCAAATTGCTAATTCTGCCCATCAGATCCTAATCCACACATGCACCAGACAGTTATATTTCTTTCCCAGGCTTCTGATTCAGGATATTTTGCTTAATATTTTTTAATGACTTTACTAATAGACTTTTCTACTGTTTACATGGCCCTGATTCCCCTTCTCCCACATATAAATAAATCTTTTATTAAAGTAATCCAGAAAGAAAAACACCAATACAGTATACTAACGCATATATATGAAATTTAGAAAGATAGTAACAATAACCCTGTGTACGAGACAGCAAAAGAGACACTGATGTATAGAACAGTCTTATGGACTCTGTGGGAGAGGGAGAGGGTGGGAAGATTTGGGAGAATGGCATTGAAACATGTATTATATCATATATGAAACGAGTTGCCAGTCCAGGTTCGATGCACGATACTGGATGCTTGGGGCTGGTGCACTGGGATGACCCAGAGGGATGGTATTGGGAGGGAGGAGGGAGGAGGGTTCAGGATGGGGAACACATGTATACCTGTGGCGGATTCATTTCGATATTTGGCAAAACTAATACAATATTGTAAAGTTAAAAAAAAAAAAAAAAAAGTATGACTAGAGAGGCTGCAGTCCATGGGGTCGCTAAGAGTCAGACACGACTGAGAGACTTCACTTTCACTTTTCACTTTCATGCATTGGAGAAGGAAATGGTAACTCACTCCAGTGTTCTTGCCTGGAGAATCACAGGGACAGGGGAGCCTGGTGGGCTGCTGTCTATGGGGTTGCACAGAGTCGGACACAACTGAAGCGACTTAGCAGCAGCAGTAGCAGAGAGGAATTTGAGTAATCCACCTACTTTCCCAGCTCAAAACCCTCCCTCCACCCCCAGTTTTTTCCTGTTCCATGACTTGCCCCTTTGCAAAGACCAAGAATGTAATTACATTTCCTCGGATTGCAACTAGGAAGTTCCATGCCAAAACACTCTAGCCTGAGAAAGAGAAATTTCTTTTTAAACATCTGAATTACATGTTCCTATATATTTTAACCT
Organism: Bos grunniens; assembly: GCF_055505025.1. Lineage (NCBI taxonomy): Eukaryota > Metazoa > Chordata > Mammalia > Artiodactyla > Bovidae > Bos > Bos grunniens. Next base: position 29,942,567 of record NC_141178.1, read on the forward strand.
AGAGTCAATAAATTTTTATACACATTTAATCAAAATACTAACCTGTGCTAATTTTGTTTCCAGGACAGAAAACTTACAAAACACATTTTATCTTAAAAGCAAGAGAAATTGCTTTTTTCACACCATATCAACAGAAGTCTCAAGTCTTAATTAAGTACTTTTGATTTTCAACTTGGAAGACATCCAGTCCAAGTAAATAATCATTCTTGCTTTGTGTCTTTAACATATTTCCTTTGAACCCAATTATTTTCTTCTTTGAACACATATTTTCATGGCCAGAGCTCAATAAAGAAGAAAATTCTCTAAAATTGTTTCACAGTAAATGTGAGAAAAATGAACTAATTTGGTCATTAAATTTTCGTATAATTACCTCTCTTTTAGCATCTTTATAATAAAATTATGCATTACTGCTTTAGCAATTTAATGTAAAGAGACTTTGAGTTATTTTACTAATATTTTTATCAGCATTTGCTGGTACATAGGACAGATATATTAGTGGTGGTATTTAAGGGCCTTTTAAACTAATAAGCTATGATCCTTTGACCATTTATCTCAGCCTTTACTCTAATATAATTTGGTCTAATGAAATGGCTATGTCACTGGAGTATGCCATCTAACCTTTATGTGTCCTCATTCTACATTTGCAGAAATAGTCACAGGCCAGACCCTAAGACTAAAGAAGTTAATATATGCAGATGACCTTGAACAGTTCCTGACACAAAAGAAAACCCCTAAAAAATTACTGTTATGAGAGTTCACATATCCTCTTCTATCTAAATATTTTTGACTTGAGTGCCTGAATTTTCTTGTTGTTTGGTTTTCACGTCAGAACTTCGCAATCATAATTCTGTGTTTAATGCTTTGCCCTTGTACACTTTGCACATTGTTTTCCCTGCTGGTTTTTGTTCTCCAGCTTGCTGATTTTTGTGAAAGGAGGTTAATATTATTGTGGACTGTGTAATTTTTGCCTTTCTCATTTAACACAAGACATTAGTGAACTTTAAATGTGTTTATTAGACATTTCTCCTTCTGCTTCTCCAGGGACGAATCTCAACTGTTAAGTCCATCATGGGGGTTGGCCAAAGGTCCTGCATCTAAGAAGTAGTTTCATAAGGAGCCAAAGCAATCATGCTTTGTCAATATTATCAAATTTTTAGATCAACTCTTTCCCTTTCCGCGAGTTCCTCTTATTTTCTGAAATATGATAAAACAGAAACTTTGCTATGGTTCAGGAGAACTAAAGAAAGGGAGCTAGGAAGCTGCCAAGGCTTATTTGGCAGGTGAATTTTTGAGGGGAGCGGGGGCAAAGAAAGATATCTTTTTCTCTGTTTTATATGGTGATGTTCTTCTCCTCCCAAATACCAATACTTGGGTACATGGAGAGCAATTATTAGTTTTTTCACTATTACTATTTATCATTAATTGGAGAAGGAAATGGCATCTCATTCAGGTATTCTTGCCTGGAGAATTCCATGGAGGGCTACAGCCCATAGAGTCACATGAAGTCAGACACAACTGAGTGACTAACACGTTTATCACTATTATTAGTTTTATCCACTAAGTTTATTAAACTTAAAAAGATAATTGTTATAAATAAATGCACAAATAGAGCTAATAAATAAATATAGTTTCAGCAAATTATATTTTTCCAAACACAGACACTGCTTAAAATGTTTAAAAAATTTTTATATGTAGTATATAAGATCTTCTTAAATGTCTCAGCCATATTAACAACAAACAAAATAATTATAGCAGGCAACAAAAATGTTAATATCAATTCTTTAATTTTCTATTTTCTCTATATTTTCTGTTATACTACATTTTTGAGAAAGTGGGGTTCATTAAATACTAGAGTAAGCATCACTTTCTCCTGCTCTATTCAGTATATGGGCCTAAGGATTTAATTTAGTAATTTCTCTTATCTTATTCACTTCAGTTCAGTCACTCAGTCATGTCCAACTCTTTGCGACTCCATGAACCGCAGGACATCAGGCCACCCTGTGCATCACCAACTCCCAAAGTACGCCCAAACTCATGTCCATCGAGTCAGTGATGCCATCCACCATCTCATATTCTGTCTGCCCCTTCTCTTCCTGCCCCCAATCCCTCCCAGCAACAGAGTCTTTTCCAATGAGTCAACTCTTAGCAAGAGGTGGCCAAAGTATTGGAGTTTCAGCTTTAGCATCAGTCCTTCCAATGAACACCCAGGACTGATCACCTTAGGATGGACTGGTTGGATCTCCTTGCAGTCCAAGGGCCTCTCAAGAGTCTTCTCCAACACCACAGTTCAAAAGCATCAATTCTTCAGCACTCAGCTTTCTTCACAGTCCAAGTCTCACTTCCATACATGACTACTGGAAAAACCATAGCCTTAACTAGATGGATCTTTGTTGGCAAAGTAATGTCTCTGCTCTTTAATACACTATCTAGGTTGGTCATAACTTTCCTTCCAAGGAGTGAAAGTGAAGTGAAAGTCACTCAGTCATGTCTGACTCTTTGAGACCAAATGGACTATACAGTCCATGGAGTTCTCCAGGCCAGAATACTGGAGTGGGTAGCCTTTTCCTTCTCTAGTGAGTAAGTGTCTTTTAATTTCATGGCTGCAATCACTATCTGCAGTGATTTTGGAGCCCTCAAAAATAAAGTCTGATACTGTTTCCACTCTTTCCCCATCTATTTCCCATGAATTGATGAAATCACATGCCATGATCTTAGTTTTCTGAATGTTGAGCTTTAAGCCAACTTTTTCACTCTCCACTTTCACTTTCATCAAGAGGCTTTTGAGTTCCTCTTCCCTTTCTGCCATAAGGGTGGTGTCATTTGCATATCTGAGGTTATTGATATTTCTCCCGGCAATCTTGATTCCAGCTTGTGCTTCATCCAGTCCAGATTTTCTCATGATGTACTCTGCATATAAGTTAAATAAGCAGGGTGACAATATACAGCCTTGATGTGCTTATTTTCCTATTTGGAACCAGTCTGTTGATCCATGTCCAGTTCTAACTGTTGCTTCCTGACCTGCATATAGGTTTCTCAGGAGGCAAGTCATGTGGTCTGGTATTCCAATCTCTTTCAGAATTTTCCACATTTTATTGTGATCCACTTAGTCAAAGGCTTTGGCATAGTCAATAAAGCAGAAATAGATGTTTTTCTGGAACTCTCTTGCTTTTTCGATGATCCAGAGGATGTTGGCAATTTGATCTCTGGTTCCTCTGCCTTTTCTAAAACCAGCTTGAACATCTGGAAGTTCATGGTTCACATACTGCTGAAGCCTGGCTTGGAGAATTTTGAGCATTAATTTACTAGCATGTGTAATCAGTGCAATTGTGTGGTAGTTTGAGCATTCTTTGGCATTGCCTTTCTTTGGAATTGTGATGAAAACTGACCTTTTCCAGGCCTGTGGCCACTGCTAAGTTTTTCAAATTTTCTGGCATATTGAGTAAGCACTTTCACAGCATCATCTTTCAGGATTTGAAATAGCTCAACTGGAATTCCTTCACCTCCACTAGCTTTGTTCATAGTGATGCTTTCTAAGGCCCACTTGACTTCACATTCCAGGATGTCTGACTCTAGATAAGTGATCACACCATCGTGATTATCTGGGTCATGAAGATTTTTTTTGTATAGTTCTTCTGTTTATTCTTGCCACCTCTTCTTAATGCCTTCTGCTTCTGTTAGGTCCATACCATTTCTGTCCTTTATCGAGCCCATCTTTGCATGAAATATTCCCTTGGTATCTCTAATTTTCTTGAAGAGATCTCTAGTCTTTCCCATTCTGTTGTTTTCCTCTATTTCTTTGCATTAATAGCTGAGGAAAGCTTTCTTATCTCTCCTTGCTATTCTTTGGAACTCTGCTTTCAGATGCTTATATCTTCCCTTTCCTCTTTGCTTTTCATTTCTCTTCTTTGCACAGCTATTTGTAAGGCTATCTTATTAGTAGTCGTTAATTTTTAAAGTAAGTTTTAAAGCTAAAAGTTTGAGATTTCTGTATTAAAGCCAAAATAAGGAGAACTCTGTCCATTACATTTTGTTTTTTGATCTGATAAGAAACAAACTGACAAACTTTACTTCCAGTACTATTAGCAGATTATCTATTTTATCTTAGTCAATGTAAAAGTATTTTAAATTGGAATTATCTTACCCTAAAGAAATGTCAATTAACCAACTACTTGAAACTATTCTATTTACAATTATGTTGAATGTTCATTATTGGTATTTTTTACTATGATCCAAGCTCCAATAAAATTTTTATTCAAAATAACTTGAATAACTCTGTCAGGAGTTATTAGAAGCATGATGCTGTAGATAGACAGTAATGTGAAATTATTGTCTTGACAGTAAGAACCAAATCATGAACTCTACGCTACTGCACTCATCTGAAGGCCTTTCTTGTTGGATTACTTATTTTTTTAGGTATAGTTTACATACGATAACAGATTAAGCAAATTGATGAATTTTGATAAGTAAATATATTTAATTACCACAATCTAACCATAAAATATATCCATCACTCTAAAAATATTTCCTTCCCTCAAATGTCTTTGCACAATTTACATATCTGTTATTATTGTTCAGTTGCTGAGTCGTGTCTGACTCTGCAACCCCATGGATTGCATCATGCCAGACTTCCCTGTCCTTCACTGTCTCCTGGAATTTACTCAGATTCATGGCCATTGAGTTGGTGATACAATATAACCATCTCATCCTCTGGCACCCATTCCTCCCTTCACCATCAATCTTTCCCAGCCTTAGGGTCTTCTCCAATGAGTCAGCTCTGCGCACCAGGTGGCCAAAGTATCAGAGCTTCAGCTTTAGGGTTGATTTCCTTTTGGATCAACTGGTTTGATCTCCTTGCAGTCCAAGGGACTCTCAAGAGTCTTCTCCAGCACCACAATTTGAAGACATCAATTCTTCAGTGCTCAGCCTTCTTTATGGCCCAAATCTCAGCTTTGAATATATGGACTTTTGTCAGCAAAGCGATGTCTTTGGTTTTTAATATGCTGTCTAGGTTTGTCATAGTTTTCCTTCCAAAGAACAAGCATCTTTTAATTTCAAGGCTGTAGTTACTATCTGCAGTGATTTTGAAACCTAAGAAAATAAAGTCCATCATTGCTTCCACTTTTCCCCCATCTATCTGACCATAAAATATATCATTACTGTAAAAATATTTCCTCCCCCCAAAATTCCTTCCACAATTTACAGATCTGAACGGCCACCTAATGACATTTTCTTTAAGACTGAAGAACTTTCATTAGCATTTATTACAGTCCTGATTTATTGACAACAAACAAACAAAAAACATTTTTTGAACAAAAAGGATACATTTTGTTCTTCAGTTCAGTTCAGTTCAGTTGCTCAGTCGTGTCCAACTCTTTGCAACCCCATGAATGGCAGCACGCCAGGCCTCCCTGTCCATCACCAACTCCTGGAGTTCACTCAGACTCACGTCCATCGGGTCGGTGATGCCATCCAGCCATCTCATCCTCTGTCATCCCCTTTTCCTCCTGCCCCCAATCCCTCCCAGAATCAGAGTCTTTTCCAATGAGTCAACTCTTTGCATAAGGTGGCCAAAGTACTGGAGTTTCAGCTTTAGCATCATTCCTTCCAAAGAAATCCTAGGGCTGATCTCCTTCAGAATGGACTGGTTGGATCTCCTTGCAGTCCAAGAGACTCTCCAGAGTCTTCTCCAACACCACAGTTCAAAAGCATCAATTCTTTGGTGCTCAGCTTTCTTCACAGTCCAACTCTCACATCCAATACATGACCATTGGAAAAACCATAGCCTTGACTAGACAGACTTTTGTTGGCAAAGTAATGTCTCTGCTTTTCAATATGCTATCTAGGTTGGTCATAGCTTTTCTTCCAAGAAGCAAGCAACTTTTAATTTCATGGCTGCAGTCAGCATCTGCAGTGATTCTGGAGCCCAAAAAAATAAAGTCTGACACTGTTTCCCCATCTATTCCCATGAAATGATGGGACCAGATGCCATGATCTTCGTTTTCTGAATGTTGAGCTCTAAGCCAACATTTTCACTCTCCACTTTCACTTTCATCAAGAGGCTTTTTAGTTCCTCTTCACTTTCTGCCATAAGGGTGGTGTCATCTGCGTATCTGAGGTTATTGATATTGATATTTTTGTTCTTAAAACATCTTTATTTACTTGTATCTTTGAAGCATAGTGTAGTGGGATATAGAATTCTTAATTATACTTATTTGTTTTCCTCCATCCTTTGAAATGTCATTCCATCATTTCTGGTGTAGATAGTTTAATTCATTTCTAACAAATCATTCATTTATTTTATTGTTGTTATTCATCCCATTACATTTTCCTTTGCTTGCTTTTGAGATTTTCTTTTTCCCTGTTCAAATATTTGACTACGATGTATCTGGAAATAGAGTCTTTGTGTTTTACTTATTTGAGGTTTGGTGAGCTTCTTCAATCTGTAAACTAATGTTTTCCACAAATTTGGGAAGTTTTCAGTTAATATTTCCTCAAATGTTTTTTTTTTTTTTTTTTTCCCTTTTGATTTCTTCTACCTTTCTGCAAATCTATTTGGCCATATGTTGGACTGGCTTAAATTGTCCCTCAGGTCACTGAAACTCTGTTTATTATTAATCATTTAAATATTTTTCTTCAAATTGGATAATTTCTACTGATCTAGCTTCAAGTTCATTGGTTTATCTTTCAAAAATAGATTGTTTTTCTTCTCTCTGCCTGTTTATTTTTTGCCTAGTTTTGTTTTTTGCTGTTCCCACAGGGGTCTCTCTCATACATGCCAGTTTAGTTGTCAATCATGTCTGTGTACAATCTATAATTTATATTCAGAAGTCACTCCTTCAATGATTTTTGGAATGCTGACTTTTTTCTTCATATTTCCATTTGTTTTTCCAGCTCAACATAGTATATATCCCTTCATATTTCCAGCTATTATTCCAATTCAATCTAATTGCTAGTACCTTTAAATGACAAGGTTTCTGTTCTGATCTCTCATTTACTTGTATCTATTTTTTCTAGCTAAATCCAAACAGGTTTAGGTTATCATCTTGATCTAAGAAATTGTTAATGTTTTTGTCTTACTCTTGCCTGTTGGGCTTTCCAGGTGGCTCAGTGGTAAAGAATCTGCCTGGCAAGCAGGAAACATGTTCCCTGGGTTGGGAAGATCCCCTGGAGATGAAAATAGCAACCCACTCCAGTATTGTTGTCTGGGAAATCCTATGGACAGAGTAGCCTGGTGGGCTACAGACCATAGGATCACAAAAGAGTTGGACATGACTGAGTGACTAAACAACAACAAAAATCTTTCCTGTTACAATTTTTCAGATAAAATGTTCCTTAAGTTTCTGTCTTTTAATAGTTTTTTTTTTTTTTACTTAATTTAAAAAATTCATTTACTTGCATTTATATGACAACTTCATTGCTTTACCATTATAATAAATCCTAAACTTCATTAGAGTATTTCAATATTGGTATACACTAAGAATATACTAGTATATATAGGAATATATTGGTATATACTACGAAAGAAACTGTCTCAAGTTTGTTAATATTGCCTAAAGTTTCTTGATCTCCTAAGCATATGGCATAAATAAATCAGAGTGATCTGATATACAGGACTCAAATGAGTAAAGTATGATTATTAAAAGCTATCAGAAACAAAACAAAACAAACGCACAACTAAAAAGGCAAATACATCTCATGTGAGTATTGAGTCCACTACTAAGACAGCCTTCTCTACCAGAAGACCCCAGTGCAGAATATAATAAATTGTTTTATTTTGAGTTGCAGACCAGAGTATGTGGCAATGGTTCCATTTCCCACTAACAAAGCCAATCTGAATAATGACCCCATACCTTAGATATGGGCTTCCAAGTTGGCGCCAATGGTAAAGAACCCTCCTACCAATCAATGCAGGAAACTTAAGACATGAGTTCGATCCCTGAGTTTTGAAGATCCCCTGGAGGAGGGCATGGCAATCCACTTCAGTATTCTTGCCTGGAGAAGCCTCTGAACAGAGGAGTCTGGAGGGCTAAGTCCATAGATTTGTAAAGAGTCGGACGTGACTGAGTGACTGAATACACACACTCGTGCATCTTAGAGATACAAAGCTTACATTTATTTTAGAGGATATGTTGTTTTGGCTTATATAGGATATGAATGCTCTTCTCTTTTGAGACAATTCCAAAGAAATATTATTCAGATGCAATTTTGAAAAGCTAGAAAATACCCTGGTAGAGTGTGGTCAACTGATTATATTCTAATTAGGACTTTGATTCAATGCAAATATTCTCAAACATCAGATCAGATCAGATCAGATCAGTTGCTCAGTCGTGTCCAACTCTTTGCGACCCCATGGATCGCAGTACACCAGGCATCCCTGTCCATCACCAACTCCCAGAGTTCACTGAGACTCACATCCATCGAGTCAGTGATGCCATCCAGCCATCTCATTCTCTGTCATCCCCTCCTCCTCCTGCCCCCAATCCCTCCCAGTATCAGGGTCTTTTCCAATGAATCAACACTTCCCATGAGGTGGCCAAAGTACTGGAGTTTCAGCTTTAGCATCATTCCTTCCAAATTAATCCCAGGGCTGATCTCCTTCAGAATGGACTGGTTGGATCTCCTTGCAGTCCAAGGGACTCTCAAGAGTCTTCTCTAACACCAGAGTTCAAAAGCATCAATTCTTCGGCGCTCAGCCTTCTTCACAGCCCAACTCTCACATCCATACATGACCACAGGAAAAACCATAGCCTTGACTAGATGGACCTTTGTTGGCAAAGTAATGTCTCTGCTTTTGAATATGCTATCTAGGTTGGTCATAACTTTCCTTCCAAGGAGTAAGCGTCTTTGAATTTCATGGCTGCAGTCACCAACTGTAGTGATTTTGGAGCCCAGAAAAATAAAGTCTGACACTGTTTCCAGTTTCCCCATCTATTTCCCATGAAGTGACAGGACCGGATGCCATGATCTTCATTTTCTGAATGTTGAGCTTTAAGCCAACTTTTTCACTCTCCACTTTCACTTTCATCAAGAAGCTTTTTAGTTCCTCTTCACTTTCTGCCATAAGGGTGGACTCATTTGCATATCTGAGGTTATTGATATTTCTCCCAGCAGTCTTGATTCCAGCTTGTGTTTCTTCCAGTCCAGCGTTTCTCATGATGTACTCTGCATAGAAGTTAAAAAAACAGGGTGACAATATACAGCCTTGATGAACTCCTTTTCCTATTTGGAACCAGTCTGTTGTTCTATGTCCAGTTCTAACTGTTGCTTCCTGACCTGCATACAAATTTCTCAAGAGGCAGATCAGGTGGTCTGGTATTCCCATCTCTTTCAGAATTTTCCACAGTTGATTGTGATCCACACAGTCAAAGGCTTTGGCATAGTCAATAAAGCAGAAATAGATGTTTTTTCTGGAACTCTCTTGCTTTTTCCATGATCCAGAGGATGTTGGCAATTTGATCTCTGGTTCCTCTGCCTTTTGTAAAACCAGCTTGAACATCAGGAAGTTCATGATTCACATATTGCTGAAGCCTGGCTTGGATAATTTTGAGCATTACGTTACTAGCGTGTGAGATGAGTGCAATTGTGTGGTAGTTTGAGCATTCTTTGGCATTGCCTTTCTTTGGGATTGGAATGAAAACTGACCTTTTCCAGTCCTGTGGCCACTGCTGAGTTTTCCAAATTTGCGGCATATTGAGTGCAGCGCTTTCACAGCATCATCTTTCAGGATTTGGAATAGCTCAACTGGAATTCCATCACCTCCACTAGCTTTGTTCATAGTGATGCTTTCTAAGGTCCACTTGACTTCACATTCCAGGATGTTTGGCTCTAGGTCAGTGATCACACCATCTCAAACATCAATGTCATATATTAGGGCTTTGACAGAACAGACTACCTACATTTCATATCATACTGACACAAATTCATTTTAGGTTCTGATGATAAATGCTAAATGCACTTCCCAAGTGGCTCAGTGGGTAAAGAGTCTGCCTGCGATTCAGGAGATGCAGGTTCAAACCCTGGGTCACGAAGATCCTTGGAGGAGGGCATGGCAACCTACTCCAGTATTCTTGCCTGGAGAAAAGCCCATGGACAGAGAAGCCTGCAGCCTACAGCCCATAGGTTTGCAAAGAGTAGGACACAACAGCAGGGACTGAGCACACATCATGCTAAGAAATACAATTAGAAATTAAATATAATGCTAAGTACAGTCAAATCATCAAGAGAAAAGCTGAGTAGAGAGCTAGCCAAAGAAGCCTAGCACTGAGTTAGAAGAAAGGACAGCATGCAAAAGCCACAAGTGTCAAAGATTCCAGTAGTGTGTTATTCTTAATTTTTAATAAAATTTCCTATAATTTCCTCAAAATGCATTTTATATTAATACATTTGGAATTATTAAAATTTTTAATTGTGTTCTCACAATAGCTCATAATTTTTACATTAAAAATAATTTCTTCACAGATGCTGAGGGAGCTAGTAAGTTCAAAGAAAAATATACCTTGATATTATTAATTTTTTGTATCAAAATGTGTAAATATTTCAGCTGAAATATTTATGCAGATATAATATTTCTGCCTTCCCTGAAGGTACTTTTCTTCAAAAAGTATTTTTACAAGATAAAATTAATTATTTTCTATAATTTTGATTATTTGAATGCTTCACCAAATTTAGATGTTGTGAAATATACAACTCAACTCCATTACATTCAAGTAGAATATAAATCTATTTTAAAAATAAGAGAAGCATAGGAAAATTCATCCCATAGTATATATATTCTAAAGAACAAAGATAAATTTCAAAACTAAATACTTTAAAACATAGAGTTTATCACACAATTTACTACCTTGATTTTGAGGGAATACTGTTCAATGTGTTTCTTTTTTTAAGTTTAATTTCAATAATTAAAACATGAAAAGCTTCAAAGTTGAATTTTCTTCATTCTTTGGTTGTAAATATATGATTAAAGATTTCCAGCTAAGTTTGAACAAAATAGATCTGAAATTTTAGAAAAGGTATTTATAAAATTTTTAATAACATTTTAGAAAAGTTAATTTCCAAGCTTTTTTAAAATTTAGATATTGTCAAAAGCTCCTTTAAAAGCATAAAAGTAAGAAAATGTACTTATATATATACAAATATCCTTATAAGTACTAGTGTGTATACACACACACACATATCACCCTCTTGAAAACATTCTGTGCAAATATAAAAATAATTATCTTTTACATAGAATACATAGAAGTCACTCAGTCGTGCCCGACCTTTTGCAACCCCATGGACTATAGCCCACCAGGCTCCTCCCTCCATGGGATTCTCCAAGCAAGAGTACTGGAGTGGGTTGCCATTTCCTTCTCCAGGGGATCTTCCCGACCCAGGGATCGAACCCTGGTATCCCGCATTCCAAGCAGACGCTTTAACCTCTGAGCCACCAGGGAAGCCCTAATTATCTTTTAATACTACCATTTCTATTTTCATTGGTAAAACATTTCCACTTGGGACATGATTATAAATTACAAGAATTTTTTAAAATATAAATTTCAATGTTCCAATACCATTTTTACTCAGAAGCTTCTTCATTTCATAATAGCAATACTTATACTGTGACATTTTGTTTCTCTCAATTTTTAATTTATATTGTTATAACAAAAAACAATTTCATATTTACAATAAAGCCTCTTAATTGAATTTCAGATATCATCAGTGAACTTCCAAAACTTTTTTCTGATTCCACAAATTGGACGTATAAATAATGCATTGTTGGAATTAACTGACTTTCTGTTTGAGGCATCTGTTGACAATGGTTTACTGGCACCATGTAATTGTTTGCAAAGCTCTTCTGCTAATGGATCTAACACACCAATTGCTATCACCACACTTCTCAGAAGTGCAAACACACATACAAACTTGTTATAAAAAATGAGCCAAATTAATTCAGCAGAATAGTCATTTGATACAATTAAAAAATCATACTTTACATAGTATTATGTAAATGAACTTTCTACAAATGCCCCTACTAACTTTACATCTTCAGACACAATGTTTTATATATTTATTAATTTGGCAATCTGATGCTTTTTGAGTAAATGTGTATATTCTGGTTTTGACTTCTGTCCAGTGATATCACCACAGTACCCAGGGTGGATAGTAGATGCCAATAAATATATCGGAAACGTTACACATTTATTATCAACTTTTTTGAGAAATATAAGTTCAGTATCTAATATGTCATTAAAACATACACTTTTATTGAGTTCATTGCTCCTGATTTGTTGCAAATTTAGAAAAAGATGATTATGATTTGCCAATCTTATCCTATAAGCTGACTCATGAAATACATGTTTGAATGACATAAGGACTGTGTTTAATATTAAGATGCTTTTTTCTTTTCTCTCACTCATTTGAGGTTTTCCCTCTCCCATGAAAAATAATCATTTCTTTCATTATGAAACAAGTATTTAGCCACATACTCTTTTTCACACATTTAAAAGTTACACATCACAAATTAAACAGTAAATATTTCTTCTCAGCAATAGGAACCACAGATGCATTTAGCAAATAGATGTTAGCACACTAGGAAAAGAGATTCCAGCAGCTAAACCTCTCCAAAACTAATGTTTTATCATGCAATTAACTTTAAAATTAACAAGAAAATAAATTCAAGAAAAAAATTGAGAAAATTTGCATAGGCAATTCACAGAATGGTTGTAAGTTTATGAAAATAAGTTCATCCTTTTTAGTATTCAGAAAAATGTAAGTTTTAACAACAGTGCAATAGTTCAAATTGACTAAAATGAGTAGAAGAAGATGAAATACAATCTAGGATGTGGTAGGATGTGCTTTTCTGTTGGGAGAATAACCAGATTCTGCCATTTGGGGGCAGTCTGATAGTACTTGGAAAATAAGTAACCATAAGTTCTTGGAACAAGTGTTCTGACTCCTAGATACATACCCTAGAGAAATCTTTCATGGAACTACATCAATTCAAGCACTATTTGGGCTGGGGGGAATGTAGATAGTCATTTTCCATTAGAGAGAAATGATTAAATAAAATGTGACAAGGTAGCTCTTGACTGACAAGGCAGCTTTTGGCATACAATGTAACAATAAGACTAACTGGGATAGAGAGACATACAACAATGTGGATAGATAATAAAAAAAAAAAAAAGCTCTGGCTAATTTTTTTTATAAAATCAGGAAAATGGAGAACATTTATAACAATTTAAAAGTAATTTAAATAAGATACATATGCTTACTATACCCAGTATTTTTTCAGATAACTCATATCCAAAACACACCCCAAACATATTATAGGGGCAAGAATACTACATTCTGAAAGAAAAGCAGCAAGAACCACACTTCTAGGAAGTTACAGCAAAGAGAGGCAGATGTTGAGTTTATAAGCTTTGCAAGTGATGACTAGCAGAATATGACATCCAAACCATGACTACAGTAGTTCAGGACATACTACCTCAAAATATGGTTGATTTTGATGTTGATTATTTTGATCTGTAGGTACCTGGAAAACAGCGAATGCAGGGAGGAGCTTTCTCTTAACTCCCCTTCTCTGCCTAAAGACAGAAATTCAAAAAGGAACTCAATTGTCAGAAATGTTCTCCCAAGGATGTCACCAGCCAAGGATGATTGACTCTTGCTAGGAGAGAGGAGACTAGAAGCTGACGCCAAGCAGGGCCCTGTGGGGCTCCTGGGCATGGAGGCATTTTAGTCCCCTACTTCTTGTAGGCAAGACTCCAGCCTCTATGACCTTCTCTGAGGTCCAAAAGGAGAACAGTTGCTAATCAAAGGAGAAGCAGCAATGAAACCATCTGAGGCAAGATTAAAGGGACCAGAGAGGCTCCTAAAGAATGAAAAACAAAAAACAAAAAAGATTAGGAGACCTACCACCTGAGACCCTGCACCAACCCTAACCTTGTCAGCAACCCCACCCTTTTGAAGCTTTACTGAAGAAGGAATGTCCTTATCACTTACTGCTGCTTGACTATATAACCTCTCCCTACTCAAGAGAGATCACAGCTCTTGAGGCGCTAGGCTACTGTGTTTCCCTTTTGCCTGGAAAATAATAAATTATAATAAAAATAATAATTACATTCTTTCTTCCTCCTCCATAACTCTGTCTCCATATTTCTGTTTGGCATTGGTGCACAGAGAGCCACAATTTTGGTGACAAAGTCAACACTTCACCTAGACAAATTTTGTTCAAACCACCACGCTGGTATTGAGCAGGACCCTGTAGGGCTCCTGGGCACAAAAGCCTTGCTCTGTTGCCAATTTCTTGATTATAGGAAATAGGTTTCATTCAGCCTCCAAGAACTTCCAAGAATTCTTATGGCAGGTTCATGCATGCATGGCAGGTTCAGTCACGTCTGACTCTTGTGACCCAATGGACTGTAGCCCACCAGGCTTCTCTGTCCATGGGGATTCTCCAGGCAAGAATACTGAAGTGGGTTGCCATGACCTTCTCCAGGAGATCTTCCCAACCCAGGGGTGGAACCTGGGTCTCTTATGTCTCCTGAATTGGCAAGCAGATTCTTTGCCATCGGTGCCACCTGGGAAGCCCATATGGCAGGTTCAAACATGCTAATTAGGGAAGGCAGGAGATACAGAAGCAGGGGAGGAACTGTCAAGAAAGAATAGTGCAACCTTGAACCAAATTTCTAGTTCCCCCTCAAGAGAGATACATAACCATATCTTTGAGCTGTTTTGCAGGTATTAAAAACCACTCCAGGTGTCAGAAGTTAATTGCATGCTGCAACAAACACAGAGACCCCAAAACTTGGGGGAAACAGAAAGTTGATTATGCTGACTCCTGCTTACCTGATCATCAACCAACCAGACTGTCCACAAGCTGAGCACACCATCTTTGAACCATCACAATAAAACTCCTCACTACCCTCTCCAGTCTGGGACACATGATTTTGAAGGCATTAGCCCACTGTGGCCCCCTTTACCTAGCAAAGCAATAAAGTTATTCTTTTTTGAGGTGCAAAACTCTGCCTCTGAGACTTGATTAGGAGCTGAGGGACAGAGGCTGGATTTGGCTTCTAACATCCCATTGAAATTGAGTACCCCCGAAAACCCAGTTTCTCTGCAGTTTATAATTAATCTCTCTATGCAAAATGTCATTCTCTTTCTTGTCTAACACCTGTTCCCCTCAAGACTGAGGAGAATCAAAGAAAAGGGAAGATCAAGCAGGGCTCTGTTGACCCCTCTCAGGTGCAAAGGCTGTTTTACATCTCCTATTTTTTGTTTGTGGGAAAAAGGCTTTTATTTATTTTTTTTAAGTTTTTTTTTTTTTTTTGCTTTTTTAAAATTTAAATTTATTTATTTTAATTAGAAGCTAATTACTTTACAATATTGTATTGCTTGTGCCATTACATCAACATGAATCCCCCATGGGTGTACACGTGTTTCCCATCCTGAACCCCTCTCCCACCTCCCTCCCCATCCCATCCCTCTGGGTCATCCCAGTGCACCAGCCCCGATCATCCTGTATCATGCATCGAACCTGGACTGATGATTCGTTTCACATATGATATAATATATGTTTCAATGCCATTCTCCCAAATCATCCCACCCTCGCCCTCTCCCACAGAGTCCAAAGGACTGTTCTATACATCTGTGTCTCTTTTGCTGTCTCCCATACAGGGTTATCGTTATCTTTCTAAATTCCATATATATGCGTTAGTATACTGTATTGGTGTTTTTCCCTCTGGCTTACTTCACTCTGTATAATAGGCTCCAGTTTCATCCACCTCATTAGAACTGATTCAAATGTATTCTTTTTAATGGCTGAGTAATACTCCATTGTGTATAGGTACCACAGCTTTCTTATCCATTCATCTGCTGATGGACATCTAGGTTGCTTCCATGTCCTGACTATTATAAACAGTGCTGCAATGAACATTGGGGTACACTTGTCTCTTTCAATTCTGGTTTCCTCAGTGTGTATACCCAGCAGTGGGATTGCTGGGTCATAAGGCAGTTCTATTTCCAGTTTTTAAAGGAATCTCCACACTGTTCTTCATAGTGGCTGTACTAGTTTGCATTCCCACCAATAGTGTAAGAGGGTTCCCTTTTCTCCACATCCTCTCCAGCGTTTATTGCTTGTAGACTTTTGGATCACAGCCATTCTGACTGGTGTGAATGGTACCTCATAGTGGTTTTGATTTGCGTTTCTCTGATAATGAGTGATGTTGAGCATCTTTTCATGTGTTTATTAGCCATCTGTATGTCTTCTTTGGAGAAATGTCTATTTAGTTCTTTGGCCCATTTTTTGATTGGGTCGTTTTTCTGGAATTGAGCTGCAGGAATTGCTTGTATATTTTTGAGATTAGTTGTTTGTCAGTTGCTTCATTTGCTATTATTTTCTCCTATTCTGAAGGCTGTCTTTTCAGGTTTTAGTCTCCTAGACCTCCCCAGAGTTCCAGAGGGTGAACTTGTACCCATATTAATTAGGGGACTGAAGGAATGCAGAAAGAAATAATAGTGTTCTAATGGGGCCTGGTTCTTCCTCAAGGAATATATATAACAATCTGATAAATATCTATCAGTTTATCTACAGGAACTAAGGCCCCCACCCAGGTGCAGGATGGTAACTTCAGGCTGAGTATAAGCACATGGCTAGTTGAAACCGAAGGCAGATTCCAGCTCTTTGCAACACCGTGGATTGAAATCCACCAGGCTTCTCTGTCTACGGGAATTCTGCAGGCAAGAATACTAGAGTGGATTGCCATAGCCTCCTCCAGGGGATCTTCCCAACCCTGGGATCAAACTCAGATCTCCTGCATTGCAGGTAGATTCTTAACCAACTGATCCACCAGGAAAGCCCATGAATACTGGAGTGGAAAGCCTAACCCTTCTCCAGGAGATCTTCCCAACCCAGGGGAACTGGGGTCTCCCGCATTGCAGGTGGATTTTTTACCAGATGAGCTACCAGAGAAGCCCTATTCCTAGAATACCATCCTTCTTCTTCACCATCAACCAATTAGAGAAACATCACACATCCTGCAGACTTCCCCCAAATTTTACTTATAAAAACTCTTCCAAGAAAACCATCAGAGAGTTTGGGTCTTTTGAGCTTGAGCCCTGTCCTCCTTGCTGGGCCACTGCAATAAACCTTTCTCTGCACCAAACTTCAATATTTCAGTTTCTCTGTCCTCACTGCGTGTCTAGCACTTGAACAAGGATTTGACCATACCACTTTTTCTTCTAAGGAGCCATTCCTCTTTCCTAAAATAAAAACCATTTACTCAAAGAGGGCTCTATCCCTTCACCCTTTCCCCTATTAAGAGAGTGTTTAGTCCTGAATTCTGAGCCATCTCTGGGAGTTGCTCATTTTTCCCTGGGTATTTCACACATAAACATGAGATATACATGTTAATACACATTTTTTCTTTTGTTAATCTTTTTATGACAGAGGTCTTGGCTAAGAGCACAGAAGGATAAAAAGAAAATTATTTTTTCCTCCTCTACATAAGTTTGTAGAATGGAACTCAAGCAGCTCCAGATAGTAAAAAATGAGAGCGAGTCCTACAGACAACAGAACTCTCTCTGGTTCATGATATGATTTTTCACTCCCTCTCGATACTCAGTACAATTATACAGTGCATGATACTGTGTGCCACTGGAAAATATACTGAGAAATATAAAGAGGTCACCTGGGTTTGATGAAGTAAGTTGAGGATATCAAATAGCGAGAAACCTGAACAACTTAAGGCAGAGTGAAGAGCAGAAATCACAGAAGGCCTTTGAATAGTTCAAGGCTGTAAGAGTGCGCTTCTAGTTTAATTAACATAAGGGTTAAAGAAGAAGAATATCCACCCCTCCCAAGACATTTGTGTTACCTAAGGATTGAAGAAAATCACTGGCATCAAAAATGCCAGTCCAGGTTCAACGCACGATGCTGGATGCTTGGGGCTGGTGCACTGGGACGACCAAGAGGGATGGTATGGGGAGGGAGGAGGGAGGAGGGTTCAGGATGGGGAACACATGAGAAATAAAGGAATAAAAAATTAAAAAAAAAAAAAAAAGAAAATCAACAGTTTCTGACATCTAAACTTCTATTTTCTAAAATTTGGAAATATAAAGATACATGTAAGTAAATGGGGAAGAATTTTTGTAAGTACATGAAGATAAATGGAAGGACAGAATAAAAGCACTTTTTTTTCCTATCTAAACCACTCAAATTCCCCTTTGATTACATTTAAATTACTCCTTTTCTTGGGTTTAATTTTACATGCTTTATGTGCATTGAATTAAAAAGTCAATTTTCAGTATGCATTTATTTATCATTTGGTGCACTGCTATTTTACAGGGTAATTTTGTTCTGAGTTAAAATGAATAGATGTTTGCTAATTCAATCCTATTCTTTAAAAGTTAATCCTGTGTTAATAAGAGTTGGGAGTCAATATTGCTTTAACTCATTTTTATATTTTCTTGTAAAAATGCTTCTTGTGTTCTAATATAAAAATAACAGGTTGATTGTAAAATAAAAGATAGCTCAATAGTAGCATCTCATATCAATTTCATTTACTTTAAAGTGAGGGCTAAAAAAATAAAATAAAATAAAGTGAGGACTAGTAGAAAGAAATAATCATAATACATACTTAGAAGTACTTACTTTTTCACATATATATTATCCGTTAACATAATACCTTTAAGATCAATGCTGTAATTGTAAACATACTGGAGAGTTTCAATTGAACATAGAAAAAACATTTAATTGGAACTAAAGTATAGAAGTTAGCCTTATGCTATGAAGCATACTTAATATAATTAATGAGATATATTTAATATATATTTGTTCTTGCTTAGGCAATAAATCATGTCTTACTCTTTTGCTATCTCATGTAGCCCACAAAGTTCCTCTGTCCATGGGGCTTTTCAGACAAAAACACTGGAGTCAGTTACCATTTCCTTCTCCAAAGGAACTTTCCGACCCAGGAATACAATTTGCATGTCCTATGTCTCCTGCATTGCAGGTGGATTCTTTACCCACTGAACCACCCAGGAAGCCCAGAAAACTATACAGAACCAAGGTATACTCCTGCTCATAGTCGTTAGCAGAAGGAACTCAGTAGCACATTTATTCTTTTTGAAAGCTCATCATTTCAGTGGTAATTGGAAGTGCCCACCTATACCTCTACTCTGTCTGAACTGTTTTCTTAATATCTTATTAAATTTAATGTATCAATTTCAAAAGTATTTACAAGTGTAAAAGGTTTCTTTGGCCACTCATTGTTTCACAATTGTTTGATCAGGAACTTTGTATCTTCTGCAAGAAAGAAACTTTAGCTGTCCTTCCCTCTTTTGTGAAGTACATGTGGGAACCTGAGGGTTTGATTAGATGTGAATGTCCAGATGTGTCTGATTTTAAAATTGAACACAAGTTAACTCTGGCCTTCTTGGGGTTTGGATAGACTGTTGTACCACTAATTCTTGTTCAATATCTCTGCCATAAAGGAAGAGCGATTTCCTCAGGAATGGATATATCTAGCTGGCTCAGTAAGACTTACTGTATTGTCTTCTACCAAGGACCTCATGGCCTGCAAAGTTTGGGGACAAATATCCTTCTCTTAATTCCTCTTTGAACCTATTTCACTTTTGTGTTAAAGAGTATTTGTCTCTTTACCATATTGGCTATTGTTACCAAGGGGCAGTGGCTAAAAATAATTTTCTCAGAGGTCAAGTAATTGTTTTACCCCCATACCAAATCCATGAAAATGTTTTCAGCTTAATATACACTGGTTGTATGACTGTACATTCCAAGACATGTTCTAGATTTTGTTCAGTTCAGTTCAGTCACTCAGTCGTGTCTGACTCTTTGTGACCCCATGAATTGCAGCACCCCAGGCCTCCCTGTCCATCACCAACTCCCAGAGTTCACCCAAACTCATGTGCATTGAGTCGGTAATGCCATCCAGACATCTCATCCTCTGTTGCCCCCTTTTCCTCCTGCCCCCAAACCCTCCCAGCATCAAGGTCTTTTCCAATGAGTCAAAACTTTGTATCAGGTGGCCAAAGTACTGAAGTTTCAGCCTCATTATCAGTCCTTCCAATGAATACCCCAGACTGGTCTCCTTTAGGATGGACTGGTTGGATCTCTTTGCAGTCCAAGGGGCTCTGAAGAGTCTTCTACAACACCACAGTTCAAAAGCATCAATTCCTCAGTGCTCAGCTTTCTTCATAGTCCAACTCTCACATCCACACATGACCACTGGAAAAACCATAGCCTTGACTAGACAGACCTTTGTTGGCAAAGTAATATCTCTGCTTTTTAACATGCTATCTAGGTTGGTCATAACTTTCTTTCCAAGGAGTGAGCATTCAAAAATAAATAAAATATAGCCTGTGCCCTCATGAAGATCACAATCTAGAAGCAAGTGAGAAAAACACCACAGCAGGTATAGCATTTAAGAAGAACTCTGATTTAAAGAAGCACTATAAACAAGTAATGGAGAGATGTCAGGTAAGGGCACGATCAGGTTCATCCAGAAGGGCTGTGAATTTCATCACAGATGTGATAATATCTTGGTTGGTCTTGGACAAATGATGACTATTACTTGGCCGATATGAGAATATTTTAATAGATTTATTTCTCTGGATGATAAGAAACGTGGAGACAGTCAGTGAACCACATTGTTGAACAATAAAGTCAGGTCCAGTATCTCTTTGATTCAGTTGCCCTTTCTATGCTTAAAAAATAAAAAAAAATAAAAAGACACTGTAGCTCCAGATAATATATTCAGATTCAGGAAAGAACTAGATGATAAGCTCTAGTAAAATCTGCCACTTTAGTAGAAGAAGCAATATTTTTCTACTATAAGACAATTTGTATGTCCCACTTATAAGAATCCTGCCACTTGGCCATCTTAAGCTGAAAAGGGATTTGTGAAGAACCAGTCCAAAATGTCTAGTCTCTAGTTGAAAGGCAATAAGGAAAAAGGTTAACGTGTTTGGTATGAATTAACCAATCTATGAGGTCAATCTCAGTTGAATAGAGATATATCACATTGAAAAATAAGAAAATAAAGTTGAAGTCCAAGGGAAAAAAGTGAGATTGAAGCAAAGAGAGATGAAAATATGAGCATAGGACATTTTATGTGAAAAGAGGTAGGTATGAGAATGGAATGACATGGCATCAGCTGTGTTTAGTGGATAAATATTCATGTTGAAAATAAATTTAATATGTCAGTTTCTAAAGGAAGTAAGCTTTGTCTTTTCTTTTCAAGTGGATTAGAAGACTTTTGATTTTCTCTTGTTTCCGCCACCTCTAACCTACCTCTGCAAGCATCATGAACACTATAGACTAATTTAATAAAAAATTTTGCACACTTCTTAGGTGTCAGACACTTTGCAAAGCATTGGAGTTATAAAAATGGACTTCATTCTGAAGAAGCCTTGAACCAAGTAGTAAAGCATTAAAACCTAAGGCCATGTTGCAGTTTTTAAGTGGTGTGATAAAGGAACCTAAACTCATGTTCTATTAGTAATATGAAATCTCATGATCTAAGAGATTTTTCCTTATGAAATTAAAGTCCATGGTACCTTATTAGAACTATATTCCATTTACAAAGAAATTAAGCATGTTCTTGTAATATGTTCATTGCAATTTAATGTATTTATTAAATCAGGTTTAGAATGGGAAAATGAAACAAGGAAAATTTCCTTTTAAAAATTACTTTAATTCATATTCAATAATTCCTCCAAAAAATCCAGAAAGAGAATAAAATAATCATTTAGGCAGTAAATTTGGCATCATCAAGAATTCTTTCACACTAATACAGGGAGTTGAGGAGCAAGGAATACATACAGGAAAAAATCTAAGATGCAATTTAAGGACATTCAGGACAAAAGTAAAGGGTTTTCCTTTAAAAAAAAATTTGGCCCAGATACTCTGGAAGAATATTTAAAAGCCATAAGAGGCTTTGCCATAGTCTAGAAATTATTAATTTTCTAGGCTTGGAAATTTAGTTTTGTCAATATATCCAAGTGTGATAGAATTCTCTGGATCAGACTTATTACTTTGCAGACAAAGGTCTGTATAGTCAAAGCTATGGTTTTTCCAGTAGTGATGTATGGATATCAGAGTTGGAGCAGAAAGAAAGCTGAATGCTGAAGAATTCATGGTTTTGAAATGTGGTGTTGGAGAAGATCCTTGAGAGTCCCTTGGACTGCAAGGAAATCAAACTAGTCTGACTGAGCAACTGAAGAACAACAACTTATCACAAAGAAGTAGGGAAAAACACAAAAAAAGCCAGTTCATTGATATAAATAAAATAAAACTAAGATTGGAGAGATGACAAGAGACTGAGCACTTTTTCATAATTAACAAACATCAAGTGTGAAAGTGAAAGTGTTATTTGCTCAGTCATGTCTGACTCTTTGTGACCCCATGGATTGTAGCACACCAGGCTCCTCTGTCCATGGAATTCTCCAGGCCAGAATACTGGAATTGGTAGCCATTACCTTCTCTAGGAGATCTTCCCAATCCAGGAATCTCATCCTGGTCTCCTGCATTGCAGGTAGATTTTTTACCATCTGAGCCACCAGGGAAGCCCAACAAATATAAACTGAAAATATTCTGAGACCAGTCATATTACAAATGTGTAAAATATGAAATCAAGATACTTCAGTTTTTCCTCACAGGAAGTTGAGGTGAGTCAGATTTTTAAAATATCTAGTTAATATATGGACAAAAGAAAACACAGACCAATAAATACTATTCAGATAACTAAAATGAGTGCTATGAAAGAGAACACTGAATGGCTAAATTAAATTGTCATGGAAACTCTTCCTGAGGAGATACCATTTTAGGCTGAATGAATGAATATCAAAGGTGATTCTATTACAAAGTCAGTAAGACAACCATTATAGGCAGCATGAATGTTTATGGAAAAAACCTAAAATGGAACCAGCTTGATATATCTGTGAAACCAAAATTTTTCAATATGGCTAAAGCAAAGCAAATAAGACAGAGAGCAGTATGAGAGAGAAGGATGGAGAGGAGGGCAAGAGTTGATGACATAAGGGTGTGGCCAGAAGAAGCAGTAGACTTTTCCACTAAGTCCATTGGGGAAGTTCTGGAGAATTTTAAGCAGGAAATTGACATAATAATGCATATTTTTGAAAGATACATTTCTAGCTGTTATGTTTTACTTTTAACGAGGGCAAAAGTGGAAGCAGGAAATACATTTAGGGGACTGCTGTGGTATTCCAAGTCAAAGATGTGGTGCTATAGCCAAGAGAATTTAAAAGATGTGAAGAGAAATCAATTCAAAACGTGCTTTCCCTCTGTATGGCAGGCTCTAGATTCAACCATATCACTTCAACTGATTCAACTTTGTTCCTTTTTATTGCTGAGTAATATTCCATTGTACATAGGTACCACATCATCTTTATCCATTCATCTGTCATGGTTGCTTTCATGTCCTTGCTAGTGTAAATAACATTGCAGCAAACACTGGCATACATGTATCTTTATGAGTTATGGTTTTCTCAGGGTATATGCCCAATAGTGGGATTGCAGGGTTTGAATAGAGGTGCAGACGTAGGGAACAGATTGGTGGACACAGAGGGGGAATGAGAGGGTGGGATGAATTGAGAGTGTAGCAATTACATATATACATTTCCATGTGTAAAATAGATAGCTAGCAGGAAGCTGCTCTATAGCAGCTCAGCTGGATGCTCTGTGATGGCCTACATGGGTGGGATGGGAGGGTGGGAGATAGGTTAAAGACGGAGGAGAATATACGTATGCATAAGGCTGACCCACGATGTTTTACAGCAGAAACTAACATTTTAAAGTGATTATGTTCCAATAAAAAATGCTTTCCCAGGATATCTGAAAGTACATATAGATGGATAGGATGAGATGGGTGTATCCGTTCAGATGCTTTCAAATGCAAGAAATAAAGTGTCTAATTGAAAGAGGCTTTAAAGAATCTCACATAACAACATATATGGAGGGAAATATTTCCAGATTTAGTAATTCAATATATCATCCATAATTGTTCTCCCTCTTTATCTGCTAGTGTCAAAATTATTGGCAGATGTAGGTACATATATCTGACATATACATGACAGAATGGGGAAGACAGGATCATCTCTTTCACATTCTTTGCTTCTCTTTTAATTATATATATATATATATATATATATATATATATATTTTTTTTTTTTTTCTCCCATAGCTCCCATGCACACTTACTTTAAGTTCAGTCATATCTAATTCTTTGTGACCCTATGCCCAGGCTCTTCTGTCCATGGGATTCTCAGCAAAAATACTGGAGTGGGTTGCCATGTCCTTCTCCAGGGTATCTTCCTACCCAGAGATTGACCCCACATCTCTTATGTCTCCTGCATTGCCAGGTGGATTCCTTACCACTAGTGCCACCTGGGAAGGCTTTGGTCCTACTGCTGCTGCTGCTGCTGCTCCTAAGTCACTTCAGTCGTGTCCGACTCTGTGCAACCCCATAGATGGCAGTCCACCAGGCTTCCCCATCCCTGGGATTCTCCAGGCAAGAACACTGGAGTGGGTTGCCGTTTCCTTCTCCAATGCATGAAAGTGAAAAGTGAAAAGGAAGTCGCTCAGTCGTGTCCAACTCTTTGTGACCCCATGGACTGCAGCCTACCAGGCTCCTCTGCCCATGGGATTTTCCAGGCAAGAGTACTGGAGTGGGGTGCCGTTGCCTTCTCCTTGGTCCTACTAGCTAGGATTAAAAACCTCATACTTATATTCTATGAAAAAAGAAACAGAAATAGGAAGAATTCTGTCATTTTTAGCTTCTCTTGCAAGATGTGGACTAATAGAGATGAAGATGATATTCAAACTTTCCAACTAATATGTTCCCTTCAAAAAACCTATTACTATGTATTACATAGCAGTTAGATTTCACTATTCATCAAATCTCATTTGGCTATGTAAATGACAAAATGTTTGTATGATGTTCAATATCAAGCACTTTCCTGAAAAATAAATGATTAGATATTAACGTTCCTTTGACTTCACATCAGCATTTCCATCTTTAGGAAGAAGCATCTACTTACATCAATATGAGGCTAAAAAGAAAGATGCAGAATTCCAAATAATTTTAAACTACTAGTAGATATAGATACCAATATATTCTATCTCCAGATAGAGATAGAATAACCATGTGCCTTTTAGTAATATATACTCTAAATATCTATATATAAGTATCTATGATGAATATATGAGACATGAATTTTATGTATTAACATATCAAAACCACAAGATACTATGTTTATTAAATGATATATAAAAGATTCATTCTTAGTCCAGATTGTCTTACTCTTTGACACCCCATGGATGTACAGATCAGATCAGATCAGATCAGTCACTCAGTCGTGTCCGACTCTTTGTGACCCCATGAACTGCAGCACGCCAGGCCTCCCTGTCCATCACCAACTCTCAGAGTTCACTCAGACTCACGTCCATCGAGTCAGTGATGCCATCCAGCCATCTCATCCTCTGTCGTACCCTCCTCCTCCTGCCCCCAATCCCTCCCAGCATCAGAGTCTTTTCCAATAAGTCAACTCTTCGCATGAGGTGGCCAAAGTACTGGTCAGCTTTAGCATCATTCCTTCCAAAGAATTCCCAGGGCTGATCTCCTTCAGAATGGACTGGTTGGATCTCCTTGCAGTCCAAGGGACTCTCAAGAGTCTTCTCCAACACCACAGTTCAAAAGTATCAATTCTTTGGCTCTCAGCCTTCTTCACAGTCCAACTCTCACATCCATACATGACCACAGGAAAAACCATAGCCTTGACTAGACAGACCTTTGTTGGCAAAGTAATGTCTCTGCTTTTGAATATGCTATCTAGGTTGGTCATAACTTTCTTTCCAAGGAGTAAGCGTCTTTTAACATGGCTGCAATCACCATCTGCAGAGATTTTGGAGCCCAGAAAAATAAAAGTCTGACACTGTTTCCACTGTTTCCCCATCTATTTCCCATGAAGTGATGGGACCAGATGCCATGATCTTTGTTTTCTGAATATTGAGCTTAAGCCAACTTTTTCACTCTCCTCTTTCACTTTCATCAAGAGGCTTTTTAGTTCTTCTTCACTTTCTGCCATAAGGGTGGTCTCATCTGCATATATGAGGTTATTGATATTCTCCCAGCAATCTTGATTCCAGCTTGTGCTACTTCCAGTCCAGCGTTTCTCATGATGTACTCTACATATAAGTTAAATAAACAGGGTGACAATATACAGCCTTGATGAACTCCTTTTCCTATTTGGAACCAGTCTATTGTTCCATGTCCAGTTCTAACTGTTGCTTCCTGAACTGCATACAAATTTCTCAAGAGGCAGATCAGGTGATCTGGTATTCCCATCTCTTTCAGAATTTTCCACAGTCCATGGAATTCTCCAGGTCAGAATATTGGAGTACCCATTCCCTTCTCCAGGGTATCTCCCCAACCCAGGGATCAAACCCAGGTTTCTTGTATTGCGGGCAGTGCGGGCAGATTCTTTACTAGCTGAGTCATCAGGCAAGCTCAATAATGAATACATGATGTATCAAATCTTAGTAACAAAGTCTGCTTCAGGCTCTATCTATATATAAATAATTTATCAGGAAAAAATAACTCAAATAATGTTTTAGTAAGGATCAAAAATTTCTACTTATTATCACATCGTTTAATACTTCTATGATATCCTATAGTTGAATCACTAGCATATTCTCTGTGTGCTTTCAAAAACAGTTGCTGTTAATTCCAGCAGACAGGAAAGTTTTTTTTTTTTTTTTTTCTCCAACGGAAGAGGTAAATTTGCTAACAAAATTAAAATCTTTAAAGTAAGTTTCAGGATTTTGAAGAACTTTACACTTTATAATTTCCCAAAAGACAACTACTAATATACAACACTGACTTACATGACATTGAAATTATGATCTGTCAAAAAATAACTGGTGGATGAGTCAACAAGTGCATGTTGGAGGAATGAAAATTCTCACAATGAAAGTTCTCCATCCTGACTCTGATCAAACCTGGACAGAAGGGAGAGGCTTGTTTGTGGATTGTAATCAATGCTCTGATTATGTGATTATTTGGAAAAAATACGACTTTAATGAGGTGGATGAAACTGGAGCCTATTATACAGAGTGAAGTAAGCCAGAAAGAAAAACACCAATACAGTATACTAACGCATATATATGGAATTTAGAAAGATGGTAACAATAACCCTGTATACGAGACAGCAAAAGAGACACTGATATATAGAACAGTCTTTTGGACTCTGTGGGAGAGGGAGAGGGTGGGATGATTTGGGAGAATGGATTTGAAATACGTATAATATCATATATGAAATGAGTCGCCAGTCCAGGTTCGATGCATGATACTGGATGCTTGGGGCTGGTGCACTGGGACGACCCAGAAGGATGGTATGGGGAGGGAGAGGGAGGAGGGTTCAGGATGGGGAACACATGTATACCTGTGGTGGATTCATTTCGATATTTGGCAAAACCAATAGAATATTGTAAAGTTTAAAAATAAAATAATATTAAACAAAAAATTGTTTTCCATATTATAGTCGATTACTTTGAATAAAGGGAGAAAATCTCAAACCTCTGGTCCTGGAAGATTCAGTTCTCAGTCTGTCTGGGATATTACCATAGTAATTTTAGAGATACCTATAAAATGTGGATATACTTCATCAGTGGACCTTTTCTTTTCCCTTGAATTGCTGTAGAACTGAAAATTGGATGAAAAATCTAAAAAAAAAAAAAAAAAAATTAAAAGAAAGAAGAAATTCCTAAACCACTTAGGAGGTTGATTTTAATGCCAAAAGAGTAAAATCACAACATGTGAAGCACATTCCTGAATTCACTGTTACCCATGCATTTATTACTCTATAATTTTACAATCAATTTCCTCACATAATAATAATAATAATCAAAAACACCAAGCACACATATTTACACACACATCTTTAAAAGTTAAAAATATCTGATCTCTGCATTTGAACTATGTTAGCTTTTTAAAATATATTCCGAAGATAGTGTTTTTAGCCTATCAATATTTGTGGTATACAACAAAAGAAGAAAATTTATAGCAGTTAATGTAAATATTAGAAAAGAAAGGATCTAAAATCAATAATCTAAGTTTCCATCTTCAAAAACTAGAAAGAGCAAATTTAATCTAAAGTAAACAGAAGAAAAGAAATAAAAGAGCAGAAATCAAATTGAAAACATGAAATTAATAGAGATAAATCAATGAAAAAAAAGCTAGTTCTTTGAAAAGATCAACAAAACCAAAAGACTCTAGCTAGGCTAATATAAAAAGAGGACATGTATTACTAATATATGAAGTGAAAGTTGAAGCATCACAGTAGAAACCATGAATATTAAAAGCATAATAAAGAACATATATGAATAACTCGGTGTCCACAAATTTGATAACCTAGGTGAAGTAGACAAATTCTTTTAAAAAATATAATATTCCAGAACTCATACAAGAAGAAATCATTTGAATAAACTACCTATTAATTAAATTGAATCAATGATTAATTATGTGCCAAAACAGAAAGTAGCCAGCCCAACTGGCTTCACTGGTGAATTCTACTAAACATGTAAGGAATAAATTATACCAGTTCTCTGCAATCTCTTACAAAGATAGAAACACAAAGAATACTTTCTAGCTCATCTTATCATGCCAGCATTACCCCACTACCAAAATCAAACAACAGCATTACAAGAAAAAACAAACATAAAACTACAAACCAATATCTCTTATCAACAGAGATGCAAACATCTTCAATGAAAAGTATTAGAACATAGAATCCAGCAATGTATAAAACAAATTATAAGGCTTTGAGCAAATGCTGTTTATCCCAGTTATGTAAGAGTGGTTCACAATTCCAAAATCAATTAATCCACTCTACCACATCAGTACACTAAAGAAGAAAAATGACATGATTCTATTAATGTATGAAGAAAAAGCATTTGACAAAATTCAAGACCCATTCATATTAAAAACTCTCAATAAACTAGGAATAGAGGGAGATTCAACTTGATAAAGAGTATCTATAAAGCAGTCCTACAAATAACATCATACTTAGTGAGGAGCTCAACACTTTCTCACTAAGATCAAGTGCAAAGCAAGGATGTTTTCTCTCACTACTGCTTTTCCACATTGTACTGGAAGTCTAGCTAATGCAATAAAACAAGAAAATGAAATACAATATGTACAGATTGTGAAGGAAAAAATAAAACTGTCTTTGCAGTTGCCATAACTGTATATATAGAAAATCTGAAAGAATTCTAAAACATTTTAAAAACCTACTGGAAATAACATGATTACAGCAAAGTAGTAGGATATAGAGTTATAAATATATAGAGTTAAGTTGCTTTCCTATATACTAGCAATGAACAAGAGGAATATGAAACAAAAAAACGCCATACCACTTACATTAGTATCCAAGAAAATGAAATGCTTAGGCTTAGATCTAACAAAACATATTTAAATCTGTACAGGAAAACTACAAAACTCTGATGAGACATACCACAAAACTAAATAAATGGAGAAATATTATATGTTCGTGGATAGGAAGACTCAAAATTTTCAAGATGTTTATTATTCACAACTTGATCTATAAGGCCAGTGAAAAACAGAATAGAAAACCCAGAATTAGACCCCACTGATATTTAACAAAACTGATCTTTAGCAAAGGAGCAAAGGCAATGAAATGGACCAAAAATAGTCTTTTTGAAAAATGGTACTGGAACAGAACATCCACACATGACAAAAGCTAACTCAAAATGGATCACAGACCTAAATGTAATGTAATATGCAAAACTGTAATACTTCTATAAGACAGTAGAGTAAAACCTAGATGATTTTAAATGTAGAGTTTTTTTTTTATATATAAGCAAGCCATAATCCATGATAAAAATAATCCACAAGCTGGACTTCATTAATTATTTCTGCTCTCTGAGAAACACTGTTAAGAGAGTAAAAAGACAATCCACAAACTGGGAGAAAATGTTTGCAAAAGACACATCTTATAAAGAACTGTTATCTGAAACATACAAATAATCTTGAAACTTAACAAGAAAGCAATCTTGTTGTGATGAAAAAATGGCTCAGAGACCTTAATAGACACATCAACAAAGAAGATACATAAATACAAAATAAGGACATAAGAAGATGCTCTACATCATAGATCACCAGAGAATTTCAAATTAACATTGTGATACCATGACACACCTATTAGAATGCCCCAAACCAGAATACTGACAACACCAAATGCTGGCCAGAATGTGGAACAATGGGAATTCACATTCATTGTTGGAATGCAAAATAGTATAGCCACTCTGGAAGATAGTTTGATGATTTCTTACAAAACTAAACACATTCTTACTACGTGATAGAGCAATCCTACTCAGTATTTACCCAAATGAGTTGAGTACACATGTCCACATAAAAACCACCAGGCAGATATTTACAGCAGTTCTTTTCATACTTTCCAAAACCTGGAAGATAACCTTCAGTAGATGAATGGGTAATAATAATGTGGCAACACTGGAATGTGACACAGCACTAAAAAGAAATGAGCTATCAAATCCTGAAAAGACGTAGAAGAAACATAAACGTACATTACCTAGTGAAAAAGCCGGTCTGGAAAGTTTACAATATTATATGACTCCAACCACAAGACACTCTAAAAAGAAAGAACTATGGAGACAGTATGATAAAAAATCAGTGGTTTTCTGGGGTTAAGGGTTGAGAGGAATGGATAGGCAAAAACAGCGGATTTTTATGGCAGTGAAATTACTCTGTGTGATCCTATAATGGTGGATATATCCCCTTATACATTTGTTCACACCTGTAGAATTTGCAACACCAAGAGTAAACCCTAAGGTAAAGTATGGACTTTAAATGATACAAAGTTAATATAGGTTCATTAATTTAACATAATGAATTGGCTATATATATGTGTATATCAGTTCAGTTCAGTTCAGTCGCTCAGCCGTGTCCGACTCTTTGTGACCCAATGAATTGCATATATATATGTGTGTGTGTGTGTGTGTGTGTGTATATATATATATATATATATATGTATATATATATATATGTTATATATGGGAAACCTCTGTACCTCTGTACTCATTATTGCTATTAATCTAAAATTACTCTAAAAGACAAAATCTATTAAGGAAAAAAATTTAAAGGGTGTTGTTTTTCCAATGAAGAATTATGTGCATCTCTTTTTGGTTTCAGTTCAGTTCAGTTCAGTTGCTTAGTCGTGTCCGACTCTTTGTGACCCCATGAATTGCAGCACTCCAGGCCTTCCTGTCCATCACCAACTCCCAGAGTTCACTCAAACTCACGTCCATAGAGTCAGTGATGCCATCCAGCTATCTCATTCTCTGTTGTCCCCTTCTCCTCCTGTCTCCAATCCCTCACAAAATCAGTCTTTTCCAATGAGTCAACTCTTCGCATGAGGTGGCCAAAGTATTGGAATTTCAGATTTAGCATCAGTCCTTCCAATGAACACCCAGGACTGATCTCCTTTAGAAAGGACTGGTTGGATCTCCTTGCAGTCCAAGGGATTCTCAAGAGTCTTCTCCAACACCACAGTTCAAAAGCATCAATTCTTCAGCGCTCAGCTTTCTTCACAGTCCAAATCTCACATCCGTACACGACTACTGGAAAAACCATAGCCTTGACTAGAAGGACCTTTGTTGGCAAAGTAATGTCTCTGCTTTTCAATATGCTATCTAGGTTGGTCATAACTTTCCTTCCAAGGAGTAAGTGTCTTTTCATTTCATGGCTGCAGTCACCATCTGCAGTGATTTTGGAGCCCAGAAAAATAAAGTCTGACACTGTTTCCACTGTTTCCCCAACTATTTCCCATGAAGTGATGGGACCAGATGCCATGATCTTCGTTTTCTGAATGTTGAGCTTTAAGCCAACTTTTTCACTCTCCTCTTTCACTTTCATCAAGAGGCTCTTTATCTCTTTTTCATGTTCTGCTATAAGGGTGGTGTCATCTGCATATCTGAGGTTATTGATATTTCTCCTGGCAATCTTGATTCCAGTTTGTGCTTCTTCCAGCCCAACGTTTCTCATGATGTACTCTGCATATAAGTTAAATAAGCAGGGTGACAATATACAGCCTTGACATACTCCTTTTCCTATTTGAAACCAGTCTGTTGTTCCATGTCCAGTTCTAACTGTTGCTTCCTGACCTGCATACAGGTTTCTCAAGAGGCAGGTCAGGTGGTCTGGTATTCCCATCTCTTGAAGAAGTTTCCACAGTTTATTATGATCCACACAGTCAAAGGCTTTGGCATAGTCCATAAAGCAGAAATAGATGTTTTTCTGGAACTCTCTTGCTTTTTCCATGATTCAGAGGATGTTGGCAAGTTGATCTCTGGTTCCTCTGCCTTTTCTAAAACGAGGTTGAACATCTGGAGGTTCACGGTTCACGTATTGCTGAAGCCTGGTTTGGTGAATTTTGAGCATTACTTTACTAGCATGTGAGATGAGTGCAATATTGCGGTAGTTTGAGCATTCTTTGGCATTGCCTTTCTTTGGGATTGGAATGAAAACTGACCTTTTCCCAGCCCTGTAGCCACTGCTGAGTTTTCCAAATTTGCTGGCATATTGAGTGCAGCACTTTCACTGCTTCATCTTTCAGGATTTGACATAGCTCAACTGGAATTCCATCACCTCCACTAGCTTTGTTCAGTTAGTTATACTCAATTGCTTTGTACATAAAAACTTTCTAAAATATAACTTCTCTGATAAATGGATAAACTTTCGTTCCATGTTAGGTGCTAAAGTCCTTTCTTGATGTACTATGGTAAATGTAGCACTAGATGACACAGTATTTGCTTCTTTGAGTCACATGGTGCCTTGCTGTTCAGAGATCAAATACAAATAGCAACATAGCAAGTTAAGGCCATTGGAACTGTTTATTTAGTCCTTCATGTTTTGAACATGAGTTTCTATTGATGCTCTTACTCTCATATGCTCATCAGAGCTGTTATATTTTGACCTTCAGAATAATTTTTTGAAATATTTCTAGGTGAAGGGACTCAATTATAAATTGTACTTACATTGTTTCTGAATAGTTTATAATATTTTAGCTAAAATATACTTCAAAAAAGAATCTACATAGTATTCATTTTAAGTTCACACAAAAAAATCAGCATTGCCTGTGGTTAATGACCTCCTACCCTTTATCTATTGATTATGTTTCCTAATTTATTTTTTTCTCTCAAGTATCTTCCAGCTAAATTCACCTTTTCTCACCCTAAAATTAATTTTTTTCAATAAGTGACCTTGCTATTATTTCTTGTAGGCATGGAGGTTTTCATCATCTCTGCAGATATTCATATATATGAATATATATGAAAGGCTGGGACTTTCAGTTATTTTTATTCCTAACAATTGTCAATGTTCTACAGTAGAAATTTTTCTTCCTTTCATTAGCAGTAAATACTGCGTGGCCCTTTTAGCATACATAAAAATGCAGCTCTTCCTATTGCATTTAGGCATTTGGCCAAATGCTTTCACACTGCATTTAAATACAGTAAATTGATTGATTGGATTTAGCAGTAGGAAGAAATTAAGTTATTTTTTATTTCTGTTTCATATGAATAAAAAAATTCATTCTGCAAAATATTCTGTTTGAATCATGTTTTTTGATTGTTGCTGTTTTCAAAGACAACAAAGCAAGTTGACTCTGAGGACTGTGTTCTTAAACATTAAGTAATACTGGTATTTAGATATTAAGTGCACCTGTATGTCACCCATTATTCATAAATACATGCTTTCTGTACAGAAATGTATGAAGAGATTTTATCAATGATTTTTGCTATTGTCAAAGCAGTGTAACAGGAACAGTTACTTATTTCCTATCTCACATCCTTTTCATTGCATTTACTTTCAAATATGGAAGTAATGTTTTTAAGAAAAGTTTCTAAAACCTGCAAACATTGAAAATGATATTATTGCATGAAATATTTCTATGAACATTTGTCTTAATTATTATATAAAGATATATAAAGGCTTTATGCAGTCATATTTCTAAAAAAGAAAATTCTGTTTAGATAATATTCATATTGTAGATCTTATTTCCAGTTTTTTCTTTTATTTTTTAGCAGTTTTATTGCAATAAGATTTACATACCATGCTATCTACTTATTTAACATACACAAGTCAACATTTTTACTATATTCACAGAGTTGTAAAACCATTATGATAATCTAATTTTAGGATATTTTATTCCCCCGCAAGAAACCAAGTACCAATTAGCAGTTACTTCCAATCCCCTCTCTCCTCAGCTCCTGGCAACCCATTAATCTACCTTCTCCCTATGTATATCTTTTCCCATTCTGGACATTACATATAAAGGGAATCATATAATAGGTGGTGTTTTGTGACTAATTCCTTTCTCTTAGGTAATATCTTCCAAGTTCATCCATGTTGTAGCTAAGGTAGTTCCTCCATGTATCACTAATTTCTTCTAATAATTACTAATATCCCATTGTATAGATATATCATATTTACCAACACATTGTTTGATGGACATTTAGGTTGTTTAAAGCACATTTTGTTTATTATAAATAATGCTACTCTAAACATTTGCATGCAAGTGGTTTGTGTGTGTTTGCGGGGGGGTGGGGGGTGCCTATGGTGTTTCTTATTCTCAGGAATATACCCAAGAGTAGAAGTTGCCTAGTCATGTAAAGACGTGATTCTTAGCTTTTCACAACTCCACAGCTGTTGCACCATTATATTATCAACACAGTATATTAGGAACTTAAGCTCTCCACATGCTCATAAACATTTGTTATTGTCCATCTTTTTGAATGTAGTTATTCAAATACTGTAGTTACTGTAGTTTTGGTTTTCATTTTCCTAAAGACAAATGATGTTGAGCAATTTTCATGCACATATTGTACATTTTATCAAGCAAAACACCCATTCCTACCATTTCCCTATTTTTATTTGTTTTTTAGTTGTTGATTTACAAGTTTTTTTTTAATTTAGTCTTCATATAGATCTTTATCAGTTATTTCATTTGAAAATATTCTCTTATTTATGGGTTGTCTTTGCATTCCTTACACTTTGATGCACAAAAGTATTTAATTTTTATGATGACCAACTTATTTAACTTAGAAAGCATTACTGAATCCAAGGTCACAAAGACTTATCCCTATGGATCATTCTTTGATATTTATAGATTTGTATCTTACATTTAAGCCTTTGACCTACTTAGAGTTAATTTTTGTTTTGGTCTGAAGGGGTCCAGTTTCATTGTTCCACAAGTGAATATCCAATTGTAATAGCATCGTTTGTTGAAGAGACTGTTCTCTCCCTATTAAATTATCTTGGCACCCTTATCAAAAGTCAACTAGCTGACTACAGATGTATAGATTTATTTACTGGATTGCAATTCTATCTCGTTGATCAAGATATCCATCCTAGTGATGTTTAGATTACTGTGGCTTTGTAACTGAATTTGAAACTGAGAATTATGAGTCAGACAACTTTGCTACTCTTTACAAAACTTGTTTTGGCTATTCTTACCCCCTTGTATTCCCAAACAACTTTAAGTATCTACTACTCCAAATCTGGAGAAATAGTCTTTGGGATTTTTAATAAGGATTATGCTAAATTTGTAGATCAATTTAAAGAATGTTGTCATCTTAATATTCAGTCTTGTGCATAGAATTGCTTTCTGTTTATTTATTTTCATTTAATTTCTTTTAATATTTTATAGTTTATATTGTAAAAAGTCTTGCTTTACTTTTGCCATATTAATTCTTATGCATTTTGTTATTTTTATGCTATTGTAAATAAAACTGTGTTCACTACCAGATGGTTTAGGGCAAAAGAGTAGAAATACACTTTTTTTAAATTGATCATCTGCTTATTGTCACTTCTTACCTGAATAAATAGTAAGCATATCATGACAGAAATATTACAGAACTTAATTATCATCTACCTCATCTCTACAAAAATATGCCCTTCTTCCACTTTATCCATGGTAGTAAATGATATATTCACAACACTGTTTTAAGTCCCAAACCACAAAGCCATGCTAGATTTCCTTCTTTCCCTCCTTCCACATCCATCGTTCCTTCATTAAAAAGTCATCCTTGTTATACCTTGAAAAATTATCTCAAAAAAAAAAATATATATATGTATATATAAAATATTTAACTCTAACATATATATATATATATATTTATCAAATATGTGTAGTTATATTATTACTACAAACAACATTAGCCCAGGACTTCAATATTTTTGCCAGAATACTATAAAATCTACAAAAACATCCTGGTTGGTCACTCAGGCCACTTTTGTCTCTTATAATACATTCATCTATTATTATCTTGAGTGGTCTCTTAGGATCTCATTTCTACTGACTGAGCTAACCAAGAGGCCTTCTGAAGTGTCTTTTGAAACATGAACTAAACCAATCCACATCCCTACCTAAAACCACTCCAGGTTTTTATCCTACACTTAGGGTAAAATTACACATATACACCTCTTTGACTCTGTCTTTATGGCTTCCTGTGTTCCAGTCACACTAATTTTCTTATTCTTCCTCGAGCACGTTCATATGTGTTATTTGTGCATATTACTTCCTCATCCTAGAGCATCTGTCCCCATATCTAGCATGATAGGCTCCTTCTTGTCAGTAAGGTCACAGATCAGTTGTTACTCCCTTCAGGAACTTTTTTCCTGATCATCCTGCCTAAGAATCTTACCCTCATCCCTCTCTATTACATCAATTGGTTTTATGTTATGTATAGCATCTATTTGGAGAAGGAAATGGCAACCCACTCCAGTGTTATTGCCTGGAGAATCCCATGGATGGAGAAGCCTGGTAGGCTGCAGTCCATGAGGTCGCACAGAGTCAAACACGACTGAGGCGACTTAGAAGCAGCAGCAGCAGCATAGCATCTATTGATTACTAAAATAACTCTTATTTGTTAATGTACCTAATTATATAGTCTATCTTCCCCCTTTGTTGTGCTTGGTTCAGGAACCTTGACTTTCTCACTCAGGATACTATTACCTATACCTGAAACCTGAGTGAATGAAGTCAGCATTACCACAGCAGATTTGACATTTAGAAATCACCATAACCACTTGTCAGTATAAAACTTTCCTGTAGGTTGAATTATAATTAGTATGGAATTCAAGAGAGATGCTTATCTAAACATTGACTTAGAGATGAACTTTTCTATTTTCTCAAGCACTGTTTTCTGTTTAAGTCTAGATCTTGTGTGTCAACAACAGAACCAAAGATGAATGTGTGCTGATGCCTGGAGTGTCCTAGAGTATTGCTTCAAAAGGCAGAGGATTAAACTCAACAGTTATGGAGTTATTTGGGGCACCACATTTTTCTTTTAATTTTGAAACTTCTTTAGCCTATATTTTTAGTTGCCCATTATCCATTGAATTGATTCACAATAATTCAGTTAAATATGGAGGCACATTTTTCTAATCATGTGGAAATAATAAATGAAATATTTACTCTGTCACTCACAAAGTAATTTCCAGAAAGTTTAAGGGCTTAAGTGCAGAAAACTAAGCTTTAATGTTTTAAACATATAACGGGATAGCTTTTACGAAACACACATGCAAAACAACCCATAAATTACAAGAAAGGTAGATTTGACTTCATTAAAATTAAAAAAAAAACACATATGAGAAAAGACCTGATAAAAAGTAAATCATAGACAGAAGATTGGTAGAAGACATTTTGAACATAAAACTAAAGTATTACTCATAATATATTAAAAACTGCTAAAAATAGTAACATATCTACCCCCTCCCACTCCCAGCAGATACACACACACACACACACACACACACACACACACATATACACACAAAGGGCCAAAGGATATTCATTGAAAAATTCAAAAATCCAAAGAGCAAGCAATCAGATTAGCAAAAGTCCAATATCATTTGTAAGTAGGGAAATGAAAATGTTTTTAAAATTGAGATACCATTTCACACAGAATGTGGAAATAGAAACAGCCATGAACTCACAGTGAATTATATAATGGTATAATCATTTTGTTTAGCAATTTGCCAGTAGCCAATAGAGGTGAATATGTACTTTTCCAACAGCTCAACAGGACCATTTCTAAGAATATTTGCTAGATGAAGTCTCAAACAATATACAAGAAAACCTGCTCAGAGATGTTAATTGCATTGTTTGCAATGAAAACAAATTAGAAACCACATAAATATTCATCAAAAGAAAATAAATAGATGTTTGGTCTTAAACAAAATGGTCTTACATTTTAAATGAGTGAACTAGAAGAATAGACATTTAGATAAAAATTTTTAGAAACATAATGTTTAGTGACTAAATATTGCATATAGACATAAATGTGTGTGTGAGCTCAGTTGCTCAGTTGTCTTGATTCTGCAACCCCATAAACTGTAGCCTGCTAGGCTCTTCTGTCCATGGAATTTTCCAAGCAAGAATACTGGAGTTGGTTGACATTTCCTACTCCACTATTTATGTAAAAGTTAACAGTGACATAAATTTTAACACAATCTTATATTGATTAGAGATGCATAAATGTCTAGTGAAATATGAAAACATGCATAGGAAGAATTCACACTTACCTCAAGGTAGTGCCTACCCTTGGGGAGTTTGGGTGGCATGGAAAGAGTACTACTGTAGCTTCACTGTTTCTAAAAATATCTGAATCATATATGATAAATATTAATATTATATTTGGTAGGAACATATAGGAATTAAGTTACTATTTTTATTTTTTTCTATGTTTTAAATAGTATATGTGTTAGTTTCCTATGGCTGGTCTAATAAATTACCACAAAATGGTAGGTAGTTTAAAATTACAGATATTTACTGTTTTGCATTCTGGAGGCCAGAAGTCCAAAATCAGTTTTGTTAAGCCAAAATCTAGGTATTGACAGGACCACTCTTCCTCTGGAGGTTCTAGGGGAAAATCCATTCCTCTCTTCCTCAGGTTATGTTCGGTACTGGCATTCCTTGGCTTGAAGCCCCATCAATTTGTTCCCTGTCTCTGTTTTCATATCACTTTCTCCTTGGTGTCTGATCTCTCTCTGCCTCTCCAATTAGAACCCTTGTGATGGCAGTTAAGGCACACGTGGCTAATCTAAGCTCATTTAGCACAAATTTTATCATGTAAGGTAACATGCACAGTTTTCAGGGGTTAGAATCTAAAATGTTTGGGGTTACCATTTAGTCCACTACATTTTATAACAAATAAAAGGAAATAAATCACTTTTTTCCTTCCTTTTCTCTTTCAAACAGATATTTGTAGAGGACCTACTATATACTAAGTACTCTTTAAAAGTTGAGGATACAATAATTAGTAAGATAAAAACTAGGAACTTTCCACCAGTCTTCCACCAGACTGAGGAAATTTACATTGGAGTGTCAGAAAGACACAGTAGGTAATTATGTAAATGAAACCATTATAAAACATCATAAATACGATGAAAAATACTAATGTGTGATCAAAAATACAAGACAACTACTTTATTTTCCTAGGGAAGGTCTTTCT
This sequence comes from Bos grunniens, assembly GCF_055505025.1. Taxonomy (NCBI): domain Eukaryota; kingdom Metazoa; phylum Chordata; class Mammalia; order Artiodactyla; family Bovidae; genus Bos; species Bos grunniens. Next base: position 29,982,144 of record NC_141178.1, read on the forward strand.
GATTGCATGTCATTTAAGTTATTACTAAGGCTGAGAAGGGCTGGTGATACAAGAACCAAAGAAAGAACTGAGGAAGCAGTAAAGTCCTATCGAGTTTAATGACCTTGCTATGTGACTTAATTTTCCTAAGCCTTATTATCCCCTCCAGTAAATAAAGATAATATCACCTCTTTTTTTTTATCCTTTTTGTGGAAGAGAAGCATAAGATGTCACAGTAATTAAGCCTCAATACAGTATAATTGCTGATATACAGAAATAATAGGAAACTGTCCTATTATTGTTTGAAAGCTTTCATCACACCTGCCATACTAATTTCCTTATTTTCAAATTGTCATCATTAATGCCATTACTTTAAACTCTCTAGCGTAGTATTAATTTTATATTGAGATATTATGATACCTAAATGTGATTACATTAAGCCAGATTGCCTACCTTTTTTAATAAAGGGACAGGCAATTTTTCAGCCACTACTCGGCTTTGGGGTTTCCCAGGTGGCACAGTGGTAAAGAATATGCCTGCCAATGCAGGAGATGCAAGAGATACAGGTTCAATCCCTGGATTGGGAAGATCCCAGGAAATGGCAACCCACTTTAGTATTCTTGTTTGGAAAATTCCATAGACAGTCCATGGGGTCACAAAGAGTCAGACACCACTGAGCACGTGCGCACACACACACACACACACTCAGGTTTAAAGCGTAACTCACCCTACTCTTTGGTGTGAAGTAAAGCTGTGAAGTAGGTAAGGTTGCCATATCTATGAGATAATTTCAAGAACACTGCAAATGGAAATCACTAGCACCCACTGTCTTCTCTATGCTAGGACTCTGCCATACACTCTTTACAGTTTTCTTCTAATCCGCAAAACAACCTTTAAGTTAGATATTATGTTCTCCATATTAAAAGAGAAACTAAAGTTCCATAAAAAGTAAGCACCTTTTTTTCAAATTTACAAAGCAAGTAAATGCTGAAGCCCAAGATATGGCACCTTACTTCAGGACTCTTGCCTGGAAAACCCCATGGATGGAGGAACCTGGCAGGCTGCAGTCCATGGGTCGCTGAGGGTCGGACACAATTTAGCGACTTCCCTTTCACTTTTCACTTTCATGCATTGGAGAAGGAAATGGCAACCCACTCCAGTGTTCTTGCCTGGAGAATCCCAGGGATGGGGCATCCTGGTGGGCTGCCGTCTGTGGGGTCGAATAGAGTCGGACATGACTGAAGTGACTCAGCAGCAAGATTAAAATTAGATTTGCCTGAGGAAGTCCTTCTCTCTCCCCATATTCACATTTACTCGAGTGTGTTTTTTTTTAACAGCTGTTTTTTTGTTTGTTTTGTTTTTAAGATATCATTCCCCTGGGTCTGAAATTTCAAACACTGAATTTACTCTTTTGAAAAAGATAATAAAGCAAGGAACTGTATTGAGAAAAAAATGTTGAAAGTACACATTCTTTTAAAATATCTTATATTACTTTGTTTCAAAAGGGGGGTGTAATTGCTTTGTTGAAAGCCTTTCTTTATATAAAGTAATAATTTTAAAATCTATCCTACTATTTGTCAAAATAGCTATTTATATTACTTACCTAAAATTGTATACAAGACTTTTTCATGAAGTATATCCCATTAATTGTTATTGTTATTAACCATAATAAGATCTGTTAGGTAGGTAGAATAGGGAAAAGGAGTCCAGAATGGCAGTGGCTAAAAGACAAGGAAGGGAAAAGCCCGCGAAAATAGAACAAAGGAAGGTCCGAGGACCAGAGTGAGGACCTCAGATAAAACAAACAACACTCCTGGCTGGCGCAATTTACATAGGACAGGCCCAGGGAGAGAAAAACATATAAATAGAGGAGCCAAACCTAGCTCTCTCTCTCTCTCCCACGCGCTGGGGCGCTCTTCTCTTTGCATCTTTGGATCAACGTGCCCTCACAACTCGAAGATGGATTTTTCTTCTATCTTCTAAATAAAATAGAGCTGTAACAGTGAGCTGTAACACTGATTTGTCTTAGAGCTATAACATGGTCCATTCAAGACCTGAGAGCTATAACACGGTCTGTCCAAGACGCAGGAGCTGTGACATGCCGTGGGGGCTTTAATGTCCATCACTCCAAATCTTTGTTGTGATGAGACAAAAACCAAGAAACATACACTCATGTGACAGATCTAACCATGTGAAAGTGTTGGCCCTCAATCATGTCCCACTCTTTGTGACCCCAATGGACTGTAGCTCACCAGGCTCTTCTGTCCATGGAATTCTCCAAGAACGCTGGAGTGGGTTGCAATTTCCTTCTCCAGGGGATCTTTCTGAGCCAGGGATCAAACTCAGGTCTCCTGCATTGCAGGCAGATTCTCTACCATCTGAGCCACCAGGGAAGTCTATATTTAACCATATATTTCTTTTTTTTTTTTCTAATTTTATTTTTAAACTTTACATAATTGTATTAGTTTTGCCAAATATCAAAATGAATCTGCCACAGGTATACATGTGTTCCCATGTTAACCATATATTTCTGCCAAATTTATTGCACTTTAGATAATTAGTGAAAAAACAAAAGTAGACAACTCTGAGTGGGGATTGTGTCCTGTTAAAGAGTGCATGTCTACCAGAGGTTGGGCAATTTAAATTCATAAACCATGTTCCAGAGCAAATTTAAAATCATTTTGCCATTTTTGATATGTATGGCATTTATAATAGGTGTCTAATAATTATAATTTGAGAAAAACAAGTTTTCATAAAGGAATACTATAACAATTCAGCTTTTATGATGCATCTAGGTCTAACAAAGTATCACATTTTTGACAATAAAAATGCTTTTAAATCTCTCAGTATAGTTGGGATTCAAAGTCAATAATGAAAGCAATACTGAAAATAAAATTCTTATTTAACTACATTCAAATTTGAAGTACGCAATTCAGCAGGTGGTAGATTTGGGCTTGCTTTTTTTTTTTTTTTTTTTAATATCTGAACCTTATTCCTAAAAACTGTAAAGAAAGAAGTTGAATTTCCGCTTGGCAGCATTCACCTACACTACAATATGATTTTTCTTCTTTTCTACTACTTAGTAGCAAAGAGAAATTTATAAGCTATTTTTTAAAACAAGTACAAGAGAACTAAAATTTCAAAAAGTTAAAAGGATATTTATATAAATTGTTTATATAGAAAGTATATACAAAACCAATATGATTGGGTACCTTCCACTTGTTTTATTTGTACTTATCCCATTTATAGGAAGTTTTGAGAAATGAATATTACTCACAATAACATCATACATATTCATAAAGTAATATTAAAGGATTATTTTCATGGTGTCATTATTTACCATTTATGCAGCAAGGCTTAATGGCTTCTGTATCTATAAATAATCTGAAAATTGCAGGCTTTGGTGAATAAATTAAATCACTTAAAAAGAAGAACTGGAAAAGAATACAGAATACTAAATATTGCATATATATTCTTTTGTAGTTATTATAATTTATACTGAGAGAGGGAATGCAATTCTGTATATTAATTCCCTGATTGTTTTTCATCTTTCTTAAATGGTGATGAATGTGTCAGAATGTGTGTGTGTAATGGAGAGCAGTATGTGAATTCATTTCAGTTAAACAACAAAATTAATTTTTGAAGAATTTCAAAAGATTTATAATTACTAGCCTTCTCAATATCTGTCAAAATAGCTGCCATTTAAAATAGACATTGTATTTGCTCATTCAAAAAAAAAAATTCAGGTAGGTTGCGTAGAACAAAATTTTCGTTAAAAACAAACAGAAATTGTAAACATATCTTTTGAATGTAGTGTAAAATTGTAATATGTGATATATGTGATATAAAGAACTGAGTGATATATCCTTGGTAACTTATAATTTGCTGATTAACCTAATTATTTTAATATATAATTATTATGCATAATAATATTACACATAATACATTATCGATATAATAACATAAGTATGCTGCTGCTAAGTCACTTCAGTCGTGTCCGACTCTGTACAACCCCATAGACGGCAGCCCACCAGGCCCCGCCGTCCCTGGGATTCTCCAGGCAGGAACACCGGAGTGAGTTGCCATTTCCTTCTCCAATGCATGAAAGTGAAAAGCGAAAGTGAAGTCGCTCAGTCCTGTCCGACTCTCAGCGACCCCATGGACTGCAGCCCACCAGACTCCTCCGTTCATGGGATTTTTCAGGCAAGAGTACTGGAGTGGGGTGCCATTAAATACTATAATTGATTATAATATAATAAGGTATATTTATATATAACATATAATTCTATACAGTACAATCTTCTCCTCCTAATGGATCAACATATTTTAAGCTTCAATTTTCTCTCTGATTTATTAAGATAACCATCTGCTATCTTTTTAACTTACTTCCTCTCTTGTCCCCACTCCAACTGCTCAGAACCTCCAGCTTTTACTCTACTAGCCTTCTACTTTCCTTTACCAGGCTTTACATTTCATCACCCCTTCACATCAGAATCACCCCTTTTTACATTACCATGCAGTACCCTTATCTGGTAAAACTTCAAAGTTTGTCAAATCCAGCTGTTTCTCTAAACTATATGTCCATTCAAGAGCCAATGGCTGGAGAGTAATAGATCCCCATACTGAGTCTTCATCACTTTCAATTCTGGATCACCAACTTCAAATGAAATATTGATGCCAGTCACTAAGCAGGAAATAATTCACCTGCAATGCAGGAGATGCAGGTTTAATCCCTACGTTGGGAAGATACCCTGGAGGAGGAAATGACAACCCCCTCTAATATTCTTGCCTGGGAGAATCCCATGGACGGAGGAGCCTGGCGGGCTACAGTCCATGGGATTGCAAAGAGTCAGACACAACGAGCACATACACACAATCAAACAGTAACACTAGTCACTCTTCCTGATGATTATTTTATAGCTTCTCTTTCTCCACAAACATGCATATTCTTCTCCAGCCCCACTCTTGATAATGATGATCCTATTAAATATCCAGAAAACGTAGGGGAAGTGGAATCAAAACAGATCTTCCACTGACTCTGACAACTACAGCTACCCATCTGTGCTGGGACCATGTACTCTGCCTTTTAGCTGGTACTATGGGTTAAACTGCAGGCCCACTAGATCAATTCTCCTTTTCTACAAAAGGTCTGGGGTTTTTGTTTTTTCACTTTTTATTTTTCCTCTAATTTCTGCCCTAAATATAACTGAAATTTTTGAGGAGAGAAAAAGGAAGAGAAAATAAGATATTTCTTATCTCATACTCTTATACTAATATATACTACTATAGTGTAGTATAGTACTGTACTAATATTATATTCTGACTTTCTAACTCTCTGGCCCTTACAGATATTAAAACTGCTTCTATCCTGGACAACTTTCAAGGTTCTTCAGAAGTTCCCTGCTGGGCCCTCCTAACCAAAGATCCCTTGATGTATCTGGTATCTCTTCGTCAGCTAGACACTTTGATCTCAGCTCCACTCTCAGACATTAACTGCAGAGTTTCCTCACCCTCCCAGGCAATCTTCGAGAGGACATAAAAAATCTCTATGCAAGATGTCTTCCACTTTGCCTACCTCTGATCTACAGAAAACAGTCCCATATCCCCTGTCTTCAGTGGGAGTGTTCAATGTCTACTGTGGCCCTCTGGGGACAACTTCGGCTCTGCCACCACCACACTTGCTGTGTCAGGGTCAGTCCTTGGGTCCTCCAACACAGGACATGCAAATCAGGCTTCAGGGATGCTTCAGGTTTCAGGCGCCTCTTTAGGAATGTTCCACCTGTCTCCCATTTGTCCTCACAGCGTGGTGTTCTGCTATTGTGGTTCCTATGCTGTGTAGCAAACCATTTTAAACTTCCTGGTAAGTAATTCACATTACAGTGCTAGCACACTTGGTGGGTCAGGAATTATAGTTGGGTTGACTTGGAAGTCATGCTATCTGGAAGCCCATCCTGGGAACTCTTGAAGGTGGGAGGCGATTGACAACTGGGACACAAAATCATCTGGAGATATTTTCAGTCAGTGGATAGCAATTGATTCTAGCTATCAACTATGGCCTCTACAGAAGTTTTGGACAGGCACCTAGTTTTACTTTTTCCAGTGGCCTTGATACAGTTGGATTTTATACATGTAGTTTAGGATCCAAACCAAGTATCCAGCTAAACAGGTGGAAACTTTCTTAGTTTTTCTGGCCTAGCTTCAGAAATATACAGCATCACCTCTGCCACTTTCTGTTGCTTACAAGTGAGTCACACTGAAGATTCAGTGGAGAGAATTTGACTTTGCTTCTAGATAACAAATATCAATGTTCTGAGATTATTGTGATCAACTTTGAAAATGCCATATACTGTATTTTCTTTTAAGGTAATTTTACTAACTACATTCTTTCTTCAAAACACACATCCTGAATATTTTATAACGTTGATCTGAATGAGAGGTCCACGTTACTGAATGTGTTATCATACATTTCCTTGGTAAATTACACATATTTAAGTGTCACCTAACTTTGGTATGCCACATCTTGCTATACAATTTTAGCATCTTACTACAGAAAAGGACAAAAAGAAGTAGCTTTTCCATTGTCTTCTGTCATCTGGTAACAACCATCAAGCATCAACCTCTCTGCACACAAGAATAAAGGAAACTCCAGATTATACACCTGCCTTTCTCAGCCACAAGAATAGCAAATTTTCCTTTTGAAATTTTTAAGAAGTTGAGGAAGAACTAGGTCCTTTGAGCTGGAAGTTCTAAGTACTAGTCCCAAGGGCCTTAAAACTGTAACAAGAAAGTTATAAAAAGACTTTCCTGGTGGCTCAGTAGATTAGAGCCTGCCTGTCAATGTAGCGGACACGGGTTCAATCCCTAGTACCGGAAGATTCCACATTCCTCGGAGCAACGAAGCCCATGTGCCACAACTACTGAGCCCACACTCTGGAGTCCAGGAGCTGCCACTACTGAAGGCTGAGTGCCTAGAACCTGGGCTCTGCAACAAGAGAAGCCACCACAATAGAAACCTGAGCACCTCAAAGAAGAACAGGCTCTGCTCACTGCAACTAGATAAAACTGGTACAAAGCAATAAAGACCCAGCACAGCCAAAAATAAATAAAAAAAGAAAGTTACAAAATAGAGAAACAAATAATGTACTCTAATGATTAAGTAAATAGTTTTCTTTTTGGTAAGATATACAGAATACAGCAACAACCTGATATAGTTTTGAAATTGTTTAAAGTGTTATGAAGCCAGGAGACCTTAATTTTCTATATGATCACTTAGGAGGCCACTTTTTAGAAGAAAAGTTACATTTGTACAGATAATATTTCTCTTAGCAAAATTTTCATTTTTAATTACGGTTTTCATCTCTACCAAGCATGTTCCTTATGACCTGATTATTTAAAAAATGTGTGAGTGTCTATAGCATCCTGTGAGATTGGGAAGATTTTAGAAAGGGTTAACAAAATACCCAACTCTCAATTGAATAAGGTTAATAAATCAGTATGATAATTGCAAAAGCTCAACCTAGAATAGAACATTGTTATTCTATTGTTAGAATTCTAACATTGTTATAATAACATATGTTATCTTACATAAGGTACTATTTATAGCTGAACAATCTAATTTTTGGATAACAGGCATAATATATATTCTGGAGATTACAACTTAAAGGCTGTAAGACCCACTCTGTGGGTCTTTCTTAAAGAAAGAAGATATTCTAATTTTTCATTTGTCTTAAGACTGTTGCTCTGAAGAGAAAAAACAAGGTTTCAGGAGGTATAACTTGCCTTAGAGGAGAGGCATTCCATGCCTTAGAGAATGTTCTTGCAACTACACTCTGAGCAGTGTAGACTAAGTGCATTCCGAGTCTGTAAAGGTAAGCTGACATTAACCATAGAAGGCAGCCCAAGAGCTGGGCTGCTGCTAACCCTAACCCTAACCCTAAGTTTCTTCAGTCGTGTTCGACTTTGTGCGACCCCATAGACGGCAGCCCACCAGGCTCCTCCATCCCTGCTAGGAGGGGCATTTCCCAGATATTTTGAATCGTGGGACTGGATCTCAGAGTAACCATAATTAGAAATAGCTGACTCTCATCCTATCTGTTGGAAGGCAATTTGTTATCTCTGATCTTATTTAAAATTTTGCTTTTACTACTACTGTGGGGAGTCTAGAAAAAATGTCTCTCCTCACACTTAAAAGTACAGGAAGAAAAGAAATAGAACCCTTAGGAAAGGTGGCCAGGCAGTATTGAAGTTGCTTTGAAATAGAGTATTCAATAGCCTGTGGACAGACTGGAAAGCCATTATCTAGGGACTTGCTTTTTGTTAAAGCAAGTAACAGCCAAGAAAGATTTATCTAACATGTAGGTTTTGGAAGGTAAAAACCTTCAAAAATTGCCTTCAATTTTCCATTTTTAATCTAGATTTTTTTAAATTGATAAAAGAACAAAACATGTTCTTTGGAGTTATGGAAATAACCACCAAAATAAACAAACATATATAGGGAAAATGGCTCTGTAAGGAAAATAGAATAAAGATTTGAACTCTAGTAAGTTACGTAAAGTTATATGAACTTATATAGCTCATATATATAAATTGATTTTATAAAAATAAACATTCAGAACTAAGTACAAAAATAACTCAGCGGCTCAATTTTATACAAGACATTCTGAGGCCAGGTGACATTCGAATTACATACTTTATAACATGCAAAAGTGAGAAAAGGAGGAAGTGGGCATGAAAAAAACTTTTCAGGAATGGAATTGAGGAGAAAAAACGTGCATTATATGTGGGAAGAAGTGGTTTGGTTAGACCATACTGTGTAAAATAGAATAGTAAAAGGTAGAATTAGAAACTAGAATGGAGAAGGCAATGGCACCCCACTCCAGCACTCTTGCCTGGAAAATCCCATGGGCAGAGGAGCCTGGTGGGCTGCAGTCCATGGGGTCGCGAAGAGTCAGACACGACTGAGCGACTTCACTTTACTTTTCACTTTCATGCATTGGGGAAGGAAATGGCAACCCACTCCAGTATTCTTGCCTGGAGAATCTCAGGGACGGGGGAGCCTGGTGGGCTGCTGTCTAGGGGGTCACACAGAGTTGGACACGACTGAAGTGACTTAGCAGCAGCAGCAGAAACTAGAATAAAATTCAATTGATAATTCAAGGAATATAAATTTCTTCAGAGACCATAAGACATAAAATGTTAGGTGATCTGATTATGTAATTATCAGAATATTTTGGATATTCTTATGAGAGTTTAAACTGATAGCACTGTGTAAGAAGTTTTGGGTATAGGACAGATCAGAAGCAGAGATACTACTTAGCAACATATTTTAATCATTCAGTATATGTAAAATGGATGCCAGAACAAACTGAGGACAGAAAGGGTACAGAGGGGAGACTTGGATATAAGAGTTACTGCTGTGGTACACTGCAAGGCTGGATATCTAGAATCATTTAGGAAAAAATGAAGAGTATCTGAAGTGATTCTATTATTTTAAAGCTAAGATCATTCAAAACTGGAGATTCCAAAGTAGAAACAGAAATGTAAGAGAAAGGAAGATTTGGAGAATAATTAGAAGGGCCAAGAAACTGTAATTAGCTTTTTCTACATTTGGTTTTGAGTTTCTGACAGAATATTCAGATAAAGTTTTTTATTTGTACCACCAAGCAGATAGAAATCTGGGTATAAACCTCTTTTATGCTCAGCCTTTTCCTTGCAATGAAATACAAAATTTTTGTTAAAACTGTTAATATTTATTCTAAACTGCTTAGAGAATGCAACCATAAAAATAATACATGCAATTGCCACTCCTTAATTCCCATTAAGTATGAGAAAATATGAAATGAATGTTACATAATTTTATTGTACTAGATATTTGTGTCTGTATTCACAGCTCTATTAATCTAGGTTAAGTGAAAATCTATTATGAAAAAACAACACTCTAGAAAACACAACACTCCAGAAAGAAGTTAGTATAAAGGCATTCAGATTGACAAGTAGTTTTTAATACACAGTTAAATGAGGATTACATGGGTGTTAGTTGCTCATCATGTCTGACTCTTTGTGATCTCATGGACTGTAACACACCAGGCTCCTCAGTCCATAGAATTCTTCAGGCAAGAATACTGGAGTGGGCTGCAATCCCCTTCTCCAAGGGATCTTCCCAACCCAGGGATCAAACCCAGATGCCCTGCATTGCAGGCAGATTCTTTACTGCCTATAATTGTACATATAAAGATTGGTGATTTATTCATTCAGAGTAGAAGAAAAAGTCCTGTTTTATGGCTTAAATTTCCATCTATATACTGATGGCCTAGACCTCTCTCCTGCATTCCCTACACACCTGTTTGACTGCTTTCTTGAAACATTCAGTCGGCTGTCTAACGTTAGTGTTCACATAAGTTATCTTAACTGGGACTTCTGAAATTTAAAATAGTGCTAAAAATAAGAGGATAAAATACACACAAAATTTAGGGGACTTCTTTACAAAAGCATTCAATACGACTAAAGGGCATTTTTGTTCGTTTACAAAATAATTCTTCAAAGACTCAAATATTTCCACATAAACACAAATTAAGCACTGTTTTACTTGGAGACATTTTTTGTATTTAACACCAGTTCTGACACAAAATATTTGAATTACCATCAATTTACTATGTGATTTGTAGCATGTATTTCTTGTTGTTGTTTAGTCTGACCCTTTTGTGACCCCATGGACTGTAGCTTGCCAGCCTCCTCTGCCCATGGGATTTCACAGGCAAGAGTATTTGAGTGGCTTGCCATTTCCTTCTCCAGGAGATATTCCTGACCCTGGGATTGAACCTGCATCTCCTGCATTACAGGTGGACTCTTTACAGCTGAGCCACCAGGGAACCCCCATGTAGCACGTTTGTGTGTGTGTGTGTGTGTGTGTGTGTGCTTAGTTGCTCAGTTGTGTCTGACTCTGCAACCCCATGGACTGTAGCCTGCCAGGCTCCTCTGTTCATAGGAACTCTCCAGGAAAGAATACTGGAGTGGATTGTCATGCCCTCTTCCAGAGGATCTTCCCAACCCAGGGATAGAACCGAGGTCTCTCGCAATGCATGGGGATTCTTTACCAATTGAACCAACAGGGAAACCCCAGAATATTGGAGTGGGAAGCCTATCCCTTCTCAGGGGAACTTCCCGACCAAGGAATCAAACCGGGGTCTCCTGCATTGCAGGCAGATTCTTTACCAGCTGAGATACCAGGGAAGCCCTGTATGCTATGCTATGCTAAGTCGCTTCAGTCGTGTCCGACTCTGTGCAACCCCATAGACGGCAGCCCACCAGGCTCCGTCGTCCCTGGGATTCTCCAGGCAAGAATACTGGAGTGGGTTGCCATTTCCTTCTCCAGTGCGTGAAAAGAGAAAAGTGAAACTGAAGTCGCTCAGTCGTGTCCGACTCTTAGAGACCCCATGGACTGCAGCCTACCAGGCTCCTCCATCCATGGGATTTTCCAGGCAAGAGTACTGGAGTGGGGTGCCATTGCCTTCTCCCTGTATAGGTAAATGCATTTCAATAAATGCATTTTCAGTTTAGTAACTTTCACGATTTTTAATCTCTTGGATTTTCTGCAGCAAAATTTGTTTTCCTAGTATCAATTCATTCTATTTTAAAAGTTGAACCATTTAGTTGAATTTACAATAAACCATAGCCACAATTTTGTCATTCCATCTGATCACTATACATTGTCAACATTTTGACTTTTATGAATTTGAATGAAAATGTCAAGCATTATTAAAATTAATGATTTTTCTATCTGAAGTATTTAAAGTCTTTGATATAAAACTAGTATCATCTAACTGTGGAATGCTTCTGTCAATGGAGGTATCACTTCATTTTTCACATGTGCACAAAAAAAACTCAAAATTCTAAATGAGTGAAATTGTTTTAGAAGAAGAGAAATTCCATCTAAAAAAAAAAAAACTCATCCAAATGAAAAGTCAAACACCAGAAAGTGCTTAAACATGCATTAAATCCTTATCATCAAGCAAATCTTTTAAAATAACTATGCAAATTTGACCTAGATTTTTGTCTTCTGATTTACATGTCGTCAGCAGAACCACTTTGGCACACTGTCAGTCCACTCAGGCTGTCATAACAATACCATAGACTGGGTGACTCAAATGAGGAAATGTATTTTTTACTATCCTAGAAGCTAGGACGTCCAAGATCAGAGGGCCAGCATGGCTGATTTCTGGTGAGGACTCCCCTTTTGATTTCAGATAGCTATTCTTGTGCTCTTGCATGGCCCTTATGGGGAAGCTGGGACTGCACTTTCTCTTCTTATGAAGTCCCCAGTCCTGTTGGAATAGGACCTCACTGTTATGACCTCATTTACTTCCCTAAAGATTATATCTTTATTCTCATTGGGGATTAGAATTTCAACATACGAATTTGGGGGGAACAGAGTTCATTCTATAGCACCAAAATAGTAGATGAGAAAAGGCCAACTATATTGTATAAGTACACATTCATTATCAACTTTCTTAAAAAACAAACTTTCAGTATTAAATGTTAATTAAATAATCATTTTCATTTATTTGACCTTATTACTGTCAAAGTGTTTATTGCATTACTGAACAATAAAATGAAAAAAAATGTTTTTTATAGCTATACTATAAATTCAGTGCTAAAATGACTACAGCAAGAGTGTCCAGACTACTGTCTTTTTACTCTCTGGCAGGACTTCTCAGCTATTTTTTGTCCACATTTCCCATATACCTAGCTTATATTTGTTGTAAGTTTCCACTAATTTGGCTTACCTTAGGCCTCGGGTTTTGTGCAACTTGCAAGCACAATCAAGGCCATAGTATTTTGCATCTGGTATTAAACATCTCTCCTACCACCACCAGGGGCTTCCCTGGTGGGAATACACAGAGTAAAAAGCCATGTGAATACGGAGGCAGAGTTTGAAGTGATGCATCTGTAAGTCAAGGAATGCCAAGGATTATTGGGAACCACCTGACCCTAGAAGAGTGGCATGGAAAGAATTCTTCCTCAGAACTTTAAGAATCGACCCTGACCTCCAGAACTCTGAAAGAATAAACTTTGTTGGTTTAAGCCACATTTTTGTTTTGTTTGGAAATTTGTTGTAGCAGCCACAGTAAACTATTACTACTAATACGAACCTTTTGTTAAAATAGAACTGTTTTGTTAAGATATAAAATGCCAAGAGACATGCTGCGTTATACTCGATACAGGCAACAGGTATAAACCAAAACTTTTCAGGCAACCTGTTTAAAGCATTTCTCAAATTTATTGTGTTCAGTTGAATTCTTTATGTTATCCTCCTAGGTTCTATTGTTTAATCTTCTCCTCAAGTTAACAATTTCATGTTTCTATTTATCTCAAAAATGTTGAAATTATTTATACTGATGTATTTCAAACTTAGACTGAAATTATTTGTAAATCCCATCAACTTTAACTTTGAAATTATATCTAAATTCTACCACTTCTACATCATCTCAACTATTCCCACCTTGGCCCAACACTGTTAATAATTATCATCATCTCCTCACTGGTCTCCCTGCTTCCAAGGGTTTCCGTGGTGGCTCAGGGGTAAAGAATCTGCCTGCAATGCAGGAGACCTGGATTCAATCCCTGGGTTGGGAAGATCCTCTGGAGAAGGGAATGGCTACCCACTCCAGGATTCTTTCCTGGATAATTCCATGTACAAGGAAACCTGGTGAGCTGCAGTCCTTGGGCTTGCAAAGCATTGGATGCAACTGAGCACATCCCCGTGCATGCAAACACACACGTGTACACACATACACATATGCAGTCTCTAAACATAGTAGCTAAAAAGATAGTGTTTAAAATCATAGATCATGTAGTTTCTACAAAAAAATTCTCTTGCTTCCTGTGTGTAATGGGTTGAATTGTATCCCTAGAAATTGAATTGCTAACTCTCTAGTCCCTCTGAAAATAAACTTATTTGTAAATATGTCATTATAGACGCACTTTGTTAATTTAGCTATGTCATATTAACAAAGCTAATTGCATCTGTAATGATCTATTTCCATTATGTTAAAATATAGCCAATATGAGAGCCAACCTGGACAGCATATTAAAAAAGCAGAGACATTACTTTACTAACAAAGGTCCATCTAGTCAAAGCTATGGTTTTTCCAGTGGTCACATATGGATGTGAGAGTTGGACTGTGAAGAAAGCTGAGCACTGAAGAATTGATGCTTTTGAACTGTGGTGTTGGAGAAGACTCTTGAGAGTCCCTTGGACTGCAAGGAGATCCAACCAGTCCATTCTAAAGGAGATCAGCCCTGGGATTTCTTTGGAAGGAATGATGCTAAAGCTGAAACTCCATACTTTGGCCACCTGATGTGAAGAGCTCACTCATCGGAAAAGGCCCTGATGCTGGGAAAGATTGAAGGCAGAGGAAAAGGGGACAACAGAGGACGAGATGGTTGGATGGCATCACCGACTCAATGGACACAAGTCTGAGTAAACTCTGGGAGTTGGTGATGGTCAGGGAGGCCTGGTGTGCTGCAGTCCATGGGGTCGCAAAGAGTTGGACATGACTGAGCGACTGAGCTAAACTGAACTGAACTGAATATGAGTGATCCTTATTATAAGAGAGGATAACAAATACAACTGGTGTCTTTATAAGCACGAAAGAGAGACACACACACACACAGGAAGAATGTAATGTGATGACAGAGGCAGAAACTGAAGTAATCCAGATAAGGGCCAAGAAATGCCAAGGTTCTTAGATCTCCACCAGCAGTTAGGAAAAATCAAGGAAGAAAACCTCCCCAAGAGACAGTAGAAGGAGAATGTCACTGCTGAAATCTTAATTTCACATTTCTGATCACTAGAATTGTGACAGAATAAATGTAAGCTGTTTTAATCTACCCAGCTTGTGGTACTTTGTTTTGTGGCCCTAAGAATCTCATACAGCATGTCACTCTGAGTAAAAGCCAAAAGTGTTACAATGACCTGTTTGGTCCTTAATAGTTTGGTTCCCATCTTATCCATGATCTCATTTCTCACTAATTTTTGCTTGGTTCTCTCTGCTGTAGAGACATTACTTTGCCTGCAAGGGTCCATATAGTCAAAGTTATGGGTTTTCCTGTAGTCGTGTAAGGATGTGAGAACTGGACAATAAAAAAGGCTGAGCGCCTAAGAATTGATGCCATAAAAGTGTGGTGCTGGAGAAGACTCTTGAGAATCCCTTGGACAGCAAGGAGATCAAACCAGTCAATCCTACAGGAAATCAACCCTGAATATTCATTGGCAGCACTGATGCTGAAACTGAAGCTCCAATACTTTGGCCACATGATGCGAAGAACGGACTTATTGTAAAAGACCCTGATGCAGGTGAAGATTGAAGGCAGGAGGAGAAGGGGATGACAGAAGATGAGATGATTGGAAGGCAACACCAACTCAATGGACATGAGTTTAAGCAAACGCCAGGAAATATTGAAGGACAGCGAACCCTGACATACGATAGTACATAGAGTCACAAAGGGTCAGAGACGATTGGGCAATTGAACAACAACTCTGCTATACACACATTTGTTGTTGTTGTACCTCCAATATTCTAGGCATGATCTTGCCTGACAGAATTGTCATTTTTCTGTTGTCTGCCTGGAAAGCTCTTTCCCCAGGTGTCTTGACTGCTTGCTTTACTAATATTGGGGCTTTAATAATATGCCACTGTCTTCATTAGAATGTCCCTAACCTCTATGTTTAGAATTAAGACTATTGTTCCTAAATTCTCTACCCTCAATATCTTACTTTTAACTTCCATAGCACTTATCAGGTACTTACACTCTGTATATTAGAAATTTTTTTCTATCTGTATTACCACTATGTTTCCAGCAATTGGCATAGTAGTTTGCATACAGCAGGGACTCAAGATTTACTTCTTAAAATAATGAATATATTTTAAAATGTGACATATTCAGGGAAATTTAAATAATTAAGTATGGCTGTGGTTGATTTTTGCTTTCTTGGTGAGGTGTGAAGGGTTAGAAAAAAGGCTAAATTTTAGTCAAAAACCAGATTGTATATGACCATGTATGCTTTTCAAATATTTGGAATTTATCCTTTAGTGCAGTTGTTTTCAAAACTGTTTGGTTGAATTTTTGTTGTAGTTGCTTAGAGTGCAAAACATTATTCAAACAAAATATTATACGAGATATGTAAAAGAGACAAAGTTAAGCTTCTCAGCAGGAAGAAATAATGTGAGTCCCAGAATCCAGCCCTCTCTCTGTTCCTTCTCCTTTTCATGAGACCTGCAGGTCACTGTATTCACTTGGGGATTCATGAAATCACAAGGTGAAAAGCACTACTTTAAGAGATAGAAAACCTCTGAAGGATTTAAGTGAAGGAGTTACATGGTAAGATTTTCATTTTATTAGATAACTGGGGTAATAGTATGAGGGCTAAATCAAAGGCTTGTAAAACCAAAGACAAAAAGGCCAACAGGGAGAACTTCACGATAATCTAAAAGGGCAAGTGACTAGAACCTGAGCCAAGAAAATAACGGTTGGGAATGTAGTCAATAAATGAGAAACAGTTGCATAAACCAGACTAGCTGATTAAGTTCATAGAATGAAAGGGAGAAAAGGAGACTTTAGGTTGCTATGTTGAGTCATAGGACCACTGTGCCTGAAGTGGCCCCATTTACTAACACAGGAAACACAGAGGAGCAGATCTGAAGAACAGTGAGTTCAGCTTGTACTAGGGTGGTCAGGTGAATGGGTCCAGAGGCTTAGGGAAAAGCATCATAGTGAGATATAGATTTCAGTATTACCTTATCCTTTACCATCTGAGCCACCTTCCCAGGTGGCCCTAGTGGTAAAGAACCCACCTGCCAATGCAGGAGATGTAAGAGATGAGGGTTCAGTCCCTGGGTTGAGAAGATCCCCTAGAGGAGGGAATGGCAACCCACTGCAGTATTCTTGCCTGGAGAATTCCCATGGACAGAGGAGCTTGGCGGGCTACAGTCTATAAGCTCACTAACAGTTGAACACGACTGAAGCGACTTAGCACAGCACTTTACATTATTCAGCATTCACTCACTAAGTCAAAAATATTCATGTGTTCTTTCTATATTCCAGCTGCTTTGAAAGTTAAGGAGCATACAATGGAAAAAAAAAATCAGTCATATTCCTTATGTATAGTGATAAGAAACGATGGCCCAAAACTCAAAGTGTGGAGAGAAAACTTTGATCCTTGTGTACCTGAACAAAGGAAGAAAAGCAGAAAGGGCTTTCTCAAGTTATTAATTTATTGCCTTTCAGCACCAAATTCATCCTTTTTGCCTGCTCTGTGAAAATGAATCTTGGCCCTTTAAGTGTGATTTTTCTTTGCCAGCTGCCATGATGTTTTGTCAATCAAGGGTAATGAAGGGACATTGCAGGAGAAAAAATTTTGCTTCCTGGTTTGGGTGAGCTCCTTTGCAGCCCTCATATAGCACAGCAGGCAGCTTCTCCAGCATCACTTTCCTGCAAAGCACAGTTTCCCCATGGCCTGGCTCTTTCAATTCACAGCACCTATCACCACTCAAAGCCAACAACTTTTGCCAGCAACCCCATCAGACAGTTTTGTAGTCAGAATTTCTAATGAGATACCTCCTTGCGAAAAGCTTTTCCTGGCATTCTATAGAGTGGATTTCCTGCAAGTTCTGCCATCACTACAGCAATTTTTCTGCCATTCAGTTACTCACAGTTATGCACCCACCCCCCCACCCCCCAAACAAAGTATGGATCACATTTCTGGCAGGGAGAAACTCTTACTTGGGAGTTCTGTATCCGCTCTCTGACTAATGACATATTATATTATTTCCATTACTATTTTATAAATTTGCTATTCCTATCATCTTTAAAGTTTTCTCTACTGCTTACTTGTCGATGTCTCATTGCTCTATTTCCATCTTTAGTCAATAATTCCTTATGCTGTACTTTTCCTGGTCAAATTACTCTATGGTTTCTTTTTCCTGATTTGACCTAGACTGATTAAGATAACAAAGAAGGAAGATTAATATATGTATAAATAGAATACAGTAGTTTTTCAGATGACAATAAAATTCAGAGTTTCAAGAAGAGAAAATAAAGTTCCAGTTTTAAATCATGCCAGCCTAAAGCTCCTTATGACATGCTCATGATTTCCCATTCACACATTTATTAAGACTTATTTATTGGACTTAAAAAAAATGTCCAATACCAAAACTGACCAAAAATGAAACAGAACATAAATCGATCCCAACCCTTTGAAGAAATCTCAATATAGTATCCATGCACATCCCCTAGGGACCCAGCCATTCCATCCTAGGCATTCATCCAACAAAAATGCATTATATATATGTTCCAAAATATATGGACAAAAACACTTGTAGTAGTATAAGTGATAGTAGGCAAAACTAGAAACATCTTAAGGAAGCACATCAAATTTAGATTTAAAAATAATCATGCATTTATATAATGGAATATCTCAAAACCACAATATGAATGAAGTTATAAGACACAGAAAACAATGATAAGTTTGCAGGCATAATTTTAAATGAAAGAAACAAGGCCAAATACTATTTATTATATGAGTTAATTTATATAAAGTTCAATGAAGGATAAAACAAATCTTTGGCATAAAATCTGGAATAGTATTTGAGTGGGGAAGAGAACAGTGTTTAGTTGGAAGCACTAGAAGATTGAGTGTTATTTCTTGACCAGATGAAGTTTAAACAATTATATTCAACCTTGTGATGATTACTAAGGTACAAATGTATGATTTATACACTTTTTCATATGTGTGTTACTATCCAATGAAATTTTTATTAAATAACCCCTGTACCAGGAATAATAATCTAAAATATAAAGCAAGGTAAAAAATTACAATTAAGGCATTCTTAGAAAATAACTAAAAATGTATTCTAAAATGCTAATTAAGCTTACAATTAATAAGATATTTTTCCTATAATGATTTTAAGATTTACAACATAATCATGAGTGGTACAATATAAAAGGAAGTATAACAACTATGCTGTTGTAATAGTCACTAAGTTGTGTCTGACTCTTTTGCAACCTCGTGGACAGTAGCCCACAAGGCTTCTCTGTCCATGGAATTTTCCAGGCAAATATACTGGAGTGGGTTGCAATTTCCTTTTCCAGGGGATCTTCTGGACCCAGGAATTGAACCCGAATCACCTGCTGGGCAGGAAGATTCTTTACCACTGAACCACTTGGGAAACATAACAATTATATAACAATCTATATATTTTAAGAAATAGTAATTAAAATTCTCATTGAATTTTTTAAGAGTGCAAGAAATTCATTGTAATATTTATAAGAATGGAAAACTGTTCCATTAAAAAAGATGGACAAAGGAAAAGAATGGCCTACTAGATGTAAGATATTTTATAATTGCATGAAATAAAATTAGTATTGAGCATATTAGTTCCTCAGTCATGTCCAACTCTTTGCACCCCATGGACTGTAGCCTGCCAGGCTCCTGTGTTCATGTAATTCTCCAGGCAAGAATACTGGAGTGTATTGCCATTTCCTTCTCCAGGGGATCTTCCTGATCCAGGGATCGAACCAGGGTCTCCTGTATTTCAGGCAGATTCTTTACCATTTGAGCCACCAGGGAAACCCAAAATTAATATATTAGTATAAACATGGACAACAACTACATGGAGAATGATACCTCAGTATTAAAATAGAAAATAAAGATTGCTAAGAGAAAATTATTACTTACTGAAGATAAGAGTGCATATAAACAAGGCTGATATTTAGCCCAGCACATTGATACAATTGCACCTCTTTGTAACATACTGAACTGCTAGTAAAAACCTACCTCCTCTCAGTTCAGTTCAGTCCCTCAGTCTTTTCCAACTCTATGGGACCCCATGAATCACAGCACACCAGGACTCCCTACCATCACCAACTCCCAGAGTTTACTCAAACTCATGTCCATCGAGTCGGTGATGCCATCCAGCCATCTCATCCTCTGTCATCCCCTTCTCCTTCTGCCCCCAATCCCTCCCATCATCAGGGTCCTTTCCAATGAGTCAACTCTTAGCATGAGGTGGCCAAAGTACTGGAGTTTCAGCTTCAGCATCAGTTCTTCAAAGAACACCCAGGACTGATCTCCTTTAGAATGGACTTGTTGGATCTCCCTGTCGTCCAAGGGACTCTTAAGTCTTCTCCACACCACAGTTCAAAAGTATCAATTCTTCGGTGCTCAGCTTTCTTCACAGCCCAACTCTCACATACATACATGACTACTGGAAAAACCATAGCCTTGACTAGCCGGACCTTTGTTGGCAAAGTAATGCCTCTGCTTTTGAATATGCTATCTAGGTTGGTCATAACTTTCCTTCCAAGGAGTAAGCATCTTTTAATTTCATGGGTGTAATCACCATCTGCAGTGATTTTGGAGTCCAAAAAAACAAAGTTTGACACTGTTTCCACTGTTTCCCTATCTATTTCCCATGAAGTGATGGGACCAGATGCCATGATTTTCATTTTCTGAATGTTGAGCTTTAAGCCAACGTTTTCACTCTTCTCTTTCACTTTCATCAAGAGGCTTTTTAGTTCCTCTTCACATTCTGCCATAAGCGTGGTGTCATCTGCATATCTGAGGTTATTGATAATTCTCCCAGCAATCTTGATTCCAGCTTGTGCTTCATCCAGCCCAGCATTTCTCATGATGTACTCTGCATATAAGTTAAATAAGCAGGGTGACAATATACAGCCTTGACATACTCCTTTTCCTATTTGGAAATACTTTGTTGTTCCATGTCAGTTCTAACTGTTGCTTCCTGACCTGCATATAGGTTTCTCAAGAGGCAGGTCAGGTGGTCTGGTATTCCCATCTCTTTCAGAATTTTCCACAGTTTATTGTGATCCACACAGTCAAAGGCTTTGGCATAGTCAATAAAGCAGAAGTAGATGCTTTTCTGGAACTCTCCTGCTTTTTCCATGATCCAGTGGATGTTGGCAATTTGATCTCTGGTTCCTCTGCCTTTTCTAAAACCAGCTTGAACACCTGGCAGTTCACAGTTCACGTATTGCTGAAACCTGGCTTACAGAATTTTGAGCATTACTTTACTAGTGTGTGAGATGAGTGCAATTGTGTGGTAGTTTGAGCATTCTTTGGCATTGCCTTTCTTTGGGATTGGAATGAAAACTGACCTTTTCCAGTCCTGTGGCCACTGCTAAGTTTTCCAAATTTGCTGGCATATTGAGTGCAGCACTTTCACAGCATCATCTTTCAGGATTTGAAAGAGCTCAACTGGAATTCCATCACCTCCACTAGCTTTGTTCATAGTGATGCTTTCTAAGGCCCACTTGATTTCACATTCCGGGATGTCTGACTCTCGGTGAATGAGCACAACATCGTGATTATCTTGATCATGAAGATCTTTTTTGTACAGTTCTTCTGTGTATTCTTTCCACCTCTTCTTAATATCTTCTGCTTCTGTTAGGTCCATACAATTTCTGTCCTTTATCGAGCCCATCTTTGCATGAAATGTTCCCTTGGTATCTATAATTTTCTTGAAGAGATCTCTAGTCTTTCCCATTCTGTTGTTTTCTTCTATTTCTTTGCATTATCGCTGAGGAAGGCTTACTTATCTCTCCTTGCTATTCTTTGGAACTCTGCATTCAGATGCTTATATCTTTCCGTTTCTCCTTTGCTTTTCACTTCTCTTCTTTTCACAGCTATTTGTAAGGCCTCCTCAGAGAGCAATTTTGCTTTTTTGTATTTCTTTTCCATGAGGATGGTCTTGATCCCTGTCTCCTATACAATGTCACGAACCTCCGTCCATAGTTCATCAGGCACTCTATCAGATCTAGTCCCTTAAATCTATTTCTCATTTCTACTGTATAATCATAAGGGATATGATTTAGGTCATACCTGAATGGTCTAGTGGTTTTCACTCCTTTCTTCAATTTAAGTCTGAATTTGGCAATAAGGAGTTCATGATCTGAAGCACAGTCAGCTCCCAGTCAGGTTTTTGCTGACTGTATAAGGCTTCTCCATCTTCGGCTGCAAAGCATATAATCAATCTTATTTTGGTGTTGACCATCTGGTGATGTCCATGTGCAGAGTCTTCTCTTCTGTTGTTGGAAGAGGGTGTTTGCTATGACCAGTGCATCTCTTGGCAAAACTCTATTAGCCTTTGCCCTGCTTCATTCCGTATTCCAAGGCCAAATTTGCCTGTTACCCCAGGTGTTCCTTGACTTCCTACTTTTGTATCCCAGTCCCCTATAATGAAAAGGACATCTTTTTTGGGTGTTAGTTCTAAAAGGTCTTTGAGGTTTTCATAGAACCGTTCAACATCAGCATCTTCATCATTACTAGTTGGGGCATAGACTTGGATGACTGTGATATTGAATGGTTTGCCTTGGAAAGGAACAGAGATCATTCTGTCGTTTTTGAGATTGCATCCAAGTACTACATTTCAGACTCTTTTGTTGACCATGATGGCTACTCCATTTCTACTGAGGGATTCCTGCCCACAGTAGTAGATATAATGGTCATCTGAGTTAAATTCACCCATTCCAGTCCATTTTAGTTCACTGATTCCTAGAATGTCGACATCACTCTTGCCATCTCCTGTTTGACCACTTCCAATTTGCCTTGATTCATGGACCTGACATTCCAGGTTCCTATGCAATATTGCTCTTTACAGCATCGGGCCTTGCTTCTATCACCAGTTCCATCCACAGCTGGTATTTTTTTGCTTTGGCGCCATCCCTTCATTCTTTCTCGAGTTATTTCTCCACTGGTCTCCAGTAGTATATTGGGCCCCTACTGACCTGGGGAGTTTCTCTTTCAGTATCCTATCATTTTGCCTTTTCATTCTGTTCATGGGGTTCTCAAGGCAAGAATAATGAAGTGGTTTGCCATTCCCTTCTCCAGTGGACTGCATTCTGTCAGACCTCTCCACCATGACACACCAGTCTCGGGTGGCCCCATGTGGCATGGCTTAGTTTTATTGAGTTATACAAGGCTGTGGTCCGTGTAATCAGATTGGCTAGTTTTCTGCGATTATGGTTTTAGTGTGTCTGCCGTCTGATGCCCTCTCACAATACCTACCTTCTTACTTGGGTTTCTCTTACCTTGGGCTTGGGGTTCCTCTTCATGGCTGCTCCAGCAAAGCGCAGCCACTGCTCCTTACCTTGGACAAGGGGTATCTCCTCATGGCCACCCCTCCTGTCCTTGATCATGGAGTAGCTCCCCTTGGCCTTCGTGCGCCCACGCAGCCACAGCTCCTTGGTGTGGGGTTGCTCCTCTCGGCCGCCGCCCCTGACCTTGGGTGTGTGGTCAGGGGCAGCAGCCGGGAGAAGCTACCCACATCCAAGGTCAGGGACGGCAGCCGAGATGAGCTACCACACACAGAGGTCAGAGGCGGTGGCCAAGACAAGCTACCTCCTCTAGCTTCCAAATTTCTTTCTATCCCTGGACTTTGATACAATTCAACAAATAACAACATAATGCCTAATATACAGGTGCCTGCCATAACTCTGTCAAATACTATCTTTGGTGAGTACAAAAGGCAGTCAGCCCTTAAAAATCTTGATTGGCACTCTTAGCTTCCCAAAAGACTATAAAAATGACCTGGATGATGCTTAGGGGCTATTTATCAGGTCACTCATTGCCAGACTCATATTCATATAATCCCCAGAACAAGACATTATTTACTATATTGTGTACAAAAGGCAAATTAAATATGAAAGGTACAGGTTGAAATATTATTTTTCTAAATGAAGGAAATGATATACTACTGAAACAATAACGAAAAGAAAGCTAGAGCAGCTCTATTACTAAATAATGCTCTTCAAGAAAATGAGTATTTTGAAGTATAAAGATGGACATTATACAGTGATGAAACAGTCAACTCATCAGAAACAACAACCTTAGTGGAGACAAAGACAAATCTAAAAGTTGAAAATTTAACACCAGTTTCTTAATAATTGTTGGAATATCTATTCAAAAAGATAATACGGTTATAAAATATGAACAAATTATCAACCATGTAAACCTAATTTATATTATAGCACAGTTCTCCCTATAAATATAGAATAATCATTCTTCTTAAGAGCATATGGTCACTCAGACCATGTGCTTGCTAGTTCATAAAATAAGTATCTATAAATGTCAAAAATTTGAAATCAGTCATATTCCATATGAATACATGAAATTTAATTAGAAATCTTTAAAAAAAGAACATCTGTAAATGCCCCAAGGATTTTTAAGTTGTACAGTACATTTCCATAACACATCACTATAATCAAGGATATAAAGAGAGAAAAACAGAATCCCAAGTAACTAAATAGAAAATTTCACTATAGATTATAAAGATATTAAAAGAACTACATTTTATAAACAACTTTAGGCCAATGCAGCAAAAAATTAAAAAAAAAAAAGTATTGAAGAGGATGTAAAGAAATTGGAACACTTGTATGTTGTTACTGGGAATATAAATAGTGCAGTCATTGTGGGAAAATAGTATAGAGGTTCCTCTAAAAATTAAAGACATATACCATATAATCCATCAATTCTACTTCTGAGTACATATCAGAAAAAATTTTGAAATTGGCAACATGAAACATTTGTATATCCATATTCATAGCAGCATTATTTAAAATAGCCAAAAAATAGAAGCAACCCAAGTGTTCATTAGCAGATAAATGAATAAATAAATGTGGTGTATACATACAATTGACTATTATTCAGCCTTAGAAAAAAGGGAATTTCTGGCACATGTTATAATATGGATGAACCTTGAGGACATTATGCTTAATGAAGTAAGCCAACATAAAAAGAAAAATACAGTATGCTCTACTTAAATGAGGTTTTGTTCTAGAGTAGTCATATTCATAGAAACACAAAGAATGGTGGTTGCCAGGGTTTGGATAGGAGAAAATGGAGAGTTGTTTAGTGGGTATAGAGTTTCAGTTTCACAAGATGAAAAAGTTCTGGATATTTGTTGCATAACAAAGTGAAAATGCTTAATATAATTAACTGTAGCCATAAAAATGGTTAAAGATGGTAAATTTTAAGTATAACTTACAATTTGAAAAAAAATTATATTTGGCAGGAATAAGAAAAAAGAAATAATGATGGAGGTTTCGATCCTTAAGATGTAGGTAAAAGTAAATTAGGACAAAGGATAAATATATATATATATGATTATATATATTATATTAAATATATAAATATATATTAAATATATTTGTATGCAAATGTATATTTATGTGTATACACATGAAGTTTCAAAAGTCTTGTGTGTGTTTGTTTGTAGCTATTGAATAAAGTAGTTCATGATCATGGAGAACATATCTATCTTGTTCATTGCCATATCTCTAGGCAAAGCACAATGTGTAGCACAGAACATTTGATCAGTAAGTATTCTTACATGAATGAATGAATGAATGAAGCAATCAGTTTGGGTAATATTTAAAAATTATTTCCAGTTTAGACATGCCAAAATTATGGGTGAACAACTTTTGCACATTGGCGCTATAGTGGTGGAAGATGCAGAGAAGTCTGACACGGTAGTCAAAGTTTGGATCATGCAGAACTGTTCAGATAATGTTAATGGTTTTTGTCTTAACTGCAAGAGAAAATGAATTTATTGAGGCCAGAGGGATAATAATCATTAAGAAAGGTGGGTGATATAAGATTGATAAATTAATTGTAAATGAGAATTATAAAAATGCAATAAAGAATAACTATCTAAACAAACTTAATATGAGAATTTCAGGTTTTACTCACAAGCAGCATCAAGTAATATTTCTTATATTCTAAAATACATTGTGCATATTTTATTTTCATGTAAATAATATGAGACTCCTACACAAAAGACACATAAGCCAGGAGAAGATATTTTAGTTTAAAAAGTTCAAATCATTTCTGTCTTCCCTGTTTCCCATGGTATTTATTAACAGTTTGAGTCTCCTTTCAGATAGCTTGTAAGATCAAAAAGAGAAATTTAAATCCTACTTCAAAACATTTCCCTTGTGTAATAATTAAAATACTCTAGAAGATATAATCCAATTGTTAAAATAAAATTGTATATTAATTTCAATTTAACTCATTTCCAATAAATCTTTTCTTGAATACTATTTCAGGGAAGAGTATCACAATGACTTAAATTTTAATTTTGGCTTAATTGATGATAACTATAACCCTTCCTTGCTGAAAAAAAAAGTAGATGACTAAAGATTACAATCTCTTTCATGTATTTTCTAAAGGTGGTCACAAGGAAGAGCTCAGTTAAATGAAATATCTATATTTATGTTATAGCTATTAGCAAAAGCTCTTTATAAAGATGGATAATCAGGTGTTACAAAAAGGAGCATGGATCAGAAATTTTCAATCTTAATTGATTTACGGAAATATCTTTATCTGTTAACTATTTGCTTATAAAATGTTTTTGTCGGCATTACTTTACCATTCTTAGACCTTCCATTCCCAAATTAAAGAGGAAAACATAGACATTAAACTCTTAGGGAGTTTCAAGTCAGAATGTTAAAGCAATATGTAAGATTATGACTTAATTTCCTATGCAAGAGGGACCCTGAATGAATGAAGTAGAGATAAACTTTCCATCACAAATCTGTGGCCCCCTTTCCCTTGTATTCTAAAATGCATTATGCATATTTTATTTTCAGCTCTTCACATCAGGTGGTCAAACCATTGGAGTTTCAGCTTCAACATCTGTCCTTCCAATGAATATTCACTACTGATTTCCTTTAGGATGGACTGGTTGGATCTCCTCGAAGTCCATGAGACTCTGAGGAGTCTTCTACAACACCACAGTCCAAAAGCATCAATTCTTTGGCGCTTAGCTTTCTTTATAATCCAACTCTCACATTCATACATGACTACTGGAAAAACCATAGCTTTGGCTAGATGGACTAGATGGACATTTGTTGGCAAAGTAATGTCTCTGTTTTTTAATACGCTGTCCAGGTTGGTCATAGCTTTTCTTCCAAGGAGCAAGTGTCTTCTAATTTCATGGCTGCAGTCACCATCTACAGTGATATTCAGTCAGTCAGTCAGTCAGTTCAGTCACTCAGTCGTGTCCAACTCTTTGCGGCCCCATGAATCACAGCACGCCAGGCCTCCCTGTCCATCACCAACTCCCGGAGTTCACCCAGACTCACGTCCATCGAGTCAGTGATGCCATCCAGCCATCTCATCCTCTGTCGTCCCCTTCTCCTACTGCCCCCAATCCCTCCCAGCATCAGAGTCTTTTCCAATGAGTCAACTCTTCTACTGGAAGAAGCACAAGCTGGAATCAAGATTGCCAGGAGAAATATCAATAACCTCAGATATGCAGATGACATCTCCCTGATGGCAGAAAGTGAAGAGGAACTAAAAAGCCTCTTGATGAAAGTGAAAGTGGAGAGTGAAAAAGTTGGCTTAAAGCTCAACATTCAGATCATGGCATCCGGTCCCATCACTTCATGGGAAATAGATGGGGAAACAGTGGAAACAGTGTCAGACTTTATTTTGGGGGGCTCCAAAATCACTGCAGATGGTGACTGCAGCCATGAAATTAAAGGACGCTTACTCCTTGGAAGGAAAGTTATGACCAACCTAGATAGCATATTCAAAAGCAGAGATATTACTTTGCCCACAAAGGTTTGTCTAGTCAAGGCTATGGTTTTTCCTGTGGTCATGTATGGGTGTGAGAGTTGGACTGTGAAGAGGGCTAAGCACTGAAGAATTGATGCTTTTGAACTGTGGTGTTGGAGAAGACTCTTGAGAGTCCCTTAGACTGCACGGAGATCCAACTAGTCCATTCTGAAGGAAATCAGCCCTGGGATTTCTTTGGAAGAAATGATGCTAAAGCTGAAACTCCAGTACTTTGGCCACCTCATGCGAAGAGTTGACTCATTGGAAAATACTCTGACAGGGATCAAGACCATCCCCATGGAAAAGAAATGCAAAAAAAGCAAAATGACTGTCTGGAGAGGCCTTACAAATAGCTGTGAAAAGAAGAGAAGCAAAAAGCAAAGGAGAAAAGGAAAGATATAAGCATCTGTTGCAGAGTTCCAAAGAATAGAAAGAAGAGATAAGAAAGCCTTCTTCAGCAATCAATGCAAAGAAATAGAGGAAAACAACAGAGTGGGAAAGACTAGAGATCTCTTCAAAAAATTAGAGATGCCAAGGGAACATTTCATGCAAAGATGGGCTCGATAAAGGACATAAATGGTATGGACCTAAGAGAAGCAGAATATTAAGAAGAGATGGCAAGAATACACAGAAGAACTGTACAAAAAAGATCTTCACGACCTAGATAATCACGATGGTGTGATTACTCACCTAGAGCCAGACATCCTAGAATATGAAGTCAAGTGGGCCTTAGAAAGCATCACTATGAACAAAGCTAGTGGAGGTGATGGAATTCCAGTTGAGCTATTTCAAATCCTGAAAGATGATGCTATGAAAGTGCTGCACTCAATATACCAGCAAATTTGGAAAACTCAGCAGTGGCAACAGGACTGGAAAAGGTCAGTTTTCATTCCAATCCCAGAAAAAGGCAATGCCAAAGAATGCTCAAACTACTGCACAATTAACACTCATCTCACACACTGATCAAGTAATGCTCAAAATTCTCCAAGCCATGCTTCAGCAATATGTGAACCATGAACTTCCTGATGTCAAGCTGGTTTTAGAAAAGGTAGAGGAACCAGAGATCAAATTGCCAACATCCGCTGGATCATGGAAAAAGAAAGAGAGTTCCAGAAAAACATCTATTTCTGCTTTATTGACTATGCCAAAGCCTTGACTGTGTGGATCACAATCAACTGTGGAAACTTCTTCAAGAGATGGGAATACCAGACCACCTGATCTGCCTCTTGAGAAATTTGTATGCAGGTCAGGAAGCATACAGAACAGTTAGAACTGGACATGGAAACAGTTAGCATACAGGAAACAGTTAGAACTGGACATGGAACAACAGACTGGTTCCAATAGGAAGAGGAGTACATCAAGGCTGTATATTGTCACCCTGCTTATTTAACTTATATGTAGAGTACATCATGAGAAACAGTGATTTTGGAGCTCCCCCAAAAATAAAGTCTCTCACTGTTTCTATTGTTTCCCCATCTATTTACCATGAAGTGTTGGGAACGGATGCCATGATCTTAGTTTTCTGAATGTTGAGTTTCAAGCCAACCTTTGGACTCTACTCTTCCACTTTCATCAACAGGCTCTTTAGTTCTTCTCTTTCTACCATAAGGGTGGTGTCATCTGCATATCTGAGGTTATTGATATTTCTCCCGGCAATCTTGATTCCAGCTTGTGCTTCTTCCAGCCCACGTTTCTCATGATGTACTCTGCATGTAAGTTAAATAAGCAGGGTGACAATATACAGCCTTGACATTCTCCTTTCCCTGTTTGGAACCAGTCTGTTGTTCTATGTACAGTTGTAACTGTTTACATTGTCTACTCTCTCTTCCCCATCTGCCAGCTAAATGAAGAAGACTATGAAGCCCTAGGAATAGTGAAATTACAGAAAAGAAAGAGGCCTGAATCTCTAACCAGCCCTGAAATGGAAAGCTACTCAGGAACTGTGCTTAGTTGTTCAGTCGTGTCCGACTCTTTGCAACCCCAGGAATGCAGCCCACCAGGCTCCTCTGTCATTGGGGATTCTCCAGGTAAGAATACTGGAGAGGGTTGCCAAGCCTTCCTCCAGGGGATCTTCCTAACCCAGGGATCAAACCCAGGTCTCCCTCACTGCAGGTGGATTCTTTACCATCTGTGCCACCAGGGAATCCCATGAACTAGGAACTTCCATATTGAACTGAAATGATCAAGAAATACATTTCTGTTGGCTAAAGTCAGTGAAATTTTAGAGTTTTTTTTTTTTTTTTTGTCAGCAGTTAGAATGCTAATACATCACCCAATAGTGAAAAGAGTATTGTAGCATACAGAAAAAAGCCATTCTTCTTTCCTTTTAAAAAGTAGTTTTTTTTTAAATTTTTATTTTATTTACAAACTTTACAATATTGTATTGGTTTTGCCATATATCAAAATGAATCCGCTACAGGTATACATGTTTTCCTTAAAAAACTGGAAATAGAACTGCCTTATGATCCAGCAATCCCACTATTGGGCATACACATTGAGGAAACCAGAATTGAAAAAGTAGCTTTTGAATGTTCATCGCAGAATTATTTACAATAGCCAAAATGTGGAAGCAATCTAACAGATGAATAGATAAAAGAAAATAGGGCTTACTGTTCCCTACACATGCACACACACAAATGGAATATAGAGTTCAGTTCAGTTGCTTGGTCGTGTCTGATTCTTTGTGACCCCATGGACTGCAGCATGCCAGGCTTCCCTGTCCATCACCAACTCCTGGACCTTGATCAAACTCATGTACTTTGAGTTGGTGATGCCATCAAACCATCTCATCCTTTGTCATCCGTTTATCCTCGGCCTTCAATCTTTCCCAGCATCAGGAATACTACTCAGAGAGAATGAAATTTTGCGGCTCAAAACAACATGCACGGACCTGGAGGGAATTATTCTTAATGAAATGTCAGACAGAGACTGACAAATACTGTATGCTATCACTTATATGTGGAATCTAAATATAAAACAAATGAATAAATATAACAAAATAGACTATTTTAGATAAAATAGTCTAAAGATTAATAACCTAGAGATTATCAGGGGGATAAGGAAGGGAGAAGAAGCAAGGTGGGGATAGGCAATTAAAAGGTCTGTACTATTATATGTAAAATTAATAAGCTACAAAGATATACTTTACAGCACAGGGAATATAGCCAATACTTTATAATAAATTTAGAGAAGTTTTGAGTCACCAAGTTGTATACCTGAAACTAATATTGTAAATCAACTATACATCAATTCAGAAGTATCTTTTTCCTTCTTTGTTTTGTTGGATATTCATATAAACATGCTTTTCAATAATTATTTAAAGTGATTGATATTGTTTTAATCCACAAGACTTTCTTCATTCTCAATGACATTTTCTTTTGTTGAATAGTTTAATCATTTTGACTTGTAAATCAGAGCTTATGATGTACTGAACAAGCTGCTCTTTTCAAATGAGGCTCCCCTAATTTTTTTAATGGCCAAAGGAAAAAGGAAATCACTGATATTTAATTGGAATTTCACTGTTAGGTGTGCAATTTATATTGCATGAATAGTGCAAACTCAGTCCTTAGAATTTTAGAAGTACTTTATTATGCACACATATTTTTAAAGAATAGACATCGCTACAATAATTTAGTTGGACTCAACTTTTGTAACACTGTGCCATCTGGAAATAAAATATAATGCATGTATTTTCTGTTTTATCACCAAGGCACTGTTCTGCTAGACAAACAACTCTCTATCTTCTGTTTGCAAATGAGTTTGTGCAGGTGTGTTGAAAATCCTTACTCAATATTTTATCTAACAACCCTCATAAAATATTATATTTCCCTAACTGCTCATTAGGCATTCTCAAATGTTTTAGGTGGAAATAAGCACAGTTCAATAATTAAAATAAGGCATGTAGTAGGAATACATTAAATTATTATTATATGTGTTATAATAAGGATGCATTCTTTAAGTTTGCAGTTCATTTATTTATTTAACAAATATTTTCTAAGTGAATGTATCAAGTAGATACAATTAACAAAATCACATATTGAAGTTTTTACTATATAGTAGGCAAATCATAATGGCATATAATGAAGATTATGATGAAGGTAAGTATAAGTTACAGTTGTGGGTAGCATAGGGAAGGGAGAGATCCTCTTGTTTAACCCTTTAATTTGACAAGAAAAATGAGGAACTTGCTCAATTAGTGGTGACTAAACACCAAAATCAATACAATTCATTTCAATTCCAAATGAATTTGACTTTCTGAAATATGAAACACTGTCCTCATCATCCTGTTGGATACAAAGATAAATACGCATGCAATCTTTGATGACTCAGTACTAGGTTGCAGCACTCTGTGTGTGTGTGTGTGTGTGTGTGTGTGTGTGTGTGTGTGTAGAGAGAGGGATGGCTCAGGCTAGTTACTCCACACTAGTTTTATGGTAGGAAGGGCTTTCATCTGTTGTACTATTTCATCAGGACACAACATAAATTTATAGCTTGTGTCAAGATTTCAAAGAAACAGAATGTAGAGCAAACACTGCACATCAAGTAATAGTTGGAACAATGACCTGAACAGCATGCATGTGCTTTGTTGCTCAATTGTGTCTGATTCTTTGCGAACCCATGGACGGTAGCATGCCAGGGTCCTCTGTCTGTGGGGATTCTCCAGGCAAAAATAGTGGAGTGGGTTGCCAAGCGTGCATCAAATCAGATCAGATCAGTCGCTCAGTCGTGTCCGACTCTTTGCGACCCCATGAATCACA
Source organism: Bos grunniens (assembly GCF_055505025.1). Taxonomy (NCBI): domain Eukaryota; kingdom Metazoa; phylum Chordata; class Mammalia; order Artiodactyla; family Bovidae; genus Bos; species Bos grunniens. The sequence goes on from NC_141178.1 coordinate 30,014,514, forward strand.
GCACGCCAGGCCTCCCTGTCCATCACAAACTCCCGGAGTTCACTGAGATTCACATCCATTGAGTCAGTGATGCCATCCAGCCATCTCATCCTCTGTTGTCCCCTTCTCCTCTTGCCCCCAATCCCCCCCAGCATCAGCTTTTCCAATGAGTCAACTCTTTGCATGAGGTGGCCAAAGTACTGGAGTTTCAGCTTTAGCATCATTCCTTCCAAAAATCCCAGGGCTGATCTCCTTCAGAATGGACTGGTTGGACCTCCTTGCAGTCCATGGGACTCTCAAGAATCTTCTCCAACACCACAGTTCAAAAGCATCAATTCTTTGGTGCTCAGCCTTCTTCACAGGCCAACTCTCACATCCATACATGACCACTGGAAAAACCATAGCCTTGACTAGATGAACATTTGTTGGCAAAGTAATGTCTCTGCTTTTCAATATGCTATTTAGGTTGGTCATAACTTTCCTTCCAAGGAGTAAGCGTCCTTTAATTTCATGGCTGCAGTCACCATCTGCAGTGATTTTGGAGCCCCCCAAAATAAAGTCTGACACTGTTTCCACTGTTTCCCCATCTATTTCCCATGAAGTGATGGGACCAGATGCCATGATCTTCATTTTCTGAATGTTGAGCTTTAAGCCAACTTTTTCACTCTCCACTTTCACTTTCATCAAGAGGTTTTTTAGTTCCTCTTCACTTTCTGCCATCATGGACGTGTCATCTGCATATCTGAGGTTATTGATATTTCTCCCAGCAATCTTGATTCCAGCTTGTGTTTCTTCCAGTCCAGCGTTTCTCATGATGTACTCTATTTATAAGTTAAATAAGCAGGGTGACAATATACAGCCTTGACATACTCCTTTTCCTATTTGGAACCAGTCTGTTGTTCCATGTCGAATTCTAACTGTTGCTTCCTGACCTGCATACAAATTTCTCAAGAGGCAGATCAGGTCGTCTGGTATTCCCATCTCTTTCAGAATTTTCCACAGTTTATTGTGATCCACACAGTCAAAACCTTTGGCATAGTCAATAAAGCAGGAATAAATGTTTTTCTGGAACTCTCTTGCTTTTTCCATGATCCAGCGGATGTTGGCAATTTAATCTCTGGTTCCTCTGCCCTTTCTAAAACCAGCTTGAACATCTTGAATTTCACGGTTCACATATTGCTGAAGCCTGGCTTGGAGAATTTTGAGCATTACTTTCCTAGCGTGTGAAATGAGTGCAATTGTGCGGTAGTTTGAGCATTCTTTGGCATTGCCTTTCTTTGGGATTGGAATGAAAACTGACCTTTTCCAGTCCTGTGGCCACTGCTGAGTTTTCCAAATTTGCTGGTATATTGAGTACAGCACTTTCACAGCATCATCTTTCAGGATTTGGAATAGCTTAACTGGAATTCTATCACCTCCATTAGCTTTGTTCGTAGTGATGCTTTCTAAGGCCCACTTGACTTCACATTCCAGGCTGTCTGGGTCTAGGTCAGTGATCACACCATAGTGATTATCTGGGTCATGAAGATCTTTTTTGTACAGTTCTTTTGTGTATTCTTGCCATCTCTTCTTAATATCTTCTGCTTCTGTTAGGTCCATACCATTTCTGTCCTTTATTGAGCCCATGCATGCATAGGTTAATACAAATAATCAAAATAATCTCTAGCAAATATAGTTTCATAAGTTTATAAGTATAGTCATGCTATGCTGATCCTTTTAAAGTAGGATTTATCTTCATAGGTAGTTTCTGTTTTAGTAACTGTAGTCCCTATTTCTTAGGGCTTCCCTGGTGTCTCAGAGGTTAAAGCATCTGCCTCCAATGCAGGAGACCTGGCTTTGATCCCTGGGTTGGGAAGATCCCCTGGAGAAGGAAATGGCAACCCACTCCAGTATTCTTGCCTGGAGAATCCCATGGACAGAGGATCCTGGTGGGCTACAGTCCCCACTTCTTAGGCATTTAATGATCTAAATTTCATGAGGTCATATTTTCCACTTACTCATTCAAAATTATATCTAAAATAATAATATAATAATTGATACACTAGGCTGTGCTTAGTCACTCAGTCATGTCCAACTCTGCAGTCTGTTGCCTGTCATGCACCTCTGTCCATGGGGATTCTCCAGGCAAGGATACTGGAGAGGGTTGCCAAGCCCTCTTCCAGAGGATCTTTGCAACCCAGGGATTGAATCCAGGTCTCCAGCATTTCAGGTGGATCCTTTACCATCTGAGCCACTTGTCAAGCCCAAGAATACTGGAGTGGGTAGCCTATCCCTTCTGCAGGGGATCTTCCCAATCCGGGAATCGAACCAGGGTCTCCTATATTGCAGGAAGATTCTTTACCATCTGAGCCATCAAGGAAGCCCTATATGTTTAAGAGAATTAGTATGAATAAATGAATGAATGGACATGTCTGTTATGCTAAGTGCTATAATTACATTGTCTCATTTAATTCTCATACTGTTTTGATAAGGTAGACATTATTATACCTCTTTTCAAATGAAAACACTGAAGCTTAGGGTTAAGTAGCCTGTTACACTACACACGAATTAGGAGCCAGAGTTATATAAAAAATATTTTCTTAATGATTGTATAATCATAAATTTACTCTAGCAGAACAAGTAAATACCTTGAAATATAAAACATAGAAGTCATATTGGAAAAAAAGATGTTGTCAGAAACTTGAATTGTGCTTTTGAGTTTAGGATTGCTAGAAGATATGAAAAAGAAAAATAAATATAGTTGTTTTTATTCTTTTCAAAAATAAATCATACAGAGCCAGTTGCAGATGCATGACTTTGAATTTGCTTGCTTGACACTTTCCTGGGAAAAATAAGATTACTGTGAAAACAAGGATTTAATGATAGGTTGACCCTATTTTCAAAAATGATCTTAGAAATTAAATTCTGAATAGTTCTTTTATCCATGACATATCCTGAAATAAAGAATATATCTTTATACTATAGCTGAGGGAAAGTATTTAAGTTACTGAGTTCATGTGCTTAAAGTATATTTTGCTCTGATTTTTAAATCAACATACCCATTAGACTGTATTTCTCAGATAGAAGATGAAAATAGTACATTTTTTTTGATAGGCATAAATCTCAATACAGGTTTCCCTTGCTATCTGAGAGTAGAGCACTCTTACAAAACTTTTTGTAAGCCAAAAAGACTTAAAGCAAAGAAGCAATCACCTTAGGAGACATCCTGCTAAAGGGTGCATAAAATAAATTCAGATAAAACACGGATAATCATAGACACAGTTCAAAGTATGATGGTTAGTTGCTGCTATGCATAGTTCCCAGGAAAGGAGCTTGGTTGTACCACTATCCCTGCTCCAGATTTACACTGTCTCTGTTTTTCAATTTAAATTTATTTATTTTTAATTGGTGTGGAGAAGGAAACGGCAACCCATTCCAGTGTTCTTGCTTGGAGAATCCCATAGACAGAGGAGCCAGGTGGGTAACAGTCCATGGGTTGCAGAGTTGGACAGAACTGAGCGACTACCATCACATGTCTAGTTGGAAGATGATTATTTTATAATATTGTGTTGTTGTCTGCCATATATTAACATGAATCAGCCATAGGCTTTGCCTCTTTAATAGCTCACTGCAAAGCAAACTTTGAACACTATGTTTGAGTTTTGCCTTTTTTCATAAAAGTGAAATTCCTCTTCCTTTATCTTTTGGTTAGCAAAAGTGGTGCTCATGTAAGTCTTTCCTAAAAGTGAAGTGGTCTGAACAAACTTTCAAAAAGTAGGGAGTCTCTGTGAATAATAATCACACTTGTCACAAGTACCTGCCATGCATATAATCTGTATTAGTAACAGAGTAAAATACATTTTAGATATAAAATTTAATAGAACCAAAAGCTATTCTGGTAGGCATCTTTTGTTTGTTTTTTTGTTTGGATTGTTTTTATTTCTCCTGAGATAAAAACAAGAGATTTCCTTCTCCTTCCTCTTATGGATCTGCCTCTATCTGTCAATCACATAATCTTACTCCTCTATTGAAAGAAGAAAAGAAGATACAGGTTAGACAAAGAGAGAAACTAATATCTTAATACAAGTGATTTTGTGTGTGTGTGAGTGAACTGAAATGCAGGGAGACATGTGACTTCCAAAGGAACCTCCAAGAATGGTTTTCCCTGGAGGACACTGAGGGAGGGTCCTTTTCAGTGACAGGGAGAGAGACACTGAGAATGAAGCCAAATGAAGGAAAGCAGGGTTTATAGACAAAGTCATTTAGAGACAAGGTTCTATTAAAACCTAGAAAATGCATCCAACTATGCTAGAAAGTCTACCTGAAATTTTTTTGTTCACTATGTTTAAGCAATAATGAATCAGTGTTCTTTCACAATGAATCAAATATGTGCTATAAATTGGTAGAAGATAGTGTTAGAAGTATGAGAAAGCATGCAGAGAAAAATATCCTTGGTTCCATGTAAGTTAGAATAGATACCTATCTACTTCTATATCATCTATCATTCCAGTCCAAACACTGGCTTACTGGTCAAGAATTATAGATTTGAAGTTACTTTGACTCAAAAATTTGAAAGCATTAATTTAGTATCTTTCGGATTCCAGTATAGCTCTGAATCAGTTTACTACTATTCTGATGATCAATCCATACTACTTATTCTATTCCCTGAATTCCTTCTTAAAAGCTTTAAAAGAAATCCTTTTCTGGTTTTCTGAGATTTTACAATGATATGTCTTGATATATCTCTTTTTATCTCAATAATGTTGGCTACTATTGGGCTTTTTAATTTTTTATGAAAAAAAAAAAAAAAACACCTTTTTTTCCCTACCATTTATTTACCTTCCTCTCCCTTTTTGAAAGTTCTAATAGATATTAAAATGCCTGGATTAAGCCTCTAAATTTCTCATCTTTTTACTAGTATTTTCTTTTTTTCTTATTTTATAAAATCTTATTTTCTGGAATAGTCCCTCAGCTTCATTTTTCAAATGTTAATAGGTTTTAAAAATATATTCTTACTATCATATTTATAATTTTAAGATATTTTGTTCTATATTTTCTGATTTTTAAAACAAATCATTTTATTATTTCATAAGTATATCTTCTACTAGATCTTTAAAAATATTGATTTTGGTTTCATTATCTTCTTACATTTACACATTTCTCAAGTTCCTTTTTTTTTTTTTTTTCCAGTCATCCAGTTCTGTTTCTCCTATGCTTTTTTCAAATGCTTAGTAATTTTTTATGTCTATCCACATTCAAAATTCAAGGAACCTGCACTAGGGTTGAATAATGCCTTCCAAAATTAATATCCACTTGACTTTATTTGAAAATAGCCTTTGCAGATGTAATTAATTAAGTCAAGATGAAGTCCTATTGGATTAGGGTGGGCCCTAAATCCAATGACTGAGTTTTATAAGTAAGGGTGATTCAGACACAGAGATACAGAGGGAAGAAGGTCATGTGAAGATGGTGGCAGAGATCAGAGGGATAACTCTAAGCCAAAGAAACTAAGGATTGCTGCTGCTGCTGCTGCTGAGTCGCGTCAGTCATGTCCGACTCTGTGCGACCCCATAGACGGCAGCCCACCAGGCTCCCCCGTCCCTGGGATTCTCCAGGCAAGAACACTGGAGTGGGTTGCCATTTCCTTCTCCAATGCATGAAAGTGAAACGTGAAAGGGAAGTCACTCAGTCGTGTCCAACTCTTAGCGACCCCATGGACTGTAGCCTACCAGGTTCCTCCATCCATGGGATTCTCCAGGCAAGAGTACTGGAGTGGGGTGCCATTGCCTTCTCCGAAGGATTGCTAGCAACCACCAAAATTTAGGACAAGGTAAGTGCTTTTAGAGGGACCATAGCCTTGCATGCATACACCTATATTTTGAATTTCTAGCCTTTAAAACTGAAAGAGAATAAATCATTGTTGTTTTTAACCAACTAGTTAGTGTTAATTTGTTCTGGCAGCCCTAGAAAATGATTACAAAACATTTTAAAATGAAAGTATGATTTGTTATTTTGGGGCTTTCAAATAGGATAATCAAGTGAGAACAAAGCCATTCTGCAGGTCATCTTTCTTGGTCTCATCACTATTCTGCTGGTGTGATGGAGCTCAGAGGGTGTGTGTGTGTTATGCACTCATATATATGTGTTTATAGTGGGGACTTAGGGAAGGGAAATGATTTAATAAATTTAGCTGCTGGGGTTAGCATTCCTAGATGGATTCTCACTTACTCTCCCAGCCCAGAATTCAGTAGAAGAGCAAACCTCTTCCTTCTGTAGTCCCTGGGGTCAGTAGACCAGAGCCTGTCTGGTTCAAGCTGTCCAGTTGTATATGTGTGCAGTGGCGTAAGTGGTAAAGGATCTGCTCACCAACGCAGGAGACTTAAAAGACTTGGGTTTGAACCCTGAGTCAGAAAGATCCCCTGGAGAAGAATACAGCAACCCATTCCAGCATTCTTGCCTGGAGAATCCCATGAACAGAGGAGCCTGGAGGGTTACAGTCCATAGCGTCACAAACTGTCAGACACAACAGAAGTAACTTAACACACACACACACACACACACACACACACACACACACACACACAATTAATCTGATTTAGTGACACTCTGAGTATCTAATTACATACTTTTTCATCGAACTATATCCCCTACCTATCTTCACAATTAATGAGTGCCTCCAATTTTTTTAACTTGCTTTGGCTTATCCTTTGCTATTTGTAAGTTTTCAGCTTTCTGTATTTTGCTAATTTATTTAGGATACAATTCACTTTCTTTTTGCAAAGTTTTTGACATCTATTCTTTAGTAATTCACATCTTTACCCAGAAGTTTATAACTTTTTCATGTACTCATTAAATATTAGTGGGATTTCAGGAAGTACTGGTTAAAACTTATGTGTTTAAGCTATCAAATTTAACAAAAGATCTTCAAATATTTATTTTTTTAAGTTTTAACCTTTCTTTTCTTTTTAAATCTATGTGATTACTGAGTTATTCATTTATTATGTTCTATGAGAAAGGCAGGGAAGATATTTGAAATAAGCTTTCAACATATTTAATATGCCTTAAGCTCAAATTCTAAATTGTTTTCTGGTAATTTTTGCTCAATATATTTAGCATTGATTCATAGAGACAGTTTTTAAATTAAATCCTTCATACTTAAAACATCAAAGTGATACAAGCTTAGTAAAAATCTAAGAATTTTTGAAAATACAAGCTATAATTTCAAATAACAGATACTAAGATATGCTCTACTTAAGAGTGATGGGCTAATACAAAATATATGTAACTATATCTACAATAAAATGTAACATATATAAGATATATGGTTTCAAGTACATGTAATGTTTAATCAAGGAAATGAAATATAAAAATTATTTTCCTCATTGAATATTTCCTCAGTAATCAAGCTGTAGTCTAGACAGAAACAAATTGAACTAAGTGGTGGACAAATGTACTGTTAGTAACCTTTCTTGAATTATTCATCATTTTTATTTATCTTCCCAGCATTTAGCCATCTGTCTCCTCAGGTTTATAGCTCTTAAATATGGAAATACTCCAATATATAACTTTAATGATCAAGTATTTCAAGGAACCAAATTGGCATATGGAATACTCAAGTTTTACATGATACTGTGAAAGACACAAATTATAAAAATATACCAAGACTACTTCCAAATTAACAGAGATACATCATTTCAGGATATTTTTTTGGCATATGATCATAGTAATTGAAGATAGATAAAATGAACTGCAGACCTCAAAAAAAAAAAAACTCTCTCTTTGATCCTTTAAAATATTATTTATCCTTTACTTTCATAATTTCTCCATGAGAGTAATTCTTCTTTAGAAAAACAAAATGCACATCATAAAATTTGAGATGGAAATGTTTCTGTATAATTCAGTCTCCTAGAAATCTACTCTGAAAAATACTCGTTTCTTGTCAGATATTTATTCCATGCTGGGGGTATGGGAGGAAGTGATTATAAATTGTTCATTAGATAGTAAACTGCTGAAAAAACATCTGCCTTTATCTTATCTCATAATCATTTATGCCTTAGACTTTAGTTCAGTGACATTCATTCAAGGACAAATTTTTGTAACTGTCTATAGAGGAAGGAAGAGTATTATTTTAATGAAAACTACCTTGGAGTTTTCTGTGCCTACATAATCCCTTGAAGTTAAACAAGATTAAATAAATTTAATAAATTCAGGTTCTATTAATAATTATCACTTAATAATTATTTTAAAATCCTTCAAGTGTGCAGTGTACTTATCCTCTCATTCACCACAGTGAATTGAGTTGTTGAAACAAGTAAAATCTGACACTGACAGATATTGTCCAGATAAACATATTGTGGTATATTCAGAACTTCCTTTCTTAATTCATTCAGGTCAAAGACACATCAGATAAAATGGATTGGGCTCATAAAGGTGGACAGAGAAGAAAATTCATTCCCTCTTAGTGTGGCCTTATTGACCCAGAAAAGATGCCACAGGGAATTTATAAAAAGCCCTTAAAGCACTTCTGTCTTTTAACCACTTCACCATTCCTCAAGCTCTACCAGTTTTTCTAATATTGATCACACTAACATATCATCAGTTCATTTCTTTTCAATGTTCACAAAACTCAACATCTCCTTTAAGCTGATCTACAGTAGTTTGACGATGTGCTTGAGTTGATTCAGGCATCAGCTAACACCAGTGTTTTGGCTCACCTGCAGCTCCACAGGTGGTATCTGTGTTTTTCTCTCACTCAGGTCAATAACCAGACACCAGCAATGAATCTGCACTCTGAAAAATTAATCCACTTATCCTGCTTATTTCTGTTTTAATAGGATCTTAGCTTCTTTGAAACATGCCTGGAGGCCTCTTTTGTTCTGAGATATAGAACCTGCAAGTGCAAATTAATGGCATACCTAGTGTATAAGGAAGTAATTATGTGATTACTTGAATATCAGTGAGTTCCTTCATGTTCTCATATTGTACACCGATGCCCATTCCCCAAATCTGGGGGAAAAGGTAGACAAAATTCTTTTTATTTTATTTATTTTATTGTTTTTTTTTTTTTACTTTACAATATTGTATTGGTTTTGCCATACATCAACAGGCATCCACCACGGGTGTACATGTGTTCCCCATCCTTATGCCCCCTCCCACCTCCCTCCCCATACCATCCCTCTGGCTCATCCCAGTGCACCAGCCCCAAGCTTCCTGTATCCTGCATCAAACCTGGACTGGTGATTCATTTCTTATATGATATTATACATGTTTCAATGCCATTCTCCCAAATCATCCCCCCCTCCCACAGGGTCCAAAAGACTGTTCTATACATCTGTGTCTCTTTTGCTGTCTCCCATACAGGGTTGTCATTACCATCTTTCTAAATTCCATATATATGCATTAGTATACTGTATTTGTGTTTTTCTTTCTGGCTTACTTCACTCTGTATAATAGGCTCCAGTTTCATCCACCTCATTAGAACTGATTCAAATGTATTCTTTTTAATGGCTGAGTAATACTCCATTGTGTATATGTACCACAGCTTTCTTATCCATTCATCTGCTGATGGACATCCAGGTTGCTTCCATGTCTTGGCTATTATAAACAGTGCTGCGATGAATATTGGGGTACACGTGTCTCTTTCAATTCTGGTTTCCTTGGTGTGTATGCCCAGCAGTGGGATTGCTGGGTCGTATGGCAGTTCTATTTCCAGTTTTTTAAGGAATCTCCACACTGTTCTCCATAGTGGCTGTACTAGTTTGCATTCCCACCAACAGTGTAAGAGGGTTCCCTTTTCTCCACATGCTCTCCAGCATTTATTGCTTGTAGACTTTTGGATCGCAGCCATTCTGACTGGCTTGAAATGATTTCTCATAGTGGTTTTGATTTGCATTTCTCTGATAATGAGTGATGTTGAGCATCTTTTCATGTGTTTGTTAGCCATCTGTATGTCTTCTTTGGAGAAATGTCTATTTAGTTCTTTGGCCCATTTTTTGATTGGGTTGTTTAAAGTGACTAAAGAAATAGGGTAGTCCAGTTTCCTTGCACAGTCTAGTGGTTAAGACTCTGCACTTCCTCTACCGGGGCATGAGTTTGATCCCTTGTTGGGGAACTACAATCCCACATGCCAAAAAAAAAAAGAAGAAGAAGAAATTTAAACCACTTGTTCAGGTCAGTATTAAAGATGGGATTAATGTCTACTATGGTTGATGGCTTCAAAGGATGGGTTCTGGAGTCAAGTTGCTTGCATTAGAATTTCAACTACCCTACTTGCTAACTCTGCAACTTAGTTATGCTGTTGAACTTCATTTATTTCTGCTTTTTCAGTTATAAAATGGAGAAAACCCCAGAACTGTGAGGATTAAGTGAGATAAAGCAGATAAAGTAAACAGTACATATACTTAGCTCTTGCTCCTCTAGACCTGTGTTTCTGCAATACCAATGTCTATGGATCCTTTGCATCAGAAGTGAAAAAAGACTTTTAAATACACACACACACTGAATTCTGATATGCAGCTGCTGAAAGTTTGCACTCAGTGAAATTCAAGTGTGACTTGTAAATCCATTTCTATATTTATAAGACTGTCCTCCCTCAAAAAGACAAACTTGAATCATAAAAAAATAACCTTATTAAGGTAAGAGTTAGATCATTCTATATGTAATTAGAAAGAAATTGAGGGTACGCTCTTTGTAGCTAAATCAGTTCTCCTTTACCATGGTCTGCAAAGCTCATCCTAATCTGGCCTTAATCAAACTCATTCTCCTCTCACCTTTACTCACAGTGCTCCAGTCTCGGTAGCTAAAGAATATTTGCACAAGCTTTCCCTTCCACCATACCATGCATCTTCCACTGTGACTTTGCCTACTTAGCCTCTATTTTTCCTGGTGTCAATTCCAGTCTAGCCTTTTCAGGATTCTGCATGACGGTCTTGTTCATATAACATTTCCTTACAGCATTTGTAACTTTCCATCACAGCACTTCATTGTAATCATTTTGTCTTCATGTATATAATTCTACTAGACTCTAATTTTATATAGAAATGTTTTACTGTTTGAGTTCACCACTCTATCCTTATTATAGGGTCTGGCTCATAATAGAAGCTCAACAAATTCTATTTTAATGAATGAGTGAAGGCTCTACAAAATATTGTGATAAAATGTTTTTCATATTTAGGTTTTTGTTTTTGGCTTATTTTTTCCTTTTTTTAATGGATTTGATGGCTTAAAACAGCAATCATTCAACGTGTCTCAGGGGTCTGTGGATTGACTTGGTTTAGCTAGGGGGTTCTGGTCATCTCACTTAATTCTTTATGTGGTTCCAGACAGATGTTTGCTGGGGCCTCTACTGTAATACTGGGATGGCCAGGCTTCTTTGCCATTTGTACACAATCAGAAACTCTCCTTCTTCATGTCCCCTTTCCACTTGATCTTTCCAGAGGGTAACTAGATTTCTTTGTAGTAGCTCAGGTACTCCAAAAGGTCGAAAGTAGAAGCTTGAAGTCTTTAATACCTAGATTCTTCAGTCTTACCTTCAACTGGTTAATTGAAGCCACAGACCTGGCCAGATTCAGTATGGGGAAGGACTACACAATTTTTATGTACCAATAGAGGACACATAGGAGCCAAACATTATTGAGAGAGAGGGAATTATAGTCCCAAGTCTAAAATGAGATAATGAAGAAAAAGCAAACAAAACTAACTTAAGTAGGGTATTACTGTTAGAAAGCAGATTCAGAATCCAATCTCTACTCTTTTTTCACTTCAAAACTTGTATTACTTGCTCTTGTGACTTTCATGCTCTTCTTCAGAAAGGCAAAAATTCCTTTTTCCTATATTAGGAGTATTTTCCTTAAGCTTCAATATATAATTCAAATGTAAAAATACTAACATATTTCAGCCATGTCTATTAGTTTAATATATAAAGACAAAATAGAATTTTATATTCATACACATTTAATGAATGTAAGAGTAAATTATAAGCAACCTGAGCAACTGAGATCTCACTTATCTCCAAAGTCATCAGTTTGCATTTTTAACTGAATGTTGAGGACCTTGAAGTGAGATTGAGTGTGATCTTTGAATGATAGTTGCCACATGCTTTTGGGAGATCTTTAAAGAGTACACACAAGTAATTAGAATTGTGGAAATGTTTGATCTATTTGATCTTTTTCTTGTGGATTAAGGCCTAATATGTATTTTATACATACATAAATTCTAGTTTAGGTTCTTGAAAATGTCTCTAACCTAGTATGCCTAGTCACTCAGTCATGTCTGATTCTTTGCAACTCTGTGGACTATAACCTGCCAGGCTCCTCTGTCCATGGGATTTTTTAGGCAAGAATATTGGAGTGAGTTGCCATTTCCTCCTCCAGTGGATCTTGCTGACCCAGGGATTGAATTAATGTCTCCTGTGATTCCTGCATGGCAGGTGGATTTTTCAGCTACTGAGCCATCAGGGAAAGCCCCCACCCCCTATCTAGTATAATAGTATATAATCTGATCATACAGCTGCTAGGGGAGTTTAATATTCTTCTCATCTGTTCACTGATGTTTTAGGATTGTCACATCTGAAATTTTAATCTCGAAATAAGGAACTGTGTATTGCAACACAAGGGCCACAGGATATCAAACGTGAGGAGGTTATGCTGGATAGTTGGTCTAAATTAGAAGAACGATTCCATTTCCTAATACCTGTTCACTTAGAACTGCTTTGCTTTCCTAATTCCTGTTCACGTAGAACTGCTCTGCTTATTGTTTCTGATTCATGAAGTATTGTGATTCCAGGAAGGCAAACCCTTACTTTAAAATGTATATGACAGAAAAATGCTTTCAATGGACAAATTATAGCTTAGTTTTGTGCATTTTTTACATCAGAGGTTGATACTCAATTAAGAGTTACAAAATCACTTAGATGAGTTTTCTCTCTGCCTGGGAGAATGCCTGAAATATGCCCTTCTCAGTGGTGAGCCACTCAATGAACCGGATTTGCATTTTCATTTCCCCTCGCCCCCAACAGCATTTTCAACACTGCCAAACTGTGTCAATCTGACAAATGTAAAATGCTGTATCATTATTTAAATTCACCCTTCATGCATAATGGCAAGATTATCGCTTTTATTTTTGGTCATTCCTGTTTCCTCTTCTGTGAATTGCCTATTTATATATTTGCAATGTCTGAAATGGTCTTGTGGCTGTTTTTCTTACTGATTTGTGGAATGAATTTTGAGTCCATTGCCCTTCATAAATGTATTACAAATATCTTCTGCCAATCTATTACTCCTTTTATCTTTTTCTGTTGCCTTTTTTTGTAGCTTAATATTGTTACTGGTGTGCTTTTGCTATAGTTTTAATTTGAGATAAGATTAATTTTTTTGTGTGATTAAAGCATTTTACCTTTTTTGAAGAAATGTTTCCAAATGCTTTTTACTTAGGTCATTAACATATAGAATCTGTCTTTCTTTATGAGACAGAGCACTGACTTTATTGTACTTTCAGGGAGATAGCTAATAATTTCAACATGATTTACTAACCTCTTCCTGAGTGATTTGTATATATCAATGGCTTGTATTCACATGTAAGTGCTTCTGTTCTGTTCTCTTCCATTGGTCTACTTGATTAATCTTACATGAAAAGCACCCTCTTTTAAGGAAAAGAAAAGCGCCCTCTATACAACTATTATATGTTTTGGTGTCTAAGTCAAGTATCAGTGTCTTCCCTGGTGGCTCAGTAGGTAAAGAGACTGCCTGCAATGAAGAAGACCTGGGATTCAATCCCTGGGTCAGGAAGATACCCGGGAGAAGGTAATGGCAACCCACTCCAGTATTCGTGCCTGAAGAATTCCATGGACAGAGGAGCCCGGCAGGCTACAGTCCATGGTGTCCCAAAGAGTTGGACACAACTGAGTGACTAACACTTTCAAGTCATGTATAGAGATATGTAATATTTAACATTGCCTAACTTCTCATATGGACTTCCCTGGTGGCTCAGATGGTAAAGCATCTGTCTATAATGCGGAAGACCCGGGTTCAATCCCTGGGTCGGGAAGATCCCCTAGAGAAGGAAACCTCTCATATACCTTCTCTGTGCCTGTCAAAACCAGCTTTTTAAGTTACATAAGCATGAGAGAAGGCAATGGTTATCCACTCCAGTACTCTTGCCTGGAAAATCCCACGAATGGAGAAGCCTGGTAGGCTGCAGTCCAAGGGGTCACTAAGAGTTGGACACGACTGAGAAACTTCACTTTCAATTTTCACTTTCATGCATTGGAGAAGGAAATGGCAACTCCAGTGTTCTTGCCTTAAGAATCCCAGGGACGGGGGAGCCTGGTGGGCTGCCGTCTATGGGGTTGCACAGAGTCGGACACGACTGAAGCAACTTAGCAGCAGCAGCAGCATACATAAGCATATATATTCTCTATTTTTATTTTAACTTCAATTATAATAAGTTGCTTTTAAAAGGATTTTTAAAACAAATTAACTCATCACACCCATTAAAATGGTATATCTCTACATTAATTGTTTCTCTTTTATTCCACTGAGTTTTATAATATTTATAAATGTCTTATAATAATTTGTTATATGTAGTCCTCTGTGACCCCATAGATGGCAGCCCACCAGGCTCCCCCATCCCTGGGATTCTCCAGGCAAGAACACTGGAGTCGGTTGCCATTTCCTTCTCCAATGCATGAAAGTGAAATGTGAAAGGGAAGTCACCCAGTCGTGTCCGACCCTCAGCGACCCCATGGACCGCAGCTTTCCAGGCTCCTCCGTCCATGGGATTTTCCAGGCAAGAGTACTGGAGTGGGGTGCCGTTGCCTTCTCTGATATGTATTCCTAGGCACTGTATATATTTGCTACCATGGTGAGTAATCGAGCTTTTCTTGTAAATTAAAATTTTCTGAAGATTTTCTTGAAATATTTTATCATAATAGCAGTTTTATTTTTCAAAATCTTATTTTAAAAATGCGATTATTTTCTTATTGCATGAGTAGGAACTCCAATCCAATACTGAATAAAAGGGTAGATGATACTAAAGGGTAACATTTATTGAGAGTTTATTATGTCCTAGGATTCATCTAAAGTACACTTAGTAACATATTCAAAACTCACAACACTCTAGACAAGGTAGGTAATTATTTAAATTTTACAAATGATGAAAATGAAGTAAAAAAAAAAAAAAAATCAGTAACTGTTGAATGTTTTAAATGATAGTGCTAGGATACTTCCTGGTTGCCTTTTCTAGCCTGTTAGCCCCCCAGTGGTTCAGAAGGTAATGAATTCACCTGCAATGCAGGAGACCCCTGTTCCACCCCTGAGTCAGGATGATCCTCTGGAGAAGGGAATGGTTACCCACACCAGCATTTTTGCCTGGAGAATGCCATGGACAGAGGAGCTTGGCGGGCTACACAGTCCATAGGGTTGCAAAGAGTCAGACACAACTGAGACTAACACACCTACACACATGCCCACCAATTGCAACCCTAGTAGAAATAACAATGGTTGTCTAGCTTGTATGTATCTGATTTTACGGGGATTTCATCTAATTATTTGAACTAATATTTGCTATTGTTTTTAGTAGTACTTTTAAAAATAGCTCACCTTTCTAGAAGCTCATGCTTCTAGATCTGACTTTTTCTTGATGTATTTCAAATACCAAGGCATTGTTCAACCCAAAGTAGATGTTCAAGAAACATCTGTGGACTATTGAATAAATATAGACTTTCATACTGTAAGTGCTAAAAAAAAAAAAAATCACCTATTGTCCATTCCTAGAGATGATGATGTGAACTTGAACAGATTACACAATATCTTGCTCTTCAGTTAGTTTTTAACCTTAACTCCTTATTCAGTTAAGGTTCAAAACTAAGCCTTTATTCTGTTTATAACTAAAGTTCACATTCCTAGCCACAGGCATCAAATTTATCATTATAGGAAATGGACACAGGAAGAGTTTCAGGAAAACATGTGGATAATTAAAACTAGTTTTCCTTAATCTGACAAAGAACATTCCTAAATATAAATTATCTAGTGCAGCTTACAAATGTGAATTTAAAAGCTGAGAACAGCCCAAAAAGAGAATTGGCTATATTTTTACAGTGGTGTATTTAAAAAAAAGTATTATCATTTCATGTTTGGAGATTTTTTTTAATTAGTTTAAGCTATGCATGTGAGAGTTGGACTATAAAGAAAGCTGAGCACTGAAGAATTTATGCTTTTGAACTGCGGTGTTGGAGAAGACTCTTGAGCGTCCCTTGGACTTCAAGAAGATTCAACCAGTCCATCCTAAAAAAAATCAGCCCTGAATATTCATTGGAAGGACTGATGCTGAAGCTGGAACTCCAATACTTTGGCCACCTGTTGCGAAGAACTGACTCATTTGAAAAGACCTTGATGCCGGGAAAGATTGAAGACGGGAGGAGAAGGGGACGACAGAGGATGACGTGTTTGAATGGCATCACTGACTCAATGGACATGAGTTTTGTAAACTCTGGGAGTTGGTGATGGACAGGGAGGCCTGGTGTGCTGCAAAGAGTCACAGGGTCGCAAAGAGACACGACTGAGCAACTGAACTGAACTGAACTGATGGACTATTCAATTACTTCTGAGCTCACTCTCAAATTATTATTATGTCTGTTTTTATTTCAGTTGTATTCAAACACTGTTTTGCAAAAGAAAGGATAGGAAAAAAGATTTATGAGGCAGAAGGCTTAGAATTTTGTAACCATTCCAAGTTATGCAGACTGTGAGTTGGTGGAAAGAAGGGACTCTTATCTGATCCTATCAGCCATACAGATATAAAATGTTGAAATCTCCCCACCCAAAATGTGAAAGACATATAAATTTGTTTCCTAAAAAGATTACATAGAAAACCATGTATATGTTGATTACTGAAATTATACATTAGTTCTGCCCCTCTACCTGAATACCAGACACATATATCCAGTGTCCTATTTAATATCTCCTCTTGGACTGCTGTTTTAAGTTTAAGATGTGCAAAACATAAATTCATGTTTCTCAATACTAATTACCTCCCCTGTCTTCCTCCAAGCTCAGACAATGGCAGCTACATTTAATTCTGCTCAGCCTCAAAATCATCAGAGTGAGTTTTGCCTTCTCTTTTCTTTCTGCCTCTTATTTTCCAGCCCTTTTGTTCTGGTCTTAAATGTACATCTAAGTACTCACTCCATGAGTGTTTCATGCTATCTCTTTACACGCTGTATTTTTCTACAGAGCATGTGACTTCATATAATGTATTTGTTTCTTGTCTGACTTTCCCACTATAAACTATAGGAGGGAAGGGATTTGATTTTTATTCAGTGTACATTTTAGAGCATCTAAACTGTGTCTGGTGCATAGTAGACATTCAATAAATATTGATGGAACAAAAAACTGAGGGATTTTGGTGAAAAAAAAAAAAAAAAAAACTGTTTTATTTGAAGACTCCGAGAAAGGTAGACAATTTTAAGAAATTTTGTTCTCAGCATTCTTTTGCCCTAACTCTAAAATATTCACTAAAAATGACCTATGATTTCAATATAGATTCCTCCAAATATGTAGTATAAAAAATGGTAAGTATAGCCATGGTTCTTTTTTTTTAATTTCTAGGAAGAGTAGCCAAATTAAAAAAAAAAAAAAAAAGATTGAGAAAGGATTTTTTTTAGGAAATATTTTTAACATTTTGAAGTTTATATGAAACTTTAGGTGTATATATTCCTCAGTGGAGAACTTGTAAAAATTTATTAAACCAATGTGTTTTCTTAAATTTACTTGTGTTTTATATTATTAAGTTGCTCAACAATGACTATTTAATGATACTATAAAAATAAATGTGAAGTCAAAATAGTGACATCATTTTTACAAAACCTATAATAGAGAAGGTCAAGTTAAAGAGACTTCTGTTGTATTTATAATTTTTATTTATGATCAGTCATTGCTGTTCTTTAAGTTGTTTTTCATGATTTGGTAAACTAAGCACCACTTATTTATTACACAATGCACTGATGATCTTAAAAACGTCATGGAAATGATAACACTTACAAATTTCACCTCTAAAAATTGTGTCAACAGTTTCTCAAACTCTTGTTGAATTTTCATTTATACCTGTTACCAAAACGCTTATTGTTTGTTTTTTAACAATAGATCATTTACAACAGAATGCTTCATCTATTTATGATAATTTATCAAGGGAGAAGTAATGAAAATGCTTGTGAATGGTATCTTGGTTGGCCAAATGGTTTGACCTGTATGTGGTGACAAGACAATTTTAGAGTTTCTAAGAATCTCCACAGTATCTGAAGTTTCTATAAAGAAACATTATTATACCTTATATTATTCTGAAAGAAATTTACAAGGAATATGATCATTAAAGACTTATTGTTAAGGACTTCAAACATTAGTGAAACAAGGACATTATTTAATTCAGTGAGGCATTTAAAGTTTTCACTGAACAAAATATATAATATATAGCCTCTCCCTAATTTGGCAGGTAGATATGTGTCATTAAATAAAAATGAAAAATAAGAGCAATTTTTGAATTTAACATAGTCAGATGTAATATGTAGGATGTCTGGGCAAAACTAAATTACTTAATGTAGTAAGGGAACTATTTAATTTCAAGATTATTTTTGTTGTTTCCTTAATGTTGTTTTAAATTCTTATTTTACATGATTTCCAGTACTTTCCTGACTTCTTCCATTCATTTCTCCCTAATAGCTTTTCTATTCTTTAATGTAAAAAGTAACATCTGTGGGATTCTTATAGTTTAGAATTCTAGAGATAAATGAATTTTATTGACTAGAACAAAAATTAAGGTATATTTTTAATGACTAACTTATAGCATATCCAGGTAGAAATAAATCAAAATTCACTGGTAGACCTGCTGCTTTCTTTCAGATGAGACAATACCATGGGAATAGTGGGATCTTGATGGCTTTTAAGCTACCTGCTCACCCAGAACCACATCCACCTAAGTGTCTGCTAAGTCTATCTGGAGACTAGAGTGTCCTACCTGTGCTTATAAGCAAGCTGGATTCTGGGGTTTCTACTGCTATTGCACTTTCCTTGCTGGGCTACTCCATCTTTGGATGCATCAGATTGTACTGCAGGTTAATTGAGCAGTCCCCACTGTTCACTCAGCCTCACCATCTCCCCAAGGCTCCATGTCAGCTTTGCCTGGCACCTCCACCACCAAATCAAGATGGTTCCTTGCAGAAACGGGGCATGCATGCTTGCCTTTTAGAAAACTCCAAGTTTTTATAGGCTGAGTATAAAAGCAAGCATTCATCTGCATGCCACTTTGGAGCTGAGTGACTCGAGTGAAATTATGTAAGTTTCTATATATGTAAAATGGGATAGTAAATGTTTCTTTAGGGTTTTTGGAATATCTAATGAGATTATTTATGCTGCTAAGCAAACTGACAACAAAGGTTATTTTTGTAAGTTATATTCAGCACACTTGCTGAGGTAGAAAATATCTAAAGAGGAAGCTAGCTTTGAAATATCCTTTACTTATAGCAAAACAAATTTTATCCAATTTTAGCCAGCTTATCTGATGTGGGCAAAAAAGGTTTGATATGGTCATGGATGGACACCTTCACTTAAAAACTTCAGATAAAATATTAGAGTAATATAAATGCAGAAGTATGTCTTATATTCAAAGCTGTTTGGGTATGACAGAACAAATAAAATTCAGAGATTATAAATGAATTAACATGCTAAATGATATAGGCTTGGTAGAGAGAAGTAAACAATTTAGGAGAATATTAAGATAAACATACAGATAAAAACAGTTATAGTTTATTCATGGGAATAATTACTGTAGTACTTTGCTTACTCCCCAAAACATGAAATTAAAAACACAGTATTTCTCCAGGCAGTTTCATAAACATTGATTGACAATAGAAGCTATTAATTCCAGTTGTGGAGAAAGGCCAATATGTGATTAAAGGCATTAAAAGTGTCAAGCAAATAAAATTTACTCAGTTGTAAACTTTGATGTATGTATTTAAATGGCTTAGTACAGGGACATCTTGCAGATTTCACCAGACATTATTCAATTCCAATTTTACTGTGGTAAAAACAAAGTTGTTGAACCTACCAAGAAACTCTTAAACACTTTATAGGATTATATGAATTTGTTACTACAAAGCACACTCACCATAAGAGTTTTAAAAATACAATTCACTTCAATTGTCTCATTTATTCATAATCAAACAAGTATTTGCTGAGCACCAGTCCCAACTACTTCACTCTAACATACATCACTGGAGACCACTGGATGCTACTTACAAGCTAAACAGAGATGAATACAAAATCATCAGTTTCTACTCATAGAGGAACAAACATGTGTACAACAAACCAAAATGACAAATAAATTATATTCATTATGGTCAAAGGGCTATGGAAGAACAAAGAGGGAGTGATTCATTCCATAGTGTAGTGTGGCTGGAAGAATCTAGTATTTATAGAGTCAGACATCTAAATGTGAATCATGGATCAATAATTACCAGTTATTTTCCTGACCCAGAATCCATTTATATTTTTTCCAAGTAATCACACCCTGACTTTCTTTCAGGAAACAATCCCCTTTTAACTCTTCATCCATGATTTCAAGTTGGACTGATAACCTACTTCCATCCTCAGCTGTGTGAAACAGAGAAGGACCCTATCATCCTTGCCACCCCATGTCCTCTGCTTGTCTTTTAGCTGTGGAAAAACTTTAGCCAAAGAATAAGTTTAATCAGAGAAAGATGTGAGAATGTACAAAAACAAAGCAAAACCGTCAAAGGTGACCAAATGATGATAATGCAATCACGAAGCAAAGTCAAGGACATTTAGTTCTTCCTCAAAGGCTACAGATGTATTCTGAGCCATATCCTGTGAGCTGTCTTATAGATAACTGAAACGCCACCAGCTGGAAAAGATAACTCCATGATGATCAGAATGTAGCCACAACATGCTACTGCTACTGTTGCTAAGTGGCTTCAGTCGTGTCCAGACTCTGTGCGACCCCATAGACGGCAGCCCACCAGGCTCTCCTGTCCCTGGGATTCTCCAGGCAAGAACACTGGAGTGCGTTGCCATTTCCTTCTCCAATGCATGAAAGTGAAATGTGAAAGTGAAGTTGCTCAGTTGTGTCTGACTCTTAGCGACCCCATTTTCTGCAGCCTACCAGGCCCTTCCATCCATGGGATTTTCCAGGCAAGGGTACTGGAGTGGGTGCCATAGCCACGACATAAGCTGCCACAATTCTGAGAATTGGCCTCAAAGAAGGAAACTAACTGACTCTGAAACTGAAGATTAACTGTACCTAAAGCAACAAAGATGACGCTGATCAGACCACCAATGACCGATCTGAAGACGACTATCAGAGCTGACCATCCTGTTTCTGCATGTAGCCCCTCTGCCTATGTAAAACCTCTTTCCCCCTCACTGTCGTGGGCAGGGAACCAGCTTTTGGACAGACCTCCTCCCCCAGCCCAGTTGCTGGCAACCAAAATAAAGCAACTTTCCTTTCCACCAACCTGGCCTCTTTAATGGCTTTTCGACCCTGAGCAGCCAGATCCCGTGGACAATACAAGACCCAAGCCTGGCCAGCCTTCTCAATCTTCCTAATCAAAAGACCCACAAAGCCTCCTCTCATAGGAAACAATTGTTAACAATTTGCCATACTTGCTTAATTCTTGCTAAAATAGTTTTAAATAGATTAAGTGCACCATTACATTTTATTCCTAAAGATATTAGTATATATCTCTATAAAACTAGGTTGTTTTATTTCTAATACAAAATCTCTCAGCCATTACTATACATAAAAATTGGCAAAAATTACCTAAGAGCATATAGGTATATTCAAATTTTCTAAATTTCACACTATTGGATTATTTAGATCAAGATTCAGTCAAAAACCACATAGCTTGCTTTTTGATACTCTATCTCTAAAATAGAATAATCCCACCTCCCCCAAATTTTGTTTTTTCTATGACATCAATTTATCGAGGCTTGCTTAGTTATCCTGTAGAATATTTTCTCTTCTGGTTTCATCTGAACAAATTTGTTATGTACTGATTTTTGTCATTTAACTGCTATCTCTTATCTTCTGAATGTTATACACAATTAGATAAAAATGTATTTGACAGAAGTTAAATGTATTTGGAAGAAAACTTCACAGGTGATACTTTATAATAATGACTCATGTTTCTCCCACTCCCCCCTCCCCGCTGTTGGTAATTGTTAACAGAGTTACCTCTCTCCAAGTTGGAGCCACATTTTCCTGCTTGTGAGCAGCAAGGTATCTGTGTGATGAAAATCTGGTTTTATGAGAAGGCCCAGGTCCAATCAACCTTTCATCTACTGATTTTAGTACCGAAGCCGCTCCATCCTGGAGTCAATCGTTTCCTTAGTGTTGAAAACTCCCAATTGCTAGCAGCAGCAGCATTCCTTCCATAATTACTAGTTGGTGAGTGAGTGAAAGTGGCTCAGTCCTGTCCGACTCTTTGCGACCGCATGGACTATACAGTCTACGGAATTCTCCAGGCCAGAATACTGGAGTAGGTAGCCTTTCCCTTTTCCAGGGGATCTTCCCAACCCAGGGATTGAACCCAGGTCTCCCTCATTGCCGACAGATTCTTTACCAGCTGAGCCACAAGAGAAGATAGTCAGTATCCTTCTACAAATAAGTGTCTTTCTTTGTCAACTGTGGTCTTTTTTATTATTGAATATGATTCGCGTTGAAATTAGAATGCGTTTACTTCTTACATTTAATTACTATTTTTCAGTAGAGGTTATTTGTATAACAGTCACATTGGTCCTCAACAAGATTTTGCTCTTTACTTTTCTGTTTTACTTTTTGGTCCTTAACATTTTAAAACATTATTTTTAAATGGTGTATATCAATAAATCAACATAGGATGTATTACTATTCACCGATATTTCTGCCCTCCCTCTTTGGTCCGAGGCTGTGAGACCACTGAGTTTCCTGGCTCCCTTTAAGTACAGGATGGCATAATCCTGCGAGAAGATAAAAGTTAATATGCGAAAACTGAGCGGTACTACAAACTCAGTTTTTCATCCTCTGTCTTTACACAGCCATAGCAAATATCCCTCTAGCTCAGTGGTCCCAGCCTGCCAATGCACGAGACGTGGGTTCCATCCCTGGATCAGGACAATCGCCTGGAGAAGCAAATGGCAACCCACTCCAATATTCCTACCTGGAAAATCCCATGGATAGAGGAGCCTGGCGGGCAACACTCCATGGGGTTGCAAACAGCAGACCATGACTTAGCGACGGAGTGTGCGCGCACGTGCGCGCACACACACGTCCCCAGATGCGGGCTACACTCCATGGGGTTGGGAACAGTGGGACGTGACTTAGCGACTGAGCGCGTGCGCACATGCACACATCCCCAACCCCTGGGTCACGAATGGATAGAGGTCTGCCTTTGTAAGGAAGTGCAGCACAGCAGGAGGTGAGCTGGGGGCAAAGGAGCCAAGCTTTATCTGTGGTTCCTCATTTCTCCTTATCACTCGCATTACTGCCTGAACCCCTCGCCTCTACCTCCATGGAAAAATGGTCTTCCCCTAAACTGGTCCCTGGTGCCAAAAAGGTTGGGGACTGCTGCTTGAGACTTCATCTCCTGGTCCCTGGATGAGAACCGTGAGGAGAAGACCCTATGCAACTTTTGAATTATATGTAGATACAACTCGTTTTTATTGCTTTAAATAATTGAGTTTAAAGTTATATTACAATATATCATGACATACATAGTGAGATATTGTACAATATCTTACATAAGAGTTTTAAAATTATGCCTTCAGTATTTGCCCATCACTAAAATATCCAAATGCAATATGGGAGTGTTTTCAAATATTCAGATAGTCTATGCTAAGCAGTGAAAACTTGGTTAACTCTTTATATTTTATACTTTCTTCCATATGCTCTCACGTTAGGTACAGGCTTGTGACTAGAATGTGCCAGCTCATTTGGAGACATAGAGTTGAAAATTCTTTAGATACATTTTACTTAAATAGATAATTGTCATCTATCTCCAGATTGAAGTAATTGGCAGAGAACTGGGAATAGCAGTCATAACAATTGTTTAACTGAGAAGCGATTATCCGTCTGTGACTACAGGGCTTGTGAGAAATCGAAAAGGCTAAATGCTCCCAGTGCCTCTATTCAGCTCCTCATCCTTTTGCAGCATGTTCATGTTTTTCAGCTTTCCAATTTTTAATTTTTTTCTGACTCAATCTCTGTATCACACCCAGCGCTTTCACACCATATGCTGCTTTCTGGCCTTTCACACTTTCCAAGAACACTTGAAAAGCTAAAATCTATAGTCTAGTCTGGGAAGTAAGAAATTCTCAAAAATAACCATACCACAAAGGAGAGAGTGATAAATGCCAGAGAAGAGGAACAGATAAAGTGTTAAAGAAGTAGGCAGAAAGACTGTTTCCAGCCATGAGATATGAGAGGTGATTTATTTTATACAGAACTAGAAAAGTAAATGAAGTATGGATATATGGCTATGAGAGGGAAAGAGACTTTCCAAACACCATGGTAAAAACACTGGTGAGTGGAGGGTGTGAGTGAAATCTCATCAAGGGGTTCTGTTAGAGGACAGATAATGGTTCCTTTCACTTCCCTGAACTGAAATATGTGACCTCCTTTGCACTTGAGGGAACAGTCACAGATCCTGATCCCAAGCACTACTTAGGGATAATTTCTGTTCATCATTGAGGTTACTATTTAAATATTACTTTTTCATGGAAAGAGATCTTTCAAACTTCTAGTTTAGGTTGTCTGCCTATAACTGCTTATTGCTTGTGGGACTTTTCTTTGGTTGCACTTAATAAAAGTCCTTGCTTTATTTTTTCCTACTTCCTCATCAGACTTTAAGCCCCACAAAAGAAGGGACTGTTAGTCTGTATCAAGGGCTCCAGACATATTTGTTGATTAAATCAAAGCCAGATTTTTTTTTTTTTTAAACCAGATAATCTTTTATCATACTTTATGATAGGGGTTGAGAGCCAGGCTAAATTAACAAAAAATAGACTTCAAGTTCCCAAATAAGAGGTTATTGAAGATAGCTCTATTTGTTTTTGTGTCTGCTGTACAAAAATATCTCAAATTTGGAGACTTAACACATATTGATTATGTTGTGCTCAGTCGTATCCGACTCTTTGCAACCCCATGGACTGTAGCACACCAGGTTCCTCTGGACATGGTATTTTTCAGGCAAGATTACTGGAGGGTTGTCATTTCCTGCTCCAGGGGATCTTTCTGACCAGGGATGGAACGTGTGTCTCTTGCATCTCCTCTATTAGCAGGCAGATTCTTCACCACTTTGCCACCTCTTTACCACAGAAGCCCTCATGTTACAGTTGATCTTGGCCAAAAGGCCAATAAGTGATTTATTATGCTACAGTTTTGAAATCTGACATGGGTCTCAATATCCTAAAATCAAGATGTAGGCAGGCCTGCTTTCTTCACTGGATGTTCTAGGGGAGAATTTATTTCCTTGTTTTTTCCAAATTCTCAAGGCCATCTGCTCTTTTTCTCATGGTTCTTTGAGAAATCTTCAATTCTCAGCAACATTGGATTGAATCCTTCTCATGCTGCCATCTATTTCTCTTGACTCCTTCTTCCACTCTTAAAATAGCCTTGTGATTATATTGGACCCACCGGGAAAACCAGAGCATGCTCAGTAAAGTCTGTTTACTAACAGCATTGATTTCATCTGCAACCCTGTTCTCCTCTGCCCCCTGCTACTGCTGCTGCTAAATCGCTTCAGTCGTGTCCAACTCTGTGCGACCCCATAGACGGCAGCCCACCAGGCTCCCCCATCCCTGGGATTCTCCAGGCAAGAACACTGGAGTGGGTTGCCATTGCCTTCTCCAATTCATGAAAGTGAAAAGTGAAAGTGAAGTCGCTCAGTCATGTCTGACTCTTAGCGACCCCATGGATTGCAGCCTACCAGGCTCCTCCATCCATGGAATTTTTCCGGGCAACAGTACTGGAGTGGGGTGCCATTGCCTTCTCCCCCTCTGCCGCCTAACAAAATATAATTCAGGGATTGATAATGTAGATATCTTGGTGGGGTCATTATTACACCTTCTACAGTAGCTATTTAAATGCTGGAGAAAAATGAGTAGTATTTTAGTCTTATGAAATTACTGATGAGATTCTCCTTGTGCAATAACTAAATAATAATCCCAGTTACTCCTTACTACCACAGTAAATAAAGCTGTCAACAGAACAGAGAAAGGGTAGACACCAGTAAGGATGCTATGAACTAAAAGCCATATGAAAGTGGCTCAGTCATGTCTGACTCTTTGCGACCCCTTGGACTATACAGCCCATGGAATTCTCCAGGCCAGAAGACTGGAGTGAGTAGCCTTTCCCTTCCCCAGGGGCTCTTCCCAACCCAGGGATTTGAACCCAGATCTCCCTCATTGCAGAAGGATTCTTTACCAGCTGACCCTTAAGGGAAGCCCAAGAATACTGGAGTGGGTAGCCTATCCCTTCTCCAGCAGATCTTCCCAACCTAGAAATCAAACTGGGGTCTCCTGCATTGCAGGCAGATTCTTTACAAGCTGAGCTATCAGGGAAACCCCTTGCCCCCCATAAAAGCCATATAAGTGTGCACTATTAAAAACAATCAGAACTATATTCAGATTTACTACTTTTTCTCCCTAAAGGATATTATCTCTTATTTATTTCTGCCTCTCATTCTAGCTGCATTTATCCCACATTTTTTCCTTTCTTTTCTTAAAACTAACCACTTGTCTTATGCTTGGCTACACTAATATTTAAACATTTACATCTTAACCCCAATAACATTTTTCTTCTATTTGTGTCCATGCCTTTTCCTTTTTCCATTTACCAGATGGTAGACATGTTCAAAGAGTGAATTTATTTCTCTTTATAAAATCCTGAAGTTAGTTGTGGTTGTCATATGTCAATTAGCTGTTCAATAAATGTCTGCTAACTGAATTAATGAATGTGGACATGGAGTAAAAAAAACAAATAATTGAATCACATTATTTGAATACAGAATGGAAGGAAAATACTCTGTGATCAAGACATTTAAAAACTGCTTAGGGAAGAATCAAATCAGCCATGAGAACATCACTTCCAATTCTGATTTTAGCAGACTTATAGGGACATAGGCTACATTAAAAGATCATTGTATGGAACTTCCCTGGTGGTCTAGTGGCTTAGACTTCATACTCCCATGCCGGTTGACTTGGGTTCAATCCCTGGTCTAGGAACTAGAACCCACATGCCACAACTAAAAGACACTGAATGTTACAATGAAGATCAAAAATCCTGCATGCTCAACTAAGACCCAGTGCAGTCATATAAGTAAACAAATTAATAATCATTACAAACAACAACAACAAAAAACTAATATGTAGTTAAATGACATGTCTCCCTCAGGAAGAATGGAGAACTCATTAAAACCTCTATTCTCAAAATATTTATAATTTTTCTGGTCTAATCTTGAGGAACAGGTTGTATTTGAAACGTTAAAATCTTAGTAACTATAAAGGTTAAATGATCATTTTCACCAAATAAATGTGTGCCTCTGAAAACTAAAGTAAGTACTAAGGAATATTGTCATGGTGTTAGAGAACAGCAATGCATATCTAACAGCGCATTTCACATACAACTGTGATGATAAAGAGATAACTGACACTATTTAATTGTGGTTAGGTATTCACCTTTGAGAAATAATCTTACTATCCTGATTTTCTTAAAAGTAACTTTGCCAAGCCAAACTCTACCATCTCACTAAATAATGATGGCTATCAATTACTTGATTTGGAATATAATGCTGAAAGATCTTAAAATATTTGTGGACAAATGGATAACTATTTTTTAGATTTGTCAATATGGTTTTACATTTATATTAAGCAAATTTACTTTATTAAGAATCTGGGTCAGAATATTAGGCTAATATGAAATAAAATAACTTAGATTTTGCAATCAGAAGTCATTTTCTAAAAATGCATGTCTAAATGTGCAACATTTCCACACTCAAGGAGAGGTTATTTAATTGAAGTGTAATCAGAAATTTCTCCCCTCAAAGAAAACTTCCTTTAAATTAGAGTGAATAAGATGAGTGAGTGCTCAGCCTGTCTCCCCAGGTGATTGTGGAAAAAGTTCCAGAGTGGACGAAGAGACAAGATAAATTCCTAGATTTTGAGTTCTTGGAGAAGATGTCCCTTTACCTCAGGACTGCATAAAAAATAGAGAACTGATCAGTTTCCTGAGTAGAGAAATGCTATCTGAGCTAGCACAGTTCATAAGTCTGGGAAAGTCTCCCAGAGGTTTGCAAAGCTTTTTAGACATTGCAAATTTAGACACTTGTCAAGTGTTTCAGACATTGGTCTTGAGAAAAATAGAGGAGTGGCTAAAGAAACTATAGCACCACTAAATTTTCCATAGCTCCTATTCTTGCAGTTAGGAGTGAGGAACAACACAGCAAAAAGCTTTGAATATCAAAAATCGGAGACATATTTTATATCACGTATGTGGAATGAAAAAGAGTACAGATGAATGTGTATGCAAAACAAAACAGACTCACAGATATAGAAAACAAACTAGTGGTAATGAGTGAGGAGTTGGAAGAGGAGAGGGACAAATTAGGAATATGGGATTAACAGAGGCAGACTACTGTGTATAAAATAATTAAGTAACAAGGATATACAGTAGAGCACAGGGATTTATAGCCATTATCTTGTAATAACTTTTAATGGAGTACAATCTATAAAATACTGAATCACTATACTGTACACCTGGAACTACAATTTACAATATTATATTGTAAATCAACTATAGTTCAATTTAAAAAAAGAACCGAAAGCATTGCCTGTCGTCAGTGTAATGAATACCTGTGTAGAGAAAGAACCTCGAGGCAGCAGATGAATTATCCCTACTTTGTGCCCTGCTGACACCTGAGGACTGCCAGGAGTGGTGGTGGGAGCCCTGATATGTCTAGAATTACATAGAATTGACCAAGATTTAGCTTCTGCTGTCGAATAGAGTTGTGGCACAAAACAGAAATTAGGTTGAGTTATATAAAAATAATGAAGATTATATTTCTTGCACACTTGCTTTTGTGGCTTGACATTTGTTTTTTTTTTTTTTTGAGAAAGACATTGCTATAAAGTTTATTCTAACAAGTGTACTTGAGTATTACAAATACCATAAAAAGATAATTTCCAATTCTTTTGGTCACAAAATTATTCCTTCAAGTAGAATGTTATAATGGTTAGCTCCATACATAAAACAGAGGAATGGCTCAAGTTTGAAGGGGCAACTAGAAATCCACATCCCAGCTGCTCTGTCTTGCTCTATTTCCCACTACAGAAGTTCCAAGGAATTGCTCAGAAACCCTACTGTGATCCAGAGATGCATTTGAAACTAAGTAAAGATTTAGGAATCAATCAAGTTACTGCAGATAATTTGGTGGTACGTTGAAGAAAGTACCTATGGAAATGAAGTCAGTCTCATAGGATTCTAGGCCCTGCAATATACCAGAGCCTTCAGTTCAGTTCAGTCGCTCAGTCGTGTCCGACTCTTTGCGAACCCATGAATCGCAGCACGCCAGGCCTCCCTGTCCATCACCAACTCCCAGAGTTCACCCAGACTCACATCCATCGAGTCAGTGATGCTATCCAGCCATCTCATCACCACAGCCTTATGAAGTAAGGAGAATACACAAGACTGGAGAATACACAAGAACTCTAAGGTTAGGGTTATCCCCATGTGCCCTCAATAGCAAGAATTTATTACTTTTATTTTGTGATGACTCAGCTTCTCTCTGTGTTGCTCCTATGTCTAACAATCACCTCATATTTTTCTTTTCCCCTATTCTGCATCTTATATTACCTGTGTTTTCATCACTTCTACTTACTTACACTTTAAGAGATATAGGCTCAGCTTCTAATGAGTTCCCTTTACCTTTTCTTCTTCTGCTCCCACTGTAAATTGACTGATTATTTCTATGTTTCTGATTCACATTCCTAATAGAAGAATCTGATTGGCACAATTAATCAAAATTATGCGTAAATGAACAGACTTTATGGTGCTGACCAGCCATGGCCCCATAGGTCAAACATAGCATAAATTTGTCAGTTAGATATTTTTCCTTAAGACTTTCATATCCAGATCATTACCATAGGATTTACTGTAATATTGGTATTTATAATGTGTTGCTTACTTGCTTGGACAGTTACTAAACTAGTATTTTGCAAGCTTATTTGACTATGCATTCCTGTGAGAAAAATATTTGAACATACATGCTGAAATGTAGTATATCTATTTAGACACAATGAACATACAGCATGGTGCTAATACCATGGAAATGCTAACTCAATTACCATGGATATGCTATCACAATTACCATGGA
Source organism: Bos grunniens (assembly GCF_055505025.1). Taxonomy (NCBI): domain Eukaryota; kingdom Metazoa; phylum Chordata; class Mammalia; order Artiodactyla; family Bovidae; genus Bos; species Bos grunniens. Next base: position 30,044,884 of record NC_141178.1, read on the forward strand.
TATGCTAACTCAATAGAATTTAAAAGCGTTAGAAATTTGAAATATAAAACTGAGCTATACTTAATTCCTTAAACTCTAAAATCATATTTTTCTAGAATAGATTCAACTCACTTTGGATACTATAGTGCTGGATGAAAAGCCAATCAAGCTCACTGATATTAATAATAGTAGTAAGGGAAAAAAAATAGTAGTAAGAGTAGTATTCAAAATAAGAATGGTAATAGTAGCAGTAATAGTAAAGGATATAGTAGGAGTTATAATAGTAATAATAGGTGTACTAATGAGAGTAGTCACAGCAAATATTCAGGTACCGTATTAAATATTCAGCATATAATTTCTATTTTAACCAGCTGAGCACTGAGGAATTGATGCTTTTGAACTGTGGTGTTGGAAGACTCTTGAGAGTCCCTTGAACTGCAAGGAGATCCAACCAGTCAATCCTAAAGGAAATCAGTCCTGAAGATTAATTGGAAAGACTGATGCTGAAGCTGAAACTCCAGCTTCACAACTGATGCAAAGAACTGACTCATTGGAAAAGACCCTGATGCTGGGAAAGACTGAAGGCTGGAGGAGAAGGGGACAACAGAGAATGAGATGGTTGGATGGCATTACTGACTCAATGGAGATGAATTTGAGTAAGCTCTGGGAGTTGGTGATGGACAGGGGAGCATGGCATGCTGCAGTCCATTGGGTCACAAAAAGTTGGACATGACTGAGCAACTGAACTGAACTTTATGATTTGCTGATATAGGTATTAAATATATGTCCATTTTATGAGTAGAGAAACTAAGGCTTATAGGGACTGTGAGTTGCTTGTTTAGTCACTAAGTAGTGTCTGACTCTTTTGCAACCCCATGGACTGTAGCCTGCCAGGCTTCTCTATCCATGGGATTCTCCAGGCAAGAATATTGGAGTGGGTTGCCATTTCCTCCTCCAGAGATTTTCCTGATGCAGGGATTGAACCCACATCTCCTGCATTGGCAGCTGAATTCTTTACCACTGAGCCACCAGGGAAAGGAGAGAAAAATTGCTTACAGTCAAAGGCTTCCCAAGATTTCAGCCCTGACCTGGATTTGTTCTCAGCCAGATGTGTTACAATCCCCTTATTCTTTGTAATACATTGGTACTTGGAATTTTTGCCATTTATGGTTAGGAAAAAAAATCCCAACCTCTATTTAATGATGTGTTTGTTAGTTGCTCAGTTGTGTCCAACTCTTTTGTGACCCAATGGACTGTAGCCTGCCAGGTTCCTCTTCCCATGGGATTTCTCAGGCTAGAATACTGGAGTGGGTTGCTATTTCCTTCTCCAGAAGATCTTCCTGACCCAGGGATCAAACTGGGTCATCTGCATTGCAGGCAGATTCTTTACCATCTGAGCTTCAAGGGTTTCTAATAGTCAACAGGTCCTGGATATTAATTATTACCTCAAACACTGAATTGGCCTGAATGTAAAAAGCAAATCTGAAAAATCCACAACTGGACTGGACACGGAGCACAGGATTTAGTATTTCTAGTGACTTTTCTTAATCATTTCTTAGCTTTTCACATATTTTAAAGCTCTCCTCCCTTTAAAATAAAAATATCTTTCTAATTTTTCTGGCTGTTATCTCATGGACACAAAACTAACTTCACTCTGCCACTATAGTAATAATGTTGTTGTATTAAGTTATAGCTATTTCAATCAATACCATTACTACTATTAGGTTTCTTATATTATATGGATGGAAATAGCTATTCATTTGTCATACCAAGGGGAAAGAAAACATACTCTAAAATTCAACTGTATAGTTGCAAATGCTCATTTAAATTCTTCTTGGTTTGGTTAAACTCACTTCCTCCTAAATGCCTTTTCTGATCATTTTTCATTGTTGACTATGTTACTTGTTCCTTACTTAAAACCTCTCCTAGCAACTAGTACTCACTTATATATAATATCTATTATCACAAGGTTACCCATTTCTTTGCTCTAAGCTCTAAAGACAGAGATTGGTTTGTATTGTTCCCAGGATCTATCATTGTGCCTGGCTCAAGTAGGTATTCACTAGATCCAGTGTTGTCCAGTGAAGGAGCAAAGTGTACAGGAGTTCTTTGAGAAAAAAAATGTCTGAACAGGGAAGTGCAAAGAGAAGTGTTAAATTGAAAACTTGGGAACCCATGAATAGGGCATCACTGACATCTTTGCTTTGGACCAGTTTGGAGATAAATGCAACAGTCATCAGAGACTTATTTGAACATGTCAAATAAGTTAGAATACAGGAAAAAAGAAAAAAGAGTACAGTTTGACATTTTTCCAAGCTCAGAATCACAGAGATCTGAGCTAAATTACTGGCAATAAGAGAAGGAAAAATGAATGACATCGCCTGCTCATTCTAAGTACCTATTAACTTGACTTGGAGATCAAACATGTATAACAAGCTAGAAAAAGATGGAAGGTAACAAAAATTATGTTTATAGATTATATTTTGGGCAACTGGAATGTCAATATAAGAAAGAGAAAAGGTACAAATATCCCCTTTTGCAAATGGAATGGGTTCGTTTTTAGATATGTTCCCATTGAGCATATGGGTCAAGTTTCAGTGACTCGAGAGACTGTCAGTTCAGATTTCAATGACTGAAACCATAAAACAGCTTTACACAGTGCTCAAGAATTCTCTTAACATAAAATATATTTGAATTAAACATCAACCACTTGTTTTCTGACAGTCTGAAATAGTCAAAGATTACCAGCATGTCAGGTGTTCTTTGAGAAAAGTGTCTGAACATGGAAGTGCAAAGAAAAGTGTAAGTTGAAACTTTGGGGACCCGTGAATGGGGCATCACTGACAGCTTTGCTTTGGACCAATTAGGACATAAATGCAACAGACATCAGAGGTTTATTTCAAAGGTAGGGCCAGTTTCAAGAGCCGAAAAGACAGTGAAGGTTAAAAAAAACCCCAACAGATTCTACTAGGGAAGTGACCACATCCTCCAAGTCTCTCTCCAGAAATGATACTTTTTGAAAGTACAAGATGAAACTAGGTATTTGGAGGGTAGACGATCTCCCTTTGAACTGAGAATACTCATGTAATTCTGGATAACTTAGGGGAAATACCCCTAGAGATTCTGGTTATAATCTGACACATGGGTGTTCAAGACATTATCAATATGAGAAATAAAATTAAAATGATGGTATTTCCACCCAAGTAAGTAAAGAAAAATGGGTAACTTCTTTATGGTAAAGAAAGAAATTTAATGGTGAGCAGCATTTTTACTTAAATACAAATCAGCAAAAATAAATATATTTAATGGCAGCAATTATTTTCTATTTAATATAAAAATATGTATTGAATGTACTGTAAAATTATATCTACATGTGACTTTAAGTGCCCAGTTTATAGACAAAGATAGATCGTTAAGAAAATTGGTAGTGCTCTTTAGCCATTTAAAGTTTACTTTCTGGATATATTTATTTATGAAATGGCAGCACAAAAGTAGTTCTTTGTAGCACTATACAATTGTGAGGAATAAAAAAAGCAGAGTTCCCAGAGAGATTTCATTTGTTCAATAAGCATTTAATGATCTCCTACCATGTGCCAGGCATAGCAAAATTACTGCTCATTCTCTGGTTGGCAGAGCAGAGGTGATTCTTCATTTATTGTAGTTTCAATTCAGTTAAAGTGATTAGAAGTTTTCACATGTACTATCTTATTCCATCCTCTAATCAGCTGCATGAGGTAAGAAAGTATTACCCATGATTTATTTTCCAATATGCTTAGGCAGATTAGTGAAAATCATGACTATTTTACAGAAAAGACAAGGCTAGAATTGGTTATTAAACTGAATGTGACATTTGTATGTGTGCTAAGTAACTTCAGTCATTTCCAACTCTGTGCAACCTTATGGACTGCAGCCTGTCAGGGTCTTCTGTCTGTGAGACTTTCCAGGCAAGAATACTGAAGTGGGTTGCCATTCCCTTTTCCAGCGGATATTCCTGGTCCAGAGATGGAACCTGCATCTCTTATGCCTCCTGCACTGGAAGGCAGTTTCTTGACCACTAGTGCCACCTGGCAAACATGAATGTGATATTTACCAGAGGTTTATTGTGTGTTGCTAACATTGCAACCAAACCTGCCTCCTGAGAAATGTGTATGCAGGTAAGAAGCAACAGTTAGAACTGGACATTGAACAACAGACTTGTTCCAAATCAGGAAAGGAGTACATCAAGGCTGTATATGGTAACATTGCTTATTTAATTTATATTCAGAGCACATCATGCAAAATGCCGGACTGGGTGAAGCACAAGGTGGAATCAAGATTGCCAGGAGAAATATCAATAACATCAGATACACAGATGACACCACCCTTATGGAAGAAAGTAAAGCAGAACTAAAGAGCCTCTTGATGAAAGTGAAAGAGGAGAGTGAAAAAGCTGGCATAAAACTCAACATTCAAAATATTAAGATCATGGCATTCAGTCCCATTACTTCATGGCAAATAAATGGGGAAACAATAGAAACAGTGAGAGATTTTATTTTGCGGGGCTCCAAAATCACTACAGATGGTGACTGCAGCCATGGAATTAAAAGATGCTTGCTCCTTGGAAGAAAAACAATGACCAACCTAGACAGAGTATTAAAAAGTGGAGACATTACTTGGCTGACAAAGGTCTGTCTAGTCAAAACTATGGTTTTTCCAGTAGTCATGTATGGATGTGAGAGTTGGACTGTAAAGAAACTGAGCAGCGAAGAGTCAATGGTTTTGAACTGTGGTGTTGGAGAAGACTCTTGAGAGTCTCTTGAACTTCCAAGGAGATCAAACCAGACCATCCTAAAGAAAATTAGCCCTGAATATTCATAGGAAGGACTGATGATGAAGCTGAAACTCCAGTACTTTGGCCAACTGATACGAAGAACTGACTCATTTGAAAAGACCCTGATGCTGGGAAAGATTGAAGGTGGGAGGAGAAGGGGACAACAGAGGATGAGATGGTTGGATGGCATTATCAACTGGATGGACATGAATTTGAGCAAGCTCTGGGAGTGGGTGATGGGCAGGGAAGCCTGGCATGCTGCAGTCCATGGGGTCACAAAGAGTCAGACACAACTGAGAGACTGAACTGAGGAACATTTTAAAGTGAGAGAATAACCTCATTTCTCCAATTCTGTGTTCTTTTACCCTTTCCATTAAGGCTATTCTCGCTGTTTTTTTTTGTTTGTTTGTTTGTTTGGTTTTTTTTTTTTTTTTTATGAAAATGACTGCAGGAACCCTGGTTAGAAGGTTCTCTTCCTATTAGAAGTCATACCCTCTGGTAATTTCCAGTTTTACTTCTGTGACAAGGCCCTGCATTCAGGAGCCCGTATGTCTAGTGCATTGCATAATATGGGAGTGGGAAGAGATGATAAACTAGAGAAGGCAGCAAGATAGTGCAGGACATGAGCAAAAGGTACAAAAGAGAGGTACTATGAGAGACTACATCTATTGAATAAAGCAGAAGGAAAGGTTGGGTACATATATTTTAAGAAATAAACGCTTGGGAAAAGCTCCAAAACCAATACTGGGCTAAGTCCTTAACTGCAAGTGCATTTTTTGGAAACAAGTAGATATTTATTAATTGGAAAGTAAAAACAAAATTATTATTACACTATTATCTTTTTAGTGAATAGCTCTTTTAAATCAAGTTTCTTTCACTTGGGAAATGATAGGAAAATGTCACCGAAGAGTCAAAGGATTATTTCTCTGGACTGACCAATGGTGCAGTAAGGTTCATTATTAACTTTTACAGCATGTACAACTGACATATAGAAGCCACTCGATTAACATTTTTGAGTAAATGAACAGAGCTGACCTCAGCACACACAGACCTGATAGCTAGTACTAACTATATGGGGAGATTCAATTGAAAAGATAAACTTGGTATCTAAAAAGTAGTAGGAGATAACTAAATCCTCTCAGTTGGATTTTCCACACTCAACTGGCATTAGTTTTCTTATTTTAGTGATATATTTTAACTATGGTATCTTTTTCATACCATGTGATCAATACTTAAGGGTTCAACTGGAATGAAATTTAAACATAAGATGGTATCAATAATTGCATATATAGAAATTTAACAAGTTTGATGCATTTTCGCTGGCTTTTAGAAATGGAAGTTTATATGGAAATGCCTTCTTCAGTATGTCAGTTACTTTTCCATTTTCAGAGGAGGAAAAGGCAAAAAAAAGTAGTAAAGATCCACAGTACCAGTTTTGGGGACTAACCCATACATTCTCACCTAGTTGTAACAGGGCAGGAAAGGATTTTTCCCAAAGGCAGAAAATGTACTACAGATGTGCTACGTGTTCTAGTAATAAAAGTTGACTTTAATACAGGAAAAATATAGTCAACTTCTTTTCACAACCATATAATCTATGTAGACAAGTCAGACAGTTTTCAAGAAATACTTGTTTTCCAAAAGCTTCTCTTGAAACAGTGGTAATGCAGCCTAAATTCTTGGATGTCAAGCTGCCAGTTCTCTGGTTTTATGATGAGATGTATGTCAATAAAATGGAAACTCTCTGTGGCATGGTTGTTAATAGGAGCAAGCCAACATTCAAGTCCAATGGCTTTAAGAAAGCTTATTTTTTCTCCCCTTATTAAGCTAATTATCAGAGAAGAAATGATTCACAATGTTATGGATTACCATATTCACAACCCTTTAAACTAAAAGACAGCCAATTTGGAAATCAGGATAAAAGACTGGAGGGCACTAATTGTTTTTTTAATGGTTTACCTTTAATCTGAAATATTTAACAATAATTTTCAAAGATTTTCATTTAAAAAAATTATTTAATGGGAATGTAACATGCAAGATAGACATGAAGATATCACAAATGTATCACAGCAATAACTTGTTATATGTTTATTTTTATTTTTTATATGAACTTTTGTTAGGTAGGCCAAAATTGTATTGGTCTAAGATATTATTATATATTATATATATAATTGTTATATGGGTAATAAAATTACCCATGCATATGTGTATGTATATGACCTTACAGAAGTATACATTTGCATATATAGAGAGATACAGATTTCTTTATATATATCCCTACAGAAATAAGTCTAATTCCTTGGGCATAAAGATTTCAGTTGAAAACTTTTACATGAGATATTTTTCCTCTGTAATCATAACTCCTGAAGAGTTTATTTTGTTGCTTTAGGGCTAGACATTAATAAAAGGTGCTGGATTTACAAATAGGAAGTGTAAGAGGGGATCAGAAGACAAGAGGAGTGAGGTCAGCAACTGGGTTTTCCTGTCTCTCTCCTGGTTGTATGATCATAGCCAAAACCCTTGCAGGTGGCCTTCTTTTTTTTTTTTTTTTTATTAATTTTTATTGGAGTATAGTTGCTTCACAATGTTGCATTAGTTTCTGCTGCACAGCAAAGTGAATCAGTTGGACATATACATATATCCCTTCTTTTTTGGACTTTCTTCCCATTAGGTCACCCCAGTGCACTGAGTAGAGCACTGAGCATTCTCTGTGCTCTACAGTAGGTTCTTATTAGTCAAGTTTATTTTAATATAAATTTATTTATTTTAATTGGAGGCTAATTACTATACAATATTGTATTGGTTTTGCCATACATCAACATGAATCCACCATGGGTGCACACGTGTTCCCCATCCTGAACCCCCCTCCCACCTCCTTCCCCATACCATCCCTCTGGCTCATCCCAGTGCACCAGCCCCGAGCATCCTGTATCATGCATCGAACCTGGACTGACGATTCGTTTCACATATGATATTATACATGTTTCAATGCCATTCTCCCAAATCTTCCCACCCTTGCCCTCTCCCACAGAGTCCAAAGGACTGTTCTATACATCTGTATCTCTTTTGCTGTCTCCCATATAGGGTTATTGTTACCATCTTTCTAAATTCCATATATATGCATTAGTATACTGTATTGGTGTTTTTCTTTCTGGCTTAGTTCACTCTGTATAATAGGCTCCAGTTTCATCCACCTCATTAGAACTGATTCAAATGCATTTATTTTAATGGCTGAGTAATATTCCATTGTGTATATGTACCACAGCTTTCTTATCCATTCATCTGCTGATGGACATCTAGCTTGCTTCCATGTCCTGGCTATTATAAACAGTGCTGTGATGAACATTGGGGTACACGTGTCTCTTTCAATTCTGGTTTCCTCGGTGTGTATGCCCAGCAGTGGGATTGCTGGGTCATAAGGCAGTTCTATTTCCAGTTTTTAAAGGAATCTCCACACTGTTCTCCATAGTGGCTGTACTAGTTTGCATCCCCACCAACAGTGTAAGAAGGTTCCCTTTTCTCCACATGCTCTTCAGCATTTATTGCTTGTAGACTTTTGGACCGCAGTCATTCTGACTGGCATGATATGGTACCTCATTGTGGTTTTGATTTGCATTTCACTGATAATGAGTGATGTTGAGCATCTTTTCATGTGTCTGTTAGCCATCTGTATGTCTTCTTTGGAGAAATATCTGTTTAGTTCTTTGGCCCATTTTTTGATTGGGTGGTTTATTTTCCTGGAATTGAGCTGCAGGAGTTGCTTGTATATTTTTGAGATTAGTTGTTTGTCAGTTGCTTCATTTGCTATTATTTTCTCCCATTCTGAAAGCTGTCTTTTCACCTTGCTTATAGTTTCCTTTGTTATGCAGAAGCTTTTAATTTTAATTAGGTCCCATTTGTTTATTATTGCTTTTATTTCCAATATTCTGGGTGGTGGGTCATAGAAGATCCTGCTGTGATTTATGTTGGAGAGTATTTTGCCTATATTCTCCTTTAGGTGTTTTATAGTTTCTGGTCTTATGTTTAGATCTTTAATCCATTTAACCCAATCCATGAGTTTATTTTTGTGTATGGTGTTAGAAAGTGTTCTAGTTTCATTACAAGTGGTTGACCAGTTTTCTCAGCACCACTTGTTAAAGAGATTGTCTTTAATCCATTGTATATTCTTGCCTCCTTTGTCAAAGATAAGGTGTTCATAGGTGTGTGGGTTTATCTCTGGGCTTTCCATTTTGTTCCATTGATGTATATTTCTATCTTTGTGCCAGTACCATACTGTCTGTCTTGATGACTGTGGGTTTGTAATAGAGCCTGAAGTCAGGCAGGTTGATTCCTCCAGTTCCATTCTTCTTTCTCAAGATTGCTTTGGCTATTTGAGGTTTTTTGTATTTCTGCAGGCGGCCTTCTAACATCTCTGGTGACCACATCCCCCACCTTGTGTCTTCATGCTTCATGCTGTGGCTAATGCCAGGAACCCTGTAGGCTGAATTTGGGTTTTCCTAAATTCGTTCTAGAGTTTTGTATTTAATAAATGTCTTTATGAAACTCGCCTTAAATTCCCCAATTTGGGTGTGCCATCTTTTCCTGACAGAACTCTACCTGATACATAAGGGGCCATATTCGCCTTTCTCTGGACTGAAAAGGCTAGACTATTTACTATGTGCTTTTTCATAATAGGAATGAAAGAAGAAACACAATTATTGAATGAAGGAAATGATGTGAGCTGTTAAAATTTACATATGAATTAAAATATCTCCTGTCAAAAGGAAATCTGAAAATACAGTTTCAATTATTTCTGAACAGTTAAAAATTCTGCAGATCTGAAGTGTGAGTATTAAACTTAGGGATGAACCAACCCTTGCCCTTTAATTGCCTGAAATTAAAAGGTGCTTGCCCCTTGGAAGGAAAGTTATGACCAACCCAGACAGCATATTAAAAAACAGAGATATTACTTTGCCAACAAAGGTCTGTCTAGTCAAGGCTATGGTTTTTCCAGGAGTCATGTATGGATGTGAGAGTTGGACTATAAAGAAAGCTGAGCACTGAAGAATCGATGCTATTGACTTGTGGTGTTGGAAGAGACTCTTGAGAGTCCCTTGGACTGCAAGGAAATCAAACCAGTAAATCCTAAAAGAAATCAGCCTTGAATATTCGTTGGAAGGACTGATGCTGAAGCTGAAACTCCAATACTTTGGCCACCTAATGTGAAGAACTGAATCCTTGGAAAAGACCCTGATGCTGGGAAAGATTGAAGGCTGGAGGAGAAGGGGACAACAGAGGATGAGATGGTTGGATGGCGTCACCGACTCGATGGACATGAGTTTGACTAAGCTCCAGGAGTTGGTGATGGTCAGGGAAGTCTGGCATGCTGCAGTCCTTGGGGTTGTAAAGAGTCAGACATGACTGGGCGACTGAACTGATTGAACTGAACCCTGCCCTGGTGTTGAGGTTAATAAGTCCAAGTTCTTCAGTGCTTATGGATGGTTAGTAAAGCTGACAGGTTCCAATTTTGGTGTTTGGAGGAGAATAATACTGAGATAGGTTTAGGGCAATGAATAAAGGGATTTCCAAGATCCAAATCGTGTTTAGAAGTTCTTGATAACAAGTCTGGCAGTACCATATGGTTTGCCTCTGGTGTGGGACTTCCTGAGAATGATAATGTCTCTGAGGATAAGTCAGAATTTTAAAAGTTAAATTATTCTAGCTACTCTGGAATCACAAATATTCTTAGAAAACGTGGTTTAAGCTGACACTTAAAGTATAAAATTTAGATGAAATAGGTTTGGGGGTGAGGGTTGGAGAAAGATAATGTGTTTCAACTAGAGGAAAGATGCTTAGAGGCTAAGAGATAAGAAGCTTAGGATAAAAAGTAGAGAATTGTTTCCTGTGGTTTAAGTTTGGAATGCTTCAGGGAAGTGCACATTAAAATGTTACTAGAGAGGTAAACAGGACTAAATTTATGACTGGAAGAAAATATAAATTTTATTCTGCAAACAAGAAGGGAGAATGATGTAATCAGCATTTTAGAAAGATCAATATACTCAGTTTAGAGAATAAAACTGAAAGTAGAGCAAAAGCAGACAGAAGAGCTGAAAGTGCTTGTGAAAATACTGTTGAGAGAAGATGCAATGGTATCTGAGATTCTTATAACTGAATAAAGCAAATATGAAAAGCTCTAAGAAATTATGAAGGTCGCTAAGCTTTTTACTCTGTGTCTCTTTATAGATTATCAGTGCACAAAACACTGACTTAGCAGGTGTATTTAGGAATTGTGGTCTACCAGTATTCTTACCTGGAAAATCCCATGGACTGAGGAGTCTGGTAGGCTGCAGTCCATGGGGTCATGAAGAGTCAGACATGACTGAGCGACTTCACTCTCACTTTTCACTTCCATGCATTGGAGAAGGAAATGGCCACCCACTCCAGTGTTCTTGCCTGGAGAATCCCAGGGAAAGAAGAGCCTGGTAGGTTGCTGTCTATGGGGTCGCACAGAGTCGGACACGACTGAAGCGACTTAGCAGCAGCAGCAGCAACCAAAAGAAAAGTGAAAGTGAAGTCTCAGTCTTGTCTGACTCTTTGCAACCCCATGAACTGTAGCCTACCAGGATCCTCCGTCCATGGGATTTTCCAGGCAAGAATACTGGAGTGGATTGCCATTTCCTTCTCCAGGAGATCTTCCCGACCCAGTGGTTTAACCCAGGCCTCCCGCATTGTAGGCAGACGCTTTACCGTCTGAGCCACCAGGGAAGCCAAAAGAATATTCTTCCTAAGAAATCCTCCACAATTATCTTATTTAAAACAATAAACCTCTTACTAACAAATATTCAGTTTGGAATGTCACAGTTAATTTTCTATCCATTTTTTCTGTCAATGTATTGTGAGCTGGGAAAGATTAATCTGGTATCTGGGGATAACTATTTTTCACCTTTAAAGAACAAAGTTAATACACATTTCACTTGTACCTATGTTTTTTTAGGTGAGTTGTGTAGACAGGCAGCTCATCAAATAACCAAAAGGAAATTTGCCTGCTTTGATCTCAACTTAATATTATTAGAGATTGGGGGTGTGTGGAGCACTGGACTCTAACAAGCTTCACTGGATCAGAACAAATTTATAAACATGTGAGAATATTATATAAGGCTTGGGCTACCTTCCAAATCTTTGGAAGGTACTCTCATTACTCTAAAAGATAATCAGGCATCGGAGTTCCCAATTTCACATAAAACCACTTCAAAATAAATAGAATTTATATTCTGATACATTATTGAGTACAGCATTCAATTCCAAGTCTAGATCTGCTTTCTCTAAAGCTCTTTGGAAAGCCTACACTCTGGAACACCAGTATAAATGCTGATTTGTCCCAGTATCTACTGACTCAGAATATCTGGTTGAATTTCATGTATTTTCTAAGGTGTCATTTTGAGATTCATCCATGACATGGCCTGTAGCCATATTCCACCTTTTTTTCCTATGTCCTGACAGTATTCCACCATAGAGACAAACCACGACTTGTTTATCCATTTACCTGTTGATGGCTATTTGAATTGTTTTCAGTTTCTTAACTAGTATGAATAAGGCTTCTATGATTATTTGTGTACAACCTCTGTATAAACATACATTTTCATTGAGGTTGGGAAAATACCTATGATTTGAGAACCACCACATAGTGTAACAGTGTATACATAAAATTCCACTAATTTGACCGGCTAACTGCTATCAATTATCTGAAACATGATAACAGTACTTGTTTGTATAGGCAAGACAAATAACATAATTCTAATATTTTTCTAAGAAAGTATTATTCCTCCACTAGGAACATCAATGCAACTTAGTAACAACTGATTACACCTAACTTTTATACATTGCTGTCTTGTACCTTTCAAATACCTGAAGCATTGCATGAGTAGACTTAGTTCCCTTCACCAGGACATTTCCCCAGATAACCATCAGTGAAATACTTAGGAAAGGCACTGCCACCTTGCTCCAGGGACAATTACAGACCATACAGCACATGCCACTTGGGATGTAATCTTCCTTGGCAGGTATGAGGTGACTCAATTTTAACATCTGCCTTCTTGGGTGACTTCAGGTATCATCTGTGTCCGTTCAGGTCCATCAGCAAACAGTATGACATTAGAAGTGTAGAATATTTATTGGGAAAAAATGCATTTGAATAATAGGAGAGTGATTGGAAAGAGAGATGGGGAAAGCAGAGTCTCAAAGCAAATGATATAGTAAACATATAGCAGATACAGCAGCTGCAGACTGTTAGCTAACCACATTTGTCACAAGCTAGATCCGTCTGAAAAAGAGAACTTGGTTCTCAACCATCCTAGAAGGAGAGGTCTTAGTCTAATGTTATGAAGTAATACATACACGTGTGTGTATATATATATATTTATATATATATAAATAGATAGATATAGATAGATAGATGAAGAAATATAATACAGGGCTTTGAACCAGTTTGGATTAATAGGCTCTACAGTGGTCTGCAAAACTCTATTAGTCTGACTTTTTCTTTCTCGCTTGCTTACCTCCCTACTCTCTTCCCTCTGCTTTCAGTGCCCTAGCCTCACCATTTAGTTTTGACTTCTTTGAATGTTCTTCAGTGTCAAAATATCTTTTCCTTATTTGTGATAGACTAAATAATGGCTATCCAAAAGATATCTTCATCCCTGAAACTTGTAAATGTTACCTTATTTGGAAAAAAAGTCTTTGAGATTAAGATAAATATTTTGAAAGGAGGCAATTATTTTGTATTTTACGTGCTTGCCTGCTCACTTGCTCAGTCATGTCCAAATATTTGTGACCACGTGGACTGTAGCCCACCAGGCTCCTCGGTCCATGGGATTCTCCAGGCAAGGATACTGGAGTCAGTTGCCATTTCCTTCTCCAGGGAATCTTCCCAAGCCAAGAATCAAATCCATGTTTCCTGTGGCTCGTGCATTGGAAGGCAGATTCTTTAGCACTGAGCCACCTGGGAAGCCCATGCTATACAGTAGATCCTTATTAGTTATCTATTTTATATATGCTACTTCTGCTAAGTTGCATCAGTTGTGTCTGACTCTGTGCGACCCCATAGATGGAAACCCACCTGGCTCCTCTGTCCCTGGGATTCTCCAGGCAAGAACACTGAGTGGGTTGCCATTTCCTTCTCCAATGCATGAAAGTGAAAAGTGAAAGTGAAGTCACTCAGTCGTGTCCAACTTTCAGAGATCCAATGGACTAGAGCCTTCCAGGCTCCTCCATCCATGGGGTTTCCCAGGCAAGAGTACTGGAGTGGGGTGCCATTGCCTTCTCCTATTTTATATATAGCAGTGTGTATATGCAGTCAAGGTTATGGTTTTTCCAGTGGTTATGTATGGATGAGAGACTTGGACTGTGAAGAAAGCTGAACACCGAAGAATTGATGCTTTTGAACTGTGGTGTTGGATAAGACTCTTGAGAGTCCCTTGGACTGCAAGGGGATCCAACCAGTCCATTCTGAAGGAGATCAGCCCTGGGATTTCTTTGGAAGGAATGATGCTAAAGCTGAAACTCCAGTACTTTGGCCACCTCATGTGAAGAGTTGACTCATTGGAAAAGACTCTGATGCTGGGAGGGACTGGGGGCAGGAGGAAAGGGGACGACAGAGGATGAGATGGCTGGATGGCATCATGGACTTGATGGACGTGAGTCTGAGTGAACTCCAGGAGTTGATGATGGACAGGGAGGCCTGGCATGCTGTGATTCATGGGGTCACAAAGAGTTGGACACAACTGAGCAACTGAACTGGACTGAACTGAACTGAACCATAAAGTTGTTTTCTACATCAGTAAATCTATTCCTAGTCAGATCAATAGATAAGTTCATTTGTATCCCTTTTTAGATTCCACATATAAGCAATATCATATTTGTCTTTGTCTGACTTACTTCACTCAGCATGACCATCTATTTTCTGAGTGCTAGGAAATGTGTTTTAAAGCAATGTTTTGCTTCTGTGCTTTTACTCCATTCCTTTTTACATCAAACATTGACTGGAATTGAAATGAGATTTTATAGTTATTTACAGCTATTTTTTTTTCATTTTTGCCTATAGCTCCAATACTATTATATCTTTAGATCAGACTCTGTGGGAGATGGAGAGGGTGGGATGATTTGGGGGAATGGCATTGAAATATGCACAATATCATATATGAAATGAGTCGCCAGTCCAGGTTCGATGCATGATATTGGATGCTTGGGGCTGGTGCACTGGGATGACCCAGAGGGATGGTATGGGGAGGGAGGAGGGAGGAGGGTTCAGGATGGGGAACACATGTATACCTGTGGCAGATTCATTTTGATATATGGCAAAACCAATACAATATTGTAAAGTTAAATAAAATAAAATTTAAAAAAATGGAGACTCTTCATGTGTTTTCAATAAATTATAAAATTTAAAGTTTTAAAGTTAAAAGAATAAACAAAATCATCCTCTGTAATTCTATATAGTAGCTTAAATATTAGTCGTGGCTTGAAAAAGAGAAATTATCACTTTAACATAGAAGCTAAAAATGTTTACTTGAGCTCTTTCTTTATTCTTGTAGTTCCAACTTTTAAAAAAGAAACAAAATTTACATCCAAAAATATAAAATATTGCTTGTATATTTCAATTTATAACTTGAAGTTTATAAGGCTAATGTGGGGCTTCCCTGGTGACTCAGATGGTAAAGAATCTGTCACTAATGTGTAAAAATATTTTGAAATGTTAAAGAATCCACGATGTAGTTGGCTACTACTAGAATAACAATATAGGAGGTAAGCTGCATGTACCATTAAAATAAACCTCACCCACACATATTTTTAAAACAAAGCCTTTAAATAAATCATTAGCTTGTATTCACAACTTAGAATACTAGTAATGATGAAAATTTCATTGAACTACATTTATAATTAAATAGTTTATTTTTTACATATGATTTTGTTTAGTTTTCTTCTATGTTGATCATGATTTCTCTTTCATTCAACATATCTTCTCTTTCTTCCTACTAAATAAGTTGACTTAAAAAAAAAAAAAAAGAATACAGACTCCTCTGCTATTTCCTAAACTGCACTTTTAAGTACATTCTTGGAATACTTTTAAGAATAAATTTACATGTTAATGAACAATATAAATTATCTATCCTCACATTTGAGTTGATGAGCTAATACTAATCAACAAACTAAAATTGTGCAATATTTATTCTGAGGTTACTCTATGCTTTTCCAACATGCTTGGATCCTCAGGATATGTACAGTAAAATATATTTCTATGAAATGTAATCTCTGTCTTAGAGGGCTTTTAAAATCTATATGAGCAAACAAGATAATTGAAAAAGAACTTGCAAGCTTTTTTTTTTTTTTTAACTGGCCCATTGTATTGCAGCTATAATTTTTTTAGGAAGAAAGCTGTCAGTCACCTTTAAGAACTTAACCTGATAAAAGTAGAGCAATAATTTAAAGCAAATCTGCTTATTTGTGAATGTATTTTTACCCTGGTAAGAGTATTTACCAGACAGGAAGAAAAAGACTGGTGAAATATCTTTTACTTCCTCCACTGAATTTAAAATTTGATCCTTAGAATTCTCCCAACTTTGATTCAAGCTTCCACAAACTTGCAAGCTCCTGGGATTTCTGGTTCAGTGTCTTCTAATGCTCTGTTACAAGAAGCCACCTTTCTCTTCTCCCCTGAGCATAGCTGAAACAGGTTGGTGTTAAAATAACGAAAACAAAACTTGAAAAATATAAATCAAATATTCAGAAGTACCAGGGGAAAATAGAAGAATAAAATGTGCAAATGTAAAACAGTGTGAAATCATTCCAGACTAGTTGCTCCTAAAGAGAAGTTGTCTGTATTAAGCATCTTCTTTCATGTTCTGTATATTTGGAGGAAAGATTTAAAAAAGGACACTAAAAGCTTTAGAAGTACAAGAACAGGAAAAATCTTGTATGCTATGCTATGCTATGCTATGAAGGTTTGGGTCTTCTCTATATTAAATTGGTATCCAACAAAGATTTTAAAGACAGTAACAGTATTAAATTTTTGTTCACGGGAAAAAAATCACTCTGGAAGCATATATATCCTATGTAGTCTCATAGACATTCACACCCCAGGCCTCTACACTTCCAAACAAAAATCATTCTTTACTTCCCATGTTCTAGGATGACCTATAAGATAGAAAAGAACCCCAGAGACTCAATGTATTTAAAATTGGGCTTAAGACCTCCTCTCTTATGTTGATCAACTTGTATATTATTTCTCTTATACTTTATTTTCACCAGCATAATATTGGAGAGCCCATTTATACTTCTTTAATCTATTGCCATTCTCTATCTCTCTGCACATTCAATCTTTGTCAGTTTTCCAAGTCTGTCTCCTCTATATCACCTCAATACACATGCCATCTCCAAGTCAACTAGACTTGGCTTTACATCATGTTCGTAACAGACTTCATTAGAATTTTATTATGCTTTTCCACAATATTTTTTACTTTAAATTAATTTCCCTTATTATGTTGTCATTCTCTGTTTCTAGAGTGATTTTTTTCCCCTAAACAAAAATTTAGTGTGTTGCCATGTCTTTAAAATCTTTGTTGGATTCCAATTTAATACTGAGAAGAGCTGAACCTTCATAGCATAGCATAGCATAGCATAGTGGAATGTTCCTGATTTTGTACTTCTCTAGCTTCTAGTTTCATTTTTTAATCTTTTCTCCAACTATACCCTGGACTTCTAGATCTCTAAACAACCATGTTTATTCTAACATACCTGTATCTCTTCAAAGTAGATCCCTGTGCTACTAGTCTGCCTGAGATCTTTCATTCACTACCCTTTTATCACTATCTACCATTTGGACTGCCATTCATCCTTTAAGAATCAACTAAACAAAGATTTTATTTTAGAATCAGCCTCATCTAACAGGTTACTCACTTCTTCTTCCATGCTTCACTAGCACTTTGAATAGACTTTAATCTATAACTTCTCACAAAGCAAGACTTGTGATTGAAAACCTCACTATGGCTGTTTTACAAAGAAGAGATGAGAGGGAAAAAAAAAAAAAAAAACAGGACTAGATGTGGATAGTGCATTTGATCTACTGCACTGAGTAGATTAAAAAAAAAAAAAAAGATAATGTTAGCTTGGACTAGGAAGGTAGCAACGGGATGTGAGAAGACTAAATGAACCCAAGAAATATTTAGTAGGTGAAATGAACATAACATTGTCATACATAGGTCTATGGGGAATGAAGGTGAAAGAATTGCTAGGAATAACAACTACATTAATGATATGAATTATATAATAGCTGGGATGCAAACCATTGAGATAGATGCCACATAATTTGGAAACCATCTGGTTTGACATACTAAGTTTTCAGTTCAGTTCAGTTCAGTCGCTCAGTCGTGTCCAACTCTTTGTGACCCCATGAATCGCAGCACGCCAGGCCTCCCTGTCCATCACCCACTCCCGGAATTCACTCAAACTCACGTCCTTCGAGTCCATGATGCCATCCAGCCATCTCATACTCTGTCATCCCCTTCTCCTCCTGCCACCAATCCCTTCCGGCATCAGAGTCTTTTCCATCAGAGTCTTTTCCATCAGAGTCAACTCTTCTCATAAGGTGGCCAAAGTACTGGAGTTTCAGCTTTAGCATCATTCCTTCCAAAGAACACCCAGGACAGATCTCCTTTACAATGGACTGGTTGGATCTTCTTGCAGTCCAAGGGACTCTCAAGAGTCTTCTCCAACACCACAGTTCAAAAGCATCAATTCTTCAGCGCTCAGCTTTCTTCACAGTCCAACTCTCACATCCATACATGACCACTGGAAAAACCAGAGCCTTGACTAGACGGACCTTTGTTGGCAAAGTAATGTCTCTGCTTTTGAATATGCTATCTAGGTTGGTCATAACTTTTCTTCCAAGGAGTAAGTGTCTTTTAATTTCATGGCTGCAATCACCATCTGCAGTGATTTTGGAGCCCCAGAAAATAAAGTCTGACACTGTTTCCACTGTTTCCCCATCTATTTCCAATGAAGTGATGGGACCAGATGCCATGATCTTCATTTTCTGAATGTTGAGCTGTAAGCCAATTTTTTCACTCTCCTCTTTCACTTTCATCAAGAGGCTTTTGAGTTCCTCTTCACTTTCTGCCACAAGGGTGGTGTCAGCTGCATATCTGAGGTTATTGATATTTCTCCCGGCAATCCTGATTCCAGCTTGTGCTTCATCCAACCCAGCGTTTCTCATGATGTACTCTGAATATAAGTTAAATAAGCAGGGTGACAGTATACAGCCTTGATATACTCCTTTTCCTATTTGGAACCAGTCTGTTGCTCCATGTCCAGTTCTAACTGTTGCTTCCTGACCTGCATATAGGTTTCTCAAGAGGCAGGTCAGGTTGTCTGGTATTCCTACCTCTTGAAGAATTTTCCACAGTTTATTGTGGTCCACACAGTAAAGGATTTGACATAGTCAATAAAGCAGAAATAGATGCTTTTCTGGAACTCTCTTGCTTTTTCCATGATCCATCAGATGTTGGCTTTTTGATCTCTTGTTCCTCTGCCTTTTCTAAAACCAGCTTGAACATCAGGGAGTTCATGGTTCACATATTGCTGAAGCCTGGCTTGGAGAATTTTGAGCATTACTTTACTAGCGTGTGAGATGACTGCAATTGTGCAGTAGTTTGAGCGTTCTTTGGCATTGCCTTTGTTTGGGATTGGAATGAAAACTGACCTTTTCCAGTCCTGTGGCCACTGCTGAGTTTTCCAAATTTGCTGGCATAGTGAGTGCAGCACTTTCACAGCATCATCTTTAGGTGAATACAAATCAAAGTTTAAAAACAGGTTTATTGGTAGGCAAAAGGATATTCCTTCAGAAATATTAATAATGTAAACAAAAATTTGCCTGAATTCACCATATATAACCACATATTCATTACCTAGAAACTTCAACCACTATACACATATTTGTTTACAATTCATTTTTAATGGGCATCTAGTTCTCATGTTATGAAACTAATACTTACATATGCCATTTAAGGATTTTAATATTTAAATATTAGTTTGGGATTTATGAAGATATGTACATAGCTTCCTGAAGAAGAGAATGGCAACCCACTCTATTCTTGCCTGGAGAATTTCATGGACAGAGGAGCATGGTGAACTATAGTCCATGGGATCACTAAGAGTTGGACATTACTGAGTGACTAACACACACACATATAGTTTATTAAAAATCTTAAAGTATAATAAATGTAGTAATAAAAAAATATGTATAGTAAGATAAAAAATGATTCCCTATCTTTTAACAAAACATTTTGGTTGATAACATTATTGAAATATCCTACAACTGAATTAACATATTCCCTCAATTAAAGCTAAAGGAAGAAATAAAAGAGCTATATTTTTTTCTGAGATTAAATTTGGTTGTAACTCATATTAGCATTTAGTCTAAAGAAGAATATATCTGAGAGAGATGAAAACAGCTTCTGACATCCAGGAGCTGGCCTAGTACATTCAGCCAGGATTTGGTGTAGCTACAAGCTAGCCTGGCTTCACAGCTAGAGCTGGTACTCTGTTAAACGTGGAGGATTTCACAGACCATCAATATTAGATTGTCCATAATGGATCAAGACAAGTCTAAGACCACACCTTAATAAAGTCTAAAGAAGACAAAGCATGAACAGTATCTAAGTGACAAAAATGACCAAACATCCCCCTTTTCTGACCAATACAAAGTAACTACTAATCTTTACTACTGCTGCTGCTAAGTCACTTCAGTTGTGTCCGACTCTGTGTGACCCCATAGATGGCAGCCCACCAGGCTTCCCTGTCCCTGGGACTCTCCAGGCAAGAACACTGGAGTGGGTTGCCATTTCCTTCTCCAATGCATGAAAGTGAGAATGAAGTCGTCAGTCGTGCCCGACTCTTAGCCACCCCATGGACTGCAGCCCACCAGGTTCCTCCATCCATGGGATTTTCCCAGTTACAGCTAAACTATAGTCTAGTGTTTCTTCCTCCCTAAAATTAAGTAAAATGCTTAATCAAAGAATTACTCCTGCTTCCAATCTAGAGAAAAACCTCACCAGTAAATTTGCCAAAATCATCTAACACAAGCAAAAATCCACTAACACTCTTACTGATACACACCTTGGAAAACCACAGTGAGCATTCTTGTTCTCCTTCACTGGGACAAGTAATAAACTAAATTTGTTCAAAAATATGTGTGTCTTCTGCTGAAGGACATTGACTCTAACATTTAAAATCCAATAAATGCAAATGCTTGTATCATATCAGATGAGCAAAACAATATTAAAGCACATTTCAATACAAAAAAAGAAAATAATTATTAAATAAGTTTATTTCACTAAAGAGTTTATGTTGGTTAGTTACTGACCCACCTTCCAGAATAGACATACAAATTGCTGAAATCAAGGAAGATATGTGGAGAGCACTGATGAAGTACTCATTGCAGAGCCACTGATAGCTCATAATTATGTGATTTCTAAAAATGTGTCTCTTAAAGTTGATATCCCATGTATGTCTGATGAATAATATATCAATTTCATCTAGTGTCCCAAACTACCAATTTGCAATTTTCTCTCATTAAAACCTTTGGATCTATTCTAAATTTGATTAAGAAATTCCTTTCAAATAACCTAGTTATAAAAAAACACGAAACATTTGAATCCTTGTACAATTATCACTAATACTAATAATGTCATTTGGATCTTAGTTCATTTTATGTTTTACACAAAATACTTTCAAGAAAGATTGCTACACATCATTTTTAAAATTTAGAGCTTTAACACAAAGCGGAATGATTTCATACAGTCAGCCCTTTAGTCAGGAGAGGAAATGTAGGGTCATCTTTATCCAAAAAGCTTTGCTAGATGCAAAGATTTAAACACCTTCATTACATAATTGCAACAAAAGTATTAAAAATACATACTTTATACATAATGCTTAGAATACATATACATTCCATCTTCCCAGGTAATAACTGATACCAATATATATTCATTGTTCTTCTCACTAAATCACAGCCTCCCTCAATGGAGTAAGCTACAAAACCAATAAGATTTGACTTTGGAAGGGTTCACAAAATTTATATGAAGATCAGAACTTTTATCACATAAATGCATTAATACATTAGATGTAATTAATGTAGATAAGAAGGATTATAAGAGCATAAACTTGTTTTGCTTGGAAGATTTTGAAAGCTACAATAGGAAAGTGATAAAGAGGATAAAGTAAAGGAAAAGAAATATAAAAAGTAATGTATTTCTGTGTAATTTCTCTTATGTAGGTTTCTTTGCCCATAAAATATACTTAGGACAAAAATACTATTTTTAATTTTCTTCTGAAAGGTGAGTTGGTTCATACTTGCAGATATTTTATTATATATCACAGTTAGTAATACTTTGAATATACTAATTATTTTTCTTCATTTAGTCACTTTTGTAAATTATAATAGGGCGGTAGAATTCTTTTTGCTATGACTAAAACTAAACTGGCAAAATACCAGGATTTGTATATTAATTTTTGAGTTGTATTATTCCTTGTCTAGAGCCTCAGGTATTAAATAAGAGAAATCAATTGAGATGAAGAAATAATGTTATTAAAATATTTTGTTACTTAACCTCTAGACAAATTATAACCCTAAAATTATGCTCCAAGAAATGCTAGCCATCTATGTAATGCTAATAAGTTAATAAGTGTCCCATAGTTAAATGTTTTTGGAAATATTTCACTTATATTTTCATCTTCAGTATTCAAGATGTACATTAGCATGTCAACCGTTCAGAGAATTTCTAGGGGAAACATATTCTATTCAAGATTTTCTAAACTATTTTTGGTATAGGGCTTTTGTTTTCAAAAAGATATCTATTCAGCTTTTGGATGGATACTGGTATCATGAAACATAATAGGGGACATATCCTAGATGTTTGGCAGTTTGCTTAATATAATCAGATGAAATATAGGAAGTAACATTTATCTAATACTGGGTATTGGAAAGCTGTCATATTCAAAGCTGTGGGAAAATATTCAGTGTTATTCATTACTGGTGGAAGCATAAAATGTCATAAACCTATTTTGCAGTCCTATCAAAATTTAAAGTACATCACATTTTTGATTCAGCAATTCCAGTTTGATAATCCATAGAATTGTAGGCAGTATGTTCATTTTTTATTGCAGTACTATTTTTGATAACTTGAGACAGGAATGTCAATGAAAATGTCCATGGGTAGGCTCTATTTTTATATAAATTGTTTATGTACTATAATATATGTAATACAATAGAATGAGAAAACTTTAAGAATCTTAATAAGATTTTCAAAATTTATTAAACTTTTTAAAAGACATCCTGGAATGTGAAGTCAAGTGGGCCTTAGAAAGCATCACGACGAACAAAGCTAGTGGAGGTGATGGAATTCCAGTTGAGCTATGTCAAATCCTGAAAGATGATGCTGTGAAAGTGCTGCACTCAATATGCCAGCAAAATTTGGAAAACTCAGCAGTGGCCACAGGACTGGAAAAGGTCAGTTTTCATCCCAATCCCAAAGAAAGGCAGTTCCAAAGAATGCTTAAACTACTACACAATTGCACTCATCTCACACGCTAGTAAAGTAATGCTCAAAATTCTCCAAGCCAGGCTTCAGCAATATGTGAAGCATGAACTTCCAGATGTTCAAGCTGGTTTTAGAAAAGGCAGAGGAACCAGAGATCAAATTGCCAACATCCGCTGGATCATGGAAAAAGCAAGAGAGTTCCAGAAAAACATCAATTTCTGCTTTATTGCCTATGCCAAAGCCTTTGACTGTGTGGATCACAATAAACTGTGGAATAGTCTTCAAGAGGTGGGAACACCAGACCACCTGAACTGCCTCTTGAGAAACCTATATGCAGGTCAGGAAGCAACAGTTAGAACTGGACATGGAGCAACAGACTGGTTTCAAATAGGAAAAGGAGTACATCAAGGCTATATATTGTCACTCTGCTTATTTAACTTATATGCAGAATACATCATGAGAAACGGTGAACTGGAAGAAGCACAAGGGGGAATCAAGATTGCCGGGAGAAATATCAATAACCTCAGATATGCAGATGACACCACTCTTGTGGCAGAAAGTGAAGAGGAACTAAAAAGCCTCTTGGTGAAAGTGAAAGAGGAGAGTGAAAAAGTTGGCTTAAAGCTCAACATTCAGAAAACGAAGATCATGGCATCTGGTCCCATTACTTCATTGGAAATAGATGGGGAAACAGTGGAAACAGTGTCAGACTTTATTTTTTTGGGCTCCAGAATCACTGCAGATGGTGATTGCAGCCATGAAATTAAAAGACGCTTACTCCTTGGAAGGAAAGTTATGACCAACCTAGATAGCATATTCAAAAGCAGAGACATTATTTTGCCAACAAAGGTCCGTCTAGTCTATGGTTTTTCCAGAGGTCATGTATGGATGTGAAAGTTGGACTGTGAAGAAAGCTGAGTGCTGAAGAATTGATACTTTTGAACTGTGGTGTTGGAGAAGACTCTTGAGAGTCCCTTGGACTGCAAGGCGATCCAACCAGTCCATCCTAAAGGAGATTAGCCCTGGGATTTCTTTGGAGGGAATGATGCTAAAGCTGAAACTCCAATATTTTGGCCACCTCATGCAAATAGTTGACTCATTGGAAAAGACCTTGATGCTGGGAAGGATTGGGGGCAGGAGGAGAAGGGGACGACAGAGGATGAGATGGCTGGATGGCATCACCGTCATGATGGACATGAGTTTGGGTGAACTCTGGGAGTTGGTGATGGACAGGGAGGCCTGGTATGCTGCAGTTCATGGGGTCGCAAAGAGTTGGACACGACTGAGTGACGGAACTGAACTGAACAGAAACATTTGCATTTCATTCTGCCATCAGTTAAAAATAAGAGATGGATTATTACATAAACTATATGTCAGGGTAAACAAAAAACTAATAGTTCTGATTAGTTTTAGAAGATTCATTAGACTTAGAATATTGATGGGGACAGGGGTTAAAGAGGGACTTTTGCTTTAAGTCATTTTATTCTTTCTAATATTTGAAACATATAAATCCATTAAAAATGGAAAACAAATAATTACCATCAACCCTGCTCTATTGTGACATATATGTTACTGAAAAGTACACTGCAGGACAAAATCTTGCCTTAAAAATCCACAACATTCATGAGGTAAAAGAGAAATAGGGGGATACAAAAAAAAGTTCTTAGTAGAAAATAAAACAAAGATAGAAATTTAGCAAAAGTGATAGTAGAGTTATACACATATTAAGTAGTTAAAAATGCACTTGTATTATAATAAATAAAGCAGTATACCTTAAACAATACTGGAAGTGTGTTTTGGGATGTGTATGTCAGAAGGATTATAGTTTGTGTGTTATGGTGTAGTAGAGGAGGGAGAATTACATGAAATCTTATGAAGAGTTGTAACATCAGATGTACAGGGAGGGTCCCATGACACATAAGTGACCTGAGGCAGGGTGTTTGTATGTGTGTGTGGTTATTCCCATGCAATTCGGTTCAGGTGGCTGAAGTTATCTATGTTTAGGCTCATCTGTGACTGGGGCAAGTCCAACCATAAGCAAATGTGCAACTTTGCTACACTCAAATTATTTACTGATTTATCAGTCACACTGGAACAGATTTGCATTTACAAATCAAATATTAGAAGAAAAACTATTAACTCTTCTTAATAATTTTGCCATTTAAATATTTCACATATTAAACTTACTTTATGAATCAATTTGTTGATTTTCAAAGCAATTGAGTTAAAGTTAACTTTTCCACACTTTTTATAGACTACCTATAACTTTTATCACCATTCTCTAAGTGCTTTTATACATCTTTGTAAGCTGCCTAATGTCAATCATATCCTTAGTGTTAGAAGTGAAATTGTAATTTTAAACAATAAGGTATTGCTGGAGACTGTTACTGTAGGGGTGGAGAGACATAGAACTGCCAAAATGTCCTTTAAATAAAGAAACCACTTATCAAATTACTGGGTAAATTATATGGTTTCTCTTTCTTTACCATGCCAAGGAATATATTAAAGTGTCACTTAATGATGCTGCTTTGCACTTAGTTACATGGCACTATTCAAAGTTAAAGTACTTTAAATTCATCTTAGTAACAGAAATGAAATGTAAAAAGAAAAACAAAAAAGTTTGGATAGTATAATTGTTTTAAGGAAAAAGCGATTCATTACCTCCACAGGCTCAAAGGAATGATCATTAAAAAAAAAAAAAAAAAAAAAAAACAACTTCTGGTCAGGTATGTTTTACGCTTTTCAACATTTCTTAAAATGTCCTGTAAAGTAAAACTTTTATTGTTACAATTATTTGGAGAGGTATGTATTTCATAAAATATAAAGAATAAACATAAAACTATTAGCTCAGGTTCTTTTCATTACTTTGAATTCTCAGTTGCTCAGTCTCATTGGATTCTTTGTGACCCCATAGACTGTAGCTGACCAGGCTCCTTTGTCCATGGAATTTTCCAGGAAGAATACTGGAGTGGTTGCCACTTCCTATTCAACGGGATCTTCCCAACCCAGGGATTGAAACTGTGTCTCTTGTGTCTCCTGCATTGGCAGGCGGATTCTTTACCACAAGAGCCGCCTGGGAAGCCCTTCATTACTTTAGTTATATTTTTTTTTAGAGAAAGTTTACCTTTCAGAGGAAAAAAAAGTTACATCTGTCCAATATTCTTATTCTGGGCATTTTTGATGCAATTCAAACAGTAAAAAAAAAAAAAAAAAAGTGAAATTATATAAATATTTGATAGAAGTCATCTATCATTCAATGGATTTATTAATTTTTCTAACTTGTTTAACTCAAACAATTTGGTATGTGTGACATTATCCCTTTAGTTCTTGTTTTCTTTTCATATTGACACAGTTGATGTGAATCTCCTTAACACAGGCTCTTCAACTCTCATTTCTAGGTCTGTATACTCTTCCAAGAGAAGTTTACCATCAGAATAAAAATCTACTTTTTTAACTCTCAAACTAAGGTTTTTTTTTTTTTTCTCTCTTTTTTCATTTAAAACTACGATTTTTGAATCAGAGAACAAGATGGCAGAGGAGTAGGTGGATGTGGAGTACATCTCTCTCCAGTGATGTATCAGGAATACACCTTCAGACACAGAAATGCATGCTGAACACCAGCTGAGAGTGGACAGGAGTACCTGACCAGCAGAAAAGAATATATAGATCCATACAAAACTTGGTAGGATGAAGGAATTACAGGGAAAAACAGGAGTGTTAGGACTGGACCTACCTCAGCAGGCGGGGGAACTAAAGCAGGGGTCTGATCTACACATCATCAGGGCAATTGTCTGATCAGAGGAAAATCACTTAAGGCTGAGAGTGAAACAGCTGATCTGTAGCAGCCTAAATGGAATAAGGATCAGACAGGCCTTGCTGCAGTCATACATACCCTGGACAGGGATGCAGATCCCCTGGAAGGCCCAGTAGCTGGGAGCTGGGGTTTAGGGATTGTGGAGCAATCCCAGGGCTAGAGCTGCTGTTGAGTGTGGAGAGACAGCTGTGAGGGAGGAGATTGTGGTGGGAAATGCCTGAGGAGGAAAGCCAGGCAGCCATGGAAGCAAGGAAATACTGCTGAGACATGCACAGGGGGTGGAGCCATCACCATAGTCTCTCTCCCTCCACACACTAGCACTGGCAGCTGACCAATAGAAAGGCTGGCCCATCAAACACTTGACACACTGAACTACAGATAGGACCCCAGCCAGGGAGGGCCTCTCTATGTGCGTGATGTGCAGAAGAGCAGAGAAGGACCCCAGGAGCCTTCTAAGTGTTGAATGGGTGGAGCTACAGAGGAAGACTGGCCAAAGAGGCCTTCTGATCACCAGATACAAGAAGCTCCAAAAAAGACACCGATAGGGTAATAACTCCTGTGGCAGAGGCAGTCCATATCCCTGCACACTTGGTGTTTCTAGGATCCCTGAAAGCAAAGCAGCTGAGCCACCTTCACACTCAATTCTCACTGGGGCAGAGCAGCCACAGGCAAAAAAACGTCTTGTGTCTACGCACACAGGTCACTTTGGTTGTGTCTGACTCTTTGTGATCCTGTAGACTGTGGCCTGCCAGACTTCTCTGTCAGGGAGGAGGGTTCTCCAGGCAAGAATACTGGAGTGCATTGGCCAAAACTGGTTTCCATATCCTTTTAAAGCACTCTATTTCCTGCTTCCCTAGCTGCAAACTCCCCTGAGTACCTGGAACTGCCAGAACCCCTGTGACCCAGGCAGCTTCACCACTTCCACATTTGGCCCTCACAGGGGCAAACCCAAGTCCTTCAGGATAGCCTTAGGAGCAAACCCCAGTGGATGACTCACATGCAGAAGTGAAAATAAAACCACAACTGAAACCCAAGGGCAGTGTGGCTAAGTAAGACCCAAAACCTTCCCACCAGCTGTACAAGCAGATTGAATCCACATGATCGATTAGGCAGACTCTGTCTATGGAATTTATAAAAGGTCATTGAGAGCTTCCACAAAAGAAGATAGCTGTGGACATTGGAGGCAAGAACATAGAGAAGTAGAATCAAATTAGCATCTTAGCTGCCCCCAGAACAGGTCCAGGGATCAGCACAGTGTTGGAGGGCATCCTAGGGAGGTGAGGTGGACTCTGACTTCCAGGGGAGGGAAAGGACTCTGACAGCAGTGACTCAAGAAAAACATTTATTATTCTTATGTTTTGACTTGTTCTGTAGATTCTTTTGTATACTTTTTCCTATTTTTTTTTCTGTTTTCCACCTCTGTTATAGTTGTTGATTTTATTAGCACTATTAAATCTAATTAAGCTTTTGAATTTTTTTCTTCCTTTTCTTTTTCAATCACATGTTCTATAGTTGTTATAAACCTCTGCCTCTACATTCAGCTTTTGCAGTTCTGGGGAGTTTTCCTTTTTTTTCTCTCTCTATTTTTAATTTTTAAACCTATTATTATTATTTTTTATTATTTTTCTACATTTCTTTATTTGCTTTTCTTTATTGTTCTTTTCTCCTTGCAGTTAATCTTTAATGTATATAAATATTCTTTACTACCTCTATTTAACTTTGCATATCTATTCTTTTTTTCTTTACTTCCTTTCCTTTTCTCTCAATATATTTGTTAATTTTGTTTTCTTTGTTTTAATCCCCACTTGCCACTTTGCTTTAGTTTTGTTTTCCACTTTGTGATTTAGTTTTGTTCTTAACTGGTAAATATAATTTTCAATTTCCTTTGTTGGTTGGGTCAATCTATTATACTTTAATCTTACTGAATGCCATAACAAACAACTTTTGGAATCCTTGTTCCTGACCAGGGATCAAGCCCTGAGCCTTTGGAGTGGGAGCACTGACTCCAAAAGACTAGAAAAGCAGAGAACTGTGGAAAATTCTGTAAAAGATGGGAATACCAGACCACCTGATCTGCCTCTTGAGAAATTTGTATGCAGGTCAGGAAGCAACAGTTAGAACTGGACATGGAACAACAGACTGGTTCCAAATAGGAAAAGGAGTACGTTAAGGCTGTATATTGTCACCCTGTTTATTTAACTTATATGCAGAGTACATCATGAGAAACGCTGGACTGGAAGAAACACAAGCTGGAATCAAGATTTCCAGGAGAAATATCAATAACCTCAGATATGCAGATGACACCACCCTTATGGCAGAAAGTGAAGAGGAACTCAAAAGCCTCTTGATGAAAGTGAAAGTGGAGAGTGAAAAAGTTGGCTTAAAGCTCAACATTCAGAAAATGAATATCATGGCATCTGGTCCCATCACTTCATGGGAAATAGATGGGGAAACAGTGGAAACAGTGTCAGACTTTATTTTTTTGGGCTCCAGAATCACTGCAGATGGTGATTGCAGCCATGAAATTAAAAGACGCTTACTCCTTGGAAGGAAAGTTATGACCAACCTAGATAGCATATTCAAAAGCAGAGACATTACTTTGCCAACAAAGGTTCATCTAGTTAAGGCTATGGTTTTTCCTGTGGTCATGTATGGATGTAAGAGTCGGACTGTGAAGAAGGCTGAACACCAAAAAATTGATGCTTTTGAACTGTGGTGTTGGAGAAGACTCTTGAGAGTCTCTTGGACTGCAAGGAGATCCAACCAGTCCATTCTGAAGGATATCAGCCCTGGGATTTCTTTGGAAGGAATTATGCTGAAGCTGAAACTCCAGTATTATGGCCACCTCATGCAAAGAGTTGACTCATTGGAAAAGGCTCTGATGCTGGGAGGGATTGGGGGCAAGAGGAGAAGGGGACGACAGAGGATGAGATGGCTGGATGGTATCACTGACTCGATGGACGTGAATCTCAGTGTTCTCTGGGAGTTGGTAATGGACAGGGAGGCCTGGCATACTGCGATTCATGGGGTCGCAAAGAGTCGGACACGACTGAGCGGCTGATCTCATCTGATCTGATCTGAACCTTAGGGAGTATCAAATAGTGATAACTCACACAAAAGAAGCCAATTGAATACAAGACATGGCATCACCCAACCACCAATAGTACCCTGTACAGGATGCTTCATATAAACAACAAACAAAACAAAAATACGAACCCAATCATCAGCAGACAGGATTACCACTTTACTCAGCCTTGCCCATCAGATCAAAAACAAAGAAACAACAACAAAAAAGCTCAGCACAAATCTCACCCTATAAGAAGCTTACACAAACTACTGGAGGAACCTTAGGATGGCAGAAACCAAAAGGAGAAAGAATTCAACCTGAAGCCTGGGAAAAGACACCTCAAACACAAGTTAAAAAAAAAAATAATGAAAAGGCAGCAAAATACTATGCAAACGAAGGGAAAAAGTAGAACCACAGAAGTCCAAATAAATGAAGAGGAAATAGGCAAACTTCCTGAAAAATAACTCAAAATATTGAGAGTAAAGATGATCAAAAACTTGAAAACAAAAGGGAGAAAATGCAAGAATCAATTAAAGAGATCTAGATGAATTAATTAACAAACATACAGAGACAAATAAAACAATTGCTGAAATTAAAAATACTCTAGAAGGAAACAATAGCAGAATATCTGAAGCAGAAGAATGAATCAGTGAGCTGGAAGATAAAATGGTGGAAATAACATCTGAAGAGCAGAATAAAATAAAAAGAATGAAAATAACTTAGGATGGTCTCAGAGACCTCTGGGTAATATAAAATGCACCAACATTCAAATTATAGCGGTTCCAGAATAAGAAGACAAAAAGAAAAGGTATGAGAAAATTTTTGAAGAGATTATAGTTGAAAATTTCCCCAACATGGAAAAGGAAATAGTCAACCAAGTTTAAGAGGCACAAAGAGTCTCACACAAGATAGACCCAAGGACAAACACGCCAAGACACATACTAATCAAACTAACAAAGACTAAACACAAAGAAAGAATAGTAAAAGCAGCAAGGGAAACACAACCATTTAACAGCTGATCCTTCAGCAGAAACTATGCAGTCCAGAAGGGAATGGCAGGATATATTTAAAGTACTGAAAGGGAAAAATCTACAACCAAGATTACTGTACCCAGCAAGGATTGCATTCAAAATTGATGGAAAAATAAAAAGCTTTTCAGAAAAGCAAAAGTTAAGAGAATTCAGTTCCACCAAATTAGCTTTACAACAAATCTTAAAGGGACTTATACAGTTAAGAAATACAACATAAGAAAAAGGATCTACAAAATCAACCCCAAACAATTAAGAAAATGACAATAGGAATATATATATCAATAATTATTTTTAATGTAAATGGATGAAATGATCCAACCAACAGACCCAGACTGACTGAAGGATACAAAAAGAAGACCCGTATATATGCTGTCTATAAGAAACCCACTTCAGACCTCAAGACAGATATAGACAGAAAGTGAGAGGATGGAAAAATACATTCCATGCAAATGGGAAGCAAAAGAAAGCTGAAGTAGCAATTCTCGTATCAGACAAAATAGACCTTAAAATAAGGAAGATTGCAAGAAATAAGGAAGAAAACCACATAATGATCAATGGGTCAATGCAAGAGGAAGACATAACAATTGTAAATATCTATGCACCCAACATAGGAGCACCTCAATACATAAGACAAACAGTAACAGACATAAAAGGAGAAATTGACAGTAACACAATAGTAGGAGACTTTAATACCCCAATCACACCAATGTACAGATCACAAAACAGAAAATTAATAAAGAAACACAAATCTTAAATGATGCATTAGATACATTAGATGGATCTCACTGATATCTTCAGGATATTCCATCCAAAGACAGAAGAATACACCTTCTTCTCAGTGCACATGGACCATTCTCCAGGACAGACCACATCTTGGGTCACAAAAACAAGCCTCAGTAAATTTAAGAAAATTGAAATCATATCCAGCATCTTTTACAACCACAACGCCATGAGACTAGATATCAATTACAAGGAAGAAAAAAAAAAAAACAACTGTAAGAAACACAAACACATGGAGATTAAAGAACATGTTTCTAAATAACAACAGGTTACTAAAGAAATCAAAAGGGAAATCAAAAAATTTCTAAAAGCAAATGACAATGCAAACATGACAACTCAAAACCTATGGGATGCAGTAAAAGCACTTCTAAGAGGAAATTTTATAGCCATACAATTCTACCTCATGAAACAAGAAAAACATTGAAGAGACAACCTAACTTTGCACTAAAACAACTGGAAAAAGAAGAAGAAGAACAACAACAACAAAATTAGTGGAAGGAAAGAAATCATAAAAATTTGAGCAGAAATAAATGAAAAAGAAGTGAAAGAAACAATAGTAAATAAATATTAATAAAACTAAAAGCTGGTTCTTTGAGAAGATAAACAAAATTGACAAACCTTTAGCCAGACTCATCAAGAAAAAAAGAGAGGAGAATCAAATTAACAAAATTAGAAAAAAAAAGGAGAGGTTACAAGAGACAACGCAGAAATACAAATAAGAGACTATTATGAAAAACTATATGACAATAAAATGGATAACCTTCAAGAAATGGACAGATTCTTAGAAAAGTTCAATCTTCCAAGACTGAACTAGGAATAAATAGAAATTATGAACAACACAATTACAAGCACTGAAATTGAAGCTGTGATCAAAAAATCCCCAAAAGCAAAAGCTCAGGACCAGATGTTTTCACAGAAGAATTATACCAAACATTTAGAGAAGAGCTAATGCTTATCCTTCAAAAACTCTTTCAAAAAATTGCAGAGGGAGGAACACTTCCAAACTCATTCGACAAGGCCACCTTCACCCTGATACCAAAACCAGACAAAGGCAACACACACACACACACACACTACAGGCCAATATAACTGATGAACATAGATGCAAAAATCCTAAACACAATTTTAGCAAACAGAATTCAGCAACACATCAAAAAGCTCATACACCATGATCAAGTTGGGTTTATTCCAGGAATCCAAGTGTTTTTCAATGTATGCAAATCAATCAACGTGATACCCCATATTAACAAATTGAAAGATAAAAACCATATGATCATCTCAATAGATGGAGAAAAAACCTTTGACAAAATTCAGCATCCATTTACGATTAAAACTCTTCAAGAAATGAGCATAGAAGGAACCTACCTCAACAAGAAATGGGCATAGAGGGAACCTACCTCAACATAGTCAAGGCCATATATGATAACCCTACAGCAAACATTATTCTCAATGATGAAAAACTGAAAGCATCCCCCCCTAAGATCAGGAGCAAGACAAGGGTGTCCACTTTCACCACTATTATTCAACATAATTCTGGAAGCCCTAGCCACAGCAATCAGAGAAGAAAAAGAAATAAAAGGAATCAAAATCAGAGAAGCAGAAGTAAAGCTCTCACTCTTTGTAGATGACATGATAGTGTACATAGGAAACCCTAAAGATAGTGTCAGAAAATTACTAGAGCTAATCAGTGAAGTTAGCAAAGTTGCAGGATACAAAATCAATACACAGAAATCACTTGCATTTCTATATACAAACAATGAAAAATCAGAAAGAGTAATTAGGGGATCAATGCCATTCACCATTGCAACAAAAAGAAATACCTAGGAATAAACTTACCTAAGGAGACAAAAGAACTGTACACAGAAAGTTATAAGACACTGATGAAAGAAATCAAAGATGACATAAACAGATGGATAGATATCTCATGTTCCTGGGTAGGAAGAATCAATATTATGAAAATGACTATACTACCAAATGCAGTCTACACATTCAATGCAATCCCTATCAAATTACCAATGGCATTTTTCACAGCATTAGGAAAAAATTTTCACAATTCATATGCAAACAAAAAAGACCCCGAATAACCAAAACAGTCTTGAGAAAGAAGAATGGAGCTGGAGGAATCAACCTTCTTGGCTTCAGATTATACTACAAAGCTACAGTCATCAAGTTAGTATGGTACTGACACATAAACCCAAATTGGATTAAAGACCTAAAGGTAAGACCAGAAATTATAAAACTCTTAGATGTAACATAGGCAGAACACTCAATGACATAAATCAAAGCAAGATCCTCTAAGACCCACTTCCTAGAGTAATGGAAATAAAAACAAAAGTAAACAAGTGGGACCTGATTAAACTTAAAAGCTTTTGCACAGCAACAGAAACTATAAGCAAGGTAAAAGACAACCCTCAGAATGGGAGAAAATAGTAGCAAATGATACAACTGACAAAGGGTTAATTTCCAAAATATACAAGCAACTTATAACACTCAATTCCAGAAACAGAAACAACCCAATCAAAAATTAGGAAAAAGACCTAAACAGACATTTCTCCAAAGAAGACGTACAGATGGCAAAAACACATGAAAAGATGCTCAACATTGCTCATTGTTAGGGAAATGAAAATTAAAACCACAATGAGATATCACCTCACACTGGTCAGAATGGCCCTCATCAAAAAGTCTACAAGCAGTAAATGCTGGAGTAGGTGTGGAGAAAGGCAACGTTCTTGCACTGTTGGTGGGAATGCAAATTGATACAGCCACCATGGAAGACGATATGGAAATTCCTTAAAAAACTAGGAATAAAACCAGGATATGACCCAGCAATCCCACTCCTAGGCATAGTGGGATTTCCCCGAGGAAACCAAAATTGAAAGAGACACGTGTGCCACATTGTTCATTGGAGCACTACTTACAATAATTAGAACATGGAAGCAACCTAGATGTCCATCGACAGATGAATGGATAAAGATGTTTTAGTACATATACAAAATGGAATATTACTCAGCCATAAAATGGAACACAGTAAAATCAATTCTGATGAGGTGAATGAACCTAGAACCTATTATACAGAGTGAAGTGAGTCAGAAAGTCAAAGATACATATCATTTTCCAATGCACATATACACAATCTAGAAAAATGGTACTGAAGAATTTATTTACAGGGCAGCAATGGAGAAACAGACATGGAGAATACTTATGGACATGGGGAGAGGGGAGGAGAGGGTGAGATATAAGGAAAGAGTAACATGGAAACTTACATTACCATATGTAAAACAGATAGCCAATGGGAATTTGCTGTATGACTCAGGAAACACAAACGGGGCTCTGTATCAACCTAGAGCAGTGAGATGGGGAGGGAGATGGGAGGGAGGTTCCAAAGGGAGGGGATATGTGTATACATATGGCTGATCCATGTTGAAGTTTGACAGAAAACAACAAAATTCTGTAAAGCTATTATCCTTCAATAAAATTTAAAAATAAACTATTTTTATAATGTTATAAACATATATGTCTTCCTGGAAAAAAGTCAAATGAAAAGACTGCAATTATTCACACTCCTGATCATTGTGATCATTTGTATTTTATTTCTTTGCTTCAAAACATTTATGTTTATATTTGGAATAAACAGAAAAATGGAAAGAGAAAACAGTGGTAAGAAAGAGTGGCTTTTGTTTTAAAAAACGAAAGTCTTCATATCATTAACTATGAACATAATTTTTAAAAATTACTTATAAATGCATAATAATTTCTAATGTAATCCCAGATCAGTGAATATTTATGCTGCTTACACGTTGTTAACTAGTGATATATTTTTCATCATACACTAATAGTTCATAATGTGAAAAGCACATGTCAAGTACTTCTCTCTTGATTATTTCCTTTGGATAACCTATTGAGAAGAATTACTAGGTGAAAAATACTGATTTCGTTTACTTAATAACAGCATATCTTTAAATGTAAAATTTGGTTTTTGTCTGGTCTAATTGATTTCTGTTGAAATTATAGATGCTATTTTGTCAATAAACTTCAAATGACATTTTATAAAGCTTCAATAAAGATTCCTAGGAAAACATATACTGATAAAAAGTAAAGAGAAATTCATTATTGATATTGTGAATAGTTTCTGGTCATTTCATCAAGAAATGTCCAAGTTTTCCATTATATTAAACTGACCTAATATGGAGTCTTCAAATTAACTCCATCAAATTCTGAATATTCTGAAGACAAATATTGATGCCACATAACCCATATCACCTCTATACTCCTTAATCTTATTCAGTAGGCTAGTCAAATATTTGCTTTTAATGCCATAGGAGTCAATTTTAACAGAAAAAGAGTGAAAGCTTATAGAAATGAACATAGTTACCACATAGAATTATGTGACTTCTATGTATACTTTAAAAAAATTATTAATAGCTTGACAAAACTTTAATTTACCTCGATAAGATCTATGTGTTTCCTATATTTATCCACTAGACATTATACTTCATACTAGAGTAGTATGTGAATGTTTAATGTTAGAAAATATCTACTGTGTTAACATTAATTAATGATATTTTTCTATTTATACTCAGTCTTTCCTTTTAGGGATTTCTTCTTAGAAATGTTTCTTCTTTATGTTGCTATTTCATAACTAACATCCAACTCAAGCCCTTAATTTTCATTGCCAATCACTCAAGAGAAAGTTTTATTCCCTGTACCATGAAGCATGGTTCTAAACCTAGTATGCTAGTAGAATTCA
Source organism: Bos grunniens (assembly GCF_055505025.1). Taxonomy (NCBI): domain Eukaryota; kingdom Metazoa; phylum Chordata; class Mammalia; order Artiodactyla; family Bovidae; genus Bos; species Bos grunniens. The sequence goes on from NC_141178.1 coordinate 30,081,681, forward strand.
AAAAATGTGTAAACACAGGTGGGAAAATGCCACACCTTTATCTTCACTGTTCTCACTAAAATATAATATTTCCTTCAGTAAAAAGCTGGGTAAAAATAATCTCTGACTTTTGTCCCCTATAAAAATCACAGATATTTTATGTCATGTTAAATACTATGAATATATCAAAAAATTGCTTATGATACTCTTTAAAATTACAGAAATTATTAGCCCCACTACTTACTTAAAGTATCAGTAGAGAAGTATATTAATATCTCTCTATAAGTATATATTCATATATATGTATGTTAGTATACATTTACTAGAATATTTGAAAATATTTTAAAATTTTTTTATCATTAATTTCCTTTTTATTTCTTCTTATGTACTTAAAATCTTTGTTCAAAAAAGGGTGCCATAAACTAGAAAAGTCTTGGTTTAAAAATAAAGAGATCGGGGTACTTGCTCTATAATAAAAGTGAAGTCACTCAGTTGTGTCCGACTCTGCGACCCCGTGGATTATAGCCCACCAGGCTCCTCCATCCATGGGATTCTCCAGGCAAGAATATTGGAGTGGGTTGCCATTGCTCTGTTAATTGGCTTACTGGGATTACAAAGCAATCAAATGACATTTTCCAGTAACACATTTCTTTCTAATAAGTTCCTTCAGGAGACACAAAATTTAACTAAATGATATGAAGAAAAGATTTACTAAGAAGCCCTTTTGGTTTATTTTAATTCACAATGTGGAGGTGGGTCGATATTTTTCTCTATGTATATGTATCTCATTGATCCTGTCAAAGCATTTGGGATTATCCCTATTTTCATATGTATGCAAATACTTATAAACAGGATTTGGATCTTACGAGAGTTTAAGCACAGATTTCTTGTTTTTTGTTTGCAATGCAACTTATAGCTATGAATTTGAATGTGTAGAATATACTTCTTTTTCAGGACTAATAAAATTATTACACATGGGAACTTATTAAAAGTTGGGAATGTATCTAGCCCGTGTTCACTAGCTCTATTGCTTTGTATTCTAAAGAATGAAATCTAACGTCCAGTGGATGTTCTACTCTCCAGTAACTTTTAAATCTGCTTTAAAGTACTTTAGAATATCAAGCTCATGAAAGTAATCAAAGAAAGATATTTCTCAGATTTTTACACATGTATATCTTTTGAGATTCTTATTCCCTTTCCTCCAAAGTCATCCTAAAAAAAAAAAAAAAAAAAAAAAAGGCAAGAGAGAGAGAGAAGCAAATCAATATTTCTTTCAGTCGTTTCAAACTTCTCATTTTTAATTATTTCCTAGACTTATGAGCTTCTATAATTTTATAGAGGCTTTATTTCACCTTCCTTTAACAATGTCTATCTTACTTTTATAGATATTTATAGATTAGTACTTTGACAGCAAATATATTCTCATTCTCTTTAAGGGACACTCATATAGATATGTTTACTGACTGCTTTAGCTAACGTTATTGCTTTTTTTTTTTTCTCTCACATAAGTGAAAAGGACAGGTGAAATAAATCTGACCTTTGGTTTATGCCCACAGTAATTTTCATTAGAATCCATTATCAAGAGATCCTGAGTGGAACCTACAGCTTTAATGTTCTTAAATATAAGAGAAACTCAAGAAGGCTCTTTTAAGTTACTTCCTTAATTGAAATCGAATAACAGAGTAGAACTGAAATGTTCTGATCAAAAAAAGAAAAAAAAAAACTATGTTCCTTTACTAAATTATCAAGCTATACATTTTAAATATCTCACAATTATTAATTATACTTCAATAGAGCTAGGAAATGGAGAAGGCAATGGCACCCCACTCCAGTACTCTTGCCTGGAAAATCCCATGGACGGAGGGGCCTGGTGGGCTGCAGTCCATGGGGTTGCTAAGAGTCAGACACGACTGAGTGACTTCACTTTGACTTTTCACTTTCATGCATTGGAGAAGAAAATGACAACCCACTCCAGTGTTCTTGCCTGGAGAATCCCAGGGACGGGGGAGCCCGGTGGGCTGGTGGGAGCCACCTATGGGGTCGCACAGAGTCGGACACGACTGAAGCGACTTAGCAGCAGCAGCAGAGCTAGGAAAAAGATAAAAGTAAAGTGACTTCCACTAAAATAATTTTTGAGGGGGTTAAAAAGATAAACAGAAAATTTTTTAAATGAGAATTAATAATAAAAAGGCTAAAAAGGATAAGACATGTAAAAGAGGAAAGGATGCTAAGAAAAGCATCAATAGAAAGAAAAATTTAAAAGTTGAAAAATAAAAAGGGAAAAAAAGAAAACACAGGAGGAATAAACATATAGACAAATAACAACAAGAGAAAATGCAGAAGATATGAAGTGAATTAAAGGTGGAGATAATACAGTTAATGAAGTTAAAACAGAAACTGCAATATATCAAGAAGCAATTATTTCTAAAATAAAAGCAAAATAACAGTAATAGACTCGTAAAGACTGGAGATTCAGGTCTTGACATATAAAGACAATGTGTTCTGTAAAAAAGAGTTATCTAACAAAGTTGAATTTCAATAGCTTGTGATTTGAACTTTATAGAAATGATAAATCTCTTGAGTACAAAACTTTACATGTTTCATCCTGGAAATATAGATTTGTTTGTGAATATTAGTTTAATGTAGCAATTCAAAAGGTTATTGGGTTCATACCTAGGAAGCATGCTTAACATAAATATCTCTAAGAAATTTACTATAGAAATACTAGAAATCATCAGTTATATATAATTTTAGATACTATGTATTGTTAAAATATTGACACTTAAGGTAAATTCTAAGATGAGGTTTTTATGATACTATTATGCTTACTGAGAATGTTTATTTTTAAGAGTGTTATACGTGGGAACTACAGAACATGAAGAAAATACCCATATTTCATTATTATGTTTTGAACTAAGTATATGCAGTTTCAGAACTTTATTATATCACCAAATAAAGAAGGGCTGCTCATTCCTTTTAATAACCACTGCACCGACAATTTTGAAAAGAATAGACATTTTACAAAAGCAATTATCCACTTTTATTTGTTTACATTGCACTGAAAATTTACATCATACTTTTACAAAGTTTTTTTTTTCATAAAAATATACTTCTTTACAAAAGTGTATGCATTAATATAAGAGGAGTAGCCAGTTGCAGAAGAAACATTGTTTAAACAAGATCTTAAATGTATTAACCTTAACATTAATGAATGAATTGTTGTTATTGCAGTCATTTGAATAAACAAGAATAAATAACTGATGGAATAAAATTTAAAACAGCATCCTGTCAGTAGAGTACAATGTTGGGAAAATTATATGAATTTCCAAAACAATGTATTTCAAAGTGGTTTACAAGAAATTCACTACATTTGTAGAGATAGATCCAAGCAGCACTCTGGGTGCAATGATTTCTCGTAGGCACTCTGTCTCATGATACAAAAAGCCGAGACTGTTTACAACTTTATCCATATTTGAAAGGGACAACAATGAAGTGTTTACACCAGGTACATAATTTATCCAGTGAAGTAAAACATGCTATTAAAGGAAGACTATGACCTATTAAATCAAAATGCTGGTATGTCTGTGATACAGTTGTAAATAACTTGCAAATACATACCTTAATAACTATGAAAGAAACCTGTCATATCTGGAAGCTGCTTCTTAAGGATAAGAGAATAGAAATTTTTAAATATATAAAAATTTGGTAAATCCACAACTTTAGGAAATAAATTTATATTGGTTATTTGAAAGTAATTTTACTTTTACTCATTTTGATTTAGGCAATGGTCCAAAATATATGTTTAACTCACTGTTAACTAAAAAGTTTAACAAGTTTATACTTCTAACTCACTGTTAGGTAAAAGTTCAAAGCAATATTAAATAAATTTGAACATTCAGCTGGAAGGAAAAACAGATAATTATAAACTAAATAAGTAGACTGATAGGTTCTATTTGGTCTTGCAAAAATATTAGAAAGAATGGTAAAGAATGGTAAGTTCAGTATCTCAGATAACTGCAAAATCATGATTATTATAGACAGTTTTTGCCAGCTAAGGTTGTTTCTGAGGGACAAAAAAGATTGAAGCAAGGAGTTAAACACTTACCCCATGGCTCACTGAATAATATTGGTTACAACATAATGAGGGAAATCAGGAAGATAGCATGATGAGCTTGCCATTTACAGAAACTATGACAACCAGTCTAAAAAAAGGTAGCAGTATGATACTGAAGAAAACAACCAGAAAGCATCAAATCAGAGTGGGCACTCTTATCTCATCTGTGACATAAATTAGCTCATAAACATTTCAGGGCATGACTCAATCTGAAATAACCAGGGAAATGAAGAAAACAATGACTCAATTAAAAGGAAGGAACAGCTGATAGAGTGGTGAAAAATACAGACTTATGGGCGTGATACAGCTCATGACAGTTAAAGAGAAGTCAGTGATCTATTGACTCTTGTAAGTATAGCTCTTATTTTCTACCCTATATCATTTTTTTAAACCCAGTCCCTCTAATATAGTTTATAAAGCACAGAAATACTGATAGTGGATGCTCCTCCAATATATGCAAATAAGTTTATGTTTTAGAATAATCTCCTTTTTAAAAAAAGCAAATAAACTGTGAGTAAGCACTCTTGGAGTGCAGCCAAATTTCTGTAAAATTCTCCATGGTAAACATGAAGAAGAATTATGGTCCAGTTTATGAAAAAACACTCTTCTCTATCATTCCACAGGAAAAGGTGACCCAGCAAGTCCTGATAAGTGTGCTTTGATTTGTTTGTCAGTGAACTAAGTGTGCACTGTTTTGTGTGTCGATTTCCAAGCTTCTGAAGAAGGCCAAAGCTGCCACGTTATACCATTGTGCAGACTGTGTTCAAGTTGGGATCGAACCGTACTGCCTTCCCTTCCACTGACTTTGTGTTGGTGTCATACATGGGATTTTCAAAAGCTGCTTGGCCATTGTTATTTTCATGAACTGAACATCCTGTATACTGGGTTTTGGGTGCAGTCCTGTAGATGAGAACACTAATTAGTTATACATTAACTTTCTTCCAGAAACAGCAGAATAGAACTCAAACACAATATATCAATACTTGAGTTATCACTGTTAATGGATAATATAACTTGAAAATATTGAGAAACCACAATTCATCAAATTTGAATAATTTACCTGTCACTTTTAAATCATGAATGACTTTTATTATTTACATACAATATATATTTATAAATGGTACCAATATGAGTAATATAAGTATAAATAAATATTATGGCTAGTCTTATAAATTTTCTTATGAGATAATGTTATCATAAATGATCATGTAAAATATAGCTAAATTATGATGATGATGAATTCAAATCTCATTACTATTCATTCCTCAAGTATTTATTGAACATCCATTACATGCTAGGCATGACCCTAGGCATTGGATATATAATTTTTCTTTTTTACAAAAAACATACAAACTCATTACTCTCATATTACAAGGACAGCAATGAATAAATTAAAAATAAACAAGAAAAATGAAACAAGATAATGAAAATTGTTTTGCTGAAAAGGAAAATGGTTGATATGACCAGAAGTAACTGGGAGCCATGTTAGGAGAGGTAATAAAGAAAATAAGGAAGTAAAATTTAATCTGAGACTTGAATGACAATAAGGAGTTCATTCTGCGGTAATAAGAAGGGAGTCCCAAGAAAAGCAGACATCTGATACTGACACCTAGTTTTGGAAAGTGCTTAGAGTATCCCAGAAACATAAATACTAGATTGGCTTAAAATTATATACATTAGAACAAGTAAACTCAAAATCTCAAAGACAAAATGACTAACTACACTGATATCTCATGTCATGAAATAGTTTCCAGAGTTCCTGATAACTGAATATTTGCTATTAGTTAACAAAACACATGGAATCTAAGCTGGCTGGTATAAGGTGTTCATTTTGAATCCCTCCTTTATTTTTTGTCTCACTTTTGACTAATGTTTATTTCTAGTTTCTCTTTCCCACATCCTACAGCATAATTTTCTGACATTTGTAAATCAAATGATAAAAAATCAAATTGCAAAAAAATCATTTGTAAATAAAATTATAATTTTACATGTAAATCAAATGATCAAAGGCATACTTGAGTTTGAGCAAACTCTGGGAGATAGTGAAAGACAGGGAAGCCTGGTGTGCTGTACTCCACAGGGTCGCAAAAGTTGGACAAAACTTAGGGACTGAACAACAGCAACAAAAGCATACTTACCCCTATGTGTTCCTCAAATTTAATTCCTAAAAAGGCCTTAAAATAATTCTCTTTTGCTTACAACAAATAACACAAAATTTCAACTACTTATTTTATTATAATTTGTATTTGCCACTCTGTGATTGTCCTATCCTTAGCACATTTTCTGAATTTTTCTCTGTACTAAAAATTGTCAGGGATTTGTATGATAACATTTTAAAAAATCTATCTAAAATTGCTTTCAATAGCATCATCTATATATACATATATATAGTTATATAATGTAAATTATATTGCTTACAACTTGCTCTTGCCAGGTGCATAATTTTAATCAATCACATTCATCTCTCTTTTTTAAACTAGGTTCACAATAAAAACAGAAGCAACATCATTTCCTTCTAATTAGGTAAGGATCACAAAGATTTAAAAGATTTGTTTCTGCAAATATTAAGCAACAACTTTAAGGAAAATAACATCAAACTTTAGAAAAGTTTATACTATCAATAAAAATTAACTTAAAACTAATCAATGTTCTAAACATAAGAGCAAAATCTATAAAATACTTAGGAGAAAACACATAGGTAAACCTTCATGGCCTTGCATTTGGCAATGGTCTCTTAGGTATAATACTAAGAGCAAAGTAACAGAAGAAAAAAGAAATAAATTGGACTTCATAAAAGTGAAAAATTTGGTATATCAAGGGATACTATCAAGAAACTGTAACTACAACCCACGGAAAGAGAAATATTTGCAAACCATGTATCTGAAAAGGGTTTAGTATCCAGAATATATGGAGAACTCTTATACCTCAAAAATAAGACAAATTAGTCAATTTTAAAAATGGGCAAAGAATTTGAATAGGTATTTCTTCAAAGAATGTAGACAAATGACTAGCAGACACATGAAAAACGCCCAATATAATTAGTAATTAGGGAAATGCAGATCAATATCACAACGAAATACAGTTCACTAGGATGGTTAAATGAAAATGAAATCACTCAGTCGTGTCCAACTCTTTGTGACCCCGTGGACTGCAACCTATCAGGCCCTTTTCTGTCCATGGGATTTTCTAGGCAAGAATACTTTTGTGGGTTGCCATTTCCTTCTCCAGGGAATCCTCCTAACCCACGGATTGAACCCGGGTCTCCTGCATTGCAGGTAGACGCTTTACCATCTGAGCCACCAGGGAAACCATATTAAATGTGGTTAAATGAAGGAAAAAGGTTAAATGAAGGATTACCATATAATCCAAGAATTTCATTCTTGAATGCATACTCAAAAAACTGAAACAGGCGTCTGAATAAAACTTGTACACAGATGTGTATAGCAGCACTGTTCACAATATCTCAAACATAGGAATAATCCAAATATCCATCAGCTGATGAATGGACATATTTAAACATAACATATTCAAACATACAATGGAATATTATTCAGCCACATAGTCAATAATATGTAGATGTGTAGTATGATAAGGATAACCTTGAAAACACTATATTATATTTAAGAAGCCAGATACAAAATGTCACATATTGTATGATTCCATATATATATAATATGTAGAAGGTGAACCAAAGTAATTACCTGAGACAGGGGTAGGAGGAGTAGGGAGTGACTGTTTAGTGGGTACAGTTTCCTTTTAGGCTGATGGTTTTGTGACATTGTGAGTATACTAAATGTCACTGAATTGTATATCTACAATGGTTTAAATCATTTTATGTGCATTTTACCACAATAATAAAAAATGATTAGCATAGCTTGCTTTATAAATAAATTTAGTGATGATTTTTATCATTAACAACATCTGATATTGACAAGGCCTGAACGACTGCTAATGCACAATTGTTACAAATTTGCATAATATTAATTAAATCATTCTTAGATAATACAGACTGGCATTTATAATAATGATATTAGTTTTGATTTAAAAAATTAGGTATTCATTTAGTTATCTGGTTACCAGCATACTTTCTTCTTCTCCTTTTTTTTTTTTTTGCCTTTTTTTGTTTCCTTAATAAGCGATGGTCTCAAATAGTGGATTAACTGCATACTAAAGCCCTTCATCAAGATGTTGTAATGGACATAGCAAAGAGGGGTCAACTGATAATCTATACAGTCATATGTGAGATATATAACAAATATACTAACTGCAGCATTTTCTAAAAGCAACAGAAGATAAATGAGAAGACTAGAAGATTTTATCATCTGTCAGCCTGGGTAAAATCTGTCAGTACTGTCATGTAAACTAAGAGGTTTAAACATAAACTTCTTCCTTGTTCTCTAAAGACACGTGGCAGCAGATATCACCTGTTCATTTTAAACCTTAACTTAGATTTTGTAAACTATAGTTTTAGCATGGATAGTATAAAAATAACTTATACAATTAGTTACATTCCAGAAAATTGACAGACAAAAAGGAGAAAGAATAAAGTTGAATGTTTGCACAACTCAACAGAGCGATTTTAGTTGTGTGTATATTGGGGTGATGGGATGATGGGCAGAGGAAATAATGGTTTTAACAAACTGTGGTTATATTTGCTACAACAATTCAGACCAAAAAAAACCAAAAAACAAAACAGAAGTTAGAATTTGAATTGGAGAGTAAAAAGAACATAAAATATAGATTTGGGAAACATTTTATACTTAACATCAATAAACTTACCTTTGTTTATAGAGATAAAATCCAAATCCTGCAAATATAAGTGCAAAAAAAGGCACCAGAATAGCAATGGCCACGGAACTACTATTTGTACCATGAGGTTGATTTGAAGAATTTGAGCCTTCTGACATATTCAGTCCTATAGAAGGAAAAAAAATAACATACAAATAAAAAATTAGGTATCTTTTATCAACTTGATATTTTTTAGAAACCAATTAATTTATTCCTTGCTCAAGATATTTATCTACTTGGAAATACAAAAATAATTCACAAAACTCCTTCATTTCCACACAATTTTACACAACACCTACTATGTATATTTTTCCAGGAAAGGATACAGAATGAACAATAAGCTCAGTCTCTGAACTTTAGTTAATAACAACTGTAGGAAGAATACAGAGCCATAAATAAGTGTATATATGAAGCATGAATTAATGTTAGGCATATCTGTATAGAAAAGATATGTGATAGGAAAAGGAGGCTAAAATGATAAACATTTGAAAAGGCATAAATATTATTCTAAAGAGCTCAAAATTTTCACCCACCTACAGTGAGGAAGAACTGAAGATGTGTAGGGGAAAAAACTGCTCAGTGGTTATATACAAGATTTTAAACAGTGACTAAGGTGAGATGGACTTGAGAGAGTCTGGTCTGAAAGCAGGAGTAGTTTGAAGACATCCCAGATAAAAATGGAAATTAAGATGGGAACTATAGCACTAGGAAGAGCATGAAAAGATAGATTTCCAGGAACATTTCATATTTCAAATAAACAGAAGTTATCTGTGTGGATGAAGGAAGAAGGGTGTAAGAAGGCATAGGATTTAGGAGTGTTCTCCTTGGGACTGAGTAAATGGTTATGACATTCAGTTCAGTTCAGTCGCTCAGTCATGTCCGACACTTTGCGACCCCATGAATCACAGCATGCCAGGCCTCCCTGACCATCACCAACTCCCGGAGTTCACTCAGACTCACATCCATCAAGTCAGTGATGCCATCCAGCCATCTCATCCTCTGTTATCCCCTTCTCCTCCTACCCCCAATCCCTCCCAGCATCAGAGTCTTTTCCAATGAATCAACACTTCGCATGAGGTGGCCAAAGTACTGGAGTTTCATCTTCAGCATCATTCCCTCCAAAGAAATCCCAGGGCTGATCTCCTTCAGAATGGACTGGTTGGATCTGTTTGCAGTCCAAGGGACTCTCAAGAGTCTTCTCCAACACCACAGTTCAAAAGCATCAATTCTTCGGTGCTCAGCCTTCTTCACAGTCCAACTCTCACATCCATACATGACCACTGGAAAAACCAGAGCCTTGACTAGATGGACGGTTGTTGGCAAAGTAATGTCTCTGCTTTTGAATATGCTATCTAGGTTGGTCATAACTTCTCTTCTAAGGAGTAAGCGTCTTTTAATTTCATGGCTGCAATCACCATCTGCAGTGATTTTGGAGCCCAGAAAAATAAAGTCTGACACTGTTTCCACTGTTTCCCCATCTATTTCCCATGAAGTGCTGGGACTGGATGCCATGATCTTCGTTTTCTGAATGTTGAGCTTTAAGCCAGTTTTTTCACTGTCCTCTTTCACTTTCATCAAGAGGCTTTTTCGTTCCTCTTCACTTTCTGCCACAAAGGTGGTGTCATCTGCATATGTGATGTTATTGATATTTCTCCCGGCAATCTTGGTTCCAGCTTGTGCTTCTTCCAGTCCAGCGTTTCTCATGATGTATTCTGCATATAAGTTAGATAAGCAGGGTGACAATATACAGCCTTGATGTACTCCTTTTCCTATTTGGAACCAGTCTGTTGTTCCATGTCCAGTTCTAATTGTTGCTTCCCACCTCTTGAAGAATATTCCACAGTTTATTGTGATCTTCACAAAGGCTTTGGCATAGACAATAAAGCAGAAATAGGTGTTTTTCTGGAACTCTCTTGCTTTTTTCCATGATCCAGCAGATGTTGGCAATTTGATCTCTGGTTCCTCTGCCTTTTCTAAAACCAGCTTGAACATCATGAAGTTCATGGTTCACATATTCCTGAAGCCTGTCTTGGAGAATTTTGAGCATTCCTTTACTAGCATGTGAGATGAGTGCAATTGTGTGGTAGTTTGAGCATTCTTTGGCATTGCCTTTCTTTGGGATTGGAATGAAAACTGACTTTTCCGGTCCTGTGACCACTGCTGAGTTTTCCAAATTTTCTGGCATATTGAGTGCAGCACTTTCACATCATCATCTTTCAAGATTTGAAATAGCTCAACTGGAATTCCATCACCTCCACTAGCTTTGTTTGTAGTGATGCTTTCTAAGGCCCACTTGACTTCACATCTAGGATGTCTGGCTCTAGGTGAGTGATCACACCATCATGATTATCTCGGTCATGAAGATCTTTTTTGTATAGTTCTTCTGCGTATTCTTGCCACCTCTTCTTAACATCTTCTGCTTCTGTTAGGTCCATACCATTTCTGTCCTTTATCGAGCCCATCTTTGCATGAAATGTTCCCTTGTTTCTCTAATTTTCTTGAAGAAATCTCTAGTCTTTCCCATTCTGTTGTTTTCCTCTATTTCTTTGCATTGATCGCTGAGGAAGGCTTTCTTATCTCTTCTTGCTATTCTTTGGAACTCTGCATTCAGATGCTTGTATCTTTTCTTTTCTACTTTGCTTTTTGCTTTTCTTCTTTTCACAGCTATTTGTAAGGCCTCCTCACACAGCCATTTTGCTTTTTTGCATTTCTTTTCCATGGGGATGATCTTGATCCCTGTCTCCTGTACAATGTCACAAACCTCAGTTCACATCAGGCACTCTATCTATCGGATCTAGGCCCTTAAATCTATTTCTCACTTCCATTGTATAATCATAAGGGATTTGATTTAGTTCATAAGGGATTTGATTCAGGTCACTAGACCTGAATGGTCTAGTGGTTTTCCCTACTTTCTTCAATGTCAGTCTGAACTTGTCAATAAGGAGTTCATGATCTGAGCCACAGTCAGCTCCTGGTCTTGTTTTTGTTGACTGTATAGAGCTTTTCCATCTTTGGCTGCAAAGAATATAATCAATTTGATTTCGGTGTCGACCATCTGGTGATGCCCATGTGTAGAGTCTTCTCTTGTGTTGTTAGAAGAGGGTGTTTGCTATGACCAGTGCATTTTCTTGGCAAAATTCAATTAGTCTTTGCCCTGCTTCATTCTGTATTCCAAGGCTAATTTGCCTGTTAGTCCAGGTGTTTCTTGACTTCCTACTTTTGCATTCCAGTCCCCTATAATGAAAAGGACATCTTTTTGGGTGTTAGTTCTAAAAGGTCTTGTAGGTCTTCATAGAACCGTTCAACTTCAGCTTCTTCAGCGTTACTGGTTGGGGCATAGACTTGGATTACTGTGATATTGAATGGTTGGTTTGCCTTGGAAACGAACAGAGATCATTCTGTCGTTTTTGAGATTGCATCCAAGTACTGCATTTCAGACTCTTTTGTTGACCATGATGGCTACTCCATTTCTTCTAAGGGATTCCTGCCCACAGTAGTAGATATAATGGTCATATGAGTTAAATTCACCCATTCCAGTCCATTTTAGTTCACTGATTCCTAGAATGTTGACATTCACTCTTGCCATCTCTTGTTTGACCACTTCCAATTTGCCTTGATTCATGGACCTGACATTCCAGGTTCCTATGCAATATTGCTCTTGACAGCATCGGACCTTGCTTCTATCACCAGTCACATCCACAACTGGGTATTGTTTTTGCTTTGGCTCCATCCCTTCATTCTTTCTGGAGTTATTTCTCCACTGATCTCCAGTGTATTGGGCATGTACTGACCTGTGGAGTTCCTCTTTCAGTATCATATAATTTTGCCTACATTAGCCTAGCTAAAAGATGAGAAAAATGAGATTTGTCAATGTGTTGGCACAGGGACTATGGAAGAGAAATAAATAGCAAACTCTTTTTTCAGAAAAATAGTTTATTTTTCTTCTTAATAGGTTCTGTTTTAGACATGCAGTGCTTGAGATGATTTGGGGAATATAATGTGAAAAAATCTTGTATTCAATTATACGACTGTGACAATGTACTATATTAGTGAATGTCTTCTACTGATTTTAAAACTAACAATTGTGGCAAGACATTATCTGAAATGACATCTCCTTATTATTGTTCATCTGGGGAAAGCTGATTTACTTTTTAAAAAAACATTCAACTATATCAAATGTTCAACTAAGTCATGCTTTATTAACTATGCCAAAGCCTTTGACTGTGTGGATCACAGCTAATTGTGGAAAATTCTTCAAGAGAAGGGAATACCAGACTACCTGACCTGCCTCCTGAGAAATATGTATGCAGGTCAAGAAGCAACAGTTAGAACTGGACATGGAACAACAGACTGATTCCAAATCAGGAAAGGAGTATGTCAAGGCTGCATATTGTCACCCTGCTTATTTAAGTTATACGCAGAGCACATCATGTGGAATGCTGGGCTGGATGAAGCACAAGCTGGAATCAAGATTTCTGGGAGAAATATCAATAACTTCAGATATGCAGATAACACCTTATGGCAGAAAGTGAAGAAGAACTAAAGGGCCTCTTAATAAAAGTGAAAGAGGAGAATGAAAAAGTTGGCTTAAAACTCAACATTCAGAAAATGAAGATTATGCATCCAGTACTATCACTTCATGGCAAATAGATGGGGAAACAATGGAAACAATGAGAGACTTTATTTTTTTTGTAGGGGGTGTGCTCCAAAATCACTGCAGATGGTGACTGCATCCATGAAATTAAGACACTTGCTCCTTGGAAGAAAAGTTATGACAAACCTAGACAGTATATTAAATAGCAGAGACATTACTTTGGTCCATCTAGTCAAAGCTATGGTTTTTCCAGTAGTCACGTATGGATGTGAGAGTTGAACTATAAAGAAAGATGAGTGCTGAATAATTGATGCTTTTGAACTGTGGTGTTGGAGAAGACTCTTGAGAGTCCCTTTGGTCTGCAAGGAGATCAATCCAAAAGGAATCCAGTCTGAATATTCATTGGAAGGACTGATGCTGAAGCTGAAATTCCAATACTTCTTCCACCTGATGCGAAGAACTGACTCCTTGGAAAAGACCCTGCTACTGGGAAAGACTGAAGGTGGGAGGAGAAGGGGACAACAGAGGATGAGATGGTTGGATGGTATCACCAACTCAGTGGATGTGAATTTGAGTAAACTCCGGGAGCTAGTAATGGACAGGGAAGCCTGGCGTGCTGCAGTCCATGGGGTCTCAAAGAATGGACATGACTGAGAGACTGAACTGAACTGAAGTCATACCCTAGTCAAGGTTAAAAATATTAGTACCATTTTGTATTTTAATTTTCCAGGGACTCAGAAAATTTACATAAAAGTTCAAAGCAATGGAATTTTAAAGATAAACATCAAGGAGTAGTTTTTAGAACATGGATTTACTGTTTATGCATTACTACCACAATATAATAATGAGATACAGTATACTTTAGGAAAATTGTACACCAAAAGGTGTGTTAATAAATACATTCAAACGAGACTATTAAATATTTAGATATGTTTGAGAAGAGTTGGGAATAAAAATGACAAAACCCTGTACCTCCCACCACAGAAAATTTACATATCTGACTAGCACAAAGCCCCCACAATGGTTCACTCCTCAAAGTAATTTTCCCTTTCCAGATTCTATGAGTTTCTCAAAGTGCCACTACATTGTTTTTTTTTTTTTTTGGTGGGGCAGTAAGAAAATTTCAAAGATATTCAAATGGAAGAGAAGCAATACAATTCTCATAAGATAAAATCATTCACAGTTTAAAATTTTATTTCAAATCTTTATCACTTTTTCTCCTTTTTACTTGCTTGAGGGAAAGGCAGTTTGTCATATTTATTAGAAATATGATGAAAAACTAAACACTGTATTGAGGTGGAACACAGAGAACCAATATTTTAAAGACTGTACTTATTTAGAAGGCTATCAAGTGTATCAATGTATAGTCCTGACAATGCAAAATTCAAAATGCAGTAAGTGTGCCTAATGTACAGAATCCATTATATTTTCTTATGATATCTTGAGTAATAAAGTACATGAAAATGAAAATGACTACATTACCTAGTCTTTGTAGTCCAAATTGCCCATAATCTTTACCCTGAATAAATCCTTGAAATACATAAGTAGCTCCATCAGGCTCAGCAGAAACCTAAAAATATTTATAAGTTTGATTAAACATAAAAGTTGGCCACAGATATATTTTCCCAGTCTTAGAAAATATTCAGACTTAATATAAAATGAATATTATGCACAATTCCTTCCTCCATATCTTCTGTGTAAAACAGAACATCATGCAAATTTACCATTATTAAAAATAAAATGAAAAATTTCATCTTTAATTAGGATACTGGAAATAAGGGGGATTAGTTATTAATATAATGATACAGATTTATAGATTTCTTTTAGGTGAAGAAACTGATTGTCAAGAAAAAGACCAAGGATATGATAAAACAGAATAAGGCAAGTAGTCAATTAAAAATTAAAATATAATACTGTACTTTGTAGATTCAATTACTGTTCAGCATACAGGCACAATTTTCTCCCTTCCCATTAACATTCATGAAAAGTGTATTCATTCTGCCTCAGTGAGTTGGATTTTGTCCTGTGACTTGCTTTGGCCAATGGAATGTGGGTGGAATTGACAATAAGTCAGTTCCAAGCCTAGGCCTTAAGAGGCATGTTTCCCATTATAAGTGAAAGAAACCATATAATCCATGGTCACAAAAGACCAGGGATTGTATGATTCATAAATATGAAAGCCTAGAACAGTGAAATCTAGACAGAAAATAGAGTTGTGGTTGCTGGGATTTGGGGGAGAAAGGAGGGGTGGATGGGTTGGGCGATAGGTAAAGGATATGGTTTCTTTTTGAGGTGATGGAAATATTCTAAAATCAACTGTGGTGATGGTTACACATCTGTAAATATAGTAAGAACTACTGAACTGTACACTTTAAATGAGTAGGGTACATGGATTATATCTCAATAGGGCTGTTAAAATAAGGGGGACATATTTCCACTTTGCCCCTCAGAGTTTCAGGCCTTTGGCAAGAGAAGGACATGTTCCTGGCAGCTGCTGTCCCTCCAGCCTGGACCTGATATGAGACACCTGGAGCAACCTGAACTTGATACCACAGCTTCAAATGGAGCCCCCCAAGCTAGCCCCAGAAACATGAGAAAGAACTTGTTGCATGTTGAGCCTGAGATTTTGTGACTCTACCTAATCCTGCAAATGCTATTAACTGTACCTTGCATGTAAAGTTCTATACATAAAAAATAGGTCACATGCATAGTGTTATTTGATCTCACTAATAAAATATGAGTTGATACATTTCAGTGTTGCTGATAACTAGTCATATGAATTTACCCCAAAGTTTGTCCTGATTATTTTCAATGTTATCTAAGTCATGTATGTTCTTGTGAAAGCTGCAAAAAACCTTGCATCCTCGCCCTAAAAAGCAAAATATTATACCAAATTATTCATGTAAGTCTGACATTTCACAAGTGATTTATTCCTTATTATCAGACATACCCTGGGCAAGGTCATTTTTAGACACAAAATGCTTCTAAAAAGAAAAGCTCAACCTCTAATAGTTAAATGAATGTATTCATTTTATTTGTTTCCTAAATGAAACAATCTAAGTGCACTGAAGATGAGTTAGACCTCAACTCCATGAATAATGGCACAGAAAGGGAAACAGGATGCACTTTTTATTTTCCCTCAGAAACCAAATTTACTCTTCATATTTAGAAAATTTTATAAAGTTGGCTATGAAGAAGAAGTTATGTGAGCCACTTCCTCTGAACAGTTACCATAACCTCACTTTGGAGTTACCCTGTTCTATTCAGTCACTTAAGTGAATGGAATTTCTAAACTGGCAGTTGGAAGCAACAAATCTTATACTTACACACTGCCCAGAAGTCTTTGATAAAATGACCATGGGAACTCTGACTATATGCTCTGAAGTAACAAAACTTTTACAAGGAAAACCTTCTGTAGGTCATAGGCTTCAGTAGTTTAGACACACTAGATTACTAAGTATTTATACTGAATCATTTATTTTTTCAAAATAAATTAGTCATAATAGTAGTTTTGCCATTTTATGTGTGTGCATTTAACTAGCTCAATTTAGAAACTTACATTTTTCTGTAATTTTAATGACAAACCATAGCACAAATGTGTTATTAAGTTTAGCAGCAGACTTTTAAAGAAATATACTTACAAAGCCATCCATGGCCCAATTTTCCTCCTTCATTTTCTTCACAGAAGCTTGAGCTGGTACTTTAATGAGATAGATGTGTAACATTAGGCGAGCTTCTTGGCTTTTATATACTCCTGTAAAATATAAGGATGTTTAGTCTACTAATTTTGCAAGTAGTTATGTTTCACTTTATTATCTATAGCTCCTTAAATATATAATAAATACATGTGATAAGAAAAGGAAAAAAAGCAACAAATCAAGCCCATTTTCATGCTTTTTCACAAATCCTGCAAAATATAGCAATCTCTCAGCTGAAATTCTCAACTTAACTATTACTGTGGGGTTTAAATTACGTATGCTATTAAAATCAAATATTATTGTTATTAATAACATCATTCCATGATTGTTGTAAAAATGATTTATTTCATCAGTCAGATTTAAAATACTCAAGGGTATGAATCAAATGTTGAAACTCTTGACATTTTCCTTAATAATTAAGTACAAGCCCACCCTTAGAAAAAGAATATTTGAGGTGCTACTGGAATCGCAAAGATGAATATGTGATTCCTATCTAAAAATGTGATGTTTATAAGAATTTCTGATGAAACAGGAGATATAATGACAGAGATAGAGAATATGATGAATTAAAGGCCAAAAGAAAGAAGGATCATTTCACACCAGAGTGATTAGGAAATGCTTATTAAGAAAGAGTATTTGAGCTGGATCACAAAAATCAAGTAGAATTTTTAGTTCAAGAAAGTAAATACAGAATGTGGCATAAAGAGGAGAAGCAAATGTATTCATTTTATTTTATTTTTTCCTGAATAAGAGTACTCTGAGAGTATAAATAAGTGGAATAAAAATGTGTTTTGGGGAACTGTATAAAATCATATTCTAAGTAAAAATTTTGTGATTAACTGATAGTTGAAATGACTCACTAATTCATTCACTTACTATTTCACCTAAGCAATAAGGTATCATAAAAATAAGCTGGGAATATAAATATAATACATAGATCTTGATCTATAAATTATAATAGAGAAAAGACACAAAAGTAATCAAAGTTGCTGGAAAAATGTTATAATTAATTCTATGTAGACAGTGTTAGCAAGTTAAATTGGTCTAATTATTTATGTTTATTTTCCTATATTTGTAGAAATTTGATTAGGATAAATATATATTTATTTAGTGCCAACTCTCATACAGAATAAAAATAAAACTCATGTTTCAAAATTAAATAGATCGGTAGTCACAATTTAAATGCATTCCTTTAATTCAATTTATATCATGTAATTGTATATATATTTTAAATTAAAATACATATTAACTTCTAATATTTTTATTTTGGCTTTAGTGTAGAGCCATTCAACAATACAAAATGATGCTGTATAGTTCTTGTAAAATTTACAAAATCAATAGATAAAATTTTATTTCTTATTTTATTTATATCACAAATTATTTCACTATTAATAATTATATGGGCTATATAGTCAATAAGTTTAAATATATACATTACATATTTTCAGTATCAATATTTTTTAAATCTATTTTTAAATGAAAACAATAATTCAAAGTCATTGAGACCAATTTTGCTCCAGTTTCATTTCTAACCTTTGAGGTATAGCAATGAACTGGAAGGCAAAGAGATGCTCTCTTAGGGCTTTAACTGTTGGAGTACAGACAAATTATGTCATGTCATGTCATATCATGTCATGTCATGTCATAACATGCCATGATATGCTATACTATACTATGCTATACTTTCAAATAATGAAAAGAAGAAAATGAAATAAGATAAGACTGCCGATGACTAACAGAGTGAGTCTATTTGTAAGGTGAAGGCTACTTTACCTAAGGTCATCAGGAGTACTGTTGACAAGATGACATTTGAGGAAACATTTGAATGTCAGAAAAACCAGAGTAATCAAAGATACAAATGAAGCGACTTAGCAGCAGTGTCAGAAGTGAGTTGAATTGTGGGACACCCAGCTGGTGTCACCGGATAAGGCAATGGCACCCCACTCCAGTACTCTTGCCTGGAAAATCCCATGGATGGAGGAGCCTAGTAGGCTGCAGTCCATGGGGTCGCTAAGAGTTGGACACGACTGAACGACTTCACTTTCACTTTTTCACTTTCATGCATTGGAGAAGGAAATGGCAACCCACTCCAGTGTTCTTGCCTGGAGAATCCCAGGGACGGGGGAGCCTGGTGGGCTGACGTCTATGGGGTCACAGAGAGTCAGACACGACTGAAGTGACTTAGCAGTAGCAGCAATGAAAGATAATGAGGGAAGTATGCAGTAGATCAAAGAAACTTGAGAAGGCTGAGAAGATGGATAAGGCTCTGGGTTCCTTTTGCCTAATTAGGGTAGTGTAGCCCTATATTTTCTATTTTAGACAATAGTGTCCTCCTAAACAGCCTCATTTGAAGACATGATTTTGTGATGATAAAGCAGCTTGCAAATCACTTATCCAGTCTCTTTGGTGTTATGAGAATAGAGAAGAAGTTAGTTTTATTCAAATTAAAAGTTCTCTTCTATTTCATGACATGTCATTCTAGCCATGTAAAAATATTCTTGAGGGAGCTTATTTCAGAATCACAGATTTTTATATTTGTGTAGTATTATATATGCCTCAATCAAGCCAGAAAGCTTATTTCTAAATGAATTATGAATGCCACCAGAAATAAAGCAAATATTTCACAGTACAAAAATCACTAATAAAAATGATGAAATGATGAAAATAAAGGCATGAAGGCAAAGTTTCTTTTATTTAAAGTGATACCTGAAAGTAGTAGTTCCATGTTGCTATTACTGAGCGTTGCATTGACTCTCCCAGTGGAAGCATTGAAACTAGTAACTGTCAGGGTCATGGGTTGTTTCTTTCCTTTATAATTGTAAGAGCCTTTCCATATGTAATTTTGGGCAAACACATCATCAGGAACTGTGAATAAATTAAACATACACATTAATTTTGCAGTGCCCTATAAATATAAGCATTGTCAGATTAATGAGTATTAGTTTATAGAATAATCATTTTTCTAAATATACAAGAAAAAGAAGGTGCATTATAAAATGAATTTTTCACATACAAGTTTGCATATTTTTAGAATAAGCCAAAATAATGATAGCCTAGATTGTACATACACCATCATCAATGAGAGATAAATAAGCCACACCAATTAAAGACGTTAAGACTGAGAATCCAGCTAAATGTCATTTACTTATATTTGGCTTCCTATAATATCTTTTTTTCAGAAGGAAAATAAAATTATGTTATTGAGTCAAGTCAGTCTATATACAAGTTCCAGGATGCCTGCTCTTCTCCTAGCAGCAGAGATAGGTTCACAGGAGGAAGGTCATAGAGTTAAAACCTCCCTTGCTGAGCAGCCTTGGAAGACTAGCAGGAGGGATGCTCCTTGTCTCCTTTACAGAATACTGAGCTCAGTTATTTCAATAATAGGTGCTCCTGAAGAAGAACAGGGCTCCCTTGGTTTGCTCCTCACAGCTTTGAGGTTTACAAGTATTTTTAGAAATAAAAGAATTGTCACTAGAATTGGTAAACTCTCATGGGAAAGAAATGAGTTGTGGTAGAATCAAATAATATTCTAATATAAAATTTTCACCCAAAGAAGAAACATTCTTATTTTAAATGCATACAAATAAATAAGACATTATATTTATATAAATTAGTAATGTAATTTATAACTAATATAAATTAGGTGTGTCAAAGTCTACTTAGATCCTGGTAAGAGGCTGAAAAAAGTTTCCATTAATCCTGTACAATAAAGCCCATCCTTACATAGCAACTCTTCAAAACAGCCATGCCTATTTGTGTGAGTGAATGAACAACATAGATTTGGAGAAAAATCTTTCTTTTTTTTTTTAACAAGTTATTGACATTTGTTACCTGATTTTCCCTACACCCATAACAATTCTTACTGCTCCAATCACAGAGACTAGAGTTACAAATTGTATACTCCCTGAAATCTACTCAGCAAACAAATAAAGCTATGGTAAAAGATGAATACAAAGTGCACTCTTAAGTTGAGTTGTTATATTGTATTTGATAATTCAAAAGCAATATAGTAGAAAGACTAGAAGTGCAAGCACTGGAGCTAGAATGCTTGTATTGATAATTAAGTCCCCCTTCTACAATTTACAAACTGTGCCGTTTTTCCTAAATTACCTAACTCTCAAAACCTGAATTTCCTTATCATTAATGTAGAATTACCATAGACTTTACAAGGAAGATTAAATGAAGTTTTGCTAAATGTTAGTTGCTATCATTATTGTTATGCAGATAAAATAGTGAAACTTTTTACTATTTGGGCCTTATATCTCGTTATATATATATATATATATATATATATATATATATATATATATATATATATAAAGCATGCAGTTAGTAACATGAAAAATCCATAGTCCTGGCTCTGGGACTTTGCAAGTCATCCTAAGAGTGGCACTCCGTTCCCAAACCTCAAACTACAAAGCTGTGCTCTGTATGTAAAAGAGACCTTACCTAAAAATGTAATACAATGTACTGGTAAAAAGTCTTTGATTTGGTAAGCACCTTCAGTTCAGTTCAGATCAGTCGCTCAGTTGTGTCCGACTCTTTGCGATCCCATGAACTGCAGCACGCCAGGCCTCTCTATCCATCATCAACTACGGGAGTCTACCAAACCCATGTCCACTGAGTCCATGATGCCATCCAACCATCTCATCCTCTGTTGTCCCCTTCTCCTCCTGCCCTCAATCTTCCCCAGCATCAGGGTCTTTTCAAATGAGTCAGTTCTTCGCATCAGATGGCCAAAGTATTGGGGTTTCAGCTTCAACATCAGTCCTTCCAATGAACGCCCAGAACTGATTTAGTTTAGGATGGACTGGTTGGATCTCCTTGCAGTCCAAGGGACTCTCAAGAGTCTTCTCCAATACCATAGTTAAAAAACATCAACTCTTCAGCACTCAGCTTTCTTTATAGTTCAACTCTCACATCCATACATGACTACTGGAAAAACCATAGCCTTGACGAGACAGACATTTGTTGGCAAAGTAATGTCTCTGCTCTTTAATATGGTATCTAAGTTGGTCATAACTTTCTTTCCAAGAGGTAAGCATCTTTTAATTTTATGGCTGCAATCACCATCTGCAGTGATTTTGGAGCCAAAAAATTAAAGTCTGATATTGCTTCTACTATTTCCCCATCTATTTGTCATGAAGTGATGGGACCAAATGCCATGATCTTAGTTTTCTGAATGTTGAGCTTCAAGCTAACTTTTTCACTCTCATCAAGAGGCTCTTTAGTTCTTCGCTTTCTGCCATAAAGGTGGTGTCATCTGCATATCTGAGGTTATTGATATTTCTCCTGGCAATCTTGATTCCAGCTTGTGCTTCTTCCAGCCCAGCGTTTCTCATAATGTACTCTGCATATAAGTTAAATAAGCAGGGTGACAATATACAGCCTTGACATACTCCTTTTCCTATTTGGAACCAGTCTGTTGTTCCATGTCCAGTTCTAACTGTTGCTTCCTGACCTGTATATAGGTTTCTCAAGAGGCAGGTCAGGTGGTCTGGTATTCCTATCTCTTTCAGAATTTTCCACAGTTTATTGTGATCCACAGAGTCAAAGGCTTTGGCATAGTCAATAAAGCAGAAATAGATGTTTTTTTTTTTCTGGAACTCTCTTGCTTATTTGATAATCCAGCAGATGTTGGAAGTTAGATATCAGGTTCCTCTGCCTTTTCTAAAACCAGCTTGAACATCTGGAAGTTCATGGTTCATGTATTGTTAAAGCCTGGCTTGGAGAATTTTGAGCATTACTTTACTAGCGTGTGAGATGAGTTCAACTGTGC
Organism: Bos grunniens; assembly: GCF_055505025.1. Classification (NCBI taxonomy): domain Eukaryota; kingdom Metazoa; phylum Chordata; class Mammalia; order Artiodactyla; family Bovidae; genus Bos; species Bos grunniens. Next base: position 30,104,633 of record NC_141178.1, read on the forward strand.
AGTAATTTGAGCATTCTTTGGCATTGCCTTTATTTGCGATTGGAATGAAAACTGACTTTTCAAGTCCTGTGGCCACTGCTGAGTTTTCCAAATTTGCTGGCATATTGAGTGCAGCACTGTCACAGCATCATCTTTCAGGATTTGAAATAGCTCAACTGGAATTCCATCACCTCCACTAGCTTTGTTTGTAGTGATGCTTCCTAAGGTCCACATGACTTCACATTCCAGGATGTCTGGCTCTAGGTGAGTGATCACACCTTTGTGATTATCTGGGTCGTGAAGATCTTTTTTGTACAGTTCTGTGTATTCTGCTTTTTTTTTTTTTAATTTATTTATTTTAATTAGAGGCTAATTACTTTACAATATTGTATTGGTTTTGCCATACATCAACATGAATCCACCACGGGTGTACATGTGTTCCCAATCCTGAACCCTAGAGTGAAGTAAGCCAGAAAGAAAAACACCACCTCTTCTTAATATGCTTCTGTTAGGTCCATACCTTTTCTGTCCTTTATCTATCCTATCTTTGCATGAAATGTTCCCTTGGTATCTCTAATTTTCTTGAAGAGATCTCTAGTCTTTCCCATTCTATTGTTTTCCTCTATTTCTTTGCACTGATCGCTGAGGAAGGCTTTCTTATCTTTTCTTGCTATTCTTTGGAACTCTGCATTCAAATGGGTATATCTTTGCTTTTCTCCTTTGCTTTTGGCTTCTCTTCTTTTCACAGCTATTTGTAAGGCCTCCTCAGACAGCCATTTTTCTTTTTTGCATTTCTTTTTCTTGGGGATGGTCTTGATTCCTGCCTCCTGTACAATGTCATGAACCTCCATCCATAGTTCATCAGTCACTCTGTCTATCAGATCTATTCCCTTACATCTATTTCTCACTTCCACTGTATAGTCATAAGGGATTTGATTTAGGTCATACCTGAACGGTCTAGTGATTTCCCCCACTTTCTGCAATTTGAATCTGAATTTGGCAATAAGGAGTTCATAATCTGAGCCACAGTCAGCTCCCAGTCTTGATTTTGCTGACTGTATAGAGCTTCTCCATCTTTGGCTGCAAAGAATATAATCAATCTGACTTTGGTGTTGACCATCTGGTGATGTCCACATGTAGAGTCTTCTCTTGTGTTGTTGGAAAAGGGTGTTTGCTATGAGCAGTGCATTTCCTTGGCAAAACTCTATTAGTCTTGCCCTGCTTCATTCCGTATTCCAAGGCCAAATTTGCCTGTTACTCCAGGTGTTTCTTGACTTCCTACTTTTGCATTCCAGTCCCCTATAATGAAAAGGACATCTTTGGGAGAGTTAGTTCTAGAAAGTCTTGTATGTCTTCATAGAACCGTTCAACTTAAAGAGCAGTTAATTTAAAAAATATACCTAAAATTGTTTTGAGGAGGGAGTGACCAGTTAAATTATCCTACACTAGAAAGATCTGGAATTTGGAGGTAACGGACTCCCAGTTGGAGAGGTAAGAGGAGCAGCAAGGGAGAAAGAGATTCTAATAGCAGTGCCTGGCAAATTAGTAGGTACTCAATAAATGTGCTGTTCTTATCTTTCTCATTGTTTATCTCCCCCTGGCCTGTACTATGATTTTTCTTTGCTACTTCTGAATATTTAACAAAAATCTGCTACATCTGGTGATCTTGTCCATGGTGCTTAGGGGAATTAAGAAGGTTGGTTAAAAGAGATTAAAGAGAACTCCAATGGCAGAACACAGCAATGAAAAAAAGTAGATACTGGCAGCAGCTACACTGTATCAGGATAAATTATTGATGTGGTTGTAAATGTTTAACAACTGGCACTTCAGAAAACAAATCTACAAATTGATTTAATAGTATTTGCATTCTATAGTATATCTATATTTCCATAATTGCAGTTTTCAAACCAGGAATATGACATCACTGAATGCAGAATTTGGACGAATGCACAGAACTGGCTAAAGCAAAGCTCTACCTAAAGCAAAGCTCTACCTGGAGGCTCCAGCATGCCACCACCACCCTCCACCTTTCTCACACATAACCAAGAAATGTGAGTCATGATAGGCTGGGAGGTAGACACCATTTGGTCATTTAAATCCATATGTACAATGGAGATGATAATACTTTCTATTGTTGAGCCTAATATGAAATTTAAATGTGATTTAAATTAAATATTTAAACTACTTATTCAGTAGTTCTTGTAAACTCTAAAATGTTATCCAACTAAAGCTGATGTGAAGCACAATGAAAAGGAAGAAGACGATGATTATCATCTTTTTTTTTTTCAAGACATTTTGAATTTAAACTTTGTTTCATGGACCTCATAGCACTGCCATGTTCCTGACTTTGATACCACTGCCAAATTATTGTTTGTTTGGGGTAGTCTAATCACTGTGTCATGATTTTAAATGAAATGTTTCTAATATTTTCCCACTTTAGATGAAATTGCTCTACAGTTTTATAGCTACCTTTACCCAGGTTAAAGAAATTCTTTTTCTTTCTAATTTATTAAAACTCTTTAAAAATTATAAACAGATGTTCAGTCTTATAAAATAGTTTCTGTACAAGCATTGTGGTGTTCATAATTTGTGATGTTACTTTTTTAATGTGATAGATTATGTTTAAGGATTAGTTACATATCATGAAAATATCTATGTATATCTATCATTAAAACAATTTGTCAATGGTTTCATCTTTATGATAATGTTGTACAGTTGATCCTTGAACAACATGGATTTAAACTGTGAGGCTCCACTTATGCACAGATTTTTTTCCATAGTAAATACTAGAGTACTACTATACTGATCCATGATTGGCTGAATTCATGGATGTAGAATCACAAATACAAAGGAATCTTGGGTAAAGAAAAACACAGACTGAGGGTTGACTACAAGCTACACACAGGTTTTTTGATTGCACTGACTGCTAGCACCTTTAATCCACTTGCTGTTCAAGAGTCAATTTAATTCACTAAGTATATCTAATTCACTAAGGTTTTAAGTAGGACTTCTTAATGTATAATCCTATATCAAATGGGCCTATAATTTTTTCCTTTTTATAATGTCTTTACTTGAGTTATTAGAGTTATACTGGACCCATAAAATGAGCTTCTTTAATAGTTTTTATAAAACTGAGATGATCTCTTCTGTTCCTTCAAAATTGTGTAGAGCTTATCAGTAGAGGCATATTTTTTTCTTGTGGAAATAGCTTTTACTACTACTTTATTTCTTACAGTATTGTTCATATTTCTCCTATTAGTTAAGATATACTTTTTGAGTAACTTGTCAATATTTAACTTTTTAAAAATTGACAATTATGTAATTTCTGTTGTTTAGTCACTCAGGTTTGCCAGACTTTTTGTGAATCCATGGACTTCCCTGTCCTTCACTATCTCCTGGAGTTTTGCTCAAACTCATGTCCATTACCCTGGAGAAGGAAATGGCAACCGACTCCAGTATTCTTGCTTTGAGAATTCCATGGACAGAGGAGCCTGGCTGGCTACATCCATGGGCTTGCAAAGAGTTGGACACAACTGAGCTACTATCACTCATGACCATTGGTTCAGTGATGACATCTATCCATCTCATCTTCTATCACCCTCTTTTCCTCCTGCCTTCAATCTTTCCCAGGGTCTTTTCCAATGAGTCAACTCTTCAAATCAGGTGGCTAAAGTATTGGTGCTTCAGTTTCAGCATCAGTCCTTCCAATGCATATTCAGGACTGATTTCCTTTCTGATTGATTGGTTTAATCTCCTTGCTGTCCAAAGGACTCTCAAGAGTCTTCTCCAGCACCACAGTTTGAAAGCATCAACTCTTTGGTGCTCAGTCTGCTTTATAGTCCAACTCACATCTGTAAGCTTTGACAAAACCATAGCTTTGACTATATGGACCTTTATCAGCAAAGTGACGTCTCTGCTTTTTAATATGTTGTCTAGGTTTGTCATAGCTTTTCTTCCAAGGAGCAAGTGTCTTTTAATTTCATAGCTGCATTCACCATTCACAGTGGTTGGAGCCCAAGAAAATAAAGTCTGCCATGTTTTTCATTTTTCCCCCATCTATTTGCCATTTAGTGATGGGACTAGATGCCATGATCTTAGTTTTTTGAATATTCAGTTTTAAGTCAGCTTTTTTACTCTCCTATTTCACCTTCATCAAGAAGCTCTTTAGTTTCTCTTTGCTTTCTTCCACATTAGGATGGTGTTATCTGCATATCTGAGGTTATTGATATTTCTCCTGGCAATCTTGATTCCAGCTTGAGCTTCATCCAGTCCAGCATTTTGCATGATGTACTCTGCATATAAGGTGAATAAGAACTGTGACAGAATACAACCTTGATGTACTCCTATACCAATTTTGAACCAGTTACTGTTCCATGACCAGTTTTAATTGTTGCTTCTTGATTTGCATACAGATTTCTCAGGAGGCAGGTTAAGGTTGTCTGGTATTTTCTGTTATATAGTATTAATTTATTCAATATATTCTCTAGTTATCACATTTCCTTTTGAAATGTTATTTAATTTTTGTTCCTTTCTTGATCAATCTTACCAGGAAACTTTCACTTTGAACATTTTTTTAAAAGAACTACCTTTGGCTCTGTTGAGATTATTTTATCTTCAGATATTTTTGGTTTATTTGTTCATTTATATTATATTGAATTCTGCTTTATTTTTGTCATTCCATTATACTTTTTATATATTCTTAATAGGACATTAATCAATTCTGAGGCTTTTTTTTCTTCTAATATAAAGGTTTAAAGCTTTATATTTCCTTCACATCTTTACCTCTGCTAGTCCCCAAGTTTTGATATTTAGATTTTTCAGCATAATTAAGCTCTCTTGCTATATTTTCCATTTTGATTTCTTCCTCAATTCATAAATTATTCATTAGTATTCATTTTGTTCTTAATTTCCAAACACTGAGGCATTTAAAAAAATTATCCATTTTCTTATTGACTTTGAACTGTGTCATGGTCAGATAAGACTAACTTTGCTTTGAAATTTATGTAGATTTATTTATTTCTTGATATATGATCAATTCTCATAGCTTTCCCATGAAATTTTAAAGAAAATATATATTATTTCATTGATTGATGAGAAATATTTATATGTATATATATTATACCACTCCATGGGGTTGCAGAGAGTTGGACATGACTGAGCAACTAACAATTTTTTAAAATATTATATCACACATATTAGGTTTTTGCTTAGTTCTTCCATATGCTTTAAAAAAAACTGTCAGCTTGAATGGTGGATACTGGCCATATTTTGCTGAAGACAGTCTAGGGTTATACGCTATGTGCTGGAGCTATTATTCTGAGCACCCTTCTGGCTCCCAGAGAAAGCATCTTTCTTGGAGAGTTCTGGGCATTGATTGACCATTCTGGTTTTCTGATTCCATGAAATGCCTTCTCTCTTATGATGACATATTCATTGGTTACTTTAGAGAAATTCAGTTTGTTTCCACTGACTGTTGAAAAAAATAAGTTTTTCAGACTGATTTTTTTTTTTTTTTTGTAGGCAGTCCAGTTTTACCATATGTACACTGAGAACTTCTGAAACCAACAAATATCACATTCTAACATCGTACCTGGCTAATTACAACTGGACCAAATCTATTTCCAAGGTAAAGATTAGATGCTGAGGCTTTAATTCTATGTGTAGCTTTTCATTTCTACCATGTAAATATAATAGTTACTAATATGTTAAAAAGCAGGTCTCATATACTGAGGCCCTACCATGAGCTAGGCACTTTGTACTTCATTTCAATGAAGTTCGTTCATATTAATCTAATCATTATTATTATTTTTTTGTACAGATAAAGAAATGGAGGCCCAGGTGTAGAAAGTATCTTTTCCAGAGTCTTAGGGTAGGCAGTGTATAAAATGGGAATTACATTATGGTTGTAGAACTTCAAGTTCCCTATGTTTAATGATTAAATAATTTTATTTTTAAATCAAATCATTGAAAATAAACTGAACAAGTTCTAGAAGTTGGTAAACTTTTACTCTCCAAGTGTATTTGGTTCCTTCTTTAGAAAAATTATATTTAAAAATTATATATAAGCCTCATTTTGATTTTAGTATTTTAAATAAAACATTGCCATTATTTTATAGCTATTTGCAGATATTCTTGAAGGGAAATTTCATAGAGAGAACTATACAAAATATTTTTGGAATATTAACATGTCACAGTATTACACTGCTTGAAGTTCAACATCTGATCATATACATTTTTAAATTTCAAATTCAAAACAGTAAAATGCACCATTTTCCCATGTTGAAATATAGTTTTCTAAATAAATGGTTGTCACTTTGTCAATGAACACCTTTAGAAACCATGACTACTAGAAAAGCATTTGAAAGGACTAACCACTTAGCTTTGGGCTGGGTGTTCCAAGTGCAGGTCTAGGATCTTTCACCAATATTTTGGAACCAGCTATGAAAAGAAACAAAAACGTTTACAAAATTTAATATAATTAATAACACACATACACAGACACACACATACACAATGTGATGCCTTGTCAATTTTATTCTCTGACATATCATAACTTTCTCCAAAATGTTCTGTTCACTATAGCATCTCAGTCCCCACTCAACATTACTGTTGTACAGCTAACAATTTTAATAATTATCTTCATTAGAATCCAGTGTGGCAAAGAGAATATTAGTGCTACCTTAGCATTTTTGCATCCTATTTCTTATTTTAAAGGCATAAATCAACACGGAAATAATTGATTCCAACATTGAAGCTGAGGGCTAAGGGTATGTTCCTATTGCTTAAAGACAAATAATTTGGATAGGTTTCATGTTTAGGAGTTAAAAACTATAGGGAATTCACTGGTGATCCTGTGGTTAGTACTCAGCTTCTTTATAGGCCAGGCCCAGGTTCAATCCCTGGTCAGGCAACTAGGATCCCACAAGCTCTGTGGCATGGCCAAAAAAGAAAGAGGAATAAAAACTGAATTAAAAAAATTGTTAAGGTATCCCATGGTGTCATAAGAAATCAACTAGACTCAAAAGTAAAGACTTAGAGTTTCAAGCCAAACCAAAATGAGCCCAGAATCATGTGAGGTGCTGAATATCTGCAAAGTTGAATCAGCTGTGATATGCAGTGCTTGTGGACCTGTAAAGACGTACATCTTTTACCTAAGAGCAATGTAATGTCTTTAAAGGCTTTACAGAGAAGTTATTTGGGTGAACATCACCTTGGCTGAAAGATAGAGAACAATTTGGAAACAAGTAGGTATCGATTTGGACAGAGAAATTAGAAGGCCATTTCAGTAGTCTCAGTAGAGATAATGCTGAGTTAAACTGCTGTAGTAGTGATGATAAACTGAGAAGTGGATAGATTTTTTTGTTTAAAGCTACTCAAATTCTGGTGGACTTAAAGGGACAGGAAGATGTCAAAGGTGATTACTAGATTTCTATTTATTATGTGATGATGGTACCACTAAGTTAGGGAACATCAAGAGACAACAATGGTGAAGGGAAATTGATGAGTTTGTATTTGCATGTATTATTTAAATATCTTTGAGAAATTCAAGAAGCAATATCATGTAAGCAATTGAAAATATAAGTCTGGGACTAAGAGCAGATATATGAGCTAGAAATATTAATTTGTAAATAACCTTCTTAGAGGAGACTAAGTCATTGGCTTGAATGAATTGGATCACCTAGGGAGAGAACATTGAGTGAAAGGAAGAGAAAACAAAGAACTGAGCTTTAGAAAAGATAGATAGAAAACATTAAGCTTAAAAAGGAAATGGAGAATGTGTAACCAAAGATTTGAGGAGATAAAATATTTATTTATTCAACAAATACTGATTAAACACTTTTCACATATAAGGCACTGCAAGTGTTCAAAATTAAACTTGTAAATACATTGACAAAGTTTCTGGCTTTTTTTTTTTTTTTTTTAGCTTATATTCTAGTTGGAAAAGGGCAGATGAAAGGATAGGAGAGTGGAGAAAGACAATGACAAGTGAATAAAAGAATAAGATCTCACATAGAAGGGATTTCTATCATGAAAAAACTTTGGAAAGAAAAGAAATCTGTAGTGCCCGACAGAGGCAAAGAGAGTGAAACATTTCACAAGGAGGTCATTTACATTTGTGAATGCTTCAAGACATCAAGAACTAAAGGCCTGAAAAAAATGTATTGATGACTTTATTAAGAATTCTAGAAAAACTTATTTTATTCCTTCTTCTGGAAACTGTTTTTCCTCTCTTAAACTCATTATATCTTGTCCAGATGGAGATTGTCCTGATCGAGTAAAGCAGCTACAGGTAAACACATCACCTAGATATGGTCAAACTGTCATATAACCCTGACTGAGAAATGAATTTGGAGACTGATTATATTAAAAACTGTGACAATCAGACTTCTGGATACTGCTTTCCTAACCGAATTTGGGGAAAGGCTTTCTATCAGATTTACTCTACCAGAAGGATATAAACTCAGGAATGCTGGGAGCAATTTTCAGTACTGAAGTGCGTTGAATATTGTATGTTCCAAATTCATGTTCACCAGGAACCTCAGAACATGACCTAATTTGGAAACAGAGTTTTTGAAGATGTAAAAAGGTGGGAATCTTGAGGTGACATATTACTGAGATAATCCTTAAATCCAATGACTGCTGCTTTTCTAAGTGAGGAGGACATGCAGAGATACATCGGAAAAAAGGCCATACGAAAATAGAAGCAGAATTTAGGAGGCCTTTAGGAGCCAAGCAATGCCAGGGATAGCAAGAAGCCATAGGAAGCTAGGAAAAGGTAAGGAATGATTCTTCCCTAGAGCCCTCCGAGGATACAGGGCCTTGCTGACACCTTGAGTTTGGGTTTCTGGCCTCAGAACTGTGAGAGAATAAATTTCTATTCTTTTAAGCCATCCAGCTTACAGTACCTTTTTATGGTGGCCCTAGAAAACTAATACACTTACTGTGAGCAGAGAACTAGGAAAAGTAATAAAGGTAAGAAGAAAAAAACAGAGCATGAAATGACTGCATCACTACTACTTTTGTTCCTAAGTTAATTATTTTTTTTCTCTCTTATATCTGAGGAAAGCCAAGTCAGTACAAAATCTTCTGCTGCCAGCTTTTATAGAGAAAGCTTACCTTCACAAACAGGAACTTTTCCAGTCCAGGTGTTATCAGATCTACACACTCTATGTTCTGTTCCACCAGCTAAGAAGAAGCCAGGCTGGCAGGTATAAACTAATGTATACCCATGGGATGGAAGGTCCATTCCTACTACATTTGCATGAGCAGGAGTTTCTGGCTGTTTACAGCTGTGGGCTATGTTAAATAAAGGAAAAAAAAATGTTCAGTTTTACAGACATGTTAAAAAATTTTGAGATTGGAATCATTATATATTTTTATAGGTATGTTAACGCCTTTATACGGGCTTCCTTGGTAACTCAGTAGTAAAGAATGAGCCTAATGCAGGAGATGCAGGTTCAGTCCCTGGATGGCCACCCATTCCAGTATTCTTGCCTGGGAAATCCCATGGACAGAGGAGCCTGGCTCTTTTATGGGGTCGTAAAAGAGTCAGACATGACTTAGGGACTAAACAATAGCAATGCCTTTATATAAATATACTTTTAGATATTCCAGTGCATCAAGGGAAGCTTATCAAGGTAAATGTAAATGTTTTCACAGACTAGCATTTTCTAAACAATCATCTCTGGAACACTGGTGGATGTTAAAAAATAAATAGAGAAAAAATAAAAGATGTATTTTGGAGAGTCAGTATATATTAGCATTTTAAAGAATCTATTAACTCCTGCAGTAAGATAACTCTTAAAGTTTATCAAACTCAGATTTTCTGTACCAGTTTAGGAAATATTATTTTGTAATTTTTCATTTACTATATTTACTTAAATTAAAAGGTATGTTTTCTAAAGTTAAATTCAGTAACAATTCAATATGTTGCTTTGCTAGTAATAATCCTAATGTAGAAAGTACAACTTAATAATTTTTTACACATGGCATTTTCTGGCCATATTTTGGGTCCATATGCTAGCAGTAATTTTTCATTCATTTGATTTTTTTGTCTCCTTTCCTCCATGGTTTTACCCATTACTAAATCTCTGTCTTAACTCCACTATTTCACTTATGACACTACTTGACCCTGCCCCTCAGTTTACCTGTTTTGTGTCTTATGATAACCACCACATTCTTAGTCAGAAAGAGATGCTATGAAGACTTCTCTTGCTAAACAAGACATATCTAATCATGTGTTCATGAATACAGACCCTGTCTGAGAAAGAATGTTCTGTGGACAAATTTGTTTGGAAAATAATTTTTGCATTCTTTTCTTAGTGGAGAAACAACCAAACTGTAAATAATATCTAATATTTTAACACATGTAAAAAATAATGTTATATGGATTATATTTAATACAACTCAGTTAATAAAAGTCCATTCTCATTAGGGAAATAAACACAAATAGTCTGTTTCTGCTATATTCTTAACCCTAATTATGCACATATTAGAAATTCTGATATGCTCTGCAGTAACAGAAGCTACTTAATTTTATTTAAGTCATATGCCAAGTGCAGGTCTCCAAAGAATCTTGGTTTACTATGAAAGGTCTAGTCACATCCCACACAGCTGTTCTAAAGTACGTACACACTGTAAGAAATTCTCTTTTAGGGAATTTTGCTGTATTTAAGTATAAGTCAGCCAGGCATGTGACATGACTTCTCAGTGGAGTGTTCCACTGCTTTTCAGTAAACTGTGGATCCACATAAACCCCCATTATTATTTGGATGATTCTGACAGGGACAGAGTAAATTCGCAGGACTTATTTGGACTTCAGGAAATCCTAAAAACTAGATGTCATTCTGATTAGTATTTCTATTCCTGCTTACTCTTTATTTTTCTCCCCACCCAAAAAAGATGGAGGAAGAGATTAAAATGAGGAAGTAAGAGGGCGGGGGTGGGGGGTGGGGGGGGGAAGGATAACTCACCAGCTAAAATTTATTTCTAACTATAATTCAAAAAAGATGGTTTACTAATCTTTTTTCTTATTCAATCTGGTTAGAACATTCTTCCAACTTATGGTCAGTGCACATTTAGAAGCTTAAGGAAATTCTAAGCAATATTCAATGATTTGGTTAAGGTATACATGCATATTTCTTTTCATGGATGTTTCTAGCTTTACTCAGGTTCTCAGAGAGTTTAACAAAAAAGCAAAAAAAAGATTGAGTCGCTATGTTGGAGCCTCCTATATCTCACAGTACTTCAGATTCATAGGTACAATTCTATGAACTAAAAAATCATCATTATCTAAAATCACCATGTGACCAAACTGAACACAGTTACAAGAGCTTTTCAAAAAGAACACAACTGTTCCCTGTGCCTTCTGGCTTCTTGAAAAATAATGCTCCTCACCGGGCACGGGGGTATGCTATAGTAATAACACTATATATGTGAATTATGTTTTATAATAACCTAGAAATAATGTGACTCACCATTTACATGGACATAAATTTATTTTCACACTTGGAAAATAATGCATATAAAGTCTTATCCCTTATAAGTATAATTTCTTATGCTTACGTATGCACTCAGGCTGAATTCCACTCCATGTGAGGTCAGGAAGGCAAGTCCGTGTTGTAGACCCTTGAAGAAGATGTCCTTTTTTGCAGTGGAACTGCACAACACTTCCCACCTAAAGCAAATTACAGACAAAAAACAAATATTCCAGTGTAACTTCAAATGCAGCAACAGACAGAAAAAATAAAAAAAAATATGGATGACAAAATGCTTTCAAAAGAAATTCTGAATGGTAGAGGTTGGAAGAAAATGGAAATCTGATTTAAAGTAAACATGGGGAAAAAAAGACCAAAGAAAAAAAGTAACAGATCTCTGTGTACATTCAGCATCAAATGCTTGAATATAATGTATACACAGAAGTCAAACTTTTTGCCATTGTAATTTGAAGAAAATTTGTAAGATGCCAAAAGGTCGATAAGCTATATATAAACATAAGATAGACAAACAAAGAGTTAAATAAAGATATATACATGAAGATGGACAAAGACATATGCAGAAATAAAGATAACTAAAAACATAAGAGGCAAATGAATATGGAGGACAGTAAATTCAATATGAGATTAGACATGAAGGTGTTTACTGAAGGTTGTATTGGTAACAGAAAAATACAATGGAAGACGTTATTTGCTCTAAGCTTTTAGAGTTAGTCGCTCAGTTGTGTCTGACTCTTTGCGACTCCATGGGCTCACTAGGCTTCTCCGTCCATGGGATTCTCCGGGCAAGAATACTGGAGTGGGTTGCTATTCCCTCCTCCAGGGGATCTTTTAAGGGATATTCAACTTGTATAAATATATAGAACAAAGGTTCTCAAGGTGGGGTCCCAGACCAGCAACTTCAGCATCACCTAGGAACTTGTCAGAAATAGCAACTCTGGAATCTTAGCAACCAGTTATTTGTGATTTAACAAGTCCTCCAAGAGATTTTGGATAAGGCAATGGCACCCCACTCCAGTACTCTTGCCTGGAAAATCCCATGGGCGGAGGAGCCTGGTAGGCTGCAGTCCATGGGGTCGCTAAGAGTTGGACACGACTGAGCGACTTCACTTTCACTTTTCACTTTCATGCACTGGAGAAGGAAATGGCAACCCAATCCAGTGTTCTTGCCTGGAGAATCTCAGGGATGGGGGAGCCTGGTGGGCTGCCGTCTATAGGGTCGTACAGAACATGGACACGACTGAAGTGACTTAGCAGCCAAGAGATTTTAATGAACATTGAAGTTTGAAAACAACTGATATAATAGTAGAAAAGATAATATTAAGAGAAAATACATAGTGGTTAAAACATATACCATGATATTAATAGTTTAGGAAAAAAGAGGACTTTTGGTTAGTTAACATGGATAATTTACACAGTGAACTGGGGATTTGGGAGAAAAGTGGTAAACAAAGAGATACAGCTGAAAAAGAAAATAGATCCCAGAGGCATGTATACTTGGCTTTAACTTTGATCTTACTTGAATAAGTTCTATCTCCTCTTTGAAACTTAATTCTCTATATAAAAGTGAAGATGATATTATTTAATTTGAGATATAAGGATTAAATAGAATATATTCACTCCATATAGGCATGGGACATAAATTTTAAATAAATTCCAGCAGTAATTATTAGAACAGAGATATAATCAGTTTCTGAAGAATCTCAAATAGCAGGCTATAGTGTTTGAATCTCTCAAATAAAAACATAAAATTGCTAAAGCTTTCAGAGCAACTAAAATTTCTGTAGAAAATAATATTTTTTAAAAATTAAACTAGCCACGGTATGGGGAAACCACAAAACAGAAGAATGATGAACAGTAATTCTAATTATGAAGCTTGTGTTGCCATTTTAGATTTGAGTGGATAAAGTTTGACCAACTTGTGGCAACAGACATAGAAAGGAGGTTGTTTACTTAAAATATATTACAGGGAGAAAATACCAGGATTTATTAAGGAATTAGAGACAGGAGAAGATAAGGATTATTAGAGTCTGCCACTTCAGCCTTCCCCACTGTGTGGAGTCTGAAAATGTTCAATTGTTGCCTTAAGGCTTTTCATATTGAGACCAGCTATATTCCACCATCTTCATATTCTTGATATTAGCAAGAATTATGCTACAAACAAAACATTCAGTTCCAATAATCATTCTCATAACAGCCTTTATCCTTCCAGTTTTCTCATATAATGTCTTCCATTACAGCCTCATCTCTGCATCCAGGAAATTTCTTACCCTCTTAAAGCCTGATTTTGTCCAGTGCTACTATACTGCTCTACTCCAGGGAGCACTTTTCATGCTGTATTCAATATGTGCTAAGTTGCTCAGTCATGTCTGACTATTTGTGACTGACCCTATGGACTGTAGCCCACCAGACTCCTATGTCCATAGAATTCCCCAGAAGAATACTGGAGTAAGTTACCATTTCCTTCTCCAGGGAATCTTCCGGACCCAGGGATTAAATCTGCACTGACGTGTCGATTCTTTACCACTGAGACACCAAATCCTTCAAATTATGCTCCAGAGCATGCCATTCATATACTCTCTGAAGTTGTACAATATGGTGCTACAGATTTTTTACTTCCTTGTGTGATTTATACACCTGATCATATAGACTTGGCAATTTTGTTCTTTTGTAAGGCCAGCTCTCCAAAAACCATCACCTCAATCAACCCAGCAATATTATTTTAGCTAAATCTCAGTTAATGGCCACCCTTCACCCATAAATCTCCCCTCTTAATCTACCATTTTACTTCCTAAATTTTTCTGAAACTGTCCCCTTCCCTTTTCTCCACATATACAACTTATTTCAGTCCTTGACATTGATTCTCAATGATTCTCCAACTTTAGCAGATATCTTAATCACCAGAAGGGCTTTTCCAAACAAAGAGCTGAGCCTCCCTCAGGAATTTCTGACTAAGTAAATCTGGGGGAGATTCCTAAATCCACATTTCCAAGTTCCTAGGTAATATTGCTGCTGCAGATCAAGGACCAAACTTTGAAAATTACTATTATAGCCAATTATAATAATCATCTAACCTGTCTCCACTTCTCTAATCTTGACCATGTTAAATTTATTTTTCACTTGGAAGTTAGAGTGATTTGTTCAACATGAAAGTTCGACTTTAACATTATCCTTTTTAAAATCTTTACGGGCTTATCCCTCAAAAGATAAAGCTACACCATGCTAACTTGACTTATAAAAGCCTCCATAATCTGATCACTAGCCATCTCTCTAGCATCACCATTAACCACTTATTTTACTCAGATTGTGCTCGTATAATATTGAACTTTTGCAGTCCCCATAATGCATGCATGTTTTGACACTGTTCCTTCCACATGGTATGTATTTCCAAACTAATTTTTTCTTAGATCTTACCTTAAAAGATTTAGCTCAGATAAAGTTTCTAGAAAGCTCTCCTTGCAGTAAACAGATCAGGAAAACTGTCTCTTATGTGCTTCCATAGTTCCTTTCATTTTTATCAGTGTTATCAACCTATCCTATAAAATACTCTCTTCCATTTGACCCACACACCAAAACAGCTTCTCTCAGCCAAGGGTTCTATGTTATTCACCACCATATATCAAGAGCTCGGGAGTCTTGAAAATGTTGGACCAACTAAAGGGATGGGGACTAATGACTTAGTATAAAATTATTTGACTACTTAAAAAGGTTTAACAAGTCTATCGGGTTCTTAAAATGCAGTGATATCCTTTCCATAATTTAATAAAGTTAAATCATTATTTGTTCTTTGAAAAGTACATTTGGGTTATTTCAGCAACCTTTATATTAGTAAGGAATGAGAAACATGATGGATTACATTCTTTTTTTTAAACTTGTAAGGCTTTTTCCTAACATCTGTAATCTTTTCTGAAGTCATAATAAATACTGATTTATATATTAACCAGATACCATAGAACTAAAATCTACAGTTTTTCCATACATCATTAACACATTTAAATAGTAAAATTTTTGTCAAATTCACAAATATCTGGTGGTGGTGGTTTAGTTGCTAAGTCCTGTCTGACTCTTGGAACCCACAGACCGTAGCCCGCCAGGCTCCTCTGTCCATGGGATTTCCCAGGCAAAAATATTGGAGTGGGTAGCCATTTCCTCCTCCAGGGCATTTTCTCGATCCAGGGATCAAACCATGGTCTCCTGTATTGCAGGCGGACTCTTTACCGAATGAGTCACCAGGGAAGCCCCACAAATATCTACACCAAATATTTAATAGATCTAGAATTACACAGATTTAGAAACTGATTTTTATTCAGAATTTGTTACACTCAAATCAACCATCAAAATATTCTCTAGAGACTTCCCTGGGGGTCCACTAGTTATTATTCCATACTCTCAGTGTAGATCACATGGGTTTGATTCCTGGGTGGGGAATTAGGATCTGGCAAGCCACAGTGCAGCCAGCCAAAAAAAAAAAAAAAAAAAACTAAATATTTCAAAATGCTCTAAACATATTATAAAATGTTTTCTAAATATTACTGAATTTTTAATTAATAATTTTCCAGAGATCAATACACTTAATTGTATATTTTACATATCTCTGCATCCTTTTCCAACTTGCCATGTAAATTCCCTTCTGACTATAAATAATTTCTAACATAAATAACTTGAAAATTTGTAGAAAAACAGTTCAGTTTAATCGCTCAGTTGGTTCCAAGTCTTTGAGACCCCATGAATTGCAGCACGCCAGGCCTCCCTGTCCATCACCAACTCCTGGAGTTCACTCAAACTTATGTTCATCGAGTCTGTGATGCCATCCAGCCATCTCATCCTCTGTTGTCCTCTTCTCCTCCTGCCCTCAATCCCTCCCAGCATCAGAGTCTTTTCCAATGAGTCAACTCTTCGCGTGAGGTGACAAGCATCATAAAATTTTTTCCATTATATAATTCTGAAAATTCTTGTAAAATAATTTATGAACAATTTTCTTACCAATATTTACTAATACAAGTGTTATGTGTATAAGTAATTATATATAATGCAAGAATTAATTTTAAAAATTATTTTTATATCAAGATTTTTAAAAATCCATATCATTTTAATTGCAGTTAATGTTTAAATAAAATTTTCTTTAAATTGTTTCAAATTAGTATGTTGTTTGCAAATGCATTGAAAATTATGATATATCTAATTAGTAAGTATGACTTATCTTCTTTAACTCTTTATTCCCTCTTTTAAATGTTGTATATTGGTGTTTTTTAGTATTTTTATAGTTATATTAAACATTTTGCCCAAGGAAAATTGAGGCAGCTTCTAATAAAATTTTGATAAATTAAAATTAACAAAATTGAAGTAAAAAGACAAAGTCATAAAAACAAAAGGATAACACATATGTTTAAGATGCTTAAGATGCAAGGGATTTTCACTGAGCATCAATTTTGGGCCCTGAGAAAAATTGAATTAAGGTGTTTTAAGAATTTTTATTCAAAATAATCAGAATATTTTAATTTTAAAAGTTTAATTTTACTCTTTTGCTTTAAAATTCATGTTATGATATTCACCATTTAATGTAACAAAACACTATGTAATATTCAATGTACTTATGTACTTATTTCAATTACAAACTGGAATTCATATATAATTGCTACAGTTGTTTTGTTTTTTTATTTTAGAAGAGTCATTTAATCTAAAAATCATACTTCCACATATTTTGTAGGGATCATCACATAAAGTAACCAAACGTAAGAAAGGCAAGTTTTAGAGGCAACTCAACAGACCTTATATTTCTTTATAGAGATGCAGGGAACTCCATGGTGGTCCAGTGGTTAGGACTCCTCACTATCACTGCGAAGAGTCTAGGTTCCATCCCTGATCAGGGAACTATTCCACATGCTGTAAGGAATGGCCCCAAAAAACCCAAACCAAAACACAACCAAAAATTCAAATTTCCTCAATATGGCTTGCCTTTATCTATTTGTCCACTTCTAGCATTATTTTCATGATTGCAGCCATGAAATTAAAAGATGCTTACTCCTTGGAAGAAAAGTTATGACCAACCTAGATAGCATATTCCAAAGCAGAGACATTACTTTGCCAACAAAGGTCCATCTAGTCAAGGCTATGGTTTTTCCAGTAGTCATGTATGGATGTGAGAGTTGGACTGTGAAGAAAGCTGAACACCGAAGAACTGATGCTTTTGAACTGTGGTGTTGGAGAAGACTCTTGAGAGTCCCTTGGACTGCAAGGAGATCCAACCAGTCCATTCTAAAGGTGATCAGTTCTGGGTGTTCTTTGGAAGGAATGATGCTAAAGATGAAACTCCAGTACTTTGGCCACCTCATGCAAAGAGTTGACTCATTGGAAAAGACTCTGATGCTAGGAGGGATTGAGGGCAGGAGGAGAAGGGGACAACAGAGGATGAGATGGCTGGATGGCATCCCAACTCGATGGATGTGAATCTG
Organism: Bos grunniens; assembly: GCF_055505025.1. NCBI lineage: Eukaryota > Metazoa > Chordata > Mammalia > Artiodactyla > Bovidae > Bos > Bos grunniens. The sequence goes on from NC_141178.1 coordinate 30,122,559, forward strand.
GGTGAACTCCGGGAGTTGGTGATGGACAGGGAGGCCTGGCATGCTGCAATTCATGGGGTCGCAAAGGTTCGGACACAACTGAGCGACTGAACTGAACTGAAGTGAGCGTTACTTTCGGAGAAGGCAATGGCAACCCACTCCAGTTCTCTTGCCTGGCAAATCCCATGGACAGAGGAGCCTGGTAGGCTGCAGTCCATGGGGTCAATAGGAGTGGGACACGACTGAGAGACTTCACTTTCACTTTCATGCATTGGAGAAGGAAATGGCAACCCACTCCAATATTCTTGCCTGGAGGATCCCAGGGATAGGGGAACCTGGTGGGCTGCCGTCTATGGAGTCGCACAAAGTTGGACAGGACGGAAGCGACTTAGCAGCAGCAGCAGCATTACTTTATGACCAATCCTGGATGATCACAAATAGTTGATCATGTTGTCTTTAGTTGATTATTTCTGTCTCCCTACTCCTCAGTTGTGGATGCTTTTTAGTCTCGTAGTCAAGACAGAGCTTTTCATCAAGGATATTTTGGTAGGGTTAAATATCCAAGTGTTAAATAACTTAGAATTAAATATCTAAAAGTCAAATTAAAAATACTTTATAATACCTTTACATAACATGTCCTAAATCAATATAATGTGTCTTCTAAATACCAGAGCTCAATTTAGAGTAATAAGCAGTTAGCAAAATATTTGTGTTTGGTATTTCCTCCATAATTAATCTGGACATTGCATCAATCATTTTGACAGCAATTTTCCTTACTAGCTAAAATTGTTCCAAGTAACAATATTTTAGATAAAAAGAGAAATTACTTTTAATACTTTTTTTTCTAATGCTAGAGTGTTTGACATCCCTTACAAGAGATATATTCCTATATTTTAATAATTATATCAATGTCCAAAAATCTACTACATAAATCTTTATAGAAAAGGAGAATGAACAAATAAACATATTAAAAATAAAATTAAGAAACGCAGAGTGCTTCTGTAATTCATAACTTTCCCTTTTCTCCTGCCCCTCCTAGAAGTGGGCTAACCACAGCTATGATTTTATTTAACTCACTACCGGTCACTTGATCAGACCAGAGATAGATACAAAAGTTGGAACATTTTGATTCTGTCTCTGGATATCTGAAACTGAGATCAAGACAATCTTGCTGTATATGCTGCTACTGCTAAGTTGATTCAGTCGTGTCCGACTCTGTGCAACCCCATAGACAGCAGCCCACCAGGCTCCCCCTTCCCTGGGATTCTCCAGGCAAGAACACTGGAGTGGGTTGCCATTTCCTTCTCCAATGAAGGAAATGAAAAGTGAAAGTGAAAAGTGAAAGGGAAGTTGCTCAGTTGTGTCTGACTCTTTGAGACCCCATGGACTGCAGCCTACCAGCTCCTCCGTCCGTGGGATTTTCCAGGCAAGAGTACTGGAGTGGGTTGCCATTGCCTTCTCCGTATGTGACTGAGATGTAAATAGAAACGATACACATTTTGCCATATGGCCAATCTACAGAGAAAGAAAATGAAGTATATAAATGCAGAGTAATGGAAGAGACTTAGTACTGTCGTCCAGTTCCTAGATTTTAGGCTTGATGAGTCTCACCCAGATCTCTTTTCTTGTGGCCTGGGACAAACCTACACATGGCTTATAATGTCTTTAGTTTTAAGCTAGTTCAAAATAATTCTTCTTGTAAGCAAGGGTTTTCATCAACTGCTAGCTATACCTTTTCTAGTTATATAAGACCATATTTATTTGCTACCCACCAATAAATTGATATTAGAATTACATAACATTTTTTATTCTGTTAGCTCTACATAGGTTTAGTAAACATAATTTACATATAAATATATATAATAAGTATATATACAGACATACACATATATCTGCCATAAATGTGTAAGAAAGTTGACGTCCATAATTTAACATACTTAGTATTTCATTTCTAATTTTCATAGAGATTAGTATAAATATACATATAGATTTTAACATATCTTAAATCTAGCCTATTCATATTTATCTAGAGAGAATATAATGATCTAATATATGTTTAATATCTAAATAATAGTTTAACTTTGTGAAAACATTTTTCAGTGATTATAATAGAATTCTTAAAATGCAGAGTGAATGATTCTATTCATTTTAATGGATGACTATTCTAAACTTGGGAGAAGGCAATGGCATCCCACTCCAGTACTGCTGCCTGGAGAATCCCATGGATGGAGGAGCCTGGTAGACTGTAGTCCATGGGGTCGCTAAGAGTCGAACACGACTGAGAGACTTCCATTTCACTTTTCACTTTCATGCATTGGAGAAGGAAATGGCAACCTACTCCAGTGTTCTTGCCTGGAGAATCCCATGGATGGAGAAGCCTAGTATGCTGCAGTCCACGGGGTCGCACAGAGTTGGACATGACTGAAGTGACTTAGCAGCAGTGGCATTCTAAACTCAATTCTATTCATTTCTATTATTTCAAAGGGTATTTACTAAAAAAGGACACAGATTCTTTAGAAAGCCATCTGATTTAGTGTATAGACACTAACACCGAAATTCTGTATTCTATAAAAATACTGCCATTGACCTGCTTTGTTTTGTTTCAGTTTATTGGCTTATATAATGAGGGTTAATGCTATTTAGCTAGTTGCTTATTTTTCATGATCTCGATCAGTTGATAAACATTTTATGGAGATATGAATCTAAAGTTTTCTGAAATCATCAACATAATAGAGACCAAGACACTTCTTTACACTTTTGTGTTACTTCGACAACCTGAGGCAAACAGGAAGAATTGGAAAAACTATCAAATCAATGTTCATACTGTGCCTGAACTGTAGATAAATGATAACTATTTTTAGCAACAGAAATATGGCACCTTTGATGAGCACTTCCTTTAGAAATAGATGTTCCTCAGGTTCACACTGAATTTCACAGAAAATAGCACAATTTAGAAAACCCTGTGACACAAGGCAATTGGGTAACCTGTAAATTGGCTATTTTCTTTTGGAATCAGTATGCACTATCGCTCCCCTATGGCCCCTATAATGAAAATGTTCCTGAATCTCTACATAAAATCTAAACTGGAATAAGAAAAGAAAAGAATGTCAGCCACATACGATTGGACATGTTAAAGTACTCTAACAATCCAACTATGTGTTGTGGAATAATAGGTTATGGTTAAATTATATTTTCAGAAATATTCCACATCAATGATAATGTTTAAAATTATTTTAGTATTATATATATATATATAAAATAAGAAAAAAATCTTTTAGTCTTATCGCCTTACTAACCACATTTTTATGCATTTGTTAACTCTAACTCAGAAGTTTCTCTTTAAACCTCTTTCATCTACACTTTTCCTCACTGTCTCCATATTTCTTGTAGATTTTACTCATTTACTCCCTCACTTAATATATCTCTTACCTATAAGCTAGTGCTTATAGATTTTTCTATGCTCACAGGTCTCTCCAATTTTTCTCTTACTTTATACTCATGGTCAGTCAGGCTATATCTTGAGGCATATATTTCTTTTAACTTCCTATTATTTTCACTCTTTTTTTGGCTGTTGCCTTTTTAAAAATGTGTTTATGAATGCAGATATAAGCATGACTCTTTTTCTACTTGCATGAACAGGATCTGTGCCCTGAACCAAATAAGCCTTTTGATCTAGTTTTATATTAAATGAAAACATTTATTTAAAGTACACACTTGACGAATAACTTAGGCAAGAAAAAGACAAATACAATATGATCTCACTTACATGTAGAATCTAAAAAAATAAACAATGACAACAACAGTATAAATCCAAACTCGCCTAAAAAGAGATCAGATCTGTGGTTACCAGAACAGTGGGCGGGGGGGTGGGGGGTGTGGCAGAGAATTGAAGGAAGGTAATCAAAAGGTACAAACTTCTAGTTATAAGAGCAATAAGTACTAGATATGTAATATACAATGATGAGTATATATAACACTGTTGTATTATATACAGGAAAGTTCTTAAGAGAATAGGTCCTAATAATCATTACAAAGAATTATTTTCTTTTTTGCTTTTTTAATTGTATCTGTGTGAGAAATGGATGCCAACTAATACAACTGCAGGAATCATTCCCAATATGTATGTCACACCATTGGGCTGTACACTTTAAATTTATATAATAATATATATCAGTTATATCTCAATAAAACATGAAAAAATAATAACAAAGTACCTACTTGAAATCCAAATGTATTGTTCTGAGATCCATGACGTGGCACGCCTGGATTGTCACATGATGTACGGGTGGGTTCTAAAATAAAAGAAAATATTATTTTTCTTAAAATAAAAAGTGTAATATTCCTTTAAAACATATAGGTTTATTTAAATGTATATTTATCCTATGTAAAATAATTTTAAGAGATCTAGGGTTTCATGAAAGGGTCCTGGTAATAATAAACAAAAAAAATCTAATAAACATCTCCATGAACAGAAACTTGCTAATCTTAAAGCCAAAAACTCAGGTATAATACTGCAGTTTATACAAATTATGCAATCCATGAACTTTGAACACTTCTAATATAAAAGCATTTGACATCCAACTAACTCTGGTAATAAAAAGTTAAAGGAAAATGAAGGATATGAAAGAGGACCACATGCATAAAACATTTGCTTAGGGATTTTTCTAAGAATTAATCTCAAGTAGGGTAATAGTGCCTTTAAGAAATAATTTATTACACGACTTAGTTATTTGCATTTTCACTGACACCTGTAAGAGAGTCAAACACAAAAATGGTAGGGCTGATAGCCCCTGAGTTGGCTAGCTTGTATGACAGAATTTTTCATAAGTTTACTCAATGTGAAATTTAATTTTAGGAGAAAAAGGAACCCTAAATACACTATTGGTGTGAATATAAATTGGTACAGCTGCTATTTAAAAACTAAAAATAAAACTACCCTGTGACTCAGCAATTTCAATCCTGGGTGTATACACCCCACAAACTAAAGCACTAATTTGAAAGATATTCACAGCAACATTATTTACAATTGCCAAGATACTGAAGCGACCAACAGATGAATGGATAAATAAGATGTGATATACATATATATGAATGAAAATCTGCCATTTGTAGCAACATGGATGGAGTTGGAGGGTATTATGCTGAGTGAAATAAATCAGAGAAAGAAATACTGTATGATACCGCTTATATGTGGATTCTAAAAAAAAAAAAAAAAAAGAAAAAAAAAACAGTAAATATAACAAAAAAGAAGCAAACTCACAGATGTAGAAGACAGTCTAGTGGTTACCAGTGCAAAGAGGGAAGGAGGGAGGGACAAAAGAGGTGTAGGGAATTAAGAGGTGCAAACCATTATGCATAAAATAAACTAAGAAGATACATAGTACAACATGGGAAATAGAGCTAATATTTTATAACTGCACATGAGTATAACCTTTAAAAATTGTGAATCACTATACTAAACACCTGTAACATATAATTTTGTACATCAACTATATTTGAATGAAAAAATAAGACAATAAAAACACACAAAAATTAGGATTAGAGCAATGTACTTAGAACCATTTGAAATCAATATACCTTTGTAATATTTTTGAAGCAAGTTTAATTTCATTTGAGTATGCTTTATTAACTGCAAAGAGTCAAACACGACTGAGCAACTGAACTGAACTGATACAAATGTTAGTACTTCATGATAGTAATATGGAAGCTTTTTTCATTTTACTGGTAAACAGGAAAACTATTTTAAAAGTACTAAAGTAATAAATGTTTAATAATATTAAGTTTCAGTGCCTTACAATGGCTTCTATGTTTTACATTTTTGTTTTTCATATTTGCTGCTGCTGCTGCTAAGTCACTTCAGTCATGTCTGACTCTGTGCGACCCCATAGACGGCAGCCCACCAGGCTCCTGAATCCATGGGATTTTCCAGGCAAGAGTACTGGAGTGGGGTGCCATTGCCTTCTCCGTTTTCACATTTAGCCAACTATAATTTATAGGATAAAGTAAATCATTAAATGTCATTACTAGCTATTAATTCCAAAATTACTGAGCACTGTCCATCTTTCATTAATATTACCTATGCAGTGAGGTGATGAACCACTCCAAGTGCCATCTGCTTGACATATTCTGGTGCTAGATCCCACTAATATGAAAGGAGAATTGCAGCTGAATGAAACCTCTGACTGGTATATAAAGCTTTTGCCTTCTCTTTTTCCTTGGGCAGGTATACCAGGGTCACCACAAAATTTTGCTATAAGTGAAAAGAGAGACAATTGTACAATGATTTAAATTCATCAGAGTTAACGGTTTAGAAAAGTAATAAAAATAATTGGAATATTGCACTAAAGTGACATGGAATCCATGTTAATCTATTCCAATGAAAATACTTTTAGCTTTTGTCTACATGAATAAATGCTTAATATTCAGCTCAGCATTATTGCTGAGGTTTTAAAATTTTTTTTTTCCACCTAGTAGACCAGCATAACAGTTAATAGATTTTTAAAAAATTTTATCTTGACCAGAATCAAACCACATATTTGTACATGTAGGCTACAAAATTGGAGTATATATTTGAAAAGGATGGGACTCACAAATAGCTCTATCAGAAACAAACAAACATAATAGTCTAGGATGTACCCTGCAGATTGCTCTATATTTTTCAGTGTATATAAAAGATGCAGGTACTTGTTTCATAGATATGTGTTCTGTTGAACACCTGGGTCATGTATCCTAGTATCCTGCTGTCTCCCTCTTCAAAATATAGTGCATGTGTAGTGGTAGTGGTGGGTGGGTGGGATGCGTGTGAGTGTTTTTTAAAGAGAAAAGAAGGTCATTAGAATCCAAATTCATGCAAAAACAATCTCAACATTCTGCAGCCATTGAAAAGATAAACTTGACAGCAGTTCTAAGCAAACTGATTAGATGACTCCATTCAACACATATTTTTAAAGTACTAAAAACAGACACTATTCTTAGTAACTTTAGGTGCTTGCACTGATTGATAAACAGACTAAGGTTCCTGCACTTGTGAAGTTTATGCTTTTGTGAAGAAAGCAAACAGTAAACATAATTAATAAGTACAAATGATAGTATGTGGGAAGATAATAAGTCCCATGAGGAAAAATAGTGTGGGAGAAGGAGATCAGGACTGTATTGTGGACGTGATAGATGGGGAAGAGTAGTAGTAGACTTTAATAAGGTAGATGGCTGTCTCTCACTGAGAAAAGTTTTGGAGGGAAAAAAAAACAAAAAACAAAAAAACATCTCCTCCGTTTATATCTCAAGACAGAACATTACAGTCAGAGGAAAGAGCATTGCCAAAGCCCTCTGCTGGGGCAAATCTAGCATGCTAGAGGAAGAGCAAGACCATTGAGGCCGGAGCAGCAGTGTAGTACAGGATGAGATCAGACGACTTCAGAGCCAATAGACATCCAGGCAAAGCACATACTGCGTATTTTCAATTTTAAAACTGTAGTAAAAAATAAATAACATGTAATTTTTTATTTTAACTGTGTTTAAAAATTTCATTGCTATCAGTTATTTTGTAATTATTTTATAACCTACTTTTGAAGTGTTTCTCATTCATATTTCTGCTGAGTTATTCAACAACAAAAAAAGGAGATATGTAACCACATAAACTTCTCAATCTTCCCCTCGCATCCCCCATATCATTCCATCTATTTTCTACCTTTATATTTTCATGTACTAAACCAAATAACTATCAGTGTTTGGATGGAAACCTAAGACACAGGGTTTATTTTCAAAAGGCTTCAGTTTACCTTGATACAAACTTTAGGATAAAAAAGGCATAGCTTGAACAGAAATAAAGAGAAAAGATTTTCCTCTTCATTAAATACCTAAAATGATTGAATGTGACTCTTCAATGGATAGGAGAATTGTCTCTTAAGTAAACTTTCTCTGAATTGAAATTTATACTCTGCCATTTACTAGTAAGAGACCTTGAAGCCACTCAGTCCTGTCCAACTCTTTGTGACCACATGGACTGTAGCTGGCTCGGCTCCTCTGCCCACGGGATTTTCCAAGCAAGAATACTGGAGTGGGTTGCTATTCTTTTCTCCAGGGGATCTTTCTGAACCAAGGATCGAACCTGGGTTTCCTGCATTGGTAGGCAGATTCTTTATAGTCTGAGCTACCTGGAAAGCCAACTTTAGGTAGTGCAGTAATATCAAATCTTGTTTTAATTACATAAGTGTCTATTTTATTTATCCCATTTTAAATAATCACCCAAAGAGTTTTTTAATTTATTTGGGGTAAAATCTTCTTAAAAATTTTTTTAACCTTATTGAAATGATATATAGGCCTTTCTTATTTTTCTCCACTTTTTTTGTTGATATTCTTAATTGCTCTTATTAGCATCTGTAATGCCCATTGAGAAGGCCTCAAGGAAGCTTCGAAACCGTTTTCTCGTTCAAAAGAGATTCCTTAAAAAACTGGAAATAGAACTGCCTTATGACCCAGCAATACACTGCTGGGCATACACACTGAGGAAACCAGAATTGAAAGAGACACGTGTATCCCAATGTTCATCGCAGCACTGTTTATAATAGCCAGGATATGGAAGCAACCTAGATGTCCATCAGCAGATGAATGGATAAGAAAGCTGTGGTACATATACACAATGGAGTATTACTCAGCCATTAAAAAGAATACATTTGAATCAGTTCTAATGAGGTGGATGAAATTGGAGCCTATTATACAGTGAAGTAAGCCAGAAAGAAAAACACCAATACAGTATACTAATGCATATATATGGAATTTAGAAAGATGGTAATGATAACCCTGTATGAGAGACAGCAAGGAAACACAGATGTATAGAACAGTCTTTTGGACTCTGTGGGAGATGGAGAGGGTGGGATGATTTGGGAGAATGGCATTGAAACATGTATAATATCATATATGAAATGAATTGCCAGTCCAAGTTCGATGCGTAATACTGGTTGCTTGGGGCTGGTGCACTGGGATGACCCAGAGGGATGGTACGGGGAGGGAGGAAGGAGGAGGGTTCAGGATGGGGAACACGTGTATACCTGTTGTGGATTCATGCTGATGTATGACAAAACCAATACAATGTTGTAAAGTAATTAACCTCCAATTAAAATAAAAAAATTTATATTTGAAAAACAAAGAAAATATACCAAATTATTAAAAAAAAATTTCTTAGGTTACTTTGACTTTGTTTAATAGGAACCAACAAAATAGTTATTTACAATGAGAGCCCTTCATATTTAATAATTTGTTAGTTTCTCTAATTTTAAAAGGATCCATCATTTATATAAACAAACACACATACACTAGAACAACCTAGAAAGATACATAATAGAAAAACCTAGGAAGATCAGATAGGATGCTTACATCAAAGACTTTAGGCCATGAAATAGAGCAGCTGGTCCCTAAGTGGCAGAGTTACCCAGTGTCTATACAATTTGATCTCTTTCTCTGAACTCAGGTGTCATTATCTATTAAAATGTCATAACTAAACATGCCTACCCAGGAGTTCTGCTATATGTATGTAAAGCAACTGGGTCAAAGTCAGCCTTATTATATTTGGATATCTTATATATCCAATATATAACTTATATAATATAGCCTTATTGAATTTTGGATACAATTTAAATGTCTATGGTATTTTATTAGTATTTGTGTTTTAATAGATCCCAAAATAAAACATTATGTTGAGAAACAAGATTTTTTTCACTCATACCAAACAAACTTTACCATAAACTCAATTCTGTAATATTCTCTTGTGTCTATCTGTTCTGAAGTAACTATTGAATAGTTACTAATATATAATATAGTTTCACTTAGAACACATTGGTCTATTCTTAGATGATCATTAACATGAATCAGAATTTCAAGGGTCAATTTGTGTGACTCAACCTTGAGGCTTGGAACACATTATTCTACTAAATCATGTTTACTAGAAACAGCTTGTTTAGATGTTGCATAAATTTCAGTCTAATAGATCACAACTGCTGAGGTACACTAGTTTTATCTCTCATGCTAAATAAAACTGGTTAGTATACTCTCTGCAGCAAATGTGATACAAATGATCTGATGGGCCAGCAAATGGTGGTATTCCCTGCCTAGTGTTTTCAATCACTTAATAGTAAGCTCTTCAAATAAACTATCCTGTTTATGATTGGCCTTTTGAAATGACAAATTTTAAACATAGTTTATTTTTTCCACTTTTCAGTTACACGTAGAGCTCTTACATTTCATTTTAAGAGATCCTTTCTTACTCCAAGGTCATTTAGGTAGTCTTATAATCAATGTCACAGTAATCCAAGTCTATGCCCCAACCAGTAACACTGAAGAAGCTGAAGTTGAACAGTTCTATGAAGACCTATTAGACCTTTTAGAACTAACACCCCAAAAAGATGTCCTTTTCATTATAGGGGACTGCAATGCAAAAGTAGGAAGTCAGGAAACACCTGGAGTAACAGGCAAATTTGGCCTTGGAATACGGAATGAAGCAGGGCAAAGACTAACAGAGTTTTGCCAAGAAAATGCACTGGTTATAATAACACCCTCTTCCAACAACACAAGAGAAGACTCTATACATGGACATCACCAGACGGTCAACACCGAAATCGGACTGATTATATTTTTTGCAGCCAAAGATGGAAAAGCTCTATACAGTCAGCGAAAACAAGACCAGGAGCTGACTGTGGCTCAGATCATGAACTCCTTATTGTCAAATTCAGACTGAAATTGAAGAAAGTAGGGAAAACCACTAGACCATTCAGGTATGACCTAAATCAAATCCCTTATGATTATAAAGTGGAAGTGAGAAATAGATTTAAGGGCCTAGATCTGATAGATAGAGTGCATGATGAACTATGGAATGAGGTTTGTGACATTGTACAGGAGACAGGGATCAAGACCATCCCCATGGAAAAGAAATGCAAAAAAGCAAAATGGCTGTCTGGGGAGGCTTTACAAATAGCTGTGAAAAGAAGAGAAGCGAAAAGCAAAGGAGAAAAGGAAAGATATAAACATCTGAATGCAGAGTTCCAAAGAATAGCAAGAAGAGATAAGAAAGCCTTCTTCAGCGATCAATCAAAGAAATAGAGGAAAACAACAGAATGGGAAAGACTAGAGATTTCTTCAAGAAAATCAGAGATACCAAAGGAACATTTCAGGCAAAGATGGGCTCGATAAAGGACAGAAATAGTATGGACCTAACAGAAGCAGAAGATATTAAGAAGAGATGGCAAGACTACACAGAACTGTACAAAAAAGATCTTCACGACCCAGATAATCATGATGGTGTGATCACTGACCTAGAGCCAGACATCCTGGAATGTGAAGTCAAGTGGGCCTTAGAAAGCATCACTACGAACAAAGCTAGTGGAGGTGATAGAATTCCAGTTGAGCTATTCCAAATCCTGAAGGATGATGCTGTGAAAGTGCTGCACTCAATATGCCAGCAAATTTGGAAAACTCAGCAGTGGTCACAGGACTGGAAAAGGTCAGTTTTAATTTCAATCTCAAAGAAAGGCAATGCCAAAGAATGCTCAAACTAGTGCACAATTGCACTCATCTTACACGCTAGTAAATTAATGCTCAACATTCTCCAAGCCAGGCTTCAGCAATATGTGAACTGTGAACTTCGTGATGTTCAAGCTGGTTTTAGAAAAGGCAGAGGAACCAGAGATCAAATTGCCAACATCCGCTGGATCATGGAAAAAGCAAGAGAGTTCCAGAAAAACATCTATTTCTGCTTTATTGACTATGCCAAAGCCTTTGACTGTGTGGATCACAATAAACTGTGGGAATTTCTGAAAGAGATGGGAATATCAGACCACCTGATCTGCCTCTTGAGAAATTTGTAGGCAGGTCAGGAAGCAACAGTTAGAACTGGACATGGAACAACAGACTGGTTCCAAATAGGAAAAGGAATATGTCAAGGCTGTATATTGTCATCCTGTTTATTTAACTTCTATGCAGAGTACATCATGAGAAACGCTGGACTGGAAGAAGCACAAGCTGGAATCAAGATTGCAGGGAGAAATATCAATAACCTCAGATATGCAGATGACACCACCCTTATGGCAGAAAGTGAAGAGGAACTTAAAAAGCCTGTTGATGAAAGTGAAAGTGGAGAGTGAAAAAATTGGCTTAAAGCTCAACATTCAGAAAACGAAGATCATGGCATCTGGTCCCATCACTTCCTGGCAAATAGATGGGGAAACAGTGGAAACAGTGTCAGACTTTATTTTTCTGGGCTCCAAAATCACTGCAGATGGTGACTGCAGCCATGAAATTAAAAGATGCTTACTCCTTGGAAGGAAAGTTATGACCAACCTAGATAGAATATTGAAAAGCAGAGACATTACTTTGCCAACAAAAGTCTGTCTAGTCACGGCTATGGTTTTTCCTGTGGTCATGTATGGATGTGAGAGTTGGACTGTGAAGAAGGCTGAGTACTGAAGAATTGATGCTTTTGAACTGTGGTGTTGGAGAAGACTCTTGAGTGCCTTGGACTGCAAGGAGATCCAACCAGTCCATTCTGAAGGAGATCAGCCCTGGGATTTCTTTGGGAGGAATGATGCTAAAGCTGAAACTCCAGTACTTTGGCCACCTCATGGGAAGAGTTGATTCATTGGAAAAGACCCTGATGCTGAGAGGGCTTGGGGGCAAGAGGAGAAGGTGACAACAGAGGATGAGATGGCTGGATGGCATCACTGACTTGATGGATGTGAGTCCCAGTGAACTCTGGGAGTTGGTGATGGACAGGGAGGCCTGGGGTGCTGCGGTTTATGGAGTCGCAAATAGTCGGACACAACTGAGTGACTGATCTGATCTGATCTGAGCTGATCTATAATCTTTAAAACTTTTATATTTAATTCTCTAATGAATTTGACATTGATTTGTTATTTAGTGTAAGATAAAGACTCTGTGTGTGTGTATATAAATGAACTGCTGCTGCTGCTGCTAAGTCGCCTCAGTTGTGTCCGACTCTGTGCGACCCCATAGAGGGCAGCCCACTAGGCTCCTGTGTCCCTGGGATTCTCCAGGCAAGAATACTGGAGAGGGTTGCCATTTCCTTCTCCAATGCATGAAAGTGAAAAGTGAAAGTGAAGTCGCTCAGTCGTGCCCGACTCTTAGCGACCCCATGGACTGGAGCTTACCAGGCTCCTCCATGCATGGGATTTTCCAGGCAAGAGTACTGGAGTGGGGTGCCATTGCCTTCTCCAATAAATGCACTACCTTATTGCATTAATTGAAATGTCCATTCTTCCCCCACTGATTTGTTCCATAATACATTAAGTATCGATACATGGTCTATACTCTGTATTCTCTAACACTGGTTTCTGTCTGTCTATGCCAGCACCAACGCTGCAATGTTTTAATTACCATAGCCTTCTAAGTTTAATATCTGCCAAGGATTACACTACATGCTAGGGTAGAAAAGTGAATGAAACAAGAATATTTGCCTTCAAGGAACACAAACCTGAGTAGAGGGCATCACCCAAAAAACAAGATAAGTAAAAAGTATAGTGTGTTTTGCACACAAAGCAGTTTGGCCTGAAATTTAGTCAGACAGAAGGAATATAATGGTTGGATTACATAAAAAATAGCTACATTGGTAAATACTGTTTTTAACTGAATTTTAATTATGCATGGGAAAGAGCTTAACAATCTCATTTTTGTTCTAGCAAAATCTGGAAAAAATATATAACAGTTATAATCTCAGTAAAGTAGCTCTAAGAGAGTGAAAGTAGAAAAATATAAATTTTAGAATGGAAATTATACTTACGTAAGCATTGTGGTACTTCCCCACTCCAGGTACCATTCCCTACACAGGTCAAAACGGCAGGGAAGGACAGTTCATAGCCTGGAGAACAGATGTAGCTAATACTAAAACCCCAGTCAAAATTTGTTCCTTCCAACCTTCCATTAGAGATCTGGGGAGGAGTTGGGCAGGTAACAGCTGCAATTACATTAAAAACGATTAGACACAGCTGTTGAAATATCCTGGTGTTAACAGAAATAAATATCATTAGAAGAAGCATATGTGCTAATTTAACCTTTTGGAGGACAATATGGTGTGACATGTTTTATTCTCTTGGTAGTATTCCTGAAACATCCCTGGAATTAATTCCTCTAGGACGAGACTACTTCTTGGCAACATAATGGCTACTGGTTCTCAGAGGTTCTCTTACAAAATAACAAGCTTCCTGACATTGAAAGAAAGGAAAAAGAGGATGACCTCTTATCCAGTATACTGCAACTGATTAATTATTAGTTTTATATAAAATCATTTCCAGCAACCTTTAGACAGACTGAAGAGCTGTGTTTGGCTATATACAGAGTTACACTGTAGCAAGGAACCTGGAAGTAAATCTGTGACATTTTTGAAACACAGATGATGTATCTCATTAAAATATCTCTATTAGTTCTATTAACCACTTAGATTCATATGCTAAATATTATTGTAGGGTTCTAAATGCATTATAAAATTTTTGATAATTCATTTTTAAAATTAAGATGTCCTTGAGAAAAGATAGGTTGGATAAGGAGATATAGATGAAAGGAAAAAGAGGGCCACCAATTATAAAATCTAAAAAGGAGGAATGATTTTATTTTGATGACTAGCAACATATATAAATAATTTTTAGAGTTATATAATATTGTCATTAACATAATCAATAATTTATGAAATAATATGTAAATATAAAATATTTGTTTATATATTTTCATATACTAACTGTATATTTATCATGATCTGATTAGGAAATTGTGTAATCAAGAAAAAAAGACATGCATTGGAATTATTCTTTTAGTGTTAGATTATGTCAGGGAGACATTAAACTGACAATTCACAGGTATTTAGAGATGTACCTTAATGAGAAATCTCAATGATTAAAAATCACTATTATTATAAAACAATACATATTGTCTGAATGTATAGTATTTTACAAGTAATCAAATAATCGGCAAAAAACTTATGTAAAGAGTTTCACTGGAAAACAGCATAAAGTAGTAAACTTATACCTGTATTGTCTAAAATATTACTTCCAACTTCCAGATTGCATTCTTCAAAGAAATAGTTTTACCTTTTAAGAACAGGTAAAGTTCTATAATTCAGGCTGATTGTTTTCAAATTATAGAAGGTTTTTCTCCCATTCTTGAATAACTGACCCAGGTGGATAACCAAATTAAAGTTCTATTTAATTACAGCTATATTCTCTATTAAATACTCATTGACCCGCATAAATGATGATGGTGATTATGTATCACATAACATGATATATATTTTTTTGGCAGTGCCATGTCAGCATGTGGTGTCTTAGTTCCCTGATTAGGGATTGAACCTGTGCCTCTGCATTGGAAGAGCAGAATCTTAACCAGTAGACTGCCAGGGAAGTCCCAGAAAATATTTTTGCTGTATCACAGTTCATTGTTATTACTTAGAATGAGATACAACATTTTTGTTAAAAAATTTTAAAATCTTATATGTTATTATCTATATGGTTTAAAAGTAAAGACTGAAGCACTCAATTTTGGTACCAGAAAAAAAGATGAAATGATACAAAAAACACTATTTAAATTTATTTAAATATGCATATTGATACAGAAAATATATAGTGATTATCACTAATAAATATTGACAAAATCATTATCTTACCTCTACAAGTTGGCATGACTCCACTCCATGTGCCATTAGTTGTACAAGTTCTGATTCTTGAACCATTTAATTCCATTGTATAGCCTGGCTGGCACATGTAAGAAACATTCTGTCCAACCACATAATCATCTCCATATCTCAGTCCATTGGCTGGTATACCTGGGTCTCCACAACTGATTACTATTAATATGGATTGGAAAAGCAGATGGTTAATGTGACATGTTTTTAATGTAGAGGAATAGTAAGCATATGGCATAATTAATATAATATTAGGTAAAATTAGTTATTATGTTCATTTTAATGATAAAACATAAGCATATTTAAACCACACTCTATCAATTCCTAACTATGACCATTTACTTATTACAGATTTTATACATATGGTCCAGAAATGGTCATTTAGACTCTTTAAATGTTAATATGCTAATATATTGTAGGAAACTCTGATGTGGTAACCTCTTTCAATCTGAATTAAATAATCATAGAGAAGCCATGCTATCAGATCAAGATTTCTAACAGAATATTTTAAATTTATACTCCTATGTATGGTTACTGAAATCTCTAAATTATGAGGCTTGCTGGACTGAGACCTTATTTTCTGCACAGTATCACTCAACTGATATTACAATAGTTTTTCATTAAATGATGTCAGGTACAAAAATAATTTTATTGAATAAGTGAAAGAATGAATAAACTATAAAATGTGAATTTATCACATACTGGGTGAGATACACAATTTGTAAGCACAATGAAAAAATGAAAATGTCAACTAATACAATTACGTAAAGTTTAAAAATAAAATAAAATTAGAAAAAAAAAAAAAGAAAATGTCAATTAGGGATAGAGAAATCAATTTCCCATTTCCACCATCTCATCGTCATCCCAAGTGATAGAACAACCCCAAGGAAATTGCAACCTCCATTCTGGAATATGCCTGCTTCCTGAATTAGGAGTTAGTAAGAGGCCTATGTGGAGAAGACAATGGCAACCCACTCCAGTACTCTTGCCTGGAGAACCCCATGGATGGAGGAGCCTGGTAGGCTACAGTCCATGGGGTCGCTAAGATTCAGACACTACTGGGCGACTTCACTTTCACTTTTCACTTTCATGCACTGGAGAAGGAAATGGCAACCCACTCCAGTGTTCTTGCCTGGAGAATCCCAGGGACAGACGAGCCTGATGGTCTGCCGTCTATGGGGTTGCACAGAGTCGGACATGACTGACGCGACTTAGCAGCAGCAGTAGCAAGAGGCCTATGTCAAGTGCTTATTATATCTTCCTTGTTATTGCCAGTCCAGGAAAGGGTAAACCATTGCCCTGCTCTGCTCTAAGACTCCATGAATATATACAACTCCAACTAGCCCCACCCATACCTGCACCCAGACCCCCATAAAAGAATGGAGAACAAGGTACAATGTGAGCATCCCTCTGGTGATACATGATGGACAGGCTGGGCACAGGGTATCAGTGGCTCAGAGCAGGGGTGGGAGTGGGAAGGCCAGGCAAGGGCACCAGTTGGTAGGAAACTAAAGGCCTATAACATAACCTAGGAAGACAGGGAGGCAGGGAGGCAAATTTCACATGAGCAGAGCAGTGGCTCAGTGGTAAAGAATCTGCTTGCTCAGCAGGAGACATGGGTTTGATTCCTGGGTTAGGAAGATCCCCTGGAGAAGGAAATGGAAACCCACTACAATATTCTTGCCTGGAGAATCTTGTGGACAGAGGAGCCTATTCAGCTAAGTCCAGGAGGTCGTAAAGAGTTGGGCACAACTTAGCAATTAAACAATAACAACAAAATCTCCAAACCCTTAGCACATGCTCCATTGTTCCAGTGGACTTCAATTATAAAACACAAATTCAAAGATTAAACCATTAAGAATTTGAGACAGCGACCATCGAGTATTAAACCCCAACCACAGGAAACTTTAGAGCATGAAGTTCTGTCAATAATGCTGGTCCATAAATATTGCTCAAATTACATGTAAAATTTCTCATTTTTGATGGTTTTTCCAGTAGTCATGTATGGATGTGACAGTTGAACCATAAAGAAAGCTGAGTGCCAAAGAATTGAGGCTTTTGAACTGTGGTATTGGAGCAGACTCTTGGGAGTCCCTTGGACTGCAAGGAGATACAACCAGTCCATCCTAAAGGAGGTCAGTCCTGAGTGTTCATCGAAGCTGAAACTCTAATACTTCAGTCACCTGATGCAAAGAACTGACTCATTTGAAAAGACCCTGATGTTGGGAAAGATTGAAGGCCGGAGGAAGAGACAACAGAGGATGACATGGTTGGATGGCATCAGTGACTCAATGGACGTGAGTTTGAGTAAGAGTTGGTGATGGACAGGGAGGCCTGGCATGCTGCAGTCCATGGTGTTGCAAAGAGTCAGACACGACTAAGCAACTGAACTGAACAGATGGTGCCATATAAGAACTTTCAAAAAGATCAGTGACAGCATAAGAAATTTAAGCATATTTAAGTCTAAGTATGGGATTTACAAACAAGGTATGTATGTGTGTGCTCATTTATGAACAAGGTTTAATAGAGATCATATATATACATAAGCTTCCCTTGTAGCTCAGTTGATAAAGAATCTGCCTGCAATGCAGGAGACCTGGGTTGAATTCCTGGGTCGGGAAGATCCTCTGGAGAAGAAAATTGCAATAAACTCCAGTATTCTTGCCTGGAGAATCCCATGGACAGAAGCACCTGGCAGGCTACCGTCCATTGGGTCACAAGAGTTGAACACGAGTTAGCGACTAAACCACCAAACCACCATAAGCCATAAAAGCACTTGCTGTTTCGAAAACCATTATTTGAGCTGCTGCTGCTAAGTCGCTTCAGTCGTGTCCGACTCTGTGTGACCCCATAGACGGCAGCCCACCGGGCTCCCCCGTCCCTGGGATTCTCCAGGGCAAGAACACTGGAGTGGGTTGCCATTTCCTTCTCCAATGCATGAAAGTGGAAAGTGAAAAGTCAAAAGTGAAGTCGCTCAGTCGTGTCCGACTCATAGAGACCCCATGGACTGCAACCTATCAGGCTCCTTCGTCCATGGGATTTTCCAGGCAAAAGTACTGGAGTGGGGTGCCATTGCCTTCTCCAAACACTTGGCTAAATGCATTGTTGTGGCTAAGAGCAAAAGGAAAACGGAAGGTTACACGCTTCCTTTTCTGGAGACAAAATCAAGTAGCAAACCAGCCTTTCAGTATTTTTTTTTTTTTTTTTTGATTTTGAATCACTTTTTTTTTTTCATAAATGGACAAATAATTTTACCAGGTAAATCTAGGTTATACTGTTTCATTTTCATTTTTAATGATTTCTAGTATTTCAAATGTCTAAGGTTAAAGACCAAAAATAGATTAAGACAAAGAAGACCTTAATGGCAATTAAATTCTACTGTGTTTTATTAACTTACCACTAAAAATTATGAATGCCAAGGTTTGTTTCATATTAATCTAATCTGTTGAGCCAGGAAGTTTTAGGACCATGAATGATGATATTTAAATTACAGAACAATATTCACAACACTCCATTTGATAATCCTCAGAACCCCCAAGAGTTTCCTGAAATCACACTCATTGATGTTTCCATCTGACTCCTAATAAGAGCTCTGTGTATAGAATGACTTTTGTTTTTTTCATTATTGATGAGGAAAATATATTTTTAAATTGTAAAACTGAGTTGGATAGAAAACCAAATCCTGCTCATTTACCAAAATGTGTCAATTCTTTTTGCAGTTTTAAAATATGTAATCATATAAAAAAGTTTGACTTCAATTTATTTTCTTGTATTTTACTTTTTTATATTCTATATATTGTTATTTTATTTATTTTTTATATATATTGTTATTTTATATCTTTAATCTAGATTTAAAATTAAGAAGAAGAAAAATTAAAGCAAATACCAACAGACAATTATTTTTTTTCTGGGCAGTACTTTAGAGACTGAATTAGAATTCTGGCAAGAGAGAACAGCTAACCCAATCATAAGGCACATAAGCTGAGTGAGATGTAGCCACCAAAAGAGATGACAGAGGGTTTATTTCAGAGAGGCACTGAGAAAGAGTTCTGCATATCTTGGCAGCATCATGAATGGAATGCCTGATAACAACAGCTTCAGAAGGATTTGTCTGGTGGCTTCATAATGAAGCAAAGGCCAAAGAGGCAGTTTCCTACAGCAACAATCTTTGTAAATAGCACCTGCTCCACAAGTCAATTCATTCACCACCAGCTTGTTTTCAACAACAAAAAGAGGTTTTCTGGGTTTTTTTTTTTTTTGTTTTTTTTGTTTTTTTTTTAGGGAAAACCTTAGGATAGTGGCTCTTTAGGACTGTACCCTAAAATTCAGAGACAGTGCATAGCAGCAAGTTGCTGTGATTTAATTCAAGAAAATCTCTTCTAAGGTCACTAGAATCCTTTATGCACACAGCATGAGTGTATGCAAGTGCACTCATCCACACACTCATACCCCAATAAACCCCATGGAGACAGTTGTTTTGTCTATTTCCCTTAGAATTATCTAAGCCTAGTCTAGTGCATGACTCATAAGAGGTTAAATAAATACTTGTTTGAAGAGTAAATGAATGAATGGATATGTAAGGAATAATTAAATAACTCAGATTCTCAAAAATACATAAGCTGAAAGGTTTGAATTTGGTTTTGTGGGAACTTTTCTCATTAGTTTCTATCGATTAGTTCCTAGTTTCTAATTGATGCCCATTTGATATTATTTATGATACATCTAAGTATAAACCTCTACAGCCAATATAAGACATAACTGTGGTATTTCTAGTCAATCTATGCCACTTCAAATCTACTTTCTCTTTTAGCTTCTTAAATGAGCATTATAAATCTGCATTTTTAAATAGAACATCAATATAACACAAATTATTTTTGACTCTGTATCTAATGAACATATTTGATGGTAATACATATAGATCCATATGACTTGTTTTTAATGACATGACATTCCCTTGCATGGATATACATACACCATGATTCATGTAATCAAACCCATGTGACAGTTGAACTATCCCACCAATTTCCCACTGGCCACAAAGCAGCAATGGATATGTTTACTCGGGCACATGTGCTTTGCTGGGTTTCAAGTAGAGAACAGAATTCTCCTCTAGCACAGTGAAGTTGCAGAAAGGTGATCAAGCCATCTCCAGGGTAACACTTCTGATTCTATACAATCTCCAAATTCAGAAGTCGGTTTCCCTTTTTAGTATTTCAGTAAGGTAAGTTTTTTTGATATTAACTTTGGCACTATTGACATTTCATACCAATCACTCTTAGTTGCTTTTTATTCATTGGGAATGTTTAACATTGATCTCTACTTGCACATGCCACTCACTTGCACTATGATAATCTAATATATGTCCAGACACTGCCGAATGTCCCCTGGGAAGCAAAATCACCCCTAAATGAGAGCACTGCACTGAACATTAGCTCTCTTCTGGAGACAAATACTCTCTTCCAACAACACAAGAGACAACTCCACACATGGACATCACCAGATAGTCAATATGAAATCAGACTGATTATATTCTTTGCAGCTGAAGATGGAGAAGCTCTATACGGTCAGCAAAAACAAGACTGGGAGCTGACTATGGCTCAGAACACGAACTCCTTATTGCAAAATTCAGACTTAAATTAAAGAAAGTAGGGAAAACCACTAGACCATTCAGGTAAAAAGTCCTAAGAGCCAAGGCATGCTGGCATAAGTCTTTTTGAAGGATGTTGCCATTATGGCCATTATCCCTACCATAGTTTGGCCTCAGGACAAAATACAGGGAGGAAACAGAGCCCCACCCATCAACAGAAAACTGGATTAAAGATTTACTAAGCATGATGCTCTTTAAAAGACTCTTGAGAGTCCCTTGGACTGCAAGGAGATCCAACTAGTCCATTCTGAAGGAGATCAGCCCTGGGATTTCTTTGGAAGGAATGATGCTAAAGCTGAAACTCCAGTACTTTGGCCACCTCATGCGAAGAGTTGACTCATTGGAAAAGACTCAGATGCTGGGAGGGATTGGGGGCAGGAGGAGAAGGGGACGACAGAGGATGAGATGGCTGAATGGCATCACTGACTCAATGGATGTGAGCCTGAGTGAACTCCAGGAGTTGGTGATGGACAGGGAGGCCTGGTGTGCTGCGATTCATGGGGTTGCAAAGAGTCGGACACGACTTATCAACTGAACTGAACTGAACTGAAGCATGATGCCAGCACAGCCAGTCCCTCCCAGCAGGAAGTATCCACAAGCCTCTTACCCATCAGAGGACAGATAGAATGAAATCATAATCACAGAAAACTAACCAAACTGATCACGAATCATAGCCTTGTCTAACCCAATGAAACTATGAGCCAGGCTGTGTAGGGTCATCCAAGATGGACGGGCCATGGGGGAGTTCTGACAAATAGTGGTCCACTGGAGAAGGGAATGGCAAACCACTTCAGTATTCTTGCCTTGAGAACACCATGAACAATATAAAAAGGCAAGAGATATGACACCGAAAGATGATATCCCCAGACTGGTAAAGGCCAAGTATGCTACCAGAAAAGAGTGGAGAAATAACTCCAGAAAGAATGAAGACATGGAGCCAAAGTGAAAACAATGCCCAGGTGTGGATGTGACTGGTGATGGAATTACAGTCCAAAACTGTAAAGAACAATATTGCATAGGAACTTAGAATGTTAGGTCCATGAATCAAAGTAAATTGGAGGTGGTCAAACGGGAGATGACAAGAGTGAACAATGACATTTTAGGATTCAGTGAACTAAAATGGACCAGAATGTGCGAATTTAATTCAGATGAGTATTAAATCTACTATAATGGCAAGTATCACTTAGAAGAAATGAAGTAGCCCTCCTAGTCAATAAAAGAGTCTGAAATGCAGTACTTGTGTGCCATCTCAAAAACGACAGAATGATCTCTGTTCGTTTCCAAGGCAAACCATTCAATACCACAGTAATCCAAGTCTATGCTCCAACCACTAATGCCAAAGAAGCTGAATAGTTCTATGAAGACCAACAAGACCTTATAGAATGAACATCAACAAAAGATGTCCTTTTCATCATAGGGAACTGGAATGCAAAGTTCAGTTCAGTTCAGTAGCTCAGTCATGTCCAGCTCTTTGCAAACCCCATGGACTACAGCATGCCATGCCTCCCTATCCCATCACCAACTCCTGGAGTTTACTCAAATTCATGTCCATTGAATTGGTTATGCCATCCAATCATCTCATCCTCAGTCATTTCCTTCTCCTCCTGCCTTCAATCTTTCCCAGCATCAGGGGAAAGATTGGCTCTTTTCAAATGAGTCAATTCTTCGCATCAGGTGGCCAAAGTACTGGAGTTTCAGCTTCAACATCAGGCATTCCAATGAATACTCAGGACTGATTTCCTTTAGGATGGACTGGTTGGATCTCCTTGCAGTTCAAGGGACTCTCAAGAGTTCTCCAACAACACAGTTCAAAAGCATCAGTTCTGCCCTCAGCTTTCTTTATAGTCCAACTTTCATATCCGTACATGACTACTGGAAAAAACATAGCCTTGACTAGATGGATCTTTGTTGGCAAAGAAATGTCTCTGCTTTTTAATATGCTGTCTAGGTCGGTCATAACTTCCCTTCCAAGGAGTAAGCATCTTTTAATTTCATGGCTGCAGTCAAAATCTGCAGTGATTTTGGAGCTCTCCAAAATAAAATCTGCCACCGTTTCCACTGTTTCTCCATCTATTTGCCATGAAGTGATGGGACCAGATACCATGATCTTTGTTTTCTCAATGTTGAGTTTTAAGCCAACTTTTTCATTCTCCTCTTGCACTTTCATCAAGAGGCTCTTTAGTTCTTCACTTTCTGCCATAAGGGTGCTGTCATCTGCATATCTGAGGTTATTGATATTTCTCCTGGCAATCTTGATTCCAGCTTGTGCTTCCTCCAGCCCAGTGTTTCTCATGATGTACTCTGCATATAGGTTAAATAAGCAGGGTGACAATATACAGCCTTGACATACTCTTTTTCCTATTTGGAACCAGTCTGTTGTTCCATGTCCAGTTCTAACTGTTGCTTCCTGACCTGCATATAGATTTCTCAAGAGGCAGGTCAGGTGGTCTGGTATTCCCATCTCTTTCAGAATTTTCTAGTTTATTGTGATCCACACAGTCAAAGGCTTTGGCATAATTAACAAAGCAAAAATAGATATTTTTCTGGAACTCTCTTGCTTTTTCAGTGATTCAGTGGATGTTGGCAATTTGATCTCTGGTTCCTCTGCCTTTTCTAAAACCAGCCTGAACATCTGGAAGTTCACAGTGCATGTACTGTTGACCTAGCTCGGAGAAATTTGAGCATTACTTTGCTAGCATGTGAGATGAGTGTAATTGTGTGGTAGTTTGAGCATTCTTTGGCATTTCCCTTATTTGTGATTGGAAAGAAAACTGACTTTTACAGTCCTGTGGCCACTGCTGAGTTTTCCAAATTTGCTGGCATATTGACTGCAGCACTTTCACAGAATCATCTTTTAGGATTTGAAATAACTCAACTAGAATTCCATCACCTCCACTAGCTTTGTTTGTAGTGATGTTTCCTAAGGTACACTTGACTTCACATTCCAGGATGTCTGGTTCTAGGTGAGTGATCACACCACCGTGATTATCTGGGTCATGAAGATCTTTTTTGTAGTTTTTCTGTGTATTGTTGCCACCTGTTCTTAATATCTTCTGCTTCTTAGTTCCATACCATTCCTGTCATTTATCGAGTCCATCTTTGCATGAAATGTTCCCTTGGTATCTCTAATTTTCTTGAAGAGATCTCTAGTCATTCCCATTCTAGTTTTTCCCTCTATTTATTTGCACTGATCACTGAGGAAGGTTTTCTTATCTCTCCTTGCTATTCTTTGGAACTCTGCATTCAGATGCTTATATCTTTCCTTTTCTCCTTTGTTTTTGGCTTCTCTTCTTTTCACAGCTATTTGTAAGGCCTCATCAGACAGCCATTTTGCTTTTTTTAAAAAATTTTATTTTATTTTTAAACTTTACAATATTGTATTAGTTTTGCCAAATATCGAAATGAATCTGTCACAGGTATACATGTATTCCGCATCCTGAACCCTCCACCCTCCTCCTTCCCCATACCATCCCTCTGGGTCGTCGCAGTGCACCAGCCCCAAGCATCCAGTATCGTGCATCAAACCTGGACTGGCAACTCGTTTCATACATGATATTATACATGTTTCAATGCCATTCTCCCAAATCTTCCCACCCTCTCCCTCTCCCATAGAGTCCATAAGACTGATCTATACATCAGTGTCTCTTTTGCTGTCTCGTACACAGGGTTATTGTTACCATCTTTCTAAATTCCATATATATGCATTAGTATACTGTATTGGTGTTTTTCTTTCTGGCTTACTTCACTCTGTATAATAGGCTCCAGTTTCATCCCCCTCATTAGAACTGATTCAAATGTATTCTTTTTAATGGCTGAGTAATACTCCATTGCGTATATGTACCACAGCTTTCTTATCCATTCATCTGCTGATGGACATCTAGGTTGCTTCCATGTCGTGGCTATTATAAACAGTGCTGCAATGAATGTTGGGGTACACGTGTCTCTTTCTCTTCTGGTTTCCTCAGTGTATATGCCCAGCAGTGGGATTGCTGGATCATAAGGCAGTTCTATTTCGTTTTTTAAGGAATCTCCACACTGTTCTCCATAGTGGCTGTACTAGTTTGCATTCCCACCAACAGTGTAAGAGGGTTTCCTTTTCTCCACACCCTGTCTAGCTACTGGAGGAATCAACCTATCTGACTTCAGGCTCTACTACAAAGCCACAGTTATCAAGACAGTATGGTACTGGCACAAAGACAGAAATATAGATCAATGGAACAAAATAGAAAGCCCAGAGATAAATCCATGCACATATGGACACCTTATCTTTGACAAAGGAGGCAAGAATATACAATGGATTAAAGACAATCTCTTTAACAAGTGGTGCTGGGAAAACTGGTCAACCACTTGTAAAAGAATGAAACTACAACACTTTCTAACACCATACACAAAAATAAACTCAAAATGGATTAAAGATCTAAACGTAAGACCAGAAGCCATTTTACTTTTATGCATTGTACGAAAAGTAGGAAGTTAAGAGATACCTGAAGTAACAGGCAAGTTTGGCTTTGGAGTACAAAATGAAGCAGGGCAAAGGCTAAGAGTTTTGCCAAGAGAATGCACTGGTCACAGCAAACACTTCCAAAAACACAAATGCTAACAAATGGTAAACACTGAATGACATATTTTTATTTATGCATAAAAATAATAAAAATAATAACAATTTGAATGAAAAGGATAAAAGGGAAGTTTTGTTTTGCTTAGGTGGGTTTTCCAAAAATTTGAATCAGGAATGTGGTTTAGAAATTTAGTCCAATACTTTAATTTTTCTTACACCTAGTTTAATTCAATTAATATTTATATCCTTGTATATAGATACTATAAAAAATGCCCACAAAAGACCATTACATTAAATCAAAACTTATGAAAAACATATTTTATTTGAACTTACAGTTTCCTTTATTTCTAAGAAATTTAAAAATTCATCCAACAGGAAATTTTCTCCGTTTATGTGGTGGAAATGATTGCTCAGTGGTGAGCTCTGTCAGTAGTTGCTGTTTAGTCACTAATTCATGTCTGACTTTGTGACTCAGTGGAATGTAGCACGCCAGGATTCCCTGTCCTTCACTATCTCCTAGAGTTTGCTCAAACTCATGGACACTGAGGTGCTGATGCCATCCAACCATCTCCTCCTCTGTTCCCCTCTTTTCCTGCCCTCAGTCTTTCCAGCATCATGGTCTTTTCCACTGAGTCAGCTCTTTGCATCAGGTGGCCAAGTATTGGAGCTTCAGTTTCAGCATCAGGCCTTACAGGGAATATTCAGATTGATTTCCTTTAGGATTGACTGGTATGATCTCCTTGCTGTCCAAGGGACTCTCAAGATTCTTCTGTAGCACCACAATTCAGACGCACCAATTCTTTGGCACTCAGCCACCATTGTGATCCAACTCTCATATCTGTACATGATTACTGTAAAACCAAAGCTTTGTCTAGATGGACCTTTGTTGGCAAAGTGATATCCCAGGTTTTTTAATATGCTATCTATGTTTATCATAGGTTTTTCCCCAAGAAGGAAGCGTCTTTTACTTTTGTGGCTGCAGCCAAAATCCACAGTGATTTTGTAGCCCAAGAATATAAGATCTGTTACCATTTACACATTTTCCCCATCTATTTGCCATGAAGTATTGGGACTGGATGCCATGATTTTAGTTTATTGAATGTTTAAAGCCAGCTTTTTCACTCTCTTATTTCACCCTCATCAAAAGGCTCTTTAGTTCCTCTTTGCTTTTTGCCATTAGAGTAGTATCATCTGCATATCTGAAGTTGTTGTTATTTCTCCCAGAATCTTGATTCCAGCATGTGAGTCATCCAGCCCAGCATTTTACATGATGTACTCAGCATATAATTTAAATAAGTTGGGTGACAATTTGCAGCCTTGATGTACTCCCTTCCCAATATGGAACCAGTCAGTTGTTCCATATCCAGTTCTAACTGTTGCTTCTTGACTTGCAACCAGGTTTCTCAGAAGAGAGGTAAGGCGGTCTGATATTCCTATCTCTTTAAAAATTTTCCACAATTTGTTAAGATTCACAAGACAAAGTTAGTAGTTAGTAAGTCAATTAAATGAATTGGTGCCTCAGTTTCCTGACCTATGCATGACAGTCTATGCCACGATCTCTTCCAGCTCTAAAGTTACACTATTCTATCAATCATTTCTTTAAATCAACTTCCATTGCAAATTAACAAGAAAGACTCTGAAACTCTGGTTCTAAGCAATGGATCACTGTATATTAATTTTCAGTATCTTAAATTCTTTAATTATAAAAGTTTAATCTGTTTTAATTTCCAATGAAACTTCTCTCTGTGTTCTTTTTGGAAGGATAATTTTAGTTCTGCCTTTGGTTTGGGTTGCTTCTAGGTTTTAGCAGTTTTTTTGCCTAAATCGAAAAAGATTTGAAGAAGTAAATCAACAATTAAAATTCTCAGTTTTCAGTTTAACAGCAATATATCATTTAAAAGCTAATGTTTGAAATGCCTTACTGAACATAATACTTCTCCTTAAGGGACTTACACAAAAAAAGAGTTTATATTTTGATATGTTATTTCCTACCAGTCTGTCTTGATTGAGTGTTTTTAACTTGGTTAAAAATTTCCTAAGGAAAACAAAGACGATTCAGTAAAAAATTTAATGCAATATCAGTCTTAAGAATTAGGATGTGTTTATTTGTTTATCTTTACTAAAACTGGCAAACACTTTAGATAAACACTTAGGTATTTACCCATGAATAAATGAAATTGTTATTCAACATGAAAAAATGTGCTACTCAGCAGATTTCCTTTACTCTGAATGTATTCATTATTTCATTCTTTTCCATAACTGTATATTGAAACACTTTCCCTGATGACTCAGCATGTAGGTAAAAAATTTGCCTGCAATGCAGGAGATACAGGAGACTCCGGTTCCATTTCTGGTTTGGGATGATCCCCTGGAGGAGATGTGGCAACCCACTGCAGTATTCCTGCCTAGAGAATTCCTTGGACAGAGGAGCCTGGCAGGCTACAGTCCAAAGGGTCACAAAGAATCAGACACGACTGAGTGACTAACACTTGCATATACCAGAATCATGTGTCACGTTATGTATAAAATTATAAGCCCTTTCTACAAGTATTTTAAAATGGAGTAGAATGGTAAGTCATATGTACTAATAGCTAAAAAAAAAAAGCTCATATGAGATACATGAGTCAGTCAATAACTATTTACTAAATTTACGTATCATGGGCTAGAGGGTCAATGAGATAAAACAGCCCTGATTCCTGTTACCCTTTGAGGTTTATAGTTTAGTGGTATAAGTAATTGAAATAGAAGAGTTAAACAGCATTGAGCGAGATCAGTTTTAGCCAAAGGGATATGAAGAAGAAGTGTCCTAGCAGGGTTTTTCCCAAATGTGCCATTTGAGCTAATATTTCAAGGGCACTGGGTAAGAGTTTTAAAGGCTCAGGTAGGGTGGTATAGAATGAAAACAACAAAGCCTATTTGTCCAGGGGATCTTCCCAATCGAGGGATTGAACTTATGTCATGTGTGTTGCAGGCAGATGCTTTACCATCTGAGACACCAGGGAAGCCCTATAGTATGAAGAGAGTAAAGCATATTTGTTAATTGTTAAATTGTTCAGTTTTACAAAAATGACACGTTTTCAAAGAAAGTGGGAGACTTTCTTTCCTTCAAGACAGAAAAACAAGGAAGTTGTTTTAAAACAACTTCTCAACCCTACTCCCCCTCAAAAAAAAAAAAAAATACAGCTTTCATCAGGCAGCAAAGCACAGTAAACCTCGAGTGACAGGAAACAGATGAGATGAGTTCTATGACTGTCTCATCTTACTGCCCAAAGATATTTTTTCAGCGGGCACAGGAAGAAGGACCCTATGCAAAGCCAAGTGGATTCCCTGAGTTTTAAAGATGGATTGGACAGAAGAGGACAAAGTGGAACTTTATGAGATGGAATACAAAAGAAGACACGCATTCACAAAAATCTTTGGAGACCTAGGAGAAAACCTGATTAAGCCAAGACCAAACTATCCAAAGAGAAATAAAGAACTTCTCCCAAAGAGGAGATATAACAGTAGCTGGTACTGACACAAGGCCAGGAATATTACTTATTACTGACTCAGATCAATAACTGGAAATTATTTTGCTACTGCAGATTTGGCTGATTGTTCTAATAGTGCTTATTTCAACGACCTTTGAGCTGTAGTTTGTCCTCAGCTTTCCAGAGACAAAATAATCACACAGTATCTCAACAGCCTTGCCATCACACACAGTTTTCAAGGAAGATATTAACTATTAATACAACCAACTTTCTCCAGAATCACAAATACAATATGGCATTACTTTGATGGCATCCTCCTATGAATAGATTGTTTTCAGTCATTTATTCAGAAAGTACAAATACTCACAAAGGAGCTAAAGAAAAAAAAAAAAGGCAGGTGATGGATCATTTACCCACATACAGTACAAGGTCTAGCTTATATATTTCTGGAAATTACTACATCAGCCAAGAGTGGATCCATTACTGACACGGTCAAGAACTATTGACCTTCTCAGCATCAACGTCTTTTTGAATCCTGGAAGCAGTATGCTCCTCATTTACAAATTTTATTTATGCCCATTTATTTTGATATTCACAAACTATTTTTAATGAAGACCTCTATTTCAAAAGTGTAATCTGTTCAAATTTTAATACACAAGAAACTCCATTAGTGTCCTGAGAGCCTACTTCATTCAAAGACTTTGGCAACTTCTCATAACTCCTTGAGTGAGTCTCTGAACAGACATAAAATAGCTCTTCTTTCAAAAATTTCATGATTTATATGATGCTGCTGCAGTTCCTCTTAATTAATATAAGCAGCCATGATTTTCCAGTGGATAAATTATTGTTTGTTAAGTAAATTCTATTTTTTTCCATAGGTAAGCATTAATGTATATATAGAAATTTTAAGTACATTTAAAAATCCATCAAGTGGGTAATTTCTTTATGATGCTGAATCACTAGAATGCCATAAGATTTTACATCTCAAGAGGGCAAATCTGCCACTAAGATTTCCCTAAACAGTGCTGCTGCTGCTGCTGCTAAGTCACTTCAGTCGTGTCCGACTCTGTGCGACCCCGTAGACGGCAGCCCACCAGGCTCCCCCGTCCCTGGGATTCTCCAGGCAAGAACACTGGAGTGGGTTGCCATTTCCTTCTCCAATGCATGAAAGTGAAAAATGAAAGTGAAGTTGCTCAGTCGTGTCCGACTCTTAGTGACTCCATGGACTGTAGCCTACCAGGCTCCTCTGTCCATGGGATTTTCCAGGCAGGAGTACTGGAGTGGGGTGCCATTGCCTTCTCCCTAAACAGTGCAAGAACCCATAAATAATCAGTCCACTTTTCAAAAAACCAAGTTAACAATTAATATGTATGAGATTGGCAAAATAAAATTTCATTCTATTTTTAGTCTTGAATGTTATATGTTTAGTCTTGATTATAGGGGATAATTCATCTCTATTTTTAATATATTGTAAAATTATATTTAATAACACTGATTTTCTGTGATCCCTCTTTTCTCTGCCTATATAATACCTTGGAAGCTGAATCTTAAACTCACTAGTATACATGCGACCATAACACTACTATCATTTTTAGGGGAAAGTGAAAGAGTGGCTCAGTCTTGTCTGACTCTTTGTGACCCTATGTACTAGAGCCCACTAGGCTCCTTTGTCCATGGAAATCTTCAGGCAAGAATACTGGAGTAGGTTGCCATTCCCTTCTCCTTGGGATCTTCCCAACCCAGGGATTGAACCCAGGTCTCCTGCATTGTAGGCAGATTCCTTATGGTCTGAACCACCTATAAATATTCAAACTCTTGCCTGGTTTGATTAATTATAATACAAAACACAGACATACATGTTTATACAACTACTTTTCATACGTCTAGTGATATTTCAAAATATTGAAAAAAAACTTACTTGTACAGTTAGGCAAAGTTCCAGACCATGTTCCATTGGCTGTGCACTGCCTAACTGAAGGTCCAGAGAGAATATATCCCTCCACGCAGGAATAAATGACTGAACTAGAAAATGTTGTGCCATCAATCCGAAAGACTTTTCCATTGGCTGTTGTCCCAGGGTTACCACACTGTACAGCTATAAAACAAAATGGTCAAGAGTATATATAAAAATAGTGCATTCAAGAATCCTCCCACGAACAGTTAAGGAATAAATGATTGTTTCAAATTGTCCAAAGAAGCTATAAAAATCCTTTAAGCATTGAAGTCTGTTTTATGAGGAGTTAAAATTCAAGATGAATTTATATTGATTTTATTAGTTTACTTACTGGGATACAAATCATAGAATAGCTATTTTTTTATGATTTTTGTTAGTAATTTTGGTAAAAACTTTGCACATAATTACTTGAGTATTGCTTTTGGGTAATATAAAATCTTTCAAAGAAGGATTTTAAGAGTCTCTGCCTAAAAAACTACTTATGTAAAATTGGAAGATATGTAATGAGAAGCAACAAAGATTTACTACAATTATATTTGTTAGAAAACAAATATAAAATATACACTTAAATATTATAAGCATTGTGTTTGCTTTTATATAACTGGTTTGCATTAAAACTTTATAATCTCTATTTCTGGACCAAAGTCTACAAAAATAAACTGAATAAAACAAAGTAGGAATGACTTTCATTAAGTTTTCAATACATCCTAAATAGGAGTCACAAACATAAATGCCTTATATGATTATTCCATATTATGTTTAACTACTTGCCATCAACGGCATAAGTGAATTTTTTATATATTAAAAAAGAAGCCTATGTCAGTCGCAATATCTACTTTTGTTGCAGTATAAGAAAACTTCCTAAGACTTTACAAATTTTAAGGCTATTTGTATGAATATGAAGTATAATTATACATTTTAAGGGAAGTCACTCAGTCGTGTCCGACTCTTTGCGACCCCATGGACTGTAGCCCACAAGGCTCCTCCATCCATGGAATTTTCAAGGCAAGAGTACTGGAGTGGGTTGCCATTTCCTTCTCCAGGGGCTCTTCCCAACCCAGAGATCAAACCAGGGTCTCCTGCATTTTGGGCAGATGCTTTACCTGTCTGAGCCATCAGGGAATCCCTACATCTTAAATACTTAATTTTGTCTGTCATTTTTAGGGGTGCTATAGGTTTGTGGGTAGACAGGAAACAAACAGTTTGCAAATAATAATTTGGGCATCTTTCATAAAGGTTAGTAATGGGATACTGTTCCATTCTGTGTGTATTCAGGATCTACTAACCAATGTCCTGCTGATAAACATGAAATTCAATTTAGTTTAGTTTCTCTAACATTTTGGGTTATAATATACTCTAGCTTAAATATACAACTACGTACATTGATCCTATTTTTAAGGTAAATTTCTAAAAGTGGAATTTCTGGATAATTTTAAGTTTTGAACAATATTTTGAGTATATACAGAGTTATCCAAATTATCAGAACACTATATAACAATACACATTTGTATCAATGGTGTGAAAGTTTGCTTCTTTTCACACAACCCCTCCAATATCATGTCCCATCATTTTTAAAAACCTTGTCAGTTTGTCAAAGAATGTTACACTCTTTAAATCTGTAATTTTTTATTTAAGATATTTTATCATATTCATTTGATATCTTAATATTTAATCTTTAATAGATATTTAATATTTAATAGATAATCTATTGTATTCTCAGAAAGGTTTTCCATTACTAAAGTAATACGGCACTACAAAACATTTGAAATAAAGAGAATAAAAGTATTATAAATTTCACCTCTCTGTAATATTGTCATTTTTATTATATTGACTTTTATATTTTTCTCTCAAGTGACTATCATTTCCTATGATTTTAATAGAATGCATAATTTTGAATCTTATTTTTCAACTAAGCTTTGTATGATACATTTTCTCATATTGCTTCATGGCTTATTCTAGTATTTTCACTATCACATTATGTAAATATAGAATTTCCTATGTGATATTTTTTCTAGTGTTGTCAGATTGGTTCTTGTTTTTGGTAGTTAGAGTGTTTGAAATAAAAATAATGATCTTTATGATTGTGTGTTCTCTTAAATATTTTTATTTTCTTTAGGAACTAAATTCTCAAAAATGGAGTTAATAGGTCAAAGCTAACAATATATATGCATTTTATCAAATTAATCAAAATGTAATAAAAAGGCTCCAGAAATGCTTTGAAGTTCTAGTTTTGCTGTACATACACTACAATTTCATATTAAAACACATGAAAAATGATGCTTTGATGCTTAACCATAATTTTCTGATTAGTACTTATGCAGAATTTCTTCTATAACTGCAATTTTTTTTTGCTCTTTTGTATTTTCTGTTTATTTGTTCTTTCTATTCATTTACTAGAATCTGTTTTACAAAGTGAATTGCATGGGCTCCATTTTATGAGAAAAGTATTAATTCTGTTATATTTGCTACAACTCCTACTTCTGTTTTATCTATAATGTATATATGAACAAAACAAGGTTAGCACTGGGTTGAGTTGCATTTCATCTAAAAATATTTTGCAGTACAGCTGAACAAAAGGCTGACTTAGCTATCACCCACATAATGTGCAACATCATTATAAAGACTTTGCCTTTGGTAACTAAGCTTGAGAAATGAAGTGAAGACAGCGTACTTAGTGTCTTTTGCTCAACAACTTTGTTCCCCAACCTATAACGGAAACTGATTTGTAATTCTCTCTTACCATTATTAAATTCAGTCCACTTAAAAAAGGATGAATGCCTTTCCTAAAATATAGATATAGTTTTTAAACATAATAAGAAGTTTCTGAAATATAGTCAATTAAAATACTGTTAAGAAGGTTCCACTGGGAATTGTTTTCTGTTTATAAAACCAATACATTTGGTACAACATCAAGCAAGTTTCATAAATACTTTTGTAAGTTTAGCTTTTGCCCTAAAATAACCTCAAAAAAGAGCAATTTAAATTATAAGGATATTTTCCCTGCAACATTTTCTTTTTAGTCAATATTGTAAAGATTTGATCCTGTTAACTCTGAATCGATCAGAACAATTCTGTGCTGTGCTGTGCTTTGTCGCTCAATTGTGTCTGACTGACTCTTTGCGACCCCATGGACTGTAGCCAACCAGGTTCCTCTGTTCTGGTTATTAGCAATACCCATAAATGAAAAACATCATGTATACTTAGACATCTTTCTATATTTTACCATTTCTACAAACCTGAAAACTAAAACATATTGTGAGGTAATGTGTTGATGTAAGAACAACCCAATGTTTTTCCTAGTGCTGTCAACAATTCAGAGCACTGTGATGGGGGAAAAATATCTTTTTAGCTTTTCCAATCCTGTTATCTGCTGTGATGTGAATAACGTTTGTATATAAATGACACTTGAGACATACTTGAGACTAAATTAATAATTATTACCTGTCATATTTCTTTTATATGATAGTATTGGTAAAACTGGAATACTACTACTTTTATTCCGTGGTTGAAGACAGAGAGTACTGGAAGGAGTAATTTCACTTAGCAGCACACAGTTGAATGTGATCCACATCAAATTCCAGCACTCTCAATGTTATTAGTTTCTACTTGACTTTACCTTTGCATTCGGGCTGCCTTCCAGTCCAACTGCCATTGGGTAAACATGTTCTTTCTTCTGAACCATGAAGGATATAACCAGTATCACAGGCAAAGCGTACAGAACTCTTGGTTCGGAAATCGCTTTCCTGTCTAGAACCGTGACCAGGAGTACCTGGATCCCCACATGTACCAGTAGCATCACCTGCAATTCAGTACAGTCCGAGTTAATTTAATTCAATAAACATTTATTAAACTCATGATTTAGTCCATCAATCCTGTGGGCATTTTTTTTGTTGCTGTTAATGTTGTGCTTTAATATGGTAAGTTGACTGGGTAAAATCATAATTCATATTTTCCATTTGACTCCAGTCACAAGAAAAAGCCTAAAGGAAAAAGAAAATAGTTGTGGAGCATGGTGTTATTTTCCAGTGATATTTGGAAACATCTAATAAGTTGAAGACATTTCATTAGTATTTCCTGAATCTAGTTCTTAACCAAGGTAATGGAAAATTCATAATTGACAATTCTTTGGGCTCAAATGACAATGGATTCATACAGTTAAAATTTATAATGTGGATTTGGCAATTTTCATCTTTTCTTCTCTGAATTAAAATCAGTTTCTGTTAAAACAGAACAGTGATGTGTTGGAAAATGTAAATATTAAAGTATAATATTTCTAGTCTAAACTTATACCATTTAATCTTCTCTATTAATGACCATTGACCAAAGATGAAAAAACTCCATACTTTTTATACATAAAAGTACAAAAATGAATTATAAACAAAGACTAGAAACTCTGACAAGTTGTTAAGAAGGATTTTGCTCATGACAGGGTGTTTCTCTTGACTATAGTGTGTAGGGTGTGCTCAGTCCCATTCTCATTTCTTAAATATGTCTAATTAAAGTTGCCACAACTAGCATTCAGTAAGACAGATAGAGAAAAGACAGAGAGAGACAGAGAAACAGAGAGAGAAAGTTGAAGGTATAATCATTGAAAGTGCTTTCTGTCTACCTAGATGCCAATTTTGACATGCTCTGTGCATCTGGAATCTTTCCTAATACTTTCTTATCATCATATGAGCAATATTAATAACCACATAAAGATTTAATGACACTATTTCACTTTTAAATATATGTATACACACTTTATTCTACAACTAAGTAGTAGCTTTCTAATCCATCGTGAGTGTGTGGGACAGAGAAAATGCTTGTGGGTTTATGTGTATTATCAGTTATCTGAGTGAGTAAATTTACTGATAGTTTCCATAATTTATAGATTAAATCTGAAGTCCCAGGCAGTGACCTCATAGGATTTAACCATAATTACATAATAATTAACGTAACTGAAATTAATGAACTATTTCACACCTTTTACCTCTAAAAGAAGAATAATGTGAAACAACTCCTAATAAGTCATCATATGATCTCCACAGAGATACAATAACACAAAAATAAATATGTAAATAAAAAAATAGGCAGAAAAATAAGCACTAATATCGGCAGATAGGTAAAAATAGAATGAATAGTATCAAGTAGGGTAACCTCACAGCTTGAAAACTGAAATAACAATTATTGAAGAAAAATAGTAGCTTAAAGACCTTAGATAATATTTATCAAATGCTTACTTTGTGAAAAAATTATTAAAAATAGATTTAATGTTTACATATTCTAAGAAAATGCTATTGGGATTATAGTGACACAGGAGTTTTCTGTTGCCTTAATAAATCAAATTATGATAGATAAACATCTCTCATAAAACTTGGGTTAGTTTAATTTAAAACATTTAGGACTTTATTTTAAAATCATGCTATTAAATAATCAATTGCTTAAAAGTTCAGGTACAAAGAACTGAATTCTAAAAGGAAATCATTGATATAATATTACCTCTGGAATAAAGATTGCCGGGAGAAATATCATTAACCTCTGATATGCAGATGACACCACCCTTACGGCAGAAAGTGAAGAGGAACTCAAAAGCCTCTTGATGAAATTGAAAGTGGAGAGTGAAAAAGTTGGCTTAAAGCTCAACATTCAGAAAAGGAAAATCATGGCATCTGGTCCCATCACTTCATGGGAAATAGATGGGGAAACAGTGGAAACAGTGTCAGACTTTATTTTGGCGGGCTCCAAAATCACTGCAGATGGTGACTGCAGCCATGAAATTAAAAGACACTTACTCCTTGGAAGGAAAGTTATGACCAACCTAGATAGCATATTCAAAAGCAGAGACATTACTTTGCCAACAAAGGTCTGTCTGGGAAAGGCTATGGTTTTTCCTGTGGTCATGTATGGATGTGAGAGTTGGACTGTGAAGAAGGCTGAGCGCCGAAAATTGATGCTTTTGAACTGTGGTGTTGGAGAAGACTCTTGAGAGGCCCTTGGACTACAAGGAGATCCAACCAGTCCATTCTGAAGGAGATCAGCCCTGGGATTTCTTTGGAAGGAATGATGCTAAAGCTGAAACTCCAGTACTTTGGCCACCTCATGCGAAGAGTTGACTCATTGGAAAAGACTCTGATGCTGGGAGGGATTGGGGGCAGGAGGAGAAGGGGACGACAGAGGATGAGATGGCTGGATGGCATCACTGACTCGATGGACGCGAGTCTCAGTGAACTCCAGGAGTTGGTGATGGACAGGGAGGCCTGGCGTGCTGCGATTCATGGGGTCACAAAGAGTCGGACACGACTGAGCGACTGATCTGATCTGATCTGAAAATGGAATTGCTAAAGCCTAAGTGATTTGCTATTCTAATGGATAAAAGCATTTCACAGAAAGTAGCATTCTAAACCCACTTATGTTCAATACAACACATTCAAAACTTACACCTGTAATTTTTCATATATAAGATCAGTATTAATTTGCATTGTAAATTCTAAATTACCTTAAGAATTCTGATAAATGTAAAAATAATTTTATAGCTTCCCTCGTGATATTTTTAAAAGAGAAATGTATTATTGTATCTCTTTAGATTGCTTTGTGTTCAAGTTCAGTTGCTAAGTCCTGTCCAACTCTTTGAGACCCTATGGACTGTAGCCCACCAGCCTCCATTGTCCATGAAATTCTCCAGGCAAGAATTCTAAAGTGGGTTGCCATTTCTTTCTCCAGGGACTCTTCCTGACCCAGGGACTGAACCCGCATTACCTCCATCTCCTGCACTAGCATGTAGGTTCTTTACCACTGAGCCACCCGGGAAGCCCTTATCATAATACTACTAATAAAATAGCCCCAGTCATAATACTCATAATGTAATTTCCAATAAACATCATCCAATTTTCCTAGTGGTACCTGAACAATGAGGTTGTGATCCACTCCAATGGCCGTTTAATTGGCAAGTCCTTGATGATTGGCCTAGAAGTGTACGCTTTCCTGTGCAGGAATAGTGAACAGTAGAACCAAAGGTATACTTCTCACCAGACAGGACTGCATTAGGAGGAACGCCAGGGTGTCCACAGTCAATCACTACAATACATAATTATTGAATATAAAATTTTTTTATATCTCCTATCGAACAACCTGCACCAACTTTTTTTGAAATATTAATGAATCAGAATTATCTGCTCCACTGTATACATCCTCTGAAAATCAAACATTTATATGAAGTTGAAGTTACAGGAGTTATTCTGTTAGCCCACTCACCCTGAGTATGAGTTTAACAGGAACACTGTAAGTAAGCTTAAATGACTGAGTCAATAAGCTTGTATGTATTGGGGTGGTGGGTGTTTGTTTATATACACATGTACATGGATTGGAAGCATTCATCTAGATAAGGATGTGAAAGATAGGGAGAGGAGTGGTATGGATTGGCTAAATAAGGTTATAGGATTCCATATAGAATTCAAAATGCCCTACAGAAATTAAAAGGGAAAAACTTTGAGGGTAAAGAAGGATGGAAGATGGATCTGTGGCACATGATTCAGACTATGCATATATAGTCTAAATTCTACTCCTGACCATTAATAAATAAATCATCCTGTAAAATGAAAATACTCAAAGGCTTATTAACCAAAATACAGCTGAGCTGAGCAGAATCAGATGTTAAAACACTGAGAATTCTCTATAAGCTGGAAGTAGCTTGGGGACTTACTATGTGTTCCCTTTCATGACTAGAGTATTACATATGATGAGTATTAAATAATCACACAGGAGATATAAACTTAATAAAATCCCTGAGTAAATAGCACACTACCAGGAAGTACAATAGAAAATAAGGAAAAGGTAAAAAGTATATGAGAGCTATGAAAATCTGAAGAAGTTCATGTTTACAGGTCCTACAAAAGATTTTTAACTTTCATGTTGTAGCCATACAAGGATAAGTGAATTACTTAAACCATTAGACTAACTAGTCTACGAAGAGAAATCAAATACATTTTAAACAAGGGATCAACAATTGACTGAATTATCTGCATAGTATATGAAATTAGATAGGCACTCTATTTTTATTTGTTCATGAATGAGTTCATAAATGATGCCACAACTATTTAAAAAAACTGCATGTACATAAAGTACCTCTAAACAAAACAATCATAAAATGATTTTGTAATTTAGCAATTTAGTATAACCAAAAATTACTTGCACAATGATTGTTTCTTTCCTATTATGTCCAATATTCAACTCTGAGAAGCAAATGTAACTAAGTCCTATCTATAAGCTGAATGCTTAGAATTCAAGTTCATTTCTCTGTCTTCAGATACTTTTGATTTATTTCTATTAAATTATTTTCTCACTATACATGCTAATTATATGCAAAACTGCTATAATTTATTTTATTTATATTCTATAGCTCCAAAATAACATATAACAAAATGCACTCTTATTCCTACTACCTTAAAGCAATGTATATTAACATTTCATATATGTATGTGCCTGTATAAGATAAATATTTAAAGTCAATGAGTTTTAAGTAACACTCTAATTTTCTCAAGCATTTTGCAGCCCTAGTGGCTATTTATATTGACTCATTTTGCTTTAAATGAAATTTGAAATAGTAGTACAAGAGAAAATAAAATTATAGTTGCCTCTCATGGAGTGGCAACATCACAGAGTATGAAATATATCTGCCTTTAATATTCTGTCTGATCCATGAAGGTTCAAAATAAAGGAATAATAGAGAAATATTAATCATATTAATATTAATATGGATGGCACATGGGCACTGAATTGGCAGAATACAGGAAGGGCACTTTCAAAACAATAAAAAAGTACAATCAGTACACTTCCATCTGATACACAGCTCTAAATATTTCATAAAGACAATAAATATACATGTATGGTTTCAGGGCATTTTCTCAAAAAAGAGTTCACATTATCTACTTACTGATACATTCTGGTAAAGGTTTGTCCCATTGTCCATTTGGTTGACATATCAAAACTGAAGATCCAAATAAGAAATATCCAGGATTGCAGTCGTAGAATACCACAGTGCCATAGGTGAAATTCCCATGTTCTATTTTACTTTCTCTTTTGGAATTGGCTGGAATTCCAGGATCAGAACAGTTGACCACTAAACAAATGACACATTTTTGAAATATATATTTAGAATAATATAATATATAAATTTTCATTAGAAACTTAGTTTCAAAGATAAATTTTATCAAACAAAACAAAGATTCAAGGAAGAAAATTAACATAAAGAACTATGGATATATGGCTGAAAATATTGGAAACAGGAGAGCTTCTTTGCAAATCTATTTTAAACAACAGCAACTCTGTAAATATACTGAATACAGATTTATAAAGAATGATACATAAAAAACGAAATATACCTTTCAAGCTATGGTTATAGAAAATGGAGGAAAGTGATAATTGAGTTGTATTTTATCAGACTATGAAATATATCATACCTCTTTGCAGACAGAAAAACTACAAATGATTCTCTATGTTTCCATAGAACGAACAATAAATAAACCCCTAACACAGGTATCATGGTAATTTAAAGTTCAAACATTGTTCTTCCAAAAATATGAAGATTGTCATACTGAGTAAAGTAAATCAGACAGAGAAAGATTTAGAAAATAGAAATAGACTCACAGATGTAGAAAATGAACTTATGGTACCAGGAGGAAGGGAGGAGATAAACTGGGAGATTGGGATTGATATATACACATTACTATATATAAACTAGATAACTAATAAGGACCTACTCTATAGTACAGGGAACTCTCCTCAATACTGTGTAATTACCTATATGGGAAAAGAATCTAAAAAAGATATATGTATGTATGTATATATATATATATATAAAACACCTGAAACTAACATCACATTGTAAATCAACTATACTCCAACAAAATTTTACAATATAACATTGTAAATTAACTATACTCCACAATGTTTAAAAATGTGAAAAAATAAACTGAGATTAGTTCCATTAATTATGAAGCCAACTGCAAGTAAAAATGAGCTAAATGACTTTATATACAGCTATAGAACAGGTACCAGATAACACAGTTAAGCAACTGAAATAACATTTACCAGTTTTATAACTTCTAAAAAAGTTAAAAAATAAGAAAAAGGAAAGCATTAGTAATGAGATGACATCAATATTAAATATGTGTTTTATTAATTTTCTACTGTTTTGCCCAAATTGTTTCAAATATTACCATTTGTGTTTACACAGACACATTATTACCATGCTCTCAGCAGCAATTCAGTTAGATTTTTACCTTTGCACACTGGTGGAGGATGGCTCCACTGTCTGTTGGCCTGGCACTGGGCCTTTGTTGGCCCTTGCATGAGATACCCAATATTGCAGGAGAATGTTACCACATCATTAAAATTGAATCCATTTCCACTTGTTCTTCCATAAATTGGACTACCAGGGTGACCACAGCTCACAGCTAATAGCAACGGGGTCGGGTTGGGAGGGACACAGAATAGAATAATTGGTTATCAATTATTAAATTAAAAGTACACTTAATTACCTCAAAGAATGTGGAAAGAAGGCCACTTTTGTAGGAAAAAATACTTAATTTTACTAATGCAAAGGAACAATTTAGAAAGCCAAACAGGTCCAATAGAGTAGAATCATTACAATATTATGTTAGAGAGTAGACAATTATTTGTAATTCTGGTCATGGTATGCAAGTGGTGCATAGATATTAAAAGTTCCATGGTAACCTTTCATTTTATTTCTTTTTAGGGAAGAATACTGAAATTCAAAGACATTTGGGAATGATTGAAGTTCACAAAACTAGTTAATGGCAAAAAGGAATGAAACTGAATTGACTTTCCTTTTCTAGTTGAGCTTAAGAATTGAAGATAAATGAAGGCAATTTTTTATATTTAATTTTGAAATCATTTCTTATATTATTTATGCAATCATGTTTTATGATTAATGGATAAACAAAAGTGTGCTTGAAGAATAGCTTAATATGACTGTAATAAAAATGATGTCTTATGCTGTATTAGAATCCTTAATATATTGAGATACCAATATTAACATTCCCTAAACCAAACAACCTTACTGGTATATTTTCTTCACTATTGATATTTGATAACCTAGCAGTTTTGTTTGGAAATACTGACGTCAATTAGATGAACTATTTAAATCATTTTAATGTTAAAGCTCTTTTTTAGGATTTATTTAGTGCTTGGTTTTCCCAAACACATTGTATTTCTATGAACTGTTTTATTGCATTATCTCACTAATTAATCATAGCAACTCCAGTAATACTGCTTCATAACTGGGCACAGTGAAAGATGACGTCACATTTAATACTTTAGAAATGACCCAACAGCAATCAATTTTCTGCTGTAATGTTAATGTAAACTGTTCATTTGAAAATGTAACTGCATCTTACTCCTGTTTAAAATTATTAATAGAGAAACTTGTGCTTGTTTTACCTCAGGGGCCAGTTTTCATTTATAGTCTCAATTATTCAGCAAGAAAAGTAGTAGTGTTAGTTGGCTATGCTTTTATATAATGAGGGGATTCCCCAGTGGCTCAGCCAGTAAAGAGTCTACCTGCAATTCAGGAGACCCAGGTTTGATTCCTGGGTCTGGATGATTCCCCTGGTGAAGGAAATGACAACCCACTCCAGTATTCTTGCCTGGAAAATCCCATGGATGGAGGAGCCTGGCAGTCTACAGTCCATGGGATTGCAGAGTCAGACACGACTGACTGACTTCACTTTCTTTATATAATGAAAGGCAAAAAACCTGGTATAGATCCAGCATAATATTTCTGTCTTTAAATCATTATATGGTCTGTTATCACATGCATACACACCACAGAGAAGCAATTTTGATAACTGTATGCTCTATTATCTTATTAAATCTTAACAAACTAATGTATTTTCCATTAAACTAGAACTCCAATAAAATACTATTGATTGATATGAGGTTGACAATGATAGAATTTATAAATATGTGAACTCATACTAAAAGCCCCATGAATTATTTCTCTGAAGCCTCCAAAATCTTTATCATTTAATCCTATAATGTTAAAACTACAACATGTTTACAGTATTTATCCTCATTTCCTAACACCGATTTTAATACAAATATCAGTGATTTCTGGTGGAAATTATCAGGAGAAAAATAAGAAATATATGGATAATTTACTTTTCAATCCAAAATAGGATAAATTGTGATGTGAAATACTGTGTTATTCTGAGTACTGGGTATTCAGTGAGAGAAAGAAAGAGTACTAGAATATTTTAAAATTCATTTTATCCTTCATGTGTAAATTCACATCTAAATTAAGAGATTAGATGAATATTTGCTGAACTAGTGAGATCTTTTATTAAAACAATTACAAAATTGTTCCAAATCCAAAAGAGTATTGACAGACATTCTAATATATTTTCCACTTTCATAGTGAATGGTTTTTTATACTTCTGAACACACCCTAATTTACAATCTAGCATGTCAGTATAAAAAAATGCATTGTGAGAATTTAGTTCTTTAAATACACATGCATATGCATGTGTGTATCTGTCTATATAATCATTTACCTTACCTAAGAAAAAAATATTGGTAATTACATGAGAACTGAACAGAGGTCTTTGACTACTTTTGCTATGCTTACTTACGCACACAGGCTGGAAGTTGACCAGACCAATTGTGATCTTGTTGACATATTCTTACTGAAGAACCGATCAAGCGGAAACCAGGATTACACTGATAAACAACTGTGTCTCTGTATCCATAGTTTTCTCCAATGACTTGACCATTCACAATAAGCTCCGGAATTCCACAGTGACCCGCTGAAATGGGTCACAATAATATTTTTTAATATTATGATCTAGTTTTATGATGTATGTATTTATATACAATACAGCAATATCCTATTTTATGACACAAGGAATATTTCGTTTTAGGAAAAGGAAAATAAAAAAAGAAAAGCCAAAATAAATACATAGAAGAATATATTAAAGACATTTATAGAAATCAAGGATATAGATAAATAACAGAGAAAATTACCTGAACTAAAAACTCTTTCTTTAAAAATAAGAGAGAAGGCTCAAATAAACTCAGAAATAAAAGATGAGAAATTACAACTATTAGCACAAAAATACAAAGAATTATGAGACTACTAGGAGCAATTATAGCCAACAAATTGGAAAAACTAGAAGAAATTTATAAATCTTTAGAAATTTACAATCTTTCAAGACTGATTCATGAAGAAATAGAAAATCTGAATCAAACAATCACAGTACACAGATAGTAACAGTAGTCAAAAACCTTTCAACAGACAAAAATCCAGGACCAGATGACTTCACTGGTGAATTTTTAATAGTTATTCTTCTGAAACTCTTCCAAAAAATTATATGGCAGAGAAATCTTTGAAGCTTATTTTATGAGGCCAGCATTATTCTAACACCAAAACCAGACAAGGACACCACAAAAAGGAAACCTAAAGGTCAATATCCCTAATAAATATAGATGTAAAAAAATCCTCAACAAAATATTGGCAAACTGAATTCAACAATACTTTAAACAAATCATACACCAAGATCAAGTGTGATTTATTCCAGGGATCCAAGCACTATGTTGGGCTTCCCTAATAGCTCAGATGGTCAAGCATCTGC
The DNA here is from genome assembly GCF_055505025.1 of Bos grunniens. Classification (NCBI taxonomy): domain Eukaryota; kingdom Metazoa; phylum Chordata; class Mammalia; order Artiodactyla; family Bovidae; genus Bos; species Bos grunniens. Next base: position 30,167,468 of record NC_141178.1, read on the forward strand.
CTGCAATGCAGGAGACCTGGGTTTGGAAATTCTAACAACAGTAATCACACAAGGAAAAGAAATAAAACGCATTCAAACTGGAAGGGAAGAAATAAAACTGTCACTATTTTCAGATACTATATATAGAAAATTCTAAAGATGCTACCAAAAACTATTAGTAGTAATAAACAAATTTAGTATAATTGCAGTATACAAAATTAAATGCCATGGAACAAGTAAGCCTGTGAGCCACGGCTAATAAGCCTGTGCTCTAGAACCTGGGAGCCACAATTACTGAGCCCACATGTGGCAAGTACTGAAGCTCATGTGCTCTAGGGCCCCTACTCCACAATAAGAGAAGCCACCACACAGTGAGAAGCCCTAGCATCACAATTAGTTCTTGCTCAGTGCAATCAGAGAAAAGCCTGTCCAGCAATGAAGACCCTATATGGCCAAAAACAAAGTTATATATAAAGAACAAATATGTAAAGTTTAAAAATAAAATAAAATTAAAAAAAAAAGAAGGATTCAAAACCATGACACTCCTAGAAGAAAACATAAGCAGCATGTTGTCTCACATCATTCTAAACAATATTTTTTTTTGATCTGTCTTCTTTGACAAAGACAACAAGAAAAATAAATAAAAAAGCTTTTCACAGTGAAGGAAAACTGTCATCAAAATAATAAAAACAATAAGGCAATTGGTGGAATTAGAGAAGATATATGAAAATGATATAAATGAAAAACAGCTACTTTCCAAAATATATAAAGAGATCATATAGCTCAATAACAGCAGTAAAAAAAAAAAAAAAAAACAAGCAGTTGAATTAAAAAAAAAAAAAATAGGCAGAGGATCTCAGCAAATATTTTTCCAAAGAAGACATACAATTTGCCAACAGGCACATGAAAAGATGCTTGATATCACTAAACATCAGGGAAATGCAAATCAAAACCACAAAGAGGTATCACCTTACACCTGTCAGGATCGTCATTATCAGAAAGACAACTAGAAATATCAAGTGTCGGTGAGGAGGTAGTGAAAAGTAACCCCTGTGCATTCTTGGTAAGAATGTAAACTGGTCCAGCCACTATGGAAAACAATATGGAGATTACTCAAAAAATTAAAAATAGAGCTTCCATGTGATCCAGCAATCCCACTACTGGGTATCTATCCAAAGGGAAAAAATAAACACTAACTCAAAAAGACTTATTCACTTCCATGTTCATTGTAGCATTGTTTACAGTAGCCAAAATATGAAAACCACTAAGTGTCCCTCAATAGATGAATGGGTAAAAAACTATAAAATACACACACTCATCTCACACATGCATAATGGTATACTACTCAGCTATAAAAAGTACAGAATCTTGCCATTCGGAATAACATGGAGGGACCTTGAGGGTATTAACACTAAGCGAAATAAGTCAGTAGAGAAAGATAAATACCACAACGACTTCATTTATATTTCGAATCCAAAAAACAAAACAAAAAAGCAAACAGAATAAAAACAGAGAAGAGATTAGAGGTTGACAGAGGAGAGGAGAGTAAGAGGAAGGTGAAATGATTGAAGGGGATTGAGAAGAACAAACTTCCAGTTATAAAATAAGTAAGTCATGAGGATACAATGTACAGCTTGGGGAATATATTCAATCATTTTGTGTTAACTTTGTAAAGTGACAGATAGTAACTAGACTTACTCTAGTAATCATTTTGCAATGTATGCAAATTTTGAATAAATACGTTGTAAGATAAACTAATATAATACTGCATGCCAGTTATCCCTCAATTAAAAAAAAAAAAAAAATAGAAGGAAAATGTAGACCAGGCCAGGTGAAATATCTCACTGAAAGACAATCAAGGTAGTCAAAGGTTAGAAACTTAAAAAAAGAGTTGACAAAACTGTTAAACTCCTAGCTAATCCTATCAACAAACAAAAAAGATACTAAAATTACCAATGTCAGGAATGAATGAGGTAACATTACTATAAAGCTTACAGATGTTAAAAGGATCAGGGAATATTAAGAACTGCTTTATTACAACATATTTAACAATTCAGAACAAAAGGACAAATTTTTTGAAGTTGTATCATCCAAAAACTAACACAAAAAAATATGAATAGTCCTCTATATATTAAAGTATTTGAATTCTTAAATAATAACTCCCTCTGCAAAAAAATACACTTAGATTTATATTTTTTCACTAGTAAATTCAATCAAATATTTAAGCAAAACATCAAGGAAAAAACAAATACCAGTCTTATACAAACTCTTAGAAAACAGAAGAAAAAGAATCACTTCCTGATTTGTTTAATGAAGTAATAATAACCCTAATATTAAACCTGTAAAAGACACAGAAAAAATGTCCCTATGAATACAGATGCAGGACTTTAAAGAAAAAATTTAGAAAAAAAAAAATATATAATACATCATGATTATCTGGGTTTTATCCAGAAATGACTTGTTGGTTTAAGATGAAATATTGACCACTGTCATCTACCATACTTAGGAATGTACAGACATTTTCTGAACCTTATAAATACATCTAAGAAAAAAGTTCATATTATATCGACCGATGAAATATTAAATCCTTTCTTCCTGATACAGGGATCAAGAAAAGGATGACCACTCTCACTAGCTCTATTTAACATTGTTTGGTGGGCCCTATCTAATATATATACTAATATAAAAGAAGAAACAAAAAACATAAAGGAGAAAACAAAAAAAAGTAAAACTCTTATATTTTATGCTCATGACATACACATAGACAATGCTGTTTTAAGAAAATCCATATCTAATAGGTGAATGAAAGCTGCAGGATACTAGATAAATATTTTAAATGATTTTTATAATAGAAAACAATTAGAAATGCAATTAGTAATGAACAATTTCACTATAACAGTGTAAACACACAAAAAATACTGCTGAATAAATTTAACAATAGGTATACATGATCTCTATGATAAAAATTTCCTATTGCAAAAAAAAAGAAAGAAGATCTTAATAAGTGAATAAATATACTAACTTCACCATGTTCAGGAAGTAGAAGACTTAACATTGTTAGATGCCAATTCTCCCCAATGACTTATACATTGAATGTAATTGTGATCATAATCCTACCAGGCATTTTAAAAATAAAAAAATAAGCTAATTCTAAAACATATATGAACACACAAAGGACATGGAGTATCCAAAGTGATCTTGAAAAATAAGAACAAATTTGGAGTGACAGATATCTTTCTGGAAAAAAAAAACAAGCAAAGAAAAACCCTCAGCTTTACTTCATGATATATACAACAACAAATTAAAAATAAGTTGTATTAACTAATACAATTATGTAAAGTTTAAAAATAAAATAAAAATACATGCCTGCTAAAAAAAATAAAAATAACTATCCAAGAAAAAAAAAAGAAAAAATAAATAAAAGCAGCTATAAATAAAAAAAAAAATAAGTTGTAGATATAAAGTAATACCAAAAATGCAAAAATTCTAGGAAAATAAATGAAATCTTTGTGATTTATGATTGAACATAGGTTTCCTAAACTAGAGACAGAAAGTAATAACTAGAAAGAAAAAAAGAGAGAGAAAATAGATTTTATAAAAATTGAAAACTTCTGCTCATTAAGATGGTAACGATAGTGAGACGGCAAAAGAGACACAGATGAGTAGAACAGTCTTTTGGACTCTGTGGGAGAGGGAGAGGGTGGGATGATTTGGGAGAATGGCATTGAAACATGTATAATATCATATATGAAATGAATCACCAGTCCAGGTTCGATGCATGATGCTGGATGCTTGGGGCTGGTGCGCTGAGACGACCCAGAGGGATGGTATGGGGAGGGAGGAGGGAGAGGGGTTCAGGATGGGGAACACATGTATACCTGTAGTAGATTCATGTTGATGTATGGCAAAAATAATACAATATTGTAAAGTAATTAACCTCCAATTCAAATAAATAAATTTATATTAAAAAAAGAATGAATAGGCAAGTAATAGGTGGGGAGAAACTATTTTTAAAAAATCAATATGTAAAGAACTCCTATAACTCATAATAAAAGGCAATTTATAAGATACTTCAGAATTTCACAAAGGAAAATTTGTGAATGGCCAATAAGCCCAGGAAACTATACTTGATCAGTAGTCATCAAGATAGTGCAAGTTAAATTTTGCAAGATACCTTTATGAATGCCAAAAAATGAATAAAATTTAAAAACTAGCTATACCATATGCTAGAGAAAATGTGAGACAACTAGAACTCTTCTAGGAATTTCACTCCAGAGTATCCACCAGAAAAGAATAGATGTGTCCACAAAAAGACTTTTATACAAATGTCCATACCAACTTTATTCATAATTACCCCAAACTGGATAGAGTCCATATGACCATCAGTAGGGGAATGGTCAAGACAAGGAGATTCTACTTAGAGATTAAAAAAAATTACTGATACACACAAAAACATGATTGAAACAGAATAAAAGAAACCTTACACAAAAAGAGTACAAAACTTAGGATTCCATTCACATGAATTTCTAGAACAGGAAGAACTACCATACGGTAAAAAAAACAGAACAGCTATTATTTCAGAGTGTAGGGGAAGAGAGCTGCAAATTGACTATGAAGGGTCACAAGGAAGCTTTCTGAGCTAATGGTAATGTTCTGTAACTATTGAGTAGTTTTAGTTATATAGGAGTACACAGTTGTCAAAATGTATCAAGTGTGTTTATGGCACTGTACATTTGCCAACATTAAAAAAAAAGAACCATGAGCAAATATTGAACTCTAGCTAGCTTATATGTATATAGAAATGTTTACAAATGAAATGTACTGCATTTGGCAATTTCAAAATGCATCAAAAATAAAATGAATTTATGGGTTAATACAGGCATGAAAGGATGAATAGATATGTGATATACAAATACAAGTGTTTAACTGTACATTCTAGATATTAGGCATGTGGGTGTTCATCATCAAGTCTCTCAACTGAAAAATTTATAATAAAATGCTGGGAGTTTGAGAATAAATACACTATATTTAAATAATCATAAGCACATTCTAGGACCATTCTAAGCCAAAAGTATCTGGGGCTATAAGGATAAGTTTGCAACCATGAGAAGAATGACTAGGCTATGTACATTATTCAAATTAATTCAAAGTATAAGTTTCTAGGATCTGCTTATTTGGCAATAGCACATTCCTCCTACTGACACACTTTTGAATTTATATTAGATGTCAACACTATATCCTATGCAAGAATGCTGTCTTTATAGACTGAGAGTCAATGTTTGTTTATAAATATTCCTCTTACAACTTATTGTTCCAGAAAACAGAATAAGGATTCTAAGTAGGTGAATAAAACCACCCTCTATATACAAAATCCAATAAATAACATATAGCATACAATAGCAGTTCATCAGGACAAAGAGTTACCAAATAGAGTATTTTAAAGTTAGTTTACATATATTTAAAAATTTTTATTTATAATAATAATGTATATTATATATAATACTAATATTATATATAAAATAATATTTATTTATAATAAATATATTAATTTAAAAATGAAATAATTTAAAATATAATTACAAATAATACTTTAAAATAAATTAAATAAGTTAATCTGCAATTGAAATGAGCATAACCAAAACCAAGTTAGAAAATAATAGGAAGTATTTTATTATTCAATTCTATATTAATACATGATTTAATTTATTTATCATTTTCTAGTTATGTAATAGTCTTACAGAATATTCAAATACATATGTATACTCTAATAAAGAAACCATCATTACTGAGTTTCCAAGTATACCTACTAACAAATATGCCTGAGAGGGTGAGAAAAGAAATCTTAACCAAAATCTCTACCTATACCCTTTAAAGTTTCAAATGATGACTGTACCATCACTAATGTTTTCAAGCTTATTATCAATACAATATGTATGTAAACTGTTAAAGTCACAGGCTTTACTCCCATGTGTCATATTTTTCAAGAGTAAAATTTTAGAGTTGAAACACAGTACAAATTTAGAAATATCCTGTTCATAATAATCAGCAATTTTTAAAATCGTAAATAATAAGATTATGTTTGTTCCCAAGAGGCAAGTGTATATTTTATCAGAACAATTTTTATTATTATTATTTAATTTAACACTAGCTCTCATTTCTTGAAATAATTTTATAGAAAAATAAGTCATAAATCAAACCATTTTCCTAATCTTAAGGTAATTGTTTAAGTCTTTAAAAAAAAGATAAAACATATATCATAATATTATTTTAATAATAATAGAAGGGATTCAATAGAAGGCCTTCAAAAAACTAGCTATTCAGTTTCTTTTAATGAACAGTTTTTTTAGAATTAATCAAAAAAAAAAAAAAAAAAACGGGGGGGAACCTATTTGCCTCAGATGGGCTACCCTGGTGGCTCACATGGTAAAACGTCTGTCTACAATGCAGGAGACCCGGGTTCAATCCCTGGGTTGGGAAGGTACCCTGGAGAAGGAAATGGCAGCCCACTCCAGTATTCTTGCCTGGAAAATCCCATGGACGGCGGAGCCTGGTAGGGTACCATCAGTGGGGTCGCAGAGTCAGACACGACTGAGCGAATTCACTTTCACTTCACTCACTTTCACTTTTCAGGCTTGAAAAATAGATTTTTCAAGTTTTAATAAAAAGTAATATTACACATGTTGAATTGTTAGGAAGTAAAAAGGGAGAAACTTAAATGTGGAAATTGTTTTTCTTCCTTAGTCATTACCTTAAGCAAACAGGTGAAAGGAGAATTGACTATGGTTTAGAATGAATTAACAGCTACAGTGCTTAATCCAGTGGAGTTGCAGACATATAATTTTCAGCAATTAGTTTTCACCTTTTATTTTCACCATGCTGGGAAAAAATTCTGCCTTTCCTTAATGACTTAAGATTCTCATTTGGAATACTAGTAGATTAAGAGATATCTGTTTAATAGCTTTTCTACCATGAGACATTTTAAAAGTTAAACATTTTCCAGTTTTTATCATCCTTACTGAGTGAATATAAGTTATTATCTCTTATTATGAAAAAGGGGTGCCTTTTGAGAGGGAGAATAAAGTGTTTGCTTAAAATGACTTAAAAATCTGTACCTAGGCATCTGGTGTCTGATCCACTCCAAAGACCTGAAGAAAGGCATTCCCGAACAGCAGAGCCCACAAGCATGAATCCTGAATCACAGGTAAAGATGGCTGTTGAGCCATATGAAGTCTGAGTTCCAATCTTATTTCCATTGGGAGGGGTTGGGAGTTCTCCACAGGAAATAACTTGAAAACAATAACATAATAAAAAATCCTAAAGATACAGTCAACACAAACATAACAAAATCATGTTTTCAACATTCTGAATTCCTATGATTTGACCATTAAAATTGACAATTAAATATGACAATTAAACTTGATATTTGCAAAACATGCTTGAAAGATCATGACAGTATAGAGAAAATAAATGACATAATTTAACATTTTTCTCCTTTGAGTTCCCATGTAATGTAATAAAGTCACTCTGTCTTGTCTCAGACAAGAATTCTGAGGAAGTCTGTGGAATTCTCCAGGCCACAATACTGGAGTGGGTAGCTATTCCTTTCTCCAGGAGATCTTCACAACCCAAGGATTGAACCCAGGTGTCCCACATTGCCAGTGGATTCTTTATCAGCCGAGCCACCAGGGAAGTAACAGCGACATGGGATGACATATGATTTTGTTTGTGTTTTTTGCTTAGCCAACCTGGTCACTCAACAGGTTGTGGTGAAAAAAAAAAAAAAAATAGCAATACTAAAGGTAGGATCATTTATTAGCCCAAAGTCTTTCTCTGATTTATCAGTAACTTTAATGAGATTCCAGAGCCCATAAACAGCTAAATAAAAATTTACAGCTAGCAGTTTAAATCCAGAATTGAATAAGTAACCACCATTCTTTATCTGGCTCCAGGTCTGGCTTTCATCTCTAGGCTTTAGGAGACTATTGGATAGACAAATAGAAAATTTGCAAACTTTGAAAAATTACATGTAAAATTTAAGATATATTCATTGTTTTGAGTTAATCCCCCAAACAATCCTTTGCGGTAGCTATAATATTTATTAGGGTTAATAACACTGATATTTATAATATTTTAATGTAAAAAATGAATAAATGAAGGACCAGAAAAAAATTCTATTCTTTCCATTTTTCTCTATTAACTGTAATTCTTAGGTTCTGATTTTTGCTCCACTCTTACTTCTGGGCAGGAACTTGATCTTATGTAGAACTTAATATAAGAATATAAGAACTATATAATATAGACTATTATATAGTCCTATATAATAAAGGACAGAACACAAAGAAACCAGACAAATATTTGTTCAATGTTTGATATAACGAATGCTGCTGTTATACATTTTTTCTTAGCTCTTTGAAATATCCTTATCCCATGTGTCCTTTTAATGAATTTAAAATGGAAGAACAATGATACCAGAGAAAGGGAAAGATCTTGGGTGAAAAACCTAAAAGAATAAGGCAAAATTTACAAATACATATGCTATAGTTTTAGAATATATAACTTATACATGGATTTTGAGATTTAATTCATCAATGATTATAAAAACAGCAACCCCAAGATTCTTTACTTATATGGAGATTAAGAAAATAAATCAAATATTCATAAGTAAATTATTATTAGGTACTTGTATACTTACTATATATAGTTATCTGTTAAGAGGTATCTGTTACGTTAAATATTTTAGTCACCATAATCCATTTAGATGTCAGATGTTTTTATTAGTTTATTTCTAAATTATGTGTCTATATCATAAATGCCATGGCGGATTCATGTTGATGTATGGCAAAACCAACACAATATTGTAAAGTAATTAGCCTCTAATTAAAATAAATAAATTTAATTTAAAAAATTGTGATGAACATGAAATAAAAGGATGAATTTTCAGCTTAGCATATTTCCTGGCACTAAGTAAATACCCAATAAATGTAGTAAAGAAAGTTCAAGATATTTCCACTGATTTTTCCATGTTCAGCTAGCTTATCTACTTTACACACTGGACATTTATAGTGATATTATAAGAAAGCATGAAAATAGAATGACTCAAATGTTCAATTTGATTCAATAAATGTTTACTGAATTTCTGCTATGAACAGGTTCTAGCTGGTATTTTCAACATGTAACACCAGTAAATCATACATAGTAAGTATCAGATAGGTATTACTGTGGGTTTCTCTGGTGGCTCAGTGGTAAAGAATCTGCCTGCCAATGCAGGAGACATGGTTTCAATCTCTGATCTGGGAAGAACTTACGGAGAAGGAAATAACAAGCCACTCTAGTATTCTTGCCTGGGAAATCCATGGACAGAGAAATCCATGAACAGCCTGGCAGGCTACAGTCCATGAGGTCACAAAGAACTGGACATAACAATTGAACAACAACAACAAGGTATAATTTGCTAGTCTAAGAAACAGAATAAACATCATACAACACCAAAAGGCAGAGGTTTTCATTAGAATCCTTGGGTTGAAGCCCAATTCTCCACCATTTATAGGCTCTATGACTTAACATAACATGATTAAATTCTTGGGCACAGTTCCATCTTTAGTAAAATAAATATAATAATATCAACTGAATGGGAACTAAGGTATAATTGAAATAATACATGTAAAGGGCTAAGATCAGTGCATAGTTGTTTTAATAAATGATAGACCTAGAATCTAAGCAAAGGATATCTGAACCCAAGGACTCTGTTTTTAATAAGCATTTACAAATATAAAAACAGTTACAAAGTTTTTAAGATGACTTGAGAATCAATCATTTTTAATTAATATTACCTCATTCTTGTTCTAGAGTGTGTAGAGAAGTGATCAAGTAATTTATTCACCAAGGACTGCTTATGAAATAAGTTTAATGGAATGTATACTTACTTTGGCAATATGGTCTTTCATTTCTCCAACTCCAGGTACCATTAGGAAGACATTCAATAGAAGCAGGACCTAATCCATGATAACCAGGATCACAGCTGAAAACTACTTTGGTTTTGTATTCGTAATGGGAACCATTCACAATTCTCCATCTTCCATGTTCCAAAGTAAAGGAATTGATACTTGGACATGTAACAACTATACAAAAACCAAGATAAATACTATTAAGTCAGTCATGTCTGTTTTACTTAATTATGTCTCATGTCTATTCCATTCTTAGTTCATCACTTCCTTACTTCCTTCACTCTTGTGCCATAAAAAGTCTTTAGTAATTTTTTTTTTCATGCTAATCTTTCCCTCAGCTCTATGGTATTATTGGAAGTTTCTTGAACATGTCATGCTATTTCACAGTTGAAAGTATTTGTACACATTGTTCCATTTACCTAGAATCTCTATTACTGACTATATATTTTGAGAAAATCTGTTTTATGAGAATCATCTTTTTATGCAAGACTTGTGATATTGAGGTGGAAATTGTTAGGCAGTCAGTGTAGGGTCAGAGGCTCTGTTCTTTTCTAATTTCAATTTTAATTCTCTCATATGAATGTTTTGCTTCACTAGCCTAAAGCCATAGTTGCTCCAGTTTCCAGGCATTCAGAGGAATGTCTACCTAGTCTGGAGGGTCATAAAACATGCAGACTCAGGACAAGACCAATATTAATTGATGTCCAGTTCATCAAGAAGAAAAACTCCAGGTGGACCATTAACTCTTAAACATACATTTGGTCCATAAATAATTGTCTGAGGTCCTCAGAAAGAGTCAATGGATGCATCATAGTGTCTGGAGACACTGAGAAAATGGGGGACCCAAAAAAGCCATAAAAATGACAAACTGGACATGGCAACATTTAAACTGATTGGTCAGAAATTACACACATCTGGCCTTGAGCCAACCAAAACTGAACAGATTAATTCTAATGAAGATACAAACTGCTGTTATTCACACCTTTTGGGGGCTCTTTACCCCCTCTCAGTGTCTATGCTAAGAACTTTATATTTCTGTCCTTTAAAATAAACTTTGCCTGCGTGAGTGTTTGAGTTTTCAGTATTCACTCTTTTGCTGAATGAACAGAACTCAGTTCCCAGTGTCAATATAAACTTCAGCTAATTCAAAAGTTGCTCATCATAAGTAAATGCATTACTAGACACTTACGTTAAGATTTCAAATAATTTAACAATCCCATTTTAAATGAAATCACAGCTAAGTCGAAATGTCAGTACTAAAAGAGAATAAATAAGTGTTTTATAGAGAAAAATTAAAAACCTTAAACACATTTCCAATCCTTTTGCTATCAAATATTTTATGTGAATTATTTTCAATAACCATTATATAATATTATTTTACCTATTACAGTATTAATGACAGCAATGAGAAATATTCTAAATGTAAGCTCTATGAAGAATTTTGACAATTATTAAAAAGTTTGGATCATCTCAACAGCATCATTTATGTTTATAAAAGCCAGAACTGAATGTATTAAATATAATTTAATTCATGCAAACTTAAACATTTTTTTCAAAAGGCCTATGTATTGAAAACATGCTGACTGATGGATGCCTTTCTACAAAGTAAATAAAAATTTTTATGTAAAATAAAATGTCACTTTATTCTCTTGACATATATATTCTAGAGCTTCTGAAAATGAGTAAAAAGTCCTTACACTATATTCTAGTTCTTTATAGCACAAGACAGCTTAATTTTATTTCTTAGACATCACTTCAGGGAAGAGCTCTACAATTTGGTACATAAAGTTTTAAATCATATAAGATACCAGTAGAAACACAAGTGATGAAATTTCCTTAACATACATACCAACACAACGAGGGGTCTTGTTATGATTGCTCCAAGTTCCATCTGATTGACATATGGCCGTGGTAAGTTCCTTAGATGACAATTTATATCCATCATTACAAAAATAGGTAACTCGAGTTCCTACCAAGTAGTCTGTTGTGAGTATTCCTCCATTTGTTGGAGCTTTAGGAATCCCACAGGAAATTGCTAAATTAAATACATACATAAAAGACCAAAGAAGCAGAAAAATAATTAGCTGTCTCATTAACTGTAAAGCACATAAAACTATTTGGAATTTTATTAATTCCTCTGAAACAATTTCAGAATATCTCCCCAAAAAGCTTCTCTGAGCTATAACATTTTCTGAATCATTTATTTCAAACTCTTGTTGAAAGTGCTTTTAAATTGGGGAATCCATACATTATTAATGCTTTCTTTCTTAGTTTCTTACTGAGTTTCTTGTCAGTGTGTGCATGATTATCAGCATGTTTATAGATTATATAAGAAGGCAAGGTAGGTAAATATAGATTTGTATTAGTGCTAACTCATGTCTGGGCCTATCAAACTGGCTCTATTCAATTTGACTAAAGAGTTTACAGGTGGTGATAACCAATACTCATGAGGATTTGGGGCAGGAGGAAAACAGAAGTTTTTACCTGGAGGCTGGATATTACCTTATCTTAGGTCCAAACTCTATGTGCTTAAGTACCATTCATGGAATATGACGTGTATGGATATGTCTAATAAATACAGAGCCAGGACTTACTGTTCTCAGTGTAGCTTGGATATTTCTGCATTTTGCTGATATGTCTTTGATGTCTTGATTTTTATTTACAATAAATCTAATTTACATGAACGTTAGTTTTACCATAAGGTGTTATTTACAGTATAGATTTGTATTTAAATAGTTTATTACATATAAGATATTTTCACATAAGTTAAAATGTCTATACAGAAGTCCCCTGAAGTCAGTTGCTTTCAATCGGTGCTCTACATGTCCACAATTGCATCTCCAAAAAGAAAAAAAAATAAACTTTCAAAGAATATATTTGGCAGACAAACCCTAAATGAGATTCTCTGTATCTTTTATATAATATTCAGTATAAAGATTCATACATCTATTTGCAGAAAGATTAATATATTTGAATATAGGTATAGACTTGAACCAACTGGAGTTATTTATGACATCTGGTCATAAAATTTCTCATTTCTGAAATAGCTCATTTTATTGTTTTTACATAAGACATTTTGGACTTGTAACTATATTTTTCTCATATGAAAAGAACAGAAAAATATGAGTTTCATTGGAATATTTATAAAAGTTGTATTCTATTTACCTGTCTCTCATTTCAACCTAAAATTATTTCTGCTTCTCTTATAAAGCCCTTCACTTAGGTGTTTAATTTTGATTAATCCATGCAAATTGACTACAAGGTAAAAAAAAAAAGTAATCTTAGCTAAACCTATAAAAAAATTCTCAAAATTAAATGGCAGACCCCCTACTGTTGAATAGTTTGATCTTTTGTAATTTGATAACTTATAAATTATAAACAGAAAAGTGATTTTGATTTAATAAATTATATAAGCAATCTCATATAATTATGTTATTATCCCAGCTATCTAATTATAGACCTCTAAAATAGTGTTCCAAACATAAATCATTCCCTGATGTCTATTAAAGCAATGTTAGTATTTCCACTTAGGACTTCTGGGAATTTCAATTTTTAACAAACCATACCCACTAAATCCCTGCTGAAGACTGTTAACTGCACATTGTTGGGATGGTGTAGGTTAAACTTATAGTAAAGTAACAGTGAAATTTAAATAGTATAGATTTCATATACATGGTTAGTATAAAATGACTATATTTCAGAACTGAAAAAAAAGACAACATACTAAAATGATAGAACAAATGTGCCTGTTCTTAAATGTTACAATTTAAGTTCTTAGCTAAAAATGAAAAACAAAGTTCAGAAGAATCTTCATCACTGAGTGATCGTCAGAGGCTTCTCTCCAAGAGCTCTCAAAAATCACAAATTAAAAGTAAAAACAGGAAATATAAAGTGACTGTTTCTACATAACCCTGTACTGTTGCAGCCTGGCGGAGCAGAGACCAGAACCTGCCACATGACTCGAGGGTGCGGCAAACTGCGCCCTCCTGATTGTCCTCCTAAGCATGTCCACCGGACATACTAGGGACAGGACCTGCTTTCTGCTCCGCTTCACTGCCTGCCCCTGCGGCCGTCCCCATGGACACAAAACAAGATGTCCCTGATTAACAGAAGAGCCTTAACTTTACTCCTTCTTTATGGTGTGCTGATCAAACTCCCCAGAATAGCTATTTCCTAATGATCTCATATGACTTCTACCAATAAAAGTGCGGGCTGAAAGGAGTCATTTTGTCTTCCCGCCACAGAGAGCGGGAGGGCCCCCTGACTCGCTGCATGCCAAGTTATCTGTCTGTCGTTTCATTAGGCGCTCACCCCGTTTCAAGTCTTTCTCACCCGCTGTGCTGGACACGGCACTGTACAACACTCAATTGTGTAGAGGGATGATAATGATTTAATTCAAGGGGTCAATAATGATCAGTCGATATACAGACAAATAAAACACCTAACTAAACCCAAATAGAGACAACAGAATACTTTTTCTATCTTTAACTATGTTCACATTGTCTAACCACAGCTCAAGTAAATATATGCAAGGACCTATAAGGAGACTGAAGAGACAAGAAGAATAAAAATGACTGAAGAACGCCAAACAAATTTGGAACAACAACATCAAAAAACTGTATTGTGTATATAGCTCTTTCCAATGATATTTAGCCATTTCATTTTAATTAGTTATATCCAAACACAGGTCACATACAATAAAATTTTTTTATAAAATAATTAATCTTTTAAATTTGTTGCAATGAAAGTCAAGGGTCAATTTTGGAAATGATTCTTCAAGTTATTAATATAAATATTGTATCACTCTGCTATGTAAAATGTCTTTTTTTAGCTATATTTTGATTTATCTTTTGTAATTATAGAAAAATTTCAAGTCAAGAACAGTAAAAAAGGCTCTATATATAAATGTCATATTATATACCAAAAAATCCATGAAATTATAATGCTAACATTACAAAACAATGTCAAAATTTCAGAAAGTTCAGTATAATTTTTTATTTTAACCAATAGTTAACTGTTTTCACTAAAGTTTTCTTAAAGATTAATTATATACATGAATAATTCTTGATAACATATTTAATTGTTCAAAGTTCAGAGCATTTAAATGTTTATTTTAAATCCATATGAAATACTAGAAATGTATAAATACATTTGCTATTCATTGGTCAAAGAAAAGCAGATGTTTTGACAGTTTATTAAATGTATCTATTCTACAAGAAGTCAGTGCCTTCAGTGTTGGTAACCCACTATCTAATAAGTAATTAATGTTTCTGCATCAATAAAACAAACAGTTTTTCAGTTCTCATTGTTTTCCATATATCTATGAAAGCTATATTTTCATGAATTAGAGATCACAATTTAACAAGTAAATCATTTCAGTTACCTGGTAATATCAAATCTTTATTCATTTCAACTTGCTGTTATTAAATTTTAAATTTTAATTGATTTGTTTTATATTTTATTTTTTATATAAATTGCCTTCAATAGGCAAATTAGAGGTAACACCCATTATTTATTAAAAGTGCTTTGCATTTTTAATGTAAGGGTTCACAGTTGTTATATATGTTTTCATATGCTGGATAAAATAAATCAAATATAAATTTAAATTTGATATTGCAAAATAATGTGATATGTTTTAAGACTGTCAAAGTCCAATGACATTACATCTTCCTGTGGAACTGTTAAACTTGTCTTTATGACTATACCTAGTAGAGACTCAACTACTTTTTAAAAACATTTTTGGACCTAGTCCAAAGCTCTAAAATATGCCATTTGTTGATTTGTCATTCTTTTGCATTGCAAGATCAATGCTCAGAGTGTGCTTTGATTTTTAACAAAATGAAAGTCATTTCTGTCAAGTTAGCTAAACAGTGAAGAAAAAATAATGTGGTCATTGGCTACATTTTCCATTTTCTTTTACATTTATTACACTGAGAACACATGTTTGCATACTTGAGAATGAATGTTTTCAGTGACCTTGGCCATCTTTTCCTCTCTTTTCTCTCGCAGATTCCACACTAACACAAAATCCAGCTCCAGGTCATTCATTTCTGACAGCTAAGTGACGGGATGGTAGATGTATGAGTAGAGTATGCATATAAGTGGAGAGAGTAAAGACATAAATCACATAACAACAAATGAAGCATTATAAAACAATGTGTCACATGCTCCTCAAATTTATCAGCCTGTGTTTTCAAGCCTTATTTTCCTTAGAGATGTCTATAACGTGCTTCTGAATGTTTATAATTTTAGAAGTTTCGGCAATCTAAATGAAAAAGCTAAATGAGGTTAATCTTTTATCAATGGGCCATTTTTGGTTAATATACTTCACCTTGACAAGCAGGGACCGGTGCATCCCATGCATGATACCCATAGGAAGACTTTCTGCACACAGCACTGCTTTTCCCGACAAGTCGGAATCCTCGATCACAGGCCCAGCGGACCACACTATTTAGCTGTCCTCCTGTTTGACTGATAATGTATCCATGAGGCGGGGATTCTGGTGTACTACAGTAGAAAGCTTTTTTAAAAGAAAATTAAAATCACTGTATAACTAATGAATCAGAAACTCTTTACAATCCAGTTATTAAAAATATAATAATACTAGTTCATAAAAACTGGTCAATTCAACTGCCATCTAGGTGAATTTTACTTCATATGGACATTATAGTATTTGCCATCCACTTGACAATCTATTGACACAACCTTTAGGATACATAACTATTTCTGGACTTTTTAAAATTCTTATCGTCACTGAAGATGTCTCCTAAGTTGAAATACATTATACTTTTGTAACACCCTGAAGGTTCAAAAGCCATACAAATAGTTCATTGACTTTTGGAATGGTATTATTTCCTGTCGTTTGAAAGGCCTATATGCCACAGTTTGGGTAGAAATATTTTAAAGCATGTATCTACATGTCACTTTGAAATTATCTCCAGACACCTATGTCATGTTAGGGCATGCATTTCATTTTGGTGGATGTCTAAAATAGACCCCTCCACATTTCATAATCTTCTTTCCCAGTTTATTAAAGAGTTTCCATGCTGTCAAGAGTGCTTACATATGGTGATAAAAAATGCCAATAAAATAAAACTTTTTTCATCTGCTGAAGTCTGAAATGTCAAAAGATAATGTCAACTGGCTTTTTTATATACATGTACTTTTGAGACTATTCAGCCTGGCAGGATCCATTTACCCTTTGAAACTTCAATGTATACATCTGAGAAAAAAATGAGACTTTAGGGGTAAATAGTAAGAAAGAGATGGACTTGGAATATATGTGTCATAACCTGTCATTTTCTAAAGGCAAAATATGTACTCAATATGTCAAGTCATTCTTAGGGCTAAAAATGATGTTTCCATTATATTTATGTCCAACTTTGTCATGAAGATCAACATAAATAAGTCTTTAATATAGTCTTTAA
This sequence comes from Bos grunniens, assembly GCF_055505025.1. Classification (NCBI taxonomy): domain Eukaryota; kingdom Metazoa; phylum Chordata; class Mammalia; order Artiodactyla; family Bovidae; genus Bos; species Bos grunniens. Next base: position 30,184,818 of record NC_141178.1, read on the forward strand.
TATGGTGAATCTAATGTTTATAATTGTTGGATTTAAATGGTTTCCTTTTAAGTTATTATCATCATTAAAAATACAACTTAATGTTCTGACTTTTTAAATAGTCTGGGCACAGCTTTAGTAAAAAGATGTATATAAAGTTCATACGATAGAAACTTTGATTCAAATGTGAAAATGTATTAAGAATGACTTGGGTACATATTTCAGTCTTTAAATATTTCTCCTTTGTATGCTTAATAATATTTCAAACAATGGATATTTATTATAGGATAAAAATTATAAATACGCTATCATGTAATGTCAGTAACAACTTACCTCTAATATGGAAAAGACACATTGTTGACAAACTATCATCTTATAATTTAAAAATCAAAGTAGACAAAAAATATTATATTTCTATATTTTATACTATATATGCAAATTTATATAAATGAGTAAAATTCAACAGTTTACCTTTAAAACTAGAATCAAATTTATTTAAATTTATGTCTACAATTGTGTCAGAATAATTTATAAAGTATTTAAGAAAGTAATTTTCAGTAGAGCTGATTTGCAATGATCCATGGCTTCAGAAGACATGATCTGAACACTAAATAAAGAGATGACTGATTGGTTCTGAAGTGTTTTGTTCCTGAGCACATACCCATGGCCTCTGACATGACTTAGGATGGTAATAAAGAAAAGGGATATAATCTTTGCATAATGCAAAACCATGTATACTTATTCAACAGGAAAATTTGGGTTCAGTATCAGTAGACTTCATGAACAGGAAGGCATATAGAAAAAGCTATTTCATCATGATATTAAGAAGAATTTTCAGCCCTCATCTTTTTCACTATTACTCAGTGAAAAGCAATGATGAAAAAACAATTTTTTAAAAACTAAAGGTTTTTAAGTGATCTATTTATCATTTTGTATTTTAATATTTAAAATATTTTAGCAAGTATCATAAATCAGTGGGCAATGATGAAAACAAAGGTTTTTACAAGTGTATGTTTATCTTTTGTTTAAACTTATTAAAGGAGTTATTTATATATTAAATAGATCAAATACACACAATTGAGCAACACTATTATTTTTTGAGTGTTCAAGGGAAACCTGTCTTGGGAAAATAAGCACTTAAAGTATCAACATTTATAATTAACTTAAGTCATAAATACTTTAAGTGCTTTTAATTATTTCAAATATCATGTGATAGACATAGTACTGTTTATCACTATAATAAGGAAACAGAGGGACAGAAATGTTATATAAATAACTCAAGAAACATCAATAGAGGAATTATGATTCAGATTTATACCTAACTGAATAGTATTTGTGTCTGTGCTCCTTAATCACAACCATACTGAGGATGCAGGTGAGATTTGCACTGAAGTTATAAGTATCACATACCTATATATCTTATCCGGAAGCCTTTTTTGTTATTGCCATGATCTGCTGACCACTGAAGGAATACTTCATGACCATTGCTTGTTATATTAAAGGCAGATGAATAATCCCCACTGAGTGAAACAAGCACTGGACTTTGAATATTTGGTCCTTCAGAAAGAAAATAATAGAATTTAGATATAACTGAGCAATTTCTGTTTAGTATTTCATATATTTAGAATGGTATTAAATATGGTGAAATTCATCCAGGACCGATTTACTTCATAAACAATAACTTAACATAATGTGTTTGTTTATACATTTTAATTCCATAGCTAAAGCAGCTACAATTCATAACAAAATGATCAAGCTAAGTGCAATTTTCATATGGTATATAGGTAAGTTTGATGTTGCTACTTCTAAAATTATCCTTAAGATAAAATAAAGTCATATAGGCAGTTGTTTGTATTGAAGGCCTGAATGTATACTTAGAGCATTTGAATTGAATTTGTGAATATCCAATAAATATAACCTATGGTTACCATCATACACCTGAAGAACATCAAATTCTTTTTCTGTCTGGAAGAATTCTACAAACATGCTGATGTTATATCCTTTTTCCACAGAAATGCTCCAGGCACACATTTGAAGATTTGGGTAACTGTCAGGATATCCAGGGCTCAATATGACTCCCGTGGAATCCAGGCGTAATTCATTGGCGGGACAGAGAACTGTCAGAAAAAATGAATCATTAGATAATGCTCATGTTTCAGACTTAAGTGAAAACTGCATTTTAAATACTGGATATTCTGTTTCTATGTTAAATAACAATAAAGGAAACAATACTTTGAACTATGTGTATAAAATGACAACTTGTATAGTAAGCTTGCAGTTCAAAAAATGAAGCAATGTCCCCAAATTGCATAATATTAATTTCCTTTTTATTACATGGGAGACACATTTTCTTTCTGGATTAATAAATATAAATATATAGATAATTAAAAGATAAGGCATTTACTTCCCTCTCTATCTTTATATTATTTCCCTATCTTTCTTCATCTTCTTATGTTCTTTTCCCTCTGTCTCTTATTTAAGTCCTATTCCTTCTTGACTTTTTCTTTTGTCCTCAAACTTTCATTCACTCAGGTATGTGAGAACAGACAGGAAGTTGCCCTACCTCAGAATATTCATTCCAGACAAAGCTACTTCTCTAATCTCAGGAATATGCTTAAACCACGAGAATTTAAAACAATTTTGGGGTCACCAGTTACCTTTCCAGACCAAAAAGGTAAGACAAAGCATAAGCTGTTCATTTCATAACAATATATCAACTGCATCTCCAAACTATAATACACCAGTAAATTATGACAACATATGATTGTTCTTCAATCAAGTTAATAACTTGAAATAACTTGAGTTAATAAAATCTGCCATAAATTAATATACAGATATTTGAATATTTACTATAGAATATACTATAGCTAATCTAAGAACTGTTTTCTTTCTTTTTTTATTGCTTCTATTTCTCTTATTCAATCTGAGATGTTTGCATCTTGGATGTGATTTCAAAATTAAAAAGTAACAATTCAACAAATAGTATTGGATCATTCTCAGTCTAAAAAGAGAAATCTGATGTTTGCTTTTTACAAAGTGAAAAATATGTAAAATAAACAAATGAACAAAGAAATTTTAAGGTTAGAAATGGAATGGAAAAAAATGAATCAAAGACAAAGATTAATGAATATATCTATGGCATATTGAAATAAAGGATATAGATAATTAAAAGATATGACAAGTAAGTTTTAAGAAAAGGGTTATGTTGTGTGTGCCCAGCTACTGATATTTAATATTTCTGAAATATTTAGCTAGGTGAGTGTTACTGAACATGTCAACCCCTCACTAAAAACCATTCAGCACCTTCAAAGCCTTCAAGGTTAGTCCCTGCATGCCTCTCCAGCTTTGTTTTCTGCTGTTCCTCCTCTGAAACAGAATGCTCCAAACATACTGAATAACCTATAATTTTCTCAATTCAGCATATCTGTTAGTGCTTCTGTTTCAAATGTCCTCTTCTTGTCTGATACACTTGAAATATTTGGGCACCTCAAAACCCAGACCAAGTCTCATCCTCTGTGAAATACTTCCTGAATTTCTCCTCCATTAGTCCAAGCAGAACTGCTTATTTCCTTCTTGGCGCCTCTTAATGTATGCTTCTATTATTGCAGTTAGTTAATTTTATGGCTATAATTTCTTTGCTTTTTAAACTTTCTTCTTAGGCTATTGTTATAGAAAAGCAAGTGTATGTCTTAATGGTCCCAATGTTTTCGACTGAACAAATATTCCATATTACATTTGAAAAACTGAGACAATTCAATATAACTTACTGTAAATACTAAAATTAACCTATTCTCATACTAACCAATATAAAGCAAGAATATACTGTTAAGCACTTTCTGTGTATTATATCACTGATTTGCCACCACAACTTTAAGAAGTGTATACAATTTTTCCCCTTTATACATGTTTTAGTTTCTAAGTCCTGTCTGACTCTGCAACCCCATGGACTCTAGCCCACCAAGATCTTCCATCCATGCAATTTTCCAGGCAAGAATACTGGAATGGGTTCCATTTCCTTCTCTACGGGAACTTCCCAACCCAGGAATCAAACCTATGCCTCATGCGTTGGCAGGTGGATTCTTTATTGTTGAGCCACCAGGGCAGCCTTAATCACTTATTATATTCCATTTATATTAAACCCTTTGAAGAACATCATATTTAGAAATGCTTTCCATGTTTTAAGTGTGATATAAAGAACTAAAGAGGATCCAGGGAGGAATAACAAAAGTGATGTAGCTTCTTTTATGAGAAGTGAAAAAGTAAAATAATTTAAAATAAATTAATAAAAACAGTATAGATTAGTTACAACAGATTCCAAACGAATGGCAATTGTTTAGCAGGACTGTGAATTAATTCAATTGAAGAAAAAAAAATTTTTTTTTTTTGCCATACTGTGTGGCAGGATCTCATTTCCCCAGATCAAACCTCTTCCCCGTGCACTGGGAACATGGAATCTTAGCCACTGGACCCAGGAAGTCCCTAAACAAATATTTAAAATCAGATTTTTTTTTGCCTAAGTGTTAGGTCAATTAATTAATATAGTAACTCTGTCTAAACTCATTCTGAGGGATAATTAACTTTAGCTAGTACCCATAGTGTTATTATGAAACAAACATAGATTGTCTCCTTTTTTGTATTCTCCACAGTAGATTAAATAGGAGGAGACACACTTACTACAGGAAATTCTGATTTTAGAAATAAGATATTGAAAGTCTTGAGATATGAGGGACTCAAATAACCAGGTTAACAAAATTGTTTTTTAATTAAAAATAATGCTGAATTTGGATCTAGATATAAATAAGAAGTATTTCTAAGAGCTCACAATTAAGTTATATATTGGGTCAAGGAAGAAATCTTGATATATAATTGCTTGTTCATTCAGGAATATAGATAATAGACTTCAGAATTAACAACCAACCCTAAGATGGCCTACAAAATCATTGATTAAGATCAAGGGAAATTCTTATACTGGTGCTGGTTATACCCCCAAACTCATCTTTTCTTTCTTAATGCTTTAAAAGCCCCTATCTTCTAAGGACTCCATAAAGGTAGAAAAATCAAACATTTCTTCCTACTGATAGCATGTTCGAAATAATAAACAGAATTTTAATTTTATCATTATAAGAGTTAAGATACTGCATGGAAAATTGATTTTTATTTCTCAGGAATAAACCGTAGTGAAGGAAGCAATTCAATAAAATCTGGGGAGGGATAATCAAAATCAATTTTACTCAAATTAACCAATGTTTATAATTAATTACTATGTAAAAGAAAGAAAGAAAGAGAAGTCACTCAGTCATGTCTGACTCTTTGCTACCCCATGGACTGTAGCCTGATTGGCTCTTCCATCCATAGGATTTTCCAGGCAAGAGGTTGTCAGGTGTATTAGGCACTATTATGGCCCTAGGAGCTACACAAGTTAATAATACATGATTCCCAAACATCAAAATCCCAATACATCATTCAAGAGCCATAACGGTCTTGTCCTTGTAACACTGAATTCCTTGAAGTCTGCATCTCACCATCTTTCATTTTTGTGTCTTTGCATATACCTGTTTCTTGGCTAACTCTTTTGCTAGCTCAGTTCTACCAAAGTAAGTATCACTGGTTATTCAGACCCAGGACTAAGGGAATAATGCCTCCATCAAGCTTTCCCTCTCATATAAACAGTTTAAAATTATATGATTCTACCTTACCACTGTATGCTACAGCTTATATGGCTGTCATATTCCTTACACTATTTTGCTTTCATAGAAGGGACTATTTACAACTTTTCTTTTGTTTATTCCCTTAGATCTTCATTCTTCATATGTGCTCAATAAAGTTTAACGATTCTAGTGGTTAGAACAGAAGCTACTTGCAATCCACACTGGAACCTTTATTTAAAGTGGTTTCTCTTGCTTTCTATCTCCACTTCCAAACCTCACAGCAAAAGTAATTTAAATAAGTTGAACTGACCATGGGATAAACTAGAAAAATTAAACCTCGGATGAATAAACAATGTTTAGTTAAATCTGATAAATAATGGAATGAAAAACACCATATACGAGTAGTATAATTTTTAAATTACTTTCAGTTAAATATAATAATTATATAAAATAGAGTTTTCTCAATTTTGTTAGTACTGAATTAAACATAAAACAAATACTTAGAAATAAATAATCATAAGAATTGGTACCTTGACAAACGGGAGGTGCTCCATCCATCTGGAGTCGTTCTCCTAATCTGCAGGTCAGAATTGCATTACCAACCAAAGTAAATCCTGGAAGACACTGATATCTAATAATATCACCTATTGAAAAAACAGGCAGAAAGGGCTTCATTAAGCACCAAGGTAATGGTTAAAATAAACAGATGGTTCAGTTATAAAATTTGAATATTTTTTCTTTCAGTTATTTTCAATCAGTATAAAAATTCTATTAGCTGTAAGCAGCAATGATATTCAGAATATTAAATTACTAGTAAGTCATGAGCACTGACCAATTGGAACTGAAGCCAAGAATAAATACCAGTAAAACTGGTACTGGGGCAATCTGATTATATATAAGCAATAGTAGTAAGGAAATAATTTTGTTGGTATGGGTAAGATAGTCATTAAAAGTATATCAAGCAGTTTAAAAGGATTACTAGTTACTGCTATCAAGATTAGTTTCACATTGGTCATTGATATTTTCTTACATTTCTCAACCAAAATTAATATTAATAGATAATAATGATGAAATTTATTATGTTACATTAAGATGCATTATTTTCTTACATAATTTTTCAAGCTATGAGATATTATTGAGGTTAAATTTCCAGTCAGTGTTAAAAGGACTTTATTTATGATCACATGGAATATAATGAGTTGTTTTCAAGGATATGGAAATCAAATATGTCATCTAATACACCCTGCATATCATTTATTATACATATCAAGTTTATGCCTGAATTTGAAGAACAATAGTTAAGACTACAGTGTTGGAAGGTAGCAAAATAATAACTACCAGAATAGTTATATGGCTCAGATTCCTGTACTGTTTTCTAACTGTACATCCTAAAAATACAGAATTCTTTTTTCTTACCTAACAATACCTTGCCTCTTTTCACTGTTTTCCATTCTTACAAATTCTAAACAATCCCCATCAATCCAGGGAAAGAAGGTTTAAGACAGGCTGCTACTATTCTTTATTTTTATTGATTTTAAGCAAAACCTTTGTTAACAGTATGCTTTCTTTGAAAGTAATTTAAGACACTTTACCTATTTCAAATTCATCATCTTCTGTCAAAATTTCAGCATTGGGTACGGGTGGTGGAGGTTGACACACTCTTAGTTGATAGGCTGTAAAAATAGATAATGCTTATTCTTTCTCTGTACAGCTATATATATATATTCACATATGTGAAAAAAAAACAAAATTACAAAGGGCTTATTTATAAGAATAAAAATAAATGGTAGAATTTATCAAGTTTTAACCATTTATTTTAAAAAATGCTACAATATTAAGGGGGAATTAATCATTCCTTATGGAGTGGGGAAAGGCTACCTGGAGAAGAGAAAGATTACCCACTCCAGTATTCTTGCCTGGAGAATGCCCATGGACAGAGGAGCTTGGTGAACTTCAGTACGTGGGGTTGCAGAGAGTTGGACATAAATGAGTGACAGAGAACAATCATTCCTTAAATAGTTTTCTATACTAACCCTTCTTATTTCTTACCCTTATTTTAGTCCTTCTGAGTATGTACTTCCATTTTGGTGTGATCACTGTTTGGAATTACATACACATGTTAGTTTATGCGTTAATACCAATCTTTCCAAGGTTCATCACCAAATTCCCTGTATCTAGGAAAGTGCCTAGCATTTAGTCATAATTGAAAACAAGTACTCAATGGGTACTCCATTCCAAGAAATATTATAAACATCTTATTTATATTAACTCTACTAAAACGGAGAAGGCAATGGCAACCCACTCCAGTACTCTTGCCTGGAAAATCCCATGGACATGGGAGCCTGGGTGGCTGCAGTCCATGGGGTTGCACAGTCAGACACGAGTGAGCAACTTCACTTTCACTTTTCACTTTCATGCACTGGAGAAGGAAATGGCAACCCACTCCAGTGTTCTGGCCTGGAGAATCCCAGGGACAGCGGAGCCAGCCTAGTGGGCTGCCATCTATGGGGTCGCACAGAATCGACACGACTGACGCGACTTAGCAGCAGCAGCAGCAACCCTCACAAAAACTATATTACTTAATTTATGTACCTAATCTATAATTACTCACATTTGAAAAAAGAAAATTGCTAAAAGAATTAAGAATGTGTCCAACTCCTATAGCTACAGAATGTCAGAGAAGGGATTTGAACACAGACAAAGTGGTTCCAGAGCTTCCTTTCACCAAGCTAGATTAGTATGCTTACAAGTTAAGTGCAAGTTCAGTCACTCAGTTGTGACCGATTCTTTGTGACTCCATGGAATGCAGCACGGCAGACACCCCTGTCCATCACAAATTCCCGGAGTTTATTCAAACTCATGTCCATTGAGTTGGTGATGCCATCCAACCATCTCATCCTCACTTGTCCCCTTCTCCCCATGCCTTCAATCATTACCAGCACGAGGGTCTTTTCAACTGAGTCAGTTCTTCTCATCAATTAGCCAGAGTGTTGAAGTTTCAGCTTTAGCATCAGTCCTTCCAATGAATATTCAGGACTGATTTCCCTTAGGATATATTGGTTGGATTTCCTCGCAGTCCAAGGGACTCTCAAGAATCTTCTCCAACAACACAGTTCAAAAGCATCAATTCTTTGGTGCTCCGCCTTCTTTATAATCCAAGTCTCACATCCATACATAACCACTGGAAAAACCATAGCTTTTTGGCAAAGTAATGTTTCTACTTTTTAATATGCTGTCTAGGTTGGTCATAACTTTCCATCAAATGAGCAAGCGTCTTAATTTCATGGCTACGATCATGATCTGCAGCAATTCTGGAGACACCAAAAATAAAGTCAGCCACTGTTTCCATTGTTTTCCCATCTATTTGCCATGAAAATATGGGACGAGATGCCATGACTTAGTTTTCTGAATGTTGAGTTTTAAGCCAACTTTTCCATTCTCCTCTTTCACTTTCATCAAGAGGCTCTTTAGTTCTTCACTTTCTGCCATAAGGGTGGTATCATCTGCATCAGTTCAGTTCAGTTCAGTCGCTCAGTCATGTCCAACTCTTTGCTACCCCATGAATCACAGCACGCCAGGCCTCCTTGTCCATCACCAACTCCTGGAGTTCACCCAGACTCACATACATCGAGTCAGTGATGCCATCCAGCCATCTCATCCTCTGTCGTCCCCTTCTCCTCCTGCCTCCAATCCCTCCCAGCATCAGAGTCTTTTCCAATGAGTCAACTCTTCACATGAGGTGGCCAAAGTACCGGAGTTTCAGCTTTAGCATCATTCCTTCCAAAGAAATCCCAGGGCTGATCTCCTTCAGAATGGACTGGTTGGATCTCCTTGCAGTCCAAGGGACTCTCAAGAGTCTTCTCCAACACCACAGTTCAAAAGCATCAGTTCTTCAGTGCTCAGCCTTCTTCACAGTCCAACTCTCACATCCATACATGACCACAGGAAAAACCATAGCCTTGACTAGACGAACCTTTGTTGGCAAAGTAATGGCTCTGCTTTTGAAAATGCTATCTAGGTTGGTCATAACTTTCCTTCCAAGGAGTAAGTGTCTTTTAATTTCATGGCTGCAGTCACCATCTGCAGTGATTTTGGAGCCCAGAAAAATAAAGTCTGACACTGTTTCCACTGTTTCCCCATCTATTTCCCATGGGACCGGATGCTATGATCTTAGTTTTCGGAATGCTGAGCTTTAAGCTAACTTTTTCACTCTCCACTTTCACTTTCATCAAGAGGCTTTTTAGTTCCTCTTCACTTTCTGCCATAAGGGTGGTGTCATCTGGATATCTGAGGTTATTGATACTTCTCCCAGCAATCTTGATTCCAGCTTGTGTTTCTTCCAGTCCAGCATTTCTCATGATGTACTCTGCATATAAGTTAAATAAACAGGGTGACAATATACAGCCTTGATGTACTCCTTTTCCTATTTGGAACCAGTCTATTGTTCCATGTCCAGTTCTAACTGTTGCTTCCTGACCTGCATACAAATTTCTCAAGAGGCAGATCAGGTGGTCTGGTATTTCCATCTCTTTCAGAATTTTCCACAGTTTATTGTGATCCACAGAGTCAAAGGCTTTGGCATAGTCAATAAAGCAGAAAGAGATGTTTTTCTGGAACTCTCTTGCTTTTTCCATGATCCAGCAGATGTTGGCAATTTGATCTCTGGTTCCTCTGCCTTTTCTAAAACCAGCTTGAACATCAGGAAGTTCACGGTTCACATATTGCTGAAGCCTGGCTTGGAGAATTTTGAGCATTACTTTACTAGCGTGTGAGATGAGTGCAATTGTGCGGTAGTTTGAGCTTTCTTTGGCGTTGACGTTCTTTGGGATTGGAATGAAAACTGCATATATGAGGTTACTGATATTTCTCCCGGCAATCTTGATTCCAGCTTGTGCTTCATCCAGCCCAGCGTGTCTCATGATGTACTCTGCATATAAGTTAAATAAGCAAGGTGACAATATACATACTTGAGGTACCCCTTTTTTTGTTTGGAAACAGTCTGTTTCTCCATGACCAGTTCTAACTGTTGCTTCCTGATCTGCATACAGGTTTCTTAAGAGGCAGGTCAGGTGGTCTGGTATTCCCATCTCTTTCAGAATTTTCCACAGTTTGTTGTGATCCACACAATCAAAGGCTTTGGCATAGTCAATAAAGCAGAAATAGATGTTTTTCTGGAACTCTCTTGCTTTTCTGATAATCCAACAAATGTTGGCAATTTGATCTCTGGTTGCTCTGCTGTTTTTAAATCCAGTTTGAATATCTGGAAATTCATGGTTCACATATTGTTGGAGCCTGGCTTGGAGAATTTTGAGCTTTACTTTACTAGCGTGTGAGATGAGGGCAATTATGCAGTGTTTTGAGCAATCTTTGGCATTGCCTTTCTTTGGGACTGGAGTGGAAACTGACCTTTTCCTTCCTGTGGCCACTGCTGAGTTTTCCAAATATGCTGGCCTACTGAGTGCACCACTTTCACAGAATCATCTTTTAGGATTTGAAATAGCTCAACTGGAATTCCATCACCTCCACTAGCTTTGTTTGTAGTGATGCTTCCTAAGGTTCACTTGACTTCACATTCCAGGATGTCTGGCTCTAGGTTATGATCACACCATCGTGGTTATCTGTGTCATGAAGATTTTTTATGTACGGTTCTTCTGTGTATTCTTGCCACCTCTTGTTAATATCTTCTGCTTCTGTTAGGTCCATACCATTTCTGTCCTTTATTGTGCCCATCTTTGTATGAAATATTCCTTTGGCATCTCTAATTTTCTTGAAGAGATTCTAGTCTTTCCCATTTTATTTTTTTCCCCTCTGTTTCTTTGCCTTGATCACTGAGGATGGCTTTTTTTATCTCTCATTGCTATTCTTTGGAACTCTGCATTCAAATGGGTATATCTTTCCTTTTTGCCTTTGCCTTTAGCTTCTCTTCTTTTCTCAATTATTTTTAAGACCTCCTCAGACAACCATTTTTCCTTTTTGCATTTCTTTTCCTTGGGGATGTCTTGATCCCTGCCTCCCATACAATGTCATGAACCTCCATCCACAGTTCTGTAGGCACTATATACTCTGCATATAAGTTAAATAAGCAAGGTAACAATATACAGCCTTGACGTACGTTAGATCAGCAGATCTAATCCCTTGAATCTATTTGTCACCTCCATGTATAATTGTAAGAGATTTGATTTAGGTCATACCTGCATGGTCTTGGTTTTTCCTACTTTCTTCAATTTAAGTCAGAATTTGCCAATAAAGAGTTCATGATCTGAGGCACAGTCAGCTCCATGTCTTGTTTTTGCTGACTTTCTAGAGGTTCTCCATCTTCGGCTACAAAGAATATAATCAATCTGATTTCGGTGTTGACCATCTGGTGATGTCCATGTGTACAGTCTTCTCTTGTGTTGCTGCAAGAGGCTGTTTGCTATGACCAGTGCATTCTCTTGGCGAAACTATATTAGCCTTTGCCCTGCTTCATTCTGTACTCCAAGGCCAAGTTTGCCTGTTACTCCAGGTGTTTCTTGACTTCCTACTTTTGCATTCCAGTCCCTTATAATGGAAAGGACATATTTTTGGGGTGTTAATTCTAGAAGGTCTTGTTGGTCTTCATAGAACTGTTCAACTTCAGATTCTTTTGCATTACTGACTGGGGGCAGAAACTTGGATTACTGTCATATTGAATGGTTTGACTTGGAAACTAACAGAGATCTTTCTGTCTTTTTTGAGATTGCATCCAAGTACTGAATTTTGGACTCTTTTGTTGCCAATGATGGCTACTCCATTTCTTCTAAGGGATTCTTGCCCACACTAGTAGATACAATGGTCATCTGAGTTAAATTCACCCATTCCAGTCCATTTTAGTTCGCTGATTCCTAAAATGTTGAAATTCACTCTTGCCATCTCCTGTTTGACCACTTCCAATTTGACTTGATTCATGGACCTAACATTCCAGGTTCCTATGCAATATTGCTCTTTACAGCTTTGGACTGTACTTCCATTACCAGTCGCATCTGCAACTGGATGTTGTTTCTGCTTTGGTTCCATCTCTTCCTTCTTTCTGGAGTTCTACACTAATCTTTAGTAGCATCTTTGGCATCTACCGACCTGGGGAGTTCATCTTTCAGTGTCATATCTTTTCATACTGTTCATGGAGTTCTCAAGGCAAGAATACTGAAGTGGTTTGCCATTCCCTTCTCCAGTGGACCACATTTTGTCAGAACTCTCCACCATGACCTGTCTGTCTTGGGTGGCCCTACAGGGCATGGCTCATAGTTTCACTGAGTTAGACAAGGCTGTGGTTCATGTGATAAGATTGGTTAGTTTTCTGTGACTGTGGTTTTCAGTCTGCTGCCCTCTGATGGAGAAGGATAAGAGCTTCCTGATGGGAAAGACTGACTGAGGGGAAACTGGGTCTTGTTCTGAAGGGCAGGGCCATGCTTAGTAAATCTTTAGACCAATTTCCTGTTGATGGGTGGGGCTGTGGTCCCTCCCTGTTATTCATCTGCCGCTAAACTATGGTGGAGGTGATAAAGATAATGGTGACCTCCTTCCAAAGGTCCCATGCACACACTGCTACAGTCGGTGCCCCCAACCCTGTAGCAGGTCACTGCCACCTATGCTTCTGCCAGAGACTCCTGGACACTCACGGGCAAGTTAAATCTTATATTTCTAATTTTCTACATCATTTGAACCAGTCATCCCATTATATTAGGTTCCTATTTGAAATAAGTTAAAAGCCATTGAAAAAAAGTTCTATATGAATCTAAGTATCACAACTACTGGCCCCTGATGATATCTCTATCATAATCTATTTCCTTGATTAGAGACCATTTTTCACTAGTTGCTTTCAAAAAATGTAATATGCTATGATCAATTCAAGAAACACATTTTCTGTTATTAAAACATTTAAAGAAAAATGTATTTTATATGCTTAATTTTATTACTTAAACTTAGGAGTTATTTTGGAATTCCCAGGTGGCTCAGGGCAAAGAATCCACCTGCAATGCATGAGTCGTGGGTTCAACCCCTGGGTCAGGAAGAGCTACTGGAGGAGGAAATGGCAAGCCACTCTAGTACTCTTGCCAGGAAAAATCCTATGAATATGGGAGCCTGGTGTTCCTGACAGTCCATGAGGTGACAAAGTCTCAGATGTGAATGAGCACATTTTCCAGTTCCAAGTTCTTGATATACCTCAATGTGAATATAAAAATTATGACGTTTAAAAGACACAGTAACTTGTCCAAGATCACACAACTAGCACAGGGTTTATCCAGAACTCCAGCTTATGTCCTCTAACTTCAAAGCCTATATCTTCAATATCAGCCCTATTGTGAGAGTATTATGAGGATTGTGAGGAACATCAACTAGACCAGTTAAGGAAAACTCTAATAAAAAGAGACGAAATGAGATAAATTTTAAAGGATGAGTGAGATCCTTTCACCTCCAGTGCTGAAGGGTAATGGTGGGCAGAAGAACATTCCAAAAGGTAGAGGAAACATTGGTAAAAATTACAATTATCAAGGTAAAAGGTAGTTTTGAGAAATGCCAGAGAGGTAAGAGAAAGGAGAGCAGAAGATACAGAGAGCCCAGGGGGATGTAATGCTTATGAGACTGCTTCAGAGGACAGTATTTTATCTATTAATATCTTACTTGAGAAAGAGATCCATCAGAAGTTGGAGAAGTGTAGAGATACCCATAAGTGTATTTTACTTTTGTTTGCCTATAAAGTTTTTTTTTTTTAAACTTCAAGCTAATCTTTTTGAGTTTTGCCAGTAGTCATGTATGGATGTGAGAGTCAGATTACAAAGAAAGCTGAGTGCCTGAGAATTGATGCTTTTGAATTATGGTGTTGGAGAAGACTCTTGAGAGTCCCTTGGACTGCAGGAGATCCAACCAGTCAGTCCTAAAGGAAATCAGTCCTTAACATTCATTGGAAGGACTGATGTTGAAGCTGAAACTCCAATACTTTGTCCACCTGATGCAAAGAGCTGACTCATTTGAAAAAACCCTGATGCTGGGAAAGATTGAAGGTGGGAGGAGAAGGAGACAGCAGAGGATGAGATGGTTGGATGGCATCACTGACTCAGTGGACATGAATTTGGGTAAACTCTGGGAGCTGGTGATGGACAGGGATGCCTGGAGTGCTGCAGTCCATGGGGTCGCAAAGAGTCGTACACGACTGAGCGACTGAACTGAACTTAATCTTCTTGAGGCAGGAGGCAGATGGGCCCCTCCAGGGTAAAGTAATCGGAGATTCATTCTCTATGGACCAAAACTCCAAGAGGAGAATAGCAGGACAATTAAGAGAGGAGGTTGGGCCCTGCACAGAATATATATTTCTTATTTCAAAGTCAGGTCTCCCTGATCACACATGCACAGAAAATCTCCTTGGAGGTCAAAGGATGCTAACTAATGCCAGGCTACCTACAAGCCTCTTTAGTAGAATCTATTTTGACTAAGAGATGAATGTGCACACATGAAGGACCCTGAGATATACCAAATATGGACTGTGACTGGCCAAATGAAAATGACTGGCTAAAGGAAACCCAGAAGAAATACACCATAAAAAGTAATTCAAACTGCTACAAGGGGGAGACTTGGGGATTCTCCCTCTGAGTCTGCCCATGTGCCTCTATCCACTGTACTCTTTAGTATTTACTCTTCAGGTCTACTGTTCTCTTTTTCCTCTTAATAAATACTTTCCTTAGTTCACTACTTTCCTTCTTTGTGGAAATTCTCTGCAAAGCTGAAGGGCCAGGGCCTTTGTCACTGACCACTGGACTAGTGGCTAGGATCTCATGCTTCTACCACCTCAACGTGCACCCAGTCTGTGACTGGGAACCCAAACCCCCTCCAAGTTGTAGTGAAGAGGAAAAGTTTAAGTTTTACATAACCTCCTACTTGTTTTGCCTCTGTAACTCAGCTTGCTCCTTGCAAGCTGACCTGGATCATGACGGTCACAAAGTCTCAGAAAGTGAGGACTTACAATACTAGGAACTGGTATTGTATTGAACTTATCTCACTCACCTTTGTGCTATTCTTTGCAATTGCCCAGCCCCTGCAAACCTGTTTAATCATGCCTGTGTAAAGGTCAGGCATCCCCCTCCCAATCTTGACTGCTGTTCCCACACCCGCGAAACCCCTTAATTTAAACCAGCCTATGATCTGCCTCTTGAGAAATCTGTATGCAGGTCAGGAAGCAACAGTTAGAACTGGACATGGAACAATAGACTGGTTCCAAATAGGAAAAGGAGTACATCAAGGCTGTATATTGTCACCCTGTTTATTTAACTTATATGCAGAGTACATCATGAGAAATGCTGGACTGGAAGAAACACAAGCTGGAATCAAGATTGCCGGGAGAAATATCAATAACCTCAGATATGCAGATGACACCACCCTTATGGCAGAAAGTGAAGAGGAACTCAAAAGCCTCTTGATGAAAGTGAAAGTGGAGAGTGAAAAAGTTGGCTTAAAGCTCAACATTCCGAAAACTGAGATCATAGCATCCGGTCCCATCACTTAATGGGAAATAGATGGGGAAACAGTGGAAACAGTGTCAGACTTTATTTTTCTGGGCTCCAAAATCACTACAGATGGTGACTGCAGC
This sequence comes from Bos grunniens, assembly GCF_055505025.1. NCBI lineage: Eukaryota > Metazoa > Chordata > Mammalia > Artiodactyla > Bovidae > Bos > Bos grunniens. Next base: position 30,201,045 of record NC_141178.1, read on the forward strand.
CATGAAATTAAAAGATGCTTACTCCTTGGAAGGAAAGTTTTGACCAACCTAGATAGCATATGCAAAAGCAGAGACATTACTTTGCCAACAAAGGTTCATCTAGTCAAGGCTATGGTTTTTCCTGTGGTCATGTATGGATGTGAGAGTTGGACTGTGAAGAAGGCTGAGTACTGAAGAATTGATGCTTTTGAACTGTGGTGTTGGAGAAGACTCTTGAGAGTCCCTTGGACTGCAAGGAGATCCAACCAGTCCATTCTGAAGGAGATCAGCCCTGGGATTTCTTTGGAAGGAATGATGCTAAAGCTGAAACTCCAGTACTTTGGCCACCTCATGCGAAGAGTTGACTCATTGGACAAGACTCTGATGCTGGGAGGGATTGGAGGCAGGAGGAGAAGGGGACGACAGAGGATGAGATGGCTGGATGGCATCACTGACTTGATGGACGTGAGTCTGAGTGAACTCCAGGAGTTGGTGATGGACAGGGATGCCTGGCGTGCTGTGATTCATGGGGTCGCAAAGAGTCGGACACGACTGAGCAACTGATCTGATCTGATTAGTAGCTAGTGTTGCCCACTATATTCTGTCTATAAAAACTCTGTAACCCCTTCGTTTGAGGCTCACAGCTTGGAGTGTTAACTCTTCTGGGCCTGCCAGCATAATAAACCTGAGTTCTCCAATTCTCCCAGTGTGGTGTTTGGTTTCTCAATTACTGGTTTCTGCAACAGTAGCAAGCTGAGCCCACCTGAGATCATTCTAAGCTCTTCACTGCCCACTTCCCCTTACCCTTTGTTCTTTTTTTTCTAATCACAGAAGTCTATTTTGTGGTACATGCAATCATGAGTTGTTTTAACATTTATTATTTTCCATTTATTAGTTTACTTTTTCATTGATGATGATTCCATCTGGGCTTTAAGATAAGAGGGAGGAGACTGTTCATCTGTCTTTTTCACAATTTAGTAATTAGTGTCTATCATTTTTTTTATGATACAACAAATATTTGCTAAATAATACACAAACATAGGTTTCTTCAGGAAGGAGTCTCGTAACAAATAGTCTTCCCTAAGATGACTCTAACTCTAAAATTTTAAATGGGGATGAAATAGAGTCAATTGTGGGTCAGAGTACTAGAGAATGGGATCTGAACAGTTCCTGCCTGAGATGCTTTTCAGGATTGAACTATGTATTAATAATTCTTTTTATATTGTAGAAGCGAAGGGAATAATAAAAGGAACAACTTTGCATTTGTTTTTCTTTTGACTCTTGAAGACAAAGCACTATAAAACGTTAAGTCAAAAATAGCTGCCAACAACTGTGGTTTCAATCTTCACCTATTTCTACTAGTTTGTTCATTTAAAAAGTTTAAAACCCACCCAGTGTCTTTCCATTCTTGAGGCTGACATCTCAGGGAAGACCCCTGTCATTTTACCGTACCTGTTGTATTGGTTGAAAATGTCTGCCAAATTTATGTATTTCCTGGAACTGTAGAATATTATTTGAAAATAGGATTATTGTAGATATGAGTTAAATTGAGGTCATATTGAATTAAGGTGGGCCCTTAAACCAGTATGACTACTCTCTTTATAAAAAGCAAAGGGAATGAGATGAAAACACAGGAAAAAAAAAAATTTGTAGTAATGAGGACAGGGATTTAAGTGAATTATCTATAAGCAAAGGAATGTCAAAGATTTCTGGTTAAGGAAAGGGAGGGTCTTTACTAATAACCTTCAGAAAGAGAATGGCCTTCTCCATACATTGGTTTTGTAAGTCTACCCTTCAGAACTATGAAAAAAAAAAAAAAGTCTTCTGCTGGTAAAGCCACCCAGTCTGTGGGGTTTTGTTGCTGCAGTCCTAGGAAACTAACACAGGTCTATATTGATAAACTGGCCTACAGGGTGTTCTTGCCTTCTGTGTCTCTGTGGCGCAATCCTTCCTACACACAGGTGAGGTAGTGGAAGGAAATTAAGACAGTATTTATGAGGAATGCACTGCATACGAAGGACTCTGTAAGGTGATTTACCTGAGTTATTTCATTTAATCACCAAAGTACTACATCAAGATATGTGTAAATGTAACAGGGAAGAGCCAATTTTGACTCCGTGCTGAATCTGTTTCTCAGATTTTGACCTTTGCTTTTCATTGCTTTTGTTATTATAATCATACATAATGTCCTGCCTGGGGAACTCTACCCCTCTGCCTGAACGTTAAACAAAAGTGGTTTTGTTCAGCTCACTGGGCAATGATCTGACCCCAGTCCATTTGTGAATGGCTGCAGAAAAGAAAAAAAATAAAACATCCCCTCCTATTTTGCAAGATAAATAGCCTTTTTACTTTACTTCCTTACTTCTTCTCCCTCTCTGTTCTATACAAAAAAATTGGCATCCAGACCCTATAAGAAGGTTTTTTTGGAGACAAGTCTGCCATCTTCTCAATCTTCCAGCTTCCTGAGTAGTCATGATTCCTTGCCTCAATACTTAGTCTCTGGGTTTATTGACTTGTCCTGTGGCAAGCAGAGCAAGCCTGGACTTGGTAATGAGGTAGAAATTATTGGGCAATAAGTGTAGGGTTAGAGTCTTGGTTCTTTTTCTAATTTCACCTTTAATTTCAACTCATTCACTCACAGAAACGTTTTGTTCCATTAGCCTAAAGCCATAATCATTGCTCCAGGTCCTGCATATTCAGAGGAATGCCTTCCTAGTTTGGAGGGTCATAAAACATTCAGACTCAGGACCAGACCATCATTAACTCCTGTCCAGTTTATCAAGGAGAAAAACTCCAGGTAGACCATTAGCTCTTAAACATACATTTAGTCCCTAAATAATGGTCTGGGGTCTTGAGAAAGGATCAAGGGATGGTGACTTAATGTCTGGAGAAACTGAGAAACTGGGAACCATAAGAAAGCCATAAAAATGACAAACTGGACATTGTGACATTTAAACTTATTGGTCTGAAATTACACACATCAGGCCGGAGCCAACCAAACATGAACAGATCAATTCTGATAAAGACATACAGTGTTGCTATTCCTGCCTTTTCAGGCACTTCACCCCCTCTCAGTGTCTAGGCTGAGAGCTTTGTGTCTCTATCCTTTAACATAAACTCTTTGCCTCTGTGAGTGTTTGTGAGTTTGTGGAATTCATTCTTCAGCTTGCGGAACAGAACTCTGTTTCATGTTTCAGTAACATAAATATACTCATGCTGCAAAAAAACAAAACAAAACAACAACAAAAAAAACCTAAATGTAAGAATGGCTAAATTGTCGTCTAGTTCATTAAGGCAAAAGTTGAATCACATTCTGCTTGAAAAATAAGCTACAACTTCTCCCACATTTTACAGACAAATCAACGTGGACTGGAAAATTATTTTGGTTTTGTCATTTCCGTATTATCAATTTAGAGTGGCTTTTCATAGCCAACAGATTATAACCTTACATAATCAAGTTTATAATTTTAATTCTCACCAATCCTTACATCTGTTATATCTCACTCCAATTTTCCCAGGCCCCTTGTATTTGTCAGGTTAACTTCCAACTCTAAATTATTTTTACAACCCTGACAGTGTGGAAATTTTTACCATAATACTTAGCATTTAGTGTTCTACTCTTTTGAGTTGTTGCAGCCTTATTCATTAATGTGTTAGTTTTTATTCCATGTTTAGCTTGTGTGGGGACCATTGTGCACATATTTATATTTCCTATAATGTTCATTCTGTTAATTTATTAAATGAATATCATTGAGGGGGCCCACTATGTGCCAGATACCATAACATCTGTTTGGGGAACACAATATTAAACAAAACAGATGCAATCTCACTATTATAGGTACAAATTGTTGGTGAAATATTAATCAAGTAATCTCATTAAAGACTGGAATTTAATTGAAACTAGATACATGTTCATGTGTGTTGAAGAGTTAGATGTCACAGGGAAGAATAACTCAAGCAGAGGAATCAATAAGTATAAAATCAGCAAAGGCCAAGGCCAGGGTGAGAAGGTATGAGAAAGAGAGGAAAACTGGGTTTAAATCCAACAGACATATACAGGTCATGCTCAGGATATATTTTAATCTGATGCTAATAGGAAGTTTATGAAGAATTTTAAGTCTGAGAGTAAAGAGATTGAAAAACAACAACAAAACTCCAGCTACAGTAGAAAATCAACACAATTGGAAGGGAAGAAATGCCGATACCCAGAGACTAGTAAAAAGTCTATTTTGCCGTGGTTGTTAAATAAACAATAGTTAATTGGTTCTGAAAAAACTCACAAGTATCCCCAAATGACTTGACATTAAATTAAAAGTCTTGATTATGATCTCCAAGTGTCTCTAAGTTTAATTAACTTCAGCCCCACTTATTAGGCAGTATATATATTTTAGCTGCAAATAAAGGTAGTTCCTCTCTTCCATTTAAAACTCAAGGACCCCCGATTCGTTTTATCTACAATGCCATTCTCACCTTATAAAAAATTAAACCACATCTTTCAGTTTTTCAAAATAAACTTTGAAAGATTAAACCTGTCTACAATCTAATCCTTAACTCTAGTCACTTCTATTCCTTATTCAACATAGCTCTGAAATAGTTGATAATGTACTATTTGATAATGTGATGTCTAAACATGTTATACAATTTTACTTTTAAATATTTTGCTTCCTTGAAACCTATTTTCCAATTTCTTCTGTAGATATGTCCTCAGATGACTAGATAGAGACAGCTTCACTGATCATCTGACCTGGAGTAAACCTCTTGCAGTTACTCTGTATCACGTCTCTCTTATTTTCCCTCTGGTGATTTTCATGGTCTGTAATAATTATTTGTTAACTGTCTGTTTTCTTGCATTTTTATATTCTAGAATGTAAACAGCGTGAGAGCAGGGCCCGCTGTTCATCTTATTAACTGCAAATTCCTCAGGGCATAATGCAATACACGATATAGCAATATTTGATAAATACTTGCCAAGTGACTGAATGCTAGACAAATGAAAGAAGGAATAGGGAATGAGTGAAAAATACAGAAGCAATATAGTCTTAGGATACTGAATATGAACTTGATCCCGACTCTCTGGGTTTAAATTCTGTTTTTAATGCTGACAAATTAGGAAGTTGTGGCAAATTACTTAGCCAATAACTCACTTTTATTCATTTGTAAAATAATAATGATAATGGTACTAATTTTATGCCACCTCAACAGACTGGTATAAGATCAAAATGATTATAGATGCAAAGCCCTTGAAGTAGTACCTGGCAAATAGCAAGCACTCTATAAAGGTAAACTCTTATTACATCAGATTGGATTTCCAGATATTTGGTGACCACAAATAAAAAAGAAAATTTGGTAAAATATTAATACTTTCTGTGTTTCTTAAGTTTTACTTTTTAATTGCAGAAGACATTTAACTTGGTGGCAATTACTAAAATAACTATGAGCAAATTTAAGCACATGATCTTGGTTGGTAGGAGCAGGATATAATAAGGTTAAGGTTTGAGATGTGATATATCAGAAGTGTAGTAATTGAAGACAATAATGGGGAATTAGACACTGAAGCTCTGTTTATCTTTCTGAAGATGTTTCTATCATACCAATCAATCTCACGGGAAAACATACATTCCGCAATCTGTGTTGATGAGTAATATTTTGTGTACAAAGCAGCCTGATCTACCATTTATTCTGGAAGCAGACTGACTGTTCAAAATTGGCTCCCTGACTTGCATGCTCTATGACCTCAGGCAAATTGCCTGTGTGCTTCAGTTTTCACACCTACAAAATAAACGTAAAACTAAGATTGAGTTAATATATTGTAAAGTATGTAGAATAGTGCCTGACACATACTATCATTTCAAAGAGCAAGAACATTCCCCATTTTGCAAAAGTTAAAATGAGCATGGCTGCTGTGGTAGCAGTTGTGCCCTGAACACATATAATCTCAATCTGATAAGAATTTACACATGACCCCAATGTCATTCAAAGGGCTAGTACCCACGTGATTTTTATAGAACACATCAAATTATTTTCTTTTTTATCTAGTTTAATTTAAATTGAATATACTTTGAAAATGCTGAGTTCTTTGTTTTACATTGATGTGCATTATACTGTAATATAAAGCCCTTGAGTTCAACATCTCATTTTATAGCCATGTGTAAGAATACTTTGCACATGTCTGCGATGTCAAAACTGCTAGCACAACGCTCTGGAAATCATATTCAATAAAATGCTAACTCATAACTAATTAAATTAAGATAAGATCTTATCCTCAATGTATATTGTTGAGTTACTTTGGAAGAAAATAAATGGGTCTAGGATGAATACATCCAATATTGTATACATAAGAATCATAGCTTGTTTGAGGTAGAAATTACCTTGTAAATCAACTATTTTAATCTCTTATTTTTGGAGGAATGGAGAGAGGAAGAGACCTAGAGGAATGAAGTAAGGTAGAAAAGGACACATATCCAGTTATGAGCAGAATTGAAACTTCAAAATTGTGTCTTCAAAATTATAAATAGTACAAGCAGTATCTTAGTCCATGTTTTCTATGGATTGTTTTATTTAAAAACAGCTTCAAAGTGATGACTATTAATGAAAAAATTGCATAACATAGATATTTACACATTTAAAATAAATATCTGAGCTAAATCTGTGTTTTCTTTTAGATGAATCACTTTATTTGACATGCCATTCCCTTCAAGACACTATTGACTTATTTAACAACTACAAGAGGGCATCTATCCTACATATCATTATATTTTCAGGATGACCATTGTTTGAATAGTACTTTGTTTTCATTCAACTGTGTATAGATGTGTGGTTACTGGTCCACACATTTTACTTCTTAAAATCACTTTTAGGATTTAATTCTGCCAATATATTTGGTTATTTTTAATTTCCTATTTTCTTTGTAATCAAACATCCAACCCAATTCCAGAAAAGAAAGCTGCATTTATCTACTTCAGTTCACTGAGCTATAAAAGGCTTCTTCAAAAAAAGACAAAACAGGACACTGGCAAATTGCCATTCCTTCTCTAAACCAAAAAAGCATAAGACAAGTACACAACCTTTCTGCCAAATAAGGATACAATATTTCTTAAAGAGGAAAAAAAAATAATGTTTGACATTCCATTATAAAATCTTGGCATTCTCTAACCACTGGTGTACTTCAGTGTTGACCCAGATTAGTTCAAGTTTGATAACCTCATCATTTGGGGAAGATTTGGAGGGGGAAAAACACTGATAATTACATAGTTATATAATTTTCTCAATGTTATGTAAAATAACTTCAAGCAGCTCCACTTGAAAGCAGAGTTATGACTGTTGAAACAAATGCTGAGTTCTAACTAAGAGAAAAAAAAATATATATATATATATATATTTTTTTTTTTTTTCCCCATTTTGGAGAAAGTCTGCTATTCAGTTGATATGAGCCATACAGGTTAAGTTTCAGCAGTGCTTAATAGGTTACAAATATCTCTTTTTTATCTGTTAATATTTTACAATCAATTTGTTTCTCTGCCTATATAACGGCAGAGAAATCAAGAGAAAATGTTCAGTCCTAGATTTAGAGATGAGACAGAGAATAGATCATTAGAAATGAATCAAAAGAAGCTACTTGCTATTTTCCTATAGATGGAAAAACAGAACTATAGTAAACAAAATTTTGGGGAAATATCCTGAATTATCCACAAGATTTTAACAGCTTCTGCATGAAGTGACTTTCCCGTATTCTAGTAGCTAATTGAAAATATCCTACTTTAGTAGAGACCACTTCAGTCTGAGAAGTAATGTGCCAAAGGTCTCTTCTCTACATTGAGTGAGTTGCCTGGCATATTAGTAGCACATCAGGCGTGACAATTTGTTCCTTGTCAGTCTCTATTTCCCTTTTCTGTTCACTACAATAGTTTGGTTTGGTTTTTGGCTATGGAGGAACATGTTTCAGTTATTTAACCATCACTTTAAACTATTCTACATATTGAAAAGAAAAGAAGGAAGAAAATAAGGGAAAGAAAACAAAGCACAGCCCCTGTATGCTGTGGCTTGGAGCTGGCCTGGCTGTAACTTTTAAGGCCATGATTTTCTACTGTTTACTGTAAACAAATTAAGTAACAACTAACATCAGATATGATAGCTCTCTGGCCTTGTTGGAACAAGACAGAAAACAAGACCTTCCATAATCATGTCCGAACATACAAATAACAAAACACAAAACAAAATGAAAACACCAATATGACCAAGATTCCGACAACTCAGCTGGTATGAAAGAATGCTGCTCCCCCTGCCAATCATAGTGTTAGGTGTGCCCCACACCTTTCACCTTCTAGAAGAAAAATTATTAAGATACACAATTACAGAACTGCTCCAATTTTCTGACAGCACCAAATCCAGAGGAAAAACATGATCCTTTAAACTTTTCCAGAATCATCTTACACAGTCCAAATCCTATAAAAAGCCTTTCACTGAAACTCCACAGTTTTTCATAGTGTCATCCTCCTCATAACAGTGAGCCTATGAATTCAAATTGGTTTAACTACAGAAGTGTTCCTAATTGACTTTGGCTGGAGGGAACTGAGATATTGTAGAATTTAAATGCCATCTTATCAATGGGGGTGTACATACAGCAAAATATCAAACTATTCCAAGTAATTTTGACATGCCTTTCAATCATTTAAATAATCACTAAGCAGCAATTTAAGTAAATGGCATTTAAGTAAATGGCACTGTCATGTCATCATTACAGTTTCACCAGTTTTTTTTTTTTTTAGCTTTATATCTATCTATCTAGATATGTATATAATTGTATGATGTGCATATCCCCTATGCTCTCTGGACATCAAACAATGAAACATTTTATAAGCTCAGGGCTCTAGCTATTGAAATATGAAAGGAAGTCAGATCTTTAGATTGTGCAAAGCAATGGGGTCACACAGTTCAAAGCAATGTTGATTTATGTTTTATATAAAATGTGTCCTTATATATACAGCAGTCTCTTTTAGGATGAGACTTTGTGGAGTTAAATATACTTGTCCCCAAATGCAGGATTCATTATAAAGGCAAAATAACCTTAAAAGTTGACCTAAAAGATATTACAGGTCTTTCAAATGCACTTCTTAAAAATAATCTGAAGTTCAGTATATTCAGTTGGCAAAAAATTTTGCTCTGGATTTTCCATAAAGTGTTACAGAAACAAAACCATATGAGTTTTTTGGCCAACCCAATATATTAAACCGTTCTTTTACAGAAGCTACACCAATAACAGAAAATAATGAATACTATATACTAGTGAATTGCATTATCCTCACTAGGAAAATCTTCTATAATAATTGAGGTTCCCTAATATCCAACCTATATGCAGGTCAGGAAGCAGCAGTTAGAACTGGACATGGAACAGCAGATTGGTTCCAAATAGGAAAAGGAGTACGTCAAGGCTGTATATTGTCACCCTGCTTATTTAACTTATATGCAGAGTAAATCATAAGAAACGCTGGGCTGGAAGAAGCACAAGCTGGAATCAAGACTGCCAGGAGAAATATCGATAACCTCAGATATGCAGATGACACCACCCTTATGGCAGAAAGTGAAGAGGAACTCAAAAGCCTCTTGATGAAAGTGAAAGAGGAGAGTGAAAAAGTTGGCTTAAAGCTCAACATTCAGAAAACGAAGATCATGGCATCTGGTCCCATCACTTCATGGGAAATAGATGGCAAAACAGTGGAAACAGTGTCAGACTTTATTTTTCTGGGCTCCAAAATCACTACAGATGGTGACTGCAGCCATGAAATTAAAAGATGCTTACTCCTTGGAAGAAAACTTATGACCAACCTAGATGGCATATTGAAAAGCAGAGACATTCCTTTGCCAACAAAGGTCTGTCTAGTCAAGGCAATGGTTTTTCCTGTGGTCATGTATGGATGTGAGAGTTGGACTGTGAAGAAAGCTGAGCGCTTTTGAAAATTGATGCTTTTGAATTGTGGTGTTAGAGAAGACTCTTGAGAGTCCCTTGGACTGCAAGGAGATCCGACCAGTCCATTCTGAAGGAGATCAGCCCTGGGTGTTCTTTGGAAGGAATGATGCTAAAGCTGAAACTCCAATACTTTGGCCAGAGGATGAGATGGCTGGATGGCATCACCGACTCAATGGACGTGAGTTTGAGTGAATTCCATGAGATGGTGATGGACAGGGAGGCCAGGCGTGCTGCAATTCATGGGGTCGCAAAGAGTCGGATACTACTGAGCAACTGAACTGAACTGAATATCCAACCAGTCCATTCTAAAGGAGATAAGCCCTAGGTGTTCTTTGGAAGGACTGATGCTAAAGCTGAAACTCCAGTATTTTGGCCACCTCATGCAAAGAGTTGACTCATTGGAAGAGACTCTGATGCTGGGAGGGATTGGGGGCAGGAGGAGAAGGGGACAACAGAGGATGAGATGGCTGGATGGCATCAATGACTGGATGGAAGTCAATTTGCGTGAACTCCAGGAGTTGGTGATGGACAGGGAGGCCTGGTGTGCTGCAATTCATGGGGTAACAAAGAGTCGGACATGACTGGGTGACTGAACTGAACTGAACTGAATATCTGATACTGAAAAAGGAGGTACCTTAGATAATAGATTTAAGCAATAAAATTACATTTTGTGTTTTAATTTAATAAATATATATTCTGGCTATACTATAGTGGTTGGCATAAGTCAGGACCCCCAGTAAGACTTTTCTCTTCACAGACAGATCATAGCACATTCTAAAAATATAAAGGGGAACACACTAAATTGTGACAAATCTACCAACATACTGTTGTTAGAATATAGGTCGCAGGGAAGAGAAGCACTAACATGCTCAAAGTTGTAATTAGAAGAGGTATTTTCTAGGAAATGAGATGACTTATTATCTTGCTAAAAATGAAAATCACTTTTGCTAAATATTAAAGAAAAATTATACTTCATATACATTAAATAAAACCCGTGCATGAGATAATACCAGCTTAGGACACTGCCTAGCATTCAGTAAGAACTCAATATAGTTTAGCTATTATTATTATTATTGCTGTTATTGTTGTCATTATTTATAAAGAGGGCAACCCGCTCCAGTATTCTTGCTAGGATATCCCCATGGACAGAGGAGTCTGGTGGGCCACAGTCCACGGGGTTGCAAAGGGTAGGACATGACTGAGAGACTAAACAACAATATTCCTTAAAGTAAGACAGACCTATTTTGAATTTCTGGCAGCCCGTTTATTTATTAGTTCTCTGGCTCTATATACATTACACATTTCTTTCTTTCAGTTCTTTAATGATTAAAATTGGAATAATAATACTTATGTTGCAGAGTTATAACAAAAATTAGCATAGAAAGCATCTAGAATAGAGCCTGGCACATGAAGTTTTCAGTAAATGGTAGCCATTGCTATTAGAATGACTATTAATACAAAGTCGGTATCTGCAAAAACATGCAGTTGAAAAGGATTTTTTTGTACTTTACTATCAGGAAGTCATTGATTAGGAATACTGTTATTATTTACTATAAGACAAAGCCATCTTGACTCTGTGACAGATACCAAGAAAATTTAGCTCTTACTTTAAAGAATTACACTTACAGCAACACAGTTAAGAGACACACACTTTTCCTCAGATGAAGAAGAAATACGATATGTGAGATAAAGCACCTCAACATTTAAGCCTGCCCTATTTTTTCACGGCATAGAATTTTCATTTTCCAAAGCTTTTTATGAATGTTATATTTGATCGTGAAAGGCTTTATGAAGGTGTTTTAAAAAAGACATATAGCTGACTAGATCTCATAAAGGAAGTCTGGTTAGAGTAGGAAAAAAAAACATTTTTTTCTTCCTTTTTGACATACTAAAATATACTAATAAATAAAATCTAAATAATCAATCTGACCTTAGAAAAATACATGAAAATACTGATCTGTTAAATTTATAAAATAAATACACAGTCCTAAAAAAAAAAAAAAAAAAAAAAACTTCTGACTTAAAGGGGTAGGGTACAACAGAAGGAGTTATTAAATCAATAAGAGAATATAAAGAAAACTGAGTGGGAGTAAACCATTCTAAGCTTAGGTATATTAAAGGACCTTAAAATAAGTGTTAAATAGTAAATTATCTTCCTGGTTAACTTCTGAAAATGTACCAAATGACCAATTTTTTTTTTTTTTTTTAAACACTATGAGAGCACATTTTGCCCCTCAGCTATAACTACTGACTGGAGTAGGAAATGGCAACCCACTCCAATCTTCTTGCCTGGAAAATTCCATGAACAGAGGAGCCTGATAGGCTAGAGTCCATGGGGTCACAAAGAGTTAGACACAAATGAGTATGCGCATACACACAGCTATTAAACATGAGCCTCAAGTATGAATATTATATTTGAGATTGTATTAAATTGTACTAACTGTACCAATACTAATTTGATAACAAGCATTTATTTTTTTAAATTTTTGTGAGAAAGGATGAACACACACGTATGTAACTGTAAAACAACCTTTGTAAAATTTCTCATTAATGCAGCTCAAATAAATTCAATAAGACAACTTTTTAAAAAGAATCTGAATACATACCACTGTGAGATAATTAAATATAATTATTTATTCAATAAAAAATATAAGGACTAAGAAGCTTAAGTATGATTTGTGTCCTCAAAAAAGCACTCTTTATTATTAAACTCACAAGCATATACTAGCTATGTAAAACAGTATAGCATACTGTAAGTTCTTAAAAGTTTGGTAAAAGAGAATAAGTGGAATCATAGAAGAGATGGCAGTGATCGCTATGAGTCTGGATTATCAAGGAAAGGAGAAATTACACTTAACATAGGGGCAATTAAAGAACTAGTGATGAGTAAGAAACCGTTTAAGAATGGAAGCTCAGAAAGCAGTGAGAGAAAGAATCTGATGGGAGTCAGGGTAGGCACTGGGGAGTAAGAGTCAATGGATCAGATTATACAGTAAATTTAAACGAGTTAAGGCATCATGCATTCTTGAAAAAGTGAGTCAAAGAAAAGTAGTACCTTAGGAAAATTGTCCTGCTAGGGCTGATAGAATGTAAGGCACCTGTCAATTTTTAACAAGACCCTGTATACCTTTCCAAATTCATTGTTATTTTAAGGTTTGGGTAAAATTCCCAGAGATGATTCAAATTTCAGGATCTTCTAAGCTCTGGCAATTGTGCCTTATTATAGAATTTAAAGTATAAATGTAAATAAACACAAATACTCTATTAGAAAATCTAAAATGTAAGATAAGATATGGTAAGGAAAGGAATATTTACTGAACATATATTCTGCTGGGCACTATGCTAACCATGTACTATTCATTGTCTCTATTTCATCTCTGGAATGCAAAGTTGATGATAGTGATAATAAAAGCACTTTTGTGGGTTGAGCTATATAAAATTGTTAATATTCAGTATTTTTGACCAATAAATTCATAAGGGTCAACCTAAGATACGCCAGTAATTGGAATAATTTCTATATATACAATAGTTCGCTAATCTTTTCTGCAACTATTCTGTGTTGTATAGGTGAAGAAAGTGGAAACCAAAGGGTAACTACTCAAAAGTTAACTGAAAACAAAGCCCTAAACACATACTTGAACTTCTTTATGCCTAAACTAATTATATTTTTAATATATATGACTCAGAACCTAGTTATTAAAATTGTGTGGAACATGGTCTGGAATGAGAAAATATGTTTATGCATTCACATAAATGCCAATGTAAATACATATTCATATTTTATATGTGTTTACATTATACTGTTATTCTTGCATTTTTCTATGTAAGGATTATCACATTTTCAAACACACACACACACACACACAACCACACACATCCTTTTCTCTGACAATATTTCTCCTTTGAAATATTTCCTAAGTTGTTATAAGAATTTTATACTTCCTAAAGATTATTTGTATGCAGGTCAGGCAGCAACAGTTAGAACTGGCCATGGAACAACAGACTGGCTCCAAATAGGAAAAGGAATACGTCAAGGCTGTATATTGTCACCCTGCTTATTTAACTTCTATGCAGAGTACATCGTGAGAAACGCTGGGCTGGAAGAAGCACAAGCTGGAATCAACATTGCCAGGAGAAATATCAGTAACTTCAGATATGCAGATGACACCACCCTTATGGCAGAAAGTGAAGAGGAACTCAAAAGCCTCTTGATGAAGGTGAAAGAGGAGAGTGAAAAAGTTGGCTTAAAGCTCAACATTCAGAAAACTAAGATCATGGCATCTGGTCCCATCAGTTTATGGGAAATAGATGGGGAAACAGTGGAAACAGGGTCAGACTTTATTTTTCTGGGCTCCAAAATCACTGCAGATGGTGACTGCAGACAAGAAATTAAAAGATGCTTACTCCTTGGAAGAAAACTTATGACCAACCTAGATAGCATGTTCAAAAGCACAGACATTACTTTGCCAACAAAGGTCCATCTAGTCAAGGCTATGGTTTTTCTTGTGGTCATGTATGGATGTGAGAGTTGGCCTGTAAAGAAAGCTGAGCACTGAAGAATTGATGCTTTTGAACTCTGGTATTGGAGAAGACTCTTGAGAGTCCCTTGGACTGCAAGGAGATCCAACCAGTCCATTCTGAAGGAGATCAGCCCTGGGATTTCTTTGGAAGGAATGATGCTAAAGCTGAAACTCCAGTACTTTGGCTACCTCATGCAAAGAGTTGACTCATTGGACAAGACTCTGATGCTGGGAGGGATTGGAGGCAGGAGGAGAAGGGGACGACAGAGGATGAGATGGCTGGATGGCATCACTGACTCGATGGACGTGAGTCTGGGTGAACTCCGGGAGTTGGTGATGGACAGGGAGGCCTGGCGTGCTGTGATTCATGGGGTTGCAAAGAGTTGGACACGACTGAGCAACTGAACTGAACTGAAAGATTATTTTACTGATATTTAGAGTCCATCTACGAACAGATCATTTACATATGACTTAAATCAAATCCCTTACGATTATACAGTAGAAATGAAAAATATATTCAAGGGATTAGATTTGACAGGCAGTGCGCCTGAAGAACTATGGATGGATGTTCATATAGTGATCAAAACCATCCCCAAGAAAAAGAAAGGCAAAAAAGCAAAATAGTTGTCTGAGAAGACCTTATAAATAGCTGAGAAAAGAAAAGAAGCAAAAGGCAAAGAGGAAAAGGAAAGATTTATCCATATGAATTCAGAGTTCCAAAGAACTGTAAGGAAAGATAAGAAAGCCTTTCTACATGATCAATGCAAGGAAACAGAGGAAAACAATAGAATGGGAAAGTCTAGAGATCGCTTCAAGAAAATTAGAGATACCAAAAAAACATTTCATGCAAAGAGAGGCACAATCAAGGACAGAAATGGTATGGACCTAACAGAAGCAGAAGATATTAAGAAGAGAAGGCAAGAATACACAGAAGAACTATACCAAAAAGATCATATGATGCAGATAATTACAATGGTGTGATCACTCACCAGGAGTCAGACATCATGCAGTGTGAAGTCAAGTGGGCCTCAGGAAGCATCACTATGAACAAAGCTAGTGGAGGTGATGGAATTCCAGTTGAACTATTTCAAATCTTAAAAGATGATGCTGATAAGTGCTGCACTCATTATGCCAGCAAAATGGGAAAACTCAGCAGTGGCCACAGGAATGGAAAAGGTAAGTTTTCATTCCAGTCCCAAAGAAAGGAAATGTCAAAGAATGTTCAAACTACAGCACAACTGTACTCTTCTACATGCTAGTAAAGTAATGCTGAAAATCCTCCAAGCGATGCTTCAAAAGTATGTGAACCGAAAACTTCTAGATATTCAATCTGGATTTAGAAAAGGCAGAGGAAGAAGAGATCAAATTATCAACATCTGCTGGATGATAGAAAAAGCAAGAGTTCCAGAAAAACATCTATTTCTGCTTCATCAACTATGCCAAAGCCTTTGACTGTGTGGATAACAAAAAATTAGAAAAATTATTAAAGAGATGGAAATACTAGACCACCTTACCTGCCTACTGAGAAACCTGTATGCAGGTCAAGAAGTAACAGTTAGAACTGCACATGGAACAATGGACTGGTTCCAAACTGGGAAAGGAGTACATCAAGGCTAAATACTGTCACCCTGCTTATTTAACTTATTTCCGATAGTTGGTAAAGAATCTTCTGGCAATGCAGAATACTTCGATTCGATATATGGGTTGGGAAGATAGAGTGGAGAAGGGATAGACTACCTACTCCAGTATTCCAGGCTTCTCTTGTGGCTCAGTTGGTAAAGAATCCACCTGCAATGCGGGAGAGACCTTGACTTGATCCCTGGGTTGGGAAGATCCCCTGGAGAAGAGAAAGGCTACCCACTCCAGTATTCTGGCCTGGAGAATTCCATGGACTGTACAATCCATGGGTTCCCATAGAGTGGGACATGACTGAGCTACTTTCAATTCACTTCACTTCATGCAGAGTGCATCATGTGAATACTGGGCTGGATGAAGCACAAACTGGAAACAAGATTGCCGAGAGAAATACCAATAACTTCATTTATGTAGATACTCCTGCTGCTGCTGCTAAGTCGCGTCAGTTGTGTCCGACTCTGTGCGACCCCATAGACAGCAGTCCACCAGGCTCCCCCGTCCCTGGGACTCTCCAGGCAAGAACACTGGAGTGGGTTGCCATTTCCTTCTCCAATGCATGAAAGTGAAAAGTGAAAGTGAAGTTGCTCAGTCGTGTCTGTCTCTTAGCGCCCCCGTGGACTGCAGCCTATCAGGCTCCTCCGTCCATGGGATTTTCCAGGCAAGAGTACTGGAGTGGGGTGCTGTTGTCTTCTCTGATATATGCAGATGACACCACCCTTATGGGAGAAAGCAATGAGATACTAAAAAGCCTCTTGATAAAGCTGAAAGAACAGAGTGAAAAAGTGGCTTAAAACTCAACATTCAAAAAACAAAGATCATGGCATCTGGTCCCATCAGTTCAGTTCAGTTCAGTCACTCAGTTGGGTCTTTGTGACCCCATGGATGGCAGCACACCATGATCCCCTGTACATCACCAACTCCTGGAGCATGCTCAAACTCAAGTCCACTGAGTCAGTGATGCCATCCAACCATCTTATCCTCTGTCGTCCCCTTCTCCTCCTGCCTTCATCCTTTCCCAGCATCAGGGTCTTTTCTAATGAGTCAACTCTTTGCATCGGTGGTCAAAGTACTGGAGTGTCAGCTTCAGCATCAGTCTTTACAGTAGATATTCAGGACTGATTTCCTTTAGGATGGACTGGTTGGATCTCCTTGCAGTCCAAGGGGCTCTCAAGAGTCTTCTCCAACACCATAGTTCAAAAGCATCAATTCTTTAGCGCACAGCTTTCTTTATGGTCCAACTCTCACATCCATACATGACTACTGGAAAAACCATAGCTTTGCCTACATGGACTTTTGTCAGCAAAGTAATGTCTCTGCTTCTTTATATGCTGCCTAGTTTGGTCATAGCTTTTCTTCCATGGAGCAAGCATCTTTTAATCATGGCTGCAGTCACCATCTGCAGTGATTTTGGAACCCAAGAAAATAAAGTCTGTCACTTTCTCCATTGTTTCCCCATCTATTTGCCATGAAGTGATACAACTGGATGCCATGATCTTCATTTTTTTGAATGTTGAGTTTTAGGCCAGCTTTTTTCACTGTCTTCTTTCACTTTCATCAAGAGGCTGTTTAGTTCCTCTTCACTTTATGCCATAAGGGTGGTGTTATCTGCATATCTGAGGTTATTGATATTTCTCCCGGCAATCTTGATTCCAGTTTGTGCTTCACCCAGCCTGGCATTTTGCATGATGTGTTATCCATATAAGTGAAATAAACAGGGTGACAAAGTACAGCCTTGACATACTCCTTTCCCTATTTGGAACCAGTCTGTTGTTCCATGTCCTGTTCTAACTGTTGGTTCTTGACCTGCATACAGATTTCCCAGGAGGTAGGTAAGATGGTCTGGTATAATCTGTTTAAGCATTTTGCACAGTTTGCTCTGATCCACACAATCAAAAGCTTTGGAGTAGTCAATGAAGCAGATGTTTTTCTGGAATTCTCCTGCTTTTTCTATGATCCAACAGATGTTGGTAATTTCATCTTTGGTCCTCTTCTTTTTCTAAATCCAGCTTGAACATCTGGAAGTTCTTGGTTCACATACTGTTGAAGCCTTGCTTGGAGAATTTTCAGCATTATTTGCTAGAGATGAGTGCAATTGTGTGGTAGTTTGAAATGTCTTTGCACTGCCTTTCTTCATGATTGGAATGAAAACTGACCTTTTCCAGTCCTGTGGGGACTGCTGAGTTTTCCAAATTTGCTGGCCTAATGAGTGCAGCACTTTCTGATCCCATCACTTCATGGCACAATAGAGGGGGGAAACAATGGAAACAGTGACAAACTTTATTTTCTTGGGCTCCAAAATCACTCCAGATGATGACTGCAGCCAAGAAATTATACAATGCCTGTTCCTTGCAAGAAAAGCTATGAGAAACCTAGACAGCATATTAAGAAGCAGAGGCTTTATTTGCTGACAAAGGTCCATATATTCAAAGCTATGGTTTTTCCAGTAGTTATGTATGGCTGTGAGAGTTGGACTATAAAGAAAGCTGAGTGCTATATAATTGATACTTTTGAACTGTGGTGTTGGACAAGACTCTTGAGGGCCCCTTGGATGGCAAGGAGATCAAATCAGTCAATCCTAAGGGAAATCAGTCCTGAATATTTGTTGGAAGGACTGATGCTGAAAGTGACGCCCCAACACTTTGGTCACATGATGCCGAGAGCTGACTCATTAGAAAAGTCCCTGATGCTGGGAAAGATTGAAGGCAGGAGGAGAAGAGGACAACAGGATGAGACAATTGGAAGGCATCACCAACTTGATGGACATGACTGAGCAAACTCTGTGAGTTGGTGATGGATGAGGTATCCAGGCATGCTGCAGTCCAGGGGTCGCTAAGAGTTGGACATGACTGAGCCACTGAGTAGAACTGAATGAACTGTCCTTTCTTTATTCACTTGTTCAGGCAAGATGCAGACTAATAAATATTTATGTAGGGAATCATAAAGAGAGAAAATGTGCAGAATACATTTCAGCAATGAATTCATCTTTTGAACTTAGAAATCATTTAGCTTTTGGTTCTCAAACTACGATTATCTTTCAAAGTATTAAAGCTATTGTTGCTGCTTTAGACTGTACCTACATACTGCTAGCACCAATGAACAATTTACTGAAAAAGGCTAATGAGTTACTGAAAAAGGCTAATGAGTTACTAAAAAAGTAAACAGCCTAATTCATAGTTTTCTAACTGATCTCCCTGTTTTCTAATTTGCTACGCTGGAGTATACATGCAGCTCTGGCCACTACAGAAGCACAAATTGGGCATTATCTACTGATTGATAAGTGCTGAGGTTAAGGAAATCAAATATTTTCTGGTCTGTTTCTAAATATTTCTGTACCGAATGTACTTTAAGTGTTTTTGTTCATAACCATTTTTGACATCATATTTTTCACATAATATAATCTTTGACTCTAAAGATTTTCTTACTTTGTGTTAAAAACAGAAGAAAACATTAAGCTATTTGTTAATGTAATATACAAGGTACATGTTCACCTTGGAAATGCTAATATAATTTTTGCAAATTTAATTTAGTAGCATCTCGATCTTGTGAAATGATCATGGAACTGGTCTGACAAAGTCATATGAAACAGAATGAATTTATGAAACTACGGTCATAATAGATGAAAGAATCTAGTCACTATGGTTTCATATTTCACTAAATATAAAAGTAAATATTTTCATATATATAATGTAACAGAATTTAACATAAAAATAAATTAAAAAACCTCTGAAACCATCTGAATGCTCTTTTAAGAAAGTGAATATTATGAAGACAGAACCCATAATAATTCTATACAAAGAACTGAAATTGCAATTCTTCATAAATTATGTTGCAGGAATAAAAGCTATGAAGTTAATGATCTGGAATAGTCATTTAAAACTATAAGATTCTAGAACAGATACAGTTGTGAAACAAGAGAGTATAAATGAATGAGTGATAATGATCTAAAGCATAAAGTTATTGGATGATAATTTTAGAAAGACTCACAGCATGCTGAATAGATTAAACATTTTATATTGAAAAAAATCTATTGATGTTTTAAAATTACATGTAATAAAATATGAACAGCTGGTTCTCTTTTATGGATTTCTTTGCAAGAAATGATTATTTTCTACTGGGATAATTACTGACTGATTTATTTTTTATTTCCATTTGCTCACATTTTAATGTCCCTAAACACTTAGAAGAGGTCATTGTTTGCAAGTAAAAGTATTTGAAGTGATAAAAAAAAAAAAACTGTCTAATTTTAATACCTTTTCAATCACTGGCTAAATATATATTATACTCAATTTTTCCATGACAATTTCAAACATTGCCAAATCAAACAGAAATTCCTAGATGAAACCTACCATGATAACTGAGCACAAAAAAGCCACTTGTTGTGAAATCACTGTGGAATTTGATTAGAATCTGATTGGAAGTGCTGTAGACTGATTCCAAAGCAGTATTGCCACTGAACTGTCCAATCTGTGGTGAGTTTTGGTCTGGTCCATCCCTACAGGGGAGAGACAGGGCAGGGAGGGGGCAGGAGAGTGAGATTGATGTTTTGGGAAAGTTTCACACAAAGTATTACATATGATACAAAGATGCAGTAGATGAAATAATCAGCACATGCCAAATCATATTGGTGTATGTTTATTTGGATGATAAAATATTTAAAAATGTAAAGTGAGAAATAGATCACATTTTCACCTAAATGAAATGCACCCATATTGAGTGAAGTCGCTCAGTCGTGTCCGACTCTTTGCGACCCCATGGACACCAGGCTCCTCCGTCCATGGGATTTTCTAGGCATAGTACTGGAGTGGGTTGCACCCATATTAGCTGTAATTAATTAAATTGCCTTGGCTTCCTGGTCACCACCCAGATCCTCCCAAATACTGGAGGTTTTCCCTCCTTTTATTTTCTTCAAAATAATCTTGAGAATCATAGACTGTCAAATTTAGAAAGAATTTTAGAGGTCATACAGTAATTCAATTAACAAACTAAAAAATTAATTCTTATGTTTTCTTTATAGTTTAGAGATATTTCAATTAACAGGATAATAATAATACAAAATAATATGATGAATTATTATGATAGAAATTCAGTAGCTATATTAAGCAACTTATTGGAATACAGCCTTTTAAATTTCACTAGTTTTGAAATACAGAACTTTCTTACCATAAACTTACTCTGATTTAATTCCCAGGTTTTGCACATTATTTTAATAACAAATTTAATCTTCACCCATAAAGTTTTTGTTCTATGCGTTTAGCTACTTCATGGCAAACAAACTGAATCTTTTTTATTTGTCTTATTCTGCAAAACACAGCCACCTTCAGTTATTCACACCAGTTCAAGCATCACATGGCAATCTGTATAGAGGACCGTGATATATTTTTACTCCTATCCTATTTCACTGTTATACACAGTTGAATCAATCAGTAACAGAGGTCTTGGCTTACCATACAGTGATGAAATCATAGATTGGTTCTGTTTGTAGGACAGTAAAGTTGATGTAGATTCCATTCCCAGGGGGTACTTTTACGAGCCAAAAACAGTCTTGAAAGTTTGGATATTCATCTGGATACCCAGGAGAGTAAATGGTTCCATTCATTGCAGTTATATTCCCTCCACAAAGAGCTACAGAAAAGATACAATATGTTTAAGTAGAATCATAGTAAATTGATTACAAAATTTGCAAACATTTCATACCTCTTAGACAGTATAAAAGACATCTGTGTTATGTTTCCACCTCAGTTAAGGTATATAAAATAAAGCTGGAAACCATGAACCAAACAGAGTGAATGTTTGTTTATTTTTCAGCATGAGGTATTCTACATTGTTTTTCACTATCACTAGATTAGTAAATTACATTGTATTTGCTTTTTTCAAATACTTTATCCATATATATATATATATACTGTTCAAAAGTTGAACAGTATATCATGTATAAATATAAGGACTTATATCATGTATAAATATATCATATATAAATATATCATGTATATCATGTATAAATATAAGGACTTATAAGAGGATCGAGGCATTTTTATTTATTTATTTTAGAAGAAATGAGCCCAAATTCAGTAACAGTATCTGGGCTACTGTTTTATAAAAGAATGATTACTAAACAAACACACATGCAATCACATAGACATCGCATAGGAGAAGCTCTAAAGCGTTAACCAACTTTACTTCAGCATCCATAGAGAAGGTTAGGACTCTTGACTCAAGAATTACAAAATTAGTTCTTTATTATGGAGTTTTAAGGTCTTTGCTAACTATAATTCTTCAACTGAAAGGAAGACTCTATATTTAGCATGACATTTGAAGAGATAAAACAAACAAACAGAAAAAGAGTACCAAAACAAGAATTATTAAACACAGATTATATCACCTAAAAGATAGCTTCAAGTTAGAAGCATACCTTCACACCTTGGAAGTGGATGATTCCAGTTACGACTCACTCCATGAAGGCAAGTGAGGGCTGAATTTCCAATCAGTGTATATCCAGGGAAACATTCAAATGAAATGGTTTGACCCACAGTAAAATCATTGCCGATCACAAAACCATTTCGAAATGGGCGTGGATCAGGACAGCTTTGCAACTGATAGGCTGGAAAACGTAAAAAAAAGAAAAATTTCCCTTCTGAATTATGAAAGACCACAAGAGGGTACTATTTGCAATCTGCAAAATAGAGGTAGTGCTGCTTGCAGTTGGTTAGAAATAATAATTTGGGTTTATAGCAAGTGATGTTAATGACTGTATGTTTCTTATGTCTGTAATTTTCATATTAAAATTTTAGCATAATTTATTAAAATGCATTGTTTAGTCACTCACTGATGAAATCTGTTTAAAGTTTTAATGAAAATATAAATTACCCTTAAAGCCACAATTTTAATCAAACATACTCTGATCCCTTTACCTAGAATGCAATTGCTTTCTGGTTATATCACATGTATATAAAATAAAATAAATATATGTGTAAGCCTAATTCTGAATCTTTCTGAAATTCTTAAGCTAATTTTCCCTCTAAAAGAAATAAATCACTCTCTATCAAGTTTTTCTAAAGAAGTCATTTAACAATATAAAGTACTAGGAAATAATTTCCTTCTAACACAAATTTTGTAATTCAGTCATCACTGAAGCACAACTATTTTATTTGTTCATACTAATGTTGTTCTACATGCTTTTATCACCGTATCCTAAAAGCTTTGCTTACTCCCTTTTACATATTAGGTGCTTAATAAACACTGCTGAAAAAATTTTGAACCTACAAACAGTATATATACTCATATATTATTAATATTTCAGACTTTATTTTTAAGAAATTCAAAACCATATATAATTAGTAAAATTTAAATTACCAGCAGAGATTATTTTTCTACTGACTGTTTAAATTCCTTTTTTAAAAACTTTTTTTATTTTTCAGTAATTCCAAAGTTACACAGAGGTTGCAATAGAAAGAACTATGCCATCAACAAGGTTTCCCAGTGGTTAACTCTGATACATATTCATCATTCTCTCTTTCTTTTCCTAACCCTGTCCCCATCTACATCTGTGTGTGTGTGTATATATGTGTGTGAACACACTTTCTTCTTTTCAAATTAGTGGAGAATAACTTGACATATCACTTCTATCTCACAAAGAAAAGGACACTCCTATGTAACCACAAAATTGAGAACATTAACATTGAGCATATTAAATTCTAAATTTCCCAAATCAGAAATTTACATTTAAGGTTGAATAAGGGGAGGCCTTACAATAGCTGTGAAAAGAACAGAAGCGAAAAGCAAAGCAGAAAAGGAAAGATATAAACATCTGAATGCAGAGTTCCAAAGAATAGCAAAAAGAGATAAGAAAGCCTTCTTCAGCGATCAATGCAAAGAAATAGAGGAAAACAACAGAATGGGAAAGACTAGGGATCTCTTCAAGAAAACCAGAGATACCAAAGAAACATTTCATGCAAAGATGGGCTCGATAAGGACAGAAATGGTATGGACCTAATAGAAGCAGAAGATATGAAGAAGAGATGGCAAGAATACACAGAAGAACTGTACAAAAAAGATCTTCACGACCCAGATAATCACGATTGTGTGATCATCACCTAGAGCCAGACAGCCTGGAATGTGAAATCAAGTGGGCCTTAGAAAGCATCACTACGAACAAAGTTGGTGGAGGTGATGGCATTCCAGTTGAGCTATTTCAAATCCTGAAAGATGATGCTGTGTAAGTGCTGCACTCAATATGCCAGCAAATTTGGAAAACTCAGCAGTGGTCACAGGACTGGAAAAGGTCAGTTTTCATTCCAATCCCAAAGAAAGGCAATGCCAAAGAATGCTCAAACTACCACACAATAGCACTCATCTCACACGCTAGTAAAGTAATGCTCAAAATTCTCCAAGCCAGGCTTCAGCAATATGTGAACCGTGAAATTCCTGATGTTCAGGCTGGTTTTAGAAAAGGCAGAGGAACCAGAGATCAAATTGCCAACATCTGCTGGATCATGGAAAAAGCAAAAAAGTTCCAGAAAAGCATCTATTTCTGCTTTATTGCCTATGCCAAAGCATTTGACTGTGTGGATCACAATATACTGTGGAAAATTCTGAAAGAGATGGGAATACCAGACCAACTGACCTGCCTCTTGAGAAATTTGTATGCAGGTCAGGAAGCAACAGTTAGAACTGGACATGGAACAATAGACTGGTTCCAAATAGGAAAAGGAGTATGTCAAGGCTGTATATTGTCACCCTGTTTATTTAACTTATATGCAGAGTACATCATGAGAAACTCTGGACTGGAAGAAACACAAGCTGGAATCAAGATTGCTGGGAGAAGTATCAATAACCTCAGATATGCAGATGATACCACCCTTATGGCAGAAAGTGAAGAGGAACTCAAAAGCCTCTTGATGAAAGTGAAAGTGGAGAGTGTAAAAGTTGGCTTAAAGCTCAACATTCAGAAAACGAAGATCATGGCATCCGGTCCCATCACTTCATGGGAAATAGATGGGGAAACAGTGGGAACAGTGTCAGACTGTATTTTTCTGGGCTCCAAAATCACTATAGATGGTGACTGCAGCCATGAAATTAAAAGACGCTTACTCCTTGGAAGGAAAGTTATGACCAACCTAGATAGCATATTCAAAAGCAGAGACATTACTTTGCCAACAAAGGTCCGTCTAGTCAAGGCTATGGTTTTTCCTGTGGTCATGTATGGATGTGAGAGTTGGACTGTGAAGAAGGCTGAGCACCGAAGAACTGATGCTTTTGAACTGTGGTGTTGGAGAAGACTCTTGAGAGTCCCTTGGACTGCAAGGAGATCCAACCAGTCCATTCTGAAGGAGATCAGCCCTGGGATTTCTTTGGAAGGAATGATGCTAAAGCTGAAACTCCAGTACTTTGGCCACCTCATGCGAAGGGTTGACTCATTGGAAAAGACTCTGATGCTGGGAGGGATTGGGGGCAGGAGGAGAAGGGGATGACAGAGGATGAGATGGCTGGATGGCATCACTGACTCAATGGACGTGAGTCTCAGTGAACTTCTGGAGTTGGTGATGGACAGGGAGGCCTGGCATGCTGCGATTCATGGGGTAGCAAAGAGTGGGACACGACTGAGCGACTGATCTGATCCGGAGGTCCCTAAGTTGTTAACTAACATATCACTCTATATTTTAAATTTTAATACTCTAAAGTTTTCAGAATTAGTCAACAGTCCTTTAAGGATATTAAGTGTTTAATTGTCATTTTCATTTGAATTAATATTCCATAAGCAAAATATATCAAATCCAAAAAGTCATTTCAGTTTAGGGTAAATGTATATCAAGGCAATGGCACCCCACTCCAGTACTCTTGCCTGGCAAATCCCATGGACGGAGGAGCCTGTAGGCTGCAGTCCATGGGGTTGCTAAGAGTCGGACACGACTGAGCGACTTCACTTTCACTTTTCACTTTCATGCATTGGAGAAGGAAATGGCAACCCACTCCAGTGTTCTTGCCTGGAGAATCCCAGGGACAGGGGAGCCTGGTGGGCTGACGTCTCTGGGGTCACACAGAGTCAGACACGACTGATGCGACTTAGCAGCAGCAGCAGCAGTTAGGATATATTATTCTATTAAATAAATGCTTTCAATTTTCAATCACATTTAAAGGTAATTTTTCTCAGTTTTATTAAAATATAATTTATATACATCACTGCATGAATTTAAGGTGTACAGTAGAGTGATTTGACGTAGATGTTTTGTTCCAGTTCCAGTTCAGTCACTCAGTCATGTCCGACTCCTTGCAAACCCATGAACCACAGCACACCAAGCCTCCCTGTCCATCACCAACTCCCAGAGTTCACTCAAACCCATGTCAATTGAGTCGGTGATGCCATCCAATCATCTCATTCTCTGTGGTCCCCTTCTCCTCCTCCTCTCAATCTTTCTGAAAATCAGTGTCTTTTCAAATGAGTCAGCTCTTCTCATCAGGTGCCTAAAGTATTGGAGTTTCAGCTTCAACATCAGTCCTTCCAATGAACACCCAGGACTGACCACCTTTAGGATGGACTGGTTGGATCTCCTTGCAGTCCAAGGGACTCTCAAGAGTCTTCTCCAACACCACAGTTCAAAAGCATCCATTCTTCAGTGCTCAGCTTTCTTTATAGTTCAACTCTCACATCCATACATGATTACTGGAAAAACCATAGCCTTGACTAGACAGACCTTTGTTGACAAGTAATGTGTCTGCTTTTTAATATGTTGGCTATGTTGGTCATAACTTTCCTTCCAAGGAGTAAGCGTCTTTTAATTCCATGGCTGGAGCCACCATCTGCAGTAATTTTGGAGCCCAGAAAAATAAAGTCTGTCACTGTTTCCATTGTTTCCCCTTCTATTTGCCATGAATTGATGGGACCAGATGCCATGATCTTAGTGTTCTGAATGTTGAGCTTTAAGCCAACTTTTTCACTCTCCTCTTTCACTTTCATCAAGAGGCTTTTTCATTCTTCTTCACTTTCTGCCATAAGGGTGGTATCATCTGCATATCTGAGGTTATTGATATTTCTCCCAGCAATCTTGATTCCAGCTTGTGCTTCATCCAGCCCAGCATTTCTCATCACATACTCTGCATGTAAGTTAAATAAGCTGGGTGACAATATACAGCTTTGACGAACTCTTTTTCCTATTTGGAACCAGTTTGTTGTTCCATGTCCAGTTCTAACTGTTGCTTCCTGACCTGCATACAGGTTTCTCAAGAGGCAGGTCAGGTGGTCTGCTATTCCCATCTCTTTCAGAATTTTCCACAGTATATTGTGATCCACACAGTCAAAGGCTTTGGCATAATTAATAAAGCAGAAATAGATGTTTTTCTGGAACTTTTTTGCTTTTTCCATGATCCAGTGGATGTTGGCAATTTGATCTCTGGTTCCTCTGCCTTTTCTAAAACCAGCTTGAACATCTGGAAGTTCACGGTTCACGAATTACTGAAGCCTGGCTTGGAGAATTTTGAGCATTACTATACTATCATGTGAGATGAGTGCAATTGTGCGGTAGTTTGAGCATTCTTCGGCATTTTCTTTCTTTGGGATTGGAATGACCTTTTCCACATGTTTTGTGAAATGTTGTCTATGATAAGCTTAGTTGGCTGGATAATCTTGAATAGAATAAAACTCATTGACACCTGAATAATCCTGTGATAATTTACATATTTCACCTTTCTATGCTTTTTAGTTTAATGAGGATATATAGGAAATACATTTTAAATGATCAGGAGAAAGTTCTCATCCTAATATCATATATAATACAGGACCTAAATCCTAAATGTTGCCAGTAATAGCATTAATGTGGAACAAGTCCTTTAGTAGAAGAGTATCCTTATCAGTAATTATATACAATTCATTCTTCCAATATTCAGAATGTTTTTAAATTTGCATCACAAACTTATGTAAAAATAACAGATTCTGTGAATCTGTATTAACTTTTAAAAAAATGTTATTAGCTCAAAAATATAAACTCAGTAAAAGAAGAGATAGTTTTTAAATTCAACATAATTAACAAATAATATCTAGTGATCACTGCTATACATGATGGCTCATGTCAATAATATTAATATTATATAAATAAAAGTAACAAATGCTATATATTTTTATTTTATTATGCAAATAAATATTTTTTCAAGGACATATTGACTGAAAAATGCAGTAAAAAATGTTCAGATTTTAGATTTTTCACATTCAAACAAGAATTTGGCTTTGAAAGACCAAAGGAAAATGAGTGCATGGCAAGAAGATGAAGTCAGGTTTAAGGTGAATAGCAAAGTGTTTAGCATAAGACCCCATACACTTGTTAGAGAAGAACCACAAATATACTTCTGAGCCTTTTAGATGCAAAGAAGAAACTCAATCAGTTTCCCAGAAGTTTCTGAAATTAATTTCCTCAGGAATACCGTACATTTTGTACAGAAATGTGACAGTTATGATTTTCTCTTTTATATACAGGATGATATGTGGTACTATTAAATTATGTTTGCAAGCCTAAGCTAAACTGTAATCACTGAGATCCATGTGCAGTTGAATGTTACAATGTCTATTTTCAGTTCAGTTCAGTCACTCAGTCGTATCTGACTATTTGCGACCCCATAGACTGCAGCATGCTAGGCCTCCCTGTCCATCACCAACTCCCTGAGTTCACGCAAACTCATGTCCATTAAGTCAATGATGCCATCCAACCATCTTAATCTCTGTCATCCCCTTTTCCTCCTGTCCTCAACTTTTCCCAGTATCAAGGTCTTTTCAAATGAGTCAGCTCTTCATATCAGGTGGCCAAACTATTGGAGTTTCAGCTTCAGCACCAATCCTTCCAATGAACACTCAAGACTGATCTCCTTTAGGATGGACTGGTTGGATATCCTTGCAGTCCAAGGGACTCTCAAGAGTCTTCTCCAACACCACAGTTCAAAAGTATCAATTCTTCAGCACTCAGCTTTCTTTACAGTCCAACTCTCACATCCATACATGACTACTGGAAAAACCATTGCCTTGACTAGACAGACCCTTGTTGGTAAAGCAATGTCTCTGCTTTTTAATATGCTATCTAGGTTGGGCACAACTTTCCTTCCAAGGAATATGCATCTTTTAATTTATGGCAGCAGTCACCATCTGCAGTGATTTGGGAGCCCCCCTAAATAAGTCTGACACTGTTTCCCCATCTATTTCCCATGAAGTGATGGGACCAGATGCCATGATCTTAGTTTTCTGAACACTGAGCTTTAAGCCAACTTTTTCACTCTCCTCTTTCACTTTCATCAAGAGGCTCTTTAGTTCCTCTTCACTTTCTGCCATAAGGTGGTGTCATCTGCATATCTGAGGTTATTGATATTTCTTGTGGCAATCTTGATTCCAGCTTGTGCTTCATCCAGCCCAGCATTTCTCATGATGTACTCTGCATATAAGTTAAATAAGCAGGGTGACAGTATACTGCCTTGACATACTCCTTTTCCTATTTGGAACCAGTCTGTTGTTCTATGTCCAGTTCTAACTGTTGCTTCCTGACCTGCATACAGGTTTCTCAAGGGGCAGGTCAGGTGCCCTGGTATTCTCATCTCTTTCAGAATTTTCCACAGTTTATGTGATCCACACAGTCAAAATCTAACTACTCTTAAATTTCTTTTTAGGTATATACTTCTATTCAGCAAATATTTATTGTGCTCTTACTCTTGTAGTTACTTGAAACACATCAATGAACAACACAAAGATCTCTGCTCTGGTGGAGCTCATGTCCAAAAGTATCACCTACTTGTGAGTCAACTAGAAATCAGGAAAAACTTGAATTAAATTTTTTAAAAATCACATGATCATTAAATCCTTTAATAATTAAGGCAGTGATGTAATTAAAGTTTGTTACTTTTGATTGAATATTATAATCACTGGAACTGTATTGTTTGAATAAATATTATAACTTAAACATTTACTTTTAAATCTCAGACTTTTAAGATATGAAGTGACAGTAAAAAGCAAAAACAGAAAACACCAAAACAAAAACTACACTAAATAATTACTAATGATATACAACATGGTAAATATTTTATAATCATTTCATCACAAAGTTCAAAACAACTTATCTGAGAGGTACTCTTATTAACTCTATCATGAAAATGAAAAAATGAACTCATGCCCTATATCATTTAAGACTGAACATAGAGAATCTACATTTAAGCCTAGGTCTTCCAGAGTCTAAGCTTTATATTCTAAAGGGATGAAATTCATGCTCAAGGTCATGCAGCAGACTTATATTGGAAATAGGCCTAATATAATATGATTGACAAAGTATTTATTTATTTCATATTCTCAAAGCAGTAGAGTGATATCAATGAATGTTATGTTATTCTTTCATTATAAAGTAAGAGAATAACTTTACATATAGTAGAGGAGCACCACAAAATATCTTTTCAATATACTCATTTTGATATGAAAGCAAAGACTCAATCTTACATTTCCCCATGTCCTGTCTGACTGCCTGGCCTTGATTTGTTTTATTTGATTGTGTATTAAAATGAATTAAATACTTTTTTCATGGTTAGAATTTGTAAGGCGTCAAAAAGACATAATTTTCCCACATTTGGTTGCCTGAAAATTGCATTATTTAAAACTCTGCCTAACTGAAGCTTGCCTTGGTAGGGCTCCTTTTTTCTTTCTAAAACACAACATAAAAAATACTTAAGAGTTAGATTGCTAATAGCTGTCTATAGGCTAAATAATTTCTCATTTTGTATTATTCCACTCACCTTGGTATACAATGTGAAACCCTTGTTTGTTTTGTGAATAGTCACTGTGAAAATACAAGCTGGTTTCATGGGTTGTGCTAAACAGGGAAGATGGTATTTGAGGACCACTAAGTCGCCCAATAACAGTACTAGTTTCTGAGGATCCACTTCTTACTTCCAAATAATCATGTATGGTTTCTGTAGAAAAATTTACAAACTGCAGATGGACACCTAAGGAAGAAAAACAAACATTATGCTACTTTATTTTTTACCAAATTAAGTGCATGCATATACACAAACACACACATTCACATTAATGTTCTTAAGATACATTTGCATTTAGGTTGAGAGGCATACTGTCAAGATCTGGGCCATGGGTTTGTTGTCTGCTCAGAACAATTAGCTTTGCTATAGTTCAAATAGAATAACTGCTCTCAAATGCCATAATTTGTCACATGGGAAACATCTCATTTTACTACAATGTCACCATAACAAAACTAATTAAGAAAGTAGCTTTCTTGCTCTTTAATACCATTTAAAATTAGATCAATCAACTCTTAAAGATGAAAAGCCACTCAATAATTTTTATTTTGTAAAAGGCCAATTTGAGGGCAAAATACGATTGCAAAGTTTTATATATTAACATAATCAGATTTCACGACTGTGTTAGAAATTAGTCACATACAGGGGATAAATCAACTTCTCCAAAATATCATTTTGAGGCATATAATTTTCAGTATTCTGTTTTAATATTTTCTTGTCAGAAGATAATGCCAAATGTTATATAATATTCGTGATAAAATCTAGGGGTCATTGTTATTTGCTACATTACAAAATAATTTCTTTATAAACATAACTAAAATATGGGACAGTGAAATGCCTCTGGGGTAGAAAAAATAAAAGTCGCATTGAGGTTGTTGTTCAGTCACTCAGTCATGTTGGACTCTGTGGCCCCATGGATGGCAGCGTGCCAGGCTTCCCTGTCCTTCACCATCTTCCAGAGTTTGCTCAAACTCATGTCCACTGAGTTGGTGACCTTAAAGAGGAATGTCCACCTAATTCAATTAATATTCAATTTTTATTGAATTCTATGTTTTGTTTTCACAACTACCATTCTTCAACTTGTTAGTAATAAAATCTGACATTTTTTGTGTTTTCCTTTCACTAGGCACTATTTTAAGTTTTTTATATGCTAACATTCCATGCTCATGGTTACTTGTGAGAATGAGGAGACTGAGGCACAGGGAAGCTCAACATTATACTAAGCTTACACAATATCCTAAAAGAGCTGAAATTACAACTCAGATACTCTGGCTCTTGAGCTGTTGCTCTTAATAACTAGTGAGGTTTTCAAGTCAAGTCATTTTGTTCCTGGAAACAGTTACATGCAAATCCTGATACATGGAAAAAGAATTATATGAACAAATAAATTTGGGAAATACTGAAAATATGCTTTAAAATATTATATACATTCCTGGATAAACAGAAAATCTTAGAAGTTTGAACATGATTATCTTAATATGTGAAGCTAATTCTAAAAATTTCCCCAATCTTTTCACACATTATATTATCAACAATATTTGCATAGATGTGAGAAAAAATATTTCTTTAACTTTATATGTATTCAATTTTCTTTTAATGCTTATAAATTATTTGTCAAATACACTAGAACCAATATTTGAGGTAACCAATATCAAAGAAAACAGTGGGAAAACTTAAATGTAATCAAATCAGAAACAGTCTCCTGTTTCTATTTCTAAAACAGAGAAAGAGATGCATATAGTTTTTAAGTTTTAATAAACTTAATTTTTAAAATAAACAAAGCATTAACAAGAACTATGATGATATGACACTACCGCAAATATAT
Source organism: Bos grunniens (assembly GCF_055505025.1). Taxonomy (NCBI): domain Eukaryota; kingdom Metazoa; phylum Chordata; class Mammalia; order Artiodactyla; family Bovidae; genus Bos; species Bos grunniens. The sequence continues at coordinate 30,233,734 of NC_141178.1, forward strand.
ATACTAATTTATTTTAAAATAATTCACTTATCTCCATAAGCAACATGGGATGAGCCCTCTTAAGTAGCTAGTAAAAGACATAAGAATAAACATATTGTTTCAAATCTATTATTCATCTATTCACTTTCAATCAAAAGGCATAGAATTTGGCTATGACTTCAAGTTAAAGGGTGTTCCTATGTTGGAGCTAAAATAATTATCCTTAGAAAGTTCCCCAGCATTCTTCTCTCAGTGACCTACTATTCTCCCCAAACTTCAAACCAGTCACATAGTGCTCACGTTTGTTGAATTTCTTTAGCTTTGTTATCTGCATTTTTCCACATGTCATTCTGTTTACCTACAATTTCTTTTGTGTTCCTCACAGCCTGACCCTCTTTTCTGTGCTTACTTATATTTAAAGCCACAATTCAGGCATCACTTCCTCTGGCAAACCTTTTTTGCATTTCCTGGACTAGGTTGGATGTCTGTACTAAGCTTAATCCTGTACTCTTTAATTTACTTCACTGCAATTGCATATTTGACTATCTGTCTCCTCATCATGACTGTAACTCAACTGGGGGAAAGTGCAGTCTGTTTTACCATGCATTTATCCCTAGCACTTAGCAAAATACCTGGAGTATGATATGTACATAAGTATAGAATTCCAAAACTATGAGTTTCTATTAATTTACATAAAACATTCTTAATGAATTACGATTCTGAGGCTATTGACGCTTTTGGGTAAATGCATGCATGCAGTTAACTTGCTTCAGCGACTCTATGGACCATAGTCCATCTGACTCCTCTGTGCATGGGATTCTCCAGCCAACAATACTGGAGTGGGTTGTCATGCCCTCCTTGAGGGGATCTTTCCAACCCAGGGATCGAACCCACACCTCTTACATCTCCAGCATGGGCAGACAGGTTCCTTACCACCAGCACGACCTGGAAAACCATTGGGTAAATGAGGCATCTAATAAGTGAGTTGGGCTTCTGTGATAGCTCAGTTGGTAAAGAATCTGCCTGCAATGCAGGAGACCGCAGTTCAATTCCTAGGTTGGAAAGATCCGCTGGTGAATAGATAGGCTACCCACTCCAGCATTCTTGGGCTTCCCTTGTGGCTCAGTTGGTAAAGAATCCGCCTGCAATGCGGGAGACCTGGGCTTGATCCCTGGTTGAGAAGATCTTCTGGAGAAGGGAAAGGTTACCCACTCCAGTATTCTGGCCTGGAGAATTCCATGGTTTGTATAGTCCACAGGGTCACAAAGAATCTGACACGACTGAGCAACTTTCACTTTCACTCTCAATAAGTGAGATAATACAGAATATCTTAACTCTAAATATACTAGGTTTGTATTTCAAGGAATATCTATATGTTATTCTTCTGTGATTTAATGAATAAATCTATCCCCAATCTAACACTATTTATGCATTTATAGACTAGTGGGATATGAAGTAGCTGCAAGAGAAAATGTTAGTGACACAAGAGGGAAATAATTTATTATTCAATGTATTATATATATTTAATGCTAAATATATGAACACTGGGAATTATATTATTAGAATTAGAAAGGTCTTATTACATCAGCTGCTGCCGCTGCTGCTAAGTCGCTTCAGTCGTGTCTGACTCTGTGCGACCCCATAGACGGCAGCCCACCAGGCTCCCCCGTCCCTAGGATTCTCCAGGCAAGAACACTAGAGTGGGTTGCCATTTCCTTCTCCAATGCATGAAAGTGAAAAGTGAAAGTCAAGTCGCTCAGTCATGTTCGACGCTTCGTGACCCCATGGACTGTGGCCCACCAGGCTCCTCCATCCATGGGTTTTTCTAGGCAAGAGTACTGGAGTGGGGTGACATTGCCTTCTCCGATTACATCAGCATGGGTATTTAAATCTTACAGTAGAAAATCTGTACTACTTTTAAAATGTACAAAACTTATTTATTTATAATGAATATTAGATTCAATATATTACCAGAAAATAATTTTTCTATGAACTACTTGGCTACATTAAGCAGAAAGTGAAAGTGAAGTCGCTCAGTCGTGTCCGACTCTTTGTGACCCCATAGACGGTAGCCTACCAGGCTCCTCTGTCCCTGGGATTTTCCAGGCAATAGTACTGGAGTGGATTGCCATTTCCTTCTCCAGGGGATCTTCCCAACCTAGGGCTCAAACCCAGGTCTCCCGCATGGTAAGCAGAAGAGAGTTACAAAAACAAAATACATGAAATCATGTTGCATTTATCACTACTACACACATCTAAGTCAGCCTATATTCATACATATTGTCTGGAAAATATCATGGTTTTCTATTTATCAACTACCTATAAAATTTAAAAATGTCCATATTCTTTCAATTATCCAAGAACTCCAAGTCAAGCACATGTAATAACAAAGTAAACTATAATTTGTGAATATTTCATTAAGCTCTTATCACACTTTGATATTTTTTAAAGGATGAATTAATAATATAAAAAACTCTTTCATGTGTTTTTAATATACGTACCAAAACCTATGGGCAGCTTTATTGTCCACGTGCAATCTAAACTGCTGGGGTAGTTTCCAGGAAACCCAGGGCTGAGGATCACACCACTGAAATCTGACATTGCACCACCACACTGAGCTGCAAGAGAATTGAGGTCCCACTTAAGCCAAAGTACTTTATTGCATTGAAAACAGACTGAAATCATTTCGAGTATGAATCAAGTCTCTAAGTTAAAACTGATACAAATTTGAATATTTTCAATCTAATTCACCACGTACCAGTATTCAAATATAATCAATTGAGAAGGCACTTTGTAAAATACAAAAAAGGATAATGTATTTCCTTCCTCAGCTGTAAATACAAGCTAAATCAATTACTGAACAGAGAAGAGTAGTTCATGTGCAGTGAATACAATTCAACAAGAAGCACAGATCCTTTTCCATAGTGAGCAGAACATTTCTGATCCAAAGTACATCTAGAAATGTTTTGATTCATTCAAAAGATGATACAATTTAGAATAAAATCAAGCCACCAACACTCATTCTAAGTATTATAGTGAGGAGAGTTTCATTTCCCAATCTTCCTCTTTTCTTCTTTTTGTGAGGAGGCTAAAGGTTTTTAAGTAAAATACTGTTTTCTACTGATAATATGCAAGGGATGCACAGACTGTAAGATATGGCCTCACTTTATCCTAAAAGAATCTAGACAAAAATAGGGAGTATAACATAAGTAAAAAGATGCCCCCATATTTGAGAATTTGGGGATAAATTTATACTTTTTTAGAGTCCCTATTATACTGATTTATTATAGATGAGCTAACCATAAACTATAAGAACAGATAATTACCCAAGTTTTAATTTTACATGATTATATAGAATTATTTAACATGTAATAATAGAACTGCAGTATAGAAGCTAATTCTTTCCTCTTAGTGTATATTTTTATCCTTTTGTCACAGAAGGACTAAAATACACATCTCAGTTGTTGGTTGAAGAATCAGGTTTCATGACTGCACATCAGGTTAGAAAATTACCTGTACAAGTACCTGCAACTTCATTCATTTATTATTATGAACAGCAACAGATAGATATTCAAACTTCAGCTTATAGATCAAAGAGGCAAATTCAGTAGAAAGTTTATCAATGTTCTATGTGATATCAGCAGCTAGTTTGATAGCTATCTTTAGCTATGTGAGCTGAATAAATTATGTATCAAGCAGATTTTACTAAGGGGATATATATAACCTTGTAGTTAATCTGCATATCAATCTTTCTTTAAAAGTTGTAATTATCATTGTGTAATACACCTGTATATTTTCCATTCTTCTCAAATCTCAGCTCATCCATCTTTAAACCAGAGCAGTTTTCAACATATATAAACCATTAATATTCACCAATTATTTTTCCTAAAATTTGATTATCCACATATATATATTACACAATCAATAATTGGGAATTATAGAGAAAATATTTTGGCCAATCAAAAGTACTTTTAAAGTTCCTGGAAAGAATGCAATTGTATATTTGTTTTGCTTTATTCTGAATTTTAAGTGAAAGAACACAAGGACTCTCTTTTGCTTTCTTGCCTTCACAATCTCAAGTGTTTGAGGTACTCCCTGTCCCTCTAATTCTGCTACTTTCCATCTTTTTAGAAATGATCTCAAAATCCTGTCCTCTGCACTGCCCACATTGCTAGAGTGTAAATCTCAAAATCAGAGAAGGGAGAAGGAAAGAATAAAAGAAAACAGATAGTGAAAGAGAAAGAAAAATAGCAACAAACCATGAAAACAAGAATACAAACACTGCATCTGCCTTCAGGTCCATGCCCCTGCCTATTTTCTCAGTGACTCTGCCAGCTCACGCACACCCAGGCCTTAATGACAGCGCTGTGCTTCACCAGTCGTTTCACAGGAGACTCTTGAGCCCTATTATACGCTTTTTTCTTAAGGACACAACCACAGCACAGTCCTCCAAGATAAAATCATCTTTGATTTTTCCTTCAGATTTGTCTCTATTCCAAAGAAATCTCAAGTGATTTTTCCTTCCTTCTACCACAATATCTGGCAGACTGTTTATTTTTCAGTTTATGAGATTGTAACGTTGAGACCTGATGACTACAGTTTTAAGGCATTCTCTGAATCAGCCTCTTGCCTTCAGTTTCTCCTTAAAATATGGCCATGATATCAATTCTAACATTTGTCAAATGTAGTATAAGTTTACTGTCCAAAATTTATAAAATATAAAAATTGAGTAGAAAATAAATAACAGTGCTCTGGAATTCCACTCCCCATAGATAACCGGTCTACCTTTATAATTCTTTATTTCTCTGCAGAAAAGCGTACATTCATGCATGTGTGTTTATACACTACATATATAAAGAAAACAGGATCATGCTGAGAATCACTTTAAGCCTTTTTATATTTGACTACATATTATAAACTTTGTTCATGTTATTAAATATTCCATTACAATGTTCACTTCCCCTTTCCCCATTATTGGACCCTTAAGTTGTTGCACATTTTTCATTATAATACCACTGTGGACACCCTCTGTATTTCAGGTTTGAGTTAAATACTTTAATGCGTTCTCTCATTTCGTTCTCATAATGGGCTTATTACTATTCCATACAACAGATAAGCAAACAGAATAATATACTTGCCATGCAAAGCTATTGCACCTTAGCTGAAATTCAAATATAGATACATTGCACATCAAAATATGATCAGTATTTAATACAGTTTCATACAAATTTAGCCTATATAAATACAGAATTTCTAGTTTAATTTTATTTAAATATCACTTCTATCTAATATTTCCCTTGTTAACAATATTCAATGGAATATAGATTTAATCAAAACACAATAGTTACCTAAAAACTAAGCAATTTGTTAAGAGTAATAACCGAAGCTACTAATACAGCAAAATGGAAATTACCATATCATAACTGAGTGATATTCAAATTGATACAACTTTCTAAAGCAATTTGATGATATTTATAGAATTTTTAAATAGTTATTCAATAACAAAATTAATCTACTGTAAGATCCTAAGTAAAGAATAAGATATCTGCAAAAAGGCATGTGAAGAACACTTTAAAAGAAATGTGTATAAATGTGTAAATATGAACCAAAGGTGTATAAAACTATATCAAAAAGACAAAAAACTAAGCTAACAAAAGAGAATAACTATACAAATTAGACTATGCTATGTGCTATAAAGCCATTTAAAAAATAAAATTTTTAGAAACATGATATGATGGAGAAAATGTTTCTAAGTGAATGTCAAGAAAGATATCATAAAAACTATACATACTATAATGTAAAACTTTAATTTGTTCACTAAACTATATTTATCGGATATGTACTTAAGATACTAACTGTTCTTGGCAGTAAAGAACAGTAATGAATAAAAGACTGAAACTCTCTGCTTTCACATCATCAATATATATATATTATTTTAATCTTTATCATCTCAATTTTATACTTAATTGGATATATACATACCACATATTCATAACATTTACATAAATGACGTTATCTGTATATATAATTTTTATAATAATTACTATATGTATATGTGCAATTTGTAATTGGTATTATATGCATAAATTATTTATAATACCTAAAGAAATAAATCTTTCCAAAATTGTCATCCAATCTAAAGTCTGAATGCTTTTAATATTGTTTGTCAATAAAAGACATCTTTACTCAAACATTAATTTCCAGTACTCTCTAACAAAAATTGTGCATATGGCACATAGGCATCACAGACTGAACTGTGTCCTCTTAATATTCACAGGTTAAAGCCCTAATTCCCAAATGTGACTGCATTTGGAGATAAGTGATATCTCTTTTAAGGAGATAGTTAAAGTTAAATAAAGTCATGAGGGTAGGGAGCTCTAATCTAATAGTACTGGTGTACTATCGGGGAGCTCCCTCACAGTGAAAAGGCCATGTCAAGATGTAGGGAGAAGATCATCTTCCACAAGTCAAGGAAAGAAGTACTCCAAAAATACATCCCTGCCACCACCTTGACCTTGAACTTCTAGCTTCTAGAAATGTGACAAAATAAACATCTGTCGTTGAAGTCATTTAATCCATAGCATTTTGTTACACTAGCCCAAGGAAACTAACACATTACAGGTTTGTTCACTGTAAATTGGTAGGTATTTAGGTCACACCAATTCTTTTATTTTTTTCCTACTCAGAAAGGGTAATCTTATTCATTCATTTAATTACATCTGCCATTCAATACCCTTTGTAAATTTTATTGACTGCCTATATTTCCCAATGGCTTCAGTCAACACCATTCTCATCTTTCTTAATTCCATCAGGTAGTCAATGGCACTAAACACTAAATCACTCTCCTATTTAATTTCATTTATTTCTACAACTCTAAATGGTAAACAAATGTTTTAATGATGGAGATCATAACTCACACTTTCTTTTCATACTCTATCAGTTCAGTTCAGTTCAGTCACTCAGTCGTGTCTGACTCTGCGACCCCATGAATCACAGCACGCCAGGCCTCCCTATCCATCACCAACTCCCGGAGTTCACCCAGACTCACATCCATCGAGTCAGTCATGCCATCCAGCCATCTCATCCTCTGTTGTCCCCTTCTCCTCCTGCCCCCAATCCCTCCCAGCATCAGAGTCTTTTCCAATGAGCCAACTCTTCACATGAGGTGGCCAAAGTACTGGAGTTTCAGCTTTAGCATCATTCCTTCCAAAGAAATCCCAGGGCTGCTCTCCTTCAGAATGGACTGGCTGGATCTCCTCGCAGTCCAAGGGACTCTCAAGAGGCTTCTCCAACACCATAGTTCAAAAGCATCAATTCTTCGGTGCTCAGCTTTCTTCACAGTCCAACTCTCACATCCATACATGACCACAGGAAAAACCATAGCCTTGACTAGACGAACCTTTGTTGGCAAAGTAATGTCTCTGCTTTTGAATATGCTATCTAGGTTGGTCGTAACTTTCCTTCCAAGGAGTAAGCGTCTTTTAATTTCATGGCTGCAGTCACCATCTGCAGTGATTTCATACTCTATAGAGCCCAGCATATTAATGGTGGCACACAGACACCAGAATTTTAAAAATGAAAAGAATTAAGGTGGATAGAAATAACTGGAAGCTGCATTAAATTAGGGTAAATATTTGGGCTCAAATTTCAAAGTCTCAAGTGTTCTTTTGATACATCATACATCTCATTGGGTGTCATGCTCCCTTTGGTAGACTCTAGTTTTCTTACCTATTTTGGCTCAAGAGTAAGCAATAGAATATTTACTTGTTTTCCTGATCTATGAGTGTGAGTAATTCTACAACATTATACTGAGAAAACTCTCTGGGAATCAGAAAACCTAATACCGTTTCTCAATTTGTAGTGTTAAGCCATACATTGATAATTACGTTGGGACAAAAAAGTGTAAAACTTTAAAATTAAAAAAAAAAAAGGAAACATTTATCTGGGAATATAATTTTCATAAAACCTGCAAAAGTCAAACTTTATGTTTGAAAAACAACATATACAAGGTTTATCTTTTTTTTTTTTTAATGCCATTCTCCCAAATCTTCCCACCCTCTCCCTCTCCCACAGAGTCCATAAGACTGTTCTATACATCAGTGTCTGTTTTGCTGTCTCATATACAGGGTTATCGTTACCATCTTTCTAAATTCCATATATATGCGTTAGTATACTGTATTGGTGTTTTTCCTTCTGGCTTACTTCACTCTGTATAATAGGCTCCAGTTTCATCCACCTCATTAGAACTGATTCAAATGTATTCTTTTTAATGGCTGAGTAATACTCCATTGTGTGTATGTACCACCGCTTTCTTATCCATTCATCTGCTGATGGACACCCAGGTTGCTTCCATGTCCTGGCTATTATAAACAGTGCTGCGATGAACATTGGGGTACACGTGTCTCTTTCCCTTCTGGTTTCCTCAGTGTGTATGCCCAGCAGTGGGATTGCTGGATCATAAGGCAGTTCTTTATCTTTAAAATATCTAATCAATAATTTATAGTTCTTTAACTCACCCAAACAAATTGGGATTGGATAATTCCATCTTCTTACAGGTCCAGGCATACATGTAATATGAGAATGGCCCTATATAAACAAGACAGTACAGGTCAGTACACATTTTTAAAAGTCTAAATATCACACAGGATAGTGAATGATACTTATGAAAACAATATATTGCATTGTAATATTTTAATACTATTGAAAATCTTAGTGTGACTTAAAACAAGGAAGGTAATTATATACACTTGTGTTAAAATGTAAAAAAATAACAAGATTTTGGTAGAAAAATTAAGACTCTATATCACATTAAAATTGTGGTTTTAACATTGTTCCACCAAAACATGTTCTACTAAGGTACTGCAATAATTACACAAGGGAAATAGCCATATACATAGTGGTTTATAATAAAGTGCTGTAATATTCAAGGTAGGATAGATACAAAATGATTATAAAATTATTTTATAAAAATATGAAAAGTCAACTAAGGTATATTAAATTTATATAGAGTCTAGAAAAACTTAATGTTCTACTGAGACTAATAATTAGGAATAAAAGTTTAAAGACTATAAATCATTCATTTTAAATTTTATTTCCTCTAAGGAATTTATTGATTTAACATGTGAAATAGTTTCTGTCTCATTTTTTTTCCCTTAATTTCTTAATAGGTCTATGCTTTAGGGAGATTTTTATGAGGCCATAAATTCAGACCCTTTAAAAAACTTGCAAAAGATTATTAATATAAATACATAAATTGAGAATTTACACTGTAACTCCATAATTTTAGCAAAACTTATTTGTAGTCATTTTGTTAATGAATCTGGGGAATTTATTATCATGGAAGCTTTATTTAATGCTTTAAGTAGCACTTTCATTTTTATTTGCAAATTCTGAAAATCTGGGAGTTTAATTTTTATATCTTATGTGTACAGAGATAAAAGGAAACATTCATTTTGATTCCAAAATCATCTTTGATTACTTGCAAACAAAACAATTTAGTTCATTCCAGCAATTTCTCTCACAAATACTTCATTGACAAATTGAATACCTTTTGATTTAATAATGTTAAATTATGCAGCCTGAGATCAGTATTGTTTTATAACTTCTGTATTATTAATCATTAATTTGTTAAAATATTCTGAAAGGGTAATGAAATTCAAAGCTAAAATTTTAAAATAGACCTACCTGAAGAGAATAGCCTTGATCACACTGAAAGGATACTACATCACCAACCATGTATCTGTCTCCAATTTTAATCCCACTGCTAGGAGTCTGTGGTTCAGGACAGGAATCCAAACCAATAGCTAAGAATAATTAGCAGTAAAATGTAACTTTCAAATGATGAATGCTTAAATCATGCCTAAATTACCAAAATTGAATATTGATGTCATTAAAACTAGATTTACACTGAGACATTAAGGATATTCTGTGAATAAGATTTAACTGTATATGGTTACAGCAATGTATTTTGCAACTACACCATAGAACTATTTGAATTTTCATGGCACCAACCATTAATTAGCTGTGTGATTATACCTAAACTCTTCTTTAATTCTCAGCCTAAACTTCTTCTGTGATACAAGTAAAAATTCCTAAAAAGAAACTCACTAAATAAAAATAATAATTTACTGTGATAATAAAATGGAATTATATTTCTAAAACATTCTAAGTAAAATGACTAAAAAATATTTGCTATTTTGTTCATATCACTTAGTAGCTTTTTATGAAATGGAGATGATAATTCAAAACACTTCCATTATTTTTACATTAACAACTTATTTCCCAATATAAAAAATAAAAGCATACTAAAAGTAAAATGTTTTTCTAAAATGTTTCATTTAGTTTAGCATTTTTTATTGAAGTATATTTCACTTACAATGTTGTGTTAATTTATGCTGTATAGCAAAGTGACTCAGCTATTATATATATAATATATATATTTATATATATATGTACTTTTTTATATTATGTTCCAATATGGTTTATCACAGGATATTAAAGACAGTTCTCTGTGCTATACATCAGGATCTATTGTTTATCCATTTTTTATAAAATAGTTTACATCTACAAACCTCAAATTGCTACTCTGTCCATCCTACCCTCCCTGTCTCTTGGAAACTACAAGTCTGTTATCCACGTCTGAGTCTGTTTCATAGATTAGTTCATCTGTGTCATATTTTAGGTTTTACATATAAGTGGTGCCATCCAGTATTTGTCTTTTTCTGACTTACTTCACTTAGTATGATAATCTCTAGGTCAATCCATGTTTCTGCAAATGGCCTTATTTCTAAAATTATTCATTTAAAAAAATAAAATAAAATTATTCATTTAAGTGCTCAAAAATTGTTTGATTTTTTTTGCCAAAACATTTTTTAAGCATGTGAATATATTACTATCAAAAACCTTTTTATCTTCAATAGAAGCCAATGTTTGCTATCTATTTCTCTATAGTTCACATTTTGAGCTAATCTAATACATATCTGATGGTTTCCCAGGTGGAGCTAGTGGTAAAGAACCTATCTGCCAATGTAGGAGAGGTAAGAGACCCAGGTACAATCCTTGGGTCAGGAAGATCCCCTGGAGGAGGAAATGGCTACCCACTCCAGTATTCTTGCCTAGAGAAACCCATGGACAGAGGAGCCTAGTGGGCTATGTCCACAGGGTTGCAAAGAGTTGAATATGTCTGAAGCAACTTAGCATGCATGCAATACATATCTGAATGGATGAGAGGAAGCAGTCACCACTCCAAAATCATTATGTGCGTATGTGTATACTCATTATAAATATTCACTGTATATAATAATTTATTTAAAAAGCATTAAAACCTAAATTCTAAAGAATAACAATACTTTGGCCACCTTATGTGAAGAGCTGACTTGTTGGAAAATACCCTGATGCTGTGAAAGATTTAGGGCAGGAGGAGAAGGGGGCAACAGAGGATGAGATGGTTGGATGGCATCAACGATTCAGGAAAGCAACTCCAGAAGATAGTGAAGGACAGGGAAGTCTGACATGCCGTGGTCCAGGAGGTCGCAAAGAGTTGGATATGACTTAGTGACTGAGTAACAACAAAAAGTATGACAATATCATATAGATTCTTTCACTCCTTGACCACGTTATTTCTCTCTGATAGATGCCATCATACTTAACACCACCCTATCCATCATCTTTGTTGCATTTGACATAAATTAATAATTAATAATTATGTAATTAATTATTCAATATCCCCTTCTGAGAATATAAATTCCATAAGGGTGGCTTAAATCACACAGTCTTAAGGAAGCACTCAATAAACATTCTTCGTAAAGATGAATGAATAGAATGAGAAAGAAAGAGCATTCTATTATATTTCTTAATAAATACAAATGTCTGCCTTTGCAAATGGAAGAAACTTTATCTAATAACATAATGGTGAGAGTAGGTACAAATTAAAGGATAGAAAATTAAATAAAAGCAGTGACTGTATAAAGTTGTGGTTAGATTGGAAAGTAAGGTAGTAAAGACAAGGAGCAAACTGGTCATTTAGGAATGCACTTGAGGTAGTCCAAAAGGAGACTGAGTCATATAGACTAGAATGTCAATGCTGGTGCCACAGTTAGCTAGGTCTCTAAACATATGTCAAGCTCCATGTTTCTTGATCTTTTGTAATCTTGAATTTATAGAACCAGGCAAGTTAAGTTATCCTTAAATTGTGACCTACCTTTTAAGAGTTAATGTCTCACTTTCCATATAACTTTTGAAATCCAAGAAAAGACAAAAATGATGTTACATTTACTTTCGTCTCATTCAACATCCACTAATGGGTCTTATCCATTAAACTCATCTGATTTTATAGAAAGCTTTCTAAGAATGATTAACCAAATAGAACAGTTATGATATAAACATATACATCTGGTCAATATGGTTTCACTTTCCTTTTCAGTTCATTTCAGTTCAGTTCAGTCACTCAGTCATGTCTGACTGTTTGCAACCCTATGGACTGCAGCATGCCAGGCCTCACCAACTCCCGGAGTTTACTTTAGAACAAGGAAAAGTAGTATACTGGATGTTCTGAACAGTACATTTATTATCCTTTACCATTAAGGTAATTTATGTGATCATTTTTGCTAAGAAGGCTAAATTCATTACATGTTCATTTCTCCTTCTTTCTATCAAGTACTCTAGTCAAGGTCATATACATAAAAAACTACTAATTTCCCAAAGTGTTGATTTTCTCCTCTGGGAGGATAAAGAAAATATTGCACAGTGATGCCACAAAATAATGAGACTCATTTTTAAGAGAGATTTTTTCCATAATGTATGTACATATAGCAAAATATTTATGAAAGTTTTAACTTAAAACATGATATAAACTCTATAGACTATGCATTAATAATTTTGTATGTTAAAAATTCTTATATGCAAATAATCACAGACAAAAATGACCAAAAGGAAATAGTGAAATATTAGCAGTAGTTAAGATTCTTGATATGAAATTATTGGTGATTTTATGCACTTTATTATATATTCCTGCATTTCTAAAAGTTATATAATGGAATGCAAATACTAACATCACTTATTTAGTAGATGGACGTATCTTTCCTTTTCCCTGATACCAGGAAAGACTGAAGGCAGGAGGAGAAGGGGGTGACCAAGGATGACATGGTTGGAGGGCATCATCGACTCAATGGACATGAGTCTGAGCAAACTGTGGGAGACAGTAAAGGACAGGGAAGCCTGGCATGCTACAGTCCTTGCAGTCGCAAAGAGTCAGACATGACTGAGCGACTGAATAACAACAATAAAATCTAGTAGATAAATGAGAATTAGTAGAGAATTTGGGGGTATAAAAACATATTGCCTTCTATTTTCCTAGAAAAGTTTGAGTTTGACACTCTAATCTGTTTAATAAGATTGTCTCAGGGGAGGAAATAAGTTAATGAAGTAATTAGATAAGAAAGAGAAGTCATATATTAACAACCCCTCTCATTTTTTTTGCATTCAATTATTTTACATGCACTAAAGAAAATAAAACAGAAATATCTTAAAAAACTGCAGTTCATATTTTTAACTCATTTTTTTAATTTACAAAACTGAGTGATTAAACTCAGTAGTTTAAAAATGTCTTCTTTATTATTTTTCACTGCTTTCTAAGTAACAATACCAGTAGGTTATTTGCAGGAATCAACAAAGAAAAGGTATTTGTAAAATGTTTCAAACAGCTCTCTCCTGCTTAACTAAGCTTAGCCAATCAACATATTGAGTCATTTTCATCTTTAAGGGTATAAATTTTGTAAAATTATGTCTCTGGCAATCAAAGATGCTCTTTGAGTAAAATTTTTTAATGGGAATTGGTTCAATGAATTAAGTGCTATAGCCAAAAACAAACAGAAATGAATACAAGGGAAAATCCACATCAAAAGTTGCACAGAATTAATTATATATGCTGTTAAATTACTGTGGGCAGTTACCCTGGCTGTAAACATTAAAACCTCAGCCTTTCAATTTTAAAAGTTCATTTATAAACAAAAATATTCTTTAATTTTGTTCACAAAGCAATCTGAAGGAGAAAATGGTGTAAATCATAGCATTTGTATTTGATCATTTTGAAAATATACATATATAGTATTCCATTATGATTTTAATAAATCCTTAATGCAATGAGATAGGGAGAAAGGGAGAAGAAAGTTTAATTATTGCTAAGACTCCCAGTAACACTGTTATGTAAAAAGGAAAAAAAAAAAACACTTTATGAATTTGACATGACAACCCATGTACAAATTTATTGAAAATAACCAAAAATCCTGGATTTATTTCCTGCAAATGCAGGAGACTTAAGATACACAGGTTCGATCCCTGGGTCAGGAAGATCCCCTGGAGGAGGGCATGGCAACCCACTCCAGTATTCTTGCCTGGAGAATCTCCTGTGGACAGAGAAGCCTGGCAGGCTACAGTCCATAGGGCTGCAAAAAATTGGACACGACTGAAGTGACTTAGCATGCATGCAAAAGAAATCAACAGGAACTGAACCATATGTCTTTGGACCAGTGCTTGTATTCAATGATAGTGAGATCTTATTTTAAGAATACTGCAGGTCTTCAATTTAAAAATTTTCTCTAATGGATACAAAATAACTATTATTTCTAGGTTTACACCACATTTAATGATTTTTTTTAATACGTTAGAATTATCACTTGGCATTTAATATTTATCATTATAAGATAATGGTTTGAGAATAATGTAGAAGGTGATAAAGGATGAATTCAATATGAGCTGGGCTACTAGTTGCAGGACTTGGAGAAATCAGCAATGATAAGTATACAGACTTTTTCAACAGAATGTACCTTGTATTAACTAATCTACTAAACACAACTTGTCACATATTATTATGTAACATGTACATGTATATTTTAACTCTATTTATTTAACTTATATGCAGAGTACATCATGCAAAATGCTCGCCTGGATGAAGCTCAAGCTGGAATCAAGATTGTTGGAAGAAATACCAACAACCTCAGATATGCAGATGATCCCACTCTAATGGCAGGAAGTGAAGAGGAACTAAAGAGCCTCCTAATGAGGGAGGAAGAGAGAAAAAGCTGGTTTAAAACTCAACATTTAAAAAGCTGAGATCATGGCATCTGGTCCCATCACGTCATGACAAACAGAAGGGGGAAATGAGGAAGCGGTGACAGATATTATTTTCTTGGGTTCAAAAATCACTGCAGATGGTGACTGCAGCCATGAATTTAAAAGATGCATGCTCCTTTGAAAAAAAGCTATGACAAACCTAGACAACATATTAAAAAGCAGAGACATTACTTTGTCAACAAAGGTCCTTACAGTTAAAACTATCGTTTTTTCACTAGTCATGTACAGATGTGAGAGTTGGACCATAAATCTGAAAGCTAAAGAATGGATGTTTTTGAACTGTGGTACTGGAGAAGACTCTTGAGAGTCCCTTGGATAGCAAGGAGATCAAACTAGTCAATCCAAAAGGAAATAAACCCTAAATATTCATTGGAAGGACTGACGCTGAAGTGAAACTCCAATACTTTGGTCACCTGATGTAAACAACCGACTCACTGGAAAAGGCCTTGGCGCTGGGAAAGATTGAAGGCAGGAGAAGAACGCACTGGAGGAGATGGTTCGATAGCATCACCAACCCAATGGACATGAATTTGAGCAAACTCTGGGAGACAGTGAAGGACAGGGAAGCCTGGCGTGCCACAGTCCATGGGGTTGCAAAGAGTTGGACATGACTGAGAGACTGAATAACAAAATGTAACGTAAATGTCTGTCAATAAAGTTTTTCAGACAGAACAATTTCGACTTCAAAAGCAAGTGGTGCTGGGAAAACTCAACCACTTGTAAAGAACGAAACTAGAACACTTTCTAACACCATACACAAAAATAAACTCAAAATGGATTAAAGATCTAAATGTAAGACCAGAAACTATATAACTCCTAGAGGAAAACATAGGCAAAACATTCTCTGATGTAAATCATAGCAGGATCCTCTATGACCCACCCCCCAAAGTAATGGAAATAAAAGCAAAAATAAACAAATGGAATCTAATTAAACTTAAAAGCGTTTGCACAACAAAGGAAACTATAAGCAAGGTGAAAAGACAGCCTTCAGGATGGGAGAAAATAATAGCAAATGAAGCAACGGACAAAGAATTAATCTCAAAAATATACAAGTAGCTCCTGCAGCTCAATTCCAGAAAAATAAGCAACCCAATCAAAAAATGGGCCAAAGAACTAAACAGACGTTTCTCCAAAGAAGACATACAGATGGCTGACAAACACATGAAAAGATGCTCAACATCACTCATTATCAGAGAAATGCAAATCAAAACCACAATGAGGTACCATCTCACGCCGGTCAGAATGGCTGCTATCAAAAAGTCTCCAAACAATAAACGCTGGAAAGGGTGCAGAGAAAAAGGAACCCTCTTACACTGTTGGTGGGAATGCAAACTAATACAGCCACTATGGAGAACAGTGTGGAGATTCCTTGAAAAACTGCAAATAGAACTGCCATATGACCCAGCAATCCCACTGCTGGGCATACACACCAAGGAAACCAGAACTGAAAGAGACATGTGTACCCCAATGTTCATTGCAGCACTGTTTACAATAGCTGGAACATGGAAGCAACCTAGATGTCCATTGACAGACAAATGGATAAGAAAGCTCTGGTATACAATGGAATATTACTCAGCTATTAAAAAGAATGCATTTAAATCAGTTCTAATGAAGTGGATGAAACTGGAACCTATTATACAGAGCAAAGTAGGTTAGAAAGAAAAACACCAATACAGTATATTAATGCATATATATGGAATTTAGAAAGATGGTAATGATGACTCTACATGCGAGACAGCAAAAGAGACACAGATGTAAAGAACAGACTGTTGGTCTCTGTGGGAGAAGGCAAGAGTGGGACGATTTGAGAGAATAGCATTGAAACATGTATATTATCATATATGAAATAGATCGCCAGTCCAGGTTCCATGCATGAGACAGGGTGCTCAGGGCTGGTGCACTGGGATGACCCTGAGGGATGGGATGGGGAGGGAGGTCGGAGGGAGGTTCAGGATGGGGAACCCATGTACACCCATGGCTGATTCATGTGAATGTATGGCAAAAAGCACCACAATATTGTAAAGTAATTAGCCTCCAATTAAAATAAATTTTTTAAAAAAAAGTCACTGACGAGTAGCAGTGTAAGTTTAGAAATATGTGGTACAGGCTTCGCTCATGTTTACCCTGATTCTCAACTTTTCTTACTTATGTTTACCTATTTAACATTTGACCTAGCATTATTCTGAAAAACTGAGTACTCAGTAATAAATGTGTGTTTGTGTGTATGCTCAGTCGCTCAATCATGTCTGCCTCTTTGTGACCCCATGGACTGTAGCCTGTAAGGAATCTTCTGTCCACAGAATTTTCCAGGCAAGAAATACTGGAGTGGGTTGCCATTTCCTACTCTAAGGGCTCTTTCCCACCCAGTGATTGAACCCATGTCTCTTGCGTCTTCTGCATTGGCAAGCAGATTCTTTACTACTGAGCCGCCTGGGAAACCCCAGTGATAGATTCTACCTATAAAATTTTAGTCCAAAGAATAAAGATAAGTAAAATGATAAATAGAATCTGGCAGGTAGGGACCATTCATTCATTACATGAGCAATTACTGGTACCAATTGTATGTTCTTACTGTGTTACACACATGCTGGAAAAGCAAAGATCAATTAGCAACATAAGCAACCATGCTCTGAAGAAATTCTGGGTAGAGCTAGAGAGGGGGTTGTTTTAAAAGACGGCTTCAGAGTAGCAGAACAAGCACAATATAAGAAGGCTGTCTTCTATTTAAATAATTATTTCATAGAAACTAACCTATGTGAGTACTAAAAAATATATATATTTTATCAGTTCATAATAATAAAGAGGAAGGTGAGTATGCTGTCTTGGCATGTTAAGTGGATAATGTTTTATGTTATTTTTCCTTCTTTTATGGAAGAAAAAAGGGGAGCATTTTTTGTAAAACATATTATAGTGTTTTGGGAAGGGCAGTTAAAAATGAAGTTGAAAAGGGAGACAGGATATAGACTATATAAACAATCTTGTAATCTTAATCAATGTAGAAGTTTGTATTTTCCTACTATGGTTAATGGAGGTAAAATTCAGAGTTATTAAGAACAAAACTTATGTACTCTGTGTGCATTCTGGTTCCACTAGTTTCTTGCCTTTTTGTGGTAAAATCTGAGATAATCTCTATGTCTCAGTTTCCTCACCTATAAAATAGATGCAAAATTATACCAACTTCACATGAATATTTTGGTGCATAAAGAAAACAATACATGTATAAGAATTAGATAGTTTCAGGAACACAGGATGCCCTCAAAAAACATTTACTAGCATTACTGAATGGTTTTAAGCATGGAAGTTAGGTTGTACATTTGGATTCTAGATAAAGGATATATATATATATTTATTGTCATGAAAGCATGTCTCTATGTTTAAGACCAATAGATCTCACATAAATATTCTAGCAATATAAAGAACACATATAAAGATTTACATAAAGCCCCAAACTTAAGGACCTTCAGTTTTGTGATTGACTCACAAAGAGAAGCTTCTATAAGAAAATCCAGAAGACTAGGAGCAGTGTTACTACAATAGCTCAAGATATAACTAGAGAAACTTTAGAACTACACAAACACAATGTTTTATGAATTCAGAGACTCTCTAATTAAGAACCATCTCTAAATCAATACCACAAAGACATGAAAAATCAATGAGATGATCATGAAATAAATTTGGATAAAAGAGTAAACTATGCCAAAACTAGAATGGCCTTATAGGTTTAAGGAGTGAAACGTGTTTATAAAGATCAATTACACATATTTGCATGTAATATAGTCTAGGTTAATAGCAATTTAAATTAGAAATGACAAACAATAACAATTTAACTTGGACAGGAGGTGTTTCTAAAATTAATAGTTACAAGATGATATACATGAAGTAGAATAAGACAATTAGTTTAGGTAAAAATATAATTACCTTTTTCACAAATCACTATTTTCACAAATCACAAATCACTAATCACAAATCACTATTTTTTCACAAATAATCAATTATCTAACTAGCCCATTTTTTGTGGTTATAAAAATAAACTTAAGACCTAATGCATTAGGTCTTAAGCATATTGTTCAAGGAAGGAAAGCAATAAAATAACTATTGTGTTGAACTGAAACCTTTTGTTATTTATAAACTACATTTAAATGAATACATTCCTTAGCATTGACTATTTTACAACTATTTTTATAATTTGGGTACTCAGACTAGCCTTCCAACTATTGCACAACATGGAAAGATGTTTTCAGGCCACATGAGTTTTTATAAGATTTACAGCAAAATTATTAGTAGTAGATATAATGAATGATCTCAGGTGTGGGAGGAGGGAAAAAATTATTCATTATGGTGACATTACCTTTGTCTTCCTCAGAGACTACATCCTGAGATCTTTGAGCACCCATAAATTTTCAAACACAATTACTATATAGTTTCCCTTTTTAAAATAAGTTCATTTTATAAGTTCAAGACCAAAAACTGTTCATTGATTTATAAATGTTCACAGTCCCTCTAGGATTTTCCATTAGGTGCTAGTGAAGAGGCTCAGATATGTTCGACTATTCACGACCCCATGGACTGTAGCCTGCCAGGGTCCTCTGTCGATGGGATTTTTTTAGGCAAAAATACGGAGTGAATTGCCATTTCCTTCACCACGGGATCTTCCCAACCCAGGGATCGAACCTGGGCCTCCTTCACTGAAGGCAGACTCTTTACTGTTTGAGCTACCAGGGAAGGTGCTGGATTTTCCATTAGTGGGATGTAAAAGTGTGCCTCCACAAACAGGAAGTATGAGGAAAACTGCATATGTATGTTACAATCAAATGATCATTTCAAAATGATGAGGCTGGACCTGAATTCAAGTAACAAGAGCAACTAGAAACTACAGGTTCTTTTTGTGGAAGCCTACCCAACACTGATACAATTAATGGCATTCCATGCACTAGGAACATTTTCCCTAGCAACAAATACATTTATGCAAGACATACAATTATAACCAGAATCACATATGTTTAAAATACACACACACACACACACACACACACACACACACACACACACACACACAAACTGATGAATAGATTCCCACCTTCTAGTGCTCTTGTGGATCAGGAAACAGAAAGAATGTGAACAATGTTGGAAAAAATATACTAACTCAGAGCAGCTACTTCTATTTACATGACTACTAAAACAGAACGTTAGCACACCTAACTACACTAGTACACATGACTATTAACCAGAACACCAGTACAATTTCCAATACAAATAATGATGCATCTTCATGTCAAATTATGATCACTCATATCAGAAAATAGAAAAACGTAAATCAGACTCTTTTAATAAGTGTTTTTCAGCTTATCTCAATTAAGCAGAGAAAACTGTATCCTTTAAACTCTGGAACTCTGGTATAAATATTTGCGGCCTTCCAAAGTTGCTAGGCAAACATGTCTTCCGCCTACCTTCTTTCTCTTCAATGTCCAGTTTCTTTAGTTATTAACAGACAGAAAAACTGACTTTTAAAAAGTCTTTTCATTAATATCGGTTATCTCATTATATATCAGGTAATTTAATAGCATAAAATTAATAGAATATATCAACAGCTCAGAAAAATGTTATTGAGAATATTTCCAAATTTATATTTATTATCTCACTTTGTGTGTAACTTAGAAGATTTACCCTGATTTGTGGAACTACAACCTCTAAGAGAGTACAGTTTGTAATACTAATAAACATATTCATGAAGGTAGTCAAAAGGTATAACTTTCCAGTAAAAAGATAAATGAGTGTAATGTAATTAGGGGTATAAACTACTACACGATGGCTATAGTTAACACTTTTCTATGATACATGTTTGTTAAGAGAGTAGATCTTAAATGTTCTCTTTACAAGGAGAAATGCTTTTTTTCCTTTTTTTTTTTTACTGCATATATATGAGATGATAGACGTTAACTAAACCTATTGCATTAATCATTTCACAACATATATAAATCGAACTACCTTTTTTGTATACCTTAAACAGTGATGTATGTCAACTATTTCTCAATAAAGCTGGAAAAAGATTTTTAAAAGTATTTCAAGATCAAAAGGTAGAAATATTAATCTCTGTTTTCTAGAATTTTATAACTCAAATTCAAATGTTTTTCCATCTATGGAAATCAAAGATTAGAATAGATGTAAAAATGGGGTTCTAAATAATTTTTGTCTGCTACAGAATATTTCTTCTGAATTATACATCTGGAATATGTATTAAGAGAACACTGAATTTATAGTCAGTTTTTTATTGATTATCATAGTTTGTCTAACCTCTAAATCCTAACTGGATAATAAATAACTTCAAGAAGGCATTTAACCCATTTCTAAATCCTTTGCAAAACAGCTTTCAAAGTCACCATGGAAGACAAGTGTGTATTCCTAAATTCAGAAGTTTCCAGAAAGGATTACATAATCCTTCAATAACTTTTAACAGTTTTTACTGCCAGAAAAATAACTTTACCCAAACTGAACTTTTATTCATGAATCTCTTGAATTCTCTTCAAAATTTCTACAGTACATCCTTAGTTTGTTGACTAGGCCTATACTCAGTGTTTCAATATGGTAGGCAGGATTTCAAATATGTTATGTTACACGTCAAAAGGAATTTGTGGATAAAGATAAGAAGGCTAATAAGTTAACTATAAAATATAAAGATCACTGACTGATTAATGGATGATTCAGATCAGATCAGATCAGATCAGTCGCTCAGTTGTGTCCGACTCTTTGCAACCCCATGAATCGCAGCACGCCAGGTCTCCCTGTCCATCACCAACTCCCGGAGTTCACTCAGACTCACGTCCATCAAGTCAGTGATGCCATCCAGCCATCTCATCCTCTGTTGTCCCCTTCTCCTCTTGCCCCCAATCCCTCCCAGCATCAGAGTCTTTTCCAATGAGTCAACTCTTCGCATGAGGTGGCCAAAGTACTGGAGTTTCAGCTTTAGCATCATTCCTTTCAAAGAAATCCCAGGGCTGATCTCCTTCAGAATGGACTGGTTGGATCTCCTTGCAGTCCAAGGGACTCTCAAGAGTCTTCTCCAACACCACAGTTCAAAAGCTTCAATTCTTCAGCACTCAGCCTTCTTTACAGTCCAACTCTCACATCCATACATGACCACAGGAAAAACCATAGCCTTGACTAGACGAACCTTTGTTGGCAAAGTAATGTCTCTGCTTTTGAATATGCTATCTAGGTTGGTCATAACTTTCCTTCCAAGGAGTAAGCATATTTTAATTTCATGGCTGCAGTCACCATCTGCAGTGATTTTGGAGCCCAGAAAATAAAGACTGACACTGTTTCCACTGTTTCCCCATCTATTTCCCATGAAGTGATGGGACCGGATGCCATGATCTTCGTTTTCTGAATGTTGAGCTTTAAGCCAACTTTTTCACTCTCCTCTTTCACTTTCATCAAGAGGCTTTTGAGTTCCTCTTCACTTTCTGCCATAAGGGTGGTGTCATCTGCATGTCTGAGGTTATTGATATTTCTCCCGGCAATCTTGATTCCAGCTTGTATTTCTTCCAGTCCAGCATTTCTCATGATGTACTCTGCATAGAAGTTAAGTAAACAGGGTGACAGTATACAGCCTTGACGAACTCCTTTTCCTATTTGGAACCAGTCTGTTGTTCCATGTCCAGTTCTAACTGTTGCTTCCTGACATGCATACACATTTCTCAAGAGGCAGATCAGGTGGTCTGGTATTCCCATCTCTTTCATAATTTTCCACAGTTTATTGTGATCCACACAGTCAAAACCTTTGGCATAGTCAATAAAGCAGAAAGAGATGTTTTTCTGGAACTCTCTTGCTTTTTCCATGATCCAGCGGATGTTGGCAATTTGATCTCTGGTTCCTCTACCGTTTCTAAAACCAGCTTGAACATCACAAAGTTCACGGTTCACATATTGCTGAAGCCTGGCTTGGAGAATTTTGAGCATTACTTTACTAGCGTGTGAGATGAGTGCAATTGTGCGGTAGTTTGAGCATTCTTTGGCATTGCCTTTCTTTGGGATTGGAATGAAAACTGACCTTTTCCAGTCCTGTGGCCACTGCTGAGTTTTCCAAATTTGCTGGCATATTGAGTGCAGCACTTACACAGCATCATCTTTCAGATTTGGAATAGCTCAACTGGAATTCCATCACCTCCACTAGCTTTGTTCATAGTGATGCTTTCTAAGGCCTACTTGACTTCACATTCCAGGATGTCTGGATGATTACATACATATAAATGTTGTATCCATCTACCTTTTTTCTTATGTTGAAAGTAGTACCAAATAAACCTTTAATATGTTTCATTCTTTTTTTTTAATGGGAATATAATTGGTTTACAATGTTTTGTTAATTTCTGCTGTACAACAATGCAGATCAGTTATAAATGTACATATATCCCCTTCCTCTTGAGCCTCCATCCCACCCACACCTCCTACCCCACCCCTCTAGGTCATCTCAGAGCACTGAGCTGAGCTCCCTGTGTTATACAGCAGTTTCTTACTATCTATTTTACACATGCTAGTGTATATATGTCAGTACTACTCTTTCAATTTGTCCCACTCTTTCCTCCCCCACTATGTCACCAAGTCTGTGTCTCTATTCTTGCACTGTAAATATGTTAATTCGTACTACAACTTTATATATTCCATATATATGCATTGCTAAGCTACTGCTGCTAAGTCACTTCAGTCATGTCTGACTTTGTGCAACCCCATAGATGGCAGCCCACCAGCTTCCCCTGTCCCTGGGATTCTCTAGACAAGAACACGAGTGGGTTGCCATTTCCTTCTCCAATGCGTGAAAGTGAAAAGTGAAAGTGAAGTTGATATGGTATTTGTTTTTCTCTTTCTGACTTACTTCCACTCTGTATAACAGACTCTAGGTTAACCCACATCACTATGAAAGACCCAATTGCATTCCTTTTGGGCTGAGTAATATTCCATTATATATATGTACTACAACTTCTTTATCCATTTATCTCTCAATGGACATTTAGGTTGCTTTCCTGTCCTGGCTACTGTAAATAATGCTGCAGTGAACAGTGGGGTACATGTGTCTTTTTGAATTGTGGATTTATCAGAGTATATGTTGAGTAGTGGGACTGCTGCATCATATGGTAGTTTTATTCCTAGTTTCCATTTGTATGGAAACACAAAAGACCCTGAATAGCAACATGAGTGAGTTTCATTCTTGAAATCTTATCCCTAAACTGATACTAACATTAGTTAAATTAGGAAGTATTTTTGGTTCCTAGATCCCAGTACAAGGTGTGCTGTCTAATATTACAGATAAATAAAAGTACTTGTGTTGATCTTTATTTAATTCCATGTCTAAGTTCTAAAAATCAAATAAAAAGTCTAAAAAAGTAATCAGCTTGCCAAAGAAATAAAGAAAAACTATGATCATATACAAAGTGATATGATCTAAAGTAAAAATCAAAACACCAAAACATGAAAATCATCCTCTACACCTCTCTCTTTCTCATCTCCAACACCTAACTGGCCATAAATCTTTCAATTTCACCTCATTATTTCCTGCATCTTTTAACATTTCATTTACAAAACCACAATAATCATCTTCAGAGTTTCTCATTTGAACCATTGCTACTCCTTTTCTTCAGCATATTCTCTTCCTGCAATGCACTCATGCCTTTTTAAAATAAAAGGGACTTTTAAAATTCAAAATTGATTATCTTATTCCTCAAATTGAAACCCCTTCATTGAATCTCTTCCATAACATCTCCAGTCATGTGGGTTCATCTCATTTTTAGGAAAACATGATATCTACTGAGGGTTTGCTATGTACCTGGTCATATGAGAAACACTTTGTATGGATGATCTCATTGAACTCTGACACAATCTTTCAAGTTACATGCTACTATTATCACATATTACAGGTAAGGAAACTGGATTCTTAGGGAATCTTAGAAATCACTTAATGTCACAAGGCCATCAATGGCAGTGCCAAGACAGAAACCTAAGTCTGATTTCAGCATACATTATCTTATGTCCACCTACATTCTAGGAAGGGCTTCTCTCATGGTTCAAACAATAAAGAATCTGCCTGCAATGCCGGAGACCTAGGTTCAGTTCCTGAGTCAGGAAGATCCCCTGCAGAAGGGCAAGGCAACCCACTCCAGTACTCTTGCCTGGGGAATCCTATGGACTCAGGATCCTGGAGGGCTACAGAGATGGGATTGCAAAGAGTCAGACCCGATAAAGAACTAACATTTTTACATTCTAGGAGGTCTGTTAAAAGTCCAAGCTATTTCTATATCTATACTTTAATTCTTATCTGGAAAAAAGCACTTAGATTTGTCCTTTGGTGACGTCTTCCCTGACTCTACTATGAGTAACCCATAAGAGTTTTGATCACTACCTTCTCTGACATCATCTACATTACATATGATATCATACTTTAGCCATTGTGAGAGTAACCTTGGGAGGTTGGTAAAAGTACACATGGTTTGCTGAATCTCATAAAGACTGACTTGATCTATTGGGGTTGAGTCTCATTACCTGGATTTTCAACAAGACTTTGAGATAACTACAGTGTACAATTATCAGAGAAGCATCAACTTACATAAACTATACTTATAGTGTTTACACTGTAATTTTGCAATTATGGCTGTTTGTATGTCCTTGTTTTCAGTTAGTCTGAAGCTTTTTTTTTTTTTTTTTTAGGACTGGATCTGATACAAGTACGTAGCACTTACATTTAGAAAGTATACCTAACATCTAGTAGCTATTCAATTAAAATTTGATAAATAAACAAGTGAATTTGTTCTCATTTTGGGAGGCAATAAGAACATGAGGAGAGGAAACTAATTGCTGCCTTTTTTCAGTAGATAACAGGAAAATAATGATATGAAATGATCAAAGTGGGCCTTTAGAAATATTAATGAGACGAAGGCATGAGAATGATAAATTGAGCAGAAGGAACATCAGACTTGTATGATCGTAATCATAATTACACATTTCAAAGTTAAAATGACATGATCCCAAGTTAAAGAAGCAAAATTGTACTCTAAGACAAAAATCAGCCACTTGTCAGCATTTCCCTTTTAAGTAAATATAAAACAAGGCCTATCTGTCTAATATCTTGTGCCATCAGATAATTGAGATTGTTTTGTTTTGTTTTTTTTTTTTTCCCTGAAATACCTCATGAGTGAGTAGGAAAATCAGACAGAGAAAATATTCACTTGCTAGAAGAAATCTCAGCCAAATTTCCTTTTCCCAAGGTACAATACCTGCCATGTTTCCTGAAACCTTTACAACTTGAAATATTCCTTTAGGAATATAGAAAGAGCCTACTTTCTTGGTTAAAAACAAAGAAAACACAAGATCTGTCCTTTTTATAGCAAATGTTAATGTCTTTTGCATCTGTTGTTGGTATTCATAGTGTGATTATGAGACTGTTATTTCCCCAATGTGATTACTTCCTTATGTTACCCTGTGGGCAGAACTTTTATTTCAGGGATTGTCAGAAATGAAATACCAAAGATGTGCAATAAAATGTGTGTCTTCTCAATGCAGAAAAGTTATTAGACCTACCTTATTTGTAATGCACACACACACACACACACACACAACATTATTTTTTCCAGTACCCTACTGGATAAGTATTCTGCTTTTTCTAAATATTGAAACTAATTTTTAAAAAATTTTCTTAAAGGTCCTGTTTCTATTCATTTAAAATATACAGTTTTCTCTTACAGAGGTTACTATGTTCTTATAGCTCAACCAGTGATTTTGGAGGCTTCTGCATACAAAAGGAAGTTCTTTAAAATGCTTACGTCTAGTTAATATGGTCTGCCCCCACAAGTGGACAGATTCTTAAATTACCACAAATGAAATATTCCCCCACTAAGGAGATATTTAACTTATATGAAGAGTACATCATGAGAAATGCTGGGCTGGAAGAAGCACAAGCTGGAATCAAGATTGCTGGGAGAAATAACAATAACCGCAGATATGCAGATGACACCACCCTTATGGCAGAAAGTGAAGAGGAACTAAAGAGCCTGTTGATGAAAGTGAAAGAGGAGAGTGAAAAAGTTGGCTTAAAGCTCAACATTCAGAAAACTAAGATCATGGCATCTGGTCCCATCACTTCATGGCAAATAGATGGGGAAACATTGGAAACAGTCTTTATTTTCTTGGGCTCCAAAATCACTGCAGATGGTGACTGAAGCCATGAGATTAAAAGACTCCTTGGAAGGAAAGTTATGCCCGACCTAGACAGCATATTAAAAAGCAGAGACATTACTTTGTCAACAAAGGTCTGTCTAGTCAAACTTATGGTTTTTCCAGCAGTCATGTATGGATGTGAGAGTTGGACTGTGAAGAAAGCTGAGCGCTGAAGAATTGATGCTTTTGAACTGTGGTGTTGGAGAAGACTCTTGAGAGTCCCTTGGACTGCAAGGAGATCCAACCAGTCCATCCTAAAGGAAATCAGTCCTGAATATTCATTGGAAAGACTGATGCTAAAGCTGAAACTCCAATACTCTGGCCACCTGATGGGAAGAACTGACTCATTTGAAAAGAACCTAATGCTGGGAAAGATTGAAAGTGCGAGGAGAAGGGGACGACTGAGGATGAGATGACTGGATGGCATCACCAACTCAATGGACAAGAATTTGAGTAAACTCCAGGAGCTGGTAATGGACAGGGAGGCCCAGCTGGTGTGTTCCATCCATGGGGTCACAAAGAGTTGGACATGACTGAGCGACTGAACTGAACTGAACTGAATATGGAGAACTAGTATTTCCAAAGTTGCCCATACTGCCCAAAGCCATGTATAGAATCAATACAGTCCTTACCAAAATTCCAATGGGATTTTTTTTTTCAAATAAATAGGAAAAAAAAAAGCTTAAAATTCATGAAAGTGAAAGCTTTAGTCATGTCCAACTCTTTGTGATCTCAGGGTTTTCTGCCTCTGGAATTCCCCAGGCAAGAATACTTGAGTGATAAGCATTCCCTTTGCAAGGGGATCTTCCTGATACAGGGATTGAACCCCAGTCTCCACATCACAGGCAGATTCTTTAGAGTCAAAGCCACCAGGGAAGCTCCATACGGGACCACAGAAGTTTCCAAATATCGAAAGCAATCCTGAGAAGGAACAAAACTAGAAATATCATTCCCTCTGATTCTAAATTGCATTGCAAAGATATTGTAACTTAAATAGTATGGTCCTGGCATAAAAATGCACACATAGAACAATGTAATAGAATTGAGAGCCCAGAAATAAACCCTTGCATATACAGTCAACTAATATTTGATGAGCGAGATAAGAATACTCAAGATGGAAAGGTGAGTCTCTTTAATAAGAAAAAGTGTAATAAGCCAGACACAGAAGGACAAATGCTACATGGTACCACTTATACAGAGTATCTAGAATAGTCAAACTCATTAGACATGACAATAAACTGGTGGTTTCTAATGGCTGAGAAGAGGCAGAACGAGGAGCTGTTTATCGACTGGCTTCATTTAAGCAGGGGAGTCAAGTTCTAGAAATCTGCTGCACAGCACGGTGCCTACAGTTCACAGTACTGGATTGTACACTTCAGATTTTTGTTAAGAAGGGAAATCTTATGTTAAGTGCATTTAAAATTTTTTAAATAAGAAAATACCTGAAAATTCTGATGAAAATCATCAGAACTTTATACATATAATTTTCTAGTTGAATTGAATAAACACTTCAGAAATCTTAAAGTAAGATGTTTTATTTTGACAAAGTCCGTTAACTTTCTATATTCAGAAAATTAATATTGAAAATTAATATGATTTTTCTTAATTGTCTTGGACAGCACATATTTTATTTACCTGTGTATTCAAGGTGAAATCCTGCAGCAGAAACACTGATGTCTGATTGAAAATTTAGATATAGATTATTAGATGTACTATTCAAAAGATGGGGTATTGTTGTTCCTGAAATGATAATTGAAAAAGTGGTTTAGTGATCACATAATAAGTAATATAATAAAACTAAGTTAACTATTAATCAGCCAACAAGTTATAAGTGAAATTATATATTATTAAAATGTCTTATAAGAATTTTTAAATAAAAATATTTCTCATATATTTGTCTTTCATATTACTGTTCTTGACTATCTCCAAGGAGACAGACCTTTGAGAGCACGTTAGATGGCTCCCTAAAATAGGTAACAGCAAACAAAGCTGATGAAAAGCAGAAAAATTTACTAGTCACCTAAAATAAATATTTGGAATTTCATGTGGATTTCAATAATTCATGTACAAGATAATAAATTGAGTTTTAAAATTTGCATGTGTTTTGATGAAATAATAACTAATTTTATATGGGTTTAAAGAAATATTCATTTATCACCCTTTATTGTGATATTTAAGTATATACACTTTTTTCTATATCAGGTGAAGTACCTTGATGTTTCTTATAACAACAGCAAAGCTGGTTGTTAGAATTTAAAAAATGCCAATTATGAACTACTGCCTGCCTTGTCTTTTAGCAAATGCTTTATAATCTTGTTCTTCTGAACTTCTATAGGAAATCAACTTTAATTTATTCAATTATTGAATTGAAAATATCTACTTGAACCAATTACTTTTTGACTATCTGACACTATAGTTTAAGATCCTTAAGATTACAACTGAAGCAATTTCAAATGACAAGCATAAAAATAACTTTCAACTGTGTCTCAAGATAAAATTCAACAAGCATATGAGTTGATAGGGCTACCAACATTTTTTTGGTAATTTTCTAGTTACTTCATACTTACTTTCCACAACACTATGAACCTTAACCACTGAGTCTTCTATAAGAGAAACCAGGACAAATTCATTACAAAACACACAATTGTTTCCCCCACCTAGCTGACCTTGCTCTCTGATTTATACTGTCCTAACTGAATCAGTGAAGACAGAGGTAAACAGAAACTCAAAGGTCACCCTGACTGCCTTTGATCTCTTAGAAGATCTTAGTGATTAAGAGCTTTGACTGTGGAGTCACACCAGCTGGGTCCCAGTCTCATTCTAATGTTAGATGTACAACCTCGGGCAACTTAATTTCTTTTAGTGTCAATCACCTACCAGGGCTGCTGGAAAGATCAAATGAGGAAATGTATGACAAGCTTCACACAGAGCTAGCACTTGGTAATCAACAGCTGTTATTATTTATCACTTTTTGCCATTTAGTTATTATACTTATCATTCAGAAAGTATTATACCAAGTCTATTACAGACAAATGCATACGCACAAAAATTCATACAATTTTTCCAAGAAAAATTTCTTTTTAAATCTATTTCCAGAATATTTGTAATGCCTAAAACAAATTATTCTTACTCTAGATATTTATTCTTTGCTTTCGTCAATGGTGGTGCTGAAAAGTAGATTAACATCTCCATTTTCAAATCTATTAAAAACTTAATGACACTCAAAATTCTGTATCTGAAATATTTGAGTTCATAGTTTAGCTATGTTTATATTTCTAGAGTTAAACACTATAACCCAAATTAAAGTAAAGCATACAGTTAAAGTGAAACTTCATTTCACTCTAAATATGTTGTAAGAAGCTGTTAGATTAACGCACAAACTACCTTCACAAACCATAACAAATTATAAAATCTTCTGGTCTTGACACATATGTATATAGTATGATTTTTATATAATTTAATTCGTTTCATAGAATTAATTTC
The DNA here is from genome assembly GCF_055505025.1 of Bos grunniens. Lineage (NCBI taxonomy): Eukaryota > Metazoa > Chordata > Mammalia > Artiodactyla > Bovidae > Bos > Bos grunniens. Next base: position 30,264,523 of record NC_141178.1, read on the forward strand.
TTATTCTCTTTCTTCTCATACAACAGTACCTTGTAGCACTTACCATGTTGTTACATAATCTCTATAATTGTTTTAATGGCTGCATAACATTCTATCAAGTGAATATATTATAAATTTCAGGCATTGTCTAATTTTTAACTATTACTTCTCATCCTTTTTCTTAAGGGAGAGGAGCATATATACTATTTCTGAGCCAAGGCTCAGCTAAAAATATTGCTATTAACACAAAAAGCATAAATAAATAATTACTCAAATACAGTAACACTGTATAGTAAGGTTTTAAATAGCAATTTCAATTTTATTGCCTTTAAAGCCTTTCAAACTTCTACCTTGTAGTTTAGTTCTTTGCATATAGTTTGTAAAAAGCAAAATTAAAACCACCAAGTCAGAGATCTAGGGAGGGCTTTAGAGCAAGAGCTAGAGAGATTTTAATTAAACTTAGTTCTCTTATTTACCTGAATAACTTCCAAGTCTTGGGGCATTGTTGTCTCCCCCATCATAAAAGTCCAGAGAATCCCAATTATGTTCTGTAGCAAAGCTGACAACTTGCACCTATGAAATAATAATTATCTGTAAGAACACATACTTCTAATGTGATGCATATACTATAGTTCACTCATCTCTTCTGGAAGAGAGAGCTCAAAGCCTGGACCATATCATTGTGGCTCTCCATGGAAGCATTTTAACAGAAACGATCATTGCCTTTATGGCACTGGCATACACACACTGACTTTTATAATAAAAGCCTCTGAGGTATCTAGCAGTGTTCACTACTGGTACAGCACTGAGAATGTCCGTCACCACCTTATTGCGTTAATCCAATGTCTTAGTGCCTAGAATCTGAATTAAGCCATGTTCCAAACAATTGATTAATTTTTGTTTTGTTTTGTTTTAGAATGTTTGATTCTTTTGTACTGACTTTTCTCATCTGCTTTACCTATTAGGATATAAGCAGATTTCTGGCCCACACAAAGCACCATATAAGACTATAATATATATCTTTTTGAACTAGGTTTATCCTGGATACATTTTATTATGTTTTACTTTGTATAATCTTTGTTAAATTTCCTGTTTTTATTTTATTTTACAAACTAACATAATAATCCCTTATACACATTTTTGATATATTTCAATATGAATAACCAAAAATAATACTTTATAACTGATTTGGATATGTCTTTTAAAGATTAATTTCATAAATGATTATATTTTTATAAACAGCATCATGATAACTAAATCACTGTGAAGATTCACAAAGTTGATAAGGGAAATGCTGAGTATAATTCTCTCATGTCTATCAAATTTTATTTAAAGAAAGAGGCATGTGTTACTTTGTTGCACTTCACTTGGCACAGCTTGAATTTTTGCAAGAACCCACAGAACCCTCACAACTATGGATGTTGTCTATTTTTCTTTGTTTATTACATATTTTATAGTTTAGGAGGAGGTAAAGGAATAGTCTTATTCAAATAAATTTATTTTTATTTAGCTAAGGTCTGTTATAAATATAAGCATTTCACTTATTTACTAAATACTTCTAACAATTGCATTCATTAAAATTTTTCTTATCCACAAAATAGGCCATCACCATTCTTCCATTCAAATAAATGCTTATGCCTCTTTTCCAGAGGTGAGTGCCACATGGCGACAGATACCCTGCCTGTGTGACAGGCTTTAGGCCGAATGGCAATGTTCCAGGAGAGGAGGAAGACTGGAATTAAAACTGTATGATTGCAATATAATCACCAACTCCTTAAAAAATGGTCGGTTTTCTCTTCATATCTGACTTTTCCTTCTTTTCAAGTCAGGAAAAGAAAAAGTCATATTTGGCTTTAAAAAACAAGAAAAAGAAAACAGAAGTAAGGATTCTTGTAGGAGTTGACATTTGAAATAAGCAAAATATACTGCAAGGTTCTGCATGGAAAGAAGTTATTGAGTTGGTAAAAATGTAGAAGAGACAAGCCATGGGGTAGATTAGAGGAAAACTTATTACCTTTGTAAGAAGAAGAAAATCTGTTTAATTCTGGACATTTATATGTGAATATAACTCCCCAAAATAATCAGGTTCTGATCCCTTGAGCCTGTAAATATTGCCTCGTATGGGAAAGAATCTTTCAAATGTGAATAAACTAAATATCTTGAGATAGGGAGACTATCCTAGATGATTTAAATGAGCCTTTAAGGCAATCACAGATGATCTTATAAGATGTCAAGGAAGATTTGACACAGACAGAAGAAAATGCAATGTGATCACAGAAACAGAGATTGAAGGGATGTAGTCAGAGGAGAAGGGGATGACAGAGGATGAGATGGTTGGATGGCATCACTGACTCAACGGACATGAGTTTGAGCAAATTCAGTGAGACAGTGAAGGACAGGGAAGCCTGGTGTGCTACAGTCCATGGGGTTGCAAAGAGTCAGACACGACTTAGTGACTGAACAAGTCAGAAGCCACGGAATGATGGCAGCTACCAGGAACTGGAAGAGGCAAGGAAAGGACTCTTCCCTGGAGGCTGAGCAGAGGCGAGCTGGACGGTGGCAGGAGTGCAGTCCTGTCAGCACTGCTGTTTCAGGGCAGTAAGACTGATTTGGGACTTCCAGCTTCCAGTACCGTGAAAGAATAAATTTCGGTTGTTTTAAACTTGTGAGTTCGTGCTTTGTTACAGGAGTCACAGAAAACTAATGCAATTTGCCAGTCGGATTCTGTGCAAGTTGTGAATGTTGTTTGGCATACATAGAAGTGTAGGATAATTAAGTAAATGGTTGAAGATTCATTGTGACAGAAAGTCAAATGAGAGTCAAGTAAAAGCCTTAAAAAGGAGAAGATACAGACTCAGTGTTCAGAAGAACTTTAAATTAGATGGAGTTGTCCATTATGACAACAGGACAGCTTTATGAGGTAATGGATTTCCAATAACTAAAACCATATATCCCTTATAGAGACATTCAAATCCCATTTTACTTTAAAGATTGCTCTTTGCTTGATAATTCCGTTACTATTAATTGTAGCTTCTTTGGAATTCTCCCTCCAATATACCTTGCTAAAATATACAGGGAAAAAAATGAATATACTCCTCCCACTCATGTAATAGAAACATAAGAAGTTAGTTTATTTGTTGAGGTTATTTCCCAAAAATGCTCAGTCATTCTATCTTATTTGTAACTTTTTCAGCATTACAAATGTTTCTCCTCTCTATCAGTGGTTATCCCATTTCATATATGATTTACTGAATATTCATATAAATCTTTATTTGCACATATGTTTAGTGCAAAAGAATAAAAGACAATAAACATTACTTTAAATCTGGTGTACTAGCCAGGTTGCTTTTAGGTGAATTTAGTGAAATTTCAAATACGTCCTAAATTATGGGTGTGTGTGTTATAATTTTCTATGATTTAGTGATACATCTAAAACTGTGCTCGGTTGCTCAGTCACGTTTGACCCCAGGGACTGCAGCCCACCAGGATCCTTTGTCCACTGAATTTTTCAGGCAAGAATACTGGAGCAGGCTGCCATTTTCTTCTCCACGGACATATAAAATTAGCAAACATATAAGAGGTTAATTAGGAAAGAGCACTTTGTAGTTATACAAAGTATTTACATTAAAATATGCTTCACAATCTGTAACTTTGATCAATACTGTGCTAAACTCAAACTTTGTTTTCTAAGGTACAATCATTAAATGAAATGCTACTTCAGTGAAAGATCTCATAGCATCATTGATACAAGGTTTCTAGTTGTGAACAGTGTTTGCCAGGACAATGATATAGAACATAACCTTATCTTCAGTATTAGTCCAGTATTCTATGTTAACTCCTTAAAGTGGCCTAAAACTTCACCGCTTTTGGAAATATTCATTGGTTCATTTGAAAAATAATTACTGAGCACAGACTGCTAGGCTCTGTGCTAGCTGTCAGAAAAGATTTAGTTACTTACTCCATGAACTTACAGGTAATTAAGTAAAAACAAATGGCAACCCACTCCAGTATTCTTGCCTGGAAAATCCTATGGACAGAGAAGCCTGGTGTGCTACAGTCCACGGGGTCACAAAGAGTCAGACAGGACTGTGCAACTGAGCACACAAATCAAAACAGTAACATATGATGGGTATCATGATATAAGGATATTGCAGCAATTAATGTGAACATGTAGCAAGAGGGCTTAATGTTGCTTCAAGTTCATGGATGGTCTTCCACAGGAACTGTTTTTAAGGTGAGATAGAAATAATGAGGAAGGATAAACCAAATAAAGGATATGATGGAGAGTATTGGCAGTAAAAGGAACAACATTTACAAAGGTCCAGAGGCAAGAGAGAGTCAGGTTTCTATAAATAAGTGAAATAGAGGCAAGAAATAAGGACAAAGCACAAAGGCGTAATCATCTGTGTCAAGGAGTTCAGGATAGAGAGGACAATCGAGGTATTGTAAAGCAGGAAACTTAGAGCATTAGATTATTATTTTTAGAAAGTTACTCTCTTTGCCCTGTGAGGAATAGATTGGAGGAGAATAAGAACCTGGAACAGGGATGATGGCCACCTAATCTTGAGTGGTCAAAGTGTGGATGAAGAAAATAGACTTTGAGAGGTTTGTTAAAGAACTGATATAGTTCTTTGTGTACGTGAACACAAAAAAAAATCATCAAGGTTTTTGGCTGCTGCAATTGAATGCGATGAGGGGTTCATTCTGAGAGAGCAAAATGGGGAAGATTCACAACTTTGAGAAAAAAAAGTCATGAAGTCAGTTTTGAACAGGTTGAATTAGAGGTGTAAGAAGTTTAGGGGCTTCCCTGGTGTCCAGTGATTAAGAATCTGCCTTGCAATGTAGGGACACTAGGTCGATCCCACATGCTGCAGGGCAACTAAGCTCACACCCTACAGCTGAATCCCATGCACCCTAGAGTCCATGCTCCACAAGAGAAACCACTCCAATGAGATGCCTGTGCACTAAAACTAGAGAGCAGATCCCACTCGTTGCAGCTAGAGGAAGCCTGTGCACAGCAATGACAACTCAGCACAGCCAAAATGAATAAACACACACACACACATACACACACACACACACACACACACACACACACATATATATATATATAAGAGATGTAAAAAGTTTAGCTGAAAATGTTCTGTGGGCAGCTGGATAAATGGCAAACTTAGGTGAAAGGTATAGGTTAAATATTAGGTTTGGAAATCATCATGTATTCAATCCTTAATTTAAAAAGATATTTTCTAATTATCTACTACGATTCAGCATCAGCACATAATAGTAACTGACGCTATGAAAGTAGACAACGTGGCACAGAGAATGGTGCCACGTGAGATGGACAAAGAACACAGAATCTCACAAACACCATATGTGATGAATTGAAGAAGAGGAGATCACGCTCCTAGATATAGAAGCGACAACTATAAATGTAGAAAAGAAAACAAAACAAAATTCAAGAGAGTATTAGGTAGAATGGAGGGGAAAGATATCTTAAGAGTGAGAGGAGAATGGACACGACAGAATGTTGCTAACAAAATAAGGAAGATGAGCAGTGCAGTGGATTTAATGGCATGTTCCTCAGTGATCATTGTAAGTTGAAAGTTGAAAGTTAAGTTGCTCAGTCTTGTCTGACGCTTTGCGACCCCGTGGACTGTAGCCCACCAGGCTCCTCCATCCATGGGATTCTCCAGGCAAGAACACTGGAGTGGATTGCCATTTCCTTTTCCAGGGGATCTTCCCGACCCAGGAATTGAACCCAGGTCTCCCGCATTAGAGGCAGACGCTTTAACCTCTGAGCCACAAGGGAAGCCCCGATCATTATAAGAGTGACTCAAATAGAGCATTGGACACTGAAGCAACATCACAGGGGGTTGGGAACAGAGGGTGAGAACTAGAGGGAAAATGCCAGGGGTTTATTATTTTAAGATGAGGTAAAAATGGACAAGCTGATGCCAATATATAGATGCTCTAATATAATTCACATAAATGTATAACCAGATGATACAATAAATGTTCCATGAAGATTTTAAAGGTATCAGCTCATTTCAGATTGCCTATGCCATCTGGAATATGGACGATCTTCAAATCTTTGCTAATTCTACCAATAACAGGATAGAGTGTATTGGTTATCTTCAAATTTTAAAAGTTGACCATAAAATAATAGCACAACTAGCCAGAATATAAGCAGTATTTTGACTGCTAATATTTTTAAAACACTGAAAAAGTACATTTCAAATTTTCTCATTCATTTACTGACCTATTGACACCTGACATCTATTAAGTAATTTTTTAAATTTTCTGAAAAGTTATCAAGTTAAATCGAAAAATTTACTTTTTATTGAAAATTATTTTTCTATCTAAGTTCAGTTTTAATGAATCACGTATTGGCTATTTTTTCCATGACTGATATATGCATCTCAAGTTTCTCAAGGAAAACCCTATGACTCAATTGGAGAACAGCAAGTTATTTTTATGAAATATCAGTTCAGTTCAGTTCAGTTTAGTTGCTCAGTAGTGTCCTACTCTTTGTGACCCATGGACTGCAGCACACCAGACTTCCCTGTCCTTCACCATCTCCTGGAATTTGCTTGGACTCATGACCACTGAGTCAGTGATGCCATCCAATCATCTCATCCTCTGTCGTCCCCATCTCCTCCTGCCTTCTGTTTTTCCCAGCATCAGGGTATTTTCTAATAAGTCAGCTCTTCGCATCAGGTGGCCACAGTTTTGGAACTTCAGCTTCAGCCATCAGTCCTTCCAATGAATATTCAGGACTGATTTCCTTTAGGATTGACTGGTTTGATAACCTTGCTGTCTCAGGGACTCTCTGGAATCTTCTCCAACACCAGAGTTCAAAAGCATCAATTATTCAGTGGTGCTCAGCTTTCTTTATGGTCCAACTCTCACATCCACACATGAAATATAGTCTGTGTAATGTTCTGTGAAGTTTAATTATGTTCCATGGGGTAAACACTGACTCAGCAGTAAAAGGCTATCTACTTTCCCAGAAACAATTTTCTTCTCAAACAGAGTAGCTGGTCAAAGTGCTCCCCATACAAAATGGTCACAATTGAAGTAATATGGTAGATACTATTGACAGCCTGTAGACTAGTATTCTTCTTCCTTGCTGACAGAGAACAATTTTGTTCAACTGAGTGAGAGCTGTGTACATCAGAGAAGGATAAGCCCCTTGCCAGATCCAGACGACTAATCTTGATTTTTTCAAAGCCAAATCATAGTAAGTCTTTTACTATTGTCCAGTGAATGGCTTAGGAATGGATATGATTGAAATTTGGTCAACAGGAGAGAATGGAAAGTCTGCTGGAAAGTTTGTGTAAAGTTCTCAGACTTATAGAAGTACATAACATAGAAACATTCCATTCCATCCATTGCTGAGAAATACTGTTATGCCTAGAGATTTTATAACTATCTCAAGACCATGAGAGAGGAAGTCCAAGAATTAAGCCAATATGCTAAGTATTGCAGGACAGAGATGGAAAAAACCTGGGTCAGGAATGATACAACTGAACCTTTGCAATAAACAACACTTAAACCATCTTACTCAAAGATTCACTGTTATATGGAGCAAAATATTTTTCTTATTGCTTATGCAGTCATGAATTGGTTTTCTGTTACTTGCATGTGAAAAATGGAGAAGGAAATTGCAACCCACTCTAGTATTCTTGCCTGGAGAATCCCATGGATGAAGGAACCTGGCTTCCCTGGTAGCTCAGAGGTTAAAGCTTCTGCCCGCAATGCGGGAGACCTGGGTTCGATCCCTGGGTTGGGAAGATTACCCTGGAGAAGGAAATGGCAACCCACTCCATTATTCTTGCCTGGAGAATCCCATGGACGGAGGAGCCTCGTGGGCTACAGTCCACAGAGTCGCAAAGAGTGGGACATGACTGAGTGACTTCACTTTCACTTTCTAGTATTCTTGCCTGGAGAATCCCAGGGACAGAGGAGCCTGGTGGGCTGCCGTATATGGGGTCCCACAGAGTTGGATACGACTGAATCTATTTAGCAGCAGCAGCAGGTGAAAAAAAATAATGGTAAGTGTCTTTCTTTACGGCTTTTCTGATGACTCAGCAGGTAAAGAATCCACCTGCAATGCAGGAGACACAGGGGATGTGGTTTCAATCTCTGGGTCAGGAAGATACCCTGCAGGAGGAAATGGCAACCCAATCCAGTATTCTTGCCTGGAAAATTCCATGGACAGAGGACCCTAGCGGGCTACAGTCCACAGGGTCACAAAGGATCGGACTCAACTGAGTGACTGAACACGCACATCTTTTTTTAAATTCAGCCATGCAAGTCAAAAGCACTGGCTGAAATTCTCGAAATTACGTGTGTCCTGTCATCTCTGAAAAGATCAACTTCAAATATACAATGAAAAGAAGAAAAATTTAAATATTCTTACTTGAATGCCAGCTCCCTCTGGCACTGTGATCTTCCATACACAATTCAGATTGTTGTCATAAGGCTCAGGGTATCCAGGAGACAAAATAGTCCCTTTGCGCTTAGTTAAAATTCCACCACAGGGCACTGAAAGTAAAACAATCCATGAGGGGAAGTTAATTCTAACGCAAAAGATTAAAATAAGGAAAAGGTCAGCAATAACATAGATACTAGACTTGCAAACATAATCAAATCATATTATGCTTTAAAACTCAAAAGAACCATGAAAATTGTCTTCCTATAGCACAAAAACTTCCTATAGCACACAAAAAAGAACTAGATATTAAAGGATAACCTGGCGATAGCATATCTAAAGTCATTCCATAATTAACTCAATAATAGCATATTATTTGTATATTACTAAAATGTTCATTGGCACAAGTTAAACATTGTTCATACATACATAATTTTTGAATAATTATTTTATATTTTTTTCTCTTCATGTATCTTTTGAGTAGTAATAAAATCCCTTTCAGAGTAATAATGATGATGATTACAATTATGTTATGATTATAATATTTATATGGAGCCTACATACCAGTACTCTTCTAAACACTTTTACATACTTTATCTTATTAAACCTTCCCAACAATCCAACAATATACGAATAAGTATCCTCCTCATTTTACAGCTGAGGAAATGGAAGCAGTAACAGTTTAACTTTCTCAAGATCACATAGTCAGAGATGAAACTGGAGTTTGAATACTGGTAGTTTGGCTCCACATTCATGTTATTCAGTGTAAAGAAAATACTCAATATGGAGACAGTCCGGTTACTGCCAGTACAACTACTAAAGAAAGAATACGTACGGAGACTTGCTCTAAAGACAATAAAGACTTTTAACATTTTTTAAAGGTACCAATCTTAAAGCAAAATTCTTACACTGCTGGTAGTATCAGATTGACTCTGGGAATGACAAAACTTACAGTTTTAAATACTGTGTGATGTTGGACATGTCCTTGAATTCTGTGAAACTCAGATGCTTTATTAAAAGATAATGCAATTGTTTCCAAGGGGCTTTTGTGGAAAGTAAATAGATATTATAATCTACATAAAGGGGCTTCTCTGGGGCCCAGTGGTAAAGAATCCATCTGCCAGTGCAAGAGAAACAGGTTCAAAGCCTGGGTCAGGAATAACCCCTGGAGAAGAAAATGGCAACTCACTCCAGTATTCTTGCCTGAGAAATCCCATGGACAGAGGAGTCTCAAAAGATTCAGTTACGACTTAGCAACTAAACGATAACAATGCACATAAAGAAGCTTACACACTGCTTGAAACATAGTAAGAAGTCAGTAAATTATATTTTCTTTTGCTACAACTATTGTTATTTTATGTTCTAATGGCACTATGATCCTTGGACATGTGTCCTAATCTGGCTCTAATGATGAAATATCAGAAAATATTTTTGTAATAATTTTTAAAGGTAATTATACAACTTTGTGTCACTTCTAAAACTGAATGCAAAAAATCTAGGGTAATTGCTCAAAAGAATGCTACAAACTTTTTACATTTTCAAACTTTTAAATCAGTGTGATAAAGAAAATTTTAGCTCATCCTCCGTCTGATCCTTTCAATTCAAATGCTAGCTCTCTGTGACCTACACCATCTTCTCATCTCTTTTTAACCACTGCTCTTCTGTAATGGCATCTATTACCGTGTCATCTATATACTATGACTCCAGTGTTAGTCGCTCAGTAGTGTCTAACTCTTTGCAACCCCATGTACTGTAGCCTGCCAGGCTCCTCCGTCTGTGGGGATTCTCCAGGCAAGAAAACTAGAGTGGGTAGCCGTTTCCTTTTCCATGGGATCTTCTCGGCCCAGGGATCGAACCCAGGTTTCTGGCATTGCAGGCAGATTCTTTACTGTCTGAGGCACCAGGGAAGCCATATACTATGATTACTAAACATTTATCTCTAGCCATAACTTCTACCCAGAGTTATACAATAATATGTCAACTCAATATCTCAAAATTCATATGTCCATATCAAGATTTTTTAAATTCTCCCTGATCTATATTATTTGCCCTCTCAGTAAATGTTACCACCTAATTCTTAAGCCAAAAATCTAGAACTCAATTCATCTTTCTTTTCAAATTCACATGTACATCTATATTCAGCCTATCAGCAAACTATGTCAATTCTATTTTAAAAATATATCCGAAAGTTTACCAGTTCTCATCACTGATCATGATCTGCGAATCTAAATCAACATTGAGTTTCCTCTTCACTTCCGCAATAGGCTTCTATTCAGTCTTATTGCTTCTATACCACCCCCATCCCTTACATTAGCCACAGTGATTTTCCAGAAACTGAGATCGTATCTTCTATAGGTCAGTGAATTTCCACAACTTAGAAAAATTCTAATTGTTCCAGCCTTTGAGGCACTCTATGACTTGGCCTCTGCTCTGCCTCTCCCAATTCTTCTGTCATTTTTGCCATCATTCACTCTTTTCTTGACACCTGAGATTATTGTTGTGGCTTGCTTACCTCTTTGACTTTCATATATCCCACCCCTCTTCATTCATCTCATTTGGATTTAAAACAGCAGCATGCTCTGGATGTCTTCCTCTAACCTCCAGCCTCTGCTCTCTTTTGCTCCATAGCATTTACCATTATCTGAAATAAAAGTAAACTCCCTAAGGGCAGAGACCTTATCCTCTTATTCAGAGCTATGTGGCCAGTGCCTAGAATAGTGCCTGGCACTTTGTTGTTATTGTTCAGACGCTAAGTCGTGTCAGACTCTTTGCAACTCTGTGCACTGCAGCATGCCAGGCTTCCCTGTCCTTCGTTATCTCCCGGAGTATGCTCAAACTCATGCCCTTTGAGTCAGTGATGCTATCCAATCATCTCATCCTCTTCGTCCCCTTCTCCTCCTGTCTCCCATCTTTCCCAGGATCAGGGTCTTTTCCAATGAGTCGACTCTTCACATCAGGTGACCCAAGTATTGGGGTTCCAGTTGTTCCAATGAATATTCAGGGTTGATTTCCTTTAGGATTGACTGGTTTGATTTCCTGGCTGTCCAAGGGACTCTCAAGAGTTTTCTCCAGCACCACAGTTTGAAAGCATCAATTCTTTGGTACTCATTCTTTTTTATGGTCTATCCATATATGACTACTGCAAAAACCATACCTCAGAGTATACGGACTTCGTCTCTGCTTTTTAATACACTGTCTAGGTTTGTCATAGCTTTCCTTCCAAGGAGGAAGCATCTTTTAATTTCATGGCTGCAGTCATCATCATGTGATTTTGGAGCCCAAGAAAATAAAGTCTGTGACTGCTTCTACATTTTTTCTCAACTTTTAGCCATGAAGTGATGGCACCGGATGCCATGATTTTAGTTTTTTGAATGTTAAGTTTAAAGCCAGTTTTTTCACTCTTCTCTTTCACTATCATCAGAAGACTCTTTAGCTCCTCTTACCTTTCTGCCACTAGAATGGTATCTTCTGTATGTTTGGGCTTCTTTAGTGGCTCTGAAGTAAACAATCTGCCTGCAATGCAGGAGACCTGGGTTTGATCCCTGGGTTGGTAAGATCCCCTGGAGAAGCGCATGGCAACCCACTTCAGTATTCTTGCCTGGAGAATCTCCATGGACAGAGAAACCTGGCGGGTTACAGTCCATGGGGTTGCACAGAGTTGGAATGCTTGAGGTTGTTGATAGCTCTCCTAGCAATCTTGATTTCAACTTGTGATTCATCTAACCCAGCATTTGCATGATGTACTCTGCATATAAGTTAAATAAGCAGGGTGACAATATATAACCTTGATATACTCCATTCCCAATTTTGAACCACTCAGTTGTTCCATGTCTGGTCTCAACTGTTGCTTCTTGACTTGCATACAGGTTTCTCAGGAGACAGGTAAGGTGGTCTGGCATTCTCAACTTGAAGAATTGTCCACAGTTGGCTGTTATCCACAGTCAAAGACTTTAGTGTAGTCAAGGAAGCAGATATTTATCCGGAATTCTGTTTCTTTCTCTATGATCCAACAAATGTTAGCAATTTGATCTCTGGTTCTTTGCCCTTTTCTAAACCCAGCTTGTACATCTGGAAATTCTCAGTTCATGTGCTGCTGAAGCCTAGCTTGAAGGATTTTGAGCACTGTTGGCTAGCATGTGAAATGAGTGCAATTGCAGAGTAGTTGAACATTCTTTGTCATTGTCCTTTTTTGGGATTGGAATGAAAACTAACTTTTTCCAGTCCTGTGGTCACGTTGAGTTTTCCAAGTTTGGACATATTGAGTGCAGCACTTTAACAGCATCATCTTTTAAATATTTAAATAGGTCACCTGGAATTCTATCACCACTAGCTTGGTTTGTAGTAATGCTTCCTAAGGCCCACTTGACATTATACTCCACGATGTCTGACTCTAGGTGAGTGACCACATTATCATGTTTATCCAAGTCATTAAGACCTTTTTTGTACAGTTCTTCTGTGTATTCTTGCTACCTCTTCTTAATCTCTTTTGCTTCTGTTAAGTCCTTATGATTTCTGCCCTTTATTGTACCCATCCTTATATGAAATATTCCCTTGATATCTCCAATTTTCTTGAAAAGATCTCTCTAATACTTGGTAAACTAAATAAATGCTTGTTAAATAAATTACTGAGTGACTGCCTAACTGCATAAATCTTATGATTATGTAAAGTTACTCTTTACCATTCCTGTATCATTCGTTTCTACTAGTATTTTTCTAAAGAAGCCATATTTAATTCTACTTCACTTGTTTTTATTTTTCCCAAGAAAATACATTATAAGTGTGTTCCCAGATGTGCATTACCACACAATAATGTTTTACAAAGTTTTATATCCTTTTATATTACTTTTCCTAGTATTTCTTTTCTATTTTAAAAAGAATGTATTGTATATTTTTAATATCTTCTAATCAGTATTATTCAATAGAACATACAGATTAAGAAAACAGATTTTAGAATCAAGCAGCTTGAGTACAAATATTAATTCTTTTTTTTTGTCTCTAAACCATAGGGGTTTCACTATCTATATATAAAAGAGAGAATATTCTTATCTACCTCCTGGTGTTGGTGTCAATATTAAATGAGATAATGCTTAATAGCACTTCATACAAATAGTAGTCAGTGCTATTCATTATTACATTTAATAACTTTTTCATGATTGAATGGATGAGTGAATCAATGAATGAAGATTCAGATACTATATGTATTTCTTCATCTGTTTCTTTCCACTGAAAAAAGACAGTGTGGACAAGTGTTGCCATGGATCCAATATAAGTAAAAATAGTTCTTTCTGGGTTGCTAAAGGACTTGAAAAAAACAAAGCTTGATAAGAGTGATGGGATAAGCAGCTAATTAAACACTTCTTCCGAAGGGAGTTAAGTGGCATGTTCAGGAGCTTTTCAAAAGATACCTCCCACTAACAGAAATACTTATGCCTAAGGCCATATATTGTCAGAGCTATTAGTGGCTACAGGGGCTTTTTCAAATCACAGAATCTCAGAGAGAAGAGAATTTTGGGTTTTCACAGAGACTAAAAATTTTAAGAAATCTGAAGTGTAGTAAGGTCAAATTTAGAAGATAAAGTTCAGTCTTCAGCAAGTTTATCAAGTTTACCTCTGAAAGTCCAACATTCTTATAAAAACATTATTGTGCTTTATAATTTACCTAAGAACTACTTGATGACACAGATTTGCACAAGAATATTGAATATTGTTTTCTTATACAGGTTAGTTAAATTTGTGAATTACCTAATTCAGTATCTGACCATTTTAACTATAAGTACAATTTGCATATCATGTCTAATGGGGCTGCTTTCGAGACAACCATTTAATTTCAATATATCAACATTTTCTAAAAAATTAATGAACATTTTATCTAGTTCTACTTTGACAGAAAAAAAAAATAAAAGTGTTGATAGCAGTAATAAGAACTGTGAAACTCAAACAATTATATTTGAGATGGAATTCACTAGAAATGTAGGTCACTGCTTTTATTTGGTTTCAATTGTTGGATGCTCATTTGGCCTAAGCTATCAACTGAGTATTCATTGAACCAGTGAAGGGAAGGGAAATAAAATCATTATGTATAATACTCTGTAATAGATTAATAAACATTATAATTAAACTGTAAAATACAGAGAATTTGTTCTTTCTCAGAATAAAATTACCTATACACTATGAAAATCTACTGTGTATGTTTTACCTATGCCTCCTTCTATGGATTCTCAAGTGTCTTGTAGTTTCAAGATGGCTTGTAAAGGTCTAAGCAAGCAAACTGAGCAAGAATATCACCATGCAGTGAAAGCCTGAGGTTGCAAAAGCATAGGTCCTGGACTTGCGAAGTTGGTCAGTTGTTCTATCTCTCTAAAAATTTATGAAATTATAAAACTTATCTGCTAAAATCCATTCATTGAACAAATGTTTATTGAAAACCTCTTGTATGCCACATCCTCTTTTGGTTGAGCAAAAAATAGAATATAGTGACAGGAAGAGGAGGGCAAGAAAGATTAGAGAAGCATCCTGCTGCTGCTGCTAAGTCGCTTCAGTCGTATCCAACTCTGTGTGACCCCACAGATGGCAGCCCACCAGGTTCCTCTGTCCCTGGGATTCTCCAGGCAAGAATACTGGAGTGGGTTACCATTTCCTTCTCCAGTGCATGAAAGTGAAACGTGATAGTGAAGTTGCTCAGTCGTGTCTGACTCTTAGCAACCCCATGGACTGCAGCCTACCAGGCTCCTCCATCCACGGGATTTTCCAGGTAAAAGTACTAGAGTGGGTTTCCATTGCCTTCTCCAGAGAAGCATCCTAACTATATATAATCTGGTGAATGGTTGTTGCTTAAAAACAAACAAACAAACAAACAAAAACAGAATAAAGATATAAAGAACAAATGGAGGATGAGTAGAAGAAAATTACTTTAGATAGGATGGTCAAGGAAGATATTCAGGTGAAAACTGAAATGAAGCAATGCAGTAAGCCCAAAAGGTATCTTGGGGATGATTTTCCAAGGATAAAAAATAGAAAGCTCAAAGACTTTGAAGCAGTTAGAATTTTATCCAAATAACAGAAACTGAAGTGAAGTCGCTCAGTCATGTCCGACTCTTTGCGACCCCATGGACAGTAGTCCATGGGATTTTCCAGGCAAGAATACTGGAGTGGGTTGATGAACACAAATTACAGATAATTCTTTAATATCAACCTAAGATAACTCTGCATTTGACTCATATTTGAATTAAGACACCAAGCCTTCTCTTTTTCTGAATTTTTGAATACTTAAAGACATTATCATTTTTATTCATAACATTTAAAACTAAAAAATTTATAGCTAAAAATAGAAATGCAAAGTATATTTTCATTTACGTAAAGACTAGCAGTGGGATCAAATGGTAAAACCTAAAGTGAGCTATCATCCAACTGTCATTTAGAATCTAGTTCTTGTCTCATACAAATCCCATTCAGTTTTCTGGATTTATACCTCTTCTACAAAGTATACATTACTTTTTTAAGTGATATAAAGTAATATGCCCTTTTCGTGTTATCTTGTCAGGAAACAGAAGCCATCTGATAAAATTTTCTATCTCTGAGTATGCGCTTTCAAACCAATGCAACATAAAAAGTAGTGTGTTTTATGTTTAAACACCCACCATAGATGCACTCTCATGTTTCTCAAAAAGCCCAGGTATCTAGAGAGAAATGGACTTTTGACAGAGAGTATGTAATGGCTCCTGAGTCCCTCATCTTTTCGCCTTAAAAGTAAAAAGTGAGGCTGAATGCATCTAGGCTAGGGATGACAGACTGTTAGCATTTACTCCTGATGTTGCATGTCAGCCATGGCAAGGTCTCAAAGACTTTCAAAGGCTTTAATGCTTGGTAGAAGCTTCTGCACTTGTTGAAATGAATTTATAGTCAAATGGCCTGATCTTGTTCTTTACATGGATTCTTATTTCTTATGGCAAAAACACCAAGATTCATCAACTGACACATTTGACATATGGAAAAGCTTTGCGATAATCATGTAGAATAGGGGTTTTCTTCTGCTTTAAACAAAAATGTTTACAGTGTACAGTTCTTTTTCTCTGTTTTCCGTCACATAGAATATTTTATTTTTTTCTTATTTCCCTCTCCTCTTCCTAAACTATTGTTACATTTTTTTTTCTTCCTTCTTTAATTTCAGCTCATTTCTCCCTTTTATCTCTTTCCTCTTTCTAACATTATCATCATACCTTCATGGACAAAATAAAATATAATATTTTGGATAATGTAATGTTCAAACTTTGATTAAACATATATTTTTCAACCAATTAGAATAATGGTAATCATTATTTTAATTTCAAGTTTATTTTTTATTTTAGACAAACACTGAAACCAAAGAAAATCATGAATATATGTCTATTGTTATAAGTCTGCTCCTTTTAAATCAACTGCCCTTAAATTTATAAATTGATGGAAAGAAATTTCACAACCCCTAAATAGAATATTCTAATAATTACTATTATCCTCAAGAAAATTGTCATTATATTTCCCTAAAGCCTTTCTGAAAATTTTTAAGTGAGAAAGAAAATCTCGCTTTTAAGGAACTAAATTATCAGAATTAGAAAAACTAATAGAAGCCCATGCTTTTAGACCTTTCCAAGATGCAAAAATCTTCAGCAGAAGATAATCTTTACATATAATAATTTTAAAGTGTTATTAAAACTACATATCAACAGATTAAAATCAATAATATCAAATCCTTTATGAATACTACATAGAAGTTCTTTATTTGAGATCCAATACTTTTAGAATTGAAGTTGTATGTTCTGACTTTATGGTGGAGAATTTGGAAAGCACAAAAACAACTTAATTTTTGAGTACTTACGTGAGTCCAAGAACTTTGCCAAGGCTTTAAAATATGTAATAGTCACAATAAATCTATAACTTCCCTGTTTTCTTGATATGGGAATTGAGAATCAGAGATTATGCAAAAATTTTCAGACTCATGTAGTAATTCACCACAATTTAGTGTTAAAGTCAAAGCCTATTACTACCCAAGACTCAATTGACCCTTATACTGAGAATCTACTACAGCTCCCAGTTATGAAGACTTTATTCAGTTTTTTATGATTTCTTACAATTTTTTTTCTATTAATTAGGACACTTTTGTGCATATGTTGGTTCTTTGAACACTCTAAATGGACAAATGAATGTTTTCAATAATATTTAAAGATTAATGAGCTAGTTTATGCCTTTCCATAAGTCTCTTTATCAATCTGCTTTTATAATTGTCTTGAGGGAATTTTCATAATATATATGAAATGAAAGGAAGACAGCTACTCATTCATTATCTTCCATTGTATGGTATTAATATTTTCTATCACCATGTACATAAAGAAACTAAAAGTTACAGAGAAATGATATAAATAATTACTGAGAAAAGTGAGGCAGAAATAATGATTGATTCCTGATATTTAGAAAGCAATATTTAAAAATCCACTGTAAGGCTAAAGAGATTTATTATCTTTTGTCTTCCTTCAATTATTAAACTGAATTGGAGCAATGTAATTTCTGATTTATGCATATTGTATGACTAATTTTGGCCTAGACATAAAGGAACATTTCTCTCAGCTCATAATCTTTTAGGATAATTAATTTATTCACATTTTATAAGGCTATGAACTCAACATATAGTGTGGTCATAAGGAAGAGCATTATCTATTTTCTCTTATGAGAGTAGAAAAGTATATAAAGATCTTTTTGTCCCATTAACCATAGCTCTATGCTAGGTGCAAAAGAGGAGAGACATTAAGTGCAAATGATTTCTTCTCCTTTGCTTGCTGATTGTCAAAAATATACTTTAACAGGTTAAGAAATTCCACATTATAAAAAAGATATAGAATTTGAATTAGGAAATTAGCTTATCAGTCAAAACAAAAAGGAAAAAACTTTTCTATCATGCACATTGAAGTATGGAATCAGAAAATATTTTCAAATCCTGCTCCTATGGTACTACTTATTAGGCTGTGTCCCTTTTAAAGAAAACTGTTTTACCTCTCTAAGACTCAGTTTATTCATCTGTAAATTCTGAGAGTAACTTCTCCATAGGTTTGCTGTAAGAAGTTAATTAAATATGTGTTTATTGCTAAATTATTCAGAATGAAACCTGGCAAATGGGAAGTGTTAAATCATACTAGAAACTGGTTATTTAGTTGAAAGAGAAGAAAGTTGAGGAGTCGTTTATAGCTTTCCAGTGTTTAAAATTACTTTCTGTATGTGGTTTTCAACAAATAAAAGAAAAATAAAAGAACAGTTCCCATTCCATTTACTGTATAAGGAAGAATTAGATTTTTTGTTGTAAGAAAAATACTCTGTGAAATATGCAAGATATATTTGTTTGAGGGATATCACCATATCAAGTTCCTATAGAAACTTAGATCCTACATTTTTGTTTATGATAGGCCCAATTTGTACCACTCCGTTTTATTTTTTTAATTTATGATAATCCTAATTCGCACATTTCCCAAGCACAAATATTAATGATGTTCTCATTTGAATGGTAAAAGATTTAAAGCAGTTTTGTCCTATATGCAGTATGTGTTATATAAATGCATATCACCAAACTTTATCTTTACTCCTTCCTCAGTAGAAATGAGTGTAACTTCCATATCATTTCAATTAAAATCTGTTTAAAATACATTATTCTAATTAAGTATGAACTAACATTACATTAATCTCTGTTAAAATATGGTAAAATATGTTTTTAAATGTTAAAAATAAAAACTACTTAAAATTTCTTTTCAGGTATGGCAGGATGTGTTATTAAAAATAGATTTTATATATTTATAAATGTACATGCTATATTGTTTATATATACACGCATATCTTCTCTATCACAAAGTAGGGAATTGAGATTATTAAAATAAAAACAAAATTTTACTTATCTTTTATTTAAAAAAAACCTTCCTCTCATTTTCCAAATCTCATGCTAATAAAACTTTAATGAGGAAGAACTCATTAGAATTATTTCTTAACCTGAGATTAAGCTTTACTACTCTTCTTTTAGTTTTACAATATGTAATTAAAAAACTTAATTTCCAGACATGCTCTTAGAACAGAGAAGAAAGCAACTTCACTACAGTCTACATTTTCAACATCCATGGAATTCTACAGGATCCAAAAGTCATTGTAATGATCCTGAAATATGATAAGATTCTAAACTATTGATATTTTTATTGTTTAGAAAATGTTTTAACTGCTTCAAATAACTTAGCAGAGCTAAGTTTATAAAGCTTGCATTTTGTTTATCAATATAAACTGTATATGTGTGTTGTGTGCTCAGTCCTCAGTCATATCTGATTTAACCCCATGGACTGTAGTCTGCCAGGCATATCTGTCCATGGGATTTTAAAGGTGGGAAGAGGGGACTGGGTTGCCATTTCCTTCTCCAGACGGTCTTCTTGACTCAGGGTTCAAACCCACATCTCTTATGTCTCCTGAATTGGCAGATGGTTCTTGACCACTAGTGCCACCTCAGAGGCCCTGGATATAACATTACAAAAATAGTTTCAAATAATGAGATTTGACTAATCCTATTGCCATCTACCCATTTAAAGTTTTTCCACTTATATCTGTGAAAGACTGGGAAATTTTCTTATTTTATATTTTTATAACATATATATAACTTAAATGGGGCTTCTCTGGTGGCTCTGTGGAAAAGAGATGCAGGTTCAATCCCTGAGAAAATCCCAGGGAAAATCCCCTGGAGGAGAGCATGGCAACCCACTCCAGTGTTATTGCTTGGAGAGCTTCCTGGACAGAGGAGCCTGGTGGGCTATGGTCCATGAGATCTCAAAGAGTCAGTATAACTTAAGTGACTAAGCATGCATGCACGTAACTAACAGAGAAAAGGAAACAAAAAATGTATTAATGTGTATTTTCTAATTTCTTTGCTGACAAAAAATATGCAGAAAAATCAATCTCTGTGATCTTTAAAAGATAAGTAAATTCCTTATATGTTGGCATAGACATCTTTGCATAAATTTTAAAAATGAAAAGTGTTTATTTTAAAGGATGGTGATGTCTAATAATGCCATATTAATAGCATTCCAATTCTGTGTTATTGGAAATATGTATGTATATTTTCATTGATTACATCACACCTCAATTGCATCAAATAGCCACTGTAATTTCCATACTTAGATACATCATAACAAATAAAGTATTAAATATTGACAGATGTAAGATAACTAATTTTGATATACAATATGTACAACATGAAACATACAAATTTATAAACTTACCAATACAGGTAGGTAAGGAATCATTCCATTGGGCCAAAGAATTCGGCACTGTATCACACCTAATTGCAATGGATCCATGGAGAATATATCCTGGGTTACATTCAAAAAGAACCAATGAACCAACTGCAAATTCATTGCCAATCCTTCTTCCAAACCTTGGTTCAGGTACAGAACTGCATTGTGTGGAACTTGTTCTAGGAACAGCTGCGTACAAATAATTGTGGATTTTAATTTCATGTTTGGTAGAGAAATATAGGTTTCAAAATGTGACTATACAAACAGATTTCAGAGAAATCTTCACTAACTCGAACTTCAGGTAACAATTTGAACATATTTATAAAAGTTTAAAATTTCATACATGATGAAATGAATAAATTCAAAATGAATAAATATTGCTATTGTCATTAAGATTTTTTCTTTAAAAACATTTTTATTTTGGATTCTTTAAACAATATCAGTTACTTTCTGTTTTTTGTTTTACCATACTTTTATAAATATAACAATGTAGCATGAGCAAAGATATTTCAATTTAAGGAATGGTAACAGATACATTTTTTTTTTCTTTTTAAATTGGAATGCCAAGCATACAAAAAGCAGATGTCAGGTTATGTAAAGCAATGCCAATTTTTTAACACTATTTGCTCCCTAAAAACACAGATTTTAAAAAAGCAAAAACACTTGATTAATTTCACAACATATTCATAAACTTAGTTGTTCAAAACATGTTTGCTATTGATGAAGACAATATGTTCAGGCTAAGCAGAATAGAAGTCAGACAGATTAACAACAATAGAAACTTTAATAACCATACAATATCAAATTTGAAATTCCTTTTAGGTATGTTCTTCAATTGTGACTTTTTTAAAGATAGAATGATAACAGGATGTTTTTTCTTTTTAAAACACATACAGATGGGATTAAGGAGTTTGACAATAGTCCAAAAAATGATAAGATGAATTCCAAATAGATTCCTCTTATGTCACTTGAGTGAAAATAATTTCATTTGTTAGAGTGCCTTTTAAAAATCATAATACCACGCATTGTTACAGAGGGACTATTATTAAGAATGAAAGTGTAATATTATAGCCAATATTATAATTAGAATAAGAGGGTTTAATAAGAATATCAAATCACAAGTGCTTATAAATTTATTTGGAATAAAGTTCAAGATACATTTGAGAATAACTACATTGATCATATATAATTCAAATAAAATATTCAGAAGATAGCTCTTAATTTAGTTTTATATAATGTGGAAGTTTGTCTATTATAAGTGACAGAAAAACTATGTAAACTAATTTTGAATTGTGCAAAAATATTTAATAATCATGAAGAAAGTTTGAATTCTCCTAAGAGAATGAGAAACTACAATTTTAGAATGGAGTAATGATTTCCTTGGCATGTCTAAGTACATCAGCACAAAAGGTTTGTACATTCTTAGAGTGCTAGACTATAAGGAAATAGAATATGTAGAGTGAAGCATTGTCAAAAAAAAAAGATGTTTTAAAAACAGTATGTTAAAAACAAGGAAAAGCATGAAATTTGCTTGAGAATGATGATGGAAGCAATAGATTTTTTTTACTTTGGTAAAAGTAATAATACTTTAATAATGGGGAAGGGGAAAATGCAAAACAATTTTTTTTTTTTAAAGCACACAACTTTTATCTGTCCTTTATGGTTATGAGGCTCTCATCATTCAACAATTCTGAACATAGCATGGAAACTGATTACATTCCTTAGTGTGTTTCTATGCTACAGGGTCACTTACCTTGATAAACAAAGTGAAATCCCTTAGCTGTTATTGGTCCAATTGAAGTAAATCGAATTGTGATCTGATTACCTGAACTCAGTGGAAGTGATTCTCCTACTCAACAAAACAAACACTAAGATATCATAAATAATTTCATTCAGTAAACCTAACAAATTATACTAATTTACACTGTCATTTGAAAACATCAATCTATGCTCTATTAAATTACTTTAATATATTCTACCACTGACAATATATTATTTTGGGATCAGCTTCAATTGCAACCTTTTCTTTTCTTTTACTGGAAGGCTTTTATTACATTTTGATAATATTGCCTCATTTTGTAAAGAATCTTTAAATATTACATCAAACACCATGGACAAAGTGACTAAATACTATATTTACTTGATTACAATCCCAGAAAATGGTTATATTTTTATCAAGAGTCTGAATTACTGTTGCGTTTCTATTCTTTTTAAAAAAAGTAATGACTTTATGTTCAGTTTACTTTATTTCTAATATGGATGATATAAATCTCAACTTTCACTACATTACCAATCAAAGTCAGTCTTTTATCAATAACTGATGCATGGCAGTTCTAGTAAAGGATACCTGAATGGGATCCTGAGAGGGAAGATAACAGAGAAGATTGCTGAGTTGGCCCATCATACACCTCAACAACATCGTGGAGTGATGTCTGGAAAAATACAAACTGGCCAAACACCACTGATCAACAGGAACCAGGAGAAGCAAACAAATCACCAATCATCCAAAAATGAAAACAAAAAACAAACAAACAAAAAAAATAGAAAGAGGAGGAGAGAGAGAACAAAGTATTACAATATAATAGTCATCTTTTTTTTTCTATCTTTAAAAGAGGATGTGTGCCAATTGGTTGATATGCCTAACACATGTACTTCAGGTCATAAAAGTAATGAACATGACCTAAATGCAATAAAATTTTAAGAAGATTGCTTTTAAAGTAAATTAAATGGGCATAACTTTTAATTTAGCTCAGAAATCATAAGTTTGGTAATTAATAATGTATAATAACTACTTTTTAATTTTTCCATTGGTAGTTTGATTGTTTTCACTTTGCGACTCTCTTCTCTTTTTCTAATTTTTTTTTCCTCTTTTAGATGAGATAGACAAAGTTTTAGTTTAGGGGATTCAGTTTAGATTGCTTTTAAAATGCTATTCCATTATAAGTAATAGTGTTTAGAAAAATATAGCAAGATACTTCTAAGGTACAGTGTTTAATCCACATTCTAAATTGAAAATGATCCCTAAAAAATTATTGTTCTTCTGCCAAAATAAGGACATAGTATTTATCATTTCTTGGCAATTAAGATATTTTAATTAAGATATACAATTTTACAAAATTATTGCTTGTTTGTGGTAAGTACAGATCTGACACACTTACCAATAGTTTTATATATGCCTCCTTTTTACTTCATTTTGTACTTTTCCTTTAATAATATATTAACTTTACATGCTGAAAATAATTAAACTATAACTTAAAAGAAGGAACCTGTTACAGAGTAGAAATCAACTAGTGTTTTGTGTCTTAAAAAAGGGAAATAGGTAATAAAATTCATACGTAAAACATTTCATGGATAGAAAAATTGAGGGGTCTAAAAAGAGTATGATTTTTTTAACATTTAATAATGTAAAAGCAAGGCAGCTTTTATAAATTCAAAATCATATATTGTAATTAAACTTACATTGAACAAATATTTATAAAGTTCTTCATATTTTACCCCTTAAATCGAGGTTATGGTTACCCTACAGTGGTAATATGAATGCAGGCTTATTCATTTGAAACACACTGAGTTTTGCATATGAACCCACACACATGATACTGTAAACAAAGCCACATGTCTTTATTTTTGGCTTACTAAAATAAGCTGGTGATCTCAGTCCAGTTCTTTGTGGGGTAAAATAAAATAAGCACAGATTGAGTGTTGTTACTTAGGATAATTCCTGAACTGTAGAGGGCTGAATTTCATAAGTGATCCTCCTTAAAACACTATCTCAATGTCATGGAAACAAATTTATGCTTCTATCAAATCATATACGTGTAGCCAATTATTTTAATGGTTTACAACTCTTATGAAAAAATTTCAGTTCAGATATTTTTAAAAAATTCATATTTGGGTCTACCAAATCCAAAGCTATTTCAAAAATACTCCTAAAAATATTAAGAAAGTTTTTGTTTTGTTTTTGCATTTGTTTAGATTGATGTTTGGATGATCTGATTTCAAATATATCTTGAAAAGTTTCTGTTAAAATGCAGATGTTGCCACTGTCTTTCCAAGTGCCCCTCCACCCCCTACCCCATCAAAATCAAGGTAGTCTAATCATCAGAACTTTGCTAAGTCAAGTAGGTTGTGCAACAAGACTCTTGGCAGATAACATTCTTTCTCTGTATGTTTATGGGGAGTCATTAGGGGAAAATGTCAAAATGCAACATTCTTTATCTCTGTCTCCAAAATAACTCTGTCTTCCTAAATATCTCAAATAATCCATGGCCATGCTACCCTGAACAGATCTGATCTCATCTAAATATCTCAAATAATCCAAATTTCCAAGGAAACCACTGTATTTACAAATAACATATAAAACAACTAACATACACAGTGATCCAAGATCTTTTTCTAAGGAAAAAGGGAAAAAAATACTCCCTCTTTTTTCCTCCTTGTAAGCTTCTTATTCTCAATTATTACTTTTTTACAGTAGACTATAATTTTGTGTCACCTATAAATTGAGTATGTTGAGACTATGGCTTTTAATGACATAGTCAGTAATATGACATATTTACATCATATTAAGTAAAGAAAACTACTCTTTTGAGAGATATTAGTCTGTAGTTAATGTAATTCTCTGATGAGATTGGGTAGGAGATGAGAGAGTTGAGTGTTGAATCTTTCTTTATTAAGCAATCAGTAAGCTACTTCTCTTGAACTGCAACCTTACTCTGCAGTAATACGGTCAATAGAATCTTAAAAACAGTTTTTATCAGGCAAAAACTTTGAGAGGGTACTGAATCATTATATGAAAGTGAATTTTAAGGTACATGTTGGATAAGTGTTTTGTATATGAAGACTCAAGAGCAGTTGCATAGTGATCTGATTTCCTACATAGTCTCAGGTTAACTATTGGCTTACTAAACTGAAGCATTACAATTGTGAACCAAATCTCCCTTTCTCGGTCAAAAGTATCAAGAATTAAATGGCTTCCCCTCTGTTTGCCTACTTATTCAGCCTCTAAATATCTAAATTTACTTAGTTTTCATATGTTCAGATAGCAGTAGGTCTTTTGACTCTAAAATGTTCTGAATAGCCAGCTGTACTCTTTGCAACAGCTTCCCTGGTGGGTCAGATAGTAAAGAATCTGCTGGCAATGCGGGAGACCTGGGTTTGATCCCTGGGTTGCAAAGATCCCTTGGGGAAGGAAATGGCAACCCACTTCAGTATTCTTGCCTGGAGAATCCCAAGAACAGAGCAGCCTGGTGGGCTACAGTCTATAGGATGGCAAAGAGTTGGACAAGACTGAGAAACTAACACTTTCACTTTCTTCCTTTACCCTTTGCGTATTTCAGACTAAACTAGGAAGGAAAATGTGAAAGATTTTAAGGTGGACCAAAAGGTAACTGGATGTTGTGTTTTGGTTAACAAGACATTTTCTAGCACATCATTATGTGTTACCTGTGTTTATGGGGGCTGTTGTGTAATGCAAGTTCAGTTCAGTCAGTCAGTCCTGTCCAACTCTTTGCGACCCCATGAATCGCAGTATGCCAGGCCTCCCTGTCCATCACCAACTCCCGGAGTTTACCCAAACTCATGTCCATCGAGTCGGTGATGCCATCCAGCCATCTCATCCTGTGTCCTTCCCTTCTCCTCCTGTCCCCAATCCCTCCCAGCATCAGGGTCTTTTCCAATGAGTCAACTCTTCGCATGAGGTGGCCAAAGTACTCGAGTTTCAGCCTCAGCATCAGTCCTTCCAAAGAACACCCAGGACTGATCTCCTTTAATGGACCAGTTGGATCTCCTTGCAGTCCAAGGGACTCTCAAGAGTCTTCTCCAACACCACAGTTCAAAAGCATCAATTCTTCAGAGCTCAGCTTTCTTCATAGTCCAACTCTCACATTCATGCATGACCATTGGAAAAACCATAGCTTTGAAAAGATGGACCTTTGTTGGCAAAGTAATGTCTCTGCTTTTTAATATGCTATCTAGGTTGGTCATAACTTTCCTTCCAAGGAGTAAGCGTCTTTTAATTTCATGGCTGCAATCACCATCTGCAGGGATTTTGGAGCCCCAAAAAAGCAAAGTCTGACACTGTTTCCGCTGTTTACCCATCTATTTCCCATGAAGTAATGGGACCAGATGCCATGATCTTAGTTTTCTGAATGTTGAGCTTTAAGCCAACTTTTTTACTCTCCTCTTTCACTTTCATCAAGAGGCTTTTTAGTTCCTCTTCACTTTCTGCCATATTTAATCCATTATTATCCAATGGACAGAGCAATTTTGCAAGTTTGTAAATTCATTCCAGTATTCTATTAATGTCTCTCTATCAATTCATCAATCTATTTTGCTATTTGAATTCTTTCTTGAACTGTTGTAACATTTTACTAGGTCCCTCATTAATTAATGACTTAAATACAAAATTTAACACGTTTATTTTAGGTTTGTATAGTAGTCATGACTGTGCTGTTAAAAAGTCTACAAGCAATAAATGCTGGAAAGGGTGTGGAGAAAAGGGAACCCTCTTACACTGTTGGTGGGAATGCAAACTAGTACAGCCACTATGGAGAACAGTGTGGAGATTCCTTAAAAAACTGGAAATAGAACTGCCTTATGACCCAGCAATCCCACTGCTCGGCATACACAACAAGGAAACTAGAATTGAAAGAGACATATGTACCCCAATGTTCATTGCAGCACTGTTTATAATAGCCAGGACATGGAAGCAACCTAGATGTCCATCAGCAGATGAATGGATAAGAAAGCTGTGGTACATATACACAAAGGAGTATTATTCAGCCATTAAAAAGAATTCATTTGAATCAGTTCTAATGAGGTGGATGAAACTGGAGCTGATTATACAGAGTGAAGTAAGCCAGAAAGAAAAACACCAATACAGTATACTAACGCATATATATGAAATTTAGAAAGATGGTAACGATAACCCTGTATGTGAGGCAGCAAAAGAGACACTGATGTATAGAACAGTCTTTTGGACTCTGTGGGAGAGGGCGAGGGTGGGATGATTTGGGAGAATGTCATTAAAACATGTATAATATCATATAAGAAATGAATCAGCAGTCCAGGTTTGATGCAGGATACAGGATGCTTGGGGTTGGTGCACTGGGATGACCCAGAGGGATGGTATGGGGAGGGAGATGGGGGGGGTACAGGATTGGGAACACGTGTACACCCATGGCGGATTCATGTTGATATATGGCAAAACCAATACAATATTGTAAAGTATTTAGCCTCCAATTAAAATAAATAAATTAAAAAAAGAAATATTTTTTAACACTGGTCTAGAATCTCATACCTCAACCTGATAGCTAGACGACCACTTTCCCCCTCTAAGGATACAATTAACCCCAAAAGTCTGGGCTGACTATGCGTTCTGGAATGATTAGCAACTCTCTTCTTTTTTTTAGTTTCTGACAGAGAAACAGAATTCTTTGCATCTCAGCTCTAGGCTCTTCTTTCTCTATCTCTGGGGAGTTAATGTAGATATCAAAAGCATTTTGCTCTCAAGCTATTAGAGTAGGTTATAAACACTAAGCACTTTCTTAAAGGAAACACCATTTTAAAGGAATTTTCCTTCTTTATGCATAATAAATGATAAAAAATATCTTTTACTCTTTTGTTAAAAATCCGTTTTTATAATATTATATATATATTACTGCAAGCTAGATATAGGAAGACAAGGAAGCTTAGTAAGGCAGAAATAAACACGTAAAAATAGCTACAAAGAAGCCAATGCAAATAACCTATTATTACACCTGAAACTGTTTCTGAGCCTCTTAATTTCCATATATTTTAATCCTAGAATACAGTTTATTAATTCGACTAATATTTATTGATTATATTCTATGATGTACCAGGAACTAAGTGCTGGGGTTAAAGAGAGATAGATGCAAAAAGGGTCCCTCCTTTCAGGCCTCATTAATTATATTTGTGATCATTTAGGTGGCTCCTTATCTTTAATCGATGTATGATAAGGTGTTAAATTAGCCAATTAAATTAACTATAAAGGAGAAGGCGATAGCACCCTACTCCAGCACTCTTGCTTGGAAAATCCCATGGATGGAGGAGCCTGGTGGGCCGCAGTCCATGGGGTCGCTAAGAGTTGGACAAGACTCAGTGACTTCACTTTCACTTTTCACTTTCATGCGTTGGAGTAGGAAATGGCAGCCCACTCCACTGTTCTTGCCTGGAGAATCCCAGCAACAGGGGAGCCTGGTGGGCTGCCGTCTATAGGGTTGCATAGAGTTGGACACAACTGCAGCTACTTAGCAGCAGCAGCAGCAGCATAAACCAACAAAGTTACTTTGGGTATGTCTTCCCACACAGATCATTCATATACTAATCATTTAATCTATTCTTCAAAGCAAGTCCACTACTAGCAACTTATAATGGGCAACATTTGAACCAGAGTCCCAGACTGCATTTTAAAGAAATCCATAATTTGGATTTTTAAAAATCACTTAAATAGTCCATTTAAATGACTTAAATAGAGGAAACCTCTAACTTAGATGATGTTGGTTAGGATTCTTACCTCAACTTCAAAATTTTGTCCAAGTTCATTCATTTGCTCTCCCATGAGCAAATAGACTCAAAAAGAAACCAGATACTTCGTCTATCTACTCTTGTTTGTATATGAAACAAGGTTTACTTGACATTTAATTTTTATAGTATCATATTCAACCAGGACAGACAAGCAGGGTTCTATTTAATGAGAAGGTTAACATGGTTTAAGTACTCACCAAACTTTCAAAGAGCATTTGTTTCCTATTCTCACTGAATTCTGTCCAATCCTTACTCCTTTAATCATGTTCATTTAACTTTCAGGACTTTGTCTACTCTACTTAATTTAACCATTTCAAATGTAAGCCAGTAAATAATGACAGAGGCCTCATTGGGATGGCAGAGAGAAACTCCTGAGCCTTTGTATGGCTTAATTATTAGAATATTCTGCATAGACCAACAGTCTCTCTAAAAACATTGTGGAAAACCGTACAGTGAGTGTCTAGGGTGTGACACAGCACACTACATAATTAGTGCCCAGAAGGGTGTACATTTGTTAAAATAAGAAAAAATGGAATAAAGAAGGTAAAGCTCCTTTTCCCACTAAACTCTACTCTGGAATATTACTGAAATGTTCCACCATTGCTTAAGCAAGTCAGAAACTCTTGGATGTTAGTTTTCATTTTTGTGCCATGAAAATAACACTGTACAGTGACTCACTGATTTAGCAGTTAATTAACTTTAAATGAGGATAAAAACAATCATGGACATGGTTACTGTTATTCAGTATCAGGATTGGAGTTGTTGAGTTAAAAAATGAAAACTGAGTTCATGCAAATAAAGAAGGGTTTCATTTTGTTTTGCCAAATGTGTTATTCTCTGAGAAGGGAATAGTCACAGAGCTTTCCAATGTATTGCTAGTGTAAGAAGGGAAAAACTCAGAGTGAGACTGAGCCAGGACTAAGGGAGCTGATCTAAGCACTTCAGGAAAAGGTGGTGAATAGTTAAAATGTCTAAGAGGTTGTGATAAATTTAAGTCCGATTCAAACTTGCTTTGAGGTATAAGGGTTCTAATTTATTTGGTAGAGGAAGGTGGGTTAGTAGGTCTTTCTTGGCAGTGGTAGTTCTAGTGGTCAGATGGGTAGTGCCTTATTAATTATTAATTATGATGCCAAGGTACACAGTATCTTTGCTCCTTGACAGAACAGATAAAGCTGCTTAAAGACCATCAGCATCTGCAGCTTAGCAGATTTAGAAGGACTAACGTTTTCAAATAAGCAATCTATTGGTCTGAAATGCCTCAATTAGGGCATTTCAGTAAACTGTCTAATGAAGAGTTAGGGATTCTGGTTCTGGAATCAGACTCTCAAGGATTGAATCTAGGACAAGCCACACAAAGAAGTCACTTCACCTTTTCATGCCTCAATTGCATCATCATTTGTAAAACAGGAATACAAGTTCCTAAATTCATAGGATGTGAATATTACATAAATTGGTACTTGTAAAACAGACTGAACAATGCCTGAAACATAGTGGTAAATGTGTTACTGTTACTAATCACTCAGTTTTGTTTTGTTTTTTTTTAATATATTGCTACTAATTCAATCAAAAAGTTTACTGACAGGCAAAATTTAATTGACCTTTGATGTTAAATATAATATCTTTTCTAATTCTCTGTTTTCCATACATGCATATTTAGAATGAATGATAGAACTGATTGAGTCAGAATAATATTACAGCTATTTAAATCAAGGTTCATTTGTCTTTTGAATTCAATATGGCTATTACTTCTCTAACTACTTGATTTTGCATTCTATACTTTTGGGTGAAATATGAAAATGTAATTAGCAGCTTTCTGTAGGGGCTAAGAAAAGGGCTGCAAGGTGAGAACATTCATCTTTTGTTTTGTTTACTCCATTCACCTTAAGTCCATGCCATTTTATTTCAAAGGCATTGAAATTCCATCACAAAAGAAATAATTTCACACAGAAGGGAGTCTGGGTGGAGAAAAGAATAGAAACATAAGAAACATACAAATTCCTATTAGACCTCAGCCTGATTCTCAGTATGCCTGGTACTCTTTTGGCAAAATCTACAGTTTTTTTTTGTATTCTAAAATTTATTTTGATAATATTAGGCACTCAGCTGATTGGTTACTTCATTACGAATTTTTAATAATTCACCCTCTAGTTTGCTCAGCTTGCACTTTAGTCATCAAAACAGCACAGAAGGAAACACACATGTACACCCACACTATGGACAGGACAGAAATAAAGAGGATTCAAACCAAAGATGTGTTTAGAAATGGACTTGATTATGTACAAAAGCATAAAAAATAACTTTTGGTGACATAAGGTATCAAAAAGTTTGTCTAGCTTTATATGAATTTTGTCTCAAACTTGCATCTTATATGAATATTTCAAAATACTAGTGCAGAAATATCCATGCATGCAAAAGACTTCCTTTTAAAATTAATAACATGTAAAGAACTCTTAGTCTATGGGTCACGAAGAGTCGGTCACAACTGAGCATACACACAGGCACACACACAGAACTCTTTGCTCTCTATGCTCTGGTTGTGAAATGACCTGTGTAAATGGCTTCAGGGTTGCATTTTGGGGATCATTATACTACTACTTGAATACCTCATGATTTCAAAAGCTGTCTCACTTAAAGATTAAGTACAAGGTATCCAATTAAAACTTCAATTTTATAAAAAATATATATAAGTATATAGATATGTTAAATATATGACAATTTACTTTCAAAAGTACCAAAAAGCAGAACTTTTAAAATCAGTGCCAAATAAAATCAGTGTGGTACTTATTTCTAGAATATTATCTATCACTAGAAACGTTTGGGAGAAGTTGCATTAATTGATGTAATAAGTGAGAGTCTCATCAGTATTTTGGGAAGTTTAACATTTTCACATATCAGTGAGATCCCACATACTATTTTTGTTTTTAATTGTATAATACTATTAAACTGAACTCACACTGAGGCACTTTATATGAATACAGTATTTTAGTTAAGGTGAGTCAAGGGAACGATATACCAATTATCTAGGGGCTATTGAAATATCCACACAGAAGCTTGACTCCATCCTAGATGCTGGGGCCAATCCTGCCTTTGCTACTCAGTCACTCATTGTGTCTGACACTTTGCAACCCCATGGAGTGTAGCATGCCAGGCTTCCCTGTCCTTCTCTATCTTCCTGAATTTGCTCAAACTAGAGCAAAGAATTTCTAAGTTCTAGGTTATCAGCTCACAGAGAACAATGAAATCATTCTGGCTCTGAAAAGAAATATAAGAAATCTTATTATTGCTATTTTGTAATAATTAGGAAATAAAACGTCATTTAAAAGAGAAATTCATTGCTTCACCATAGCATCCAATTATCTAGTAGTTACAAGGTGCAGAAATCTAGTCCTGCTTCGAACTCATAACTGTAAATGAAGCCCTACTTTATTTTCCTGTAGCAATTTCTTGTGTGATACTCTGTCAACTCATAAATGAGTTTTACTGAATAATCTGTAATATCTATTTCAGGTTTCTTTAAAGCTGGTTTTCTGTCTATAATGTGACCATTTGCTTACAAACAAAATTTCAAAACTGCCTATTTGACATATTTTAAATATATAGGCATTGTAAAAACACTCTTGTAACAAATATAGTTCAATTTTATTTAATTGTTCCAGGAGCAAATAACCATTCAACTACAAGCCAGTAGCTTATTTTCAATTCTGCACTTGTAACATTTCCCATTAGCTGAAAATTAATTTGATGCTTAAAAAGCAATGAAATCTAGAAAAACACAATAAGCAATTCTACTGTATGTTTAAAAGTATTAAAACAGAAAAGCAAAATTAAAAGTTTCAAGTGTTGGAAAACTCTATTAACACTTCCTTTTACCTCAGTTTCAATTTGGATTAGTGTTTTTCTTTAATTAACCTTAAGATATTTTTCTACACATTTGGCAGATTATGTCTGCCAAATCCAACTACGCTAGAGAGATTTAGGTCATGAAAATATTCTCACATAGACTATAAATTTGTGGAATTGCTTTTTCCTATGTAAAGTTCCAAACATATACAAAGTATAGAGATTAGCAAAATAAACAAAGGAAATGGCAACCCACTCCAGGATTCTTGCCTAGAGAATGCCACGGACAGAGGATCCTGGCAGGCTACAGTCCATAGGGTCACACAGAGTCAGACATGACTGAAGCAACTTAGCATGCACAAACTCATCATCTGTTTCAATACTAATCCACATGCCAATTTTGTTTCATTTGCTTTCTTTTACCCCTTGTCTTGTATTTCCAAACTGAGAATACTTTAAAACAACATCTGATACCATAACTTTTTCTATGAAAACTTCAGTATTTATTAACAAATAACCTGAAATAAACAATGTAATTACTATAGCTAACAAAAATAGAAATAATCTCTATTACCTAATAACAATTTCTTAATTCCATTTCCCCAATTTTCTCCAAAGGGAGGATGAGAGAAAAGGAAAAAACACAAACAAACTACTCTTATAGTTACATTTGTCACATCAGGATCCAAACAAAATTTATAGATTTCCTTTGGTTGATATGTCACTAAAGTCTTTTAATGTAAAAAAATCTCTGTTGTTGTTATTGTTTAGTTGCCCAGTCATGTCCAACTTTTTGCGACCCCCATGGACTACAGCATGCAGGCCTCCCTTGTCCCTCACCATCTCCCGAAGTTTTCCCAAGTTCTTGTCCATTGCATCAGTGATGCCATCTGCCATCTCATCTTCTGATGTCCTCTTCTCCTTATGCCCTCAATCTTTCCCAGCATTAGGGACTTGCCCAATGAGTCAGCTGACCTCTATCTTGATTTTATTGCCATGTATTTATGGGAAAATATGGATTTTTTGGAGGCAGGGAGAATAAAAATAGGACAAAACTCAATTGATTAAAATTTTACTGTCATCTAGTTTTTGCTGAGAGTTTTTAATTGTATGAAATTGCTAAAGCAAGCAGCTTTCTCTGTTTAGAGGACAGCTCTGGAGGTAAGAGGGCTGATGCGTGGACATAGTTTTTGACCAACCTAAGTCCTATTTCAAACAGAGAAGCTTTTTCTGTTTTATATCAGGAACTTTCACAAAGAATCCACCATTAAGCCTGGGTTCAAATTCTTTCCTTTAATGAATTCTTTAACCATATTCTGCATATTGCCTCCTACATGTGCCACGCTTTTTCTGCAGGCAAAGCACCCTGAACACCTGAATTCCCTAAGTTCCACTGCTTAAGATATCTTTAATTCACAGAATTTTCATCTTTTAGAATGATAAATGGGGGGGGCATACATCATTAAATAACATTTTAAAGGAGTTTCTCAGTTTTTCCAAAAACTCATCACTAATAATCTTTTTTTAATTTGGACTCTTGCTTTACCATCTTGAGAGTCATGCTTGTACATATTCATCACAGGGATATCCAAGTGTATTTACTCTTAAAATAGATAGAATCTTACCATGTGCTAAGATTTATTTTCCTGGACCAGAGCCCATTAGAAATGTCCAATTAAAGGAAGAGAATTTGCTAGTGCTAGAAATTTAGAAAATAGAATGTCTGATATACTCATTTATTTACCAACTGAACAGACAGTATATTTAAGAAAAGCAAACAGTATAATATTAACCTGGTAACTTTTGTTGAATTCTTACTGTACGTAAAGATCTATGCTAAGTTCTTTATAGATATCAGGTAGACTGATATTCAAAACAGCTTTTAAGTTAGCACTATTATCTCCATTATTAATATGGAAAAAATGGATGCTTAAATAAGGTAAGACAACTATCAAAAAATACAAAGCCAGCAAGAGGAGGAGCTAAGATTAGAATTCACTGAATACAAATCTGTCTTGATCCTGTCTTAATCATTACCCTTTAGAATCTGGAGTTTACCAGTGAACAGGAGCCCCAAAAGTCATTGAGGAAACCCTACTACAACAAAACCTGACGATTAAGATTCATGATAAAGATTCTGAACTAAAAATAAAAAATAATTACTTTTTAGGATTTTTTTGAGAAAAATAGAGAAGGCATTTTATAATATATTAATATAAATGCATTTGTCCTAAATGGCCAATTATTTAGTATCATTAATAATAGAGGAGTAAACTTCTATTGTCTTAAAATATATATCACATATAATTTATATAAATATTTTCTTAATAAATAAATTTTATGTTCTGTAGACTCAATACTTTTTAGGGACAGATTTCAAGGAGTAGCGGAATCTTAATATGTTCCTTTGTACTCATATTACAAAATAAAATATTAGTCATAAAGACCCTGAGATTTGTGTCTTGTAAACCTAGATTTGACCAGCTTTGCTATTTACTATTGTGTGACCTTAACCAAATTACTAAACCTTTTCGAATCTTTTTCCTATTCTGCAAAATAATATCCACTCCAAAGGACTGTTGTGAAAATTGATATGTAAAGCATATTGCCCAGAAGGTGCTTAATACACACAATAACATTAACACAAACATACAAAAATGTACATCATAACTTGTGACCTTTAAATCTCTTCTTTCAAAATTTAAAGTCAATATACTGCTTTATAAATAAGGGAAATTAACCACTCATTTTTTCTAAACTTTGTCAAATGTGATACTCAGCAGATAATAGTAGTCAGAATAATGGAAACAACTTCAATACTTTGGCCACCTGATGGGAAGATATGACTCATTTGAAAAGACCCTGATGCTGGGAAAGACTGAGGGCAGGAGGAGAAGGGACGACAGAGGATGAGATGGTTGAATGGCATCACCGATTCAATGGTTTGGGTGGACTCCGGCAGTTGGTGATGGACAAGGAGGCCTGGTGTACTGCAGTTCATGGGGTCGCGAAGAGTCGGATATGACTGAGCGACTGAACTGAACTGAACTGAATAATGGAAACAAAGAAGAATGATAGAATATCAGTTTTAAAAGAGAATTTATATGTGATTTAGTCCAAATCATCAGATTATATGAATATTCTTTTAGTCCCTTAAACTTCTACAGGGAATATATACACATATAATGGAGCATTGCAGAATTATAGAAATAAATCTACCTAACATGCATTGTTCAAGAAACACAATGAGCTGTACTAGTGGAGAAATGGTCTTACTTATTGTTTCAGTTCCCCAAAAGACTTTTCTTCTTTAGTTATTTTTTTTTCTTTTCAGAAACGATCTCAAACTGTTTTTTCCAGATAGAAGGAAAAAAAAATAACATTTTATGTTATTTTGGAAAGGGCTACTCTTCTAAATACAACTGAAGTAACAAATCTCACTCACTCGTGCTCTCTTAGTATCTTTACCATCCTGTTGTTGCCCTCCTCATGTATTATTGGCAACATCATTATCATTATTATCATTACCAAAAGCATTTAATATTCATATAAAATTTCATTCATATATCTTTTAAGTTAGTTATTATTTAGTATATTATTATTTATAGTAAATAGTTATTAGTTATAGTAAATTAAAACTATAGTTATGATAGTAAATAATAATTTTAGAAAATAATAACTATAGCTATTATTTACTGTATAAAAATACTACACTAAGCAATGAGTCTATTGGTGTTTGTGTCTGTTCTGATACAAAACTTCTGTATATATAGATCAATTTACTTTTAAGAAAACTGAGCTCCAACCAGTCAATCCTAAAGGAAATCAGTTCTGAATATTCATTGGAATGACTGATGCCAAAGCTGAAGCTCTAGTACTTTGGCTACCTTATGCAAAGAACCGACTCACTGGAAAAGACCCTGATGCTGGAAGAGACTGAAGGCAGGAGGAGAAGTGGACGACAGAGGATGAGATGGATGGATGGCATCACCAACTCAATGGACATGAATTTAAGCAATCTCTGGGAGCTGGTGATGGACAGGGAAGCATGGTGTGCTAACGACGGCAACAGCCTGGGGTTGCAAAGAGTTGGACGTGCCTGAGCGACTGAACTGATTAAAGAAAACTGGTAGACATTCTATGTTAAAACAAACCAATTCTCCATTGAAGTAATAAAAGCCAATTTTTGAGAAATGACCTTTCATTAACAAAGAACTAGACCTTATGGAAAATTAGTGATGATTTAATAAATACCAGCGGTGCTTAATAACTATCTCTAATCTCACATTGGCCCAATCTACAACTTAGGCATGGATTGTGTCTGAAACATATTACTAGTAGGTTGTTAATATTTTAAAATGCACATTCTGATGCAAATAATGTAAAAATGATTAGCTGTCAAGATCAATTTGACAAATCAACATTCATGAAAATTATAGAGCATTTTAACTGTACAAGTGATTTTGTGATCTTCTTACTCACTTCTTTGTTTCACTGAGACAGCTGAAATACAAAGAGACTGAATGATTTGAATACCAACCTTGTAGGAAAATGCATTCTAAGCTCCAGTTAGAATATCAAGAATCATATCCCAATAGGGTTTGGGTCTTCACTGGGACAAGAGAGGTTAAAGTTCTTAGATTTGAATAATTTAATTTATAAACCTGCATGGAAAACACTGCTTAATCTTTTATGCCTGTAGCGTTCTACTCAAAGGCATGTCCATGTTGATCACTAAGATGGAGAAGTGGGAAAGAGTGAAGTGTTTATACTGAAGTGTAGTATTTTCAAATTGGATATGGAGATAGGTAGTATCCTGAGCATGATTATTACTTGTTCTGCCTTATTTTCATCAGATTTTTATCTTTTTCCCCCACTGGCTGTTAGAGGGTGAAAGCCCTTGAAGTACTGTGTGATAAAGTATTCAAGTTTCTTCTGTTTAGATATGTCAGAAGCTGTGAAGTGGACAATCATTCTAAACATTCTAAATTTCTTATCAAGCTACAATGGAAATATCTGATATTACAGTATAAAAGAAGTTTGTTTTTTAATAAGGGTAAAATGCATTCATATAAGTGTGTAAAGCATTTAGTCTTTAAAAGAAGCTGTGTGCAAAATGTATTTTGGATTGTCTTCAACAGAAGAATGGTTGTAAATTAATCTTTTTATATCTGAGTGCAAAAGGACCTAAAAGGGCATCATCTCCATTCTTCCCAACTTACTTGTAGTAATGACCCTGACCAGTGGTAAATAGAAAGATCATCTAAAAATATGAGCTTAAAAAACAAACTCACCTATTTACTTTTGTTCCCACTTACCGTATGAAAAATAATTAATAACTTTTAACTAAATATTTAAAATTAATTCATAATCATATTAAGAATCTATAAGGAACATAAATTATTTGTGCATGTTGTATTGTGTGTTGCTTAAATTGTTTACAAAGTCACTGTAAGTAATTTTAAAACATCAATGAAACATTCTATTTTTTTCCCTTTAATAGAAAGGGAAAGTAGAAAACCTTGTTTTTAATAGAGCTTTTGTCAAAACTCTCCTTGGAGATCAAGGATATCATATATAATCCCCTAAAAGTACTCAACTTTGCCCAAATATGTATTACTGTCAGATAATTTTTGCTTATTTTCAAATTCCTGTTCTTCTATTTTTTATTTAATAAGAATTTTGCTATTTAAATATTTCTTGTAATATAGTTATCCTAAATAAGTAATTATACTCAATTTCTTACAAGTTGTTAGAGATTCTTTACAATTAAATGATGCTATACCCTAATTGGGAGAAGGCAATGGCTATAACCATTAAGCAAAAAAAAAAAAAAAAAAAATCACATGTAAAAGAAACGATTATCATTTATTAGGCATAATGTGATATTACAAAATAAAATAGAGACTGAAAGCCTTTGGACAATATGCTGTAAAACAGTCACATTGAACTACAGATAAATTTTTGAAATTAGAAATATCAGAAATCTTAGACTAAATTCTATTTTTATATATATTTTTATATAGAGATGACAAGTAATAATGTTTTAAATAATATTCCAACTTCAATTTGTGAACTTTATATATTCTTTTAGGTTAATTTGAGTTTAATTTATGGATTAGATAATTCATTTAAATTCAGTGGAGTATAAAAAGGGGCCACAAAAAACAAACAAAAAAAACAAATGAAATCTACTGTCACTCTTTAATGGCCACATTCACTACACTTACTTATGCTGCCAGGAGTTTGATTGTCCCTGGCTTAATTTTGATGACTTGAGCAGTAAGTATTATTATCCCCATTTTGAACCTAACGAACCTGAAGCCTCAAGGTCACCATAAAGGAAACTTGTGCACCTGAGATTCACACCCACACCTCCTGAACTAATACCTGCTTTTAACCACTGCAGTAAACAATGGCATACCAAGCACATTGCACAGAGTAAACATTCCCTTCTCCATACATTAAATTTTTTTGTTAATAACCAGAAAATGGATAGGTAATAATGGTCAGAAAAGAAACAGTGAAAACATTTCTTTTATTGAACTTTGTTCATTATAGTATTATATGTACAATTATATACATATATATGACTATACATAATAATATATAATAGTAAAAATTCAAAATAAGGAAATAAATGTTATAATAAATGAAAGATGTAATGGAGTAATCTTTTAATTATATGAGTGCAATTTTTAAAATATGAAAAAACAACTTTTACTGAAGTTTGGACTCTATTTCAGCTTTTAAAACTCTACAGAAATAAAAAATTCCAAGTATCCACACAGGATGGCCTGACTGAAATAAGTCAGGATCTCTTTATCTGTCTTACAATCACTGCTCTATTATGTTCAGTTCAGTTCAGTTCAGTCGCTCAGTTGTGTCCGACTCTTTGCGACCCAATGAATCGCAGCACACCAGGCCTCCCTGTCCATCACCAACTCCCGGAGTTCACCCAAACTCACGTCCATCGAGTCAGTGATGCCACCCAGCCATCTCATCCTCTGTCGTCCCCTTCTCCTCCTGCCACCAATCCCTCCCAGCATCAGAGTCTTTTCCAATGAGCCAACTCTTCACATGAGGTGGCCAAAGTACTGGAGTTTCAGCTTTAGCATCATTCCTTTCAAAGAAATCCCAGGGCTGATCTCCTTCAGAATGGACTGGTTGGATCTCCTTGCAGTCCAAGGGACTCTCAAGAGTCTTCTCCAACACCACAATTCAAAAGCATCAATTCTTCGGCGCTCAGCCTTCTTCACAGTCCAACTCTCACATCCATACTTGACCACAGGAAAAACCATAGCTTTGGCTAGACGAACCTTTGTTGGCAAAGTAATGTCTCTGCTTTTGAATATGCTATCTAGGTTGGTCATAACTTTCCTTCCAAGGAGTAAGCATCTTTTAATTTCATGGCTGCAGTCACCATCTGCAATGATTTTGGAGTCCAGAAAAATAAAGTCTGACACTGTTTCCACTGTTTCCCCATCTATTTCCTATGAAGTGATGGGACCGGATGCCATGATCTTCGTTTTCTGAATGTTGAGCTTTAAGCCAACTTTTTCACTCTCCACTTTCACCTTCATCAAGAGGCTTTTTAGTTCCTCTTCACTTTCTGCCATAAGGGTGGTCTATTATGTTATTATTGTTTAAAAGAAGGAATGCATAGTACCTCGAGATTAAGAACTAAAGTGAGCTGGAATGATTCCAAATCATTAAAAAACTTACTCTAAAAAATGATTGTTTGCTTAATTCTAGTGGGTCAAGGTCAAAAAAGAAAAGTAAAATAAAATAGCACTGGTGAATTGGCACGGGAGTATATGTGAAAACATTAAAAAATTAATGCATATTTCAACATGATTTGTATTAATTATAAACTTTTCATAATTCTGAAAACAATTCTTTTGCATCAAAGGAATTAAATATAATGTGTCATCTTAAACTCAGTTTTTTTTTTTTTTTTTTCGATTTATTACATAAAATCTGAAAAAATGGAATTACTCCTTTCAGTTCAATGAGTTCCTGGATACTCTGTGACCCATTATTCCCATGTCCTCATGAAACCAGCTTGAGGCCCCCACTTTCATCTCCTAAAATTATGCTCTCCCCAATGTTGCTGACGTTGTTTATCTAGACTCTATCCCATTTTCTTAGCTAGTGTCTACTCTTCTTCAAAGACTCAGCTCAGAGAAGCTATCACTGAGTACTCATTACCTTACAACTTATTGGATTAAAGGTTGCTCATATACATCTTCATAGAATCCAGTGCTCATCCAGTTCTTTTTGATCTATTTTGAAATTTTAATTTAAAATATCTTTCCCTCCACTACTTGAGATTATTTATTTGTGCATCTGTGTGTATCTTACTTTCCTGGCATTT
Organism: Bos grunniens; assembly: GCF_055505025.1. Classification (NCBI taxonomy): domain Eukaryota; kingdom Metazoa; phylum Chordata; class Mammalia; order Artiodactyla; family Bovidae; genus Bos; species Bos grunniens. The sequence goes on from NC_141178.1 coordinate 30,305,981, forward strand.
AATAAATGTTTGTGCAATAAATGCAGAATTCAAAAAAAAAAAATCTGCTTCATTGGTGGTGTAGAGGGTAAAGCGTCTGCCTGCAATGCGGGAGACCTGAGTTTGATCCCCAGGTCGGGAAAATCTCATGAAGAAGGAAATGGCAACCCACTCCAGTACTCTGGCCTGGAAAATTCCACCGATGGAGAAGTCTGCTAGGCTACAGTCCATGGGATCATAAAGATTAGCACACAACTGAGCAACTGCACACACACACACACACAAATGAAAATGCTGAGACACTGTTTTCACTATTTTCAGGTAATTACAATACCTTGCAATCATTTTCAATCAGCAGGTGCTAAAAAAGATGTGTCAGCATGGCCTTCTTTTTTCATTTCTTTGTTTTGCATCACAAACCATGTTATTAAGCAATTATCAATCATATCTGACATTGCTTCTTTAAATATAAATTGAATTCTCACAAGTTGCTTAAAAAGAATAACAAAAAAGAGGATATTTATCTCAGTTCACTCAAGATTGATGGCCCAATGTCCGTAAGGAGGCAATGCAGAATGCTAACAATCAAAGAAAAACAAGCTGCCTGTTCTCTGCCAAACCTCTGAGGAAAGACATCTTCCTGGTTACCTGATCCTTTTACTGGTATTTACAATGACCTACTCTGTGTCTATATTAGGCCCTGAGGCACAGGTTCTGCCCCTTGGAGCTTCTTCCTGAGTACCTCCTGATAACCTCATACATAGAAGCACACAAGTCACTACTTTCTAAATGTCTTGATTCTAATTGATCACCTCTTCTCCTCTCCATTTTCCTCATTACATCCTCAATTCAGGCCCTTACCATATCTTCTTTAATGTCCCTGTGTATAAACATGGGGCAACTGTACTTCATTCTCCATACCTCTATGAGAGTGATTTATCTAAAATGTTAACCTGATCATATGCCTTTCCCTATATGACAGTTTTGTTGTAGAACTGAGCAGAAGGGCTACATGAATAACTTGTTATTTTTGTCTTTTTCTCCCCTAACTACTTCCCTGGCATTTCATTTCTAAAGTTTATCTAATTTCCTGCCCACCACCACCAAAACTACTATAAAGAAATATTCATGGACACATTTTCACTTTCTAATATGAACTCTAGATCATTAAACCATACTGATGTTTTATTAATGCCCATTAAAGAACAGCAACTGTTTCATGATTTTTAGTCTTGATCTGGATGTGGAAGCACTGAAAGCCACATTACAATCAGAGTATTAAGAATTTAAGCACACACAAAAACATTCTTAAAACAGAGATATAAAATAATTTCATTGCAAAAGGTAAAAACTTGGATATACCAAGCAACCACATAGAGATCTGGTCTAAGGAAAAAAGAAGAGATTAAAAAAAAAAAAAAACTTAGAAACTTGACTTAAGTTTCATGGGGAGATTAGAAGTCAGGTTAATATCCACTTATTCAACAAATATTTATTAAGTGCTAGTCATGTATAAATAAAAATTCTTGGCACTGAGAACATAACAGTCCCTCAACTCAAAAAACTCACAGGCTAGTGGAGGAGACACCATAGCAGTATACACTTATGACCTTGTATGGTAAATTTAGCAGTTAAGATTAGTCTTTGGTATTTATTTATGCTAATCCTTCCTTGCAATGCCTTTTCATTTCCCCTCTATGTGTATGACATATACCCCTTAGTTGACAGAAAATAAGTCTCATCTACTCCTTAAACCCTCTCTGAATTCTCATCTTTCAACCCCCCTTATTTTTAACTTAATTGAACACCCAGGCATCAATACCTGCACCACCCATTCTGATATGCACATATTGCCACTGGTTCTTATCTAAAGATAATCCTTGATGGCAGGCACTGAAACTGGGGACACGGGTGTAAAAACCACAGGCACAGTTCCAGGTCTCATGGATATGGCAGGCTAGCACTGAAGACAGTCATTAAAAACCAAATTATAAGTAAATGAAATGAGTACTATGACCCCAGGGTATGGCATGATAACATGAAATTACAACAACAATTTTGTATTACAGTATGAAAACCATATAAGGAAGGCTTCACACAGTGCCTCCTACATGGATTTTTTCTCATGCAGATGTTTCAAGAAATTGTGGTTAATCATCAAAAAACTGTAGGAAATCTAACTTAAATCACGTTGAATTTTAACTAATATGTATAGACAATCAATAATTTAAAATGTTTAAACTGAAATCTCCAAAATATCAAACTCATTTACAAACATGGAGAAAGTCTTATTCTTCTTGAATAAGTTATTAGAGACTTTTCCTCTTTTTCATAAAGATCTTAAAGTTTAGAAATTATTAGTGATTTGTCAGTAAATAACATTCACTGAGAAATCACTATTCTATGGAATTTATAGAAATATAACAAGTTAGAGTTCAGATTACAGTTCCATACTTCAGCAACAGTTGAAAACAGGGGAAAAAGTGTCTAGTGCCCTCAGTTCTGTTCAGTTCAGTTCAGTTGCTCAGTCGTGTCCGACTCTTTGCGACCCCATGAATCGCAGCACACCAGGCCTCCCTGTCCATCACCAACTCCCGGAGTTCACCCAGACTCACATACATCGAGTCAGTGATGCCATCCAGCCATCTCATCTTCTGTCGTCCCCTTCTCCTCCTGCCACCAATCCCTCCCAGCATCAGGGTCTTTTCCAATGAGTCAACTCTTCACATGAGGTGGCCAAAGTACTGGAGTTTCAGCTTTAGCATCATTCCTTCCAAAGAAATCCCAGGGCTGATCTCCTTCAGAATGGACTGGTTGGATCTCCTTGCAGTCCAAGGGACTCTCAAGAGTCTTCTCCAACACCACAATTCAAAAGCATCAATTCTTCGGCGCTCAGCCTTCTTCACAGTCCAACTCTCACATCCATACATGACCACTGGAAAAACCATAGCTTTGGCTAGACGAACCTTTGTTGGCAAAGTAATGTCTCTGCTTTTGAATATGCTATCTAGGTTGGTCATAACTTTCCTTCCAAGGAGTAAGCATCTTTTAATTTCATGGCTGCAGTCACCATCTGCAGTGATTTTGGAGCCCAGAAAAATAAAGTCTGACACTGTTTCCACTGTTTCCCCATCTATTTCCCATGAAATGATGGGACCAGATACCATGATCTTCGTTTTCTGAATGTTGAGCTTTAAGCCAATTTTTTCACTCTCCGCTTTCACTTTCATCAAGAGGCTTTTGAGTTCCTCTTCACTTTCTGCCATAAGGGTAGTGTCATCTGCATATCTGAGGGTATTGATATTTCTCCCAGAAATATTGATTCCAGCTTGTGCTTCTTCCAGTCCAGCATTTCTCATGATGTTCTCTGCATATAAGTTAAATAAGCAGGGTGACAATATACAGCCTTGACGTACTCCTTTTCCTATTTGGAACCAGTCTGTTGTTCCATGTCCAGTTCTAACTGTTGCTCCCTGACCTGCATACAAATTTCTCAAGAGGCAGATCAGGTGGTCTGGTATTCCTATCTCTTTCAGAATTTTCCACAGTTTACTGTGGATTAAAACAATACAAATTAAACAATCTAATTTTAAGCAGTACCACACATTTCTAGCCAATGAAATATTAATCATTTTGGAAACTGAGGCCAGTGCCTTTATTTATGCATTTATAAAAATTCCCTAACATTTTTTTTTTATAAAATCTTCTTACAAATACATTGTATCATGTCCCACATGTCTGGGGTAGGAAGGAAAACAAACATAAGTTTACTGAATGGGAGTACTGGTACTCTACATATCATGCCAGGGAGTTTAAGATCAGTTTTCAAACCCAATATTTTATTTCCCTCCCATTACCCTCTTCCCTAAACAAATCCAAGAATTAGCTGTAAAATGATTCAATGAAGGAGTGATAAAAGTCAGAATAAACAGGAAAAAGAGAAAGCTGTTATCACCAACTCAAGTCACCTCTCTCTATAACTCTTCCTAAGTCAGACACATTATCCTGGGAAAAGCTATTCCATGATTAGTAGAAGTAGTAGTTAAGTCGCTAAGTCATATCCGACTCTTGCAGCCCCATGGACTGTAGCCTGTCACATTCTTCTGTCCATGGGATTCTCCAGGCAAGAATGGAAAAATTATTTTTTGATTTTACCATTAAAAAATCAATACTTTGAAAGTTTTAGTTTTGTTTAAAGCTGATTGGCATATAAAGTGGGGTTGATAATTTAAGAATAATTTCCTGAAAGGACAGTTTCTTACTGTATATTTATTGCATACATAAACCATACAGTAGTGCACTTAAATGTTGTGGATTGTTAGTAACTATTTAGAGAAAAGGACAGTAAGAAAAATGAATGGTGACGAGGTATTGCGTGTGCCTACCATTTAATTTCTTTAGAGAGGCAGAGTTTGAACAGGAGAGAAATGATGGATGATTTCTATAGACTGCACTACTCAATAATTATGTAAAGGCCATCTTGAGCTGTGAAATCTACTATCTCTACAAGGTGAACATTTTTTGAGCTGACCCATGCTTGTTGCATGAACATGACTCCCACTGTTTTATATCTACTTGTTACTTTGCAGAGATTGGTTGGTTACGTGACAAGCATTCATGAACTACTACATATTGAGTAAACAGGAAAAGGAGTACCTCAAGGCTGTATATAGTCACCCTGCTTATTTAACTTATATGCAGAGTACATCATGAGAAACGCTGGGCTGGATGAAGCACAAGCTGGAATCAAGATTGGCGGGAGAAATATCAATAACCTCAGATATGCAGATGACACCACCCTTATGACAGAAAGTGAAGAAGAACTAAAGAGCCTCTTGATGAAAGTGAAAGAAGAGAGTGAAAAAGTTGGCTTAAGGCTCAACATTTGGAAAACTAAGATCATGGCATCCGGTCCCATCACTTCATGGCAAATAGATGGGGAAACAGTGGAAACAGTGTCAGACTTTATTTTTCTGGGCTCCAAAATCACTGCAGATGGTGACTGCAGCCATGAATTTAAAAGACACTTACTCCTTGGAAGGAAAGTTATGACCAATCCAAACAGCATATTAAAAAGCAGAGACATTACTTTGGCAACAAAGGTCCATCTAGTCAAGGCAATGGTTTTTCCAGTGGTCATGTATGGATGTGAGAGTTGGACTGTAAAGAAAGCTGATCGCCAAAGAATTGATGCTTTTGAACTGTGGTGTTGGGGAAGACTCTTGAGAGTCCCTTGGACTGCAAGGAGATCCAACCACTCCATCCTAAAGGAGAGCAGTCCTGGGTGTTCATTGGTAGGACTGATGTTGAAGCTGAAACTCCAATATTCTGGCCACCTGATGCAAAGAGCTGTCTCATTTGAAAAGACCCTGATGCTGGGAAAGATTGAGGGCATGAGGAGAAGAGGACGACAAAGGATGAGATGGTTGGATGGCATCACCGACTCAGTGGACATGGGTTTGGGTGGACTCTGGGAGTTGGTAATGGACAGGGAGGCCTGGCATGCTGCGGTTCATGGGGTCACAAAGAGTAGGACACGACTGAGCCACTGAACTGAACTGAGTAGTAATAATCACAATGTAACAAAATGGGATAGAGAGGAGATAAATGCCTAGTAACTTTTCCTCTTCCAAATGAATTTCTCCTACCTTGTGTACAGCCTGCAACTTTTCTCTCCTCTCTCTTAGAGATTCCACCTCTCTCAGTCTTAGTCCTAACCTTTGCACCTCAGTTTTCCTTTCCTTTCACCTCTCTAGTCTGGCTCCCTCTCTCTCATCTCTTGATTTGACTTTATGAAATCCTAATGAATCATATTAAAACTGGAAAATACTTCCTGCAGAAAAAAAGAAAAAAAAAAAGAGAGAGAGAGAGAACCACAGTAATTTACATAAGGAGTAAGACTATGGACAGCCACATGTTAATAAATATTTCCTATCACATAAGAGTTAGAAAAATACACCTATTGCATTTTGTAACACCCTTTACTGTATACTCAAGGTTTTAGAAAAGTGTTTACACATTGAAGGTCAAAACTCTAAGCTTATAATATCAATTTATTAGGTCAGAACAAACATTATGTTTTTAATGAATTAGGACCATATTGAACAGGGTAGAATAGAATAGGAAAAAAAAAAAAAAAAAGAATTGAATAGATCAGAGACATTTCAGGGGGAAAAAAAGGGAAACTAAATATGAGTTGGGTTGAGAAGCAAAAAGTTCTTCATGTGAAAGTGTAGTTAGTTGCTCAGTCATATCTGACTGTGTGGCCCCATTGACTGTAGTCCGCCAAGCTCCTGTGTCCATGGAAATCTCCAGGCAAGAATACTGGAGTGGGTAGCCATTCCCTTCCCCAGGGGATCTTCCCCACCCAGGGATTGAACGCGGGTCTCCTGGACTGCAGGAAGATTCTTTACCATCTGAGCCACCAGGGAAGAATGTGAATCTCAGTCAAATAAGTTGAAAGTTTGTGATGAAATAGGTTATTAACCTATTATTTTCTGCTGCTGCTGCTGCTAAGTCGCTTCAGTCGTGTCCGACTTTGTGCTACCCCACAGATGGCAGCCAATGAGGCCCCCCCGTCCCTGGGATTCTCCAGGCAAGACCACTGGAGTGGGTTGCCATTTCCTTCTCCAGTGCATAAAAGTGAAAAGTGAAAGTGAAGACGCTTAGTTGTATCCGACTCTTAGCGACCCCATGGACTGCAGCCTACCAGGCTCCTCTGTCCAAGGGATTTTTCCAGGCAAGAGTACTAGAGTGGGTCGCCATTGCCTTCTCTGATTAATTTCTACCTAAAGCCAAAAATTAACATTGGAAAATATTTACTTTAGTGCTCTGTTAAATTAGTAATTGAGATCTGATCACATTTTGGCAAGAGTTACAGGGACAGAAAACTGTGTCCTCAATTAAATTCTTATTCCAGAAGTAGAGGCTGAACAGTTTAAACAAAAGTTTGTGTAAGATCAGTGCTATCACTGCTTATTTATAAATAAATTTAGAGGGTAAGCTCATATTCCAAGAAGACAAAATAACTCAGCATTGCAGACAGTTAAGTCCCAAGGGCAGAAATGACCTACAGCAGGGAAAGAATGAAGAATGTTCCTTTTATGTTTTTATCAGCTGTGTGGAACAAAATATACATTCTCGTGGGCAGAGAAGTCTAGGAATATATTTGTCACCTTAAAAAAAGGTACCCAAATATTGATCATAATTTTATGCTCTACAAATGATGCAGAAGTACTTTTTACTGAAGTTTAACTTTTGGATTTAGTGAGTTAAAAAGAAGGTAGTAAACTACTTATTTCAGTAGTAAATTCTTAGTGATCAAATCAATTATTTCTTGCATTTATTGTATGAATATTTTGGTAATTTTACAGAAAAAAGGAAAGGGTTAGCCTCTAAAGAGTTTACTTGCAAATTCCCATTAATGTGTGCAAATGAGCTAGTAGCTATTTTGTCTCTTAAATAGGGTATAGGTGATAAAGCTGCCAGGAAACTGGACAGTCTTTCAAATATTCTAACTCCAGACCACCCCCATTTGTTGAAAGAATAAATTAGAGTTCTTTACCTGTGTCCAAGAATATGATGTATTCAAGCATATGCAGATGACACCATCCTTTTGGCAGAGAGCGCCTCTTGATGAAAGTGAAAGAGGGGAATGAAAAAGTTGGCTTAAAGCTCAACATTCGAAAAATGAAGATCATGGCATCTGGTCCCATCACTTCATGGCAAATAGATGGGGAAACAATGGAAACAGTGAGAGACTTTATTTTGGGGGGCTCCAAAATCACTGCAGATGGTGACTGCAGCCATGAAATTAAAAGATGCTTGCTCCTTGCAAGAAAACTTATGACCAACCTAGACAGCATATTAAAAAGCAGAGACTTTGCCAACAAGGGTCTGTCTAGTCAAAGCTATAGTTTTTCCAATAGTCATGTATGTATGAGAGAGTTGGACCATAAAGAATGCTGAATGCAGAAGAATTGATGCTTTTCAACTGTGGTGTTGGAAAAGACTCTTGAGAGTCCTTAGGGGTTGCAATGCAGAGAAGGGAATGGCACCCCACTCCAGTACTCTTGCCTGGAAAATCCCATAGATGGAGGAGCCTGGTGGGCTACAGTTCATGGGGCCACTAAGAGTCAGACACGACTGAACGACTTCACTTTCACTTTTCACTTTCATGCATTGGAGAAGGAAATGGCAGCCCACTCCAGTGTTCTTGCCTGGAGAATCCCAGGGACGGGGGAGCCTGGTGGGCTGCTGTCTATGGGGTCGCACGGAGTCGGACACGACTGAAGTGACTTAGCAGCAGGAGCAGCAGCAAGGGCTGCAATAAGCTCCAACCAGTCAATAATCAAGGAAATCAGTCCTGAATATTCACTGGAAAGACTGATGCTGAAGCTTAAATACCAATACTTTGGCCATCTAATATGAAGAACTGACTCATTTGAAAAGACCCTAATGCTGGGAAAGATTGAAAGCAGGAGGAGAAGGGGCAGACAGAGGATGAGATTGTTGCATGGCATCACACACTCTATGGACATGAGTTTGGGTAAGCTCCGAGAGTTGGTGATGGACAGGGAAGCCTGGCATGATGCAGTCCATTGGGTCACAAAGAGTCAGACACGACTGAGAGACTGAACTTAACCGAAGCATTCTTGAGAGGTTGTTAAAGGCACTGTGAAGTGGTACCTATGAATAAAGTCTAATAGACTTGAGTTGCAAACCCAACACCAAGGTTCATAACAAAACAATTTGGGGCAAAGTAATAAAATAAGCCTATTTCATTTCACTGCTTCAAAGATTAAATGAGATAATAATGCAAACTCTGAGCATAATGCCTGAGAAACAATCAACATGCCAGACATACGGCTAACATGATTGCATTTATTTTTATATAATTTGTGTGGCAGACTTGGGATTTGGTACCAGGTTGGTTGTTCCGTTATGGGAAACAGATATTGAAACCACCCACCCTGTCCAGACACCATAGTAACCATTTGCGTGAGTTACTTTACAAATGGAGATCCCAGCAAGCAACATGGCACTAACAAAGCACCACCAATCAGCAGAATTTGGGAAAGGTCAAAAGGATGCCATGTGTCCTATCACCTCCCAGAATCCTCCTCACTGGGATTCATCTTGGTTAAGCAATGAGTGCACCAGCAGGAAGGATCCTGAATCAGAATGATTGACCAGAGACAACCTGGAAACTAACCCCATCACCATAAACTCTGAGACTGTGAGCCATTTGGCAGAGCAGTTCTCCTGGGTTCCCTTACCCTCCTGTTTTCTGCCTGGGCTCCCCTTCCCAATAAAGTCTCTTGCTTTGCAGCACATGTGTCTCCTTGGACAATTCGTTTCTGAGTGTTACACAAGAGCCCACTTGTGAGCCCTGGAAGGAGTGCCCCTTCTTGCAACAGTTCAGCTTATAAATTCAGCTTTCAACCCACTCTACTAACTTAGAATCATCATCGTCATTGTTGTAGATAAATTTGTAAACATATTCCTTTTACTATCCACCTCCAAATGACTAGAACTATCGTTTTATCTCTTTTATGGGACCTTTAGTATTTAAAATCTATGCCACATAATACTGTCTAAAATGCTGTATAGTTATTAGTACTATGTGTATTTTTATAGTGGGCTTTCTTGTCCCTGGCATGAAATCTTACACTTCTCAAAAGAGAGAGAAATATTACCACGTGACTCCTCTCAGCAGATGTAAATTTACTGTGAAGTTAAAGAAGCTCCTGCCTTGTATAGGCTCCTTCAGAAACCCTGGAAGAGGACCATCAATGTGTTTACAAGAATATATGGTTTGACAAAATTTGTGAAAGCAACATATTTTCCTTAAAGAATTTTCTTCAAGTAGATTGGCTTTAGGCCACATAGAACCTGTATCTATTGCCACCACTGGGCATGAACTCAAAGAGAGAATTCATGTATTTGTAAATTTGCCTCCAGCTTGAAAATCTTGATATTCTAATTTTTTTGAAACAAATTCAGTGACTAGTTCACCAGAGTAGGTTTGCAGTTCACAGTACATCTTGACTGAGTGTATAATTTCAGCAAAGACAAAAGGGCAGCTGGTCTTAGCTTTGGCAATAAAAATAATATTTAGATTTTGGATGGGAAAGTGAAATGAGAGATATTGGGGACTGTCAGCTTTGGGGAGATATTTTTAAAATAAACATAAATTCGATCCAAGAAAAATAATGTATGGAAAGATGATGAACAGACAATTATTTGTCTTAAAAAATAGGGAGTATTTTTGGGGGGTGGGAGAGAGAGAACTGAATCCTCAAATATGCCAATAACAGTAATAGTAATAATAACAATAAAATGATATCAACAATAAGCAGGGTGCTAAATGCTTTATAAAAAATTATCTCTATACTCTAAACAACTATCAGGCAGGTATTAATATTCCTGTTTCATATATAAGCTAATTGATACTTAAATAATTGCACATGATCATACAGCTATTCAAAGATAAGCCAGGGCTTCCCTGGTGGCTCCATGGTAAAGAACCTGCTCGCCAGTGCAGAAGACATCCCTGATCCAGGAAGATCCCACAGGCTATGAAGCAACTAAGCCTATGCACCACCACGATTGAGCCTGTGTTGTAGAACCTGAGAACGACAACTGCTGAAGACCGTGTGCCCTAGTGCCTATGTTCCACAATAAGAGAGGTCACTGCAATGAGAAGCCCATTTACAGCAACTAGAGAAAAGCCCACACAGCATCCAAGATCCGGCATAGACAAAAATAAATAAATGAATAAAAAATGTTCAAAAAAGAGCCAGTACTAGAACCTAGCCCATTTGACTCTTAACCATTGCACCTATTGCATGTATGGGGTATGCCAAAACTGAGAGTCTTGGCTTTTAAAAGTAGGAAAGTCATTAGAAAATTTGTTTATTCATCATGAGCTTATTCCTAAGACTAAATTTCTTAGGTGTATTTTAGTGAAATAAGATCTAGGTTCTGGAAACCAATAAACTCTGGGTGTATGATGCAACAACTTAAAAATATTTTGTATTAAGTAATGATTTTTCACAGCAGTTAGCAGAGTGCTTACTAGGACAAAACAATAGATGTGACATATTTTTTAACTTGGCTGCTTTTCAAGATAGCTTTAAAACTGATCTCTGACTTACCTCTCATCTCAGAATTGTGTCTGATATGCTATGCACTAAAAACAATGTGTATTTTTTTCTATATATCTTTTCATTGTGTTGTTAATATTAATTAGTGGATATACTTTTCTGGCCTCTCTCAAACACTCTAAAATGATTTTTATAAATTATTTCTTGGGTATTTATGAGCATGATGCATTTCCTATAGATATGAATGAAGACAACCATTTTTATTCAATTAACTTAAAAATCATTTGTGGCAATGTCCTGAGTGCATGTGTGTTCAGTCGAATCCCACTCTTTGTGACTACATGGACTGTAGCCTGCCAGGCTCCTCTGCCCATGGAATTTTCCAGACAAGAATATTGGAGTGGTTGCTATTTCCTTCTCCAGGGGATCTTCCTGACTTAGAGATCAAACCCATGTCTCTTGTGTCTCCTACATGGGCAGGCAGATTCTTTACCACTGAGCCACCTGGGAAGCCCCAATGCCCTGAGTACAGAAGGATAAACATGAGACAGCATATTCCCTCAAATGGTTCCCAATCTAGTGCAATTATTGTCAAATAGAGTGTACATGGGAAGCAGCTTGGATGTTTTTGAATTTGTGGAGAAATAGTCTCCAGAGGATTGCTATTCCAAGTGGCTCAGTGGTAAAGAATCCACCTGCCAATGCAGGAGACACAGAAGACTCTGGTTTGATCCGTTGGGAAGAACCCCTGGAGGAGGAAATGACAACCTACTCCAGTATTTTTGTCTGGGAAATCACATGGACAGAGGAGCCTGGCTGGCTATGACAGTCTACGGGGTTGCCAAGAATTGGACGCAACTGAGCACGCACGCACGCAGTTCCCAGAGAACCTTAGTTATAACATTGAAATTGAGGCTAAGGAATCTATCTACATTTTTGAGAAGTACTCCAGTGATTATTATATGTTTTTTTCTTACCTTGAGAAATTGATCTGATAAAAAAGACAGACACGTATACAACTTATTGCAATATAAAATACACTAAAATAAGCATAGTATAAGTTATAATGTAAGAAAAGAATAATTCTTTTCTGCATCTTTTTTGGATAAAAGAAATCACTGTTACAGTCATTCTCCATTCACAAAGAGAATTCAGACAAAGACACAAGCTTTAATAAAAAAGTTACCTTCTTTTATCCACATATAAAATGATTTATAATTTGATATATATATAATATATAATACATCTACAGACATAGCTTTCTGCTAAGTTATATTTTATTGTGTATACATAGGGACATTTTCCACCGACCTGCCTTCTTATTTAGTAATATTTGTTTCTTTCCAGGCTCTATCTGGATGTTTTATGCTAGTGTATTAGAAGCCTGGCATAGTGCAGTCCACGGGGTCAAAAGGAGTTGGACATAACTGGGCGACTGAACAACAACAAAAATAGGAGCCTACTGAAACGCTGGCATTTTAAACATATAACTGGAAATGAAATCAGTAAATCAATAAAGTCAAATGTGTTACAAATCCACACAAAACAGAGACATAAGGCATTTGAATAAAAGTGAATGCCATTGTGCCATTGTGAGTAACCAACTGTGGATGCCCAGTGGGAAATACTCATGGTTTTGTGTCCAGTCTTTATCCAATGTGGACTTTACACTTGGCTGAAAGACAGGCTCTTATTCCAGCACAGCTAGAGGCTGATTATGTTAGGTTGGCTACATCTAGATGAAATTCACTGGATTTATATAAGCTTTATTACCTGAACCAAAAGGGGAATGAAGAGTTACATCAACATTAGAATGTTAAAAAGGCATAGCTTTTGGAGTAAAATCAATAGTCGAAATCAGTTGAAGCATCAGTAGATTAATTATCTGCAACATGTTTCATGTATTTCTGTCAATTATCATTTCCAACCAGCAAACAAATTATGCTCTATTTCACTCATTTTAAATCTTATAAAAGGGAAAATAAAATTGTAATTCATTGTATACTTATTTAAAGAACAGTTTCTCTATAATTTGAATATGCTCTTTCAGCAGAATAGATTGCAAACACCACAGATTAGGAGTCATATCTCCCCATAGCTTTTGGCATGGTGAGGTGTGTGTGTGCTCAGTCATGTCCAACTCTTTGCGGCCCCATGGACTCTAGTCTGCCAGGCTCTTCTGTCCATGGAATTTTTCAAGCAACAATACTGGAGTGGAGCATCACTTCCTACTTCAGGGGATCCCAAGGATTGAACCCATGTCTCTTACGTCTCCTGCATTGGCAAGTGTGTTTTTTGCCATTAGCGTTACCTGGGAAGCCCCGGCATGATGAGGGGTTCATTGTTACTTATGTTCACTGAACTGATGAATAAAACAATTGCTTAATACAAAAATAAATATGTAGATAAGATGTAGACATGCAGTAAGACCTTGTTGATTTTTTTTTTTCTCTTTGGAGCTTGTTTTTGAGCTACATATCCATACAGATCTGAACTAAATAAAAAATATAATTTGGATATGGAAAGCTTTTCTTGTATGACAGAATAAACTCTTTTTGGTTAGATTTTGTACTATTTTTTATAAGAGTCAAGTTTTGTGGCTTTCCAGTATTTTTATTAAATTTGTTTCTTACAAATAAGTCAAAATCTTCATAAATATAGTAGCATCATTAAGAGAGAAAAAAAACCTCATATAACTACATAAAAATGTAAGGGGTTCTCTAGCATCTAAGAAGATACTTTTCAATACTCAAGATTTCAGTGATGTCTCCTCCTGTATGATTCAATGTTCATTCTACATACCACTTACCACTTGAGGATATATTTTCATTTAGTTTTCCATTTGCTGGGTCTCATCTAACCTCACATGCTATCAATTAATCAAAGGCAGAGACTAAACTTTTTCTTAAAAATAACTCCAATATTGTCCATGTTCTCAATCACTGAGATTGTATAAAGTCTTTACATCATCTATTAATAACTTCTCCAGCCCATGCCCACTACTGAGACTGGAAGAGTTATCTCTGATATGCTTCTTGAATTTTATCATTTTCCTTCAATTCACATTGAAAGTTGCGATAGCATTTACAGTGACAAAAAACAGAAATATAAGTAAAAACTGATTCACTTAAATTAAGAGCCTGAGACCAACTGTTGCCATTTTAAGAAGTGACACTGAGAAAAGAGCTGATCAAGAGACAGAATTTCTTTGAGATAGGTTTTGATTTCTGATTAAAAAGCTGTAATTACAAAAGATCTGTTGACTTTTATAGTTTTTCTATTTTTTCTGGTGACTACTTTGCAAAGTTTTTACAAACTATTTTATAATAGAGGTGCTAAATATTTGTTACATATGTGAAAATTCTTTTTACTGTTGATTCCTCATTTACTTACAGTATTTTAAAATTATTTTTAAAGATTGAAATGTCTTTGAGAATCTATAGGAATAGAAATACCTTACATAACTTAAAACTTTAATTCAATAAGCAAACAATTATGAAAATTCTAATTATCACATTGTAATCAACTTCACATAGTACTAACATTTGACAGAGAGCTGATCATTTGGATTTCTGCTGGAGTCACTAAAGTGGCATTCTGCTGAGTTCACTGCAAACTTTTCTGCTTATGTGACTAAATTAATCCATTGATATATCATACTGTAATGAATTTTCATAATGATGTGACCAAGATTTCTTTTTAAAAAAGTCTTTAACTTTGTTCTTGGATTTTCTCTTTGAAATCTGAAGTAATCGGGTATCAGTTCAGTTTGGTTCTATCACTCAGTTGTATCCGACTCTGAGACGCCATGGAGTGCAGCACCCCAGGCCTCCCAGTCCATCACCAACTCCTGGAGTTTACTCAAACTCATGTCCACTGAGTTGATGATGCAATAGAATCATCTCATTCTCTGTCATCCCGTTCTCTTCCTGCCTTCAATCTTTCCCAGCATCAGAATCTTTTCAAAGGAGTCAGTTCTTCGCATCAAGTGGCCAAAGTATTGGAGTTTCAGCTTCAACATCAGTCCTTCCAATGAATGTTCAGAATTCATTTCTTTTAGGGTGGACTGGTTGGATCTCCTTGCAGTCCAAGGGACTGTCAAGAGTCTTCTTCAAAACCACAGTTCAAAATTATCAATTCTTCAGTGCTCAGCTTTCTTTATAATCCAACTCTCACACCCATACATGACTACTGGAAAACCATAGCCTTGTCTAGATGGACTTTTGTTGGCAAAGTAATGTCTCTGGTTTTTAATATGCTGTCTAGGTTGGTCATAAATTTTCTTGCAAGGAATAAGAGTCTTTCTATTTTATGGCTGCAGTCACCATCTGCGGTGATTTTGGAGCCAAAAAAATAAAGTCTGTCACTGTTTTCCAGTCTATTTGTCATGAAGTGATGGGACCAGATGCCATGATCTTATTTTTCTGAATGATGAGCTTTAAGCCAACTCTTTCACTCTCCTCTTTCATTTTCATCAGCAGGCTCTTCAGTTCTTCTTAGCTTTCTGCCTTAAGGATGGTGTCATCTGCATATCTCAGGTTAATGATATTTCTCCCAGCAATTTTGATTCCAGCTTGTGATTCATCCATCCCAGTGTTTCTCATGATGTACTCTGCATATAAGTTAAATAAGCAGGGTGACAATATACAGCCTTGATGTATTCCTTTTCCTATTTGGAACCAATTTGTCGTTCTATGCCCAGTTCTAACTGTTGCTTCCTGACTTGCATACAGATTTCTCAGGAGGCAGGCCAGGTGGTCTGGTATTCCTATCATTTTCAGGATTTTCCAAAATTTCTTGTGATCCACACAGTCAAAGGCTTTGGCATAGTCAGTAAAGCAGAAATAGATGTTTTCTAGAACTGTCTTGCTTTTCCGATAATCCAACAGATGTTGGCAACTTGATCTCTGGTTCCTCTGCCTGTTCTAAAACAAGCTTGAATATTTGAAAGTTCATGGTTCATGTACTGTTGAAACCTGGCTTGGAGAACTTTGAGCATTACTTTACTAGTGTGTGAGATGAGTGCAATTGTGCAGTAGTTGGAGCATTCTTTGGCATTGCCTTTTTTGGGATTGGAATGAAAACTGACCTTTTCCAGTCCTGTGGCCACTGCTGAGTTTTCCAAATTTGCTGGCCTATTGAGTGCAGAACTTTCACAGCATCATCTTTTAGGATTTGAAATAGCTCAACTGGAATTCTATCTCCTTCATTAGTTTTTTTTGTAGTGATGCTTCCTAAGGCCCACTAGACTTCATATTCCATGATGTCTGGCTCTAGGTGAGTGATCATATCATCGTGATTATCTGGGTCGTGAAGTTCTTTTTGTATAGTTCTTCTGTGTATTCTTGCCACCTATTCTTAATATCTTATGTTTCTGTTAGGTCCATACCATTTCTGTCCTTTACTGAGCCCACCTTTGCATGAAATGTTCCCTTGGTATGTCTGTTTTCTTGAAGAGATCTCTAGTCTTTCCCATTCTATTGTTTTCCTCTATTTCTTTGCATTGATCACTGAGAAAGGCTTTCTTATCTCTCCTTGCTGTTCTTTGGAACTCTGCATTCAAATGGGTATATTTTTCCTTTTCTCCTTTGCTTTTTGCATTTCTTCTTTTCAGAGCTTTTGTAAGGCCTTCTCAGACAAATGAGTTTCTCTTTTGCTTTTCTTTTCTTGGGGATGTTCTTGATCCCTGTCTCCTGTACAATGTCAGGAACTTGTGCCCATAGTTCATCAATCTGTCTATCAGACCTAGTCCCTTAAGTCTATTTCTCACTTCCTCTGTATAATCATAAAGTTTAGGTTTGGTTTGGTTTAGGTCATTCCTGAATGGTCTAGTGGTTTTCCCTGCTTTCTTCAATTTAAGTCTGAATTTGGCAATAAAGAGTTCATGATCTGAGCCACAGTCAGCTCCCAGTCTTGTTTTTGCTGCCTGTTTAGAGCTTTCCATCTTTGGCTGCAGAGAATATGATCAATCTGATTTCTATGTTGACCATCTGGTATCCATGTGTAGAGTCTTCTTTTGTGTGGTTGGAAGTGGGTGTTTGCTATGACCAGTGCATTATCTTGGCAAAATTTTATGAGTGTTTCCCCTGCTTCATTCTGTACTCCAAGGCCAAATTTGCCTGTTACTCCAGCTGTTTCTTGACTTCCTACTTTAGCATTCCAGTCCCCAAAATGAAAAGGACATCCTTTTTGGGTGTAGTTCTAGAAGGTCTTTTGGTCTTCATAGAACCATTCCACTTCAACTTCTTCAGCATTACTGCGTGGGGCAGAGACTTGGGTTACTGTGATAATGAATGATTTGCCTTGAAAACAAACAGAGATCATTTTGTCATTTTTGAGATTCTATCCAAGTACTGAATTTTGGACTCTTGTTGACTATGATGCTTACTCCATTTCTTCTAAGGGATTCTTGCCTGCAGTAGTAGATATAATGGTCATATGAGTTAAATTCACCCATTCTAGTCCATTTTAGTTCACTTATTCCTAAAATGTTGACATTTACTCTTGCCATCTCCTATTTGATCACTTTCAATTTGCCTTGATTCATGGACCAATATTCCAGGTTCCTATGCAATACTGTCTTTATAGCATCAGACCTTACTTCCATCACCAGTCATATCCAGAATTGGGTGTTGTTTTCGCTTTGGGTCCATCTCTTCATTCTTTCTGGAGTTATTTCTCCACTGATCTCAAGTAGCATATTGGGCACCTACTGACCTGGGGAGTTCGTCTTTCAGTGTCCTATCTTTTTGCCTTTTCATATTGTTCATGGGGTTCTCAGGCAAGGATATGAAGTGGTTTGCTATTCCCTTCTCCAGTGGGTCACCTTTTGTCATAACTCTCCTCCATGACCCATCCAACTTGGGTGGCCCTACAAGGCATGCCTCATAGTTTCACTGAGTTAGACAAGGCTGTGGTCTTCGTGATTACATTGTTTTCTGTGATTGTGGTTTTTAGTCTGTCTGCTGTCTGATAGAGAAAGATAAGAGGCTTATGGAAGCTTCCTGATGGGAGAGACTGACTGAGGGGGAAACTGGGTGTTTTTCTGATAGGCAGGGCCATGCTCAGTAAATCTTTAATTCAATTTTCTGTTGTTGGGTGGAGCTGTGTTCCCACCCGGGTTCAATCCCTGGGTTGGGAAGATCCCCTGGAGAAGGAAATGGCACCCCACTCCAGTACTCTTGCCTGGAAAATCCTATGGATGGAGGAGCCTGGTAGGCTACAGTCCATGGGGTTGCAAAGATTTGGACACAACTGAGCGACTTCACTTCAAACTATGGTGGAGGTAATGAAGATAATGGCAACCTCCTTCAAGAGTTTCCACGCATGTACTGCTACATTCAGTGCCCCCAACCCTGTAGCAGGCTACTGATGACCCACACCTCTGTTGGAGACTCTTGGACACTCACAGGCAAGTCTGGGTCAGTCTCTTGTGGGGTCATTGCTCCTTTCTCCTGGGTCCTGGTGCACACAAGGTTCTGTTTGTGCCCTCCAATTTTCTCTGAGTGAGTGAGTGAAGTTGCTCAGTCGTGTTCGACTCTTTGCAACCCCATGGACTGAGGAGCCTGGTTTGCTACAGTCCACAGAATTTTTCAGGCAAGGATACCGGAGTGTGTTGCCATTTCCTCCTCCAGGGGATATTCCCGACCCAGGGATTGAACCCCGGTGTCCCGCATTTCAGGCAGACGCTTTACTGTTTGAGCCACTAGGGAAGCCCAATTTTCTCTAGGCAGTGCGAAATTGACCAAGTGAAGTGAAGTGAAAGTCACTCCGTCGTGTTTGACTCTTTGCAATGCCTGGACTGTATTTCTTGGAATTCTCCAGGCCAGAATACCGGATTGGGTAGCCTATCCCTTCTCCAGTGAATCTTCCCAACCCAGGAAGTGAACCAGGGTCTCCTTCATTGCAGGCAGATTCTTTACCAACTGAGCTATCAGGGAAGCCTAAATTGGCCAAAGGGGTCATAGATTTTAACTTATTTATCTTAGTGTGGCTAGTGCTCAACAGACTCTTAAATGGATAGTTATAATTTGGTTAAGTAAATTTAAAAGCAAGTATTATCCAGTATAATAACTCCTTGATGCAAGATATTTGCAATATAGGCTTTTACACTGCATTTCTGATCTTTTAAATGAATTTTCTGAACCTTTTCCAAAGTATGTCCTGAATTCTGAGGCAGGATGAAAGGGAAAGGATTCTAGTTGTGGCCATTTGTCACTGTTGTGTACTCTGGCTGAATTTACAAGACATTAACATTTGCAAATTTTCTCATGTATAAAACTGTAATAATCATGCTTTCTCTCCATGCTTCACAAGTATTGTAGTTGATAAAATGAGGTTCTATATCTGTATATACTTTGAAAAGTACTATGCAAGGTAATATAATTTTAAAATAACACTTCCATTTTGGAGGCTGGAATAATTATCTCAATAATGATAGCATAAATGTACAAAATCTGTAGAAACATTTTTAAATGAACAGTGTTTATACATGCAAGTAATATTTATGGAGGCATGAGACATAATAGAAAGAATATAGAGCTCAGAAATATCATCAACATTATTATCAGCATTGCAATACCTGTATTTAGACCTCAACTCTGGCAATTTAGAAAGTATAAGATCACAGGTAAATTTCTTAACTCTGAGCCTCAGTATATCCATCTAAAAATTACATAATTTGACACACTTCAGAAAGATGTTTTTCTTTCACTTTTACCACTTTCTCTTTCTTGCCTGTAGCTTAGACAACTCAGTATCCCCCAGTATCCCTTTTATCCTTTGTCATTTTAGATTTTATTAGGACATATGGTCACAAACCTAGAAACTCCATTCACAGGGGTTCCTGAAGACAAATGTAATTTTGCGATAAAGTGCCCACCAACAGAATATGAGCAGAAGTGATGGGGACAAGTTCTGTTTATCCTTAAAAGGAAATGACTTTCCATTTTATCCAATTGATCTTTCCCACAGGCTGGAATACAAATATGATGCAGGTGAGTCAGGTTCTACCATAGACAAGGCCAATATCTTGGTCTAAAGGATGTCAGAGCAGAGAGGCTCAGCAGACCTTGTCTGCACAAGACTATTATACAAGAGACAGAGAAACTTCTATTTTTCTCAAGCCACCATATTTGGGAGTCTCTCTGATGCATTATCTTAGCTTCCACCTAGTAACCTTTCCTTTTTTATTTGCTCTTCATTTTCTTGTTTTATTGAGTGTCTATCTGGTGCCAAGCCTTTAGGTATGAACTTAAGTAGAAAACTTATATGAATTGCTTAGCAGAGTGCTTGGGACAGTGAAAGTGAAAGTTATTTGGTCATGTTCGACTCTTTGTGATCCCGTGGACTGTAGCCTGCCTGTAGACTCCTCTGTGTATGGAATTCCCCAGGCCAGAATACTAGAGAGGGTAGTCATTCCCTTCTCCAAGGGATCTTCCCAACCCAGGGATTGAACCCAGGTCTCCCACATTGCAGGCGGATTCTTTACCATCTGAACCACCAAGGAAGCCCAAGAATTCTGGAGTGGGTAGCCTATCCCTTCTCCAGGGAATCTACCCAAACCAGGAATCAAACCAGGATCTCCAGTATTGTAGTCGGATTCTTTAACAGCTGAGCTACCAGAGATGCTAAGTAAATATTCTTCTCTCGCTAAATGCCAGGGGCTCTAGTGACACAAAGGAGACATAAAATTTATAGCCCTAACCCATATTCATGACCCTTACAGATAAAAACTAGACATGCAGTAGAGAGCAATTATTTTTACAAAACTTATCCCATGATTATTTAACTGCAATTTAGCTAAAGTTCAAACATGAAGGAAAACATGAATTACACCATTAAAAGTTGAGAAATGTGAATTTTTGTGGATAAAAGGGGACAGTTCAACAAAATCAAATTTCTAAGATTTAACTGAAAAAAAAATCTTATTAACAGTTTTGAAAATGATAAGCTAAAATAAAGTAGTATATTAACCTCTACATAGGATGCTGCTTATACAATTTCCTGATCAAATACAGTATGCATGCTGCTGCTGCTAAGTCGCTTCAGTCGTGTCGGACTCTGTGTGACCCCATAGACGGCAGCTCAACAGGCTCCTCCATCCCTGGGATTCTCCAGGCAAGAACACTGGAGTGGGTTGCCATTTCCATCTCTAATGCATCAAAGTGAAACGTGAAAGTGAAGTCACTCAGTCATGTCCGACTCGTCGCGACCCCATGGACTGCAGCCTACCAGGCTCCTTCATCCATGGGATTTTCCAGGCAAGAGTATTGGCGTGTCATTGCCTTCTCCAATAGTATGCATAAAGGGTTTTATTTTTTTGGTTGCTGTTGTTTTTGGCTCATTATTTTCAGATGAATGGGGAAAAAGTTAAGATGAGAAGGGAAAATACTCTACTTGTATCTCTCTTTATATTAAACTGGGCTATACTCATTTTCTCAAGAGGCAGATCAGGTGGTCTGATATTCCCATCTCTTTCAGAATTTTCCACAGTTTATTGTGATCCACACAGTCAAAGGCTTTGGCATAGTCAATAAAGCAGAAATAAATGTTTTTCTGGAACGCTCTTGCTTTTTCCATGATCCAGCGGATGTTGGCAAACTGATCTCTGGTTCCTCTGCCTTTTCTAAAACAAGCTTGAACATCAGGAAGTTCACAGTTCACATATTGCTGAAGCCTGGCTTGGAGAATTTTGAGCATTACTTTACTAGCGTGTGAGATGAGTGCAATTGTGCGGTAGTTTGAGCATTCTTTGGCATTGCCTTTCTTTGGGATTGGAATGAAAACTGACCTTTTCCAGTCCTGTGGCCACTCCTGAGTTTTCCAAATTTGCTGGCATATTGAGTGCAGCACTTTCTCAGCATCATCTTTCAGGATTTGGAATAGCTCAACTGGAATTCCATCACCTCCACTAGCTTTGTTCGTAGTGATGCTTTCTAAGGCCCACTTGACTTCACATTCCAGGATGTCTGGCTCTAGGTCAGTGATCACACCATCGTGATTATCTGGATCGTGAAGATCTTTTTTGTACAATTCTTCTGTGTATTCTTGCCATCTCTTCTTAATATCTTCTGCTTCTGTTAGGTCCATACCATTTCTGTCCTTTATCGAGCCCATCTTTGCATGAAATGTTCCCTTGGTATCTCTGATTTTCTTGAAGAGATCTCTAGTCTTTCCCATTCTGTTATTTTCCTCTATTTCTTTGCATTGATCGCTGAAGAAGGCTTTCTTATCTCTTCTTGCTATTCTTTGGAACTCTGCATTCAGATGCTTATATCTTTGCTTTTCTCCTTTGCTTTTTGCTTCTCTTCTTTTCACAGCTATTTGTAAGGCCTCCCCAGTCAGTCATTTTGCTTTTTTGCATTTCTTTTTCATAGGGATGGTCTTGATCCCTGTCTCCTGTATAATGTCATGAACCTCATTTCATAGTTCATCAGGTACTCTATGTAACAGATCACGTCCCTTAAACCTATTTCTCACTTCCACTGTATAATCATAAGGGATTTGATTTAGGTCATACCTGAATGGTCTAGTGGTTTTCCCTACTTTCTTCAATTTAAATCTGAATTTGGCAATAAGGAGTTCATGATCTGAGCCACAGTCAGCTCTTGGTCTTGTTTTTGCTGACTGTATAGAGCTTTTCCATCTTTGACTGCAAAGAATATAATCAATCTGATTTTGGTGTTGACCATCTGGTGATGTCCATGTATAGAGTCTTCTCTTGTGTTGTTGGAAGAGGGTGTTTGTTATGAGCAGTGCATTTCCTTGGCAAAACTATTAGTTTTGCCCTGCTTCATTCCGTATTCCAAGGCCAAATTTGCCTGTTACTCCAGATGTTTCTTGACTTCCTACTTTTGCATTCCAGTCCCCTATAATGAAAAGGACATCTTTTTGGGGACATCTTAAAGGACATCTGAAAGAGATGGGAATATAAGACCACCTGATCTGCCTCTTGAGAAATTTGTATGCAGGTCTGGAAGCAACAGTTAGAACTGGACATGGAACAACAGACTGGTTCCAAATAGGAAAAAGAGTACGTCAAGGCTGTATATTGTCACCCTGCTTATTTAACTTATATGCAGAGTACATCATGAGAAACGCTGGACTGGAAGAAACACAAGCTGGAATCAAGATTGCCACAAGAAATATCAATAGCCTCAAATATGCAGATGACACCACCCCTATGGCACAAAGTGAAGAGGAACTAAAAAGCCTCTTGATGAAAGTGAAAGTGGAGAGTGAAAATGTTGGCTTAAAGCTCAACATTCAGAAAACGAAGATCATGGCATCTGGTCCCATCAGTTCATGGGAAATAGATGGGGAAACAGTGGAAACAGTGTCAGACTTTATTTTTGGGGGCTCCAAAATCACTGCAGATGGTGACTGCAGCCACGAAATTAAAAGACACTTACTCCTTGGAAGGAAAGTTATGACCATCCCTGATAGCATATTCAAAAGCAGAGACATTACTTTGCCAACAAAGGTTCGTCTAGTCAAGGCTATGGTTTTTCCTGTGGTCATGTATGGATGTGAGAGTTGAACTGTGAAGAAGGCTGAGCGCCCAAGAATTGATGCTTTTGAACTGTGGTGTTGGAGAAGACTTTTGAGAGTCCCTTGGACAACAAGGAGATCCAACCAGTCCATTCTGAAGGAGATCAGCCCTGGGATTTCTTTGGAAGGAATGATGCTAAACCTGAAACTCCAGTACTTTGGCCACCTCATGCGAAGAGTTGACTCACTGGAAAAGACTCTGATGCTGGGAGGGATTGGGGGCAGGAGGAGAAGGGGACGACAGAGGATGAGATGGCTGGATGGCATCACTGACTTGATGGACGTGAGTCTGAGTGAACTCCGGGAGTTGGTGATGGACAGGGAGGCCTGGTGTGCTGCGATTCATTGGGTCGCAAAGAGTTGGACACGACTGAGCGACTGAACTGATAGTCATTTTAACAAGAATAAGCTTCATAACAACAGATAACATGTGGTTTCAACAATCATCGTTCTCTAAATGGCTAGCAAATTTCTGACCCTTAATACTAACCATGGTTTTGACAGCATTTATTAATTACATTTGTTCTTATTAGTAAGTAATAAGTACTGCTATTGAATGTTCCTGTGTGCCAGACTCTGTCCTAAGCACTTTTATATGTTAATTGCTTAATCTTCATAACAGACCTATAAGGTGGGTATAGTACTTATCCCCATTTGGCAGAAAATGGACAGAGAGATTAAGTAATTTACTCAAATATATCATTATAATGTAGTAGTAGAGAAGAACATTCCTGAATATATAAGCTCCACATCATTTTGGTGATTCATTCAACTGAATTATTGTTTTGTGTTTACAGAAGAATTAGAGGAAAAGGTTTTTAAATGAAGCATACACACAGGATGGCTTAAATTTAAAAGACTGATAATACTGGTAAGCATAAAGTGCAAATCTAATACTCATACACAGTTGGAAAGAGTATATACTGGTGAACTACTTTGGAAAACGATTTGGCAATTTTTGTGAAGTTTAACATACACTAAACTCTGATCCAGCAATTCCACTGAGAGGTATTGACCCAAGAGAAATGGAGACATATGGTCACAAGATGATTTGAACAATGTTCATAGCAGCTTTGGTTGCAATATTTCCAAACTGGAAATAACCCAAATGCCCATTAAGAAGAGAATAAACATCCTATGGTTCATAAAGTGGAATGTTTGTGTTCAGTCACTAAGCTGTGTCCAACTCTTTGAGACCCATGTACTATAGCAAGCCAGGCTTCCACGTCCTTCACTATCTCCTGGAGCTTACTCCAACTCATGTCCATTGAGTCGGTAAAGCTCTTCAATCACCTCATCCTCTGCAGCCCTTTTCTCCTTTTGCTTTCAATTTTTCCCAGCATCAGGGTCTTTTGCAATGTGTCAGCTCTTTGCATCAGGTGGCCAAAATATTGGAGCTTCAGCTTCAGTGCCAGTACTTCCAATGAATATTCAGAGTTGATTTCCTTTAGAATTGACTGGTTTGGTCTCCTTGCTGTCCAAGAGACTCCTAAGAGTCTTCTCCAGTACCACAACTGAAAAGCAACAATTGTTTGGGGCTCAGGCTTCTTTATGATCCAACCAATACATCTGTACATGGCTACTGGAAAAATCATGGCTTTGACTATATGGACCTTTGTTGGCAAAGTGGTATTTTTGCTTTTTAATATGCTGTCTAGGTTTGCCAAAAGCTTTACTTCCAAGGAGCAAGTGTCTTTTAATTTCATGGATACAGTCACTGTCCACATGATTTTGGAGTCCAAGAAAATAAAATCTGTCACTACTCCCACTTTTTCCCCATCTAGTGATAGGACTGGATGCCATGATCTTAGTTTTTTGAAGGTTGAGCTTTAAGCCAGCTTTTTCACTCTCCTGTTTTACCCTCATCAACAGTCTCTTTAGTTCCTCTTTGCTTTCTGCCATTAGAGTAGCATCATCCGCTCTTCTGAGGTTGTTGGTATTTCTCCCAGAAATCTTGATTGCAGCTTCTGAGTCATCCAGCCTGCCATTTCCCATGAAGTACTCTGCACATAAGTTAAATAAACAAGGTGGCAATATACAGCCTTGATGTACTCCTTTCCCTACTTGAAACCAGTTAATTGTTCCATGTAAGGTTGTAACTATTGCTTCTTAGCCCACATACAGGTTTTCAGGAGACAGATAAAGTGGTCTGATATTCTCATCTCTTTAAGAATGTTATACAGTTTGCTGTGATCCACACAAAGGCTTTAGCATAGTCAACGAAGCAGAACTAGATATTTTCTGGAATTCCCTTGCTTTCTCTATGATCCAACAAATGTTGACAATTTGATCTCTGATTCCTCTGCCCTTTTAAACCCAGCTTGCACATCTGTAAGTTCTTGGTTCAAGTACAGCTGAAGCATAGCTTGAAGGATTTTGAGCATAAATTTACGAGCATGAGAAATGAGCTCAATTGTCTGGTAGTTTGAATATTCTTTGGCACTGCCCTTCTTTGGGACTGGAATTAAAACTGACTTTTTCTAGTCCTGTGGTCACTGTTGAAAGTTTTCCAAATTTGTGACATATTGAGTGCAGCACCTTTACACCATCGTCTTTTAGGATTTTAAATAGCTCAGTTGGAATTCCATCAATTCCATTATCTTTATTTGTAGTAATGCTTCCTAAGGGCCACTTGACTTCACACTCCAGGATGTATACTCTTCAATTAAAACAACAACAACAAACTACTGATTCACAGAATAAAATGAATGCATCTCAAAAACCATCTAGAACAAAAAAAGCCAGACATGAAGTAGTACGTGCATAATTTTTCATTTCTATATCATTCAGGAAAAGACCAAGCTGATCTATGGTGATAAAAACCACAACAGTGTTTCCTGGGAAAGGGAGGGGAGAGTTAGCAAAGGGGCACAAGGGAACTTTTTGGATAATGAAAAGGTTCTTTATATTGATCTTAGTGATGGTTACAAAAGTGTATGCACACTTATCAAAAGTCATCAAGCTTGTACAGTTAGGAGCACAGATTTTATTACATGTAAATGATACCTAACTATGTATAATTAAAATTAAAAAAAGAAGTATATAATATTAAGAATAGCTCCAAGAAAGAAAACTGTTCAAAACTAGATATTCCTAAGAAAGGAGGAGGTGACGGCGGGGGCCCTTTCTAAAGAAATATAGATAGTCATTTTTCTCTTATAAGACACATATGGTATGGCCTAAGGGCAGCTACCACATTAAACTATTTTTTATGAAATTATGTTCAAGTGTAATTTTGTAAGCAAGTGCTTATTGTTGTAATTACTTCTTTTATGTAATACAGACTATAATACTACACTTAAAGAGGAAAATAAAGTATTTGACAGTGAAGTAACAAATTTAATTTCCAGCATTGGTTAGTATTTTTGTAACAGAAGGTATAGTGTTAAAAGCTTTTCGGGACAAATACTGTAGTGTTTCACTGATATGAGGTATTTAAAAGAGTTAAATTCACAGAAACAGAGAGTAGACTTGGAAATTGGAGAGAGGCAAATGGTTTAGTGGCAGAAAGTTTCAGTTATGCAAGATGAATAAGTTCTAGAGATTAGCTGAATAATACTGTGTTGATATTTAACAATACAGTATTGTACACAAATTTTTGTTAAGCATATATCTCATGTTAAGTATTCTTAACACCATTACAACAAACATTTGCATAAACAATTCTAGGAAGACATAAGCACATATTTTTTCCTTAAGGAGATTTTATAAAACTTAGATTTTTTTTTTTTAATATATTTCACTCCAGAGTCAAACAAGTCTCAGAAAGATTAGTGAACGCTCCTGAGAACATACAGCTGGGAAGTGTTGGGATCAGAACTTGAAACGTGGCAGTCTAAAGACATAAACTGAATTCAACTCATTAGGAATCCTGTGCTGCCTGATAATATTGTGTTCCCAGATCACAAGCTCAGTAGCAAACTTGCTGCTGCTGCTGCTGCTAAGTCGCTTCAGTCGTGTCCGACTCTGGGCGACCCCATAGACGGCATCCCACCAGGCTCCCCCGTCCCTGGGATTCTCCAGGCAAGAACACTGGAGTGGGTTGGCATTTCCTTCTCTAATGCGTGAAAGTGAAAAGTGAAAATGAAGTCGCTGGGTCGTGTCAGACTCCTAGCGACCCCATGGACTGCAGCCTACCAAGCTCCTCCATGCATGGGATTTTCCAGGCAAGAGTACTGGAGTGGGGTGCCATCGGCTTCTCAGAGTAGCAAACTTATGTAAGCACAAATATCTTTGCAAGATATCATAAACATTAGATATGGCAGGAATGCCAGCATAGATGTCTACTGATATTGAAAACTTTGTAGGTGCCATGAATCAAACACCTGTAAGATTTATAAATTAGGAGATCCTCAAACTTAGGGTACACAGAATGTTAATTTTAATTAAGCCCTCTAAATAATTCTTCTGCAGGTAACTCACACTTTGGGACCTACTGCTAAGGGTGTTTTAAATTTTATAAGTAAAAAACTATGACATTTGAAAGCTATTATATTTAGGCCATACTAAAACAGAGTTATTCATTTACTTTCTACCTATGGTTTCAGAATGAAAAGCTTTTGTAGATCTGTTGATTTTTATAGTTTTTTACATTTTTTCCAGTCGTTATTTTGCAGTTTTATAAATGTTTTTCCAATAGAGATGGTGCTAATGTTTGCTATATACACGAAATTTCTCCTTTTTATGTTTTACTACTCATTTATAGTATTTT
Source organism: Bos grunniens (assembly GCF_055505025.1). Lineage (NCBI taxonomy): Eukaryota > Metazoa > Chordata > Mammalia > Artiodactyla > Bovidae > Bos > Bos grunniens. Next base: position 30,334,331 of record NC_141178.1, read on the forward strand.
TAAATTCTATTTTAAAAATTGAACAAATATCTTTGAGAATCTATGAAAGATAGAAGTAGTTTATGCAACTGGAAAAATTTAATTCCATAAGCAAACAATTATGAAAATTCTAATTATCAAGGTTTAAGACTTCATATGGTACTAATTGTTTTTTTTTTTCTTTCAAAGTGATTGAAATAACTCACAATTATAAATCTTAAGTAAAGTTAAGAGGAGTGAATATTCAGGATGCTCTTTGTTAGGAATTGGAAGGATCTTTGGGTTCAGGGATCCATATGTAGAGGGGATTTGTTGTTTTGTTTGCTACTGTAGATCCATTTATTTATTTATTTATTTTCCTATATTACAACTTCATTCTGAACTCATATGATTTGAGTGGGACTGGTTCTACAATCAGCCTACTGCTGCTGCTGCTGCTGCTAAGTCGCTTCAGTCGTGTGTGACTCTGTGGGACCCCACAGATGGCCTAAGGGTAACCTTAATCAGTTAAAGCAAACTGATATTTCCTATTCACTGGCCTTAGTGGGTAGTTAAGGTATTGAAATGTAATCTAATCAACATCCTTGCGATACTAGGAAGTATTAGGGGATAATTTCTGGAAGTTAAAAAAAAAAAGTAAAAGGTTTCCTTTCCAGTTTGTGTATTAAACAATCAGAAGAGACCCTCAATATTCTAATGGCATGGTGCAAAAATCATGAGGTTTAAACTGTCAGAATCAACTTATCTCCAAGAACACGGAGCCTCAATTTGTGGTGTGGGAGAGTCAGGTTGGAGATACAGACATGTATCTGTAATCGGAAAACAATATATTTTTTCTTATAAATTAGGAAAAATAGAAAATGTACTCTGAAGTAAAATATGGTATACAGTTTATAATACGAAAACAGGGTGATATTTTAGAACTATATATTAATACAGGCAGATATTAGATGTTTCAAAGTACTCAAGCAAATATGACTCTAAGAATATTTGGATATAAACTGATATGATCTCTTTTGTTTCAGTTATTTCATATAAGAAATAATTTTAACATCTGCTGAGCTGAAATATCTCACAAGATATAGCAAATATATGATGTGTTTTTTGAACACAACTCATAAGATAGCAATCTCAGGTTATAGATAGCCCACAAACATATTATACACCGATATAAAATGCTTCAAAGAAAAATAAAACAGTCTTTGAAATTAATCTGTGGAAACTGACATGTAAGAGCAAATAATTAAAGTGATAGGAGTGTTTTTAAATACAAAACACTTATTTAAAGCACTGCTTCATTTTAAAGCTTAGATAGAGTCCTTACAGTGAAGTGAATCTCAGGAAGTATCAGGCCAACCTCCCAATTTATGTAGGTATCCATTTTCCTGGTGGCCAATGTAGGGGACTCAGGTTCAATCCTTTACTAGGTCAGGAAGATACCCTGGAGAAGGAAATGGCAAGCCACTCCACTATTATTGCCTTGGAAATCCCATGGACAGAGGAGTCTGGTGGGCTACAGTCCATGGGGTCTCAAAAGAATCTGACATGACTTAGCAACTAAACAACAAAAAACCCATTTCCAACATCTTCAGTAATGGAGAATTTATGATGTGATAGGGAAATTTGTTTCTTGCCAGATAAACGTAGTTTCTAGACCATCTTTTGCTATAGTTTGCCAAAATTTGTATCCATGCATTTTCTTCCTATCCTTCCACATTATTTCCTAGGAAGCTCCCAGGCAGTAAGCCTTACTTGAAATGTTTCCTATCCTTTAAATATTCCCTTTACAGAGAGGAGAACAAGATGTCAGAGGAGTAGGTGGACGCGAAGTATATCTCTCTCCAGGAATACATCAGGAATACACCTTTAGACATAGAAGTGCATGCAGAACACCAGCTTAGAGTGGACAGGGGTACCTGACCAGTGAAAAGAATATACAGACCCAAGCAAAACTAGGTAGGATGGAGAAACTAGGGGGAAAAACAGGAGTCTTAGTAGGACTGGACCTGCCCTCAGCAGGTGGGGGAACTGAAGCAGGAGTCCGATCCCCACAGAGGGGCAATTGTCTGAGTCAGAGGAGAAACATTTAAGGCTGGGAGTGAAACAGCTTATCTGTGACAGCCTTAATGAAATAAGGATCAGACAGTCCTTGCTGTAACCATTCATATGCCGGGCAGGAATGTATGTCTCCTGGAAGGGGCAGCAGCTGGAAGCTGGAGTTTAGGGATTGTGGAGCAATCCCAGTGAGAGGGCTGCTGTTGACTGCAGAGAGATGGATGGAGGGGATGTGAGGGAGGAGATTGTGGTGGGAAATACCTGTGGAGGAAAGCCAGGCAGCCATGGAAGCAAGGCATACTGCTGAGTCATGCATAGGCAGTGGAGCCATCACCATCCCCTCTCTCTCTCCACACTCCAGCATTGGAAGTTGAACAATAGAGAGGCTGGCCCAACAAAGGTCTGACACGCTGAACTACAGAGTAGAACCCAACCCAGAGTGCCACTTTAAGAGCCTGATGCACTGATCTACAGAGTAGGATCCCAGTCAGGGGAGCCCGTCTATGTGCCTGACTCGTGGAACAACAGAGAAGGACCCCAGGCAAGGGATCCCTCTAAGAGCCTGAAGGGGTGGAGCTACAGAGAAGTACTGGCCAAAGAGGCCTTCTGATCACCAGCTATAAGAGGCTTGAATAAAGACTCTGATAGGGCCATAACTCCTGTGACGAATGCAGTTTGTGTCCCTGAACACTTGTCGCCACCAGGGTCCCTGCAAGCCAAGCAGCTGCACCACCTTCAGCTTCAACTCTCACTGGGCAGAGCTGCCACAGGCCAAAATAAAAAAAAAAAAAGTCTTGTGTTTATATGCACGGGGTCACTTCAGGCCTGTCCAACTCTTTGCAACTCTTTGTAGACTGTGGCCTGCCAGGCTTCTCTGTCAGAGAGGGGGTTTTCCAGGCAAGAATACTGGAGTGTATCGGCCAATATTGGTTGCCATACCCTTCTAGAACACTATATTTCCTGCTTCCCTAGCTGCCAACCCCACTGAGTACCTGGTACTGCCAGAACCCCTGTGACCTAAGCAACTGCACCACTTCCACACCTGGCCCTCACAGGGGCAAACCCAAGCCCTCCAAGGCAGCCTCAGGAGCTAAACCCCAGTGGACGACTCACATGTAGAGGTGGAAATAAAACCACAACTGAAACCCAGGGGCAGTGTGGCTAAGGAAAAAATTTGTACAAGCTGCAGATTAAATCCACATATCAACTAAGCAGACTGTCTACGGAATACATAAAAGGCCATTGAGAGCTCCCACCAAAGAAAACACATTAGCTCTGATAGCTGCGGACATTGCAGGCAAAAACACACAGGAGTATGACCAGATTAGAATCTGAGCAGTGCCCATAGCAGGTTCAGAGATCAGTACAGTGTTGGAGGGCATCCTAGGGTGGTAAGGTGGACTATGATTCCCAGCGTGGGAAAGGACTCTCACAGCAGTGACTCAACGTTTATTATTCTTATTTTTTGACTTGTTCTGTAGATTCTTTCAGAATTTTTTTCTTCTTTTTCCCTCCCCCCAACAACAGAATGGTTCCAAATAGGAAAAGAGATATGTCAAGGCTGTATATTGTCACACTGCTTATTTAACTTATATGCAGAGTACATCATGAGAAATGCTGGGCTGGATGAAGCACAAGCTGGAATCAAGATTCCTGGGAGAAATATCAATAACTTCAGATATGCAGATGACACCACCCTTATAGCAGAAAGTGAAGAAGAACTAACAAGCCTCTTGATGAAAGTGAAAGAGGAGAGCGAAAAAGTTGGCTTAAAGCTCAACATTCAGAAAACGAAGATCATGGCATCCAGTTGTATCACTTCATGGCAAATTGATGGGCAAACAGTGGAAACAGTGGCAGACTTTATTTTTCTGGGCTCCAAAATCACTGCAGATGGTGACTGCAGCCATGAAATTAAAAGGTGTTTACTCCTTGGAAGGATAGTTATGACCAACCTAGACAGCATATTAAAAACCAGAGACATTACTTTGCCAACAAAAGTCCGTCTAGTCAAGGCTATGGTTTTTCTAGTAGTCATGTATAGATGTGAGTGTTGGAATATAAAGAAAGCTGAGCACCGAAGAATTGATGCTTTTGAGCTGTGGTGTTGGACAAGACTCTTAAAAGTCCCTTGGAATGCAAGGAGATCCAACCAGTCTATCCTAAAGGAAATCCATCAGGAGTGTTCATTGGAAGGATTGATGTTGAAGCTGAAACTCCAATACTTTGGCCACCTGATGTGAAGGGCTGACTCATTGGAAAAGACCCTGATGCTGAGAAAGATTGAAGGCGGGAGGATAATGGGACAACAGAGGATGAGATGGTTGGATGGCATCACCGACTCAAGGGGCATGACTTTGAGTAAACTCCAGGAGTGATGATGGACAGGGAGGCCTGGCATATTGCAGTCCATGTGGTTGCAAAGAGTCAGACAGGCTGAGCCACTGAGTTGAACTGAACTGATTTTGTAATGACATTTGTTTGGGTTCATCTTTGGTTTCTGTTTTTTTGATATGTGTTTTACTGTCCCTTAATGCCATAACAAACCACTTGTGGAATCATTAGTTCCTGACCAGAGATCAAACTCTGAACCTTTGGAGTGGGAACACTGACTCTAAGACCCTAGATTACCAGAGAACTAAGCCTAAGGAGTTTCAAATAGTGAGAACTCATACAAAGGAAACCACCTGAATACAAGACTGACATCACCCAACCACCAGTAGCTACCTGTGCAGGACGCTTCATCTAAACAACAAACAAAACAAAAATACAAACACAATCATCAGCAGACAGGAGTACCACCTCCCTCAGCCATGCCCATCAGAGAAAAAATAAACAAACAAAATCTCAGCATAAATCTCACCCTATATGAAGCTCACACAAACCACTGGAGCAACCACAAGGAAGAAAGAATTCAACCTTCCTTGAAGGAAAGGAAGGAATTCAACTTTCCTTGAAGCCTGGGAAAAGGAGACCTCAAACACAATAACTTAAAAGAAAATAAATAAATAAATAAATAAAGGCAGAGAAATACTGCACAAATGAAGGAACAAACTAGAAACACAGAAGTCTAAATAAATGAAGAGGAAATAGGACAGTTATCTGAAAAAGAATTCAGAATAATGATAGTGAAGATGATCAAAAACCTTGGAAACAAAATGGTGAAAATCAAGAATCAATTAAGAAAGACCTAGAAGAATTAAAGAATAAGCATACAGAGACAAACAATACAATTATTGAAATTAAAAATACTCTAGAAGGAATCAGTATCAGAATATCCAAAGCAGAAGAATGAATCAGTGAGCTGGAAGACAAATAGTGGAAATAACTTCTGAAAAGTAGAATAAAGTAAAAAGAATGAGAAGAGCTGAGCACAGTCTCAGAGACCTCTGGGACCATATCAAATGCACCAATATTCAAATCATAGAGGTCTCAGAAGAATTAAGAGGAAAAGAAATGGTATGAGAAAATTTTTGAAGAGATTCTAGTTGAAATTTTCCCCAACACGGAAAAAGAAATAGCCATTCAAGTCCAAGAGGCACAAAGAGTCCCAGACAGGATAACCTAAGGAGAAACATGACAAGACACATAGTAATCAAACTAACAAAGACCAAACACAAAGAAAGAATATTAAAAGCAGAAGGGAGAAGCAACAAGTAACATACAAAGGAAATACATTCATACACTTAACAGCTTATCTTTCAGCAGAAACTCTCCAGGCCAGAAGGGAATGGCAGGTTATATTTAAAGTATTGAAAAGGAAAAATCCACAAACAAGCTTAATGTACCCAGCAAGGATCATTCAAAATTGATGGAGAAATAAAAATCTTTTCAGACAAGCAAAAGTTAAGAGAACTCAGTACTACCACAATGGCTTTACAACAAATGTTAAATGGATTTATACAGTCGAGAAATACAATAGAAGAAAAAAGATCTGCAAAATCAACCCCAAACAATTAGAAAATGACAATAGAAATATATATATCAATAATTACTCTAAATGTAAATGGATTAAATGATCCAACCAAAAGACACAGACTGGCTGAATGGATACAAAAACAAGAACCATATATATGCTGTCTACAAATAACCCACTTCAGACCTCAAGGCACATATAGACAGAAAGTGAGAGGATGGAAAAATATATTCCATGCAGATGGGAAGCAAAAGAAAGCTGGAGTAGCAATCCTTTTATCAGAAAAAAAATAGACCTTAAAATAAAGAAGATTACAAGAGATAAGGAAGAACACTACATAAGAATCAAGGGATCAATCCAAGAGGAAGAGATAACAATTGTAAATATCTATGCACCCAACATAGGAGCACCTCAATGCATAAGACAGACACTACCCGACATAAAAGGAGAAATATGACATAAATCAATGCAAGATCCTCTATGATCCACTACTTAGAGTAATGGAAATAAAAACAAACATAAACAAGTAGGACCTGATTAAACTTAAAAGCTTTTTCAGAGCAAAGGAAACAATAAGCAAGATGAAAAGACAACTCTCAGAATGGGAGAAAATAATAGCAAATGCAACTGACAAAGGATTAACTTCCAAAACATACAAGCAGCTCATACAACTCAATACCATAAAGACAAACAACCCAATCAAAAAGTGGAAAAATGACCTAAACAGACATTCTCCAAAGAAAACATACAGATGAAATAGACATGAAAAGATGCTCAACATCACTCATTATTAGAGAAATGCAAATCAAAACTACAATGAGATATCACCTCATACCGGTCAGAATGGCCCTCATTAAAAAGTCTACAAGTAGTAAATGCTGGAGAGGGTGGGGAGAAAAGGGAAGACTCTTACACTGTTGGTGGGAATGTAAATTGATACAGCCACTATGGAAGACAGTATGGAGATTCCCTAAAAAACTAGGAATAAAACCACCATATGACCTAGCAATCCCAGTCCTAGGCATATACCCTGAGGAAACCTAAATGGAAAGAGACACATGTACCCCATTTTCATTGCAGCGCTACTTACAATAGCTAGAACTTGGAAGCAACTTAGATGTCCAGTGATAGATAAATGGATAAAGAAATTGTGGTATATATACACAGTGGAATATTACTTAGCCATGAAAAGGAACACTTTTGAGTCAGTTCTAATGAGGTGGATGAACCTAGAACCTATTATATGGAGTGAAGTGAGTCAGAAAGAGAAAGATAAATACTGTTTTCTAACACTTATATATGGAATCTACAAAAAAGATACTGAAGAATTTATTTACAGGGCAGCTATGGAGAAACAGAAAGGAAAAAGACTTATGGACATGGGGAGAGGGGAGGAGTGGGTGAGATGTATGGAAAGACTAACACAGAAATTTACATTACTGTATGTAAAATAGATAGCCAATGGGAATTTGCTGTATGGCTCAGGAAACTCAAAGAGGGGTACTGTATCAACCTAGAGGGGTGGGACGGGGAGGGAGATGGGAAGGAGTTACAAAAGGGAGGGGATATATGTATACCTCTGGCTGATTCATACTGTTCATGGGGTTCTCAAGGCAAGAATACTGAAGTGGTTTGCCATTCCCTTCTCCAGTGGACCACATTCTATCAGAGTATATCATGAGAAACGCTGGGCTGGAAGAAGCACAAGCTGGAATCAAGATTCCTGGGAGAAATATCAATAACCTTAGACATGCAGATGACACCACATGGCAGAAAGTGAAGAGGAACTAAAAAGCCTCTTGATGAAAGTGAAAGTGGAGAGTGAAAAAGTTGGCTTAAAGCTCAACATTCAGAAAATGAAGATCATGGCATCTGGTCCCATCACTTCATGGGAAATAGATGGGGGAACAGTGGAAACAGTGTCAGACTTTATTTTTTTGGGCTCCAAAATCACTGCAGATGGTGATTGCAGCCATGAAATTAAAAGATGCTTACTCCTTGGAAGAAATGTTATGACCAACCTAGACAGAATATTCAAAAACAGAGACATTACTTTGCCAACTAAGGTCCGTCTAGTCAAGGCTATGGTTTTTCCTGTGGTCATGTATGGATGTGAGAGTTGGACTGTGAATAAAGCTGAGTGCCGAAGAATTGATGCTTTTGAACTGTGGTGTTGGAGAAGACTCTTGAGAGTCCCTTGGACCGCAAGGAGATCCAACCAGTCCATTCTGAAGGAGATCAGCCCTGGGATTTCTTTGGAACGAATGATGCTAAAGCTGAAACTCCAGTACTTGGGCGATCTCATGCAAAGAGTTCACTCATTGGAAAAGACTCTGATGCTGGGAGGGACTGGGGGAAGGAGGAGAAGGGGACGACAGAGGATGAGATGGCTGGATGGCATCACTGACTAGATGGATGTGAGTCTGGGTGAACTCCGGGAGTTGGTGATGGACAGGGAGGCCTGGCGTGCTGTGATTCATGGGGTCGCAAAGAGTCGGACACAACTGAGCGACTAAACTGAACTGAACTGATGGCTGATTCATGCTGAGGTTTAACAGAAAAGAGCAAAATTCTGTAAAGCAATTATCCTTCAATAAAAAATTAATTTAAAAAATATTCTTACATAATATGGGTTCCAGAAATTTTACCACCCTTTTCCCGTTTCTCTTGAGGAAAATGTCTTGCTTTTTTAGCAATTACATTAAATAAATTTCCTGGCCTAAGCCATCTTTTTTGGTTGTTAAATCTTTATGCTTATCTGAGCACAGGAAGATATTTTCTACCATTCAAATCCCAGGCCAATATTCGTCATGTTTCCACTTTCAATTAGTTACAGTCCAGTATCTTTCACATGGTGTTACTACTTTCTGACATTTATATGTATGATATATTTTATCTCTTTATCTATATTGAAAATCTCAAGTGCATTTAATCAGCATTTGTTCAAAGGGAAAAAAAAACTAATTATTTTACATGATGCAATTAATTCATAAGCACCTGAGTCTGAAAGCTTAGCTTTAAATAAACTCTTAATGACTCAGGTTTTAGAAATCTTTCACTCAAAAGCTTCTTATGAAATCATGTAAATACTAATCTGTTTTAACCATATTTCTTCCTGGTTATTACTATTTTAGAGGAAAGCCAATGCATATTTATCTTTCATTCAGTTTTATTATCTTTTAAAGGCTTTTTTCAATTTCTTTGAATTTTCTAATGTGCAATTGTATCATTTGCAAGTAATGATATTTTCCATTTTCAGTTCAATATTCATACACTTGTCCCATACCTTAGGATATTTCAAAAATAAGACAAAATAATAACGCTTGCAGGTATCTTCATTTTAATCTTAAGTTCTCACAGGAATGTTCTCTGTATTTACCAATTAGTAATATATTCTTTGGAGAAGGCAATGGCACCCAATTCCAGTACTCTTGCCTGGAAAATCACATGGATGGAGGAGCCTGGTAGGCTGCAGTCCATGGGGTCGCTAAGGGTCAGACACAACTGAGCGACTTCACTTTCACTTTTCACTTTCATGCATTGGAGAAGGAAATGGCAACCCACCCCAGTGTTCTTGCCTGGAGAATCCCGTGGACGGTGGAGCCTGATGGGCTGCCGTCTATGGGGTTGCACAGAGTCAGACACGACTGAAGCCACTTATCAGCAGTAGCAGTAGCAGCAATATATTCTTACTTGGCTAAGAACGTATCAATATTTGGTAAATTGAGAATAGACTTAAAATTTTAAACATGCATATTGTTCTTTTTAATTAAAAATCATTTCTAAATTTAAAAATAGAAAAATCTTCAGGAAACTGAAATAAGAAGGTATGTGGATTAGAAATCCTGATACTGCAGAGGTTCTAAAATAATGTTTTATTTTTGAATGTGTTTGTTCCATATCACTTGTTCCTATGAGTATATGACACCCTTTTAGATTATGGAACATATTTTTTTCAAACATGTGGGAAAAGATAGACTTGATTATTTGTATTATGTCACAGTAAAAATAATTATAACTACATTCTACATTTCTACATTTTGGGCACTAGTTTATAATTATTTTACATGGAAAATCCCCCTGATTATGCTATTAAAATTATTATCTTCATCTTACAGATGACAAATCTGAGCCCTGGAGAGGGAAAGAAACTCATCCAGTATTATATTTCTATTGAGACTGAAAGCTAGATATAAGAATTAGGTTGTTTGCAAATTTAAGAACCACACTTTCAAAGGTTAATGTGATTTTTGAAAAGTGAAATTTAAGACTGATTGCAATGTATTACCTTCTAATTAGTATGCAGAATGGTATATATCACAAATAATTTGCATCTCCGTAATGAGGAAGCTTTAATAATTTCATTTCTGGAATGAACAACTGATACAAAAACAACAACAACAACAACCACCTGTGGAAGTTAGAAGTTGAGATAGTTGTAGAAAACCAAGTATAAGCACATTTTGTACTTTTGCTGATGAGAGCACAATGATTTTAAAATAACAACCTAACAGAAATTGATAGAGTACAATCTTACATACTGAGAAACACCCAAACATAAGTGAAATGTGATGCCCAGTATGCAGGGTAGAAAATAAAATTCAAAGAGCAATTACTTGTTGGTCAAGCAACGTGAGTTTATAACCTATAGCAAAGCAGCATGTTTTAGGTTATAATAGTTTGAAAATATAACTCATTATTATCATTGAGTTACTTTATAAAATGATTCTGTACTAAAAACTAATCTTCAGATTTTAGTTTTCAAAAACTTTCCAATCAGAGAAAGAATATTGGCTTGCTAAAATTAGTATTTTGGCCTACTTAGCATATATATTTCCCTATGTAAATTTATTTTTTAAAGGTCATCTGATTTATAAATCTGTGTGGTGGAAGTGCTTGAGTCTCTAGGGACATGTTCATATCTTGGTTTGGAAACAGCAAAGCTAGGGACTGAACACTGTGAATTCATTTGGGCATGAGAAATCCATGAGGCTCTTGCTGACTGTGTTTTTCTCCTGAACATTTTAATTGTAAGAAGCGCTTTTGAACTTGTGGGTTACTCACCTATAGCTTCTATCTAAGTGACATAAGCTTTGTTTCAAAACAGCAACTTAGTTGAATAATCTAGGCAATTTCTTATACTTCTTGCTGGGAGTCTGAATTGGATAAATCTTTCTAGAAAGCAATTTAGAAATATGTATCATCAGGAGCTTTGAAAAAGTTCATCCTCACTGACTTAGTGATTCCTCTTGAAACTCATCAGAAATGCAGTCAAAGATTGATACATTAACATGTTTATTATAATATTATTTGTAAAGGAAAAACCCTGATGCTGGGAAAGATTGAAGGCAGGAGGAGAAGGGGATGACAGCGGATGAGATAGTTGGATGACATCACCTACTCAATGGACATGAGTTTGAGTAAACTCTGGGAGTTGGTGATGGACAGGGAGGCCTGGCGTGCTGCAGACCATGGGGTCACACGACTGGGTGACTGAACTGAACTGAAAGGAAAAACAGGTGGAGAAACCATTTGAATAACCAGCCTTCTAGAAATGAACAGACTCTGGTAAAATAATAAACAAAAATTATGCAACTATTAAAAATCATGATGATGAAGAATATTTACCTGCATAAGAAAATACCTAAAATATAATTGGCTAAAACATTAGATAGAATGTGATATATATTATTTGTTTACTATTTCATTAAAACTCATGTAAAATACTAGAAAAAAAAAGCCTACATTTTCCCAGTATTTTCTCTGGATGGCGGAGTCATGGATGGTTTAAAACAAACTCTTTGTATTTTCTATTTTTTTTTCTAGAATTCATCTGAAATATTCAAAATAAGCCAAAAGTATTTCTTTTAAAAAATTTTGTTAGAAGCATTATTGAAAGTTTTAGAAAGCATTCAACACGATTTTAAAGTAAAACTATTCTTTTAAGTATACCCTTTTAAGCTTGATCAATTATATGGCCTTTAATATAGTTGATGAACCAAATCAACAATTATTTAAAATATAGACTTTTAAAATATTTTAAACTTAGATTTTAATAGTGTTTCTGTTTTACTGGATGTAAAGATATTCATTATTTAGAAACATAATTTTTAACAAAGCTTGGGATCATTTATTACCTCAGTTAGATACTAATTTTCCCCATGGCATGTGCTCATTTGGCTTATATTTCTGCCACACAACCAGTGACTGAAATCCTCCCTGGCTGTGATTTATGATCTGTTTACATACAATCTGCCAGGCCACAACTGCCATGAAGTCCGCAAGATTCTCAGGAAAGTCAGGTTATATAGCTTATCCTCGACTTCCTTACATTATGCTGTTTAAATCTTAGCAAACTACAAAATTGATCTTGGATATAAAAAATCAGAATAGGTATAAAATAAAACCAGATATGGGTTTTTGAAAAATATTTTATGCTTCAGCACTGAATTCAAATTTTTAATGTGTTGTTGGAAAGAAAATTTTAAACATGTACATCATACCAACACATTCTTAGTTTCCTGAAGATATGAGGATCTTTAATGGAAGAATAAAAGAGATGCTGTGAGAAAACAGTTATTTTAAAAATATGCTTTATATTATTTCTCTAAATGTATATGGTTTAAAAACTTAAGAGTAGACAAAAATGAAACCATATTTTCTATATCAGTAAAATTTTATGATTAAATTTCTTTATAATTTTTTATACAAGAAATTGACTACATAATCTAATATGCATAACTTTCTTGCAAAATATTTGATGGAAAGGCTATTTTACTGTTTTAAGACACAATAACAGCTTTACCCCTAAGAGGATGTTTTTAGTATTTTCAGATAGCGGTGGACTGTCGGGTAATTATATGTACATGTCACTTGTTTAAATAGTTCATTTTTTTTTTCTTTAATTACTGGCTTGAGAGATCAAACAACTAACCCATGCACATGTAATATTATCCATGTTATGCCAGGACATGGTTGCTCTGATGCTGCTGCTGCTGCTGCTGCTGCGTTGCTTCAGTCGTGTCCGACTCTGGGCGATCCCAGAGATGGCAGCCCACCAGGCTCCCCCATCCCTGGGATTCTCCAGGCAAGAACACTGGAGTGGGTTGCCATTTCCTTCTCCAATGCATGAAAGTGAAAAGTGAAAGTGAAGTCGTTCAGTCGTGTCTGACTCTTAGCGACCCCATGGACTGCAGCCTAACAGGCTCCTCCGTCCATGGGATTTTGGAGTTTGCTCAAACTCACGGAGTTGAGTGGAGTTTTCTCAAACTCATGTTCATTGAGTTGGTGACGCCATCCAACAATCTTATCCTTTGTTGTTCCTTTCTCCTCCTGCCTTCAGTCTTTCCCAGCATCAGGGCCTTTTCCAATGAATCAGTTCTTTGCATCAGATGACCAAAGAATTGGATTTTCAGCTTCAGCATCAGTCCTTCCAGTGAACACACAGGACTTATTTCCTTTAGGATTGACTGGTTCGATCTCCTTGCAGTCCAAGGGACTCTCAAGAGTCTTCTCCAACACCACAGTTTAAAAGCATCAGTTCTTTGGTGCTCAGCTTTCTTTATAATCCAGCTTTCACATCCATATATGACTACTGGAAAAACCATAGCACTGACTAGACAGACCTTTGTTGACAAAGTAATGTCTCTGCTTTTTAATATGCTGTCTAGGTTGGTCATAACTTTTCTTCCAAGGAGCATCTTTTAATTTCATGGCTGCAGTCACCATCTGCAGTGATTTTGGAGTCAAAAAAATAAAGTCTGTCACTATTTCCATTGTTTCCCCATCTATTTGCCATGAAGTGATGGGACCGGACGCAATGATCTTAATTTTCTGAATGTAAGCCAAAATTTTCACTCTCCTTTTCACTAAAAAGAGGCTATTAAGTTGTTCTTCACTTTTTTAATAAGAGTGGTGTCATCTTCATGTCTGAAGTTATTGATACTTCTCCCGGAAATCTTGTTCTAACTTGTGCTTCATCCAACCTGGCATTTCACATGATGTACTCTGTATATAAGTTAAATAAGTAGGGTTACAATACACAGCCTTGACAAACTCCTTTTTCTATTTGGAACCAGTCTATTGTTACATGTCCAGTTCTAAATGTTGCTTCCTGACTAGCATACAGATTTCTCAAGAGGCAGGTAAGGTGGTCTGGTTTTCCCATCTCTTAAATTTTCCACAGTCTATGGTGATCAACACAGTTAAAGGCTTTGGAGCAGTCAATAAAGCAGAAGTAGATGGGTTTCTGAAACTCTCTTGCTTTTTCTATGATCCACTGGAAGTTGGCAATATGATCTCTGGTTCCTCTGCCTTTTCCAAAACCAGCTTGAACATCTGGAAGTTCACGGTTCACGTATTGTTGAAACCTGGCTTGGAGAATTTTGAGCATTACTTTGCTAGCATGTGAGATGACTGCATTTGTGCAGTAGTTTCAACATTCTTTGGCATTGCCTTTCTTTGGGATTGGAATGAAAACTGAACTTTTCCAGACCTGTGGACACTGCTGAGTTTTCGAAATTTGCTGGCATATTGAGTGCAGCACTTTCACAGCATCATCTTCCAGGATTTGAGATAGCTCACCTGGAATTTTATCACCTCCAATAGCTTTGTTCGTAGTGATGCTTCCTAAGGCCCACTTGACTTCACATTCCAGGATGTCTTGCTCTAGGTGAGTGATCACACCATGGTGGTTATCTGGGTCACGAAGATTTTTTTTTTTAATAGTTCTTCTGTGTATTCTTGCCATCTCTTTTTAACATCTTCTGCTTCTGTTAGGTCCATACCATTTCTGTCCTTTATTTTGCCCATCTTTGCATGAAATGCTCCCTTGGTATCCCTAATTTTTTTGAAGAAATCTCTAGTCTTTGCCATTCTATTGTTTTCCTCTATTTCTTTGCATTGATCACTGAGAAAGGCTTTCTTATCTCTCCTTGCTATTCCTTAGAACTCTGCATTCCAATAGATATATTTTTCCTTTTCTCCTTTGTCTTTAGGTTCTCTTCTTTTCACAGCTATTTGTAAGGCCTCCTCAAAGAGCCATTTTACCTTTTTCATTTCTTTTTCTTAGGGGTGGTCTTGAACCCTGCCTTCTGTACAATGTCATGAACCTCTGTTCATAGTTCTTCAGGCAGTCTGTCTATCAGATCTAATCCCTTGAATCTATTCGTGACTTCTACTATATAGTCGTAAGGGATTTGATTTAGGTAATACCTGAATGGTGTAGCGGTTTTCCCTACTTTCTTCATTTTAAATCTGGTTTTGCAATAAGGAGTTCATGTTCTGAACCACAGTCAGCTCATGGTCTTGTTTTTGCTGACTGTATAGAGCTTTTCTGTCTTCGACTGCAAAGAATATAATCAATCTGATTTCAGTAGTGACCATCTGGTGATGTCCATGTGTAGAGTCTTCTCTTATCACATAGTACTAATTGCCTTGTTTGGAAAACTATACAAAGCAATTCCTCAATCAACTCTTGGTAATACAAGATGAGGATTTAAAAAAATTAAAGATACAAATATTTGCATTTATTTATGGTTTAGTTTCTTTATTTGAAGGATTATTGCTTACAGTATTGTATTAGTTTCTGCTGTACAATGACATGAATCAGACATAAGTTTAAATATATCCCCTCTCTCTTTGAGCTTCCCTCCTACCTCTCTAGTTGTCACTGAGCACCAGGCTGAGATTCCTGTGTTACATAGTAGTTTCATTCTAGCTATCCATTTCAAACATGGTAATGTATATATTGAGAGGAGCTACTGCATGCTCGAGGTCAGGGGCATCGGCTGAGAGGAGCTATACCACGGCCAATGTCAGGGGAGGCGGGCGAGAGGAGCAACCCCACGTCCAAGGAGCAGTGACTGTACGGGCCCAGGAGGGCCGAGAGGAGCTACTCCACGTTCAAGGTCAGGAGGGGTGGCTGTGAGGAGATAACCCTCGTCCGAGGTAAGGAGAGGTGGCTGCACTTTGCTGGAGCAACCATGAAGAGATTCCCCATGTCCAAGGTAAGAGAAACCCAAGTAAGATGGTAGGTGTTGCGAGAGGCATCAGAGGGCAGGCACACTGAAGCTATAATCACAGGAAACTAGCTAATCTGATTACATGGACCACAGCCTTGTCTAACTCAATAAAACTAAGCCATGCAGTATGGGGCCACCCAAGACGGACGGATCATGATGGAGAGGTCTGACAGAATGTGGTCCAATGGAGAAGGGAATGGAAAACCACTTCAGTATTCTTGCCTTGAGAACCCCAAGAACAGTATGAAAAGGCAAAATGGTAGGATACTGAAAGGGGAACTCCCTGGGTTGGTAGGTGCCCAATATGCTACTGGAGATCAGTGGATAAATAATTCCAGAAAGAATGAAGGGATGGAGCCAAAGCAAAAACAATACCCAGTTTTGGATACAACTGGTGATAGAAGCAAGGTTTGATGCTATAAAAAGCAACATTTCATAGTAACCTGGAATGTTAGGTCCATGAATCAAGGCAAATTGGAAGTGGTCAAACAGGAGATGGCAAGAGTGAACATCAACATTCTAGGAATCAGAGAACTAAAATGGACTGGAATAGGTGAATTTAACTCAGATGACCATTATATCTACTACTGTGGGCAGGAATCCCTCAGAAGAAATGGAGGTAGCCATCATGGTCAACAACAGAGTCCAAAATGCAGTACTTGGATGTAATCTCATAAACGACAGGATGATCTCTGTTCATTTCCAAGGCAAACCATTCAATATCACAGTAATCCAAGCTTATGCCCCATCCAGTAACGCTGAAGAGGCTGACATTGAATGGTTCTATGAAGACCTACAAGATGTTTTAGAATTAACACCCAAAAAAGATGGCCTTTTCATTATAGGGGACAGGAATGCAAAAGTAGGAAGTCAAGAAACACCTGGACTAACAGGCTAATTTGGCCTTTGAGTATGGAATGAAGCAGGGCAAAGGCTAATAGAGTTTTGCCAAGAGAACACACTGGTCATAGCAAACACCCTCTTCCAACAACACAAGAGAAGACTCTACAAATGGACGTCACCAGATGCTCAACACCTAAACAGATTGATTATACTCTTTGCAGCCAAAGATGGAGAAGCTCTATAAAGTCAGCAAAAACAAGACCAGGAGCTGACTGTGGCTCAGATCATGAACTCCTTATTGCCAAATTCAGACTTAAATTGAAGAAAGTGGGGAAAACCACTAGATATTCAGGTATGACCTAAATCAAATCCCTTATGATTATACAGTGGAAGTGACAAATAGATTCAAGGAACTAGATCTGATAGACTGAGTGCCTGATGAACTATGGATGGAGGTTCATGAAATTGTACAGGAGACAGGGATCAAGACCATTCCCATGGAAAAGAAATGCAAAAAAGCCAAATGGCTGTCTGAGTAGGCCTTACAAATAGCTGTGAAAAGAAGAGAAGTGAAAAGCAAAGGAGAAAAGGAAAGATATAAGCATCTGAATGCAGAGTTCCAAAGAATAGCAGGGAGAGATAAGAAAGCCTTCCTCAGCGATCAATGTAAAGAAATAGAGGAAAACAACAGAATGGGAAAGGCTAGAGATCTCTTCAAGAAAATTAGAGATACCAAGGGATCATTTCATGCAAAGATGGGCTCAATAAAGGACAGAAATGGTATGGACCTAACAGAAGCAGAAGATATTAAGAAGAGATGGCAAGAATACACAGAAGAACTGTACAAAAAAGAGCTTCACGACCCAGATAATCATGATGGTGTGATCACTGACCTAGAGCCAGACATCCTGGAATGTGAAGTCAAGTGGGCCTTAGAAAGCATCACTACGAACAAAGCTATTGGAGGTGATAAAATTCCAGGTGAGCTATTCCAAATCCTGAAAGATAATGCTGTGAAAGTGCTGCACTCAATATGCCAGCAAATTTGGAAAACTCAGCAGTGGCCACAGGATTGGAAAAGTCAGTTTTCATTCCAATCCCAAAGAAAAGCAATGCCAAAGAATGTTCAAACTACCACACAATTGCACTCATCTCACACAGTAGTAAAGTAATGCTTAAAATTCTCCAAGCCAGGCTTTAGCAATACGTGAACCGTGAACTTCCAGATGCTCAAGCTGGTTTTCAAAAAGGCAGAGGAAGCAGAGATCAAATTGCCAACATCCACTGGATCATGGAAAAATCCAGAGAGTTCCAGAAAAACATCTATTTCTGCTCTATTGACTATGCCAAAGCCTTTGACTGTGTAGATCACAATAAACTTTGAAAAATTCTGAAAGATATGGGAATACCAGACCACCTGACCTGCCTCTTGAGAAACCTATATGCAGGTCAGGAAGCAACAGTTAGAACTGGACCTGGAACAACAGACTGGGTCCAAAACGGGAAAGGAGTACATCGAGGCTGTATATTTCACCCTGCTTATTTAATTTATATGCAGAGTACATCATGAGAAATGCTGGGCTGGAAGAAGTACAAGCTGGAATCAAGATTGCCTGGAGAAATATCAATAACCTCAGATATGCAGATGACACTACCATTATGGCAGAAATTGAAGAGGAACTAAAAAGCCTGTTGATGAAAGTGAAAGAGGAGAGTGAAAAAGTTGGCTTAAAGCTCAACATTCAGAAAACTAAGATCATGGCATCTGGTCACATCACTTCCTAGCAAATAGATGGGGAAACAGTGGAAACAGTGTCAAGACTTTATTTTGGGGTGCTCCAAAATCACTGCAGATGGTGACTGCAGCCATGAAATTAAAAGACACTTACTCCTTGGAAGGAAAGTTATGACCAACCTAGATAGCATATTAAAAAGCAGAGATATTACTTTGCCAACAAAGGTCCAATCTAGTCAAGGCTATGGTTTTCCCTGTGGTCATGTAGGGATGTGAGAGTTGGACTGTGAAGAAAGCTGAGAGCCGAAGAATTGATGCTTTTGAACTGTGGTGCTGGAGAAGACTCTTGAGAGTCCCTTGGACTGCAAGGAGATCCAACCAGTCCATTCTGAAGGAGATCAGCCCTGGGATTTCTTTGGAAAGAATGATGTTGAAGCTGAAACTCCAATACTTTGGCCACCTCATGTGAAGCATTGACTCATTGGAAAAGACTCTGATGCTGGGAGGGATTGGGGGCAGGAGGAAAATGGGATGACAGGGATTAGGGGCAGGAGGAAAATGGGATGACAGAGGATGAGAAGGCTGAATGGCATCACTGACTCCATGGACATGAATTTGAGTGAACTCCGAGAGTTGGTGATGGATAGAGAGGCCTGGTGTGCTGTGATTCATGGGGTTGCAAAGAGTCGGACATGACTTAGCGACTGAACTGAACTGAATGTATATATTTTCAGTGCTACACTTTTGGCTCATCCCTCCCTCTCCTTCCTCCACTGTGTCCACAAGTCGATCCATTCTCTTTGTCTGCATCTATATTTCTTCCCTACAGATCGGTTCATCAGTACCATTTTTCTAGGCTCCATATATATGCATTAATATACAATATTTGTTTTCTTCTTTCTGACTTATTCTGTATAACTTACTGTGTTATGACTCTGTATAACAGCCTCTAGGTTATTCATGTTAGTTCACCTGACTCGAATACATTCCTCTTTATGGCTAATATTCCATTGTATATAAGTATCACAACTTCTTTATCCATTCATCTGTTGATGAACATCAAGGGTGCTTCCATGTCCTGTCTGTTGCTAATAGTGCTGCAATGAACATTGGAATACATGTATCTTTTTGAATTATGATTTTCTTAGGGGCTACCCCCCATAGTGGGACTACTGGATCATATGGTAACTTTATTTCTAGTTTTTTAAAGGAATCTCCATACTGTTCTCCATAGTGGCTGTATTAATTTACATTACTACCAACAGTACATTAAAAATTAAAGGTATACATTTACATATTTTTAAAATTCTATTATTTTGTAAAGAATCTAATCCTTTGAAACAGCAATTGAGTTTCAAAGACATTTTCATACAGAAAAATTTTAATTATCTATTCACAAACTGGCTAGTGTCACCACATAAACCACTACAGTGCCAGGCCTTAGGATTACTTAGAGATATTCCAGATATAATATTGTTTCTAAGTAAAAAAAATTAAAATTTCAAAGCAAAAAATATGGAGGATGATTATGTTTTAAGTATTATGAAGCCAAATGACTGGTAGATAGCTGGAAGAAATGTTTAAAGATATATCTTATAAATAAGTACAAATGGTGAATGTAGACTATTTTTCAATCAGAAAATCCCCTCAAAAATTGTAACTGAAAATCAGCATAAATGAGGGCAAATTACTAAGTAAATTTTAGAAGAACTTAGCAAATTGGTGTGGAAAGAAATCACCAGATAGAAGAAAATTAGTGATCAGTAGCTTGTGGAGCTTGAATTTCATTAAATAGAGGATTCTGGTGTAGTCAGAGTTGCTTTCCAAGTACAGTAAGGATTAAGTAGAGATAAATAGTTTTATGGAGTACAACTAAGGAAACATGTATGTAGAAGAAAGGCTGTTGTCTGAAGAAAACAAACAGAACCAGGTATTTGTTCAGTACTCAAAAATTATTTAAAATAGAGTTCTTAAGTGACATTCCTTACAATTAACCAATGAGAAAACAAGATATTGAAAAGATTATAACTAAGCTTTACATGGAGCCTTAGAATATACAACATGATTGTGTACACACACACATAGAAATTTATTGTTTTATGCTCACAAATTAAGCAAGTGGCCAGCACTGACAAGCTTGCTGGATACTCTCTCACAACAAATTGGTTAACTGGCAATGTGATTTTTTAATGAGTCTCCTCTGGGTTTGGTGAGTGGGAATCAATGTCAACCAATGTCCTAAAGTTTGACAGCATTGCATTTCTGAAGCTACTAAGCTTACAAATGGATTCTAGATTTAACTCATGTCCAACATTAGGAAGGGCTTTGGCTCCAGGTGTGATTGCCTCTGTGATATCACTTGGCATCTGTCTGCTTCCATCACTCTTTGTCCAGACAATGAGTTACTCTAGAATACTAACCACACATATTTTATTCATCTCTAGTATCCCCTATGAACATTTTCTTCCCTTCTTACACAGCCAAAACTTGTCCTCTCATTGTGTCTAATCCTGTGCCTCTAGACTCATCTCCTGTCACCAATATTATGCCTAAAGTGTCCAACAGGCTGTGATATTCCCCTGTTTAAATAGTTTCATTAGTTTCTACAGCATACATGACATATTTCAACCTACTTATCTTTCAGTTTACAGAATATTGTAATATTCACTAATCTCAAGTTAAATTTGATCCTTCCATTATTCTTTCATAGCAACCTATTTTCTTCTCATTCTGCACCCCTATTAGCAGAATTTGAGATATATTAAGTGTGTGTGTGTGTTTGAGTATATTCAGTTATATTTACAGGGTGACTCAAAATATTTAATCCATATGATACAGGCATAGACCAGTCAGAATTAATGCCAGGCTAGATATTACTCATTTAGTTGTTGAGGGGAAGGGTTAAGCGAAGGGGTAAGTGGAGAGAAATGTGGAATTGTCCAGGAGATTGTATTTCAAAATTCTAACGAGTTCAATGGCTGTGCCAATGTGTACCAGGTGGACAATATTCCTACACTGTCGGACTATTCAACTAGAGTATATGCTAATGAAGCCAATCAAACATTTTTGTTTTCTTGGACATCAGTATGGTCAGGCTAGAAAATGTCTCTCTGAAGCTAAGTGGGATTAAGCATTTGTGAATTGACATAAACGTTGCATAGAAAGCCTTCCATAATCTTCTCTCTGTGTGCTTCTCGTTTCAAACATATTAGTTTCTGAGTAGCGCTTTTCTCTTCACCTAGAGAGAAAATTACTTAGTTTTTTTCAAAAACTGTGTACCGTATGTCTGTGCCTTTGCCTGTGTCATTTTCTCTGGCTGTAATTATTTCTCTTAAAGTGACTGATACATACGGTATCATCAGGTAAATGTTCCTGACACTGTGACCACTGCCCCCATCTCCCAAACTTGCCACCAGTCTGCCTAAGACGTTTTCCTTAACATGCTTACAAACACCTGTTATAGCAATTTTCACATTCTTTTTCAATAAACTCTTCAATTATCTAGTTCCTTGCTGATGCCCTTCTAAAAGGCAGAAAGCATTGTTTACATAACCTTTATTCCCAGATTTTAGCTCAAGGCTGAGTGTATATTATTGTTTAAATAAATAATTGATGCAACTAGTGAATAATTGCCACTTACAAGCATAATAATACAAGTATCAACCCACAATGAGGTTGGAATTAATAGCAGCATATATCTATGAATTAAGGGATAGTGGACAGGAACAAAAGGATGAGGAAAAAGGAAAAGGGAGTCATTATTAAGTTTCCATACCTTTAAACTAAACACAGCAAACAGGTTGAAAATCAAACCATTCCACAGATGAGTTTTGTCTGGACCACACTATGTTTTAAACATTTTGGAATTTGTTTTCAAGAAGGCACAGAACTTAGTTCAACAAGTTACCATTATTTAGTACTGACTATGCCCACATCCTGATCTCTGTTATGTTATCTGCCATTAAGTTAATGCTTTTAACTTGAATTCTAATTGACAACCCCTTTTACAATGAAATAACTGTTATACTAGATTTTAAAACATACGTTATATAAAAGGCTGCTAAGAAAAGCAATATGACAGATGAAACTCTGATATTTAATTTGGTATTTAATAGATAAGACAGTCTTAGTGAATTTGGAAAACATTCCAGTTACACATCTCTTTTAGAGTTTCCCCTTCCCAGCAAAAGCAGCTAGGGTGAAATATTAAGAGTATATATAAACTGTAAGAGATTACTAGTTAAATCCCTCTTATAACTCAGGGACTGGGACAACACTTCTACAATGTGTGATATATACTATGTGTTTATATATCAACTACAAAATAAACACTATCGATCCTTTAACTTATCTGAAATATAACTTACAGAGTTTTCAAATAAATGAATTATTTCAAACTTCTGTATTGTCAGGTCTACAGCAGATACATCAAATCACGAGTCACCAAAACAGGAAAAAAAAATATATATTTTAATTGTAATCAGCACTGGATTTCAGTACTAAACAATTAGAGACCATTATATTATCTGAAATAACTGAGAAAGTGTCGAACATGATGAGTATTTCATGTTTACAAAAGACTCTGCCTCTGGCATGCTGTGTGCTTTTGTGAATCATTTGTCCTCTAGTTTTAATATGTCATAGTATGAAATATTACAACTGTGATTCTGCATGGAAGAATAATGAAACACTAAAAAAAAAAAAACTGTATTTAATTACTTCTCCATAAAAACTTTTTCCAGAAAAGTTATGAATACCTATATGAAACTGTACTTTTTTTCCCCCACTATTTCAAATATTCTTTCATATTGAGTTCTTAAGGGAAGACCACAAATTTCATAGTAAAATTTTCTAGGTAATATTTTCTCCTTGCATATGAATATTCAATTTAATAAAAGGAATTATTTTGTACAAAAATATCAGTAGGGGAATATAGTAAAAAATTAATTTCCTAGTAATTGTAGTGAATGAAGAATGAAACATGAAGTTTAAGGATATAATGGTGCATAAAAAAAAAGAAGTAAAAAAGGAAAGAAATCTTTCTTTTCTACAGAAAGAAAATAAAAAAGAGTTATCATTGTTATATAATTTATTTCTTCAGGAACATAAAAGATTCAGAATTTCTGTTAAATATGTTCAGTTCAGTTCAGTTGCTCAGTCGTGTCCGACTCTTTGCAACCCCATGAATTGCAGCACACCAGGCTTCCCTGTCCATCACCAACTCCTAGAATTCACCCAAACTCATGTCCATGGAGTCAGTGATGGCATCTAGCCATCTCATCCTCTGTCGTCCCCTTCTCCTCCTGCCTCCAATCCCTCCCAGCATCAGAGTCTTTTCCAATGAGTCAACTCTTTGCAGGAGGTGGCCAAAGTACTGGAGTTTCAGCTTTAGCATCAGTCCTTCCAATGAACATCCAGGACTGATCTCCTTTAGAATGGACTGGTTGGATCTCCTTGCAGTCCCAGGGACTCTCAAGAGTCTTCTCCAACACCACAGTTCAAAAGCATCAATTCTTCAGCGCTCAGCTTTCTTCACAGTCCAACTCTCACATCCATACATGACCACTGGAAAAATCATAGCCTTGACTAGATGGACCTTTGTTGGCAAAGTAATGTCTCTGCTTTTGAATATGCTACCTAGGTTGGTCATAACTTTCCTTCCAAGGAGTAAGCGTCTTTTAATTTCATGGCTGCAATCACCATCTGCAGTGATTTTGGAGCCCACAAAAATAAAGTCTGACACTGTTTCCACTGTTTCCCCAATATGTAGTCATATTGAAATTACATAAATCCATGAATTCTATGAAAGACTCTTGAATTTCAGGAAGTTGGTAGTACTTTCCTATATTTCACTTCTCTAGCTGCCAGTCGCATACTCTTTGAATTTAAACGTAAATTTCACATTTTTTTTAAGCTGGGAGGGTCCTTGGAGACCACTGTTATCGACACTTTTCATCTTACAGAGCAAGAAAATGAGGCCCAAAAAACTCATTACTTGCTCATATGATCATATGGCCAGCCAATTAGAGGCAGTTAAAGATTATAATCCAAACCTTTAGATCCCAATTCAGTTTATTTTCCACTATTTGAAAATAACTATCAATTCTTGTCTTCAATGAGTTTATTAGTTACCGTCATTGACTTTATGACTTTAATAAAATATACTTCAAAATAATCTTCAGAAAGCTGATGCCAACTAATATTAAACACCTAATTTGGCAACCACTGAACTTAGCATCTTGGTAAAATAAAAAAAAAAAAAAAGAAAAGAAAATATAAATGAGACAAATAGGGTGAAACATCATAATGACACTTTAAAGAAATTTTTGTGAAGATGGCAGAGGAATAGGACAGGGAGACCACTTTCTCCCCCATAAATTCATCAAAAGAACATTTGAACACTGAGAAAATTCCACAAAACAACTTCTGAATGCCAGTAGAGGACATCAGGCACCCAGAAAAGCAGCCCATTGTCTTCAAAAGGAGGTAGGAAAAAATATAAAAGATAAAAAGAGAGACAAAAGAGGTAGGGACGGAGCTCTCTCCCGAGAAGGGAGTCTTAAAAAAGAGAGAGGTTTCCAAACACCAGGAAACACTCTCACTGCCAAGTCTGTGGCAAGCCTTGGAACCACAGAGGGCAACATAACTGGGAGGAAAAATAAATAAATAATTAAAACTCACAGATTAGGAGCCCAACGGTAACTCCCCCAGCCCAGAAGCAGCGCAAATGCCTGCATCTGCCACTAGCAGGCAGGGGCTGGGCAGGGAGGCGTTCCTGAATGCCTGGAAGGCAATCTGAGGGAACTAACTTGGGACAGCAAATCAGACTGTGTGATAGCTACCACGAGAAAAGCCCTAACCTAAGACACCGCCCGGAGAAGGCAATGGCACCCCACTCCAGTACTCCTACCTGGAAAATCCCATGGATGGAGGAGCCTGGTGGGCTGCAGTCCATGGGGTCGCTGAGGGTTGGACATGACTGAGCAACTTCACTTTCACTTTTCACTTTCATGCATTGGAAAAGGAAATGGAAACCCACTCCAGTGTTCTTGCCTGGAGAATCCCAGGGACGGGGGAGCCTGGTGGGCTGCCGTCTATGGGGTCACACAGAGTCAGACACGACTGAAGTGACTTAGCAGCAGCAGCAAGACACTGCCAGGCCCACTCACAGAACAAAGGACTGAGTAGAGCTAGCTGGGTGCAGGCCGGCCCATCCCCCTCCAGTGACAGGCAGGTGAGTGCAGCCAGAGCCGGAAGGGGGCAATCGTGGCCCCAGAGAGGCATTATCCAACAAAGTGCAAGCAGGCTTCGTTGCTAACCAAGACTTCTTGGGTTTCTGGACGGTCAACATCCGCCTGAGAAGGTGCTCCAGGTGTACACCCAGAAAACTGAGCAGCAGGGATGGGGGAGGTGATAAGTTGCAGCGATCGTGCTTGCCAAACACCTGGTCACCTGAGCTGCTTGGACTTGAGAAGGGCACAAAATGCAAGCCCAACTGAGTCTGTGCCTTTGAGTAGTATTTGAGTACCTGAACCTGAGCGGCTTAGACCTGGGAAGTGCATACAACCCAGGGCCAGCCTCAGACAGTGCCCCGTAGAGCAACCTAGAGCCTAAGCAGTGTAGACAGGGAAAGCACACACATGGTGAGTGGGGGCAAACCCAGTGTGGCCAAGACATTGCGAGCACACACCAGTGTTACTTGTTTGCAGCGTCCCTCCCTCCCCACAGCACAACTGAACAAGTGAGCCTAAAATAAGTGTTCACCACCGCCCCCTTGCGTCAAGGCAGAAATTAGACACTGAAGAGACCAGCAAACAGAAGAAACTAAAACAGAGGGAAACTCCTCGGAAGTGACAGGTACAATAGATTAAAACCCTGTAGTTAGTACTGACTACATAGGAAGGGGCCTATAGATCTTGAGAAATATACGCCAGATCAAGGAACTATGCAAAAATGAACTGACCCCACACTGCCCACAACAACACCACATAAAGTCCTAGATATTTTTTTTTTTTACTATTTTTACAATCATCCTTTAATTTTTTTAAAAAATTTTAAGTCCTCTATTACTTTTAATTTTCATTTTTATAACCTACTATTCCTTTGCAAAAACAAACAAAACAAACAAAAGAGACCATATTTTTAAAGGAAACTTCATATATATTTTTTTTTTAATTTTTGTGACTTTTTTTTCCCTTTAATATTGAATTTTTGAAAATCCAACCTCTACTCTAGATTTTTGATCTTTGATTTTTGGTATTTGTTATCAATTTTTACCTTTAAGAACCCAATTCTCAGTACCCATTTTTACTTGGGAGCGAGATTACTGGCTTTACCGCTCTCTCCCCCTTTGTACCCTCCTTTTTCTCCACCAGGTCACCTCTATCTCCTCCTTCCCCCTTCTCTTCACACCCAACTCTGTGAATCTCTTTGTGTGTTCCAGGCTGTGGAGAACATTTAGGGAACTGACTACTGGCTGGATCTCTCTCCTTTTGATTCTCCCCTTTATCCTCCTGGCCACCTCTGTCTCCTTCCTCCCTCTTCTCTTCTCTGTATAACTCTGTGAACATCTCTGAGTGGTCCAGACTGTGGAGTGCACATAAGGAAGTGATAACTTGCTAGCTTGCTCTCACTTCTTTTGATTCTACCTCATCTCATCCTGGTCGCCTTTATTTCCCTCCTCCCCCTTCTCATCTCCATGTAACTCTGTGAACCTCTCTGGGTGTCCCTCACTATGGAGAAACTTCATCTTTAACCTAGATGTTTTATCAATCGTGCTGTATAGATGGAGAAGTCTTGTTATGCTATGCTATGCTAAGTCACTTCAGTCATGTCCGACTCTGTGTGACCCCATAGACGGTAGCCTACCAGGCTCCCCTGTCCCTGGGATTCTCCAGGCAAGAACACTGTAGTGGGTTGCCATTTCCTTCTCCAATGCATGAAAGTGAAAAGTGAAAGTGAAGTCGCCTAGTCATGTCCAACTCTTAGCAACCCCATGGACTGCAGCCTACCAGGCTCCTCCGTCCATGGGATTTTCCAGGCAAGAGTACTGGAGTGGGGTGCCTTCTCTGGGAGAAGTCTTGAGGCTACTGTAAAAATAAGACTGAAAACCAGAAGCAGGAGGCTTAAGTCCAAATCCTGAGAACACCAGAGAACTCCTGACTCCAGGGAACATTAATCAATAGGAGCTCATCAAATGCCTCCATACCTACACTGAAACCAAGCACCACCCACGGGCCAACAAGTTCCAGAGCAAGACATACCGTGCAAATTCTCCAGCAACACAGGAACATAGCCCTGAGCTTCAATATATAGGCTACCCAAAGTCACTCCAAACCCACTGACATCTCATAACTCATTACTGGACACTTCATTGCACTCCAGAGAGAAGAAATCCAGCTCCACCCACCAGAACACCGAAACAAGCTTCCCTAACCAGGAAACATTGACAAGCCACCCGTCCAGCCCCACCCACAGTGAGGAAACTCCACAATAAAGAGAACTCCACAAACTGCCAGAATACAGAAAGGCCACCCCAAACACAGCAATATAAACAAGATGAAGACACAGAGGAATACCCAGCAGGTAAAGGAACAGGATAAATACCCATCAAACCAAACAAAAGAGGAAGAGATAGGGAATCTACCTGATTAAGAATTCCAAATAATGATAGTGAAAATTATCCAAAATATTGAAAACCAAATGGAATCACAGATAAATAGTCTGGAGACAAGGATTGAGAAGATGCAAGAAAGGTTTAACAAAGATCTAGAAGAAATAAAAAAGAGTCAATGTATAATGAACAATGCAATAAATGATGTAAAAAACACTCTGGAGGGAACAAATAGTAGGATAATGGAGGCAGAATAATGGTAGAAATAAGTGAATCAGAGAGGCAAAAAGAAAACAAATTAAATGAAATGAGGACAATCTCAGAGACCTCTGGGACAATGTTAAACACCCCAACATTCGAATCATAGGAGTCCTAGAAGAAGAAGACAAAAAGAAAGACAATGAGAAAATCCTTGAGGAGATAATAGTTGAACTTCCCTAAAATGGGGAAGGAAATAATCACCCAAGTCCAAGAAACCCAGAGAGTCCCAAATAGGATAAATCAAGGGGAAACACCCCAAGACACATATTAATCAAGTTAACAAAGATCAAACACAAAGAACAAATATTAAAAGCAGAAAGGGAAAAACAACAAATAACACACAAGGGATTCCCATAAGGATAACAGCTGATCTTTCAATAGAAACTCTTTAGGCCAGGAGGGAATGGTGGGACATACTTAAAGTGATGAAAGAAAATAACCTACAGATACATTCCTAAGTATTTTATTCACTAAAGAACTATATATATATATATATATATATATAACTATAAAACACTGGTGAAAGAAATCAAAGAGGACACTAATAGATGGAGAAATGTACCATGTTCATGGATCAGAAGAATCAATATAGTGAAAATAAGTATACTACCCAAAGCAATCTATAGATTCAATGCAATCCCTATCAAGCTACCAACGGTATTTTTCACAGAGCTAGAACAAATAATTTCACAATTTGTATGGAAATACAAAAAACCTCGAATAACCAAAACAATCTTGAGAAAGAAGAACTGAAGTGGAGGAATCAACCTGCCTGACTTCAGGCTCTACTATAAAGCCAGTCATCAAGACAGTATGGTACTGGCACAAGACAGAAATATAGATCAATGGAATAAAATAGAAAGCCCAAAGATAAATCCATGCACCTATGGACAACTTATCTTTGAAAAAGGAGGCAAGAATCTACAATGGAGAAAAGACAAACTCTTTAACAAGTGGTGCTGGGAAAACTGGTCAACCATTTGTAAAAGAATGAAATTAGAACACTTTAAAAGATGCTCAACATCACTCATGGTCAGAGAAATGCAAATCAAAACCACAATGAGGTACCATTTCACGCCAGTCAGAATGGCTGCGATCCAAAAGTCTACAAGCAATAAATGCTGGAAAGAGTGTGGAGAAAAGGGGACCCTCTTACACTGTTGGTGGGAATGCAAACTAGTACAGCCACTATGGAGAACAGTGTGGAGATTCCTTACAAAACTGGAAATAGAACTGCCTTATGACCCAGCAATCCCACTGCTGGGCATACACACCGAGGAAACCAGAATTGAGAGACACGTGTACCCCAGTGTTCATTGCAGCACTGTTTGTAATAGCCAGGACATGGAAGCAACCTAGATGTCCATCAGCAGATGAATGGATAAGAAAGCTGTGGTACATATACACAATGGAGTATTACTCAGCCATTAAAAAGAATACATTTGAATCAGTTCTAATGAGGTGGATGAAACTGGAGCCTATTATACAGAGTGAAGTAAGCCAGAAAGAAAAACACCAATACAGTATACTAACGCATATATATGGAATTTAGAAAGATGGTAACAATAACCCTGTGTATGAGACAGCAAAAGAGACACAGATGTATAGAACAGTCTTTTGGACTCTGTGGGAGAGGGTGAGGGTAGGATGATTTGGCAGACTGGTATTGAAACATGTATAATATCATATGTGAAACAAATAGCCAGCCTAGGTTTGATGCATAATACAGGATGCTTGGGGCTGGTGCACGGGGATGACCCAGAGGGATGGTATGGGGAGGGAGGTGAGGGGGGTGGTCAGGATGGGGAACATGTGTACACCTGTGGCAGATTCATGTTGATGTATGGCAAAACCAATACAATATTGTAATTAGCTTCCAATTAAAGTAAATAAATTTATATTAAAAAATAAAGAAATTGTTGCAAAATGTCTAGCTTGGTGTTCCTGTGCTATGTTTTTCAAAGGTTTATTCAGAATCATTAATAATTTATTTCCTATAACTGTGTTTTAAAATGAAAGAAATGTGAAACACCAACTTTGACACCCATTACACAATTAATGCAAATATACATTTATCATAATGACATAACAGATTTTTTGATAGTTATTTTGAAAATTTAGTTAATCATATTCTAGAGCATATTACTGTCATTGTCTTAGAGTATAAAAGGAATTAATTTTGTTTAAAGTGGAGAAAATATAATAGCAATAGGAAGTTATGATATACATGGTATTATACCAACACATAAGCTACTATACAATTTATAAATTACAGCTTTATAATAAATTAAAGCTCATATTAAAGGGTCTGAAACCCATTATGATGTCTACTGCTGAGAACTTTCAAGACCTACTGCTCCCCTTTCCCTTAGAACTCCTATATGGGCAAACTGATTAGAAGGCTGAATTTTCCCTTTCCTAGGGCATTAGTGGAAAATTCAAACCATAAATGCACTGATCTGAACATAGAAACCCTCACTCCACTACCACCCTGTAACCACACTAAAACCCCCAAAGTCAATGCTTTTCCCTGATATTTTACACTATTTGGGACTTGTTTAAACTTCATTACGTGAATAATAAAAATCTTCATACTCCCCTGGTGTTTGTGTGGTACCAATCATTGCAGATGGTGACTGCAGCCATGAAATTAAAAGACGCTTACTCCTTGGAAGGAAAGTTATGACCAAACTAGATAGCATATTCAAAAGCAGAGACATTACTTTGCCAACAAAGGTTCGTCTAGTCAAGGCTATGGTTTTTCCTGTGGTCATGTATGGATGTGAGAGTTGGACTGTGAAGAAGGCTGAGTGCTGAAGAATTGATGCTTTTGAACCGTGGTGTTGGAGAAGACTCTTGAGAGTCCCTTGGACTGCAAGGAGATCCAAGCAGTCCATTCTGAAGGAAATCAGCCCTGGGATTTCTTTGGAAGGAATGATACTAAAGCTGAAACTCCAGTACTATGGCCACCTCCTGCAAAGAGTTGACTCATTGGAAAAGACTCTGATGCTGGGAGGGATTGGGGGCAAGAGGATAAGAGGACGACAGAGGATGAGATGGCTGGATGGCATCACTGACTCGATGGATGGGAGTCTGAGTGAACTCCGGGAGTTGGTGATGGACAGGGAGGCCTGGCATGCTGCGATTCATGGGGTCGCAAAGAGTCAGACACGACTGAGTGACTGATCTGATCTGATCTGATTATTCTCAAAATCCAAAAAAACAAAAACAAAAACTTGGTTAAAGGGCAACCAGAACAATGGATGCAGTTAAGAGGGTGTCTAGGCAATGACCACTAGATTTTCTTTCCTTTTTTGCTTTGAATTAGTAATCAGCTCTGTTACCTACTAGCAGTCTTGGAGTTTGAGCTATGCTGCTTTGATCTACATTTGCTGAGTTCCAATGAATCTTTATCATAGATTCAGTCAAATTACATCAGAAGTTTTCATAATTGACATTTAGAAACAAGAGTTGGGACCCACCTCAAAAAGACTCTGGATTGTGCATCTTAGACTGGACCTGTTTTGTGCCTCAGATTGAATTACATATATTCATTCCAGCATAAACTATGACTAATGCTTGGTTCAGAGAAATGACTCTTACTCTGTGATTGCTGGCTGTGGGTCTCAACCAGGCAGTGGCCTTTCTTCTATACAGTTCTCAGGAAAAATACTGATACTCTGTGAAATATGTGGTCCTGTTGGATGGCCAATTGCGTGGAAGAAGAGTTAGCATGTGGCATGTTGAGGTCTCCAGTCCTAAAAGCAGATGACTCACCATTCTATAAATATCTTTTGCTATAACTGCTGCCAAGGTTTCTTTGCAAACAAAGATCTTTATCCTCAAGCTTATAGAATAAAATACTCATGGTACCCATGTGGCACAACTAAGAAGATAATTCAAATGCTACTTAAACTCCCAATCCTTAATCTATATAAAGCGATGATTGTTGTGGTGGAGCCCATAACTCTGATGTTACAGATTTGACATTCTGGAGGAAGAAACTTATAAATATGAGGAGATCAAAGGGATCTTCCCTCCTCCAAAGCATGCATGCGTGTTAAGTCGCTTCAGTCATGTCTGAGTCTTCGAGACTCCAGGGATTGTAGCCCACCCAACTCCTCTGTCCATGGGATTCTCCAGGCAAGAATACTGGTGTGGGTTGTCAAGCCCTCCTCAGGGGATATTCCTGACCCAGAGACTGAACCGACATCTCTTTATGTCTACCTGCTTTGCCAGACAAGTTCTTTAACACTAGCCTGCAATGCAGAAGACCCAGGTGTGATCCCTGGGTTGGGAAGACACATTGTCGCATAGTCAGACATGATTGAGTGACTAACACTTTCATTTTAGAGAGCATTTCTGGAACCTCTAAAACACATCTGGTAATCAATAAACAAGCTAGTTAAAAAGGAGGTCCACAATTTGATCCAAATAGCAACCTAAATTTTACTACAATATTTATAAAGTGAAAATTTTAAATGTCTCAGATGGGCTTTTGTATCTCTATAACATGAGTTTGGAGAAGGCAATGGCACCCCACTCCAGTACTCTTGCCTGGAAAATCCCATGGGCAGAGGACCCTAGTGAGCTGCAATCCATGGGGTTGCAAAGAGTCAGACACGACTGAGTGACTTCACTTTCACTTTTCACTTTCATGCATTGGAGAAGGAAATGGCAACCCACTCCAGTGTTCTTGCCTGGAGAATCCCAGGGACAGGGGAGCCTGGTGGGCTGCTGTCTATGGGGTCACACAGAGTCGGACACAACTGAAGTGACTTAGCAGCAACATGAGTTTTGAATTAACTTTAATATTTACTAATATGAACCAACTGGCAAACCTTCATGGCCTTAATCAAAATAGAAGGTGAAATTATAATTATTCTTGGAGATCTCACTATACTTAAATAGATTACAGTTCATAACCTGTAATCTAAAGGACTTATTAAATATAAAGAGATACCCCTTGTCCAAGGTAAAGAGCAGTGGCTGCGATTTGCTGGAGCAGCTGTGAAGAGATATCCCATGTCCAAGGTAAGAGAAACCCAAGTAAGATGGTAGGTATTGCGGGAGGCATCAGAGGCCAGATACACAAACCATAATCACAGAATACTAGTCAATCTAATCACAGGGACCACGGTCTTGTCTAACTCAATGAAACTAAGCCATGGCCTGTGGGGCCACCCAAGACGGGTAGGTCATGGTGGAGAGGTCTGACAGAATGTGGTCCACTGGAGAAGGCAATGGCAAAGCACTTCAGTGTTCTTGCCTTGAGAACCCCATGAACAGTATGAAAAGGCAAAATGATAGCATACTGAAAGGGGAACTCCCCAGGTCAGTGGGTGCCCAATATGCTACTTGAGATCAGTGGAAAAATAACTTCAGAAAGAATGAAGGGATGGAGCCAAAGCAAAAACAACACCCAGTTGTGGATGTGACTGGTGATAGAAGCAAGGTCTGATGCTGTAAACAGCAATATTGCATAGGAACCTGCAATATTAGTTCCATAAATCAAGGCACATTGGAAGTAGTCAAACAGGAGATGGCAAGAGTGAACATCGACATTCTAGGAATCAGTGAACTAAAATGGACTGGAATGGGTGAGTTTAACTCAAATGACCATTGTATCTACTACTGTGGGAAGGAATCCCTTAGAAGAAATGGAGTAGCCATCATGGTCAACCAAAGAGTCCAAAATGCAGTACTTAGATGCAATCTCAAAAACAACAGAATGATCTCTGTTCGTTTCCAAGGCAAACCATTCAATATAACAGTACCCCAAGTCTATGCCTCAAACACTAACGCTGAAGAAGCTGAAGTTGAACGGTTCTATGAAGACCTACAAGACGTTTCAGAATTAACACCCAAAAAAGATGTCCTTTCATTATAGGGGACTGGAATGCAAAAGTAGGAAGTCAAGAAACATCTGGAGTAACAGGCAAATTTGGCCTTTGAGTATGGAATGAAGCAGGGCAAAGGCTAATAGAGTTTTGCCAAGAGAACACACTGGTCATAGCAAACACTGTCTTGCAACAACACAAGAGAAGACTCTACACATGGACATCACCAGATGGTCAACACTGAAGTCAGATTGATTATATTCGTTGCAGCCAAAGAAGGAGAAGATCTATAAAGTCAGTAAAAACAGGATAGGGAGCTGACTGTAACTCAGATCATGAACTCCTTATTGCCAAATTCAGACTTAAATTGAAGAAAGGAGGGAAAACTACTAGACCATTCAGGTATGACCTAAATCAAATTCCTTATGATTATACAGTGGAAGTGAGAAATAGATTTAAGGGACTAGATCTGATAGAGTGCCTGATAAACTATGGATGGAGATTCATGACATTGTACAGGAGACAGGGATCAAGACCATCCCCATGGAAAAGAAATGCAAAAAAGCAAAATGGCTATCTGGGGAGGCCTTACAAATAGCTGTGAAAAGAAGAGAAACAAAAAGCAAAGGAGAAAAGGAAAGGTATAAGCATCTGAATGCAGAGGTCCAAAGAATAGCAGGGAGAGATAAGAAAGCCTTCCTCAGTGATCAATGCAAAGAAATAGAGGAAAACAACAGAATGGGAAAGACCAGAGATATCTTCAAGAAAATTAGAGATACCAAGGGAACATTTCATGCAAAAATGGGCTCAATAAAGGACAGAAATGGTATGGACCTAACAGAAGCAGAAGATATTAAGAAGAGGTGGCAAGAATACACAGAAAAACTGTACAAAAAAGAGCTACATGACCCATATAATCAGGATGGTGTGATCACTCACCTAGAGCCAGACATCCTGGAATGTGAAGTCAAGTGGGCTTTAGAAAGTATCACTACGAACAAAGCTATTGGAGGTGACAGAATTCCAGTTGAGCTATTTCAAATCCTGGAAGAGGATGCTATGAAAGGACTTCACTCAATATGCCAGCAAATTTAGAAAACACAGCAGTGGCCTCAGGACTGAAAAAGGTCAGTTTTCATTCCAATCCCAAAGAAAGGCAACGCCAAAGAAAGTTCAAACTACTGTACAATTGCACTCATCTCACACGCTAGTAAAGTAATGCTCAAAATTCTCCAAGCCAGGCTTCAGCAATACATGAACCGTGAATTTCCAGATGTTCAGGCTGGTTTTAGAAAAGGCAGAGGAACCAAAGATCAAACTGCCAACATCCACTGGATCATGGAAAAAGCCAGAGAGTTCCAGAAAAACATCTATTTATGCTTTATTGACCATGCCAAACCTTTGACTGTGTATAACACATATAACTGTGGAAAATTCTGTAAGAGACAGGAATACCAGACCACTTGATCTGCCTCTTGAGAAATTTGTATGCAGGTCAGGAAGCAACAGTTAGAACTGGACATGGAACAACAGACTGGTTCCAAATAGGAAAAGGAGTTCGTCAAGGATGTATATTGTCACCCTGCTTATTTAATTTGTATGCAGAGTACATTATGAGAAACACTGGCTGGAGGAAGCACAAGCTGGAATCAAGATTGCTGGGAGAAATATCAATAATTTCAGATATGCAGATGACACCACCCTTATGGCAGAAAGTGAAGAGGAACTAAAAAGCCTCTTGTTGAAAGTGAAAGAGGAGAGCGAAAAAGTTGGCTTAAAGCTCAGTTTCTAGAGGCCAACCTGGTACTTGATATCTTGTAGGTGCTCAATATATATTTAAGAGAATGAGGAATGATTATTGTTGTCCTGGTTGATAAAATACATAATGATGCCTACATTAAAAGTTTATAACTTTGTGAAAGTCAAACGATTAAATTGCCTTTGATTATGTTTGCATAGGTACATGTATTATAAACTGTATAATTAAAACCTTTTTATAAAAATAAAATTAATTTTGTTTTTGAAAAAAAAAAAAGAAAATGAAGATCACGGCATTTGGTCCCATCACTTCATGGGAAATAGGTGGGGAAGCAGTGGAAATAGTGTCAGACTTTATTTTGGGGGGTTCCAAAATCACTTCAGATTGTGATTGCAGCCATGAAATTAAAAGATGTTTACCCCTGGGAAGAAAGTTATGACCAACCTAAATAGCATATTCAAAAGCAGAGACATTATTTGTCAATCAAGGTCCATCTAGTCAAGGCTATGTTGGTCATGTAGGATGTGAAAGTTGGACTGTGAAGAAAGGTGAGCACTGAAGAATTGATGCTTTTGAACTGTGGTGTTGGAGAAGACTCTTGAGAGTCCCTTGGACTGCAAGGATATCCAACCAGTCCATTCTAAAGGAGATCAGTCATGGGTGTTCTCTGGAAAGACTGATGCTAAAGCTGACACTCCAATACTTTGGCCACCTCATGAGAAGAGTTGACTCATTGGAAAAGACTCTGATGCCGGAAGGGATTGGGGGTAGTAGGAGAAGGGGACGACAGAGGATGAAATGGCTGTATGGGATTACCCACTTGATGGAGATGAGTTTGGGTGAACTCTGGGAGTTGTAATGGAAAGGAAGACCTGGCGTGCTGAAATTCATGGGGTCTCAAAGAGTCAGACATGACTGAGTGACTGAACTGTGCTGAGTGAACAAATAAGTATGCTTCATTTTAATCATCAGAACTACTGCACTCCCTAAATATCCAACAGTGGTCATGAAAGAAGCTGTAACCAGAAATGTAATAAATTAAGTTATATCTTTTGCATTTACAACAGGCTAAGAAATTGAGATCCCATGGCCTTTTCTTAACACTTAAAATAGTTCATATGGTTCACTGCATTTTAAAACAGAGTCTTCATATATTGAAGCCCACTGTAAAAGACATTTATAGAAGGGGTATTTATCACCACTACTTCTCCATTTAATAGCCAATTTGGGCTTCCCTGGTGGCTCAGACTGTAAAGAATCTGTCAGCAATGCAGGAGACTGAGGTTAGGTCCCATCCAGGGGACCTCCCATCTTCTTCCGTGGAGAAGGGAATGGTTAACCACTCCAGTATTCTTGCCTGGAGTATTCCATGGACAGAGGGGCTTGGTGGGCTTAGTTCATGAGGTCACAAAGAGTTGGACACAACAGCAACTAACACACAAGCTAGGCTTTTCTTAAACCTGGGAAAAATGAATGGTAACTCACAGTGGTTTTCTGAAACTCTAATTCTGTTGCTCCACTCATTAAAGGCCTCATATCCAATATTGTCTAAGTTATGAGCCCCATCTAATCACTAGGTGGTAATATTTTGCTAATGATTTGGCTCATGTGTGTGCTTAGTCGTTAAGTCATGTCTGACTCTTTGAGACCCTGTGTACTATAACTATCAGGCTCCTCTGTCCATGGGATTTTCTAGGCAAGGATACTGGAGCATGCTGCCATTTTTCTCCAGGGAATATTCCCAACCAAGTAATCAAACCCACATCTGCATCTCCTGCATTGGCAGGTGGATTCTTTACCACTGCGCCACCTGGGAAGCCCTGATTTCGCTCATCTCATCTATTTAATATCAGTTTCAAAAGACACTCAGCTATAGTTTGCCTTTGAGATATGCTCTCTGCTTTGCACTTTGAAAGGACAACTTTACCTGGCTACCTATGAGGTCTTCAGAAGCCTAGCCACTGCATACTGCCTTGGTAGGCAAGATGGTAACTGCATTCAACTTTGTCTAGGAGCACAGGTAACATCATATCTTCCTTCAAGGAGATTCATTTGTCACAATCATTCAAGACAAGCAGATATAAAAGAGTTCACAAAAAGGGGTGGTGGTGGTTTCATTTCCCTACACGTATTAGAAGGCCCTGTCTCTTGAGTTAAATCCTGAGCTATTAATTGGTCAGTCAAAAGCTACTCCATCCTTAACACCATTAAGAAATAAACCTTGACTCTCATGGTACCACAGTGTTAAAACAAGCTGAAAATATTTTAGCAATTTTTAGATTTTGAGGGCAACATATTTTTCATTTATAAAAATATGTTTCATTTACTTAAGCCCATTTATCCTGTTACTAGTATACTGAACTACCTTGAATGGGGCCTTTTACCAAAAAAAAGAAAAAAAAGCCTCTAGAATCTTTCCAAATTTTAATATAACTGGTGCTGCCACTTTTTACCCTTTGACTTCTTCACTGTAAAGGCTTTAGCAACTTCCTCTCATGCCTCTTGGAATTTCTGGGCCACTCATAGTAGCCATAAGTTGCCCATGGACTTCAAATGCAAGAGGTTCCCACCTGAAGCCCTATGTCATCACAATGACAATGCTGCATACTGGGATCTCCTGGAAACAGAGGCAGTCACAGGCTCTAAGATCATGATCCTCTCTATCCAGCTTTCCATTACACCTTGGATCATGAAAGTAGTACCTTGCAAGCTGGGTATGGCTGCTAAGGCTTTCTTGCTAAAATGGAAATGATACCTATTTGTTAAAGCCAAACGTAGGCCCCCTGGGGTAACCCACCCCAATGAGGGTGTGGTCTGCCCTAATCTTAGTTCCTTGACAGACACTATGGTTTCACAGGCAGTCACTACTCTTCTGAACCCCTTAGCTAGAGGAACTGCTTTGGATCTTGAGTGGATAGCAAACAAAGTTTGTACATGTCACAGCAAGTACAGCTACCATCATCATACGTGACTCAACTTCCTGGAGAGCCATTGCTTTTCAAATCTTAACTAAGACATCTCTGTTAAAGGACTCAATTAGTGCAACTGCCCAAACTTCAGTCAGGCATTTTACACTGACCACCCTTGTCAATAAATCAGTACAACTGAACACTTTTTGCAAACTACTGGGCCGTTGCCAACTGTCTGACCATGTGGTCGAGGGTTGCCCTTTATGAGGAAAAAAATTCTGAAATCTTGTCTTAGACATTCCCAAAATGCAGACAATGCCACATGTGCCTCTACACAGAGTTCTAATCATTCTTGCTAATGATCAAGGTACTCATTTCAATTCTCACCATATTGCTGAGCTCTAGAACAAGGTGTTCAATGAATTTTCATCTCCTTTACTAAATAGATCTATAATTCACAAAGTACCACTGTGGCTATAAACAAGTTCAAACATGGTGCAATTCACTCAGTCAAACACTGAGAGTGAATTGTGATGAAGGCCGATCCATCATTGATCTTTAACTGCTCACAAGTTTCAAGCTCTCCTCCCCATCCCCCAGTTTCCCTTTTGCCTGATATTTGGGCAAGCTGATAAGAACACATGTATGCATTCTCCTTTATAAGCAATGGGAATTTTGAATCTCACAAGCCCTGACCAGCATGTAGGAGCTTTCACTCCAGTATCACCCCTATAAAACCCAAAACCAGCTAGCTTTCTTTGCTCCCTTAAGCAATTTTGGATCTGCTTGGATCCAATTTTGGATACTGTCCTGCTCTTCTCAGAAAGCCTCATTGTATCAGTAATACATCTTTTTTACCATCTTGGTCAAAGTGTGGTATCATGAGTCTTGACATCTGAACCAAACTTGAATGGGGGGGTCCTATTCTAGCTAGTGACCAAATATGGCCACAAATCTAATTATGAATAGTAACCAAATAATTAAATAATATAATTTTACATATTCTAATTAAATATTCCTTACCCTAAAATATTAGGCTCAAAAAAAGCTTCCTTTCTTACAAGGGTAAAATTAGCTTAGTCATTTTGTATACTGACATTAACACAATCATCAGTTTTAAAAGAGCTTTCCTTTTCAAGTGTTTCATATTTAACTAGTGATGATAAATAGTAAATACAAATTTTGAGTAAACACACATTTTATGAAGATTATTCATCATTGTTAGATAAGTAAATTCAATATTTACAAAAGACAAATCATTAAATTTGATACAAATGTACTGCTAAAAAATGAAGTATCATACACTTCAAATATAAATAGCCTTTATTGACTGTAAGAGTTTATTTATTACTGAAAACTTCATACCAGGCAAAAACAGAATGCCAATAAAATAATGTAGTGACCTAATGAGAATAAAAAAAAAATCTCAAAACAGTTTGTCACTAAAATGTGGGGAAACTCAGTGACAATAAATTACTGAATTAAGTATAAAGACAGGTAACAACCACATAAATTATGTAAACAATGCTGAATAAAATAGGTCATTTGAGAACACTATAAGATCAAAAGGGAAATGGTTAACGACAAGGGATTAATCTCCAAAATATAAAAACAGCTCATGTAGCTCTACGTCAAAAAAAGCAAACAATCCAATGAAAAAATGAGCATAAGATCTAAATAGATATTTCTCCAAAGAAGACATACAGATGGCCAAAAAGCACACTAAAAGTTGCTCAACATCACTAATTATCAAGAAATAAAAATCAAAACTACAACCTCACACCAGTCAGAATGGCCATCATTAAAAAAAAAATCTGCAAACAAGAAACACTGGTTAAAGTGTGACCAATTTACATTCTCTCCTACACTGCAGGTGGGAATATAAATTGGTACAACCACTATGGAGAACACTATGGAGGTTCCTTAAAAAATGAAAAAGAACTACCATATGATCCTGCAATCCCACTGCTGGTTGTATATCTAAAGAAAACCATAATTTGAAAATATGCATGCACCCTGATGTTCCCTGTGGCACTATTTACAATGGCTAAGACATGAAAGCAATCTAAATGTTCATGGACAGAGGAATGGATTAATAAGATGTAGTGTATATATATATATATGTGGTGTATACACACAGACACACACATATATATACACACAAAAACACATATGTATATTTGTTGTTTAGTTGCTTATTTGTGTCTGACTTTTTGTGACTCCATGGACTGCAGGACGCCTGGCTTCCCTGTCCTTCACAGTCTTCTGGAGTTTGCTCACTTATGTCCATGTCCATGTGTGTACACACACACACACACACACACACACACACACACAGTGGAATATTACTCAGTCATTAAAAATAATGAATTAATGCCATTTGCAGCAACATAAATAGACCTAGAGATTATCATATCAGACAAAGACAATATCATATAATATCATTCATATGTGGAATCTAATTAAAATTATATAAATGAACTTGTTTACAAATAGAAACAGATTAACAGGTTTTGAAAACAAATTTATGGTTGTCAAAGGGGAAATGTGAGGGGGAGGGAAAAATTTGGAGCTTGGGATTAACACACACTACTATATGTAAAATAGATACTAATAAGAACCTATTGTATAACACAGGGAACTCTATTCAATATTTTGTAATAACCTATGGGGTAAAGAATCAAAAAAGAATGAATATATGTACTGATATAACTGAATTGTCAATATATATATGTATACACATATATATGTTTATATATAGTGTGTGTGCGCATCTTAGTTTCAATCCATTTTGGTTTTTCCTTTTAAGTTTTAAGGAGACCTAAATTTTTAAAGACTACTTTTCATAGACTAAGAGTTTACACAGAAAATTGAAAGATGTATTGCAAAAATAGATTGTATTCAACAATCATCATTCAATTTCCTAAGTCTGTAAGATGGAAGGGAAGTAATACATTTAATGTATATAATAAGGATTAATGAGATAGTTGTTAATAGATCATAAGTTTTAATAAAGTTCAAATTAGTTTAAAAAATAAGTTTAATCCTATTTTGTAGGCAGTATCATAGAGAAAGATTTTTGCAGATTGACTAGAGGGAAAATACCACACTAGGAAATATAAAGACAATGGTTGTGAATAAGAAACAAAATATGTAGAGTAGAAGAAAAGTTTAAGGTGATGATAGCTAATTTAAAGATAAACAAAAATCTTTTCCCACAGCAAATACACAAAAGGTCTTGGTAACTCCATGCC
This sequence comes from Bos grunniens, assembly GCF_055505025.1. NCBI lineage: Eukaryota > Metazoa > Chordata > Mammalia > Artiodactyla > Bovidae > Bos > Bos grunniens. The sequence goes on from NC_141178.1 coordinate 30,376,517, forward strand.
CCTGTACAGAGTATACTAGACTGACAATAACTTTGTGTGATTTAAGGATTCATGAATTTGAAATCTATGCAGCCAATAGTCTACACAACAACAAAAGATAAGAGATAGTGCAGATATCTGGGAAACCTAAGAAGGAAAACCTGAAAAGCTTTTCATGCACATTTCCAAGATGCCACTTTTGAAAGCCAGTCTTGGGAAAAAGTAAGCTTTATATCTTAACAAATATGTGTTCAGTATGGGTCTTTAAGGAGGTGAGACTATCTGGGAAGCTAAACACAAAGTTAAGTCACCATAGACTATCCTGGATTTCCTCAAGGTGATTTACATGTTGGAATTCTCCAAGAAATCTGAATGTTAGTTTACATTCTATATAGTTAATATTTGATACATGCTTTGTAGAGTAATTTATACTAGGATTTTCTACATAAAACCCTAGTAATATAGTCTATCCTCTGTAGTGTGTTGAATAGAGTCCCCTTAATATTCAATCCCACCCAGGCACTCAGAATATCATTGTATTTGGAAAAACGACCTCTGCAGATATAACTAAGATTCAGATGAGGTTATGGATTAGGGTGGACACTAAATCCTACAACTGGTGTCCCTAGAACAAATGATACAAAATGCTACCAGGGTGGGTTGCCATGCCCTCCTCCAGGTGATCTTCCTGACCCAGGAGTTGAACCTGAGTCTCTTGTGTCTCCTGCATTGGCAGGGGGTTCTTTACCAGTGGGTAGCCATTCCCTTCTCCACTAGCGCCACCTGGGTGATGTAGCTACAAACTACAGAACTTCAAGGATTGCTTGGGGCCATTAAAGTTAGGAAGAAGCAAGGAAGGATTCTTCTCTAGGATCTGCAGAGGGAGTGTAATGTTACCGATACCTTGATTTCAGGGGTCTAGTCTCCAGAACTGTGAAAGAATAAACCTCTGTTGTTCTAAGCCACTAAATTTGTGATACTTTGTTAAGGCAGACTTAGGATACTAATACATTTATTTTGCAGATACTTTCCAGAATGTAAAGAGTGAGTGATGGAAGAAGGGGAAGAGAGGAAGGAGATCAGGAAGCGATGATAATTTCAAAAGGCAATGTTGCATGTGAAATTAACTGAGGTACAATGATACTAATCATGAATGATTTCTCCTGCATTATAGTTTGAAGAGGCCCTCTAGGTCTTTAAAATCCCATCTCCTTAGATTGCTTTAAGCATCGTGCTTTACTAACTGGTCCATCTAAAATCTTCAATTTTGCCCTCTCTACTATATTTCTGTTAGGCTTTAAGCTAAAAACTCCATTACTTTCTATCCCAAGAAAAAACAGACAAACACAAACACTAGCCTTTGACTAGTATGGTACTTTGGTTATAGCTCTTACCTCTTTCTGTTTTATTTCAGCCAAGCTTATGGAAATAGAAATCCACAACATTTATTCCCCAAATTTACTAGCCACCTCCTCCTTGCAAAATGACTTTGGCCCTACACTACAGGTATAAATATATAATATCAATAAAAATGTTTCCCCCAACAATGTCAACAGTTCTCTTATATTCAAAATATCTATCCTATACCAAATTCAAAATAAAATAAAATTTGTCTGCTATGTTTTTGGCACTTAAAAACAGTGCATGAAGACTATAGCAAACAAACCATAAAGGGAAACAACTTATTGTTAAACATTAAAATGAAGGAAAAATAAAACTTATTTTATTAATACATAAACTAAGGTATTTTTTTTTTCTGCCCTTTGTGTGTCATGTAGGATCTTAGTTCCCTGATTAGGGATTGAGCCCATGCCCCCCACAGAGGAAGTGTGGAGTCTTAACTACTGGATCACCATGGAAGTCCAAAACAGAACATTCTTAAATTAAAAAAAAAAAAAAAAAATTAAAAGGGAAATAGTTCATTAGAGGAAAGACAGCTAAATATCAACAACTGACCCATAAATGTTATTTTCTAAGTATTTAGAACCAGAATCCTACAGAATGAATATTACCAGATGACCCTAATAGATGAAGTTGAAATGAAATCAATGATGCTGATAAAAGTGTTATGAATTGACTCTTATCTAGAAAAACTTAAAGACAGAAATTCACTGACAAAATAGTATTCACTCAGTCAACCAGTAGAGTTACATTATATGCACATTTAATTCATATGAATTCAAATCTACACTGGGCAAAAATAAATAAATGAAAGCAATTTTGTAGTAAATGACCTATAAGAAACCAAACTAGCTCATCTGGTATTATCTGAACAACTGCTATCTTTCTAACACTGGAGGAAAAAATGTCCTGTTAGAATTGTTGAGATAATATGGCTTACACAAAATACTGTGGATGATCTTCTACAGCTGACACGGTATTTTCATGGGTAATGTTGATTGCATGTGGTTTTCTCCTTATATAATGACTTTAGAAGTTTAACCCTTGTAAAAACATGAAATCTCAATAAATGAATCGAGTGTATTGACAGATATTTTGCTACAATATTTAAAAATTAAATTCTAAGTGTCTGCATATAAAAGATATGGAGGAAGAAATGGTTATAATTTGGGATAAATGACAGGAAAAATGTGAAAAGTGATATGTTATGACGTGATATCAAAAGTCATAAAACACAACACAAAAGCAACAGAAGGAAATCATGGCAAAGTGAGAAAGAGAGGAAGAAACAAACAAACAAAAAATTTGATTTGCAGAGATCCAGTAACTGTTGCTTGATTATCTCACATTAAAGAGGGAAAGGTAGGGACAGAAAGATATCTATGACTGCAGTTTTTAATTCCTCTATTTTGTTTTCAGAAAATTTCAAGTGATCAATAGGTGATTAGATATTCACTGGAGATGTAAAGCACAAAATATGTGTTTTCATGCTTTAATTATACAATATAAATGTTTTATTTTTAGCCATGTTACTCTTAAGACCCTAGGGCTACTGAGTAATCCATGTCATTTTATTTCAACTTTTGAGGTTAGGAGTACCTATGAATGTGAACATAAAGTGTGTTTGTATGTGCATCCAGGTGTGTATGTGACTTATAATATACTATATAATGACTTACACATATTTTATTTAATTATAAAATAACTCTAAGAAATAGACACATCACTTCTATTTCAGAGATACGAAAAGTAAGACTCATGTAATTAGTCCAATGGAAAAGAGAAAATTGAGTTGTGTTCTCAATCTGGAAATCTGTCTCCAAAACTGGCATTCTTAACCCAATAGTATGAATTATCGACTATGACATACTATATATACATAGTCTTATTACTACTAACAATAGCTCTGCTCCATATACATAATGATCCCTGCTTTACACATAAAGAAACTGAGTTTCAAAGAAGTTATGTTTATTTGTCCAACGACAGATAGCTAATGTGTGACAAACTAAAATTAGATTAGAATCTGTTTGACTTCATATAAAGTTTGAAATAAAGAATGATGCAACATTTATAGAAAAATAAAATCAGTTTCCTTACTAGTTAATCAAAGTGTACCTGATTTTATCCACAGAAAATCCAAGACTTGTTTGAAAAAATTAGTGTTAAAAATCACCAATTATTGGTTGTATTATTTTTCATATTAAGAGAATTTAATTTTACTTACATTAACTCTGCTAAAATACAAATTCCATTCACTAGGAATCCATTAATTTAATTTTAATCAGAACTTTTTTCTTCTCTCTTTGAATATACATACATATATAAGCTACTATCAAATACCTCCCGGTGACCAACATGTGTATGTATCGGGAAAGAAAATGTGATTTTCTTCTTTTTCAATCCTTTGGCTGCATTCTGTTCTCAAGAATAGAATCTAACAGAACAAATTAATGGCTTCCAGAGAGACTCAGATAGCCATGCAGTCTTCTGGATTAGCACTGCTAAGATTCTATCAGTCACCATGTAATATTTTTGGTGACTGGGGACTACAAAGCCCTCTAGAAAGGGAAAACTCTTCTGGGCACAAAATGCAATACAATAAACACAATTATATGGATGATTTTTTTCTTTCTAAACTGTCCTTTTCTTCATAATCAAAGAGCTCAACTCTGAATAAATAAATCAACATGCTAAGGAATAAGAGATTGCAGAAAAAGACTGTGCTAATGTTGGCATCATCAATTCTATTTCAAGGTTAAAATAAAAGATTTAATACTTCCTGTCTGATGATAATGTTCTCTTTACTAAGTTGTGGATCTTGGACTTGTTTCAGAATAGAGAAAAGGAGGATATATAGGTAAATTCTCATTATAAGAAATTGGACTGGAAGCATCAGCTTATTTTATTATCAGCACAAACATTAAGTGAAGATGTGATCCAAAAATCTTGATATGATAAAATCTATATCCTTCTGCTAAAATACTCCGTCATCCTGACCCAGACATTCATTTCCTAGCAAATTCTTCACCATGTAACACAGCGCTGTAAATCTAAATTGTAGAAGTCTAAAAATCTTTCAGCCTCTCTCCCACACTTTGCTGTTCACTAAATTTCCTTTGCCTATCCATCCATAAACAGAGCTTAACCTGGGTTAGATCCAGCTGAATTTCAGATCCAAAACCTTTAGAAGCCAGGTAAGTGACTTCTAAGACTTGTGATCAGGGAGATGTGAAGTCAGCAAAGGACACATTGTCTTCTCAATGCCAATGTAGAACAGATTGTCAGGTTGACAAGAAGAGCCAAAATGTCCTTTGCTGTCTTTTTATATTCACTGCTGTTGTAGAAACTAGGTGCTTAAAATAAAAATATTTTTTATCTGCAAATGTGTTTATAAAATATAAAACTAATATAATTGTTTTATACATATTTTGTTATTATTGTAACAGCTCCATATTTGAATATATGCATATTTGGCAGAGTAGACTTTGCTTTATGCTCTGGTAATTTCCCATTTTATGAAATTCCAATATGAAGGCACTTGCAGGGTTACTGGATGTACTTATTTTTAAAAATTAAAAACAATCCTGTTTTCATTTTTATATTGTTGTTCACCTGTGTACTTGACTATAAATTCAGAATGCAAAAAATAAACTCAAAATTTTATTATTACAAAGCTACTATCTAAAAATAATTTTTGAGTACTTTATGACCAGTAAATATTTTCATTAAAAAGCAACTAACATTTTGAATAGCATACAGTGAAAATAAAGCATATTTAGAATGATATACTACATGATGAGATGAATCTTACTTACCAAACTCCTTGGGAACTGCTATAGAATAAACACAATTATGTCCCACACTGTAATTTTTTGGATAGTTTGGTGATAGAACAGTGCCTTCTGAACCTGTTGAACGACTTCCACACGGTGCTGAAATTAAAAAATATTATTTTTAGAAAAAAATTATATTATGAATATTTTCTTGATATAAAAATATGGCTAACTGATTTTAAGGTATATCATTTATTTATATGTTTTAACAAGGGTCCTCATTGTCAAATATTTTAAAAATAAAAAATTGTGCACCTAGAAAATTTTTTAAGTATTCAGATTTACTCTTTTCAGAAGCAAAGTAATATAATAAAATTATAGTGGTGCTATCTATCTCTAGAGGTAATAATGGTGGTCTGCTTTCATTTATGATAAAAGAGTAAAGATAATCATCTCTTTTAAAATGATGAGAAATTACACATGCAAGTGGGAAATTGTTTTACTCACCACCAAGCTTTGAATCTACTCAAAATCAACTGTGATTATGCTCCCATCAAATTAGTTATTTCTATACCCAGGACAGGGATGGCTATATAAACACATTCATCCACTCATCTAAGTAAAATATTCTCTCATCAATCTCTTATCTGCTTATGATTTACATTTAAATTAGGAGTTGCTGATGGGTGCATAGAGATGGTGCATTTTTGCTACCTCAGCCCCAAATGTGCTGTGTTCCTTAAAAAAGATGAGGGTGAAACTGATTTCTGGAAAATTTGTAGATAGTGGTTCTGTTGTTCACAAGATAAGAGGATGTTTTGGATTTATAGTTCTGGAACACAGAGAAAGATATGGGCTACTAAAGGGGTTATAGTTATCAAAGCAAAATGTGATAGTTGATATTATTTATATGAATGGGATCTTCCAGGAATTATGTAGAATGAGAAAGATGGCCAAAGAGGAAGCCTGGAGAATGCCAAGGTAGGATTAGGGGGTGGCCGCGTGTAACCAGTTGCATCCGACTTTTTGTGACCCCATGGACTATAGTTGTTAGGAGCCTTTGTCCGTTGGATTTTCCAGGCAAGAATACTGGAGTGGGTTGCCATTTCCTACTCCAGGGGATTTTCCCAGTCCAGGGATAGACCTGAGTTTCTTGCTTCTCCTGCATTGGCAGCGGATTCTTTACCACTGAGCCACCTGGGAAGCTAGAGGGTGAGACAAAGAATTTAGTCTATTGGGAACCAAGAAGGAAGAAAGTTAAAATAAAAGAAAGTGTTCAAAAAATGTTTGGAGATGAAAATGGCAACTCACTCCAGTATTCTTGCCTGGGAAATCTCAAGGACAGCTGAGACTGGAGGACTACAATCTATGACATCGCAGAATCAGATACTACTTAGCCACTGAACAACAACACATAATCAGGCAGATTGTGATTTGGGAAAATAGGTCTTGAAGGAAACGTGGCATAAAATGGAGTGAAGTGACCTAGCAATATGGAATACAGAGTTTTGTAAGAAATTAACATTTATATATAGAATAATAGTTGCAAATGTTCAAAAAATAAAGTTTTTGACTAAAGGGAAAAAGAAAATGTTGTGTTGCAAAGTGGTAATAAATGAAAAAAGAGTCTGAGGGGGTTTGGAGGTCTGGAGAATTATGCAGCAGGAAACTGCTTCCCCAGGCTCTGGTTTCCTCCAGGAGGAATGCTGCCCAGGCATGCCAGCCTGCTGGCACTACCCCTTATGCCCTGGAGATGCAGGAGCTTCTTGATTGGTGAGCCCAGGACAGAAACTGTATTGTTGGTCTCCTCTTCAACCTGTTTAAGGATTAATCTATTGAGGAGGTGGCTGTGGTTGTTGGGAGACACCTGTAGCTGCTTAAGAAGCCCACTGTTACTGTTCCTCAGCTTCTACCAATATTAATACTGGGTTCAGAGTGCTTTTCACATCTACTATATCCTTCAACTTTCTGTTTATTCATTCTACTAACATTTGAAATTGAAACTCCAACTGAAAATCAAAAGATTCTACTTAAAGAATAATCATAATATACAGTAAAACATGTAACTTTTTCTGTATTTTCAAAGTCTTCTGTAAATGTGTTACCATCCTTTCATAATCTAAAAAATAAAAAGAAAAAAATTAAAGCTGGTGACTTGACTTCCTTCTGCTTATCACTTAATTTGCCTCGAATTTATGTAGGGAAGATGCCCTTCAAACATTAGAAAGGAAGTTTTTGGTATTATAGGTACAGTAGTTTTAACAAGAGTAGCTTTTTGCAAATTATAACCAGGAAATCAAATGCAGCAGTCTGTACCAAAAGAAGTTTCACATTTTTAAAGAGTTAAGGAACAAAAGAAAAATTAAATCAGAATATGCTACAGAGATATATGTGGCCAGCAAAGCCCAAAATATTACCTGGCTCTGTGCAGAGAAAGTTGCTAACCCTTAAACTAGAGTAGAGATGGGTAGCTAGACTGTAGTTGGATGAAGAATAGCAGTTTATAAGGAGATACAAAAATAATCAGAATCTTAACAATGAACAGAAGGAGAACTTTGAAATAGCTGGTGGAAGATGCAGGCTGAATGAATTTTTGTTATTGATTTTTTTTAAAGGGGAAATAGAGTCATTAAAATGGGAAAATCTGGAACACTGACTTAAGAGGCTTGTGCTGTGCTGATTCACTCAGTCATGTCTGATTCTTTGCAACCCCATGGGCTATAGCCCACCAGGCTCCTCTGTCTGTGGGGATTCTCACAACAAGAATACTGGAGTGGGTTGTCATGCCCTCCTTCAGGGGATCTTCCCAACCCAGGGTTCAAATCCAGGACTCCAGCATTGAAGCTGGATTCTTTACTAGCTGAGCCACCAGGGAAGCCCATGAATACTGGATTGGGTAGCCTATCCCTTCTCCAGGGGATCTTCCTGACCCAGGAATAGAACCAGGGTCTCTTGCATTGTAGGCAAATTCTTTACCAGCTGAGCTAATATAAAATAAAAAACTAAAACTGACTGATTAACTTTAGAAAGCATTAGTGACAGTCCTCTGTCACTTGAGAAAAGTGCTAAAGAAAAATGAAAATACACAGGTTTTATGCTGGGAATTTACTGGAATTAATGCCTGATTTTCCTTTTAAAGAACTGAATGCAGTGATGTTAGGTGGCTTGAAAAGAGTCATGAGTTTGAAAAAGCCAAAGCTTTTGATGGGTTTCCTGCTGCTGCTGCTAAGTCGCGTCAGTCGTGTCCGACTCTGTGTGACTCCATAGACGGCAGCCCACCAGGCTCCCCCATCCCTGGGATTCTCCAGGCAAGAACACTGGAGTGGGTTGCCATTTCCTTCTCCAATGCATGAAAGTGAAAAGGGAAAGTGAAGTCGCTCAGTCGTGTCTGACTCTTCAGGACCCCATGGACTGTAGCCCACCAGGCTCCTCCAGCCATGGGATTTTCCAGGCAAGAGTACTGGAGTGGGGTGCCATTGCCTTTTCCTACCAAAGTTTAAAAATACAACAATATATTCAAAACACACACACACACACAAAACAAACAGTAAGTTGTACTGAGTTGGGTGGCTAATGAATATTTTACCTTTTTTCCTTTTAATGTTCTATAAAATGGTAATAAATAGTAAGAATTATACATATTAAAATTAGAATTCCCCAGAACAACAACAAATTGACAGTGATGATAATAACCAAAGACGTATTGCTCTCATCACTCATTATTGTTTGAGATTAGAGTAGTCAGGTGTATTCTTATTTTGGCACTGATAACTTTATTCAACTAATAATATTACTGATGAGAAAATCATTCAAGAATAAGCAGCATGCTTTATGTTAATTTTCTTCCTGATTTTAAAGTGCTCCAAAATGACAATACTTTGAAAGAATATGGCAAATGTTCTTATTTTTACATTTGGAAAGAATGAATAGAAATAAGAGCTTCTAAGTTAAGTTCTGCTTTTTGACTTAGTCAATGGCACCCCACTCCAGTACTCTTGCCTGGAAAATCCCATGGACGGAGGAGCCTGGTGGGCTGCAGTCCATGGGGTCGCTAAAGTCGGACACGACTGAACGACTTCACTTTCACTTTTCACTTTCATGCATTGGAGAAGGAAATGGCAACCCACTCCAGTGTTCTTGCCTGGAGAATCCCAGGGACGGGGGAGCCTGGTGGGCTGTCATCTCTGGGGTCGCACAGAGTCAGACATGACTGAAGCGACTTAGCAGCAGCAGCATGAACATTCTGCTATTCCACATTACCATACATCTGATAGCCTCAATGTGGTTTTTGTTATTTTATTTTGTATAACAAACATTTGGTGGCAGCTCTTGTTAAAAATCTCATTTATAAAATATGAAAATACGATTTGTTTTATATATGTATATAATGCATACACTTATGTATACATTAAATGTATAAATGTATACATTCATGTATATAATGAATATATACAGGGTTGCTGTATAATCACAGCTCTTTATGGTACCTAGTATTATGTTAGATTTTGTTATTTGTACTGGAGGCAATAATTTTATATTTTTTCTGGTCATTACTTACAGTATGGCCTATTTTATAGTCAGTTATGTTGAATACTGTGATGACTGATACTATTTTATGCAGTAAGTTATGCTGCAGGAAACTTATGCAGGAAAATTCACTATGCTGTGAGGTAAAGATGTAATCTGTTGTATGTTTATATAAATCCAAATGAAAGCATGACTAAGTCAGGCCAACTTTACTAATTCTTCTAAAGTTGATTCCTAGATGCTTTCTGTATTCATGTCTCTCTTCCTGTTTTAATTTCATTTTATTGGCTAGTTCAGAAAAGGTCAGCTTTTAACTCTCTGGCTCTATTAAACAATCAGTAGAATAAAAGCAAGGCAGGACCTTTTATTCTATTCTTATTTTTGCCATTTGACTCATACTTGTCGGCCTTTTGTCAAACTGGCTGTGTTTTTAAACAGCAGATATCCATTGTGATGCACTGCATAAGAACTCACCTGTTGCTGATTATAACTTATATGATACATATGACTACCCTTAAATCTATATTAATAGCATTTTTGTAGAACACATGTATTATGAGAAGAGATATTCTGTGATTAAGTAAAATGAACATGGTTTTATGCTATGAGACTTAACTGAGACTTTAGTAAAGTTTGGGGAATGTCATACTCCTTCTTACAAACTTATTTGATCATGGAGACCCTTTTTCATTTCACAGGACCAATGTTCCTCAGGATATACTTTACAAAATGCTAATTCTAAAATGTGCTATTATTTTGAAAATAATTCTAACATTTATATTATTTGCTGTAATTAGTTATGATTTCATAGCACTAAAGAATTGTTTTATATATACATATAGAGTGAAAAAATTTAAATACTAAAAATGTGAAATGACCTACTGTATCATAAAATGCCATTATTCTCTTTTTAACCACTTTCACTGAGGTATAGTTAAAGTGTTGTGTTAGTTTCAGATGTACAACAAAGTGACATATACATGTATGTATACATATATATCCTTTTTCAGGCAAAATGCCATTATTCTTGACACTTTCTCCCTGACTTGCTTATATCTTCCTGTAGCTTATCAGCCTCTCCTCTCCTCTCTGCCACTGTAACTACTGTAAACCAGACTCCCAAAAGTTTCCATTTGGGCTCTTTCAACAGACTCCAAGTTCCACTCATCCCCACAAGTTCCTACCACAGCTAGTGATTTTTTAAACACAAAAGTCTTAGAATTTTCCTTTTCTCTTTCTAGAACATATCTGAAACACAGTAGGTTCTCCATAAAAGTCTAGTAGGTGATTAAATGAACTATGCTTGCCCAGACCATGCTCTTCTAAAATGGTGTTCCATATCAGCACAACACAGACATTTCATTTGGTTGAAATTACCCCAGAAATTGACTTAAATCCAAGACATTCAAGGTATACCCTGTCCTGCTTCTGCCGTTCCTGGTGCTGCTTGTGTGTTCGTACAGGGCATACCTGGTACCTCTTTTGTGAAACAGCAGTTAAGGAGACTCCAGTGTTCACCATGGCGGATGATAAGAAAGCCCAAGGAAGGACTCATGACTGACAGCAAATATAATACTGACTTGAAGGTACTACTGAAGCTAATTCAGTTATTATTTTTTTATTCCAGTTATTTTGCTCTGTTATTTTTTTTTTTCCTTTTAAGAGCATCATAAAAATCCTTGCATACCTTGTTTGACTGGAGAATTTTAAAGTTTTTCATTTATCATTGTAAACCAAGGGAAATTTTATAACATTTTTGTACATAGCTGTTACATGTAGGACAGTCTGTCTTTATGTAGGGATGTGTGTATGTGTGTGTGTGAGTGAGTGTGTGCTCAGTCACATTCGACTGTTTGTCACACCATGGACTGTAGCCCACCAGGCTCCTATGTCCATGAAATTTCCCAGGCAAGAATACTGGAGAGGTTGCCATTGCCTTCTCCAGGGGATTTGCTGGATGCAGGGATGGAACCTGAGTCTCTTGCATCTTCTGCACTGGCAGGCAGATTCTTTACCACTGCTCCATGTGGGAAGCCCTAAGTAGGGAGAAATTTCTGTTAAAAGAAATGAATCCTAGATAGTTTTCCCTTCAAGTCAAGTGTCTTGTCGTTTAAATAAACATCTTGTTTAAAGTGGGGGGGGGGAAGATGCATCCTTTCAGTAAATCCATGTAAGCCTTTTTTTTTCCTTTCTCTGGGATTGACTTATTTGCTGTTTCCCTGATTACCAGGAATCAGTATTGCTTCACATTTAGAGACACTATATGGGTAGGATATGTATCTTTAAACATTGGAAATATATGAAAGGATAAGATTTTTACAATCTGATAGCCACATGGATATTGAGTTTCACTGAAGGAATGGTAAACATATCTACCATTCATTTCACAGCAGCAAATCTTTGCTACCAGTTTATCTGTGTGTAACTTACCCTCACTGAGGTGGCGGTCACCCACACAATTCAATATTGTATTATTTTTCTTTTTCCTTCTTTTCCTGTTTGCTTTTTTAATCTTCTTTTGGATAAATGTGTATGATTTAATTTGTACAAGTAAAATATGTTCATGCTGTAACTATACTGTGAACTATGAAGCAGTGATGCAATAAACAGATATGGTATTTCTAGGGAAATCTGTGGAAGATCAAAACTACATTTTGAGGATTCTAGAGCAATAAAAAGGACTTCCCACTGATGGTTTGACCAAGTGTATGCGTTGGAAGAGGACTGCTGCTGCTACTGCTAAGTCACTTCAGTCGTGTCCGACTCTGTGCAACCCCATAGACGGCAGCCAACCAGGCTTCCCGTCCCTGAGATTCTCCAGGCAAGAACACTGGAGTGGGTTGCCATTTCCTTCTCCAATGCATGAAAGTGAAAAGTGAAAGTGAAGTCACTCAGTCATGTCCGACTTGTCGCGACCCCATGGACTGCAGCCTACCAGGCTCCTCCGTCTACGGGATTTTCCAGGCAAGAGTACTGGAGTGGGGGTGCCATTGCCTTACTGAATAACAAGGAAAATCAAGGTACCTTCCACTGAGAGAGATAGAAGGCTCTCAAATCATTTACATGGAAGAGGTACTTATGTGTGCATATATCTTAGACACTTTATATTATACCCAACACAGCCTTAAACTACTCACAATTTCAATTCTGTATTTTCATTGTGTAATGCATAATTTATCATCAAATATACTCTATATTGAAAATTACTATATAATATATAAAATTTTCTCAGAGAGCAAGTTTAGGTACTTTCAAAAGCGATGAACCTTACAGGTCAAAAAAGAGCAATATGGTATACATTAAATCAATGATTTACTATATGTGGCCTGTAACCCCTTCAGGTCGAAAGAATTGCTGTACTTATAAAAGTAGGGTCCACTTCTAGTGGACCCTGATATAGCCCACTTGAATGTCACAGAGCAATACCGCATAGGAACCTTGAATGTTAGGTCCACGAATCAAGGAAAATTGGAAGTGGTCAAACAGGAGATGGCAAGAGTGAACACTGACATTTTAGAAATCAGTGAACTAAAATGCACTGGAATGGATGAATTTAACTCGGATGACCATCATATCTACTACTGTGGGCAAGAATCCCTTAGAAGAAATGGAGTAGCCATCAGAGTCAATAAATGAGTTTGAAATGTAGTACTTGGATGCAATCTCAAAAATGACAGAATGATCTCTGTTTGTGTCCAAGGCAAACCATTCAATATCACAGTAATCCAAGTCTTATTCCCTGACCAGTAATGCTGAAGAAGCTGAAGTGGAACGGTTCTATGAAGACCTACAAGACCTTTTAGAACTAACACTGCAAAACAATGCCCTTTTCATTATAGGTGACTGGAATGCAAAAGTAGGAAGTCAAGAAACACTTGGAGTAACATGAAAATTTGGCATTTGAGTACAGAATGAAGCAGGGTAAAGGCTAATAGAGTTTTGCCAAGAGAAAGCACTGATAATAGAAAACACCCTCCTCCAAAAACACAGGAGAAAACTCTACACATGGACATCACCAGATGGTCAACACCAAAATCAGATTGATTATATTCTTTCAGCCAAAGATGGAGAATCTCTATACAGTCAGCAAAAACAAGACCAGGAGCTGACTGTGGCTCAGATCATGAACTCCTTATTGCCAAATTCAGACTTAAATTGAAGAAAGTGTGGAAAAGCATTAGACCATTCAGGTATGATCTAAATAAAATCCCTTATGATTATACAGTGGAAGTGGGAAATAGATTAAAGGGACTAGATCTGATAGACAGAGTGCCTGATGAACTATGGATGGAGGTTCGTGACATTGTATAGAAGACAGGGATCAAGACCATCCACAAGAAAAAGAAATGCAAAAATGCAAAATAGCTCTTTGAGGAGGCCTTACAAACAGCTGTGAAAAGAAGAGAAAAGAAAAACAAAGGAGAAAAGGAAAGGTACACCCATTTGAATACAGAGTTCCAAAGAATAGCAAGGAGAGATAAGAAAGCCTTCCTCAGTGATCAGTGCCAAGAAATAGAGGAAAACAATAGAATGGGAAAGACTAGAGATCTCTCCAAGAAAATTAGAGATACCAAGAGAACATTTCATGCAAAGATGGGCACAATAAAGGACAGAAATGGTATGAAACTAGTAGAAGCAGAAGATATTAAGAAGAGGTGGCAAGACTACACAGAAGAAATGTACAAAAAAGATTTTCATGACCCAGATGGTTAGGATGGTGTGATCACTCACCTAGAGCCAGACATCCTAGAATGTGAAGTCAAGTGGGCCTTATGAGGCATCACTACGAACAAAGCTATTGGAGGTGCTGGAATTACAGCTGAGCTATTTCAAATCCTGAAAGATGATGCTGTGAAAGTGCTGCCTTCAATAGGCCAGCAAATTTGGAAAACTCAGCAGTGGCTACAGGACTGGAAAAGGTCAGTTTTCATTCCAATCTCAAAGAAAGACAATGCCAAGGAATGCTCAAACTACCACATAAATCCAAGCCAGGCTTCAGCAATATGTGAATGTGAACTTCCAGATGTTCAAGCTGGTTTTAAATAAATAAATAAGAAAAAAAAAAAAGAAAAGGCAGAGGAACCAGAGATTAAATTGCCAACATCTGCTGGATCATCAAAATAGCAAGAGAGTTCCAGACAAACATCTATTTCTGCTTAACTGACTGTGCCAAAGCCTTTGACTATGTAGATCACAACAAAATGTGGAAAATTCTGAAAGAGATGGGAATACCAGACCACCTGACCTTCCTCTTGAGAAATCTGTATGCAGGTCAGGAAGCAACAGTTAGAACTGGACGTAGAGCAACAGACTGGTTCCTAATAGGAAAAGGAGTACCTCAAGGCTGTATATTGTCACCCTGTTTAATTAATTTATATGCAGAATACATCATGAGATCACTGGGCTGGATGAAGCACAATCTGGATTCAAGATTGCCAGGAGAAATATCAATAACCTCAGATATGCAGATGACATCTCCTTTATGGCAGAAAGTGAAGAAGAACTAATGAGCCTCTTGATGAAAGTGAAAGAGGAGAGTGAAAAAGTTGGCTTAATGCTCAATATTCAGAAAATTAAGATCATGGCCTCTGGTCCCATCATTTCATGGCAAATAGATGGGCAAACAGTGGAAACAGTGGCTGACTTTATTTTTCTGGGCTCCAAGATCACGGCAGATGGTGACTGCAGCTGTGAAATTAAAAGACCTTCACTTCTTGGAAGGAAAGTTATGACCAACCTAGACAGCATATTAAAAATCAGAGACATTACTTTTCCAAATCAATGTCTGTCTAGTCAAGGCTATGGTTTTTCCAGTAGTCACCTATGGATATGAGAATTAGAGTATCAAGAAAGCTGAGCACCAAAGAATGGATACTTTTGAACGCTGGGATTGGAGAAGACTTTTGAGAGTTCCTTGGACTGCAAAGAGATCCAACCAGTCCATTCTAAAGGATATCAGTCCTTAGTGTTCATTGGAAGGACTGATGTTGAAGCTGAAACTCCAATACTTTGGCCACCCGATACGAGAACTGATTCCTTGAAAAGACCCTGAAGCTGGGAAAGATTGAAAGCGGGAGGAGAAGGGGATGACAGAGGATGAGATGGTTGGATGGCATAACAGATTCAATGGAGATGAGTTTAGGTAAACTCTGGGAGTTGGTGATGGACAGGGAGGCCTGGCATGCTGCGATTCATGGGGTCGCAAAGAGTTGGACACGACTGAGCGACTGAACTGAACTGAACTTAGTATATTCCCAAAGTTATGTCACCAACCCCACTAACTAATTTCATAATATTTTTGTCACCCCAAAAGAATTCCTATGCTTATCAGCAGTCACTCCTCATTTGCTCCACTCCCAAGACCCTAGACATCATTAATCAATGATTTTGTAGGAAACTATGTACAGGAAGGCAAGCTCTTAAAATGATTTTAATGGAGTTATTGGTGCATTTAAAAAACTTAAATCTCTTGTCGTTGCTTGGTTTCATACTTCCCTCTCAATTTTTACCAATTATAATCCCTTTTATTATTAAAATATTAGTTAAAATAGCTAACATATCAGCCTAAGATACGTAAGTTTAGAGAGAGAGAGAAAAAAAAAAACAAACCAACCCTGTAGCAATTTATTAACTCCTATTTGATCATCTCACAAACGTTGCTTTCTCAAGAAAGTTTTGTTCCTGTTTTCCAGATTAGTTTAGAAGCCCCATCATGCAGTTTTTCATCAATTAATTTCATGACATTCATAACAACTTGTAATTATATATTTATTTGTAAAATACCTATTTCTGTCTCTTGACTCCATGACCTCTTAAGTTAAAGTTTCTATGTATTTTTTGCACACTGTTTCTACCTCTGGAGCCTGGCATAGTCTGTGTATATAGTGGGCTTCTAATAAATGTATGCAGTGAATGTTAGGAAAAATAAAATATACATTATATTAATATCTTGCTGTTGACTAAATGCATAGAATGCAAAACTCAGAGATTTTTCAAAACTCTTTGCTTAGGGTATCACAATAAATGCAACCCAAAGTTTAAGTATCAGAGAGGTGTAGTTTTGATTTCCAGCTTAATTATTTACTGACTTGAGTAGGCCTGGAAGAGGGGAAAATTCAAACTGGAATTGGAACACAAAATGTCTGCTCCATCTGGCATATGATGTGGTCTAAAATGAAATGAATTAAGAAACTCTCCTGACCTACTCCAGAATCTCCTGGAAGTGCTATAATGAGGCTTTCATGAATGCCTTAGGAAGATAGACTAACCTCCTCAACCCCAGAAGGAATACAAAGCTTTGAAAAAGGCAGGAGAAACTTCTCTGGTGTTTCTGCTACTCTTCACTTGAGAGACACAGGGATGCCTTTTAGCGGTCCTGCCCAGTCATTTTGCCCTCCACAGTTATTTGCTTTCATTTTCCTCTCCTCTTAATTTTCCCTAAGGATAAAGAGTAAAGTTCTCCATCCCAAAGGAACAGGGACCTACATCTTCCATTCAGCTGTCTGCTCAAGGTTTGGGAGACTTTCCTGTGCTCAGCTATTGATAGTGTGGGTGATATCCTCGATTTCTCTGGATTCTTTATCCTTTAGAAATCTGGAGGGAAACAAGAGCCAACATTACTAGTGAAAGGGAGTAGGAATTGGCCGATATTCCTTTTTTTTTTTTCTTGTAATTCAGGGGTTTCTTTACCTTGTTTCATAAATTAGATGGGATAAAATGTCTATATTTTCATTAGATTCTAGCTAATGTTTTATAACTAAATTTTAGCATTTCCTTTACTTTTGAATGTAAGAAACAAAGTATGTTAGCAACAGAAGTAACTGGGACTTTGTTGACAAAAAAAATCAGATATATTTTATATTACCTAAAATTGTTGCAGATACCTCAAAATATTGTTTATTCTTATCACTACTAAAAATTAATTGAAACTGTAACTTCCAAGTTAAGGCATTAATTAAGTATATATATTACTACATAAAAGTATTTTTTTTATTACAGTACTTTGATAACTATATGGATATAGTTATTATATTATTATTGAAATAATATTTCAATATTATTGGTTTCTCTTCCAAGCCTATGTGAGTTATTTTACTTTGTGTGTTTAAAAAGATGATGAGATATCACCAGCCAAAATGTCTATCATCAAAAAATTTACAAACAACAAATGCTGGAGAGGGTGTAGAGAGAAGGGAACCCTCCTACACTGCTGGTGGGAACGCAAATTGGTACAGTCACTATGGAGAATACAATGGAGGTTCCTTTAAAAATAGAGCTGTCATATGACCACCCTATAATCCCACTTGTGGGCATATATTCAGAGAAAAACATAATCTGCACCCCAATGTTCATTAAAGCACTGTTTACGATAGCCAAGACATGGAAGCAACTTAATGTTCATCAACAGAAGAATGGATAAAGAAGATGTGGTACATATAGACAATGGTATATCATTTAGTCATTAAAAAGAATGAAATAATGCCATTTGCAGCAACATAGACCTAGAGATTGTCATACTGAGTAAAGTAAATCAGATAGAGAAGGAGAAATATCGCATGGCACCCCTTATATGTTGAATTTAAAAAGAAATTATATAAATGAACTAACTTACTTACAAAACAGAAAGAGACTTACAGGCTTACAGAATGAACTTATGGTTGCCAGGGGTAAGCATAGGGAAAGGGATAGTGAGGGAATTTGGGATGGCCATGTACCACACTAATACATTTAAAATGAATAACCAATAAGGACCTATTGTATAGCACAGGGAACTCTCCTCAATGTTATGTGGCAGCCTGTAGGGAAGGAGAGTTTGGGGGAGAATGGATACATGTGTATGTATGGTTAGTCCCTTCACCACTCACCTGAAACTATCATATTATTGTTAATTGGCTATACCCCAATAGAAAATTAAAAAAAATTAAATTAAAAAAATGAAAGATGATTCTAAGGTCCATAGGCTTCATCAGAATATACACATACACATAGAAGGGAATTCTATTCTAATTAGATTCCTCCCAAATCACCTGTCCTTGTCATTTTCTGTTTACTTGTTTCCTTAAGGAAGACTGATTCAGAGATTGTTGCTTTGACCTAAGAAGATCTGAAAAATATTAGTTGCATTGCAGTACCCTTTCTTTCCTGCTCTTTTGCTTCCTTTCCTAGGAGGATCAATTAATTCTTTCCAGCATCAGAAAGGTCCTAAAATTCAGGTTTGAAATTTTGGGAGAAAGACCTCCTCTTAAGGTTGATGTAAGTGAAACTCCCTTAGTCGTGTCTGACTCTTTGTGACCCCATGGACTATATAGTCCATGGAATTCTCCAGGCCAGAATACTGGGCAGTCTATTCCTTCTCCAGCGAATCTTCCTGACCTAGGGATCAAACCGGGGTCTCCTGCATTGCAGGTGGATTCTTTACCAACTGAGCTATCAGTGAAGCCCTAAGGTTGACATATTCTTGAAGTTATTTAAACCATAGCCTAAATATGGTTCAGATTTACTCAGTAATTCTCCCATGTGGCTCAATATCAACTCAATATCAACTCAATATCAACTCAAGTTGAGTTGATGTGTTTTGGGGTTAGGAATCATATTCCCTGTTGCTCAGGTAACTCTATTTTGTTGTCTTTTATGTATACATCTCCCTCAGGAATATAGGAGTGAATGGCTCACTGGTTAAAGTATACATATGAAATGAAATTTTCTGTGTTTGACAAAGGGCAGGGAGGCAGCAATCCCCTTTGCCTCTCTCTTAGAGGGTTTCCTTGAAAACACAGTAGATAAACCTTTTGATTTTACAGTTAGAGCTTCCAGCTATTTGACCTTTGAAACTGTAAAAAACATACTTCTGAAATTAACTCAGGGTTCTTACAAGATTACTCACAAGGTATGCATGAGAAAAAGCATACCAATTTCCCTCTGAATGAGACAAAAGAAGTGTTACTTGTTCTTTTTTTAACTGTATACATTTGTGTGAGATTCTGTCTGGTCTTTATGGTGTCTTTCACAGACTGCCTGCAACAAGCATTGTACTCCAGATATGCGTATTCAATAATAAAATTGCTTTCTTTCTCTTCCAGGTTTTGTGCAATGAACTTTGTTAGTAGGATTCCTGTTCCGCAATAGAAGTAAAGAACTGGCTATCTTTAGATCTAGTGTCCTAGTGTGTGTGTTAGTCGCTCAGCCATGTCCACTCTGTCCCATTACATTAATACAATTTGAATCTCACCATGACTTCTAAGGACTTCACAGGTGGTGCTAGAAGTAAAGAACCTACTGCCAATGCAGGAGACATAAGTGCGTTTGATTGATCCCTGGGTCAGGAAGATCCCCTGAAGGAGGGCATGGCAACCCACTCCAGTATTCTTGCCTGGAGAATCCCATGGACAGAGGATCCTGGTGGGCTACAGTCCATAGGATTGAAGAGTCAGATATGACTGAAGTTACTTAGCATGCATATATGCATGAATTCTAAGTTATTGTTAAATGCTTTTCTTTCCTCATCTATAAGGAGAGAATTGATTGATTCAATTTTCTGTATAATTTTTTTTTATTTTTCTGCAGATACTGGCAATACATTCTAGGAAGACATGTTTGAAGTCTGACTTAAATATACACTGTGTATGGTATTAGTTTCTGAGTTGTGTCTGATTCTTTTGCGACCCCAAGGACTGTAGCCAGCCAGGCTCCTCTGTCCATGGGATTTCCCTGGCAAGAATTCTGGAGTAGGTTTCCATTCCTTCTCTGGGGGTTCTTCCTGGCCAGGAATTGGACCCATGTCTCCCGCATTGGCAAGCAAATTCTTTACCACTGAGCCATCTGGGAAGCCCCACATACATATAGTCCTAAATGTAGTGAAGGAGGGCATCTTAACATGATAAAAGGCTATGCAACTACCTATCTGGATACGTTGTGTAGTGACTGAGATATCAAAACCAGGTAAAATAAAAATGGTTTAGATATGAAATCCAAGTCTGCGGTCATAAAAAAATGTGCTCTGAATTATAGATATTGATTTGCAATTGAATTTCTTGTCATAACAGTGACTCTATTTGGTATGCTCCAGAATCCAAAGGAGCAGGGATTTACTTATTACAATGTTAAAGATTCTCTTTGACTGTGTGGGTCAAAATAAACTGTGGAAAATTCTGAAAGACATGGGAATACCAGACCACTTGATCTGCTTCCTGAGAAATCTGTATGCAGGTCAGGAAGCAACAGTTAGAGCTGGACATGGAACAACAGACTGGTTCCTAATAGGAAAAGGGGTATGTCAAGGCTGTATATTGTCACCCTGCTTATTTAACTTATATGCAGAGTACATCATGGGAAATGCTGGGCTGGAGGAAGCACAAGCTGGAATCAAGATTGCTCGGAGAAATATCAATAACCTCAGATATGCAGATGACACCACACTTATGGCAGAAAGTGAAGAACTAAAGAGCCTCTTGATGAAAGTGAAAGTGGAGAGTGAAAAAGTTGGCTTAATGCTCAACATTCAGAAAACTAAGATCATGGCATCCGGTCCCATCACATGGGAAATAGATGGGGAAACAGTGGAAACAGTGTCAGACTTTATTTTTGGGGGCTCCAAAATCACTGCAGATGGTGATTGCAGCTATGAAATTAAAAGACGCTTATGTCTTGGAAGGCAAGTTATGACCAACCCAAACAGCATATTAAAAAGCAGAGACATTACTTTGCCAAAAAAGCTCTATCTAGTCAAGGCTATGGTTTTTCCCGTGGTCATGTATGGATGTGAGAGTTGGACTATAAAGAAAGCTGAGTGCCGAAGAATTGATGCTTTTGAACTGTGGTGTTGGAGAAGACTCTTGAGAGTCCCTTGGACTGCAAGGAGATCCAACCAGTCCATCCTAAAGGAGAGCAGTCCTGGGTGTTCATTGGAAGGACTGATGTTGAAGATGAGACTCCAATACTTTGGCCACCTGATGTGAAGAGCTGACTCATTGGAAAAGACCCTGATGCTGGGAAAGATTGAGGGCAGGAGGAGAATGGGACAACAGAGAATGAGATGGTTGGATGGCATCACTGACTCGATGGACATGGGATTGGGTGGACTCCAGGAGTTGGTGATGGACCGGGAGGCCTGGTGTGCTGCGCTTCATGGGGTTGCAAAGAGTTAGACATGACTGAGCAACTGAACTGAACTGAAAGATTCTCTAAAGGAACATGCAGGAGGCCAAATAGAGTGATTATGTAAGAGTGCCTGGAAACTAGCAGGTGCTCAATAACATCAGCTTCCCTTCCCATTTCCATTCAAATACATTTCCTCCTATCCTATGAAAACAAAACATGCTTTGGTTTTATCCCAATATTACCATAATTTTTTTTTCAATACAGAAAATATTACACATGATTCTGACAAATAATCTGTGCATTTTGTCTGTAAACAAAATTCCTATGTGTAGCTTACTAAAGGAAGATATTTGATGATACTTGAAAGTAGTTTACCACTAGGCCTTTGTCCTATGAATCTCTCATCTACATGCTTTAATTATATCATGTACTTAAATGACATCAAATGCTAAATGGCTTAGTATATTAGATTAGACAATCTCTATAAGCATTTATAACAGAACAGGGTCTAGACTCATTCCACATCTCAAAAAAATTTTGCAAACCTCAAGGAGATTTGAAAAAAGGAATTAACCCAAGGTAAATCATGCCATTTAAACAGAAGATATGAAATAAAAATTCAATTATTTAATTCTTCATACAAAAACAATATGATTTAATTAAAAGTAGGTTATACCAGGTTACTAATGAAATATAAATCTAAAGTTGGACATCTAGGTTGCTTCCATGTCCTGGCTATTATAAACAGTGCTGCGATGAACATTGGGGTACACGTCTCTTTCCCTTCTGGTTTCCTCAGTGTGTATGCCCAGCAGTGGGATTGCTGGATCATAAGGCAGTTCTATTTCCAGTTTTTTCATTTTGATATTTGGCAAAACTAATACAATTATGTAAAGTTTAAAAATAAAATAAAATTAAAAAAAATAAAGTTGGAAAGCTATGATCATACAATGAACTTTTTCTTTTTTTCCTTTAAAACTTTCTCTTCAGTTGCCAGAGTAAGAGGGCTTTCCTTTCAAAAGTGTTTATTATTTCATATGTATTAAGAGTTGGAAGCTGAGCAAACAATGGTTTCAGATGACTACTGAATGTCTAAGTTTACCACAGTTGTGTTTATACACTTTGATCAGTCTTACAGGTCAGTGCTAATTGAATTAATTCTTTTTCCAGAATCCAAGACTTATATTAACATGAATGAAACAAAGGCATTAACAATAACACTGTAGATTTTCAAAAGAATTAACACTGACTATATTTATTAAGGCATGTGCTTTCAGTGCAAAGTTGTATTTCAAATGAAATGTAAAAGTCCATTTCAAGTGAACACTTTTACCAGTTATTGGTAAAAGAAAACTGTTTTCTTAATTCTCATACCTAGCCTAGAGGAAGATTACAGAAGTAAGTAGGGAATCCAAAATCTCACACTTCTTTTTGGTGCCATGTATTCCTTAATGAAACATTTAATCAACTAAACTTTTGGTTAAGAACCAGGCCTTAGTCTTGAGAGTTATAAAAAGATCAATAAAAAGGTCATTGCATTACCCAGCCTATCTACAGGACAGTGATTAAGAAAATGGACTCCCAAATAAGACTGCTGGGCAAGTATGACTGAGTAACTACTTTAACCTCTTTGTCTTGGTCTCTAATATATAAAAATAAGAATTTTAGTATTCCCAGTTCTAAGAGTTGTGGTGAAGTATAAAATGATATTTATATAAAACTTCAAACTCTGAGCAACACAAGATTCCCAACAGTCCTCCTTCCCATGGCACTTTGCCTATTGAGTTGCTTGAAATTCTACCAATATTCCCTGTTTACTCTTTCTTCTACATTTTTGGGCTTCCCCAGTGGCCCTAGTGGTAAAGAATCCACCTGCCAATATAGGAGACACAGGCAATGTGGGTTCAATCCCTGGGTCAGGAAGATCCCCTGGAGAAGGAAATGGCAACCCACTCCAGTATTCTTGCCTGGGAAATCCCATGGACAGAGGAGTCTGGTGGGTTACAGTCCATGGGGTAACTTCTACACAATGCTCACAAGACTGTTTTATTAATATATTGAGCAATGCACCTTATCTGTCTGTATCTCATCAGATTGCAAACTCTTCAGGGACAAGGACAATATTGAATTCATATCTTTATACCTAATAGTTATTAATACTACAGAACTAGGTATAATTGATACACCTAAGCACCTGAGAAAAAGGAATGAATGATACTCTGTCTTTAGAATAAGTGGCAAGCTAGTGATTCTTTAATAGTTCAAATATGTTTATTCTTAGGGTATTATTATTATAATTATGTATCATTTGGATGCTCACTGTATGCTACAGCATTAGACAAGATCAAGAATATTGTGTTGGTTTAGTCACAGAGTAAAAAGTCATGGCAATGTCGAGCATGGTGACTATATGGACAGGGAGGCCTGGCATGCTGCGATTCATGGGGTCGCAAAGAGTCGGACACGACTGAGCGACTGATCTGATCTGATCTGATTGTATATTTAAACTTTGCTTAGAGAATATATCTTAAAAGTCTTCATTGAAAAAAAAAAACAAAACTGTAACTATGTATGGTGACAGATATTAACTGGACTTACTACAGTGATCATTTGGCAATACATATAAATATCAAATCATTATTTTGTATACCTGAAACTAGTTTAATGTTATATATCAACTATACCTCAATCAATAAATCAACTAACAAAATTATAGTACTGTGCTGTAGCCAGTATTCCAAATTTAATGAAGTATACATCAGAGATATCTTTATCCAGGATACTGTTTCAATTTTAGATATATTGATTTCATCCTGGGAACTTTGGAGAGCAGGGGGAAGTGAATAGAAATGGTTTTTCTATTAAAAAGACAAGTGATCATAACCTACAAGAAGTGAGATAGCTAGTCAGCAAGAGAGTTGGAGAAAAAGATTTAAAGAGCAAGGACAACAAGTGCAAAAGCCCTGAGGTAGAAGAGTGATGAGTGTTTTGAAGAACCCTCCAGGAGGCCAGTGTGGTTCAAACAGTAAAGTAAAAAGGGAATATATTTACAGAGGTCAGGGTGTATATGGGCAGATTAAGTAGAGCTTCATAGTATAGGATATTTGGCATTTATTCAGATTTAGGAAGTACTGGATGGATTTTGAGTACTTATGTGACAATCTAACATATGGTTTAAAGATTACTGTGTTCAAAGGAGATGGTATGCAGAAACAACGAAATGAGAGAAACTAGTCAGGAGAGAAGTGGGCGGCAAGAGATGACTGGTGCTCTAGATCAGGGTAGAGATATATTTACATAAACAAATGACATACAATTAGGTGAAATAAACCAAGTAATGAATACTAAGAGACAATACAGATTCTGTCACCATTTGTGTTTTAATACTTTTATTTAATATTGAATCAGATCATGGATAAGAATGATATAATTTAATTTCTATTTTAATCCAGTATGTCTATAGATAAAACATCTCAGAGTTTCAGTAAAGAATGAAAAATAAGAAGGGAAAAAATTATTTTCCCAGTGCAAGTTTTTTTTTGGATCACTAAGTGAACTGCAGGTACAGATACCCTGTTCTGCCATAATTTAATATATGTGACGCTGTCATGAGATACACTGCAGGATTTCTCATTCCTGAGGACTTACCACAGGATGCTATCATTTTGGATCTAAATTCTGACAAATATAATCTCCTGGTGTCCACTATAAGCTCTAAAAAATATTTTCTTCAGATTTAAAATGTATGCTTAATCCTGAACCATGATAAAAATCTTTTCCTAGATAGACAAACTTTGTAAGTTCTTAGGGTTCAGATCAGGTGAAGAAAATATTTACCAAGACCTTTCTTACATAAATTAATGTCTCTTACATGCAAAGGAGTAATATGAAGCTCAAGACTTTATGAACTTATGTTGCTCCAGGGTGAGACTAAATCAACATTAATCAATCAATCAATTGATCTATCTTTCCTTATTTTGGCACTTAAGAATCATAGTCTAATAGCCAACCCCCTACTCATGTACTCTGCAACAAAGTCTACCAGTCAGTCAAAATCTCCTGCCTCCATTATCAGATACTTTAGTTAGGATTTCTACTATAGAGTAAGACTGAGCATGTAAAGCACAAAAAACTGGCAAGCTAATTCTCAAACACTGATGAAATTACAAATAAAGGCATAAACAAATTTACATGTGACAAGGGCAACTACTGGAATAATAAAAAATAACATAACTCTGAAACACTGAAGAGATAGGCTGTAGATGTGACATAACTATTTATCTTTTGTATCAGAAAATCAATAGATATTATCTAATGCTGGATAACAAGCAATAGAGCTTCATGTTATATAGAGAGAGCCACCAGAGCAATTAGAAACAGAAATTATTAGAAAGCTCAGTTGAGGAATAGGAGATTAGAAAAGGGTAAAGCAGATGAACATTGATTTCCATTATGTTAAATTGCAAGCATCTTGGTATTATTTCCTTAGTTATCATATGCACATTTTACTTTGCTTAGAAAATACAAAATTTATCTTAAGAGTAATTTATACTTATGAATAACAAAAACTTCTAGCTCTATTGCACATGCATTACACACTAATTTTGACTTTTGAGGTATTAATTTATTAAATCTGAATGTCAGCCAGTTACTGTATATGATCACCATGAGGGAAAACAAATAGATACATGAACAGCTGATAAAGAAACTAAAATTTATTAAGTTCTTCTTAGTTTATGACTAAATAATATTTAGTAATAGCCATATGACTAAATGTTTTAAATAAGTTATTTAATATAATTCCCCCAACAACTTTGCAAATTACACAATATTATCTCATGCTTATATGTGCAAAATAAACAAGGTCTCACAGTTGACTCAGGCTTTTCCTTTGTTTTTAAATCATTGTTTACAGTTAAAAGTACCTAGCTTTAAAATTTGGATTTTCCTTTCCTCTCTAGTATATAAGAAATTATCCAGTATTATCATATTTTTAAGAAAGATGTATCAAGATTTTTGGCTAAGAGCTTAAAGCATGTATTAATAACTTTAAATTGATTTTTATATCTTAGTATTATGGCTAAAAGTCTAGTGACATCCAACTTTGTTCTTGTTCAGTTGCTCAGTTGTGTCCAACTCTTTGCAACAGAGAAGCACCACACCAGGCTTCTTTGTCCTTCATTATCTCCTGGAGTTTGCTCAAACTCATGTCCACTGAATCAGAAATACTATCTGCCATCTCGTCCTTGGCCATCCACTTCTCTCCCTGCCCTGAATCCTTCCTAGCATCAGGGTCTTTTACAGTGAGTTGGCTCTTGAATGAGGTAGCCAAAGTATTGGAGCTTCAGCTTCAGGATCAGTCCTTCCAGTGAATATTCATGGTTGATTTCCTTTAGGATTGACTGGTTTGATCTTGCTGTCCAAGGGACTCTCAAGAGTCTTCTCCAGAACAACAAATCAAAAATATCAATTCTCTGAAGCTCAGCCTTCTTTGTGGTCCAATTCTGACATCCATACATGACTACTAGAAAAACCATAGTTTTGACTGTATGGATCTTTGAGTGCAAAGTGATGTCTGTTTTTTTAATTTGTCATAGCTTTTCTTCCAAGGAGCAAGTATCTTTTAATTTCATGCCTGCAGTCACCATCCTCAGTAATTCTGGAGCCCAAGAAAATAAAATCTTCACTGTTTCCACTTTTCCCCCATTCACTATGAAGTGATGAGATAGAATAACATGATCTTAGTTTTTTGAATGTTGAGTTTTAAGCCAGCTTTTTCACTTTCCTCTTTCACTTTCATCAAGAGGCTCTTTAGTTTTTCTTTGCTTTCTGTCATTAGAATAGTAACATCTGCATATGTGAGCTTGTTATTTCTCCTGGCAATCTTGATTCCAGCTTGTGAATTATCCAGCCCAGCATCTCACATCATGTACTCTGCATCTATGTTAAATAAGCAAGGTGACAATATGCATCCTTGATACACTCCTTTCCCAATTTTTAGCCAGTCTGTTTTTCCATGTCTGGTGCTAACTGTTGCTTCTTATCCTGCATACAGATTTCTCAGGAGACAGGTGCGGTGGGGGATGTGAGGTATGGTATTCCCATCTCTTCAAGAATTTCCAGTTTGTTGTGATCCACACAGTGAAAGGCTTTAGCAAGTCAGTGAAAAATATGTAGTTTTTTTTTTTTAATTCTCTTGCTTTTTCTATGATCAATGGATGCTGTTATCCAACTTAAATGATGGTAAAAATTATTCTCTCTTAAGTAATTTTAAAATACTCAACTCCTGTGCTATTTTCAGGAATGAGTGACTGTTTATTCATATAAAAATCAGTTACATTTAGTTAATGTTAAAATGACAAAAAAGGTTAGTTCATCTGAAACATAACATACAATGCAAAGTGCAATGCATGATTTCCAACGCTATGCATGTTTTTGGAACACTGTTAAAACTTACAAGTATTAATACGCCAGTATTTGTTGGGAAGTTTACTAGGTCTGATTTACTATGTGTTGTGATTAATAACTGAATCTTCACAATAACCTATTGAATTAACAACTGTTATCTGGTTTTTGAGAGTTAAAAATCAAGGCTCAGCTTGCCTCAGGTTATACATAGAGTAAGAGAACATGAAGTCAGATCTGTTCTTACCTCTAAATTGTCTGTACATATGACTGTTCAATCAAATATATAAAGTACACTTAATTAAGATATAATTGACCCATGAAACATTGGAAATGTTGAAAATAAATAGGATTATCTTAGGTGAGCATATTCTTTGTGAATGGTATATATTTTGGTACTCTAGTCTTTCCCATCTAAGTCACTGAAATACACCTATTTAATCATTTATTCCAGTGATTAACACTTAGCTTTTTGATCTATAGTTTTCTGTGTCCTTTTGAGTTTTCTCCATCAAATTTTTGGTTTATCCATGTCTGATGTTGCAAATTTTCCATGGTTTATAAACGATTACTGACTAAATTTTGAAAAGTGCTTTTCTAAGTTTAGTATGCTTTTTTGCCTATAAAAGGATTTCCTTTTTGTATGGATATAAATTATAAGATAATAAATCACTCTTTCTCTTCATTTTCCATAAAATTTCATGTCATCATTTTATTTTCCTCTTTGGCAAGATTAAATCCAAAATAATTACTTCCCTTTTTATTTCCTTTATCTTGTAATGCAAAAAAGCAAAATGGCTGTCTGGGGAGGCCTTACAAATAGCTGTGAAATGAAGAGAAGCAAAAAGCAAAGGAGAAAAGGAAAGATATAAACATCTGAATGCAGAGTTCCAAAGAATAGAAAGAAGAGATAAGAAAGCCTTCTTCAGCAATCAATGCAAAGAAATAGAGGAAAACAACAGAATGGGAAAGACTAGAGATCTCTTCAAGAAAATCAGAGATACCAAAGGAACATATCATGCAAAGATGAGCTCGATAAAGGACAGAAAGTGTATGGACCTAACAGAAATAGAAGATATTGAGAAGAGATGGCAAGAATAAACAGAAGAACTGTACAAAAAAGATCTTCATGACCCAGATAATCACGATGGTTGTGATCACTGACCTAGAGCCAGACATCCTGGAATGTGAAGTCAAGTGGGCCGTAGAAAGCATCACTACGAACAAAGCTAGTGGAGGTGATAATTCCAGTTGAGCTATTCCAAATCCTGAAAGATGATGCTGTCAAAGTGCTGCACTCAATATGCCAGCAAATTTGGAAAACTCAGCAGTGGCCACAGGACTGGAAAAGGTCCGTTTTCATTCCAATCCCAAAGAAAGGCAACACCAAAGAATGCTCAAACTACCACACAATTGCACTCATCTCACATGCTAGTAAAGTAATGCTCAAAATTCCCCAAGCCAGGCTTCAGCAATATGTGAACCGTGAACTTCCTGATGTTCAAGCTGGTTTTAGAAAAGGCAGAGGAACCAGAGATCAAATTGCCAACATCCACTGGATCATGGAAAAATCAAGAGAGTTCCAGAAAAGCATCTATTTCTGCTTTATTGACTATGCCAAAGCCTTTGACTGTGTGGATCACAATAAACTGTGGAAAATTCTGAAAGAGATAGGAATACCAGACCACTTGATCTGCCTCTTGAGAAATCTGTATGCAGGTCAGGAAGCAACAGTTAGAACTGGACATGGAACAACAGACTGGTTCCAAATAGGAAAAGGAGTTCGTCAAGGCTGTATATTGTCACCCTGTTTATTTAACTTATATGCAGAGTACATCATGAGAAATGCTGGACTGGAAGAAACACAAGCTGGAATCAAGATTGCCAGAAGAAATATCAATACCCTCAGATATGCAGATGACACCACCCTTATGGCAGAAAGTGAAGAGGAACTAAAAAGCCTCTTGATGAAGGTGAAAGTGGAGAGTGAAAAAGTTGGCTTAAAGCTCAACATTCAGAAAACAAAGATCATGGCATCCGGTCCCATCCCTTCATGGGAAATAGATGGGGAAACCGTGGAAACAGTGTCAGTCTTTATTTTTTGGGGGCTCCAAAATCACTGCAGATGGTGATTGCAGCCATGAAATTAAAAGATGATTACTCCTTGGAAGGAAAGTTATGACCACCCTAGATAGCATATTCAAAAGCAGAGACATTACTTTGCCAACAAAGGTCCGTCTAGTCAAGGCTATGGTTTTCCCTGTGGTCATGTATGGATGTGAGAGTTGGACTGTGAAGAAGGCTGAGCGCCGAAGAATTGATGCTTTTGAACTGTGGTGTTGGAGAAGACTCTTGAGAGTCCCTTGGACTGCAAGGAGATCCAACCAGTCCATTCTGAAGGAGATCAGCCCTGGGATTTCTTTGGAAGGAATGATGCTAAAGGTGAAACTCCAGTACTTTGGCCACCTCATGCGAAGAGTTGACTCATTAGAAAAGACTCTGATGCTGGGAGGGACTCGGGGCATGAGGAGAAGGGGACGACAGGCCTGGTGTGCTGCGATTCATGGGGTTGCAAAGAGTCGGACACGACTGACTGACTGATCTGATCTGATCTGATCTTGTAATAGATGAAATCATTACATCAAGTCAGTTCAGTCAGGTCAGTTATTTCTGAATCTTTGTGACCACATCGACTGCAGCACACCAGGATTCCCTGTCCTTCACCAACTTCCAGAGCTTGCTCAAACTCATGTCAATCAAGTCGGTGATGCCACCCAACCATCTCATCCTCTTTCGTCCCCTTCTCCTCCTGCCTTCAATCTTTCCCAGTGTCAGGGTCTTTTCCAAGGAGTCAGTTCTTCGCATCAGGTGGCCAGAATATTGGAGTTTCAGCTTCAGCATCAGTCTTCCAATGATTATTCAGGACCGATTTCCTTTAGGATTGACTGGTTTGATCTCATTGCAGTCCAAGAGACTCTCAAGAGTCTTCTCCAACACCACAGTTCAAAAGCATCAATTCTTCAGCGCTCAGCTTTCTTTATAGTCCAACTCTCACATCCATACATGACCACAGGAAAAACCATAGCCTTGACTAGACGGACCTTTGTTGGCAAAGTAGAAGAGACACCCCACACCCGAGGTAAGAGAAACCCAAGTAAGACGGTAGGTGTTGCAAGAGGGCATCAGAGGGCAAACACAGTGAAACCATCCTCACAGAAAACTAGTCAATCTAATCACACTAGGACCACAGCCTTATCTAACTCAATGAAACTAAGCCATGCCCGTGGGACAACCCAAGATGGGCGGGTCATGATGGAGAGGTCTGACAGAATGTGGTCCACTAGAGAAGGGAATGGCAAAGCACTTCAGTATTCTTGCCTTGAGGACCCCATGAACGGTATGAAAAGAACAAGCTTAGAGAGGTTAAATGACTTGTGGTAGTTAGAAATCATATATATATATATGTTGCTGCGTCACTTCAGTCGTGTCCGACTGTGTGTGACCCCAGAGACGGCAGCCCACCAGGCTCCTCTGTCCCTGGGATTCTCCAGGCAAGAACACTGGAGTGGGTTGCCATTTCCTTCTCCAATGCATGAAAGTGAAAAGTGAAAGTGAAGTCGTTCAGTCGTGTCCGACCCTCAGCGACCCATGGACTGCAGCCTACCAGGCTCCTTGGCCCATGGGATTTTCCAGGCAAGAGTACTGGAGTGGGGTGCCACTGCCTTCTCCAATATATATATATATATAATTCTCATAGGTGAATACATTAAATTTCTAACAAAAACAACCATGTGCATTAGACACCAAAAATCCAAACTTTTAATCAACAGATCAGAGTTGCTGGTTTTTCTTGTTCCACTGAAATCACAGTAGTAAATACACTTTATTTTATAAATTCCTCCAGCTATTTATCCAGAAATATGTATTCATGAATTTCTGAACCATGATCATTAAAACTTATTTCATTGTTAACTGGGGACTCCTACAGTTTTCCTTCGTTTGTCCAGTAGATCATCTCTTCAAAATCATTAGAAAGAGCTGCTTATTTACTGTGGTTAACTGCTTAGCAAATTCCCTATCCCCAAATGAGGATGATGTTTCTGTTTCAGGTGCCTCTGTTAACTGTCTTAGTCTTAAAAATATTTAGTCTCTTTTTGAATATATTTTTCCCTAAGACTTTTTCTAAGATATATGATATTTTCTTGGCCATGATCATTGTCAGATCCTTCAGCATTCTGAATTTGATGCACTGGTCTTGTACTAACTATAGCTGTAGCAGATCTGACAACTTTCATCTGATATTATGTTACTGAAACTAACTTTAGTTATTTCTCCATCTTTTTGCACACTTGGGTCTTCCTTGTGCTTTTGGAGCTGCCTCAGTAGCTCTGACTTGGTCACTCCTTTTAAACAACTTAGTTCTTAGGAGAAATGTATGTATCTCCATATGCTTGGTTAAGATCTACCACTGATTATTGATAATATTCTAGGTATTGCATTTATCTACTTTTGTTGAAATAACAGTTTCAATGTGTTTCTTCCTCATTACTCAGTCAATATTTCCTGAGAACCTGAAGTTTTAGGAACTCCTTTAAATTCTTAAGATAAAAAAAAATGAACAAAATATCCCTGCTCTCAGAGAGCTGGCCCACTATAACATGCACATTGCTTTAGAGACACGTGGGAATATAAGCACTTTTCCAAAATCATTTATTTACAGAAACCAGTTAAAAAGTCCTCGATAAAATCTGCATTGCCTACACCACACTTGTAGATCATGTGTTAAATGGTTGATTTGTTAAAAAAAAACAGAAGTAGCTTTAATTGATTCTAATTATAAAAACTCAGCCAAAAGGTAGTTTCTTACCATGACAACTTGGTAAGACTCTATTCCATCCAGGTCTTCCATCATCTCCCATGATACAGGTGAGTGTTGAATATCCTTGAAGAATGTAACCAGCATCACAGTAATAGGTTACTGTTGACCCTAATTTATAATCCATTCCCAGTCTGGTGCCATTCATTATATTGCCTGGATCAAAGCAGGACTCTCGGAGTTTTGCTGTAAAGTAATGTTGATATAAAATGAATTATTTTAAAATAGCACATTCTAGGAAGCTATCAGTATATCTTCATCTCTGCCTCTAAATAGACAGAAAGCACCAACATGCTTTCTGCCTCTGCTTCAGAGCTAAAAGTACAAAGTAGCCCTCAACCATATCTGATGTTTTGTTGATTTATATTGGTTAAAAAAAGATAAAATTCTTAATTGGTCTTCTCGTTAAAATTAGTATCTAATATATATAGTCAAACAGGGTTTCAGAGTTTATTATAATTATGTTATCAACCATGCATAAGTATTTTAAATGAATTATTTGGAAAAGAAGAACTTGTTTATTTAATATTTCATTATTTAAACAATCTTCCCCCAAATAAAGTACACTCCATTTCATGTGACTGAACTTAGATATAGTACTACTGCCTATGCTAATTTCAGTTAATCACCAGGAAGAAAGTAAAAGATCCTATGTCTCCACCCTGAAGCCATTTCTCTTAACTTACCTCCTGTACTCATTCCGCACATATCTGTCAGAGATCTGCCCATTAAAAATAATAGCAAAATCTTTATAATATCCAAACCATGATCTTATTGGACACAGTCTATATCAAAGCCAAGAATTTTCAAAGGTAATAGTAAAACGCAAATTAAAAAGTAAATTCCATTCACAACAAAGAACTGTTTAAAGAGACTGACAGAATATTTTGAAAATATGGGAGAAATATATTAGTTCATCCATTTTGGCAAATAAGTGGTAGAATACTTTTGTTATACCAGATCTGGGTAACACATGAATATTTACGTTTTATTATCATTGCAGATAAATAGAAATGTACAATGTAACTGCTAAATCACTTCAGTCGTGTCTGAGTCTGTGCGACTGCATAGACAGCAGCCCACCAGGCTCCCCCGTCCCTGGGATTTTCCAGACAAGAACACTGGAGTGGGTTGCCATTTCCTTTTCCAATGCATGAAAGTGAAAAGTGAAAGTGAAGTCGCTCAGTCGTGTCCGACCCTCAGCGACCCATGGACTGCAGCCCACCAGGCTCCTCCGTCCATGGGATTTTCCAGGCAAGAGTACTGGAGTGGGGTGCCATTGAAGGGCTGTCACAAATTCAAGATAACAAATGTGATTTGCTACATTAGAATTTATCTTATGTTAGTGGGAATTCAGGAGATGGGTATATCTTTGGATATGAGTCATAGAATCTTTGTAATTTAAGTCAAGAATATCTTGGTGTTTGGCTATTATAGTAATTATATTATCATAATAAATTAATCAAAATCTGATTAATTTTAACAGAAAAATTATTTTTATTCCATTTGCTAAAGTCTGCAGAGTTCAAAGTGCTTCAACACTTACAGGAAATTACGAGAAATTTATGCTTTAGGAAACATACTTCACAAGATTTCTCTGAATTCAACTAAAGAGGAAATGGTGGAAAGACACATTTAAGTGATTTTAATAGAATACCAAATGAAAAATTCCCACTTCCTTTCCTTCCTTCCTTCTTTCCAGAAACTACTTAAGAGCCCATTATCCAAGTAACACTGGAAATACAGCCATGGTGATAAAAAAATATTCTAACCTTCATGGCTTTTACAGTCTATCAAGAAAATAATTACATTAAGTAAACACTTGTGGTTGCGATGTGTGTTGTATAAGGAGCAGCATTCAGAACCTTCCTGAAGAACTGACATCTAAACTGAGCACTGAGGGGTAATGGGCAGAGTAGGTGAAAGGGGGATGAGAGACATGAAGGGGAGAAGTTATACTGGAGCTTGTAAGTCAGATAAACCTGATTTCTGAGCATCAACCAAAACTAAATAATTTGATCTTTCAAAGGTATGTACATGTACGTACACACACACAGCATAAGAAATTTGTATCCCATATAACAGAAGGAAAAGAACCAGTAGATTCTTTGGTCACTAAGAAAGAGGCTTTAGTAGTACAGAGGTGAGTTTGTTTAATTTTTCAGAGAAAAACATTAATCCTGTCCTTAAATAAGCAGAAAATGCAATGTAATTTTTAGGCGTAACAGCAATCTACCATTTATATTCTTCATGAAATTGAAGTAAATCCCTTGAGGGAAAAGAAAGGATTGAAATTACTATTTAGAAGGATTAATCTCTTTGACATGTATAACTGCCTAACATCCATCTTTTGAAAAGTTAGCTTTTTCCTTCTTTAAAGTTTTCCCCAAATTTTCAGTGACGTATTAGTGAATCTATAATGCAAACCTACTTTTCGAGTAAAGGGAAACATGGTTGATAAAAATACTGCCTCTGCAACAATTTTATATTGCTAGGCTCATTTTGAGAGGATTCACTTATCTCTTTCTTATGTTTACATATTGCTTTAAATTCTTAGTGAATAGCTTTCTATGAATAATACTGCACTTGTTTATTTCCGTGTTTGCCATAGCAATTGCATCTGGACATTTTGAGAACATGTGGAGAATCCTTACATATAGGTCCAGGAAACAGATGGAAAAATGATTTCAATTTTGGAAACAAAAATGTGAAGCAAATTGATAGTATTTTAATGAATAATTAATTTAATAAAATAATTTATTTGTATGAATAATTTACTTTTATGAATAATAGCAACTTGCCTACTGAATAGATCCCAGGTAAGAGTCCCTTGCCTTATATTCTCTAAGTAAAGCATGTTAGAAGCAGTCTTCTGGAAGACAGACGTGATTGTAAGCAATAGAGCCTGTATCTTAACAATGGACTATTTTTTCACTCTTACAAAAAATTTGTTTCAGAATTATTTCCAGGTGAAATTAAAGCATTGTAAATGCTTATTTTAATGAAAAATTTTGACATTACAAAGTTGAAGTATGTGTCCTTAAGAAGAGTCAACAGGAAAAATTAAAGCTTTATTATGCTTTTGTTTTCATTTTATTAAGGAAGACATATAGATGAAATTATAATAAGCACAATATCTATATCATTATAAAGTTTTTATCATGCTTTGCATCAGGCATGACAATAACTAAATAATGTTTGTTCAATTAATACTTAATGACTTGTTTATAAATACATTTTTTTCCTGGGCTAATAAGAACCATAATATTTTTGTTGTTAAAGGTTAGTCTTTAACAAACTTCAAAGTTTATTCCCACATACGGGTATATACTCATGAAAGGACCATTATTAAGAATAGTGTTGTTTTGTAGATAATAAGTTATATGTTATTTTTATTTTTGAGATGTCATCAGAGTATATAATATTCAGCTGCTTTTTATTTCCAGAATAGTGCCATTGGGCATATACCTGCTAGCATGAACTCAGAAACTAAGAGCTAAATTCCCTTCAAGCTGTGTATGCATTGTAGTCCCCTCAGATCATAGTAATTCCCAAAAGGATCTCTTTCTTTTGGAAGACCCATAGTTCACACTATGGAAATTAATTATAAACCACAGATGTATCTCTTTTATTTTGGAAAATACTGTTGATTAAACAATTGGAAATTAAATAATTGCTGCAAAATACCTGAAAATAAAGCTGAAATGTAATAGGTTGCTCTATGAAAAGATATGTCTTACCTTAAATTGATATATTAATTCAGAAAGTAATTGACTGTATTTGAAGGTTCTTGAAGCAGGTGGCTAACTCATCCCATATATAAACAACCATTCATAAATCTTTCACTGTAGATTTTTGGTACCTATCAGATAAAACAGCAGCTGCCAGGAGGTCCCCTTCAGAAGCACAAAACTGTATCTATACTCTCTTCTTCATGTAAATATTTTGTTTAAAGAATATAATCATCCCTCCTATCAGTTACACCTATTAAATATTTAAAATATATTTATTAACATAATTAAAAATAACCTTAATACAAAACAATGCAAAAGATAGCATTAAGCTAAAATGTTTATCAAGTATACATTTAATATTGTATCTTATTGAAATTACATTAATTTATCTGTGCATAGTCACTCAGTCGTGTCCAATTCTTTGCCACCCCAAGAACTGCAGCCTTCTAGGCTCCTCTGTCCATGGGGATTCTTCAGGGAAGACTACTGGAGACTAGGTTGATTTAAACTTTTGGGGGACATTGATGTCAAGTTAATAAAACATCTCCCCTTACCTTCAAATATCTGTTTATTTTAGTTTACTATTGTCTACGGAGAAGGCAATGGCACCCCACTCCAGTACTCTTGCCTGGAAAATCCCATGGACGGAGGAGCCTGGTAGGCTGCAGTCCATGGGGTCGCTGGGAGTCGGACACGACTGAGCGACTTCACTTTCACTTTTCACTTTCATGCATTGAAGAAGGAAATGGCAATCCACTCCAGTGTTCTTGCCTGGAGAATCCCAGGGACGGGGGAGCCTGGTGGGCTGGTGTCTATGGGGTCGCACAGAGTCGGACACGACTGAAGCGACTTAGCAGCAGCCGCAGCAACTATTGTCAACACTAGAGCATATCTACCATTTGATTTTTAAAAAAATTTAATTGGAGGCTAATTACTTTACAATATTGTGGTGGTTTTTGCCATATAGCATTTGCTTTTTGTAAATAAAAGTAGTATTCCTTTCAGAATCTCTATTATTAGCAGGCTGTGTATTTGCGATGTTTGACTACAGCATTTGTTCACCATTCAAATGCTTTGTTTGCAGAATTCCTATGTATTTGCAAATAAACAAAAATAAGGTTCAGTGTCTATCTTCAAGAGGGAAATGAAGAGATCAGTATGAACACAAGCAATAGCAACTATACTCTGGTGTGAGCTCTATAGAAGTAGGTGCTGAACTTATAGCTTTTTAAATAAAGACCTATAAATATCAGTATTTGGAGTTGGGACTTAAAAACTTTACTTTTTCAGAGCTAATAGAAATCAACATGCTTAAAATAAAGTATATAACATGATTACAAATGAAAAACAAATAGTTTTTACTATCCAGGACCTCCAGTTATATGTCAATTTCTTTTGCAGGTGTACATTTTATCTTGAAAATTTTGACATGTTTGCTTGGCTATGGCAGAAATAAACAACAAGACCACTTTATGAGCTTTAAAGAACCAGGCAATTAAAGAGCCAACTGTTTTTTTTTTTTTTTTTTAAATAAAAATAGAAGGTAGGGTGACTGATAAGAAAAGACAGATCCTGGAGACCCTAAAGTGGGGGATGAAATTCTATGGGGAGGGTTGAGAGTTTTGAGAGCCAGTCCAGAAAGTTAATTAGGTTGGATTTCGGGAATACCATAAACTTAGCAATAACATTGTAAAGAAATACCATCTGGAGTATAAAAATAAGACCTCAAGGAATTGTGTGTAAATGGGAACTGGTGTAGTGACCAAGGATGGTAGGCAGTAGTTGCAGGGTACAGGATGGACTGTAGTTCATGGAATGCTTATGTATTTCTCTGCCTGTACTCACATTTTTATCTTCCTTTACTCTTATTGGTAGTGATAATTTATGCCATCATTTGCAATTCACTTTAACAATCTGATTCTCAATTTCATCATTTGAAAATAGGTATAGTAATACCTACCCGATAATGCTGTTAGTTAACATTTTGTTGCATTTAGAAGTGTTTTTGCTAATGGGAAAGAAAGAGATACTGTATTGAAAGAACTAATAACTGTACTTGGAGTAAAGTACATAATAGGTAATTAACATTGTCCTTTTAAAAAATGCATCAGTGGCCTTTTTCCTGTGGTGGCATAAATTGTAGCTTTTCAGAAATAATGGGACACAGAAATTGACCAAGATGGGAAATAGGAAGGGCAATACATTTAGTTTAAGATATGGTGAGTAGATTTTATCTCAAGTGCTAAATGACATGGATTTAATAATGACTACATGGATATTAGGAGAGAAAGGATTGTGAAGTCAAGTCCAGTTTCCATTTGAAAGAATGCTGTAACAAATTAGTATCATCTGCGCTTCACTTTCACTTTTCACTTTCATGCATTGGAGAAGGAAATGGCAACCCACTCCAGTGTTCTTGCCTGGAGAATCCCACGGACGGGGGAGCCTGGTGGGCTGCCATCTACGGGCTCACACAGAGTCGGACACGACTGAAGAGACTTAGCAGCAGCAGCAGGAGTCCTGAGTATTGTAGTATTTGTGGCATTCTTCCTTTATCTGTTATCCTATGGATCTCTGGAAATGCTTTGTTAAATACAAACTCACAATAGAACCTAGCTTTACTGACTTGCTTACAGTTCTCTATCTCTTTTTAACTGAGTCTTGTTTATAAAGCTATCACCTTGCAGATATTCCTAAAAAGCCAAGTTCTCATTTGTAAAATACAGGACATGAATGTGTCTCTAAGTTTCCTTAGATTTCAGTATGTTATTATTCTAATCATATCTTGATTTAAAATATAAAACACCTCTTTAAGCAACTCAAAATCAGCTAAGTAATTATCAAACAATTACTATGTATGTAGGCATTATTCTAATAAGTTCATAGTGGTAAATAGAGTTCTTGCTCTAAAGAAGTTTGTTTTTCTGGTGTATGTGTAGCGATTGAGTGGGGCTTCCCACGTAGCTTAGCTGGTAAAGAATCCACCAGAATTCAGGAGACCCTGGTTCTATTCCTGGGTCAGGAAGTTTCCCTGGAGAAGGGATAGGTTACCCACTCTAGTATTCTTAGGCTTCCCTGGTGACACAGATGGTAAAAAATCTGCCTGCAATGGGTTCGATCACACGGTTCAATCCCTGGGTTGGGAAGATCCTCTGGAGAAGGGCATGGCAAGCTACTCCAGTATTCTTCCTGAAAAATCCCATGGACAGAGGAGACTGCTGGGCTACAGTCCATGGGGATGCAAAGAGTCAGACATGACTGAGCGACTAAGCACAGCACAGGGATTGAGGGGCATAAATGGGAGTGTGCATAGTATATAAATAAGGAAATAAATGAACAATAAAATATCAAGTAATTATATGACTTTGATAAAAGGAGAAATTTGTGCCAGTACAAGAGAAAAAGCAAAAGGAATAGAAAGCTCAAAATAAGATTAAAAATATGTATATATGTACCCAAAAATGGGTTCCTATAACATAGCAAAAAAAAAAAAAAAATCACCATTTTAAAAAAAAAAAAGAAAAATTAACTAATTAAAAAAATTATAATAGATTTCCCCAACTATTTTAATAATTGCTAGACCAAGTAGTTTTTTTAAATGGCAAAGGACATACATATTCAATAAAGATATATAGAGAACTTAATTTAATGAGTATATATATTAAAAAAAAAACTGCACCCATAAACTAACCATATAGAGGTCATAAAACAAATCTTTAGACACACCAAGAACTGGAATCATACACATTTGACCACAGTACTAATAAGCTTGAAATTCATAATTAAGTATAGACTGAAATTTATTGTAAGACTTGTAAGCACTTGTAAATAGCTCTTAAGTAGAGAAAAAATCAAAAGGCAGTACAACTAGAACAAATTAAAATTGTAAAATAATAAAACTCTACGTATCCCAACATTTGCAAAGCAGCTACAGTGGTGCTTTGAGGAAAATACACAGCCCTCAGAAGCTCATAATGGAAGAGGAGAAAAATATGAAAATTAATATGTTATTTGCTTTTTAATTATAAAAATAAAAGCCAATCTAGAGAAAATGGGGAATAAGTAAATTATGTGAAAGTAATATTAACAAAAATACCAGGCAATTCCAATAAAAAAAATACAGCAACAGAAAATGCAAGAGAGCACTGTGAACATTTTTATGTCTATACATTTGAAAACTTGCATGAAGATAATTAGTTCTCAGGAAAAGGTTTTCAGTTTTCATAAGTCTCTCCCAAGT
This sequence comes from Bos grunniens, assembly GCF_055505025.1. Lineage (NCBI taxonomy): Eukaryota > Metazoa > Chordata > Mammalia > Artiodactyla > Bovidae > Bos > Bos grunniens. Next base: position 30,417,551 of record NC_141178.1, read on the forward strand.
ATACACATTATTAAACTTGTTTGATTTTCTCTTGTTAATCTGTCTCATACCAATTTAATTCTTAGATCAGCTAGAAGAATCTATAAGAACAGAGGAAAATTTTTTTCTCCCTGAAATGTACAAACTTCCGGTTATAAGATAAGTATGCTCTGCTGCTGCTACTGCTGCTGCTAAGTCACTTCAGTCGTGTTCGACTCTGTGAGACCCCATAGACGGCAGCCCACCAGGCTCCCCCGTCCCTGGGATTCTCCAGGCATGAACACTGGAGTGGGTTGCCATTTCCTTCTCCAATGCAGGAAAGTGAAAAGTGAAAGTGAAGTCGCTCAGTCATGTCCGACTCTTAGCGACCCCATGGACTGCAGCCTACCAGGCTCCTCCGTCCATGGGATTTTCCAGGCAAGTATGCTCTAGGGATGTAATATACAGCATGGTGACAATACTTAAGAATATATGTATTCTATATTTGAAAGTTGCTAAGGGAATATATCTTAACAAGTTCTCATTACAAGAAAAAAATAATTGTAACTATATGCAGTGGTGATGATGCTATATAGACAATATAGTAATCATTTTGAAATACATACGTTTATTAAATCATTATGTCATACAAACACCTAAATTTAGTATAATGTTTTTATCACTTATAACTCAGAAAATGTGGAGGTTCTGAAATGCTTTCTGTGCTGTTGAGAATATAAATTGGTATAGCCTCTTCTGGGAGTAATTAGGGGATATGTAGTTAGATTCAAGAGGTTTATATCCTTTGATCTAGTATTACCACTCTTAGATATACAGATATTTTAGAATCTAATAGATATATTCAACAAAGTATTCAAAAGGATGGATATATCATCATGATTCCTAACAGAAAACTTAACCTAAGTATCTATCAGAAAAATTTACAAATTACTTGTGATAGTCATATGATAGAATATCATAAAGAAATTAATGAACTAAGTCCACATGTCTCTTATCATTGGTATATCTCAGAAATAATGTAGAGGGAAAAACAATTTTCATAAGAATGTATACATGATGAAAATATGTTTTATGAAAATAGAATGAAGGAAATGTACATGATGGAAAATATAAATATATGTACAAGCATACATACATGAAAAAGATAAGCATTGAATTAATAATTAGGAGGATACGGTCATAAAGGGAATAGGAGTGTCTGAAAATAATCTTGACTACTCACGATTTGTGCAGATAGCCAGTTAGTTGGGTTCTTGTGTATGGCATGGGGAGACTCTTCCAGTGGGAGAGTTTGGCACATTGCTCAAGCTCAATTCTCTAGAATATCAATGTTTCCTAACCCATAGTCACAAGGTGTAAGCTTGCCCATGATCCTCTGGTTTGGAGCAGCTAACATTTTCATACAACCCTAATAAATAGCTGGTCATCCTAAATTCTTACTGAAAGTGAAAGCATTAATCACTTCAGTCACGAGTGACCCTATAAACTATAGCTCACTAGGCTCATCTATCCACCGAATTCTCCAGGCAAGAATACTGGAGTGGGTAGCTAGCCATTCCCTTCTCCAGGAGATCTTCTCCAAAGGATCTTCTCAACCCAGGGCTTAAACCCAGGTCTCCCTCATTGCTCCTCGCATGGTAAAGAATCTGAAATTCTTCTGAGCCACCAGAGAATCACCTACTGTTTGGTACCAAATAGCTCATATATTCTTCCACTGACAAGGCCATTTTCTTACTTTGCTCTGTAAGATGAGAGACTCACAGACCAAAATTTACCACCTCAAAATATGCCTCTTTGGCATACATATTGATTTTGGGTGATTATTTTTAAGAAACAGAAACATAGTCTTTTTACCTCCCACTTAGCTACCGAAGAATTTAGCTAAAGGGCATGTACCTAAAATAGAATACACTTCTGACCAAAGATGGGCCCTTATGGCAGAAAGCAAAGAAGAGAGGCTCTTAATGAAAGTGAAAGAGGAGAGTGAAAAAGCTGGCATCAAACTCAACCAAAAAACTTAAGATCGTGGCATCCAGTCCCATCACTTCATGGCAAATAGATAGAGAAACAATGGAAACAGTAAGAAACTTTGTGTTTTTTTTGGCTCCAAAATCACTGCACATGGTGACTGCAGCCATGAAATTAAAAGACACTTGCTACTCAAATCAAAAGTTATGACCAGCCTAGACAGCACGTTAAAAATCAGAAACATTACTTTGCCAACTAAGGTCCATCTAGTCAAAGCTATGGCTTTTCCAGTAGTCATGTATGGATATAAGAGCTGGACCATAAACAAAGCTGAGCACCAAAGAACTGATGTTTTGAACTGTGGTGTTGGAGAAGACTCTTGAGAGTCCCCACAATTGCAAGGAGATCAAACCAGTCAATCCTAAAGGAAATTAGTCCTGAATATTCATTGGAAGGACTGATGCTGAAGCTGAAACTCCAAAACTTTGGCCACCTGATGCAAAGAACTGACTCCTTGGAAAAGACCCTGATGCTGGGAAAGATTGAAGGCAGGAGGAGAAGGGGATGACAGAGGATGAGATGATTGGATGGCATCACCTACTTGATGGACATGAGTCTGAGTAAGCTCTGGGAGTTGGTGATGGACAGGAAGCCTGGCATAGTCCATGGCTGTAGTCCATGAAGTCACAAATTTTTGGACACGACTGAGTGACTGAACTGACTGACTGATGACCAAAGATATCTGCAATGACTATAGGCTAGGTTGCAGCGGTGGAAACTCAGCAGGGGCTAGAGAGCAGAATCCACTCTTTATCTCCTTGTCTCTGCACAGCCCAGCAAACATTTATTTATCAAACATTTACTTTTCCATCAATGTGGATTGCCTTTTTCTCCTTTGAAGTCCCAAACCACTACTCCCAACATTTTCTTTTGTCTCTAGCTGAAAATGTATTTAAGGCAGGGTTTCAGCTTGACTTCTTTTGATAGCCCTTAAAAGAAACAACAACAACAACAAAAAACACACACCTCTCTTCCCAGTGCAAATTCAGAAGTTTCAATTGAATATTTCTTAAAACAAGAATAACAAGATTTGAAGCAAATATAACACCATGTTAAAAGTCTGTCAAATTGGATAGAAATACTTTGAAGTTTGTTTTACTATTCTGTATAACTTTTACCTACTTAAAATATTCTATAGTGGGGAAAAAAATAAAATTAAAGCAGTAAGTAATAAATTCAAAGTATGCATTTACATAACACAAATAACGCCTTTATCAATATCCTTTGTAGAATCAATTTTTGAAAAATAAAATTTAACTTTACACAACTAAGATCTAATTTGTCCTTATACGCATTGAATAGAAAACTTATATTTATAAATATCCATATATGTACATGCTAAGTCCCTTCAGTCATGTCTGACTCTTTGCAACCTGATGGACCTTAGCCAACCAGGCTTCTTTCTTCATGGGATTCTCCATGCAAGAATACTAGAGTGGGTTGCTGTGCCCTTCCTGACCCTGGGATCAAACCCGACTCTCTTACATCTCCTGCATTTGCAGGGGGTTTCTTTACCACTAGTGCCGCCTGGGAAGGCCCAAGAAATATCCGTATATATCTTAATATTAATTCATTTAAATACAGACAGAAATGTTCTAAAATATTATATTCATTACCATGTCATATTCAGTTTAGTTCAGTCACTCAGTCGTGTCTGACTCTGCGACCCCATGGACTGCAGCATGCCAGGCCTCCCTGTCTATCACTAACTCCCGTAGCTTACTCAAACTCATGTCCATAGAGTCGGTGATGCCATCCAACCATTTCATCCTCTATTGTCCCCTTTTTCTCCCACCTTCAATCTTTCCCAGCATCAGGGTCTTTTCAGATGAGTCAGGTCTTTGCATCAGGTGACCAAAGAATTGGAGTTTCAGCTTCAGCATTAGTCTTTCCAATGAATATTCAGGACTGATTTCCTTTAGGATGAACTCGTTGGATCTCCTTGCAGTCCAAGGGACTCACAAGGGTCTTTTCCATCACTACAGTTCAAAATCACCAATTCTTTGCCGCTCAGCTTTCTTTAAAGTCTGACTCTCACATCCATGCATGGCTGCTGGAAAGACTGTACCTTTGACTGTATGGAACTTTGTTGGCAAAGGAATGTCTCTGATTTTTAATATGCTGTCTAGGTTGGTCATAACTTTCCCTCCAAGGAGCAAATGTCTTTTAATTTCATGGCTGCAGTCACCATCTGCAGTGATTTTGGAGCCCCCCAAATAAAGTCCGTCACGGTTTCCACTGTTTTCCCATCTATTTGCTATGAAGTGATGGGACGAGATGCCATGATCTTAGTGTTCTGAATGTTGAGTTTTAAACCAACTTTTTCACTCTCCTCTTTCACTTTCATCAAGAGGCTCTCTTGTTCTTCACTTTCTGCCATAAGGGTGGTGTCATCTGCGTATCTGAGGCTATTGATATTTCTCCCGGCAATCTTGATTCCTGCATGTGCTTTCTCCAGCCCAGAGTTTCTCATGATGTACTCTGCATATAAGTTAAACAAGCATGGTGACAATTTACAGCCTTGACGTACTCCTTTCCCGATTTGGAACCAGTTTGTTGTTCCATGTCCAATTCTAACTGTTGCTTCCTGACCTGCATACAGATTTCTCAAGAGGCAGGTCAGGTGGTCTGGTAGTCCCATGTCTTTCAGAATTTTTCACAGTTTATTGTGATCCACACAGACAAAGGCTTAGGCATAGTCGACAAAACAGAAGTAGATGTTTTTTCTGGAACTCTTTTGCTTTTTCAATGATCCAACACATGTTGGCACTTTGATCTGTTGTTCCTCTGCTTTTTCTAAATCCACTTCAAACATCTGGAAGTTCACAGTTCATGCACTGTTGAAGCCTGGCTTGGAGAATTTTGAGCATTACTTTACTAGCATGTGACATGAGTACAATTGTGCAGTAGTTTGAGCATTCTTTCTCATTGCCTTTCTTTGGGATTGGAATGAAAGTGACCTTTTCCAGTCCAGTGTCCAGTGCTGAGTTTTCCAAATTTGCTTGCATACTGAGTGCAGTACTTTCACAGCATCATCTTTTAAGATTGGAAATAGCTCAGCTGGAATTCCATCACCTCTACTAGCTTTGTTCGTAGAGATGCTTCCTAAGGTCCACTTGACTTCACATTCCAGGATGTCTGGCTCTAAGTGAGTGATCACAGCATTGTCATTATCTGGGTCATGAAGATATTTTTTTTTTTAATAGTTCTTCTGTGTATTCTTGCCACCTCTTCTTAATATTTTCTACTTCTGTTAGGTCCATACCATTTCTGTCCTGTATTGTGCCCATCTTTGCATGAAATTTTCCCTTGGTATCTCTAATTTTCTTGAAGTGATCTCTAGTCTTTCCCATTCTATTGTTTTCCTCTATTTCTTTGCATTGATCACTGAGGAAGAATTTCTTATCTCTCCTTGTTATTCTTTGGAACTCTGTATTCAAATGGGCATATGCCCATTATATAATATAAGATATCTTATCTTATGTTATCTTGATTTGAAAGATATCTTTCCTTTTCTCCTTTCACAGCTATTTGTAAGGCCTCATCAGACAACCATTTTGGTTTTTTGCATTTCTTTTTCTTAGGGATGGTCTTGATCCCTGTCTCCTGTACAATGTCATTAACTTAGGTCCATAGTTCTTCAGGCACTCTGTCTATCAGATCCAATCTCTTGAATATGTTTCTCACTTCCACTGTATAATCGTAAGGGATTTGATTTAGAGCATATTATATTCACCCTATTCTTAATGTTGACCTATTTAAATATTTTCAGATATTTTCTGAGTCATAATTGTCAAAATATTTTGTGAATCATATACTTTTGAATATTTTTATCTGTGAGAGTAGTCTCTGAATATTTGATATTCAAGTGAAACTTCAGCTTCCAAAAATGACTTTGTTTTTTAAGAAATATTTTGTGGTCTCAGCCAACTTCTGCAGTATCCTAATGGCTTATTTGTTTGTGTGATACATTTCCTTTGGTAGTAATTAGGAAATGCTAATTTCCTTCTCGCTCATAGGAAAAGTCTACAGTGAGTGCTCTTTTGTGAGATGAATTGCAGGTAGTATGCTTTAAGAACTGCACATATAACTAACCGCTGACAATGGCCAATATGACATTATTCTCTTACATAAAATATTCACAATTTAAATCATGATGCTAAAATCAAATGTTCACATTTACCTTTATACTCTAAATGAAATCCAGTGTAACTAACAGATCCATCACTCCGAAAAGCCAAATGCATGTTATTTGAGCTGCTTTCTATCCTCTCCGGTAATTTGCTGTCTTGAAAACTTCCAATCAAGGGACTATTACTGTCTGGCCCATCATATATATAGAGGAAATCATAGTTTGGTTCTATGCTAAAACTAAAAGAAAAGAAAAAAGAAAGGAAGGAAGGAAGAAAAAAGTGGAATGGTTATTACAAAGGTTTTAATCATAATAGTCCCATAAATTATATATTAATTCAATCATTATATTTAAAAATAACAGATTCTGTCAAAATAAGTCAATTTAAAAATTCCTCTGGCAACAGCACACTGAATATGCATATAAAATCAGCACTGGAAAAAGAAAGAAGACATCTTGATATTTTCAAGTATTTCTAAGTTGGCATTAGGTCTACAGGGAATACAAATGACTGTAAGGCTAACAATTTTTAAGCTGATAATTGATACAGGATTTGCAGTCAGAGTTTAGGTTCAAGATGCTTGTGTCCTTGTTAGCTACATATCCTTAAGTTACTTTATATCAGTAAAATGTGTAAGACAGTAACTGTATTTTAAAATTTTTCACCAGATATTTTGCATCGCTTTTTGTTTTGTCCATGTATCTATTTGCCTTGAACTTCAAAATTTAAGAGCATTCTTGTTTTAAAACTGAACTCTACATACCAGATTCAAACAAAATTTGGAAAGATAAAATCTGCATTTAAATTACTCAAAGCGTTACGTATTGTACTAGGTATTCTTTTCCTTGAAAGTAAATATATTTTCTTCTTTTAGAACTTAATGTAGGCAAATTGAGCCAATACACTCTTCACCAAAAGTAAACAGTGTGCAAATAAAGATATTTTAGCACATAAACTATTCAAATCAATGTTTAAATGTTTCAAACTTGCATAATAAACTTGCCTTAACAACCTTCAAAGTATGAGAATCGTCCTATAATGATTATAGAACCCACATACTTAGAAAACTGAAGCCATAAATATAATGATCATTTTCCTAAAAACCTGGGAAGATAGTACACTCTATCTTTTACAAATAGTTTCATAAATATTAACTTGTTTTTTGTCAATAATCCTGTAGTATAAGGAAGAGACTATCATTTCCATTTTCCCAATGAGATCGTTATATGTCAGTAGTCTCTCTTAGGTCACATAATCAGTGATACACAGTAAATCAACTTCTGCGCACACACTTCATGTAATACAACCTTCTACAATTCAGTTATTAACTAAAACAATTTTAAAGTAAATTAAACCTTGTATCATGCATCCTGACATTTTTAATGTTTGTACTGCCATTTCCTCTACTGTAAAAATGAGAATAACAGTATTTACTTCAGAAAATTGTCTTATAACTGGGTCTTGGCATATAACCAACATTGCCATCAAGTGTTGCTTTGTTGTTACCATTATCAATGTACTACTACAAATTATAGAAGTAAAAATTCCATATATTTATACTTTTGAAATTTTTCATGAATTTGATTTATCTTTTTTCTAGAGTTTTTTTTTTTTTTTAATCTAGGTTTCATATATTGGTTTCCTTTGTGTCTCAGCTGGTAAAGAATCTGCCAGAATTGCGGAAGACCTGGGTTTGATTCCTGGGTTGGGAAGATCCCCTGGAGAAGGGAAACACTACTCACGTGAATATTCTGGCCTGGAGAATTCCACGGACCATATAGTCCATGGGGCCGCAAAGAGTCAGACATGACTGAGTGACTTTCACTTTCATGTATTAGAAAAAATGTTCAGCTTAAAAATTTACATAAAAACCAAGCAGCTGTGATATGCTAGCAGAAGGAAGAGCTGTGTTACAAGAGCCAGCAGACTTTAGTCTTGGACACTAAGATCAGGAACATTTCTAGGTAGAAACTCTTTAAGTTGCTGATACCTAACATTCCCATTGAAATCTTAAGGAAAAGAATTAGGCCTGGTTTTGTGATACAGCTGTTACTTCATGTGAGGAATCAGAGGCTCAAATAATATTATTATAAAATCATATATTATGATATTACTCATTCAGATAGTAACTTACCCAAGGTAACACAAATGATAGCAACAGAGCTGGGGCTTAAACTCAGTAATTTCTTTTCCACACAAGAAGCTGCATCCTCCACTGTCAGTACTAACAGTACTAACTAACTAAAAGCTAACTTTTCAACTGATACTGCTAAACAACGAATGTAAATTTTGAACACCTCATGTAAAGTTCCATCAGAAGACAAATTCTGCTGAGAAATTACATGAAGATTACCCATCAAATTCTTGACAGTTGACTTAATGACACCACCAGAAAGAATGGTACATGGTACATATATATCTTCCCAAGCCCAATAATGGTGCTGCACAGATACTTCAAAGACATTTTTGATGGTGCACATATGGGAGAAAACATTCCTCAAAATGCTGACCTTTTAATCTTTAAGTTTAGGAAACATAGAATCTTTTGAAGCAATGATGGTAAGTTCAGGGAGAGAGGAAAGGTTATGAAGAGATAATGTTTCATGAAAATCAATAAACTATTCAACCTTTAACATGTTTCCTCTATACTGGAAACTGGTGAGTGATGCACACTCATTAGCCTGCAGAACTACATTGGAATCTATGCTGTTATATTTAAATTGTTTATTGCAAAATATTAGTACTGAAATTGGTTAAAAAAAAAAAAAGTAAAATGTCATGTAAAAATAAATATTTCCTAGTGCAAATGCTAATGCAAAATAAACAAAACAATTTTTAAGCTGTGGAAAGGGATAGGAACCCACCTGATAAATGCCAAGGAGATAACATAGTCTGCATTGACGGTGATGGTCCAGTCACAGTCCCTACTATGGGGATATGGATGAGGGAAGTTTGGCGAAAGAATAAATCCTGAAGATCCTGTTAAATTGCCTCCACAGGGTGCTTTAATTTAAAACAAACAAACAAAATCCCTTAAGTGATTAATAAAATTATCTATCAGTATTTAGAAAACACATATCTAAAAAAGTTTAGAGGTTTTTGTACAAACTCAATTTTTTATAGTACTGGATGCTTAAATACTGCATGATTTTTCAAGAAAGACCATTAAAATACTAAATACATGCATAGAGAGAATTTAGCTCCTTTATTGGATTTAAAAGACAAGAAAAAGTTACATTTATACTTCTCTCCCTTGCTATTACTATTTTGATTCTTATAAAAGAAACACATTAAGAAGAGTAAAAATGATTTCCTCATAATTACTAAGAAAAACTCTGAAGGTTACCCAGAAAAAAAGATAGAAACAAAGCAAAGCAAAATCTCTAGTAATATGTGGGATAATAGAATATGAAGTATTTGGTTCATTTTCAAATGTTCCCTGATACCTTTATTTATGGAAGAAGAGGCTTTGATAATAGTTAACATGTGAAAATGGATAACTGAGAACGAATATAACTTTATAATAAAACACTCCTAAACTGAATGTTAGGACTTCCCTGGTAGCTTAGCTGGTAAAGAATCTGCCTGCAATGCAGGAGACCTGGGTTTGATCCCTGGGTCGGGAAGATCCACTGAGTGAGGGCATAACAACCCATTCCAGTATCCTTGCCTAGAGGGCCTGGATGGAGAGAGGAGCCTGACGGGCTAGAGTCCAGGGGATCACAAAGAGACACGTCTGAGTGACTAAGCACAGCACAGAACAAACTGAATGTTAGGACATTCTTAAATTCTAGTTTCCTGACTTGTTAACGAAAATGGACAGTTACCACAGTTATTATAATGGCCTGACAAAGGTTTCTGTAACACTTCAGTGGAGAGGTCCAAAAAACTGTCAGAGAAATTCAGAGAATAGATTCTTTAAGGGATTATTGTTAGTGCCTGTTAAACACAACTTGATAAGAAAATAATATTTAAAGTTGGCAGCTTAGGAAACTTAGAGCAATTGAGGTATGGAGGGTCCTGGTGGTGGAGTGAGACAGTGTGGAGGTAAAAAAACACGTGAGCACCTGAGAGAGTGACTGAGATGGAGACTGGGGTTCTTGTGGTGCCATATGATGTCTCGTGCACATATATCATCATTCTCGTATCTCAGCTTTGAAGTAACAGTTTTTCACAGGTAAATTTTATCATTGAGTTATAAGTTATACTGGATTCTTTTGACAGCACAAAACTGGTTTTCAAAGGAGAATTTTGATTCTGGCAACATTTCAGATTTTTGTTCTTTGCCTGAGCCCAGATATGTAATATTATTAGAATTTGGTAATCTTTATCATCTAAAATCACTGCAGATGGTGATTGAAGCCATGAAATTAAAAGACGCTTACTCTTTGGAAAGAAAGTTATGACCAACCTAGATAGCATATTCAAAAGCAGAGACATTACTTTGCCAACGAAGGTTCATCTAGTCAAGGCTATGGTTTTTCCAGTGGTCATGTATGGATGTGAGAGTTGGACTGTGAAGAAGGCTGAGCGCCGAAGAATTGATGCTTTTGAATTGTGGTGTTGGAGAAGACTCTTGAGAGTCCCTTGGACTGCAAGGAGATCCAACCAGTCCATCCTAAAGGAGATCAGCCCTGGGTATTCTTTGGATGGACTGGTGCTAAAGCTGAAACTCCAGTACTTTGGCCACCTCATGAGAAGAGTTGATTCATTGGAAAAGACTCTGATGCTGGGAGGGATTGGGGGCAGGAGGAGAAGGGGACGACAGAGGATGACATGGCTGGATGGCATCACTGACTCGATGGACATGAGTTTGGGTGAACTCCAGAAGTTGGTGATGGACAGGGAGGCCTGGCGTGCTGCAATTCATGGGGTCACAGAGTTGGACATGACTGAGCAACTGAACCGAACTGAATTGAAGCATCTAAATAATGGGTGCCTGCTATTTCACTTCCCTATGACCTTCTGCAACCTTGCCCTCAGTGTCACTGTAACAACAGATGACCTACTCTGCCTAGAATATTTATTTGCTTAGCCTTAATTTATTTACCCTATCACCTGTATGTTTTTGTGATATCATATCAAATGATTAAACAGACTATCTCAGCTTTCTCTAGATCTCCCTCTTCAAACTTTAATGCTCCCTGAGTATTTTTCTCTACCATCAGAGGGTAATGAGTCCCTCCTGTTAATCCAGGATAACACCCTACATTTGGTCATACAGTTTCTCTTTTTGAGAATTATGTTCGTTCATCTCCTTTATTCTCTGGCTTCTTCCTTCTTGTCCACAGGTACTCAAATCTCTTTCATCCTAAAAATAAAACAAAGCTCCCTCTAACCTATTTCCTTTCACTTTTTTTTTTTTCAGTTGAAAATGTTGAATTTTACCTAACGGTTAAGAAATTCCTTTATCCTTCTGTGTTTGGTTATATGGGTTCACAGTGAATATCCTCTCCTTACCATCTAACTATATAAGGTTCACTTATCTTAGATAAAACCTCCTAAATAAGACCCCTCAGTTTTCTGTGACAAAACCAGGCAAAGACCTTGTAAACTCCCTTTCTTTGACTCAAATGATTAGTTGAATTGCTTGTACTCACAGATCAATCATAATAAACTGCATACAACCAAACTTTGCTCAATTTTCTCTCCTTTCTCTAGGTTCTTGGACTCTGGTTCTCCCTCAGCCTTGAGCCGGCACACAACCTAAGGACAGGCTGGACCCAGAGAACAACATTCTGGGCCACCCTTTCAACTCACTTCCCACACCTTGCTCTTTTTTCACCTTGTGTACTCGTTTCTATAAGAGCAAAATCCCTTTTTCCTAATTTCTCAGATGCTTGAAGATGTTACTTTCACATGTTTTCCTATCACAGTAGTCTGTTCCTGCCCCCATCCTGTAATAACCCTTTTTAGCTTGCAAATGATCACCACAATGAATTGAGTAAACATCTGTCTTATCATAGAGATAAAAAATTAAAGAAAAAAATAAAATTCTTGTGATTAGAACTCTTAAGATTTACTCTAACAATTGTTACATATTCATATAAGATACAGTTGTGTTTCATATCATATTATATATTATATCACTAGGACTTATTAACTGGATAGCTAAATATCCTGTGTTTTTAACCATCTTCATACAAGTAGCTTTCCCCAACTCCCTGACTCTGGTAACCACAAATCTGATCACTTTTTCTACGACTTTGATTGTTTTTGAATTACAATAGACCTACAACACTCTGTTAGTTCTTGGTGTATTACTTAGTGATTTGTTATTGCTATATATTACAATGGTAAAGTTCTATAATAATTCATTTTAATAAAATTATCTCCTTAATTATTTTGAATTTATTTATTTTTATTTTACAACTAAGCCTTCTGAAAAAGAGTCTAATCTCATTCTCTTTCATCACATATGTACTATATGTACCTATAGGCAGACTAACATAATTAGCAAAGAATGTCACATTGGAAAAAAAAAATATGGTTTCTTATTTTTCAAAGAAAAGCAACAAAGTATTTATCCTGAGAAAACTTATGTCAGGCATAGAATTTTTTCATTTTAAATTATAGAGAGACAATAATCTTTTAATTCCTTAGGGATTCTCGATGTCTTTATTTGTTCCTCCCCACTTCTCATTCTCTCTCCAGCCATTGCTATTTCTCTTAGCCCCCTTGCCTCTGACACAAACCCTTCTTAGCTCATCCTCAGATGACTTTGGTACTGACAATAAAGATGCAATTTCTGTCTTTATCTTTCTCTTCGTATCTGTAATCATCCTTAACTGTTGACTTTCACCTTAAACTCACTCTCCTTTTGGAATTTCTTTTTTTTTTTTTTGTGATGTCTTTGTACAGACCTCAGTTTTATTGGCAAGCACCTCTTTCACTTCATCTTATAATTTTGGTAATTTTCCTGAATTACTTCCATAATCATCTCTAATTTACACTCTATTACATTCTTCCCATTCAGTTCAGTCAGTTCAGTCGCTCAGTCGTGTCTGACTTTTTGTGAGCCCATGAATCGCAGCACGCCAGGCCTCCCTGTCCATCACCAACTCACGGAGTTTACTCAGACTCTTATCTATCGAGTTGGTGATGCCATCCAGCCATCTCATCCTCTGTCGTCCCCTTCTCCTCCTGCCCCCAATCCCTCCCAGCATCAGAGTCTTTTCCAATGAGTCAACACTTTGCATGAGGTGGCCAAAGTATTGGAGTTTCAGCTTTAGCATCTTCCTTCCAATGAACGCCCAGGACTGATCTCCTTAAGGATGGACTGGTTGGATCTCCTTGCAGTCCAAGGGACTCTCAAGAGTCTTCTCCAACACCACAGTTCAAAAGCATCAATTCTTTGGTGCTCAGCTTTCTTCACAGTCCAACTCTCACATCCATACATGACCACTGGAAAAACCATAGCCTAGACTAGATGGACCTTTGTTGGCAAAGTAATGTCTCTGCTTTTTAATATGCTGTCTAGATTGGTCATAACTTTCCTTCCAAGGAGTAAGAGTCTTTTAATTCCATATCCAAACTGTTACTTTATCTTCCACTTATATACTGATAACTCCTTTTTCCTATCATCTCCAGCAGATTTCCCTGATTAATTCTAAACCATATCTCCAAGCTTACTGATTTATCTCTCTACCTGATAGCCTATGGGTACATCAAACACAGAATATCCAATATACCCAAACCTTAACTCAAATCTCTCCTATATTCCTAGGTTGTTTGATTGTCACTATTATCCATCCACATATATTCCCAAGGTAGGAGCCCAAGATTCTTCCTTTTCTTCACTGCCCCTTTGACTCCAGTCTATCAGTAAGCACTACCAAGACACCATTTCATAGTTCTTCATAGATATTTCACTCTATCTTTTCTTCTCTAATACCACATTTTTAGATCTGACTCTTAAATGCCTCCAGAATTATTGCTTTTTTTTTTTGGTTTGTTTTTCATGCCTCTAGTATAATCTAGCATAGTCGGACATGACCAAGTGATTGAGGACACATACAGTGTAATCTATTTCCTCCAATACATCTTCCAAGTAAATCCCTTCAGTTGTATCTGAGTCTTTGTGACCCTACGGGCCATAGCCTGCCAGGATCCTCTGTCCATGGGGTTTTCCAGGCAAGAATACTGGAGTGGGTTTCCATGCCCTCTTCCAGGGTATCTTCTCCACCAAGGGACTGAACCTGCGTGTCCTGCACTGCAGGTGGATTCTTTACTGCTGAGCCACTGGGGAAGCCCTATCAGATTATACCCAGCATAAAATTCTGCTGTTACTTCACACTGCCTAAAAGATAATGCCCTGACTCCAGTACAGCTTTCATGTCTTAACCCTTGCAACCTTTCCATTTGCATCAACCACCAATCTATACACATAATTTATACTCAAATAATTATTTAGTTGTTCCTTGTATTAACAAGGATGCTTTTATGCATCCTATTTGGAGAAGGCAATGGAACCCCACTCCAGTACTCTTGCCTGGAAAATCCCGTGGACAGAGGAGCCTGGTGGGCTGCGGTCCACTGGGTCGCTAAGAGTCAGACATGACTGAGTGACTTCCCTTTCACTTTTCACTTTCATGCATTGGAGAAGGAAATGGCAACCCACTCCAGTGTTCTTGCCTGGAGAATCCCAGGGACGGGGGAGCCTGGTGGGCTGCCATCTATGGGGTCGCACAGAGTCGGACACTACTGAAGCAACTTAGCAGCAGCAGCAGCATGCATCCTATTTGTTTTTCCTGAAGTGTCTGTTTCCCTTCTACATCTGTGTGCCTCTTTATTATGTCTCAAGATTCATCACTACCTCTAGGGAGTTTCCAGTAGTAAAGAATTCGCCTGCCAATACAGGAGACTCAAAAGACATGGGTTCCATCCCTGGGTTGAGAAGATGCCTTGGAGAAGGAAATGGCAATCTACTCCAGTATTCTTGCCTGGAAAATCCCATGAACAGAGGCGCCTGGCCACTACAGTCTGTGGGGTCACAAAGAGTCAGAAATGACAGAGTGACTGAGCACACACCAGGGGGTTTTCCTAGAAATTTTCAGCCAGGGCTTTATGGCAGCTCTCTCTAGAACAACCTGGTATTCATAGCAATGTTTGCCTATCTCTATCACTTTCCTTACTATATATTATTTAAATATTCCTTTCAGGTGTTTGCATTCATCTTTAACCATAACCTAAAAAATGTCTTATATGTTATTTTCTATGTGAGATTTAGCATATACTACACATTCTATAAATGTTGCTGAATTGTTACTGGCTCCTTGCATTCCTTGTGAAGATTAATTATGACTAGATTGAATGACAACCTAATTTGTAGCTACATGCTTTGATAAAAATACTGGCATATTTTGTCTTTGGAACTTTTGAAATCAAATGTGAATTTGGAAAGTATTAGAAAAATATGTCTAATAGCAAATGCATATATGTATGAATTAAGGCAAGAATATTTTTGTGTTTTCTTTCACATTCTAAGGAAGTGGTGTTATTTGTAATTTGGGGGGACTGTGGTAGCAATTTTACTGGTTTGTTTCAGTTTTATTTTTCACAGGAAATAGTGATCTTTTATCATTAGCAATTTTATGCACATGCCACATCTACATTTACATTTATAGTATATATTCTTTATCACCTAGGATATAGGAAAATCCATTATACATATTTTAAGTAACTTACTGAATATATTTTGTGATTATACTACTCTTTGAGCATAAAGTCTTTTAAAATTCTTTTAATTCAATTATTTAAATTACTTATTGAGGTTTTCCTGATAAATTTCATTGCTGCAGTAGATTCTGAAAATCTGTAAAACCTTTGAGACAAGCAGAGACATTATCTGACATTTGTATAAATCCCAAACAAATCAACAATAAAGAAAATTATCTTTGCTTTAAATATATAAAACTTTAAATAACATTTGGAAAATACATTTTTATTTTTATATACCTAATCATAAAGCACCAAAAATAAGATTCTCTTTAAATCAAATACATTAATGAATTAAAATTTTATTTAGGTTCCATGGAATTCTGACATTAATGAATTGTTCTGAGTGTAGTTTCTATGAGACAGTTAAATGGAAAATTATTTATAATGGTTTTACAATATTATTATTTTTTCTCCCCAATTCAGTTTTACTTGTGTCTACTCTCTTTCTCAGCAGTCCACCCACACTAATGGTTTTGCTATTTACCTTCATGTTGAGTGCTGTTACTTTCTATCTGGCAATGCCAAAGTAATCTTCACACTGTCAATTTTGTTGGAATGAATTCTATTAACTCTTTTAAAGATGACTGTCCTTCTGTTTGGTATTTGCTATAAGGCTGACTACTTCTACATACAAGCAAAATGCTTTATGCCCCCATGGCCTGACACATAGACTTATGAAGTTTCTAAAAAGTTGAGGGTTTAATCTTTGGCATAGTATTTCCAATCATGGACTCCTTTCTTATCAGTTTCAGAGATCAAGCTCTCTGCAGGCTCAGCAATTTTTCAGACTTTTTTTTTAGGTTATTTTCTTCTGAGAAGCTCTAATGCATATCCTCTCCTCAAGTGATCTTTCCCTATATATATAAAAAAAAAATAATACACAGCACCAAAATCCTTATAAAAAATTCCCCAAACCTGCTCCATTTAAGTAAAATTTAGTGTTCAACATGTTTTTCCTAAAATTATTACCTGCTGACTAAAGTCTTGTCTACAAATGGAATTTTATAACAGCCTATTTAGACTCTGATGCTGGGAGGGATTGGGGGCAGGAGGAAAAGGGTATGACAGAGGATGAGATGGTTGGATGGCATCACTGACTCGATGGACGTGAGTTTGAGTGAACTCCAGGAGTTGATGATGGACAGGGAGGCCTGGCATGCTGCGATTCATGGGGTCACAAAGAGTCTGACACGACTGAGTGACTGAACTGAATTGAACTGAACTGATTTAGTCTTTTATGCTTCATATTTTTGTGTTTCTAGAATTTCAGTGTAAAGCTGTTCAATATTTCAGAATTCTCAACATAACATTTGATATACTATAGCCTTTCTAATAATTATAATAAAAAAACCCACGAAAAGATGCTCAACATCACTCATTATCAGAGAAATGCAAATCAAAACCACTATGAGGTACCATTTCACACCAGTCAGAATGGCTGCGATCCAAAAGTCTACAAATAATAAATGATGGAGAGGGTGTGGAGAAAAGGGAACCCTCTTACACTGTTGGTGGGGATGCAAACTAGTACAGCCACTATGGAGAACAGTGTGGAGATTCCTTAAAAAACTGGAAATAGAACTGCCTTATGATCCAGCAATCCCACTGCTGGGCATACACACTGAGGAAACCAGAAGGGAAAGAGACACGTGTACCCCAATGTTCATCGCAGCACTGTTTATAATAGCCAGGACATGGAAGCAACCTAGATGTCCATCAGCAGATGAACGGATAAGAAAGCTATGGTACATATACACAATGGAGTATTACTCAGCCATTAAAAAGAATACATTTGAATCAGTTCTAATGAGGTGGATGAAACTGGAGCCTATTATACAGAGTGAAGCAAGCCAGAAGGAAAAACACCAATACAGTATACTAACGCATATATATGGAATTTAGAAAGATGGTAACAATAACCCTGTGTACGAGACAGCAAAAGAGACACTGATGTATAAAACAGTCTTATGGACTCTATGGGAGAGGGAGAGGGTGGGAAGATTTGGGAGAATGGCATTGAAACATGTAAAATATCATGTATGAAACGAGTCGCCAGTCCAGGTTCGATGCACGATACTGGATGCTTGGGGCTAGTGCACTGGGACGACCCAGAAGGATGGTATGGGGAGGGAGGAGGAAGGAGGGTTCAGGATGGGGAACACATGTATACCTGTGGCAGATTCATTTTGATATTTGGCAAAACTAATACAATTATGTAAAGTTTAAAAATTAAATAAATTGAAAAAAAAATCACAATAAATCAAGAAATTCCAAGTAAGTTTCTGAAGTTCTGTCATTTTCTCTTTACACAGATGCCCTTTACAAGATGCTCAGTCAGATTCCAATTAATTGGAATGTGGTATTTTTGTTTAATTGGCATTTTCTAGATAATCTGTGCAGTACACAAATAAATGAACATTTCACTGTTTCAGTCTTTCCTTTGAAAGCATTTTTTCCTTGTATTTTTTGTCTGCATTTATAAGTGAAGTTATAATAAAATGCAAAGTAATAGATATTTGATTATTTAGAATCTTTCAGTGATACATGCATAGTGAGCAACATAGGTATAAATGGAAATAATAAATTGTAAAGGGAAATATGGCTAAATCTGAAGTGGCTCAAGGTATGCACTTATTCTGTGCATTTTTTTCAGCCTCTTTAATAAGCTTTGTCCTTATCATCTGCCCCATTTTCTACAGAAGTCTAGAAATACCTAGAAGTCAAACCCTGGCTGGTTTGAGTCTTTAGATATGTTTCATTTTCCATATTGAGTGCTTTTTGTTAATTCCAGACTATAAAATGCAAAATATGTGATATGAAAATCCAGACTGTTTAGTTTTCACTTTACTAGGAGTAGGTTCACAAAAACAGAGAACTCTTCTATATTATTTTAATGCTAAATCCTCCATGTCTATAACAATATGTAGGACACACTTATGAATTTGAGTTTCCATCTCATGCATAAGAAATATAAAATGAATAAAATAAATCTGAATAATTGAGTGCTTAAGTACTAAACACTCATTCCCTATTATCATGTGACTCTGTGAAATAATTAGTGAAAATGTATTTATGAGTTAGATATAAGTGAACAAAAATAAGTCTTTCTTTCCTGAATGTGCTAAATTTGCATTCTAGAAGAAATACAATGAACAAGAAATGGAGTCTTCTCTCTACTTGCTTACAGTGTACCAAAGGAAAGGATTTGCATATAAATAAAGTTTTGAGTAGACAATACAAATTTCAGTCAAAATGTATTACATATTCTAGATGACACCAATTTAAAAGCACTTGAACCACAGGTTTGAGACTGAATTAGTTGAATGTAAGAACCTTAATGATGAGATCTTTTTTTGTTAAGATTACACAGCATATTTTCTCACTATTTTCATTCTAAAGGTGGTATAAAGTTTTTCTCACACTTGGTAAAGAAATAATGTGTGTCTTGATTTTCAAGAGTTTAACCTGAAGATTCAAGAACAGGGCATGGAAACAAAAGACAGAGAGTTGGAAGTATGAACCAAGTGGTTGCAAATCCTTAGATCATTAAAATAAAAACTGATCTGGAATACATGGATTGAAGGAAAAATCATAGCCCTAAAACTCAAATTTAAATTCTGATACAACTTTCTTTCTTAGAAGAAATAGCCATTAGAGAGGCAAGATAAATATGACCCATTTCAAATACAGTGTCTGAATCTGTTCTTTAAATTTTAAAAGTGTTGGATAACTACATTTGTTTGGCAGATAATATATACTTTGGCAGCCTCATACTCTGGCCACTTGATGCAAAGAGTCTACTCATTGGAAAAGACTCTGATTCTGGAAAGATTGAGGGCAGGAGGAGAAGAGGGTGACATAGGATGAGATGGTTGAATGGCATCAATGACTCAATGGACATGAGTTTGAGCAAACTCCAGGAGATAGTGAAAAACAGGGAAGCCTGGTGTACTGTAGTCCATGGGGTCACACAGAGTTGGACACAACTTAGTGACTGAACAACAGTAAACAACAACGTAGCAGATAAGGCAAGATGAAGGTTTTTCAAGAACTTTGATTCTTAACTTTTTTAAAAGAGTGTTAAAACCACTAAGCATATAATGAAATTATAGACCCACTCTCTCCTCAGGGGAAAAATAATGATTTACAATTTTGTGCCTTTTTTGGAAGGTCATAGACCTCTGAGATCTAGAACCTATTCTAGAATAACGTTCTTAATAACACTGAAACTAGTTTTTAACCATCATTTCACAGTTGCATAAAATTTTAATTGTTCTAAATTCATACCTATACAAACTGGTGGGCTGGGCTGCCAGAAGTATCGATTTTCTACCTGAATGCAGGTTATTCTTTCCTCTCCTTGAAGTTCATATCCTGGGTCACACTGAAAAACCACAGTGTCTCCAGGTTCTCGTCCATCCCCATTTCGAGTTCCGTTCATGGGAACCCCTGGGTCACGACACGCAGTGGCAACAGAACCTATGAACAAATAGAAACAAACTTTTAGTTTTGATGCCAACCAAAATCAATTTCAAAGTTCCAGACCTCATATTTGAGATGCTTCTACATCTTTAAAAAAATAACTTAAAAATGCCTGGGTCATAATTCCCTGTGCTATACAAATATATCCTTGTTGCTTTTTAAATGAGGTATAATTCCCTGATGGCTCAGCATTTAAAGAATCCGACTGCAATGCTAGAGATGTGAGTTCAATCCTTGGGTCAGTAAGATCCTTTGGAAGAGCAAATGGCTACCTACTCCACTATTCTTGCCTGGAAAATCCATTGGACAGAAGAGCCTGGTAGGCTACAGTCCATAGGGTCACAAAGAATTGGACATGACTGAGCACACACACATATTGCATATATAATATATAAAAATTATCTATGCTGTACATCTGAAATTAATATAACATTGTAAATCAACAATCCAATTTGATATTTGAAAAAATATTGCTAATTTTTAAATACCTGCACAATAAATACTTTTAAATTGCTTTTTCATAAATAATTCATTTGTTAACTTGCTTCATGCAGTAACATGACATTTTAGTAGCTAAATAATAAATCTACTCAAAATTCATTATTTTGATGCCCCGTGAGAGACATTGTGAAGAGGATGAAAAGACAGCTGCAAACTAGAAGAATATATTTGCTTGGCCTATATACCACAAAGTACTAGTATGTAGAATATATGAAGAACTCTTAGAACTGGGGGAAAAAAAAAGAAGAAAAAATCCAACTACAAAATTGGCAAAAAACATTTCAATAAAGGGGATACCTGATGGCACATGAAAAGATGTTCAGCATCATTAACCATTAAAGAAATGCAAATTGAAACCACAATGAGATACCTATCAAGTTAGGTAAAATAAAATATATATATACATATATATGATAACACCAAATGCTGGGAAGATTCTTACAAAAAAAAAAAAAAAAGAAAATGAATTACACATACACTTTTGGTAGAAATGTAAAATGGTACAGTCACTCTGGAAAGATGAAACTTTCTTGAAAAAATAAATATATGCTTACCATGACCCAGTAACTGTACACTTGCATATTTATCCCAGTGAAACGACAACTTGTGTTCATGTAAAAATTTGAACATGGATGTTCATAGGAGTTTTCTTTGTCAGAACTAAGGACTAAGAACAAACCTAATGTCCTTCAATAGCTGAATCATTAAACTAAGTTTATACCATGGAATATTGTTCAGCAATAAAAAAAGGAATGCTGATCATAGGCTATCTTAGGTGTATCTGAAAGCAATTATGATGAGTAAAAAAATACAATAGCCTCTACTTAGGGAACATTCTTGAAGTGACAGAATTACAAAGTAGGAAAACAGATTACTAGCTACCAAACATTGTAGGGGGAGGAGATGGAAGGAGATCACTATGACTATAAAAAACTCAAAAGAGGTATCTTTGTGATGGAAATGCATTGTGGTTTGCCTCTGGTGGTGATCATCAAATCTACGTCAGATCAGATCAGATCAGTCGCTCGTCGTGTCCGACTATTTGCAACCCCATGAATCAGAGCACGCCAGGCCTCCCTGTCCATCACCATCTCATGGAGTTCACTGAGACTCACGTCCATCAAGTCAGTGATGCCATCCAGCCATCTCATCCTCTGTCGTCCCCTTCTCCTCTTGCCCTCAATCCCTCCCAGCATCAGAGTCTTTTCCAATTAGTCAACTCTTCACATGAAGTGGCCAAAGTACTGGAGTTTCAGCTTTAGCATCATTCCTTCCAAAGAAATTCCAGGGCTGATCTCCTTCAGAATGGACTGGTTGGATCTCCTTGCAGTCCCAGGGACTCTCAAGAGTCTTCTCCAACACCACAGTTCAAAAGCATCAATTTTTCGGTGCCTTCTTCACAGTCTAACTCTCACATACATACATGACCACAGGAAAAACCATAGCCTTGACTAGACGAAACTTTGTTAGCAAAGTAATGTCTTTGCTTTTGAATATGCTATCTAGGTTGGTCATAACTTTCCTTCCAAGGAGTACGCATCTTTTAATTTCATGGCTGCAGTCACCATCTGCAGTGATTTTGGAGCCCAGAAAAATAAAGTCTGACACTGTTTCCACTGTTTTCCCACCTATTTCCCATGAAATGATGGGACCGGATGCCATGATATTCGTTCTCTGAATGTTGAGCTTTAAGCCAACTTTTTCACTCTCCACTTTCACTTTCATCAAGAGGCTTTTTAGTTCCTCTTCACTTTCTGCCGTAATGGTGGTGTCATCTGCATATCTGAGGTTATTGATAGAAGTATATAAACAAAATAATCATATACCCACAAAGGAGCATAAGTAAAATTAATGAAATCTGAATAAGGTTTGTGGATTGTATCAATGTCAATTTTATGGTTGTGATATTGTGCTATGGTTATACAAGAAAATGCCATTGGAGGGAGTTGGGTAAAGGATATACAGGATCTCTATTATTTCTGACAACTGTATAGAAATCTAAAATTATCTAAATTTTAGTTTAAAAAATCATTAGAGGAGAGTGGTATGGTACTACAGGAAAACAACTGTTCTTCTATTAATATATATAATATATGGCAGATTTAATAATATAATTAACTACATCATACAGGTTAATGGAATAGGAACAGCTTAATTATTTTGAATTACTACAAAGCATATTTACTCTAAAGCATATGATAATTAAGTATCAAGACAAAGAAAGTATTAACTTTTCCATTTAAGCTGTTATTAAACCATATTCATAAATGTAGGCTTCAGTACTTGTATACATTATTTTTTAAACTGCATATTAAAGTACACAAATTGCTGGATTACAGACACATAACTAGTATTTATTCATTCATTCACTAACTTAATATATTCCAGGCATTGTGTTGGGTGCTAGGAATACAACAGGGAAATAAGCAGACACAAAACTGAACAGACTTTGAATTGTTCACACTGTGTAGTGGTGGCACCTATGAAGAGATTCTGTTGCATACATCCCTAGTAGGTTAATAACCAGGTACACAAGTAGGTAGGTATCTATAGATAGATACATACATACATAGATACATAGTTTCATCAATATACCAATCAGTCTGTTTTAATACACCAGGCATTCTTTTTGTAGCTCATTTGTTTAATACACATACATACACAACAAAGGAACCAGAGGATTTCACACAAATATTGTAAGGTTTCGACTCTCCAAGTCATTTGGGAATCAAGAGGACTATATCAATTTAAAAAATAACACTCTAATCCTGTGGTATGCATAAAAGCTGAAATTACAAAAAATGATTTCATATATATATATACACTCACACACACACATAATCACACACACATATATGTATATGCTGCTGCTAAGTCATTTCAGTCGTGTCCAACTCTGTGCGACCCCAGAGATAGCAGCCCACCAGGCTCCCCCATCCCTGGGATTCTCCAGGCAAGAACACTTGAGTGGGTTGCCATTTCCTTCTCCAATGCATGAAAGTGAAAAGTGAAAGTGAAGTTGCTCAGTCCTGCCCGACTCTTAGCAACCCCATGGACTGCAGCCTACCAGGCTCCTCTGTCCACGGGATTTTCCAGGCAAGAGTACTGGAGTGGGGTGCCATTGCCTTCTCCAATATGTATATGCACACACATATATAACATACACAAAATGAATAGAACAAATTGTTTTATATATCTTCTTGGAAAGAGTGAAAGAAAGTTATTTTTACAGTGTTACTTTTTAAAAAGGTTACAAATTGTAGACTACAAATGTCATTTTACCTATCACTTAAATTAAAACCATGTATCATTATATACATCATCAGCAATCTTACAGTTGCTTCATTGTACTGATAAACTAGCATTTCTGAGCAATAGCCAAGGTCAAGGACTTAACATGTATAATTCATTTCATTCTACTAACAACCCTATCAGTCAAGTGCCATTACTGTTCTTAAATATTTTAGAGGTGAAAAAACTAAAGTTTAGGAAGATTAAGTAACATTTTCAATATTACAGAAATCAGAGTGCAGAACCAAGGTTTACACCCCAGTTAGTCTGATTTCAGAAGTCAAAGTTTTAAATGATACAGGAGAATGTCCTCTTCTACCTGTTAACTGTTTTTGAGGTACAATTTCTTTCTCAGTTAAATATAATAAAACTCATTAAGAAATTATTAAAAATACAGAGTATATCCATAAACAGAAATGCTATAGTGTGCATAAACATGTCTATTTTAAAATATTCAAATGATTTTTTGAGTTATTTTTAGCTGATAATAGAATAAAAATCAAACTCATATGGGAGAATATGGAGGGAAGGGGGGCAGGGGCATGGTTCCAATTGCCAAGTGGATTTGTTCTCTAATACCTATCAGTGGTCCTTAGCAGAACATCCATCAGGGATTACAGGGTCTGGCAATTACAATCTTTTAATATTGATAGACACTTTTTTGGTAAATTTTTGTGATAAACTCAGTTATTAAGTTTTTCTTGAATTGCTCTGGGATGGTTTCCACTAACACTAAAACTGATCTATCAACTGGCTTTACAATATAAAAGTGGATTGGGATGTTCTACATATAAGATTTACACTAAGCAAGTTTTTATTGGAAAGGAGTGATATAAATGTAAAATGTGCTACAGCTTTCAAACTGAAAAGCAGAATGATATAAAAGATAATGAAAACAGTTAATTTTGTTGTTGTTTTTGTCATTGTTGTTGAGGCTTCCTATGTGCTGGACTCTTGCATCTGCAAAAAACTTGGAAGCTTAGTATGAGCATTCTCAAAAGTAAAAATGTACATACAGCAATGTTACACAAATATTGAATGCAGTTAGTATAACTGTGGCTTACCAGTATTTGAGAGAAAAAAGATGTTTGGGCCCTATCATCAGAGTTACTATACTTAAAGATTTAAATTGGAACCTAGTAACTAAAATCAGAAGGCTTCAATATGACAGCTGCTGCTGCTGCTAAGTTGCTTCAGTCATGTCCGACTCTGTGCGACCCCATAGACACCAGCCCACCAGGTTCCCCCGTCCCTGGGATTCTCCAGGCAAGAACACTCGAGTGGGTTGCAATTACCTTCTCCAATGCAAGAAAGTGAAAAGTGAAAGTGAAGTCGCTCAGTCGTGTCCGACTCTAGCGACCCCATGGACTGCAGCCTACCAGGCTCCTCTGTCCACGGGATTTTCCAGGCAAGAGTACTGGAGTGGGTTGCCATTGCCTTCTCCGCATATGACAGCTAAAAATGTAAAAATATTCATTTGCCTTTGGGGCTGGTTGACTTGGAAGGAAGAGATGTGGTAAAAGTGTACTATGTCTTTTCTCTTAATTAATAAATAAATTAGGAATAAGATTTTAAAACAGTAAAGAGAACGATAGGGTTTAGTAAAAGACCAAATATTTTTCTTCTTGGAATTACTTCAATTCTAAAGGCAATTAGCTAAATATACACAGAAACAATTACTTGCTGTGAATGCTATTGTCTTATTTTCTTTACTTATTCAAAGTTTAATCTCTATACTGGTTATTCACTGTGTTTGTGGGTAGGCAAAAAAACATTTATTTTGGCATCAATCATTTTTGTTTTATGCATTAAAACAAAAGCTATAGACATTAAAGAAAATAAATAACCATTTAAAACGCCATGGACTGAAATAATCTCACAAAATTAGCATGATTTAAAAGCAATTATATTAGAAAATAGTAAGTATTAGGCACATGTGTAAAAATAGGTTAAGAATCTTCATTTGACATTTATTGTTTAATTTTATGGAACATAAATTCTCATGATAAATAATTCTCATTTGCTTTTATTTTTGCTGTTTTATATATATATATATATATATATATATATATATATATATATATATATAAACACAGGGTGTTTTTTGCTACAAAGTATTTTAACTTATCAACTATTTTATATATATAAAATCTAAAAAGCTACACATTAGAAATAATATATTTGCCACCAAATTATTAACATAGATAATTTATATTTATTTTATTAATTTCTTCAGTTAAAATTACTTCAAATTTTGATTGCTGAAATGAATATCTGCATTTTTTCTATTAGGTTTAAGTATGACATTCTTGATTTTTCTTAACAAAAATATGTAAGGTAAGCACAAATCTAAGAGATAAAAGTTCTTAACAACCTTGCCTCATCTGCAATGATATAAAGAAAGGAACATTCTAGATAGTGCATATAATAGGCTTAAATTCTATCCTATCTAAATAAAGCTTGGATTTAACTTTCAAAGCCTAATGAAATTGACAATAAAAAAATAACTTCCTTTCTTTGTCTTTCTCCCCAAAAGGAATGGACATTTATATTTTGGTTAGTAAAGAATAGGAATTACCATGTGTTTCACAGCTCTTAGACCAGTTGATTTTTCAATAGAAACTGTAATAGTCACAGGGAAAAGGTATATAAATAGAAGAGAATGTGATTAGTAAAGCAATATGTAATATTTACTGGAGACTTGCTATCTTTTAAACACTTGTACTATGCGCTGTTTCTCATTGCATTCACAAGAAATCTGGACTCTATTATTACCCATATTTTTCCAATGAGAAAATTGAGGCTTAAAAAAGATAACCCTGCTCTATATCACATAGCTGTTTAAAGTGGACAAAGTGCCCTATGCACACATGAGACCATAACTGAGGGACATTTCTTAAGTAAAAATGATAGAAACTTTGTAATAAAATGTACTGAGAGTGTGAACCATAGCATGGAGTGCAAGTGAAATCATGACTTCAATGGGAATTTCTAAAATATGTTGCTG
This sequence comes from Bos grunniens, assembly GCF_055505025.1. NCBI lineage: Eukaryota > Metazoa > Chordata > Mammalia > Artiodactyla > Bovidae > Bos > Bos grunniens. The sequence continues at coordinate 30,444,692 of NC_141178.1, forward strand.
CTGCTGCTGCTAAGTCGCTTCAGTCGTGTCCGACTCTTAGCGACGCCATGGACTACAGCCTACCAAGCTCCTCCATCCATGGGATTTTCCAGGCAAGAGTACTGGAGTGGGGTGCCATTACTCCTTAAATGTCATTATAAAATCAGAAAAAAAAAAAACTACCTTACTTGCCTATCATCCCTACAGGAGAAATCAAAAAACCTACATATTTAATAACACTTAACTTTAAATATATTAATTTCTTACTTAAATTGCACAGATATTAACAATGTAGTCTTATTCACAGGATTCCACTGGTATACATTGTGTCAAACTGAAAAAAAGTCTGTTTATCTAAGAAAGAGATATATGTTGAACAACTATATGCAACACGAATGACAATTAGAATAGATATGAATAAAATAATGATGATAATGATTACTGTCTCTATTGAGAGCATATACTATACAAAACACTTTACTAGAAGCTAAGTTTATATACTCTTAGACTAAAACACAAATTCTTATTATCATCCCTATTCTAAATGAGCAATACAAGCTTCCCGTCATATTATGTGCTTATTCTTAGCAGATGTGGAATTTGAACTCAAGAAACAGCAGGGCTCCTAAGTATTAGAGTATACTGTCTCATTACAAATCTACCACATTACCAGATAAAACAATAAAAAGGCATGCCCTACTAATGGAACTTTGACAGTTGTTTCTTAATGAAAGAACTGGGCCGAAAAAGTTAGAACTAGCTCGAAACAGAAAGGCAAGAGCAGTTTATAACCCATTTCTTGTTCCTGATATTTCACTATAAAGGGAAACAAAAAAGAAAGACTCAAGGTTATTTTGTAGGTATTATTAGAAGTAATAAAAATAAAATTTAACCTGATATATGCTGAATTTGGGCTTCACGGGTGGCGCTAGTGGTAAACAATCTGCCTGCCTGCCAATGAAGCAGACATAAGAGTAAGAGATGTGGGTTTAGTCCCTGGATCTGGAAGATTCCCTGGAGGAGGACCCAGCAACCCACTCCAGGATTCTTGCCTGGAGAATGCTACAGACCGAGGAGTCTAGCAGGCTACAGCCCATGGAGTCGCAAAGAGTTAGACACAACTGAAGCGATAGCACATCACACAGAATGCCAAATTTAGCCATGTATGTGCCAAATGGTATTAAGTAATTGTAGTAACAAGGACATTTCCCTCCAATTGTTTTTCTCATTCTCTCTCTCCTTCCTGCTCTCTCCCTCTCTTTTTTTTTTTTTTTTTTTACAAATTTTTTCCTTACGGTTCTTTAAGAGAATAGAAGCAGTAAAGTAGGCACATCCTCACCTCTGGAATCTGTATCCACATTCTCTGCTTTCTCTCCTGTTGCAATAAAGAAGATGCCCTTGCTCTACGTAAGGCTAACCCTAGTTCTTGTGTTGAAAGGACTTTATTCCTAAACATTTTTCATCTCTTCTAATTCACTAGGTTTTCCTTCTGTACTGGGTCACAACCAGTAACATACAAATATGACTTATAACTTCCATCTTAAATAAACAAACTCTTCATTACATTCCTATCCTCTTCCAACTGTTTTCTCATTCCCTTCCTTTCTTTAGTAGAACACATATTAAACATCTGTTCTGAGGGAGATATCTATACAACTGTCTCCAATTTTATCAGCCATATACATTTATGCTAAAAAAGAATTTATATTCAAGTGAGGAAAGTTTATACTAGTATTACTTAGGAATTGTTTTTACAATGTTTTCAGTCTTTACCCATAGTCTAAATCCACTGAAAGAGTTAAATGCATTTATTGTTAAGCAACATGGAACCTTACCAAATCAGGCTTTGCTACACTCTACGGATAGACAGTCCTCATATATAAGACATTGAAGAGAATCTTTCATAAGAGTTAAAAATAGTTCTTCAAGTAAATATGTGTGAAATGAATGAATGAATGAAACTATAACTAGTCATTTCAGTGTATGCTTAAGCTTTATTTATAATTTAGGATTTGTTTCATACTGGGAAACATTTACTCCAAGTGCAGTAACAACATTTATATTGCATTTTAATTTGTATTACTCTATCTGGATAACCTGAGGCCATTCTTAGAACAATATAGATAGCACTAAATACTACGGAAAATGACTGAGTTATCATCATTTTTATAACTCATCAGTACTGCAAATATACTTCTGACTTCTCATGTTATATTTGTTTTCATCTAATTTAATTAGAAATGCGCATTTCACCTAAAAAAACAGTCCTAACTAACACATGCACATGTTTCAAATATATTATGGATGATATTTCAGAGATAACATTTGAATTACCATCTTGGTTACCTTGGCCTAATTAATACTCCAGTTTTCTTATGGCATTTTTTTGTACAACAAAGAAAAAATACACTAAAATCACTTAAAAGTTCTTGTGTGTCCTTTCTGTTCAGAAAGCTGATTTCTTGGTATAAACTTGTTTATCTCAAGAACTTTTGAAAAGCCTCAGATCTGATATAATTGGATAAATAATACTATCAAAAGCAGAAGAATTGCACTGCAGTGAGAAAGGGACACTGATCAGATTGCCTTAGTTTCCTGAATTTTGTCTGCCTCATCAGTAAAACTGACATAGTGATCATTTACCTGACCGATTTAGTATTAGAAAAAATCTTAAAGTATTATTCTAACAATTACATTGCATAATTGAAAATTATATGATATGAAAATGTCAATTCTAAGATAAAGACCAGTAGATTTTACTATTCACTGTGTACTTTAAGAAGTAGTTGTATTTTTGCTGCAATATGTCAAGAAACTTCAGCAAGGTCATGGTCCAAATTTGGCATTCACAAGGCCTTATACTGTCCTCTTCAGTTTTATTGCTTTATATTTTGTATAGACTAAGAAATGACACTATATTCTCCACTTCACTATCAATAAGGAAATCAACCTGGGTAGTAGGAATATTTAACCTGGAAGGAAATCTCATCGAGAATCAAATCAATCAGAAAATATTTGAAATGCAGATGGTAACCTAGAGGTGGATTTCACCCTGGAGAGTTCTGCCCTTGATTGAGTCCTTGCTGTGTATGAGATCCATCAATTTTATAAAGAATGTTCAACATCATTATTAGGCCTACACTCTGCCAGCTACTCAGCAATGTGGCTATCTTTAGAATTTCATTATGATTCGGAAACACCTTAATGATATGGCAAATAAGGTTATAGTAGATGACAAGATGACAGAGATATTCCATACATGGGATGCAAAAGAAACCTCAAAGCTAGTGTTCTAGTATACTTCCAAGTACTTTATATAAACATAATGTTAAAAATACATATTTACTCATTTGTTCACCAGGTAATTGTCGTAAACCCACTAGAAGCCAAGTATGCTTGGTATTGGAGATACATTTTAATAAGATGACCCTGAATATTCACTGGAAGGACTGATATTGAAGCTGAAGCTCCAATACTGTGGCCACCTGATGCCAACAACTGACCCATTGGAAAAGATCCTGGTGCTAGGAAAGATTGAAGGCAAAAGGAGAATTGGGCAGAAAAGGATCAGATGGTTGGATGGCACCACCGGCTCAATGGACATGGAAATGGGCAAACTTCAGGAGATCGGAACAGGGAGGCCTGGCGTGCTGTACTCCATGGGGTTGCTAAGACTCAGACACGACTTAGCAACTGAACAATAACACCTCCATACCACCATCAATTCTTGTGCTACAAAGTGAGGATAAAATCACTGGTCTAATGATTTTTAAATCAACAGTCCTGTTAGGTTGAAGACTGTCAAAGGTACCTATCTATACAGGAAACTGACTTTATATCCAAGATTATAAAAGATTATGTGCTGTGCTTAGTAGCTCAGTTGTGTCCAACTCCTTGAGACTCCATGGACTGTAGCCTTCCAGGCTCCTCTGTCCATGGAGATTCTTCAGGTAAGAATACTGGAGTAGGTTGCCATGGTCTGCTACAGGGGATCTTCCCGACCCAGGAATCAAACCGAGGTCTCCTGCATTGGAGGTGGTTTCTTTATAAAGGATTATATAAAAGTCTAATTTGAGTTGAATTCCAATATTTGGAGATTAATAAAATTAATTAGCAAAAAAAAGATAAAGAAACATACAAATATTTTACATAGTTCTGACTGATAGCACATAATACCAGTGTGTTTCTAATGTTATATTATAAAAAATTTCAATACAGATTCATTTAACATTTACTCTGGTTATATAAATATTAATAGGATAACATCTTGTCCATCAAAGGAACATAATCTAAGAGGGATAGCAGATATGTATATGTCTTTAATATAATAAAATGCTTATTAAAATCAGGTAACATTTGTCATACAAAGTGAAAAATTGTGGGCATGAAATAAAAAGCTAAAAGTGATTTATATTATATAATTAAAATATGTATTGATTTATAATTTTACATAGATGAACTTTTCAAAATAGTTATCTATACAAAAATTACTTAAAATAATTCATAAAAAGTTAAAATGCCATATGTCTATTCACACAAAAACATCCTCTTTATATGAATTAATTAAACATTAAAAATAAGAGAAGCAAAATAATCACTTGTGGTACATGTGTACATTCTTTAATTTGATTTTTTAGACATATTTAATGTCATTAGGGAGAAGACAATGGCACCCCACTCCAGTACTGTTGCCCGGAAAATCCCATGGATGGAGGAGCCTGGTAGGCTGCAGTCCATGGGGTCGCTAAGAGTCAGACATGACTGAGTGACTTCACTTTCACTTTCCACTTTCATGCATTGGAGAAGGAAATGGCAACCCACTTCAGTGTTCTTGCCTGGAGAATCCCATGGACGGAGAAACCTGGTAGGCTGCAGTCCATGGGGTCGCACAGAGTCGGACACGACTGAAGCGACTTGGCAGACTTGGCAGCAATGTCATTTTACTCAACCCACTCCAGTATTCTTGCTTGGAAAATTCCATGGACAGAGGAGCCTGGTGGGCTATAGTCCATGGGGTCACAAAGAATTGGGCATGACTTAGTAACTAAACCACCACCACCACAAATGCCATTTTACTCTTTTCTTAAGTATATGGTTTTCAATATATTCTTATTTTTATTGGTATTGTTAAAGCTATTTCCAATATATTTTAAATTGTTGGTATGTCAACAAATGTCTCCACAAGCTATAATATTTTTAATTGAGAAAGTTTTCTCTTTATAGGTATTGAGGTATCCAGTAAGCATAGAGCTAGTTCTTTGAAATAGAGGAAAGTTTCAATTTGATCTTCTGTCATAAAACAATGTGTAAATATTTCAGCTTAAGTATTTTCACAGATATTAAATCTTTACTTCTTTTTGGACACCTTTATTTGATAAAAATTTTTCACAATATAAAACTTACGAAATTGTCTTAGATTATGATTTTTTGAAATATTTCAATTTTGGTTGTGTATGAAAAACAGTGCTTCAGATACAAACTTTCCTAAGTCTGAATGACAATGAGCAGCAAAAGCAGAAACTAGTACTGATATACTAAAGTTTATATATTTATTTTCAAATCAGCATTTCTTTGTCATACATAAAGAAAAGGTTATTCAATTATTTTGCTATACATAAAAATATTTGTAAATTTTAATGATAGTTTTATTTTGATAGAATTATTTGAAGTTATGAATCATATGTATTCCACAACCAATTAAAATTGTGTTATCTTTTTCTAATTTAATAAGAGCTTTGTTTTTGTCATGAAGTTGTATGTCACCCAAATTTATATTTGTACTATATCACAAAACAGTTTATCCTTAATACTATAATTTTAACATAAGTTTTTTGTCTCATTTTTTTTTATTTTTTTTTATTTTTATTTTTTTCATTTTTTCTTTTTTTTATTCTTCCAATTTTATTTTATTTTTAAACTTTACATAATTGTAAGAGTTTTGCCAAATATCAAAATGAATCCGCCACAGGTATACATGTGTTCCGCATCCCGAACCCTCCTTCCTCCTCCCTCCCCATACCATCCCTCTGGGCTGTCCCAGTGCACCAGCCCCAAGCATCCAGCATCATGCATCGAACCTGGACTGGCAACTCGTTTCCTACATGATATTTTACATGTTTCATTGCCATTCTCCCAAATCTTCCCACCCTCTCCCTCTCCCACAGAGTCCATAAGACTGTTCTATACATCAGTGTCTCTTTTGCTGTCTCGTACACCGGGTTATTGTTACCATCTTTCTAAGTTCCATATATGTGCGTTAGTATACTGTATTTATGTCTTTCCTTCTGGCTTACTTCACTCTGTATAATAGGCTCCAGTTTCATCCACCTCATTAGAACTGATTCAAATGTATTCTTTTTAATGGCTGAGTAATACTCCATTGTGTATATGTACCACAGCTTTCTTATCCATTCATCTGCTGATGGACATCTAGGTTGCTTCCATGTCTTGGCTATTATAAACAGTGCTGCGATGAACATTGGGGTACACGTGTCTCTTTCCCTTCTGGTTTCCTCAGTGTGTATGCCCAGCAGTGGGATAAAAATATTTAAAAGATAATTGTTTGCTTGGGAACACATGTATGCCTGTGGCGGATTCATTTTGATATTTGGCAAAACTAATACAATTATGTAAAGTTTAAAAATAAAATAAAATTTAAAAGAAAAAAAAAGAAAAATAGAAAAAAAAAAGTTTAAAAAAAAGTTATATGCTGTTAACATAAATAGAAGTAAGATTTGTGAAAACAATTTTCCAAAGTAAAGAAGTACATTATTGTAAGGTTCTTACATTATATGTGAGGTTGTGTAATAGAATTTGATAGTAGATTTTGATTAAAAAATGTATGTTATTAATATTAGAGCAAGTACACCCCCACCTCCAAAATGTTTAACTAATAATTAAATAGAGGGGGAAAATGATGGTGGAATGCACAGATGGGTCCAATAAAAACTGATTATCAATATGGTTTTAATTAGTAGATTAAAAAAGAAGTAGACAAATATTAATAATAATATAGAACACTTCAGGCATAGTGTTATCAACCAAGTGTATCTCATTGGTATTTAATTCCAAATAATGGCAAGTGTACATTCTTATCTTTTCAAATGCACATGGTCCTCTGTGACCCATGGACTGTAGCCCACCAGGCTCCTCTGTCCATGGGGATTCTCCAGGCAAGAACACAGAAGTGAGTTGCCATGTCCTCCTCCACGTGATCTTTCCAATCTCGGAAAGATCTGTGGTCCAGATCTCCTGAACTACAGGCAACTCTTTAATATCTGAGCCACCAGGGAAGCCCAAGAATACTGGAGTGGGTAGCCCATCCCTTCTCCAGGGGATCTTCTCGACACAGGAATCAAATTAGGCTCTCCTGCATTGCAGGTGGATACTTTACCAGCTGAGCTACCAGGGAAGCCCAGAAACACATATGCTGGACCATTAAAAAAAAAAAAAAAGTCTAAGTAAATTTAAAATTGTTATTTGGGACGTTCTTCTGCTAAGGAAGCTGGCATGTTAACACTTTCCACACATGTAGAAGAGAATTTAGAACTAAGTGACGAAATTAGTTCAGTAGAGTTTTCATTTGTTCTAGGTGAAAAATCATGTTTTCTTTTTTTTAAACAGATTTATGTCTTATAGTTTTCACATGGTTAATGATATCACTATGATCCCCATATATGTTAACATATATTGTGTGCCAGGTGCGTTTTCAGCATTAATTTTCTTTTAGTTTTAATTGAGAAGTTATTGGGATTTTTGATGATTAGCACATTAAAATGTAAAAAGCATGATGATTAGCAGACATTTCAAACAAGTTGTACAAAATCCTTAGTATGTAGATAACAAAAGTCTAAGAACCATAGAGTTAATCCAAATAGGTATTTCAACAGCTTATCATATTAAAATTTGTAGACAATTTGTTCCTAAAAGAAAAATACCAAGGATCAGCATCTTAAAATATTAATATACTATTAGGTCTAAATCTCATGTTTTAATATCATATATATTAAATTCTCAATCAAAATATCCCATGTTTCACCTGAGGTTAACAAGTTATTAGGAAAAATTGGTCTATTAATACCAATGATATCAGAGTCTCCAGGATAAATCTAAAACCAGGGAGAAATTTTATTTAGGAAACAATTCAAACAATCATTTTTTTTTTTTTTTAAGGAGACATTCAAACAAAAAGAACATGCCTATAGTAGTTAGATACTTTAAAAAAATCAACTACATTATTTAATTGATCAGGTAATTTAAAATGACAGATTTTGTCAGTGTATTATGACTCCCAATCACCATTTAATTATGTTTCATATTTTAGAGTATAAAATGAGCCCCACCATACCTTACAAAATGTTAATATAACACAGAAGCCAAGAAAGTTTAATTTAGTTCTGTATTCTACTAATTACTTGATTGTACATAAAAATAACCAATCCATACATAATTTACCCACTAAAATTATTTTTACCACTTACCTAAATATGTTTTATTGAGTGGGATCATGTGGGATTCCTTGCTTGTTTAAAATGTGTTTCTGGATGTACTAAGATGCTTTGATTCACAAATTATAAAAAACAATATTCTTCTAGATCCCTTCCTGCTATCCTTTTGAGCTCAATTTCAACTTTCGCAATAATAAGTTTCTCTGACCTCCTTCTTAATCTCGGCTTGGACTCTTCCTCACTGCAACCTTCAGGTGAACTTTCTTTGGTACGTCATGGGTCATGGTGTAATTAGCTTTCTTAAGAAATGAATATTCAGTTTATACTTTCTCCTTAAATGTGGAGTTTAAATAAGGCCACAACTACCATAAACATCTATTTTAAAATAATAAAATAATATTTCTATGATAAAGTAAATTATTGTTAATTTACCTCATAAAATAAATAACAAACACTTTCATGGCAAAGACATTCAGACTATAGCTTTATAGCCCATCTGTTCAAATTCTACTTCTGTGTGTATTTCAAGAATACATATTTCTCACTTATCTGGCTAGCTCATGGCCTGACAGCTTTATGTATCTTTCAAACCATAGATTATGATATAACTTGCTGTTATACAAAAGAACTGGCAAGGCAACAGCATCAAATACTTCTCCCACTACATTCCAAGGTCAGAATGGGTTAGACATTAATATCTGAGAATATTTTCATTTTGTCCTCAAGTGACCGATATGTTACTCATGAAAAGAAAGTTTAAGTTATCTGAAATCCACAAAAGACTGGAAAATAGAGATGGGTTTGCAGTATATTCATCTTGCAAAATTAATCAGGTATTATAATTACTCTGAGCATTGAGAATGTACCTCACACACTACTGCTGCTTCTGTTGCTGCTGCTGCTAAGTCGCTTCAGTCGTGTCCGAGTCTGTGCGACCCCATAGACGGCAGCCCACCAGGCTCCCCCGCCCCTGGGATTCTCCAGGCAAGAACACTGGAGTGGGTTGCCATTTCCTTCTGCAATGCGTGAAAGTGAAAAGTGAAAGTGAAGTCGCTCAGTCGTGCCTGACTGTTAGCGACCCCATGGACTGCAGCCCACCAGGCTCCTCTATCTATGGGATTTTCCAGGCAAGAGTACTGGAGTGGGGTGCCATTGCCTTCTCCGATGAGATCAAATACAAAGATACAGCTAATAAATATATCTGTTATTTTAACAGAAATATTAATAATGATACTTTGTTACAAATGGAAAATACAGCCCAAATGGCAAACTAGTCAGGATGCCCAGAAAAGAGGCATAAATCAGAACTGTCTTGGGCAAACTAGGTTATATAGCCATTCTATACAACACACACGTAGTATCAGGGAGTTGCAGATATGAAAATGACTATTCTGTCTAGAAGTTCATCAGTAATGAAAGTATCATTTGACCTGGGCTTTGGAAAATGACTAAGAATTATGGATTTTTTTTTTAATGTGGACATAAACATACTAGGAACATGGAAAAAAGTTTGCAGAAGAACTGGAAATGTGAATGGCCAATGTCTTCTCAGGACAGTAGTTAGATGACTAGATGTATGCAACTGAATAGTGAGGGATGAAGCTGGCAGGTAATCTGGGTGCAAATTGCTTTAAATGTAACTCTATAATTTTAAATTTATGACTGTGTAGCCATTAAAAAATTTTAAACAGGAAGGAATGTCTGATTTATGTTTTCAAAACATTAGTCAGATGGAAATGTTGACAAAAGTCTAGCTACAGATAATGGAGTGAGTGGCTACAGCAGTGCCAGTGGTAATAATAAGGATGGAAATGAATGCAAGGGCACCATACAGTTCTTTAAGGCCAGAGACATCAACCTCTCATAATTAAGGAATCCATCTCCTTGAGAATTGTCAACAGTATAAGCTTTGGGCCTTGGCATCTTGTATTATCCAGCAGGGGCAAATTCTTAACAGAGAGGTTAAAAGTTAAGGACATAGAAAATATTCTGTCAAAATCAACTATTCTGTGGGCAAATGAAAGCATGATACCTAAAGATATCCTCCCTGAGGAACTAAAGTGGGATGAGCCAAGCGGATTAAATTTAAGTAGGGGATACAGAGGCTGACTGCTGAGAACCAAGGACAGAACACAGGACAGCATGAGGTGGCGATGTCAGACTTAAGTAACTCTGATTAAGCAAAAGCACCTTGTAGATTGTAATACCAAGTGGCAAAGTGACAGACTACAAAGAATGCATAGATTGTGAAATAGAAGGCATGAGGCTGCTGATAGAGGCTTGACAATGATTATGAAGTTGGTATGGGACCTAGATTTCAGTTACACTTACTTTGTACCAAGTTTACTGAAATACATTTTGTTGGTTGTATTTTGTTGCTTAAGGTTATTTTGCTACTATTGGCTGTCTCATTCCTTCTTAATTTATTATTTGACAGCTATTCACTCAAAAGGGGAACAGGCATTGTGGTGGTGATGGAGAGTGGAAAGAGAATAGAATGCATACCTGACTCGATTAAAATAATGATACAAACTGACTTGGATAGTATTGTTCTAGTTTACAGCTATTGTTCAGCTTAATTTTTAACAGTGTCCCTGTTACTCTCAAAAATCATCTTAGATATGAACAATAAACTACAAGATCACCCTGAATAAAATATTTGTTCTTTACAGACATTTAGAGAGGCAAAGTTCACATAATTAAAACATCTTTGGAACAGTGAACAGATAACCCATGTTCTCTCATCTTTACTTGGGAAAAAACTATAGCAAGTGCCTAGAGGATGGGCTGGAATGCATTTTATAAAGGGAGGTCAGATAAAGCTTTAAAAAATTGATGGTTTTATAAACATTTTTAAATGTTTTATGCAGAGGTCAGAAAACATTTTATAATAGAGTTATTGGTGCCAAGTCTGAAAGAAAGTGCAAGATTTATGAAAAAAAGAGCAGGAAAACATTTAAAGTAAAAGAAACTTTAAGGACAGAAAACAGTACGGTGTGTGTGTGTGTGTGTGTGTGTGTGTGTGTGTGTGTGTGTGTTGTGTATGTAACTAAGATGATTTCCTGGGTTAAAGGAAAGACACACTTGAGAAACAGTTGGAGATAAATATGCTTAATATCTGGTTCTTTAATAGACTCTCCTAGACTAAACAAACAAATAAATGGGTAACATGAGACAGATTTATTTGAGGAAAAGGAGAAATTCCTGTAAACCACTGAAGTGGCAAATTCTGACCTACAAGCCAAATTTGACCTACATAAGTGATTTACTGGACTACAGTACCTTAATGATCTCTTCAAGATTAGTTGCTTTCTTTGATAATTAGAGGACTTTACATAAAACATATTTCAATCTCCACTTTAAAATGAGTCTTTCTTCCTATAGGAGGAAATGAGGATAGCCAGAGGGGGCCAATGTCCCTTTTAAATGGGAATGTACATCAGTTCAGTTCAGTTCAGTTCAGTCACTCAGTCGTGTCCGACTCTTTGCAACTGCATGAATCACAGCATGCCAGGCCTCCGTCCATCACCATCTCCCGGAGTCCACCCAAACCCAAGTCCATTGAGTCGGTGATGCCACCCAGCCATCTCATCCTCTGTCGTCCCCTTCTCCTCCTGCCCCCAATCCCTCCAAGCATCAGAGTCTTTTCCAATGAGTCAACTCTTCACATGAGGTAGCCAAAGTACTGGAGTTTCAGCTTTAGCATCATTCCTTCCAAAGAAACCCCAGGGCTGATCTCCTTCAGAATGGACTGGTTGGATCTCCTTGCAGTCCAAGGGACTCTCAAGAGTCTTCTCCAACACCACAGTTCAAAAGCATCAATTCTTTGGTGCTCAGCCTTCTTCACAGTCCAACTCTCACATCCATACATAACCACTGGAGAAACCAAAGTCTTGACTAGACGGACCTTTGTTGGCAAAGTAATGACTCTGCTTTTGAATATGTTATCTATCTTGGTCATAACTTTCCTTCCAAGGAGTAAGTGTCTTTTAATTTCATGGCTGCAGTCACCATCTGCAGTGATTTTGGAGCCCAAAAAAATAAAGTCTGACACTGTTTCCACTGTTTCCCCATCTATTTGCCATGAAGTGATGGGACCAGATGCCATGATCTTCATTTTCTCAATGTTGAGTTTTAGGCCAACTTTTTCACTCTCCTCTTTCACTTTCATCAAGAAGGTCTTTCCTCTTCACTTTCTGCCATAAGGGTGGTGTCATCTGCATATCTGAGGTTATTGATATTTCTCCCCGCAATCTTGATTCCAGCTTGTGCTTCTTCCAGCCCAGCGTTTCTCATGATGTATTCTGCATATAAGTTAAATAAGCAGGGTGACAATATACAGCCTTGATGTACTCCTTTTCCTACTTGGAACCAGTCTATTGTTCCATATCCAGTTCTAACTGTTGCTTCCTGACCTGCATATAAGGTTTCTCAAGAGGCAGGTCAGGTGGTCTGGTATTCCTATCTCTTTCATCATTTTCCACAGTTTTTTGTGATCCACACAGTCAAAGGCTTTGGCATAGTCAATAAAGCAGAAATATATGTTTTTCTGAAACTCTCTTGCTTTTTCCAAGATCCAGCGGATGTTGGCAATTTGATCTCTGGTTCCTCTGCCTTTTCTAAAACCAGCTTGAACATCAGGAAGTTCACGGTTCACATATTGCTGAAGCCTGGCTTGGAGAATTTTGAGCATTACTTTACTGGCATGTGAGATGACTGCAATTGTGCAGTAGTTTGAACATTCTTTGGCATCGCCTTTCTTTGGAATTGGAATGAAAACTGACCTTTTCCAGTCCTGTGGCCACTGTTGAGTTTTCCAAATTTACTGGCATATTGAGTGCAATATTTTCAAAGCATCATCTTTCAGGTTTTGAAATAGTTCAACTGGAATTCCATCACCTCCACCAGCTTTGTTCGTAGTGATGCTTTCTAAGGCCCACTTGACTTCATTTTCCAAGATGTCTGGCTCTAGGTGAGTGATCACATCATCATCATTATCTGGGTCGTGAAGATCTTTTTTGTACAGTTCTTCTGTGTATTCTTGCCACCTCTTCTTAATATCTTCTGCTTCTGTTAGGTCCATACCATTTCTGTCCTTTATCGAGCCCATCTTTGCATGAAATGTTCCCTTGGGATCTCTAATTTTCTTGAAGAGATCTCTAGTCTTTCCCATTCTGTTGTTTTCCTCTATTTCTTTGCATTGATTGCTGAGGAAGGCTTTCTTATCTCTCCTTGCTATTCTTTGGAACTCTTTGGGAATTCACATACCACTTTTCTTTCTTCTTTCTCACTTCTTCACTTGTATAAATCATCTGCTTTTTGGAAGTGTGACCTTAGATGTGGTTCTTGGGAGCATAATCAGAATATAAACTGATGCAATTGTAGAACTTCACTGTAACTAATAAATATGACTAAGATCTTTGTCTTTCCTCTGGAATATTAATGAGCAGTAATGCCTGCTAGGTATTTCCTAAGCACCAGGCACAGTGTTAATCTCCTTTCAGACAGAATTGGATTTGAGCCACAGTTGCAAACATCTGCTAGGGCATGACCTTGAATAAATTAACTCACTCTCTGAACCTCAGTGAATTTTTTTTTTTTTTGGTAAATGGGGATGACATAGTATATGTCCCTGGAGAAGGAAATGGCAATCTACTCCAGTATTCTTGCCTGGAGAATCCCAGGGATAGAGGAGCCTGATGGGCTACAGTCCATGGGGTCACAAAGAGTTGGACACTACTGAGCACTGAGCATCAGCACAGTATATCTCATATGGGCTCTGTGAGCATTAAATGAGATCACCATACTAAAAGTACTTAACATTATTCTTAAAGGGCTTCCTGGTGGCTCCGACAGTAAAGAATCCCCCTGAAATGCAGGAGACCTGGGTTCAATCCTTGGGTTGGGAAGATCTCTGGGAGGATGGCATGGCAACCTACTCCAGTATTCTTGCCTGGAGAATCCCCATGGACAGAGGAGCCTGGTGGGCTACAGTCCAAGGGGTCACAAAGAGTCAGACACAACTGAGTAACTATGCACAGCACAATGTGATTCTTGGCACCAAGCAAGAAATCATTCATGAAAAAAAAAAAAACTTTTCACATTGGAAATCTGAACTGATGCTATTCACAATATATTAATTATCAAGGTAATTTTATTTTAGTGAATCAATTTTTAGTCTCTGATCAATGATATATATTTTTATGCATCTTAAAAGAATATTATGAAGGCAGATTTATTAAAACTCTGGTAGGATGCATATTGTTTCTATAACTTTAATATGACCTACAGATATGATATGTATAAAAAATATATTACTAATTTCACTGACAGATGCACATTAAAATTTCCAGAAATGCATATAAAGCAGCTTGTTTCTATTAAGCAGATGCATTTGGCATTCACAAACAATAGCCTGAAGCACCTTTTCATATGATTGCATTTAGATATTTAATCACAATAACCATTTATATGTAAAACCTTACTAATTTAAGGTAAATGAAAGGAGAGTTGTTAGTTGCCAGACTTTCATCATAAATAACTGAAATCGAACAGATATCACAGTTTGCTGACATACTGTCCCTAACTTCAAAAAAGTTAGAAAGTCAAGATATAAATATGAAGAATGCTTAATGTGTGTTGCAGAATTAGAAGTCCTTTATGTTCATTAATTATATAATCATTCTCTTATTTTTCATTCCTTTTTTTTTTTCTGTCTCAAAAGATATACTAAGGGTACAAATCTAAGACATCAACTCATCTATACTGATGTATACATCTCTCACATGAGCCTTATTTCTAACACAAAACAATTCATTTACTTCTGTTAGTTGATTATGCCAAGCAATTGTCTTTCACGAACAAAAAATATATCAAGTTAATTATATATTTGTATTGTTAGTTGTTAATCTAAAGTGATATATTTTCAGGCCAGTTATTAAATAAGTTCTTCATGCTTTATCCAAAGGATTCCAATTTTACATTTATTCATATAGTGGTAATAGTTTACTGGGCACCAACTACTTATTCAGTAGTAAGTACTGTGCACACATAATCATATTAAATTTTAATAATCTATTTATGAAATGAGTATCATTATCCCTATGTGAATTACAGAGCTCAGACTCAGGTGATGAGGTGAAGTGCCCAAAATCAGCAATTAGTAAGAAGCCAAGACTTGAATTAAGGCACACATGAAGAATACTGGTCTGAACTCTTTCCATAGATGATGTTGGGAATCTCAATAAGTTTCAAATACTAGGATTTTTAAGGCTATGCAATTAGAAGATCTCTTAGATATTTTTCTCAAAGAGATAACGTGTATTGGTAATAAGAGTAAAAACATATCAACTAAATTATTTTGAGCTCCCATTTATTTTTTTCAGCCACTAAACCAAAATCCCTTTTAAGAAACAGCATATAGTTAACCACTTATCCAAAAAAAAAAAAAAAAAGCCATCAACACTGGTAATTAGAGTGAATGAAATTTCATTGTGGTAGGATATCTTTAATATAAAAGTAGATTTAAAATATTTTGTCAAAGTTTTCTGTGAATATATAATTAAAATCTTTAACAAAAGAAAATAAAATTAGTAAAAATGTAGGGTTGCTTTTTGTAATGGCAAATACTCATTTCCTTCCTTATCTCAAAATTTTACATTTTAAAATATACTTTTATAGTAAATTCAAATTATCAGTTTGCATAATGTAATGATTTCACTTGATGAATTAACTTTATTTATTTTTTTTCTATGTATTCTTGCCACCTCTTCTTTTTTTTTTAAATTTTATTTTATTTTTAAACTTTACAATATTGTATTGGTTCTGCCATACATCGAAATGAATCTGCCACAGGCATACATGTGTTCCCCATCCTGAACCCTCCTCCCTCCTCCCTCCCCATACCATCCCTCTGGGTCGTCCCAGTGCACCAGTCCCAAGCATCCAGTATCCTGCATCGAACCTGGACTGGCGACTCGTTTCATATATGATATTATACATGTTTCAATGCCATTCTCCCAAATCATCCCACCCTCTCCCTCTCCCACAGAGTCCAAAAGACTGTTCTATACATCAGTGTCTCTTTTGCTGTCTCGTATACAGGGTTATTGTTACCATCTTTCTAAATTCCATATATATATACGTTAGTATACTGTATTGGTGTTTTTCTTTCTGGCTTAGATGAATTAACTTTAATACCACCTTTACTTTAAGGAGTACACTACCCTGGTGGTGCAGAGGTTAAAGGTTAAAGTGCAATGTGGGAGACCGGGTTCAATCCCTTGGTCGGGAAGATCCCCTGGAGAAGGAAATGGCAACCCACTCCAGTATTCTTGCCTGGAGAATCCCATGGACGGAGGAGCCTGGTGGGTTACAGTCCACCGGTCACAAAGAGTCAGGCACGACTGAGCGACTTCACTTTCACTTTCACTCTACATATAAGTTAAATATGCAGGGTGACAATACACAACCTTAATACTCCTTTCTCATATTTGAACCAGATGGAGGAGCCTGGTGGGCTGCAGTCCATGGTTTATCTTAACTCCAGATGAATAAGAAGAAGAGAAATAAGAATATTTAAGATAATTAACAACACAACATTGTAAAGCAACTTTCCTCCAATTAAAAAATAAAATTAAAAAAATTAAGATAATTAAAATTTAAAAATGAAAGTTTTTGAGTAGTAAAGTAACAGAAGGATTTAAGTAACATTTCTATATTGTTTATTTAAGAAAAAAAAAAAAAAAACTCACTTGAAAACTGAATTGCAAATCCAGATTTGCTGATATAAAAATCTGTGTCGAACTGAATGGTCACTACGTTGAGAGTGCTATGGATTCCTTCGGGAATCAGAGACCCACTGATTTCCTTTAAAAGCATCTCATTTTCAGGCGGACCATCCCAAACTCGGAGTATATCATGTGATGCTTCCGTATCAAAAGCAAGAAACTGTAGGCTGTAGGAGAACCATATATCTCTGATTATTTTAAACATGGATCCAGTTTTAAATAAAGAATATAAAAGATCTTTGCTTATATTAGGTATTTCTTTTATTCTATCAAATAAAATGAATGCAAAATATATATAAAAACTTAATGCATTTTTCTTCAACAGTATAGTTTTTTTAGAATATGATTAAATATATTATTATATCAATTCTGCAAATTATAAAAACTTTAGGTATACAGACCATCCCTGATTTATGATGATTCAATTTAGGAATTTTTGACTTTAAGATGGTACAGAAGAGATATACATCTAGTAGAAACTGTACTATGAATTTTGATCTTTTCTCAGTTGTGATACTCTCTCATGACATTGGGCAGTGCCAGGGAACTAAGTTCCCAGTCAGTCACAAGATCACAAAAACAAGCTACCAACACATTTACAACCATAATGCACTCATAAAACAGTTCTGTTTTTCATTTTCAGTATAGTATTCAATAACATTACATGAGATACTCAATACTTTATTATAAAATAGACCTCAGGTTAGATGATTTGCCCAACTGTAGACTAACGTAAACGCTCTGAGCATGTTTAGAGTAGGTGAGGGTGAGTGAGGATTTTTGGTAGATTAGTTATATGTATTTTCAGTTTATGACATTTTCGACTTATGTTCAGTTTATCAGCATGTAACCCAAGGAAGACCTACCTATACATTCTTTTCAGTGTTCATGACTTAAATGTGGCAATGACAGGTGACATTTAAGAGGAGCTCATATGTGTCACACACTGTGCAAAACGCATTACATCTATTTTCTTCCTTTAATTGTTATAATGATCCAGTGAAGCAGGAACAAGTTTGATCTCGATTTTACAAATGTGTCAAGTGGGATTCAGATTAAATAAGATTGCCCTAAGGGTGGCAGAGTCATGAATTGAACTCAAGTTATCTAATGCCATAGTATGTGTTACGGCCACTGTATCAATTTTTTAGTGTGTTTATCAGAATCAAAGATTTGCTCCACAAATGCAAAAACAGTTCACATTCAAAAAAGAAGTAAAAGGAAACCTCCTGAATGTGAAAATGGCCCCCCACCACAAAAATGCACATAAAAGAAAAAAAATGCTTCATATTAAATCTATTTTGCTTTAGTCTAGACAAAATTAATATCAAATTTTCTTGTGCCTAATCCAAAAGCTAGAAATCCAATTATATTAACAAACTCAACTCTCTTTACCTCTCTCTCTCTCTCTCTCTCTCTCTCTCTCTATCTCACATCCATGTTTGATATGTGAATTGTCACCGTTTTAAATCTGGGTTACAATTTAGTATCAAAAATTCTTTAATTTTTAAAAATTTCAGAATTCTGTTGAATTTACAGTGTCTTAAGTCATGAAGAATTGAAAGAGTAGAACTCTCAAGCAGCAGGAAAAATTCTCATCTTTTGTGCCCTCTTATAACTGAAAAGTTTCTAAGGGGCTATATGAACCAATGCTGTGGCCTATGAATTAGTATGTCATGCTTATCAATACTTTCCCCTCCTATTTTATAATAGATAAAAACCATGTTTTTCTTTACCAATGGTAAAAAAAAGAAAAAAAGAAAAATCTTAATACTAATTGTATATAGGGTCTGATCAGGAAATTCAGATTCTGAGTCATTTTGAAAAGATAAAATTCATTTACCTGACAATGTTTCCTGGATCTACCTCAATCATCCACATGCAACGCAGATTATTGTCATATGGAAAGGGATAACCAGGAGATAAAATTCTTCCTGATGATTCTCCTTTAAAACGACCTCCACATTCAGCTAGAAAAAATTAATTCAATTTTAAGTCACAGTTTAATCTTTATAAACATATACAAATTTCTTGAGGATATATTTTTTCACCTGAAGGAAAATAAGGATTGATTTCTCCTTTTATTGAGAGTATATATGTGTATATGCTTTCTCAGATTAGGGTATTAATTAAAGCAAGAACACATTGTACAATAAAACAAGAATCTCAAGTTAGATCATATAAATGATAATATAATAAGCCAATTAGGGAATTTTAAAAGTACACACTCAAAAGCTCTGAGTTTAGGCTACAAACTTTTTAAGATGTATGGCAAAATAATCTTAATATAACAAGGGGAAACAGATGGCAAGTTGCTCACTTATAGCTGGTTGTAGGCTAACTAATTCATCATCTTACTACCTTACCTCTAAGCTTTACTGCAGGTCCCTCAGGCCTTCTAAATTTCATTGTCCTCTTATTCCCCTTTCAATCACTCTAAACTCCTTTGCTTTTAACCTCCCCAAAGTCAAAGTGGCATTTTTATTAGATTTTACTTCGGTTAAAACTTGTTCCATTTTTGATTTAAAGTGGTCTCTAATTTTTATAAAATTCACCAAATTAAAAATGTAAACATCATCATGCAATACAACAAAAATATATAGCTTTGGGGGAATTCCCTCTCTATTTTAATAATATTTAATATATTGGGAAATCTGGAATGATTTTACATTGATAAGCAATAATCTAGAAAGAATCCTCTTGATAGAGAAGAGAGAAATGAAGTAGTTTACTTAGTATATTACTCTACTTCTCTACATCCTAAAAACCATAAGGTGCAATAATATATTTTTGAAAGTTCTCCAAATTACTATACTACCAAAAAATAAAACTAAATCCAAGGTAGTTTACTTTTTGCTTATATATTTGAATATATTACTCCATTTATTTTTCTTATTCTCTGAAGTGTTATTATCTTACTCAAATGCAGTGCTGAACTAAGCATCTTGAATTTTTGTTTTGTTTTGATTATAAGAACAAAGGTCAGAGACAAAGTTTCAGTACTTGGAAAAGACTGAATAACAACTGAATATCATGGTTAAAATTTGTAGGCTCTATTCATACAGATAAAATTGCTTCAAAGATTTTAGATGTTATATTTTAGTATAATATTAGGGTTATTTTTATGTGTCAACTTGGCCAAGTTGTAGTACCCAGTTATTTTATCAAACACTAGTCTAGGTGTTGCTATTTATAGACCTGGTTAACATCTATAATCAGCTGACTTTACCCTTGATAATGTGGGTACCCTTCATCCAATCAATTGGAAGCCCTTAACAATGAAAACTGAGTTTTCTGGAAAAGAAGATTTTCCCTCAAGACTGCATCATTAATTCCTGCCCTAGTTTCCAGCCTTTTGATCTTCCCTATGGATTAACTCTGGTACTTTGGCCACTTCATGCGAAGAGTTGACTCATTGGAAAAGACTCTGATGCTGGGAGGGATTGGGGGCAGGAGGAGAAGAGGACGACAGAGGATGAGATGGCTGGATGGCATCACTGACTCAATGGATGTGAGTCTCAGTGAACTCCGGGAGTTGGTGATGGACAGGGAGGCCTGGCATGCTGCGATTCATGGGGTCGCAAAGAGTCGGACATGACTGAGAGACTGATCTGATCTGATCTGATCTGATGGATTTTGAACTTGTCAGTCCCCACAACTGCATGAGTTAATTCCTCAATATAAATAAATACATTTCTTGATAGATGATAGCTAAATAGATCACATATAGATCTACTGACTCTCTTTATTTGGCGAACCCTGACTGATATACACACCTATAGAGGACTAAGCAAGTTTATTTTGTATTGTAACATTAGTTTAATTTAATTTATGATAATAAATTTGTTATTTTTAAAATAAATAAAATATATATAGTTAAGAAGTTACCATCACTTACTGTGGTTTTTCTCATTTTGTAACAAGAACTTTGTTGGACAACCTAGAATGCTGTAACTGTAATAATTCATTTTTCATCATTTTTAATGATTTATTCACTATTATTGACCTATTTCTGAGGAGAACAAATTTGATACTTCATTCTGCCAGACTTGTCCTTTTTATACAATCCATGAGGTTCTCATGGCAAGTATACTGGGGTGGTTTGCCATTCTCTCCTCCTGTGGATCCCATTCGGTCAGAACTAGCTGCTATGACCCAACCGTCTTGAGTAGCCCTACACAGCGTGGCTCATAGCTTCATTAGCCTATGCAAGGACCTTTGTCATGACAAGACAGTGATCAATGAAGGGACTACTACGATGTTGTGGTCAGTTATTCTAGAGCCAGACATTCTAGAGTGTGAAGTCAAGTGGGCATTAGGAAGCACTGCTGTTAATAAATGGGGTTCCAGTAGAGCTATTCAAAACCCTAAAGGATGATACCCTTAAGGTGATGCATTCAATATGTCAGCAATTGTGGAATCAAACAGAGGCCACAGGACTGGAAAAGGTCAATTCTCATCCCAGTTCCCAAGAAGGTAGTACTAAAGAATGTGTGCTAAAGAATGTGCTAACCGTTGGACAATTGTACTCATCTACCATTCTAGTAAGGTCATACTTAATATCTTGCTTGCTAGGCTTCAGCATTATGCAAACCAGGAACTTCCAGTTGTCCAAGCTGGGTTTAGACAAGGAAGAGGAACCAGAGATCAAATTGCCAACATTCACTGTATCATAAAGAAAGCAAGGGAATTCCAGAAAAACATCTATCTTTGTCTCATTGACTACACTAAAGCCTTTGACTGTGTGGATCATAACAAACTGTGGAAAGCCCTTAAAGAGGTGGGGATACCAGACCATCTTACTTGTTTCTAGAGAAACCTGTATGCAGGCCAAGAAACAACAGTTAGAACCCTGAATGGAACAAATTGTTGGTTCAAGATTGAGAAAGGAGTACAACAGGGCTGTCTGCTGTCCCCCTATTGATTTAACCTATATGCTGAACACATCATGAGAAATGCCAGGCTAGATAAGTTACAAGCTAGAGTCAAGATAAGCAGAAAAAACATCAATAACCTCAGATACGAGGGTGATACCATTTTAACAGTAAGTTCTGGGAGATGGTGAAGGACAGGGAAGCCTCGCGTGCTGCATGCAGTCCATGGGGTGACAAAGAGTCAGACATGACTGAGCAATTGAATAACAACATTCTAATGGCAGGAAGCAAAGAGGAACTAAAGAACCTCTTGATGAGGGTGAAGGAGGACAGTGAAAGAGCTGGCTGAACACTAAAGATAAACAAACTAAGATCATGGCATCCAGTCCCATTACTTCATGGCAGATAGAAGGGGAAAAGGTGAAAGTAGTGACAGATTTCATCTTCTTGGACTCTAAAATCACTGCGGATGGGGACTGCAGCCATGAAATCAGAATATGATTGCTTCTCAGCAGGAAAGCTATGACAAACTTAGTGTGTTGAAAAGTGCAGACATTACTCTAATGACAAAGGTCTGTATAGTCAAGGCTATGATCTTCCTATTAGTCATGTACGGTTGTGAGAGCTGAACTGTAAAGAAGGCAGAGCACCAAAGAATTGAAGCCTTCAAACTGTGGTGCTGGAGAAGATTCCTGAAAGTGCCTTGGAGAGCAATGAGATCAAACCAGCCAATCTTAAGGGAAATCAACCCTGAATACTCATTGGAAGGACTCATGCTGAAGCTGAAGCTTCAATATTTTATTTTGGTCATCTGATTCGAACAGTTGACTCATTTGAAAAGTATCTGATGCTGGGAAAGACTGAGTGCAGTAGGTGAAGAGGGCATCAGAGGATGAGATGACTGTTTTGAATCACCGATGCAATGAACACGAACTTGGGCAAAATTCGGGAGATGGCATGGGACAGAGGCCTGGCATGCTGCAGTCCATGGGGTCAAAGGGAGTTGGACATAACTGGGTGACTGAACAAAAACAAGAATCTGCCAGATTAATTTTAAGCAACTCCAAGAACTGGAGCTTTGGGAACTGTTTTTATATTGAATTTAAACATAACTCTTTCTTTCTCCATATTTCTTTGTTACAAATATTACTTGGCTATTTGATTTCAAATAAAGCAGTGTGATATGCTATAACATTGGAGTTCATATTCTGTCAGAAGTCTTATGTTCACAGATAAAATTGAAGGTGTGCAGGTTAAATACCTCTGGCTATGGTGCCTAAAAAATAATTTTTGTTTGCTCAATGTATAAGCTACAGAAACATAATTACCTAGAAACACCCATATAATTAAGAAAAAGCTTCTTATTTGACCAAGGCAAAAATATAACCATAATAGATATTTAAGGTTAATAGGAATGGATAATTATGATTTTAGCCAAGTGGTAAAGCTGTTAATTATTGACAATAAAGAACACCATCTTAAATAGAATTTAACCTTCTATTGTCATGAAAATCATCAGCATGACACATTATGTGTCCAGCTGTTTTAAGCTTTTATTCCTGATCATCTATCATTAAAAAAAAAAAAAAAAGGTTACCCTTCTCATAAAGGCTTGAGCAGTGGTATTACTAAATTTTGACTTGGTAGATTCATAAAGTGCATTGATTTGTTACAAAAATAATTAAATATTCTGATCCTAGATCAAATGTTCTTCTATTTGCATGAAGTTTTCCAGAAAATGAAAATGTCTTCAGCTTGATTCAATATATAAGGAAAATATATATTTTTTAATGTATTAGTTTGTGATTTTAATTTTACTGACAACATAGCAAGCCAGTATTTTTAAGTTTATAGTTTTGTTTGAAATCCTTTTGAAATCCTTAATGAGTTTCTGAATATATTTGATATTCACAGCAAAGAATACCTTCAGAGAGAATGAATCAGTGTACATTTTTCTCATAACCAATGCCAGCAGGTTGATTGTTGGTCATATTCTAGAATCCTAAGCTTTGTCAATTTAGGTTGATTGTTATTTTACATTTATCCTCATAATCTATCCAAAATTCAGGTGCATCTGAAAGGAAAGCAGTATAATTGCATTTTTGTTGGATAAAAGAACGTTTGCTTTCTGCTCATCAATGTTTTAACAAACCAACAGAAGTCTCATGTCATCAAAAACACTGCAATTAGTTGCAAGACCTCTAATAACTAGAATTTCATTTCTTTCCTATTTGAAGTCTATCAAGTTTTGTGAATATTCCTGTGTTGACTATATCAATTAACAAACATTAAAATATATCTCAAAATGTTCAGGTCTCCAAATTCATAAAACTGTATACATTAAACATGTGGAATTTTTTCAATATGAATTATACCTTAATAAACCATTTTAAAAAATTAAGTCAATTTTATCCATATGAGCCTGACACAGAATCAATTTGTGCCACCACAACTGCCATTAAATAAGAATCATTAAAGAAACTTGTTTGCTCCCTATTGAGGACTTTGTGTTTTGTTTAACTGTTTGTTTTTGTTTTTGTTTTCCTTTTGTTGTCCTAGTAATCCACCCAGCCTGGCACCTATATTCGGACCAAAAGAAAAAAAGCAGAGGTCTTTATCAGCGTTTTTCTATCCACCCTCTTTCTCACACATACCCAGTTATTTGTGAATTGATTTATGGGATGGTAGTAATAAAATTCTTCTCCAGCTATACAAAGGAGAGAAAAATGATCATTCTATAATTTCACGTAGGCAATATATCTTATATGACTAACTTTCACATGCCTTTTTGTATTGAAATTCATTTAATTATGTCATGATACATAAAATAAAGAAAACATATACACTTTCTTAGTTTTTCAAAAGGTATGTATATAAAGTCTTTGAAGTTATTGAGAGTATTTAGCTTTTTTAATCTGCCTTTATACCAGCATAAGCATTAATTTTGTATATTAATACAAATCTGGTCAATGAGATTCAGTAAATGTGTATGATTAAGAGTTTCAACATATTTTGTAGCGAGTTAAATTTTATATCAAGATAGGATAAATATAATGACTTTCATATGAACTATTTTTTGCCCAAAAAGAGAAGGTACTCACTGATTATGAAAAGAACCCTCTGACTTACCACAAATTTGAGCTATGTATTCATTAACTTTTTGATTAAGGTATGAGTTGGGTGTGGACAGATGAAATAACTTGAAAAGGTACAGTATATTTTGATAACACTTCCATAGAAATATTGCATGAAAACCTAAAACAGTATCCTACCAATACAGGATGGCAGAGGATAGTCCCATGCCCTTCTCTCCCCTGTCATGCACTTCAGAAGGCTGCTTCCATGGAGAGTGTAGCCTGGATTGCATCCGTAAATGATAGTGCTACCAGCAAAATGCCCTTGGTCGCTGATTTTGTATCCAAATTGTGGAATTCCAGGATCCTCACAATGTGAAAGTTCAAAACCTATGAGAAGAATATAAATTTATTAAAGACAAAATTTAACAGGAGGATTTAAAACTGCACAAATCATCCCTTTTTTTGTTTTTAATATGATTACATACTTTTTCCTGTTTTATTACTTAAAATATTTAATTTTGATAGCTTACAGCCACCAGAGAGAGTTTTTTTTTTTTTCCTCAAAAAACTAACATTTGTTGTATTATTCAAATTTAGCAATGATACCCCATGGTCTCTGTGACTATATCATAACGTGTTATAGTACTAACATTCTTGCCTGCTTCAAGTGATTTGCAACTAATAGATTCTGACCAATGTAACTATTAGGATCAAATCATGAAAAGTTTAAAATTCATATGAAATATGTGAAACCACAACTGTTCAGGTAACAAATACATCCAATGCAAACATAACTTTAGATTGCTTTACTTATACAGTCTTGGAAGAAAATGAAATAGACATATTTAAAAAAAACTAGCAAGAGTTAATACAACCCAGTAATCAGTCTGAAGACCTCTGAATGTTTATATTCTGCCTTCAGAATACACAATTCTCAAAATTTCTCACAAGAAAAAAAAAAGTAGTTCATAAAAATACATATTTTTGATTTCTGAAGAGTTGGGGCTTTCCACATGACTTTAGCTGGAAGCTTGTGATTGAGAAGATATGTTTATATGAGTAGTGAGATAACCCCAAAGAGATTAAGGTACCTCTGGAGGGGATCTGTGTTTACATCTTAAGGAAGAATGAGACCCAGGACTTTACAGAAATCTCTAAATTATAAAAACTGGAGGCACAGGAGGTTAATCTGACTGCTGAAACCCTAAATGTACATTACTAAGGTTAGAATAAAAACAGAATTATTTCCATCCCATCTCCAAAGAGCAAAAGTTTTCCTTCCTCCTTTCAGGAGAGGAGAGAGAGATAACTCTCTCAAGCACAACAAGTCCATTTTTCCTTATTCCCCGTCCCTGGTCACGTGGTAAGTTTTTCCATCTGATTTTCATTGTGTTACCACAGAGGTAAGGACTAGGTCAAAGGGATGCTGACATACTTATTACTATTATTATATTTAATTCATCAATTTTCTCACTTAAATAATAATTAATCTCTTTAGATCCAGTACACCTAGTGTGCCTATTCAGAATAAAATTAATAAAGGTGAATATTAAAAATGAAACATTCATAGCACAATTTGCTCCTAAGATCCCGAAAGAACTAGAAAAGGGTACTTCAGAAGGTAAATCAAATATGACACTAGTTACAAAAATCTAAATCTTCTAGCTATAGAATTCTGTACCTAGTGTTTTATAAATTCTATAAATGTAAGTTAAATGATGGGCTTCCCTTGTGACAAAATGGCAAATAATTTGCCTGCCAGTGCGGGAGACACAGGTTTGATCCCTGAGTCAGGAAGATCTTCTGGAGAAGAAAACGACAACCCACTCCAGTATCCTTGCCTGGTAAATCCCATGGATAGAGGAGCCTGGCAAAGCCACAGTCCATGGGGTCACAAAAGAGTCAGACTTGACTTTAGCCACTAAACAATAACAACAACAAGATAAATGATATAATGTGACAAAGATAATTAACTGCTTGTTATTGTTTAGTCACTAAGTCATGTCCAACTCTCTGTGATCCCATGGTTTGCAGTGTGCCAGCTTTCCTTGTCCATCATTATTTCCCAACTAGATGTTAAATTATATCAGTTATAACTTCTGATACTAGAGGACTGTGATAAAATTCTAGATAGCTTCATGGATGAGGGAAATCTATGATTTCAAGACAAATAATATAGGAGAAGAGAATGACTTTTGTGCATCTTAAATCATATGATAATCAAAAAGAGATCTCTTTTTTTGTGGGCATAGATCCTTGACCAAATTAATCTAAATTTGAACTAGAAAGCAAAAAAGCATGTATTAGCTCACTGATGACAAGTCATTAATTTGTAGTACCGACTTCCTAGTGTCAAAACAAGCATACATTTACCAGAAATGTACAGCTAAAAGTACCAAATTTATACTTTAATTTCTGTATGCTGAGGGCTACCTTAGCTCTTGGAGAACATAAGGAGCCTCCTCTTGGTCTCTTTGAAAGGTTCTTCATCTTTCCTTCCTCTGTCAACCAATAGAACTATTTCACATATCTTCATTAATTTACAATCATTTATTTTCTTTTTTTCTTATAGATTGGACTTATTTCACTTTTTTCTCTTTCCCACAAAGCCTTCACAGCACAAAATCTGGCACATAACAAATGTTCAATAATGTTCATGAATGAATGTGTTTCTCAGGGCAGTTATCTCTAAGCGACATCTGAAAAATAAGCTAAAGTAATTTTGATGAAAAACTGAAATTTATGATAGAGTTAAAAAAAAACTGCAGGAAATTCCTGTATGGATTAATCTGTGGCAACCTCATTTGGGTGGAAATATGTTAAAATAAGGCAAATACCAACAGCTTCAAACAGAGTCATACAAGAGGTCGGAGGTTGCTGAGCAAGTCAGTCTTGCAATAACAGAAGTAGAAACAGTAGAAGTAGTAACAAAATTTTAGGACATATTTTGTATGACTCTGCATAGTAAAGAGTACATTTAAAATATCTCTGCTCAAAAGTAACAAGCTTGAATTCCTTCTACCAGACATAATATTCAGTTTATTATTCAAGATTCAGCCACTTTTGAGTTTTACCACGTATCATTTATCAAAATAAAAATGGAAATCAAGCTCTCTTTTCAAGGTTTATTACCAAATTCATCCTCCTTTAATTTGAATGTTCTGTAAATGTGGTTGGCAATTGCTGGTGATGAGGTATAATGGAGACACTCTCTGCAAATTAAGATAATTTATAATACTTTGCATTGTAGATGAAAATGCACAGGGACAATAGTATGTAAGCTACAAAGCACAACACAATTTAGTCCAATTTGGTGGAATTATTGTTGCTTATTCATAAATATTCAGAAGTGCCTTATCTTTATGGAAACATTCAGCTGCCAGTCTTTTCACTGAAAAGCTCAAATACATGAAACTGACAATTAAATAAAGATGTGTATGAAAAACCACATATTCTTAAATATTCACCATTCCTTGTGAAATTTGATACTGTGATGAAATTAAAACTTCTGGAGCAAAAATGAACTGAAAATTCTCATTTATCTAAATCTTTTTGACTTGCTGAATAACTTAAACTGAGTTCTAATTTCCTTCCTGCCATCATAAAGCAGAAATCTTCTTTAAAGATTCCTAACATTTAAAAATTACTATTTGATATCTACAAGAGAAGAGAAAGATAAAATAACTTCATCATCTGGTTCTATTGATAGCTGCTTCAGATTAATAGTAATATTAGTTCAGATTACTTTTCAGATTAATATTTATACTAATTGATTCATATTCACATTAATATTGTTATCCATAAATAATGCTCAGTTCACTTCAGTCAGTTCAGTTCAGTTGCTCAGTCATGTGACTCTTTGCAACCCCATGGACTGCAGCACACCAGGCTTCCCTGTCCATCACCAATTCCCAGAGTTTACTCAAACTCATGTCCATTGCATTGGTGATACCATTCAACCATCTCATCCTCTGTCATCCCCTTCTCCTCCC
This sequence comes from Bos grunniens, assembly GCF_055505025.1. Taxonomy (NCBI): domain Eukaryota; kingdom Metazoa; phylum Chordata; class Mammalia; order Artiodactyla; family Bovidae; genus Bos; species Bos grunniens. Next base: position 30,473,850 of record NC_141178.1, read on the forward strand.
ACCTTCAATCTTTCCCATCATCAGGGTCTTTTCAAATGAGTCGGTTCTTTGCATCAGATGGCCAAAGTATTGGAGTTTCAACTTCAGCATCAGTCCTTCCAAAGAATATTCAGAACTGATTTCTTTTAGGATTGACTGGTTTGATTTCCTTAAAGTCCAAGGGACTCTCAAGAGCCGTCTCCTACACCACAGTTCAAAAGCATAAATTCTTCAGTGCTCAGCTTTCTTTATAGTCCAACTCTCACATCCATACACAACTTCTGGAAGAACCATAGCTTTGACTAGACGGACTTTTGTTGGTTAAGTAATGTCTCTGCTTTATAACATGCTGTCTAGGTTGTTCATAGCTTTTTTTTCCCAAGGAGCAAGCGTCTTTTAATTTCATGGCTGCAGTCACAATCTACAGTGATTTTGGAGCCCCCCAAAATAAAGTCTGTCACTGTTTCCATTGTTTCCCAAACTATTTGCCATGAAGTAATTGGACCAGATGTCATGATCTTAGTCTAATGTTAAGTAACTTAAAACTCCATTTATGTTTGGTTCTAATTCCTTTCTAGTCTTTCTCTACTGAGAACTAGCAAATATTCTGAATTAGTATATTATTTTTACATATAATTTACATGTTTTGTCTCCAAGTCACATCCAACTCTTTGTGACCCCATGGATTGTAGTCTGCCAGGGTCCTCAGTCTATGGCGTTTCCCAGGCAAGCATACTGGAGTGGCTTGCCATTGCCTTCATCTCCTGCATTGGCAGGTGGATTCTTTACCACTGCGCCACCAGGAAAGTCCAATTTATATTTTAAAACATCTGTATTTCAATGAACAATATACAGTATGGTTTGTAAGCATTTACACATTTTATAAATTATGTAATTAAAATAACATTCTTCTGAGGCTTTTGTGTGTGTGTGTGTGCAGCATTGTGTTTTTACTATTATATTTACACACACATATACTTACACATACAGTTTACTCATTTTAACTACCAGTGATATTCCATTGGATGTATACCCTAAAATTGATTTACTTGTTCTCCAGCTGGTGGGTATCTATATTGCTATATTGCTTACATTATTCACTGTTTAAAAATGCTACACTTCCATGTCCTCATTTGAACATATGCAAGTGTTTCTATGGGTTATGTATCATGCAGGGATTCAAAGATCAATTTGAATCAGTTCTAATGAGGTGGATGAAACTGGAGCCTATTATGCAGAGTGAAGTAAGCCAGAAGAAAAAACACCAATACAGTATACTGCTGCTAAGTCGCTTCAGTTGTGTCCGACTCTGTGCAACCCCATAGATGGCAGCCCACCAGGCTCCGCGATCCCTGGGATTCTCCAGGCAAGAACACTGGAGTGGGTTTCCATTTCTTTCTCCAATGCGTGAAAGTGAAAAGTAAAAGTGAAGTCGCTCAGTCGTGTCCGACTCGTCGCAACCCCATGGACTGCAGCCTACCAGGCTCCTCTGTCCATAGGATTTTCCAGGCAAGAGTACTGGAGTGGGTTGCCATTGCCTTCTCCAATACAGTATGCTGCTGCTGCTGCTGCTGCGTCACTTCAGTCGTGTCCGACTCTGTGCGACCCCATAGATGGCAGCCCACCAGGAGGATTCCCGGTCCCTGGGATTGTCCAGGCAAGAACACTGGAGTGGGCTGCCATTTCCTTCTCCATTGCATGAAAGTGAAAAGTGAAATTGAAGTCGCTCAGTCATGTCCAACTCTAGTGACCCCATGGACTTCAGCCTACTAGGCTTCTCCGTCCATGGGATTTTCCAGGCAAGAGTACTGGAGTGGGTTGCCATTGCCTTCTCCGATACAGTATACTAACACATATATATAGAATTTAGAAAGATGATAACAATAACCCTATATACAAGACAGCAAAAGCAACACAGATATATTAGAACAGTCTTTTGGATTCTGTGGGTGAAGATGAGGGTGGGATGATTTGAGAGAATAGCACTGAAACATGTATATTATCATATATGAAACAGATCGCCAGTCCAGGTTCGATGCATGAGACAAGGTGCTCAGGGCTGATACACTGGGATAACCCAGAGGGATGGGATGGGGAGGGAGGTGGGAGGGAGGTTCAGGATGGGGAACACATATACACCCATGGCTGATTCATGTCTATGTATGGCAAAACCACTACACTATTGTAAAGTAATTAAAATAAATAAATTAAAAAAAAACCAAAGATCATTTTCTCAAGATTAAATCAAAATCTGTTAATCGGTCTTGAACTAATGAAAGAAAATAGTTCAGTCTCTGCCTCAGTATAATTTCTGTTCAACTTATTTATGAATATTGTGTATTCACATAAGTTGATGTTCTATCTGGTTAGTAAAATAGTAATAATAATTCTGTGCATGCTAAGTCATGTCTGACTTTTTACTACCCCATGTAGCCTGCCAGGTTCCTCTGTCCCTGGAATTCTCCAGGCAAGAATACTGGAGTAGGTTGCCACATCCACTCTCCAGGGGATCTTCCCTACCCAGGGATCAAACCAACATCTCTTATGTCTCCTGCATTGGCAGGTGGATTCTATGCCACTAGTGACACCTGGGAAACCCATGATAAAGTAAGTGATATTATTAAATATACTAGTTTGTGTCTTCATACATTTGTATATCATTCTGGGATAGTGGGATCATACATTTGTACACCATTTTTAAATTTTTACATCACACATTTGTATATCAGTCAGGGATATAGTGGGATTCAGCTTTGCATGAATGTTAAGTTTTACCATCAGCCATTTAGTTTATGCATAATTGGCACAGGTGGCTCAGAGCGTAAAGTGTCTGCTTACAATGCGAGACACCAGGATTCAATCTCTGGGTCAGGAAGATCCCCTGGAGAAGGAAATGGCAACCCATTCCAGTATTCTTGCCTGGAAAATCTCATGGACAGAGAAGTCTGGTAGGCTACAGTCCATGGGGTCGCAAAGACTCAGACATGACTGAGTGACTTCACTTTCACTTTCAGACATGTCTAAAAATGAATTTTACTAAATATCACCAAATATCTCCTATGTGACTATACCAATTTATCCCAAAGTTCATGAATTTCAAATTCTTCCAATTATTATCAACATTTAGTATGATACTGCTTTTTGATTTTTACCAATTTTAGGAATGTGCAATAGAAAAGTATTTTTACTTTAATTTCATTTCTTAATTTCTATCAAGCACTTTTTGTCTTTTGATTATTGTACTGGAATACCTTCTACTGTGAAATTTTTTTGCCCATATGTTCTTCTAGGCTATTTTTAAATTGATTTGTAGGATTTCTTTCTATGGAGTATATGTTTTTCTGTGCTGTGTTGTGCTTATTTGCTCAGTCGCCTCCAAGTTTTTGCAACCCTGTGGACTGTAGCTGTCAGGCTTCTCTATCCATGCAGATTCTCCAGGCATGAATACTGAGGTGGGTCACCATGCCCTCCTCCAGGGGATCTTCCCAACCCAGAGATAGAACTCAGGTCTCCCGCATTGCAGGCAGATTCTTCACCATCTGAGCCACCAGGTTTTTCTACTATATTGTAAATACTGCTAAGTCATTGTAGTCGTGTCTGACTCTGTGCAACCACATAGACAGCAGCCCACCAGGCTCCCCTGTCCCTGGGATTCTCCAAGCAAGAACACTGGAGTGGGTTGCCATTTCCTTCTCCAATGCATGAAAGTGAAAAGTGAAAGTGAAGCCGCTCAGTCGTGTCCGACCCTCAGCGACACCATGGACTGCAGCCTTCCAGGCTCCTCGGTCCATGGGATTTTCCAGGCAAGAGTACTGGAGTGGGGTGCCATTGCCTTCTCCGATATTGTAAATATCTCCTTCTAATTATATATCATTTAAAAATCTTGCTAGCAAAGGTCTGTCTAGTCAAAGCTATGGTTTTTCCAGTAGTCATGTATGGATGTGAGAGTTGGACTTATAAAGAAAGCTGAGCACTGAAGAATTGATGCTTTTGAACTGCAGTATTAGAGAAGATACTTGAGAGTCCCTTGGACAGCTAGGAGATCCAACCAGTCAATCTTAAAGGAATTCAGTCTTGAATATTCATGGAAGGACTGATGCTGACGCTGAAACTCCAATACTTTGAGCACATGATGAGAAGAACTGACTCATTTGAAAAGATTGATGCTGGGAATGATTGAAGGCGGGAGGAAAAGGGGACAACAGAGGATGAGATGGTTGGATGGCATCACTGACTCAATGGACATGAGCTTGAGTAAACTCTGGGAGTTGGTGATGGAGAGAAAGCCAGGTGTGCTGCAGTCCATGGGGTTGCAAAGAGTTGGACATGACTGAGCGACTGAACTGAAAAAATCTTGTTTATGGTATATTTAGCTAACTGCTACTGCTAAGTCACTTCAGTCGTGTCCGACTCTGTGCGACCCCATAGATGGCAGCTCACCAGACTCCCCCATCCCTGGGATTCTCCAGGCAAGAACACTGGAGTGGGTTGCCATTTCCTTTTCCAATGCATGAAAGTGAAAACTGAAAGTGAAGTCACTCAGTCGTGTCCGACCCTCAGCGACCCCATGGACTACAGCCTACCAGGCTCCTCCGTCCAGGGGATTTTCCAGACAAGAGTACTGGAGTGGGTTGCCATTGAGCTAAAGAGATTTGTAAAAACATAATAAGGACTGGGACTTATTTACTGGTCTTCAGTAAAACAGAAGCCATTTGATATTTTGAGTTGCTAAAATTCAGTACAAGAAATTAGAGGGGAAAATACAAAGAAATGCAGAGAGTGTGAAGGTCAAGGATCACTTCTGGCTTTCAGGAATCCAGCAATTCAGGGAAGCTGCCACCACATACAACCACCTGCCAGCACCATGCTCTTGCCTACATATTTTGGTGAAAAATAATGGCTTCTTTATCCATCCTATCTTTCAGCTCTCACCGGATTGCCTTTAGTTGGTGGAATCTAAGCAGAGGTCTTAGCTGGCAAGGGCAGGAGATATGTAGTTGCCAGATTTTTAGACTCTACACTTAAGAGAAGTGCTTAGAAGGGCATGGATGCTACTGAGTATTGACAGATTTTTGCTTGCCTATCTTCTTTGAGAAATCTTTCTTCACCTTAAAGACATAGCTACTGTGGGTCACATTTTTTTCTAAGCATTGTAAAGTTTTGACACTCACATATGTCTTCAATCTGCCAGAAGTTAACTTTAAAAAGGAGTATGTTAGTAGGTCATTAGATATTTAAGTACAAAATTTACAAAACTTTTGGGATGTGAAGGTTATAAAAATCCCTTGTTTGTTATTCTAATCTGAAGAAATTATATCCAATATTGTATATATAAATGACAGATAATCAAGAAATATTTCTTTAGCATTTTAGTTAGAATACCTTGTACTATATAATGCAGCCTTAGTCAATACTTCATTTATCACCTCGTTGATTTTCAGTATTTAAAGAGTAACAGAAATGCCAAATATACCTGTTAAGTTTATAGGATATAGATTTGCATAGACAAACTTTGTTGCTTCCTTATAATTCATTGATTTTCTACTTGATTTGCATTAAATAAATTATAAGAATAGAGTTAGCACTAATAGTATATCTGATTATTTTTCATTGTTAATATTGCCAAAACTTTATTGGTAACTAAAGAGTTTAAATAGGGTAATTTCTTTTATATTTATAAAGCTAGTATACAAGACATGCCATCACAAGTTGGCTATTGCTCATCTTTAATTTGAATACAGAATTTGAAATGGATATGTTCCATGTGGATTACCAAATTATTTCAAGCAACAAAACTCAAGAGCTAAAAACATACAAATATGTCTGAACAATATCCTTGGGATAATGGACATTTCTCAAATGGGATTTTTAGAAAATTAAATGTGCAGAGGTGATAACAAGAAGACATCTGAGCCCAGAGGTAATGTCTAACAGATGGGTATCATAAACATTTGCCAGATCAGCTTTTGAGAAGACAATGCTATAATCAATCAAAAAGATGTACTTTAGGTTTTCAATGGGTGGTTGTTTAAAATACTCAGTTCCTTTCTATTGAATCAAAGTGGGATAACTAGAAATGCATACAGCTAGTAGAATCTTCAATGAAGAATATTTTGAAGAAATAAAGTTTAAAGATGTCATGAACAACAGGCCTAAATCATTCTTTGATAGTGAATTTGGCAAAAAACAAGTATTCAGATTCTTAAGTATAAAATGAAAGAAATTTATTTGGGAGGAATCACATTAACATTTAAAAATTATTACATTTTTTACATGTAGTTCAACAACAAAAAATGTAAATTCATGGAATTTTAAATATAAAATGTCCAGGAGTTACATGGAGATAATATAGTATAGTGATTAAGTTTGGGAATTCTATAGGCAGAGCTCCTCAACTAAATTTCCATATCTGCATTTATGAGGTATGTCACCTTGGGCAAGTAACAACTTTTCTGTGCTTTGTTTTTCCTCCTCTTCTCACTGGGGATAATAGTACTTCCCTCATAGTTATAGCTGTATCTGCTGCTGCTGCTGCTGCTGCTAAGTCACTTCAGTTGTGTCTGACTCTGTGCGACCCCATAGATGGCAGCCCACCAGGCTCCCCTGTCTAGTCAATAGTAAATAAATGTTAGCTATTATTTTTCACTGATATTTAATGTTTAAATAATGTTAAATATCTCTGTGTGCCTTTTAATAAAATCTAAGTCCCTTACTATAGTCCACCTCATTCCTGTCTAGCTTCAAACTTTACCTCTCATTTTGTACAATTCTCCTTTCTTATCCACCTCCAGCCAAATAACTCAGCTGAAGTCTTCTCTTAGGCCTTTGTATTTGTTGATCTATCTGCCTACAGTCTGCTACTCTCAGATCTCTTATTATAATTCAGATACCAAATCAGGTGATACCTCCTGAGACACAGTCCTTGAATGAACTGGATATAGTAGACTCATCTTCCATACTGTGTATCCTATCACCCTATTACAAATTATTTCTACATGCAGTTCTTTTATCTTTTGTTAACATTTTTCCTTTTCTGTCTTGTCTCACTAAAACATTGGCTCCATGTGAGCATGAACTTTGTCTTTAGTGTTCTCTTCATCCCCAGAGCAGAAACAGTTCCAATGGAGACAGACAAAATTTAAACCTATGATTCAATGAATAACTTCTATGTTGATAAGTTAATTCCAATAGAGGAATAAAAGAGAAGACAAGATTTATGGACCAAAAAAGGAGTGACATTTCTACAACTCAGCCTTCAGAGAGAAATACAGTGAAAGACATCAGATTAAGGAATGCATTCTTGAATGTGTATTGAGGGGCTGAGGGGATCTGGCTAGAGTAACCTATTAAGTTCTGCTAACTTCTATTATTGAATTATCCAGAGCAGAGTGATGTATTACGGAGGATATTGTACTGAGATGCTAATTTCTGATCTGTTCTTCTAACTTTAGAAGAAGGCAATGGTAATTTTCTCTTACTGTACTCCCCTACACTGTCTAGGAAAACACAACTACAGATTTAATTAATTTGTGTTGTATAAAGCACCTGAAAATATGTCTCATCTAGCACTGGTTGGAATAAGTTTCAGATTTCTCAAGGGCAAGCGTAATTATTAGCTATTTTTGAAAAGAACGAAAGAGTGGTCTAACTTAAGGAGGGAGTTAATTCTGAGAGGCTGGAGGGATGGAAGAGCAATTGGATTCCCTAATGTTAGTCAAGGTCTGACCAAGTTTGTCACAGATGTTTTATATCCAACCCATGTGGCCATCCACGCTTCATTTCTCTAAATCAAACTAGAGTTGACTAAGACTCTAATTTTGGAGAAGAAGGTTATCTGTACAAAAAACTAAGTAAGATTATTCTTGACAACTCTAAAGGATGAAGACTGAAGAGATTTAATTTGCTTCAGAAACGTAAAGGAATGGGACATTTTCTTCCTTCAAATGTGGTGTAGCATTTTCATACCAGGTGTGTTATAATTTATTTATTGGTGAAGGAAAGACAGAGAAGCTCATGGTCTTCTTAGTAGAGTATAACTAAAACTGTTAATAATGGCTGAACCAAATGCTTTTCCTTTCTAGGCACTCAAGGGTCTCTGTACTTTCCTGACACCACTAATCATAGAGGCATCTATTAATACGATATCTTTTAACTTATTTTTTTTTTTTTTGGAATATCTGTTACAGCTGTGCATCATAGGAGACACTGTACACTGTCTTCTCAGTATATCTTTTCTTCTCCCTCATAAACAAAATCTTGATTTTGCTTCCAGCAATAACTGAAGCATATCAGGCAGTAGTATATCATGATAGTCAAATAATAATCCAATAATTTAGTCTGACAAATACTTCATTTTTCCAGCTTCCCTTGCTGGGAAATTTACCCATATAGCCCTATTTTAGACAAAGAAGGATAACAGAATGTCTGACACAAATTTTGTACTCCTGATGAAAGGGACATATACGATAAACAGTACCTCCTTCTTTTTGCCTTGAATATGCCCAGTGTTAAAGCAGCCATCTTGTGACCATGTCACAACAATCATGAGAACAAGAAGTGAACAAACTAGGAATGCCATAACAAAAATGGAGCATGGCTCCTTGTAACCTAGGTTTAGCAACTGAATCAGGACCTGCTTACCTTTTTTCTCTTCACAGCTCTTATATAATTAACATAAATCCTGGCTGTTTAAGTCATGATTAAGTTTACTACTGCTGCTGCTGTTTATTTGCTAAGTTGTGTCCGACTCTTTGCTGTTCCATGGACTATAGCCCACCAGGTTCCTCCATGGTATTTCCCAGGCAAGAACACTTCAGTGGGTTGCCATTTTCTTTTCTAGGGGATTTTCCCAATGCAGGGATCAAACCTCCATCTCTTGCTTGGCAGGCACACTCTTTACCACTGAGCTCTCTGGGAAGGCCCTAGGTTTACCTTGAAGCCAAAAGCAGCATCTCAACTGTTTCTACTAGTCCATTTGCTATTCCTAGTGATTACATAATGAATGGACCAATAAGACAGTTGAAGTAAAATACAACCTAAAAGCTTGTTCTAAAATATCTCATCATTTTAATCTCAGCCAAATGCAATTCTATGACTATCATTACATAGACCAGGTGTAATTAGATAAGGATAATCATAAAAAGCCTGCTTATGCTAAACCTAGAATTGTGAGAAGCTAGGCAAATGGGATTAATCTGAATTAAGTTGTTTACTCTATTTGCCTTGAATGTGCTTATTTAGCATGCTCTTTCTAATCTCGGTGCTTTTCTTTATCCTGTTCTCTTTGCCTGGAATACAGTCACCATTTCTTTCTGTGATCCACCAACACAATCTTTAATACTACCTCATTCATGAATCCTAACCTGATCTGCCCTAGCCAAATTTCCTCTCTACTGCCTCTAAATCCTCTGAATATGAATACTAGAACTCCTCTGCATCTCATAGTGTTCTCTCAGATATTCCAGAAACAAAGGTGGAATAATTTTAAGGGGACATACCACAGAATGGCAGAGGTGGGATTAGAAATAACTGGACACAGGGATCCAAACACAAAACATATTCTTTTCCATTTTCCCCCATGTCTGCACACCTTAGCAAATTCTCTTGTGTTCAGAAGTTAATTACTCCATCTAAGAATTTATGGAATATACAATATGTGGACTAGTAGAATCTTCTATATCACACACACACAAAAAAAACACTTTATAAAATCAGTATTCAGAGTACATGTTAATTTACCAATATATGTGGAAAGCTGCAATTGATCTAAAACTGACTAAAGGCATTATGAAGTGAAATGGCCTCATGAAGAATTATGCATATTATGCTTGCAAGAAAACCAAAACAAACAAAAAACATAATCACAATACCATGTGATAAGAGCTATATAGCTGTGGATATAGACTACTGCAAAAGAAGTGTTAAAAAGTAGACTAACTGCAGTTGAAGGAGTCAGGGTAAGCCTAATAGGGAAATGTTTGAAATGGTCTTGAAGCTGAACAGTTCAATTGATGCCACAGGTGGATGGGGCATACTGACAGAAAAAAGAAGCCTGGGTACAGGATTCTAAGGCTGGAAACCAAAGTATACTTGGAGAATGAGAAGTAACTTCCTTCAAAGATAGGAAATGCATGGTTAACTATTAAGATCATTGCAGGTATATGCTCATAGAAAGGCTGCCATTGTAAAACTCAGACACTTAGGAACAAATACAGTTAATAGCTGATGTGCCACTACTTCCAGGGCCTTCCTCAACAAAAGAGCTTAGCACATAGCCATTGAATCAGAAAGTCTTAGAAGCATTTACTGACCTGGTGAATATTCAGAGACACCTTTGAAGTAGATTATAAACATTTAATTCCAGATTTGAGATTGAAACATTTTAGTTTCAGTTCTGAGACTGAAAAATATTTATAGATGTATGTCTGCCCTTTTTTAAAAAAATAATTGCTTTTATACTCTTTTCCCAATTCTACAGCCTTCTATCTTCATAATGATGCACATCCTTTAATGAACAGCCAGAATCATTAAGAAAAAAAAATAACTTCAAGTATTTTCTTTTTAAGCGTTTCTTTCTTTCTTTTTCTTTGATAAGCACAAGCAGTAGTTCACAGCAATGACAAAGAAGTCAATGATTTTACTCATTCCAGTCTCCTGAGCATCCTATACAATTTCAAATTCAGGTATGGCTACAAAGTCCAGTATCTTTGCATCAATAATCTCACGTTACATAGAATTTAAATACTAGAAAAGGAAATTTAGGTTTCCTTTTTTAACCTCATTGAAATTTTAGACAAAGAGAAATATAAAATGATGCAGAACAAAGAAAGACCATTATGTAAACACAGAGCCATGACTTGAAAAATGTCACTAGCCCTGTCAGAGAAAAAAAAAAGGAAAGAGGAAAGCAGATTAAGAAACATTTGCCCTTCTGAGCACATGGTAGCGATTATATTTGAGCAATAAGCCACAACTCTGTTACTTTTAGTCCATCACAAAGAACTATCTGTAAACACAATTTGCTTGGATTTTCATTTGTCTTTGGGAGCAATTCACAGGAAATCACAGTATATACAACAGTTCTCAGGGTTTAAAAATATGTATTAAACATCATTTTGTTAATTTAACTTGTGTTAATGATGTAACAATTCTAGCACAGGTAAGGGAAAAAAAAAGCTTGAAATAAACAAGGAGAAAGAATCATATCTCAGTACTATGTCTCTTGACTGTATTTTCACAAACAATAATTTGATTCCAATTACCTTTTGAATCCCATGTGAATATCTTTGATGCTGTAACCTTTTCAACTTTCCAATTTCTGTAAGAATTTTCATTCACCTGACTTCTTGAGAAACTTTATAGAACTATTTTGATTTTTTCAAATATTCTAACAGTAAAGACTACAATTTAATTCTCATTTATATAATTAGTCTACTTCTTATTATGATACTGGTAAATAAATTCATTTTGTTCATATAACAATTGATGTAACCCACTTATGGTTTTCAATGATTCTCAGTCTATGAGCTTCTACCTGTTTAAGTGTCAGAAAGTTGATTTGAGTATAGCACAATAGTTCTATATAAATTTATTTTTAACAAGACAATTTAACAAAAAAGCAAAACAAACTAAAATCTTAGCTATTCTTCAGTGTAAAATCATCTGAAACCATCCAGTTTTCATTAAGGGCTGACTAACTATAACTAATACACATATACTGTGTATGTTTTGCAGTGACAGGTAGGAGCTCAAGAACTGGGTTCCCATTTATTAAAAAGTTTAATTGTACTTCTTAAATATTTCATGGGGAGACTACTGTTATTTTAAAGTACATAAATAAATAAGTTCAAAGTCACATATTACTTAAACTTTCTGAACCTATTGTTTCAACAATAAAATAGTAATAGCTAGATTACCTGTAATTTTTGAAGTTGTTAGGGTCAAATACACATGGAAGGGAGTTATAAACTTCAAATTGATAATCAAATGTTGAATATTACTTCATGTGGTGTATTGCAATTACTAATAAATATTTAGCATCACTGTTTGGCCATTTTTTTTCTCCCAAAATACTTACTGGTATAGACAAGTTGAAAGCCTTCATCCGTCCCTTCAGAATCAGAATTAAATTCTAGCCAGAGCTGGTTTGAAGTACTACTAAGTGTCAGTCCTCGCATAGACGCACCAGTAAAAGCACCTAGGAGATGAGTTGTTTTATCTTTTCCATCATAAATCTGCAAAATATATTTAAAATTAAAATGAAAATGTGTAAATAATAAACAATTCTGAGCATGTATTTATATTTATGAAGAAAATGAGCGATTACACTCCCCAATTCAAGTCATTACATGTTTCCCAAGAAAAACCTCATATATCATTAATTGATTTTACAATTAAGAGTTACAAGTTACAAGTAAGAGAGTTAAGACTCCACATGGATAATTTTACTATTTCAAGCTCAGTAGACACTAAAAGTAACTGGAGAAGGCAATGGCACCCCACTCCAGTACTCTTGCCTGGAAAATCCTATGGACGGAGGAACCTGGTAGGCTGCAGTCCATGGGGTCGCTAAGAGTCCAACACGACTGAACGACTTCACTTTCTCTTTTCACTTTCATGCATTGAAGAAGGAAATGACAACCCACTCCAGTGTTTTTGCCTGGAGAATCCCAGGGACAGGGGAGCCTGGTGGGCTGTCATCTCTGGGGTCGCACAGAGTCGGACATGACTGAAGCGACTTAGCAGCAGCAGACACTAAGTAACACTCAAACTCATGTTATAAAGTTTTTGCTTTTATTTTAAAAACAATGTTTTTTTATGGCAGACAATTTAAAATTGAGCATTGATTGGTTGGTTGTTGTTCTGAACTTTCTCAAGGGCACCAAACACCTGGTTTTCTAATAACATGATTAATATAAAATATACTTGCTTCTTTGTACATTCTATTTATCCACACCTTTTAACTTATTTAATTTTTGACACTTTAAAAATGCTAAAACGGTGCTAAATGCTTTTAGAAACTGATTTAACAAGGCAAAAAATACAAAACAAAACTGATACTTTCCCTAAGATCCCTACCTCATTCCCATTCTTCTGAAGGTGTAGCTTCTCATTGTCCTCTAATTTGCTTTATCTTTTCAAAGCCTTATAGACATTTCTTCACGTCAGTAGACATAAATTCTTGCTTTTGAGAACTGGGTAATATTTCATCCACTACACTATCACAACTTGCTTTACCATTCCTATATTAACAATTAACATTCCTATATTAACAAACATTTTTGCCACTAAAAGTGATCCTGAAAAAAACACCTTTTTTTTTATCTCACATTTCTCTTTGGTACTTGTATTTCAGTAAGAAAGGTTTCATACATTTAATACATTGAATTTGGGTGCTCAAATGTAGGTGTATTGTCAGATTATTTTCCAAAAAGTGTACAGTAATTAAACTGAGGATTTGCCAACACTGCATATTGCCATTCTTTTTTAAGGCATGCATTTTTAGTGTGGTAGCTATTATTCCCAACGGTGTGAAAATTAGTCCTTAGAGTTGATAAAACCTCGGATATGACGATGATTTGTTGACCTACAAAGACCAACTCTAACTGACAAATCTCATTCCACAGTACTTAGTTTTATGAAGTTGAATCTGGGGGCTCCTTCTGCAAATGATAACAAATAGAAAAATTTGAAAATACTTCTGAAAGTTACTTGTATTTTGCCAAAACTTTCTTACTTCTGACCTATCATAAGAGTAAAAATTATGTCACTAAACTTCTGATCTGGTGATCTTGCCAAAGCACCAATGTTCCCCCATTATGTTCATGTCACCTAAGAGATGATACTTAGATGGTACATCATGGAAGTTTTATTATCACTACATTAATTTGTATGATATATGTTTCTTGTGCTAAATGGTTGGATTTAACTTGATTACCTATTTATAATGTTTTCTAAAATTTGTAACTAAAAGCTAATGTATAACTTTTTTCTTTTTATCAAATTATCCCTATAAGGTTTTAGATTATGTTTATATTAGAAAATTAAATTATAAAAAATTACTATATTTCAAAATCTAATTTATTCAAATAAAATAGTGAGATTTTTGATCAGTGGATTCAAGGTATTCTTCAATCCAAGGAAATGTTCTTGAGTTTTGGTTTATTTAATTATTCCCTGTATATTTTATTATTTTATTTCCATTTTGAATGCCTATTATTTACATATTCAGTCTCCAAATTGCATTGCAATTCTTTTACATGTTTTTCTTCTGAAATTTATCTATATTCCCTCTATATTATAGCTTATCTTCCACTGGAACTTTCACATTAACAATTGAATTTTCAACAGTAACTAATCTCTTTTTATACCTTCTATTAAAATCTTAAATTTTAAGTTCTACTAATAGGCCAGTCAAGTTCTAGAAAGTCAGTCTGTCTGTCTGTCTTTGCCTTCTTCCCTTTCTTTCCCCAGTCTCTGTTTTTGGTACTCAAATTGCATTATCATATCAAGATTGTTGGGAGAAATATCAATAACCTCAGATACGCAGATGACATCACCCTTATGGTAGAAAGTGAAGAGGAACTAAAGAGACTCTTTATGAAAGCAAAAGAGGAGAGTGAAAAAGCTGGCTTAAAACTCAACATTCAAAAACTAAGATCATGGCATCCGGTCCCATCACTTCATGGCAAATAGATGGGGAAACAATGGAAACAGTGACAGACTTTATTTTCTTGTGCTCCAAAATCACTGCAAATGGTGACTGTAGCCATGAAATTAAAAGACGCTCGCTCCTTGGAAGAAACGCTATGGCCAACCTAGGCAGCATATTAAAAAGCTGAGACATTACATTGCTGACAAAGGTCCACCTAGTAAAAGCTATGGTTTTTCCAGTGGTTATATAAGGATGTGAGAGTTGGACTATAAAGAAAGCTGAGTGCCTTAGAATGGATGCTTTTGAACTGCGGTGTTAGATAAGACTCTTGAGAGTCCCTTGGACTACAAGAAGATCAAACCAGTCCATCCCAAAGGAAATCAGTCCTAAATATTCATTGGAAGTACCGATGCTGAAGATGAAGCTCTGATACTTTGGCCACCTGATGCAACAAGCTGACTCATTGGAAAAGACCCTGATGCTGGGAAAGACTGAAGGCAAGAGGACAAGGGGATGACAGAAGATGAGATGTTTGGATGGCATCACCAAGTTGATGGACATGAGTTTGAGGAAGCTCTGGGAGTTGGTGATGGACAGGGAAGTCTGGCATGCTGCAGTCCATGGGGTCACAGATTCGGACATGACTAAGCAACTGAACTAAACTTATAGTTTTATATTTTCTTATTAAAGATATAGGTTTTAAATATCCCAAAGACAACAATGCTTTTATTTAACACGCTTTATAAATGTAGCTTTGTTCAGAGCCCCTAGTATTCTTTTCTAACAACATTTTATAACTTTTCTGCCCAGATGTTGTGAAGTCTCCAGTACCTAGGCATTTCCTGCTCTCTCCCTTTGTGCCTGTGTTAATCTAAAGCTTCATATTACAACCATCCAGCCTCCACAAATTTATTTATTTGTTTTATTACCAATGAAAAGGAAGTGGAATCATATTTCTTATGAGTGAGAAATAGAGGAAGTGAGTCATAAAATCAATTCAACATGCTCACTAAATTTCTAACAGCAAACATCTTACTGGTCTCCCTTTTCTTTTCAAAAGGTCTTTCTGTCATTTTTTTTCTAAATGTGTTGACTATTTAAGGAATATTTGACTTCTAGATAAAGGGCTGTATGGATAATTCCCTAAAATTATATGGCAGTACCAGGAACCCCTCTTGGAATCTAATTAATCATACAAATATAGTTCTGTTAGTTATCAGCAAGAATTTGTCTTCAACAAAGCCAAAGCAAATGCTGAGGTTGTTAGGTCAGGAATATTTTTGTTTGTTTGTCTGAGTACATACGAGTCAACTTTTCATTTCTTAAGAATAGCACTCATGAGGAATAATTCAGAGACAAAGAAACATTGCTTGTCAGGAAAAACAACCTTTGTGTTTGAGTTTCAAATGTCCAATGTGCTCATAAATCGACTTCTGAATACAGTTATATTATGACTCTATATATGCTGTAGCTTATAAGTCCTGTGGTTGGAGGTACACAATCACAATCAAACCATGTAACCAACTGACCCAGTGGACCTAATTTGTAGTTAATACTGTCAAAGTAACCACATAGGATAGGCTTCCCTGATAGCTCAGATGGGAAAGAATCCTTCTACAATGCAGAAGACCTGGGTTCATTTCCTGGGTCGGTAAGACCCCCTGGAGAAGGGAATGGCAACTCACTCCAGTATTCTTGCCTGGAGAATGCCATGGACATGGGGTCATAAAAGTTGGACACGACTTGAGTGACTAACACAACCACATAGAATTTTTTCCTTTTATTTCTCTTACTGCTAACAAACATATAATTTCATTCATATGTTAAATATAAATAAGTTTTCTTGGATTCAACTAGTTCTGCTTTCAAGTGTGGATACATTTTAAGAACTTTCAGTTTGTCAAAAACAACCAAATAAAGGGGAAATATAAATAAATAATAGTTGCAATTGAGTAAATGGAAATTGAAATTTACTTTTAACTTTAAAAAAAGGTCTCTCCTAATTTTTTTCCTCAAATTTTCAGTGGTAATAATAATAATAAGAGTTTAACAATAGCAGATACCCTTATTTCACTCCACATATATAACCCTAAGAAAACATTTTAAAAATAACCCAATTGTCTGCCATAAGAGATATTTATTATATTACTTTTTTCAAGATAGAAGCATTTTTGCTTTTTCAAAAGAAACTTTATTTAAGAAATGATTTCTAAATAATCTTTGAAGAAGAATTTATGAAAAAGGAGCTAAATTTTCAAACGAAAATAATTATCTTAAACTCAGCTGGGAGAATCTAATTTAGCACCAAAGCTAACTACCATTTATTTAACAATGTAAAGTCAAAAGGCAGAAAACAAATAATGTAGAAGCACCACTATAATTATCAAAATTAAATGAAGTGTGATCATTCAGCTATGAAATTTTGGAAGTGTATATAAATTCTTAGGTCAAAATGAAAAGCAATTGTTAATTAGAAGGCTTTAAAAAAAGAGAAGAGTTTTATAGTTATGATCAAGTCAATGCTGTTTAACCTGTAAATAAAATACTTCAGTGTATTCAAATATATATGAACACATAAAAGCAACAAGGAAGGAAAAATCAGGGTATACAGTCAAAGACTAATTATGTTTGAAATGTATATGAATGCAAACATACAAATAAGAAAATAAAACAAACAAAATATGTCTTACATTTTATAATAAATTTATGGTACAGAGTGATTATGTCAGGTTTGATCAGAATCTCATAGAAACGTTGAGGTTATTATTTCTCATTTCTTTTCTATTTAAAATCAGGATATTTAAGTATATTTTTATTTATTTGAGCTTATTTTTTTCTTTTTCTAAATGACGTTATTATTTTTGAGATATGTCTTAATATCTGTTTTTAGTTTTCAGAAATTTAGAAAGCTAAAAAGAATAAGGAAACTGTAATAGCATACAGAAACTCAGAGAGGACTTGAGCGCTCCCACGCCCGCACAGGAATAGTCTCACCTATTTAGTGCTTAATGCAGATAATGAATTACTTTTATGTCAAATGTAGAATTCAAGTCTTCTCCAGAATTAATATTGTGAAAGGTATTGCAAGCTTTAATAACATTAATGAAGCTCTTTGAAAAGACTAATTTGTTATAAAATTGCAATTAATTTGGTAGTCTTACACAAGAACATATGAGAACTTAATATTGCCATGTTTCAATTATCAAACCTTTTGTAATGAATCAGAGTTTGACATTTGTTATGGTGTACAGATCATCCTATTTCTAAAAGGTCAAACCCTATTATGATGAACTGCTTCAGTCAGTTCAGTTCAGTTCAGTTGCTTAGTCCTGTCCAACTCTTTGAGACACCAAGGACTGCAGCACGCCAGGCCTCCCTGTTTATCACCAACTAACCAGAGTTTACTCAAACTCATGTCCATTGAGTCGGTGATGCCATCCAGCCATCTCATCCTCAGTTGTCCCCTTCTCATCCCACTTTCAATCTTTCCCAGCATCAGGGTATTTTCCAAGGAGTCGGTTCTTCGCATCAGGTGGCCAAAGTACTGGAGTTTCAGCTTCAGCATCAGTCCTTCGAGTGAACACCCAGGACTGATCTCCTTTAGGATGGATTGGTTGGATGTCATTGCAGTCCAAGGGACTCTCAAGAGTCTTCTCCAACACCACAGTTCAAAAGCATCAATTCTTTGGTGCTCAGCCTTCTTTATAGTCCAACTCTCACATTCATACATGACCACTGGAAAAACCATAACCTTGACTAGAATGGATGTTTCTTGGTAAAGTAACGTAAAGCTTTTTAATATGCTGTCTAGGTTGGTCATAACTTTCCTCCCAAAGAACAAGTGTCTTTTAATTAAATGGCTACATTCACCATCTGTAGTGATTTTGGAGCCCAAAATATAAAGTCTGTCACTGTTTCCACTGTTTCTCCATCTATTTGCCATGAAGTGATGGGACTGGATGCCATGATCTTAGTTTTCTGAATGTTGAGCTTTACACTGACTTTTTCACTCTCCTCTTTCACTTTCAAGAGGCTCTTTAGTTCTTCACTTTCTGCCATAAGGGTGGTGTCATCTGCATATCTGAGGTTATTGATATTTCTCCTGGCAATCTTGATTCCAGCTTGTGCTTCCTCCAGCCCAGTGTTTCTCAAGATGTACTCTGCATATAAGTTAAATAAGCAGGGTGACAATATACAGCCTTGACGTACTCCTTTTCCTATTTGGAACCAGTCTGCTGTTCTATGTCCAGTTATAACTGTTGCTTCCTGACCTGCATACAGGTTTCTCAAGAGGCAGGTCAGGTAGTCTGGTATTCCCATCTCTTTCAGAATTTTCCACAGTTGGTGGTGATCCACAGTCAAAGGCTTTGGAAAAGTCAATAAAGTAGAAATATATATTTTTCTGGAACTCTCTTGCTTTTGCAATGACTGAACAGATGTTGGCAATTTGACTTCTGGTTCCTCTGCCTTTTCTAAATCCAGCTTGCACATCTGGAAATTCACAGTTCACGTATTGCTGAAGCATGGCTTGGAGAATTTTGAGCATTACTTTGCTAGCATGTGAGATGAGTGCAACTGTGTGGTAGTTTGCACATTCTTTGGCATTGCCTTTCTTTGGGATTGGAATGAAAACTGACTTTTTCCAGTCCAGTGGCCAGTGCTGAGTTTTCTAAGTTTGCTGGCATATCGAGTGCAGCACTTTGACAGAATCATCTTTCAGAATTTGAAATAGCTCAACTGGAATTCCATCACCTCCACTGGCTTTGTTCATAGTGATGCTTCCTAAGGTCCACTTGACTTCACATTCCAGGACATGTGGCTCTAGGTGAGTGATCACACCATCGTGATTATCTGCTTATGGATACTCAAAGCTGTTGTTGTTGCTAATGATATAAGATATGTATTAGAAAGTATATTCCCACTCATTACTCTAATGAATTAGCAAATAAGGTATTATCTGAACCCAAGAGCAAAAAAAGTAACATCAAAAGAGAGAAATTACACGTGTACATGAGCATAATTATTCAAACCTTCAAATTATTCCTGCTCATGGATACTAGAATTTTCAATTTGGCCATTTGTTTTATAGGTTGATTAAGAATTTATATAATTTTTGTAATGAGTTGAGTTAGATCTCAAATTTTGAAAAAAAAATATTTTTTCAAAATATTTCAAATCTACAATGTTCTCTCCAAAGATAATATGTAACAAAAGAGAACATTTGTTTGTACTCAGATCTTTATATGTCTTTACAACAGTTATATAATGTGTAATCAATTATAAGAGCTAGTGTGCTTCAGTGAGGGAGTTGGGAGTGGAATGAAGGGTCAGGTTTTCAGGAGCCTTAGCTTTGTGGTTCTGTTGAAGTCCCAACTCTACCTTCAAAGCTGACTGGCATGTCACACATCATTTTACTTCTGTGATCCTCAGTATAAGAAAATAGGAAGGGTTTTATGAGGCCTAGTAATAACACTCTGTGATTTGGTTGTCAAATACAGATATTTTCCCTGGTAGCTCAGCTCATAAAGAATATGCCTGCAATGCAGTAGACCCTGGTTTGATTATTGGGTTGGGAAGATCTTCTGGAGAAGGGATAGGCTACCCACTCCAGTATTCTGGCCTAGAGAATTCCATGGGCTGTTTAGTCCATGGGGTCGCAAAGAGTCAGAGACAACTTTCAACTTCACTTTCTATTTCTGCATAAGAAATAAGTCTTTAAACTTCAGAATGCCAACTATAGTAAAGAGATTGTCTTTTGTCCCCCCACTACATTCCTTTATCTAAACATAATGCTTAGCTTTTTTCTGAAAATAAAAACAAATACAGCTATAACAAAAACATAAATAGTAGTTCTGATTAGTATTCAAATTTTGTCCAATTCAGCTGACAAGCAGAGCAACTTACTATTGACTGTTTAAAGCCTACATATGATAAACACCATCTATAAATGTTAATTAAAAATAATTAATTAAGTTATATAGTTTGAGTGATGGATTGAGAAGTTCAATATTCTTGCCTACTGAAAGTAATATAACCAAACAAAGATATATTCATAATTCCCAAACCTGCTGGTCATCACAAAATCTGGAGAGCTTTATAAAAATCCTTAATCCCAGGTGGAGATGAACTGAATCAATTTTCCCTAGATCTACTGAAACTCAACTTAGTTTGGTTATAGATCAGTTCAGTTCAGTCGCTCAGTCGTGTCTGACTCTGCGACTCCATGAACCTCAACATGCCAGGCCTCCCTGTCCATCACCAACTCCTGGAGTTCACCCAAACCCATGTCCATTGAGTCCATGATGCCATCCAACCATCTCATCCTCTGTCGTCCCCTTCTCCTGCCCTCAATCTTTCCCAGCATCAGGGTCTTTTCAAATGAGTCAGCTCTTTGCATCAGGTGGACAAAGTATTGGAGTTTCAGCTTCAGCATCAGTTCTTCCAATGAATATTCAGATAAGTAAGGTGTTTATAAGGAGGAGGAGGGAGAGAGAAAGTGGGTGAGTGAGTAAATGAGAATCAACCTAAATGATGGGTTCTCAGAAAGGAAAGTTGTGTGTGTGTGTGTACAGAGATATAGATTAAAATACATACTTTTTTTTATTATTTGTTTTCTTTGCTCTCAAAGGATAAAAGGTTCTGTAATAGGTTAATTGTTTTTTCTTATTTCTTCCTATGTCCTAGTTGGAATGGAGCAAAAGAAGTGATTACTAAGTTTAATACTGGAAAGTCCTGTGGATGAGGATGGCCTCTGATGGATTCAGTTCAGTTCAGTTCAGTCACTCAGTCATGTCTGATTCTTTGTGACCCCATGGACTGTGGCACGCCAGGCTTCCCTGTCCTTCAACAATTCCCAGATCTTCCTAAAACTCATGTCCATCAAGTCGGTGATGCCATCCAACCATCTCATCCTCTGTTGTCCCCTTCTCCTCCTGCCCTCAATCTTTCCCAGCATCGAGGTCTTTTCCAAGGCATCAGTTCTTTGCATCAGGTGTCCAAAGTATCAGAGTTTCAGCTTCAACATCAGTCTTTCCAATGAACACCCAGGACTGATCTCCTTTAGTATGGACTTGTTGGATCTTCTTGCAGTCTAAGGGACTCTCAACAGTCTTCTCCAAAACCGCAGTTCAAAGGCATCCATTCTTCAGTATATGGTCCAGATTTCTTTATGGTCCAGGTTTCACATTAATACATGACTACTGAAAAAAACCATAGCTTTGACTAGAAGGGCCTTTGTCGGCAAGGTAATATCTCTGCTATTTAATGTGCTGTCTAGGTTGGTCATAGTTTTTCTCCCAAGGAGCAAACGTCTTTTCATTTCATGGCTGCAGTCATCATCTGCAGTGATTTCGGAGCCCAAGAAAATAAAGTCTGTCACTGTTTCCAGTGTTTCCCCATCTATTTGCCATGAAGTTGTTAGGTAGTTAGAATAGGAAAAAGGAGTCCAGAATGGTGGTGGCTAAAAGACAAGGAAGGGAAAAGCCTGCAAAAATAGAACAAAGGAAAGTCCGAGGACCAGAGTGAGGACCTCAGGTAGAACAAACAGCACTCCTGGCTAGCCCAGTTTACATAGGGCAAGCCTAGTGGGTGGGGGAGAAAAAATATATAAAAAGAGGAGCCAAAGGGGCAGATCTCTCTTCCTCTCTTTCTCTCGCTCTCTCTGTCTCTCTCTTGCTCTCTGTCTCTCACTCTCTGTCTCTCTCTGTCTCTCTCACTCTCTCTCTGTCTCTCTGTCTTTCTCTTGCTCTCTCTCTGTCTCTTAGATCTCTCTCTACTCTTCCCGTCTTTTGGGTCGGCATGCCCTCATGCCTCAAGGATATATTTTCCTTTATTTTCTAAATAAAACTGAACTGTAACACGGATCTGTAACACTGATCTGTCCAAGAGCTGTGACACAGTCTGTCTGTCCAAGGTCTGTCTGAGGGCTGTAATGCTGGTCCATTGCTTCAAATTTTTGTTGTGACGATACAGAACTGAGGAAATTACACACTCAAAAGGGATGGGACTGGATGCCGTGATCCTAGTTTTTTGAATGTTGAGTTAGTTTGCAGTTAGGCAAATTACCTTCCATCCTGAGAGGACTCTGGGTTTACCAGTTTCTGAGAATTAATCATTTGTCCACTGCAAAGTACATGGTCTACTTGTGCATGCCTAACTGTGCCTGTGTCAGTAGGTATCTTTGAACTGATAGTTGTTCTTGGGATTATTGAGAAGAATAACATATAGGCATTTTATATTTTATACTGGTGGAGAGACCATGAAGACAGACAGTGTTTAAAAGCCCACCCCCAACTGTCTCTATAGAGTGACTTACCAAAGTTATTTTAAAATAATAATTTAGAATAAATCCCAGGTTAGACTATTAGTAGGAGGATGATTGAATTGGTATGCTTCCAGGTTAATATCTAGTAAATAATCTTTTCAACTTTGGAAAACATATTTATTTTAAGAAAGATAAAAATTAAAAAAAAATTCTGGGAATATATATTTTTATTCTTTCACTCATGAAAGAAAAACCACTATTTAATTAAATCCACTACAGAGCTTGACATTGAGTTTTCCTGCCTTCCTTTGTCTCTCACCATCAAATCCCCTCACACTGTCACTCATTACAGAATTCCATTCTTCCTCAAGGTAATACACATAACAAATGCATGTGACCTTATTCCAAACAATACGACATTAAACAGAAAGCACTCTGAGAAACATAGGACTATTTTTTAACAGGTATCACCAATTATTCCAAATGGATTTTCCAAGTAATAAACATTATTTAGTATGGAAAATTAATATATAAGTTTCAAGCAACATTGAGAGGAGAAAAATATTTTAGGAAGCATCGTGGTAGACAGGGGGAAGCATTTCCTGACTTTTAACTTATAAATGCATGTTTATTATTGTTACTTATGTGATACAGATTAGCAGCTACACTCATACTTCTGATCTATGTCTTGATACATTTTTTCTTTCCCATATTTAGCCAGGAAAAAAGAAAAGAAAAGAAAAGAAAAAGCACTGGCTTACTTCTAAGTACAAGGTTTCCATTAATCTCAATTTGACTCCAATTTAGCAAATAAATTTATTTTTAACAGGAAAACCCAAACAATGAGCTAGAAATTGAAGATATTATATACAAAGTGAAGTTTTGTTGCCTATAGGGCAAAAGCACAAAAAACAAGAATGGCTTTAAATTAATAATAAAATTGTATACATCCAGGTGTACTGAAGGAAATCTTTCCCATATCTACATAAATGCTGCAAGCATACAGAACTGTTTGTGTTAGACAATCAACAATTATCACCAAATTAATATTATTTTTAAAAGGACATATAATGTTAAAATCACCATTTCAATAAAAATCCCCCACCCCAATCTGGGATATCACAATTTTTTTTTTCAAGATTTGTGATCTTAGCTGGATTAAGGACATTTTGATAATGAGAAAAATATATGTGATCATTTTTTAAATATTTATGTGTGATTTTATAGAAGTATTTACCGTTATTCTAATAATCTATATCAACGATATTTATCAAAATATTTAATTTGCAAAACATGGGTCAATAAATATGAAAATATATATTTACTGTACCATTTTCAAACAAATTTTTCGCCACACCATGCAGTCTGTAAGATCTTAGTTACCTGGTCAGGGATAGAACCTGGGGCCACAGCAATTAATGCACCAAGTCCTAACCACTGGACCACCAGGGAATTCCCCTTAATTATATATTTAAATGTGATCATTTCAAATTTTTAAAATAAATTTAAAAAATTACTTACATGTTTATTATTGACAGAGTATACTTTTCTTAAATAATGTATAGATATTGTTAGTTTGATTTGTTCATAAATTATAAAATGTTCATAGTCATAAATGCATAGAGTTTTCCTTGTATCAACAGAGTTAAATAAGTTACTTAAAAAAACATCAAAATATAAATAAATAAATGACCATTTATGTGTTGATTATGTTTCGTAGATAAATAATGTATAATTTAAACCTATGAATAGCAGAATAAACTTATGGTAGATTATATACACACATTAATGAATACTTAATGATTAAAATGATCACAATATAAATATTCTGAGTTCACTTACCTTAAGAACATCTCCTTGTGCTAAATGAAATGTTCTGGCTGAAATATTGATTCCCTTTCCTGCTTGAACCTGAATACTATAAATGCATTCATGGTTGTTTTCATAGTTCAGTGGATAATTTGGAGAGAGCAAAATGCCTTCATTATTTGTTGCAGATGCACCACATTCAGCTGCAGGTAAAACAGAATATTGAAAAAACACAGTTTAATAGAAAGCATTATCATTTAAAGTAATGTAAAGTATGTAAGTGTAGATGTATTTTACTTTAACTAGAGTCTAACATGAACAAAATGTACAGAATGGTTCTGTGTTGAAGATGACTCATTCCCTCTCAAACAACAGATGGGAAGAAGGAACTACTACACTACTGCCCTGTACAGAACACTTGTACATAAATAGAAATAAACAATAGTTTCAGTATTTTCCGGCCTTGGATGAAGGGACAGCATGGAAAAAGAAAAAGAACAAAATATTTTCGGGATGCATTTTAAGTTTGTAGATCTCTAACTAATTTACTATTTTAAAATCTATTTGCTTTAAATTATAAAAAAAAGTAAAGAGATCAATTTTTTAGAATGATTCTTTTTTTTTTTTTAGAATGATTCTTAATCTTTTCATTTTTACCTTTTTTTGAACTTGTCCCTTCTTCCTCCCACTAGTCAGTTTTTTTTATGACCAAAGAACTTCAGTAACAAAAAGTAGAATAAACACTACAGTGTCTTTGAAAATGAATATAATAGATAAAACCCACAAACCAGTCAATAATGGCAGAGGTTTGGGCATCTTTGGAAATTCTATTAATTTTCCTAGTTTCAAAGATAGAATGGATTAAGGCACTCTCTAATCAGCATATGATACTGCTAACTCTCCAGGACTAACTTTGCAAAATTTTAGTGTCTAACCACTTAAAGAGAACTATGAATTTCTCATTTTTAAAAATTTAATTTCAATGTATTACTTTAAAAAGATTGTAGTAATACTGCAAAACCAAATGAGTTTTTATAATTCCCAAACATGCTCTTTAGGTATCAGAAATTCAGTGAACTTATCAGCTTTCTATCTTATGTAATAACTTGCTTCATATTATCATTCCATAGGCCAGGGAGAGTCACATTATTCAAGGTTATTACTTTTTAGAAATAAGATTTTTAAATTAATGCTTCATGGGAAGAGTCATAGGAAGTATACAACAAATACACAACAAGGTAGAAGATGATGAATTGCTTTACTTTTTAAATGCTAAAACATTAACAATAATCTGGCAGAAGAAAAAGCACATGTATACCTGTGATGGATTCATTTTGATATTTGGCAAAACTAATACAATTATGTAAAGTTTAAAAATAAAATAAAATTAAAAAAAAAATAAAATAAAATGGATAACCAAAAAAAAAAAAAAAAAGAAAAGGCTAATGAGGAACTGAAAATGATTAAGAGGGAGTAGTCAGTATAATATCAACATAGAAAAAAATAATAAAACTAGTGATGTGATGCTAACAATCAACTAGTCACATGACATATCACCTAGTAAAGCTCCTTCAAGCGACTTTTAAGGTAAAAGAAAAACGAAAAACTTTACAGACTTTCAATATTGATTTAAACTATATATCTTATGTAGCAGAAGATTTTGTTTCCTTGAAACTAAATTGTCCTTCACAACATGAATATGAAACCAGCTGATAGAGCACAAACTTGTAGAGATTCCTATGCTTTTAATTACACTATGAAAAGTGAAGTGTTAGTTGCTCAATCATGTCCAATTCTGCAACCCCATGGACTGTAGCCTGTTACGCTCCTCTGTCCACAGAATCTCCAGGCAAGAATACAAGAGTGGGTTGCCATTCCCTTCTCTAGGGGATCTTACCAACCAAAGGATCATGCTGTGTAATAATTCAATTTGCTCTCACCTCATATCATCTGAATTACTGAGAAATTCATCCATATAGGACACCATAACATAATATATCTTTCACTTAGTGGGAAAAAATCATTTCTATTTTATTTTAAAAAAATTTTTACTGGAGTGTACTTGACTTAAAATGTTGTGTTAGTTTCTGCTGTACAGCAAAGTGAATCATATATATATATATATATATATATATATATATATATATATATACACACACACTCTGTTTTAGATTATTTTCCTATGCTGCTGTGCTGTACTGTCACTCAGGCATGTCTGACTCTTTGCGATCCTATGGACTATAGCCTGCCAGGCTCCTCTCTCCATGGGATTTTCTCAGAAAGAATACTGGAGTGAGTTTCCATTTCCTTCGCCAGGGGATCTTCCTGACCCAGGGATTGAACCTGCAACTCCTGCATCTTCTAACCATTCTTTGCAAATGGTTAGAAGTATGTATATGTTAATCTCAGTCTCCTAATTTATACCCTCTTCCCCCCTGGTGTGTTTCCCTTGTGTCTCAGCTGGTAAAGAATCTGCCTGCAACGCAGGAGACCTGGGTTCGAACCCTGGGTCGGGAAGATCCCTTAGAGAAGGGAATGGCTACCCACTCAAGTATTCTGGCCTGGAGAATTCCATGGACTGTATAGTCCATGGGGTTGCAGAGTCGGACATAACTGAGAGACATTCACTACACTTCACTTTCACTTTCCCCTCAGTAATCATAAATTTATTTTTTATATCTGTGACTCTATTTCTATTTTGCAAATAAGTTCATCCATATCATTTTTTTTTAGATTCCACATATAAGCAGTATCATTTCTCTGTCTGATTACTTTACTCAGTATGATAATCTCTATGTCTACCCATGTTGCTGCAAATGGCATAATTCCATTACTTTTTATGGCTGAGTGATATTCCGTTGTATATATGTATCATATTTTCTCTACCCATTCATCCACTGATAGACACTTAGGTTGTTTCCAAGTCCTGACTATTGCAAACAGTGCTGCAATGAACAGTGGGGTGCATGTTTCTTTTCAAATTATGGATTTCTTGAGATATTTGCCTAGGAGTGGGATTACAGGATCGTATGGTAGCTCTATTTTTAGTTTGTTAAGGAACCTCCATAGTGTTCTTCATAATAGTTTTATCAATAATAGTTGTACCAATGTCCCACCAACATTGTAGGAGGGTTCTCTTTTCTCCACACTTCTCCAGCATTTATTGTTTGTAGATTTTTTGATGATGGTCATTCTGACTAGTGTGAGGCAATATCTCATTACAGTTTTGTATTGCATTTCATTGATGATTAGTGATGTTGGGCATCTTTTCATGTGCTTTTTGGTCTTTTGTATTTCTTCTTTGGAGAAATGCATATTTAGATCTCCCACCCATTTTCTGATTGGGTTGTTTGTTTTGATATTGAGCTGAATGAGCTGTTTGTGTATTTTGAAGATTAATCCCTTCTTGGTCACCTCCTTCGCAAATATTTTGTATCATTTTTGGGTTGTCTTATTTAAGGTTTCCTTTGCTGTACAAAAGCTTTTAAGCTTAATTAGGTCACATTTGTTTATTTATATATTTTTATTTTCACTACTCTAGGAGGAGGATTGAAAAAGATCTTCCTGTGATTTATGCCAGAGAGTGTTCTGTCTGTGTTTTCCTCTAAGAGTTTTATAGTATCCAGTCTTACATTTAAGGCTTTAATCCATTTTGAGTTTACTTTTGTGTATCGTGTTAGGGAGTGTTCTAATTTCATTTTTGCTTTATTTTATACCTGTAGCGGTCAACCTTCCCAGCATCACTTATTGAAGTGACTTTTCTTCATTATATATTCTCTCATTCTTTGTTAAATTTAAGTGATCAGAGGAGCTTGCGTTTGTCTATGGACTTTATGCTCTGTTCCATTGTCTATATTTCTGTTTTTGTGCCAGTACCATGCTGTTTAATTATTGCCACCTTGTAGTACATTCTGAAATCAGGGAGCCCGATTCCCCCACCTCTGTTTTTCTTTCTCAAGATTGCTTTGGCTACTTGGGTTTCTTGTGCTTCCAAACAAATTGTAAACATTTTCTGTTCTAATTCTGCAAAAAATGCCATTGGTATCTTGATAGGGATTGCACTGAATCTATGGATTGCCTAGGATAGTATGGTCATTTTGACAGTACTAATTATTCCAGTTTAAGAACATGGTATATCCTTCCATCTGTTTCTGTCATCTCTGATTTCTTTCATCAGTATCTTATAGTTTCCTGAGAACAAGTCTTTTGCTTCCTTACATAGGTTTATTTCTAGGTATTTTATTATTTTTGATGCTGATTGTTAGTGTATAGAAATGCAAGAAATTCCTATGTATTAATTTTGCATGCTGCAACTTTACCAGATTCATTGATAAGCTCTAATAATGCTCTGGTAACATCTTAAGGATTTTTTATATACAGTATCATGCCATCTGCAAATAACAATGGTTTTACTTCTTCTTTTCCAACTTGGATTCCTTTTATTTCTTTTTTCTCTCTGATTATTATGGTTAAGACTTCCAAAACTATGTTTAATAAAAGTGGCAAGAGTGGACATCCTTGTCTTGCTCCTGATCATTTCTATTTTAAATTTTCCTGCTTTCCTCCTCACTAGCTTACTGGAATCTAGGCATGCTTATGGGGTACGACAAATATTCTCAGATAATACAGAAGATCCAGAATATACATATGTGTTTATTGGTTAGATTATTTATTAGGGAGTGCAAGCACTTTTAAATTATGTTATAGAATCATGGAGTTCTGAAAATATAACAGCTTGCAAAATACTGAAAACACTCATTTATAGCCAAAGCTTTACTATTCAGAGGTTAGTTTTAAAATTAAGCTCTTTTACCTATATGGTTTTGTCAAGTTATTTTCCTCTCTAAGCCTCAATACTGTTATTATTACAGTGGAAATAATAATACCCTCTTCAAGGTATGTTTGTGTGTGTTATTACAGGTAAATAATACATGTAGAGCATTTAGCAGAGAACTGGCATACAAGAAGGGCTTCCCTGGTGGCTCAGACTGGAATCTGCCTGCAATGAAGAAGACCCATATTTGACCCCTGGGTTGGGAAGACATGCTGGAGTAGGGGATGGGTATCCACTCTAGTGTTCTTATCTGGAGAATTCAAGGGATGGAAGAATCTGGGGTGGCTACAGTCCATGGGGTCACAAAGAGTCGGGCACAAGAACTCAATAAATTAAAGCTATCAATATGAATATTTTATGTATAAGTATAATGGTAGCATCATGCTGTATACAAAGAAAAATAGTTTAGGATGTATATATATATTGCCCCAGTGTGATAGAAAGGCATTTAGGTCTGAAAGCCAACAGACTCTTCCTAATTTTGGAGAATTATTTATGATATTAAAATTATGTTAACTGAACATATTACAAGCCCCACAATAAAGGCCAAATGATAGGTTACTTCAGCTACCCTTCAAAATACACTAATAATTTATTGTAATATTCTCAACATTTGAATAGGTATTAAGTGACTTCTAATTTAAACATTGGTTTTTAGTATATAATTTAAAGGAGAGTTTCCTTTTATATAAAAAATAACCTGCTTTGGTCATATTTTAATATTTCAGTTGGTTCTAATGGAAGACATTTTTACATATTGAAGTATAGGGAAATCATTCCAGCTAATTAATGATTTAACTTGAATTTTATGCCAATTAAAACAGCCTGTTTGTAGTTTACCAAAGATATATTGAGGCTATGGTTTTTCCAGTGGTCATGTATGGATGCGAGAGTTGGACTGTGAAGAAAGCTGAGTGCCGAAGAATTGATGCTTTTGAACTGTGGTGTTGGAGAAGACTCTTGAGAGTCCCTTGGACTGCAAGGAGATCCAACCAGTCCATTCTAAAGGAGATCAGCCCTGGGTGTTCTTTGGAAGGAATGATGTTCAAGCTGAAACTCCAGTACTTTGGCCACCTCATGAGAAGAGTTGATTCATTGGAAAAGACTCTGATGCTGGGAGGGAGTGGGGGCAGGAGGAGAAAGGGACGACAGAGGATGAGATAGCTGGATGGCATAACTGACTCGATGGACATGAGTTTGAGTGAACTCCGGGAGATGGTGATGGACAGGAAGGCCTGGCGTGCTGCAATTCATGGGGCCGCAAAGAGTCAGACACGACTGAGTGACTGAACTGAACTGAACTGAACTGAAAGATATATTGCACATCTGCTTCAATAATTAAAAAATAAGTTACAATGACCAGAAGGAAAGAATACCCATGTTAAAAACAAATATTAAATGCCTCCTTTCCTAAGATGCCAATGTTGGTACTCCTTTGATTTATAAAACTCCCTTCACAGGTGCTGATGACATTCTGACTCACTATACACATGGTGAGATTTTTTTTTTTTTTTTTTTAAGCCTTGAAATGATGTATTCTTGACTTGTTTGATTTTTTTTTTCTCTTTGTTCTGAAAGGATATAAAACTGTGCTAAAACCATGCTTCTTTGGAGCAATTCTTTAAGTTATCTGAGAGGCTTGTCTCCAGGCCATAATCCTCAGTTTTGCTCAGAACGTTTTTCTATTCCTAGTTGTTTAATATGTCCATTGACATTTCCATTGTAAAATAGCTACAAATTTGGTGAAATAACAATCAGGACTGAAACCAGAATAGAAGAATATAAGGAAGAAAATCTGAATTAAATTAGCACATTTCTCATTTAGTCAGGACTCATTATAAATTGTGGGCCCAGAACAAACTTGAAATACACTGTACTTGTTGAAAACATGTTAAGAATTTCAAGAGATCAATAGAACATTAAACTAAGCATGGCCCTTCTCAGCATGAAGCCCCTACTGTGGGACTGCATGGATTTCACATCCATAAAGCCAATTCTGCATTTATTTTTTGTAACAAATCTACAAAGTAAAACTTATTTTCTCCAGTTTTATAGATGAAGACATTAAACTGAGCTTCCTTGCTAAAACTGGACAAATGGTGTGTATCAGAGATGAGATTTATTTATTTGTCATTGTCCATGGTATTAAAGGTGTGAACACATAGTTTCTCTTTCAGATCAAAATCATTTTTTAGTGTGAAATGAGGGATTATTAATAACTATTCCACAGAGCAGTTGTAAATTAAGTCTATTCCAGATAAACTGAGTTGGATTGCTTTTTAATTTATACTTTGATGCACACACTATTTAAGGGCATTATATTAAAAATTAAAAGCATTATTTTGTGCAGGCTGGGGTATATCCTGGTGGTCAGAATACATATAATTTATAAATCTGCATTCCATTATTCATAATTATTAATGCTTGGAATGATGATCTTATATCATGGAAACATCTTAAACATAAAAAGATGAAAATCTGTTCAGGATGTGCTACCTATGTATACAGAAAAGCAAACAAATTTAATTTTTATGAGTTTTAATAAAATAAAATGTTTTACTAACAACAAGTAAAGGAGGAACTTATTTAGCCACAGTGCTAAAACCCAGAAGTTATGAGATTAATAAACTTTTCACATGGAATCTCATCTTTGATTTTATCTTTTAATTTAAAATATACAAAACATTGGCTTCTTAGCACTAGATGCAGTAATAACATCTGCCCTGTATAAGCTCTTTCCACACTTTGGCTACAGAAGTTTTGTTTGCCAACTGGAATTGCACAGGATTAAATGTTGAAATTAACAATTATCTTTGCACAGTTTGACTATCTCCCAAGTCTAGCTCAGCTGGTAAAGAATCCACCTGCAATGCAGGAGACCTGGGTTCAATCCCTGGGTTGGGAAGATCCCCTGGAGGAGGGAAAGGCTACCCACTCCAATATTCTGGCCTACAGAATTCCATGGACAATCCATGGGGTCTCAAAAATCAGACACAACTGAGTGACTTTCACTTTCACTTCAAGTCTAGCAATGAACATATTTCTATGTCTGTTGCATAATTTCCAAATGTAAATCTAATCCTGTACTTTCTGCCTAACAAATACTCACCATCAGCAAATCAAATCCACAGAATGTCACATAAGGCCATTTATAATGTTACCCTTGCCTTTCTAGCTATTACCCACCATTACTTCCCCTGGACCTTGTAATTTGCCTATCTTCAGCTACTGGCCCTTTGCTACAGTCTCACATTCCAGGCCTTTGTACATTTTGCTTTCTCCTCTTGTAAGCACAACCTCTAGTCCCAAGGGATGCAGTTTTAGGGTCCAAATAAAGAAGAAAATGACTTAACAAGAAATAATTGTGTTATAGTTCTTTCCAGCATCAGGTGGCTGTGATGGTGTAAGGAATAAATCAAACAACGTTACATTGAATTATCAAGGATAATTCCCATAAATAGTCCTGGCTGCAATGTTCATAAATGTCCAGGAAAAATACTTAAACTATGACACTTTTCATTATATATGATGTAACTATCACAGCATGTTTTTACAAGGCATATTATTGTCAAACTCTTATTGAATATTCTCAAGAAACATTACTATTAACTGAGAAGAGAATCTAGCAGCAAAACAGCTAAAGTTAAGAGAGGAGAAGAATGACTATTTGATTCTAGGAAGGTAAGTTTATTTTTAAAAAAGACAAAAAAAGTCAACTACACAGTAAAGAAGAGTTTGAGTAAGGGAAACTATAAAATCCAAGTTGAGTTGAAAAAAGATGAGCTGAAAAATAGTCATCATCTCCCATCATAATGACATTTATGGATGCGCAGCGGTCACTGAACAAACAAATCTGTGACTTTATTGCATCAGTGCAGTGCTAGGGCTTCAGTCAGGTGCTATATGATGAATTACATATATAAGGTAATAGCTACTAAATCATGTCCAGCTCTTTGGAATCCATTGGATTGTAGTCTGCTAGGCTCCTCTATTCAGGCAAGAATATTGGTTGTTGCTGTTGTTCAGCCCATAGTTCTTCAGACACTCTATCAGATCTAATCCCTTGAATCTATTTGTCACTTCTACTGTATAATTGTAAGGGATTTGATTTAGGTCATACCTGAATGGCCTAGTGGTTTTTCCTACTTTCTTCCATGGACAAGATGGCGGAGTAGAAGGATGTGTGCTCATCTTCTCCTACAAGAACTCCACAATTGCAACTAGCTGCTGAACAATCATCTTCAGGAGAATGTTGGATCCCACCAAAAAATGATACCTTGCATCCAAGGGCAAAGGAAAAGCCCCAACAAAATGGGAGGAAGGGTGAAATCATGTTTAGAATCAAACCTCATACCTGCCAGAGACGCTTGGAGGGTACAAACAAAACCTTGTGTGCACCAGGACCCAGGGACCACACAAGAGACTGAGCAAGACCTGCCTTTGAGTGTTTGAGTGTCTCCTATGGAGGCATGGGTCAGCAGTGGCCTGCCACAGGAACAGGGACTCTGGCAGCAGACCTTCGATGTGTGGCATGTGGCTTAAGTTCTCTTGGAGGAGGTCACCATTAGCCCCACCATAGAGCTGTTGAGCAGACAACCCACAAATTGAAGAACAATTATAGAAAAGAAGTTCTCACACTGTTGCAAAAGTTCTAGGGCCTACAACAGATTTCCCAACCTGGGGATCTGGTAAAGGGACTGAGAACCTCCAGGGAATTTGACTTTGAAGGCCAGTGGGATTTGATTACAGAACTTCCATTAGACTGGGGAAACAGACTCTTGGAGGCACAAAAAAACCCTTGTGCTCACCAAGAGCCAGGAGAAAGCAGCAGTGACCCCACAAGGGATTGAGCCAGACTTCCCTGTGTGTGTCCAAGAGTCTCCAGTGGGGGCATGGGCCAGCAGTGGCCTGCTACAGGGTAGAGGCCCCGAATACAGGAGTCCTGGGAGCCACAACATGCTGGCATAAGTTCTTTTGAAGGAAGTCACCATTATAGCCAATGGAAACAGGAGGTCACCATTACCAACAATGGAAACCAGGAGAGACTTTATTTTTAGGGGGCTCCAAAATCACTGCAGATGGTGACTGCAACCATGAAATTAAAAGATGCTTGCTCCTTGGAAGAAAAGTAGTGGCCAACCTAGACAGTGTATTAAAAAGCAGAGACATTCCTTTGCCAACAAAGGTCTGTCTAATTAAGACTATGGTTTTTCCAGTAGTCATGTATGGATGTGAGAGTTGAACCTTAAAGAAAGCTGAGTGCCGATGAATTGATTTTGAACTGCAGTGTTGGAGACAACTCTTAAGCATCCCTTGGACTGCAAGGAGATCTAACCAGTCCATCCTAAAGGATATCAGTCCTGAGTGTTCATTGGAAGGACTGATGCTGAAGCTCCAGTATTTTGTCCACCTGATGTGAAGAACTGACTAATTGGAAAAGACCCTGATGCTGGGAAAGATTGAAGGCAGGAGGAGAAGGGGTTGACAGAAGATGAGATGGTTGGATGGCATCACTGACTCGATGGACATGAGTTTGAGGAAGCTCTGGGAGTTGGAGATGAACAGGGAAGCCTGGCGTGCTGCAGTCCATGGGGTTGCAGAGTTGGACAAGACTGGGTGAATGAACTGAACTGAACTGAACCATTACAGCCATTACTCCCACGGTAGTTTGACCTCAGGGAGGAAACACAGCCCCAACCATCAGCAGAAGACTAAATTAAAGATTTATGGAGCATGGTACCACCATGGACAGACCAAGATCCAATTTGCCCAACTGCCAGTACCTCCCATCAGTAAGCTTTCACAAGCCTTTTATCCTTATCCATCAGAGGCCAGAGAGAATGAAAACCACAATCACAGAAAACTAACCAATCTGATTACATGGGTCACAGCCCAGTCTAACTTAATGAAACTATGAGACATGCCATGTAAGGCCATTCAAGACAGACGGGTCATGTTGGAGAGTTCTGACAAAATCTGGTCTGCTGGAGAAGGGAATAGCAAACCACTTCAGTATTCTTGCCTTGAGAACCCCATGAGCGGTAATACTGGAGTGGTAGCCATTTCCTTCTCCAGGGATCTTGCAGACCCAGGGGTCAAACTTGATTCTCCTGTGCCTCATTTTTTTACTTGCTGAGCTATCAGGGAAGCCTATATATATATATATATATATATATATATATGAAACATTTGCTATAATAAATGCAAGCTTAACAGAGTATATACACTAAAATATTTGAAATGGCTAGAAGCAGATAATAATATGTTCCGATTTGGAAAAACTGATTGATTCATTTGATAAAATTTATGAAATCTTTATTATATACTGGGAATAGGAGGTAGCATGTTGAAGCTCCTCATATAATTTACTTTCTGGCAGAAAGAAACATGTTTACTTTGTAGTTATCCAAATAAACATACAGTATGTGAAAACAGGTAGTTGGAAGCCCTGACTTTTTTTTGAGTAAAGTCAAGACTTCCCTGAAGGATTGAAATTAGTATATTAAGGGTGATGGCAGAAGGTGGGTTGGGAGAAATAATAGCCTACACAGAAGGAATGGGTCTGAAAACATTATGAGGGGCCCATGACAGGTTCTGAGAACTGAAAGATACAGTATGAGAAAGACTGTGGTAAAGAACACACCTGTCAATGCAGGACACATAAGATAAGCGTGTTCTATCCTTGGGTCGGAAGGTTCCCTTAGGGGAGGGCATGGCAATCCACTCCAGTATTCTGGCCTGGAGAATTCCCATGGACAGAGGAGAGCCTGGTGGGCTACAGTCCGTATGGTCACAAAGAGTCAGACACAACTGAAGCAACTGAGCACGCATGCAATGTTAATTTAGAGGTAGGGTCTCTGTTGTTTACCTAGTATGGTAGGGGGAAAATGTTTTTTCTGAGGTATGAATGAAAGGAGAGTGTCACTAAGTGGGTGGCAGAAGATGAAGAACAGAGGAGAAGACTGATGAGCTACACTACATTCATAAAATTTTTGTTTTGAGATTTTGAGTTAGAAAACTATTGCATTGGAGTTCAGGGTCTGCAATGTTTTGTGGAAGTGAAGAAAGCACACTTTTCCCTACTTTAATGTAAGCTCAGCACCTTTTTTTCTTTTTTCATTATTTGGTCTAGAATGAATACATGTTCTTGATAACTAATGTCACTAACTTACAAAGCCTAAATCTGTTAATACACGCGTGCATGCTCAGTTGCTCGGTCATGTCTGACTCTGTGATCCCAAGGACTGTGGCCTTCCAGGCTCCTGTCCATGGAGTTTTTCAGGCAAGAATACTGGAGCGGGTTGACAACTCCTCTACTCCAGGGGATCTTCCCATTTCAAGGACTGAAACCGTATCTCTTGTGTCTCCTGCATCGGCAGGCAGATTCTTCACCATTAGTGCCAACTTGTTATTATGAGTTTTCTACAAAATAATCAATGTCAAACAATCACTATTAATTAGGTGATAATATCTCTTCTGTCAGATTTTAACTAATGATCATCTTTAAACCATACGAATTAATAATATGAAAACATTACACAATTTAGCAGTATATTGGGAAAACAATATTTTAGAGAATAGTCTCTCATGCTCTTTATAGAATATAAATATGTTCTATGCAATCTCCAGTTTAAATTCTGCTTATTATGATTCCTTTATTTTATGAAAAACAAGTCCCACTCATATAAAATACATTTTAAAAATTTAAACCTACAAATTAATAAATCTATTTGCATTATCAATATTAAACTCTTAGCTGAGTTAAAAATAATATGCCAATTAATGTGGCTTTGTTTGGATTGGGGTAGGAGAGATATGTGTACTGAATTCAGGTGATAAGAATTACAGCTACAGTGTGGAATTCAGTAGAACTAGGATGCCCATTGAATTTCACATTTTTTTTTTTACAAAAAAACAGGCCAGCCTATGCATCATTTATCTCCATAACTGAGATATTAAAAATAAACAAAACAACAAAATCTGGTGGTGTCTACTGCGTGCATACAGTTATATATTTTCAGATAAACTGGTAAAATATTTTTCAGTAATTTGGCTGGGAAATTTGAAAATGCCGATGAATAGAGAAGTTCACAATTATTTTTAAGAATGGCAAAAACACCACAATATTGTAATTAGCCTCCAATTAAAATAAATAAAAAACAAACAAAAATAAATTTTCATTACATTAAGACTCATTCTCATAAAAAAAATGGAATTTGCAATGCAATTGAATCTCATGCTATTTTGAAAGCCTCATGAGTTATTTTAAAAATGCTTAGTGAAAGTGTTTAAAATAAATTCATATTATTCAAAAGAAAAAAAACTTAGAAAGTTTTTAACCCTAAACATATGGAGTGTTAAGAAAGGTGTAGCATTAATATATTTCCATATATTTAATCATTACTAGAGGAAAAATAATGGTAATATGTGATTATGTTCATAGAAGACAGTGTGGAAAGATTCAAACTGCTATATTCAAATCAATCAATATTTTGTATCAAATATATGGATTTTCTATTTTTATTTTTTTACTTTTTATTATCTAATTGAGCTCATTTTGTTTCAAATCTAATTTCTACTGTATTTCATCAAATTAAAACACCATTGATTGTAAGAGGCATCATTATTTTACATGATTCTAAGAAAAGATTACATGTTACCAATAAACTATGGCAGTCATTGAATGTGAGATATATAAAAATTTCAGACATATTAAAATTTTTTGAAAAGAGCATCTAAAATGTAAAATATAATAAAATGTGTTAATGAGATTTGATATATTTAGGAATACTTCTAATATTCCTTCATGACTTGGCAGTATTAATAACACATTTGTTTTTTTAGAAATTTACTATCAGATTTTTTTTCTGAAATTGGTATTAATGTTTGGATTTTAGAAAGAAGTGAAAATTAAAGTGTAAAAAGTTATTAATTTCCTTATGACACCACTGAAAATATGAGAACCATTAGTATTACTTGTATAAAGTCAGTTTTTTTTTCCTTCCCTTTGCTGTTCTTAGTGGAGAAGGCAATGGCACCCCACTCCAGTACTCTTGCCTGGAAAATCCCATGGACGGAGGAGCCTGGAAGGCTGCAGTCCATGGGGTCGCTGAGGGTCGGATACCACTGAGCGACTTGACTTTCACTTTTCACTTTCATGCATTGGAGAAGGAAATGGTAGCCCACTCCAGTGTTCTTGCCTGGAGAATCCCAGGGACAGGGGAGCCTGGTGGGCTGCCATCTATGGGGTCGCACAGAGTCGGACACGACTGAAGTGACTTAGCAGCAGCAGCAGCTGTTCTTAGGCAATAGTGATACTTAACTGGCTTTCTCTTTCTAGACTCTCTAAATATAATTATATATATATAATTGTATATATATATATAATTGTATATAACCAAGAACAAATTAGTGCTTGTTAAAAATATTTATAAATCAACCGTATTAAAATATTTCCAGTGGAAGAATTTAATTTGTGATTTGATATTTTTTGCCTTAAAAATTCATTTAAATGCACTTTCTATATTCATTTTTTTACTATGAAAAATCACAGTAATCATTATTGCCATGCAGACTCATTCTGTAAGTTCAAAGCATTTTTTTTAATCAAATAAAAAATTTCCAGTGAAAAAGTGTGAAGGAATTCCTATAATCCAACATCGTCCTTTCATGGTTTCTTCCTTCCATAAACAGCTATTGAGGGTCAGTAAGTTTATTTATTCATTACAAATAATATTATCAACAATAATACTTAAAGACACACAAGGTACTATGTTACTTAGGTTTTTAGGATAAGCCCCTTGTCCTAAAGTAATATGCAGTCTAGAGGAGAGATAGACAGGGAAACTGGTACATGTATGAATATGAAATCTGTAGTGTGATACAAATTTGTGCAATTGCCTGGGATGACCAAAATGAGCAGTCCATACATTTTAAAGTATCAATAAGAAAATAATGTCAGGGACAACTTCATGCAGTAGGTCACCCTTAGTCTGACTCAAAGAAGTGATTTCAATGCTAATCAAAATATATGAGAAAGACATTCTAGGCCAAGGAAACTGCTAAAATGCAAACACATATGGACTGACACAGTTAAAATAACCAGTGGCTCTATATACTGTTTTAAGAAATTCAGATTTTATCACACAGGCACTAGAGATCCATTGTAGTGTTTTAAGGTGAAAAATACAGTCAGATTTGAAAAACCCATTAAGGCAGTTCTATGGGGAATGGATTATAGCCCTGGCTTCCTAAAGGGAGAAAGACCTAGAGAAGATTATTGTAGCATTTCAATTAGAAGGTGGTGAGAACTTGGACTAAAATGATGGAGGAAGAGGAGATCAAAAATAAAAATTATAGAAAGAGGAGTCGCTTTGTGTATGTTGGTGAACTTACTTTTGTACATGATGAATTTAGTATATCTATGGGATATTAGGAGAGAAGTCCACTAAGGAGCTAGATACATTTGTAGTCATGGTATTGATATTTTAAACCACAGACAAAAGAATTTATCCAGGTAAGAGATATAAATTGATAAGAAAAGCAAACTAAGTCCAGAATTCATGGAGCACCAGAAAAGGCAAATGGGACATTCACAAAAGGTGGTAACATGGAAGAATAGGGAGCAGATAATTCCAAGAAAAAAATCTCAGTAGTATTGTGTCAGAGAGAGTTAAGATGAATACCAAAAATTTACTTCTTTGGGTAAGTAAGAGCTTGAGAAAGGAGGTAAGACAAGACTTTAATGATATGGCTATAAAGGGAGGTAGAAAAATACAAGGATAGCCAGCAGTGACTCAGGTTTAAAGAAATATTTTGTTGTTGCTGTTGATGTTTGTGTTGGTTGTTTGTTTGTTTTGTTATTTTGGTTTTGAGGTTATTTTAAACTTAAAAAATTTGAAGATGTTTATGTTACAACAGTACAGACATATAGGCTAAACGGATTTTCAAAAGTCATCTCTGATTCTGAGGACTTAATAGTCTAGCATCCTAAGTGAAAGTTAAAGTCGCTCAGTCCTGTCTGACTCTTTGCGACCCTATGGACTATACAGTCCATGGAATTCTCCAGGCCAGAATACTGGAGTGGGTGGCCTTTCCCTTCTCCAAGGGACCTTCCCAACCCAGGGATCGAACCCAGGTCTCCCTCATTGCAGGTGGATTCTTTACCAGCTGAGCCACAAGGGAAGCCCTTTTAGTATCCTAAAACCAGAGTAATAAATTTACTTGGAAAAATCTGTGTGATTTTAAATGTGATAAGTGAAGTCAGGTTTAAATTCCACATATACTATAATGACTACTATAAAACAAACATATAAAGAAAGTGCCATAAGAATGTAAAAATACATTATGTTATTTTTATATGTGATTCATTATTTTAAAATTCAGTGAATAAAATGATATTAGGGATGTTCAAAACATGTTTCCTATCCAAAGATTGAAGTACAATATCTTTCATCTAAAATAGTTTTAGATTAAGCATGCAATTAATAAAGTTCTCTCCTGGGACTGGGGAAGAATGAAAGCAGAAGATGGGAGCAGACAACTTCTTCATGTGTTTTCCTGTATTACTTTAGCGTGAGTACCATCTCGCTAACATTTTTAAATGGAAGGATAATAAAGCAAATAAGAAACACATAATTTCTTAAATATTAGGGTTATTTCCATGCTATTGAACGTTCTCTACTACTAAATGAAATGATTCAAATGTTACAGTAAGCAAAAATTTTTAAAGCATATAAAAATACATTTCTAGAGGTAAGTATATAATATAATGAATGTGTAAAGACTATGTTAGCTAAGTTAAGGTATTGAAATAAAACATGCAATTACATTAGGAAAAATAAAATCTGCATTAAGCAAATTTTGTCATTTATGCAGTATTACTGATTTGCATTTCATTGTATATATGAAATAAAAATTGTTCTGAAGATAGATGATAGGTATTTATTCCCATTTAAATTCTCTGTAACCAATAATATTCGTTTTTCAAAATGTAACATACAACTTTTCATTTAAATGATTTTTTTCAGGTGGGGTTAGGAGGGTGGTTACCATATTTCTCTTTGAATTCAAAAAGTCCTAAAAACTTTAAGAACTGTTTCCAAGGCTCATCTCCACAAATACACTCAATAATAATTGTTTGGCATTTATTATAAAACATTTCTGGTATGATGTACTGATCCTGCTCTAAGCTTGAATTAAAAACCCTGTTTCTCACACTTAGTGAAGCACTATAAAGGAGGCTTAGTAAAAATAAGGGAATGTTTTGGTCTCTCAGAATCTGTCCTTTGGGTAACATACATAGTCCCAATTCTCTGATATTTTCTTAGTTCCTATGACTGAGTTTGAAAAGTGTGTGTGTTAGCCACTCAGTTGTATCCGACTCTTTCAGACCCCATGGAGTAGCCTGCCAGGCTATTCTGTCCATGGAATTCTCCAGGCAAGAATACTGGAGTGGGTTGCCATTTCCTTCTCCAGGGGATGTTCCTAACCTGGGGATTGAACCCGGGTTTCCTGCATTGAAGGCAGATTCTTTACCATCTGAGCCACCAGGAAAGTAAGTTTGAAATGGCAGTGGTAAATATGAGATTTTCCCAGCTATTTCAAATCCAAGTTACTTTTAATTTCCTTACTTCTTTCCTTCTTACTGGTGATAAAGAACGATTATACGTGATCTAATTAACCAATAAACTGGTGAAGGGCCATTTTGTCTAGTACCTTTCTAGTTCTGCAGAAATCATAAAAAAATCCCTCCCAAGTTTCTAAAGAACAAATAAACAAAAACAAAATCTAATAAGGAAAGTCCCTAGTCCCTTCATCAGCTAAGCATCATCTTCTTATTCTCATCTCTCAGCTATACTCTGGAAGAAAAAGGGAGTAGACTTCAGGCCCTGAGAGTCCATTGAGGCTGCAATGGTGGCCTTCTCTTTGGTCAATGTATATAATGTCACAATTTCAATTCAGGGAAAATCCTCATGCTTTCCTAATCAAACTGTATAAAAATGTACATGCTAGGTACTTAATAGTTACATATGCTATAAAGCACACTAGAACTGATTTTTGGAAAATTGTGGCATTTTAGGTGAGTTGTTAAAATGTGAGAGGAATTACTATGGACTGAAACATTTTTTTGCAAATTAAATACATCAAGAGAAACAATATATTAACAACTTAGTAATGTCTAAACAACTTCACAATGGAAAGTTTTAGCTCAACTTCTAAGGCTTCATGGGGATATAAAGACCAAGGAGTTATATTCATAATGTGGACAAGACTGGATTTTATATCAGTGAAAACAACAAACAGGAGATAGAGTCCCAGCTCTACATATATGCCAGCAGGGATACCCTCAGGCTGCTAAATACCTTTCCAAACATTCCTTACAGGAAGCATAGGGAGAATCTACATTCTATGATATGTTATAAATTAACCCAAGGAAATGACTATCTTGGGTCTTGACACTGTAACTAACTAGTTGTTATTTTCTTCATATTAATAGCTAAAAGAGTTATAAAAAATATCTTCAGGAAAGAGCAGTCCAATTTTGAACAAGCACTTGGGATTCCACACACACACACATGCAATCCAGAAACCTAAAAACAATTCAAACAGTCAGAAGCAAGATAGTGAAGGTTTGATAGTGCCAGCTGTATATTTTGCTCCAAAGCATGATCCTTAACAGACTATTGGCTTTGGAAGAAGTCTTTTCCATTCCACTAGGTATGACTCATTGGTATTAGTGTGGCATTTGTTGCAGACAACAACACATGTTGAGTAATTTTTATACTCCCATTATGGATTCTAGCTAATGAAATTAAATTCAAATGTGACTTCTTGGGTCTATTGAACAACCAAACTGTACACACAATAGTTTGTCAAAATAAAATGTAAGAATTCCAATTTCCCTTCAGTGATGAGAAATGTAAGCATCTAAAATATAGCACTCTGAATTTAAAACTTATATTTTAAACACAGGATAGATGAATAGAAATCCTAATGCATAGCAGAGACTGTGCTATTTGCTGGGAATAGAGAAGATTGAAATAAACAAATTAAATAAATTGTTATGTGCTATAAGAACACATATGAACAACTTCAATGGGAGCACTGTGAATGGAATACACAATTTTGCCTGAGAAGTTGAGGAAAGCCCACAGAGAAAGTATCAGAATGGGATGCAACTAATAAATCATAAGTATTTAGGAAATAGACTGAAGTGTAGGGCAACATGCCAGAAGCTTATAAATTACAGGACCAGGTGGAGAGTGATGACCAGCCTCTCCCTGA
Source organism: Bos grunniens (assembly GCF_055505025.1). NCBI lineage: Eukaryota > Metazoa > Chordata > Mammalia > Artiodactyla > Bovidae > Bos > Bos grunniens. Next base: position 30,517,674 of record NC_141178.1, read on the forward strand.
CTTCTCCAAGCAACACTACTGGTTCCACAGTAGATAAATTACAAGCAGAGTTTGAGATGAGTGTTTTTTTGAAAAAATAAAATAAAATAAAAAGGGACAAGCATTGTGATTCTGCAGTGTATATTTTTAGGTTGTGCCAATTACAAACTTAAAATTAATCTATAAAGCAAAGTCCATGTGTTCTAAAATTAATTGAAAGAAAATGGTATCTATACACATGCTTTGAGTATTCTGCTAGCATATTACCACATAAAAGTGCTTGTATTTTTTTTTTCCTTTACCAGTGTGTGTTATGTTCTATTTTTCTTTCCTTGCTCCTATTTTCTCCACTATGTTCCTATTAAGATAGAAGTTTTTGTTTTCATTGTGTTAGTGTGCTTTTTTGCTTAAATTTCTTTATGGAAAAAGTATTCTTTAAAGCAAAAATTAAAAGGAGAAAATCTTACAGCAGATCACATGTGTAGAATTTCATTATATACATTTGAATTACACAAATTTTAAATATCTTAATAATGAAAATATTAATAAATTCTCATTTTATATAAATAATTTTCATTTACATAAATATTTCAGCTAAGGGTTTCCCTGGTGACTCAGTCATAAAGAATCTGCTTGCCAATGCAGGAGACAGAGGTTCGATATCCGGGTTGGAAAGACCCCTGGAGAAGGAATAGGCAACCCACTCCAGTACTCTTGCCTGGAAAATCCCATGGAGAAAGGAGCCTGGTAAACTACAGTCCATGGGGCTACAAAGAGTCCAACAGGATTGGGCAACTAAATAACAAGCTGCTACAAAAGAACCAGCAGTAATGGCAGCTTTCATAACTCTTATGAACTTGGAACTGTGGCTAAACACATTCCAAGAGAAAGATAAATATTTCAATTAAAAAATAATAAAGAATCTCACAGTTTCAAAACAGTGGACCAAACTGGTTGCAAACCATGCCTACTTTGATGCCACATGACTGTCCCTTTTTATTTTAACTGGAAATGCCTGCCACCCATTGGTGCACTATGCTCTGAGTAAGAAATACTTCAGAGTGATTGCAGTGAAATTTGTTAATTCATTTCACAAATATTTACTGAATGTCTAGTATGTACTAAACACTACTGTTTGTACAGAGATTCAGCCATGAAAAAAAAAAAAGAGAGAGATGGAAATCCTTATATTCATGAAGCATCTATTCCTGTGAGGACAGACAAGCAATAAATAAAGATAGAGAAATAAGGAAATCAAACAACGGGTCAGATGGTAGTAAGTGCTAAGAAGAAAAAACCAATTAGAGAAAAGGCATAGGAAAGATATTCATTGAGTGTATTCAGTGAGAAATTGCATTTGAGCCGAGGACTAAAGGAGGTAATGGAGAAACTATGCAGTTATATAGTGAAAAGCGTCATAGGCAAAGGGAACAGGTAACGTGGAAATGTGTTTGGCATTTGGGGAAATATCAAAGAAATCACCATGGCTGGAATGCCTTAATTACTTTTGTAGCAAACTCACCACTTTTTCTGCTTCCACTCATTCTCCCCTGGAGTCTGTTCTCAGCTCAGAGCATGAATGAAACTTAAGAGTTAAATATTCTAGGATCCCTCTATGTTCGCTCCTTTGACAATCAGAATACTTAAATGGTTTTCCATCTCATTCTGAGTAAAACCAGTCCTTGTAATGGTCAACAAAGCCCTACATGATACAATCTACCCTCTTATCTCTCTGCCCTTACTGCATCCTATTTTCCCTCTTCTACCATGCTCTGTTCTCCCCTCCCCTACTCTATTCAGGTTCTGATAAAAAAGACTTATCAGAGGGCCAAACATAGAGGGATTCTAAGATGCATGTTTTTAAAGAATCATTCAGGCTCTGAATTGGGAACAAACTTTGGTGAAGCAGATGATGAGCAAGCTGAAACTCATCATTACTTTGCTATTATTTTAACAGTCACTATAATTATAATTTACATGTTTTATTATTTTATAAAATTTTCTTTCAAGCATCCAAGCACTCATTTCTTTTAAGAGAAAGAAACTTTAGAATGGAAGTTAATGTGACAAAATGCAAAATACACAAAATAGTGTGTTTTTTTGCTTAAATTTCTTTATGGAAAAATTATTCTTTAAAGCAAAAATTAAAAGGAGAAAATCTTACAGCAGATCACATGTGTAGAATTTCATTATATACATTTGAATTATACAAATTTTATACAAAGTCCAAAATTTCTTTTAAGAGACAGAAACTTTAGAATGGAAGTTAATGTGACAAAATACAACAAATATGGCTAACTGCCATGATATGCTTTATTAATTTAGAAGATAGCAGTCTACAACATACTATAAAATGCTGAAAAACATGTTTAAAGTAATATTAAAGTAAAAAAAAGAGAATGATACTACTTTAGATTTATCAATTTATGCTTTTAGCTCTTCATTTATTGCTGTAGAAAATGTGCACATGATTTAAGAGTTTGAATTGTGATAAGGAATATACGACACACTTGCACAAAATGTGACAAAAAGTATGTACAACTTTTAAGTGTTAAAATTTCAGAACAGTTTATGAATGTTAAGCTAGTTGCTGTTTGAAAGTAAATACTAGGAGCTTTTGCTGAGTATTATTTGTTAAATGCAGCCAAAACCTTCCTGGAGACAAAATTAATAATATTATGTTCATACTTAACTTATTTTGACATGTTCTTGGTCAAAATGATATTTTAATATGCTCCACTTTGGACATTACACACACACACACACACACACACACAAACACACACACATATATATTCCTCAAAAATTCTTCCATGATAGTTTCAATCCATACAAATTTCTATCTTCTTAAAACTTCTCTCAGAGTACCCACTTTGGCACTAAATTTTTGGTTGACCTCCCATTTAACATTCCTAATATATATTTGTCAAAAGTAAGACCTGTGGCAGTTTTTCTTTTCCTCTAGAATGCTTCATATGTTGAAAATATAACAAGTCCTTAAATTTCTATATGAGCCCTTTGAATTTAATTTTGTTAGGTAGGAAGTTAGGCATGAACAAGGTGTGGTGGCTTAGCTGAAAATGATGGAAGCTGATCTCTAAGTCCCATGCCAGACACACCCAGGAGAGCTCACAGATAAGCTACAAAAAATAACCACAGAGACATCTCCAACTCCAACACATGAATCCTAGGCACACACTGTATATAAACTAACCACAGGGACTTCTCCAATTAACCTTAGGAGCTAGGAGCCCATTAAGGGTTCATAAATATTCTACACATATATACATCTGATTATAACAGACTGAATTATGGGAAGACATACACAACAAAGCCTTCTGTTATATGACTTACTTTGAACGTATGCCCGTTTGCATTCCCTTTAATTGACTGGTGGTGGATACAAGTCCTATTTTGCACAGGGCACAACCAAAAAGAGGAAATGGGAAGTATAAAAAGAGGGGGAGCCAAGAGGGATGGAGAGGAGGACCACTCCTTTGGGGTTGGCTTGCTCCCGTGTCTTGGGAGTGTCTGTCTAGTAAACAATCTGTCTACTTGAGCTGAACTGAGCTGTAACTTGTTTGTTGTTTTAAACCCTTTAGAGCATTGTTTCAAAATTTTTTGCAATGAGACAAGAACAGAGGGAGAGAAATAAACCAATCTGATAATTTCATTGATCAATTTATGATTCTCAAATCTATTTCTAATATATTTCTCTTTATCCAGCTCCAGCTTTGTTTAACCCATCTACCACAAATCACCAATTTTACACACCATGGCAGCTCAAATTCCCAAACAGAAGGTATCTGTTCCATCTTCTCAATCCACAGACTTATCTGCCCTCTTTGTGCACTATCTTTGTGAACAGTGGCCAAATGGCTTGTCAATGGTACCACAAATGTATTCTGTTTTTTTTTTTTTTTTTTGATACTGGCCTTTTCTCTCTCATTCACACTCATCCTCCCCAGCCACATGTAACTTATGCCTTCTCATCCCTTACTCTCCATTAGAGATCACTTCCTTTGGGAAGTTACTCCTCTATTTGGGCAATTATTACATTCTATTAAAATTGCCTATTTACCTGCTTATATCTTCCCCAGACTGTTTGCTCTTTGAAGTTAAGGAACTTATCATTGCTGTTAGACACTATATCCCAATTACCTAGCAGAGTGGTCAGCCTAGAGTAGATATAACTGAATGGATACTCAATAAATTTGCATTAGTTAAAATAGTATTAAGAGTATTAACCTAAAATTTGTTTCTAAATTCCTCTCAAACTAGGTATAAATTTGTAAAAATAGATTTAATAAGACTATTGCTATTTTTTACCCCAGGAAATGTGAATAAAGATAGTTCCTTCTTTATGATTATCCTAATCTCTAATGGGTAAGTCTGTGAGATGAATTTAATTCAACTTTAATTTTTATGCTTAACCATGACTGTAACAGTAGTGTATTAAAAAAAAAAAAAAGTTTTAAAGAATCTGGAAATGAATTAAAACCCATGTGTAAAAGGTAACATTGGCATACTAAACTGATTCTTAAGAGGCTTCTGAAACACTCAACTTCCAATCCTGGTGACAGGCATCTGAGAGGCATGCAGAAAATGGGATTTAAACTAAAAATAATTTAATTTCTAATTCTGTACAGATCTTGGTTTGAAATAGAATACTTCATTTTAGAAGAACATAGCTAACTTGAAGTCTGAAAAATAAATTGTAATGTTAGGTAGATAGAATAGAAAAAAGGAGTCCAGGATCAGTTCAGTAGCTCACTCGTGTCCGACTCTTTGCGACCCCATGAAATCCAGGCCTCCCTGTCCATCACCAACTCCCGGAGTTCACCCAAACTTGTGTCTATCGAGTCGGTGATGCCATCCAGCCATCTCATCGTCTGTCGTCCCCTTCTCCTCCTGCCCCCAATCCCTCCCAGCATCAGAGTCTTTTCCAATGAATCAACTCTTCGCATGAGGTGTGACAGACTGCGCAGAAGTGTGGCTGAGAGGAGCTACCCCTCGCCCAAGGTCAGGGGTGGCAGCCGAGAGGAGCCACCCCACATCTGAGGTCAAAGGCGGCGGCAGCGGTGGCTAAAAGACAAAGAAGGGAAGAGCCCATGAAAACAGAACAAAGGAAGGTCTGAGGACTTGAGTGAGAACCTGAGGTAAAACAAGCAGCTCCCCTGAATAGCCCAGTTTACATAGGGCAGGTTCAGGGTGAGGAGAAAAAACATATAAAAAGAGGAGCCAAAATCGGGCTGGGGACTTCTCTTCTCTTCGTGTCTTTTGGGTCTGCTCGCCCTCACGCCTCGAGGATTTATTTTCCTTTGCTTTCTAAATAAAACTGAGCTGTAACACTGGTCCTTCAGGGGAAATTACACAGGGTTGTAACACTGGTCTGTCCATTGCTTCAAATTTTTGTCGTGATGAGACAAAACGGAAGAAATTACCAACTCCCCCGACACTAAGAAAAAGAATTTAGCTGTAATGGTGAACAGATACACAAGACCTTTGCAAAAGAGGTCTCCAGTTCACCCTGAAGCTGTTTAATTTTGTGAGTATGTATGTGTGTTGGGAGGAAGAAGTTGGAAGAGGGGATCATTGAAACCTTCAGTGTGGCCTAGGAGAAATAGACCAGATTGATTGTTTCACTTTGCTCAGATTCTTGGATCACCACACCACATTCTGATTACTGATTTGATGTCCCTGGCAATCTGATGTAATAAAGAACATGATGATGACAATGAATAGTGTGACTGTGGAATAAAATATATCCCTCTTCCAATAAATTAATACATTTATATAACCAATCTTATCTGCATTAACCAATCTTATCTATCTTATCTATCATATCTATTCAACCTTATCAATCTTATCATATCTTGTCAATCTTATCTATCATATAACCAATCTTATCTGCATAAAAACACTGAGAAGACTTCACAAAGTTGAGTTCACACCATGCAACCAGGTCCTGAGTTAGGGGACTAATGCCCAGGGTAATGCCACTCTTTGTGGCTTCAACGCAATTATCAATCATGTTGCTCCCTCAGATGACAAATCTGCACATAGAGGGATTGGGTTTTGAAATCAGATGCACCTGACTTCAAATCCAGCTTTGTCACTTTCAGGCCAACTGATTTTTGTCAAGTACTTAACTTTATTCCTCAGTTTTCTTATCAGTGAATTAAGTAACTGAAACTGTTAGCTGTTCAGCCATGTCTGAATCTTTGCAACCCCATGGACTCTAGTCTGCTGGGCTCTTCTGTCCATGGGATTTCCCAGGCAAGAATACTGGCTGCTGCTGCTGCTGCTAAGTCACTTCCTTCATGTCCGGCTCTGTTCGACCGCATAGATGGCAGCCCACCAGGCTCCCCCGTCCCTGGGATTCTCCAGAAAAAAAACACTGGAGTGGGTTGCCATTTCCTTGCTGCTATTTCCTTCTTCAGGAGAACTTCCTAACTCTGGGATCGAACCCAGGTCTCCTGCATTGCAGGCAGATTCTTTACTGTTTGAGCCACCAGGGAAGCCCTGAATTAAGTAAAATTTCTCCTATACTAGTGAGAAATAGAAAGCAGACATTTAAATTGTCTAGAACCAGGTGGGGCATAAAGAACTAATGCTTTTGAACTGTGGCATTGGAGAAGACTCTTAAGAGTCCCTTGGACTGCAAGGATATCAAACCAGTCAATCATAAAGGAAATCTCAGTCCTGAATATTCACTGGAAGGACTGATGATAAAGCTAAAACTCCAATACTTTGGCTACCTGATGCAAAGCGCTGACTCATTAGAAACTGATGCTGGGAAAGACTGAAGGCAGGAGGAGAAGGGGACGATAGGATGAGGTGGTTGGATGGGATCACTGACTCAACGGACATGAGTTTGAGCAAGATCCAGGAGCTGGTGATGGACAGGGAAGCCTGGTGTGCAGCAGTCCATGGGGTTGCAAAGAGTTGGACACAACTGAGTAACTGAACTGAACTGAACTGAGGTGGGACACATAGTATTTACTGAATAATGACAGGTAGTAGTAGAAGCAGTAGTATTAATAGTAGTCATCATTGTGGTAGTTTACTAGTAACATTGCTTTTCTCTAATTACAACATTGACTTTGTCTAATTATTGGTCATAGTGCATTTCGTAATCAGAATTATCAAAGACAATCACATAACACATATTGACAAGCCCAGAATGCAGTGAAAATTAGACTATATTAAAATGACTAATTGGAATTTAGACTTCCCTGGTGGCTCAGATGGTAAAGGATCTGCCTACAATGCAGGAGACCCAGGTTCAATCCCTGGGTCAGGAAGGTCCCATGGAGAAGGAACCTACAGAGTCGCAAACAGTTGGACATGACTGAGCGACTTCACTTTCACTTTTATTCTCACTTTCAATTGGAATTTAGAAATAGAATAAAAATTGAAAATAACCCTTTAGAGCCTAGTAGTATATTTATCTGCTATCAGTCATTTACATAGTATATATAAACTCAATTAAATTGATAAGCATAGAACAAAAGGTTAAATTTAGATATACATTTTTTTTTTTTTACAATTAAAGACTTTCTAACTTAAGTGGAAGATTACTTAATATCTTAAATTTCTTTGAAAGAACATAAATTTAAAAAAGTGATTTTAAATTAAAATGTTACAAAAATATTTGTGAAAATTTTACATTGTCATTAAAGAATTGAAAGATTATGTTTTGAAGAGGTCTGTTTAAGGCTTTTTAGAGCATAACCCAGAGAAGGCAATGGCACCCCACTCCAGTACTCTTGCCTGGAAAATCCCATGGACAGAGGAGCCTTGTAGGCTTCAGTCCATGGGGTCGCTAAGAGTTGGACACGACTGAGCGACTTCACTTTCACTTTCCGCTTTCATGCATTGGAGAAGGAAATGGCAACCCACTCCAGTGTTCTTGCTTGGAGAATCCCAGGGACGGAGGAGCCTGGTGGGCTGCCATCTATGGGGTTAAACAGAGTCGGACATGACCGAAGTGACTTAGCAGCAGTAGCAGCAGCAGAGCATAACCAGGTAAAACCTAAAGCCTGCTATTCCAAAAAATATACAACAAATATATTATTTATTGGTATTTTGGATATCATAATTTTATCACTTTAATGTTCTCTTGAAATACATATTTTGACTAGTCATAAAAAATAATTCAGCATTTTGCAATTACCTACAAAATTTCAATTTTTTTAAAAATATTTTATCACCTGAACAAATTTTGAGCTAAAATCTAATGGTGGTAAAACCTTTGTGTGTGGGGAATGGCAACCCCCTCCAGTACTCTTGCCTGGAGAATTCCATGAACAGAGGAGCTTAATGGTGGGTTTCATGGGGCAGCAAAGGGTCAGATACGACTGAGCGACTAACATACACAACCTATCAATAAAACCTAAATACATTTCCTGAAATGCCTTTTTAAATGTCAATAACAATAGTCATGAAATTATTAAACCTGCAAATTTTAATTGAGAGTTTGTTGATCTTCTGGATAGTTAAGATAACACTGTAATTGGTACATAGAAGCACGATGAAAACTACCTTATCCTGAAGCAAAAAAGTTCAAATAAAATATTTTTACAGTCAATTAGAACAAGGTATAGAACGTCTGCACATTATTAAATTTAACCAATAATGTAACTACTAACTGAAAAATCTATAATAGGCTGTCACCAAATATGACTCTTAAAGAAAGACATAATTATAACTGACATATTATAAGCTATATGAGAAACAATGCTGGTATTCTAAGACAGTGTTTTGTGTGTGTGTGTGTGTCTGTGTGTATATGCATGTATATATATATATGTGTGTGTGTGTGTGTGTGTGTGTGTGTGTGTGTGTGTATGTTGCCCCTAGGGATACTGGAGCTACCATAGAAAAGATAATAAAGGGACAGTGAAATCAATGCATCACATTCTATAAACTGCATCTGTAGAAGAAAATAATATTTATGTGAATTAAGTTTCAGTGTTGCTTTCACTAGAAGGCATATTTTATTTCTCTGGAATTAAGGAAGAAAATTCCATTCTATGCTTAATGTTAGAAGTTAATTCTTTCCATGAAGAATGGCCATGCAGTTTTTGGAGCTATCACTGAAATGGTAATATTTGGCAAAATTCATATTCATTAACTAGAAGCACAGCATTCTACAGTAATTAAAATTGAGTCCCAGTGCCTGGGTTCTAATCTGGGTTCTACCTACATGACCTCAAGCAAGTTAATTAATCTCATGTATCTTCATCTTTAAAGTGAAGATAATTATAGTACCAAATTCAGTGTTGTTTGGGGATTAAAGAAGTTAGCACATGTAATGGATTCGGAACAGAGTCACGTACTGGTATCCATGCAACAAAAAATATCTATTATTATGTCATTTTATCCTCATATGTGATAATGGTATTTTAAAAATATGGAACTACATGACATCAGCATACACAACTTTAAATGCCTGTGTTACATATATCCCCACTATACAGCGTTCCTACCTTATATGATAAACTATAGACATTTATTGAATATTTGATTTCAGAACATTGCTTTAATGGGTTATGGCATTGTAAAGTGGCCAAGCAGTAGCTCAGCCACAGTGTGAAGGTTAATAAAGCCACCTGGTCACTACTGCAGCTAATGGGTTGACCACTGTTCCATAGATTTGGCTGGTAAGACGTCAGCAAGCCCAAATGGACTCAGTCTATTACTGAACAGACAGGAAACACAAGATCAGCATAATGACATCTCCTGTCCCACAGGATGACATTAAACCACAGTGGCTAGATGATAGACGGCGTGGGTTTAGGTCACTCTGCCATTGAGGAGCTAACTCTAAATTACAGCCAGCCAAGGATTATTCAGAATTTTGAAAATGTACCCTGAAAAGGGAACAGCAAAATGTCTTGTGTCAGCTGAAACTAGAGAGATGAATGAGACACAGTCTGATAGCAACTCCTTACCAGACTGCTTCTCTCCCCTGTTTCCAGAAGGAATCCCAGAACATTGTGCCAAGAGAAGGTTCAGACTGAAGATAAGCTCCACCCACATGACCTATGTGGAAATGTGTAAGGTTATGAGGACACTCACTACACAGTTGAGCTATTTCCTTACAGGCTTGTTTTCCTTGAAAAATTTGAGAGTAATATACATGTAAAATTTTCACAACAAAATAATACAGATTATGTGTGGCTGGACGAGGAGTAAACGAACATTAATATATACAAACTTGATCTTACATGTTTCAGCACAAGGAAAAATAATATTGATTTATATGTTTTCTTCTTTAGGCAAGTCATTTTAACATCTATGCTATACTAGAAGCTAACTGATTTTATTTTACTTTTGCACATTAAAAAATACCACTTCTTTACTTCTGGCCCTGGCCATTATTAAAATAGAGTGAGCATGAATTGATGCTTAAAGTACAAGTGATATTTTTTGCAGTTTGAGGTAGATTATGTGTAAATATGCCTAGAAGAAAACAACCTGAAATAGCTAAAAAATATTCTGGGTTCATTAGTAAAGCACACAGCAGTTTCAAATCTGTAATTATCTCACTGAATAAAGAGTCTCTTTTCTATTGTTCAAAAGGACACATTCCACATTAATGCTTGAAGGTCAAAAACTAAAAATTCCAGATTATGTCAAAAAAAACAAATTCTATAGCCAGGGAACATGTACTTGCCCTTTCTCTAGCTTTTTATGAGCCAAATCCTAGGACTATCACATTTACCAGTTGATTTCCCTGATTATGATTTTTATTATCTATCCCAATGTACAGTAGGAATTCCTTTGTAACCCAAATCTTCAGAATGAAAAATGATTCATGGAAACAGGAATTCACTACAAAATTTAAGTACATATATGTGCTAAACAGACCATTTTGGAGCCTTCAACTCAGACAATGTAGACGAAAGAACTTTCACCTTTCCTTTCCTTTCCCATTTCCTTTCTTCCCTTTAACAGACATGTTTGCAGTTGCTGGTAGGACTGAGAAAAACCAGTCCTTTGTGTCTATATTTTAATGGACTTACTTACATCCATATAGAAACAGGAGACATTCCTGGGAGAAAAGGTAATAAAATCTACTATCCATCAGCCCTCTATTCCAACTCTGCCTTAGAGGTTGACATATATAAAAATGTACTTGATAAACTGGAGTGAGATCCTAGTTGAAATAAAAATTCAATAGGGAAATAGGAACAAGAGTTCAACATGAGGTTAGGAGAAGAGGGACCGGCAAACCAGGAGACTAAAGGGATCACTGGCATGGGACTATATCTGCTGCTAAAGCTGCTGAAACCCACCCAACCTCAGCCACCTCAGAGAAATGGGTTCATGTCGGATAAAGTAGTTACTTGTGAATCTAGAATGCCTATGATCAAAGAGCAGTAACACTTATGGTTGAACTATAAGATACTTCTGATTGAGTCTTACACAAGGGCAAGCATTGTCTTCCCTATCAAGGCAGAGGTTTAACATAAACACTGGTTCTGTTATATAATTGTTTAGAAGAAAGTGTGGTTCAGCTTTGTTTCTGATGAAGCTGTAGTTCTTCAGGAACTTTATTTACAACAAAATTTTCATAGTGAGATCTACAGAAATAAATAGAAAACAGAATAAAATCTATCTTTGTATTTTACAATACGCTTTCTCATACAATTTTATCTCACGGTAACTTCATCCCCATTTTGATTACACACTATTGAGGTCAGAGCACTAAGTGGTTTGTTCAAGACAACATAGCTAGCAAGTAGTAAGCATTACTTCACTCCTTATCTTATAACTTGAAATTCCACATTTTTTCTACCATACCAGTTATTTAAAGCAAGAACATGAAGTGATTAAATAGCAATAACTCAGGAAAGTAGCCAATACATAGCCTAGGGGTAAAAGGAAAAGGAAGAAAGACCTCCTGACCAGAGAGCTAAGACCACTGAAGAAAGTGCTCTGGATGGAGATGAAAAAGGGTAAAAGAAAAAAATCAGCATAAAGATATTTTTCCTGCATGAAATCATGGTATATACAATTCAAACTATAAAAGAGTGACTATTGAGGGCAGAAGACTTTCATATTGTAAAAGAATTACCCAGGAGACTTATATTTCTTACAGCTCTCAAGTTAACTCAAATTGAGAATAGCAATTAGGAACAGAAATAGAAATAGAACAAGGAATAGAAATATGGTTATTAAGCCCTAGTCAAGATAGAAGGCTGATATTTTAGGATGGTTACTGTGTCTTTGAAAAAAGGAGAAACTTCAACTTCTCCACAATCAGAATACCAGCAGAAATCATCTCAAACCAGATAAACTCATAGAGCTTAAGTTTCAGGGTACCTCATGTGCACAGGATCCTTCCAAAGCTGTGTGCCTGATTTTACATTCATAACTTTGCATTATTCTTCTTAAAACTGGTTCCCAAATTCTTTGAGCTTTAAGTGCCACAAAAAACTAAAAGCAACTAGTCCAGTCTGGACCATCATAAAGTACAGCACAGATGATTTGGCAACTAAGAGCAAAGATCATAAAGAAAGATGGAGTCCCAAGCCATAATGAAGGCATAAGTTACCCCTGCTTAAAAGTTTTACCAATATTCTGAAAAGGAGTGTTAATACTGAGTCACTCTGTAATTATGCCTTCATATATTATAAACTATACTTGTGGTTAACACAACCAATTTGGCTGGACTCAGTTCATTTCAAATAATTATATCATTTGTATCTCTTTGGTTTGGAGAATCTTTGTATAAATAGGCAGCTGAATCAACATGATTTACAGAAATCATGGAATCAAACTAAGAGCTATGATTTCTGATTCCTTTGTTTATTAACTGCATGACATTTTATTTAACCTTTCTGTGCCTCAGCCTCTGAATCTACAAACAGTGCTTACATAAGATGTCTGTTAGGATGACATACATGTGAAATCTTAGATTAAATCTTGTTGAGCTCAACAGCTGGTATTACTCATTCCATTGCCTTCTCTGCTGTTAAAAGTAGTGGTTGTTTTCCCACCCATACTCGAGTGGGCCTGAAGGTGAAGTAGAATTGTTCATTGCTTACCACTGTTCATTCCTTCCCTCATTCTAGGCTTCCAATCACAAATTATCAGACTCTCCTTCTCCTCTTGCAGTCATCCACTATCCCTTTAATTCCTTGACATGATTTAAGCTCCACTGACTCACTGTCACACTCAAAATGTGACTCTCTTTTATTTCTTGGTGCTTTCGATATTTCCAAATGCATTCACCCTCCACTCCTTTATAACTGTTGCACACCTTCATTTCTCTTCCTAAAGATGCAGTGCCTCCTTATCCACCCTCCTCCTGGCTAATGATCTTGCCTCCTACTTCTCAGAAAAAGCTAAGCAAAAGAGAACTTCTTACAAGTTTATATTAGCACAGCACTACATTATCCCACCTACTTGTGTCTATACCCACATTTTCTGCTTTTCTCCTGTGACCCATCACTTGGGGTGATCATCTGTGTTTCTGAGATTGGTACATTGTACAGACCCTCTGCTTGTACATTATCCTTATTTATGCAAGCATATAACTCTATCAATTTCCAATCAATTTCTCCTCATCATCAGTGTCTCCTTCTCATTGGATCACTTCCAATGATATATAAACATCACCCACAAAAGACTATGGTTAAAAAAAAAAAAATTAACCAGAAACCAGTCAAGTCTTTAGACCTAACCTTCTGTTTAAAGGGCAAACAGCTAGGTGGTGGGTGCAGAGTAGGAGTGGGAAAGGGTTTAGTAGAAAATGTTAAATGACACAATTAAGAAACAATCAGAAAAATCCATAATATGGAATATTTTGCATGACAAGTGGCCCAGTCTCTTCAAAACATCATGTTACAGGAAAAAACAAGAAACTAAAGAATCACATCACTAACTATCAGCATGAACCTTGATTTGGATCCTAATTTGAGGAAAAAAAAAGTATGTGTGTGTGTGTGTGTATATACACATATATATGTGTATGTATGTGTGTGTTTGTGTAAAAACTGAGGGAAATTTGAATATGGACTAGATGTCAAATGATTCCAGGTGTGGTACTGGTGTCAAAATTATGCAGAACAGTCTTATTTTTAGAAATGCGTATTAAAACATTCAGGGATGAAATATATGATGTCTGTAAATTATTTTCACATGCTACAGAATACAGAAAAATAATAGAAAAGCAAATATGGAAATATTTCAGCAATTGTTAAATTTCTATGACACCTATATGGACATACTAGTTTTTCCATCATTGGAGCATATCTGAAAAGTATTATCATAAACAGTTTCGGGGAAAAACTCTCTTGATCCAACATTCCCCTTGAATTACCACTTCATTGCATAGGCCTTTTTTTCAGTAAAACTCTTCAAAGACTGTTGTCTAGATTCTAGAATCAACTGTGTGATTCTCCTCCCATTTTCTCAAACTTTCACTCTGTCTGTTCATTGATATTGCATTTATCAAGTTCACCAGTGACTTTCCCATTTTGACATATTTTACATATTTGTGCCCTTCATCTAGCTTAACCTTTCAGTGGCCTTTGAAGCAAAAAATTACTCTTTTTGAAACACTTTTTTCACCTTTAAGACATCAGTCTTTACTTATTTTTCTCCTATGTTACAGACTCTTCCTTCTCAATATCCTTTGTTGGTTCTTTTTCATTTTCCAGATTCCTAAACATTGGTGAGGTCAGGGCTTGACTTCTTCTCAATCTACACTTACCCTTTGTTTATTTCATCCCATGCCATGACTTTCAATAGCATCTATATACTGAAAACCTGTAATTTATTTCACAGCTTGGAGCTCTCCTTTGATTTCCAGATTGTACACTCAGTTGAAATTCTTCTGTCTGGAGCATGGTGACCATGCCACATAAGTAGTGTCTATTTCTACTTCTTCTCTCTTTGTGGTATACTCATTGGCTGTTGGACTGGTCTGAGGTCTGGCTATGATATAAAAGAAGTGGAACAGCATATGAAAGAGGAGCTCTGTGAATTCTGATTGGGAAGCCAAGATTCTTCCTCTAAATTAGAGACGCTACACTAAGTTGATTCCAGGAATTGGCAATAATTGCTGCTGCATGTAATGAGCAAATTAAGGAGGAATTTATGATCAAACATTTTGAAGATTTCTAGCACAAACACGCTCAGTTCTTAAAACTGCCTGCTTCTCTCCAATTTTACTGGTTTGGCCCATGAACTTTTATGTATGGGATACTAGAACCCTTTGCTAAAGGATATCCCTAATTTCAAACCAAATCTAGGGAAACACAAATCCATTCATACATGTAAATATCTGAAAAACCTTGTAAGATGTACAATTGACCATAGCATTCCCTTGCTTAATCTTCATAGATCTCAATTACTCCTTAATGTAGCATACACAATTTTCTGTCATTTAAACTCAAATTTCAGTTTATCCAACTCTTGTTCTGTTCCATCAAGCAATGAAAATGTTGTGTTTTCAATTTCAAGTTTGAAATTGAAAACTTGAAATTTCAATTTCAAGACACAATAGACCTTTGACTTTGGTCTCTTTCAAAAGGAATGGATTTTAAAATAATTTATGCTGAATTAGTAGCAACTCCTTCAACGGTGTAACATCAGGTAATGGGCACTGTTTTATCTCGACACACAGCTACTTTGGTGAAGTAACTTCACTGTATTTCATTGATCTCAACTGTAAAATGGAGACAGCTACAATACCTTTCTATATCTTACTCTTGGAAAAGATTGGATTAATACATGCAAATCACTTAGAACAATGCCTGGGCATAGTAAGAACTTAATGAAATTAAATATGTTCTTATTGTATCTCCATTTTAGAGATGGGGGCCAGGGGTTAAATAAGTTTCATGTCCAACTTGTCAAAATCACTAAGTTGTGAAGCCATGTTTAAACCTATGGTATTATTTTTCCAAGTCCAGATTCTATAATACCTCATGGAATATTACAGAGATTCTACTTCAGTTTAGTTCAGTTCAGTTGCTCAGTCGTGTCCTACTTTTTGTGATCCCATGGATTGCAGCATGCCAGGCCTCCCTGTTCATCACCAACTCCTAGAGTTTACTCAAACTCATGTCCATTGAGTCAGAGATGCCATTCAATCAACTCATTATCTGTTGTCCCCTTCTCCTCCTGCCTTCAATCTTTCCCAGCATCAGGGTCTTTTTAAATGAGTCAGTTCTTCACATCAGGTAGACACAGTATTGGAGTTTCAGCATCAGTCCTTTCAATAAATATTCAGTTCAGGACTGATATATATTAAATTCTAATAAAATATTTATTCAGACTTCTGAAAAAGGCAGAAAAATGTGTGAAATAAGAACTATCTATCATTGAAGGAAATATGACCTTCCTGAATTGATCAAAAAGCAGGAAGAAGAAAGTGTTAGTTGCACATTGACTACACCTATAAAGAAGGATGAGCACTAAGGAACTGATGCTTTTGAACTGTGGTACTGGGGAAAACTCTTAAGAGTTTCTTGGACATCAAGGAGATCAAAGCAGTCAATTCTAAAGGAAATCAGCCCTGAATATTCATTGGAAGGACTGATGCTGAAGCTGAGGCTCCAATATATTGGCCACCTGATGTGAAGAGCCAACTCATTGGAAGAGAACCTGATGCTAGGAAAGATTGAAGGCGATGAGAGAAATGGTTACATAGCATTACTGATTGAATGGGCATGAATTTGAATGAACTCCAGGAGACAGTGGAGGACAGAGGAGCCTAGCTTGCCACAGTCCATGGGGTCACAAAGAGTTGGACATGACTTAATGACTGAAGAACAACAATACCTATAATTGAACTGTGACTCAAAAAGAATTCAAAAAAGCCACTCAGAGCCAAAACAGATTTGTAGATGCACTGATTTTACTTGTTTGGCTTATGTTATATCCTTTGCCTACAGGATCTTCTCCAACGTATTTTATTTAGCAAAAATTCATCCCATTTTCACAAATATGCCATTTTTGAGACACTGGCTCCCTATTCTTCCAGGAAAAAAAAAATGCTACTCCTCTCTGCTATATTTGGGGTCTTATTTCTAATTCTCATCTCATTAAGTCAAAATTAGTCTTATTTCCCTTTAAAATCGAATAGGAAGTCACAGAGGAGAGAAAGTACTTATATATGTTTTTACCTTTGTCACCCAACTTGGTGCTCACTAAATATTTGTTAAGTTGGAATAATTAATTTTTTGTTGAGTAGTAGAACATATGTTTTTAAATAAAATAATCACTAATATCTAATTACCTTGGTTATATCACCATCACCTCATAGCATACAAAACACTGCTGTGTGTCTAAGCTCGGTGAATTAATGAAAAGATAAATGAATAAATGATTGACTAAATGAAGATTAACTTTCCAAGGACTGAGTTTAGAACTTCCCAAAGGTAAAATGTCAGGGAACTTAATGAGAGAACTCAATCTATTAATATGAATAGCATTTTATTGGGGGGTGGAAGGGACATATTCCTAAGGAATAAAATTATTGTAAACAATGAATCTTAAAAATATTTGCAAGTATTCGATGTTAGATCACTATATATGTCCAAAACATTAATTCTTACTCAAGGTAGATCATATCACAGCATTTCACTGTAATTTGATTCTTATTATTTTTGTTAACATTTCCATGGACAGTGCATTTAATCAATAAAAAGTTTCTCACAGGACTTCAAATCTTGGAATGAATTAAATATCATAGAAATGCTTATCCTGAAAATTAGGTAAACACGTTAAAATAAAAATTCTTTAGAAAATTCTATAATTTTATTTTTAATCCCCAAACCATTCTCTTCTTTTCCCTGAAGAAAATGAAAACAAATAATGTTCACATAATGGAAACATACTTTTTCAAAATTCTACTTGAATCTGTATTATTATTACAATCCTAGAAAAATTTTGATAAACTATGAAGTAAAGTATATGGACTACAGAATTTGGAACATAGACAAATCTATACTATACTTGCTAACTGAGACACAGCGTGGATCTTTTCACCTCTTTTGGCATTGTCTTCTGAAAGGGTAAAAAAAAATATGGGTAATGAAAATATTAATGTCTATATAATAGGTATTATGGAGAAGACAATGGCATCCCACTCCAGTACTCTTGCCTGGAGAATCCCATGGACGGAGGAGCCTGGTAGGCTGCAGTCCTTGGGGTCACTAAGAGTCGGACACGACTGAATGACTTCACTTTCACTTTTCACTGTCATGCATTGGAGAAGGAAATGGCAACCCCAATATTCTTGCCTGGAGAATCCCAGGGACAGAGGAGCCTGTTGGGCTGCCGTCTATGGGGTTGCACAGAATCGGACACGACTGACGCGACTTAGCAGCAGCAGCAGCAGCAATAAGGTATTATAAGGAGTAAATGAGATTGGGGCTTCCCATGGAGCTAAGATGTAAGGAATCTGCTTGCAATGCAGGTGACCTAGGTTCAATTCCTGGGTTAGGAAAATCCCTTGAAGAAGGGAATGGAAACCCATTCCAGTATTCTTGCCTGGAAAATTCCATGGACAGAGGAGCTTAATGGGCTACCATCCATGGAATCGCAAAGAGTTGGACACGACTGAGCAATTAACACACATACACACACACACAAATGAGATTTTTAAAAAAAAAGCAACAAAACTTTAATTAGGTTGGTGCAAATAATTGCGATTTTGCACTGTTGAAATTTACCCTTTGATATTGGAATATATTCTCAAATAAATGTGGTTAAGTTATACACTGTTTCAGTATGCATTTCTCACTTTATGTTTTTTACTAATGACATTACTTGCTATGCATTTTACAGCATACATAAAACTTATGTATATAACATATAAATAGCATATATAAAGTTTGCTATGCATTTTATAGTGCCTTGGAAGAAAAGCTATGACCAACCTAGATAGCATATTAAAAAGCAGAGATATTGCTTTGCCAATAAAGGTCTATCTAGTCAAAGCTACGGTTTTTCCAGTAGCCATGTATGAATGTGAGAGCTGGACCATAAAGAAAGCTAAGTGCCAAAGAATTGGTGCTTTTGAACTGTGGTGTTGGAGAAGACTCTTCAGAGTCCCTTGGACTGCAAGGAGATCCAACTAGTCCATCCTGAAGGAAATCAGTCCTGAAAATTCATTGGGAGTACTGATGCTGAAGCTGAAACTCCAATACTTTGGCCACCTGGTATGAAGAGCTGACTCATTAGAAAAGACCATGATGCTGGAAAAGATGGAAGGCAGGAGGAGAAGGGGATGACAGAGGATGAGATGGTTGGATGGCATCACTGAGTTGATGGGCATGAGTTTGAGCAAGCTCCAGGAGTTTGTGATGGATAGGGAAGCCTGGTGTGTTACAGTCCATGGGTTTGCAAAGAGTCTGACACAACTGAGTGAACTGAACTAAAATGATGCATTTTATATTTATATTAGACTATGGAAATGATGTTAGCCGAAAAGCAAATTCAAGTAATTTTTTTTATTCAACTTCAAAATGGGTCTTAAAGCAAGCCCAGACAGCTCACAATATCAACAATGCATTTGACCCAGGGACTGCTAACAAATGTACAGTGCAGAGGTGGTTCAAGAAGTTTTGCAAAGGAGACAAGAAACTTGATGATGAAGAGTGTAGTGGCCGGCCATCAGAAGCTGACAACCAACTGAGAGCCATCATCAAAGCTGATGCTCTTACAACTACATGAGAATTTTGAAGAACTCAACCTTGACCATTCTATGGTCATTTGCTATTTGAAGTAAACTGGAAAGTGAAAGAGCTCGATAAGTGGGTGCTTTGTGAGCTGACTGAGAATCAAAAAATCATTATTTTGAAGTGTCATCTTTTCTTATTCTACACAACAACAATGAACCATGTCTTGATAGGACTGTGATGTGGGACAAAGCGGATTTTTTATGACAACCAGCAAATGACCACCTCAGCAGCTAGACCAGGAAGAAACTTCACAGCATTTTCGAAAGTCAAACTTACACCAAAAAAAGGTCACGGTCACTGTTTGGTGGTCTGCTGCCTCTGTGATTTATAGCTGGCCTGAAGCCAGCATTGGTCAAAAGAATGGGCCCAATTCTTCTCCACCATGTTTGACCACATGTCAAACAAACACTTCAAAAGTTGAACAATTGGGCTACAAAATTTTGCTAATCCACCATATTCACCTGATCTCTTGCCAACTGATTACCACTTCTTTAAGCATCTCAACAACTTTTTGCAGGGAAAATGCTTCCACTACCATCAGGAGGAAGGAAATACTTTCCAAGAGTTCATTGAAAACTGAGGCACAGATTTTTATACCACAGGAATAAACAAAGTTATTTCTTGTTGGCAAAACGTGTTGATTGTAATTGTTCCTATTTTGGTAAATAAAGATGTGTTTGAGCCTAGTTATAATGATTTAAAAATCACGGTTTGAAATCACATTATGTTTGCACCAACCTAATAGTACCAGACATGCTACTATGTACATATCAGCACCCTAAAATATGATTTCTCTTCTGTCTTCATTATAGCTTTGGGAAACTACTAAAAACTGAGAATTCTTCAAATATATGAGTTTCATATTTAGGGTATTTGGTTTTGACTAACCAACAACTGACACATTCTTTGATGCTCATTAAGTGTCAGAAATTTGCATGTCATCTGTATTCTTGTTTGATACTCCTTAGGTATTTCTTTGTACATTTATTTGTTTTTGCTTTTATAAGAAAGGAATTGTGAAACATCATCAAATGAGGAATTTTCATGTGAGGGGACTGAATGAAAGAAAGAGGAGAAACAGAGAGGAAGAAAGAAAGCAAAAAAAGAAAAAAAGAAAAAGAAGGAAGGAAGAGGGGAGGAAGGGAAAACAAACAAACATATAATTAAAGAAGAAATAGTTGAAACTGTACCTGGGGAAAAAGCCTATAATAGCATGTCAATGATTTCCAAGCTCACAAGAAAATGAAGGCTGCATTATTCTCTTCATCAAAAAATCTCATCCCTTCCACACATCAGATGGTAAGAAGATAGCATCATTAGTAATTATGGCTGACTAGTGCTATAATCTTGTTTCCTGGGGAAGAGTGGTTGAGTTTGAGTTGGGTAGGAGAGAAGAACTCTTAGCAGAGGAGGGAAGAATTTATAAAATTCATTAAATGGTTTTTATTTGCTCTTGTTTAGCAAGAAGAAGGCAAGAAAGTCTTTTAAACTACCTTGGAGCAAGCACTGAATATTTATTAGATAAATTTAAAAACTGGGGATAAGGTGGCACATACAGCCTAGACTGTGATCAGAGGAGTTTTCCTACAAATTTCCCAAGTAGAAAAATGTATAATCTGGCTTTCTTTTGCAAATAGGAGGGTGACTGTAAGGTGGTGAAGCACTCATACTTCAAAGCACTCATACTCAAACTGTTTTACACGGGTTAAAATTACATCAAATGGTTTCAAACACCAAAATTGAACAAGTAGAAAATAATCTGACATTATCAGAAAAAATATATATTTTTATTAATATACTTTTTAATATTTTTAAAATATTTAAAGAGCCTCTTAATGAAAGTGAAAGATGAGAGTGAAAATGTTGGTTTAAAACTCAACATTCAGAAAACTAAGATCATGACATCTGGTCCCATCACTTCATGACAAA
The DNA here is from genome assembly GCF_055505025.1 of Bos grunniens. Lineage (NCBI taxonomy): Eukaryota > Metazoa > Chordata > Mammalia > Artiodactyla > Bovidae > Bos > Bos grunniens. Next base: position 30,539,294 of record NC_141178.1, read on the forward strand.
TAGATGGGGAAGCAATGGAAACAGTGACAGATTTTCATTTTAGGGGGCTCCATTTAGAAAAGGCAGAGGAAGCAGAGATCAAATTGCTAACATCCGCTGGATCATGGAAAAAGCAAGAGAGTTCCAGAAAAACATCTATTTCTATTGACTTTATTGACTATGCCAAAGCCTTTGACTGTGTGGATCATCACAAACTGTTGACAATTCTGAAAGAGATGGGAATACCAGACCACCTGACCTGCCTCTTGAGAAAACTATATGCAGGTCAGGAAGCAACAGTTAGAACTGGACATGGAACAATAGACTGGTTCCAAATAAGAAAAGGAGTATGTCAAGGCTGTGTATTGTCACCCTGCTTATTTAACTTATATGCAGAGTACATCATGAGAAACACTGGGCTGGAGGAAGCACAAGCTGAAATCAAGATTGCCAGGAGAAATATCAATAATTTCAGATATGCAGATGACACCATCCTTATGGCAGAAAGTGAAGAAACAGCTAAAGAGCCACTTGATGAAAGTGAAAGAGAGTGAAAAAGTTGGCTTAAAGCTCAACATTCAGAAAACTAAGATCATGGCATCTGGTCCCATCACTTCATGGCAAATAGATGGGGAAACAGTGGACACAGTGTCAGACTTTATTGTTTTGGGCTCCAAAATCACTGCAGATGGTGATTTCAGCCATGAAATTAAAAGACACTTGTTCTTTGGAAGGAAAGTTATGACAAACTAGACAGCATATTAAAAAGCAGACATAATTTACCAACACAGGTCTGTATAGTCAAGGCTATGGTTTTTCCAGTGGTCATGTATGGATGTGAGAGTTGGACTATAAAGAAGGCTGAGCACTGAAGAATTGATGCTTTTGAACTGTGGTGTTGGAGAAGACTCTTGAGAGTCCCTTGAAGACCCAACCAGTCCATCCTAAAGTAGAAGACTGATGTTGAAGCTGAAACTCAAATACTTTGGCCACATGATGCAAACAGCTGACTCATTGGAAAAGACCCTGATGCTGGGAAAGATTCAGGGCAGGAGGAAAAGGGGACAACAGAGGATAAGATGGTTGGATGGCGTCACCGACTCGATGGACATGGGTTTGGGTGAACTCCAGGAGTTGGTGATGGACAGGGAGGCCTGGCGTGCTGCGGTTCATGGTGTCGCAAAGAATCAGACATGACTGACTGACTGAATTGAACTGAACTGAAAATCACTGCCTATGGTGACTCCAGCCATGAAATTAAGACACTTGTTCCTTGGAAGAAAAGCTATGATCACCTAGACAGCATATTAAAAAGCAGAGACACTACGTTGCCAACAAAGGTTCGTCTAGTCAAAGCTATGGCTTTTCCAGTAGTCATATATGGATGTGAGAGTTGCACTGTAAAGAAAGCTGAGCGCTGAAGAATTGATGGTTTTGAACTGCTGTTTGGAGGAGACTCTTGAGAGTCCCTAGGACTGCAAAGAAATTCAACCAATTAATCCTAAAGGAAATTAGTCCTGAATATTCATTGGATGGACTGACGCTGAAGCTGAAACTCCAATAGTTTGTCCACCTGATGCGAAGAACTGACTCATTGGAAAAGACCGTACTGGAAAAGAATGAAAGCAGGAGGAGAAGGAGACAGAGGATTTGTTGTTTGGATGGCATCACCTACTCAATGGACATGAGTTTGAGTAAGCTCTTGGAGTTGGTGATGGACAGGGAAGCCTGGCGTGCTGCAGTCCATGGGGTCACAAAGAGTCAGACACAACTGAGCAACTGAACTGAACTGATACTCTTTAAATCCAAAATTAAATCCAAAGCTTTCAGAACAAACAAAACCCAGGATTTTCTTTTCTTTTTTGGGGGAAAATTGTGATTAGACTCAGTTGAGATTCTAATTTTACAGGATAAGAAAAGGTTATGTCTTTTTTATGTCTGCAGGATCTGTAGCTAAGCATAACAAAACATCACCTACTACAAATTCAGAAAGGTGTAGTTAAATGAATGACATAAAAACTATCCATCAGTTTTTGAAACACAGTCTTTGTAGACTGATTAAAACATGTGAAAAGAAAAGTGTTACCTACATATTAAGCACAACAATAATTGAACTGGGATTCAAAGAGAGTACTAAGGTACAAGGCAAAGATGTAAAAAATGGCTTGTAGCCAGAAATTTAGTTTGTGGAAGGGTCAATAATCCTTTCCTTTAAAACACCTTCTTGAAGGGGAATATTTAAATTCTGAAAATTATTTCCCAAAGCTCTAAATTCATTTTTGTCTTGCTTTCTCCATAATTTACTTTGACATTTCTTATGATTACCAAGGTTTATTTATATAAGCATACTCTCTCATACCTGACTCTTCTTGATTTGGGTTTTAACTCATGATGCTTATTTTGTAACATTATAGTATTTCTACTGCAACAACTGTCTTATAATAATAAACAAAGGAAGATTATTTCAGATAGTTTGTTTTGCAGTGAAGGAACTGGATTTAAGATTGGTAAATTAAGAAAAAACAGTTAAAAACATAAATACTGTTGAAAAATATGAAATTCATTTTATTACATACCCTCTATTGTGGGCTGAATGCATTTACTAGGTAGAATAATCATGGCCTACTGTACTGGACTCATCCTAAACCTACCCCCATTAGTGCCACTGAACTTACAGCTGATTAGTTCCTTAGTACAATGCACTGTTACTAATTGATAGCTCTATTCTGTTTCAGTGAACTTCTGTTTGTTTTTCAAAGCCCTAGACACATTTGAACATAGCTAAGTGCATTACCAGATGACAAACAATAAAACCGTTTATTAGGAATCAACCTCTGTACTAATGACATGCATATTTTTGCTATTATTTTGCTATTATTTTAATATTATGAGGCTGAAATTAAAAAAAGAAAACTATATGCAGAAAACAGACACATTAGTTTTACAAAAACAGAGAATTAGAAATAATTTTAAAATGTATTTGCCTTATGTGGTGATGACCTTTTCTCCCAGTTTCAAAGGCTTTTAGATACTGTCGATCTATTGCAACTTCAATTAAATCCTGCCCTCTCTTGAGACAGGGAATCAAAATATAATTCAGTTACAAGTAACAATAACATTTAATTATCTCCTCCATTTATCTGCATTGCCAAATGATGGCATTTCCTGAGAGCCACAGATGTCACAGTAGTAAGCAAGAATGAGTTTGGGGATATGCATAGACTATCATCACACTGGCTTATTTAATGCTTTCATTCTTTATGCCTCATATTTACATAGAGCAAAAATTTGCACCCAATCTAATCTGCTTCAAATAAAAATTTCTAATATATTCTCCTAGGAAAAATCGCTTAACCTCCCTGTCTCTCAGTATTCTTATTCAAACCTTATAAGACCATGGCAGGCATGTAGTAAACACACAACAAATATTAGCTTTTATAATTACCTCAGGCAAATATTTCTTATCTGGCACTAATATGTACTAGAGACCAATCACTTTCTAATGAAGTAAAGATATATTAAACTAAATACCAGAGTTAGTTTGTCTAATGACAAAGCTAATGAATTTCACACTTTTCAGGTTAATATTACAACATTTATTTTCCTTTAAAACATTACTTATAGGTCTAATCATGTCCCCTTTTCTCATTATGTTTTCCAGTATGCCCAGGATACAGAGGAAGAACAGAGGAAGACACAGAGGAATAACAGGTATTTCTGAACTTGGGCATATTCTCCGCAATAGCATGAAGAGGTAACTTAGAGGTTGCAGAGATAGCAAGTGCCTCTGGTACCTTTGTGATTCTTCCTAATGTGAGACCTTTACTATTGCTTTAAGGCAAGACTCTGAAGCACAGATTCCAGTAAATACCCTACTTTTTGCTCCTCTTTGCAAGTCAGTTCTCTCTAAAGAGTCTGTATCCTCTATGTCATCCCAGAAATAATTTTCCAATTGGCAGGCAGATTTTGGCTTGCAACAAGATTCACAGAGCATGAGGACCTATAATGGAAATGGACTGCTTCTTAGGAGTCTGCTATTTCAGGTCCTCAAAAAAATATTTTTTTAATTTGTCCAAATAAATCTGAAACTCTAATAATGCAGAGGATCATTTCAATGAAAGTATCCTTATAAGTGAATCACCATTCTCTATCTATTCTAACTTTTTTTCATGATAATCACATGGTGAATTAACTTTATACTGTGTCCTAAGCTCAGAATGGGCATCCGTGACATGCCAGAGTATGGCAAACACATAGGAGGTAGAAAGATAACTAACATACAGCCTTCACCTTCGAGGGCCTCCAGCCATCAGATGAAACAGCATGTATTCACTTGCAGAGTACATCATGAGAAATGCCAAGCTGGATGAAGCACAAGCTGGAATCAAGATTTTTGGGAGAAATATCAAAAACCTCAGATATGCAGATGACAACACCCTTATGGCAGAAATTGAAGAAGAACTAAAGAGCCTCTTGATGAAAGTGAAAGAGGAGAGTGAAAAAGTTGTCTTAAAGCTCAACATTCAGAATACTAAGATCATGGCATCCTCTTCCATCACTTCATGACAAACAGATGGGGAAACAGTGGAAATAGTGGCAGACTTTTCTTGGGGGGGCTCCAAAATCACTGCAGATGGTGATTGCAGCCATGAAATTAAAAGACACTTGTTCCTTGGAAGAAAAGTTATGACCAACCTAGACATCATATTAAAAAGCTGAGACATTACTTTACCAACAAAGGTCTGTCTAGTAAAAGCTATAGTTTTTCCAGTAGTCATGTACGGATGTGAGAGTTGGACTACAAAGAAAGCTGAGTGCTGAAGAATTGATGCTTTTGAACTGTGGTATTGGAGAAGACTCTTGAGAGTCCCTTGGACTGCAAAGAGATCCAAGTAGTCCATCCTAAAGGAAATCAATCCTGAATATTCATTGGAAAGACTGATGCTGAAGCTGAAACTCCAATAATCTGCCCACATGATGCGAAGAACTGACTTCTTCAAAAAGCCCCTGATCCTGGAAAAGATTGAAGGCAGGAGGAGAAAGGGACGACAGCAGATGAGATGATTGGATGGCATCACTTACTCAATGTACATGAGTTTGAGTAAACTCTGGGAATGGGTGATGGGCAAGGAGGCCTGGCGTGCTACAGTCCATGTGGTCGCAAAGAGTCAGACACGACTCAGCTACTGAACTGAACTGATTCACTTGCCAACTAAAATATAATAAAATAAGTTCAGGAGATCACTAAGATTATATTACTTACTTAGATTATAAAAGGTTCTCCATAAATCCGCTTGTTTATAAGTTCTAAAAGAATGAGAAGAATTTCAGCTTACATTGATCAATGCAGTTACATTAAATAGGAAATGTACATTGTTTCTTTCCCATTTACACTGGCTTATTTAATGCTTCCATTCTTTATGGCTCATATTTCCATATGGCAAAATTTGCTCCTAATCTAATCCTGCTTCAAATAAAAATATTGTCAATATATTTATCTAATGAAAATTGTGGAAAATATTTTTATCAGTTTCCTTTTCATTCCACTAGGGGGAAAATGTCAGTCAGTCTCCTTATTGAGCTCTCACTTTCACTACATATTGGGGAAAGATTTATTCCATATACAGATATGAGATTCAGTATTTTCTCACCATGTTCAATTTTTATAAATTAATCTTTTTGGTTCCTATTATAGACTTTATGTTAGTAGTCTTTACACGCACTTTCATTGTTTATTGTTTGGTTGACTTATTAGACTTGAGGGGTTGAGTGTTAATATCCACATAGCAAATGCATTATAGATACTAGAGTGATGGTCCAGGCTGAAAAGGCAATTACATTCCTTTATTGGTGTTAGGCTGAATAGAGTACTTCTGAAGTACAGCTTTGTTCATATATGTTAAAGTTAGCAAATTGAAAATGCAAAAACAAAGGAGCTTTGACCGTATTATATATTCATTCTTTATCAACTCAACAAATTTACTGAAAGCTTTCTATATGCTAAACACTGATGTAGATAAAAAGGCAATTCAATACAGCATTATGAATCCTAGAAAGAATAAATACAGAAAAGCACATGCAGCCTGTAGGAAGGACATCCAAAACACTTTTTGAAGGTCAAGAAAGGCTTCATATCAGGGTAGGTAAATAAGATGAATCTGAAGAATAAATTAGTTAGATGAACTTATGGGGTGAGGATAGGAGTAAGAGGGTAACAATCAGAACTTATTCTGAGAGCAATGGAGAACAATGGAAGAATTTAAAGCAAGAGAGTGACTCATCAAATTTGTATCATAAGAAATTCAATCTGACTCTACTATTTACTTTAGGGAAAATGGACAAGACTAGAGTCTGTTTGGGCTGTCACAATAATAAAGTAGATAATGAGAGATAATGGTGGCTTTATCCATGGTATGGTGGTAGAAATGAAAACTCAACTGATTAAAATGCAAAGTGTCTTCCAGCCATTTAACAATGCTTTCAGGGCTTTCTCTCACTCTAACTTCACAGGTACCTTCTTAGAGCTAAAGATATTATTTGTTTGCTTTTGTCAGTACAAGTAAAAGTTTGATCATTTGCATATAGAGTAGATCTCAACACATCCTGTGCATCTTAAAAAGAAGAACATGCTTGGTGTGTTTGGGAATGATACGTAGCATCTTGTGGATATAATCTAGGACGCATAAAGGGAAATGACTGTATAGAGGGCAGGAAGGCCAACCTAAGAAAAGACTTCTGGAATTTCAACCAAATCTAATAGGTATAGATCTAATAATCTAATAGGCATTTCATTCTTGATGAAAGTGAAAGAGGACAGTGAAAAAGTTGGCTTAAAATTCAACATCCAGAAAACTAAGATCATGTCATCTGGTCCTATCACTTCATGGCAAATAGATGGGGAAACAATGGAAACAGTGAAGATTTTATTTTGGAGGGCTCCAAAATCACTGCATATGGTGACTGCAGCCATGAAATTAAAAGACACTTCTTCCTTGGAATAAAAGCTATGACCAGCCTAGACAGCATATTCAAAAGCAGAGACATTACTTTGCCAACAAAGGTCTATCTAGTCAAATATACAGTTTTTCCAGTGGTCATATATGGATGTGAGAGTTGGACCATAAAGAAAGCTGAGTGCTGAAAAATTGATGACTTTGAACTGTGGTGTTGGGGAAGACTCTTGAGAATCCCTTGGACTGCAAGGAGATCAAACCAGTCAATCATAAAGGAAATCAGTTCTGCACATTCATTAGAAAGACTGATGCTGAAGTTGAAACTCCAATACTTTGTCCACCTGATGCAAAGATTTGACTCATTGGAAAAGACCCTGACACTGGAAAAGATTGAAGGCAGGAGGAGAAGGGGATGACAGAGGATGAGATGGTTGGATGACATCACGGACTCAATGGAGATGAGTTTGAGCAAGCTCTGGGAGTTGGTGATGGATAGGGAGGCCTGGTATGCTGCAGTCCATGGGGTTGCCAAGAATCAGACACGACTGAGTGAATGAACTGAATAGGCATGGGAAAGCACCTAGTGATTTATGCAGGGGATAAAAATGATCTGATCTTTCTAAGGTTTCCTGGTGTCAACTTTAAGGTGAATCTCATATTATACCCACCTTATGGCATTCATGCTTTAATGCAGCCCCTGCCCATTGAGTTAAGTGGGACTTATGATTTGTTTTTCATTATTCCTATGATTTTATAACATTCAGAACTGAATCTTGCTAGTGATACTGAGCTTCCCAGGTGGCTAAGTGGTAAAGGATCCACCTGCAATGCAGGAGACACAGGTTCAACCCCTGGGTCGGTTAGATCCCCCAGAGGAGGAAATGGCTACCCACTACAGTGTTCTTACCTGGAAAATCCCATGGGCAGAGGAGCCCTGTGGACTACATTTCATAGGGCCCCAAGAGTCAGATATGACTGAACACACATGCAGCACACAGCAGTGATTTACTAGATAGACTTGCTGTTTTGATGAAGGAAGCATCCAAGCTTGGGAAGTTCATATGGCAAGGAACTGTGTTTGGTCCCTAGGAAGTGAGCAAAGGACTGACGCTCTAAGTCCTACAACAAGAAGGAAGTAACGACATCCGTTAATGATGTGAATATGAAAGAGGATACTGAACCTCAGTTAAGAATTCTGCCCTGGTCCTTGAGACCCTAAGAGAAGATTCAGTTAAACCATGTCCATACTCCCTACCTGCAGAAACCAAGAGAAAGTAAATATGCTGTTTTAAACTGCAAAATTAATGGTAACTTTTTACTCATCAATAAAAGAGAATATCACTAGTAATACAATTGAAGATAATTAGATAAGGGAAATTTGAAAACAGGAAGTCCAGCTAGAAAAGAAGAAAGGTTATAGTAGGATTATACATGCAATTGCTAAAATATAAGCTGTAATCAGAAGGAGTTGATTTCAAGCTTTTTACCAAGTTAAATAATTAATCTGGCTAGCTTTTAAAATGGGATGATAATACTGTCTCATATTGGGTAGTCAGAATAGGAAAAAGGAGTCCAAAATGGTGGTGGCTAAAATACAAAGGGAAAATCCCATGAAAACAGAACAAAAGAAAATCTGCAGACTGGGAGTGAGAACCTCAGGTAAAACAAACACACCCCCTTCTTGGTTAGCCCTGATTTACATAGGGCAGGTGAAGGGGGAGGAGACAAAACATATAAAAACAGGGAGCCGAGATGGGTTGAGGCATCTCCTTTGGGGCCCATCTGCCCTCACACCTCAAAGTGTACTATCCTTTGTTTGCCAAGTAAAACTCTGAGCTGTAACCGAGTTGTAACACTGGTCTGCCATTTCAAATCTTTGTTGCATCAAGACAGAACTGAGCAAAGTACACACTCTTCTGACTATATATATATATATATATATATATTAACACAGTGCCTACCACACATTATTATTATAGTGCTATTATGTTCATTTTTATGAGAATTAATGAGAGCTAGATGAAAATAAGGGTAATAAGAATGGAAATGGTGGTAAATTTGAACAATAGCTCTTGGTAGTAGGTCTCAGTGACTTCTAGTATGGGTAGAAAGAGAGAGGAAAAAGTAAAATATAACACAATTTCTAGCTTGTATGGTTGAATGAGAATGATACCATATCTGAACTAAGCAGTGCAGAAGGGAGAGTTGATTTGGTGGAGGAGATAATGAGTTGTTTTGGAACGTGAAGCAGTGTTTCCATGGGAGGCCATCCATGTGGACCAGCCTGATGTGCCAGTGGGAATACAGACTTGGTACTCAGAAGAGATCTGGGTATATGAAAGGATCTGGAGATGGTTATGAATTAAATTACCCATAAATTGCATCAGTGTTCATACACACTGATGCTACCCACTCCAGTATTCTTGGGTTTCCCTTATGGCTCAGCTAGTAAAGAATGTGCCTGCAGTACAGGAGACCTGGGTTCAAGTCTTGGGTTGGGAAGATCCCCTGGAGAAGGGAAAGGCTACCCACTCCAGTATTCTGGCCTGGAGAATTCCATGTACTGTATAGTCCATGAGGTCGCAAAGAGTCAGACTCAACTGAGTGACTTTCACGTTCATACACAGATACATACAAACATATACAATCCTAATACTCTTTCTGTAAAAACAAGAGAAATCTCCTAGAATTAAGTAAACGATATGCTCCTTTAATAAACAGAACCTGTGATGAAAAAAATAGAGAATGGGAAAAGGATCTTTCCTTCTTCCCTTAGGGATGGATGACTAGTAACTTTAAACTTGGTAAATCTGCTGCAGAAATCACAAGCTATGACCTGAGGGCTACATCCAGTCTGTTATCTTTGTAGACGAAGGTTTATAGGAATACAAACACATTTATTCATTTATGTATTATTTATTGTTTCTTTCACAATACAATGTCAGAATTAAATAGCTGTGATTGAAACTGTGTGAGCCACAAAGACTGAAATGTCTACTATCTAGCACTTCATAGAAAAAAATGTTTACTCACCCATGGTCTATTCCATTAAGAAAAACAAATGGTAGTCTTTCAAAATAGTGGATAAAGAAATAAGGTAATATTCTAATAAGCAGCCATGTTGAAAAACAACTGGACTATATGATGATCTTTTATCTATTCTGTTTCACTGTTTATATTTCATATTCAGTGCTCTCATTTCATTTAATTTACGTTTTCCAATTACTCCACCTCTTCTTTTTTTTTCTTTCTCAAGCCTTTATCAAGCATAGTAGAAAAGCTTCTGTATACATATATATAATAAGTAAGGTAATAAAGAAATACCACCTGGAACACCACGAATGGGATAGAATAGGATAGTTAAAAGCAGTTGTAGAAGTGTCAGTAGGGGACTACACATAGAGAAGGAAACCTAAGAAACTTTGGGAGGCCTTTATAAGTCAATAATAGCTCAAGAAAGCTACTGGAACATTATTCAATGAAGCAGGCTTACTTAATTATAAGTGAAGTGAAGTCACTCAGTTGTGTCTGACTCTTTGCGACCCCATGGACTATAGCCCATCAGGTTCCTCTGTCCATGGGATTCTCCAGGCAAGAATACTGGAGTGGGTTGCCATTTCCAGGGGATCTTCCCAACCCAGGGATTGAACCCTGGTCTCCCGCATTGTGTGTGGATGCTTTACCATCTGAGCCACCAGGGAAGCCCCTTAATTATAAAACCATAAACAAAACCACAAAATATGCCTCAGGTTACTAGACGGAAGGCCCACCTTTTACAAACATGATAATCCTAGTTTGACCTCCTAGGGTCAGACACTTTCCTGACTAATATCAAGGAGGAGCTAATGATGCATGCCTTACTTCTGCATCTATATCTACCTGAAGAAGGCAGTCTTTTCGCCTCCTTTTCTTTCCTTTATAAATTATAGCCCACTGAGTCTTCAGGGCAGAGCTCCCTGCATCTCTTACAGGCATCCTATATTAATAAATCTACTTCCTGTTTATCAGTTTGAATTCCTTCTGTGCTGAGATCAAAGAACCTGAGTTTCAGTAAGTCCAGACATTGGATGTTTAAGATTGCGGTTCAAGTCTCAAACTGGGTTTTGGCTGAGTTTGAGTCCTGGCCATGTGGGTTAGAATCCCAAATTGAGGGATTTTTGGCAGGGTTCCAGTACCCACAGTGTGGGTTCAATCCCAGGCAGGGTTTTGGCAAAGTTCAAGTCCCAGCCACATGGGTTCAAGTTCAAAGCAAGGTTTTGGCAGGATTTGAGTCCCTGCACATGGGTTCAAGTCCCAATCTTAAGTAAACGGTTTCAACTACAACACTGATCTAAAAAGTTTGAGACTTGGTTTCTGTGTTTTTGGTATAACCTTCCACTAATTACTTATAATGTTTCTGTAACAACATTTTCTCAGCTGTCAAGTGGGAATAATATCTCCTCTGCTTACTTCACAAGGTTGCAAGCAAGAAAATCTTTAAAAAAATATAAAGCACCAACCTATAAGGTAATAACATAGATTTTTTTATATTGCCAAATCAAGAAAATACACCTAATCATAATTATATAAGAAAAATATATACATTTGTATACATAATTTATCAAATTATTTTTGTTCTCTTTATAAGAGATGTTTGTGTTGAGTATAACTCATATTGGCATTATTCTTTCCAGAAAAGAGAAGCACATAAAATTAAGATATTTGCTTAAAATCATCCAACTAATTACTGGTAGTGTCTGAGAGCTGGTGAAATATCTTAATCTTAATATGCTTTCTACAACACTATATTTCTACAATGCCAACTACCAATAAATCAGTCATATCTGACATAGGAAGTGGGTATCTGAGATACAAGAGAGTTCAGAAGTTGAGATGAAATAAAAAGAATTTGATTAAAAATGAACTGTCTTTTCAAGTGCAATTGATCCTTTCTTGTTCTGAATTTTTAATAAAATTTTCATTTTAGAATAATTTTAGATTTAAAAGAAGTTATAATGATAGTACAGAGAATCCCCACAAATGCTTCACTTTGTTTCCCATATTTTTAAAATTCATTTTAAAACTAAATAATAAGTAACCATCAGTATATATCATCTAAAATTTCTGAAGAGTGAGAAACCTATGTAGATGTGTAATGTGGAGTTATCATTTTTCTCATTTCACTCATGATCTAGGCAACATGCTACTTCTCCAAGGTCAGATAAAAAATTAATGATTCATAAAATTAGAAATAGAAGTTGCTGTGTTAAATAAACTATAAGAATGAATGAATTAACGTCTTTAAAATAACTTTCAAATTTATGGACTTCTTAAAATATGTGGATTCTTGCCTAAAGAAACATTATTAATATTTAACTTGCTAATTTACTTTCCAAAACAAAATACTTCCATTAGGTCCTTGTTTATTTGCAACATGACCTGGCATGGTTCCTGGAATGTTGGGAAGCTAAATGAAGACACGTAAGTTTTTTTTTGTTTTTTTATCTCGAAAGATGACAAGGGAACTACCAGGTTTTTGTTTGTTTGTTTCTTGCTTTTTTTGTAATGTGTATTTAAGAAAGGGAAATCAAATTTTTTTTTTTAAATCAAATATTTTTTGACCAAAAACAAGTCACTGTTTCTTATTTTCAAAGTAATGACATTTGTTTACACTTTTCTTTCTTTTTTTGCTTTTAGATATTTGGTTAAAATATGTGACCATTTTCACAGAAACGTGGATCACCAGGATAATCACTTAATGTAAAATATATCCACTGAAATATCATTTTACATGTTACTTATTTTTACTTTTTTCAAAATGGAAAACATAAGTATAGATATATATTTCTTTAAAAGTTAAAATTGATCTTGATTACTAAGTAGTAAATAGAATCATCTTGATCACCAAGTAGTAAATAGGATTAGGTGTGCGAAGTACTCAGCTGATCATAGCATAGTAAAACTTTTTAATCTCCTCCTTTCCTTCTCTTTCCTCTCCTGCTTGGTGGTGAAAATTACTCTTCACTGCTATCAGTTATCATGGCCCTTAGGAGAACTGACTATTAGGTGGTGGAGATAGTTGTAGGCACAAGGAAAAGGGATGAGGTTAGTTGAGCAAGTGTCACTTGTTGAGTGATACATTAGGTGATTTACACGTCTTTTATTTCTTAGAGCTATAAACTATCTTGCAGCATGGATGTAATTATAATATTTTAGAAAACATCATATTTGAGAAAACTTGGCAGGAAAGAGATGTGAACAACTTTTCAAAGATCACATAACTTAGGAAAGAATGAAACATAAATATAAACTATGTGCCTGCAACAGACACTACTCTTTAGGGAGAAGAATCCCTGTAACACCCACTCGATGGTGAGTGTTATGATCTCAAGTTCTATCAAGATTATTTTCCTGCCTCTACAAATTTCCATGCGCTTGGGATAGTATGGATATTAAGGTAAATGAAATAAGTCAAAAGAGAAAAGGACAATGACTATATGATGTCCCTTATATGTAGAATCTAAACAACAAAACAAACAAATTGAAATAGAAACAGACTCATACATACAAAGAAAAAATTGGTGGCTGCCAGAGGTGAGGGAGTGGGGGTTCAACAAGATAAGTGAAAGGGTTTAAGAGGTACAAATTTCCAATTATAAAATAAATAAGTCACAGGGATGTAGTGAACAGCATAAGGAATATTGCAGTAACTCTGTATGGTGGCAGATGGTTACTAGACTTACCGTGGTAATCAATCCATAATGTATATAAATGCTGAATCACTGTGTTGTACACCTCAGACAAATATAAGATCGTACCAGGCTTCAGCAATAAATGAACCGTGAACTTCCAGATGCTCAAGCTGGTTTTAGAAAAGGCAGAGGAACCAGAGATCAAATTGCCAACATCCGCTGGATCGTCAAAAAAGCAAGAGAGTTCCAGAAAAACATCTATTTCTGCTTTATTGACTATGCCAAAGCCTTTGACTGTGTGGATCACAATAAATTGTGGACAATTCTGAAAGAGATGGGAATACCAGACCACCTGACCTGCCTCTTGAGAAACCTATATGCAAGTTAGGAAGCAACAGTTAGAACTGGGCATGGACCAACAGACTGGTTCCAAATAGGAAAAGGAGTACGCCAAGGCTGTATACTGTCACTCTGCTTATTTAATTTATATGCAGAGTACATCATGAGAAACGCTGGGCTGGAAGAAGCACAAGCTGGAATCAAGACTGCCGGGAGAAATACCAATAACCTCAGATATGCAGCTGACACCACCCTTATGGCAGAAAGTGAAGAGGAACTAAAAAGCCTCTTGATGAAAGTGAAAGAGGAGAGTGAAAAGTTGGCTTAAAGTTCAACATTCAGAAAATGAAGGTCATGGCATCTGGTCCCATCACTTCATGGGAAATAGATGGGGAAACAGTGTCAGACTTTTTTATTTTTGGGGGCTCCAAAATCAACTGCAGATGGTGATTGCAGCCATGAAATTAAAAGACGCTTACTCCTTGGAAGGAAAGTTATGACCGACCAAGATAGCATATTCAAAAGCAGAGACATTACTTTGCCAACAAAGGTCAGTCTAGTCAAGGGAGGGTTTCTTCAGTAGTCATGTATGGAGGTGAGAGTTGGACTGTGAAGAAAGCTGAGTGCTGAAGAACTGATGCTTTTGAACTGTGGTGTTGGAGAAGACTCTTGAGAGTCCCTTGGACTGCAAGGAGATCCAACCAGTCCATTCTAAAGGAGATCAGCCCTGGGTGTTCTTTGGAAGGAATGATGCTAAAGCTGAAACTCCAGTACTTTGGCCACCTCATGCGAAGAGTTGACTTATTGGAAAAGACTCTGATGCTGGGAGGGATTGGGGGCAGGAGGAGAAGGGGACGACAGAGGATGAGATGGCTGGATGGAATCACCGACTCGATGGACGTGAGTCTAAGTGAACTCTGGGAGTTGGTGATGGACAGGGAGGCCTGGAGTGTTGCAGTTCATGGGGTTGCAAAGAGTCGGACATGACTGATCAACTGAACTAAACTGATATCTACTATACTTCAAAAAAAATAATGTAAAATTTAATATTTCCCTGCACTTAAGTAACCTCAATAAATGGTTTACAGTAGAAGAGGTTTCTTCCAATTAAAATAGAGGATAGCCTAAGGAGTTTTCTGAAGCCATATATCAATTATAGTTAAGACCAGATTTCCTCTCAACTTTACTGAAGCCTCCAGTCAAAGACAGCAGTGGGCTGTTGTAAATGGAGCATAACTCTGGACCTAAGAACTTGTGACAGACATGATTCTGACCTTGAGTTTGTGTGCAATCTTGAGCTTTTAATAGTTTCACTGATAATATTATTATGCTAAAGCTACTTTTCTGGAATGTGAAGTCAAGTGGGCCTTAGAAAGCATCACTATGAACAAAGTTAGAGGAGGTGATGGAATTCCAGTTGAGCTCTTTCAAATCCTGAAAGATGATGTTGTGAAAGTGCTGCACTCAATATACCAGCAAATTTGGAAAACTCAGCAGTGGCCACACGACTGGAAAAGGTCAGTTTTCATTCCAATCCCAAAGAAAGGCAATGCCAAAAAATGCTCAAACTACTGCACAATTGCACTCATCTCACATGCTAGTAAAGTAATACTCAAAATTCTGCAAGCCAGGCTTCAGCAATACGTGAACTGTGAACTTCCAGATGTTCAAGCTGGTTTTAGAAAAGGCAGAGGAACCAGAGATCAAATTGCCAACATCCGCTGGATCATCGAAAAAGCAAGGGAATTCCAGAAAAAACATCTATTTCTGCTTTATTGACTATGCCAAAGGCTTTGACTGTATGGATCACAATAAACTGTGGAATATTCTTCAATATATGGGAATACCAGACCACTTGACCTGCCTCCTGAGAAACCTATATGCAGGTTAGGAAGCAACAGTTAGAACCGGACATGGAACAACAGACTGGTTCCAAATAGGAAAAGGAGTACGCCAAGGCTGTACATTGTCACCCTACTTATTTAACTTATATGTAGTGTACATCATGAGAAACGCTGGGCTGGAAGAAGCACAAGCTGGAATCAAGATTGCCGGGAGAAATATCAGTAACCTCAGATATACAGATGACATCACCCTTAAGGCAGAAAGTGAAGAGGAATTAAAAAGCCTCTTGATGAAAGTGAAAGAGGAGAGTGAAAAAGTTGGCTTAAAGCTCAACATTCAGAAAACGAAGATCATGGCATCTGGCCCCATCACTTCATGGGAAACAGATGGGGAAATAGTGTCAGACTTTATTTTGGGGGGCTCCAAAATCACTGCAGATGGTGACTGTAGCCATGAAATTAAAAGACGCTTACTCCTTGGAAGAAAAGTTATGACCAACCTAGATAGCATATTTAAAAAACAGAGATATTACTTTGCCAACAAAGTTCCATCTAGTCAAGGCTATGTTTTTTCCAGTGTTTATGTATGGATGTGAGAGTTGGACTGTGAAGAAAGCTGAGCACTGAAGAATTGATGCTTTTGAACTCTGGTGCAGGAGAAGACTCTTGCAAGTCCCTTGGACTGCAAGGAGATCCAACCAGTCCATCCTTAAGAAGACCAGTCCTGGGTGTTCATTGGAAGGAACGATGCTGAGGCTGAAACTCCAATACTTAGGCCACCTCATGCGAAGAGTTGACTCATTGGAAAAGATTCTGATTCTGGGAGGGATTGGCGGCAGGAGGAGAAAGGGACAACAGAGGATGAGATGGCTGGATGGCTTCACCGACTCGATGGACATGAGTTTGGATGAACTCCAGGAGTTGGTGATGGACAGGGAGGCCTGGTGTGCTGCGATTCATCAGACACGACTGAGATACTGAACTCAAAGCTACTTTCAAAGTATAGGCTGATTTCAGGAATGGGACACTACATGAAATAATGCTTTACAGATTGTATAGACAATATTATGGTGTTATTGTTTGTTATTTTTTAAAAATATTACCTTGAAACATAAATGAAGAGGTTATTCCAGAAATTCCTTAAATGAAAATACTATTTATTATTCTTCTAACATCTAGAATTAAGATACCTTTCATCAAATTCTACCCACAGAAACAGAAAGACGCTAACAAATTTATAGTGTAAATATAGAATCAAAATTAAAGTAAAATATAAATGAAAAGCAAGTTTCCAAAAACTGCTTTATCAGTTGCCTTACTGTTCAGAATCAGGGACAGTCTTATGTAACCTAGGTATACATAAGTCTTTTTAGTAAATGTTAGTATTAGTTTTACACTTGATACAAAATTTATAATCACTTCTTGTTTGTTCTGGGAATGTCCCTGTTTGCAACCCTGTGCCAAGGCAAAACTACCTAGATTCCAAATAACCAAAGTAGAAGGAAATTTTTGGAATATAACTTACTCATAACTAGGCCCCTGTCTATAACATAAGCTTTCTATGAGGCTGGCGATACTGAGGACTAAGTGATGTTTTTAAGCAAATATGCACTAGAGAAGGGCTTTTCTGGTGGCTTGTTGACTTTAGAGATATATTACATGAAAACTACAAAGAATCTAAGAAGAAATAAAATTTGTTCAAATAAACTAACATTGCAGATTATTCTCAATATAATAAGTTCTCAACATCTAAACATTCTCAACATCTAAACTCTGAACTCCTCCAATATTCCAGTAATTGTATTGGGTGTCTACTAGCATGGCTGATCTTTTTTAACCCTCAAAACTAACATTAACATAATGTTGCAACCATTTTGCTGATGAGAAAAACAAAGTTTAGAAAAGTGAATTAACCCAGTATCAAATGACCAGAATATAAAGCCAAACACCCTATTCCCAAGGTTTTCATTAATTGACCTTTGAAAATATTCACACCAAATGAAAATGGAAACAGGGACAATTCAGATACAGAGGAGAATTCCAAATCCGGAAACAGTAAAACAAACAAACAAACAAAATCAGCAACAACAACAAAAACAAACATAGAAACAAAACCAGAAAGACTACACTCTATATATCTCCCTGGAAAAGATGTTTTGGGAGTAAAGACATTTCATCTGTTAAATATCAGCTTCTCTGTTATATAACACTTAGGGGCTATGAAAACAATCTCAGCACTATAAAAACTTTCAGACCCATATTAACCTGAAATATCAATTTTGTTTTACTAGATTTAAGGATTCACAGGATTCCCACAACATTCCATACAGTGAGCAATGTATGGAATAAGTCACAGAAGGAATCCTCTTCTTCATTAATTTTTTAATCTAGAGGGAATTTGCCTCCATTAAAATAAGTAAAAAAAGGATAAAGTCTTAAACCACAGATCAAAGCTCTACAAATTCACCTGATTTTGTAGTATAACTTACAAACAACTGTGACCCACAAATTTATAATTAAATTCAAGTTAAATACATTTGAGAGTTTTAAGAGCTTTTTGAAATAGCAAAATCACTTGTATCTTGTTCTATTATAAAAATGAGTACTGATAACCACTGAATGGGTGATCACCTAAAGAAATTCTTATTTATTTCCTGTATAAATAGAAAATGATTTTAAGTCCTAGTGAAAAGTCCTTCATTTCTCTACAGATATTTTTTTTTCTATCAGTCAAAATATTCATTTCCAAAGGTTGAGATGGTGCTTCAAATTTTCAATACTTTAATTATTGCTATTCTTTATTTCACAACATGAATTCCAATCGGAATTCATCTATCATAATAGATTATTCTGTAGATTGCATATATTGAGGCAATACTTGCCTTGATAACTCAAATTCTCTACTATTTTCCCTTGTAATCCTTTCATAGGTGTTAATTCTAAGTTATCAAATATTGTCAGAAATCATGAAAAAACATCTATTAATAGAATGCAGAAATGCAATTGTCTGTGAGCTTTCAAAATATGATTCTATTATCTATCTATTATCTGTCTCTCTAACCATCTCTTCGTTCCTTATTCCCATGATCCGAAGACAAATTTAGAAGCATGGTAGGCTGAATGGAGCAGTTGAGAAGATAATTGTGTTTTACCAGATTGCCAAGTTAAAAAAAAAAAAAAAAATTGAAATAATTAATATGAAATAAATGAAGAAATTCAACAGATTACGTATTTTTTAAAAAGGGTGTATAATCATGCAACTCCATGGACAGTGACTACACATACAAGCAAATGAAAGCAGCTGACCACGTACCCACACACCTTGGCAGAGGTGCACTCCACACTCGTCGGCCACCACCAAGACAGATGATCTCTGATGTCCCTTCCAGACGATAACCTGATGAGCATGAGAAGGTCAGAGTGTCACCAACCCCAAAGGTGAACCCAATTCGGTTACCATATTGAGGAATTCCAGGATCTTCACAAGGTTCCAGATTATACTCTGTAATTGGATGAAGAGGAAAACAAACAAACAAACAAAAAACAGTAGTGATTTTGAGGGTATACGTCTATATTTTGTAAACTGGTTGCTTTCAGGGCTAGCCATACATTTTAAAAGTGCTTATAAGTATAACTGCGGGCTTCCCCCCATGGCTCAAGGGTGAATAATCCTCCTGCAATGCAGGATATACAGGGAAGTGGGTTATATCTCTGGGTCGGGAAGATCCCCTGGAGGAAGGCATGGAAACTCACTCCAGTATTCTTGCCTGGGAAAGCCCATGAACTGAGGAGCCTGGTGGGCTACAGTCCATAGGGTCCCAGAGTCAGACAAGACTGAGGCGACTGAGCACACATAGATGTAATTATGGGTATATACTATGGCACACATAATTTTCTTCTTTTGTGAAAGACCTGCAAGATCAAACCAGTCAGTCCTAAAGGAAACCAGTCCTGATATTCATTGGAAAAACTGAAGCTAAAGCTGAAACTCTAATACTTTGGTCACCTGATGAGAAGAACAGACTCATTGGAAAAGACCCTGATGCTGAGAAAGGTGGAAGGAGCATTGAAAAGAAAGACTGAAGTAGAAGGAGAAGGGGATGACAGAGAATGAGATGGTTGGATGGCATCACCAACTCAATGGACATGAGTTTGAGCAAGCTCCGGGAGCTGGTGATGGACAGGGAAGCCTGGCGTGCTGCAGTCTATGAGGTTGAAAAGAGTCAGACATGACTGAGTGACTGAACTGAACTGAACTGTGAAAGACCTAATAATATAATAAATACGCTTATGTGTAATTAAATAAAGATGAGAAAGTGTCACCTTGTGAATGATACATTGGAAATGTAGATATTTATCTTGTATTTTTTATTCTCTATTAGAAACGTTTTGTTTTATTTAGATTTTTGATTTAAAATAATGACATGATAGAGTAATATTTTCAAATGCAAAAATATCATTTGGAATGAAATCATTTACATTTTGAAATGACATTTACTTAATGGTTTTAGTCTAAATGACAAAGACTCTTGTGCCTATAGTATACGAGGAATTCTATTAATCCATATTCTGAAAAATACGTGACTTCAGAAGCAAGAATTTATGTAAGACTGACTGCCCACAAACTTAAAATTGTATATTACAGATTTATACAAGAGAATTTCCTCAAGCAATGAATGAACATCATGAAAATAAACCTTTAAACACTCTTCAGGGTATGACAGACTAAATTAAATTAACCATAATATAATTTATATAGAGTCTTAAGAAGAAGTAGCTTATCTAAAAACATTCCCAGAACACACACTTTGTACCTAACTGTAGTGGAGAACAAAGGGATTGCTTCATGTTGATGAGCTATTATTTTAATAACATTCTAGGTTAAAACTGATTATGCTCATTTGTTCTTCTCTATGAAATAACTTATTTTAGTAGACAAATATCTCCATGCAAATACTGGAATAACAATTGAAGAACAAAGTCAGTATTTATTATTTTATTTATATATTTGTAATATATATTATTAATATAATTATGTATAATTGCAATATTGTAAATTTAGTATTAGCAAGTTGGCATAAGATTTACTTATTGTTTCTGTATTCTCTTTCACTATTCCATTTAGCTAAAAAGTAGAACAAGAATATTTCTTTGTTCAGTTTTGTCTTACAATTTTCTTCCCTTATAATCCAAGTTATAATATTGTCTATAGATATAATATTGCCTATAGAGGTTATTCTAGAATAAAAAGGATAATAGAATTAACTTGCTTCTAGATCATCTAGTTCCAAATGAATATATTAATCTTGGCCTACAAACAATGACTTTTCCCAGAAACACAAAACTAGAATATCACTGGTTTAATTCACATTTCATTAATGGACTAAGTAAACCTTTACATATATGTATGGGCTTCCATTTTAAGTTCACTTGACATTTTTAGCAAGTTTTCCTCTCAGAATTCTACAGGAATATAAGTTAAAGAAATGTATTTATTGTATTTCTAGTAAATTTTTGTGAATTAATTTCTTTTTTGCTACTGTTTTAAGGTCCCCTTTAATATATTACTATAGTCAATCTTCAAGGCATTTCAAACTTTCCTTAAAATTTGTTGGCAGATAGCTTTTTTGCTTTCACCCTTTTTTGTCTCATTTTCTCTCTCTGTTTGATCATGCATAAGCTATTTTCACTTTTAAAACTCTGGTTTTAAAACATATTTTCTTACCAGAGAATGTAATATTGAATCCTTCATATGATATTGAGAAATCAGAAATGAAGCGCAACTGAGCCCTGAAATTTCCATAGAGACCAGCATTGATTGTTGAAGGAAGTTCTGAACCAGTCAAGCGTGCCAGTGGTTGGGTAAAACTGCCATTCTCTGTGATCAGTAAGTAGTCATGATGGTCTTCCAAATGAAAGGTGTGGAAGTTGAACTGTACACCTAATAAGGAAAAGAGGAAAATTAGACTCATAAAGTATATTAGTAAAACACACAGAGTTACCAAACTAACAAAAATCAGGACTCTTATAACAGATTTTTGTGAAAATGAAAGGCACTGGTATAAAATATTCTGAATATATAGTATAATTATTATATCTTTCTTTTGAGTTTTTCTGTTTGCTTGTTTCCTTTCGCTTCTCTATAAGGTTTATAATGAGTCATGTCTTGGAAACTGCTTGGAAATAAAATTTTAAAATTACTGTCTAAAAAGAAATTACATGCATTTTCTGAAAATTTCAAGGAAAACTTATACCCTTTATTTAAATAGAAGTGTTTTGGGAAAAGTAACCACTCATTCAACTTCTAATAGGATCGACTACTCTGTTAATACCTAACAGAATTTTAAATTTTCCCATATACTAATTTCAGTACATATCAGAACAAGTACATTTTTCTAAGAAAAACATGCAGACTGATAAACTGATTTTTTTTTCTTTTTTTGTTCATTTGCTCTTCTATTTCTTATTTTTAGTCTCTGACCAAAATCCAATTCACTTTATCTGAACTTCCACTCATGTTAAAGTGCTTAGCAACTCTTTGTAGTTTATATAATGGATTCATATAGGGTATACTCTTTTTGGTATGAGTTCTTTAGAATGCGTGATCAGTCTCGAAGTCATGTCCAATTCGTTGCCACCCCAGGTACTGTAACCCGCCAGGCTCCTCTGTGCATAGTATTTCAGATAAGAATACTGGAGTGGGCTGCCATTTCCTCCTCCAGGGGATCTTTCTGACCCAGGGATCAAACCCACATCTCCTGCATTGCAGATGGATTTTTTACCACTGAGCCTCCTGGAAAGCCCCTGGGTTTCTTTCTCTTACCACTAAGTGTGTGAGATTTCTCTCTACTTTTGTGTGTGATTTTAGGTTGTTTTAGAGATCCATTTCATTTTGTGAACACAACACATTCGTCTGTTCAAAAGTTGATGGTTATTTAGATAATTGACATTTTAGCTTGAATGCAGAAAATGCTGCTAGGAGCATTCAAGTATGTCTCTTGAAGAACATAATTGCTTATTTCTGTTGGATCGATACCTAGGAGTAGAATTACTGGCTCATGGGAAATTAATATATATATATATATATATATATAGTTCAGCCTTAATATTGTTTCACAAAGTGGCTATGCCAATTTACATTTTCATCAACAAATCCAATTGATCTGTATCTTCATCAATATTTGAAAGTTTAAATTTTTATTTTTATTTTTTCATTTGTTCTGTCCTGGTGAATACGGTCATTGCATTGTGTCTTATGTGACTGTTTAATGACACTCAAATGCATGTAATAACCTAACAATTACACATACACACACACACACACACACACACATCCTATACTGTTTGTAAGATATGCATATGTGTGTGCTCAGTTGCTCAGCTGTGTCCGACTATTTGTAACTCTATGGATTGTAGCCCGCCAGACCCCTCTGACATGGGGTTTTCCAAGCTAGAATACTAGAGTGGGTTTCCATGTCCTCCTTCAGGGGACTTCCTGACCCATGGATCAAACCCACATCTGTGTCTCCTGCATTAGCAGGCAGATTTCTTTACCACTGAGCCACCTGGGATGCTGTATTTAAGTACCAAATGAAATAAAGGAAGATATCACATTGATCTTTCTTTTGAAGTGCTTAATAAATTTTCTTATTTGATCTAGAAGAATCTCCAAAAGCTTCATCAAAAACTCAGTAACATATGTTAGTGGGTAATGATAAAATAACATTCTTAATGCTATTTATCAACTTTATAGTTCCAAATGATGGATAGTTTTGGAGTCTTCATTGCTTTTTTAAAAAATTGAAGTATGGTTGATCTACAAAGTTGTGTTAGTTAGTTTCAGGTATACAGCAAAGTGATTCAGATATGTGTGTGTGTGTGTATTCTTTTTCATATTATTTTCCAGTATAGATTATTATAAGATGCTGAAAATAGTTCCCTTTGCTATACAGTAAGCCCTTGTTGTTTAACTATTTTATTGTATATGTTAATCCCAAACTCCTTATTTATCACTTGTTATAAAAGCAAAAAGTGAAATAAAATGAGACCAAAAAATAAACTGAAAATATAAGTAATGATAAGTTATTATTGCATAATAGGCCAGTGATTTCAACTTGGAAAATACTTGAAATATACAATGATACTTTTTTTCAAAATATAACACATCTTTTTTTTCTCACTCCACAATGAGCCCTTTTTAGGACTGGGTCCAGAAAGTCAGTGTCTCAAAAGTTCTTCAATATAAATGTGGCATTTGATACTAGACAGATGTAAATGAAAATGGCAATGTAGCAAGGAGAAGATACTTTGCCATCTAGATTAACTGATATCTAAATTTACAAATTAACATGAGTGGAAGTTCAGATAAAGTGAATTAGATTTTGGTCAGAGACTAAAAATAAGAAAAATAGTCAGAAGAGCAAATGAACAAAAAAGAAAAAAAAAATCAGTCTATCAGCCTGCATGTTTTTCTTAGAAAAATGTGCTTGTTCTTATGTGTACTGAAATTAATACATGGGAAAATTTAAATTCTGTTAGGCAGTGGTGCTAATGAGCCCACTGTCATGTATTACATGCATAGCCTTTCTGAGACGCACTTTCTCGGACATCTGGGAAAATGGATTCTAATAGAGTTGTCCTAAAGTTTAAATGAGACAATATAAGGGATGACTTGGCACAGTGCTTTCACAGAGGAAGTGCTCAGCAACTCTTAGCTATCATTTATTTTTTACTTCTTCAACCTGAAAGTCAGTTGTTTTCATGTCACTCTGCCCTAGTCAACTACTTTAAAAAAATGAAGCTTCTGTTTATCATATTATGTTTTAAGCAATAAAATCTGTGTTTTTAGACAAAAGACCTTTTAATGAAAGGCAATTAATCTAAATAATAAAATGATACTAAGAACCTACTATATTATAAGCATTATAGAATATAAAAAATGAGATTATAAATAACATAGTCTATCTAAGGGAAAAAGATGCATAAACTAAACGTTCAAACATTTTGCTAAGTGCTATGAAAGTAATTAATATGAGTCAATATCACAGCATAAACTTAAGAGGTAGGTTGTCAGAGGGACTAGCAGATGCTTCTGAAGGCAATGACCTTCAAAAGTGAACAGCTCTTTGTGGAAGAGCAACCCTTGGGTGGACATTTCAGGAAGTAGAAGTAGACACGCAAAGACATACAATCTTAATAGGGCAGTGGGTATGAAGAATAGTGAGAAAAAGTAAGTGGTTACAACATCATAGTACCGTCCCATAAAAGTGATAACTCAAAAAGTCCTATTAAGGTAATTTTTGTTATGTACATATATGAAAAACTTGGGCTTGAAGTAAAAATATTATTAATATCTAGCTTATAGTTATAGTTATCATGAATTTTGACCTTCAGGGTGCAATACTGATGTGCATTTGTGTGTCAATGTGTGTGTATATGGACTGGGTGAGAAGTTTAACTACATTATCTTGATAATTTCTCCTAACTTTAAGAGATTATCCTTCACAAAACTTTGACTACACTTTGGAACAGTTGTACTTCGAACAAATTTTGTTGGCTCTTCCAAGAAAAGCACATAATCTGCATTTCATGCCATGTAAATACAGATTCAATTAACACTTGCAACGTCTGAAGGTGCAAAACCTCAAGTGTTAATTAAACCTCTGTTTACACAGCAAGCAGTATGTAGCCCTCCATTTTCTTGTATAATATAAGCAAGCTTATTTTAAACTCCATTAATCTGCTACACAGTGGGATAATAGGATGCTTTGGTTAACTTCCAACAAATAGTCTTCTATTATGGAGAACAACAAAAATGACAGTTTGTGAAGTCTTCCACTTCATTCCTGCAGTAAATACCAGAATACTCATTTTAACAGCATTTTTTTCTCAATAATATTTAATTTTCATTAAAAGAACCATCCTTATATTACCTTCACCATTAATGAAAGGATGTATAATTTCAATAAAGGCTAACCATCTGTGTCTCAAATATTCTATCAGAACTGCAGATATATCTCACATAGTTGAACAGAAGTATAAAAAGCATTGTGCATGGTCATATAAAGTGAAGTAAGAAAAACAACAAATACTGTATATCTCTTATATGTGGAATCTAGAAAAATGGTTTTCTATTTTCATTTATTGCCAAAGTGGAAATGGTTTTCATTTATTGGCAAAGTGGAAATAGAGTTGCAAATGTGGATAACACACATGGTTACCAATGGTGGGGGAAGGAGGAGTGGGACAAATTGGGAGATGGGATTGACATACATAAACTACTATGTATAAAATAGATGACTAATTAGAACCTGCTGTTTAGCACATGGAACTCAACTCAAGAATCTGTGGTGAACCAAACGAGAAGAAAATCTAAAAAAAGATCTTATATGTAGTATATATGTATATGTATAACTGTTCACCTCATTGAACAGCAGAAACTAACACAACATTGTAAAGCAACTCTATTCTAATAAAATTAAAAAATAAAATAACACATCGTGTAAAAACCACAGTGGATTCAAATGTTTTAAATAAAGCTTTAATTTTTAAAACTGTAACATCACCTTCTCATTGCTAGGATTTGGGTTTTTTAATTTTTAGATCTTTGATAATAAAGCCAATAAGTACAATGTAATGTGTGTGCTGTTGCTCAGTTATATCCAACTCTTTGTGACTCCACGGAATGTAGCCTGCCAGGCTCCTTTGTCCATGAGGATTCTCCAAGCAAGAATATTGGAGTGGGTTGCCATGCCCTCCTCCAGGGGATCTTCTGAACCCAGGGATCGAACCTAAGCATCCCTCATTGCAGGCAGATCTTTACTGACTGAGCCACCAGGGAAGCCCAAGAATATTGGGTAGCCTATCCCTTCTCTAAATCAAACTGGAGTCTCATGCATTGCAGATGGATTCTTTACCAGCTGAGCTACCAGGAAGCCCATGTACAATGTAATAGTAAAAACCAATAAGAATAAGCAGTTTTTAACATGAATAAATTATTTTTTAAAATAATAGCATATAGATACTTTCAGGTAAATAATTTTCATCCATTTTTGTTTTGATATTTAGAATGCCCATTTTCCCACTGTCAAGCTATTATCTTAAACCATTTATATTGCTAATATTCATTGAATATTTTGGTTGTATTGTATGAATAAATCACATTTAGTACTACAAGGGCTTTCTTTATTTGTTCAAAGGACATTTATTAAGCTCTACTATAAGCACAGCGCAATTTTTTACTTTCACTCAACTGCGTGAGATCCAACTGCAGTTCTGACAGAAAATTTGAGACAAATATTTCTAGGACAGTTATACATTTATATAGGGTATATGGTTATAATAAATAACCATTTTATTTATATTTCTTTATATTATATTTATTTATAATAAATAAACCATTTTAAAACAAGTGTATATAAACATGTACTGTTTACTTTACAATCAGTTCAGTAATTCAGAATATCTATTTCCCTTTGAATTTTTGAAATCAACTTCTTAACACTCTGCCAGAGACAAAAGACATCCTATTTGAGATTTTATTGTTATGAAAATTTCAAATTACATTAGTTTAATATATATATATATATATTACCATTCTGAAAAAAAATCATATGAGCATGTATGTTATAATACTACAGAAAAGTAAATATAATCCTCTGCTGCAGTTATTCAAATTGAATTTTGTATTAGCATATTTTAGTACTGATCTGTTTTTGCTCATGCAAAATGACATTGTAAAGGACAATGAAATAAAAATATATGCAATGAAAATTAAGAAGATAGCCCATTATCATTGCATGAGACAAATTACCTTTTCCATGGGTTACATCAACAGTCCATGTACAATTCAGAGAATTTGGATAAAATTCTGGGTAACCAGGTGATAAGATTGTTCCACTAGGCCCTCTAACATCTCCTCCACATAATGCTGAAAATACAAAGAAATATAGTCATATGATCACTGTTAAGAGAGGCAAAGGCTGAACAAATCTCTCTTGAAATAGAAGGAGTCTGATTATCTTTGCTTAAGTTACTTCCTGGAAATAATAGGAGTGTGTAAAGACCTCTTCCAATACTAGAAATTCATTTCATCCTTTGAAACACTAGAGAAGAAAAAGGTATATAATTGTATCTGAGAATTAATACCAGCCCCAAAAGAATTTAGCTCAACCTTTCATATTTGCATTTAAAGTACATACTTATATATTTCTAATTACAAGCAACATTTGCATAAATCAGTTATAAATTAAACATGAGTAATTAATTGTTTAGCAGTTGCTCTTTTACTAAGCTTTAAGAAAACAATTTGTTAATTATACAAAATTATTTATATTTTAGATTCCTAAAGGGATAGGTGTCATTCTTCACAGAATTCCTTTTGAAATAGTGGAGTAAACTGAAATTCAGAAAGCTGTTTCTGAACTTGTGCATTTCTCTAGGAAACATAAGGAATAAAAAGAGTTTTCTGAGAGGATAGTTAGTTTTTAGTAAATACTCCAAGATAATAAAAATAAATATTTATGAACTGAAGTAAAAGAAATTAAATTTTGATTCAATGTTTATTTACTGTAGACTAAATCACAGTTAACAATGCCTTCTAACACCAGTGGTTACAATAGACCAGATAATTTTATCAGCATTAAAACTAAAGGAAACCTAGATACTACTGCTGCTAAGTCACTTCAGTCCTGTCCGACTCTGTGCGACCCATAGACAGCAGCCCACCAGGCTCCCCCGTCCCTGGGATTCTCCAGGCAAGAACACCGGAGTGCTTTATTGACTATGCCAAAGCCTTTGACTGTGTGGATCACAGTAAACTATGGAAAATTCTGAAAGAGATGGGAATACCAGACCACCTGACGTGCCTCTTGAGAAATTTGTATGCAGGTCAGGAAGCAACAGTTAGAATTGGACATGGAACAACAGACTGGTTCCAAATAGGAAAAGGAGTCCGTCAAAGCTGTATATAGTCACCCTGTTTATTTAACTTATATGCTGAGTACATCATGAGAAACACTGGGCTGGAAGAAACACAAGTTGGAGTCAAGATTACCGGGAAAAATATCAATAACCTCAGATATGCAGATGACACCACCCTTATGGCAGAAAATGAAGAGGAACTAAAAAACCTCTTGATGAAGGTGAAAGTGGAGAGTGAAAAAGTTGGCTTAAAGCTCAACATTCAGAAAACGAAGATCATGGCATCCAGTCCCATCACTTCATGGGAAGTAGACAGGGAAACAGTGTTAGACTTTATTTTTCTGGGCTCCCAAATCAGTGCAGATGGTGACTGCAGCCATGAAATTAAGACGCTTACTCTTTGGAAGGAAAGTTATGACCAAGATAGATAGCATATTCAAAAGCAGAGACAATACTTTGCCAACAAAGTTTCGTCTAGTCAAGGCTACGGTTTTTCCTGTGGTCGTGTATGGATGTGAGAGTTGGACTGTGAAAAAGGCTGAGCGCTGAAGAATTGATGCTTTTGAACTGTAGTGTTGAAGAAGACTCTTGAGAGTCCCTTGGACTGCAAGGAGATCCAACCAGTCCGTTCTGAAGGAGATCAGCCCTGGGATTTCTTTGGAAGGAATGATGCTAAAGCTGAAACTCCAGTACTTTGGCCACCTCATGTGAAGAGTTGACTCATTGGAAAAGACTCTGATGCTGGGAGGGATTGGGGGCAAGAGGAGAAGGGGACGACAGAGGATGAGATGGCTGGATGGCATCACTGACTCAATGGACATGAGTTGAGTGAACTCCGGGAGTTGGTGATGGACAGGGAGGCCTGGCGTGCTGCAATTCATGGGGTTGCAAAGAGTCGGACACGACTGAGTGACTGATCTGATCTGATCTGATGAAGAAACGATAAGAACTAATGTGTGCCAAAGTGAGGCAAGCTGTACCTTGAGTAACCAGGCAATCTATGTCAATGGAGGTTACACTCTTGGCTCAGGAGAATAAATTCTGTTTATTCACTATTCCTCCCTTTAAGGAATTTTAGATTAGTTGCCTCTGGGGAAGAAGTTTAAACTGAAGGAAAAGCATAATCAAATCAGTGTACAATATTATATGTAGTCGAGTTCAGTTAGAATGAATGAAAAATTAAGTAGCAGCTTCACACAAAGCTCAGACATTCAAAAAAGGGAATATAAAGTATGCCTTGTCCAGCTATGCTTCCTGTCCAGCTAGACTCCCCTGGTGGCTCACACAGTAAAGCATCTGCCTACGATGCAGGAGACCCGGGTTCAATCTCTGGGTTAGGAAGATCTCCTGGAGGAAGAACTGACAACCCACTCCAGTATTCTTGCCTGGAAAATCCCATGGATGGAGGAGCTTGGTAGGCTACAGTCTATAGGGTCACAAAGAGTCAGACATGACTGAGCGACTTCACTTTCACTTTCACTTTTCACAGCTATACTCAGAATGAGTTGGGGTTACAAAAGAGGAAGATAGATAAAGATGGAGATTTCATTGAGACATAAATGATCTTTCAAAAAAACAAAGAGGTAAGAATACTGGAAGGAGACAAAACTGGAAAGGATAGAGTCCACGTTATTAAGAATCATGAATTTCTTGATTAATAATTTGAACTTTTATCCCTAGGAAACAAAGTCATTAAATATTTTTGACATTGCGTATAACATGAAATAGAATGAAGGTTAGATTGAAGTAGTTGGATATTGAATTTAAGGTTGATTCCAGTTGCCTTGATGAGAGATGATAAGGGTCTATGTTGCTCCTAGGCAAACTAGACACATTCAATTTTATTATTAATAACACTTAAGCATGCTGGTATGCTGCTGCTGCTGCTGCTAAGTCACTTCAGTCATGTCCGACTCTGTACGACCCCATAGACAGCAGCCCACCAGGCTCCCCCGTCCCTGGGATTCTCCAGGCAAGAACACTGGAGTGGGTTGCCATTTCCTTCTCCAATGCAAGAAAGTGAAAAGTGAAAGTGAAGTCGCTCAGTCGTGTCTGACTCTTAGCGACCCCATGGACTGCAGCCTACCAGGCTCCCCCGTCTATGGGATTTGCCAGGCAAGAGTACTGGAGTGGGGTGCCATTGCATTCTCTGGCATGCTGGTATGCTGCTGCTGCTGCTGCTAAGTCGCTTCAGTCGTGTCCGAATCTGTGGGATTCCGTAGATGGCTGCCCACCAGGCTCCCCCGTCCCTGGGATTCTCCAGGCAAGAACACTGGAGTGGGTTGCCATTTCCTTCTCCAATGCATGAAAGTGAAAAGTGAAAGTGAAGTCGCTCAGTCATGCCCGACTCTTAGCGACCCCATGGACTGCAGCCTACCAGACTCCTCCATCCATGGGATTTTCCAGGCAAGAGTACTGGAGTGGGGTGCCACTGGCATGCTGGTATACTTGGACATTATTTTTTTTCTCCTGCTTCTTCTGATAATATCACCACCAAACCTTTCTGTCTTGGTGAATTACTCTATCATTTGTCTTCATAGGGACGGAGGGACACATGACCTGGAGAAAGCCAATCATAAAGGGCACTTTTCCATTACTACAATTTCTGGTAGAGGTATGGACTAATCAGAGACCTTTCCTCATATTTTTCTAATTAAAATAGAATGGTAGAACTCTCATTCTTCTCTAATTTTGGAAATGTGAGGTTATATGATTCCATTCTCCTGAGAGTGTATTCTCTACCTTTAGTCCCACATATAGAAAAAGCCTGGTTTCAACTAAAGAGAATGATGATAAGGAGAGAGAAAAGCCAAGGTGGAAATGGAAATATCCTTGAAAATGTCTGAATTCATGATTATCATTAGCAACAAGAAGTATGCCATGTGTGCCTTTTCTAATTTTGGCCTGTGTTAGTCGCTCAGTTGTGTCCCACTCTTTGTGACCCCATGGACTGTAGCCCTCTGTCCATGGAATTCGCCAGGCAACAACACTGGAGTGGGTTGCCATTCCCTTCTTCAGAGATTTTCTCTACCCAGGGATTGAACCTGAGTTTCCTGCATTGCGGGCAGGGTCTTTACAATATGAGCCACCAGGGAAGCCCTTTTCTAAGTTTGAAACTTCGAAAAACAAATTCTGCTTTCATTTTTAAAAATCAGTTAGAATTGGGTTTTTGTCACTTAAGCCACAAGAATGCTGACTATTACAAATTGTACTGCACCAAATATGGGGCAGATATGCTGAGGATTCTTTTAAACCTCGTTATAAAAACAAATTGACACAAAAATGATGGCACTGACAGTATTTGAAAACACTTATAAAATGGGAAATGTGATCTTCCACTTGGCAAAAGGATAAGAATATGTTATGAATAGTGTTATAAATGAGAATTAAAACCCACAACCAATGGATAGATTTACTTTGTGTGTGTGTTTTACGGGTACAAGTATTTCCCAATCTTAGGAAAGCAGCTTCTTTCATTGTATTTTCATACATGTTTTCTAAAAAATGAAGGATTGCTGACTTATTTTCCATAGAAATAAATAAGAGATAAGGACACTGGTGTATTATTTTCTATGGTCAGGAACTGGCCATCACAGGGAAGTCTGGTACATTGCTATAAAGCTGTGTAGCTAGGCAGGATTTGGACTATTACACATTGTCTTCCAGGCAGGAGGTAAATGCTCTAGCTCTTCATTGCATTCACCTGATACCAATTTGACATTTTCGATGCTATTTTTTCAAGGAGTGCAGGACACAATAGGCACCTAAAATGGTTACCTCAACACATTTTAAAAATACATATAACATCCTTAGGCATTGGGTAAGTTTGATTTATTATCAGTATTCATTCTTTTATGTCTTTATTAATGGTTTGATAACATAAAATTGGCAAAATTCAAGAAATCTCACATTTGACAAGATTATGTTGATTTATTTTTGGTTTATAAATTGGTTTATTTTCCATATTGAACCTACCATCACAGGTTGGAAGTGAATGACTCCACCAGTGGTTTTTCTCACACAGAAGGGGCTCTTCATGGCTCAGCCTGTATCCAGGATCACAACTAAACGAAACAGTAGATCCAATGGAGAAATCATGACCATAACGACGACCATGTACAGGTATGCCAGGATCCAAGCAAGAATAGGTGTTCACTGTAACACCTGGAAAACAAAGGGAATATGAAAAAGAGTAAGCTTGATGAGAATCAAATCACTGAAATACATTCTTATTCTTTTAAACAAACTCATTTCTTCAAAACAAACAACTGTTGGTGATAACTTTTACAGATAAATTAATGTGCTGATCAGTTCAGTAGCTCAGTAGTGTCTGACTCTTTGCGACCCCTGAAATGCAGCAGGCCAGGCTTACCTGTCCATTACCAACTCCTGGAGCTTGCTCAAACTCATATTCATCAAGTCGGTGATGCCAAAATCAGGTTACAAGGTACATAAAAACTTAATGAAAATGTATAATTGTCTATCAAATTTTGTATTATAAATTATGTATATGCTGCTAAGTCGCTTCAGTTGTGTCCGACTCTGTGCGACCCCATAGACAGCAGCCCACCAGGCTCCCCCGTCCCTGAGATTCTCCAGACAAGAACACTGGAGTGGGTTGCCATTTCCTTCTCCAATGCATCAAAGTGAAAAGTGAAAATGAAGTTGCTCGGTTGTGTTCGACTGTTAGTGACACCATGGACTGCAGCCCACCAGGATCCTCCATCCATGGGATTTTCCAGGCAAGAGTACTGGAGTGGGTTGCTATTGCCTCCTCCGAATTATGTGTATATATATATATATATATATATATATATATATATGTATAAATGTGTGTGTATATATATATGTAGTCCTATATATATATAGGACTTCCCTGGTGGCTCACATGGTAAAGCATCTGCCCACAATGCGGGAGACCTGGGTTCCATCCCTGGGTCAGGAAGATCCTCTGGAGAAGGAAATGGCAACCCGCTCCAGTACTCTTGCCTGGAAAAGCCCATGGACAGAGGACCGTAGTAGGCTACAGTCCATGGGGTCACAAACAGTCGGATACGACTGAGCGACTTCACTCCATATATTTATATATGTATGTATATATATACACACACACATTTATGGGTTTCCCTGGTTATTCAGCTGGTAAAGAATCCACCTGCAATGCAGGAGATCCTGGTTCTATTCCTGGGTCAGGAAGATCTCCTTGAGAAGGGATAGGCTACTCACTTCAATATTCTTGGGCTTCCCTGGTGGCTCAGATGGTAAAGAATCCGCCTGCAATGAGGGAGACCTGGGTTCAATCCCCGGGTTGGAAAGATTCCCTGGAGGAAGGCATGGCAACCCACTCCAATATTCTTGCCTGGAGAATCCCCATGGACAGAGGAGCCTGACGGGCTACAGTCCATGGGATTGCAAAGAGTCAGACATGATTGAGTGACTAAGCACAGCACAGCAGATGCATATACAATAATTATCATAGCAATAATTAATGTTTTCAGCTTGTTATATTCCATGTTTTTACAACTCTAAAATGTTTGCAAAATTTACCTCATTTAGTCATTAAAATAATCCTATGAAATTACTTCTATCATTAAAACTCCATTTAACTGCTTTAGGAGACTCTAAGTATGTCTCAGAGATTGGTATCTGTGTCAAAGGATTTGTTCTGTAGCCATTTATCATTGCCTTGCTTTATATGATATTTATGTAATCTAAGAAACATGATTATATCTAGATTTCAAGAAATACAACATAATACAGCTCCTTGGGATTGGGGATTGCACTAAAACAAAACAAAACAAAACAAAAAACAGAAAGTCTATTCTGTGTTGTTTTTATTATTTTAATGTGTTTTGTAAACTATAAATAACTTTTATGCTATTGGTGAAGTGTTTGTAATCTTCCTGTTTTGAGAGGAAGACAGATGAGTAAAAGTGCCCAAGAAAGGGAATAAAATCAAGTTCTGGAGTACAACCAGTGATGGCATTTCAAGAAATCCTTCCCATAAAAATTTGGTTCACTGGAGAAATCAAGTTTTCTCCTTTAATGTGTTCCATTAAAATAAAAATAGAAATTCACAAAATACCAAATATATTTTTAAAGTTTTAAGTAGTAAAATAAAAAATTTTTCTCTACTGATTTTGAGGCTTGTGAATGGTTCATTTAAAAAAGATAATTTGGATACCTTCAGCTTGAGAAACTTATTAACAAAGTGTCGACAGAAATAGTGTTTTATTTGTTTTCTTGGTAAGAAAGGGTTTGTGATGTTAGAGATTATCTCACAATACTAAACAAGTGAAAGTGTTAGTCACTCAGTCATGTCTGACTCTTTGCAACCCCATGGACTATAGCCCACCAGGCCCCTCTGTCCATGGGATTCTCCAGGCAAGGATATTGGAGTGGGTATCCATTCCCTTCTCCAGAGGATCTTCCTGACCTAGGGATCAAACCCAGGTCTCTGGCATTGCAGGTGAATTCTTTCCAGTGAGTCACCAGGGAAGCCCTTAAATTAGCCTTTTGGTTTACTAAATAAACCACAAGGCTAATTAGAATAAAAATGAAAGAAAATGAACTTTTGTAAACAAATTTAAATTCAGAGTCACTGTCTCCTGGGCAGATTTGACCAAAATCAGTATCTGTTGCGCCTCTCATCAGCCTCAGAATTACCTAGCCTCTACTCTGCCATTTAAGCACTAGCCCTCAGTAATAATTTGGACTATTTCACCAAAGGCCTTCAGGTGACAAACTTGCTGACTGTGAGAAAGACTCTGCTTTAGCCAAACTCAGAGTCAGGCTCACCCCTTGGCTGGGCTTCCCTGATAAACACAGTTGGTAAAGAATTTGCCTGCAATGGAGGAGACCCCAGTTCGACTCCTGGAAGATCCACTGGAGAAGGGATAGGCTAACCACTAGAGTCTTCTCGGGTTTCCTTTGTGGCTCAGCTGGTAAAGAATCTGCTTGCAGTTTGGGAGACCTGGGTTCGATCTCTGGGTTGGCAAGAGCCCCTGGAGAAGAGAAAGGTTACCCACTCCAGTATTCTGACCTAGAGAATTCCATGGACTGTATAGGCCATAGGGTTGCAGAGAGTCGGACCTGACTTTCACTTTCACCCCGGGCTCTGTCCTTGGTCCATTTAATTCAGTTTTAGCAAGAATCTGAACTAAATCTGTTGGTCAGTTTATAGAAAATCCTTACCCTTTTAATAACACTTTGCATGATGGTTTAACATAATTCTTAAAATAATTCTTAAAATAATCGTGTATGAGAACACGATTATGACCACCTACCTTGATTGAAATGGACTGAATAGGATGTATTTGGCATAGAATAGAACGCTGGACAAAAGTGAAAATGGTGTCTGCTAATGTTAGCACACTGATACAAATTAATTGCCAGTGAAAATTAATTTTGAAATAGACCTTTAAAAATGACTCTACTCTGACTCAGGCTTAACTAATAAATGTTAAAGATCGAAATTAAAATTCTTTAAATTCATTTTAATTCCCAAGTGTGTGTTAATCCTCTTATTACATTTTATAATAGTTCATAAAATATATTTCCATGCCACAAAGCTCTAAGTAAAGGGAAGTTAATATAATTAAATGATATTGTAGATAAGGTTGAAAACAAAAAGAAAATAATAAATAAACATTCATAGTTAAAAAAAAACCTCACGGGTCTATCCAGATTTACTGAAGACAGACACCTAACATGGAATATACAGTTACAAATTTAAATGCTGGAATTTTTTTTCTGAGGGGCGAGGGGGCATAGGAGACTTGAATACAAAAATAAGAGATACAATATCTATCTGAAACTGATATAAAGATATCTTGCAGTAATCTTAAATGTATTGTTAGATACAATCACCACAACTGTTTTTCATGGGAAGATATATGGCAACATATTTCCAGATTAAAATGTGTGAATACATGAATTTATATGTATGTGTGCAACTGTGCATCATATGCGATACATCCACACGTCTAAATATGTTAGATGTTTATAAATAAAACAGAGATTTGTATATATATATATCAGAATCAATTTAAAAAATCAGACATATTTTAGATTTTTTAAACAAAACTGTAGTATTCTAAGTGAAATTATTGTAAACTGATTCCAGCACTGTAAATTAGCTGCTGCAGCTGCTATGTCGCTTCAGTCGTGTCCAACTCTGTGCGACCACATAGATGGCAGCCCGCCAGGCTCCCCTGTCCCTG
The DNA here is from genome assembly GCF_055505025.1 of Bos grunniens. NCBI lineage: Eukaryota > Metazoa > Chordata > Mammalia > Artiodactyla > Bovidae > Bos > Bos grunniens. The sequence goes on from NC_141178.1 coordinate 30,576,223, forward strand.
GGATTCTCCAGGCAAGAACACTGGAGTGGGTTGCCATGCTCTTCTCCAGTGCATGAAAGTGAAAAGTGAAAGCGAGGCCGCTCAGTCGTGTCTGACTCGCAGCGACCCCAGGGACTGCAGCCTACCAGGCTCCTCTGTCCATGGGATTTGCCAGGCAAGAGTACTGGAGTGGGGTGCCATTGCCTTCTCCGACTGTAAATTAGAGCTTGTTTTAATATATAGCCCTTGGCTAGTTATGTTAGCCATAGTTGCATATACATGAGTATATATTTTACTTTATAATATTAATATAATTTTCAATACTTCATACAAAATAACAAAATTAAATATTTTAAATGGAAATGTATGCAATGAGTGTGAGGAAAATATAGAAGTATGACTGAGTTTATGAAGTGAATGCTAGAAGAATTTGTCAATGTTCATATACATCTTAGACTGACATTTCCACTTATTGTTGGTTTTTCAGAACTGCACAAATAATGATTGTATGAACTCACTTTTAAGATTTTTTAGTTAATACTTTTTACATTTCCTTAGTATTTCCTTTCATAATAATATTACATAGATATTGCTGGAAAAAACCTATTATGGAATTTACTGAAACACACACCTTATAACCCATTAGCATTCTCATAGGTTCTCTTAATGATACAAGACAATACCAAAAGCATGGAAAACAGAATAAAAAAATTAAAAAAATAAATGTTGGCATCACTTACTTTCATAATGAATCTTGAAACCATTATTAGAACGACTATTGTCTGTTGTAAATAGAAGGTATATAAAATTACTGCTGCTAAATAGAAACTGGGGCACCTGTGTGCCATTGTAAGATCCAAGCAAGGGTGACAGAAGATTTGGCCCATCGTGAACTTCCAGAACATCGTAATTCAATTCAGTCTGAAATCTAAGATTAAGAGAGAGATGTGAAAATATATTTATTAGGAAAAAGCACTTTAGGCTGCTATTTAAATTACTATTTATAATTTTTACTAATTTTATATATAATTTTCTTTAGCTTTGCTAATATCTTATACATCATTTTAGGATCCATAATTTAAGAATACCAAAGTTATAAGCTCTTATTCCTGTGGACAATTTTCATGTAAATAGTATGTATATATACTTATTGTTCACAAGAAAGATTTATTCAAACGTTACAGACTGTCTTGAATAAATAAATGGTCTTGTCGTTAACCAAACATGTTTTATGGAGTAGTCCTTTTTTTTTTTTTTTGCTTTCTTCATTTCTATGGAAAACTACATGACTATATAAAATTTACCCTCAATCAGATCATCATAATTTCATCTTTAGTATATGTATATATATTTCAAATCTGACCTCTGCTTCATACTGACCTCTTCTTCATATCTCTGTTTTGTTTTTTGACAAATCTGTTTGGCCATTAAATTTTTGTATAGTTTTTATTTAGATTTTTGGCTGTTCTTCCTGATTTTACTTTCAATTTTTTAAAAGATATAATTTATTATAATCTGTAGCCAAAACAGAGCTTATTTTAACATGCATAACACATTATTAATAAAATAAAATTTTGAATTCCTTCTTGCATGTCAGGATTATTCCACATTTTGAATCTGGATCAGAAATCTTAGTTATGGGGAAAAAAAGCCTTTATGTGGAATCATGAACAACTGAGCATCTGACTCCCTTGCCATGATGATCCTACAGCCTAGGACATTCTTTTCTGCCTTCACCCAGGTTTTCCTATACATATTTCAGTTTTCAGCTTAGATATGTCCACAGCAAGCCCTTCTCTGACCTCACAGTGTACCTTAGTTTCTTTACCATATTGTCACAATTTATTGTGCTTTTGTGATACTAATCCTAGTTGCTTACTTGTTGACAGCTGTCTCCTTTAAGAGATTATAAACTCCATGAGGTCAGACAGTTTCTGTTTTTTTTGTTGATGTTCTGAATATAGCAAACCCTCAGTAAATATTTATTAGGCAAATGAAAGAATGAATGTATTTTAAAGGAAAAAAAATATTTTCTCTGGAACTGTTATCAATTTTATTTAAAAAAGTCAATATATTTAGATACTTCAGTATTAACCATTCATTTTCACTCTTTTAAAATATACCTTCCAACACATTTTGGCAACTAGTTATATTCACTATGTTTTTAAAAGAATTGTCAGTTGAAATGTCCACCAATTTTCAGATAATCACTTTATAATCAACAGTTATCATTAATAGATAATCACTCCATCATACCTAACAATAGTGAAAACAAAGTGTAGAATTTAATGCTGTTTGACAAATACAAATGAAATATTTTTAGATTTGTACTACTGGTACATACTATTAAAAAAGTTTTAGTAAAACTAATGGATTTCATAAGTTTATCTTACTTCTCACTTTGCAACCTGGGATATATTGTATTTTTGTCTAATAAAAATAGTTTTTCCAATAATATGATTTAGAGTAGTAAATGTATAGAAACACATTATGTCCTTTAAATAAATGATCAGGCAATTATGCACTGCAAATCTATTATTTGGTTATTTTGTAGTCAGTCTACTCTAGTACTGAAATTGGACTTTCACTTTGATAGCAAGTCAGCTGATAACAACCAAATTAAAGTGCACAGAAAAGTGAGGGATTACTTTGATTTAAAGCATAAAGAGACTTAATTCTTAATAGAATAGCAACATTAAATGCTGTGATCAGAGAGTATTATTCAGTAGGAGTGAATGTCTAAAAAGAAAATCACCATAGATTTGCCACAAGAAACTATAAAAATAAATTATAATAACAGAGAAAATGAAAAAGAGTTACACAATAATTTGAATTTCTTTTATTTTGTATTTTAGGATGGTTATATATAAATTTCACATGAATTGCCTTGATCTACTGTATATTAGTTTATGACATTAAATTTATTGTTTATCATAAAAAATCTTATGGAGCCACGAGATGATATTAAAATGAAATTTAATCTCATTTTAGTCAATTTTCAGTATCTTTTAAAATATTCTTTGTGTTATCCAAAATCTTTCTGACCACAGTGAAATAGTTCTCATTTTAAAATTTGCACTCAGGTAGACTGATACTGATGGCTTGTGGTCAAGGAGTTAAGGACAGGAAGGTGAACAGAAATAAAAGTTTAAGATTATTAACAGTAAAGTTAATTGACTTAAGAGCTACCAAATATTAAGAAATGAGAGAAGAAAGAAAACAAAATTCCTCTGCAAATCTCAGAATAAGATCTAACTGTTGGCTATTTTAGGAAGAACTGTACAAAAAATATCTTCACAACCCAGATATTCACGATGATGTGATCACTCACCTAGAGCCAGACATCCTGGAATGTGAAGTCCAGTGGGCCTTAGGAAGCATCACTATAAACAAAGCTAGTAGAGATGATGGAATTCTGATTGAGCTATTTCAAATCCTTAAAGATGATGCTGTGAAAATGCTGCACTCAGTATGTCAACAAATTTGGAAAACTCAGCAGTGGTCACAGGATTGGAAAAGATCAGTTTTCATTCCAATCCCAAAGACAGGCATTGCCAAAGAATGCTCAAACTACTGCACAACTGCACTCATCTCACATGCTAGTAAAGTACTGCTCAAAATTCTCCAAGCCAGGCTTCACCAATACGTGAATCGTGAACTTCCAGCTGTTCAAACTGGTTTTAAAAAGGCAGAAGGACCAGAGATCAAATTGCCAATATCCGCGGGATCATGGAAAAAGGAAGAGAGTTCCAGAAAAATATCTATTTCTGCTTTATTTACTATGCCAAAGCCTTTGACTGTGTGGATCACAATAAACTGTAGGAAATTCTGAAAGAGATGGGAATATCAGACTACCTGATCTGCCTCTTGAGAAACTTATATGCAGGTCAGGAAACAGTTAGAACCGGACATGGAACAATAGACTGGTTCCAAATAGGAAAAGGAGTATGCCAAGGCTGTATATTGTCACCCTGCTTATTTAATTTATATGCAGAGTACATCATGAAAAATGCTGGGCTGGAAGAAGCACAAGCTGGAATCAAGATTGCTGGGAGAAATATCAATAACCTCAGATATGCAGATGACACCAACCTTATGGCAGAAAGTGAAGAAGAGCTAAAGAGCCTCTTGATGAAAATGCAAAGGGAGAGTGAAAAAATTGGCTTAAAGCTCAACATTCAGAAAACGAAGATCATGGCATCTGGTTTCATCACTTCATGGCAAACAGAAGGGGAAACAATGGAAACAGTGGTTGACTATTTTTGGGGGCTCCAAAATCACTGCAGATGGTGACTGCAGCCATGAAATTAAAAGACGCTTACTCCTTGGAAGGAAAGTTATGACCAACCTAGATAGCATATTAAAAAGCAGAGATATTCCTTTGCCAACAAAGGTCCGTCTAGTCAAGGCTATGGTTTTTCCAGTCGTCATGTATGGATGTGAGAGTTGGACTATAAAGAAAGCCGAGTGCCAAAGAATTGACACTTTTGGACTGTGGTGTTGGAGAAGATTCTTGAGAGTCCTTTGGACTGCAAGGAGATCCAACCAGTCCATTCTAAAGGAGATCAGTCCTGGGTGTTCACTGAAAGGACTGATGTTGAAGCTGAAACTCCAATATGTTGGCCACCTGATGTGAAGAGCTGACTCATTTGAAAAGACCCTGATGCTGGGAAAGGAGAAGAAGGGGTCGACAGAGGAGAAGATGGTTGGATGGCATCACCGACTCAATGGAGATGAGTTTGGGTAACTTTGGGAGTTGGTTTTGAACAGGGGTGCCTGGCATGCTGTGGTTCATGGGGTCGCAAAGAGTCAGACACAACTGAGTGACTGAACTGAACTGAACTGATGTTAGGAAAGGATAAACAGTTAAAACTTATATGTCCATTAGTGGTTTTGTTATTTTGTTTTGCATCTGATGTGTATATGTGTGCTAAGTCACTTTATGGACTCTGCAGCCTATGGACTGTAGTCTATGGAGTGTAGCCTACCAGGTTCCTCTGTCCATGGGACTCTCGAGGCAAGAATACTGGAGTGGGCTGCCATATCATCCTTCAAGTGATCTTTTGAGCCAGGGATTGCACTCACGTCTCCTACATAGGCAGGTGGGTTCTTTACTGCTGAGCCATCAGGGGAAGGCCTTGCATTTGACAGGAAAGTGTAATTCTTAAGATATTACTGATTTAGGCAATCTCAAGAGGCCAACTAATGGCTAATATATTTGTAATGTTTTCAGTATTTGTTTTTCTGTAGACTAATTCTAATCACTCACAACATTTGAGAATATGTGAGTGTGTATTAGTCACTCAGTCATGTCTGACTCTTTCTGACCTCATGGACTGTAGCTCACCAGACTCCTCTGTCCATGGGGTTCTCTAGGCAAGAATACTGAAGTGGATTGCCATTCCCTTCTCCAGAGGATCTTTCCAACCCAGGGATCAAACCCTGGTCTCTGAAGTCATCTGAATATATTATCTGAATTTTTAAATATCATTTTCTGCCAAATTACTTCATGCTATTCATGAGTAGTAGAAAGCAAATGGTGTTACTCTGTAATAAATGCAATCCATCATTTGGAAACAAATTCTATAAAAAGATATTCTCAGGATGAGAAGGACTATTAAAGAATTAACAATCAGTGTCCTTACAAGAGTTCAGCTGAAAATCAGAAATGAATTCATTTTTTTAACAACATAATTCTTGGTGGATAGTTCAAAGATGATATCTTGTTTCTCAGAAAAATCTTAAGGGGGAAATTAAGCACTGAAATACTATAAGGTCCCTAAACAAGGAAGTGATAGATGTACACATTTCTGATTTCAAAGTGACTATTTTATGTTATTACCTAACAGATAAAATCCTCATTTATTTTTAACTTGATGAAGATTGATGCTCGTTGTTTTGCTACACAGCTACTTCTGACCATGTAGCAGAAGTTTAAAAATGTTAATTACTTTAAAGAAGACAGTTTCTGATAGAAAGCAAATGGAGTATGGACAACCCTAAAACAGGTCATACACATGCTTTAAGAATCTTTAGGAAAAACAAAAGAAATGGAAGTTTAAAAAATAATTTTCCCTTCAAATAGCTCAAACTCAAGAACCCAATGGGGGTGGGTGGGTGTTTGTTTGCGTATGTGTATGTGTGTTTGCACACGTGCACATGTACATGTGTGAAGGGCAGATAGAGGATTCAAACCCCCAAACATGTTTGTTCATAACACTTAAAATAATGTGGGACTTTATTTATTTTAGTTACATAAAGTTTGATTCAAAAAAAATATACTGATATAGCTGAGCCTTGTCTATTCTAAAATAGTGAAAACACCATCAATAAATACACAAAGTGGTCTAACTCTTGATTCTTCCAGTGTTTGGGCTAATTAACATGGAATTGTTAAAAAAAAAAAAGAAGATTGCCATCAAGGAGGTGAAGGAGCTGGGGGGCAGGGGTTGTAATTTACTTGAGTGGGTAGTTGAGGGATTAAGAAAACAGGCATAACTGACAAGACCTGTTCAGTGATACCCATGGGAGAAGTCAAAAATCTTTGTATTCTGGAAATCGTTTCTCAACCTAGGCTTGTTGTTCTGATTCAATGTACAGAACTGTTTTTTGTTGCTGTGCACAAACCCTAGGAGTGAAAATCACTTTTTAATTTGATTCTCTTGCTTCTAGTCTAACTTAAAAAATTGTGTCTCAGGAAAAAGGTAAGAGGATAAGAAAGTGGCAGAGTAACAATAACTAAGTAAACTATATTTATCAAAATTAAATTAGGTGTCTCTAGCATTGCATCTTATAAAAATGACTGGAAAGATTTTTTTCTTTTTCAAAGGAAGGTTTTGGGCTGACCTGACTTAGAACATAGCCTGTAGGTGCATATTAATTTTGAGAATTCTGAAGGCATCTAAACAAGATAGCAAAGAAGCCCATGCAACAACATGTTTGAAGAGATAAGACAGACATATTAAGAACTCTGGACAGAGAAAATAGTGCCTTCAAATAAAAGTCCAAAATCATAAGTTATGTGTGTGGTGCTCTCATTTACAACCATTGCTTTGCAATCTAACTGCTTTTCAGGTAGGCTGTGCTAGATAGCCTACATAAGGCTGAAGGATATTACACATGTGTGCTCATCAGTCGCTAAGTCATGTCTAACTCTTTGCAACCCTGTGGACCGTAGCCTGCCAGGCTCCTTTGTCCATGGGATTTTCCAGGCAAGGATACCGGAGTGGGTTGCCATCTCCTCCTCAGGAGATCTTCCCGATCAGTGATTGAACCCATATCTCCGACAATGGCAGGCAGATTCTTTATCACTGAGCCACATGGGAAGCCCTGAAAGATATCAGGGGTTACTTTAGTGGAATTTAGTGACTATTATTAGCAAACTGGGAAATGCTTTTTCATACAATAATGCACTCTTTGTTAAAAACACTTAATTTTCTTATGATATTGTTTTATGCTTATGTAATTCTTCTATATTGAATATTTATATATATATATATTTTATTTTAATTTAAAAGTTGGCTACAATCTGAGTCATCTGGGAGGTGGAGAAGGGGTGAATTCTTCTTATAAGAACACTGATCTTTGATTTAGGGGGAAAAATCTTAATCTGCATGTTTAGAAAGAAAGGCAAAAATTCATCCCCATCATCCCACCCATCGCCAAGTTGGGAGCTCAGAGAAACAAACACACTTAAATTGCTCTGCTTAAGTTAACAGATATTTTGAGATTTACCCTGCTATATAGTGGAGGGAGCAACTAGGGAGTGAGGGAAATGAGGGGTGAAGATCCTGATGGGGAAAATACTAGATAGACATGGAGAAGGGTCTAGGCTAAGGGGAGGAAACTAGAGAGAGAGAGATGCAATCATTCCCACGATGGAATTTACCAGGAAAATTTTAGAACAGTGAGGGTTTATTTAATGTTAAATTATTCTGGATTGTCCAATAATCCTATTTGGTTATCCCTTGTACTAAAGTTTTCTTTCTTTTTATTGTGTGAATGAAGGCAAGTGATCCAAATAAAGACCAGAGTAAGGAGTTTAAAGGACAGCAGCTTCAGTATCTCAAAAGTGAGATGACTCTGAGAGCAGGGATTCAGAGTCATAAGTGAACAAAAGCATCTCCAGGAAAGCTCTGAGGATGTAAAAAGGGCCTAGACTTCCCTTTGTATCTGAGATGGTGCTCAACTCTTCATTAGATATTGAAAGATGATGATTAGTGAGAATTATTAATATATGGGTGAAAATATTATGAACTATGAAAATATAAGATGTTTCAATCACCTTAGCATCATAACTCCTGATATAAAATAATGTTCAGTCCAAAACAGGAAATACTAAAATCATGTGTTTAAACCTATAATATACGCAATTTTTAAAAGTGTGAGATCAATTATGACAGAGTGACAACTATGCTAATATTTCAGGTGTGATGCTCTAAATTTAACAAATTAAAAATACATTATAAGTCTCTGTCATATTGGCATAAATTTTTTTAAAAATTATTTAATGATATGATCAATAATATGTTATATGGTATACTCCAAACCAAGTAAAATTTTGTGTAATAAAGTAAAGTTGGTTAATTTGGATCACACATTCATGGGGCACTGTTATTTCACAATGATTTGATTCTGAATAAATAAGGTGCTTTTCAAGCTTTTTAAAAATTACTATGGCAAGAAGCTATGTCAACTACTGAACAAATGACATGGTTTTAATATCATAACAAAAACTCTTCATGTTATTCTAAATGAAATCACTTTTTAATATGTAAGTCATTATTATGGGCTGAATTCTGACCCCTAAAACTTAAATGTTGAAATCCTAACCCCTTAATACCTCTGACTGTGAATGTATTTGGAGAAAGGTCCTTTAATTAGGTAATTAAGGTAAAATGAGATTATATGGGGGACCTTCCCTGGTGGCTCAGATGGTGAAGAATCTGCCTTCAATGCAGAAGACGGGGGTTTGATCCCTGGGTGGGGAAGATCCCCTGGAGACCCACTCCAGTATTCTTTCCTGGAGAAGTCCATGGACACAGAAGCCTGCCAGGCTACAGTCCATGTGGCCGCAAAGAGTCAGACATGACTGAGTGACTAGACTAACTGAAATATGACTTCTGTCTTTATAAAAAGAAATGATTAGGAAACAGATACACACAGATGGAAGACCACATGGAGACACAGGAAGGCATACACAGGCATCTATTAGCTAAAGACTAAAGCCTTACAGGACAACCCTGTTGACACCTTTATCTCAGACTTCTAGCCTTTAGAACTATGAGGAAAGACATTTCTGTTACTTAAGCCACTTAATCTGTTATATTTTGTTATGGCAGCCCAAGGAAATTAATACAGTCATAATAAAATTGTGTAGGTCATAGTAAGGGAGAGTGACCTCATATGAAATGTTTAGTATTGTACATCTTTCAAAATAGAATGTTTTCCTCTCAAATTTTTACACTAGCCTGAATAGGTTAATTTTAATGAAGGTACTCTTTAATTAGGAAAAGATCATGCTATATTTGTAAAATTCACTCGTCAGAGCACAATTCTGACAAATATATATATTTACTATAAGGCTTACAGGGGTTCCTTCTCTTTCCTTTTTTTTTTTTTTTTTTTTTGGTAAATAAAAGGTTGGAAGATGAGAGGGGTGAAAATATAAATGAAAAATTAAATAGATACTTCTATTTGGATTTGGGAATAGTGATTGAATCACAGACATGAAGATTCATTGTTTAAAACTTTTAATAGACAATATTATAATCTTATAGGATATAAATTATTCAATCAATAATACTAATTATCCTGGGTGGGAGTGGACACTTTACTGACAAATCATTAATTCACATGGATTTGACACAGCCATTTTTCTGAAGGCCCTGTAAGTGTAGGTATATGGGTAATGTATGTAAGCAGATGCCTCAGGCTACAATATGGTAACAATTCAAATGTATTTACAGCATCTTTACCTTTGACAATCTAGCAGAACAGAATCCACAGGCCCTTCAAAATATAGGGCAACTAAACATTAAGTTAAAGGTTATAGATTCATATCTCAGTGGTGTGTGTGTGTGTATTATATATATGAATAAAAAATCCATCTTATATATCTCATTAGTACTGATAGAGCATTAAGCAAATGGGAAATTAACTTCAGGACAGACTGAAGGCTAAAAGGGGAAAACATTCTGAAACACTAAAGGCACAGCAACTGACTAGTGCAGCAAAATTAATCATGAATTTGGTAAGTAAAAGAGAATGTCAACTATTCTTTTAGATAATCTGTTTTTTAAAGTAGAAAAGTATTTTTAGAAACCTTTCAAATGTAATTTTGATAGAGTGTCCTGGTTCAGCTTCAATCACCCATTCACAATTCAGAGAGTCTTTATAGTATCCGGGCCATCCTGGTGACAGAATCAATCCACTGGGAGCTGAAAAATGGCCACCACATGGAGCTGAAAAATAAAATCAGAGAACAGGTAAAAGCAGAATTTTAGAGAATAAGCTGCAGAAAATATTTTTAGCATTAATTATATTTTTTAAAATTAATCTGTGTATGTATACTGGAGAAGAAAATGGCAACCCACTCCAGTATTCTTGCCTAGAGAATCCTGTGGATGGAGAAGCCTGGAGGGCTGATGTCCATAGGGTCACACAGAGGCAGACACAACTGAAGCGACTTAGTGTGCATGCGTGTATGTATATAATATATGCTATTTTAAAATGTTTTGAAAGTAAAACATCTAGTCATTCTATCATTGAATGATTATTATCCCTAAAAAAACACAAAAACAAAAACAACAAACTTTACTTGTTGAAATAAGGTTTAGTTACACACTCAGCATGTCAGATGAACTCAAATCTCCCAATTATATCCCTTAAATATGCTCTTGTGTCTCCACCATTTTCCCCATTTTAAAATCTTGGAAAAAAACATGTTGTTGGTTTTAGTTTCTCTCTTTCATTTTCTGATTTATGTATCAAATACTGTTAATTCACACAGAAAACTAGCCAATCTGATCACATGGACCACAGCCTTGTCTAACTCAATGAAACTAAGCCCTGCCATGTGGAGCCAAGACGGGAGGGTCATGGTGGAGATGTCAGTAGAATGTGGTCCACTGGAGAAGTGAATGGCAAACCACTTCAGTATTCTTGCCTTGAGAACCCCATGAACAGTATGAAAAGTCAAAATGATAGGATACTGAAAGAGGAACTCCCCAGGTCGGTAGGTGCCCAATATGCTACTGGAGATCAGTGGAGAAATAACTCCAGAAAGAATGAAGGGATGGAGCCAAAGCAGAAACAATAACCAGCTGTGGATGTGACTGGTGATAGAAGCAAGGTCTGATGCTGTAAAGAGCAATATTGCATAGGAACCTGGAATGTTAGGTCCATGAATCAAGGCAAATTGGAAGTGGTCAAACAGGAGATGGCAAGAGTGAACATCAACATTCCAGGAATAAACAAACTAAAATGGACTAGAATGGGTAAATTTAACTCAGATGACCATTATATCTACTACTGTGGGCAGGAATCCCTTAGAAGAAATGGAGTAGCCATCATGGTCAACCAAAGAGTCCAAAATGCAGTACTTGCATGCAATTTCAAAAACGACAGAATGATGTCTGTTCATTTCCAAGGCAAACCATTCAATATCATGGTAATCCAAGCCTATGCCCCAACCAGTAACACTGAAAAAGCTGAAGTTGAATGGTTCTATGAAGACCTACAAGACCTTTTAGAACTAACACCCAAAAAAGATGTCCTTTTCATTATAGGGGACTGGAATGCAAAAGTAGGAAGTCAAGAAACACCTGGAGTAAGGCAAATTTGGCCTTGGAGTACGGAATGAAGCAGGGCAAAGGCTAATAGAGTTTTGCCAATAGTATGCACTGGTCACAGCAAACACCCTCTTCCAACAACACAAGAGAAGACTCTACACATGGACATCACCAGATGATTTTGGTCAACACCGAAATCAGATTATATTGATATATTATAACATAATATAATCAATATAATATATTGATTATATTCTTTACAGCCAAAGATGGAGAAGCTCTATATAATCATTAAAATCAAGACCAGGAGCTGACTGTGGCTCAGATCATGAATTCCTTATTGCCAAATTTCTTCAGAAATTGAAGAAAGTGGGGAAAACCACTAGACCATTCAGGTATGAACTAAATAAAATCCCTAATAATTATACAGTGGAAGTGGGAAATAGATTTAAGGGACTAGATCTGATAGACTGCCTGATGAATTATGGAATGAGGTTCATGACACTGTACAGGAGACATGGATCAAGACCATCCCTACAGAAAAGAAATGCAAAGAAGCAAAATGGCTATCTGAGGAGGCCTTACAAATAGCTGTGAAAAGAAGAGAAGCAAAAAGCAAAGGAGAAAAGGAAAGATATAAGTATCTGAATGCAGAGATTCAAAGAATACCAAGGAGAGATAAGAAAGCCTTCCTCAGTGATCAATGGAAAGAAATAGAGGGAAACAACAGAATGGGAAAGACTAGAGATTTCTTCAAGAAAATTAGAGATACCAAGGGAATATTTCATGCAAAGATAGGCTCGATAAAGGACAAAAATGGTATGGACCTAACAGAAGCAGAGGATATTAAGAAGAGGTGGCAAGAATACACAGAAAACTGTACAAAAAACAGCTTCATGACCCAGATAATCACCATGGTGTGATCACTAACCTAGAGCCAGACATCCTGGAATGTGAAGTCAAGTGGGCCTTAGGAAGCATCACTACAAACAAAGCTAGTGGAGGTGATGGAATTCCAAAGCCAAAGTGAAGTGGTTCAGTCCTGTCCGACTCTTTGCGACCCCATGGACTGTAGCCTACCAGGCTCCTCTATCCATGGGATTTTCCAGGCAATAGTACTGGAGTGGATTGCCATTTCCTTCTCCAGATAGAATTCCAGTTGAGCTAATTCAAATCCTGAAAGATGATGCTGTGAAAGTGCTGCACTCAATATGCCAGCAAATTTGGAAAACTCAGCAGTGGCCACAGGACTGGAAAAGGTCAGTTTTCATTCCAATCCCAAAGAAAGGCAATGCCAAAGAATGCTCAAACTACTGCACAATTGCACCCATCTCACACGCTAGTAAAGTAATGCTCAAAATTCGCCAAGCCAGGCTTCAGCAATACATGAACCGTGAACTTCCAGGTGTGCAAGCTGGTTTTAGAAAAGGCAGAGGAACCAGAGACCAAATTGCCAACATCCTCTGGGTCATCGAAAAAGCAAGAGAGTTCCAGAAAAACACCTATTTCTGCTTTATTGACTATGCCAAAGCCTTTGTGTGGATCACAGTAAACAGTGGAAAATTCTGAAAGAGATGGGAATACCAGACCACCTGACTTGCCTCTTGAGAAATCTGTATGCAGGTCAGAAAGCAACAGTTAGAACTGGACATGGAACAATAGACTGGTTCCAAATAGGAAAAGGAGTACATCAAGGCTGTATATTGTCACCCTTTATTTAACTTATATGCTGAGTACATCATCAGAAATGCTGGGCTGGAGGAAGCACAAGTAGAATCAAGATTGCTCAGAGAAATATCAATAACCTCAGATATGCAGATGACACCACCCTTATGGCAGAAAGTGTAGAGGAACTAAAAAGCCTCTTGTGAAGGTGAAAGAGGAGAGTGAAAAAGTTGGCTTAAAACTCAACATTCAGAAAATGAAGATCATGGCATCTGGTCCCATCACTTCATGGGAAATAGATAGGGGAACAGTGGAAACAGTGTCAGACTTTATTCTTTTGGGCTCCAAAATCACTGCAGATGGTGAGTGCAGCCATGAAATTAAAAGATGCTTATTCCTTGGAAGGAAAGTTATGACCAACCTAGATAGCATATTCAAAAGCAGATACATTACTTTGCCAACAAAGGTCCGTCTAGTCAAGGCTGTGGTTTTTCCAGTGGTCATGTATGGATATGAGAGTTGGACTGTGAAGAAAGCTGAGCACCGAAGAATTGATGCTTTTGAACCGTGGTGTTGGAGAAGACTCTTGAGAGTCTCTTGGACTGCAAGGAGATCCAACCAGTCCATTCTGAAGGACATCAGTCCTGGGTGTTCTTTGAAAGGAATGATGCTAAAGCTGAAACTCCAGCACTTTGGCCACCTCATGTGAAGAGTTCACTCAGAAAAGACTCTGATGCTGAGAGGGATTGGGGGCAGGAGGAAAAGAGTATGACAGAGGATGAGATGGCTGGATGGCATCACTGACTCGATGGACGTGAGTCTGAGTGAACTCTGAGAGTTGGTGATGGACAGGGAGGCCTGGCATGCTGCGATTCATGGGGTCTCAAAGAGTCAGACACGACTGAACGACTGAACTGAACTGAACTGAGCATAAAAATGCTGGTTTCTTTCTTATATCAGTTTTGTAGGTAAGAATTAATTCATCAAACATATGACTTGATGAGAAACACAGACCTACGTAGTGAAAAGGGAAAATTCAAATTCCAAGTTAGTAACTACTTCCATGATAGATGTACTGGATTAATTTTCTAAGAAAGACATTTGTGTAAGCATATCTATTCTCCTTAAAATAAGTTTAGTGAAGACAGAAATGAATGGTTAGGGGGATAAAACAAAGTAACTCAATTTTAATGTAAATCTGAGATTCTAACCACACAATTTTAAGTGCTTCCCTGATATTAATTTATTTATTATTTCTGTATTTATTTATTCTGAACAAACATTTAGCTTTTGCTATATATAAGATACTATGCTAGGTGGTACAATTTTTAAAAATTTTTTGACATTATATTTCATTTCATGAAACACAAAGTTTATACAAGGAAGACATTCATAGCTAACATGTAGAATAAATGCATGTTTGAGCTAGATAGGCTAGAAATGTGGGGAAAAGACAGGTAAAATCTCAAGGGCATTAGAAAAGAGTTCTTGTAGGATATTTTGTCAGAGGTGAGTTCTATTAAGAAAGGAAAAAAATGAATAGAATATGAGGGTTATGGAGGGAAGACAGAAAGTCCAGAGAAAGGAAGTGAGAAATACTGAAAACAAGCAGAACCCTGGAGGGCCTTCTCAGGTACATGTATCCCATTTCTTGTTTTTAGAAAATACAAACAAAACAAACAAACAAACAAACAAAAGCTTCAGCCTCTAGACCTTCCCTGAGTTCCAAAGAGCAGATTTAAAATTTATTGTTCAGGGAAGTTAGGGGATGCAGAAACAGTATATCTTTTAGAGTTCCTCTACAAGAACTAAAGTCCTTCGTAGGAGGAGGACAGTAACTTCAGGCTGAACACAAGATTCCTGAAAGACCACTCTGTTACCTCACCACCAACCAATCAGAAGAAAGTCACTGACCCTACATCCCTCACTCCAAATTCTATATCTAGAAACCCTTCTCTGGGACTTCTCTGGCGGCACAATGAATAAGAATATGCCTGCCAATGCAGGGTCCACGGGTTCAATCCCTGGTCCTAGAAGATTCCACATGCTTCATGCAGAGCAACTAAACCCATGTGCCACAACCACGTGTGCCTAGAGCCTGTGTTCCACAACAAGAGAAGCTACCGCAATGAGAAGAAGCCCTTGTACCACAACAAACAGTATCCCCCACTTTCTACAACTAGAGAAAACCCATGAAAAGCAACAAAACTCAGAACAGCCAAAAAATAATTAATTAAAAATAGAACAAAAAAACAACAACAAAAAACTCTTCTCTGAAAACCACCAGGAAGCTGAG
Organism: Bos grunniens; assembly: GCF_055505025.1. NCBI lineage: Eukaryota > Metazoa > Chordata > Mammalia > Artiodactyla > Bovidae > Bos > Bos grunniens. The sequence goes on from NC_141178.1 coordinate 30,591,955, forward strand.
GTCTTCTGAGCATGAGCTAACCATTCTCCTTGCTTGGCCCAAGCAGTAAACCTTTCTCTGTTCCAAACTGCAATATTTTGGCTTATTTAGCATCCCTGTGCATAGGGCACATGAAATTAGGGTCAATACTTCTATGTGAGGAAGTCTAGTAGGTCTTTGTTTCTGTAGCTTATAGTTAGTGAGGAAAAGACCTTTTGGTTTCATGTGGTGGTTACTGCTTTTGAAGACTTTCAAAGCTTTTTAGACATCTACAGGTGTCATTTTGTTGTTGCTGTTTAGTCTCTAAGTTGTGTCAGTCTGCCAGGCTCCTCTGTTTATGGGATTTCCCAGGTGAGAATACTGGAGTGGGTTGCCATTGCCTTCTCCAGGGGTTCTTCCTGATGCAGGGATGGAACCCATGCCTCCTGCACTGGCAGGCAGATTATTTACAGTTGAGCCACCAAGGAAGCCCAGACATCCAGACATGAATTTATATTAAAAACGTATTAAAATGCAGATTTAGTAATTACAACGTAGGAACCAGAAATCTGCATTGTTAACAAAACCCTCACTCTATTCTAATCCCTCAGGTCATTTTACAACTCTTGGCTCACAGACCATGGTGACAAAATTTAAGAGAATATGGCTAATCTGTAGCTCCAATATTCTCCTGGATAAACAGTTTCCTGGCATAAAAAGGTAATTTCCATCTATTTGAAATGAGAAATACACATTACTGCCTCTAATCCCCCTCCCCACTTTAAACAATGAAAGCAAAGCATAAACGATAAAGTAGACAAAATTCATTTATCCTGTTTCATTTTCTAAGGCCTGAAGAAAGTCTGTTATAAATAATTCTTGCTGGAGTACTGACTCATTTCTGTGTTGCTTTAAGTAGAATGGGCAAATTCAAGATACCCAGTATGCTTTAAGATATAAAAGAGTCAGAAATGTTTCAGACTGTATTCAGATAAAAGTCTTTTGAAGAAAAATGCTACAGAATCTTGGTGTTCTTTCATTTTAGAAATGACAGGTGCTCAGAAGGGGATTAAGGACCTGAAGAAGAATTAGGTTTTGATCTCAGGGATTATAAACAAGGAGGGTTCCATTTCCTTCCTTTTTTTTTTTTTTTTTTAAACTTTCTTCATAGTGCATTGTTGATTCAGTGGACATAAGTTTGACCAAACTCCAGGAAATAGTGAAGGACAGGGAAGCCTGACATGCTGCAGTTCATGGGGTCTCAAAGAGCTGGCCATGACTGAATGACTGAACAAGAACAACAACAACAAATAAACCACCTGTTCTATCTAACCTCAGCATACTGGATGATGCTTCAAGGAAAATTATGGGAAACAGTTGCATCTCTTATATTCTTGAGAAAGCCAGAAATATAGATATTAAAGTGCCAGGAATGCAGAGAAGCAATCCTAGTTCTGAACCTCTTTTCATTTCTATAACAACTCCTACTCTTCTCTTGCATAGCTCTATAGAAATTAGGTGCAAACTCCTAAAGATTGCTATTAAATTAGTTTTCCCAATGGTAGTCCTCTAGGAATTTAATAGTACCTTAATATGTAACTAAAAGAGGAGTCTATTGTTAGATATGAATAGACAAACATGTGTGAATATACATTCTTTCTATGAGAACCACAAATATATTCTGGTTTATGCATCAGATTGTTACTCTAATTGCTCCCTCAAATTAACTACCTCCAGAGAGTGAAATGTCTGTGAAAGAGAAGGATTTCCTTTCTTTTGAGGCTAACTGAGACTCAAGAAAAAAATCCCTTATTCTCAAAGGGTAAGTTTGCAGATGCCACCCTTATGGCAAAAAGTGAAGAGGAACTAAAAAGCCTCTTGGTGAAAGGGGAAGAGAAAAGTGAAAAAGTTGGCTTAAAGCTCAACATTCAGAAAATGAAGATCATGGCATCTGGTCCCATCACTTCATGGGAAATAGATGGAGAAAGAGTGGAAACAGTGTCAGACTTTATTTTTTGGGGCTCCAAAATCACAGCAGATGGTGACTGAAGCCATGACATTAAAAGATGCTTACTCCTTGGAAGGAAAGTTATGACCGACCTAGATAGCATATTCAAAAGCAGAGACATTACTTTGCCAACAAAGGTCCGTCTAGTCAAGGCTGTGGTTTTTCCAGTGGTCATGTATGGATGTGAGAGTTGGACTGTGAAGAAAGCTGAGCGCTGAAGAATTGATGCTTTTGAACTGTGGTGTTGGAGAAGACTCTTGAAAGTCCTTGGACTGCAAGGAGAAATTCTTGCAGTCCATTCTAAAGGAGATCAGTCTTGGGTGTTCTTTGGAAGGAATGATGCTGAAGCTGAAACTCCAGTACTTTGGCCACCTCATGAGAAGAGTTGACTCATTGGAAAAGACTCTAATGCTAGGAGGGATTAGGGGCAGGAAGAGAAGGGGATGACAGAGGATGAGATGGTTGGATGGCATCACCGACTCAATGGACATGGGTTTGGGTAAACTCCGGGAGTTGGTGATGGACAAGGAGGCCTGGTGTGCTGCAATTCATGGGGTCGCAGAGTCGGACACGACTGAGTGACTGAACTGAACTGAAGTTCATTGGCAAGCAAGTCCAGTCTTGCTGTCAAACAGTTTTCCCAGGGACTCTAGTCCCATCCTATTCACTCAAGGAATTCTCTCAGACATCCCATTATGGGTAGGAAGCCATAGTTTTTCAGAGAGTTCTCCACTGAGAACAAGGAAGTTCTTGCTTGAGTAAGCATTTTATGGAGTATTATGAAAGTCGTGGAAGACAAACAGAAATTTCTTCCTTTCTTTCTTTCATCCTTAATTATAGCCTTCAAACATGCACTGATAAATCTTACTTTCCTTAAAGAAATGCTGGGTGCAGCCTCTAAAATTCTCATCACTTTCAATATTGAAAACACTTAGTCCAAATTAATTTAAAATTCTTACTTCCTCCACCCACCCACCCAAGGTGCATCTGCGATTACGTTGGAGGATGGAGGGGAGGATGCTGATAATGCACCAGCAGTTGGTGATTCATTCCTTCCTTCATTTCAGCAGCTGGAAAAGAGAAGATGCTCTCCATTCCTATGAGGATCTAAAGGAAAATCTGAAAAACCTTTGACTCTAACAGTTTAATTAGATACATAGACATTAATGGATAGATAGATATCTCAATCTCTCTTACTTTTCTTTTGTTGCTTATATAAATTGGTAGTGGGATAGCTGAGTTATGATTAAGAGAAATAAGTCAGAACCCACTTAATAAACCACAAAGGAGGTATCTGAACCTCAGTTTTTATGGAGGGGGATATTTAAAAATCTTTTTCCTTAGTGGGTATGGTATAGGTTGCCAATCCCAAAGTAACAGGAAATTTTGCCTGAAAACATTATTAGTCATACATTTTGCTTCTACTGTTTTTCTTCTCAGGGAGGCCAAAATGATAATAATATTAGAAATTATGATGAGTCTTCACAAGGAAGTGACAACTTTTCTTTCAGTTAGTCTTAACTCAGCATCCTTAATTAAATCAAATGCTTTGAGCCAATAGCATTCATCTGACTCTTCCAATGTATTTTATTAAATGTAATCCACTTTATCTCTAATGTAGTTAAATGAATGTATTACATCCTAATTATATTCAAGAACATGGCCACGTAATCCAGAAGGCCAATATTCCATTTCCGTTTTTATTGAAGGGATTGCTTTATATCAAAATGGGTGTTGCTATCTACAGTCAAGCAGGGCATGGGGGACAAACAGCCAGGTAAAAAGAGGGAGAGAAGCAGATAGTATATATGTATCAGTCCTAGAGGAGAAATAACTATGAAGAAACTAATAGGTGGGCACAGGTAAGCTGAATAACAAATGATTTCTACAGAACTGAATAGGAGCAAGGGCAGAAGCAGTGAGACTAGTCAGAAGGCTGTTGCAGTAATCTAGGTCACAGACGATGGTTGCTCGAACCAGTGTCAGCAGTTAAGGAAGTAACAAGCAGATGGGTTTTGAAAATAAGTATTCAAAGTAGAGCTAACATATTTTTCTGATCGATTGTGTATGGTTATGACAGAAAGAAAGGAGTCAAGAATTACTCCTAAGAGTTTTTGCTAGAATTAGTGGAAGAATGGATGTCCTATTAATGATGATGGTGAAAGTCTGTGACAGTACCAGATTTGGAATGACCAGAGAATCTGATTAGTTTTGGACAGGTTAAGTTTGAGATGCCTATTAAACATCTAAGCAGAGATATTCAGGAGGAAGTTGAATAGACAACTCCAGACTTCAGACAGAGAAATAGGCTGGAGATGGAAATTTGAGAGCCTTCAACACATAGATGTTATTCAAGGCTGGAGACTGGATGGAAATTATGAATGGAGTGAGTGGAAATAGACAGAAGAAAATATTCAAGACCAAGCTCTAGGACACAAACAGAGATCACAGACATGAGGAGAAACCAAGAAGAGAGACTAAAATGATCTTGAGTAGCATACTTATTAAAATGAAACATAATAAGGTATATAATTTTGAGATTAGTCAACTTTTTCATGAACAGTTAAATGATTTTATAGTTTTAAACTATCAAGTAACATTTGATTTTAAAATGTAAATAACATGTGTTTCGGATTTTAGAAAAATTATGAATACATTTTAATAGAAATCTTGTTTTTGGTTTGCAAAGAAATCCTTCTCATTCTTCAGTCTGAATGAGTACAGTTCAGTAGCATTTTTAAAATGACATTCATCAATGAATAATAAATGCTCATACTCAAGAAAAGTTTCCTTCCATGACTACAACAGAGATAGAAGACAATTTATGTCCACCTGTCTTACAGAAAAACTCTAGATGACTTAGTGCTCACTGTTTGACACCTAGGAAGAGAACTTTCTCATTTGATTCTTTGATTCTTAATCTCAAGGCATGGTATCTCTTTCAAGGCTTTTGGAATTAATTGGCTGGTTTATTACTAGCAAATATAGAAGCAGGTAGTTATAAAGTAGAAATGCAAGTTAGAGAGTAGTTTGAAAAGACAGGTCAAAAACTTGATTTCTTTTTTTTAAACCAATGCATAATTTCTTATAATGAAGTGGAAAATTGTATTTAACAAGTTTCTATGGAGACACAATTTTAATTAAAAACCATTAGAATGGGATGAACTAGTCTTTCTTGGGGGCAGAGTACATTGGAGTTAATAGGTAGGTCTTGGCTAACCTTAGGGTTAAGTATTGAGGAAAAGGGCTAAAAATATGTGAGCAAGAGCATGGGGCTGAGAAAAGGAAAATTGGAAGAAAAAGAAGAACAGCTTAATGATGAGAGAAATGTATGTGTAGTCATCAGAGGAAAAAAATGATAATAACAAAGATGGTGTTGATTTTTATATGTAACAACTACCTTGGAAGGGAGATGGGAGAAAATATAGCTTAGAAAAATATTTAGGATGCTTTCTAGTTACTGTATTGTTTAAAACCTTTGCATCCCAGCTCAAAGAAAATCAAGATAAAAATTCTATCTTACTTACTGCTTCTTGAATCTGGTTCAGTTCTTAAGTCGGCCTGAATCAAATTAAGCCACACAATTGAGCCACAATAGCAGCTATGATGGTGTAGTCAGTTACCTAGAACCAGACATTCTGGAGTGTGAAGTCAAGCAGGCCTGAAGAAACGTTACTCAAACAAAGCTAGTGGAGGTGATGGAATTCAGGCTGAGCTATTTCAAATCCTAAAAGATGCTTTTAAAGCACATATACCAGCAAATTTGGAAAACTCAGCAGTGGCTCAGGACTGGAAAATGTCAGTTTTCATTTCAATACCAAAGAAGAGGAATTTCAAAGAATGTTCAAACTGCCTCACATTGCACTCATTTCACATGCTAGAGATCAGTCCTGGGTGTTCTTTAGAAGGACTGATGCTAAAGCTGAAACTCCAATACTTTGGCTACCTCATGCAAAGAGTTCACTCATTGGAAAAGACTCTGATGCTGGGAGGGTTTGGGGGCAGGAGGAGAAGGGGACGACAGAGGATGAGATGGCTGGATGGTATCACCAACTCAATGGACGTGAGTTTGAGTGAACTCCGGGAGTTGGTGATGGACAGGGAGGCCTGGCGTGCTGCAATTCATGGGGTCACAGAGTCGGACACAACTGAGCAACTGAACTGAACTGAACTGAACTGAAGGTAATGCTCAAAATCCTTCAAGTTAGGCTTCAAGAGTAGGTGAACCAAGAACTTCCATATATACAAACTAGATTTAGAAAAGGCAGAGGAACCAGAGATCAAATTGCTAATATCCAATGGATCATAGAAAAGCAAGAGAATTTCAGAAAAACATCTACTTCTTCTTCACTGCCTACACTAAAGAATTTGACTGTGTGGATCATGACAAACTGGAAAATTTTTCAAGAGGTGGGAATACTAGACCATCTTACCTGCCTCTGGAGAAGCCCATATGCAGGTCAAGAAGCAACAGTTAGAACCAGACATGAAACAGACTGGTTCAAAATTGGGAAAGGAGTATGACAAGGCTGCATATTGTCACCCTGCTTATTTAACTTACAGGCAGAGCACATCATGGGAAATGCCAGGCTAGATGAATCACAAGCTGGAATCAAGATTGCAAGGAGAAATATCAACAACTTCAGATATGCAGATGATACCACTCTAATGGCAGACAGTAAAGAGGAACTAAAGAGTCTCCTGATAAAGGTCAAAGAGGAGAGTGAAAAGGCTGGTTTAAAACTCAACATTCAAAAATTAAGATCATGGCATCTGGTCCCCTCACTGCATGGCAAACAGATGGGGAAAAAATGGAAACTGACGGTTTTTATTTTCTTGGGCTCCAAGATCACTGCAGACAGTGACTGCAGCCTGAAATTAAAAGACATTTGCTCCTTGGAAGAAAAGCTATGACAAGTCTAGACAGTGTATTAAAAAGCAGAGACATCACTTTGCTGACAAAAGTGCATCTACTCAAAGCAATCGTTTTTCCAGTAGTCATGTACTGATGTGAGAGTTGGACCATAAAGGTCTGAGTGCTGAAGAATTAATGCTTTTGAACTGTGGTGCTAGAGAAAACTTTTGAGAGTCCCTTGAACAGCAAGGAGATCAAACCAGTCAATCTTAAAGGAAATCAACTCTGAATATTTATTGGAAGGACTAATGCTGAAGCTGAAGTTCCAATACTTTGGCCATCTGATGCAAAGAGCTGACTCACTGGAAAAGACCCTGATGCTGGGAAAGATTGAGGGCATGAGAAGGTAGTGACAGAGGATGAAATGGTTGGATGGCATCATATCAATGGACATAAGTTTGAGCAAGCTCCCGGAGATGCTGAAGGACAGTGAAGTCTGGTGTGCTGCCGTCCATGAGGTTGCAAAGAGCTGGACATGACTCAGTAATGGAACATCACCAATTGATGCATCTATGGCAAACTATTTATAATCTGTCATCTCCACGCCCAGGTCTCCAATTTGGAGGATAATTGAGGGGTATAGTTAATGTCTGTGTATACAAACAATGAATTTCCAAGCCTTCACAGTTACAATGCTATGAATGCATTTTCTGAAAATTAGGTAGTGAAGGACAGGAAACCCTGGCAGGCTGCAGTCCACGGGCTGCAAAAAGTCAGACATGACTGAATAACACCGACAACAAGAAGCAGCTAAATTATTAGAAAAATTGCAGTGCCAGATGGCAAAGAAGAATCAAACATAAGCAGAATGTCAGTGCAAAGTCAAAAGGACAGTGTAGACTGAGGTTGAAATTCCCCCTCTGGGGGAAAATGCACAATTCAGGATAGGATGTTCTAGCTCGACTCTAGGTGCCAGAGGATTGGACCTGAAAAAATTCACTGATTTACACAAATTCACAAAAATGAGGAACTCAGAAAGCATTTTCTTAAAATAACTATCTGGAACATTGTTCATAGGTAAGAACACCCAGTTTCCTGGGACATTTGTGTGTCTTCTCAAAAGTGAGGGGAGGTTGATATGTGACTTCTAACCTGTTCCGCCAGCCTGACATACTCCCCAAAGGACTGGTTGCTGCTGTTGAATTTCCAATTAAAGTGCCTTAGTAACCATTAGTTCAAGCCATTTCTCTCTTGGAAAATGCTCTTTCAAATGTGCATGAAGACTGTATGTGCTAATGGGAACATCATTGTTGGCTGTTAATTATATTCTTGCATTCTTGTTTATTATTGTTGTTAAACAGAGAAATGTTTATTAGTAAACATATCTCTATAAAAAGTGAGAAATAATACCTCTTCCTTAAAAGGATAGACTGTTTTATTCAGCCCACCTAATTTATTTCTGTTATTGTGTTGCTTTTGTAAGCACTGAGGTTATGACATAGAGCATTTGGTGCTATTAGTGAACTCAGATCCATCAAAACCTCCACCTAATGGCACTTAGCTTCAGCTCACTAGAGGGCATAAATATCAAGATGAATTTGAATTGAGTGCAAGTGTTGGAACAATATGTTCTGGATATGCAGTAAACTCATAGAAATATTTAAAACAAGACATAGCAAGGAAAAGGGACAAATGATACGGGCATCAGGAACACTTTTTAAAGAATATTTCTCTGTAGAAAATCATGAAAATCCCTGTGTCAACCCATTACAGGAGACCTATCATAACCATTCATCATGGCTCTAGGATGTATCTTTGAAGGAGACTCCATGCAGAGACTGGCCCTAGATAAAGCCAGTTTTATTCAGGTTATTGCCTAGGTGTGAGTGAAAGAGTCATTGATTGTTACTAAATTGAGTTAGGCAGACAGTTTGTGAAATTCAAAGTGAATAATTCCAATGCTAATTATAAAAATTAATGTGTTCTGTTTTCCATCAGCAAAACTGAACTATCACAAGGTTTTATAAAGCATCTAATCCTTCTTCCTCATGAAGAAATTTGATCATTCCATTCTACAGAAAAAAGTTCAAAATTTAAAAAAGATAGCCTAAATCTATCCCTAGCTAATGCATCAGGGTTGAACTTTAGGTCAATGAATAAAATGTATAACCCAATTCTGTTAACAATTACATTTAAGCTATCTGAAATAAATCTTAGTTCAGCTATGGGATCATAGAACTGCAATATATTATGATTTAATTTCTCCCTTTTGGTTTGAACAATCCTTATTCAAGGCCTGTGGGAGATAAAAAGTTTCTTTTCTTCTTAAAGATGTTCCACAGTTTTAGGATTGAAGACTGGTTGACATGGGTGGATCATTAATTTGCCAATAATGCCTAAATTTCTATACAATTGTGATAGAGAGGAGTTGGGTGGAGAGAACAATCTTTAAGTGAATTGAAGCCCTGGGTTTTCTTATCAAAACATTTTATAGTGACCTCCTTTGCTCTACAAATTCTGATGAAAACAAATTATTTTCAATTTTCTAATTTTAACACATAGAAATCCATTGTTATTGTTGAGTCGCTAAATTGTGTCTGTTTAGTGACCACATGGACTGCTGGCCACCAGCTCTACTGTCCATGGGATTTCCTGGGTAAAAATACTGGAGTGGGTTGCCATTTCCTTCCCTACAGGATCTTCCCAACCCAGGGATTGAACCCATATCTCCTGCATTGGCAGGATGAGTTCTTTACCACTGAGCAACCAGGGAAGCCCATAGAAATCCATACACATTAGCAAATTTAACAATGTATTTGATTTTGTAGTTCTTTGTGTTTAGAAAATTAATTGAAATAGAAGGTTATTTCTATTAATTACAATACGTAAACATGTACATATTTAATCTACATAAAATATTTAAGACAATGATAATTGAAAAAATAGCTAAAATATTAAGCATATATTGGAAACTGTGAGAGTCCCAGAGGATAAACTATAATAAATAATAAGCAAAACTTTTTTTGTCAAAATAAAAAAGGCTAAAGAACAAAGACTATAGGCAGAGAAGGCTCTCAGACATATTTCTTTGTGTGAGTTGGAGTCGCTGTGTGGCCACTTAGGGAATGGAGGAGGAAGAGTTGTATTTAAAAAAAAAAAAAAAAAATATATATATATATATATATATATATATATAAAATAATAAAAAAAAAAACAGAAAGAAAAAAGAATGAACTTAGAAAAAGAAAAAAAAAAAAAGCTTTCCTCAGCTAATCTCAGGCTTTTTTTTTGTTAGTACCTAAATAGAATTCTGGAAAAACTAAAGGAAATCTTTAGAAACCTTAATTAGAGTCTTAGAAATGAAACCCACCAGAGTTAGCTACAAAGGAACTGACAGTAGTCTGTTTTATCCAGTGGAAACTGGCTCAAAACAGCCTGGGATATGGCAAGTAATCTGGCAAGTGCCAGGGTAAGACTGCTTCCAGCCCACTACCATTCTGCCCTCCCTGGCTCCAGTCTTATCCTTAGTGATGTTCCCACTTAGTGTTGGATCCAGAAATTGGCAGGTGAATTTTACTCACATATGCAAAAAAATATTCTTCTCCTTTGAAAAATTTATACAGTTCTCTTTAGGAATCTGAGACCCTGTTGGCCTGCGCCAAATGAGAATTCTGAGTATTTTGTTTCACTTATTTTTAAAAGTTAAATACCATTCATTTTTCATGGTGAAAAGTCTCATTGAAACTGCTCTCTCACATAAAGTAGCAATTCATCAAATGATCTGTTGATGTCAACCTCATTATTTTTACCGCTCCATGCATCCAGGCACCAAACAGCTCCTAAACCAATATCTAAGTTAGCCAAGCGAGGACTCAGTGAGATCCAATTATCTGGAGGTGGTCTCTATGTTTGTCCACTGAGACTGTAAATAACCCCATGCTGGGAGGGGCTCAAGTCATGTCACTTCTAAACTGAAGTGGCTTCCTGTTGCCACAGGATAATTTTTAATCTCCTTAGTGCTGTTTACAAAGTATTACATGCTTCAGCAGCCTCTGAATTCATCAAGTCCCGTCCCTCTATCTTCCACTCCAGTCATACTAAACCAATGCTATGCCTTCTTCCTAAAACAAACTTTTATCTCCTACTTTTCCCTCAAATACTAATGCAGACTTTCCTGACTGATTTCCCAAGTCTAGGCTGGGCACTAGGTTAAAAGAATGATGAGCTCTGGGCAAAGCATTATGGAAAAACTTGAATGTTACTCCTTTTATTTTAGTCCTGCATTGTGCAGATTCATTATGCATTTTAAACATAATAGCATAGTCATAGCCATTGTTAGGGTAACCCCTATGAAGTCCATAATATTTGAAGTTTGGAAAAGAACAGTGAAGTCATCTAGTTTGGCCCTCTGATGTTAATATGAAGAAGTGATTAGAAAAGGAGGGAGGTGCTAATTGAAGGCGCTAAGGGGAAAACTTAATTGCATGGTCTGGATTATTTCATCATGAGACATTATGAAAATGCTCAGTTCAATGAAACTCAATATTTATAGGTAATAGCTGAATTATTCAATTAAATTGGTTATACTTTTAGAAAGTATGTATTAAACATTCCCAATTTATTAGCTAGAAATTGAGAAAACGAAGGTCCAATGTCAGTCTGGGCACAGCTAAGAAAAATAATTGGGAAAGCAAAGAAAATAAGAAACCACTCAAAATTGCCACCTAAAATCACTAAATGGTGATCTATTGAAAGGTGCTTAATAATTCTAGTTCATCTATGTCTTATTAAAAGTTCTTTCATATATATTTTTTATAAAATGGTTATGTAACCTTAGAGTAGGAGAAAAATGTAATGCAAAATGTTAATTCCTACTGTGTCAATTCTAACTAAAACCCAGCCCACATTCACTCTTAGAGATTCTATATTAAAACACTACATACTTGCTATATAATAGTATCCTTAAGATAATCATCTTTCCCTTTTACCAAGATGATTTGCGAGTTTATGTGAGTATATATATTCAAAGATATATCGATACTCACAAACATTGCATGTATATATATGTGCTATATATATACATATATAATACATATTTTGTCTTGAACATTCTTGACTACATTATATTACATTCAAATCAAAATTGAAAAAAAAATGTTCAGTAAACTATTCCTATAAAATTATACATTTTAAATAACAGGTGCTTTAGCATAAACTTATTCATTGTAATTAATAATAATACATTTTTGAAAATAAATGTATATCATGAATAGTTAAAATACCAAGAAAAAAATGACTGGAAAAATAAAGTTTACTCAGCTATAATTATGAAATATATTGAAGGTAACCTGCATGTGCAACTAATATTTACTATTTATTAGTGTATATCTTTTAATAAGTACTTCTTTTAAAAGGAGTTTCTATAATAGGTTCCAGTTTCATCCATCTCATTAGAACTGATTCAAATGTATTCTTTTTAATGGCTGAGTAATACTCCATTGTGTATATGTACCATAGCTTTCTTATCCATTCATCTGCTGATGGGCATCTAGGTTGCTTCCATGTCCTGGCTATTACAAGGTTGGATGCACGGTACTGGATGCTTGGGGCTGGTGCACTGGGATGACCCAGAGGGAGGGTAGGGGAGGGAGGAGGGAGGAGGGTTCAGGATGGGGAAGGCGGGTATACCTGTGGCGGATTCATTTCGATATTTGGCAAAACTAATACAATATTGTAAAGTTTAAAAATAAAATAAAATTTAAAAAAAAGAATATGACAAAAAAAATAAAAGGAGTTTCTAAAAGATTTCTAAAAGTTAAAATAATAAATATTAAATGTGTAATTTGCAAACTATATGTCTAAAGAAAAATACTAAATGATATTTTAAGATTACAACAGTCCTGGCAGAACAATGCTTTCCTGTTATGGTTTCTAGTGCATTGTGACGATGGAATTGTATTTTTCACTGAGCGTTGTGCTTACCTCCACATCTTGGAATTGGGCCACTCCACATCACTTTTCCATCCATTAGTATACATGTAATTGTTTCTGTTCCCTGGGTTTTAATAAATCCTTCTTCACAAATAACTGAAATTGAACTTCCTAATTGAAAGTTGTCCCCAAATCTCCTTGCATTGATTGGTATTCCAGGATCAGGACACTCATTATGTCCAAATGCTTGAGAACAGCAAAAGAAGAGAAAAACATACAAACTAGTAGTATGAAACAGAACCTTGAGTATCTGGGTGATAAAAATTGAATTTTAGAAAGGTTATGTTCATTACTAGAAAAGCCCTTATTTATTAAAAAAAAAAAAAAAATAGAGAGACTCTCCTCTGACCACACCTGTTTCTCTCTGATGTGTAATAGATGTATTGGTGTTAAAATAAGAACTGCATGATAAAATTACAATATTTCAAAGTAGAATTGTTTCTGCTTATTTCTTGAAATCATTAGCTTTATCTAAGTAAAATTTCCAGGTTAAGTTGAACAAAATTCCAATTAATGTGAATACAGAACAGATTGACTACATGTCCTTGAAAAGTTCTGCTGTGATTCATTGTTTGGAATAAAGAGATAGTCTCATTGTGAGAATTAACATGAAATGTTTCAATCTAGTATAAAGTCTTTCAATTTTTCAATAATTTTCCATATATCATTTATTCTCTGCCATCTAGGAAAAGGGAAGAGAGCTAATTCTTTTACAATCACTATGTTCTAGGCACTGTGATAGAAGCTGTAGATATTATACATTATCACATCACTTAACATGTAGAATAACCTGATAGCCATTTACTCTAAAGAGTAATGTGAAATTCAGAAAAAGTATTAATAGTTTGCCTCAGATCATTAAGATACTATTGAAATGTATCCCCTGGTCTGGCTTTAAATTTTTTCTCCACAATATATTCTGTCTTGGATCATTTATCTCATGTCTCTCAAACGAATGCAAGTTTCTTGGTTCAGGGTCACTATCTTATTTCACCTTGTATCATCCAGGATGTGTATTTAGCCCCATCCCAGCAAGTAGCAGAATTGTAAGGACAATGTGTTTACTTAAATTTTTCATAGATCATACGTTACATGAGCCCTATAAATTTGCATTGTAAGTGTTTAAATTAGTATAATATAAATGGAAGAATATTTAAAGTAGCAAAGTCTAAATATGTAAAGTCTATTTCATGAGGCATATACAATTTAATATATTCATACCACATGAGTACATGCAATTATTTCAATTTTTCACTAAATCATCACTGATATTGTTCATAAGTTATATAATTGTATTATCCATCTCCTCATTTTTAAGTTAAACAGTACAAAATAATGCTAAGTGAAAGTAAAGTAGTTCAGTCGTGTCTGACTCTTTGTGACCCCCGTGGACTGTAGCCTACCAGGCTTCTCTGTCCATGGGATTCTCCAGGCAAGGATATTGGAGTGGGTTGCCATTTCCTTCTCCAGGGATCTTCCCAACCCAGGGATTGAACCAGGGTCTCCCACACTGCAGGCAGACGCTTTACCCTCTGAGCCACCAGGGAAGCCCTTTCACTTTCACTTTCAATACAAAATAATATTAAGTAAATTCTAAAATGTATAACATTTATTTTGAATGTACACTTATTTCTAATTTCTTTCTGTTGTGCTTTTTAAAAGCATAATTTTGATTAAGTCTGGTTGCTCCTGAATATAACATCTGCTATATAATTTTTCAGGAAAAAACAATCAGTAGAAAGCATGGGAGTAAGAATTTGAATACAATGGGTTAAATCACTTACTAGAAAAACAGAACAAGGAACAAAATAAATATTTCCATAATATCTTCAAGGTACCATAAATATTAAAGTTAAAAATATTATGCATTTAAGGAAATTCCCTGGCAGTCCAGTGCTTAGGACTTGGTGAGACCCAGAGTTCATTGTAAAGTTGGAACTATGATCCCTGTTTAGCCAAAAAAAAAAAAAAAAAGAAAACAAGATATATGCATTTACAACAACATAAAAAGTGTAAATAGAAAAATGCATATATTGTCTATTTATACATATATATGAAATATTTTAAAAGGAACTTACAGATAAAGCAACTAATTTATAGAGAGGGTCTATATAACACATCATGGCTAAATTAACTTGAACAATGTGCAATTACACATTGACAACTTTTGAGTGCCAGTATTCACTAAGAGTGTCATCTTGAAAAGACAATAATCACATTTAGTTACTAATCGGCAAAGCTCAGCACTGAATGTGCTGGGGCAAGGGTTTGGGGGAGGAGGGTGGAATTTTTTTCAAAGAGCAAGAAATTAAATTCTATTATAATGTGACACAAATATTAACTCATCAGGTTGGTCACTCAGTATCTGATGGAGTATGGTACTTTTGCCCATAAACAATAAAAATCACTGACATTCTATAGCTTCAGGTAATATATGTGGAAACAGAAGTTTCAGTATGTACATTTGTTAACATACTAAGGTATTTTCTTTATGTGATTCTTTTTCTATATTTATATCATGTTATTTTCAGAAAATAATATTCATCTTTTGAAACACAAAAAAATGTGGATGACAGAAAGACAATAGCTAAATAACCTCAAAGAATTAAAACTAGAACAATAAAATGAGTACAGTAATACAACAAGAATTTTCAAGGGAATAGCTCAGAAGGCAACTAAACAATAACTGCTAATGTTTGTTGAGCATTTATTAGGTATATATAATGAATTGTTTACATGTATTATCCTATTCTGATTAAATAAAATTCATATTTTATGGCATAATAAATATTTAAACATAGATTTTGTTTTCCTCCACCCTCTTGGGCCTCTTTCTTCCTATTCAGTGTATATTGTGCATCTCCATTAACAAGACCTCCTTAGGAGATACTGCTGCTGCTGCTAAGTCGCTTCAGTCATGTCCGACTCTGTGTGACCCCATAGACGGCAGCCCACCAGGCTCCCCCGTCCCTGGGATTCTCCAGGCAAGAACACTGGAGTGGGTTGCCATTTCCTTCTCCAATGCATGAAAGTGAAAGTGAAGTCGCTCAGTCGTGACTGACTCTTAATGACCTCATGGACTACAGCCTACCAGGCTCCTCCATCCCTGGGATTCTTCAGGCAAGAACACTGGAGTGGGTTGACATTTCCTTCTCCAATGTAAGAAAGTGAAAGTGAAAGTGAAGTCACTTAGTCGTGTTCGACTCTTCGCGACCCCACGGACTGCAGCCTACCAGGCTCCTCCGTCCATGGGATTTGCCAGGCAAGAGTACTGGAGTGGGTTGTCATTGCCTTCTCCACCTTAGGAGATAACATTCCTTCTTAATCTCATAAGGGATCATGACTTGCTTTGTATATTGTCTCAAAAAATTGCCTAACTATGCTTTGACCTCTAACAGTGGAACAGTCCTCAGAGCTTTCTGAAAGACTGTCTCCCAGGTTATAATCCACAGGTTGCCTTCAAAAAATTTT
Organism: Bos grunniens; assembly: GCF_055505025.1. NCBI lineage: Eukaryota > Metazoa > Chordata > Mammalia > Artiodactyla > Bovidae > Bos > Bos grunniens. The sequence continues at coordinate 30,608,238 of NC_141178.1, forward strand.
TTCATTTCTTTCTTAGATTATTTATATTAGCCAATACATTAGCTTATTCTATTAAATCTAAACCACTGATTATTTTTTGTTTTTTAATTGACAACTCCTTACAAAAACTCATTATAACTTTATTGATGGGAATGCTGAGGCTCTGTTGTTAAACCTAAAAATGTATTACAGCAAAGCCAAGATTTGAAGTTCCATAGACTGATTTTGGAGAAGGCAATGGCACCCCACTCCAGTACTCTTGCCTGGAAAATCCCATGGACGGAGGAGCCTGGTGGGCTGCAGTCCATGGGGTCGCTAAGAGTAGGACACGACTGAGTGACTTCACTTTCACTTTCATGCATTGGAGAAGGAAATGGCAACCCACTCCAGCGTTCTTGTCTGGAGAATCCCAGGGACGGGCGAGCCTGGTGGGCTGCAGTCTATGGGGTCGCACAGAGTCGGACATGACTGAAGCGACTTAGCAGCAGCAGCAGCAGCAGACTGATTTCAGAGCTGATCTTAATCACTAAGGTACCATCCACATAGTGGCTTTGCTATGTCAATTTAGTAATTCACTGCCCCAAAATTAGTAATTTCCTTCTCTGTGAGACTTTGATAGTCTAGTGAATTTTATCTTTGGAATTATAACTGTGTTGTCATTATTTGTTTAAAATTCTCTACTGATTTATGAGTATCCTGAAGGAAGCTATGTTTGCATACCAAAATAGGGAAATATGTATAGTAGATGTCAGATCATGCTTATGTGATTTCATAAAATGAGTTAGTATATTGGCTGATATAAAATTATATTTGAAATATATCTTCTTAACATCATGCCTCCTAAAAGGAGAAATGACACAATGAGTTAAAATATGGTTAGAATCAAGGACTAAAAGACCACCCCAATAGAAATTATATATACAATGTGTTCAAATTTCCTTATCTGAGGAACAAGAGGGCTGTTTTGTATGATTTCCTTTCAAGTTCTAATTTATAGGAATATGTTACACAGAAAAATTAAACTTACTGTTGTAAGTGATGTTAAAGCCACGTCCTGACATTGAGTGGTCAGCTTGAAATTCCAACCGTAGTATATGACTATTACTAGTAAGATGAGAAGGCACTTCAGCCCCAGTAAAGGTTCCAAGAATTGGGGAGTCTGGAGAGTCCCCGTCTTTAACAGCAAGGAAGTCAAACTGGGATTCCAGATCAAAGTCATTGAAAGAAAGGTGTATTCGACTTCCTGGATCAGAGATTATTGTCCAGATGCAATTTAAATTATTTCCATACCCTTCTGGATAATCAGGAGAAAGGACTGTTCCCATTGGTGCAGTAAAGTTAGAGAGGCAAGGAACTGTTAAAATAGGAAAATCATAAAATATAATAAATGTTCAAAAGTAATACAGTATCTAAATTTGCCATTGTTAATAATTACAATAATCAATTAGAAGTTTGAAAAAAATATTAAACAATGTAATCTGTCTTATAAAACAGAAAAAAAAATTGTTACTGTTTGCACATTATTAGGGAAGGCAACTAGTACCTTGAATTACTGTATGTTAAATATCCACAAAATCATAACTGGAGTAATAACAATTTATTTTGACATTTATCATGTCCATGTTAGAGTATGGTGCAAAATTTTAGTTTCTGTACTTCAAAAAATATTGGAGAAGAATATAGACATTTCCATAGAAAGCTCACAAAATGATTGAAAACAAACAAACAAAAATAATGTGTAGGTACTAACATTACCAGGATGATACAACCTGAAGAAAACTTGGAATAAGGGTAATAACTAGGTGAACTTGATTCCTATCATGGGCATGGGATGCTCTGATAGCTTCTAACACAGATAAGGAGATGAATTAACACACGATAGTGGCTAACATTGGAAAGACAACTAAATAATAATTTTCATATCATAGTAAGGCTAGTCTTTATTTCCCTGCAGATTTTTTTTTAAACTTTGAAAAAATCTGATTTAAAGGTTCACACAGAAAAGTTAGAAAGCAGAGGAAGGATAAGAAAAAATGATCTATCACACAGAGGAAATCATAGTTTAAAAAAGTATTATATTTTTCCAGTGTTTCTTCTTACATATTTTTAAACAAAATTGAATTTATATGATTTTGTACCATACTTTATTGACAAAGGATATGAACTTTGGCCCTCAGAATATTTTGCTAAATTCTTATATATAAAAGTTGTATTATCCTATGCTTAAATATAACAAAAATGTATTAGATAGTGCAACACCCCTACAAGCATGAATGCTGTTATTATCTGACCTTTTTATTTAATAAGAAGAATGATATCACAGTGTTTTAATTAGCACTGCTTTGCCTTCTAGTGAAGTTGAAGATTCTATCAGCATGATCGAAAGCTTAATAGTATTTCAAAACACTTTACTTCAAGATCTTTAAATCTAGGTATTCTTCCAAGAAGATAATCTTTGTCTAATATTGCAAAACCTATTAATGTAGTGTATTACATCAAAAATGGAAATATTTTAAATCATTTTAGTAGATGCTAATATTGTGTTTAATAGACTAATTTTAAATAATGCTGCCTAGATCAAACTTTAAGAAAATCTAGAGAATACTTTACACAATTTTAAAAAGAATTAACCCCTGAATTCTGATATGTGATAAATATGTAACAAGTAATAATTTCCTTTTTTAACCAACAATAGCTAATTTGAAAATGCAATTGAAAGATAGTTTATGAAGAAAAATAAAGTTATAAAGTACAGGACTATAAAAGGTAAAGACTAGAAATAGTCCTTACAAAAATATGAATAACTCATAAAGAAAATTATAAACTTGTTGAGAACAGGAAATTTTACAAGGAAAAAGAGGTGCCATGGATGCCATGTTCCTGAATGAGAAAACATTAAATGTATAAATTATATAGAAATTGCTTTTAAATTTCAATCAAAATCCTAACATAATCTCTTTAGAAACTTGATCTAATGTGTTGGCACACAACTTGGCAAAAAATAACAAGGCAAGAATAGATGTGAGAATTTTTATAAGCAAAGTAGCTAATAAGCATAATATTAAGTCATTACCATAAAATTAGCATGACATTCATAGATATATAACACTAGATCAAAAGAAGTTACATAAGAAATGCATTTGATATAATTAAGTGTTTAAAGTATTGTATCGTGTGTGTGCTCACTCAGTTGTGTCCAACTCTTTGCGACTCCATGACCAGGTTCCTCTGTCCGTGGGATTTCCCAGACAAGAATACTAGAATAGGTTGCCATTTGCTTTTCCAAAGGATCCTTCTGTCCCAGGGATTGAACCCATGTCTCTTGCACCTCCTACATTAGCAGGGGGATTCTTTACCTGGGAAGCCTAAAGTATTGTGTAGGCATCTACTTAATCTGATAAGGGAGATTAGCATGGTAGATTTGGTCAGTCTTCCCTCATATACTTATAGCTTCCCTTGTAGTTCAGTCGGTAAAGAATCCGCCTGCAATGCAGGAGACCCAGGTTCAATTCCTGGATCGGGGAAATCCCATGGCGAAGGAACTAGCAACCCACTCCAGTATTCTTGCCTGGAGAATCCCATGAAGAGGGGAGCCTGGCAGGTTACAGTTCATGGGGTCACAAGAGTCAGACAGGACTTGGCAACTAAACACCACCACCCTCAAATGTAGATCATTAAATCAGAGATTAGGAAACTAAGGTCTGTGGGCCAAATCTAGCCTGAATTCTACCTTTTCAAATGAAATTTTATTTGACTGTAATCCTGTACTTTCATTTTCCTATTGTCCATGAATGCATTTCCTGCTACACTGACAGAGTTTAGTTGCAAAAGGGACCCACATAACTTACAAAAGCAAAAGTGTTTAAGAGTTCTCATATGTTCATTAGACATCTGTGTTTATTAGAAATTTATTTATCACCTTTAAAAAATGCAATATAAATTTCTACATAATATTTTTCAAATATTAGGAAATATTTGGCTTCTATTCACTTAAAAAGTTCTCAGTACATGTTTAAAGATGCTAAAGAATTTTAAAATGTTAAATAATCAACATTTCCAGTAAAGGAAAACGTGTGTTTTGCAGCACAAATTAAAATTTAGATAAAATGCAGGTGTTGAAAAGTGCTAAATTTTTTAATGTCAGTTATATTTTGAAGTATGTGCTAATGCCCTTGTAGGGAATAAAGGATTTCACAAATGAAAAGCATTATCATTACAAGAGTTGGATACAGATAAAAAACAAGAAAAATTTAAAATCATTTTAAAACAAGAAAATTATTTTTACTTTCATGTTATGAGCTTATATGTTACCATTTGTATTGAAAACTAAAATCCAAGTTTTCAATTATTGCATTCACACCTGGTAAGCTGTATTTGTTGGTAATGAAGACAGATCTTAATTTAACCTAAAAGTACATCAACAGATAAAACAAATTATATTTTTGCTTCAGCTAAATTGAAATGCTTCAATGTATTTGAAGAAATACATTATTTTAATCCAAGCATATTATAGGCCATAAACATTAATGAATTTTATTCTGTGCAATATAAATAAATGACACTTAACCATGCATTAGTGTGAGCATCTACAAGCAAAAATAAGTTAATGCATTATACATAGAATATAACCTTTAAATATTTTTAAGTGTTCCTGATTGCAAATAAGCATGTACTATCTCATTAAAAATAAATGAGTCTATTACAATTAGCTCAGATACATAATTTCCATAAGAAGTATGCTATCTATAAAGTATAAAATGCCACCAATAAAGTGTTATGAGAACATATGGAAAATATACTTTGCAATTACCAAATGAACTATGTTAACTTTATTTAAATCTGCAAAGAAATTTATAGTTTGGCATAAGCACACTTGTTAAAGAGAGTACCAAAAAGTGCTACTCGTTCAAAAATAATTACACGGTTCCAGTTCTTTGCAATTAATTACAAAAGCAATTATATGCAAGGACAGGGTAACATATGCTATCTGGAAGCAAAGCATTTGGTACTCACAGATACAGATGGGTATGTTTGCAGACCATTGGTTATTTTCTTGACAAACAATGGATTTCTCTCCAATTAATTCAAATCCAAACTGGCATTCGAACCTTAAAACATCACGGTTAGAAAATCCATCACCTTCCCTAATTCCATATAAGGGTGTACCAGGATCACCACAACTTTCTTTTTCAATTTCTGTAACAATAGATGATATGTCAGATTTCAAGGGTTTCAGACATACGATATCCATATAGTCAATTTAGAGACATACATTCTCTATAGTCAGGATATTTCAGAGCAAAAGATGAAAATGTTCTCCCAGTCTTAATCTTCTTTTGCTATGGTTATGATGTAATTATCTTTAGGGAACACTTAGTATTTTTCTCTCACTTTGAAAACAGGGAATCAAAGGTCTTCAGAGCTTATGTGGTTGTTCCTAATAGAACAATTATGAACAATATCCAGATTTTCTGTCTATGCTATATACATATAGTACACATAATTACATACATATGTGTTTTCCCCAAATTTCAAAAACTTTTCTTAGTTTTGTAACCTGTACATGGTACAGGAAATTGTTTGATTGAAACTAGAACACAGGGTAACATCCTCTGCCTCTGTGCTCCTAGAACAGTCAGTGAATTCCTTCCACACAGTATCTGCCACTCTCCCTAGTACTTGTTGGTTGAATTACCTTCCCCAACTAGACCCCTTGTAAAGCTCCTTAGAGCAGAGGTCAATTTAGTATTCCTGATTACCCTGATACATTTCTCAACAAATGTTTTTTGGGTGAATTCAATTGAAGGAGTTTGAAAGAAAAAATTCTCTTCAGAGCACATCAAAACACGCTTTCAACATGTGCTCAGTTCAGTTCAGTCACTCAGTCATGTCCAACTCTTTGTGACCCCATGAACCACAGCACGCCAGGCCTCTTTGTCCATCACCAACTCCCGGAGTCCACCCAAACCTATGTCCATCGAGTCAGTGATGCCATCCAACCATCTCATCCTCTGTCGTCCCCTTCTCCTCCTGCCTTCAATCTTTCCCAGCATCAGGGTCTTTTCAAATGAGTCAGCTCTTCACATGAGGTGGCCAAAGTACTGGAGTTTCACCTTCAAGGTCAGTCCTTTCAATGAACACCCAGGACTGATCTCCTTTAGGATAGACTGGTTGGATTTCCTTGCAGTCCAAGGGACTCTCAAGAGTCTTCTCCAACACCATGGTTCAAAAGCATCAATTCTTTGGCACTCAGCTTTCTTTATAGTCCAACTCTCACATCCATACATAACCACTGGAAAAGCCACAGCCTTGACTAGATGGACCTTTGTTGGTAAACTAATGCTTTTTAATATACTGTCTAGGTTGCTCATAACTTTCCTTCCAAGGAGTAAGCATCTTTCAATTTCATGGCTGCAATCACCATCTGCAGTGATTTTGGAGCCCCCCAAAATAAAGTCTGACACTGTTTCCACTGTTTCCCCATCTATTTCCCATGAAGTGATGGGACCAGATGCCATGATCTTAGTTTTCTGAATGTTGAGCTTTAAGCCAAATTTTTCTTTTTTTCTTTTTTTTAATATTTTTTAAAATTTTATTTTATTTAACTTTATTGTATTGGTTTTGCCATATATCAAAATGAGTCTGCCACAGGTATACATGTGTTCCCCATCCTGAACCCTCCTCCCTCCTCCCTCCCCATACCATCCCTCTGGGTCGTCCCAGTGCACCAGCCCCAAGCATCCAGTATCATGCATCGAACCTGGACTGGCGACTTGTTTCATATATGATATTATACATATTTCAATGCCATTCTCCCAAATCATCCCACCCTCACCATCTCCCACAGAGTCCAAAAGACTGTTCTATACATCAGTGTCTTTTTTGCTGTCTCGTACACAGGGTTATTGTTACCATCTTTCTAATTCCATATATATGCGTTAGTATACTGTATTGGTGTTTTTCTTTCTGGCTTACTTCACTCTGTATAATAGGCTCCAGTTTCATCCACTTCATTAGAACTGATTCAAATGTATTCTTTTTAATGGCTGAGTAATACTCCATTGTGTATATGTACCACAGCCTTCTTATCCATTCATCTGCTGATGGACATCTAGGTTGCTTCCATGTCCTGGCTATTATAAACAGTGCTGCGATGAACATCGGGGTACATGTGTCTCTTTCAGTTCTGGTTTCCTCAGTGTGTATGACCAGGAGTGGGATTGCTGGATCATAAGGCAGTTCTTTTTCACTCTCCTCTTTCACTTTCCTCAGGAGGCTCTTTAGTTCTTCTTCACTTTCTGCCATAAGGGTGATGTCATCTGCATATCTGAGGTTATTGATATTTCTCCCTGCATCAGGGTCTTTCCATGTGCTCAAGGAAACTTAAGATATCTGGGACCTTCATTGTGGAGTTACGAGGCCAGTTGTAGGTTATTGTGGTGATTGTTTTGGTTTTTAGTTACATGAGGTAACATTAACATAGCCATCCTCAAACAACACCCAGAAATTAACAATTAAATTAAAAAAAAAAAAAACTTTGAGATAAAGTTATGATCTCTCTTGACACTCCAATGATCACACACTTCTGGTTCTTCTGTAATCAACCAGTACCAATTTGTCATGCATCTTTCCAGTTCTTTCCCCATGCTTTTACAATTAGACACACATATAAAATACATATTATTATAAGCATCCATATTTTCATAAATATAAAAATCCTCTTCACAAAATCTATGGAGTGTTGCTTTGTGTAAGTATTGTAACTTATACTGCAGTACACTCTCAGCATATTCTATAACATGTTGCTTTTTAATCAAACAATAATTTTGGAGATATTTTTGAATGCCCTTGTATCCTTAGCAGAAAACATAGATAGTTATTGTGATTTCTTTAATACACTGGATTTGATTTGATATTTATTTCTTTCTGTGTCATAGTGACATTGGTCCTTTGGTCTAAATTTTTTGTTGTGCTGTTTCTATATAGACTTCATATCGAAGAAAGATTAGCAATTTTCCAGCATTCATTAGTCTTTTAGGCTAGGTTGTATAACAAGAAAATGATACCTAAGTGTTAGAATTTGCCAAAAAAATAAGCTGAGTGAGTCTGGCATAATTTTGAGGTAGATATCTGACCAGTGTTTCAATATCTTCTAAGGTTATTTCCCTATTAAAAAACATTGGGGAGGATTTAACAACATAAAATCACACACACACACACACACACACACACACACATATGTTAGAGAAGTGAAATTTTCCAAAATTTCCAAGTTGATAGTTTAGTAGGGATAGAATTGTGTTACGTAATCTTTAAATATATCTTTACAAAGATAAATTATTACTTTTCTTACTCCTAATGCAAGTTATTTGTGATTAGTCTTCCAGTTTTCTTTTCTTCATATTTACAAAACATTGTCAAATTTACTAGTCTACTCAAACTTCAACTCTTTTGCATTATTTTGTTATTCTTTCTCCACCTTCTTAAGCTTAAGTTTTAGGATTTGTTTCTATATTAGTTTATTTTCAACCTCTCTTGTTTCCTTAAAAATATGCTTTTTAGTCTATAAATTTTCTTCAGAGTACTGTTTTTGTATTTAGAGCTTTTGTTGCCATTGTTCACTTCTAAATAGTTTATAGTTTTCATCTTTATTTCCTCTTTGAATCATAAATAGTTTCAAAGTGCTTTTAAATTTATGGGTCTAGGCTATCATTTTGTTGCTGACTTCTAGTGTTATTGCTTTAATAATCAGTATAAGTATATCCAGGTCTCACAGTAAAATATATTCACTAAAATATATTCAGTAAAATATATTCAATTCAATTTGATATATTTGTCAAATTGAAATAACTTATGTTGTTAATTATCTTTTGTCTACCCTCTCCAACAATTTTTTAAATAACTGTTAAAATTCCAAATAAAGTATGAATTTTTCCAGGTTTATTTGTAGTTCAATCAAGCTCACTTACATAGTTCACATCACATTGAGTCATTCAATTTATTCAGCAAATATCTGAGGACCTATGATATGCTAGATTCTCTTCTAGGTACTATATGGGATAGATAAATGAATAAACAGATAATAATTCCTGCTTCTTAATAGTGTATATTCCACTGGAAGTTCACAAATAATAATAAATAAAAGTCTTATTTTAGAAGGTGATATGTGCTATGGTGGTGGTGCACTTTTATTTATACTTAAAATATGTTGCAATTTCTTGAATATTTAATGATTTATTACCATTTATTGTTTCATAATCTATTACTTTTGTCATGAACATGATTTCCCCCTTTATTTTTATGAGGATATCTAGTATAGTCATTTCAATTAAAAAAATGTTTTTTATCTGTTTCTTTGGGTATAAGCAGAAGTCTGCTTCAAGTGTAGCAGACTAAAGTTTCTTCTGAAGCAGTATATTTGACAATGTATTTGATGAATCATAGTGACTGCAGCCATGAAATTAAAAGATGCTTACTCCTTGGAAAGAAAGTTATGACCACCCTAGATAGCATATTCAAAAGCAGAGACATTACTTTGCCAACAAAGGTCCGTCTAGTCAAGGCTATGGTTTTTCCAGTGGTCATATATGGATGTGAGAGTTGGACTGTGAAGAAGGCTGAGCACCGAAGAATTGATGCTTTTGAACTGTGGTGTTGGATAAGACTCTTGAGAGTCCCTTGGACTGCAAGGAGATCCAACCAGTCCATTCCAAAGGAGATCAGCCCTGGGGTTTCTTTGGAATGATGCTAAAGCTGAAACTCCAGTACTTTGGCCACCTCATGAGAAGAGTTGACTCATTGGATAAGACTCTAATGCTGGGAGGGATTGGGGGCAGGAGGAGAAGGGGACGGCAGAGGATGAGATGGCTGGATGGCATCACCGAGTTGATGGACGTGATTTTGAGTGAACTCCGAGAGTTGGTGATGGACAGGGAGGCCTGGCGTGCTGCGATTCATGGGGTCGCAAAGAGTAGGACACGACTGAGCGACTAAACTGAACTGAATGGTTGTCAAGCCTACGATGACAAGTGCAGGGGGCGATTATTTGAAGGGAAGAACAAAACTGCTGATTTTGAATGAGTGGTCAAATAACTGTTTTTATTGGCTTGCTTCTGTAAACTTCAAGCTTATTTCTTCTAATGTCAGAATCATGTCATATTTCTAGGTATAAATTATCTCCTCTGGTAATCCACGGTGCAGTCCACTTTTATGCTTCACTCTGAGTTGGGGATCCCTCCCTCTTGATAACTACATTTGACTCCATTTTATATCTGGACATTTTGCTCTGGAGCCAAAATATTTTCTTCTGTAGTGATTACTCAGTTTCTCAAGATTATCAGTGGCCTTTTCTCTGGAGGTTTCTGGTCCCAGTGAATGATGGCTTCTTAGGCAGAAAGTGTAACAACAGCAGCCCATAGAGGCACTGGTTTATGAAATTCTCAGCTTGTCTCTATATTCCATATATATATATGCTTATTTATGGTTCTCAGAAATCCCCAATAGCCTTACAATAACTGAAAGGTTCTCTTCTTAAGCACCAGATTTTTGGGTTTTTTAAAAAATATGTTTTATATCATCTTTGGGCTAGCAATGAGAATAGGTGCTTACTCTACTATACTATTTTGAAACTATTTTTTTCTTTGCTCCTTTAAAACAATAATATACTTTCAAATGAAGATATAATATTGAAGTTGCAATATTCTCTTAGACTGAGAAACAACATACAATAAGAAAAAACAACATACAATAAAAAAAAAAAAAAAAAAACCCTGATAGCTCAGTTGGTAAAGAATCTGCCTGAAATGCAGGAGACCCTGTTTCAATTCCTGGGTCAGGAAGATCCACTGGAGAAGGGATAGGCTACCCACTCCAGTTTTCTGGCCTCGGGACTGTATAGTCCATGGGGTCCCAAAGAGTTGGACACAACTGAGCAACTTTCACTTTCTTTCACTTATTTTATATCATTGCCTTTGAAATTATTTTCTATCAAGGCAAGACTAATATCTGAATAAATAATTCATATACAACAGATGAGTCTTATAATAGAGTTTTGCACAAAAATCAGTTATTAATAATAATAACTACCATTTATTTTACATAGAAATTATATTGATATTATGAAAAAATCTTTTTAAAATATTTAATCCTCATAACAAATATATAATGGAACTATTATCATCTATACTGATAAAAAAAAAAAAATCAGAGAAGTTAAGTAATGCTCAGAGAAATAATGCTGCAGACTGAATATTTTTGTCTACCTCTAACTTCATATAGTGAAACATAATCCCCAATGTGATAATATTTTGAGGTGGAGTCTTTGGAAGGTGATAAGGTCATGAGGGTGGAGCCTTCATAAATAGCATTTCTGCCCTTATAAAAGAAAGAATTCACAAAGGTCCCTTACCTATCTAGCCATGTGAGGACACAGGAAAAAAATCAGCCATCTGTGAACCAGGAAATGGGCTCTTATCAAACACTGAATTTCCCAGCATCTTGATCTTAGACTTAGTTTTCATACTTGTTTATAAGCCACCCAGTCTGCAGTATTTTTTGTTATAACAGTAAAAACAGATAAGATATAGATATTAACTTGCCCAATTTCACAAGATCAATAGCAGAGTTTAGGTCTGAGTCTATAGCCATAATCCCCAAGCTATTGCAAAGAAAATTTCATTCATTAATTACCCATTTATGAAACATTTGTTTAGTTTCTAATATGTATCAAAAATAAGACTAGGCACTAGGAATATGAAGACAAATAAGATGTAGCTTATGTCCTTAAATGAGGGCAAAAGGAGGTACAGCAAAGGCCCCTTGAATTGGAGGTTGACAAATAGATAGAAGTTTCAGAGCAGAGGTGAACCTGAAACTATCTTAGAGCTATTTTACTATGTGAACTGGGGAAGACTAAGGGAGGAAAGGTTTCCTAGGTGGAAAAAGAAGAGAAGTATTAGAGAAGATAAAGTTTTTTCTCTTTCTTTAGATGGGGTGACTTGGTGTTAGGAGTCTGTCTGAGTTCTTTCAAGATATTATAAGAGAATGTTGTTGTTTAGGTGCCATGTCATGCCCGACACTTTTGCTACCCCATGGACTGTAGCCTGCCATGTTCCTCTGTCCATGGGATTCTCCAGGCAAGAAAACTGCAGTGGGTTGCCATGGCTTGTAAACAACAGAAATTTGTTTCTCATAGTTCTGAAAGTTGAAAAGTCCAAGATCAAGGTGTCAGTAGATTCGGTATCTGGACAGGGCTCATTTTCCAGATTGACCAATATCTTCTTGCTGTGTCCTCACATGGTAGAAAGGGCTAGGGAGCTCCTAGGGTACTAATTCCATTTATCAGGCACCCACTCTCATCACTTAGTCACCTCCTAAAGGCCCATAAACAGATATCATCCATCACATTGGGGATTAGGTTTCAATATGTAAATTTTAGAAACACAAATATTCATCCTATAGCAGAGACAGTGATAGTGGCAACAAGAGTTGAGGAGATAGTGAGGTTAAGTAAGTGACAATGGGGCTAGAGGCCAAACAAGTAGAAGCAAGGCCAAGGAAGCAGCCAGTAAAGTTGTAAGATCAGGTACATATGAGGGGACTGTGCAAATCATGAATGTATTGAGGATAAGGATAGCTAGACTTCTCACTATCCAGAAGGGGATGTAGAAAATTGGAAGGCTACAAAGGATTCTGAGTGGCTGAACTAAAATTGGAGAAACTGATGTTAATTCATGTTTAAAATATAGATATACACAAATAGAGATGAGTGTGCCTGTATTATATCAAACATCACACACATGCACATATATGCATGCACAGATCTTGTCTAGCCCTATCCACTGAGACTCCTAATAACAATAAGTACTTATAGCTTCAAGGACATGATTGCTCACATCCTGGTGTCTGAATACTATTCTTTACTAAAGGAAATCAGGAAACTGCTTCCAGCAGTGGTCAAGGAAACATAAAGGACAAAACTGGAACACTTTGTGTAAAAAGAAATGTTTAAAGAATGATGGGGACATACTGAAAAGACATGCAGGCCAGCCTGAAGGAACTACACTGGCCATTCTAGGGCAGCTTAATCAGTTGTGTCAGCCCCCTACAAGTTTGAGGCATGGAACAACCATTGGTATAGTCACCTTTATTTTGTTTATTGCAGCAAAATTGTAGTAGCTCCAGGATCCAGATTTGACCCCACAAAATTGCCAGAAACTTCATCTTCCTCAACAGGTTCTCTAAGGTGCTAAAGTGCCACTTGTAACTGTGGACAATTTAATGTCTGAGAGATGAACTTTGACTACCAAGAAAAAATATGGGAAGGATAACAGAAGAAATATTGCTCATCTGTCTTCTCCCAAAACAGGTGGTTTGAAACCACAGCTGGTTCATGAGGTCCACATGGCCAATACACTGTGTTTTTCTTGAGGCTGTGGCTATTCAGTAACTTACTATTTTATATTTGATCCCCCTACTTCCCTGTTATATCTCTTTTTTCCCTTCATTTCTATTGTCTTGGAATTGTACTCTGCCCTCCTCACATAAAGTTTTAGTCTATAAGCTTCATCACAGCCTTTGTTTTCTAGGGACTCAAAGCTAAGATGGGGCTTCCCAGATGGTGTTAGCAGTAAAGAACCGACCTGCCAGTGCAGGAGACATAAGAAAAGTGAGTTCAATCACTGGATTGGGAAGATCCCCTGGAGGAGGGTATGGCAACCTACTCAAGTATCCTTGCCTGGAGAATCCCATGGACAGAGGAACCTGGTGGACTACCACCCATAGAATTGTACAAAATCAGACACTACTGAAGTGACATTGCACACATGTATGCAAAGCTTTAATAAGTAACTTAAAACTGGCAGTCAGTAAAGAAAGTAAGGGATTAGGCTATCTAAAGGTCCCAGGAAATAAGATTATTAGTTCCTGTTATTGAGAGATTATAATTTGACAGCTGCTGCTGCTGCTGCTAAGTCGCTTCAGTCATGTCCGACTCTGTGCGACCCCACAGACGGCAGCCCACCAGGCTCCCCCCGTCCCTGGGATTCTCCAGGAGTGGGTTGCCATTTCCTTCTCCAATGCAGGGAAGTGAAAAGTGAAAGTGAAGTTGCTCAGTCGTGTCCGACTTTACAGACCCCATGGGCTGCAGCCTACCAGGCTCCTCTGTCCATGGGAGTTTCCAGGCAAGAGTACTGGAGTAGGGTGCCATTGCCTTCTCCATAATTTGACAGGATATTTGCTAAATACTTATCTGCTTTAACTCATGTATCACTTATTATAACACTGAGAGGAAGACCCTATTTATTCTACCTTAATGGGTGAAAAAACAAGGTTCTGAGAAGCTGACCAAGGTCAGATACGTAGAAATAGTTCAAGTCAAGTAAGTTTCCACTCAACATCTACCTGACTCCAATGACCATATGCTGCCATTGTTCAATACTGCTTGAGAGAAAGGATGGAGAGAATACTGTTAGCCAGGCACTGGAATAACTAAGGAAAGAAAATTGCTTCCAGGACTGGAACAGGAAAAAAAAGTAGCAACAATAATTTTAAAAGAGGTTCTTGTCTTGAATATTTCAACACACCAAATCACCTTTATGGCACCAGGGTAATTTATAAACTATCCATATCTCTTCAAATTCTGTACTATGGGAGTCCTCGTGTTTTAAACCTTTCCTGTCTCTTCCTTTTGGTCTGCAACCATTTTCCTACTAACTACTTAAGTGTCAGGCATGTCAGGATATTCTCACATCAACATGTGCTTAGGCAAGATGTCTCAGCCAGGACAGAAGAAACATCCCAGTGAGTAACACCTGGGGAAATTCCTATGCATCTTTTAAGGTCTAACTATACTTCTTTCTGGTCATAGCAAACACCCTCTTCCAATAACACAAGAGAAGACTCTACACATGGACATCACCAGATGGTCAACACTGAAATCAGATTGATTACATTTTTTGCAGCCAAAGACGGAGAAGCTCTATACAGTCAACAAAAACAAGACAAGGAGCTGACTGTAGCTCAGATCATGAACTCCTTATTGCCAAATTCAGACTTAAATTGAAGAAAGTAGGGAAAACCACTAGAACATTCAGGTATGACCTAAATCAAATCCCTTAGGATTATACAGTAGAAGTGAGAAATAGATTTACGGTCCTAGATCTGATAGATAGACTGCCTGATGAACTATGGACTGAGGTTCGTACATTGTACAGGAGACAGGTATTAAGACCATCCCCAAGAAAAGAAATGCAAGAAGGCAAAATGGCTGTCTGGGGAGGCCTTACAAATAGCTGTGAAAAGAAGAGAAGTGAAGAGCAAAGGAGAAAAGGAAAGATATAAGCATCTGATTGCAGGGTTCCAAAGAATAGCAAGAAGAGATAAGAAAGCCTTCCTCAGCAATCAATGCAAAGAGATAGAGGAAAACAACAGAATGGAAAAGACTAGAGATCTCTTCAAGAAAATTAGAGATACCAAGGGAACATTTCATGCAAAGATGGGCTCGATAAAGGACAGAAATGGTAAGGACCTAACAGAAGCAGAAGATATTAAGAAGAGGTGGCAAGAATGCACAGAAGCGTACAAAAAAGATCTTCATGACCCAGATAATCACGATGGTGTGATCACTCACCTAGAGCCAGACATCCTGGAATGTGAAGTCAAGTGGGCCTTATAAAGCTAGTATAGGTGATGGAATTCCAGTTGAGCTATTTCAAATCCTGAAAGATGATGGTGTGAAAGTTTTGCACTCAATATGCCAGCAAATTTGGAAAACTCAGCAGTGGCCACAGGACTGGAAAAGGTCAGTTTTTATTCCAATCCCAAAGAAAGGCAATGCCAAAGAATGCTCAAACTACCGCACAATTGTACTCATCTCACACGCTAGTAAAGTAATGCTCAAAATTCTCCAAGCCAGGCTTCAGCAATATGTGAACCGTGAACTTCTATTTGTTCAAGCTGGTTTTAGAAAAGGCAGAGGAACCAGAGATCAAATTGCCAACATTTGCTGGATCATGGAAAAAGCCAGAGAGTTCCAGAAAAACATCTATTTCTGCATTATTGACTATGCCAAAGGCTTTGACTGTGTGGATCACAATAAACTGAGGAAACTTCTGAAAGAGATGGGAATGCCAGATCACCTGACCTGCCTCTTGAGAAAACAATATGCAGGTCAGGAAGCAATAGTTAGAACTGGCCATGGAACAACAGACTGGTTCCAAATAGGAAAAGGAGTACGTCAAGGCTGTATATTGTCACCCTGCTTATTTAAATTATATGCAGAGTACATCATGAGAAATGCTGGGCTGGAAGAAGCAAAAGCTGGAATCAAGATTGCTGGGAGAAATATCAATAACCTCAGATATGCAGATGACACCACCCTTATGGCAGAAAGTGGAGGGGAACTAAAAAGCCACTTGATGAAAGTGAAAGAGGAGAGTGAAAAAGTTGGTTTAAAGCTCAACATTCAGAAAACTAAGATCATGGCATCTGGTCCCATCACTTCATGGGAAACAGATGGAGAAACAGTGGAAACAGAGTCAGACTTTATTTTTTGGGGCTCCAAAATCAACTGCAGATGGTGATTGCAGCTATGAAATTAAAAGACGCTTACTCCTTGGAAGAAAAGTTATGACCAATCTAGATAGCATATTCAAAAGCAGAGACATTACTTTGCCAACAAAGGTCCATCTAGTCAAGGCTATGGTTTTTCCTGTGGTCATGTATGGATGTGAGAGTTGGACTGTGAAGAAAGATGAGTGCTGAAGAATTGATGCTTTTGAACTACGGTGTTGGAGAAGACTCCTGAGAGTCCCTTGGACTGCAAGGAGATCCAACCAGTCCATTCGGAAGGAGATCTGCCCTGAGATTTCTTTGGAAGGAATGATGCTAAAGCTGAAGCTCCAGTATTTTGGCCACCTCATGCAAAGATTTGACTCATTGGAAAAGGCTCTGATGCCGGGAGGGATTGGGGGCAGGAGGAGAAGGGGACAACAGAGGATGAGGTGGCTGGATGGCATCACTGTCTATATTGATGTGAGTCTGAGTGAACTCTGGGAGTTGGTGATGGACAGGGAGGCCTGGCGTGCTACGATTCATGGGGTTGAAAGAGTTGGACACGACTGAGCAACTGAACTGAACTGAACTGATACCTCTTTCATCTCTTTCAGAATCTTCCACAGTTTATTGTGATCCACGCAGTCAAAGGTGTTGGCATACTCAGTAAAGCAGAAACAGATGTTTTTCTGGAACTCTCTTCCTTTTTCCATGATCCAGCAGATGTTGGCAACTTGATCTCTGGTTCCTCTGCCTTTTCTAAAACCAGCTTGAACATCTGGAAGTTCACAGTACACGTATTGATGATGCCTGGCTTGGAGAATTTTGAGCATCACTTTACTAGTGTCTGAGATGAGTGCAATTGTGTGGTAGTTTGAGCATAATTTGGCATTGCATTTCTTTGGGATTGGAGTGAAAACTGACCTTTTCCAGTCCTGTGGCCACTGCTGAGTTTTCCAAATTTGCTGCCATATTGACTGCAGTACTTTCAGAGCATCATCTTTCAGGTTTTGAAATATCTCAACTGGAATTCCATCACCTCCACTAGCTTTGTTCATTGTGATGCTTTCTAAGGCCCACTGGACTTCACATTCCAGGATGTCTGGCTCTTTTTAGAAAAGGCCAAGGAACCAGAGATCAAATTGCTAATATCCTCTGGATCATCGAAAAATCACGAGAATTCAAGGAAAACATCTATTTCTGCTTTGTTGACTACGCCAAAGCCTTTGACTGTGTGTATTACAATAAACTGTGGAAAATTCCTCAAGAAATGGGAATACCAGACCACCCGACCTGCCTCTTGATAAACCTGTATGCAGGACAGAACACAACAGTTAGAACTGGACATGGAACAATAGACTGGTTCCAAAAAGGAAAAGGAGTACATCAAGGCTGTATATTGTCACCCTGCTTATTTAACTTACATGCAGAGTACATCATGAGAAACACTGGGCTGGAAGAAGCACAAGCTGGAATCAAGATTGCCAGGAGAAATAACACTGACCTCAGATATGCAGATAATACCACCCTTATGGCAGAAAGTTAACATGACCTAAAAAGCTTCTTGATGAAAGTGAAAGAGGAGGGTGAAAATGTTGGCTTAAAGCTCAACATTCAGAAAACTAAGATCATGGCATCTGGTCCCATCACTTCATGGGAAATAGATGGAGAAAGTGTCAGACTTTATTTTTTGGGGGCTCCAAAATCACTGCAGATGGTGATTGGAGCCATGAATTAAAGGACACTTACCCCTTGGAAGGAAAGTTATGACCAACCTAGATAGCATTAAAAAGCAGAGATAATACTTTGCCAACAAAGGTCCATCTTTTCAAAGTTATGGTTTTTCCAGTGGTCATGTATAGATGTGAGCGTTGGACTGTGAAGAAAGCTAAGCACTGAAGAATCAATGCTTTTGAACTGTGGTATTGGAGAAGACTCTTGAGAGTACCATGGACTGCAAGGAGGTCCAACCAGTCCATTCTAAAGGAGATCAGTCCTGGGTGTTCATTGGAAGGACTGAAATTCCAGTACATTGTCTCCTTCATGTGAAAGGTTGACTCACGGGAAAAGACTCTTATGCTGGAAGGGATTGGGGGCAGAAGGAGAAGGGGACACAGAGGATGAGATGGCCGGATGGCATCACGGACACAATGGACATGAGTTTGAGTGAACTCCAGGAATTGGTGATGGACAGGGAGGCCTGGCATGCTGAAATTCATGGGGTCGCAAAGAGTTGAACATGACTGAGTGATAGAACTGAATTGATGCCTCTTTCATAAAGATTGACCTGAGTTTGTAACTCTAGTCACTTGCTCCTTTCTTTGCAGTTCTATAGGCCAAAATCCACTGGATCATAGAAAAAGCTAGAGAATTCTAGAAAACAAAACAAAGCAAAAACATCTATTTCTGCTTCATTGACTATGTTAAAGCTGTTGATTCTGTGGATCACAAAAAACTGTAGAGAATTTTTAAATGGATGGGAATACCACAGCACCTTACCTGCTTCCTGAGAAACCTGTATTCAGATCAAGAAGCAACAGTTAGAACGAAACATGGAACAACAGACTACTTCAATATTGTGAACGGATATGTCAAGGCTGTATATTGTCACCCTGCTTATTTAATTTTTATGCAGAGTACATCATGTGAAGTGCCAGGCTGGATGAAGCACAAGTTCGAATCAAAATTGCCAGAGAATGCACATATGCACATGACACCAGCCTTATGACAGAAAGTGAAGAGGAACTAAAGAGCCTATTGATGAACATGAAAGAGGACAGTGAAAAAACTGGCTTAAGACTCACATTCAACAAAGGAAGATCATGCCATCAGGTCCCATCACTTCATGGCAAACAAATGGGGAAACAATGGGAACAGTGAAAGACTTTATTTTCTTGGGCTTCAAAATCATTGTAGATGGTTACTGCAGTCATGAAATTAAAAGATGCTTTCCCCTTGGAAGAAGCTCCTTGATAACATATTGAAAAGCAGAACCATTACTTTGCCAACAAATGCCCATATAGTCCAAGCTATGGTTTTTCCAGTAGTCATGTATGGATGTGAAAGTTGGACGTAAAGAAGGCTGAGCGCTGAAGAACTGATGCTTTTGAAGTGTGGTTTTGGAGAAGACTCTTGAGAGTCCCCTGGACAGCAAGGAGATCAAACCAGTCAATCCTAAAGCTAATCAGTCCTGATAATTCATTAGAAGGCCTGACGCTAAAGCTGAAGCTCCAATACTTTGGCCACCTGATGTGCAGAGCTGACTCATTACAAAAGACCCTGATGTTGGGAAAGATTGAAGGCAGGATAAGAAGGGGACAACAGAAGACGAGATGGTTGGATGGCATCACTGACACAATGGACATGAATTTCAGCAAGCTCTGGGTGATGGTGAAGGACAGGGAAGGCTGGCATGCTACAATCCATGGGGTCGCAAAGAGTTGGACATGACTGAGAGACTGAACAACAACAGGCCTTAGGGATACTTACATCAATCATATATTTTACCATAATTATTTACTCATTTGTCTCTTCCCACGGTATTTTATCCATAACTTTGCATTTCAAGTGTCTGTATACATAGTGATGACAAACATTCATAACTCATTTATGTGTTAGGCAAAGTTCTAAGCATTTGTTACATTTAACCTTGACATGACCCTATGCAGACCCAATGAGGTAAGTAACTTGCCTAGAGTCACACACATTTTAAATAGTAAACCTATGATTTGAACTCAGATGGTATGGTTCCACGATACAAATTCTTAAGCATTATGCTTTTTCTCGAGACTAAAGGTCAAGAATGGTTGTGGAATATATAAAGAAAGAAGAAAGTTAATTAAAAATTAGTATATACAAGTATATGGTCCTATCAGTAAACCATATAAGCAATTATAGATTCTCATAGTTATAGTGACCTATACTACAGGAAGTCACAGAATGACATATTACTGTTGTGACTTTGGAATAATTTAAATAGTTGTCTTATAATTATAGGAAATTTGTGCTGAATATTTTGTTTACCTCTCAAGAACCATTCTTCACCCTTTTCTTCCTTGAGTCTTACCTGTGTAGGGTGGGATAAAAGACTGACCCACATGGACCCAAGACAGATAGGCTCCTATACCCCTCGACTTTCTGTGTGTATAATAAGTGGTCAGACCACTGGCATGAGAAAGGATGAGAACGTTGGGCAATAGGGGTATTTTCTCTCATCTTCTCTGCCTGATCACCATGGGATAACTCTGTTCCTGTACTGAAAACCACACTTTCGTCATGCTGCCCTCTCCCCACAGTGATCCTCAATGTTATGATTATCATTCTGAAAGGTGGTAATAACTCCTCATTGTCATTAGCCATGGAAACTGTATAACCTCTTGGTTTTAAGCTCAACCCACACATAGCCAGTGAGAAAGTGTCATTTGTTACCTGCACTGTCCCTGATTTATAGAATACAGCTTACATTGAAATCTCAATGCCACACAAAAATAATTTAGTTTGCATCATACTGATTTTTGATTTTATTATCTTATGACACTTTGTTTTTTAGAATATAAAGTGGGATTGAGATTTCTATAACAAGCATCTCCTCCACTGGGAGTCAGCTAAACACTGTGCATAATTCACAGATAAGTTTGGAAGGAAGGAACAGAATAAGTATCCATTCCCAGAATAAGAGGTAGGCACTTGGTGGCTCAGAGGTTAAAGCATCTGCCTCCAATGTGGGAGACTGGGTTTTGATCCCTGGGTTGGGAAGACCCTCCAGTATTCTTGCCTGGAGAATCCCATGGATGGAGGAGCCTGGGGGGCTACAGTCCACGGGGTGGCAAAGAATCAGACACGACTGAGCGACTTCTCTTTCACTTTCACCCGTGGAATAGCACCTGATTTTGCTCTTTTTCTTCCCCACTGTGGAGGGAAAGGAATCAGAGGCTGGAGAAGAAGGGTTGAAATAAATGAGGATGAGAGGTCAGATGAAATATAAGCAGAGCACTTGGGAAGGTGCTCCTGTAGCGCGTTGAGAACAAAATAGATAACACAGGTTTAAATGACAGTGATTGAAATTTGTAGAGCAGGAATCTTTCAATATCTTGTTTTAGTAATAAGAGACTTTGATCCTTGATGCCTAAAGCAACAAACTCTAATTTTAAATTCAACCAGATTTCCAGCCAAAAACTAACATCTGGCCTTAAACTGACATGGAAATTCTCATTGATGAATTTCTGACCTGACAATAGTTGACTCTGTAATTTAAATATTTCACAGAGGAACTGTGTAGGTTAAAAGAAAGCGATCTGTAAAACTTGCAGTTTTGCTGATCCTTAATGTGAAGAACCCTCTTGGGAATCTCATTACCTTAGCAACGGGTTTACAAAGGTCGTGAAATACAGAATCATGCAGCTGAAAAAGACCTTGTGAGTTAAACTCTGTTTCACCCTCAAGGATCTCAGACAAATGAGACCAAAATTTAAACAGATTTTGAGAAGGAAAGCTATAGCTCCCACACAAAGTAATGAAGGACATATTTGCAATAATAAATGTGTAAGGTGTCTTATCACAATGGTGAAAAAACTGACATTGAAAAGCTTCAGATTAGATGTGATCATTTAATAAAAAAAATTCAGAATGCTGCTCTAAGAAAAGACACCTGAAGTTTAGCATTTGCATAGGTCTGGTGTAGAAGAACATCTTTCTGCCAGTAAGTAATTAAATAATACATTATTTTGATATCAGCTCAGTTCAGTTCAGTTCAGTCACTTAGGCATGTCCAACTCTGTGACCCCATGAATCGCAGCACGCCAAGCCTCCCTGTCCATCACAAACTCGTGGAGTTCACTCAAACTCACGTCCATCGAGTCAGTGATGCCATCCAGCCATCTTATCCGCTGTCATCCCCTTCTCCTCCTGCCCCCCAGCATCAGGGCCTTTTCCAGTGAGTCAACCCTTCACATGCGGTGGCCAAAGTACTGGAGTTTCAGCTTTAGCATCATTCCTTCCAAAGAACACCCAGGGATGATCTCCTTTAGAATGGACTGGTTGGATCTCCTTTAGAATGGACTGGTTGGATCTCCTTGCAGTCCAAGGGACTCACAAGAGTCTTTTCCAACACCACAGTTTAAAAGCATCAATTCTTTGGCGCTCAGCTTTCTTCACAGTCCAACTCTCACATCCATACATGACCACTGGAAAAACCATAGCCTTGACTAGACGGACCTTTGTTGGCAAAGTAATGTCTCTGCTTTTGAATGTGGTATCTAGGTTGGTCATAACTTTCCTTCCAAGGAGTAAGCGTCTTTTCATTTCACGGCTGCAATCACCATCTGCTGTGATTTTGGAGCCCCAAAAAATAAAGTCTGACACTGTTTCCACTCTTTCTCCATCTATTTCCCATGAAGTGATGGGACCAGATGCCATGATATTAGTTTTCTGAATGTTGAGCTTTAAACCAACTTTTTCACTCTCCTCTTTCACTTTCATCAAGAGGCTTTTTAGTTCCTCTTCACCTTCTGCCATAAGGATGGTGTCATCTGCATATCTGAGGTTATTGATATTTCTCCTGGAAATCTTGATTCCAGCTTGTGCTTCTTAGAGCAAATACAGGTACTGATTCAAAACACAAAATTACTCAATTCTTAATCATATTTCACCTTAAAAATTATTGAACACCTTAATATGTTTAATAGAATTAGAAACTCTGTGATATAAAAACAGAAGAATTGATGCTTTTGAACTGTGGTGTTGGAGAAGTTTCTTGAGAGTCCATTGGACTGCTAGGAGATCCAACCAGTCCATCCTAAAGGAAATCAGTCCTGGATGTTCATTGGAAGGACAGATGTTGAAGTGGAAACTCCAATATTTTGGCCACCTCATGCAAAGAGCTGACTCCTTTGAAAAGACTCTGATGTTGGGAAAGATTGAAGGCAGGAGGAGAAGGGGCCAACAGAGGATGAGATGGTCAAATGGCATCACTGACTCAACGGACATGAGTCTGGGTAAACTGGAGTTGGTGATGGACAGGGAGGTCTGGCGTGCTGAGGTTCATGGCGTCGCAGAGAGTTGGACTTGACTGAGTGACTGTAGAGAACTGAACTGATTAAAAAAACAATGTGTCTTTCTTTGATTCTAAATATGATGCTATTTGACATTTCATTAATTTGGAGATATTTTTATGGTTGTATTGATGATCTCTGATTGTTTCCAAGGCAAACCATTCAACATCAGAGTAATCCAAGTCTGTGCCCCAACAACAATGCCAAAGGAGCTGAAGTTGAATGGTTCTATGAAGACCTACAAGACCTTCTAGAACTAACAGCAAAAAAAGATGTCCTTTTCATCATAGGGGAAAGGAATGCTAAAGTTGGAAGTCAAGAGACACCTGGACTGAAACAGGCAAGTTTGGCCTTGGAATACAAAATGAAGCAGAACAAAGCCTAACAGAGTTTTCCCAAGAGAACACACTAGTCATAGCCAACACTCTTTTCCAACAACACAAGAGATGTCTCTATACATGGACATCACCAGATGGTCAATACCTAAATCAAACTGATTATAATCTTTTCAGTAAAAGATGGAGAAGCTCTTTACAGTCAGCAAAAACAAGACCAGGAGCTGACTGTGTCTCAGATCATGAATTCCTTATTGCCAAATTCAGACTTAGATTGAAGAAAGTAGGGAAAACCACTAGGCCATTCAGGTGTGACCTTATGATTATACAAAAGATGTGACAAACAGATTCAAGGGATTGATCTGATAGACAGCCTGAAGAGATATGAATGGGGGTTTGTGATATGTACAGGAGGTGATGATCACCATGCCCTATAACAAGAAATGCAAAAAGGCAAAACGGCTGTCTGAGGAGGCCTCACAAGTAGCTGAGAAAAGAAGTGAAGTGAAAGGCAAAGGAGGAAAAGAAAGATATACCCATCTGAATGCAGAGTTCCAAAGAATATCAAGGAGAAATAAGAAAGTCTTCCTAAGTGAACAATGCAAATAAATAGAGGAAAAAAATAGAATGGGAAAGACTAGAGATATCTTTCAAATCCTAAAAGATGATGCTGTGAAAGTTCTGTACTCAATATGTCAGCATATTTGGAAAACTCAGCGGTAGCCACAGGACTAGAAAAGGTCAATTTTCATTCCAATCCCAAAAAAAGGAAATGCCAAAGAATGTTCAAACTACCACACAACACTCATCTCAACACTAGTAAAATAATGCTCAAAATTCTCCAAGCCAGGCTTCAACAATATGTCAATCGTGAACTTCCAGATGTTCAAGCTGGATTTAGAAAAGTCAGAGGAACCAGAGATCAAATTGCCAGTATCTGCTGGATCATGGAAAAAGGAAGAGAGTTCCAGAAAAACATCTATTTCTGCTTTATTGACTATGCCAAAGACTTTGACTGTGTGGATTGCAATAAACTGTGGAAAATTCTTCAAGAGATGGGAATACCAGACCACCTAACCTGCCTCTTGAGAAACCTGTATGCAGGTCAGGAAGCAACAGTTAGAACTGGACATGGAACAACAGACTGGTTCCAAATAGGAAAAGGAGTGCATCAAGGCTGTATATTGTCACCCTGTTTATTTAACTTATATGCAGAGTACATCATGAGAAATGCTGGGCTGGATGAAGCACAAGCTGGAATCAAGATTGACGGGAGAAATATGAGTAACCTTAGATATGCAGATGATACCACCCTTAGGGCAGAAAGTAAAGAAGAACTAAAGAACCTCTTCATGAAAGTGAAAGAGGAGGGTGAAGAAGTTGGCTTAAATATGGTTTCATCACTTCATAGCAAATAGATGGGGAAACAGTGGAAACAGTGTCAGACTTTATTTTTCTGGGCTCCAAAATCACTGCAGATGGTGACTGCAGCCATGAAATTAAAAGACGCTTACTCCTTGGAAGGAAAGTTATGACCAATCTAGACAGCATATTTAAAATCAGAGCCATTACTTTGCCAAGAAAGGTCTGTCTAGTCAAGGCTATGGTTTTTCCAGTAGTCATGTATGGATGAGAGAGCTGGACCATAAAGAAGGCTGAGCACTGAAGAACTGATGCTTTTGAACTGTGGTGTTGGAGAAGACTTGAGAGTCCCTTGGAGTGCAAGGAAATCAAATCAGTCAATCCTAAAGGAAATCAGTCCTGATTATGCATTAGAAGGACTGATGCTGAAGCCGAAGCTGAAGCTCCAATAATTTGGCCACCTGATATGAGGAGGTGACTCATTACAAAAGACACTGATGCTGAGAAAGATCTGATGCAGGAGTAGAAGGGGACAACAGAGGATGAGATTGTTGGATGGCATCACTGACTCAATGGACTTGAGTTTGAGCAAGCTCTAGGAGATGGTGAAGGACAGGGAAGATTGGCATGCTGCAGTCCATGGGGTCACAAAATGTTGGACATGACTGAGCAACTGAACAGCAACAGTTGATGCATATATGGCAAACCATTTATAAGTTGTCATCTCTATGCCCAGGTCTCCAATTTGGAGGATAATTGAGGGGTATAGTTAATGTTACGTATACAATAATTTTCCAAGCCCTCACAGTTACCATGGTATGAATGC
The DNA here is from genome assembly GCF_055505025.1 of Bos grunniens. Classification (NCBI taxonomy): domain Eukaryota; kingdom Metazoa; phylum Chordata; class Mammalia; order Artiodactyla; family Bovidae; genus Bos; species Bos grunniens. Next base: position 30,634,340 of record NC_141178.1, read on the forward strand.
ATTCCTTAAAATTCAAAGATGACATTAGGTGGGGACTTTCAGAAGTGGTTAGGTCATGAAGTCAGAACCCTCATATACAGGATTAGTGCTCTTAGGAGAGAAACCCCAGAGTGACCACTTTCCCCTCTACTATGTGAGGAGGACACAACAAGGCCCCAGTTATGAACCAGGAAAAAAATTCTCAGATTGACCACACTGGTGCCTTGATTTTGGACTTTCAGCTTCCAGGACTGAGAAATAAATTTCTGCTGTTAATAAATCATACCATCTCTGATGTCTGTGGTATTTTGTTGTAGCAAGTCATCCCTACTTCCCAAGACAAGAAAACTAAGACAGTAGGTACAGAACCTATAAACTCGGATTATGATATTTTACTCCTACACTCTTTATTCATCCGATTTTTTTTTTCTGGCCATGGGCTTCCTGGGGTTCTGTGTTAAGACTCTACTTAACAATTATAACTCTACCATCTTTCTCTCTTTCAGATGAACTTGTTGGAATATAAGACAGTGAGACTAAGATTTTTCAAAAATGACCAAACATTCTCTCTTTTAATTAAAGAGAAATAAATAAAATTTTACAAACTTAAATGAAAGAAATAAAATACATTTTTAAAAAATTAAAAGTAATATAATACAATAGAACAACTTCAAACCCAGAAAGAACATTAATAATGCTTAATTCAATAATTCCCTAGTATAAACTTTTGATTGTACAAAACAATTTAATGAGACTAGGTAGAAATCAATTAAAGCAAACAAACAAAAAATAATTTTTGATGTTTCTGATGATAATAAAGAAACTTACTTCAGGGAATCTAAGGCTAGTCTTACTAACTTAATATAAGCAATTCATTTCACTTCAATTTTAAACTAAGGCTCCACCGTGTACTAAGAACTGTGCTAGGAACTAGGGCCACAAAAAGGTATATATCATTTCCTTGCCCTAAAAAAAAAAAAAAAAAGTATATAAGAACTGCCAAATAAGTGAATTCAGTACACACACACACACACACACACATATGTGTATGTATACATATACAAATTCCTTGACACATGTTTTTAAGAAAAAAAAATGAACTATGCTCTGGTCAGCACCTATTCAAGAAAATGTAAAACATACATATTTTAAAACTCCAAGATGATCTGAGAATTGAAGTGCATTTCCTATATATATTGATTTATTTATTTTTTTCCCTCCTGAACAGGCATTTAATAGACTTATTTCAGTTGGAAGCAGTAGTCGGAGAATAAGTTACAGGGAGGGACACACCGAAAAGAAAACAAAACCCAAACCAAAAATCCCACACAACTTAAAGTGCTTCAGGTTGCAAAAGAAAACCTGAGGACGAGGGGAGGCCACCTAGCTCTCTCCCCTGACCTGAGACAGGAGGGTCGTGTCATTGTCAGGTCCCTTTACCGTCACCACGCTCTCATCTCAGCACTGCGGGTAGGAGGGAGGGAGGGAATGTCAGAGGTGGGGAAAACAACATAAGAGGAACAAGGAAAACACTTTGTAAACTTAGAACCAGGGTGCAAGGCGAGGGGCAAGGCTGCTCCTGGAGCCCCTGCCCTGGCTAAGGGGTGGGGCCAGCCCCCTCCAGGAAGTCCGGGAAATACTGTCGGCTTCACGCTGCAGCCATCCCTGGCCATTTCACAGCTTCTTCCCTCGTCCCTCATCAGTAGACACAGACAGGCGGCCCTGAGGGGAGCCCCCTCACTCTCGGTGGGAGGCTCCCCGGGGAGGCAGAGCCTGGATGGAGCACCCGCGCTGGGGGCTGTCCATTTCCGGGAGTGTGAGAGGGAGGCGGCCGGATGGTCTACTTGACCGGCTCCACCACCAGGACCTTGCACTCGCGTTTGGCGATCTTGTCCAGAGAGAGCACAGCCTTGTTCAGGGGCAGGTAGAGGGGGCGGCCGACGGGGGAGGCCACGGGAGGAGTGATGGCCTGGCGCTCCATCACACTGCCTGACCTCATAAGGTGGCTGCGGGAGGGCTCTTGGTATATATTATAAATATACATTAAATATATATATATAATGCATCTATTATAATATATATATAAATATAGATTTCCTATATATTTAAAGATAAACTGTAAAGTGACAAGTAAACCCTTCTTCCTGAATTCCTTGTGGTATTAGCCTTAAATTTTGACCTATGTTTATACTTGAGGATCCTTCAAAAGACCTCCTTAGTATCTGCCTTAAATTTGTAACTAAGCACAGGACCTGTGACAAAAAGACAATGAGGAAGGCTGATTGAGATTAGGAAACTCAGGGACAGACTCAAGGGCGTTTTTATTGTAAACATCTCAAATGTAACCCAGCTAAGTACAGGTGGTGCCATTATCAATTCTGTCAGTTGCAGCGACCTCACGCATTCATACATTCATTCTTTCATTTGTATATTCAATCCTCCATTAGTATGTTCATTCAAGCAAAATGTCTTAAAACTATATTATACTTTAAATCCTGGGAATGCTGGGAATGACAATCTAGTAACTTCCTACCAGGAAAAGACTATGCATGCCTGTTAAGTCACTTTTATGATACATAATTTAGTTTTAGAATAAGATATATGCAAAACATGAGAAGAAAATGAATAATTCTGTTTAGGAGAATTATTGAATTCTCCTAAATTTTGAAATTGAAAGTCAAAATGATCCTATAAACTGAAACATGAAGTAAACTTGGGCAGATATTAGGGGATATGTGTGATTTAGGTTGGGGTATAGGGTATATGGCATTAAAGTTGGGGACATTTCAAGTAGAGTAAACAGATTGGAGAAAGGATAACAGTGTGAAACATCACATTTGGAAAAATTCAAGTAACTCACCATGGCTGGCGTTAGGGTACAAGAAGGGTAAGATAAGAGATGAAGATGGGGAGATATGGGGTGCCCTGTGTGAAGGTCTTCACACTGTGAAGGGCCTCTGATTTTATGCTAAGCAGAGATAAACCATTGATAAGTATTTTGATGATGGATACCCCAAAAATACTCCACTGACAGCAAACACAGTAATGTCTTGTGAAATAATCTAAATATGCTGTAGAGTCAATTAAAGAGACGTGACCTTACTCCTTGAGGGATTTAAAGTGTAATACTGGAGCACAAAAATGGAAGTACCAGGAAGCATTCCTGTTTAATAAGAAGACTCAGTAGAGCACTGTTCACTTCAACTTCACTTAACCTGTCTATTCCTTAAATATTTTTTTTTGAAGTACGTTCATTAAAAGACCAAAGTGAAATATAGATTTTTGTCTAAATCTCTGTAGCTACCTGGTTAAAAGAGTTTGCAAGCAGTGACAGATCAATATTTTTTGAACTTTAATAATAGCAATCAAAGTAAATGGATCTTTCTTTTGAAAGTATCATAACTGCTAGGAGCCTAAGAACAGTATTCAAAATCTAAACATTCTTGCTCTTACTGTATCTACCATATGGTCAAAGGACTTACTTGGAGGTTTATCTATAAAGCAAGTAAGAAGAATCAACCACTCTTATTATAAAAGACGACACTGAGAAAATCCAGAGTACAACAAATGAGCAGAATATGTCTTTTGTTTTTTAAAAATAACAATATTGATATAGTATTAGCCCTTTATGGGATTAAGTCATGGGACTATCCACATAAGCTCTCTCAGTCAGAAAACAGGTATTGAGCATCCATATGTGCTCAACTAGGGTAGTCCCAGATGAACTGGTCTGAGTGTTTGCTCAAATGATAAACATAACATTTACTCAGACACTTTGGAGCACTGATGACAGATATGAAAACAACAAATAAAACATAATATTAGATCTCTGAAGCCAATTTCTTCATATAATTTGAGTCTCTGAGGCTACTGTGATAATCACTTCTCCATTATCTTTCTCTATCTTTCAAGTTTTAGGGGTTCTAGTTTCTGGAGAGGACCCTATACTCATCATATATATTTTAGTTTGAACGTGAATTATCATGTTACTTGCAAGTTATCTGCATCTTAACTCATCTCAAGTAGTTAGATGAATGCCTATAATTTTTAAAGATTATTAAAAAGTCAGGTGTTTAGCTTTATTCATTAACAGCTTAGTATGCACAAGCCATAATATTTAGGGCTGTAAAAGTTTATAAAATTGAATTAAGTGTAGATTTTGTGAATAAGGACAGAAAATTTACTAAGTATATAATACGGATACAAATATTTAATGTAAGGCAATATGTGAAAATTCTGCTTCTATTTATTCAAGGTGTTTTATATTTAGAAACTAATAGCATATTCAAAAGCAGAGACATTACTTTGCCAATACAGGTCTGTCTAGTCAAGGCTATGGTTTTTCCTGTGGTCATGCATGGATGTGAGTTGGACTGTGAAGAAGGCTGAGCACCAAAGAATTGATGCTTTTGAACTGTGGTGTTGGAGAAGACTCTTGAGAGTCCCTTGGACTGCAAGGAGATCCAAACTGTCCATTTTGAAGATCAGCCCTGGGATTTCTTTGGAAGGAATGATGCTAAAGCTGAAACTCCAGTACTTTGGCCACCTCATGCAAAGAGTTGACTCACTGGAAAAGACTATGATGCTGGGAGGGATTGGGGGCAGGGGGAGAAGGGGATGACAGAGGATGAGATGGCTGCATGGCATCACTGACTCGATGGATGTGAGTCTGAGTGAACTCCGGGAGTTGGTGACGGACAGGGAGGCCTGGCGTGCCACGATTCATGGGGTCGCAAAGAGTCAGACACGACTGAGAGACTGAACTGAACTGAACTGAAGGAGTGGAAAGATTATTTTCAGGTGGGAGTGGGTGAGTATAGGGATGATCACAGAAGACTGTTTCAAAGATGTTGAATTTTATATGATACCTAATGAATGAAAAGGACATTTATAAATGGAAATTAGCAAATACATTACAGAAGGATAGGAGGGTATATTAAGGTTTGAACAAGGAAAAACTTTACAAGATATGAGTGAAAAAGTAGCTTACAGCCAGACAGTGCACAGCTTTTTATATCTGTTAAGAGTAGAATTGATAGTGTGAGAATGGAGATGAATAAAGATTTTTGGAGTAGAAGTAACAGCTAAGAGTAACCTGAAGTCCATGAAAAGAGAAAATACAAGTGAAAAACCTGGAGCTAGATACTGGAATAATTCGAGCAATGCAAAGACTATTTGAGTTGTGACCAAAACATAGGTGAAAAATATCAGTAAAAGACATATGATAAGCCATGGAACTTATTTGAAGTGGGGAGTACAGAAAGAAGATAACAAGTTGTAAATGAAGATAAGAAATATTTTCCAAATATTAAGATTAAGAGGGATTGTGGAATAAAAAGGAGGCTTAATCCCCAAAATAGTTTATGATATACTTTGAACGCATGCATGCTAAGTCACTTCCGTCGTGTCTGACTCTTTGCAACCCTATGCACTGTAGTCCACCAGGCTCCTCTGTCCATGGAATTCTCCAGGCAATAGTACTGAAGTGGGTTGTCGTGTACTCCTCCAGGGGATCTTCCTGACCCAGGGATCAAGCCCACATCTGTTGCCTCTTCCTGTACTGGCAGGAAGGTGCCTTACCACTGGTGCCCCCTGGAAAGCCTGTGATATTCTTTGTTGTGGTGGTTGTTTAGTTGCTCAGTCACGTCTCATTCTTTCAGACCCCATGGACGGCAGCATGCCAGGCTTCCCTGTCCTTCACCATGTCCCAGAGCTTGCTCAAACTCATGTTCTTTGAGTCAGTGATGCCATCCAACCATCTCATTCTCTGTTGTGCCCCCCTGCCTTTATATTTCCCAGCATCAGGGTCTTTTCTAATGAGCTGGCTCTTCAAATCAGGAGGCCAAAGTATTGGAGCTTCAGTTTTAGCATCAGTACTTCTAATGAATATTCACGATTAATTTCCTTTAGGATTGACTGATTTGATCTCCTTGCAGTCCAAGGAGTCTCAAGAATCTTCTCCAACACCACACTTCAAAAGCATCAGTTCTTCAGTGCTCAGCCTTCTACATGGTCCAAATCTCACATCCATATGTAACTACTGTAAAAACCATAACTTTGACTGTATAAACCTTTGTTGGCAAAGAAATGTCTCTGCTTTCTAATATGCTGTCTTAGTTTGTCATAGCTTTTCTTCCAAGGAGGAAGGATCTTTTAATTTCATGGCTGCAGTTACCAACTGCAGTGAGTTTGGAGCCCAAGTAAAGAAAGTCTGTCACTGTTTCCATTGTTTCTCCATTTCTTTGCTATGAAGTAATGGGACCAGATACCATGATCTTCATTTTTTTGAATGTTGAGTTTTAAGGCAGCTTTTTCACTCTCTTCTTTCAGCTTCATCAAGAGGCTCTTTAGTTCTTCTTCACTTTCTGCCATAAGGGTGGTGTCATCTGCATATTTGAGATTACTTGATTCCAGCAATCTTGATTCCAGCTTGTGCTTCATCCAGGCTGGCATTTCCCATGATTCACACTGCATACAAGTTAAATAAGCAGGGTGACAATATACAGCCTTGATGTACTCCTTTCCCAATTTGGAACAAGTCTGCTGTTTCATATCTGGTTCTAACTTTTGCTTCTTGACCTGGATACAAGTTTCTCAGGAGGCAGGTAAGGTGGTCTGGTATTCCTATATCTTGAAAAAATTTCCACAGTTTGTTGTGATCCACACAGTCAAAGGCTTTAGTGTAGTCAATGAAGCAGAAGCAGATGTTTTTTCTGGAATTCTCTTTCTTCTTCTATGATCCAACAGATGTTGGCAATTTGATCTCTGGTTACTCTGCCTTTTCTAAATCCCACTTGAACATCTGGAAGTTCTCAGTTCCTGTAATTTTGAAGCTTAGCTTGGGGAATTTTGAGCATTACTTTAGAGAATGTTAAATTAATTTAGGTAGTACTGGCTTCCCTAATGGCTCAGACAGTAAAGAACCTGCCTGCAATGTGGGAGACCTGTGTTTGATACCTGGGTAGGGAGGATCTCCTGGAGAAGGGAAGGGCAGCCCACTCCACTATTATTGCCTGGAGAATTCCATGGACAGAGGAGCCTGGCAAACACAGGTCATGGATCACAAAGAATTGGATGCAACTAACCTTTTACAAATGAACTTTTCAATCCTTTAATGTATTAATCTCCATTGTGAAAGTTTTTAAGGGGTATATAGTATATGGATGTGAGTTATTATTTTCTTTTAATCCAAAAGGTTGAACACACATGGAAAATGGCCAGACTATATATGGCCATAGAATCTAATCCACATAAGAAGTCCAGGAAGTCAGACTACAATTTCAGCAGCAATCAGTCAAGTCTTAGATTCAGTCAGAGACAGTCAAATTTTCTAATTTCTGTTCTCACCTCCAACTCAGAATCAATCAGAGAGAGCCCAAAATGCTGCTCAGACGAAATCAGATAAGATGTTCTGCTTCAAGCTAGCACAACAGTAGGTTTCCCATGTCAATAATTTCCCTCAGAGTATATGTGGAAGCCTAGCTTGCTTCCTTTTTTCCTTCTTTCCTTCCTCCCTCCCTCCTTCCCATCCTCTTCCCTTCCCTACAGTTCCTCTCATCCTTTCCTCTCTCTCTCTCTTTCTCTTTCACTCTCACTGTAAAGGTTTCCCACTCTGATTGCCTTAGAGTTTCTGCTAAAAGCAAGCAATGATCACTGACTCCCATGATACAGTAAGTTCTCAATAAATGATCATTATTTGTTTTCACTCGGGTGGTATTAATCTACCTATTTTCAACCACTCCAGTACACAGTTTATTTATATATACACACACATAGCAACACACACATGAAAATAATTGCAAAATATTTTTCATAGAACAATGCAAAACTTCAAATGTGTACCATAACTAGCTCAGATGGTAAAGAATCTGCCTGCTCTGCAGAAGACCCAGGTTCAATCCCTAGGTCAGGAAAATTCCGTGCAGAAGGAAATGGCAACCCATTCCAGTACTGTTGCCTAGAGAATCCAATCCCATGGACAGAGAAGCCTGGCGGGCTAAATTCCATGGGATTGCAAAGAGTCGGACATGACTGAGGGACTAACACATACACAAGTGTGTACTATAAGCAGCACTCTCTCATACTTTATATTCCATTCCATTCTATTTAATTAAAAAAATGCTGATTCTAACTCATCAAAATTTTTTACTGGCTCACTAATTCAGCATGATTTTTATGTTGCAAAGTAACATGACACAAATTTTCTAAAGTTTCTTTTACCCCAGAGTCATGTGTTCACAGAGTATCTCTTGCAACTTGTTTCCACAAATTACTACCCTTGGGAAAGTGCGTTTATATTTTGAGTAGGAATTCCTAGTCCATGGGGTCGCTAAGGGTCAGACATGACTGAGCGACTTCACTTTCACTTTTCACTTTCATGCATTGGAGAAGGAAAAGGCAACCCACTCCAGTGTTCTGGCCTGGAGAATCCCAGGGACGGGGGAGCCTGGTGGGCTGCCGTCTATGGGGTCGCATAGAGTTGGACGCGACTGAAGTGACTTAGAAGTAGCAGCAGGAACACATAAGAAAAAGCAGAATAAGACCTTGGTTTTTAAGGTAGGTGTTTAGTTCAACTTAATTTTGATTTGGAAATTATAGTTCACAGAAACAAACAAAAAATCACTGAAATAAAGAAAGGAAAGAGTTTCATTAAATTCTAATTTTCCTTCTAGATGCTTCTTTAAAATTTTACCTTCCTCTCAAAGCAATGATTTTGCTTTTATGTCATACTATCTACTATTAAATTGGAAGTATGCATTGGGCAGAGCAAATATTAATAAAGAAAAGGTCCTTCTGAAAGGATAGTCTGAAGGCAGATAAAAATTTAAAAGAGGCTCTCTTACCTTCCTTTATCTTAGAGCTTTCACTATAGAAAACATAGAATTGCCAGTTCTTTCTGTCTTTCTCAAATGTGTATAAAACTTTTCAAATGCTACATAAGCCTCTAGTCAGTCTCAAAGTTTAGGGGTGTTTCCTCAAGAACCTCTAAGCCATCTCTTTTGAGATGCAATAATCAAGAAGTGCTGTGTGTGCCCAGTGGCTCAGTCCTGTCTGACTCTTTGCAACCCATGGACTGCAGTCCATCAGGCCCCTCTGTCCATGGGATTTTCCAGGCAAGAATACTGGAGTAGGTTGTCATTTTCTACAAACAGGGGATCTTTCCCACCCAGGAATCTAAACTGCATCTCTTTGTATTTCCTGAATTGGGAAGCACAATCAGGGAAGACAGCACCCTATCTTCTTTTCTGTGGGGAAGTGGAAACCAAATTTCAGTGAGGATCTCACTTCAAGTTGCAAAACTACTCCCTGTCATAATGATATGAGAGCTTTATTTTTCCTTTGAATAAAGCCAATTAGCTAACACAGTCACTCCAATTATATTTTGAGTAAAGCTGTCTTTAGGTGAATTTATGAAAAATTATGTGTGGTAAATGGTACTGTCCAGTTGATTTACCTAAGGACTATTTATCATTTATCTTTAGAACATGTATGAACAGATTAAATCTGACTGACTATATGAAAGCATAAAACATCTTTCTGTATCTGAAGTCTCTTTCATGAATTGTCTATGATACACATTAGATCTTGTCTTAATGTTTATTAAATAATGGAAGTTTTCTTTACCTACTGTTTTTGTGGAAAGGATTTTTGGTTAGCAGGGGATTTTGTTTCTAATTTTATTTTCCCAACAACAGCCACATACAAAGTTATACTTTTATCCTTAGTAAAAAGGATTTCTATTTTTAAATGTTTTATTTTTTTGTTTTAAGGTGTGGAGCTGAAAGAATTTGATGTCGAAGAAATACAAAGATAATTAGATAAATATAAAGTGGTATATCTGTAAAGGATGCAAGCCTAAACAATCCCTTACTTCATGAGTTTTCTTACATTATACAACACATGTATATAATATGGCTTCTTGCTTGGAGTCACTATAGTAGGGTTCCTATTGCTATGATAAGCCATAAATTCTTTTCTAGCCACATGATTCTTTTTCATATATTATCTAGGTTAAAAATATTTTGCATAATTAGCTCCTTGACTCTTTTAAGTGGCTTTTCAAACAGCATATAATTGAACAAAGAATGTAATTTGATGGAAAGCTAAAGAAGCTTTAATTATATAAGCTTAAATTAACCCTACCTTTAGAACTTACATTCTCTTTTGGAATTAACATTTTTAACCTTTCTACAAACTAATCAAGGAAATATTTTAAAGCAGATTTAAATATATGGTGGGCTTTCTTGGTGGCTCAGATGGTAAAGGTTCTGCCTATAAAGAGTCAGTCTCAGGGTCAGGAAGATCCCCTGGAGAAGAAAATGGCTACTCACTACAGTATTCTTGCCTAGAGAATTCCATGGACAGAAGAACCTGTTGGGCTACAGTCTATGGGATCACAAACAGTTGGACATGACTGAGCAACTAACACTCATATAAATGACAAATTAAATATTAAAAAATAATAAATAAATATACACACTTTACCTGTAAGAATATTTAAAATTCTAACATGATTCATGCTCGACTTCCCTGTAATAAATCCACTGTGTAAATCATGTACACTGTATATCTATTATTTGCTTTATCAATTCTCATATGAGTGTATAAAGTCCAAGTCATACATCAACACTAAGATAAAGATAGATACCCACATTGGTCCATGTTTTCAATAACAGGCATTTTATATTTATTTTATAACAGCATGTTAAAAATAACATATTAGCCTCAAACAGAGTCACTTATGCTAAGCCCCACATCATCAAACTGAGACTTAATTAGTTTCAGCTCTCCCAGAAATGGAATCTTAAGCCCATCAATCAGGATTACCTTATCAGCACTAGTTAGGTAATGTGCCTGAAAAACCACCACCATAACCAATCTGTTTTTTTGCCTAATATAACTTTCTGGTCCCTACACTCTCTTTTTATAAGTCTTTTATTTTGTATAGCTCCTCAGAGCTCCTTTCTGTCAACTAGACCAGATGCTGCCCAATTCATAAATCACTGAATAAAACCAATTATATCTTCAAAACTTACTCACTTAATTTTTTTAACAAGAACTAGCATTTATATTCTAATTTAATAGAATCTGATGTTTGAGTATAATGTATGTAAATGTTTATAAATTTTATGAAGTCATAAGAGTTATCTAAACAACAAGGCACATAATCATATGTGGATCTGCAAGGTCATTTGTGTAATATAATCTAAAAAATATTAAAAATTATCAGAAGCCTTTTCTTTTTTGTAAACATTATTTAGAATAGAACATACCTGACTTCTCTCCAAGCAGAATAGCTAACTTCATCTTTTGGGGGAACATTTTAGAATTCTTTTCAGTTTTTTAGATTCCTCTATCTGAGGCATATGCACTTTCATTATTTTAATCATAATGAAACTGAACTTTTGAGATACCAAGGGAGTGGAAACTTTCATACACCTTTTCACTCCCTATGAAATGCAATAGCCAAACAATAATTAAATATTACACACATCACTTTCACATAGAAAACTAACTGTTCACTCAGCACTAAAGTCTAAGTTTTTCATGTTCTCATTGTGGAAAAAGTGAAAGTTGCTCAGTTGTGTCTGACTCTTTGTGACCCCATTGACTATACAGTGCAGGGGATTCTCCAGGCCAGAATATTGGAGTGGGGAGCTTTTCCCTTCTCCAGAGGATTTTCCCAACCCAGGACTCGAACCCATGTCTCCCTCATTGCAGGCGGATTCTTTACCAACTGACCTATCAGAGAAGCCCTTGTTGTGGAAGAGTACTAATAAATTGTAGCTAAGCTGCTGAAAGAAACTTCAGGGTTACAGCTTTGGCAACTACAGTGATGGTGGTGGTGGGGGGGAGTATACTGGCCCACATTCATAAGCTTTTTCTTGATAGCAGGAACAATCATGCTGATTCTGCTGTTGCAAAAATCTACTCACAGTTACCTAGGACTTAATTTTATTAGGCTAGTCCAGGCAAATAATCCCAGACCTCACTCAAGGAAACACTTTTGAGAAACAGCTGAAATAGGAAAACACCATAGCCTGTGGCAATAGTTCTTAATCTTTAGAACAACACAAAGAAGGCTTGTCAAAACTCCTACTGATGGGCTCCATCCAAAATTTATAATTTCAATAGGTTTAGGGTGGTGTACAAGAACCTGCATTTCCAACAAAGTTCAGACATAATGCTGACGCATGTGGCCCTGAGGTAAAATTTGAGAACTACAGGTACAGGACAGAATGCTACTGATCAGGTGAACCTGGAGATTTTCCAATTTACAAAAAGAGAACCACAAATGTGGAATTTGCATATATTATTCATCCTCCCTCAGAACTCATGTTCTTACAAAACTCACTTGTAAGTCAGACCTGATGTTTGAACCCCCATCATCCCACATCAACCTAAAGTCCCTGAGTAAACTTTAATTAGCCTAATTAATTTTAGTAATCCCATCTCATTTGCCAGTGATTGGTTTTGGATTGCCAAGCTGAAACAGTATAGGCCAATAAACCACAATGAAACTTTGTGGATAATTTCTGATGATATATATGTACTTTGTCAGAAACATTGTATGTTTTCTTCTGCTTCCCCATCTGCCTATTTGCTGCTCCAAGAATGAGAAGGGAATTACGGAACGGATCTGAATTGGATGTACTTTCTGGAGCCAAATCCCAGACAGCCTATATTCCAAAGTAGAGCCTCACAGATCATGTCACTAGATCAACTTAATTGTTATTGATCTACAGATGAACAAGAAATTAATATTTTACACTAAAGAGGATGTGTTAGTGGCATTATTGGAGCAGTGATAACTCATGAAGGTGCTTGCAGATGAAACTAGCATGGCAAAAGACACATCTTAAGTGAAACGTTTTATGATACTTATAGCGTCTATTTCTGTAAGAAAGAAACATTATTATCAGGGAAATTTCCATCCTCAAAATATTTTCCCTGAAATGTCCTAAGTGGGCCAGAAAGCCTAAAATTCAGATGAAGCTGAGCATTGAGAGTATAGTACATCTCAAAAGATTCACACAAAATCAAGCCCGTAAGAAAGTAGAAGAAACAGAAAAAGACAATATGAGGGAGAAAGTAGGAACAGTGGAACTAGTTCAACATATTGTGGAATCCTTGAGCAGTAAACATTTTTAAAGTATCTTCATATGCCTGGCATACTACACTGGGAAATATTCAATATGTTATTTTTCTCTTCTTTGTTTTCATTAATCATAAAGGAAATCAGAGGTAGGAAAATTAGACGACAGAGCATGAGATGGCTGGATGGCATCACTGACTCGTTGGACGTGAGTCTGAGTGAACTCCAGGAGTTGGTGATGGACAGGGAGGCCTGGCGTGCTGGGATTCATGGGGTCGCAAAGAGTCGGACACGACTCAGCGACTGAACTGAACTGAACTGAATCCTTACACAGATACCCTTGTATATACCAATATTAACTTCCTGATTTCTTACTCTCCTGAATATCACAGAGGTAGCAGTTTGTTTTGAGCTTGTTTTTGCTGTTCTTTTATCTCTCTTGGAGACTTGATCTAGTTCCTGCTTTTTTTGGCTATTCTAATAATTTTATAAAAATAATCAATAATAAAGTCTATTCTTAAGTTAGCTAGAGCACTTTCTTTGTGCTTTCAACTGAACCCTGACTGACAGGTAAGGGAAATATGATATTAACAAATTATTTTCACCACTATAAGTATTCTGTGATAGTCTCTAAATCATGCCTCATAAGATATTAAATTCATCTATAGTGAAAGCCACATATTAATACTTTACCCATAAACTTATCATTTTCCAAAACTTTATATTTTAAAGAGTTCTAGACCTGTGTGGATCCCACAGAAACATAAGCAGTGATAACCCATCTATATACAGAGCGAGTTGTTCTTCATTTCTTTTTTAACAGACAAAAATTTATTTTCTTACTGATTTTTAGCTTTCCATTGATACATTTTTTCCCTTGTCTCTGGTTAAGAGATAGTGTTATGAGGTGAATTATGTCCCTTAAAGTCATATGTGAAGAAGTTTTAACCTCTAAGATCTCACAATGTGACTGTGTTTGGAGAAAGGGTCTTTAAAAAGGCCATTAAGTTGAAATATGATCCTTAGGGTAGACCCTAATCCAAGCTGACTGGTATCCTTAAAAGAAGAGGGAATTAGGATGCAGACATATATTGAGTGGAGGTCATGTGAGGACACAGGAAGAAAAGGGCCATCTACATGCCAATGAAAGATCTGTGAACACCTTGATCTCAAATTTCCAACCTCCGAAACTGGGAGACAATAAATATTTGCCAATTAAGCTCCCACACTGTGGTATTTGCTATGGAGGCCCCAGCAAACCAGGAAGAGTTACTACTGCTCAAGAGGGAACAGACAGATTGATTTCAGGAACTCAGAATATTGTGTATAGAAACAGAGTCTAGAATATATGGAATTTTCGTATATGGTAGTTGATTTATATTATATATTAGGTGTAGAGGTGTAGAGCATAGTGATTTGGTATTTCTACAGTTTATGCTTTATTAAAAGTTATTACAAGATCATTCCTGTGCTATACAACAGGTCCTTGCTGCTTATCTTTTTATACATAGTAGTTTGTATCTCTAACTCTCATGCTCCTAATCTGCCCTGTCCTCCTTCCTTCTCCCCAGTGGTTATCACTAGTTTGTTTTCTATATCTGAGTCTGTTTCTGTTCTGCTATATACATTAGCTTGTATTATGTTTTAGATTTTACATATAAGTGATATCATACAGTATTTGTCTTTTTCTACGTGACTTATTTCACTAATTATGATATTATCTAGGCCCATCCATGTTGCTACAAATGACAATATTTCATTCTTTTTAGGGCTGAGTAATATTCTATTATGTATGGATAATGGGTGGAAGCAGATAAACTAATTAGAAAAGTATTCAGGTGATTTAGATTTATAATGGTGAATTGACCAGGCTGTTAGGACTGAAAGTGGTGAAAAGTGATTGAATTGTGGATATATTTACAAATTGGAGATAGGAGCATTTGCTGATAGATGAAATGAGGAGGCGAGATGAGAGAAACAGATTCATTAAAGACATCTTCAATGATTTTGGTCGGAGCAACTGGAAGGATGAAATCTCCATTAACTGAGATGCAAAACACTGCAGGTAAAGCAGTTTGGTAAGAGACCAATTCAGTTGAGCCTGGGAAGTCTATTAGGTTCCCAAATGGAAATACCACGAAAGTAGATGAATGTCTGCAGCTCCAGCAGCAGATGGCAATGTGAGTTGTCACATACATAGTATTTAAAATACACAACCAGATAAAATCAACAAGATCATGAATTAGAGAAGAGAAGAAACAAAGAACCATGATATTAAGCTATTGGGCAGAGAAGGAGAAATAGTTTGGCAGATGGAAAATCCAGATTATTTAGTTTTCTAGAAGATAAACAAACATAGTAAAGAAGAAAACTGAGCATTTAATGGTGACTTAAATACTGCTGCTTTGCCAAGTAAGATGCTGTTGGGTTCCAGGACAAGTGGCCTCAAAATATTCCACAATGGTATATTGACTATTTGGAATAGAAGCTACTTAAGAAATGTTTACTGCAAGAGGTACATTTTTTGTCTCCCTAAAAGCAGGAAATAAATCTCTTATATAAAAGGTGTCCTCCCAGGACCAAGCTCATTTAACTAAAATGTACCAAGTTTAAGTTTCTTTATCCTGACAACTCACAAATTCATTCATTCTTTATCTAAAAAGTATAAAAGCTGCCTGCTTTGGCACTTCTTAGGCCCTATTTCTATGAGACATCTGTGTGCACAAATTAAGGTGCGTTTCTTTTTCTCCTGTTAATCTGTCTTGTGTCAATTTTGTTATTAATTCAGACAAAAGAACTCAAAGAGGAGTAGGGGTAGAAATACCATCCCCCAACAATATGTACATAAAATCCACTATTAAATTTAGCAATGTGGAGAATATGTTTGACTTTAACAAGAGAAACTTTAGTATGTAGTGAAAACCTGTTTGAAACAATAGATTTAAGAGACTGAGAAGAGGCAAATCAAAGATAAGGAAGAAGGACAAACTGTTAAATTTTGCAGCAAAGAGAAACAAAGATATGGGTAATAGGCAGCACGTGAAGCAGAATCAAAGTTTTTTCTTTTTTCCTTTTTATGAAGAGAAAATAAATCCATGTTTGTACAATCTTGAGAATGATCTTGTAGAGATAAAAACTTTTATTATGCAGGAGAAAGAGGGGAGACTGGCTGGAGCAATGTTTTGGAGTAAGTTAGAAGCAGTGGGATTTAGTTTACTAGTAAAAGGACTGACTTTAGGTAGAAGCATTGGTATTTAATTTATAGTAACAGTCAGGAAGGCACTGTAAAAAAGTAAAATTTTTGATACCTGTATAGATCTGGTTGTGGATAGGACATATAATTAAGGTCATCAAAATAAGATGAACTCTAATGGGAAGCATGTGAATGTTATGTAGTTTCTTAACTCATCCAATAGTAGTTCAAACAGAAGCTGATTAAATCTAAATCCATAAAATCCAAATCATTTTTGCACAATATATTTATACAAACTAGTTTCTAACATAACTGAAATACATTTTTGTATATATTAAAATGAATTGATCAACAACTACTTTTATTTGCTTTTGTAACAACAAGATACTAGTACTTCAAAATTTTATACCTAATTTAGAACAAAGACAAAATACTTCAAAGCATTTCTTTCCAAATAGCTATTATGTAAGTTTGAATTAATTTGATTTTATTTCATAAAATGCTTATTTCTTATTTAATTTTAACTAGCGAAATTATATTTAGACATGAAAGGAGGAAAAAAATGAAACTGCAACCTGTATATGTCTGTTGTGAGCAGCCAGGCCACTAATACCTGTTAAGAGATGTTAGCAGTATTATATAATTATTGTTTAGATCTATTAGGACAATGATATTAACTAGTATATCACTTCTACTTCCTCCTAGGCTTACAATACATTATTATCATTTAGCCAATGATAATGATTTGCACAAATAATTGAAATAATTTACAAAGAGCAGAGAAAGCAATGGGAAAGTAGGAAGGAAACCACAGTCTAAGTGTTTATTTTCTCACAAAATTCATGTTTAATCTGAATCTTGAAAGAGATGGAAAGATGTTACCAGATAATTACCAGAGTTCATGAACGAATTTGGGAAAGTTTCAGAATACAAAATTAATATGCATAAATCTCTCGCATTCCTATACACTAACAATGAAAGATCAGAAAAAGAAATCTAGAAACAAGTCCATTTCCCATCACATCAAAAAAAATATATATATATCTAGGAATAAACCTACCTAAGGAGACAAAAAACTTATACTTAGAAAACTACAAGACTCTGATAAAAGAAATAAAATATGGTATAATCAGATGGAGAGATATATCATGTTCTTGCATTGGAAGAATTGATATTGTGAAAATTAATATACTATCCAAAGCAACCTACAGATTCAATGCAAACACTATGAAGTTACCAATGGTGTTTTTCAAAAAATTGTAACAAAAAAATTTACAATTTGTATGGAAACACAAAAGACCATGAATATCCCAAGCAATACTGAAAAAGAAAAACAGAGCTGGAAGAATCAGCCTCCTTGACTTCAGACTATACTACAAAGCTACAGTAATCAAGACAGTATAGTTCTGGCACAAAAAGGAAATATATTAATAGATCAACGGAAAGGGATAGAAAATCCAGAGATAAAGCTATACACCTATGATCATCTAATCTATGACAAAGGAGGTAAGCATTTAAAATGGAGAAAAGACAGTTTCTTCAGTACGTGATGCTGGGAAAACTGGAAAACTATAAAAGAATGAAATTGGAACACTCCCTAACACCATACACAAAGATAAACTGAAAATGGATCATAAACCTAAATGTAAGGCTGGATACTGTAATACTTTCAGAGGAAATATATACAATATATACAAAATACTCTTTGACATAAATCATAGAAAGCTCTTTTTTTTCAATCCACTTCCTAGAGTAATGAAAATGAAAACAAATTAAACAAATGAGACCTGATTAAACTTAAAAGCTTTTGTGTAACAACAAAAAATCATAAACAAAATGAAAAGATAACCCTTAGAATAGGAGAAAATACTTGCAAATGAAGCAACCAACAAGGGACTAGTCTCCAAAAGGTGCAAACAGCTCATGTAGCTCAATATCAATAAGAAAAACAACCCAATCAAAAAATGTGTGGAAGATCTAAATAACCATATCGCTAAAGAAGACAAATAGATGGCTAAAAAGTATATGGAAAAATGCTCAATAACTAATTTTTAGAGAAATGCAAATCAAAAGTACAATGAGTCATCTCTTCACACCAGTCAGAATGTGCATGCCTGCTGAGTCGCTTCAGTCATGTCCAACTCTTTGTGACTCTAATGGACCATAGCTTGTCAGGCTCCTCTGTCCATGGGATTCTCCAGGCAAGAATACTGGAGTGGGTTTCCATGCCCTCCCCAGGGGGATCTTCCCAAACCAGAGATCAAACCCATGTCTCTTACATCTCCTGCACTGGCAGGTGCGTTCTTTACCACTAGCACCACCTGGGAAGCCCCTTGGTCGTCATAAAAAAAAATCTACATACAACAAATGTTGGAGAGGGTAAGGAGAAAAGGAAACCCTTCTACAGTGTTAATGGGAATGTATATTGTATAGTGACTAATGGAGAACAGTATGGAGGTTCTTTAAAAAGCTAAGAATAGAGGAAGCATATGACCCAGCAATTCTGGGCATATATCTGGAAAGTAAAAAGTGAAAATGTTAGTCACTCAGTTGCGTCTGACTCTGCAACTTCATGAATTGTAACCCACCAGGATATGTGAAGAACACCATAATTTGAAAAGTTATATGCATCCCAATATTTGCTGCAGCACTATTTACAATAGACAGAACATGAAATCAACCTAAATGTTCATCAACAGAGGAATGGATCAACAAGATGTAGTACATATATATACAATGGAACATTACTCATCCATAAAAAAGAAAAAAATAATGCCATTTGCAGCAACATGGATGGACCTAGAGATTGTCATACTGAGTGAAGTAAGTCAGATAGAGAAAAACAAATATCAGATAATATAGCTTTATGTGTGTATGTGTGTGTTAGTCACTTGTGGCCCCATGGACTGTAGTCTACTGGGCTCCTCTGTCTATGGAATTCTCCAGGCAAGAATACTGAAGTGGGTTTCCATACCCTCTTCCAGGGGAACTTCCTGACCCAGGGAGTGAATCTGGATTTTCTCCATGGCAGGCAAATTCTTTACTGTCTGAGCCACCAAGGAAGCCCCAGTATTGCTTATATGTGAAATCTAAAAAGGCAAAGATGAACTTACCTATAAAACAGAAATAAGGTTACAGAGGTAGAAAACAGACTTATGGTTACAAGGGATAAGAAGAGGATTGATAAATTGGGAGATGAGAATAGCATAGACACACTTCTATATATAAAATAGATAAGTAATAAGGACTTACTGGATAGCACAGGGAACTCTGATCAATACCCTTTAATGACCTAAATGGGAAAATAATCTAAGAAAGAGTTGATATATGTATATGTATGAAGAATTTGCTTTGCTTTACACTTGAAACTAACACAATATTGCAAATCAACTATATTCAAAAAAATTAATTAAAAAAAATTAAAAATCCATCCTAGGATTAAAATTGAAAAAAAAAAAAAAAAGTGATGGTATTAGGAGGAGGAACCTCTGGGAGGTTATTAACTGATGAGGATAAAGCATTCAGGAATGGTATCAATCTCCTTATAAAAGACTCCAGGGAGCTGTATTGTCTTTCTGCCCATGTGAGGACACATAGAATTCTGTCAGCAGTCTACAACCCAGATAAAGGCTCTCACAAGCATCTACCCTGTGCCCTGATCTTAGACTTTGCAGTTCCCAGGTCTGTGAGGAATAAATTCCTATGGTTTATAAGCTCCCCATTGTATATTTGTGTTATAACAGCCCAAACAGACTAAGATAGGGAGGTAGTTGGTAAGTTATAAAGACAGTGTTGCTTAACTTTGTAAGTGTAACACTGTGTAGAGTGCCTTGTGCATGTGTATAGTATATTATTTAGTTGCTCAGTCATGTTCCTGACTTTTTTGTGACCCCAGGGACTGTAGCCCACCAGGCTCCTCTGTCTGTGGGATTTCCCAGGCAAGAATACTGGAATGGGTTGCCATTTCCTTCTCCAGGGGATCTTTCCAACCCAAGGATCAAACTCCCATCTCTGGCATTGGTAGGCTGTTTCAAAATAATAAAGACTAAAATCCTGCTGCTTCGGTAAGCAGTGCTTCCTCTTCCAAAACACAACCTGAACCTAATTGATTTGCTGTGTTTGCATGTTTAGATTCATGTTGTGTTTTGGAAGAGGAAGCATTGCTTATCCAACCAGCAGGATTTTAATCTTTACTATTTTGAAATCTCCTTTATCTCATAATTTGCATAGATAAGACAATAAAGCAATGGAATACAATTCAAACATTATAGATCCCTCATGTTAACTAAAAGCTGAAGATACAGAGAGAAGCGTGATTTGATAATTGATATGTGATATAACTTTAATGGGCTTCCCTGGTGGCCCAGAGGGTAAAGCATCTGTGGGAGACCCGGGTTCGATCCCTGGGTCGGGAAGATCCCTGGGAGAAGGAAATGGCAACCCACTCCAGTACTCTTGCCTGGAAAAAGCCATGGTCTGAGAAGCCTGGTAGGCTACAGTCCATGGGGTCCCAAAGAGTCGGCCACGACTGAGCGACTTCACTTCATAACTTTAATACTTAACTAACAACACTAGGCAACAAAATTATGCTACATCAAAATTATGCTATATCAAATGGATACAGACAAGGACAAATGAAGATAAAATTCAAGAGAAAGTGGCTGATTAAAACTCACTTTATTCCTTAACTTTCAGTTCAGTTCAGTTCAGTCACTCAGTCGTGGCCGACTCTTTGCGAGCCCATGAGTCGCAGCACGCCAGGCCTCCCTGTCCATCACCAACTCCCGGAGTTCACTCAGACTCATGTCCGTCGAGTCAGTGATGCCATCCAGCCATCTCATCCTCTGCCGTCCCCTTCTCCTCCTGCCCTCAATCCCTCCCAGCATCAGAGTCTTTTCCAATGAGTCAACTCTTCGCATGAGGTGGCCAAAGTATTGGAGTTTCAGCTTTAGCATCATTCCTTCCAAAGAAATCCCAGGAGTTATGACCAAATAAAGAAAGAAAATGGCCGCACTACTTAGCCTAATTAGTGTGGCATTGTTCTTCAGGTAGTATTTCCAAACTAGAAAGATACAGATATTATTGAGCAGTCTCACATGCGGTTCAATCTGCAGTTTTCTTAATTCAAAATATATACTGAATCCATGCCAAAACTATAAAAATGTATAATTACTTTGAAGAACCATTTTATTCACAGTGAGTTTTTCATATACTGTATTAGAGCTGTATATAAAATCCCCAGAAACAATTTGTCAGAGATACATTGTGGACTGCATCTGATTTTCCACCAACTGAATATAATTAATTGGTTGTAGTGCTACAGATATGAGATTATGAGCTAAGTAACATAAACACAAAGGATCTCTTTTATTGAGTAATCATAATCTTCTGTGGCTTCTTTCCAAATCTGTTTAGCATGTGAACAAGATATTTTCCATTGAATTAAATGAACAAAGGGGATGATTGAGCATTTAAACTCCAAGGACTATTCCTGGACAGGGGTATATACTGCTTCAAGATTCTGAATGACTTCAGTAGAAATGGCATAATTTTCTTCCCTACTTTTAAAATTGGCTTTTTAAAAATTCTTACCATCAGCCAATATATAATTTAAAATGATAGAATGAAAATGTAATCATTTCCATTTTTACACTAACAGCACTGTATATGATCAATTATTTTACAACATATTATTTTTAAGATCTAGGATTGATTCTATAACATTAACCTATCTTATTGATATATTACTTTTCTGAAAGTAAAATCTTATTCAAAAGGAAATGTAACGGTGAAATACAATTGGATTCTAAATGATATTTTTAAATGTTTAAAATGTGGGTTCACTATATGTGAAGTCATTTCATTAACTATAAAAGAGAGATTTAAAAAGTCAGATAATTAAATCTTAGTATTGAGAATCTGATTTGTCATATTTTCCAGACCGTAAACTTTTGTGTTGGCATCAACTTGAAATTATCTGGTGCAGTGCTAATTTCCTTTTCTGACAAGCATTTTCCTGTTATTTATCATGAAAAAGGCAAAAGGCATTAACACTACAGTTAATTGGCACAGTCATGTGATAGAAAATGCAGATCATTTGGAAGCATTAAATTTTGTTAGCTTCAGTCCTAATTCCCCTCCATTAAGATTAGATAAAGTGCTCTCAAGACAATAAACTGATTATGACAACCAAACAGTAAAAGTGAATTTATTAGATGAATGACTTTGGAAATTGAACAGTGAAAAAGAGATACTATAAAGTTCCAAAATAGTGAACAAAGACTATTTGAGTTGGATGTATTTCTGTTTATAATAAATAAAAATAGCAAAAATTAAAATACAATACATATATATCAGTCAATGGGAGTTCATAGTTAAAAATGAAAGAAAACAGGTATGTCCACAGTCAAACCCATTTTACATTTCCATTAAGTATGAATGAGCACTATAAACACTTTAATTCCTTCAGATATTGCCCTATGTGTATATATATATTTTTTTGTTTTCCTTTTGTTTGGAACAGGAATGATATCATGCTATAAGAAGCTATTGCTACTTGTTTGATTCTTTACAAAATTATGAACATTCATCCATGTTTATCGGAGAAGGCAATGGCACCGCACTCCAGTACTCTTGCCTGGAAAATCCCATGGACCGAGGAGCCTGGAAGGCTGCAGGCCATGGGGTCGCTAAGAGTCGGACACGACTGAGCAACTTCACTTTCACTTTTCACTTTTCATGCATTGGAGAAGGAAATGGCAACCCACTCCAGTGTTCTTGCCTGGAGAATCCCAGGGACGGGGGAGCCTGGTGGGCTACCGTCTCTGGGATCGCACAGAGTGGGACACAACTGAAGTGACTTAGCAGTAGCATCCATGTTTATATGTACGAAGTCTCCTGATACTTTTTAAAATTGCCCTTCATCTATATTTAATTATTAAATATTTCCAAACTGAGGGAATTTAGATGTTTGTTTTTTATACATTATAAATAATGTTTTGAAGAATAGGTTCATATATTTATTTTTGCAAAACTGAATATTTCTGCTGGACAGATTCTTAGAAGTAAAGTACAGAGCTAAAAGTTATGAAAAATTTGGTTTCTCTGTTGTATTGGCAAAATACATGTGTTTATTTATTTGGTCAAATTATATTCCTGCTAACAGTTACTAAGAGTACAGAACTGGGAAGGTGGGAAGGCAAGGGATCCAGAGCACAAGAACAGGCACTAACCAGCCTTCAACCTGGGACTTGGAGTACGGGCATTCTTTCACTTCACAGGAGTGAGAGATGAGAGAGTAGATATGGTGTCAGGAAGCTGTTTCTGGCTAACTGCTTCTAGTTTCTGAATAACTGCGATTAACTGCTTCTAAGTGCATATGAGATTAGATTGTTGTTCCATCACTAAGTCATGTCCAACTCTTTGCAACCCCATGGACCGCAGCATGCCAGGCTCCTCTGTCCTTCACTATCTCCCAGAGTTTGCTCAAATTCATGTCCATTGAGTCCATGATGCTATTTAACCATCTCACCTTCTGTCTCCCCTTTCTCTTTTAGCCTTCAATCTTTCCCCACAAGTTAGATTATCAAATGGTATTTGGAGGATGAAGAATGCATGTGAGGAATCTGAAACTTAAGAAGTTATGAAACAGTGGTCTTAGAGAGCTAGAACGAAAGAACTTATTTGTGGTAGGACCCCCAAATCTCTCACCACCACCCCCTGCCAAAAAAAAGCTATCCAAATCTTTGGAACTTGTAATCAATACCTTATTTGGGAAGAGTATATATATATATATATATATATATACACACACACACACACACACACACACACACACGCAGTCATAATTAAATTAAAGACTTTGAGAAGATTACCTAAATTATCTGGGTGGGTCCTACATGACACCATAAGTGTCCCTGTAAGATAGAGGCAATGGGAAATAAGACACACACATGAGAAAGCAATGTGAAGATGAAGGCAGAATGTGAAGTGAGGTGGCCATAGTTTAGACAATCTGCAGCAGTTAATAGAAGCTGAATGAGAGAAGGGACAGAGTATCCTTTTTGTAAAGCCCCTGAAGGTAGTATAGCCCTTCTAGATTTCAGACTTTTTGCCACCAGAACCGAGTGAATAAATCTGTATTCTTTTAAGCCACCAAATTTGTGGCAATTTGTCACACTGGGAAACTAGTGTCCCAAAGAAACTAATATACAAGTGAAATGAATCATCCTATAATATTAAATTAACATTTGGGTTGCATAGTTATGAACATGCAATACATTTACTTGGTCACATTGTTGGGAAAAAGGATATTTGCTTTCAACCATGACTGGAATGTTTCTAGATTAATATGATACTACAGAATTAGTGTTGCTATTCAGTCTCTAAGTCATGTCATGTTCAACTCTTTTGTGACCTCATGGACTAGCCCACCAGACTCCTCTGTCCATGGGATTTCCCAGGCCAGAATACTAGAGTGGGCTGCCATTTTCTTCTCTGGGGCTCTTCCCGACCCAGAGATTGAACCCACATTTCCTGCATTGACAGGCAGATTCTTTACCATTGAGTCACTAGGGAAGCCCACTATAGAATGAATGAGAAGTAAAGAAGGCAATTTAATGGCTTCCTCAAGAAATTAGTTATAACAAAGGACTAAACTGGAATCTAAAATGAAAACAAAAAATGAGAGAGTGATGATGAATAGTAAAAGAATCATAGGGAAATAAATTGGATTTCTCAACAAACTGTGATTTTACTTCTTCTGAAGTGCTAAAATAAGAAAGCTATAAAGGAGGAAATAGGGTAATTGCAGCAGAAATGCCACAAGAAATATAATTAGTGGGATAAGAAATAA
Source organism: Bos grunniens (assembly GCF_055505025.1). Lineage (NCBI taxonomy): Eukaryota > Metazoa > Chordata > Mammalia > Artiodactyla > Bovidae > Bos > Bos grunniens. The sequence goes on from NC_141178.1 coordinate 30,659,462, forward strand.
TATAATTTCCTATGCGATCGGAGAAGGCAATGGCAACCCCCTCCAGTACTCTTGCCTGGGAAATCCCATGGACGTAGGAGCCTGGTGGGCTGCAGTCCATGGGGTCACGAGGAGTCGGACATGAATGAGTGACTTCACTTTCACTTTTCACTTTCATGCACTGGAGAAGGAAATGGCAACCCGCTCCAGTATTCTTGCCTGGAAAATCCCAGGGATCGAGGAGCCTGGTGGGCTGCCCTCTATGGGGTTGCACAGAGTCGGACATGACTGACGCGACTTAGCAGCAGTACCAGCATGTGATTGAAGAAGCAGCATGATGACAAAAGATGGTTGAGAGGAAGTAAAGGAAATGAAATATTAGAGTTTAATATGGGTCATCTTCATTTAGGTTTGTAATACACATTTAATTATAGAATTTATAGTGGTTTGAGAATTATACATTCTGAAGTTTGATATTTCAGTGGATATTATAATGAAAGGTGGAATAGATATTTGCTCTTGTTTTGGCTTTTCTAAAAATCTCCCTAGCATTATTTGCCCCAGGATTTTTTTTTTTAAACAAGATATTCTGATGTTGATATGGGAAAATCAGCTCTTATCAACTTGTTCATAGTATTTAAGTAAAGCTGACTGCACTTCATTACTCGCCCCCTAAATCTAGATGTGGACTTCCTAATAGGACTAAATCGAATCAGTGCTGTTACCTTTGTCATGTTCAGTGATGGGCTCACGCCACAAGTTAAGTAAACAAGCTAAATCAAGAGTTTGTCTTTGAACTGAGAAAATGAGTGTGTTATTTCCCACTGGAAATAAATCTGGACAGGCATAGCACAGAAAACTGCTGGCAATGCTCTTAAAACTACAAGGGTAAAAATATCTAAGGATGGAGGTGACACCAAGGAAATGAAAACAAGGAACAAAGGGAGAGGAGCAACTTCTATTCAGAAATTCAAACACCAAATCAAAGTTTATCTGACCCCTTAATCATTTAGCTGTTCAGGGATAAATAAATAGATAAGTAAATAAACCCCTGTCTTTGAATTAATCTCATTGGGGTAGCATTATTATTTTTCTTTGTGACATGAAATAGAATGTACTCATTACAGAGACCTGATATTACTGTCTTGGATTGCCACATAAGTGTTGCTGGTCATCTCATTTAAAGAGGATTAATTTATTCTAAAAGTGAAGTAAATGCTTCAAGTTCTCCTGAATTACTGAATTTCTATCATGACTGCATTTACAGATGACAGCCAATAAAAAAATAATAAGCCACTGAGAAAAGTCATACAATAGGTATGACGTAAAATAGCACAGGATATTTGTCAGAAAGTTGTGCTCTATTTTGAATTCTACATCTGTATTGGATTATATGAATACAAATTTTAGTTTCCTATAGCTAATGCTTCATCCTCCATCAGTATGAGTTTATGTGTTAGATAGCACTTACCATTGAAGACTTACAAATTAAGAATAACAACACTTAGAGAAGAACGTTTTTGACAAATTTGTTAACGCATCTTTGTAATTTGTACTGGTTATAATATTATTTTGCAGCTGTTCAAGTACACATCTACAACTGAATTTTGAAAACTTTCTATAATCTGCTGCTTATTAGGAGATCTCACTAAAATGGAGTTGGAAGGCCAGAAGGGGACTTCTCACATGTGTACCACTAGAATTTAATACAGATACCAGCAAGAAGATAATGTACCTTATATCTCTGGCAGTAAGTGACACTATCTGACTACTAGCAGAAAAAAGATTTTATCTTTGTCTGGCAGCAGCTCAGCCAATGAGAGGCTGTCATAATTCAGCCAATGAAAAGTCACTGTATTTTGAACTCATTTTTCTCCAGTGAACTTGTTTAGAATAGTCCCTCACAATCTACCCTTCTCTGTAAAAGAGCTTCCTCTACTTTGTTTTATCAGACTTACCTGATGCTTGCCTTTGGTTTACCAAATTGCAATTCTTTGCAAATAAACCCATTTTTCTGGTAAAAGAAAAAAATAAGTTGTTTTCTTGTTGCTGGTTAACCAAGGTAATATAAAATTCCAATCCTTATTGCATTTGCCACAGCTTTTCTCATAGCTTGTTAAGCCACCTTCACTAGAGATTTTTGTTTTAGAAAAATATACCTGCCTTATTTTCTCAGGTAACAATTTGCAGTAATATGCTCAATGAGCATTTGTTCATTGAGATGAATTAAATTATCAAAATTAAAGGTAGTTACACAATATAAAGTAAATTCACAGGTAAGATAATTGAAAGAAAATTGTCAATCTTGAACGATATTAATAGATATCAAGAGTAGGAGTCAGTGCTTTTCAAGAACTAATAGGACTATGTCTTGAAAATGTGTTTAGATCTTGTCCATGATGTCACAGATATTAATTCACAAGACAAGCATGAATGCATTTGGGATATTTTCTTGTCTTTTAGCCAATACCACTATAATTCTGACTCATGGTCAGTGCAGAGGAAGTCCAGTCATGTAGATTAATCTCACAGATTTTTTTGTGTGTGTGTGGAGTGATAACATTAGGAGAAACAATAGAAATACTGCTCATCTTTTATCAGGTGGCACTGATGTTTCAGCTAACTTCTTGAATTCATAACTGCAACAGAAATATGAGAGGATTGATTCATTATTCTTTTGTTATTATGATGCAGAATATAAAGCTGTATTAGCAGAAACTAATTTAACACAGAAAGTGAAAGTGAACGTTGCTAAGTCCTATCTGACTCTGGTGACACCATGGACAGTAGACTGCCAGGCTCCTCCTGGGAGCCTGGATTCTCCAGGCAAGAATACTGGAGTGAGTAGCCCTTCCCTTCTCCAGGGATCAAACCCAGGTGTCCCTCGTTGCAGGTGGATTTTGGGTAGCCCATCCCTTCTTCAGTGGATCTTCCCAACCCAGGAATGGAACCGGGGTCTCCTGAATTGCAGGCAAATTCTTTATATCAGGGAAGCCCATTTAACACAGAGAGAGCCTCAAAGCCGGCTAAGTTCTCCCTCTTAACTAAGATGGAAAGGGAGTGGGAAAGTTATATAATGATAGTGGCTAGTATTCACTAATTTTAATGATTTTGTTCCTTTTCCATTTGTGTACTTATTCAATTAGAGAAGGAAATGGCAACCCACTCCAGAATTCTTGCCTGGAAAATTGCATGGACGGAGAAGTCTGGTGGGCAGCCACAGTCCATGTGGTCGTAAAGAGTCAGACACGACTGAGCTACTTCATTTTCTTTCTTCTTTCAATTAGATTAATTTGGGATGACATTAACCAAGAATAGATATTGTCCCAACAGATTTACTTTAGAAGGTCTGTATATAAAGCAATAATTTTCACAAATTATTTTAATTCAATCTTTACTTAGGATAGCAAGGATTAACTCTGTAAGGTTTGGCCATCAAAAGATATTAAAACTTGTTGATATAACCTTATATGGGGTTAGTAAGAACTTTCAATTTTTTATCTTACAATAAACTAAATGCATATTGAAAGAAAATATATTTTATCTCAACTCACACTTGATCAAGTAAAGGATTGTATTCCTTTCAATATGCATTTCTAAAATATCCGATAATTTTTATTTTATCCTTTATCAGTTAAAAACGTGTTTGAGATTTTCAGTGTCATTAACTAGCCTTCAAGAAGGAGGACTCCACTTCCCTACTATGGAACAAACAATATTATGTCCTAATAAAATAATAATGGTTCTTCCTCAAACAATACATGACCATCCTTCCCCTTATTCAGCAAAAATATAATTTTTTTTACAAAATAAATTTTTTTAAAAGAAGAGGTAATTGTGCCACTCCAAATTAAATAGGTCATTAGACTGATGCATACTTTATTTCACAATTTGAATTTTTTTTTCTATTTATATTTTAGCTAAATATGTTTGAATTTGAATATATAGCTTTTCACAAAGTGCTGTTAGTTATTTTTTAAGTAAACCCGAAGTGGCCTTTCATAAAGAAGTATCCATTAATATCAATAAAACCTTAATAATGAATACTGCCATTAGTATTTTTAAATATAGATCACACAATTAAATTAAGGATGCATTTTAATAATGCAAAACTAACGTTGAACACTTTTAATAAGTAAAACTAGAGAAAGGAATAAAATGGTAATTGATTTGTAAATTACAATGTAATTGATATTGAATTAAACATTCTTAGAATATATGTATTTACTACTTTTGTAAATATATTAAGAAAAGACTTTTCATCATGTGATAATGAGACTATGTTAGTTTTATTCAGAGAGAGAAATGAAAAAGATTGAGAGAGAGAACAGTGAGAGATACACAGGAAAAATACTGACTTTAAACAATAATAATTAAATGCTAATCCTAATATGAAATTAACACTTTTCTTTGACTTTGGGCAAAAAGTGTCCGTGTTGAGATTTGTACATGTTAAAGTCCAGATAATAGAAACACCTTAGAGGGGTGCTGTGAGGCTTAATTAATTTCTCCAGAATACTATGGACATGAGAAAATGCATAAACAGTGTAGGCATTTCATCACTATTATTCCTCCAGGAGTTTTTTTTTTTTTTTTTTTTGTCTAGGGTTTCCCTGGTGGCTCAGAGAGTAAAGAATCTGCCTGCAATGCAGGAGACACAGGAGACCAGGGTTCAATGTCTGGGTCAGAATGACACCCTGGAGAAAGAAATGGCAACCCACTCCAGTTCTCTTGCCTGGAGAATTCCACAGACAGAGGAGCCTGGCAGGCTACAGTCCATGGGGTCGCAAAGAGTCCGACACGACTGAGCGACTAACACATACAGGGAGGCTACCTGGAAGACTGCCAAGTTACTGAAAACCTCGAAGGAGCTACAAAGACCTTGTACTGAAGAGTAAAACAAATGAGCTAAAAGACCTTAGGAAAAAAACTTAAGCAAATGCAAGGTGGTCACTTGGGAATCAAATAATGGATCAAATAAATTAACATTATAATTTATAGTTTAAGAGAAAATAATATATGTATATAATCTAAAATTCCTGAAAGAATAAGGAGGAGGAAAAGAGGAGACAGAGAGGAGAGAGAAATAAATATTATATATACTATGCACACACACATACATATATAGCTTCTATAATATAAATATTTTAAGGTGAAGAAAAGGAAGTAAAGGGGGATAATGGGGGACAGCAGGTGGATGTAGTAGGTATGGGTTAAGATTATGTTAAATACTAGTAAATTGGAAAAAAATAATTCAGATGGTCATGAAATTTTTAAGTGTTTGGAATGTTGTTATCACTTTAAAATTTAAAAAGAAAAAAGATTTATGCATAAGAATTGAAACTGCTATTTAGAAATAAATGATTTAGTGAGTTATTTGATCAAGGAAATGATAAAACATTAGTTATTGTAGTCAGATCTGAATTCACAAAGCTTTTTTAAAATGATTTATTGAAAATATTTCCATGCAAAACACTTAGAAGGATGTTTAACAGATTGCTCGATAAACTTTTAAAAATGATCATTATTCAAAGTATAATGAATGCACATTCAAAGTTACACTGATATATCACTATGTTTTTTTCCTTTAATATTAAATATTTTATGTTTAAATTATAAACTCCGAAGATTTGATACTTTAAGAGCAATAAGTCATAGTGTGAGTGATACTAAATTTTTCTAAATGATTTTTGCCCTTTAAACATATTTTCCCCACAAAATCAATGTCATATGTGGACATTGTTTGATTCAGAGGAAGTAGTTAACTATTTTAAAATATGAATAGCAGAAAATAATTCATTCACCAGTGCTTTGTGAGATAATATACCAGGAATAAAGAATAGAAGATGGTCTAAAGCAGTTTACCATCCAGTGAAGAGAATTCTGATACATAAATATTTTAATAAATTATAACTGTTAAGTACTAAACAAGAATAAATGCCAGGGACTTCCCTAGTGACCCAGTGGTTAAGAATGTGCCTTGCAAGGCAAGGGACAAGGGTTTGATCCCTGGTCGGGGAACTAAGAGCCCACATGTCACAGTGCAACTAAACCCACATGCCCAACTGCTGAAGCTGGTGCACTCTGGAGCTCATATGCCACAACCAGAGACTCCATGTGCCACAAGGAAAGATTCTACATGACTCAAGGAAGATCCCACATGCTGCAACTAAGATCCAATGCAACCAAATAAGTAAAAACATATTTCATAAATGCCAAAACATGAAATTCTTAAGGATATAGTTAATTCATAGGAGAAAACATTAGTAAAACATTTCCCTTTATCATATTCATCATTCTGTACTTTTTAAAGTTTCCAAGCAAATGGCTATACTGTGAAAGGTCCCTAAATTTATAGAAATGGAAAGAAGAAAGGGTTAAGTGGACAGTCCTTTGTATCTTGTTTTGAAAGTCCCTCTGGTGGTGTCAGAGAATATTGTTTGTTGCTGTTTTAGTCTGATATGTCCAACTCTTTGAGACCCCGTGGACTGTAGCCCACCAGGTTCCTCTGTTCATGGGATTTCCCAGGGAAGAATATTACACCAAGTTGCCATTTCCTTCTCCAGGGAATTTTCCTGACCCAGGGATGGAGCCCATATCTCTTGCATTGCAATTGGATTCTTTACCACTGAGCCACCAGGAAAGCCCAGCAGAGAATATACATAAATTTAAAATACATAGATTAAAATTATATATATATATATACACATATATATACACTCAAATAAAAAATAAAAATAGTTTCTATAAAAACATACTAATTACATATCTGGCTTGTCCTACTTAACAGTTATATATGAGCTGTCTTAGATAATGGTTATTTAAGGCCTGCTGATAATTAAAAGAAACAAATCTATAGAAAATTATAGAAAAGTTAGTAAAGCACAATGTGAGTGGAGGAGAAAACCAGGTGTAAATTTGGCCTTTCTTGCCCCCAAAGAATCCAGGAAACAAACAACTTGAGTATATTAAATTCCAATGGCAGGGGGTCTGATCTCATTAATAATGAAAAAGGTTTTTGATTATAATTTCCCATGTAAATGTTATTACAATTGAAAGTATTTGATATTCATATCTCAGCTATCCATTTATCTTAATTTTTCTTGACAAATATTTTACAAATTTATGTTCAAGTATTGTGTGCTAGACTTTATACAAAGGTAAAGAAAGACACAATTTTTGCTGACAACCAGCACATAGCACAGGTGGAGGAGAGAACATGTAAACCAATACTTGCAACCAGCAGGTGGCTAAAATACGTTCAGAACTTAAAGTCAGCTCTCTCCTTGAATGAGAGGTCTGGGTCTATTGGGTCAAAGACATTTTAGGAAAATATATGTTTCAGGCACAGCCACTCTAATATTGATTACCATCATACTCTCACTCACCTTGTGGAGAAACCTGCCAAGAACATTATGTTTTTTGCTGTTTTTATTGATTTATCATCCAGCTTTGACTTCCTTGGGCAGGAATTAGTTGTGAGCTAAGATGTATAAGTTTAACACAAATCTTCATCTATGTACCATTGAAATCTAAAATTTTAAATTATATACCTTAAGAACCAGGTTACACAGGAAACTGAGACCATATCTCAATTTTCAATTTTATGAAAACAGACTGTGTTCAAGTCCTCTTCTGTTTAAATTATATCCCGGTAGCTAGTTTATGTTTGGAAGCCCATCAACTAGCATAATATTGACATATAAGCATGCAATATATGTAGAATGAATGAATAAATGCTCTCATTGCTTTTGGATGAGTTAAATGCTAACTCTTTGTCATTGACAGATTTCTCTTAGGTCCTCAACATTTTTCTCCATATTTCTAGAAATGTTTTCATACACTGCTAACAAAATTAGTTTTCTTCATAAATGCTTTTGTTAAATCCTGGTAAGTCTTAGCTAGAGCCCTCTTCCTGGGTTTTTCAGGACCATTCACACCCTGACCTATCTCTCTAACAGGTCCCATGTCATGGTTCCTGGGACTCTAGTCATATGACCTGCTGCAGCCTCCTGAGCACTGCATTCTCTGTACTTCTGTCCATTTGCTTGGTAAATGTACTCACACTTCAGGATTCCACTGATCTATGAACTCTCTGAAGCTTTGCCTTTTTTGGTGTTCTTTGATTTCCTTCTCTTCAGTGTTCTGTAGAATTTTGGTTAACTCTGTAATATTGTTAATTAAACATTATGTATTTATTATCTCCCCTGCTGGGCTGTGAGATAGTTCCAGATAGTCTTAGCGTTTGTATTTCTAGTGTAGTGCTTGACTACAGTGAACTCTATTGAATAAATAGGCAAATGAATAAATAAATGAATGAGTGAATTTTTGTCAGTGAAGAATAGAAGGAAATATCTGGACTCATGCCAGCAACTACTCCCCTGACAGAAATTAAAGCTTTTCCATCTAATGGGCTCATAGAAATAGCTGAATCACTTTTGCAAAAATGTACATTCACATTTTAATTGTTTTCTCTTTAAGATGTTTTGAAAGTACTTTAATATTGTTAAATATTTACCTCTTGTCCTCATTTATAGGAAACTTAAGCTTCGGTGGGACTAAAATCTAGGGGCAAGGTAAGACTGGAGGTAAGGCAGAAATAATTACTTGGATGAACTGCTGGGCAGCTTTGCTTGAAGCACAGTTTGCTTGAAGGGAAGGCACATGCAATTGTAGATACAAGAAAAAAAAACTGTATATAAAAGGGCATATTATTTCTGGAAACTCCTGAGAACTTGACATGATACTTAATTTAGTAATGGGTGGAGAATAAAGCATTTAATTAGCACCACATTTATGACACAGTCCTTCTGTAGAAGACTTTTGGAACTATCTAAATTAGAGCTTCTTCATCTCTTTAAGGCTTTAGATGTCTGTCAAAATTGCTAAAACTTTTCAGAGGTAACATTTTGATTACTTACTTGTGTCTGACACTTCAGATGAGATCAGGTGTGTTCAGGGTGGTAGGCCCACAGACAAGTATTTGACACTTGAAAGTGATAAAGGCAGAGTTTCTTGAAAGGTAAAGGATAGAACTTCTTGGCATATAAGTTTTATAGGAAAAGTACTGTCACAGGTTAGCATAAGTCCTGGCTAGCCCTGGACAATATCAGTTTATGCCTATGATGTCACTGTTGTTATTAATAGCATCCCATATCATTCTCAGAAGTGTCCTGCTTTGAACAGCAAACTATGTTGTCATTGAGGAAAAAGAAAAATGGGAGTGATGAGGTACACAACAAAGCTGCTGGATATGCCAAAACCAAATGTAGACATTGTTATGACTTACTCTGATTCAGGAGACTAATATCTACTATTCTAAAGGAAATTCTACCTGAATATTTCATTTATGCAGTTAAGGAATATGATAACAATGAAATAAAACCTTTTTTTGACCTTTTCCAAGTAGTGAGATTATGAATCCACTATTGTAGCTTGTATTTCCACCCATGAAGATATTTATTGCATATTAAAACATGTAGTGTCTGAAGTAAATTAATTATTAATGTAAATTATTGTCTAAACTCATCTTCTATTCTTAGAACGATGATTGCATTCTGATGATATTTTGATTGATAGCTAGATGAAAAATCGCCTGATCAGTAATGAAAATGTAAGTGTACAGTGATATAACCTGACCTTGTTTTATCTGCTGCAGATGAATGTAGGGGAATGAGAGATTAGTCCAGGGTTCCATAAGTATGCTTATGTCAGTCTGGCATTTCTGAAGTAGAAAGTCTACTAATATTTAAAATGATTAACCATTCATTTTATACATTTTAAGTTTGCTTCTCAAAGACTGATTAAATAATCCTTTCCAAGTAGTGAATCAAAAGACACAGCTGTTTGCATCCAATTATTCAGGGAAGTCCTTGGTATGTAAATGTTCAGTAACAATCTTCACATAACAAAGCAATAACCATAAGACAAAATTATTCAATAATTAGCTGACCACTTACATTATTACTATGCAAACATTACAATGCATTTAAGAATAGTGACTAGATCCTTTAGTGCAATTTTTTTGGAAAATAAATTGTGTGAGTCTTGCAAAACAATGATAACTCACTAGGTACTTCAGAAGAGACGTATCTGAATTTCAAAGATTTGAGAGGCCCTTGAGAAAAGTGGGAAAATGTTGAATAGTTTTTCTCAAAAATGGCTCTCATTATGATCATACTGTGCAAGTTGAATGTGAAATGAAGGACACTGTATTGTACTTAATATTATTTTTCAAAAAAAAAAAAAAAAAAACTCCAAAAGAACAAGTCAGCATTTGACTCATTCTTTCTGTATTTTATCAATTTTATTTCTGAGTATTTATCTAACAGAACTGTATTCAGGATCTTGAAGAGATATATGCATCCCCATGTTCACTGAAGCATTGTTCACAGTATCCAAGATATGGTATCAATCACAAATTTGGATTTGTGGATTTTAAAATGTGGTATATACATACAAGGAACAAAAAAGAAGAAAATACTGCCATATGTGATACTCTATATGAATTTTTAGAACATTTTGCTAAGTGAAATAAACCAGTCTCAGAAGGACAAACAGAGCATGTTTTCCACTTATATGCTGCTGCTGCTAAGTCGCTTCAGTCATGTCCAACTCTGCAACCCCATAGATGGCAGCCCACTAGGCTCCCCTGACCATGGGATTCTCCAGGCAAGAATACTGGAGTGGGTTGCCATTTCCTTCTCCAATGCATGAAAGTGAAAAGTGAAAGTGAAGTTGCTCAGTTGTGTCTGACTCTTAGCAACCCCTTGGACTGGAGCCTACCAGGTTCCTCTGTCCATGGGAGTTTCCAGGCAAGAGTACTGGAGTGGGGTGCCATTGCCTTCTCCACTTATATGAGGCATCTTCAAATAGTTAATCCCATAGAAGCAGAAAGTAGAATGGTGGTTGTCAGGGCTGGGGTGGGTGATGGTAAGTTGGTGTTCTATAGATTTAAAGTTTCAGTTATGCAAGATAAGTAAGTTCTATAGATCTGTTGTGCAATATTGTGCTTATAATTAACAGTGCTGCACAGTTAATTTTTTGTTAAAAGTGGATCTCATGTTATCTGTTTATAATTAAAAGAAAAAAAGAGGCAAAAATAAATCATTTGAGTCATTCAGGCAATTCAGGTAGAGAACCCAAGTGGTAGTGGATTGAGGAATAAGTGGAAATGAAAACAAAGAAGGCTGGTGAAAATTTTTTAAAGATACATATGAAAAAAGAGAAAATTGATAAAGGGTGGTCCCAAGGAAATGAAGAGCAATGAATCAACAAGCTTAACACAAACAGAAATAATTTCCTCTGAGAAAAAAAAGGCTTTTAAGATGACATATGCTTCTGTTTTTGAGAAGTTCAGGTATGGCAGATTGTGTTACCACTTAATTTCCTAGCTTTACCCCATCCATAGCTGTCTGTGACAACTCAAACACAAACACAGGAAGATTGATATAAAATTGATTGAAGAAGATGCAGATTTGTGGTAAAATTCTTTTAAAATTATAAAACAGTGTAGTAACCTCAGATATGCAGATGACACCACCCTTATGGCAGAAAGTGAAGAGGAACTAAAAAGCTTCTTGATGAAAGTGAAAGAGGAGAGTGAAAAAGTTGGCTTAAAGCTCAACATTCAGAAAATGAAGATCATGGCATCTGGTCCCATCACTTCATGGGAAATAGATGGGGAAACAGGGGAAACAGTGGCTGACTTTATTTTTTGGGCTCCAAAATCACTGCGGATGGTGACTGCAGCCATGAAATTAAAAGATGTTTACCCCTTGGAAGGAAAGTAATGACCAACCTAGATAGCATATTAAAAAGCAGAGACATTACTTTGTCAACGAAGGTCCATCTAGTCAAGGCTATGGTTTTTCCAGTAGTCATGTGTGGATGTGAGAGTTGGACTGTGAAGAAAGCTGAGCGCTGAAGAATTGATGCTTTTGAACTGTGGTGTTGGAGAAGACTCTTGAGAGTCCCCTGGACTGCAAGGAGATCCAACTAGTCCATCCTGAAGGAAATCAGTCCTGAATATTCATTAGAAGGAGTGATGCTGAAGCTGAAACTCCAATACTTGGCCACCTATGCGAAGAGCTGACTCATTGGAAAAGACCCTGATTCTGGGAGGGATTGGGGGCAGGAGGAGAAGGGGACAACAGAGGATGAGATGGCTTGATGGCATCACCGAGTCGATAGACATGAGTTTGAGTGAACTCCGGGAGTTGGTGATGGACAGGGAGGCCTGGCATGCTGCGATTGATGGGGTCGCAAAGAGTCAGACACGACTGAGCAACTGAACTGAACTGAACATTTTCATATTGAACTTCTGCATAGAGTTATAATATAACATTTTGTATCAGGGCCTCTTTCTCCATTATCACCAAAGTCCAAAGATGTTTGACAGGTTATTCTTGATGCAAAGCAGATATACACAGAAACCATTTGTTCAGGAAATATATGCTTAAGTTAATCAATTAGAGTTTAATCTTTACGCTACATAGAAAGATATAAGGATTTTTTCTTCCCATGAGAGGACAGTCAGTACAATAAGTTATAAGTACAGTTTGGGTATTTTATTTTTAAGAAATATAGTAGATATTTTTTGCTTGCCTATTTCTTAGTTGTGTGACACTTCAGAGACTTCATAAGTGAGAAAAGTTATTTAATAACTGGATACAAAGACAATTGTTTGATTTTACTATACCCAAGTTCAGAGAATAAAAACACCACCTATATTCTACTCTTGAGGATTTAAAGGTGGCACTAGTGGTAAAAAACCCACCTGTCAATGCAGCAGACATAAGAAACACAGGTTCGATCTTTGGATCGGGAAGATCCCCTGGAGAGGGAAATGGCAACCACTTCAGTATCCCTACCTGGGGAATCCCATGGACAGAGGAGCCTGGCGGCCAGTCCATGAAGTTGCAAAATTGGACACAACTGAAGTGACTTAGCACACATGCATGCATGTATATCTTATAGCTATACTAAATAATAGAGTAAGATTAATAGCAGTAACTATTATTTTACTACCATTTTGCCACCTCATTCAGAACAGATTCAATAGAAAGAAAATGAAGATGAAGGCTAAGTACTTATGAAGATAGCACTGTTTTCCTGTAGAGAATGTGAACAGTCTGACCTGCTTAATGGATGTGTAATCTGTGCAATCACACTGGGACTTCCTCACAGAAAAGTGTCACTTTTGGTTTAATGCTTTTTTTGTTGCCATCTTGAAATCCTTAATTATTCTGAACAAGAGATCCAACATTTTCATTTTGCACTGGGCCTGGCAAAACATGCAACTGGTGCTAGTGGACAAAAGGGCATCATTAGTACATATTCATATATGTGCTTGTGTGTGCACGTGTACATGTATTCATGTGGGAGTGCTTATGTGTACATGTGGAAAAAAACTATGCTGAAAATAACGACAAACCAAATCTTAATAAACAAAACAAATAATCCTGCAGTAGAAAACAATTTAAAAATTATTCACTTTGTTAAGGATATGGTAAAATTATTAAAGCTTAAGCTCTTCCAGAAAAAAAAAATGACAATAATTTTCAAAGGAGAGTGAAATATGAGAATTTCTCAATTACTAGTTTTAATTAATAGAAAGATCATTTACGTTTTAGTGAAGAATAATTTTCTTTTTTTTTTAATTTAATTTTATTTTTAAGCTTTACAAATTGTATTAGTTTTGCCAAATATCAAAATGAATCCACCACAGGTATACATGTGTTCCCCATCCTGAACCTTTCATTTGTAAAGTTGGCTATGTATCAAATCACTTTTCAATGAGGAAACAAAATAATGACATATCAATTATTGGGATTACTATTTCCTTGTGATTACATATTTTTACCAAAAAAGCTTCAAAGATCTTTTTGGAAATATCAGAATGGATAGTTTAATTTTGTGTGAAATTTAGTTAAATTGCAGTGACATCTCTCCTATATATACTTTTCATTCATTTTGATCCATGCTACTAGGTGAATGTAGCTAAATAGTACACTTTTATAAGTAGCAGTATGATAAACTGATTCATTTTAAATTATTGCCATGGATTTATATTTAAGAGGCAAAAAATTTTAAGCTTACTCTAGTAACTATCATGAGAAACTGATGGATGCAATTCAGTTTAAAACAAAATTTTAAAAATAATGAAATGAATAAGAACAACATGTATATAGTATCTTTCATGTATATGACACTTTCACCATGTCGATCCTCTTAAATTAATTCTAATCAGCTTCTTTGTCTTTTCCACTTACAGAAGGGGACACTAAAGATTGTTTAGTGATTGTTTACAGAAAAAGGGACTTATCAGTGCCATCAAACATGTAAATGGTAGTTCCAAATGCTTTCTGTTATGACATACAAATAAAATATTATTTCCATTGATAAGCTTATCCATATACAGAATTTATTGTTAGTAAGTTTAAAATTCAGCCTATAAATTAAATTAGTTTGGTTAATAAAATTTTTCTCTTAAATGATAATTCACTTCACATATATAGTATTTTGGAAGACAGTGCACCTATGCCATGATTATTAATTTATGTTTTCTATATTCCAAGCAATAATGTAGGTGTTTCTGCATTTATTGTTTGACAGCAAAAATACATTCATTACTTATATTTTAGAAATCCTGAAGAAATATACTATCTAAATCTCTCCAATTGATCTTTGTCTTATTTTAAAATGAGGAGATATTAATATGCTTAAATTTTTAGAGAATTTACAAGATGCAAGAGAAGCAACTTGAAGGATGATAAGGTAAAGGAAGGGGAATAGAAAGCTGTTGAAATTAACAATTCCCCCTTTTCAAATAACATGTGGTTTCTTTTCTATTTTTAGGAAAATATACAATTAGGAAGGCTCTTAGGTAGTGTAAAACTTCTTCTAACATTTATAACGTACATTGAACTTTATGAATCAGTTTCACGAGATTAGCTCAAGATGGCAGAACAGGAGGACATGAGATCATTTCCTTCTTATGAAAACACAAAAATCACAACTAACTGCTAAACAACCATCAGCAAAAAAACTTCTGGAACCTACCGAAAAAATATACCCTACTTTCAAAGACAAAGAGGAAGCCACAGCAAGATGGTAGGAGGATGAAACAGTCACCCAAGTCCAGGAATCCCAGAGAGTCCCAAGTAGTTAAGATAAATCCAAGAAAGAACATGCCAAGACACACAGTAATCAATTTGAAAATTAAAGACAATGAAAAAATATTAAAAGCAACAAGGGAAAAATGACAACATATAGGGAATTCCCGTAAGGTTATCAGCTGATTTTTCAGCAGAAAATCTGAAGGAAAGAGGGAGTGGCATGATATATTTAAAATGATGAAAGGGAAGAACCTACAGCCAAGAATATTCTACCCAGCAGGGTACTCATTCAGATTTTACAGGAACATCAAAAGTTTCACAGTCAAGCAAAAACTAAAATAGTTCAGCATCACCAGATCAGCTTTACAACAAATGATGAAGGAACTTCTATAGGTGGGAAAGAGACCAGCAACTTAAAACATCCTTGTACATATGTAGACTACTCTATCAAAACCTCATGGGAACAAACCCAAAAACTACAATAGATGCACACATACACACACATACACAAACACACACACAGAAAAAGAAAAGAAAAGGCAACTCAAACAACACTCAAGATGGTCATAAAACTACAGGCAATGAGAACAAGAAAGAAAAGGAAGCAAAAAGACATACAAAAATAAATCCAAAACAATTAAGAAAATGACAATAGGAACTTAATATTGATAATTACCTTAAATGTAAATGGATTAAATGCTACAACCAAAAGATATAACTGGCTGAATAGATACCAAAACAAGACCTCTATATATGCTGTCTACAAGAGACTCACTTTAGACTTTGGTTTAGTTCAGTTCATTTCAGTCGCTCAGTCGTGTCCGACTCTGTGACCCCATGAATTGCAGCATGCCAGGCCTCCCTGTCCATCACCAACTCCCGGAGTTCACTCAAACTCACATCCATCGACTTGGTGATGCCATCCAGCCATCTCATCCTCTGTCGTCCCCTTCTCTTCCTGCCCCCAATCCCTCCCAGCATCAGAGTCTTTTCCAATGAGTCAACTCTTCGCATCAGGTGGCCAAAGTACTGGAGTTTCAGCTTTAGCATCATTCCTTCCAAAGAACACCCAGGACTGATCTCCTTTAGAATGGACTTGTTGGATCTCCTTGCAGTCCAAGGGACTCTCAAGAGTCTTCTCCAACACCACAGTGCAAAAGCAACAATTCTTCAGTGCTCAGGTTTCTTCACAGTCCAACTCTTGCATGACCACTGGAAAAACCATAGCCTTGACTAGACTTAGGGACACATAAAGACTGAAAGTGGGGCGGTGGGAAAAGATATTCCATGCAAATGGAAATCAAAAGAAAGCTGGAAATAGCAATGCTCATATCAGGCAAACAGACTTTAAAATGAAGACCATTATAAGAGACAAAGAAAGTCACTACATAATGATCAAGGGATCAATCCAAGAAGAAGATACAAAAATTATAAATACATATGCACCCAACATAGGAGTACTTCAAATATATAAGGCAAATACTAACAGTCATAACAGTACAATTTCCCAAGACTGAATCAGAAAGAAATAGAAAATATGAGCAGACCAATCATAGGACTGAAATGGAAACTATGATTTTAAAACTCCCAACAAACAAAAGTCCAGGACCAGATGGCTTCAGAGATGAATTTTATCAAATACTACCATACAATCCTGCAATTCCACTCCTGGATTTATATCTGGGAACAAATATGATCTGAAAGGATATATGTGATCCAATGTGATGTTTGCAGTGATGTTTACAATATCCAAGACAGAAACAACCTAAATGTCAACTGACAGAAGAATAGATAAAGAAGATATCATTCATATATACAATATAATATTCATGATCCATTAAAAATAATGAAATAATGCCATTTGCAGCAACATGAATGGACCTAGAGACTTCCATACTGAGTGAAGCAAGTCAGACAGATAAAGAGAAATACCATATGACAAATCTAAAAAAAAAAAATTGATACAAATGAACTTATTTACAAAACAGTGTCACAGACTTAGAGCACAAGTTTATGGTTAGCATAGGTGAAGAGTGAGGTGTAGGAATAGTTAGGGAGCTTGGGATTGACATGTACATACTGATATGTGTAAAACAGATAACCAACAAGGACTTTCTGTACAGCACAGGAAACGCTGCTCAATATTTTATAACAACCTAACTGAAAAAGTAATTTGAAAAATAATTCATATGTGTAACTGAATCACTTTGTTGTACACCTGAAACTACCACAACATTGTTAATCAACTGTACTCCAATACAAAATAAAAAGTTTTAAAAAAGTTTCTTTAAAAGGGAAAATAAATTATCTTTACTATATGCTTTTCCCCTAGAATGCTTGCATTATATTAATGAAAGTCACTGTGATGAATACTTGTTTTGATTTTGCATGCCTCCTGGAATATGCCAAGTATGGGGTTTGATTCCTGGGATGGGAAGATCCCCTAGGAGTGCATGGCAGCCCACTCTAGTATTTTTGCCTGGAGAATTCCATGGACAGAGGAACCTGGTGGGCTACAGTCCATTGGGTTGCAAAGAGTTGGACGTGACTGAAGCGACTTAGTATGCATGCATGGTCAATACATAATTCTCATGTCATTTTTGGATATAATATATTAATTCATAGATATTCTAATAGTACACTTCAAACTGAGTAATTTATTTCTGACTTTTAACTCATCCCTTTCAGTGAAAAACACTGGAGGAATATCTCCTGTTACTAAAATATAGGATTTATCTCTCACTAAATACATTCACAAATTTAAAATCCTTAATTGACTGAATTATTGTAATTTAAAAAATCATGATAACTCATAATTTCAAATGGAGAATAAAAAGGACACAAAGAACTATCTTTAGCATAAGAATTATGTTTTCCATTACTTCATCCTATTTAGTGGGTTACTTATTTTTAATTACCAAATAAAATGGAGGGATGACTTTGGGCATAGACAATGCAATAAAACCTCTCAGAATTAGGTAATTTAAAAGGTTAAGAATAGTCAGACAAATTAGAATAAAGACAGCTTTCCAAGTGCAGATAGCATCACAAACACAAGGACAGGATTAGGAATGATAAGGAAATGTGTGCAGACTGGTCTGACTAGAGCAGGTGGTTCAGAAGACACACTGAGGAGCCTAGATTTATCCTAGGCACATCGCGAAGCTATTGAAGGTTTTCAAGCAGGGAAATGACCTGGCCACATCTTTGATTTAGAAATATAACTCTGAAAATGGTGTGTGTCAGGAATGGAATAGAGGATGCAGTACATACGGCAGTTGAAGCAAAAGTGAGCACAGCCTTATAGAGCTGAGCCTATAACAATAGCAGCCCAGTTATTATAGAACATACATGGGAAAATTGATAAATTGCAAATTGGCTTAATTTGTTAGTATGCTTCTGTTTCTTTAAAATGAAAAAATCTCAATCATATGCTATATATTCCAAATTATTAAATAATACATGACAGTATGTGTTATGCATGTATTTTCCTTAAAAGGTAAGATTTGTATAATACTGATTTTGACTCTTTTAATACTATATAATTTATTATACAGTTGGCTACAATTTTTTTAAATCATCATGGACACTCAAGATGCTTAGAAAACAAGAACTTTAACCAACATATTGCTTTCATAGTAATAAACCTGTCTTGAATGTGAAATTACATAATTAATAAAGTTATTATAAGGTGAATCTGTACAGATATCCAAATGAAAACTAATATGAATTCTAGGTTTTCTTTTCATATTTTAAAGCTGTTTTTATTTTTACAGACTTCAAATATGTTTAAATTCTACTGAAAAACTTCATAGTCCAGCACTAATAATAGTTAATAAACAAAGTGACTGTAGATAATGTAGGTTACTTATTTTATAACAGAGGTTTAAAATGCCTTAATATGACTTCTAAGAACATGCTTAGCTCCTAAATCACAACAGGAAAATGTGAAAGGAATAAGAATTACAGGAAAATTTTGCTGATTTTTTAAAATTAGTAACCATTTTTCTTTTCCTAGGGAAAATAAATCAATGTGGTGATATGGTCACAAGTGGCTTTCAGTGTTTATCCCCACAAATTTCTAGTTTATTTTTTCAGTGTAATAGGATCCAGAAAGATAAAAGCTACATTTACCAGGTCCCCTTGCAGCTATAATTCTGTATGCTAATTAGATTATAACAATTAGATGAATTGCAAGATACCTGGCAGAAGGAAAATACTGATATCCTGAAGCTTTTGACTGATTTTCTTTCTGCTGACCAGTAAAAATTTTAGAGATATGGGTTTTCCCACTCCACCTCTCAGCATTATTACAGCAACCACTTTTCAAGCTTTATGGGTGTTGAAAAACAAACGCAATGGAAGAAGCTTCCTATCCTTGGCTTTCTGGTCACTCGCTTCAGTTACAGTGCCGTGCCTTTGCCCTTAGGGTTTTCAGAGAATACGGCTTAATGTCCTACCCTCTTGACTGTGCCGGAGTTAGTAGCTACGCATGTAGTTTTCTGGCATTCATTCCCAGAAAACCATATCCAGTCAGCTCCTCCTCCAAATTGTTTATAGGCATATCTCACAGATAATGCTGGTTTCTTTCCAGAAAAAATCACAATATAGAAAGTCACATATTTTGTTTTTGCTTCCCAGTGCATACAAATGTTAATTTTACACTAAGTGTATGCTTAGTTGCTTCAGTTGTGTCTGACTTTTTGTGACCCTATGGACTGTAGCCTACCAAGTTCCCTGTCCACAGGACTCTCCAGGCAAGAATACTGGAGTGGGTTGCCAGGGGATCTTCACCACCCAAGGACTGAACCTGAGTCTCTCAAGTCCCCTGCTTTGGCAGGCAGGTTCTTTTCCACTAGCACCACCTGTGAAGCCTGTAGTCTATTAAAGTGTTCAATAGGGCTTCCCTTCCCTTACTTTCAAGGTTCTATAATTTGTATGCATGTATACACTTTTAAAATTTTTTCCTATGTCAGTTGCCTAAAAATTTAGTCATTTGTCCTCTTACCTTTATTTTAGCAATACAGCTTCCATTTAGATAATAAATGAATAAATCCCCAAGTGCATTTGGGACAAGTTTTAAAAAATTTTTTACCCCATAATGTAACTAAAAGCCGTGCTCTTTGAAAATACTCATGTTACTGATCATATACATATCAATCAATAATACTTAATAATAATAAGATAAATAATGCTTATTTTTTCTCTAGAACTACACTATGTGCTTTATATATATTTAGCTCATTTTATTTTATAACCCTATGAAAGAAATCTTATATTTGCCCCATCTTAAAGCTGAAAAAAAGTTAAGGTTTATGTTGATGTTTTCCAAGATCACACAGCTTGAATTAGTAGAGCTTAGTAGAGTTGAATCAAGAATTAGGATATGTGCTTGACTATGTATATGTAGTCCAGGCTCTTAAGCAATACTTCTGTCCTTGGCTACACTTCCTCTTTTAATGTTACATACATTAATTTAATCTTTTCTTTGTAATAACATTTTATAAATAAATTATAATCAAATTGCAAAACATGTTCAATCTTCTTTGTTAATAGTAAATATTGCAATTAAAATAAAACATATTACCATCATAAGAGAATAGGAAAAGAATATTATCACTTTAGGAGGAAAATATTTCCAACTGTATATATTTTAAGGACAATAATGAAATATTCAGTAGGTTGAGTGCTATTAACTGAAAGATTGAATATTCCTTTGCAATCGAAATTCTAAGTGTGGCCAGAGGCACTGCGAACCATTTAAAGAATAAAATTTCTAGCCTGAGGGATTGAAATGTGCTTTTTATAATTCAGGAGAGACAAATACACATTAGCAGTGATATGTTTACCAAATATAACGTTAGGTCATAATGATGAAGAATAAAGGACATAAATGTCAGGCTTCTGGACTATTATTCTAGAAAAATCTTGTTTTTCCTGAATGAAATTATATTTTAAGACATTACAAAAAATTTAAAAATAAGTAAATAAGAATCTGTGACATATGTAGTCAAATCATATTTTAATTTATGATTATTAAATACATACAAATATTGTACAAGTGTGTCTCTAACTTCCAATATGAATAAAAACTAAGTGCATAGATAAATTAATTTAATACCAGTGAAAATGAATTTAATTATCTTCACTTGCTTAAATAGACACGCAGAATTCTGAACATTTATTTTTCAGTTGTCAGGTCTAAGAACACATTCTTAGACTATTTCTCTAATTTTATCAGAAAAATATCTTGAATGCTAATCCTGGATATCCCCATTAAATTCCTCTTGTTAAAGAAAAAAAAATTAAGACACAGAGTATTGTGTTTCCTCAGAAAATTTTTATTCAATAATGAGTATTAATTGATTACCCATTATAAGTCAGAAACTGTTATACATCACAGGACAAATTCCCAGATCATGTTGAACATTATTTCTAGTCGATGACATCTAAATTAATGGTAAAACTGAGGTAGACCATGACTTTACACTCTTTTTACTAAAAAGAAATAGAAAAAATTCCTCTGAAATCACTGGTAGTTTGGTTTGAAAAGACTGAAGAGATGTTTAAAGTTAATCTTTTAGAAAATTATAAGTTGGCTGATAGTGTAAAATATTTTGTTAATGACATGTATTGTGCTTCATGTTGAAACCAAATAGTACATTCTGGATGGGCTTCTGATGAGTCATGATTTTCATTTATCAACACTTGTCAGCAAAAAATTTTAAAATTAATTGTTTATCAATTATATTTTAGGAAGAATTAACTTTTTTTCTGCTAATTTGCAGATAAAAATAACATAAATATTCTTCAATAAAGAGCAGCCAGAAGAAAATCAAATATATGCTGGAAATTGTGAATTGAAGGGCATCAGTTCAGTTCAGTCACTCAGTCATGTCTGACTCTTTGTGACCACATGTACTTCCCCATGCCAGGATTCCCTGTCCATTACCAACTTCCAAAGTTTGCTCAAACTCATGTCCATCGAGTTGGTGATGCCATCCAACCATCTCATCCTCTGTCATCCCCTTCTCCTCCTGCCTTCAGTCTTTCCCAGAATCAGGGTCTCTTTCAATGAGTCAGTTCTTTGCATCAGGTAGACAAAGTATTGTAGCATCAGCTTCAGCATCAGTCCTTCCAATGAATACTCAGAGTTGATTTCTTTTAGAATTGAACAGTTTGATCTCCTTCCAGTACAAGTGACTCTCAAGAGTTCTCCAATACCGCGGTTCAAAAGCATTAATTCTTCAGTGATCCGCTTCAGTGCTCAACTCTCACATCCAGACATGACTACTGGAAAAACCATAGCTTTGACTATATGGACCTCTGTTGGCAAAGTAATGTCTCTGGTTTTAATACTCTGTCTAGGTTGGTCATAGCTTTTCTTCCAAGGAGCAAGTGTCTTTTAACTTCATGGGTGCAGTCACCATCTGCAGTGATTCTGGAGCCCAAGAAAGTAAAGTCTCTCACTGTTCCTATTGTTTCTCCATCTGTTTACCATGAAGTGATGGGACTGGATGCCATGATCTTAGTTTTTTGAATGTTGAGTTTTAAGCCAACTTTTTCACTCTCCTATTTCACTTTCATCAAGAGGCTCTTTAGTTCCTCTTCAGTTCAGTTCAGTTCAGTTGCTCAGTCATGTTCAGCTCTTTGCAACCCCATGAATTGCAGCATGCCAGGCCTCCCTGTCCATTACCAACTCCCAGAGTTCACTCAAACTCACGTCCATTGAGTCGGTGATGCCATCTGGTCATCTCATCCTCTATCATACTCTTTTCCTCCTGCCCCCAATCCCTCCCAGCATCAGAGTCTTTTCCAATGAGTCAACTCTTCCCATCAGGTGGCCAAAGTACTGGAGTTTCAGCTTTAGCACCATTCCTTTCAAAGAACATCCAGGACTGATCTCCTTTAGAATGGACTGGTTGGATCTCCTTGCAGTCCAAAGGACTCTCAGGAGTCTTCTCCAATACCATAGTTCAAAAGCATCAATTCTTCAGCGCTCAGCTTTCTTCACAGTCCAACTCTCACATCCATACATGACCACTGGAAAAACCATAGCCTTGACTAGACGGACCTTTGTTGGCAAAGTAATGTCTCTGCTTTTCAATATGCTATCTAGGGTGGTCATAACTTTCCTTCCAAGGAGTAAGCGTCTTTTAATTTCATGGCTGCAGTCACCATGTATGGTGATTTTGGAGCCCCAAAATATAAAGTCAGCCACTGTTTCCCCATCTATTTCCCATAAAGTGATGGGACCAGTTGCCAGGATGTTCATTTTCTGAATGTTGAGCTTTAAGCCAACTTTTTAACTCTCCTCTTTCACTTTCATTGAGAGGCTTTTTAGTTCCTCTTCACTTTCTGCCATAAGGGTGATGTCGTCTGCATATCTGAGGTTATTGATATTTCTCCTGGCCATCTTGATTCCAGCTTATGCTTCTTCCAGCCCAGCATTTCTCATGATGTACTCTGCATATAAGTTAAATAAGCAGGGTGACAATATACAGCTTTGACGGACTCCTTTTCCTATTTGGAACCAGTCTGTTGTTCCTTGTCCAGTTCTAACTGTTGCTTCCTGACCTGCATATAGGTTTATCAAGAGACAGGTCAGGTGGTCTGGTATTCCCATCTCTTTCAGAATTTTCCAGTTTATTGTGATCCATGCAGTCAAAGGCTTTGGCATAGTCAATAAAGCAGAAATAGATGTTTTTCTGGAACTCTCTTGCTTTTTCGATGATCCAGCAGATGTTGGCAATTTGATCTCTGGTTCCTCTGCCTTTTCTAAAACCAGCTTGAACATCTGGAAGTTCACAGTTCATATATTGCTGAAGCCTGCCTTGGAGAATTTTGCGCATTACTTTACTAGCATGTAAGATGAGTGCAATTGTGCGGTAGTTTGAGCATGAGCTTTCTGTTATAAGGGTTGTGTCACTGTGAACTTAAGGGCATATCTATTTTTATTATGAATTGCTGCAAGGTGAATGCCTTCCCAGGTGGTGCAAGCAGTAAAGAACCTGCCTGCCAATGCAGGAGAGCTAAAGAAATGTGAATTTGTTCTCTCAGTTGTGACAATCCCCTGGAGAAGGTAATGGCAACCTACACCAGTGTTCTTGCCTGGAGAATCCCATGGACAGAAGAGCCTAGCAGGCTACAGCCCATAGAGTCACAAAGAGACTGCAACTGAGCAAAAACAAATGTAAGTTATATTACCATGCCGTCTAATCTACTGAGTGATACAAACATAATTGGTTTGTATTGGTTGGTTACAGAGGAGGAGTATAACATACAATTCTCATTTAGGTTGATTATGCACAAATTTATTGCAAATAAAAAAAGAGAGAGATAAAAACCAATTAAGTACAATATAACATCTATACTAGAAACTGGTGGCCCTTGCTTTCCTATAGTTTTTTTCTGTTGGATAAAAGTCCTAATGAGTTTTGGAAGAGATAGTAAAAAGTAACAATAACAACAAAGCACTTTAAAAGTTAAAATTAGTCTTTGGGATAAAAGAAACACACTTGTATTAATTTTATTCAATAACCGTTACTGTGTGGCACTGTAGCCTATGTTGTAGTTAGACAGCAATATGGCTCAGTAGCTAAAACAGGGGAGTTGGGGAGTAGATATCGACTGGTTTTATATAGCAAGTTTAATGTTCTTTTTTATTCAAAAAAGAGAATAGATGGTCTATTCACAGCTCTATTGAAAACTCACACCTTTCCAAAAGAACTTCTTCCTACCAAGAGAAAAGTAACATCTTTCCCTAACAGTCACAGAGAAACACCACAGAATGTTACTCAAAAATTAGAATTCACTCAGGGCAGAGGATTAGGTAGTAAGTTACTGTGAATCTAAAACAGAAATGAATGAAAATATCTAGCAATAACTATTCATATGCAGTTTACAAACATGTTGAATGGAAAAAAGAAAAAAAAAACCTCCTGACAATACAATTCATAGAGAGCATACTAAAAATGAGCTTTCTGCAATCACATAAGGAGGTACAGAGAGTATGATATCTGTTACAAAAACAAACAAACAAAAAAAATCCAATCATGGCACAAGAACAACCTTATGTGATGTTAAAAAAGGAATCTGTAATTCTTGAGTAAGTTTTCCAGAAATCATAATAAATATTAACTTTATTCCATAATTTTATTGACTATCATGTATGCATGTGTGTGTACTCGATCATGTCCAACTCTGTGACCTCATGGA
Organism: Bos grunniens; assembly: GCF_055505025.1. Classification (NCBI taxonomy): domain Eukaryota; kingdom Metazoa; phylum Chordata; class Mammalia; order Artiodactyla; family Bovidae; genus Bos; species Bos grunniens. Next base: position 30,684,778 of record NC_141178.1, read on the forward strand.
CAGTAGCCCACCAGGGTCCTCTGTCCATGGAATTTTCAAGACAAGACTACTAGAGTGGGTTGCCATTTCCTTCTCTTGGGGATCATTGAATTGAACCCACATCTCTTGCATCTCCTGCACTGGCAGGTGGATTCTTTTCCACTACACCACCCGGGAAGCCCATGTATGACTAAGACATCATTCTTAGTGCTGGGAACATAGAAACAGATCAAAAAGACTAAAATTCCTGCTTCTGTATATTCATATGGGAGGAGAAAGTTTTTACACAAATAAGTGAAACACATAATTTCTTGATGGTGATAAATTCTGTGAAGTAAAACAATGCAGGAAATGAGAGAACATAGGTGCTTTGTTTATGATGGTAATTTTTTTAATGGTGAGGATACATGAAATATAAGATTATATGCAGATTGAGAAAAGAGTAAATATGAATTCTTAAGGCATGTAGGTACTTTACATGTTCATATAACAACTAAAAGGCCATTGTGACTGAAACAGAATGATCCAAAGGTAGAGTAGTATGAGATGAAATCAGAGAGGCAGTGACAGGACTTTGATTGTGCTAAACAATTTGATTTTTTCTATAGCAAATGCAAGTTAAAAAAAAAATGTTCTACTGACAGAAGGCTAATAAAAATAATAGTTTTATTATTTAAAAAGAAAAGTTATTCTGATGTTTACTAAAAATGGTCTACCTGAAAACATACATTAAGTTATGTCTATAAGCTTTCTTTCCATTCTTTTTTAATTAAAAACTCTACTTTGGCTAAAAATTACTGACTCTTGAGATAGAAGCACATCAATTAATTTGTCCACTTACCATCACCTACTTGCTTGAGCACTAGATCATCTATGCTTTCTCCTAATTAAGGACATCATTTCATCTATTGTCCTTTCTTTCTACTACATCATAATTGTTTTTACTCTCTATGTTCATACCTATCATGTTTCAGAAATGGTATTGTTTCTCTGAATTTTAAAATAATACTTCTCTTTATTCTGTTTCCCTAACTACCATTCCATTTCTCTAGCATTTTTTTTTTTTTTTTGCAGTCAGTCCTCTAAAATGAACAGTCAATAATCCATGTCTCCAATTCCTCACCTCCTACTCTCTCTTAAAAGCATTCTAGTCAACCTCTTCCCCAACAACTCCACAAAAACTGCTATTGTAATAAACACCGATGTCTTTCATCTTATAAGATTCAATAATAAATTCTAGGTCCTTCTCTCATTACTCTACTATGCTATATTACCCTGTTGGTTACCTGCTCCTCTTTGGCGTAACTTTCTTCATTGACTTTCAAGGCATTGTTCCCTTTTTCTTTGTCTCTTCCTTTTTTTCCAATAGGAGGAAACAAAGAAAAGAAAGAGGGTCATGGAAGTGAGTGAGATGTTATTTTTTTCCCAGAGAGTCAATATATTTTAACTAAAATATATATACAAAACAAAGGGATATATTTATTTATCTAGAATTGTTGGAGTCACAGCACCCAGAAAACTGAAAATACAAATGATTTTAGAATGTCGCCTGTAGGGTAAGCAGGAGAGAATGATACTGTTTTTATTATAAGTTCTTCAGTTCTTGCTACCATGTGGACTTATTCCTTGATAAAAATATTTTAAAACAAGTTTTTAAGTACTACATGTAATAAAAAAAAAATAATACACTTACTTCAGTTGGAAAATGGAGTGACTAAGATAGATGAGAAGTAACGAAAATACATCAATTTCATAGTTTTCACTGCTGATGTCAAAAGATACTGCATAACTTTGATAAGTCAACAATAAACAGAGGTGTAGGTTTAGGTGTAAAGTTATGGTGGCAAGTATATTAAATGGAAAACTTGTTATTTGGGGACAAAGGTGTGGAGATGAATGGGAGTCATAGCTATTTTCTTGTGTTTAATTTTTACTTTAAAAATATTTTAATTTTATTTTTAATATAAAAGCATGTATTGCTTTTATAGTTAAAATGATTCAGTTTTATAGAAAAGGCTAAGTAAAAATTAAAATTAAATATTTATAGGAGAAATATATCTCTTTTACTATTTCTGGAAGGGATAACCATAATTGTATCCTAGGGTCATGACTGATACTTAAGCAATGTTGTTAAATAAAACTGAATTAAATTGGGGTGGGGGGAAGGCCTCATCACAAACATGTCAAAAAATAGTGCACAGAAACAGCTCAAGAGCCTCTATACATAAGAGATTCTTCCTGAATTTCTAATATGGTTTAAATGATTTTATAAATGACCTACCTCAGTGGAAATAACATGTAGGAAGTTTCAAAGGAGATCTACATAGAATGGGAACAGAGCTATTAAGCTGCTGTTAGGAGTCATCACAGGAAATGCCTATACACACTTTACAAAATCTTGCCAACTTACGTAATACCAGCAAAAAGTTTGCTCACCCTCAATACGTAAGGAGTTTTAAGGATACTGAATCTTAAGAGTTCCACTCACTATCCCAATTTTCCTTGTGCTTACAAATCATCTAATATTTAATTGACTAAATTGCTTATATTTGTGCTCTTTATGAGGAAAAAAGGTGAATATAAATTGCCAAAATTTATCTTGAAATATTAAAGTAGTTTTGGGAAGAAGAATGGACCTTTGTGGCTGGAGAAAGGCTGAACAGGAGAAAAGTATGATGAATAATGCAAGGTGCACATGCAGAAAGTACAACACACTTGATAGAAAGCTGTTGGAAAGTAGGCCAGGGCAATGGAAAGGACACACATTGGTAATGGACAAATTATATGACCACTGAGGATTCTCTGTTCACTCAGGATAGACACGGTACAGAGTGGTTGAGGAACCTGATTCAAAAAGAAAATGTTGAACAGAGGTCTAAGTCAGAATATAATCAACTCTAGTCTAGTCTTTCATGATGAGAGCTATTATAATAGTGGAGATAAAAGTCACTTTAGATCTCCTTTCAAAATACACAAATCTACAGTTTTATCCAAAAGATGGAGAGAAGCTGAGATTTTAGGGATATGAATTATGGTGAGAAGAGAAGATTTCATTTTCCTGAGAGCAGTAATTTCAATGGTTTGCTAGGAGAAAATACAGTAGTTACTGTATCAGAGAGATCTAACGGGAAAAGAAAAACACTCTATTATATAGACAAGAAGGATTAATACAGGAAATTAAAAGTCTGCAAAACCAGACAAGAGCTGGGAGAGTAATGGTCAGGACAGGGAAGTGGCTTCTGACATTCAGAAAATCAAGAAGTGCAAGAATCACAGGGAATTGCTGCTCAGCTTTGTGTAACTTCAAAGTAGGCAAGTGGAGAGAGAAGGCTGTGAACCCTCTGGCAAAACTATATGTCTTTTGTTTATTTTTTGATAGCAGCTTTTGTTTATTTTTTGCCTCAAAAGTCTCTTATGAGTGTCTCCCATTTGAGAAATTGGTACTGAATAGAGGAGTCAGCCATGTATAGATGAAGACATGTTTGCTCTCTTCTCCAAATGAGAGGCGCACATCCTCAGCAACTACTGTTAGCTCCCATCACCTAGCTCATCACAAAGCCTCTTGACATCCTTACACCTTAAAGCCTACATGAAAAGGCTAACTGCCACCAACATGCACATATGTGCTCAATTGCTTCAGTCATGTCAGACTCTTTTCAACTCTATGGATCAAAACTGATCAGGCTCCTCAGTCCATGAGATTCTCCAGGCAAGAATAATGGAGTGGGTGGTCATGCCCTCCTCGGGAGCTCTTCCTAACCCAGGGATCCAACCAGCGCCTCTTATGTCTCCTGCACCAGCAGGCAGGTTCTTTACCACTAGTGCCACCTGGGAAGCTCAACTAACACCAACATGCCTTATATAAAATTGCAGAGAAATAGAAGAAATAATAAAAATTGGTCTATATATATGCAGATACTTCTATAACAAAGCAAGGGAGAAAACACTGATAGCTATCCTTTTTTTTTTTTTCCCTGTAACCGATAATTTTTGGAGCCATTTTCGGCGTCTCCATCTATTCACCAAGCATTTCATATTTTGCCCTCAGCCGCTGTTTCAACTGGTCATGATGTTGTGACCTGGACCTTTATTCCTGAAGTGTCTGAGCCATTTATGAACCTGTTGATTTTTGTTGTAATGTTTCGTTAATTTATTTCTGTGCACAAAAGTATTCACTGGCTGTCTGCTAAATCTACTGGCTTCTATACATATTCCTTCTTGATCCCAGTGTAAACCAGGGACTCTTTTTCCCATTTATAATCAAGATCAATCAACAGAGCCAATACAGCAAATCCTTTATTTATTTATCCATTGATGGAATGGTTTAAGCAGCTCAATGCAGTCAGGGGACAATCTTGGCCACAAGGAAAACAGAATTGTTGCGTCCCCTAGGGGACTTCCTTTGTCCTCTTAGGAAGTGACCTCAACTAGAGCTCTGGTGATTAGAAACGTATATATTGTGAGTGATTTCTTAAGTGTAATAGTGAGGGATGCCACTTCACTTCAAGGACACCTCAGTGTCCTTGATTGTGTTCTGGGTTTGTGAAAAAAGGGGTACAGTTTTCCCCCATTATCCAAAATAGAGCATCCCTATGAATCTTTCTGTAAGCCATAAAGAAGAAAGTGAAGAAGCAGCTACCTTAGGACACATCTTGCTAACAGATGCACAAAAATAAATTGAGATAAAGCACAGATGCTACAGACACAGTTTGAAGCCATGGTGGCCTGATGCTAAGATGCTGAGTGTAGTTCCCAGGCAAGGAGCTTGGTGGTGCCTAGGGGCCACACTGCCTCTGTAACACCTCATACATGCTAGTCACTTCAGTCATGTCCCACTCTTTGTGACCCTATGGACTTTAGCCTCCCAGGCGCCTCTGTCCATAGGGTTCTCCAGGCAAAAATACTGGCGTGGATTGCCATGCCTTTCTCCAGGGGATCTTCCCAACCCAGGGACTGAACCCATGTCTTTTACATCTCCTGCCTTGGCAGGTGGGTTCTTTACCACTAGTACCACCTGGGAATCTTGCTGCAAAACAAATGCTGAATTTCAATTTTACCTTTCACTTTTTTTTTTCTTTTAAAGTGAAAGGTATAAATGGGGCTTCCTTGGTGTCTCAGACAGTAAAGTATCTGCCTACAATGCAGGAGACTTGAGTTTGATCTCTGGGTAAGGAAAATCCCCTGGAGAAGGAAATGGCAACCCACTCCAGTATTCTTGCCTAAAGAATTCCACGGACAGAGGAGCCTGGTGGATTATACTCCATGGGGTCACAAAGAGTCAGATATGACTGAGTGACTAACACTTTCACTTTTTTGTAAAAGTGAAAATTCTCTTTAGATTTCTTTCAATTAGTGAAAACAGGTACTAAGGTAGATCCTTCATGAAAACCAAGTGGCGTGAAGCAAAGTTTTGAAAAGTGGGGACGCCTCACAACATAATGGTCTCTTGTTCCAAGTATATACTCAATGCTTACGTTACAACGGCTCATCAATCTTGTAAGAGCTGACTCCCGTCAAGTGTCTAAAGCAGCTGCAGAGCTTTCTCTTCCCTGGCGCTCAAATAAATAACCAATAATAAAACTATTTTCATGTGTTCCTATTTTAAAGATTACATTGTTACCCAAAATGACAAATCCAGAATAGGAAATTCTGTCACTGGTAATGTAGACAGGAAAACATTTTTCCATTAAGTAACAATATGGGAGCCCTTTCACTAACTCTGTTTTAATTCTTCATGGAAGAACACTCTCCAGAAGTAGGAAATCTAAGAAAAATTCTTAAGAATATAATTTATTTTACCATCTGCTTTTCTTAGAAAATAATCAGTTAATAACATAATTGCCTTGACAACATATTCTGAGTTGTGCATGTGCTATCCTGGAATGCAAAATTCATTTTTTTTTTAAATTTCAGAAAGAGTGTTGAAGTTTTTTATTCTATTTCTGATTTTATATTTTGGAAGCATCTTATATTTTGAACCCCACCCCAACTTATTCATTTCAGCTTTTAAACTGTAGCAATTTTTAGTACATTGACACAATGAGTAATAATGTATCATACTATATCATAAAGAGTTTTTATTACAGTTCCTCAATTAATTTTTTGCTTATTATTTCCCATTAAAGTTTAAAGAACAATGTTTTACTTGACAAGATTATTAAAGAATGAGAATGACTTGTTAATTTAAGTACCCATGATTCTTGTGGTGTATCGATCTATCTATCTTGTGGATATATTTAAGGCAAGTTAAGGATAAAGACAGGCTTCCCTTGTGGCTCAGCTGGTAAAGAATCCATCTGCAATGTGGTGAGACCTGAGTTCGATCCCTGGGTTGGAAAGGTCCCTTGGAGAAGGGAAAGGCTACCCACTCCAGTATTCTGGCCTAGAAAATTCCGTGGACTGCTCCTGGGAAGAAAAGCTATGATCAACCTAAACAGCATATTAAAAAGCAGAGACATTACTTTGCCAACAAAAGTCCATACCGTCCAAGCTATGGTTTTTCCAGCAGTCATGTACGAATGTGAGATTTGGACTATAAAGAAAGTTGAGCACCACAAATTGATGCTTTTGAACTGCAGTGTTGGAGAAGACTCTTGAGAGTCCCTTGGACTGCAAGGAGACTCAACCAGTCAATCAGCCCTGAATATTCATTGGAAGGACTGATGTTGAAGCTGAAGCTCCAAAACTTTGGCCACCTGACACGAAGAACTGATTCATTGGAAAAGACCCTGATGCTGGGAAAGATTGAGGACAGGAGGAGAAAGGGATGACACAGGACGAGATGGTTGGATGGGATCACCAGCTCAATGGACATGAGTTTGAGCAAGCTCTGTGAGTTGGCGATGGACAGGGAAGCCTGGCTTGCTGCAGTCCATGGGGTTGCAAAGAGTCAGACATCACTGAACAACTGAACTGAGGGATAAAGACCTAAATATATGACTAAAAGAATTAATCAATACCTCTATTGGTTCTGATTTTCAGGAAGAATGGCAGATCAATGAAGCAAACAGTTTTGAGATAAAGGAGGCTTTGCCCATTGTATTAAATGGTACAAACATCACCTGTCTTTGATGATCTATCCTAGGTGAAGCTGTCTGCACCACTGAAAGGTCAGTGATATCTTAGTTATGACATGACATAAAAATTCTCTACTAGGATCAGAACTCAGATTTCAGAATAATAAAGAAAGCACTAATGGCAAATTCATAAATTTACATTGTGTTGAATTATGGACAACTGATGTTATGAATTCTATTTGGTTCCTACTAGATCAGTGGTCCCCAACCTTTTGGCATCAGGAACAAATTTCAGGAAAGACAATATTTCCACAGACCAGGGTAAGGAAGATGGTTTCAGGATAACTCAAGTGCCTTATATTTATTGTGCACTTTGTTTCTATTATTATTACATCTGTTCCACTTCAGATTATCAGGTATTAGATCCTAGAATCTGGGGACCCCTATACCACATGATAAGATCTTTGTTAGCAATGTTTAAAGAGTACCAACTGAATAACAATCTCATATAGTGACAGAACATAATACTGTGATAGTATATCCATTCTGTATTTGATTAATATATAGGGTTCCTTATGCTATTCAATTTGAAAACCATAAAGTTGATTTTATTTTGAAAGCATTATTTTATAATATATTATTTGCTCTAATAACATTTATGCTATTCACTGTAATTTTCTTAGTTGCAACAAAATTTTGACTGAAAAATTCTATTTTTGAGCAAACTCGTGTCTTGTAATAGCAATTATTAGCCTGAGAATAGCAGCTATTATTTATTTAGTGTTGTATGTGTCAGGCACTTTTCTAAGTACTTTAAATGTGTTCCTTTCAATAGCACCAGGAGATACTATTATTAACTACATATTACAGATAAGGAAATGTAGGCAAAATAAGTAACTTACGAAAGTCACACTGCATATAAGTATTGAGCTCCAAATCCAAACCATAAACCATGCCATCTGATTCCAATATTAAACTCTTAACCACCACAGTCACTGCTATCCCACAAATACCTCCCACCCCCTGGAATATGAGCCTATTCTATCACCAATTTTGTTAAAAATAATTTGAGAATATTGCATGGCCACAAATAACAGCCAATATAACATGCATATTCTAAATAAAAACTTTCAGGAGTAAAACATTTTTACTAGCAAAAGGAGATGAAAGTGTAAGTCTGTCTTTTAGTCTTCAAGAGCAATCAGAGGTTGGGGACAGAACTGCTCACTCTATTAGAATGGACTAAAATGATCTCAGGCAGATACTTAATTTCAGTTTTGTTGGAACAAAATGAAATGTAAGTTTTTGTTTTCTTTTTTGTCCTTAGCACTATACTATGTTAGATTATTGATAACTAAAAGGTTTAGTCCATAACTTTTATTAAAAGCTATTACATATAAATGCAGATCATTTATTAACACAAAAGGATTTAAATAGCTCTAATGGAAACTGAAACCTATTAAACTAACAGTGTATACTGCATTGTTCTGGGGCCAAATAAGTATGCATAAATTAAAAAATATATGTATATTGTTACATTTTTCCTTAAACTTCAATGAGTTCTTTTGTAATTTGTAATTTAAAGTGATTTAACATTTCTTGTAGTCACGTGTGCATACTAAGTCACATCAGTTGTGTCTCATTCTTTGTGATCTTATGGACTACAGCCAACTAGGCTCCTCTGTCCATGGGATTTTCCAAGAAAGAATACTGGAGTAGGTGGCCATGTCCTACTTCAGGGGATCTTCTTGGCCCAGGAATTGAACCTGCATCTCCTGCAATGCAGTCAGATTCGTTACCGGCTGACCCACTGGGAAAGCTCCCTTTTTTAGTTGTATTTCCTCTCAAATCTCCAGCATTAATCCCCAAATTAAGCAGGAATAGCCAAACAAGTGCTGCTTTTTTAGGGGAATGGTTCAATAGGCCCCAGAGAGTCCTAATTTCAATATATTTGACTTAAAGTCTTATGAAGCATTGCTAACTTATTGAGGAGAGTTGCACCCTCCTCGAATGGGCTTTGATAGTACAGGAATTTCCATAAGAAAAAAGTAGAGGGCCAATTAAGAAGTCATCTATATCTTCTTTTTTTTTTTTTTTAAAGAAGCAGATGCAATCTTTGTTTCAATTCACTAGGGGCACCTTCAAATTACTTCATTGAGTTTCCTAATTTGTGTACTAACATGGAGTCAACTCAAGATTTACTTACTGGTAGGGCCATGCCATAGTTGCATTTATTTCTCATTAAATGTACTGTTGACAGAAACACTTACAAAAAAGATCACCAATGGAATTTCTAAATAAACTGATTCTAGTTTTGCTTGAAATAGATTGCAATCATTAATTTTGATATTATAAATAAATGCTGTAAAGCATAAACATATATATGTTCATAAATATATGTAAAAACTACATAGGTAATTTAATCGTTTCAGCCCTTTTCTTTTACTGTCTGACTTGTGAATTGAACATTTTGGCTTCAAACAAACAACTGAAATCTATATTAGAGATAGGATCTAGAATTATTTTTCATGATAAACCTTACCTTTAATAAAGAAAGAGTGAAGTCACTCAGTCGTGTCCGACTCTTTGCAACCCCCATGGACGGTAGCCTATCAGTCTCCTCCATCCATGGAATTTTCCAGGCAATAAGACTGGAGTGGGTTGCCATTTCCTTCTCCAGTGGATCTTCCCAACCCAGGGATCGAACTCTGGTCTCCTACATGGCGGGTAGACGCTTTACCGACTGAGCCACCTGGGAATAGCCAAGCATAAACTAAGCCATTGATATTTTCCAAAATTCTGGCTCCTGTAATTTTGTATCAGAGCTATTTTGAAAGTTGTTAAAAATACTTACAAAAAATATGTTTTTTTCTGTGTTTAGTTCACATGTTTACAACTACCATGTAGGAAATATTTTTGATTATACATTCATGCTGGCGAAACACTTTTGAGCATGCCCTCATATCTTTTTATCATTTGTATACAAGTGCTACTGTATTAATACATCACACTCCATGCATGTGTTATGTACGTGTCATACTTCCAAGTTACAGTTAATGAGATTGGCTCCATCGTATTTCAGTGAAACTCTACTTGACTCGAGCCAAATATCTTGAAGATGAACATTTTAGTTAATAAGGTGAACTATGAGAACGATAATGTATTTATGATTATTTCCCTTTAACATGATTTTTTTTTCCCCTTGAAAAGTTATAATTGTCAACTACAGCCTTCTGGTCTACCTCCTATTAGCAGTAGAAGTCATTTAGTACAGTTGCTTTGCATAAGTTACCACCAGATGGCATTCTTGTGTCTTTGATCATGCACACATTTCTAAACTAAAAACTGCATTGTGGTTCTTGTTAAGTTCTTTGGGCACATTATTTCACTTCTCAAAGTATTCATAGTATCATAATAAATAAAGGGTACTGGACTAGATGGTTCAATTCAAATACAGACTATTAATATTACCAAATAGCTTCTCTGTCCATGGTACTATACTAAATGTGCTGAGGGGTACAGAAGTGAAATATCAACACCTTTAATTATTTGTAGATAATAAGCATTCAGCAGAGTTCTTTATCTGCCTTCTAGTTAATTAAATTGTCAGATTCTTCGCTGTTTTTTATTTTGTTTGTAAACATATTGAAAGTAAGCAGTCGGACAGACTGAGTGACTTCACTTTCACTTTTTACTTTCATGCACTGGAGAAGGAAATGGCAACCCACTCCAGTGTTTTTGCCTGGAGAATCCCAGGGATGGAAGCCTGGTGGGCTGCTGTCCATGGGGTCACACAGAGTCAGACATAACTGACGTGACTTAGCAGCAGCAGCAGTAGCAGCAGTAGGCAATTATAAAAGCTTCAATGTGGGATTCTAAGAACTTTATACTTTATTATATGTTACTCAAAATTAATTTCCTAATTGATTTCACATAATATAATCCTCACAGATTTATCAAAGTTTTTTATTTTTGCTAATTAGCTGGTAGGCTTTTGGCTGATTTGTGTTAGTAAAGCAGGGAATTTATGCTTTATAAAGAAAAATTTGAAATAAAGATGGCATATACTAGGGATACAAAGAACAGTTAGAAGACTATAATTAATCATGTAAACAAAGAAAAATAAGTAGCTAAGATGAGTATATCCCTCCTTCTGAGAGATGGGATCATTTCAACAAGTAATTTAGAAAAAGAATGGTTAGGAGGTAGAGTAGAAGATGATTCTGAATTTCTAGGATAGGTGACAGAAAAGTTAGTGAGTTATCACCTGGGGGGTGGGGAATATGAAAAAAAAGGTTTTAGTACAATGTATAGCATTTGTTTTGGAAATATTGAGCATAAAGATTAGTGGTGATGAAAATATTAACAATTTGATATGGAGTTCTAGAGAGAGGTGAGAGATATATTTTATAGGGAAAATCCTGTCAAATGTACTTAACAAAATCAACAGTGAACTTTTTCTCCTTATTTTGTTCCCACAATATGTTTTATTAATAAAACAAATATTTTTGAAGTTTAATTTAAATTTTGAAATTTAATGACCATATTATATGAATAGTAACGTGTCACCTATCATCTAACACTTGTGAATTGCGATGTTAAAATGATGTATCTGAGTGGAAAATAAGGATATTTATTTCTACATTTAGTACAGAAAAAAACATACCTATTACATATTATTTATTTTGATTTAAAATAAATGGAAATGATGGAAATTCACTGACAATCCAGTGTTTAAGACCCCTTGATTCCACTGCAAGGAGCACAGGTCCAAACCATGATTGGGAAACTAAGATCCTGAAAGCCATGTGGTGAGGCAAAAAATAAATATAAGATGGAAATATTTGCTATTAAATTCAATTTTTATGTTACTTATTGAAATTTGTCATTCAAGTGGACAGAAATCAAAGTTTAGGTATGGAGAATAATTGTTTCATGTGGGAATTATATTACTTTCAAAGTGCTATCGTAATATACATTGGGCTCTGGACAGGATTATGAAGTATAGATGTTTCTCTGACTTTCTCACACATGAAACTCTTTTTTTTTTTTTCTCCTTGCTGTTGCTGCTGCTGCTAAGTTGCTTTAGTCGTGTCCGACTCTGTGCAACCCTATAGATGGCGGCCCACCAGGCTCCCCCGTTCCTGGGATTCTCCAGGCAAGAACACTGGAGTGGGTTGCCATTTCCTTCTCCAGTGCATGAAAGTGAAAAGTGAAAGTGAAGTTGCTCAGCCGTGTCCAACTCATCGCGACCCCATGGACTGCAGCCTACCAGGCTCCTCCGTCCACGGGATTTTCCTGGCTAGAGTACTGGAGAGGGTTGACATTGCCTTCTCTGATTTGTATACTAAGGAAGATTTAAAGGACTTGTTGAATGAATGTAGAGAGAACAGCTTCACATATAAATAAAAAAAAAATTTTAAATATACTGTTCATGATTTTATATAAAATAAATACATAGTTCTTTGAAGGTTTAATAAAAATATCAAAATTAGAACAAGGCAAAGAAGAAAAGTATTCCAAAAAGTAAGTTTCTGAATAAAGACAAATTACTTTTTTCTAAAAATTCATGAGCTTATACTTTGATTAAATGTAATTTGGCCTAATTTTATCTTACTTTAAAAGAAGTATATTAAGAATACTTAATTTTTTCAATTTATCATATTTATGCTTAATGATAAACTTGGAGACTAAGTATTCAAAAGTTCTTCATTTGTTCAAAAATGTTTCACTTGTTATTTCTCCTACTAAGTTATCGTTAAATAGCTAAAATTAAGACATTTATTAAACCTTTTATTGTTCAGTGCAGTTCAATTCAGTCGCTCAGTAATGTCCGACTCTTTGTGACCCCATGAATTGCAGCACGCCAAGCCTCCCTGTCCACACCAACTCCTGGAGTTCACTCAAACTCATGTCCATCGAGTCGGTGATGCTATCCAGCCATCTCATCCTCTGTCATCCCCTTCTCCTCTTGCCCCCAATCCCTCCCAGCATCAGAATCTTTTCCAATGAGTCAACTCTTTGCATGAGGTGGCCAGAGTACTGGAGTTTCAGCTTTAGCATCATTCCTTCCAAAGAACACCCAGGACTGATCTCCTTAGAATGGACTGGTTGGATCTCTTTGCAGTCCAAGAGACTCTCAAGAGTCTTCTCCAACACCACAGTTCAAAGCATCAATTCTTCGGCACTCAGCTTTCTTCACAGTCCAACTCTCACATCCATGCATGACCACTGGAAAAACCATAGCCTTGACTAGACGGACCTTTGTTGGCAAAGTAATGTCTCTGCTTTTGAGTATGCTATCTAGGTTGGTCATAACTTTCCTTCCAAGGAGTGTCTTTTAATTTCATGGCTGCAATCACCATCTGCAGTGATTTTGGAGCTCAAAAAAAATAAAGTCTGACACTGTTTCCATTGTTTCCCCATCTATTTCCCATGAAGTGATGGGACCAGATGCCATGATCTTCGTTTTCTGAATGTTGAGCTTTAAGCCAAGTTTTTCACTCTCCTCTTTCATTTTCATCAAGAGGCTTTTTAGTTCCTCTTCACTTTCTGCCATAAGGATGGTGTCATCTGCATATTATTGTTAGAAGTGAATTAATTTTTAGTCTTTATACATGCATTTACTCTTTGAAAAGATAAAATATAATAAGATAAGCACATTAGCCCTGGCCCTTTCTGCCTTTATTTCTGAGCTATACTATGACATTCTATAGGTGCATTCATGCTCAGTTGTGTCTGACTCTTGCAACCCTTTGGACTCTAGCCCGCTAGGCTCCTTTATCCATGGGATTTTTCAGGCAAGAATACTGGGATGGGTTGCCATTTCCTCCTCCAGGAGATCTTCCTGACCCAGGGATTGAACCCACATCTTTTGCATTGCATGGGGAGTTATATAAATGATCATTATCTGGTGTATCAAAATGTGAAGATGATATTTTGTCATATACTGTTTGCACAATGGTGATTCTTCTTAAAAACATGAATTGTTAAAATATGTAACAACAGTAAATAAAAGAATAGCTAAGGATTGGTGAAAATTTGTGGAATATAACCAACTGAATTGTTTTTAGTAATCAGTAGAGAAGTCTGTACTGTAACAATCTTGAACTTATTTTCAAAGTATTTTATATGTTCAAAACAATTTAAAATATTTGCTCTTTGAATTAGTAAGTTTGAAAATTACAGTACCTTTACAAAAGAGGTCAGTGAACAAATTTGTGCAAAACAGTTCATACTTGACGAAGCACCGTGGCTGTGGTTGGATAAAAGGGCTAGCAGAAGACTCTGAATAATATGTGAGGGAAGGACATCCCAGGACAATTATATAAGATGAACAAGGAAGGGAGACCTAAAATAGTTTATGACTTGTTCCAGAAGCAAGGTATCATTAGTGCTTATAGGTAATGAGGGAAATGAGGGAAAGGGGGTCATAGATTTAATCATGGAGAACCTTTAATACCTTGATGAAGATATCAGATTTTACTAGAGATAAATGTTATACAGTAAAGGTAAGATGAAGGGGAAGTAACAGAGCAGGACTTATATTTCAGATATTCACTCAGAGCAGAAAAGAAAATAGTTTGAAGAAATCAAGGAAATTAGATTGGAAGATTTTTTTTTTTAATTTTTTGGTGCCAACAATGTTCCATTACTTTATTATTTTTTTCTTTCTTTTAAAATTTATTTATTTTAATTGGAAGCTAATTACTTTACAATATTGTAGTGGTTTTGCCATACATTGCCATATATTGACATGAATCAGCCATGGGTATACATTCAGGCATGAAATGGTGAGGTACTGAGACTGAAAGAATACTAACAAAAGGATGGATCTGAGAAATAAGTAACAAACAGCTAGGTGGAGGAACTGGTGAGAGAAAAAGTGAGGGGTTTAGGATGACACTAAGGTGAATATGATCATAAAGTATCTGAATTAATGAGACTGTTTTTTTTTAATCAAATCTCTGAGTGAGGATATACTTTTTCTTGGACAACTGAAAAGTGAACCATGCAGTCCAGCGTGTGGAAAGTGACTAGAGTCCCTGGCTTTCCATATGAGCATCACGCTGTAGTTTCTCATCCTAATTTCTAGGGCATGTGTTCATTCTATCTCCTCGCTCTTTATTCATTCTTCAATCCATGAACATTTTCAAAGCGTTTACCAGACGAAGGGCTTATTTGCTGGCTTTTTTCCCTTGTACCCTATTCCTAAATTTCTATTTTAATTTCTCATTGGGAAACCTTTGTTAATTTACACAAGTTCCTTTCTTTGCATCTGGACTCTCCCTATTGTCATTTATTTCTAATCAGATTTCCTGGATATATTTTCCAAATGCTTATTAAAAAATCAGGAACTATTATAAGCTTCAACTAGCACTACTAGCTAATCATTTCTGAGGGAAACTAGTGCAGCATCTCGGAGAAGGCAATGGCACCCCACTCCAGGACTCTTGCCTGGAAAATCCCATGGATGGAGGAGCCTGGTAGGCTGCAGTCCATGGGGTAGCTAAGAGTCAGACACAACTGAGACTGAGCGACTTCACTTTCACTTTTCACTTTCATGCATTGGAGAAGAAAATGGCAACCCACTCCAGTGTTCTTGCCTGGAGAATCCCAGGGATGGGGGAGCCTGGTGGGCTGCCGTCTATGGGGTCGCACAGAGTGGGACACAACTGAAGAGACTTAGCAGCAGCAGTGCAGCATCTAGAGTTCTCTGTTGCTGAGTGATCTGGACCACAAACTCCTCTGTAAAGTATTTTGTTTCTTTTATGCCTGTTAGCTAGCCCACCCCATACTGCTCTCATTTCCCTTTGATCCTTCTTTACTGAGTTTTCTATGATGAAAATATTTCTATAGGATCTGTAATTGTACTGGAGAATAGTTCTCAACCCTGTCTACCCTCCAGCAATGAGAAAGGAGTTGGGGACACAGATTCACTCTGTGAATTTACACACTGTAACCAATGTAACATAGAAAAAATTAACCTATGTGACTTGACTCTAATCCATGTGACTCCATGCTTGGAAAATTAATGGCATTAAATTTTTCAGAAGAGAGTACACATGTTATAAATGTGTTATATAACATATAAACACATGTTATATATGTCATGAAGACAGATGAAACATAACACTTAAAGTAGAACAAAGGTCACTCACTAAATCCAGAATCAGAAATCAACTTCTCTTTTATGCTTTCCTGTGTATTTCTTTTTTATATCTTCTAGGAATTTTAATTTGGTAGGTTATATGATATATTTTGATAATATATAAACACAAACACACACACATATATATATATATCAACAGGTTGCTGCTATAACAAAGACATCTTAGAAACTCATACCTGAGAAAATTTATTAATGATGGCTATGCTGCCACTTTTTAAAAATCAGCATCTTTATTACTTCATTGAGTAGACAGTAAATGGTAAAAGCAAAGCCCTGAGAAAGCATTTTTGTTGTTCTTCATGGTGCCAAGGGTAGAAAGGATGATTTCCTTTGATAGTTGGCCACTTTGCTCTGGCCATGGGACAATTTAATTCAAAAGGACAAGCAGCACCAGAGAGATAGAACTTATGTTCTAACTTGAAAGATCAATCTTTCTAATGGCACAGCAAGCTGCCATCATTAAGAACTCCAGAATTAGAACTGGGGTGTTTAAATCCCAGTTCAAGTACTTATTAGATTTGTAACCTTGGGCAAGATAGTGAACCTTTAAAACAACTGCAAAATGTAAATAATGCCTTAGCTTTTAAGCCTTTTGTAAAGATTAAGGGAGGTCAAGAGTAATAGACAAGTACTTAGGGACTTTGTCACAGAGTGAATGCACAATAAGTGGTGGAGTGATTTCTGATAATTTTCCTGTGATAGAAAACTTTGGGATTCCTGAAGTAAAAATAAAGTAAGAAGATTTAAAAAAAAATATGCAGGAATAATTCTGGAGACAATTAGATATTATGAAGCTATATATGAACAAAGAATGGAAAAGGATAGTATGGAAACAAATTAAGTTTATAGAAATGTATAGCAAAAGGCACAGTCTTAGAAATGACACTATAATGATTTGACATTGGGCTAACTTGCAGGGGGAGAGTGATTAATCTTGGCAGCAGAAATGCATAACAACACATAGTTATGTGGCCATATATAAGTTACTTCTCATCTGTGGAAACAGGTTAGTAACAATAACTATGCCACTAGGACTGTATGAAGTTTAAATTAGAGTTAATATAAGTACAACACTAGATGCATGCTTCATACCTACTGATTGCATTGTAGATATGACTGTTATAATTATTTCAAATAATGCCCGATTGTGTGGATACCTAAATAATTTGCATACAATATCTGCTTAAATATTGACTCATACTTTAATTGATATATCAATTTAAATTATTTTCATTAATTATCTTCTATTTTATATCCATTGAATGAAGTTTTTTATTTACAAGATCTTTCCCTTCTGTTATATTATTATTTCTTAGAGTTCACTGAGCATGGGTTTTATATATCTGAACTTATTAAAACAGTTCCTAAAACTAGCTGTACATTAGAATCCCCTAGGGAAACTTAAGAATGCTAATCTCTGGATCTACTTTAAATGAATAAAATCAGATTCTGTCTCCAGAGAAGGGGTGTATTATTAAACTTCCCCAGGTGATTTTAATGCACAGCGAGGAGTGAGAATGTAGTGTTGTAAAGGAATTTGACATAGTTTTCTGTTCTTCCTTCTTTCAACTATAACTTGCATTATTTACAATGATATCTATCTATTGATATCTATCTATTTACCTACCTATTTCTGACTGGAGAGTTTCACACCCAGAAGGCATTAATAAAGTTTTGATAACTATATCCATTTTCTCTGGTAAATATAAGGCTTCCCTTATAGTTCAGTCAGTAAAGAATCTGCCTACCATATGGGAGACCCAGGTTCAATTCCTGGGTCGGAAGATCCTCTGGAGAAGGGAATGGCAATCCACTCCAGTATTCTTACCTGGAGAATCCCATGGACAGAGGAGCCATGGAATCACAAAAAGTTGGAAATGACTGAACAACTAACACAAATATATCAGTCAGGATCCTGGCAGGCAACAAATAGCACATTGAATCTGGGTGTGGGCTGCTGCTGCTAAGTCACATCAGTCGTGTCCGATTCTGTGTGACCCCATAGACGGCAGCCCATCAGGCTCCCCCGTCCCTGGGATTCTCCAGGCAAGAACACTGGAGTGGGTTGCCATTTCCTTCTCTGTGGGTGTGGGCAGAGGGTGATAAAACTAGCAAATAATGCTGTTCCTTGGGCTAGCGACAGCAGGAAGTTGCTATCATTTCTTATACCTGTCTTTTTATCGCTTCAACAAATATCTCCCCCTCACTTTTAGCTAAGAAACTAAAACCCACAAAATGGTTGTTACTAATCTGCTGCAATATATTAAGGCCCTGTCAGTGAAAGAAATGGTACATTTACTTACATTCCAGCACAAACTTATTATCTCTTGGTCTTCTCGCACAGAGTTTATGACCAGTATTTTGAGTAGCACTGTACAAGATTATCCACATCAGCATAAGAATTAGCTGAATATATTCCATGTAAAACCAAAACAAACAATCAAAAACCTCCTTTTGTTCCACATTTCCCTCCAGCTATAATCCTTCTACAGAGCTGTGTTTATTGCCTCTAATTTCTTTTATGGAGCACTCACAAAGTTATTTCAATCAGGCTTTATCAAGTCACTCACTCTGTCAAATCAGTAATCAATTTTCAATCTTCACCTTCCATGAATTTTCAGTAGCATCTGTTTTCAGTAACATCTGACATAGTAGTTCATCTCTGCCAACTTCTACTCTAAGTTATTGATTTAGAGTATTGTATATGCAACCACCAATTCCACATGCCTCTTTAAAGACCAGTCAACATTTCAAACTTATTATATGCAAAACAGATTACTTATTTTTTGTCCCTGAACCTGTCCTTCTCATCATCTTATCTCTTCTCACAGTTACCATGTTTTTTTTGTTTTTTTTTGTTTGTTTGTTTTTTTCCTCCCCAAATCCACACCATTCTCTCATCTGGACTTTTGCAATACCCCCTTAAGTACTCTCTCTGCTTATCTTCTTAAGGTATTTCCTTAACACATCAACCAAAGGGATCCTTAGAAAATATAAAATATATGTTTATTCTTCTTCTCAAAACCCTACAGTGACTTCTCAATTCTGGATATAATTCAAGCCTTATGAAGATCTATGTGATCTAAATACAGCTCCCTCTACATTTTCCAACTATCTCTGTGATATCATCTCCTACCACTGTCCCTTGTAGACACCCTCATGGCCACATTGGGCATTTTATATTTTATGGAAACACTTTAATGTTACTCACTCTTCAAGAGAGACTTCAAAGGCAATCACTTTTCAACGTTCAAATTTTCCGTCACCAATTTAAAAGACAATGCTAAATGTTAAATCTTATGAATCGTATGAAAATGTTAGAAATGACATGGATATATGTGTGAGCTTTCATCATGTATTCCATGTCTGCAATCATCACAAGGCACATGATTTGATGATAATATGTGTGATGAGTTAGACCTTAGAAATTACAATTTTAGAGAAAATTTCATTTTTTGACTGTCTTCTAATGTATCCTCATTTGGCTTTTTCAGTGTAAAAAGTCTTCTGAGAAGTGGCATCCCCATCATGGTGGCATGAGACATTTTCTATTCAAACTGTCATCAGTAAAACATTCATAACTCAGCAAAAGTCCCTCTACCCAACATACCAGGGCCCTGGAAAATTCCACATACCTGCACATCAAAAGGTAGTTGGATTGGGACTCACAGAGGTGGTGGAACCAGAGGAATAGTGCAGATGGTGCTTGTGATACCAGACAGATGGCCAAGGCTGCTAAGTCTACTAGCCCCAGAAAACCTGGCAGCATCAGGAGAGGCAGTGCATGACACTCTGACCTTCCAGCCGCATCCAAACACCTGGCCACCGGAAATCAGCAGCAGTGGCAGTTGAGTGTGATCCCAAGCTTTCAACTGCAGAGGTGCATGTGACAACAGGCCCTCTGCTGCCAGTGGTAGTGCTTACAGGCACAACAATCCTGAAGAGGCTCTGCAAGCCCGAAACACACCTTCCACTTCCCCTGCAGCAGTGTAGCCAGTAACTCAGGAAACTCCTCTTCCCACCCCAGCCGCCCCCAGGATAGAGTTCAGTCATTCAGTTATGTCCGACTCTGTGACCCCATGGACTGCAGCACGCCAGGCCTCCTTGCCTATCATAAGCTCCCAGACCTTGCTCAAATTCATGTCCATTGAGTCGGTGATGCCATCCAACCACCCTATACTCTGTTGTTCCCTTCTCATCCTGCCTTCAATCCTTCCCAGCATCAGGGTCTTTTCCAATGAGTCAGTTTTTTGCATCAGGTGGCCACAGTATGGGAGCTTCAGTTTCAGCATCAGTCCTTCCAATGAATATTCGGGACTGATTTCCTGTAGGATTGACTGGTTGGATCTGCTTGCAGTCCAAGGACTCTCAAGAGTCTTCTCCAACATCACAGTTCAAAAGCATCAATTCTTCAGTGCTCAGCTTTCTTTATAGTCCAACTATCACATGTATACATGACTACTGGAAAAACCATAGCTTTAACTAGATGGACCTTTGTTGGCAAAGTAATGTATCTGCTTTCTAATATGCTCACTTGGGTTATCATAGCTTTTCTTCCAAGGAGCAAGTGTCTTTTAATTTCATGGCTGCAGTTACCATCTGCAGTGACTTTGGAGCCCAAGAAAACAAAGTCTGTCAACTATTTCCATTGTTTTCCCATCTATTTGCCATGAAGTTGTGGGGCCAGATGCTATGATCTTAGTTTTTTGAAAGCTGAGTTTTAAGCCAGCTTTTTCACTCTCCTCTTTCACTTTCATCAAGAGACTCTTTAGTTCCTCTTCATTTTCTACCTTAAAGGTGGTGTTATCTGCATATCTGAGGCCACTGATAATTCTTTCCACAATCTTGATTCCAGCTTGTGCTTCATGCAGCCTGGCATTTCACATGATGTACTCTGTATATAATTAAATAAGCAGAGTGAGAACATACAGCCTTGTCGTACTCCTTTCCCAATTTGGAACCAGTCCTTTGTTCCATGTCAGATTCTAACTGTTGCTTCTTGACCTGCTATAGATTTCTCAGGAGGCAGGTAAGGTGGTCTTATATTCCCATCTCTTTAAGAATTTTTCACAGTTTGTTGTGATCCACACAAAGACTTTGGCATAGTCAATAAAGCAGAACTAGATATTTTTTTTCTGGAATTATATTGCTTTTTCTACAATCCAGCAAATGTTAACAATTTGATCTTTGGTTCCTCTGCCTTTTCTAAATCCAGCTTGAACATCTGGAAGTTTTCAATTCATGTACTGTTGAAGCCTAGCTTGGAGAATTTTGAACATTACTTTGCTAGCATGTGAGATGAGTGCAATTGTGTGTTAGTTTGAACATTCTTTGGCATTGCCTTTCTTTGGGATTGGAATGAAAACCGGCCTTTTCTGTGACCTCTGCTAAGTTTTTGAAGTTGCAGTACTTGGGTGCAATCCAAAAAATGACAAAATGATCTGTTCATTTCCAAGGCAAACCATTCAATATCACTGTAATCCAAGACTATGCCCCGGCCACTAATGCCAAAGAAGCTGAAGTTGAACTATTCTTCAACTTCATGGATGAAGAAGAGATACTCACTATCCCACTGCCCCAGGCAGTGACCAGTGATGCTAGCAACACCAGCAACAGCAAGGCATCAGTGACCTCAGAGGTAAAAACAGTGACAGAGAGGACAGTGGGCAACACTTCAGCAGATGCCCTGGAGGGTAGAAAGTACAGATTCTCGAATATAATCAGAGGCAGCTCAAGTTAAGAAAAACCATAATCTTGTGTTAAGTTGCCACCTACTGGAAAACAAAAAAGACCTCTAATTATAACCCAATAGAAAGAATGTGAGGGTTGGGGTGCGACTTATATCTAAAGAAGAAAGGTGTTCACTACTTCAAATGGGCCAGGAGAAAAACAACTAAACTCATCATGTACCATAAAGGAACATAGTAATACGGTATAAAAAAAAGATAATTCTCTAGAAACCAAAGTCATTAAATATTGTAATCTCACTGATAGAGAATTTAAAATAGCTGATGTGAAGAAACTTACCAAGCATCAAGAAAACTAAAAAAAAAAAAAAAAGGCAATTCAGTGAGTTCAGAAATAAAATTAATGAACTGAATGAATACTTTACCAAACATATTGAAACTAAAAACAAACAGAAATCTGGGAGCTGAAGAACTCAACAAATGCATTAGAAAGCAGTGGAAATAGAGCAAATGATACAAAAGAGAGAATTAATCAAGTTGAATATAGAAATTATATTGGTAGAAAAGGAGACAGATTAAGATCTTAAAACAAAAAGAACAAATGCTGCAAGAACTATCTGACTCTACTCAGAAGGGAAAAGTTTGGATAATAGTATCCTGGAAAGAGAAGAGACAGAAAAGGGAGCAGGAGAAAGACAAATACTGCATGATTTCATTTACATTTGGAATATAGAAATGCAAGGGATTTCTGTGTGTTGATTTTATATCCTGCAACTTTACTATATTCATTGATTAGCTCTAGTAATTTTCTGGTGGAGTCCTTAGGGTTTTCTATGTAGAGGATCATGTCATCTGCAAACAGTGAGAGTTTTACTTCTTTTCCAATTTGGATTCCTTTTATTTCTTTTTCTGCTCTGATTGCTGTGGCCAAAACTTCCAAAACTATGTTCAATAGTAGTGGTGAGAGAGGGCACCCTCGTCTTGTTCCTGACTTCAGGGGAAATGCTTTCAATTTTTCACCATTGAGGATAATGTTTGCTGTGGGTTTGTCATATATAGCTTTTATTATGTTGAGGTATGTTCCTTCTACTCCTGCTTTCTGGAGAGTTTTTATCATAAATGGATGTTGAATTTTAGCAAAGGCTTTCTCTGCATCTATTGAAATAATCATATGGCTTTTATTTTTCAGTTTGTTAATGTGGTGTATTACATTGATTGATTTATGGATATTGAAGAATATTTGCATCCCTGGGATAAAGCCCACTTGGTCATGGTGTATGATCTTTTTAATGTGTTGTTGGATTCTGATTGCTAGAATTTTGTTAAGGATTTTTGCATCTATGTTCATCAGTGATATTGGCCTGTAGTTTTCTTTTTTTGTGGGATCTTTGTCAGGTTTTGGTATTAGAGTGATGGTGGCCTCGTAGAATGAGTTTAGAAGTTTACCTTCCTCTGTAATTTTCTGGAAGAGTTTGAGTAGGATAGGTGTCAGCTCTTCTCTAAATTTTTGGTAGAATTCAGCTGTGAAGCAGCCTGGGCTTTTGTTTGCTGAAAGATTTCTGATTACAGTTTCAATTTCCGTGCTTGTGATGGGTCTGTTAAGATTTTCTATTTCTTCCTGGTTCAGTTTTGGAAAGTTGTACTTCTCTAAGAATTTGTCCATTTCTTCCACGTTGTCCATTTTATTGGCATATAATTGTTGATGGTAGTCTCTTATGATCCTTTGTATTTCTGTGTTGTCTGTTGTGATCTCTCCATTTTCATTTCTAATTTTATTGATTTGATTTTTCTCCCTTTGTTTCTTGATGAGTCTGGCTAATGGTTTGTCAATTTTATTTATCCTTTCAAAGAACCAGCTTTTGGCTTTGTTTATTTTTGCTATGGTTTCCTTTGTTTCTTTTGCATTTATTTCTGCCCTTATTTAAAAAAAAAAATAGCAAAACAAACCAAATAAAAACAGACACATAGATACAGAGAACAGAGTGAGTGATTAACAAAGGAAAAGAAGATTGTGGGGGGAGGTAAATGGGTAACAGGAATCAACTGTATGGTGATAGATACTAAATTTTTGTTGGTGAGCACACTGTAATACATACAGAAGTCAACATATAATATGCATATGGAACATATAATGTTATAAACTGATGTTACCTCAATTAAAAAAAAATAAACTTTTATTTTGTCTAGACTAAAAATCATATAAAAATTACCTTCTACAGTTAGTGAACATCTGACTAAAATAAAGAAAATATATGACACTGACAACCTAGAACTCACTGCATATTTTAAACCTATTACTCTTATGTGGAACTGATGACTACAATGAATCTAACTTAAATTAGATTTTTACCAGACGAAAGTTCTACATTTTAAGAGAGTGAAGTAAAAGAAAAAACTTTTGTTAATAATGACTTAGCACAGAAGCACAGTTGTGGTTTTCAAGTTACTGCAAATACTATTGAAATACAAAGCAATCTGTCTTTCAATTCTCAACATATTTCAGGTACAAAAAAAAAAAAAAAAAAAACTCCTCAGCTCCTTCAAGTAAATAATATTTCATGTTCACTGAGTGTTGCCTTACTCACTCATAAATATACTGAAAATATTCACCTAATCACTTCCAAAATCTCCATTACTATTTTATTACTTGATTGTTATCTTGACATTTAAGGTTTCCTATCAATGTCAAATTATTAATTTGTATTTAATTTTTAGAAGCAACACTGTTTATTGTGAAACTCAGAGTAAGGAAACTCAGAATGCAGTCATATTCTATCTGAAACAGCCATTTGACTCTAACCAACTTACATACTTCTCTAACTTCCTCTTTTGTCATCTATAAGCTAGTTTCAATCTGGTAAACTGCAAGATCTGTGACAACTTGAAATGTCAAGTCTATATGATTATGTCTGGAGAAAAATGGTGCCTGTCTGCTTCTGAATTGCCCCTTCAGTGTCCCTAAAACTAGATAAATAACCAAGAATGAAAACAAAATCATGCGTGACTTCTGCCTTCAGAATACTGAATTTCTACTTGTCTGTAGAGAAAAAAAAAAAAAAAATCCTACAGAGTTCAACTGCACAACTGTGACTACAGAGTAGAGAAAGCAAGCTTAAGAACATCTGTAAAAAGGCACAGAGGACATAAACAAAACAGACAAAATCATCCCCAGATAGAGCAAGTCAAACATTAAGTGTCAAAATAGTAAACACAACACTTGGGCTTAGCCATTAACACCGCTGATTAAATGAAGAGGCTTTAAAGTATGTGGGACTAGAAGTAGCAGTCTCAGAGAGCCTTAACTACAAAAAAGATACACACTTTTAGCGAAAGAATACTGTTCAATGAGGAAATGAGGCAATGAAGGAAAATAATTTTATAAAAAAAGTAAAAAAAATCTTTCTAAAAAGAATTCTAAAGAAATAAGACATGACAATCCTTCTCTCACCCCCAACCAACATCATCCATTAAAAAAAAAAAAGTAAAGAGGACAGTAGAGAGCATTCTCGAACTAGGAATGCTGACCATGAAATGAATAGAAATAAGAAAAAGCTAACGACATCTATAAAAAACTACAGTGATATATCAGAAATGGGAATCGACACAATTTTGATTATAAAAATTCTCCTCTGAAAACAGTCATGAGGTTTAATAAAATTGTAATACAACACCTAAACTAAATTAAATATATTCAAATGATGAATCAGGGTTCTTAAAAACCTTGAATGAGAAAATAACCAGTAGGACTTAAAATGGACATAAGACAGTTTATAACAAAACAAAAGTTGATTTAGCTAAGAAAGAGGAAAAATGATTAAAATTATAATAGACAAGTCACTCCAGGAAGAAAGACTCAAATGAAAATCTTATATAGGAAATTGAATAAAAGAAGGAGGAAACAGAATTCAGGAAAATGAAATAAAGAAAGAAAATGGATCAGTGTAAGCAGTTGAAATGCAAAACATATAGATAGCATATGTTAATTTAGTGTTCATGAAGAAAAAAATGTAATCAGTGGAACAGAATTCATACTTATATGTATAAACTAAGAAAATTTCCAAATATAAATATAGAAGCCTAAAGTCTAGGTCTGACCTTTCAAGCCTAGACCTAGAAGGTAATAGAAAAAACTGAGCTGGTATAGTTACTTCTCAGGCTGATTTTTTTAAACAAACAAACAAAAATATTGTAATGAATCATTTATTTAAAGAAAAATAAATGCATTGAGGGCCTCCAAACAGTTAAGCTGAAAAAAGTTACAGTCACAAGAATTAGATTGGTATCAGAGTTTTCTAAAACAATATGCAAAATAAGGCAACAGTGAAGGATCACGTCCAAGAAAGTTAAGGGAATAGATGCACTCACAGGATATTATGCCCAAATGTCCAATTAAGCTGTCCTTCAAGTAAAAAAAAAAAAAAAAAAATATATATATATATATATATATGTATACACACACACATATATATATGTGTGTATATATATATATATGGTCTTGAACATGAAGAACTGACAGAGTATTCCACACATGTACCCTACTAAAAAATGTTACTAGGAGAAGAACTCTGTCTAATCAAGAGATAACTGGAAAAATTTTGGCAGAGAATATGAGAAATTTATTTTAATTTTAGAACTTAGATTAAAATAAGATTAAATGTAAGGGTAAATTCATGGATGAATAAGAATATATTAAATATTATATTTTCTGCCAAAGTAGAAGGAATGCAACAACAACAGAAAAAAAAAGAAGGGAGAACTTTGAGCATTTAGGAAAGCGGGACAGCTTTTATTGTCACTTCTGGATCTAGGGCTTCGTGAAGCTAGAACAATTTTGGTACCCTCCTCATCCCGTTGTCCTTTTACCGTAAATGTTCTAAGCACACTTTAATTTAAAGAGAACAGAAGCAATCAGGTATGAAAACCCAAACCTTCTTAATTCTTCCCTCCACTTCATGCCTATATATTTATTTGAATTCAAACCCATCATTAGACATTTATTTATTATATTTGACAGCATGTCTATTACTGCTTAGGGCTTCTCTATATAACACCATATGTTACAATTTTCTCAAGGACATCTGTGTGCATTGCTGAGTTTCTAGCTACCCAATTACCACCAAACCTATCAAGAGGTTTATTTCAGATGAGCAAAGCCTTTCTGGAGCGTGGACCTTATTCTATAACATACTAATGTATATTATAATCACTACAGTTATAACTGGACATGGAACAACAGACTGGTTCCAAATCAGGAAAGGAGTACATAAAGGCTGTATATGGTCACCCTGCTTATTTAACTTATATACAGAGTACATCATGAGAAACGCTGGGCTGGATGAAGCACAAGCTGGAATCAGGATTGCCAGGAGAAATATCAATAACCTCAGATATGCAGATGGCACCACCTTTATGGCAGAAAGCGAAGAAGAACTAAAGAGCCTCTTGATGAAAGTGAAAGAGGAGAGTGAAAAAGTTGGCTTAAAGCTCAACATTCAGAAAACTAAGATCATGGCATCTGGTCCCATCACTTCATGACACATACATGGGGAAACAGTGGAAAGAGTGTCAGACTTTATTTGTGTGGGGGGGTGCTTCAAAATCACTGCAGATGATGACTGCAGACATGATATTAAAAGATGCTTACTCCTTGGAAGAAAAGTTATGACCAATCTAGATAGCTTATTTAACTTATATGCAGAGTACATCATGAGAAACGCTGGGCTGGAGGAAGCATAAGCTGGAATCAAGATTGCCTGGAGAAATACAATAACCTCAGATATGCAGATGACACCACCCTTATGGCAAAAAGTGAAGAGAAACTAAAAAGCCTCTTGATGAAAGTGAAAGAGGAGAGTGAAAAAAAGTTGGCTTAAAGCTCAACATTCAGAAAACTAAGATCATGGTATCTGGTTCCATCATTTCATGGGAAATAGATGGGGAAACAGTGGAAACAGTGTCAGACTTTATTTTTGGGGGCTCCAAAATCACTTCAGATGGTGACTGCAGCTATGAAATTAAAAGACACTTACTCCTTGGAAGGAAAGTTATGACCAACCTAGATAGCATATTGTAAAGCAGAGATATTACTTTGCCAACAAAGGTCCGTCTAGTCACGGCTATGGTTTTTCCAGTGGTCATGTACGGATGTGAGAGTTGGACTTTGAAGAAAGCTGAGCACCAAAGAATTGATGCTTCTGAACTGTGGTGTTGGAGAAGACTTCTGAGAGTCCCTTGGACTGCAAGGAGATCCAACCAGTCCATCCTAAAGGAGATCAGTCCTGGGTGTTCATTGGAAGGACTGATGCTGAAGCTGAAACTCCAGTACTTTGGCCACCTCATGCGAAGAGTTGACTCATTGGAAAAGACCCTGATACTAGGAGGGATTGGGGGCAGGAGGAGAACGGGACGACAGAGGATGAGATGGCTGGATGGCATCACCGACTCGATGGACGTGAGTTTGAGTGAACTCTGGGATGGATACATCCCAGAGGGAGGCCTGGCATGCTGTGATTCATGGGGTCACAAAGAGTCGGACATGACTGAGCGACTGAACTGAACTGAACTGAGATAGCATATTAAAAAGCAGAGACATTACTTTGCCAACGAAGGTCCATCTAGTTAAGGCTATGGTTTTTCCAGTAGTCATGTATGGACGTGAGAGCTGGACTATAAAGAAACCTGAGTGCTGAAGAATTGATGCTTTTTGGAGAAGACTCCTGAAAGTCCCTTGGATTGCAAGGAAATCCAACCAGTCTATCCCCTAAAGGAAATCAGTCCTGAATATTCATTGGAAGGACTGATGTTGAAGCTGAAACTCGAATACTTTGGCCACTAATGAGAAGAACTGACTCATTTGAAAAGACCTTGATACTGGGAAAGATTGAAGGTGGGGGGAGAAGTGGACGACAGAGGATGAGATGGTTGAATGGCATCACCGACTCAATGGACATGAATTTGAGTAAACTCTAGGAGTTGGTGATGGACAGAGAGGGCAGGCGTGCTACCGTCCATGGGGTCACAAAGAGTCAGCCATAACTGTGTGACTGCAGTAAACGGAACTGAACTGAACATTTTAGCTGACAGTAACTACTTCTTCTTCAAATCTTCTCATAAGATTTGAGAATCTTCACAAGATTCTCTCATACTAAAGAATCAGCCTCCCAAATAAAGAGCCAAGATTTCTTTCTTGAGATCCAGCTGCATTATTAACAGCTCCAAAATAATGGAACACAGTGAAATTATATATAACAAGCCTAAATATATTTTATTTCCCACAACTACATCAGATCCTTCTTCCTACAACATGTTTCCTTAATGTCACAGCTGTTCCCCCAGTCACTCAAGCAGAAAGCTGAGCATTATCTTTGACTAACCCCTCTATTTCAACACTACAGTCACAACATCTGTTTAGATTCCAGGGTTTGCCAATTTTTTTTGTAAAGGTCTCCAGATTCTGTTGTCTTTTTACAAGCTGTATTGCCATTATCTTGGGTTTGGGCTTACCTCTTTTCTTCATGATTAAGATAACTTAATTTACTTTTCCTTTTGATTTCTTTTCCATACAATTATCAGAATGATATTATCCAAATATAACTCATAGACTATTACCCACTACTTAAATCCCTTCATAGTCTACCTATAGCTTAGAGGTCAGTGTCTTCTTTCATCTGCTGGTGCCACTTCCTTCTTACAAGTATGCTTCAGAAATAACAATGACTTGTACTTGACCTGTTTTGGCTAGGAGTTTCAGGATTCTTGTACCTTTGCCTGTGCTCTTTACTCTGTCTAGGATGTGCATACATATACAGCTTTGTTTATCTGATATTACCTCCTATCTAAATCCTGCCTTGTCCCTTGTCAAATTATTAAGTCTCTGCCTGGTGCTATCATTGTGTGTGCAAGCTTTTATTATTACATTCAAGACAATGCATTTACATTTGTTTATATCTATGTCTCTCTCTTATCTGACAAGGCAGGGATTATATTAAAGGAAGAGTACATGCCCACAGCAAATCTCATCATGATCTATAACCTAGAGGCATTTAATGAATGTTAATTGAATGAATACACAGATGAAGAATACAAATTATAATTTAATATATCACTGATTAAAGCATTTATAATTTTAATATCTTACCTTTTACTTTTATGATTAAGAATAATTTGTAAAGTTTCTTTTGAACTAAACTAAAACCATTCTTCTTTTATATTTATATCTTGCTATATAAATATTTTTGTGATTGAATTAATATATTTAAATATTCACATAGACTGTTTCATCATAGAACTAGTTAGAGACAATAAAAATACATGGATTAGTAGTCACAACTGAGTGGACCTCAAAGTCACATGATTATTTAAACGTTGCAATTGGAACATTGAAATTATTTACATACATCAAGATTAAATAAGTTAATATATTTCCAACTTCTGGTATGATATTCAGTGTATAATGGATGTGCAAGAAATGTTAATTACTGTGCCTCTCTTGACAGTTTCAAAAAAGCCACGTATGGAAAAAATAGGAGATTTGCAGAGGTCAGCTTATCTTTTAAAGAGTAAGAGAGTTCAACCGCCATATTCCTATTATCTTCTATCTAAACTATGGGAGACATAACAGCAGCACTGTTGATACTCAATGACTACACTCTTGTAATTTATATTATCTAGTGCACTAGATTCAACAAAACAGGGTTCCAACCCATGTGACTATTCTTTTATCATATTATATTCTTCTGCTTTATTGACTTACATTTCTTATTTACTTTTCCTCTATCAAACTCCCCAAATACATACACACATACATGTGCACACACATGCACACACACACATACAAACACACTCCACTAAATTATTTTTCTTAGGAAAACAGGATCAGCTTTTATATATAAACTTCAAATTGGCTGAGATTTAGGTGATGAGAATTTGAACTGTTCAGAAAGACGTAATTTATTTGTTTCCATTTATTTTTGGTATGCTGCTGTCCAAATCCCATCATTTAGGCTAGGTCAGATTTCCAAATCTCATTATAGAAGGTATGTTTTATGGGATGTCTTACATTCTCCATTTAGTTGGAATTTCAATTTCCTATCATGATATCTAAAGTTGATGGGAATATTGCCTTAAAACATTGTGAGCAACAGATTTGAAGCAGTGTGAGCTTCACCAAAAATCCTATTATATATTCCTAAAAGCTAAAAAACATTTAAATTAATTTTAAAATTATGTTTCAGTCTCAGATCAATGATTATTACATTGTTTCATTACGTTTCCCTCAGAAGCTTTGTCTGCTAATTCTACATCATAGCTACTTGAGGAATACAATCAAGTATTGTAAGTTTTAGCTGTTTTAGCTAAAGGAGGAGTAAGGAGTTTTAGCTGCTTCATTGGTGTAAAGACTAATGAAAATATAATTCAATTTATTTCAAATCTCATCCTACATATGTATTGACCTTCCAACTTATTCTATAAAAGAACCCTAAACAGGGCTGTGACTTTGGATCTGATGATTTAGAGTAACAGCCTTTACACATTTGTTGGTATTTTGTTTTCACTTTAATTTTCTTATTTTTAAGCTCAAAAAATTTTCAGAATGTCATACATCTTTTGTGACCAAAATTTGACATTGTACTGCTCCCCTCTCCCTGCTCCAAAAGACACACAAGTATCACTGTCACACAATATCTTTTTAAATATGTGTAAAAATTCAGAAAACTTTCTCAGGCATTGTCAAGTTATTTTCTTAAGTAGAAGCAAAATGAGATTTCCCTTCTCACATAATCTCAGCGCACACAAATCATAAACAAGAAAAAAAAATACACCTCATGTAAATATATAGTGATTGCCACTTTAATTATTTATTTTGTACTCTATTTTTTTCTTTCTTTTTTTTTTATTTTGTACTCTATTTTACAGTGTATGTGTTGCTTGAATTTTTAGATTTGTATGAGTCATTTCATCTGTTTAGGGATGAAATATATCCCTTTAATTATCTAAATTGATTTCATAATCGATTTAAAAGAAAATTCACATCTCCTTATTACTACAAGGGTTACATCAAGCAGAAAATGATAATGCTATAATTCTGAGTGGTTTTCGTAAGTCGACTTGATTCAAAGTTTTTATCTGAAATAAAAATGTAGTCTGAGATGTTGTGAAATCTACCATCAATATGACTGTTAAGGGTACTAGCCAGAATACACTGTTCACCGATGCTCTCAGAAAAATTTTTCTTTTTTTCCCATATCTTTTCCTCCCCGCTGCCAGGCCTCCCACCCAGCCTGCAAAGCAACCACGGAAACTGAATAGCAGACCAAGTTAGAAAACTGTATTAAACAGACCAGTGGGAAAAACCACCTGAAGATGTTAAATACTTCTACTAATACAAAATATTATCAT
The DNA here is from genome assembly GCF_055505025.1 of Bos grunniens. NCBI lineage: Eukaryota > Metazoa > Chordata > Mammalia > Artiodactyla > Bovidae > Bos > Bos grunniens. Next base: position 30,717,030 of record NC_141178.1, read on the forward strand.
TTTATAACTATTTCAGATATCTCTGGGAGTACTGTTTCATTTCTTTTTTTATTTATTACTTTTTTAAATTAAAACAAATTTTAGAGAAGTTTTAAGTTGACCAAAAAATTGAGAAGAAAGCATTGACAGTCTCCATGTACTCCATACTATCATACAATCACAGCCTCAGCCACTCAATGTACCACACTAATGAGCCTACATTGACGCATCATCATCAAAAGTCTATAGTTTATATTAAATTTCACTGGTGGTGCTATACATTCTATGGCTTTGACAAGTGTGTGATAACACGGATCTATCACTGTAGTACCAGACAGAATAGGTTTACTATCCTAAAAGTCCTCTGTGCTCCATGTATTTGTCCTTTCCTCCACACAACTCCTGGAAACTACTGATTTTTTTACTATCTCCACAGTGTTGCCTTTTACATAAAGAGATATAGTTGGAATTATATAGTTTGTGGCCTTTTCACATTCAATTCAGTTCAGTCGCTCAGTCGTGTCCGACTCTTTGCGACCCATGAATCTCAGCACGCCAGGCCGTCCTGTCCATCACCAACTCCTGGAGTTCACCCAAACTCACGTGCATCGAGTCGGTGATGCCATCCAGCCATCTCATCCTCTGTCATCCCCTTCTCCTCCTGCCCTCAATCCCTCCCAATATCAGGGTCTTTTCCAGTGAGTCAATTCTTTGCATGACGTGGCCAAAGTATTGGATTTTCAGCTTCCTTAATTTAGTAATACACATTAAGCTTCCTCTATGTCTTTGTACTGCTTAACAGCACATTTTCTTTCAGGGCTAGATAGTACTCCACTGTCTGGATGTATCATAGTTTATTTATCCATTCACCTACTGAAGCACATCTTGGGTGCTGCAAGTTCTGATAATCATGAACAAAAGGACAATAAATATACATATGCAGTATTTATGTGATTTTCATTTCATTTGGGTAGATAAATATTAAAAAAGTGTGACTGCTGAATCATATATTTAAAAATACATTTAGTTTTGTAAGAAACTGTGACTATCTTAAAAAGTGGTTGTATTACACTGCATTTCCATCAGCAGTGAATGAGAGTTCCAGTTGTTCCACATCCACATAAACATTTGGTTTTGTCAGTGTTTTTGATTTTGGCCATTCTAATAAGTGTATAGTGATATCTCATCATTATAATTTGTACTCCCTTAAAGCCTTATGATGTTAAATATATTTCTATATGCTTACATGCCATCTGTATATCTTCTCTAGTTAGTTATTGGTACATGTCACTCATTTCTGAACTGAGCTGTTCATTTACTTATTGGTGAGTTTTAACAGTTGTTTGTGTGTGTATCTGTTTAAACTAGTCCTTTATCAGGTGTGTCTTTTGCAAAATATTTTCTACCATTCTGTAGCTCATATTCTCATTTTCTTTATGTCTTTTGCAGAGAAGAAGTTTTATATTTTAATGAAGTCCAGCTTATATATTACTTCTTTCATGCCTTTGGTGCCATACTCAAAGTTATATAGATTATTTCCTAATAGTGATATAGTTTTGCATTTTACCTTAAGGTCAATAACCCATTTTCAGTTACTTTATGTTAAGGGTTTAAAGTCTGTGCCCTGATTCTTTTTTTTTTTTTTTTTTTCAGGTAGATGTCCAGTTGTTCCAGCACCATTTATTGAAAGGATTATCTTTGTTCCACTATACTGCTTATGCACCTTTGCACAGATCAGTTATCTTTATTTCTGGGTTCTCTATTCTGTTTCCCTGATCCATCTTGTTGACATGAAATTGAGATATTGTGGGAGCTCTTTAAGTTCTGTAAACATGTATCATGTTTAAAATAAGGAATATCCACAATAGCATTGATATATATTTTCTTGCGAAAAATATTTTCCAGGTTTTTGATTGCTGTGAGTACCTCCATCTCTTTATATATTTTCTAGCTGTATCTTCTTTTACCTACTATCACTAAAGGGGTGTTTTCTTATTTTCTTTTTCAGAGAGAACTCTTACCTCGAATTCCCACTTCATCCTTTTCATTTCAGAAGTTACATTCTGGTCCAGTTCCGTATCATCTTGTTAAGACCACTGCAACAACCATTGTGATTTTATTCCACATTAAACCTCCTTCTTCTTGAGGTTAAAAGCTATATAGTTGACACTTAATAATGTGAGAGGTAGGGGCACTCACCCTCCATGCAGTATAAAAATCTGAGTGTAACTTTTGGCTGGCATTTTGTATAGATAGTTACTCCATATACATAGTTCCTCTGGATCTGCAGCTTCATATCTGTGGATTCCACCTACCACAGACTGTGTAGCATTGTAGTATTTATTACTGAAAAAATAATCCTTGAATAATGGGTTGGTACTGTTCAAGACCCATGTTGTCCACAGGAGTCAACCCTGTATCCATGTATGTATGTATACATATATATATTCCTAACTTTCCCAGGATTGTCTTCCTGTTTTGTTGTTATGCTGAGCTTCCTTCTGAGGAGCTACCTGGGGACAATGCTAGCAGTAGGCTCTGTTACCTCTGTACTACTTGTTAGTGGCCTGGTTGGTGGTGGCTAGGTACAGACAAAAGTACAGGTATAATACACATGTGTTTGTATATGTATAGATACATGTGTGTGTGTATATATATATATATACCCACACATACATATATGAATAAACATGCAAACATACATACATATATACACACAAGAGTAGCCTCTTGAGAGTCCCTTAGACAGCAAGGGGATCAAACCAGTCAATCCTAAAGGAACTCAACCCTGAATATTCATTGGAAGGACTGATGCTAAAGTGGAAGCTCCAGTACTCTGGACACCTGATGCAAAGAGCCAACTCACTGGAAAAGAATCTGATGGTCAGAAATACTGAAGGCAAAAGAAGACGGTGGTAGAGGATGAGATGGTTAGAAAGCATTACCAACTGAATGGACATGAACTTGAGCAAACTCAAGGAGACAATAGAGGACAGGGAGGCCTGGTATGCTGCAGTTCATGGGGTTGTAAAAGTCTAACACAACTTAGTGATCAAACAGGAAAATATATGTCTATGTGTGGGTCTGTGTGTGTATATATATGTGCTTATATATGTATATACACTTTGATAGATTAAGATAGACATTCAAAACTTTCAGCAATGATTCAATCAATGCTTTTTATTAATATTAGAATTCTTTTTGCAAACTAGATTATTTAAAAACATTTACTCTCTTTTCCCACCTTTTTGGACAGAATCCATTGTCCTACCTTTAATTCTGGTCCTGCAAATTGACTTGACTTGGCCAATGACTTTCAGCAGACAAGAAGCAAGAAGATATTTAAACATGTCTGTATGGTTGCACTTTTATCCTATGTCATTGTCTAGGGCACTGGTGTCAGAAGAATGAAGGATGCATGAATTCAAATTCATCCTAGATCAGCCCACCATCAGCCTATGCTTAGCACAGACTTGTGAAAATAAATAACTGTTGTTTGAGCTAATGAGTTTGAGAATGGTTAAGATTACCACTATGTTCAAGAAATAACATAGCATTACATTCAGATAATAATTTATTTAAATAAACAGGTACCTCTTTGCACATTGTCAGATTGGCACTATTCCAAAACTCTGAATTAGAACTATCAAGATTTCTTTCTCACTTGAGATAAGCATATAGAGCATTGGGATCTTACTTAATAATATGAGTAACTTTGTTCTCCTCTGCCATTAATGATCACATTCTGAAAATATAAATACCAAACATATCTCACATTTTACTTTCTTCTTATAACAGATAAGGAAAAACATTTTAGTCTTCAATAATTCTTTTACTTCCATTGATACTTCTCTTTGATTTGAAATATATTCCCTAGTTAAGGTGGATATAACCACAGAACAATATGTATAAAAATAAACTATTACTGGCATTGAGGGAAAAAAACACATTACTTTGATTAGAAATCTTGATGACTATAGATTATCTGACAGAGGCTTTGTACAGCCTACAAGAGTTTGTCAATCAGTCAACTACATATATATATATATATATATACACACATACATATACACACACACACACACACATATATATATATATATACACGTATATATATATATATATATGTATATGAACAGTGCAAAGAAATAGAGGAAAACAATAGAAAGGAAAAAACTTAGAGATCTCTTCAAGAAAATTAGAGATACCAAGGGAAGATTTCATGAAAAGATGGTCACAATAAAGGACAGAAACAGTATGGACCTAACAAAAGCAGAAGATATTAAGAAAAGGTGGCAAGAATACATAGAAGAACTACACAAAAAAGATCTTAAAGACCCAGATAACCACAATGATGTGATCACTCACCTACAGCCAGACACCCCAGAGCTTGAAGTCAAGTGGGCCTTAGGAAGCACCACTACAAACAAAGTTAGTGGAGGTGATGGAACTCTAGCTGAGTAATTTCAAATCCTAAAGATGATGCTGTGAAAGTGCTGCACTCAATATGCCAGCAAATTTGGAAAACTCAGCAGTGGCCACAGGACTGGAAAAGGTCAGTTTTCATTCCAATCCCAAAGAAAGGCAGTGCCAACGAATGTTCAAACTACCACACAATCGGACTCATTTCACACGCTAGGAAAGTAATGCTCAAAATTCTACAACTAAGTTTCAACAGTACATGAACCAAGAACTCCTGGATGTTCAAGCTAGATTTTAAAAAGCCAGAGGAGCAAGAGATCAAATTGCCAACATCCACTGGATCACAGAAAAAGCAAGAGAATTCCAGAAAAATATCTACTTTTTCTTCATTGACTACACTAAAGCCTTTGATTGTCTGGATCACAGGAAACTGTGGAAAAATCTTAAAGACATGGGAATGTTAAACCACCTTATCTGCCTCCCACAAAACCTGTATTCAGGTCAAGAAGCAACAGTTAGAATAGACATAGAACAACAGACTGGTTCCAAATTGGGAAAGTAGAACATCAAGGTTGTATATAGTCACCCTGATGATTTAATTTACATGCAGAGTACATCATGTGAAATGCTGGGCTGGGTGAAGCACAGCTGGACTCAAGATGGGCAGGGAGATATATCAGTAACTTCAAATATGCAGACGACAGGCACCACCTTTATGGCAGAAAGTGAAGAGGAACAAAAGAGCCACTTGATGAAAGTGAAAGAGGAAAGTGAAAAAGCTGGCTTAAAACTCAACATTAAAAAAATGGAGATCATGGCCTCTGGTCCCATCACTTCATGGCAAATAGATGGGGAAACAATGGAAACAGTGACAGACTTTCTTTTCTTGGACTCCAAAATCACTGCAGATGGTGACTGCAGCCATGAAATTAAAAGACACTTGCTCCTTGGAAGAAAAGCTATGACAAACCAAAACAGCATATTAAAAGCAGAGACATTACTTTGCCAACAAAGGTCCATCTAGTCAAAGCTATGTTTTTTCCAGTAGTCATATATGGATGTGAGAGTTGGAGCATAAAGAAAGCCAAGGGCTGAGGAACTGATGCTTTTGAACTGTGGTGTTGGAGAAGACTCTTGAGAATCCCTTGAACTGAAAGGAGATCCAACTAGTCAATCCTAAAGGAAATCAGTCCTGAATAGTCACTGGAAGGACTGATGCTGAAGCTGAAGTTCCAGTACATTGTCCCCTTGATGCTAAGAGCTAACTCATTAGAAAAGACCCTGATGCTGGGAAAGACTGAAGGCAGGAGAAGATGGGGACAACAGAGGATGAGATGTTTGGATGGCATCACTGACTCAATGGACATGAGTTTGAACAAGTGCTGGGAGATGGTGAAGGATAAGGAAGCCTGGCTTGTTGCAGTCTATGGGGTCACAAAAGTCAGGCACGACTGAGTAACTGAAGAACTATATACATACACACACACACACACACATATCTTGGATATATGGAGAAATACAAAGTGTGAAGCAATATAGTGCAGCTGGTAAAGAATCTGCTCAGTTGGTAAAGAATCTGCCTGCAATCAAGGAGATCTTGGTTTGATGGGGAAGATCTTCTGGAGAAGGGATAGGCTACCCACTCCAGTATTCTTGGGCTTCCCTTGTGGCTCATCTGGTAAGGAATCTGCCTGCAATATGGGTTCAACCCCTGGGTTAGGAAGATGCCCTGGAGAAGGGAAAAGCTACCCACTCCTATATTCTGGCCTGCAGAATTCCATGAACTGTATAGCCCATGGGGTCACAAAGAGTCAGACATGACTGAGCAACTTTCACTTCACTCACAGAAGCAACAGCTTATCATTCCACTTTGGGCTAAGGCAGTACCAATAGTGACTGTGAGAAAAAATTGATCTTTATATGGTACTCAATTTTCTCATATTAGATGCAATAATTATAATTGATTCAACTACCTCACAAGTCTCTTCCAGCTCCAAAGTTCTATAATTCCATTACTTAACTAAATACTAGTCCCTGTCCTCAGGGGAAAGTTGCAAAAGCCATCTACCTGGGAGTGGGTGGAATGATATTTTTCTTCCATGGGAAAAAATGAACATCTTTCAGTCTCACAGATTCAGTTTCACAGTATGTTTTGCAACAAAGTATGACTCACTCTTTCCACCTCTCACACCACAGCTTTCTCTCTCTCCATTTTGGCCATACACCCAGGAATTCTATCAAGTACTCAAATGAACTTGTCATCTAAACACACTCGTCTTGCTGTCCAGCTTCTAGCCTCAGTAACTCTTACTCAGCTTCATATCTCAGTCCATGTTTATCTCCTGAAGAAAGCTTTTCTTGAGGTTTGCATTAGATGCCTTTGGATAGTCTCCCAAAAGCACATTGCCTTTTTCATTTTCATCACTTTTTAATGTTTACCACTATTTTTAAAGTGTCAGTCTTCATTCCTTTAGTCTGAAAGCAGTGACTAAGTATCTTACTTTTTGCTATGTACCCTGTCCTTCACCATGCCTGGTACATAGTGGTAAGTCAACAGTTATTTTAAAAGACGTGATTTTTAATACTCTACTGCTACTCATTCTCATTCTGGTGCTATAGATACAAAAAGGTTAACGCTCACTGCAGACTGTGACAAAGTCAAACTGAATATTTTAGGAACAGTAGTTTTCTAAAGAAACTTGATGTACTGAATGTAAAATAAAATAAGTCCTTTAAGCTAATAAAAGGTAACAATAAAAATAATAAATTTTATTATAAGTTTTCATGAATCATGCTAAAAAGCCCTCTTTATTCTGAGCGTGGACTGAAATGTTATCATAACAATCCCCCACAAAATACTACACGCTATTTAGCAATTTTCCCAAGGAAGGGAAACACTTTTACAGGCAATATTTCAATAAAGAAAATGAAAATTATATGAAGAGAAGAAATATCTCAAAAGACACAATAACGAAAAAACCCAAGGGGGCTCACTAGTTCTGTGTTAATAGGCCACCACCAGATAGAAAAAATTTCTAAGACAGAAATTTTCCTGAGAACTCAAACAAAGAATGTCCCATTGAAGGTATATCAGTTTACTATAATGAATAAATATTGAGTATAATATTCTTGGACAATGCAATGAACATATCAACATTTAATTTATCAAATATAATAAAAGAGTGTTAGAATTCAAAGGAAATATTTAGTCCAAGCTCCTTGTTTTAAAGACAGAGACACTTTCCTTTCAGCATATACTGAATCAGCTATATACATGGCACACCTTAGAGGAAAACAGTTATTTGCACAAACAAACTTAGATTCCGATCTAATCCCACAAACACTGAAATATATCTCCATAACATGCTAACATTATGTTTGTATATGAAAATAATTGAATTCCTAGAAAATTTTAAAAATATTTTTGATACAATTATAATTATTTTCATTATTTCCAGAGTGCATTTTTAAGAGACTATCAATCATCATCTAAGTATGTTCTTTAGATGACTTTGATCTAATTTAATTGAATTCACTTGAGATAGAGTGAATATATATATATTTTATAGGCCTATATATATATATATATATATATATATATGCCAATTTCTGAACTATAACATAAATATTAAGGCAGATAAAGTAATCAAAAATTTTTACATATTTTCCATTATTCTATAGCATGATTTCAGTGATAACTAATTATGTCTCAGTGCCGTAATTAATCATATAAGAACCAAGGAATTACTTTACAATATTGTATTGGTTTCGCCATACATCAACATGAATCTGCCACAGGTATACATGTGTTCCCCATCCTGAACCCCCTTCCGTCCTCCCTCCCCATACCATCCCTCTGGGTCGTCCCAGCATACCAGCCCCAAGCATCCAGATCATGCACCGAACCTGGATTGGTGATTCGTTTCATATATGATATTATACATGTTTCAATGTCATTCTCCCAAATCATCCCACCCTCTCCCTGTCCCACAGACTCCAAAAGACTGTTCTATACCTCTGTGTCTCTTTATTAAAAAAAAAAAAAAAAGCATGGAGTCCTAACCACTAGACCACCACGGAAGTAAAAAAAAAAAAAATGATAAGGAATTAAAGCTACTTTCTAAACATCTCAATAAATCTCATGATATGATTTGAGAATTAAAAAAAAAAAAACTGGAACCAAAACTTAATCCATAAATAATAGCATTAAGGCATATGTCCTAATACTAGCAAAGACCTTTATTCACTACAAATGTACACTGTCAGTAGAAGGCGATTAGAGAACGCTAATATTTTCATGTTTCCTTTCCTGATAAAAGCAAAGAATGTATTAAATATTACTTTCTCAACTGTAACTGTTCATTTCTATGCGTATACATTCTCCGTGGGATCCAAGTAAGGTGTTTTTCCACCTTAATTTTTTTTGAAAATACAGAAAAGAAAAAGAAAGAAATATATGTGATTCTACAAGCATTGAACTGTAATGTAAATATTGTTTTTTTCTATCTTGAAAGAATTAAACAAAGAGATCACAAATGTGTTAATTAGGACTTAATTAGTGACATAAACTGAACTCATCATGGCTTAAACAAGGAAAAGTTTATAGCCTTATACAATTAAATAGCCAAGGTCTAGTATTCCCTTCAGGCAGTTAGAAGTTTCTATTTTCTCCTACAGTACTGTTTTTCATTCTTTTAATCTACTGGTTCTTCTAGTAACGAAAGTTGGACATCAGTAGGCACCAAGTTAAATGATCCTTAAGAGTATATAATCTCGGAAAAGCGATTTTCTTCCACCTGGAATCTATATCAATTGCCCCAGATCCTAGACTGATAACTGTATCAAAAGGAATTCTGATTAGTTCAGCCCAAGCCTACAGACCCATACAGAACTAGTAGAGATAAGGGTCATCAAAGCCTAAAATAGCTGAGCTGATAGAAGAAAGTGGGAGGATTGCTGGGCAAGCAAAAAAGCAGATGCTGCCAAAGAGAGAAAAATTTACTCTTTGTACAATTAGTTTACACCACATGGGGTCTCAAGGAGTCAGACATGACTGAGCAACTGAACTGAACTGATAAATATTTGGATAATATATCTTTTCTATTCTTTATTTTTTTAGAAAAAGTTTTTTTCTAATAAACTATGTATGAACTGTTAATATTTTTGAAAACTATTATCTATATCCTAGAAAAATTTCTAACAAGATATAAATGACCAACATTAATCCAGGAAAAGATACGAAGAGGCTTACAGTCACAGAAAAAAAAAATTAAATTTCCTAAATATTTAACATTGAGTAAAAACGACCAAGTAGTCTTATAGCTATGTTCTCTCTTACAAAGACAAAATATACAAGAAAATGCATGCTTAGTTTATAGGAGATCTACCTTAATGTTATCTCATGAAAAATCTATAGGTGATTAAAAAAAAGAAAAACACCAATACAGTATACTAACGCATATATATGGAATTTAGAAAGATGGTAACAATAACCCTGTGTATGAGACAGCAAAAGAGACACTGATGTATAGATCAGTCTTATGGATTCTGTGGGAGAGGGAGAGGGTGGGGAGATTTGGGAGAATGGCATTGAAACATGTATAATATCATGTATGAAACGAGTTGCCAGTCCAGGTTCGATGCACGATACTGGATGCTTGGGGCTGGTGCACTGGGACGACCCAGAGGGAGGGTATGGGGAGGGAGGAGGGAAGAGGGTTCAGGATGGGGAACACAGGTATACCTGTGGCAGATTCATTTCTATATTTGGCAAAACTAATATAATATTGTAAAGTTTAAAAATAAAATAAAATTAAAAAAAAAGATGTCTTTAGATCAAATAGAGAAAGTTTTTGTTTTGCTTTGTTTTGTTTTTAAGCAGTGTTCCATTTAGAACCAACCTACTACCTAACTGAGAACATGGTAATTATGAAAATTATTTTTAGTAGGCAAAGTTGCTAAACTTATATGCACATCAAAATTTGAAACTTCTCAACATGAATCCTGCTTCAACTTTGAGCTCAGGTTTTAAACTATGGGAGATGTAAAAACATGATTTTCACAGTAAAAAAACTAAACTTTTGAGGATGCACCTTACCTATCATATTTAGGGTCAACTCATTTGTTCAGCTTTATTGAACAAATAGTCATTAATTACCTATGAGGATATAGCAGGGGCTTGCTAATGGAAATTTAAAGATGAACATGATGCATTTTTGTGGAAGGCATGGCAACCCACTCCAGTATTCTCACCTGGAGAATTCCCATGGGCAGAGGAGCCTGGTGGGCTAAGTCCATGGAGTTGAAAGGAGTTGGACAAGACTGAGAGGCTAAACAGGGAAGATGTTCTTTTGTAATGTGTGGAGTTAAGGAAGGCTTCACAGAAAAATATTTGAACTTTGTCTTAAAGGATGAGTGATGTGATGTTGCGTTTAGAACTGAATATAGATCCAGACAGAATTTACTGAGTGTAAGGAGAAGTATGAAACAACTTGCTGGGTTCAAAGATCATTTTATAAAACTTAAGTGTAGAGAGAAAACAAAAATCTGTAAGATAAGCACTATGGAGGTTCTGGAATGTTTGGAAACGTTTTAAGCTGGAGGGTAATATGATCGATAACCTCTCTGTTGCTGGGAGATCACCATTAGCAGTATGGATGTTAGACTGGAAGAGACCAGGCTGAAGGGTGGGAGAAGAGTAAGGACATTATTCGTTAAGAATTGTCTGGGTTTGTTTCAAATATCTCATCTTGGTGGATGTTAGCATAGGGATAGTTGGATATATTTTTTTTTCTGTCACTATATTATGCTCTTGCTAAGAGAGAAAATATCTGGCTATTCTTTATTCTTTCTTTCTTATTTACTTTTTTTTTTTTTTTGGCATCACCTCATGGCATGTGGGAGGGATCTTATCTTAGTTCCCCAACTAGGGAATCAACCCTTGCCACCTGCAGCGGGAACATAGCGTCTTAACCACTGCACTGCCAGATAAGTTTTAGTTGTTCTTTCTATATTCAACAGCTCATTCAATAGGTGACACATAGCAGATCCTTAAGCAGTACATATATTTTCAAATTTTGTTAAAAACTGAGCAGAAAACAAAAAAAATAATGCTTAATTGTGCTACTTCACAATGTACTTCCAGCTCCTGAACTGCAGTGGAGACTGTTGAAATATCGATAGCACTCTCCTGCTGCTCAAAACTGTTTGTGAACTTTAAAAACTGTATTCTTTACTGAAACAGTGTCATTAATGATTAACACAGCTTGAATGATTCTAGACTTTCTAACAGCTAACTTTCATAGGGTGAAGAAAATAATACAACAAAGAGGAATATAATTTACAGGGGAAAAATCAAAAAAAAATAAAACAATCAAGGCATAGATACTTGCAACAGAAGCTGACCATACTTTAACCTTTGTAACTTGTTTTATTTTCTGGGGACAGATGTGGATTTTAAATGGAGTAAGAATATATTTAAAATTATAATCAGGCTAACCTTTTTATTTTTTAAAACTGACATTTATACAGATTTCCTGAACTATTCAAATTAATGTAGCACCAAATTTAGTCTCAAGTTAAAAACACAGAATGCATGTGTCCTGTTCTTCCTGACAACACCATGCATTCATTTCCCTGTGTCCAGATAGAAAGGCATGAAAAGCCAATCTTTGAAAAACTAAACTCTGGTTAAAAATTATTATTATGCAAGTAAAAGAATTCTGTCTACTTTATAATCCACTGTTGAACTGATAAAATAGAGAATAATACTTTTTAAAATAAAAAAAATAAATTCAGGTAGCTATATATTCTGATGTTCTGTTTTACATTTTCATCTTTTAAAGCATAGATTTTAATTAAACTTAATAACATACATATGTTTTCCACCAGAATTTCAAAACTGCATTTTTGATATGTACATTGGGTGTATACCTGCACATCAATTGTCTCTATTTGACTTTAAAATGGTTAATCATGTGTCAGAGATATTTGTGATTTCAGTGTCTGCATCTATCTCTTATAAATGGAACTGAAACAAAAGATTGTGTTATACACATATAATTTAACATTAATCTGCAGAACTATCAATATTGGGATGAGTAGTTGCAATTTAAAACATCTGCGGTTCATAATTTATATAGAAGTTAATAATCTGAACACTAATACCATGCATATAATCTGAGAGATTCACAGATGCATTCAGTTCAGTTCAGTCACTCAGTCGTGTTCGACTCTTTGCGACCCCATGAATCGCAGCACGCCAGGCCTCTCTGTCCATCACCAACTCCCAGAGTTCACTCAGACTCACGTCCATCGAGTCAGTGATGCCATCCAGCCATCTCATCCTCTGTTGTCCCCTTCTCCTCCTGCCCCCAATCCCTCCCAGCATCAGAGTCTTTTCCAATGAGTCAACTCTTTGCATGAGGTGGCCAAAGTACTGGAGTTTCAGCTTTAGCATCATTCCTTCCAAAGAAATCCCAGGGCTGATCTCCTTCAGAATGGACTGGTTGGATCTCCTTGCAGTCCAAGGGACTCTCAAGAGTCTTCTCCAACACCACAGTTCAAAAGCATCAATTCTTCGGTGCTCAGCTTTCTTCACAGTCCAGCTCTCACATCCATACATGACCACTGGAAAAATCATAGCCTTGACTAGACGGACCTTCGTTGGCAAAGTAATGTCTCTGCTTTTCAATATGCTATCTAGGTTGGTCATAACTTTTCTTCCAAGGAGTAAGCATCTTTTAATGATTGTTCTTTGCTCTCAGAAGATATTAGCAACAATTAGCGGGCGGCTGAGACCGGCACACTTAGTGGGGCCGAGAGGAGCTACCCCATGTCGGAGGTCAGGGACAGAAGCCGGGAGGACCCCATGCCCGAGGGGAGGCGGCCAAGAGGAGTTACCCCACGTTCAAAGTAAGGGGCATCGGCCGAGAGTGCCAGGCTGTGACGGCGCAGAAACGGCCGAGAGGAACTACCCCGTGTCGGAGGTTAGTGGCGGCGGCCAAAAAGAGCTACCCTACGTCGGAGGCCACGGGCGGAAGCTGAGAGGACCTACCCCACGCCCGAGGCCAGAGGCTGCGGCCGGGAGGAGCAACCCCACCTCCAAGGAGTCGTGGCTGCGCGGGCGCAGGAGAGCCTAGAGGAGCTATTCCACGTTCAAGGTCAGAAGGGGCAGCGGTGAGGAGATACCCCACAGATGCATTACAAAATAAGAATAAAGAATTAAGTCCTTTGCTATGTGTTTAAGTAATTAGTAGATTTTTGCCAGGCAATTTGTATAAAGTTTATAAAATCACATTGCATATTTTTGGAAAGCTGAGGAGTCCAGAGTGACTAAAGCCTAGGCACTGTATAGTGGTATAGCGGACTTAAAGGAGAGATGAAGTATGTAAAATAATCTCATTTGTAAGGAAAGACAATTTTTCTTAAAGAAAGGTGAAATCAACATTTGTAATTAATTTAAAAAGTAAAGTGTTACATTGAAATATACTCTTGCTTGTATGCTGGGAAACTTTTATAGATGCAATTAAACTTTAATTTAAAAGTATTCTCTGGTGTTATTAAGGTAACATATTTCCCACAGTAACAATTTATCATTACCTTTGTAGTTAACCTTGAAGCCAACAGATCCGACACTTTCATCTGTTTGAAGGTGCAGCCACATTTGGCTACTCATGCTTACTATCAGGTCTGGCACAAAGCTTCCAGTCAGCCTAAAAAGAGGTGGATAGAGAGAGGAGAAACAGATTATTAAAATACCACTGCACTGACAGGAAAGTTTCTAGTTGTTCTTTTTATATGGAACAGATCATTTGAATACCTCTCTAAGCAAATTATGAGACAGATGAGTTTCTCACAACTTTCTCAGCTAGAAACAAACAACTGTCAGATTAATTTACAAGACAGAACAGACAAATAACATAATTTAGTGATCAATGTTTACTATAAACAAGTACTATTTATGTGCTAAACTAGGTTATATTTCTGCTTTATTGACTATGCCAAAGCCTTTGACTGTGGATCACAATAAACTGTGGAAAATTCTGAAAGAGATGGGAATACCAGACCACTTGACCTGCCTCTTGAGAAACCTATATGCAGGTCAGGAAGCAACAGTTAGAACTGGACATGGAACAACAGATTGGTTCCAAATAGGAAAAGGAGTACGTCAAGGCTGTATATTGTCACCCTCCTTAGTTAACTTCTATGCAGAGTACCTCATGAGAAACGCTGGGCTGGAAGAAGCACAAGCTGGAATCAAGATTGCCAGGAGAAATATCAAAAACCTCAGATATGCAGATGACACCACCCTTATGGCAGAAAGTGAAGAGGAACTAAAAAGCCTCCTGATGAAAGTGAAAGAGGAGAGTGAAAAAATTGGCTTAAAGCTCAACATTCAGAAAACGAAGATCATGGCATCTGGTCCCATCATTTCATGGGAAATAGATGGGGAAACAGTGGAAACAGTGTCAGACTTTATTTTTCTGGGCTCCAAAATCACTACAGATGGTGGAAATTAAAAGACACTCCTTGGGAGAAAAGTTATGACCAACCTAGATAGCGTATTGAAAAGCAGAGGCATTACTTTGCCAACAAAGGTCCGTCTAGTCAAGGCTATGGTTTTTCCAGTGGTCATGTACGGATGTGAGAGTTGGACTGTGAAGAAAGCTGAGTGCCAGAGAATTGATGGTTTTGAACTATGGTGTTGGAGAAGACTCTTGAGAGTCCCTTGGACTGCAAGGAGATCCAACCAGTCCATTCCAAAGGAGATCAGCCCTGAGTGTTCTTTGGAAGGAATGATGCTGAAGCTGAATCTCCAGTACTTTGGCCACCTCATATGAAGAGTTGACTCACTGGAAAAGACTCTGATGCTGGGAGGGATTGGGGGCAGGAGGAAAAGGGGATGACAGAGGATGAGATGGCTGGATGGCATCACCGACTTGATGGACATGAGTTTGAGTGAACTCCGGGAGTTGGTGATAGACAGGGCGGCCTGGCGTGCTGCGATTCATGGGGTTGTGAAGAGTTGGACACAACTGAGCGACTGCACTGAACTGAACTGAACTGAAACTAGGTTATATCTTTCAAATCCCTGAGGCAAGGTACTAAATTTTAAATACTGAAAATCTTATATTTCTTTTAAACTGAAAGAAAAAAAGAATCTATAAAAATCTTTAACTTGTTGCTGTTTTCACACCAGTAATGTACTTCATGTTAACCTTTCAAGTTTCACAGAACTTCGTTCTAAAGAAGCACTGTGAAAAATATTTAAGTACTGTGCAAAACAATAAATCACAAATAGCATAATATAACCCTTTGCAATACTGATGTCAGGCTAGCCATGTCAAGTATGTTTTACTGGAAACAATTTTATTTTAAATAATATGCTGCTAATTTGATATGGCATCACTGAATCTATGCATTAATAAACTCATTCAGTAATATTCACTTTTATAACCCTAAAAAGAGAAATTACTTAATGATTCCACTGTCATCAATAATGCTTCGGTCTCATGTTTGAACTGAAGCAATAATCATACAAAGGAGGAGAGAAATGAGTAAATATAACCTTGAGGGGAAAAGTCTGTCAAAAATACAAAGACTTAAAACAACAAACAAATAACTCTTTGTATTCTTGACAGACTTTTCCCCTCAAGGTCATATTTACTCATTTGCTCTCCTCCTATATCTGCCATACAACCCAGCAATTCCACTGGGTGGGCATACACACCAAGGAAACCAGAATTGAAAGAGACACATGTACCCCAATGTTCATTGCAGCACTGTTTACAATAGCCAGGACATGGAAGCAACCTAGATGTCCATCGGCAGATGAATGGATAAGAAAGCTGTGGTACATATACACAATGGAATATTACTCAGCTATGAAAAAGAATTCATTTGAATCAGTTCTAATGAGGGGGATGAAACTGGAGCCTGTTATACAGAGTGAATTAAGTCAGAAAGAAAAATACCAATATGGTAATATTAGTGCATATATATGGAATTTAGAAATATGGTAACGATGATCCTAAATGCGAGACAGTGAAAGAGACACAGATGCAAAGAACAGACTTGGACTCTGTGGGAGAAGGCAAGTATAGGATGATTTGAGAGAATAGCATTGAAACATGTACATTATCATATATGAAACAGATCACCAGTCCAGGTCCATACATGAGACAGGGTGCTCAGGGCTGGTGCACTGGGATGAACCTGAGAGATGGGAGGAGGAGGGTGGTGGGAGGGAGGGTCGGGATGGGGTACACATGTATACCCATGGCTGATTCATGTGAATGTATGGCAAAAACCACCACAATACTGTAAAGTAATTAGCTTCCAATTAAAATTTAAACAAAGAATACAAAGAGGAAAAAAGAATGGATCCACTGCTGAGTAAAATATCCATCATGATAGGGAATTCTAAATTACATACTTAAAAAATAGGTTTTTAAAAGAAGAAATTCTCAAGTGCTTCCCTACTTTGTTGCTAAAAACATGAACATTTCTGAAAAATTACAGGAGAGAAGATATAAAGTTTCCCTTCTTAATATCAATAAAAAGGGCACCCTAATAAAGCTGTGTTCTGGATGAAGGCTATACTATAATTAAACTAGCAGAGGGCAACATAGAGGAGTACTGTATTCCTGAGGCCACCATGGCCGCAGAATGTCCAGTTCTTAGTCAACTTCCAAACTATAAACCATGATCAACAGACTGCATTAGCAATACAGCTATGCCACCAGTGTTGAGTGTTACAGAATTTATTGGAATCCATCACAAATGAACTCAGTTAAATATTGTGATGTAATTATGAGATTGTGCATAATACTGAGGAATAGTGTGAGATATAAAGATACATAAGATATTATAGAATTTTAGACTATATTCACTTCATTCCTGCCAAAGGAAATAAAATTTGTATAATATAAAGAACACACGTACATTATCCTTTGTAATATATGTGCATATCTGTATGTACTCATATGCATACATATATGCATTATCATTTGAAAATTGATGGCACATGAACTTTCAGTCTTCAGTTGATGGGTTCAGAAGCACTCATTTTCTGAGCTACAGTAAAGAGACAGGTTTATGGGCAAGAGTGAGTACTCAAGCTCAGAGTAAAGTAAACCCATTATGAAATGGTCATGAGAGTTTAAAACTATAGGATATACATCAGCTATACCATATCAAATATGCCAACAATCTATCTCCTAGTGAATATTAAAAGGTGTTTTTTTTATAAGATTAAATTGTTCCTCTTTGTTATATCCATCTCAGTCCTATACTTTTTTACCAACCAAAAAATTTTAGTACATTTAATTTTGTCAGTTCATAAAGAACTGCTAACACATATAGGCTAATTGTTCCACTGACAACTTGCACTCCTATTTGCCATAATTCTATCTAGTTTCCAATAAATTGGTGGTGTAATAGTAAAAATAAATTTTAAAATAACGGCTAAATTAAAAATTTTCCCAGTATCAAAGTTAAAGACAATTCCCCCTTTCTCTGTAGCATTTCTTTTAGAAAACTTGAAATTATAAATGACAAAATTTCTTACAGATGTATGTCAATTTTTTAAGCTAAATATGCCTCTTGTCATTTTTTCACATTACATAATGTATTTATTTGAGGCTTTAAATAAATACGAGGAAGCCGGAGAAGGCAACTGAGCGCCTTGGCCCGCCCCGCCCCCGCCCCATCACCACCAGTCCCCTCTCGCCACACTCACTAAGTATCCAGTGCTCAACCTCTCTGTAGGGCAGCACAGCTACTCAGACCTGCTGTCCGCCCCCGGGAAGCAGTTCCAGATAAAGTAATTCATGGGCATCGCTGGACTGACGGTTGCTTTGAGCCCACAGGAGCTCCCTTTTTGGATCGTGCAGACAGGTGCGTTCTGAAGGAGGCATTGTCGTTTGCTTGCCTGTCTAGGTGAATTGCAGGCGAAAGCCTCAGAAAGTTAGAGAGGAGAATTAGCCACACAGGCTACAGTTGGCATTTAAATGGTCCACTTCAAACCAGCTGCTAGTGTTTTGTTAAAGCAGTACATCTGTGCATGCAAAAGTGAATTTACCCCTCCCTCTTCTTTCTTAGCTAATGGAAAACCATTAAGGGAAGCTGGGATGAGAGACCACTTGCTCCTTTCCATCAGCTTAATAATAAACTTTAACGTGAGGTTTCAGTAGCACCTTGTTCGCCTCTTTAAATTATGACGTGCACAAACTTTCTTTTCAATGCAATGCATCTAAAGTTTTGATACCTGTAACTTTTTTTTTTGGTTGCAATTGTTTAAGAATCATGGATTTATTTTTTGTAACTTTGGCTATCGTCCTTGTGTATCCTGACAGCGCCATGTGTGTCAGCCCATGTCAATCAAGATGGGTGATTATGAAATGCCAAACTCCTAAATTAAATGTTTTGGAATTCAGTGGGTAAATAAAAATGCTGCTTTGGGGATATTAAAAAAAATGTAAGCATAAAGGAAATGTCACTCTGTCTCCCTGTTTCCGTGGGAGCTTAAGCCTAGATTATAGCCCTGTGATGTTAACTCCCTGCTTGCTGTAAAGATACAAGTTCTATTTTCCCTTTTGATAAGGACAAACAACATGTATACAAGCAGATTGTATCTGTCTGATATATAAGGAGTGAGATTCAGTTTTCCTCACAATTTCTTTAGCAGATTGTGTGTGATGTATATCACTTGTCTGGTTTAATGCTTATTCAATATTAAAAAATGGAAAAGGTCAATTTTCATTCAAATCCCAAAGAAAGGAAATGCCAAAGAATGTTTGAATTACCACATAATTGCACTCATCTCACAAGCTAGCAAAGTAATGCTCAAAATTCCACAAGCCAGACGTCAACAGTATATGAACCATGAACTTCCAGATGTTCAAACTGGATTTAGAAATGGCAGAGAACCCAGAGATCTAATTGCCAACATGGGTTGGATCATAGAAAAGGCAACAGAGGTCCAGAAAAACATCTACTTCTGCTTTATTGACTATGCCAAAGCCTTTGACTGTGTGGATCACAACAAACAGGAAAATTCTTAAAGAGATGGGAATACCAGACCACTTGACCTGCCTCCTGAGAAATCTGTACACAGGTCAAGAAGCATCAGTTAGAACTGGACATGGAACAACAGACTGGTTCCAAATTGGGAAAGCAGTACATCAAGGCTGTATATATTGTTACCGTGCTTGTTTAACTTATATGCAGAGTCTATCACGTGAAATGTCAGGCTGGATGAAGCACAAGCTGGAATCAAGATTGCCAGGAGAAGTATCAATAATCTCGGATACCCAGATGACAGCATCCTTATGGCAGAAAGTGTAGAACTAAAGAGCCTCTTGAAGAAAGTGAAAGAGGAGAGTAAAAAGGTTGGCTTAAAACTCAACATTCAGAAAACTAAGATCATGGCATCTGGTCCCATCAATTCTTGGCAAATAGAAGGGGAAACAATGGAAACAGTTGACAGACTTTATTTTTCTGGGCTCCAAAATCACTGCAGATGGTGGCTCCAGCCATGGAATTAAAAGATGCTTACTCCTTGGAAGGGAAGTTATGACCAACCTAGACAGCATATTACAAAGCAGAGACATCATTTTGTCAACAAAGATCCATCTAGTCAAGGCTATGGTTTTTCCAGTAGTCATGTATGGATGTGAGAGTTGGACTATAAGGAAAGCTGAGCATTGAAGAATTGGTGCTTTTGAACTGTGGTGATAGAGAAGACTCTTGAGAGTCGCTTGGACTGCAAGGAGATTAAACCAGTTGATCCTACAAGAAATCAGTCCTGAATATTGATTGGAAGGACTGATGCTGAAGCTGACACTCCAATACTATGGCCACATGAAAATGCGAAGAACTGACTCACTGGAAAAGACCCTCATGCTGGGAAAGAATGAAGGCAGGATGAAAAGGGGATGACAGAGGTTGAGATGGTTGGATGGCATCACTGACTCAAAGGACATGAGTTTGAGGAAGCTCCGGGAGTTGGTGAGGGACAGGGAAGCCTGGCATACTGCACTCCATGGGGTCATAAAGAGTCGTACACAACTGAGCAACTGAACTGAACTGAATATTAAAAGTGTTTCATTCTTTCTACATTTTTGGAGAGTCTTAACTTCATGGGAAATAGATGGGAAAACAGTGGAAACAGTGTCAGACCTTATTTTTCTGGGCTCCAAAATCACTACAGATGGTGACTGCAGCCATGAAATTAAAAGATGCTTACTCCTTGGAAGGAAAGTTATGACCAACCTAGATAGCATATTCAAAAGCAGAGACATTACTTTGCCAACAAAGGTCCATCTAGTCAAGGCTATGGTTTTTCCAGTAGTCATGTATGGATGTGAGAGTTGGACTATAAGGAAAGCTGAGCATTGAAGAATTGGTGCTTTTGAACTGTGGTGATAGAGAAGACTCTTGAGAGTCGCTTGGACTGCAAGGAGATTAAACCAGTTGATCCTACAAGAAATCAGTCCTGAATATTGATTGGAAGGACTGATGCTGAAGCTGACACTCCAATACTATGGCCACATGAAAATGCGAAGAACTGACTCACTGGAAAAGACCCTCATGCTGGGAAAGAATGAAGGCAGGATGAAAAGGGGATGACAGAGGTTGAGATGGTTGGATGGCATCACTGACTCAAAGGACATGAGTTTGAGGAAGCTCCGGGAGTTGGTGAGGGACAGGGAAGCCTGGCATACTGCACTCCATGGGGTCATAAAGAGTCGTACACAACTGAGCAACTGAACTGAACTGAATATTAAAAGTGTTTCATTCTTTCTACATTTTTGGAGAGTCTTAACTTCATGGGAAATAGATGGGAAAACAGTGGAAACAGTGTCAGACCTTATTTTTCTGGGCTCCAAAATCACTACAGATGGTGACTGCAGCCATGAAATTAAAAGATGCTTCCTCCTTGGAAGGAAAGTTATGACCAACCTAGATAGCATATTCAAAAGCAGAGACATTACTTTGCCAACAAAGGTCCATCTAGTCAAGGCTATGGTTTTTCCTGTGGTCACATATGGATGTGAGAGTTGGACTGTGAAGAAGGCTGAGCACCGAAGAATTGATGCTTTTGAACTGTGGTGTTGGAGAAGACTCTTGGGAGTCCCTTGGACTGCAAGGAGATCCAACCAGTCCATTCTGAAGGAGATCAGCCCTGGGATTTCTTTGGAAGGAATGATGCTCAAGCTGAAACTCCAGGACTTTGGCCACCTCATGCGAAGAGTTGACTCATTGGAAAAGACTCTGATGCTGGGAGGGATTGGGGGCAGGAGGAGAAGCGGATGACAGAGGATGAGATGGCTGGATGGCATCACTGACTCGACGGACGTTGAGTCTGAGTGCACTCCGGGAGTTGGTGATGGACAGGGAGGCCTGGCGTGCTGCAATTCATGGGGTCGCAAAGAGTCGTACACGACTGAGCGACTGATCTAATC
Organism: Bos grunniens; assembly: GCF_055505025.1. Classification (NCBI taxonomy): domain Eukaryota; kingdom Metazoa; phylum Chordata; class Mammalia; order Artiodactyla; family Bovidae; genus Bos; species Bos grunniens. The sequence continues at coordinate 30,738,899 of NC_141178.1, forward strand.
TGATCTGATCTGAACTTGGTTTGCATGAGATATTATTTTTAATTATATTTCCTCAATAGTTTGGTGATGAGGATGGGATACAAATGACAGTTCCAGAATTAAACGGACCAGCTGACGCTCTTATAACGACACAGCAGAGATATAAGAGACTGAATTATAAAGTCTCCCTTATAGTGCTCTGTTCTTTTGGAATACTAGTTAGATGAACCACCCTCTGCAAATTTAAGACTTACTACTGAGTAACCCTGGTTAAATTGGGCTCTAAAATCCCTTCAGGACCATGATTAGCTTTGACAATGGAAAAATATGGGAAGCCAGGAATGCTGCCTAAAGTTTTGTTTTGTTGTTGTTTTTCAATTTAAACATTTTTTATTTTGCATTGGGGTATAGCCAATTGAGAATGCTACCAAACTACAGTTTGGTAGTTTCAGGTGAACAGTGAAGGGCCTCAGCCACATACATACATGTATCAATTCTCCCTCAAATCCCCTCCCATCCAGGCTCACCTGCAGTTTTTAAGCAGCTAGTATCTCTGTCACATTTGGAATACTTATGTGAATACAATTCTTCAAGATGTATGAGGGATTTAAGGGGGGCACATTATAAGCCCATTAATTACTGGTATTTGAAGCAGAACTAAAGGGCCTCTTGATGAAAGTGAAAGAGGAGAGTGAAAAAGTTGACTTAAAGCTCAACATTCAGGAAACTAAGATCCTGGCATACAGTCCCATCACTTCATGGCAAATAGATGGGGAAACAGTAAAAACAGTGTCAGACTTTATTTTTCTGGGCTCCAAAATCACTGCAGATGGTGATTGCAGACATGAAATTAAAAGACGCTTACTCCTTGGAAGGAAAGTTGTGACCAACCTAGACAGCATTATGAAAAAGCAGAGACATCACTTTGTCAACAAAGGTCCGTCTAGTCAAGGCTTTGGTTTTTCCAGTAGTCATGTATGGATGTGAGAGTTGGACTATAAAGAAAGCTGAGCGCTGGAGAATTGCTGCTTTTGAACTGTGGTGTTGGAGAAGACTCCTGAGAGTCGCTTGGACCACAAGGAGATTAAGCCAGTTGATCCTAAGGAAATCAGTCCTGAATATTGATTGGAAGGACTGATGCTGAAGCTGAAACCCCAATACTTTGGCCATCTGATGCGAAGAGCTGACTCATTGGAAAAGACCCTGATGCTGGGAAAGGTTGAGGGCAGGAGGAGAAGGGGACGACAGAAGATGAGATGGTTGGATGGTATCACCGACTCAGTGGACATGGATTTGGGTGGACTCCGGGAGTTGATGATGGAAAGGGAGGCCTGGCATGCTGTGGTTCATGGGGTGCAAAGAGTCAGAGATGACTGAGCAACTGAACTGAACTGACTGGATGGATATTATTCTAAGAATAAAGTTTAAAATGATTTGGATAGCCAGAAGGAAAGATTGAGGAGAATGAAAAAACAAATGTGAGAATTGAAGAGCTCTCTTTCACAGAACCATCTTCTTCTTTTCTTTGCTGTTTCTGCTCCCTCTCTCCCCCTGCATCTCTATATTCTTCTTGCTTCAAATAGACACCTGGGAAGAAGGATGTGATGATCTTTTAGATACATGGTTCCCTTCATCAGTAAATTTCCCTAAAGAGAAGACCAGTGGCATGACTTCTTTAGCTCCTACTGAATTACCTGCCTTATTTGAGAACACAGGCTTGTAAGTCTCATATTCTAGCTCTGAACCCACTCCATATCTTAGCATATAGTCTACCTCCAGAAGTCTGTTATCATCCATATACCATGTATCTAGGAAAGCAAAAGTTATAAGAATATTTACTTAGGGAAGTGTTGAAAATTTAAATAGAAGATTCTGCTCCTATATGAAAGTGGCAAGATGTAGTGTAGTTTCACCAGTTACTTGGGGGAAAAAAGGGAAAAATAAATACTAGTTTGATAAATATACCAACATAAGAAAAAAGCCATATAGCCATATAATTCTATTTTTCCTTTGTCAAATGTGTGGAAAATCAGCTCTTCTGATATAATCATCAGTGAAGCTCATGCCATTGAGAAGTTACCCAGACTCCTTGACAGCTGATATTCATATGAAAGTTTCTTTTCCTATTTTCCAGAAGTTTTCAGAACTTTTACACAATGAGTTTTCAATTTACATACCTACACTTGGGGATATGCATAAGCTACTGTGGGGATTCTGAAACCACCAGCCTTTGGTCATTTGATGGAGCAAGCACGCTGGGGACCAGGAGATCACTCACCCCATTGAGGAGTAGTGGCTATCCGCCACCCTCTGCAACTGTGGAAGAAACAAGGGCTTGGGTGACCATCAGAAGAGAGTGCTCACAGTCTTTTTTCTAAAGATGAGCTGGGAGAGACTGTGGTGTTGTATCTAGATAACAAGTGAGGCCCCCATTACTTTCTACAGGCGATCCGTTGAAATTTTCTCAAAATTTACATGCCTGGGTCCAAGGAAAGATACAAATTGTCCCCTGGTCCTATCTTTATCCTTGGCTCTCTTGCTGATTGGGTGTGGTTGTTGAGTCACTAAATTGTGTTCAACTTGTTTGTGACCCCATGGGCTGAAGCCCACCAGACTCCTCTGTGCATAGAGTTTCCCAGGCAAGAATACTGGAGTGGGTTGCTATTTCCTTCTCCAGGGGATCTTCCTAACCCAGGGATTGAACCTGTGTCTCCTGAAGTGGCAGGCAGATCATTTACTGTTGAGCCACTAGGACACCCTCTCTTACTGATGATCTAAATTCAAATTAGGAAAAAGGAAGAAGGTTGGCAAGGACAGACTACTAATCAAATCTTAGAAGCAGCTACTCAGGAAACAATACTGAAAAATATGAAGATAAAAAAGTTAAAAACTGCTATGTTAACTGTTCAGTTAATACTATTTACTAAAGGAAATAACCTTTACTCTGGCCAATCGGTGAAGATAACACAGAAGAGAAAACCATATGTCACTATTCTAAGAAATTCTGGTTGGGGAAAAGAGACTCCAGAAGATGCAGAGACTGCAGAAACAAGAGAATGAGGAAAGCCCAGAAAGCTAGGGAATAATTGTCAAGTGGTTTACAATTGACAGACTGAGGGAGTCTCAGCAGTAGGAACTGATAAAATTTATGTTCGAATAACTTTTCCTCAGACTAACATAGCCTTGCTTTTTATGATAGATACAGGTGCTACTTATTCTGAAAGTGCCCCAGAAATCCTTCACTTTCCATCTGGTGATAGACCAATTCAGGTTGTTGGTATTTTAAATCAGGTTTATATGTGTTCTTTTCTTCTGTGGTTCCCACATGAACAGATCTCATGACTGAGGAACATGTTTTCTTAATCTCTCTTTATTCTCCTGTAAAGCTATCGGGGAGAGATCTCCTGTGCAAATTAAAACTACCATATTGTATACTCCATATGGAGTATCTATTTAATGTCCTGGGAAAAAAACTGTCTTACTTGGTTATGGTGTGCCTTCTAAAAGAGAAGAAATGTAGCAGCGAGTGGCAGTGTTATGCTGTGCTATGTTGGAAAAGTAATCTGAGCAGAAATAAAGTAATGTATCACTTTTGGCCTTGCGATAACAATACTGGTTTAATTTGAGGTGTAGAACCAATAGAAATAGCTTACTAAAAAACATAAGCCATGATCATGTGTCAAACAATAGCCTCTGTCAACAGCTCAGTTAGAAAAAACAAATCCAGCTATAAAAAGAATAAGAAAAACAAAGGATAATAATAAAAGTACACTAACACTGTAATATTAATTCTACCAAACTTCCAGCAAACAGGGAAGGTAAATTTGATAAAGATGGTAAACCTTAATACAAAATCTTAAAGAAGTAAATAAAGCCATTTCTCTGTTAATACCTTAAGTTTTTAATACTATAACTATTATAACTTTGGAACCGCCCTCTATGGGCTTCCCAGGTAGCACTAGTGGTAAAGAACTTGCCTGCCAATTCAGGATATGTAAGAGACACAGGTTTGATCCCTGAATCAGGAAGATCCTCCTGGAGGAGGGCACGGCAACCCACTCCAGTATTCTTGCCTGGAGAATCCCACAGACAGACCAGCCTAGTGGGCTACAGACCATAGTGTCACAAAGAGTCAGATATGACTGAAGTGATTTAGTGTGCCTGCACTACCCTCTACAAAGCTTTTCTACAATTTACCTATGCTCTGCTTTATTTTTTTTCCTGTTTCTCTCATCTAAACGGATTTATATTCTTGTTTGTTTTTACTTATGAAAAGAAGTTCAGTATTTATGGCAGAGTTCCTCAAAAGTTTCCATACTCTTCTATTATTTCTTTAGCCATTTATAGAAAACTTAGGGGAAACTTGTTTCCTCCAGAAGGATCTACAGGCATTCAATATATAGATGGTTTGCTAGTAGCATTTAAAACTGAACAGTAATGCAAAACTGAGGCTTTGACTTTATTACATTTTCCCCTTCACAAGGACATAAGACCTCACTGGATAAGTTGCAATACTGTTAAACTGAAGGACATTTACAGCGTATATTGATGCTGATGGTTCCCAAGAATTACAATATAGGGTGAAAAGTGTGAAATTGACAGTTGCTCAGTCATGTCCAACTCTTTGCCACCCATGTACTGTGGCCAGGAAGGCTCCTCTGTTCATGGAATGTGGCCTGCCAGTCTCCTCTGTCCATCATATTCTCCAGGCAAGAATATTAGAATGGGTAGCTGTTCCCTTCCTCAGGGGATCTTCACAACCCAGGGATGGAAAAAACAAATCCAGCTATAAAAAGAATAAGAAAAACAAAGGATAAAAGCCCTTCTTCTTGTTTTGTTATTAAAATAAAAGTGCTACTTTTGGAATTTTAACTCAAAAGTTGAGATGAGACCATACATTAATAATGTGTTTCTCAGTTCTTCTGTAGGCCATGACACTGTGGATATTGGGCTGTTGTGAGAGCAGCAGACACATCTTTAAAAAGGCTTAGGAATTTAATTTGGTCACTTGACTTATATATATGCTTTACTGTTGTGACAGCTAACTTCCAAGTACATAAGATCCATAATTTGTGGGCATGGCATCAGACTAATTATGAATAAGTACTATTATTCAATCCTAATATTGTATTTGGGAGATGCAATCTCCTAAATCCTATTCATTTTATTTTACCAGATCCTGATCAAATAGATGATCATGGTAAAAAAGACAGCACTAGGCCCCAGCATGTTTTAACTGATTCTTGTTCATAATGCTCTTTTAATAACTTCACTTTCACTTTTCACTTTCATACATTGGAGAAGGAAATGGCAACCCACTCCAGTGTTCTTGCCTGGAGAATTCCAGGGACGGGGGAGCCTGGTGGCTGCCGTCTATGGGGTCACACGGAGTCGGACACGACTGAAGTGACTTAGCAGCAGCAGCAGCAGCAGCATGTACACAGGAGATGTGAGTTCTATCCCTGGCTCAGGAAGATCCCCTGGAGAAGGAAATGGCAACTCACTCCAGTATCCTTGCCTGGAAAATTCTATGGAGGAGGTGCCTGGCTGGCTACAGTCCATAGGGTTGCAAAGAGGCAGATATGACTGAGTGACCGAGCACTCAAGCACACATGTGCTTAGGATAAAAGTGACAAATTTAAGGCTTCAGATGCTATGGTGACTTGGTATGAAATTTTGGAAGCTTGTATTTGCCTTGAATTAAGTTGAAACTATCAGCCTAGTCAATAACAGTAAAAAGAATTGTGATTTTTGATACATATACAAACACATGCACACACATACACACACACACACACACACACACACACACACACACACACACCTGTGTCTGTCAAGCAAAAGAGCAAGTTTGGAAAGCTAGAGGATTCTCTACCTTTAGGGGAAGTAAAATATCTCATGAAAAATTGATAGTTGATTTTTTAGAGGTTGTAAAACTGTCTGCTCAGATCAGTAATCCATTGTAGAGCTCATGCAGGGCAGAAAAAAGACTTCTGAAGGCAATGATTTTGTTGACAGAGATATAAAAGCCACTGTTAAAATGTGGCAGATTTCAAATTTGAAGCCTCACATTTAACACAATAAGAAATTTTTGTTAACTTCCAAATATATACTTCAAAAAAGGAAATGTACAAATGAATTGAAAATGAGGCTAAAAGAAATTCAACTGAACTTTTGGAATTATCCAACAAGATGATTTCTAAGAACAGTCTTTATTTTCTTAGTAAAGTTGTGCTACCAACATAATTTTCTAAGTAAAAGAGGAATTTTAATGGCACTAGAATCTTATTTACCTAAAAGGTGAAGATATTCATAACATATTTAAGAGATGAGCAATCTGTCAGCAGAATTATTTATAGGTCACTCCTGAAGTATGGTATTGGCAGTTTCCCCAATCAAATTTACCAGAAACTTGGTGCTTTTGAATTTCATAGAATCAATGCCTATAGAAAGTAACAGATTTTGTCTAGTTATAGTGTATATGATGTCTGAATGATCTGAAATTTTTCCCACTTCAGATGCCAATACTCAGGTAGTGGTAAAGTCTCCCATCTTATTCCCCCTGTCATCCAGTAATTATATAAATGTTTACAGATTCCCAGAGAATGAATGAAAACCATTTGCTAAAATTTAGCAATACACCAGATCAAAATGTCCTAGAGTTTTACCTCTAGCCTTGTTGAAAATTAGAGCAAACCTTGCAGGCAAGCATCATATTTTTTCCCTTTGAACTTATATTTGGCAGACCTATGAATCTGGGGCAGAGATCATGTCCTATGCCCGATTTAAGTGAATCCTCTCATAATCATATTCAATACTTCAAAGGGCCTCTTTCTTCCCTAGAAGCCCTAAGACGTACAGTTACAAGGACCTTGAAGGACCCACTGGAAGAAGTATGCCACCTCTATTGCCTAGAATATTCTGCTTACATAAAAGTATTCCAGAAGAAAGACAGGCTGCTTCTGTTCTGCAGGAACTTTTTGAAGGGCTACTAACCATCCATATGGCTATCAAAGTGAAAGGAAAACCCAGGTTAAAAAAAAAAAAAAAAATCTATGTTTGCCAAGTGAAGCCAGCATCTCAGAAGGACTGAACAGTGTTTCCTACAAAGAATTGGAAATAAATTTTTTAGAACCACTGATAATGGCACCAAACTTAACTGAAAGAAGGTATTCCAGCAAACTACAATTCTCATGAACCACTTTACTGTCCTATTCACAACACTATTATTTCAAATATTTTAAGAATAGAATTTCATTAAAAAACACATACTATTTGTTACACTATTTTTTGTTCTGTTCCCACATTAATATTTCTGACAATCATTACTTACAAACTGATGTAAACAGTACTCCCAATAACTGAGACAGCCTTAACATGACTCCTAGCTTCATTAAGCTTTAGAGGGGTTATCATCCTGACTATAGGCTCTGGCCCGAAACTTTTCTTAAGAGAATTTACTTTAGAAAACTTTCGGTTGCAGATCCTTTCTCCATCTTTGATATGTAAATCTTGTTCACAATACTCTTACAACCAGGAATATCTCTCTCAAGGACTTGGAAGCCATCCTCTTGAAATAAAATCATCATAGGAGATAGCACTCCTATTTTCCTGAGTACAAAGCCCAACTTTATTAAGCAACTACTAGCAAACACAGATGGGCTATTAACAGTGACTAATCTCCACCTGACTTCTCTGGTGGCTCAGTGGTAAAGAATCCTCTTGCCAAGCAGGAGATGCAGGTTCAGTCTCTGGGTCAGGAAGATCCAATGGAGAAGGAAATGGCAGCCCACTCCAATATTCTTGCCTGGGAATCCCAAGGACAGAGGAGCCTGGCAGCCTATGTACGATTCATGGGGTCTCAAAAGAGCTGGACACAATTCAGCAACTAAACAGCAACAATCTCCCACCTAAAGTTTTCTAAACCTACAATGTTAGTCGCTCAGCCATATCTGACTCTTTGTGACTCCATGAACTGTAGTCCACCAAGCTCCTCCGTCCATGGAATTCACACAGCAAGAATACTGGAGTGGGTAACCATTCTCTTATTCAGGGGGTCTTCCCAACCCAGGGATCAAACATAGGTTTCCTGCATTGCAGGCAGATTCTTTACTATCTGAGCCACCAGGGAAGCTCAACATTTTTTAGTACTTTTCTACTAGCTCACCCCAGCACTTAGAAACCACCTTACCTTTTCCAGTAGAGTTCAAATTGTCTTCCCTATAGCAATAATCTTAACTCTAATTTCAACAGTCTTTAGCCCTATTGCAATGTTCCTGACTTCTGTAGCAACAGTCTTGAATAAAGTTCTCCCTAACTGTTTACTTGGCCTGACATAATTTGTCTCTTGTACCAGCACAGACATGAGCTAGTCTTACAAATCCAGCAATCCAATTACTGACAGAGTAAAACTGAGAATATCTTTCTAATTTTTCTATAATACCAAAATAAAAGTAACTGATATGCATTCAGATACTCAATCTCTAAATTTCACACACATACACACACAAACAGGAAAAAAAAAAAAAAAACGGTGTTAACTAGTTTGATTGCAAAGAAGATGCAGCATGAAATGTATAACATAAGAGACAAATGAAAATCTGGTATTTATAGTTTAAGAGTGCAGGAGACAGGTCTAAAGTCCCTTGATTAACTTTGATATACTAGTTCCTTCCAGTCCAAGTATAGATAAACAAAAGTGGATGTTTATTCAAACATGTGGAAGCTAAATATTATGCTATACTAAACAATTAAAGGATTATTGAAAAAAAATCAAAGAGGAAATTTTAAAAATACCTAGAGACAAATGAAATGAAAACATGACAATTCAAAATCTAGGGCACTCAGCAAAAGCAGTTCTAACAGGGAAGCTTATAGTGATAAAAATTTACCTCAGGATATAAGAAAAATCACAAATAAACAAACTAACCTTACACCTAAAGTAATCAGAGAAAGATGAACAAATAAAAGCCAACATTAGTCGAAGGGAAGAAATAAATATCAGAGCAGAAATAAGTAACAACACAATAGAAAAAATAATGGAACTTAAAAAAAAAATCTAAAAAAAAATGGGTCTTTGAAAAGATAAAGTGAAAGTGAAGTCGCTCAGTCGTGTCTGACTCTGCGATCCGGTGGACTGTAGCCCACCATGCTCTTCTGTCCATGGGATTTTCCAGGCAAGAGTACTGGAGTGGGTTGCCATTTCCTTCTCCAGAGGATCTTCCCAACCCAGGGATCGAACCCAGGTCTCCCGCATTGTAAGCAAGATGCTTTACCGTATGAGCCACCAGAGAAGTCCTAAGATAAACAAAATTAAAGATAAACAAACAAACAAAAAAAAAACTTTTAGCCAGACTCACTAAGAAAAGAGAGGTAGAGAGAGAGAGGGTCTAAATCAATAAAATCAGAAATGAAAAGAGGTTGTAACCAACACCACAGAAATGTGAATGTTCATAAGAGACTGCTATGAGCAGAAAGATACCAAGATGATGGACAATCCAGAAAAAATGGATAAATTCTTTGAAAGACCCAATCTCCCAAGACTGTACCAGTAAAAAACTAAAAATATAGACAGATCGATCACCAGTACTGAAATTGAATCAGTAATTTAAACCCCCCAACAAATAAAATTCAAGGGCCAGATGGCTTCACAAGAAATTCTACCAAACATTCGAAGAATTAACATGTGTTCTCCTAAAAATTTGTATACGAACAAAATAGAACCCAAAGAGCCAAAGCAATATTGAGAAAGATAAACAGACCTGGGGAAATCAGGTTCCCTGACTTCAGACTATACTACAAAGGTACAGTCATCAAAACAGTATGGTACTTGCACAGAAAACAGACACATCAATCAATGGAACAGGTAAAAAGGCTGAAAATAAACCCACAAACTGTGGTCAAGTAGTCTATGAAAAAGGAGAAAAGAATACACAATGTACAAGAGACAATCTTTTTAAAAATGGTATTGGGAAAATTGAACAGCAACATGCAAAAGAATTAAATTAGAACATCTGCTAATAACATCTACAAAAATAAACTCAAAATGGATTAAAGACCCATGTGTAAGACTGAATACTATAAAACTCCTAGATGAAAATAGAACACTGTTTGACATAAACCGCAGCAATATTTTTTTGGTATCCATCTCTTAGAGTAATGGACATAAAAATAAACAAATGAAATCTAATTAAACTTAAAAACTTTTGCATAGCAAAGAAAACTATAAACAAAGCAACAAGACAACCTATAGAAAGGGAGAAAATATTTGCAAACAATGCCATTGACAAGTGATTAATCTCCAAAATATACAAACAGCTTATACAGTATACAAATGAAACAAACAATGCAATCCAAAACAAATAAAAAATATAATAAAACAAATAAAACAAAGAATGCAATCCAAATAAAACAAATAAATCCAAATAAAATAAATAAAACAAAATAAATACAAAATAAAACAAAAAATATATATCCAAATAAAACAAAATAAATCCAAAAAAATAAAACAATGCAATCCAAAAATAGGCAGAAAACCTAAACAGACATTTCTCCAAATAAGACATATTGATACTGATGGCCAACAGGCACATTAAAAGGTGGTCAACATTGCTAATTATTAGGAAAATGCAAATAAAAATTACAATGAGGCATCAACTCACACTGGTCAGAATGGTCATCATCAAAAATATATAAATAATAAATTCTGGTCAAGAAGCAACAGTTAGAGCTGGACATTGAACAACAGACTGGTTCCAAATTGGGAAAGGAGTACGTCAAGGCTGTATATTGTCACTCTGTTTATATAACTTATATGTAGAGTACATCATGAGAAATGCCAGGCTGGATGAAGCACAAGCTGAAATCATGATTGCTGGGAGAAGTAACAATAAGCTCTGCTGCCCAGATGACACTACCCTTACGGCAGAAAGTACAGAACTAAAGAGCCTCTTGATGAAAGTGAAAGAGGAGGGTGAAAAAGTTTACTTAAAATTTAGCATTTACACAAAGAAGATCATGGCATCTGGTCCCATCACTTCATGGTAAATAGATGGGGAAGAAATGGAAACACTGACAGACTTTATTTTATTGAGCTCCAAATCACTGCAGATGGTGGCTGCAGCCATGAAATTAAAAGACACTTGCTCCTTGGAAGAAAAGCTATGACCAAACCAAACAGCATATTAAAAAGCAGAGACATTACTTTGCTGACAAAAGACCATCTAGTCAAAGCTATGGTTTTTCCCATAGTCGTGTATGGATGTGAGAGTTTGACTATAAAGAAAGCTGAGCACTGAAGAATTGATGCTTTTGAACTGTGGTATTGGAGAAGACTCCAGAGAGTCCCTTGGACTGCAAGGAGATCCAACCAGTTGATCCTACAGGAAATCAGTCCTGAATATTGATTGGAAGGACTGATGCTAAAGCTCCAATACTTTGGCCACCTAAAAGTGCAATGAACTGACTCACTGGAAAAGACCCTCATGCTGGGAAAGATTGTAGGCAGGAGGAGAACAGGATGACAGAGGATGACTGGATGGTTGGATGGCATTATTGACTTCATGGAGATGAGTTTGAGCAAGCTCCCGAATTGGTGACAGACAGGGAAGCCTGGCATACTGCAGTCCACTGGGTCACAAACAGTCAGATATGACTGAGCCAATGAACTGAACTGAACTGAATAAATGCTGGTGAGGGTGTGGAGAAAAAGGAACCCTGCTGCTACACTGTTGATGGGAATATAAACTGGTACAACCACTATAGAGAACAATATGCCAAGTCGCTTCAGTCATGTCCGACTCTGTGCGACCCCATAGACGGCAGCCCACCAGGCTCCCCTGTCCCTGGGATTCTCCAGGCAAGAACACTGGAGTGGGTTGCCATTTCCTTCTCCAATGCATGAAAGTGAAAAGTGAAAGTGGAGTCGCTCAGTCGTGTCCAACTCTAGTGACCCCATGGACTGCAGCCTACCAGGCTTCTCCGTCCATGGGATTTTCCAGGCAAAAGTACTGGAGTGGGTTGCCATTGCCTTCTCCAGAGAACAATATGGAGGTTCCTTAAAAAAAAAAAAACCCTAAAAACAGAGTAACTGCATGATCCAGCAATGCACCTCTTGGGTAGATATCTGGAGAAAACTATAATTAGAAAAAATACAGCACATTCATACCATTCAAAAGATACCAACATTCATAGCAACATGGTTTATAATAGGCAAGACATGGAGACAGCCTAAATGTCCATTGACAGATAAATAAAGAAGATATAGTATATACTTACACACACACACACACACACAAATAGAATATTACCCAACCATAAAAAAGGATTTTTTTGAAGAGTCTGATATGACTGAGCAACTGAACTGAACTGATAAAAAGGAATTAAATTACGGCACTTGCAGCAACTTGGATGGACTTAGAGATTATCATACTACATGAAGTATGTCACACAGAGAGAGACAAATACCAAATGATATCTTGTATATGTGGAATAAATATTTTGTGAATGTAATGTTTCTTATGTGACTGATGAGGACCTAGGAGAAACTTTTTGGGCCTAAGTTAAATTTAAATTTAAGCTCCAGATGGAATTATTCCTTAGTACTGATTAAGTAATATTTCATATTAAGCTACAAAATAATACTCAAATACTAATCATTCACAAATACAAGCCATATAGACATCACTATACTTTCTAATTTTTTCACTATATTTTAAACAATTAATGCAGGATGAGAGAAAAAATTTGACCATTGCTAACCAAAAATCTGCTTTAATCATTCACTTGTACACTAAACCTAAAAGTTATTCCTCCAAAGCTAGTATCATACTGAATTTTTAAATTAATCTCATATTGCTAAAAATCACATTGCTTTGTATTTTACTGTAGACTTACTATATACTTAGATACTTGAAACAGCCAAGATAAAAAAAAAAAAAAAACAGCAAGAGATAATTAGAAAATTGTACTTTTATTATAAAATAGTCACAAAAAGAAAAATTATAAATGCAAATATAAATTGAAAAAAAAATCAAAGTTATACTAATAACAAAAACTTCTCGGTACATGGCTCCAGGATGTAACTTCCTTCTTGTTTATAAATGTAGGAGTTTATATTTTTCCTTTTGATAAGGATAATTAACACAGGAAATTATTATATTGGCTTGTCTGTATAAATGGGTTAGACTTCTTCTCTTTCTGCAGTCTCTATAGCAAGTTGCATATAATATGCATCATAGTCTAACTTAATCCATATTTGATAAATAGTTGTGAAAAGAAGAGAAATGCAAAGCAAAGGGGAAAAGGAAAGATATACCCATTTGAATGCAGAGTTCCAAACAATATCAAGGAGAGATAAGAAAGCCTTCCTCAGTGATCAATGCAAAGTAACAGAGGAAAACAATAGAATGGGAAAGACTAGAGATCTCTTCAAGAAAATCAGAGATACCAAGGGAATGTTTCATGCAAAGATGGGCTCAATAAATGACAGAAATGGTAGGGACCTAAAAGAAGCAGAAGATATTAAGAAGAGGTGGCAAGAATACACAGAAGAACTGTACAAAAAAGATCTTCATGACCCAAATAATCACAATGGTGTGATCACTCACCTAGAGCAAGACATGCTGGATTGTGAACTCAAGTGTGCCTTAGGAAGCATCATTAGGAACAAAGCTAGTGGAGGTGATGGAATTCCAGTTGAACTATTTCAAATCCTAAAAGATGATGCTATTAAAGTGCTGCACTCAATAAGCCAGCCGATTTGGAAAACTCAGCAGTGGAAACAGGACTGGAAAAGGTCAGTCTTCATTCCAATCCCAAAGAAAGGCAATGCCAAAAAATGCTCAAACTACCACACGATTGCACTTATCTCATACACTAGCAAAGTAATGCTCAAAATTCTCCAAGCCAGGCTTCAGCAATACATGAACCGTGAACTTCCAGATGTTCAAGCTGGTTTTAGAAAAGGCAGAGGAATCAGAGATCAAATTGCCAATATCCACTGGATCATCAAAAAAGCAAGAGAGTTCAAGAAACACATCTATATCCACTTTATTGAATATGCCAAAGCCTTTGTGTGGATCACAATAAACTGCGGAAAATTCTGAAAGAGATGAGAATACCAGACCATCTGACCTGCCTCTTGAGAAACCTGTATACAGGTCAGGAAGCAACAGTTAGAACTGGACATGGAACAACAGACTGGTTCTAAATAGGAAAAGGAGTATGTCAAGGCTGTATATTGTCACCCTGCTTATTTAACTTATATGCACAGTACAATATGAGAAATGCTGGGCTGGAGGAAGCACAAGCTGGAATCAAGATTGCTGGGAGAATGCATATGACACCACCCTTATGGCAGAAAGTTAAAAGGAACTCAAAAGCCTCTTGATGAAAGTGAAAGTGGAGAGTGAAAAAGTTGGCTTAAAGCTCAACATTCAGAAAATTAAGATCATGGCATCTGGTCCCACCATTTCATGGCAAATAGATGGGGCAGTAGTGGAAACAGTGTCAGACTTTATTTTTCTGGGCTCCAAAATCACTGCAGATGGTGACTGCAGCCATGAAATTAAAAGACTCTTACTCCTTGGAAGGAAAGTTATGACCAACCTAGACAGCATATTAAAAGCAGAGACATTGCCAACAAAGGTCCGTCTAGTCAAGGCTATGGTTTTTCCAGTAGTCATGTATGGATGTGAGAGTTGGGCTATAAAGAAAGCTGAGCACAGAAGAATTGATACTTTTGAACTGTGGTGTTGGAGAAGACTCTTGAGAGTCCCTTAAACTGCAAGAAGATCCAACCAATCTATCCTAAAGGAGATCAGTCCTGGGTGTTCATTGAAAGGACTGATGCTGAAACTCCAATACTTTGGCCACGTTTTGCGAAGAGCTGATTCATTTGCAAAGACCCTGATCTTGGGAAAGGTTGAGGGCAGGAGGAGAAAGGGACAACATAGGATGAGATGGTTGGATGGTATCACCGACTCAATGGACATGAGTTTTGGTAAACTCCGGGAGTTGTTGATGATGGACAGGGAGGCCTGGCATGCTCGGTTCATGAGGTCACAAAGAGCTGGACACAACTGAGTGACTTAACTGAACTGATAGTAAAATTTGTTCATTCTTTTCTTCATTTTGAGGAAAGGAGTTACTGGGTTGCTAGGTTACTTTAATATATTTTCC
This sequence comes from Bos grunniens, assembly GCF_055505025.1. NCBI lineage: Eukaryota > Metazoa > Chordata > Mammalia > Artiodactyla > Bovidae > Bos > Bos grunniens. Next base: position 30,754,058 of record NC_141178.1, read on the forward strand.
AAATAATCAGTGTGTCACTTAAAATCCTGCTCTTTGTGTCCAGTCTCAAAGGCTAATTAATCTTTATATGCTTTCAAAGACTTTTGTCTTTAATCCACTGTATATTCTTGCCTCCTTTGTCAAAGATAAGGTGTCCATATGTGCGTGGATTTATCTCTGGGCTTTCTATTTTGTTCCATTGATCTATATTTCTGTCTTTGTGCCAGTACCATACTGTCTTGATAACTGTGGCTTTGTAGTAGAGCCTGAAGTCAGGTAGGTTGATTCCTCCAGTTCCATTTTTCTTTCTCAAGATCGCTTTGGCTATTCGAGGTTTTTTGTATTTCCATACAAATTGTGAAATTATTTGTTCTAGCTCTGTGAAGAATACTGTTGGTAGCTTGATAGGGATTGCATTGAATCTATAAATTGCTTTGGGTAGTATACTCATTTTCACTATATTGATTCTTCCAATCCATGAACATGGTATATTTCTCCATCTATTAGTGTCCTCTTTGATTTCTTTCACCAGTGTTTTATAGTTTTCTATATATAGGTCTTTAGTTTCTTTAGGTAGATATATTCCTAAGTATTTTATTCTCTTCGTTGCAATGGTGAATGGAATTGTTTCCTTAATTTCTCTTTCTGTTTTCTCATTATTAGTGTATAGGAATGCAAGGGATTTCTGTGTGTTGATTTTATATCCTGCAACTTTACTATAATCATTGATTAGTTCTAGTAATTTTCTGGTGGAGTCTTTAGGGTTTTCTATGTAGAGGATCATGTCATCTGCAAATAGTGAAAGTTTTACTTCTTCTTTTCCAATTTGGATTCCTTTTATTTCTTTTTCTGCTCTGATTGCTGTAGCCAAAACTTCCAAAACTATGTTGAATAGTAATGGTGAAAGTGGGCACCCTTGTTTTGTTCCTGACTTTAGAGGAAAAGCTTTCAATTTTTCACCATTGAGGATAATGTTTGCTGTGGGTTTGTCATATATAGCTTTTATTATGTTGAGGTATGTTCCTTCTATTCCTGCTTTCTGGAGAGTTTTTATCATAAATGGGTGTTGAATTTTGTCAAAGGCTTTCTCTGCATCTATTGAGATAATCTCAAACATAGAATGAGTTTGGAAGTTTACCTTCCTCTGCAATTTTCTGGAAGAGTTTGAGCAGGATAGGTGTTAGCTCTTCTCTAAATTTTTGGTAGAATTCAGCTGTGAAGCCGTCTGGACCTGGGCTTTTGTTTGCTGGAAGATTTTTGATTACAGTTTCAATTTCCATGCTTGTGATGGGTCTGTTAAGGTTTTCTATTTCTTCCTGGTCGAGTTTTGGAAAGTTGTACTTTTCTAAGAATTTGTCCATTTCTTCCTCGTTGTCCATTTTATTGGCATATAATTGTTGATAATAGTCTCTTATGATCCTTTGTATTTCTATGTTGTCTGTTGTGATCTCTCCACTGTCATTACTAATTTTATTGATTTGATTTTTCTCCCTTTGTTTGTTGATGAGTCTGGCTAATGGTTTGTCAATTTTATTTATCCTTTCAAAGAACCAGCTTTTGGCTTTGTTGATTTTTGCTATGGTCTCTTTTGTTTCTTTTGCATTTATTTCTGCTCTAATTTTTAAGATTTCTTTCCTTCTACTAACCCTGGGGTTCTTCATTTCTTCCTTTTCTAGTTGTTTGAGGTGTAGAGTTAGGTTATTTATTTGACTTTTTTCTTGTTTGTTGAGGTGTGCCTGTATTGCTATGAACTTTCCCCTTAGGACTGCTTTTACTGTGTCCCACAGGTTTTGGGTTGTTGTGTTTTCATTTTCATTCGTTTCTATGCAAATTTTGATTTCTTTTTTGATTTCTTCTGTGATTTGTTGGTTATTCAGCAGCGTGTTGTTCAGCCTCCATATGTTGGAATTTTTAATAGTTTTTCTCCTGTAATTGAGATCTAATCTTACTGCTTTGTGGTCAGAAAAGATGCTTGGAATGATTTCTATTTTTTTGAATTTACCAAGGCTAGCTTTATGGCCCAGGATGTGATCTATCCTGGAGAAGGTTCCATGTGCGCTTGAGAAAAAGGTGAAATTCATTGTTTTGGGATGAAATGTCCTATAGATATCAATTAGGTCTAACTGGTCTATTGTATCGTTTAAAGTTTGTGTTTCCTTATTAATTTTCTGTTTAGGTGATCTATCCATAGGTGTGAGTAGGGTATTAAAGTCTCCCACTATTATTGTGTTATTGTTAATTTCTCCTTTCATACTTGTTAGCATTTGTCTTACATACTGCGGTGCTCCCGTGTTGGGTGCATATATATTTATAATTGTTATATCTTCTTCTTGGATTGATCCTTTGATCATTATGTAGTGACCTTCTTTGTCTCTTTTCACAGCCTTTGTTTTAAAGACAATCTCTTTAACAAGTGGTGCTGGGAAATCTGGTCAACCACTTGTAAAAGAATGAAACTAGAACACTTTCTAACACCATATACAAAAATAAACTCAAAATGGATTAAAGATCTCAACATAAGACCAGAAACTATAAAACTCCTAGAGGAGAACATAGGCAAAACACTCTCTGACATACATCACAGCAGGATCCTCTATGACCCACCTCCCAGAATATTGGAAATAAAAGCAAAAATAAACAAATGGGACCTAATTAACCTTAAAAGCTTCTGCACATCTAAGGAAACTATTAGCAAGGTGAAAAGACAGCCTTCAGAATGGGAGAAAATAATAGCAAATGAAGCAACCAACAAACAACTAATCTCAAAAATATACAAGCAACTCCTACAGCTCAACTCCAGAAAAATAAATGACCCAATCAAAAAATGGGCCAAAGATTTAAATAGACATTTCTCCAAAGAAGACATACAGATGGCTAACAAACACTTGAAAAGATGTTCAACATCACTCTTTATCAGAGAAATGCAAATCAAAACCACTATGAGGTACCATTTCACACCAGTCAGAATGGCTGCGATCCAAAAGTCTACAAATAATAAATGCTGGAGAGGGTGTGGAGAAAAGGGAACCCTCTTACACTGTTGGTGGGAATGCAAATTAGTACAGCCACTATGGAGAACAGTGTGGAGATTCCTTAAAAAACTGGAAATAGAACTGCCTTATGATCCAGCAATCCCACTGCTGGGCATACACACTGAGGAAACCAGAAGGGAAAGAGACACGTGTACCCCAATGTTCATCGCAGCACTGTTTATAATAGCCAGGACATGGAAGCAACCTAGATGTCCATCAGCAGATGAATGGATAAGAAAGCTGTGGTACATATACACAATGGAGTATTACTCAGCCATTAAAAAGAATACATTTGAATCAGTTCTAATGAGGTGGATGAAACTGGAGACTATTATACAGAGTGAAGTAAGCCAGAAGGAAAAACATAAATACAGTATACTAACGCATGTATATGGAATTTAGAAAGATGGTAACGATAACCCTGTGTACGAGACAGCAAAAGAGACACTGATGTATAGAACAGTCTTATGGACTCTGTGGGAGAGGGTGGGAAGATTTGGGAGAATGTCATTGAAACATGTGAAATGTCATGTATGAAACGAGATGCCAGTCCAGGTTCAGTGCACGATGCTGGATGCTTGGGGCTGGTGTGCTGGGAAGGCCCAGGGGGATGGTATGGGGAGGTTGGGAGGGAGGAGGGTTCAGGATGGGGAGCATGTGATTTTTTTTTAAAAGTAATAAAGAGAATTAAAAAAAATAAATAAATAAAATAAAATTGGAATGGTGACTTAAAAAAAAAAAAAAAAAAAAAAGACTTTTGGTTTTGACACAAACTATAGGATATACCTGTTTTAGTCAATTTTGAATCCAATCCCCATCCCTGACAGTAACAGGTGCTTATGGGCCACAGGGGAAGGAGTTAAATCATTCTGAAAAACTCTGAAAAGTCTTCAAATAGTTTTAATGTGTTTTTAATACATCTTTTTAAACAAATTATCTCTAAACTTAATTATTAAAAGCTTCTTTTGTATGTATTTATTTACAAGTTTATAGTGCATTCTAATCTCCCTAGTTAGTCCCTTGATGCTAGAATAAAAGAGTTAAAGCCATTTTGAGTTTATTTTTGTGTATGGTGTTAGAAAGTGGTCTAGTTTCATTCTTTTACAAGTGGTTGACCAGTTTTCCCAGCACCATTTGTTAAAGAGATTGTCTTTAATCCACTGTATATTCTTGCTTCCTTTGTCAAAGATAAGGTGTCCATATGTGTGTGGATTTATCTCTGGGCTTTCTATTTTGTTCCATTGATCAATATTTCTGTCTTTGTGCCAGTACCATACTGTCTTGATAACTGTGGCTTTGTAATAGAGCCTGAAGTCAGGTAGGTTGATTCCTCCAGTTCCATTCTTCTTTCTCAAGATAGCTTTGGCTATTCGAGGTTTTTTGTATTTCCATACAAATTGTGAAATTATTTGTTCTAGCTCTGTGAAGAATACCGTTGGTAGCTTGATAGGGATTGCATTGAATCTATAAATTGCTTTGGGTAGTATACTCATTTTCACTATATTGATTCTTCCAATCCATGAACATGGTATATTTCTCCATCTATTAGTGTCCTCTTTGATTTCTTTCACCAGTATTTTATAGTTTTCTATATATAGGTCTTTAGTTTCTTTAGGTAGATATATTCCTAAGTATTTTATTCTTTCCATTGCAATGGTGAATGGAATTGTTTCCTTAATTTCTCTTTCAGTTTTCTCATGATTAGTGTATAGGAATGCAAGGGATTTCTGTGTGTTGATTTTATATCCTGCAACTTTACTATAGTCATTGATTAGTTCTAGAAAGTTTCTAGTGGAGTCTTTAGGGTTTTCTATGTAGAGGATCATGTCATCTGCAAACAGTGAGAGTTTTACTTCTTCTTTTCCAATTTGGATTCCTTTTATTTCTTTTTCTGCTCTGATTGCTGTGGCCAAAACTTCCAAAACTATGTTGAATAGTAATGGTGAAAGTGGGCACCCTTGTCTTGTTCCTGACTTTAGAGGAAATGCTTTCAATTTTTCCCCATTGAGGATAATGTTTGCTGTGGGTTTGTCATATATAGCTTTTATTATGTTGAGGTATGTTCCTTCTATTCCTGCTTTCTGGAGAGTTTTTATAATAAATGGATGTTGAATTTTGTCAAAGGCTTTCTCTGCATCTATTGAGATAATCATATGGTTTTTATTTTTCAATTTGTTAATGTGGTGTATTACATTGATTGATTTGAGGATATTGAAGAATCCTTGCATCCCTGGGATAAAGCCCACTTGATCATGGTGTATGATCTTTTTAATGTGTTGTTGGATTCTGGTTGCTAGAATTTTATTAAGGATTTTTGCATCTATGTTCATCAGTGATATTGGCCTGTAGTTTTCTTTTTTTGTGGGATCTTTGTCAGGTTTTGGCATTAGGGTGATGGTGGCCTCATAGAATGAGTTTGGAAGTTTACCTTCCTCTGCAATTTTCTGGAAGAGTTTGAGTAGGATAGGTGTCAGCTCTTCTCTAAATTTTTGGTAGAATTCAGCTGTGAAGCCGTCTGGACCTGGGCTTCAAAATGCATTAAAGATCTCAACGTAAGACCAGAAACTATAAAACTCCTAGAGGAGAACATAGGCAAAACACTCTCTGGCATACATCACAGCAGGATCCTCTGTGACCCACCTCCCAGAATATTGGAAATAGAAGCAAAAATAAACAAATGGGACCTAATTAAACTTAAAAGCTTCTGCACAACAAAGGAAACTATTAGCAAGGTGAAAAGGCAGCCTTCAGAATGGGAGAAAATAATAGCAAATGAAGCAACTGACAAACAACTAATCTCAAAAATATACAAGCAACTCCTACAGCTCAACTCCAGAAAAATAAATGACCCAATCAAAAAATGGGCCAAAGAACTAAATAGACATTTCTCCAAAGAAGACATACAGATGGCTAAAAAACACATGAAAAGATGCTCAACATCACTCATTATCAGAGAAATGCAAATCAAAACCACTATGAGGTACCATTTCACGCCAGTCAGAATGGCTGCGATCCATAAGTCTACATGCAATAAATGCTGGAGAGGGTGTGCAGAAAAGGGAACTCTCTTACACTGTTGGTGGGAATGCAAATTAGGACAGCCACTATGGCGAACAGTGTGGAGATTCCTTAAAAAACTGGAAACAGAACTGCCTTATGATCCAGCAATCCCACTGCTGGGCATACACACTGAGGAAACCAGAAGGGAAAGAGACACGTGTACCCTAGTGTTCATTGCAGCACTGTTTATAATAGCCAGGACATGGAAGCAACCTAGATGCCCATCAGCAGATGAATGGATAAGAAAGTTGTGGTACATATACACAATGGAGTATTACTCAGCCAATAAAAAGAATACATTTGAATCAGTTCTAATGAGATGGATGAAACTGAAACCTATTATACAGAGTGAAGTAAGCCAGAAAGAAAAACACCAATACAGTATACTAACACATATATATGGAATTTAGAAAGATGGTAACAATAACCCTGTGTACGAGACAGCAAAAGAGACACTGATGTATAGATCAGTCTTATGGACTCTGTGGGAGAGGGAGAGGGTGGGGAGATTTGGGAGAATGGCATTGAAACATGTATAGTATCGTGTATGAAACGAGTCGCCAGTCCAGGTTCCATGCACGATACTGGATGCTTGGGGCTGGTGTACTGGGATGACCCAGAGGGAGGGTATGGGGAGGGAGGAGGGAGGAGGGTTCAGGATGGGGAACACAGGTATACCTGTGATGGATTCATTTCGATATTTGGCAAAACTAATACAATATTGTAAAGTTTAAAAATAAAATAAAATAAAGAGTTAAAGCCCTAAGTAAGTACACTGAGAAATATTCTTCAAGCACTCCAGTACAATATAAAATAAAAGACAATTTCTATTAAATGTCAATTAGACTAAATGCCTGATCTTATTCATAATCACTAGGCATTATGAGTACATCCATTAGAAATAACAACTATAATAGTCCTACATTCCAACATATTTTTGTATTGTACAAATATGGAACTTTTGCCTTTTATAGAAATAGATTTAATATTCTTTCTTTAATTCAGTGCTATCAAGGATGGTTTATACCTTCATTTTTGGATACATACAATTCACTGAGGATAATGATGATGGTTACAAAAGTTAGATTAACAAACATCCTGGAATATCACCATTAAAGTGACAGCAAAAAGTGTCATAACCTCACTCACATCTGTTAGGGGATGGCTATTAATAAAAAGGCAGAAAGTAACAAATGCTGGTGGAGAGTAGAGAAAAAGGAACTCTTGTACACTGAGAAGCCAAGAAATAACAAATGCTGGTTTGAGAGTGGAGGAAAAGGAAACCTGGTGCACTGTTTATTGGGGATATAAACCACTACAGACCTTATGAAATAGCATAGAGATTCCTTAAGAATTACAAACGGAACTACCATAAGATCCAGCAATCTCACTTCTGGCTACAGATATCAAAAGGAAATGAAACCATTATCTAAGAGTTATCTATAATCCCATTTTTACCGCAGCATTAATCACAATTACAGGGGTATGGAAACACCCTAAGTGTCTGTCAGTCTGTCAGTAGATGAATAGTTCAAGAGAATTTATACATGCACACACACTAAAATACAGTTCAGTCTTAAAAAAGATGGAAATCCTGTCATTTTCAGCAACATGGGTGAACCCGGAGGGCATTATGATAAATGGAATAAGTCAATATAGAAAGACAAATACTGCTTGGACTCATAGAAGGAATCCCCCCACCAAAAAAAAAAAAAAGAGAGAGAGAGAGCGTGAGACAGTCTTAATTCATAGAAACAAGAGAGCTACCAGGTATTGGAGAGTGGCAGAAATAGGTACAGGTTGGTAAAAGTTGACACATATTTAGTTATAAGATGAATAAGATCTGAAAGTCTAATGTGTAACATGGTAACTACAATTGATAACACTGAACTGTATAACTGAAATTTGATACAAGTAGAATTTAGAAGTTCTCATTGAAAAAAAAAAAGTAAGCTAAATACGTGAGTTGGTAGTACATATGTCAATTAATCTGATGGGAGAATCCTTTCACAAAGTATACATATATTAAATTATCTCATTGTATAATTTAAAATGTCTTATTTTTTTCATCAATTATACCTCAGTAAGTCTGAAGAAAATTTAAAAAAATAAAAAAGAAAGGAAAGTAGATAAAAATACTAGAAGAACACACACTTTTAAGAATTAAAATACAGGGACTTCTCTGGCAGTCCAGTGGTTAAGACTTTGTGCTTCCAATGCAACAGGTGTGGATTTGATCCCTGGTTGGGAAGCTAATACCCCATAAAGTGTAAGGTGGGGCCTAAGAAATACATAAAGTACTATGGAATAATGGGACTACATGTATGTTAGTTCAGTTAGGTAACTGAGTAGTGAATAATTGTGGGTTTTGCTTCATTTAAGGTCTTGGGTTTCAGAAATTTTATTAGCTAATTTTAAAGCATAATATATGTGAGAGTATTTGGAACAGTTCTTATTACAGATACAAAGAGATTTCTATATTAATATGTGTTTTTAGGAAAGATTTGAAGGTCAAGACCTCAGCACATACATCTTTGTACTCTTCTATGGATATTTCATTTACATATTTAGCACTCTAACAAGCTATGCTTAAAATAGTTGGCATTTGTAGGAAGAACTATATATTTACATACCTTTTCTATATTTTGTCTTAATTTGTTTTCTATAGTCACTTTTGAAATGCCTACCATAGTACAAATATTCTTGTTGAAGAAGGAAAAAATACCAACTAAAAGCATCTTTAGACAATTTGTTCCAATTGAATCCAACACAAAAATAAATACACAAAAACTTCAAATAAAGCCATGCTGCTGCTGCTGCTAAGTCGCTTCAGTTGTGTCCAACTCTGTGCGACCCCATAGACGGCAGCCCACCAGGCTCCCCCATCCCTGGGATTCTCCAGGCAAGAACACTGGAGTGGGATGCCATTTCCTTCTCCAATGCATGAAAGTGAAAAGTGAAAGTGAAGTCACTCAGTCTTGTCCGACTCTTCGTGACCCCATGGACTGCAGCCTACCAGGCTCCTCTGTCCATGGGATTTGCCAGGCAAGAGTACTGGAGTGGGGTGCCATTGCCTTCTCCGCAAATAAAGCCATAGTCATTGCTTAAACTGCAGTAAAATCATCAGTATTTTCACAAAACAAACTAAAGTAGAATAGTAAACTGCTTTCTTTTTTTTTTTTTTCTTCAGTAAAATCGTCAGTGTTCTCATAATGGAAAATGTGACTATAATCACACTGAAGAAATAATGAAGAATCATAAAAATAAATTATCTCTTCTATTTAACATTTTGTTGCTAGTAATCAAATGTCACAGAGATTATTTCGTACTGCAGCCTAAAGTAATTCTGAATCTCCAGGAGCATGCATTTATTTTTGCCCAATAGCAAGTTATTTGAATGACTGCACATCAAATTTTGTCCACATGAGACAATTGCTACTGTCAGTTTGATTGTTTTCCTGCATGTGGTATCAGTGAACACTGTTGAAACTCTGAAGCCAGAGACTAAATGTCCCCCTGCTGCCAAAATTTATATGTTGAAACCTAATATCCAATGTGAGGTTATATGAAGGTGGGGACATTGATAGGAGATTAGGTCATGAAGGTAAGCTCTCATAAATGCGATTGTGTCCTTATAAAGGAGGCTCCTGAGAGAACTCTGCCCCCATCTGCTGTATGTGGACACAGTAAAAAGATGGCCGTCTATGAACCAGAAAGTGGGTTGTCAGCAGACACAAAATCTGCTGCCACCATGACCTCTGACTTATAGCCTCCAGAACTGTGAGAAATATATTTGTTGTTATAAACCACTCAGTCTATGCTATATATATATATATATATATATATATATATAATTACAGCAGCCTGAATGCACTGATATACCAGGTAGTCCTCTACACAGTGTTCTACACCTCATGGTATGCCCTTGCTAACATCTGCAAAGACTTCCTCCTGCTGGCATGTTTCAGTTGATGTGTCTTCATGCACATTCAATTTTTCCTCTCCCATTATAATTCATGCAACATCTAACAATGTTAACACAAGCCTCTGTGTTAGGTATTTTGGAAAATCCACGATGAGTAATAGTCGCTGCATTCAAGGAACTTAAATGACTTTGAGCATGTATTGAGTGTGTGTGTGTGTGTGTGCATAATGGAGAAGGACAAGAAGGTGTTCCAAGTAGAAATAAAAGCAGTGAAAATATATTTTTTTCCTGCTTTTTACAAACTATAATATAAAATGTGGAGGATTTTTCTGCATGGTCAATTTTCTAAGTCCTTTTTATACTGTTACCATCCATTTCTAAAAATATCACCTTGTTGTTATATTCAGTATATTCCCTTCTTTCATTATCCTATGGTGTCAGTTAGTATTTAGATTTTCATTATTAAGAGCGGAAGGTACAAGAACAAATTTGGAAAGGTATAAGTTCCTGGTTGTAGAAAAGTTTGCTCAAGGAAAATATCTTATATAGTAGTCTGACAGCAGGGTGGCATTTTTAAAGAATAAATTGTTGACTAGTTAAAAAACATGTATCTTCAGCTAAGTAGCTTGCCAAAACATATAGGCCAGTGAGCTGAGAGCAATAATAATAACCTATGAGAAAAAAGAAAGCTACATTTTCTTAAAGCTGGTGTGAATATTATGCATTTAATATTATTAAAATAAAGAAAATATTAATTTAAAATATATCAGCACAAAATAGGGTATGTATGTGTGTGGACATGCATGTATATTTAAATTACACATATTTAAAATAAAAAGATGTCCCAGGGAAGAGTGCTGTTAGAACATACTACCAATATATCTGAGAATTAAATTTTACATTGTAAACAGATACAGCACACTCAAATTATTTTTAAGTTGCTGAATTGCAAAAATGATATGCTTTGTACTTCAGGGAAAGAAATCATAAAAATTATTTTTAAAAAATTTTTCATAATTCATTTTTAGAGGATTATTTTAGCTGTTGAACATGTTATGACTATATGGACTATATTTTTTATGGAATAGAATATCACAATCAATTTTAACTTTTAGAACCTAACTATTAAAAGAAAACTGGAAACAGAAGCATCATGTAATTCCAATGCTTAATTCAATTCCATGATGTAAATAAAATAGGATGGATTTTTCCTTTATCTGTTAAATATTTTAAAAACTGAGATATCAAGTGTTTATTAACCTAATCAGAACTTATAAACTTAAATATATAGACTGAAGTCATCCCCTTAAAAAATACTTTCAAATGTGATATTACATGGGTCTCTGTTAAATGAACACATTGTCCATGTTTTACTATGTTCCTGACTTTCAGCATATCTAAATTTTTAAGTAAATTTATTAGTTTTAATGCCAAAAGTTAAATCTCTAGCATGTGGATCACACTTAACAAAAATGCAAAATGGAATACATAGACGAGTAAATACATTGCTAAATAAAATGTTTAAATGGAGACTATTTTACCCATTAGAACAGCATTATTTCAAATAAATTATTTTCAATTAATTTTTTAAAAATAATTTGTTGACAATTTATCATGCCATATGCAATACTTTGAGTCTGAACAAGCTCCAGGAGATGGTGAAAGACAGGGAAGCCTGGTGTGCTGCAGTCCGTGGGGTCGCAAAGAGTCAGACATGACTGAATGACTGAACAATAAAAATTCAACACTATTTTGAAACTTGGGCAAGATAGACCCCTTCCCTGATCCTTTCCTCTGACCATTTCTGTAGCCCACCTCTTGCCCAGGGTTGTGCCTGTCCACACCCCCTGGGAGATCATAGACTAATTTCCAGCTGCAACATGGTAAGAACAGAAAATAATAGGAATTAGGACTAAATCTTTTAAACTTCTAGAGTAATTTAAAAGAATAATTTTGTCTGGTGAATTTCATAATAAAAAATTGGAAATGTATTTATATGTGTTTTTATTTTATTTTTCTAAATTTTTTTGTTTCATTTTGTAAAAGTATCAGTCCAAAACAAATTAAAAATAAAAGCAAATCTTTTATTTTACAGTTTGTTTAAAAAGTACTGTTCTACAACTCCCTGAAAACTAGTACCCCTGGAATTTCCTGCTTCCTGGACCCTCATAAGCCTTTTTCCAGGTCCATGTTCTCAGGGTCAGAACACATGACTGTATGTGCACTCTAGACCCAGGGGGCACCATTTGCAGGGAGGTGTGGGCAGTTAGAATGTATAGTCTGGGAAGTCTGTATGCATCGTGAAGGACAGAGCTGAGTTTGGGAATAGAGGGTGACCAGGTGCAAGCAGGGGCTGGGACCACTTCCTCATGCTTCCATGTTCCAAAAAGAAAATGTACAACTGTGCTCATTTCACAACTAGCAACATTATTCTCAAAATCCTTCAAGCTAGGCTTCAGAAGCACATAAACCCAGAACTTCCAGATATACAAGCTGGGTTTCAAAGAGGCAGAGGAAACAGAGATCAAGTTGCCAGCATTCGTTGGATCATAGAGAAAGCAAGGGAGCTCCAGAAAAACATCTACTTCTGCTTCATTGCCTACACTAAGTCTTTGACTGTGTGGATCACAAGAAACTGGAAAATTCTTAAAGAGATGGGAATACCAGACCACCTTACCTGCCTCCTGAGAAACCTGTGGGGTCAAAAGGCAAAAGTTAGAACTGGACATGGAATGACAGACTGGTTCAAAATTGGGAAAGAAGCATGACAAGGCTGTATATTGTCACCCTGCTTATTTAACTTGTATGCAGAGTACATCACGGGAAAATGCCAGGCTGGAATCAAGATTGCTGGGAGAAACAGCAACAACCTCAGATATGTAGATGATACCACTCTAATGGCAGAATGTGAAGAGGAACCTCTTAATGATGGTGAAAGAGAAGAGTGAAAATGCTGACTTGAAACTCAGCATTAAACAAACTAAAATTATAGTATCCAGTCCCATCACTTCATGGCCAATAGAAGGGGAAAAAGTAGAAGTAGTGACAGATTTTATTTCCTTGGGCTCAAAAATCACTATGGACAGTGACTGCAGCCATGAAATTAAAAGACATTTGCTCCTTGGAAAAAAAGCTATGACAAACCTAGACAGCATATTAAAAAGCAGAGACATCACTTTGCAGACAAAGATCCATACAGTGAAAGTGATGGTTTTTCCAACAGTCATGTATGGATATGAGAGTTGGGCCATAAAGAAGACAGGGTGCTGAAAAATCGATGCTTTTGAATTGTGGTGCTGGAGAAGACCACAGTCCTTTGGACTTCAGGGAGATCAAACCAGTCAATCCCTAAGGAAATGAACAATGAATATTTATTGGAAGGACTGATGCTGAAGTTGAAGCTTCAGTACTTTGGCCAACTGATGCGAAATGCCCATTCATTGGAAAAGACTCAGATATTGGAAAAGATTGAAGGCAAAAGGAGAAGAGGGCAGCAAAGGATGATATGGTTAGACAGCATCACTGACTCAATGGACATAAATCTGAGTAAACTTCAGGAGATAACGGAAGTCAGAGGAGCTTGGCATGCTGCAATCCAGGGTGTTGCCAACAGTCGGATACAACTTAGCAACTGAAAAACAAAGGCAACAGTTTGAGTGGATACAATTCTATTAGGTTCTCTTATCACAGAGTCTTGAAGTTCAAAGGAATTTTGATCTAATTTCAATTTTGTAAAATCTCTGTTAGCTACTCAAACGACTTTTATCTGAACACTTTTAGGAGTTAGTTGGGGCCTCTTAGGTGGCTCAGCAGTAAAGAATCCATATGTCAAAGCAGGAGATGCAAATTCGGTCCCTGAGTCAGGAAGATCCCCTGGAGGAGGAAAGGGCAACTGACTCAAATATTCTCTCTTGGAGAATTCCATGGACAGAGGATCCTGGCAGGATATAGTCCATGAGGTTACAAAGAGTCAGACACGACTGAGCACATATGTACACAGGAGGTAGGTGCTATCTAAGTTCTGCTGCAGTCATCTTTACCCAAGGAAAAAAGAGTTATATTTTCAGAAATATGTAATTTTGCTCTGAGGAAGAAAAACATGTTTAAGAAACATATCTGTGGTTACAGACAAATATAAAAATAATCACACAGACTTTTCAAAATTAAGATAATTTCTCAGAGTGAAAGAATTATAAGTGAAGAAGTAGAACTCCTATGCAAACTAGGGACAATATGATAACAGGAACATGAGAAGAGGGAAAATGTAACTTTTTCTTCATTCATTCTGCCAGTAGCAGATAGTCTGTAAGATACAACTAATTCCACTTGAATTCACAGGGGTTATAAAACTTCTTCTCATCAACATATTTGTTCTTTATCTGGTCTTACGTTGTGTAGCTAACTTTTGGATCACTCTAAAAATCAATTATGAACCTATTTTTTTAATTATATTTCTGATCTGCTACTTGGTCTGATTCATACAACACAGGGATTTTAAAATTATTTAAAATATATTCATGTTATCTTCCAAAATAAAAGGAAATAGAGACAACATCTACACTTCATAAGAATTAAAAAAAACCCAGCAAATCCACTAACAAAATACTTAGAAGATTTTCTTTGAAGTAATTAAGGTCAAATGAGCATGGGCTCAAAATTCTCAAACAAAGAAGGAATGCAGAAAATTATGGACTGTGACATGTTTACAAAGAAGTTCTTTCAATTAACAGAGTCCTTATTCTTTTAGAAAATGTATGGCTTATTTAAAATATTAAGGGTTTTCCTCTTAGTATCTAAAATTATAGTTAAGACCATTGCCCTTTATTGTTTTGAGATTTACAAAAACATTATATATATGTGTGTATATATATATATACATATATATAATTTTGAGGTCTAATCTAAAAATGTGTGGTTGTGTGTGCATGTGTGTGCACTCATCTCATAGTCTTCTGGTTATTTAAATGTAATATATTATCTTTCTGTCTCTTAGGTCTCCCTCACTCTAAGGGACTAATTTAGATGTACCTATCAGAAAAACACCTACATATATAAAGCAGATGTTAACAGACACAGTGGGAGGGGTTCAGAAATTTATGTTTTATAGAGTGCATCAAGTAATTGTGATTTGCAAAAGACCCCATTTTTGAGAAACACCACATTGATAAAGCCTGAACTGCAAATCAACAGCTATGAAAGGGATACTGAGAGAAAGCATATCATAACCTTTTGAGATTTATCACATGAAAACAATACACTAGCCCTGAAAATTTTTTCTTGCCCCTATCCGAGATAGATTATTGGAATGGATAGCCAAGGATTAGGTGACAGACAAGTTCCTAAAACACAGAGTGAAAAAATACAGTATATACTATTTCCATGACTGCAGGCCATGAAATCAGAAGATGCTGTGCTTCATGAAAGGAAAGCTATGACAAACTTAGCAGCATTTTAAAAATCAAAGATTTCACTTTGCTGACAAAGATCCATATAGTCAAAGCTATGATCTTTCCAGTAATCTGTACGGATGTTAGAGTTGGACCATAAAAAGGCTGAGTGCAGAAGAATTGATGCTTTAGAATTGTGGTGCTGGAGAAGACTCTTGGGAGTCCCTTTGACTGCAGGGAGATCAAATCAGTAAATTCTAAAGGAAATCAACCCTGAATATTCATTGGAAGGATTGATGCTAAAGCTGAAGCTCCAATACTTTGGCCACATGATGTGAACAGCTGACTCATTAGAAAAGACCCTGATGCTGGGAAAGACTGAAGGCAAAAGGAGGAGGGGAGCAGAAAATGAGATGGTTGGATAGCATCACTGATTCAACTGACATGAACTTGGGCAAACTCCAGGAGATGGTTGAGGGACAGGCAGGCTTGGTGTGCTGCAGCCCATGGAGTCACAAAGAGTTAAGACACAACTTAGCGACTGGACAATAAGTTCCTAACATTTCCCTTTACTTAATATAAGTTCATCCTTTTTTTTCTTTTTTCTTCACATTAAGAACCTTTGCAGTATATTAGCTCAACTCTGAGAGCTATTCACTGCTCTACTACTACTACTGCTACTACTACTACTTCATGTCAAACCACTGATTAACTTTCACAGATACTGATGATGACCAGGTATGATTAAGCCTCCAATAAACTGCAACACCCACCAGTTTTTAGTACTAATAGTACTCTCTCTGGGCAATTTCATAATTTTTTTCCCCCACTCTATTCTATTACTCTGTGAAGGTAAAAGTATTTTCCAAAATAAGGCCAATCAGCCTGTCTGTAATTTCACCCTAGGCCCCCTTCTGGAAATGGATTCTAAGTAACTATGTGTGGATCAAGTATATTAAGCCTTATTAAAAGGACTAATAAATATACTATATGCAGATTGATGATAATAAATAATATACTATGCTCTTTCTGTTGGAGGTAGTGAGAAGAATCAATGAAAAAAAAAAAAAAGGTAAAATTTCACAAGAAACTGATAGACTAAATCAAGAAAGAAACATTGAGAACTTACACTTGGAGCACTGTCCTTGGGTCTCCAACTTCACCCCCATCACCAATTGTCAAGGTATCATAGCCAATTTCCAGGTCAAATTCTTCAAAATTTATCTGGATAACCTACCAATGAACAGAAACAAGTATCTCAAATATATCTCATTACATATTAAAAGCAAACAAGAGAACAAAGGCAGAAAAACATTAAAATGCCCTGCAGACATATTATGTATCTATATGTCCATAGCTATCTATATAAGAATTTCATACTATGACAGGAAATCATATAAGAATACTTCTAATGTTCACTCATTATAAGTTTTATTTATAGTATCATATCTTCTGTAATAATTTATCAATGACATAACATAGTTTCTGTTTATAGAACATTCTTATCTGAGGAATTTGAATGTAAATCTAACTTGAGAAGGTTTTATAAAAAGCACATGTAGGTGGAGAGTGGTTTACTGTAAATAAAAATAAGCTAGCATGGAAAAGCATAGAGTATAAAATTGCCACTAGATAGTAAAGCTTAAAAAATGTTAGAACTAAATTTGAACCTAGATCACTAAATTTAAAGGCATCAGGATTATTTTTGTGTATTCTTTGGTAATAGAATCCCTCATTTATATTATATTTTGCCAGCAAAATTGGGAGCACAAATC
Organism: Bos grunniens; assembly: GCF_055505025.1. Lineage (NCBI taxonomy): Eukaryota > Metazoa > Chordata > Mammalia > Artiodactyla > Bovidae > Bos > Bos grunniens. The sequence goes on from NC_141178.1 coordinate 30,771,216, forward strand.
TTTGGGAGACATATTATATCATGATAAGCAATTTAATATTAGTTCTTATCCAAATATAATCCTGTACTTTTTTATTGTTTATATATTTATGTAAAAGTTCATATTTAATTAAATTGCAATTCTTAAATTCAAAACCCAATATAACATTTTAGAGAATAATTTAATTAAGAATCTGTACAGAAGAAATTACATAAATATTGTCCTATAAATAACTATGCTTAGAGCAAAAAGTAATTTATAATAAAGTTTCAGAAGAGTTGAGGCTACAATAGTACTAGAGAAAAATGAAAAATGCCTTAATTTTTTAAATTATTTAAATTATGACAGATTCCATATCCTATTTTTACCTTTTTAACAAAAACCCCAACTTTTTATTTTGTCTATTTCTTGATGTTTTAAAATTATTTTTATTAGCATTAATTAAAACACATGTATACACATAGCAGATGCATGTTGATGTTTGGCAAAACCAATACAATATTGTAAAGTTAAAAAAATAAAAATAAAAAAAAATAAAAGACACTTGCTCCTTGGAAGAAAAGCTATGAAAAATAATAATAATAATAATTAAAACATCTGTTTTGGTCATGTTTAATACAGAATATATAAAACACAATTTTAAATGGCTATGATTTAAAAGGAAAGGTTTGCCTATTCTACATTGAGTTAAATATAAGTACTCTCAATTAATAATTTTCTATTAATAGAGATTTAGTTGTTCCCATTGCTTTTGCTATAATAAGCAACATGGTTATTTTCTGGCTCAAATCTACAAGTATATCTCTACATTAAGTGTGTACTTATGAGTATAATTTCTGAGTAATAAAACTCAAAATTAAATTTCAAAATATCATGCCATGTGGTTTGAAAACTATCTTATCACTTTAAATGTCCACAACTTGTGTACATTATATTCCATTAGTTCTACAAATCTAGAGGGTATAAAAAGTGAAGTTTTTTTTGCATTTTCTTCATTAGTAATCAAATTATCTTTTTATGTTTGCCATTTATTTTTTTTTTTCAGGTTTTCTGAACCATCAGTACTGTCTTTTTCTGAAAGTTTTCCATCATACAAAACCAAAACCTGTTACCATTAACCAATAACTCCCCGTTTTCCCTTTTCCCCCTTATCCTGGTAACTTCCAATATGCTTTTTAACCCTACAAATTTGCATATTCCAGATATTTTATGTAAGTGGAATAATACAATATTTGCCCTTTTGTGTCTGATTCACTTCACTAAGCAAAGTCTTCAAGGTTCATCTGCATTGCAGAGTGTGTATCAGAACTTCATTCCTTTTATGGTTGAATAACAGTCCATTTGTTTGTTGTTCAGTCATTCAATTGTGTCTGACTCTTTGTGAACCCATATACTGCAGCATGCCAGGCTTCCCTGTCTTTCACCATCTCCTGGAACTTGCTCAAACTCATGTCCATTGAGTCAGTGATGCCATCCAACCATCTTGTCCCTGTCATCCCCTTCTCCCCCTGCCTCCAGTCTTTCCCAGCATCAGGATCTTTTCTAATGAGTCAGATCTTCACATCAGGTGGCCAAAGTGTTGGAGCTTCAGCTTCATCATCAGTCCTTTCAATGAATATTTCAGATTGATTTCCTTTAGGATTGACTCGTTCATACTCCTGCAGTCCAAGGGACTTGCATGTGAAAGTGAAAGTCGCTCAGTCGTGTCCAACTTTTTGCAACCCCATGGACTGTACAGTCCTGGAATTCCCAGGCCAGAAAACTGGAGTGGGTAGCCTTTCCCTTCTCCAGGGGATCTTCCCAACCCACAGATCAAACTCAGGTCTCCTGCATTGCAGGCAGATTCTTTACCAGCTGAGCCACAAGGGAAGCCCGATACTACAGTTGAAAAACATCAGTTCTTCAGTGCTCAACCTTCTTTATGGTCCAACTCTCACATATATACATGACTACTGGAAAAACCATCGCTTTGACTATACAGACCTTTGCCAGCAAAGTAACATCTCTTCTTTTCATTACGCTGTCTAGGTTTGTCATAACTTTTCTTCCAAGGAGAAGCATCTTTTAATTTCATGGCTGCAGTCACTATCAGCAATGATTTTGAAACCCAAGAAAATAAAGACTGTCACTGTCACAAGAAATAAAGTCCATTGTACATTTATACCTAATTTGGTTTAACCATTATTCAATTGATGGGACACTTGGCGTGCTTCCATCTTTAACCTATGATGAGTATTGTTATTATGTAGAATGGTGTAAAAGTACCTATTTGAATCTCTGTTTTCAATTATTGTATATATGCCTAGGGGTGAAATTACTGAGTCATAAATTTAACATTTTGAAGAACTATCAAGCTGTTTTCCAGAACTTTTGAACATTCAAAATTTCTACCAGGAATTCACGAGGGTTCCAACTTCTCTATATACCTCACTGCTTTTTGTTTTGTTTTTATTATATCCATTCTTGTAGCTTACTGTGGATTTAATTTAATCTTTCTAATCAATGATGTTGAACATCTTTACATGTATTTATTAGCCATTTGTATGTTTTGGGTAACTATCTATTTGAGTCCTTTATCCTCTATAACTTATTTTTTTATCTTTTACCTCTTTTTAAATTAAGTCATTTGTTATATTGTTGCTGAATTGTAAGAGCTCTTTACATATTCTAGATATTAATTGCCTATATCAGCTATATTGTTTGCAAATATTTTCTCCCATTGTGTGAATTATCTTTCCATTCTTATGATAGTGTGCTTTGATGCCTCAAAAATTTTAATGTAATGAAGTCCACTTTATTTATTTTTTGTTGCTGTTGCTTGTGCTTTTGTGCCATATTTAAGAAGCCACTGCAAAATCCCATATCATGTTATTTTTTTCTTCTATGAATTTTATACTTTAAGCACTTAAATTTAGATTTTTGATCCATTCTGATTTAACTGTTGTATACAGTACAAGTAAGAATCAAATTTAATTCTTTCTGCATGTGGCTATCCAACTTTACCAGCACCATTTATTGAATCTCCTGCATTGCAGGTGGACTCTTTACCATCTGAGCCACCAGGGAAGCCCAACTACAAGAAAACCTCCCCTTATTGCACTTTGCTTTATTGTTATTGGCAGATATTTTATATTTTACCAACTGAAGTTCTGTGGCAAAACTGTTAAGCAAGCTTACATTATCATTTCCTTTAAAACAGCAATTGTATACTTTATGTCTTTGTGTCATGTTTTGATATTTATCACAATATTTCAAATGTTTTTATTACTCTTACATTTGTTATGGTTATCTGTGCTCAGTGACTTTTGATATTACTTTGTAATGGTTCTGGGTAGCTACAAACCATACCCACTTAAAACTGTAAACTTAAATGATAAACGTCAAATGTATTCTGATTGCTCAACTGACAGCCTTTTCCGCATCTCTCTTTCTCTTTGAGCTTCCCTATTCCCTGAGAGACAATATCATTGAAATTAGGCCAACTAGTGACACTACAATGGCTTATAAGTGTCCAAATATAAAAAGGAGTCCCACATACCTCACTTTAAATCAAAAACTAGAAATGATTAAGGTTAGTGAGAAATGAATGTCTAGAGTCAAGTAAGGCCAAAAGTTAGGCCTCTTGCATCAGTTGCTAGTTGTAAATGTAAAGAAGCTGTTCTTGAAGGAAATTAAAAATGCTAGTCTAATGTACACATAAATGATAAGAAAGTAAAATAGCTTTATTACTGATATGGAGCAACTTTTAGTGGCATGAATAGAAGTTCAAACCAGTCACAACATTCTCAAAACCAAAGTCTAATTCAGAATAAGGCCCTAAACTCTCATCAAGTCTCATGAAGGTTCAGAGAAGTGAGTAAGCTGCAAAGAAAAGTTCGAAGCTAGCAGAGGTTGGTTCATAAGGTTTAAGGAAAAAGAACCATGTCCATAATATAAAAGTACAAGGTAAACAGCAGAAGCCGCAGCAACTTATCCAGAAGATCTTGCTAATACAATTAATGAAGGTGGCACAGTAAACAATATATTTTCAGTGTAGACAAAACTGTTGCCTGTGTTGCAAGAGGAGTGAAGTGAAAATTGCTCAGTCATGTCTGACTTTTTGTGACCCCATCAGTTATATACAGTCCATGGAATTCTCCAGGCCAGAATACTGGAGTGGATAGCCTTTCCCTTCTCTAGGGGAACTTCCCAACCCAGGGACTGAATCCAGGTCTCCTGCATTGCAGGTGGATTCTTTACCAGCTGAGCCACAAGGGAAGCCTGTGTTGGAAGAAGACACTATCTAGGATTTTCATAGCTAGAGAGGAGAAGTCAATGCCTGGATTCAACGTGCAACCTGACTCGCTCATTAAGGGTATGCTGTTTATTTGCTCAGTCATGTCCGACTCTTTGTGACCCCATGGACTACAGCCTGCCAGCTCCTCTGTCCAGAGGATTCTCCAGGCAAGAATACTGGAGTGGATTGCCATTTCATTCTTGATGTTAGGGGTATAGGTAGCTGATTTGAAGCCAATACTGATTTACTGTTCTGAAAATCCTAGAATTCTTAAGAAGTATGCTAAATCTATTTTGTCTGTGCTCTATAAATGGAACAGTAAAGCCTGGAAATAGCACACCCGTTTACAATACAGTTTACTGAATATTGTCAGTCCACTGTTAAGATTTACTACTCAGGAAAGAAAAAGATATATTTTAAAATACTATTGTTTATTGACAGTGCAGCTGGTCACTCAAGAGCTCTGATGAAACTATAAAACAAGATTAATGTTGTCATGTCTGCTAAAACAACAGCCATTCTGCTGCCCATGTATCAAGGAGTAATTTTTATTTTCAAGTCTTTTTAAGAAAAAAATTTTATAAGGCCATATCTGACATAGATGGTGATTCCTCTGAATAGATCTGGGTAAAGTAAATCCTCTGATAGATCTGGGTAAAGTAAATTAAAACCTTTCTGTAAAGGATTCACCATTCTAGATGTCTTTAAGAACATTTGTGATTCATGGGAAGAGCAAAATATCAACATTAATAGAAGTTTGGAAGAAGTTGATTCCAACCCTCATGGAGGACTGTGAAGGGTTCAAACTTCAGTGGAGGATGTCACTGCAGATGCGATAAAAACACCAGGAGAACTATAACTAGAAATTCAACCTGAAGGTGGAACTGAAATGCTACAGTTTCATGGTAAAACTTTATGATGAGGAGTTGCTTCTTATGGATGAGCAAAGAACATGATGGAATCCCTTCCTGGTGAAAATTTTCTGAAAATTGTTGAAATGAAAACAAAAAAATTAGAGTATAAAAACTTATTTGATAAAGCAGTAGTAGTATTTGAGAAAATTAAGTCAATTTTGAAAAGTACTGTGGATAAAATGCTATCAAAAATTGCCTGCTACAGAGAAATCACTGGTGAAAGGAAGAATCAATCAATGTGGCAAATTTCAATAGTGATGTATTTTAAGAAATTGCTACAGCCATCAACTTCAAGGCAAGATGATTCAGCAGCTAAATGATTATGACTCACTAAAGGCATAGATGATGGTTAGCTTTTTTTAAAAAAAAATCAGATCAGATCAGTCGCTCAGTCATGTCCAACTCTTTGCGACCCCATGAATCGCAGCACACCAGGCCTCCCTGTCCATCACCAACTCCCGGAGTTCATTCAGACTCACGTCCATCGAGTCAGAGATGCCATCCAGCCATCTCATCCTCTGTCGTCCCCTTCTCCTCCTGCCCCCAATCCCTCCCAGCATCAGAGTCTTTTCCAATGAGTCAACTCTTCGCATGAAGTGGCCAAAGTACTGGAGTTTCAGCTTTAGCATCACTCCTTCCAAAGAAATCCCAGGGCTGATCTCCTTCAGAATGGACTGGTTGGATCTCCTTGCAGTCCAAGGGACTCTCAAGAGTCTTCTCCAATACCACAGTTCAAAAGCATCAATTCATTGGCGCTCAGCCTTCTTCACAGTCCAACTCTCACATCCATACATGACCGCAGGAAAAACCATAGCCTTGACTAGACGAACCTTTGTTGGCAAAGTAATGTCTCTGCTTTTGAATATGCTATCTAGGTTGGTCATAACTTTCCTTCCAAGGAGTAAGCGTCTTTTAATTTCATGGCTTCAGTCACCATCTGCACTGATTTTAGAGCCCAGAAAAAAAAAGTCTGACACTGTTTCCACTGTTTCCCCATCTATTTCCCATGAAGTGATGGGACCGGATGCCATGATCTTCATTTTCTGAATGTTGAGCTTTAAGCCAAGTTTTTCACTCTCCACTTTCACTTTCATCAAGAGGCTTTTGAGTTCCTCTTCACTTTCTGCCATAAGGGTGGTGTCATCTGCATATCTGAGGTTATTGATATTTCTCCCGGCAATCTTGATTCCAGCTTGTGTGTCTTCCAGTCCAGCATTTCTCATGATGTATTCTGCATATAAGTTAAATAAGCAGGGTGACAATATACAGCCTTGACGAACTCCTTTTCCTATTTGGAACCAGTCTGTTGTTTCATGTCCAATTCTAACTGTTGCTTCCTGACCTGCATACAGATTTCTCAAGAGGCAGATCAGGTGGTCTGGTATTCCCATCTCTTTCAGAATTTTCCACAGTTTATTGTGATCCACACAGTCAAAAGCTTTGGCTAGTCAATAAAGCAGAAATAGATGTTTTTCTGGAACTCTCTTGCTTTTTCTATGATTCAGCATTTTTCTATGATGTTGGCAATTTGATTTCTGGTTCCTCTGCCTTTTCTAAAACCAGCTTGAACATCAGGAGGTTCACGGTTCACATATTGCTGAAGCCTGACTTGGAGAATTTTGAGCATTACTTTACTAGCGTGTGAGATGAGTGCAATTGTGCGGTAGTTTGAGCATTCTTTGGCATTGCCTTTCTTTGGGATTGGAATGAAAACTGACCTTTTCCAGTCCTGTGGCCACTGCTGAGTTTTCCGAATTTGCCAGCATATTGAGTGTAGCACTTTTACAGCATCATCTTTCAGGATTTGGAATAGTTCAACTGGACTTCCATCACCTCCACTATCTTTGTTCGTAGTGATGGGGAAAACCACTAGACCATTCAGGTATGACCTAAATCAAGTCCCTTATGATTATACAGTGGAAGTGAGAAATAGATTTAAGGGCCTAGATCTGATAGATAGGGTGCCTGATGAACTATGGACTGAGGTTCGTGACATTGTACAGGAGACAGGGATCAAGACCATTCCCATAGAAAAGAAATGCAAAAAAGCAAAATGGCTGTCTGGGGAGGCCTTACAAATAGCTGTGAAAAGAAGAGAAGCGAAAAGCAAAGGAGAAAAGGATAGATATAAACATCTGAATACAGAGTTCCAAAGAATAGCAAGAAGAGATAAGAAAGCCTTCTTCAGCGATCATTGCAAAGAACTAGAGGAAAACAATAGAATGGGAAAGACTAGGGATCTCTTCAAGAAAATCAGATATACGAAAGGAACATTTCATGCAAAGATGGGCTCAATAAAGGACAGAAATGGTATGGACCTAACAGAAGCAGAAGGTATTAAGAAGAGATGGCAAGAATACACAGAAGAACTGTACAAAAAAGATCTTCACGACCTAGATAATCACAATGGTGTGATCACTGACCTAGTGCCAGACATCCTGGAATGTGAAGTCAAGTGGGCCTTAGAAAGCATCACTACGAACAAAGCTAGTGGAGGTGAATGAATTCCAGTTTTTACAAATAAATTATTTTTAAAATGTTTTTTAGTGTACATCTCTCTCACTTGGTTAAATTTATTCCTAAGTATTTTGTTTATTTTTTTTAATTTCTTTGAGGTACAGTTTATTTATAATGTTGTGTTAGTTTCTGTTGTAGCACAAAAGTGACTCACCTATACACATTATTTTTCTTATTCTCTTCAATTATGGTTTATCACAGGATATTGAATGTAGTTTAATATCTGTACAGTACAGTAGAACCTTATTAATCCATCCTATATATACTATTTTGCATCTGCTAAACTCCAACTGCCATTCTTACCTCCCCTATACCCATAAAGTATTTTATAATTAAAGATTACCGATTTTTTAGGCATAATTTTATTGTACACTTAATAGACTACAGTATACTGTAACATACTGGTTCCAAATAGGAAAGGGAGTATGTCAAGGCTGTATATTATCACCCTGCTTATTTAACTTATATGCAGAGTACATCATGAGAAACGCTGGGTGTGGAGAAGCACAAGCTGGAATCAAGATTGCCAGGAGAAATATCAATAACCTCAGATATACAGATGACACCACCCTTATGGCAGAAAGTTAAGAAGAACTAAAGAGCCTCTTGATGAAAGTGAAAGAGGAGAGTGAAAAAGTTGGCTTAGCTCAACATTCAGAAAACTAAGATCATGGCATCCGGTCCCATCACTTCATGGGAAATAGATGGGGAAACTGTGGAAACAGTGGCAGACTTTATTTTTCTGGGCTCCAAAATCACTGCAGATGGTGATTGCAGCCATGAAATTAAAAGACGCCTACTCCTTGGAAGGAAAGCTATGACCAACCTAAACAGCATATTGAAAAGCAGAGACGTTACTTTGTCAATGAAGGTCCATCTAGTCAGGGCTATGGTTTTTCCAGTGGTCACGTATGGATGTGAGAGTTGGAGTACAAAGAATGCTGAGCACAGAAGCATTGATGCTTTTGAAATGTGGTGTTGGAGAAGACTCTTGAGAGTCCCTTGGACTGCAAGGAGATCCAACCAGTCCATCCTAAAGGAAATCAGTCTTTAATATTCATTGGAAGGACTGATGCTGAAGCTGAAACTCCAATACACTGATGCGAAGAGCTGACTCATTTGAAAAAACCCTGATGCTGGGGAAGATTGAGAGTGGGAGAAAAAGGGGACGACAGAGGATGAAATTGTTGGGTGGCATCACTGACACAATGCATATGGGTTTGGGTGGACTCTGGGAGTTGGTTTTGGACAGGGGGGCCTCGCATGCTACAGTTCATGGGGTTGCAAAGAGTCGGACAGGACTGAGTGACTGAACTGAACTTTTACTGTAAACATAACTATTATATACACTGCAAAATGAAACAAAATAAAAAGTTGTGGGACTCAATTTACTATGATATTTATTTTATTTAGTTAAAGCTGAACACACATTATCTCCAAGGTATCCCTGAATTATCTCCCCAATGAATGGTTTTGGCACCTCTGTCAAAAAGTAATTGATCATGGATGGGAGGGTTTAGTTCTGTGCTCTCTTAGCTTTGTTTATCTGAGAATATCTTGATTTCTCCTTCCTCTCTGAAGGAGTTTTGACAGGCATATACAGGATTCTTGGTTGACAATTTTGTTTTCATTATTTAAAGATTTTGTTTTCCTCATGTTTCAGCATCTTTTCTTCTTCTTCTTTTAGAAATCAACTGTTAATATTTTTAGGATTTCTTAAAGAGTCACTTTTCCCCCACTGCTTTCAAGATTCTCTTTGATTTTACCCTTCAACAATAGGACTATAACATGTTTAGGTATGGATAACTTTAAGCTTATCCTACATAGAGTTTGCTGAGCTTTATGGATGGATAGATTCACATTTCTCTTGAATTTGTGAACTTTTTGGTCATTATTTCCTTCAAATATTCTTTCTATACTATTATTTCTATCTTCTTCACCTGAGAGTCCCATAGTACATTTGTTGTTCCATTTGCTCATATTCCACAGTCCCTTTGGTTCCTTTCATTTATTATTTTATTTTTTGTTCTTCAGACAGTAATTTCAACTGTTCTATCTTAGCTTATCAATTCTTTCTTTTGCTGATCACACCAATTATCAAAACCTTCCAGTATTTTTCTTTTTAAATTTAAGTTATTATAGTTTATAGCTCTAGAATTCTACTTGGTTTCATTTTTATAATTAATATCTTATTGATATTCTCATTTATTCATATATCATTTTATTCATATATCAAAAATCATGCTGTTTGAGCATAATTAATGCAATTGCTTTATATTTTTGTATAATAATTTCAATGACTGAATGTCTTCAGGGATATTTTCTGTCAGTTTGTTTTGTTCCTTTGATCATCTTCTCTTGTTTCTTTGCATACATTGTGATTTTCTTTGTTGTGGCTGAAAACTAGGTATTTGAATATCATAATGTGGTAATTCTGGAAATCAGAGTCTCTCTCTTCCCCAGAGTTTGCTGTTTTTGATTTTTGAAGATTCATTTCCATCCAGCATTTTAACTGAAATTTCTTTAAATTCAAGGAGCTAAAAAAAAATACCCATTTCAGTAGGTCTGGGCTGCTATAACAAAATATGAACTAGGTGGCATTTAAACAATATAAATTTATTTATCACAGTTCTCAATGCTGGAAGTCCAAGATCCTGGCACTGTTTGTTTTAGTGTACGGTGAGAGCAAGTTTCCTGGTTCACAGAAGACCATCTTTTTGCTGTTACCTAACATGGCAGAAGGGACCAGGGTAGTACAGTGGTCCTCAACCTTTTTGGAAGCAGGGACTAGTTTCATGGAAGATAATGTTTCAATGGACCAGGAAGAGGGAGCAAGGGGGAATGGTTCATTTGGTATGCAAGTGATGGAGCAAAAGAGAAAGCTTCACTTGCTTGCCCCTTACTCACCTCCTGCTGTGTGGCCCTGTTCCTAACAGGCCTCGGACCTCTACTGTGGCCTGGGGTTGAGCACCCTGGTCTAGGGAGCCTTTTGGGGTCTCTACTATTCCTACTCATGAGGGCTCCACCCTCAGGACCTCCCAAAGGCCCCACCTTCTAATACCATCACATTGAAGGGACAGAAGCATTCAGATCACAGCAAGAACTCTCTCAGTCTTTGAAAATTGGCTCAGTACTGGGATACTCTGTTAACACCTAGCCAGATCATTTACAATTCTGTCTTGGCTTAAAGCTCAACATTCAGAAAACAAAGATCATGGCATCCGGTCCCATCACTTCATGGCAAATAGATGGGGAAACAGTGGAAACAGTGGCAGACTTTATTTTTCTGGGCTCCAAAATCACTGCAGATGGTGACTGCAGCCATGAAATTAAAAGACGCTTACTCCTTGGAAGGAAAGTTATGACCAACCTAGATACAATATTGAAAAGCAGAGACATTACTTTGCCAACAAAGGTCCGTCTAGTCAAGGCTATGGTTTTTCCTGTGGTCATGTATGGATTTGAGAGTTGGACTGTGAAGAAGGCTGAGCGCCGAAGAATTGATGCTTTTGAACTGTGGTGTTGCAGAAGACTCTTGAGAGTCCCTTGGACAGCAAGGAGATCCAACCAGTCCATTCTGAAGGAGATCAGCCCTGGGATTTCTTTGGAAGGAATGATGCTCAAGCTGAAACTCCAGTACTTTGGCCACCTCATGTGAAGAGTTGACTCATTGGAAAAGACTCTGATGCTGGGAGGGATTGGGGGCAGGAGGAGAAGGGGACGATAGAGGATGAGATGGCTGGATGGCATCACTGACTTGATGGACGTGAGTCTGAGTGCACTCTGGGAGTTGGTGATGGACAGGGAGGCCTGGCGTGCTGCGATTCATGGGGTCGAAAAGAGTCAGATATGACTGAGTGACTGATCTGATCTTGGCCTTCACCTGCAGCTGGCATTAAGCATACAGATCAACTAATGGTGAAAGCTTAGGCTCTTCTCAGGTCTTTCTGAGCATGTGTCTTATAGTGGGCATGCATGCTACTATCTGCTGCTGCTGCTGCTAAGTCACTTCAGTCGTGTCCGACTGTGTGTGACCCCATAGACAGCAGCCCACCAGGCTACCCCATCCCTGGGATTCTCCAGGCAAGAACACTAGGGTGGGTTGCTATTTACTTCTCCAATGCATGAAAGTGAAAAGTGAAAGTGAAGTCGCTCAGTCATGTCCGACCCTCAGCGACCCCATGGACTGTAGCATTCCAGGCTCCTCCATCCATGGGATTTTCCAGGCAGGAGTACTGGAGTGGGGTGCCATTGCCTTCTCCGATGCTACTATCTAAATTCCATCATATATGGGAGGGCTTTTGAACATCCAGAGTTCCCAAAGAAACTCTGTTGTTTCTAGCAATGCGCTCAGGGTGGCTTGCTTCACTACGTATTTAGTTATATTTAGCAGTAAACCGATTTTTACTGGGGCTTAAGCTGTGAGAATCCTGAAGGTCTTAAATTGGGTATAATTTCATTCAGCTTCTGCTAACTGGATACAAGGGTCACTATTAAGCTGGTGTCAGTTTAAAATCCTTTGACGTTTTTAACTGAATGCTGAGGTTTCAAGTTCAGTCTCTTGATCCAAAGAGACTGGGCCCCAGTCTTAGTTTCCTAATTCCAGAGATTTATTGCCATTTGCCACAAGGAAAACCAAGCTTTTTTCCCATCTCCAAGCTTTCTTTCCATTTCATCTCCTACTTTCATTACAGTTCACATTTTTTAATTATATATGCATGATTGTACTTGTGTTTATATGGTATCCAGAACAGCTTTATAGATTTCCTTTGTTGTGAACCCCAGTGCACTGAAAAATGTTTTTCTTGTATTTCAGTGGGAGGCCCTTTCAGAATACCTCATCTGTCACCATTTCAAAAGAGAAATCATATGATCCACTTTATGTCAAGTCATTTCACAATAGAGCCATGCTGCTGCTGCTAAGTCGCTTCAGTTGTGTCCAACTCTGCCACCTCATAGATGGCAGCCCACCAGGCTCGGCCATCCCTGGGATTCTCCAGGCAAGAACACTAGAGTGGGTTGCCATTTCCTTTTCCAATGCATGAAAATGAAAAGTGAAAGTGAAGTCACTCAGTAGTGTCCAACTCTTTGTGACCCCATGGACTGCAGCCTACCAGGCTCCTCCATCCATGGGATTTTCTAGGCAAGAGTACTGGAGTGGGTTGCCATTGCCTTCTCCGTGTAGAGCCATGAGTGCATTGCATTTAAAATCATGGAATGTCTAGTATTATATGATTTTAAAAGTCTATAGGCTCAGTTAAGTTCAGTTCAGTTCAGTCACTCAGTCATGTCCGACTCTTTGCAAACCCATGAATCGCAGCACGCCAGGCCTCCCTGTCCATCACCAACTCCCAGAGTTCACTCAAACTCACATCCATCGACTTGGTGATGCCATCCAGCCATCTCATCCTCTGTCGTCCCCTTCACCTCCTGTCCCCAATCCCTCCCAGCATCATGGTCTTTTCCAATGAGTCAGCTCTTCACATCAGGTGGCCAGTGTATTGGAATTTCAGCTTCAGCATCAGTCCTTCCAAAGAAATCCCAGGGCTGATCTCCTTCAGAATGGACTGGTTGGATCTCCTTGCTGTCCAAGGGACTCTCAAGAGTCTTTTCCAACACCATAGTTCAAAAGCATCAATTCATTGGCGTTCAGCCTTCTTCACAGTCCAACTCTCACATCCATACATGACCACTGGAAAAACCATAGCCTTGACTAGACGGACCTTTGTTGGCAAAGTAATGTCTCTGCTTTTGAATATGCTATCTAGGTTGGTCATAACTTTCCTTCCAAGGAGTAAGCGTCTTTTAATTTCATGGCTTCAGTCACCATCTGCAGTGATTTTGGAGCCCAGAAAAATAAAGTCTGACACCGTTTCCACTGTTTCCCCATCTATTTCCCATGAAGTGATGGGACCGGATGCCATGCTAGCAGATACAAATTAGGAATTTAATAAGTGACTGGTTGATTGCTATTTATATGCCAAACCCTTGATAGTCATTATCGTTTAATCATGTCCTACAAATTTTGGACACCCATTTAATGGTAGATTTTATTTTCCCTGAATTTTAACTGAGATTCATGCATGTATATATGTAACAATGAGCACTCTGCTTCATTTTAAATTAAGTGATGAATTAATTACTAACATCCATATACTTTCAGCTAAGCACTTAACCACTGAGCTGTCACTGAAATTTCAGACACTTATAATTCTTGAACTGTTTCAATGACACTGAATCACTGAGAAGCTAAAATTCTGACTGAATTTGTAGAACACTTTCATTTTAGTTTGATTCTTGCAAGCTTAGTTTAAACATCATTATTGGACTGGTTATTTAGAAGTAAAATCTATGCATGAAAGAATAAAAATTACACTGGCCTCAGTTGGAGACATTAATATAAATAAAGTGTTATAGTAAAAATCAATAATGACACATTGAAATATTTCCTAAAAGGGAAAAAAAAACAGTAAAATATATGAAAGTAATTTGTAAAAACAAAAGCAAAGCAACAAACCATTGTTTACACAAAAATGTAATAAGTAACATAAAGAGTTTGATGTGAAATTTGCATTTTCTGTATTTTCCTGTAATAACAATTTTTCATCCTTTTATCTTTGTATAATATGATCTATCCATGGTATAATATGAAAATTAAATGAAAAGCAAATGAAAATCAGTATTAATCAGTGTAATATAAATACTTTCTCTACATATATAGCTGGTAGTACGGGTGAAATATTTAGTAGGAAATATGGGAAGAATACAATGCATATTAGTAGAGAAACAAATGTCATACATTTTGCCTCTCTTATTTGTTCTTAGTCATTTGTGAGTGGGGAAAAATTAAAACTGCATTTGGGCCACAGGACTGTTGGATAAAAAGCTAAATATGCACCTAAATATAGGATAATTTATAACTGTCTTGATTTTTTTTTTTAACCAAATAAGCCACACTCTTGGCTTCCATGTGTGGAGTGCCAACTCCAAACGGTTATATGATGCTAACTGAGGGTTATGTTCCAATATTTAAACTACTAGTGGAGTCAACAATAATCTCACACATTTTTAACACTGACTTTCCAGACATAAGAAATATGTAATAATATTAAATATTAAATACTTAGTACATTCATTTCCCATAGTGCTTAAGACATGGATTTTCACAAGTTATTTTGATAGAACTGGTATAGAATATATTTTTCGATACTGTCACTTTCTCCATCATTTACAGAGGGTTTAAAACCATGACTTCTCCATCATTATGTTTTATAAAGTCCCATGAAAATTCTACTTAGTTATATTCTTTATATCATTTACCCACACATTTATTTAAATATTAACACTGTGAGTCTTGGGCTCAGCACCACACATGCACTGTTTTATTTTAAACCTAAAACTATATGTAATGTTCATTTATATATTAATTTGGCCACTCAGAACCTGAACCTCCTATCGTTTGTAGACTTAGGAAACTTGGTAGGAAGCACAGTGTACTCCCAATATGGTCAGATGTTATATTACCCTTCATTGACTGCATTCAGACTTGAGACCTAAGCTCCCCAAACCATGGATTCTGGCAGAGGGTGGCAAAAGCAGAAAACATCCAGTTTTAGAAGCAATAGTAGTTGTTGTATGTAATGGCACTGATGTCCTAGGGCAGCATTATACAAGAGGGAAAAAAATATATTACCACAAATTAGAACCAGAAGCCGTATCAGATGATGAAAAAGTTCTAGTGAGGTAAAATGAGTACTGCTACATTCCAGGTTGATCAAGTAGCTCATCCCCCTTCCATAGAAGATAGTCTTCACCAACCTCCTTAACCAGCAGGATACTATATTGTTCTATGAGCCAATGACCTCTGAAGCTAAAACTATCACGGATATCACATTTGTTGGGGATATCCTGATAACTCTCTTTTGGCTATAGGTCTCCAGATAATGCAGAACTATAACTGGATATAATGGAAAAGCCAGCACAATACTTGGAGATACTAGACTTATATGTAAGTGGCTAACATTTTTGCTTTTTTCTATTAATGAAGGCAGCATTTTTTCACATAAAAAGTTTTTCAAAGTGAATGTAAAGAAAGAAGTACAGATAGGAATGAATACTTGATAACAAAATGGGTGAATTGTGGCAGAAACTATTGATTGCTTATTCAACAGCCATCTTACTTGTTCATTCCAGACCTTTCTCTTCCAAACAGGACACTGATTTTGTTCAGCTACCTATCTTCCTATTTATATCCTCATGCTTTAGTGACTTCTGACCCCATATTAAGTTCCATGGAATGGCTGCCAATGAGTCTATGCCAGTCTTAGCAGTTCCATTTCATCTGTCAGGGGTAAGATTAGATATTACTAAGTGACCTAATTCTGGTTAGTGGAAGGTGAGAAGCAATCTTCTTGGAGTGTTGGTGGGGGTGGAGGGTGTGGGGAAAATATTCCTAGGAGATCAAATGAAATACAAAGAATCAGTCTGCTTTGGAGGTGACTGGATCTGGATATATTCACTAGTGCTACGGCAGCCATCTTGAAATGCATAGTTTGAGGACAAAGCTAACAAAGGGAGATGCCCAGAGCCAGGAGATGAATGTTATTATTATATGCCTGAGGCTTGCATACTTCTAGACAGAATGTTGTGCTAAATAATGCATTTCTTTACTATTTAAACCATAGCTTCCCCATACTTAAAACATTCTAGTGAATATTCACTTCTAAGTTTTAAAAAATGCCTTGCCCAATAGCTTGTCTGTGTTTATTTGGCCAACAGTGATAGGACAAAATTCAATCTCAGACTTGCCTGATGTCACAATTCAAGTGTTCAAACTTCACACTATTCCATATTTGCATAATAAAGGTCTGTAACTTAAGAAATACTTTCTGTCAGCCAAATATCTGATATATAATAACATAACCTCTAAGTAAGTTCTTTGATGTTGCACATATGCCTCATGTCTTAAAAAGTGATGGCAAGAAAAGATGATGTCTGAAATCTGACAAGTAACAAACATTATATCAATTCCTTGGGGGAAAATATAGAAAACATGGATTAGTATAAGTTATTTTATCTTCCATTATAAAACCTGTATTTTTAGGCATCAAAATAAATCTGGAAGCTGTTGAAACTTCTCAATATTTCTCTAGTCATAAGCCACTGCATTGGCTAATTTGTACCAATATGATTAGTTCAGTTCAGTTCAGTTCAGTCGCTTAGTAGTGTCCGACTCTCTGCGACCCCATGAACCGCAGCACACCAGGCCTCCCTGTCCATCACCAACCTCCAGAGTCCACCCAAACCCATGTCCATTGAGTTGGTGATACCATCCAATCATCTCATCCTCTGTCATCCCCTTCTCCTCCTGCCCTCAATCTTTCCCAGCATCAGGGTCTTTTTCAATGAGTCAGCTCTTCACATCAGGTGGTGCAATCAAATTAACCTTTGATGATATTTACCAAAACAAATTAATGATGCTTTAATAGAAACACCAAGTCAGTCATATTAGTGAGACAACATAACATAGTTAAGGGCACAGGCAAAGCTGTGGATTAAATTTCTCTCTGTCACAGAATGTTATATGGTTTGAGGGAAGTTTCATAACTATAAAAGTGAATTTATAACTCATAATTTCTAAGGTTGAAATAGGTATTACATAAAACAAGTTTTGAAAACAGAACATACTATGGTTCATATACAGTATGTTTTAATAAATGGCTATTATTAGCTAATCATAAAATAAATGTTCACATCTGTTCAAAATGGATCTTGAGAATGAAGTTCTATTTTTGGCAACCTTACTATGATTCAAAGAGTAGAGCTTTTCCCCCAGATCTACACTGCTAGAAATTTATCTTTTCTGGAAGCAGCTTTTTCTCTATTATGTTCATTTCAGAATGACTATAATTCATTCTATTATTAACAAGTATATTTCCTACCAGGTGAGGAAATTCAGAATGCACAACATATGCATAAATATAAAATATACAATGTGTAAACTGTGATTTTAAAGCTTAAGGTATGCAATGTCATGTCACATAATCAATTTGGCATCTAATTAAAAGCACTTTCTTTTTCATAAATGTTTCAGATCTTGGAAATCACAGTCCAATTTGGAGACAAGACATAAATAAGATAAATGCAATACCCTATGCTAAGTGCTTTGGAATATGGACACATAGGGTTACATGGAGCAGAGATGAGAGCCACCCAATCTGTTTAAAGAATAAAGTGGAAAGATTTCCTCTAGGAGAGAACCCCCAGGTAGTGCAAAGGAAGGTAAAGATAAGAAGTGGAGAAGAATGTTGTAGAAGATAGCAAGAAAAATGTCACAATAGAAAGAAATATTCCATTAGTTTCTATAATATGAACTGTGAAACAGGAAGTGATGAAAAGCAAGGCTAAAAATGGAGGTAGGAACTATATCATGTTAAGGACCTCTAAGTTTATCTTATAAATGAGGAGCAGCAAATAATGAGTTTTGAGTAGAGTGTTGACAGGGTTTTATTTGCTGTTCATATGTTCACTTTGGCAGTAGGAACAATTTGGATTTGAGTGGAGTTGGGCTGGCAACCCACTCCAATATTCTTGCCTGGAGCATCCCTAAGAACAGAGGAGCCTGGCAGGCTATAGTTCATGGGATCACAAAGAGTTGGACCCAACTGAATGACTAAACACTGCACAGCACAGGACCAAGTTAGAGAAATCGAGGGTATAAACTTGAGCTGTAAAAATAGGGGTGAAGAGTGAAGTCAATCTAGATTTTTTATCCCAAATAAAAATGATTGAAGTCATTTCCCCCTTTTTATCTTTTCACAAATATAGCACTTATAAAAGGCTCACTAAAAAATCTATGCTTCACAGGATTATTTTATCCAATTTTATAGGGCATTGTCTAATTCAGATGAAGCAGAATATGTGACACATTTATTAAAATATCATGTATTTCAGAATTTCCCTGCTGGTCCATTGGTTAAGAATCCACATGCCAACGCATGGGACATGGGTTCAATCCCTGGTCCAGAAAGATTTCACATGCCACAGGACAACTAAGCCTTTGTGCCAAAACTGTAATTGTAAAAAAATAAATAAATAAAACATATAAATACCAGGATACTGTAGACAAATCTTAAAAAAAAAAAAATCATGTATTTCAGAGTAATTCTCAGATTTGACTGTTTGGTGATATGCATTGTATGTAATATGCATCACATGTGTACATGTAAAATCAGTGTTCAATAACTGTATAATTAGTAACCACCATAATTTTTGTAAAAAAGGAAATAGACAAAGGTAAATTTAAATGAAATTTGTGAAACAAGTAAATATTGTTAAGATAAAGAGCTTCCTTGGTAGCTCAGATGATAAGGAGTCTGCCTACATCCCCTCGAGAAGGAAATGGCAACCCACTCCAGTATTCTTGGCTAAAAAATCCCATGGACAGAGAAGCCTGGCAGGCTACAGTCCACAGGGTCACAAAGAATCAGACACGACTGAGAGACGAACATAGAAGGTTTAAATATGACACATATAAATCCAGCATTTATCCAAAACTAATCTTATTTTAGAGGAAAAAATTAATCTCTCATATTCTAAAAAGATTGTACATTATAATATTATATATCTTAAAACAGAAGATATATTCCAAGATCCTAAACTAGACTTTTCAAAAAAGAGATGTGCCAGCCTAGGGAATTCTCTGGATTCATCCACTTTGTTGCCAGCATTAGGTTAATAGTTTCAATTCTTAAAAAGGCTCGTATTTTAAAGATAAGGAAAGAGAAGAGTTTGGAGACACAGTAAGATATTGATGAGTTGATAAAAAGCTTTCAGCTTTGTTTTATTTTTCTATGCCTTTCGCATCTGTGCACTGGTTTTCTCCTTTAGGGGACTGCTGGTATGTAACAATGACAGATTAAATATGGCACTACAAATGTTTCACTGAAGGGAAAAAACTACATAAAATGAAAAATGTATCAAATATTAAATATATAACACAACAGTACAAAACCATTGGTTCTTTTATATTATTTATTCATGCTTAGCTACTGGAGGATATAATTTAAATTTCATAATACATATAAATGATCAACTTGAAGTTACAAATTTTGAAGAAAGTACTGGCAGAAACTGTTATTGGTTTTAGGAGAATATTCATTACAAATTTGTTTATGTTTGATGGTACACATAAAAAAATATTAAACAAATATGAGTATGGCTCATCAAAGTCAATTTGGTAAGAAGTGCTATTTTGCTATTTAGGCATCATGCTTCTCATTACATTTTTGGATGCAGGATCTCAGAGGGCCCTGTATGATCTGGGCTTTATTCAGCTCTAAGGAAAAACCCATTCCAGTATTCTTGTCTGGAGAATTCCATGGACAGAGGAGCCTGGTGGGCAACAGTCCAAGGGTCACAAAGAATCAGACACAACTGAGTGACTCACACACACACACACACACACAGCCTCCATTTCTTACATTTTACTCCTTACCTGTATGCCACAGGACCTCTGTCATCATTTTAGTTTCCAGAAGACTGATATCTTCACAAGCCTTTATAAACACTTCTACTTTTGTCTTTTGCATCACTAGTCCTTTGCCATCCTTCAATATTGGATTAAATCTCATTTGCTTAGAAAGATACTCACTGACAGTTCTAAGCAGCCTTCCTTTTATTTCACCCAGAGTGTTTCCTTCAAATTGTGACTGCTAATTTCCACATTAATTCTTTTATTTTCAATCTAAATCACTAGCTGGGAACTTCCTAAGGGCAAATAATTTGTTGTTTTAATTTTTAAAATCTATTGTAGCCCCAGATTTCTGGTCAATGAAATTGCAGAATTTCCCAGGGAAAGTTTAGGATTTATAACACTGATTTTCATCTGGCCACTCCCAATATATATGAAGTCTTACATGGTTGCTTTCAGATGCTAGAGATCATCACAGTAAGAAGGTATAGCTATCATATTCTATATTTTCAGATTTATGATGCTCCACCCTTCTATATATATATTTTTTTTTTCTGGTGTTATGTTAGTGGTTATATTGTTAGGTAGGAGGGGCTAAAATTCAAGCCAGATATTCAATGTTCAAAAAAAGGATTAGACAGAAGTGTATACTTTGACAAAATGCATCCTATGTGACTGGTTATATGAGAATAATCAAATCATCCAAGTGACTTTTCTCCACACTGGTTAGAAATTTCAGAAGTTCAAAGAGCTTTAATACTAAGAATGGCAAATACAATATTGTATTCCTCCTCTCTCTTCACTACCTAGCAGCAGCTGTTACTGAGGGACTGAGAAGCTGAAAGAAAAAGAAAATGCACCAGAAAGATGATAGTGACTTTTACTAACTCCAAGACTTTCATTAGATAACCTTCTACTTTGCAGTAAAATAGCTCAGGTCATGAGGCAAAAGCTCAGAGCTCTCTCAGTTCCTTTTTCAATCTCTCTTGGCAGAAACCTATTCTGACTTCTTAGAAACATCTGCTGATGGCTTCTGACAACTAATATCAGCAGGGAATCTTCACGAGGATATTCCAAATTCTGAAATTTGTGAGAACATGTGTTATCTGCACAGTAGGAAGCATAGATCAAAGACTGATAGAAGCAGTATGCCTCAGCACACTCTGGGTATGTGGTGGTGGTCGTCGTGATGGCGGTAGTACTAGTTGCAGCAGTAGCAATGCCATTATTATTAACGTTTTTGAGCATGTACTATATTCTAACCATATGGAATGCTTGACTTCATATAATCCTTCCAAAAGCCTTATGAGGAAGGCATTATTATGTTTCTTTTACTGTCGAAGAAACATAAGCCCAGATAAATTAGTTTTTTGGTGGGGATCTGTGATTAATTATACTATTGTGCCATATATGCATAGGCACTTTTTATATTTAAATATTAGAATAGGAGGAAATGTCACCATTAAGGATAGAAAATATAAAAAGGAAATAGAATATTTACGTTCTATTCTAAATTGTGCAATGAGCTATACCACATCTTCAAGAAATAGTAAAATACTGAAAGTCAATGATTATTACTGGGAGTATTAAAAGCTCATGTTGCAAAAAACTTTACATTGCTTTGGTTTTAAAGATGTTAAAATGAAACTACAGCTATTTTAAGTATAATTGTTATCTAGAATACTGTTGATGTAATTATGTAAATGACAAATGTATGTGATGAAGAAACAAATTCTTAAAATTTTATTTGAAGAATAAGAGAAATATAATGCTTTCTACAATAAGTAGATATTCTACCCTAAGAAGAGAGATTTTATGTTGTTTTTTTATACTTTTTCAAGCCTTCATTTATAAAAATATACATTATAAAAATTATCATTACAAATTTTAAAAACCTAAAAAACTTATAGAACTAAAAAGATATAAACTTAAAAATCACATACTATCAGCTATTTAAGAAGTTATTAAAATTATTTGTAAGTCATGAATAAACTTAGCTTAAGTACATTTAAAGCCAGTAGAGTGTCTTACACAAAGTTATAAACATTTGAAACTGTTTCACTAAAACAAGGAAATAAGCTTTTTATAATTAATTTTACTATTGCCTAAGTTATATATTATTTAGGTGATTTATATAATGTGAAATGGCATACAATATTTGCTTATATGCTAGATATTTATAAACATGATTCAATGTCAAATATTTGTTTAATATTTATTGTGCACCAGACATTTTTCTGCATTCTGACTCATCCTGTCTGTTCCTTTCTCACGTTATGGAAAAACTCTTGCTTCATAACTCTTACTTGAGATTTATAATGCTTAACAGGACTGGTCCTTGAATTAATGTAACAAGTATATCATTTAGTTTGCTTTTTTTTTTTTTTACAAAAAGAGATTCTTCTTTACCTATTTTCTATTTTGTCCCACTCTGCCTTTCTGCCTGTGTTTTTCACCATTAAAAACATAGTGATGGTTAGATAAGGAGTTTAGGAAGTAGGAAACAAGTAATATTCACAGTATGAATAAAATACTGTCCCCAAATCACTTTAACAGGATACTCACTACACTCTTCAACATTAACAAATGAAGATGCATGTCAATATTTCTATCCCCTTTGTTTGTATTAATGCAAATTTACTTATTGTTCTTAGAATCTCATTGCTTAAACCACTGAAAGGTATTTGCTGACCAATTCAAGTGGTTAGTAGGCAATGTTCAGGAGCAACTCTAGGCATGAGTGCCTTGATAAATCTTTCAGATCCACCTCAGTAGAAAGTAGCACTTTCAGTTCTAGGGATAGAAAATGAAAGGGGTGAAATGGGAGTGGTATGGAATTACAGAATAATTAAATGATATCCAAAACTGTCTACTGATAAATGAATCCCTCTAGGAAGAAAAAGAGATATTACAAGACATAAGTCAGGACACCAAAGTCAGCCTTTGTCACTTTTCTATATCTTGGATACTAAGTAGAATTCTTTGTCTCTTTTGCTGGACAGAGCTTCAAATATAAAAATACCATCACTTGAAAAGTCCTCTGCTCTCTAATTCCTGTTCCCCTTCTCATTCCCACCTGTGGTAAAATAATGACAGCCCAAGATGGCCATGCCTTCATCCAGGGAACCTGTGAATATGTTACCTTACACATTAAATAGAGCTTGCAGATGTGATTAAACTTAAGGGTTCTGAGGTGGAAACTGTATCCTAAATTACCCAGGTGGGCCCATTCTAATCACACAAGTCCTTAAAAGAAGAAGAAGAAAGCAGAAGTGTATGCCAGAGAGATGTGACATTAGAAGGCCTATACCTGTCTTTGCTGGACTTAAAGATGGAGGAAGGAGACTGGGAAGAGCCCATAATTGAGAGCCAGCAATAAAAATCCGAAGACCCTGGTCTTATAACCACAAGGAATTGTGTTCTTTCAACAACACAAATAAATAGAAAACATTCTTCCCTAGAGCTTCTAGAAAGGAATGTAGCCTGCTAATGACTTAATTTTTATTTCTTAAGACCTATACTGGACTTCTGCCCCACAGAACTGTAAGATAATGCATATGTGTGATTTAAGTCACAGAATTTACGCTAATCTTTGTAATAACAGCAACAGAATCATTACCATCATAGTACTATCCAATCTCATAACTCTTATATTCTTAGTGTGGCTACTTACCCTTCAAATTTAGACAAGAGACAAGTCATTTTAGTTCTCTATTGTAAGTTGTTTTTGAATATGCAAAATGTATACAATATATCAGCTACCTCATAGAGTTAAAGGAAATATTAAATGAAAATATAAATCAAAAGAACTTAGAATAGACATATGCACACAATTCATGTTCATTTTAATGTTATAAGATTATTCAAAATTTTGATAATAAAGTATTAATACTATTGATACTGTTGTTTCCTAACATTTGTCCTCTTACTAGGTAGTACTTAAACAAGAATATTTCTTACTTACTCATCAATATTGGGCTTCCCTGGTGGCTTAGTTGTTAAAGAATCTGCTGCAATACAGGAGACCTGGGTTTGATCCCTGCATTGGGAAGATCTCCTGGAGAAGGAAATGGCAACCCACTCCAGTATTCTTGCCTAGAGAATCTCCAAGGACATAAGAGCCTGGCGGGCTGCAGTCCATGGGGTAGCAAAGAGTCGGAAACAATTGAGCGACTAAGTACACATCAGTATTGGACTCAATCTTACCTTTTCAAATGTCTCACTACTACTTCTTCTCTAATAGTGGCATTTCCAGCTGATACCAAGTTACTCTAAATAAAGACTATATTTTCCATCTCTGTCTCTCTCCATATATATATATATATATTTTCTTTTAATATTATGTTACAATGTGTCTTTTACCTTCTTTCTTCTCTATCATCTCCCCCCAACCCCAGGCTGGAATATGTGACATATTATGCTGGAACCTGAGACATTATACTAGAACTGGGGACAAGGGTCATTTCTTGGGAAATGATACAATAGTGAGTTAGCTGATGTCCCTGAGAAATTCCTAGAGCAGAGCAACTACATATCTTAGGCCACATATCCACCTTGCTTCAGTCCCTCTTGTTTTGAGTTTTCTTTCATTGTCAGCTGAACCTAATCCTAACCTGTAATTTTATGTATCCTGGTGATTTGTGCTTCTTGCTCAGTTGTGCCTGTCTCTTTTGTAACCCCATGGAAAGTAGCCTGCTAGGCTCCTCTATCCATGGGAGTTTTCTGGCAATAATACTGGAGTGGTTTGCCTTTTATCTTCTCCAGAGGATCTTCCCAAATCAGGAACTGAACTTGCGTCTCCTGTATTGCAGGTAGATTCTTAACCCGCAGAGCCATTGGGGAAGACACATGTATCCTGGAACTCCTAACCAAAAGTTTTTGCCCAGAGATTCATTTTCCTCTACTATGTAATCCCAAAAAGACTTTGAGTGCATAAAGTATACTAATTGCTATCATTTATATACTAAGACATCACTTAATATTTATGTGTAATTGTTATGCAGCACAACTCTGATTATGCATATCATTTAAAAACAATTACAACAATGAGGCTCAGGAGCTGGGGGACACTGAACAGTTAGCAGTGGGAGAAGTAGTAAAAATAAACAAAAAATAAAATATTATAAATGTAGTTTGCATTTTGAATACTTTGTCTCTTTTTTGGGGTAAGAATCAGAGAAATTCCTATCCATGGATTGTATTCCACCAGGCTCCTCTGTCCATGGGATTATCCAAGCAAGAACACTGGAGTGGGTTGCCTTCTCCTCCTCCAGGGGACCTTCCTGACCCAGAGATACAACTCAGGTCTCTTACACCTCCTGCATTGGTAGGCAGATTTTTTACGACTAGGACCACCTGGGAAGCCAAGGAAAAGCTAATATACATGTAAATAATCCAGTGAGATTTTTCACTTGAGAATATTTAATCAGTTCCTTCAATAAATATTCACTTGAAAACTTTCACATGAAAACTACTATACTAGATGATAAGAATGCAAAGATTCAAACATTTTTTTTCTTTTTGCCCCTTAGGGCCAAACTAAAGAAAACATATAAGTAAACAGATAATTACAATATCAATAGTGAACTAGTATGCAGGGTAAGATCCTAAGCCAAGCTAGGAAGAAGAGGAAATGCTCTCATGAAAAACTGAAACATGAACTGGATCTTAAAGAATGGTCAGGAAAAAACAGGGTCGCAAAATTTAGTGAGATGCAAACAGAGTGGGAATATGTATTCTTCAAAGGGGGAGCAGCATGTAGACAGCTCTGGTAATGCAGTGAGTGGCATAAAAAAGTATGTCGGGGCACAGGCCTAGAAAGCTAAGAGTAGTTAATTAAGAGTGTCAGTGGATTTGTTCATGAAGATATATAGATGTATTTAAATACCTGACCAATAAAGGAGCTATCATTTTGTTTTAGAATAAAATACCACACTGAATTTGTCAACAGATTTAGAATGCTGTGCTTAGTTGCTCAGTCATGTCCAACTCTTTGCAACCCCATGGACTGTAGCCCACCAGGTTCCTCTTCTGTCTGTTAGGTAGTTAGACTAGGAAAAAGGAGTCCAGAATGGCAGTGGCTAAAAGACAAGGAAGAGAAAAGTCTGTAAAAATAGAACAAAGGAAGGTCCGAGGACCAGAGTGAGGACCTCAGGTAGAACAAACAGCATTCCTGGCTAGCCCAATTTATATAGGGCAGGTCCAGGGAGAGGAAAACACATACAAAAAGAGGAGCCAATGGGCCGGGGGCCTCTCTCTGTCTCTCTTTCTCTCTCTCTCCTCCGGGTGAGCTATCTCTTTGTCTCTGTCTGTCTGTCTCTATCTTCGTGTCTTTTGGGTTGGCATGCCCTCACATCTTGAGGATGCATTTTCCTTTATTTTCTAAATAAAACAGTAAACATGGAGCTGTAACACTGTCTGAGAGCTGTGATGTGCCAAGGGCTTTAACACCCATCGCTTCAAATTTTTGTTGTGATGAGACAGAACCGAGGAGATTACACTCCTCTGACATCTGTAGTGTTGTGGGGGACTCTCCAGGCAAGAATACTAAATGGGTTGCCATGCCCTCCTCTAGGGTATCTTCCCAACCCAGGGATCGAACCCAGGTCTCCCACATTGCAGGCAGATTATTTTCCATCTGAGCCACCAGAGAAACAGACTTAGATTAGGCAGCAAAATGAAATGAAGATTCACTAGTTGGGAAGCTGGCTGATAACTCAAAGGAGAAATAAAGGAAATATGGGTGACAGATTTAAGCAACTTTGAAGTTCATTAATTACCTATAGTAAATTCACTGGAACCTATATTTAAATGTATGTAGAAGAAGGCAATGGCAACCCACTCCAGCACTCTTGCCCGGAAAATCCCACGGACAGAGGAAGCTAGTAGGAGGCAGTCCATGCGGTCACGAAGAGTCGGACACGACTGAGCGACTTCATTTTCACTTTTCACTTTCATGTATTGGATAAGGAAATGGCAACCCACTCCAGTGTTCTTGCCTGGAGAATCCCAGGGGTAGCACATAGTCTTGTCTATGGGGTAGCACAGAGTCGGACATGACTGAAGCAACTTAGCAGCAGCAGCAGTGAAAGGTGAAGACTATAGAATGAAAAATGTTCAGAACACTGAGGAACACTAAATTTTAAGAAGATAGAAGAGGAAATTCAATACCCAGAAAAAACTGCAAAAGTAGGAGAAAATTCAGGAAATCAGAGAGTATTTGGAAATCTAGGGAAAAGAGAAAGTTTCTAGGGAAAGAGAAAGTTTCAAGAAGTAGGCAGTAGTCAAGAATGTCAATCACTCTGTACCTATATCTTTCTTTGTCCTTTTACTACTGTATTATTGTTTAAAATATGTTTTTATTATAAAATGCAACATATGTATTATTGAAATTTAACACAGAATTTTTGTTAGCATAAAAGTAAAGGGGAAAATAGATGCAGTCTTCTATCCAGAAACACTATTTTTTAACACTTGGAAATATTTATTTTGTTCTAATTTTATTGATATTTGTTTATTTTTATATGGCTATTCATTGTATTTGCACAGAGTAGCTCATTTAAAAATATTTCAAATAAACCATTTAGATAAGAAGTCAGGTCCCCATGGTAGGGGTTGAGAATACTTAAGAAGTGTACAAGTATGATTCAGTCAAGAGGAAGAAAATTCAAGGATGGGATGTCCTATAAATGGTGATTGCAAGCCATTTATTCTAGTTTGGGGTATCTTCTAAAGTTGTGTCTCCCTGACTGCCATACTAATGTTTATACTAAGATCTTTGCTTTACTCTTATGCTCTTTCTCATTCATGACTTGGTAAGACTGGCTTTGATTTCAATTTATCCCTGAACTACGGCCTCAGGTTTGCTCCCTTTAGTTTCTACTCAACTGTAGTGAACACTCTAAGCTCTCTATCCAGATCCCTTTGGATGCTTCTTGTCTTTTGTTATCTGTATGCTACTTTCCCTACTCATTTGCCTTTAAATGCATATAGCTATAAGTTTTGTGAAGAATGCCTTTGGGTGACAAAAATAGCTTTGTCCACATGAGTCCTGAAGGACCTGGGTAATTCGTAGCCTATGATTGTGGGATGTAGAAGTAAGACAGCCCAGGACCCTTGTTTTGAGTTGGGACAAACTCTTAAGCACAGTTTACACTGAGTGGGATCATGCATGACTTAGATTTTGCCTGAAATTGCATTGTTGCTTAACTTCTTTCCAGTTCTGCTTCTTTCAACCCATTAATAGTTTCCTGGACACATAAGTCTTTTTTTTTTTTTTTTTTTTTTAATTTTAAATGGAGGCTAATTACTTTACAATATTGTGGTGGTTTTGCCATACAGTCACATCAATCAGCCATGGGTGTACATGTGTTCCCCATCCTGACCCTGCCTCCCACCTCCCTCCCCATCCCATCCCTCATGGTCATCCCAGTGCACCAGCCCTGAGCACCCTGCCTCATGCATTGAACCTGGACTGGCGATCTATTTCACATATGATATTATACATGTTTCAATGCTATTTTCTCAAATCATCCCACCCTCTCCCTCTCCCACAGAGTCCAACAGTCTGTTTTTTACATCTGTGTCTCTTTTGCTGCCTCACATATAGGGTTATCATTACCATCTTTCTAAATTCCATATTTATGCACTAGTATACTGTATTGGTGTTTTTCTTTCTGAGTTACTTCGCTCTGTATAATAAGCTCCAGTTTCATCTACCTCATTAGAACTGATTCAAATGCATTCTTTTTAATAGCTGAGTAATATTCCATTGTGTATATGTACCACAGCTTTCTTATCCACTTGTCTGCCAATAGACATCTAGGTTGCTTCAATGTCCTGGCTATTGTAAACAGTGCTGTGATGAACATTGGGGTACACGTGTCTCTTTCAATTCTGGTTTCCTCGGTGTGTATGCCCGGCAGTGGGATTGCTGGGTCATATGGCAGTTCTATTTCCAGTTTTTCAAGGAATCTCCACACTGTTCTCCATAGTGGCTGTACAAATTTGCATTCCCACCAACAGTGTAAGAGGGTTCCTTTTTCTCCACACCCTCTCCAGCATTTATCATTTATAGACTTTTGGATAGCAGCCATTGTGACTGGTGTGAGATGGTACCTCATTGTGGTTTTGATTTGCATTTCTCTGATAATGAGTGATGTTGAGCATCTTTTCATGTGTTTGTTAGCCATCTGTATGTCTTCTTTGGAGAAATGTCTGTTTGGTTCTTTGGCCCATTTTTTGATTGGGTCACTTATTTTTCTGGAATTAAGCTGCAGGAGTTGCTTATATATTTTTGAGATTAATCTTTGTCAGTTGCTTCATTTGCTATTATTTTCTCCCATTCTGAAGGCTGTCTTTTCACCTTGCTTATAGTTTCCTTCATTGTGCAAAAGCTTTTACTTTTAATTAGGTCCCATTTATTTATTTTTACTTTTATTTCCATTATTCTGGGAGGTGGGTCATAGAGAATCCTGCTATGATTTATGTCAGAAAGTGATTTGCCTATATTTTCCTCTAGGAGTTTTATAGTTTCTGGTCTTACATTTAGATCTTTAATATATTTTGAGTTTATTTTTGTGTATGGTATTAGAAAGTGTTCTAGTTTCATTCTTTTACAAGTGGTTGGCCAGTTTTCCCAGCACCACTTGTTAAAGAGAATGTCTTTTCTCCATTGTATATTCTTGCCTCCTTTGTCAAAGATAAGGTGGACACACAGTCTTAATATCACTTGCACATAAATCCTTGTCTTGGGTCTGCACTTTGCAGAAAAGACAGCTGCAGCCTTCAGGAAAGTGACACTTTCCATGACTAGCTGAGGTCTCAGACCTGGCACTGAAGCTTGGCACAGGTCCGCAAACTACAACTGTTTGGCACAAAGCACTAGTGCTTGCAAGTGGGCAGGCTAAATGAAGTGGCAAAAGGCTAGCTGTCATGATGGAACAGTGACAATATGGAATAACATTGTTATGGGTGGAAATTGAGGGTGTTTTCTGATGCCTGAAGAGTTCCTGGGGAAGAACACTGAGTATATGTCTTACAGATCTAAACAAAAATCATGAGCTTAAATGCTGTAGTGAATATGTGAATGAAATATTTCATAATCTTAATTACTTTATCATATTATAAAATGATCCTTCAGTTCTTATTTGAAAAATAAAGGAAAGAAGGAATGACTTGCATGGAAAGGGATATCATCCCCCCCTAGAAAAAGTTGTCCTTTACCTGCATTTAAGTTTGGGACAGATGTCCTTGAAAAGGTAAGGGAAGAAACTCTCATCTGTGATGTCACTTAAAAGAAACAAAGGTCTGTGTAAGGATAGTATGAAATACTATAGTGAAAGTTTATCAGAACTATATGAAAATTCATACCTTATAATAGCTATAGAAAAAAATAATATACAGGAATAAATATTATTTAACATATTGCAAGTATGAATAGTATTTGGGCTTCCCTGGTGGCTCAGATGGTGAAGAATCCACCTGCAATGCAGGAGACTCAGGTTCTATCTCTGGGTCAGAAAGATCCCCTGGTGAAGTAAATGGCTATGCATTCCAGTATTCTTGCCTGGAGAATTTCAAGAGAAACTTGGCAGGCTAAAAGTCCATGGGGGTCATAAAGAGTCAGACATGACTGAGCAACCAACACTTTCATAGATAACATTTATTTATAAAGCAATATAAATATCGACAAAATACTTGCTTTCCATTGTATACTCATTTTAGACTATGCTGGATTGAAATGCCTAATAAATTTTCACATATTTTATATGTATTGTTACCTAATTAGTGATTTTATTTACACAACAAATGTTAACAAGAACCCACTATGAGCTCAGTACTTTTCTTATGTTTAAATATCCTTATGCTAATATATGACTTAAATTTACAAGATAATTCCCAACATACAAAGTGCTGTTTGGGCTTATTAATATTAACTTGTGAGAAGCTCCAACATTCCTTTGACATGGTAGGGCAGAGAAGATTATTCCTGCTTTATGGATGAAGAAACTGAAGGTCATTTAGATTGATTTCATATCTTGGTTTTCATAAATAATGCTATAATGAACATAAGGGTGCACATATGTTTTCAAACTAGCGTTTTATGTTCTTTTGAAAAAAATATCCAAAAGTTAAATATCTGGGTCATATGGTAGTTCTCTTCATTTTTTTTTTTTTTTTCAGGAACCTCTACACTGTTTTCCATAGTACCTACATCATTTTACAGTTCTATCAATAGTGTATGAGGGTTCCCTTGTTTCCACATTTTTTTGACATTTATTATGCCTTGTCTTTTTTATAACAACCATTCTAACAAGTATGCAATAATACTAATATATCATTGTGCTTTTTTTACTTGCATTTCCCTAATAGTTAGTGATGTTAAATATCTTTTTTATGTTCCTATTGACCATTTATATGTATCCTTTGGAAAAATGCACATTCAGATCCTCTGTTCATTTTTCTAGTTATTTTTTATTATTGAATTGTATGAGTTCTTTATATATTTTGGATCTTAACTCCTCATTTGCAAATATCTTCTAACATTCAGCAAGTTGTCTTTTCATTTTGATAATGTTTTCATTCAGCTGTGTAGAAGTTGTTAGTTTTATGCTGTCATATTTTTTCATTTTTGCTTTTGTTTCCCTTGCATTATGTGGGAGACCTGGGTCTGATCCCTGGGTTGGGAGGATCTCTTGGAGAAGGGAACGGCTACCCACTTCACTGTTCTTGCCTGGAGAATTCCATGGACAGAGGAGCCTGGCAGGCTACAGTCCATGGGGTCGCAAAGAGTCAGAAACAACTGAGTGACTTTCACACCACAAAAACATCATGAAGACCATCATCAATGAGATTACTGCATACGTTTTATTCTAGGAATTTTAAGAGTTTAGCTTATACATTTAAGTCCTTTAATCTATTTTGAGTTTGTGTTTGTGTGTGTGTGTGTGTATGTGTGTGTACACTGTGTAAGTTAGTGGTCTATTTTCACTCTCTGTATGTATCTGTCCAAATTTCCCAACACTATTTATTGAAAGGACTGCCCTTTATCCTTTGATCCTTTGTCTTAGATTGAGTGAGTGAGTGAAGCCACTCAGTCGTGTTCGACTCTGTGACCCCATGGACTGTAGCCCACTAGGCTCCTCCATCCATGGAATTTTCCAGGCAAGAATACTGAAGTGGGTTGCCATTTCCTTCTCCCATGTCCTAGATTAGCTGTCGGTATAAGTGTGATTTATTTCTGGGCTCTCAAATCCATTCCATTGACCTCTGTGTCTGTTTTTTGTTCCAGTGTCATACTGTTTTGACTATTATATATTTGCATTATAGTTTGAAATCAGGGAATGTGATACCTCCATAATTCTTTCTCAAGATTGTTTTGGTTATTTTGGGGTCTTCTGTGGTTCTATACAAAGTTTAGAATTAAAGCTGATCCTTCATGTGTTTGAACAGTATAGTTTCTTTTGTAAGTGGAGTTACAATAAATATGTGCTATAAATATGTACTATATTACAATAAATATGTACTATAGTACTACATTCTGTCTTCTCCCTGATGGATGAGGATAAGAGGCTTGTACAAGCTTCCTGATGGGAGGGACTATCTATGGATAAAACTGGGTCTTGCTCTAGTGGCAAGGCCATTTTCAGTAAATCTTTAATCCAATTTTCTGCTGATGAGTGGGGCTGTGCTCCCTCCCTGTAGTTTGGCCTGAGGTGGCCCAGTCTTAGAGTCTGTAGTCTTGATGGTAGGCTATAGGCTCCATGGTAGGAATAATGGAAATATTCTCCAAGAGGACTTATGCCAGCATGCTGTACCTTCCAGGACTGCTGCTGCCAGTGCCGCTGACCCCACAGCAGGCCACTGTTGACCCACATCTCCACCCGAGACTTTCAAACACTCACAAGCAAGTCTTGTTTAGTCTCTTTGGGGTCACTGCTTCTTTCTTCTGGGTCCTTGTGTGCACAAGGTTTCATTTATGCCCCCACCTCCCACCAACAGTCTCTCTTTCCCTAGTCCTGTAGAAGTTCTGTAAATCAAATCAAGCTGACCTTCAAACTCAGATTCCCAGGGGATTCCCTGTGCTTTTGCTGGATCCACAGGTTGGGAACTCCGTTGTGGGACCTAGAATTTTGCAACAGTATGAGAACTTCTTTGGAATAGCTGTTCTTCAGTTTGTGGGTTGCCCACCTGGCAGCTCTATGGTGGAACTAATAGTGACCTCCTCCAAGAGTACTTATGCCAAAAAGTGTGGCATGTGGTCAGATATGCAGATGACCCTTATAGCAGAAAATGAAGAGGAACCAAAGAGCCTCTTGATGAACATGCAAGAACAGAGTGGAAAAGCTGCCTTAAAACTCAACATTAAAAAAACTAAGATCAAGGTACCTGGTCCCATTACTTCATGACAAACAGATACAGAAACAATAGAAACAGTGACAGCCTTTATTTTCTTGAACTCCAAAATAACTGTAGGCAGTGACTGCAGCCATGAAATTAAAAGATGCTTGGTCTTTGGAAGAAAAGCTATAGAAAACCTAGACACTGTTTTAAAAAGCAGAGATATCACTTTGCTGACAAAGGTCAATCTAGTCAAAGCTATGATTTTTCCAGTAGTCATGTATGGATGTGAGAGTTGAACCATAAAGAAGGCTGAGAACTGACCATAAAGAAGGCTGAGAACTGAAGAATTGATGCTTTTGCAATGTGATGCTAGACAAGACTCTTGAGAGTCCCTTGGACAGCAAAGAGATCAAGCCAGTCAATCCTAAAAGAAATCAACTCTGATTCACTGGAAGGACTGATGCTGAAGCTGAAGCTCCAATAATTTGGCCACATGATATGAAGAGCCAACCCACTGGAAAAGACTCTGATGCTGGGAAAGATCAAGGGCAGGAGGGGAAGGGGCTATATAGGATGAAATGGTTGGATAGCATCACCAACTCAATGGACATGAGTTTGAGCAAACACCAGAAGATAGTGAAAGACAGGGAAGCTGGCCATGCTGCAGTCCATGAGGTCGCAAAGAGTTGGACACTAACGCCCAATTGAACAACAACAACAAAGTACTACAGTTGATTCATTTGCAGATAAGAAACCATGGTACAGAGAGGTCTGACTGTAAAATTATATGTAGATTTTCAATTGTGCAGCAGTCAGCACTCCTAGTCCCCATAATGCTCATGGGTAAATGCATGTGTTATATAGCTCTGTTAAATATGTCATTGATATTTATAAGCATTCCATTGAATCAGTAGATTTATTTGGGTAGTATGGACATTTTAACAATACTAATTCTTTCAATCCATGGGCATGAAATATTTTTCCATTGTATCTTTTTCAATTTATTTCATCAGTGTCTTATAATTTTAAGTACATAAGTCTTTCTGGACTTCCCAGGTGGCTCAATGGTAAAGAATATACCTGCCTATGCAGGAGATGCAGGGCATACAGGTTTGATCCCTGAATTGAAAAGATCCCCTGGGGAAGGAAATGGCAACCCACTACAGTATTCTTGCTTGGAAAATCTCATAAATAGATGAACTTGGTGGGCTACAGTTCATGGGGTCACAAGGAGTTGGACATGACTTAGCAACTGAGCATCCCCTCCACCCCCCATAAATGTTTTTTACCTCTTTCGTTAAATTTACATATTTGTATTTTATTTTGATGTCATTATAAATGCAATTATTTTCTTAATTTCTCTTTCTGATAGCATGTTATTAGTATATAAATATACAGCATACTTTTATTGATTGATTTTGTATCCTTTGATTTGTCAATTATTAGTTCCTTTTTTTTTCTTTTTTTTTAGTGGAGTCTTTAGGGTTTTCTATTTGCAACATCAAGTCATCTGCAAATAGTGACAGTTTTACTTCTTCCTTTCCAATTAGATGACTTTTATTATTCTTTTACTTTTTTCTAGTTGCTGTGGCTAGGATTTACAGTACTGTGTTGAATAAAAGTGGTAAGGTTTGGCATCTTTGCCTTTTCCTGATTTATAGGAAAAGCTTTCAGTTTTTCACTGTTGAATGTGATTAGCTGGGGATTTTTCATATATGCCTTAATTATGTTGAGGTAAGTTCCCTCTATATTCACTTTGTTAAGAGTTTCTATAATAAGTGGATGTCAAATTGTCTAGAGTTTCTTCTGCATCTATAGAGATAGTCATATGATTTTAATCCTCCAATCTGTTAATGTGATGCATCATCTTAAATGACTCAAAGATATTGAACCATCCTTGTATCTTTTGAAAAATAAAACTTGATCATAGTGTATGATCCATTCAAAGTACTGTTGATTTGGCTTGCTAATATTTTGCTGAGGGTTTTTGAATCTATGTTTATCAGTGATATTGCCCGATAATTTGTGTGTGTGTGTATGTGTGTGGTGGGGTGGTCCTTGCCCTGGTTTTCATATCAGGGTAATGCTAGCTTTGTTAAATGCATTTAGATATGTTTTCAAGGCTTCCTTCCTCTTTATTTATTATTCGTGTGTGTGTGTGTGTGTGTGTGTGAAAGTTTAACAAAACTTGGTTTTTAAACCATTTTTGAAAATTTTGTATTGGTAGAATTCTGTAAAGAAGCCACCTGGTCCTGGGCTTTTGTTTTTTGGGAGATTTCACACTACTATTTCAATCTCCTTATTAGTAGTTGGTCTATTCAGATTTTTATTTTCTTCATGATTCATTGATAGAAGAATGTGTGTTTCTATGAATTTACCTATTTCTTTAGATTGTTGTGTCTGTTGATGCATAAGTTTGTTTGTGTAGGTTCTTTCTCAGAACCACTTTGCCAAATCCTATAGATTTTTCTTATACTGTATTTATGTTCTCATTCATCTCTAGTTTTGTTTTTTTTTTTTTTTTTTCAAATGACCTATGGGTTATTTGGTAGTATATTGCTTAATCTTCATATTTTTGGCCTCTTTTTCACCATTTTTGTCTCGTGATTGATTTATATTTTCTTACCATTGAGATCAGGTATGATCGCAATCTTCTTAAAGGTCCTGAGATTTGTTTTGTGACCTAACTAACATGTGAGCTATCTTGGAGAATGTTCCATGTGCACTTGACAAGAATTTTCTATTTTGATGATTTTGGATGGACTGTTCAATATATCTATCAAATTCATTTGATGTAGGGTATTGTTTAGGTCTACCCAGACAGTAAAGAATTTTCCTTCAAGGAATGGGCCCAAGTTCAATCCCTTGGTTGGGAAGATCCCTTGGAGAAGGGAATGGCAGCCCACTCAAGTATTCTTGCCTGGGGAACTCCATGGACAGAGCAGCCTGGTAGGCTAGAGTCCACAGGGTCACAACGAATTGGACACAACCGAACAACTAAGACACACACAGAGTTTCTTTATTGATTGTCTGCCAGGATGACCTATATAGTGATGTAACTGGGTTGTTAAAACTCCCTTATTATTATTGTTTTGCTTTCAACTTCTCTTTTTAAGTATGCTGATATTTGCTTTATATATTTCAGTGTTATGTTAGGTACACATACATTTATAAATTTCATATCTTATTGGTAAAATGACTCCACTGTCTTTTATTATAGTCTTTGTTTTAAAATCTATTTTTTTTTTCTGAAATAAGTTTTATAACAGTTTCTTGCCCTCTGAAATTCAGTTTCTTTATGAAATGTGGATAAAAGAGAATATACTTCAGTGTTATGGGAAGTAACTGAGGTAAATGCATATAGAGTACTTAGTAGAGTTAATAAGTACTTAAAAATGTTAAACCATTATTATTAGATACAGAATATACTATTTTCCAGAAAGGTGTCTCCTATGTGGACTGCATGCATGATCCTGCTGCAGAGGCACTGCAGCTGCTCCCGAAGTGTGCTGGTGGGCAAAGCTGGTCTCTAATGGCTGAAGGCCCTGGTCAAATATCTGCTGGACACTGGTGGACGGAATCACATCTCAAATGGTTTTGTGACATTTTGGGGACTTATCTTTCTATAAAGGATCTTAGGGTCGGGGTGCATGAGGTGAAGTTGAAATCTCTTGCTTCTCAGAGTAACTATCCATACTTTGTGACCTACAAGACTGTGAATTGCTATGGCTAGGATATGCTTTGTTGTTTTGTATGGTGCACTGCTGCACTCAATGCCCCTAACTCCTGCCTCTGCCAGAGAATCTTGGACACACAGGGAAGTCTAGGTCAGTTTCTTGGTTCACGGGACCTTATGAAAGAGGTCACACTATCATCATTACCTCCACCATATTTTGCTCTCAGGTAAAACAAGAGGGAAGGAACACAGCCCCACCCATCAACAGAAAATTAGATTAAAGATTTACTGAGGCTTCAGCAATATGTGAACCCTGAACTTCCAGATGTTCAAGCTGGTTTTAGAAAAGGCAGAGGAACCAGAGATCAAATTGCCAATATCCACTGGATCATCAAAAAAGCAAGAGAGTTCAAGAAACACATCTATTTCTGCTTTATTGACTATGCCAAAGCCTTCGACTGTGTGGATCACAATAAACTGTGGAAAATTCTTCAAGAGATGGGAATACCAGACCACCTGACCTGCCTCTTGAGAAATCTGTATGCAGGTCAGGAAGCAACAGTTAGAACTGGACATGGAACAACAGACTGGTTCCAAATAGGAAAAGGAGTTCATCAAGGCTGTATATTGTCACCCTGCTTATTTAACTTCTTTGCAGAGTACATCATAAGAAACGCTAGGCTGGAAGAAGCACAAACTGGAATCAAGATTGCTGGGAGAAACATCAATAACCTCAGATATGCAGCTGACACCACCCTTATTGAAGAAAGTGAAGAGGAACTAAAAAGCCTCTTGATGAAGGTGAAAGTGGAGAGTGAAAAAGTTGGCTTAAAGCTCAACATTCAGAAAACTAAGATCATGGCATCCAGTTCCATCACTTCGTGGGAAATAGATGAGGAAACAGTGGAAACAGTGTCAGACTTTATTTTGGGGGGCTTCAAAATCACTGCAGACGGTGACTGCAGCCATGAAGTTAAAAGACACTCCTTGGAAGGAAAGTTATGACCAACCTAGATAGCATACTCAAAAGCAGAGACATTACTTTGCCAACAAAGGTCCGTCTAGTCAAGGCTATGATTTTTCCAGTGTTCATGTATGGATGTGAGAGTTGGACTGTGAAGAAAGCTGAGCACTAAAGAATTGATGGTTTTGAACTGTGGTGTTGGAGAAGACTCTTGAGAGTCCCTTGGACTGCAAGGAGATCCAACCAGTCCATTCTGAAGGAGATCAGCCCTGGGATTTCTTTGGAAGGAGTGATGCTAAAGCTGAAACTCCAGTACTTTGGCCACCTCATGAGAAGAGTTGACTCATTAGAAAAGACTCTGATGCTGGGAGGGATTGGGGGCAGGAGGAGAAGGGGACAACAGAGGATGAGATGGCTGGATGGCATCACTGACTCGATGGAGGTGAGTCTGAGTGAACTCCGGGAGTTGGTGATGGATAGGGAGGCCTGACATGCTGTGATTCATGTGTTTGCAAAGAGTAGGACACGACCAAGCGACTGAACTGAACTGAGCATGAAGTGAAGTGAAGTCTCTCAGTCCTGTCCCACTCTTTGCGATCCCATGGACTGTAGCCTACCAGGCTTCACAGACCATGGGTTTTTCGAGGCAAGAGTACTGGAGTGGGTTGCCATTTCCTTCTCCAGGGGATCTTGCCAACCCAGGGATCAAACCCGGGTCTCCCGCATTGTAGGCAGACGCTTTACCCTCTGAGCCACCAGGGAAGCGCAACTTCTGAGAATAGCCCTGCCCAACAGAACAAGCCCAGCCCTTCAGAAATAGTGTGGACCTAAAAGAAGAAGATATTAAGAAGAGGTGGCAAGAATACACAGAAGAACTGTACAAAGAAGATCTTCATGACCCAGACCATCACGATGGTGTGATCACTCACCTACAGCCAGACAACCTGAAACGAGAAGTTAAATGGACCTTAGGAAGTATCACTATAAACAAAGCTAGTGGAGGTGATGGAATTCTACCTGAGCTAGTTGAAATCCTAAAATATGATGCTGTGAAAGTGTTCCACTCAATATGCCAGCCAATTTGGAAAACTCAGCAGCAGCCACAGGACTGAAAAAGGTCAGTTTTCATTCCAATCCCAAAGAAAGGCAATGGCAAAGAATGCTCACAATACCACACAATTGCATTCATCTCATATGCTAGTAAAGTAATGTTCAAAATTCTCTAAGCTAGGCTTCAACAATACGTGAACTGTGAACTTCCAGAACAAACTTGTTTTAGAAAAGGCAGAGGAACCAGAGATCAAATTGCCAGTGTTCACAGGATCATCAAAAAAGTACCAGAAAAAATATATTTCTTCTTTATTGACTATGCCAAAGCCTTTGACTCTGTGGATCAAAATAAATTGTGGAAAATTCTGAAAAAGATGGGAATACCAGGCCGCCTGATATGCCTCTTGAGAAATGTGTATGCAGGTCAGGAAGCAACAGTCAGAACTGGACATGGAACAACAGACTGGTTCCAAATAGGAAAAGGAGTACAGCAAGGCTGTATATTGCCACTCTGCTCATTTAACTTACATGCAGAGTGCATCATGAGACACGCTGGGCTGGATGAATCATAAGCTTGAATCAAGATTGGCCAGGAGAAATATCAAAAACCTCAGATATGCAGATGACACCACCCTTGTGGCAGAAAGTGAAGAAGAACTAAAGAGCCTCTTGATGAAAGTGAAAAAGGAGAGTGAAAAAGTTGGCTTAAAGCTCAATATTCAGAAAACTAAGATCATGGCATCTGGTCCCATCATTTCATAGCAAATAGATCGGGAAACAGCGGAAACAGTGGCAGACTTTATTTTTATGGACTCCAAAATCACTGCAGATGGTGACTGTGGCCATGAAATTAAAAGACGCTTACTCCTTGGAAGGAAAGTTATGACCAACCTAGACAGCATATTAAAAAGCAGAAACATTACTTTGTCAACAAAGGTCCATCTAGTCAAAGCTATGGTTTTCCAGTAGTCATGTATGGATGTGAGAGTTGCACAATAAAGAAAGCTGAGTGCCAAAGAATTGATGGTTTTGAACTGTGGTGTTGGAGAAGACTCTTGAGAGTCCCTTGGACTACAAGGAGATCCAACCACTTGATCCTACAGGAAATCAGTCCTGAATATTAATTGGAAGGACCGATCCTGAAGCTGAAGCTTCAGTACTTTGGCCACCTGATGCGAAGTACTGACTTACTGGATAAACCCTGAGCTAGGAAAGATTGAAGGCAGGAAAAGAAGGGGATGACAGAGGATGAGATGATTGGATGGCATCACTGACTCAATGGAAATGAGTTTGAGTAAGCTTCAGGTGTTGGTAATGGACAGGGAAGCCTGGCATGCTGCAGTCCATGATCCACAGAGTCAGACACGACTGAATAAATGAAGTGGACTGTACTTGGTATGACTGCATCTCTGTTTCTCCTACGTGCCCTTTGTTGCTATCCTTTCACCCTTTGTTG
This sequence comes from Bos grunniens, assembly GCF_055505025.1. NCBI lineage: Eukaryota > Metazoa > Chordata > Mammalia > Artiodactyla > Bovidae > Bos > Bos grunniens. The sequence goes on from NC_141178.1 coordinate 30,811,864, forward strand.
TGGAGATTGTTTTCATCCTGTTTTCTGGCTCTCTTCAGAGGAAATTATCCCATATTTAGATATACATTATATCTGAGGGAAATGGTGCTTTCCACCATCTTGAATCTTCCACAATGGTTGTTTTTAAATGACCAAATATAAAGAAAGATATGAGAAGTTATTTTTGAAGAAAATCATAGATATTGAGGCATTAATACGTTGGTTAGTTTGGGTTTAAACCAATAAGAGTGCTCTGTGCTTGTGCTTTATGCCAGTAATTGTCTTACGAAGAGTTCAGACATGGCAATCTATGGAAGCAACCCTTCCAGTTGTATTTGTCAAAATACACAGTTATGACATGTTAGTGCATCATAAAATTAACTTAGTGAAATGTAAACAATATTTAAAAATAGAGTACAACATGTTAAAAAAAATAGAGAAGTGCTTTCATATAGTTAGGGGAAATTATTTTTTCACACTGTGTGTGTGTGTGTAAGTGAGTGAGTAAACTGTTAAATATAATTGTGGGTTATGCTTGAAAATGCTTGAATTTTCATAGGATATTTTACAATGAATGTAAAACAACAGATCAAAAATGAATGTACTCAATTAGCTTTCAATAAAAAGAGTAAAGAAAGTGATCATTAATATATGTCCCTTAGAAAATAGATATTTTAAGTGAGAAAAAGAATAGATTAAAGTTTCATAGATTGGTTAAGAAAAACAAGGAGAAATGTCATGACCTCTGTGAAAATTCAAGTAAGTCAATAATGAAAACTAATTAAACTTAGTAAATTAGACATCTTATTGGGGGAGATAATCATCACTTTGTTCTGTAAATTATAGGTAATTACTGTCACACAAAAAAAGTTCTATCTCAATACAAGATTAATACAGAACATCTGTTCCATACTTTATAATGGATTTGGTTCATGTTATCTTAGTATAAAATACTTATGTCTTAGGGTGAGATATGTCATAGTAAGTAACCCACATGTTATACAGTACACACAATGACCTTTGCTATCTATGTGATCTTAGACAAATTATTTAGCCTCTTTATTAAATGCAGACATCAAAGTATATTTTCCTATTAAGGGAATTTCTTAAATTAAATAGTCATTAAAAGTACTGTGAATGATACCTGGCATGTTGCTAAATGTTCAGTAAATGTGATTTTATTTTTCAAGTAGTTCTTGATTTTTTTTTCCCTCAGAAACCTATAATTTTCTTAGAGAAGGTATGCAATAAATAAAATTTGTCAATTTGAACTGAATTGATGACATTGGTTGGATGAGTAAAATGACTTCCTTTGTGCAGATGAAGGATTAGATTTAGTGTTTTTTTTTTTTTTTCCAAGTTTATACACATAGTTTACGGAGGGCTAGGCTTCTGACCTAGTTCTTATGACTCATAAATCAGGGCTCTTCCATGAAGCAAGTCTAATTTACCACTGAGATATTTTTTAAACAACTTTGCTACTCTTGTGATTATATTTTATGAACATAAAGCCTAAAACTTGCTGGAAAATAGAATATTCTGCATCTAATCACTAGTTAACATTTTTTAAGTACCTACTAACCCTACTAAGTCGGAGGAGGCAATGGCACCCCACTCCAGTACTCTTGCCTGGCAAATCCCATGGACAGAAGAGCTTGGAAGGCTGCAGTCCATGGGGTCGCTGAGGGTCAGACACGACTGAGCAACTTCACTTTCACTTTTCACTTTCATGCATTGGAGAAGAAAATGGCAACCCACTCCAGTGTTCTTGCTTGGAGAATCCCAGGGATGGGGGAGCCTGGTGGGCTGCCGTCTATGGGGTCGCACAGAGTCGGACAAAACTGAAGCGACTTAGCAGCAGCAGCAGCAACTCCACTAAGTACCCTGTGTGCATGATCTCATTTACTTCTCATAACACTGAAAAATATGTTCTTATTATCCACATTTCAGAGAAAGAAACTGAATTTCAGAGAAGTTAAATAGCTTGATCAGAGTCGTTAGTTGGCAAGTTCTAAATCAATATTTTAACTACAAATTTGACCCAGTTTTGTGGGTTCTATCACCAACCTTTTCTTAATCTAACCCAGAAAAGATATTACAAAATTGAGACAAATTGTGATTCTTCCTATGTAGGTCCTTGCTACATACCCTTAGGAGGAGAAACAGGATGGAGAGAAAAGGAACAGAAACCTTGCTAATTGTTCCCTGCTTTTTTGTTCATTCAGCATTATAATTTTGTTCGAGTTCTGTGGTATATATGTATTTAGATAGATTACTCATTTTAGTCAAATATACAATACAACCTTTAGAAATGCCCAAATAATGAATCTTCTACTAGTGTAGAGCACATTAATAAACTTTATAATAAAGAATAGCTGTGTGATCTGTGGCAATAGAGAAACACTGAAAGGAAAATCAGCTATGTATAAAAACAAGACATACCTGAATGATAAGACGAGTAGAAAGATATGAAATGATAAGTCATTATTTAGACATCTTTGAAAAATAAATATATTTACAAACTTCAAAAGCATATTTTAGAAAACATTTGTTTATAATTTTAATGTGTTCTGATTTATATGTTAGTTGAGACAGAATTACAGTATTTAATTGTTTTTCTTATTTCTCATATAAGTGTAGGTTTTATATAATTTATAGGTAGGAAATATTTCAGAAATCATACTTGAGTTGTGAATTTTCTTTACTGCCCTTTCCCTCATGATTTCCTCAGTTTTGTCTTTATGATTATGCTTTTGCACCAGAGATGGTTTTCACTTACCTTATTTGTATTCACTGCTGTGATGATCCAGACACATTGTGCATTGCTGTCATATTGGAATGGAAAGTTCGGAGATGTAAAGGTTCCACTTGGTCCTTGAAGATTAGAGCCACATGTCTTCACTAAAAGAGAAATCACATTTTAAAAGCTGAGCATGTGCCACATGCAAAATCACAGCATTAAAATATCTTGCAAGTAGACTTTAAATTCAAAATTGCACAATAATAACCACACTGAAATATGTATAATGATATTCTAATGTGACTTATCAAAATGAGAGTGGTTTTTACATCCTGAAGTTCACAAGTCATATTTTAAACATTAACTGAAAAATAGTTATGAATAAAAGTGTGAGGCATGATAAATTGTTCTATGACTGTAAATAGGTTAGTTTAATTAGAGACAAGTCATATTTATTCAATATTGTGTTAACAAAATTCTATAAAGAGGAAGAAATAAAGCTTTGGATTGATTAAGCAATCTAAATAGTGTTTTCCTTTCTATTTATTAAGTACACTAGGACTCATAATAGCATAATAGCATAAAACTTGTAATTGAGACATCAATATTAAAACTACTTTTTCTGTTCTTAAGACTGTGAATTGGGCCATTCAGACTGCAAAAAAAGCTACACTAAAGTAATTTTAATAAATACCCACACAATCTGTGTTATAATATTTCTTTAGTTTTCTAACTCATCTCTCTTCTAGTTAACCAAAGAGTTACTGACCACACTGTATCTGGGGCTTGACTTCCTTCTTGAGTGCCACAAAAGTTTCTAGGTGGTATTATTTTTGATATGCAATTTTTGCCTCATTCCATTAAAATACTGCCTAAGTCATCTTTTTTTTCCCCACAATACATCAAATGTAATTCACTGTATTTTTAAATCATGTACAGTTTAACATATATTTTTCATATGCACATATGACTTTACATATAATCATTTTAAAGTTCATTTAATAGAGGTCCCCAAAGTTTTTTTGACATGTCCAAGATCTTCAACTGGTAACTAGTATAGTTAAGATTTGAGCTCAGGTCTTCCCACTCCAAGTCTTATCTTTCTATCATGAAATGTGTGTCTTCCTAGTATGTTAAAAATGTAATTTTTTACTAGGTATTTTTTTTTCCCTTTAGCTCATATTTTAGCATTAATCTATCTTTGACAACTTTCTGGTAATTTGATGGTTATCTTCTCTTGTTTGTGTCTGATTTCTATATTTTAAACAATATAAATGCTATTTTATAAAAAATAATTACTTATATTTTTTCCCACAACATTAATTACCAATCTTTCCTTTTTTCATTTATTACCTCCCTCCTTGTAAGTCTCCCATGCTCACTACTCCATTTTCTTCTCTCCTGTTCAATTTTCAATTTCCAATTTCTGCATTATTAATACTTTGGCTGATTTTAGGCTACCAAAGTTCTATCAAAGCCTTACAAAATTTTCTGATGCCTCACAAATTTTTTTCCCAGATTTATTGAGACATATTGATATATAACACTAAGTTTAAGGTGAACAACATGAAGACTTAATCAACATCTCCATCACCTAACATATCAGCATTTGTATGTGTGTGTGAATGTTTAGTGAAAATGTTTAAGATCTATTCTCTTAGTAACTTTTGAGCATGTGATACAGCATCAGTGACTACAAATCACCATACTGTACATTATACTTTCAGAAGTTTTTCATCTGATAAACTGGAAGTTTTTTCCCTTTAACCCTAGCACCTCCAGACTCACTTTTAAGAACTACTATATGCAGAGTACATCATGAGAAACGCTGGACTGGAAGAAACACAAGCTGGAATCAAGATTGCCAGGAGAAATATCAATAACTTCAGATATGCAGATGACACCACCCTTATGGCAGAAAGTGAGGAGGAACTAAAAAGCCTCTTGATGAAATGAAAGTGGAGAGTGAAAAAGTTGGCTTAAAGCTCAACATTCAGAAAACTAAGATCATGGCATCCGGTCCCACCACTTCATGGGAAATAGATGGGAAAACAGTGGAAACAGTGTCAGACTTTATTTTGGGGGGCTCCAAAATCACTACAGATGGTGACTGCAGCCATGAAATTAAAAGACGCTTGCTCCTTGGAGGGAAAGTTATGACCAACCTAGATAGCATACTCAAAAGCAGAGACATTACTTTGCCAACAAAGGTTCGTCTAGTCAAGGCTATGGTTTTTCCTGTGATCATGTATGGATGTGAGAGTTGGACTGTGAAGAAGGCTGAGCACCGAAGAATTGATGCTTTTGAACTGTGGTGTTGGAGAAGACTCTTGAGAGTCCCTTGGAATGCAAGGAGATCCAACCAGTCCATTCTGAAGGAGATCAGCCCTGGGATTTCTTTGGAAGGAATGATGCTAAAGCTGAAACTCCAGTACTTTGGCCACCTCATGGGAAGAGTTGACTCATTGGAAAGGACTCTGATGCTGGAAGGGATTGGGGGCAGGAGGAGAAGGGGATGACAGAGAATGAGATGGCTGGATGGCATCGCTGACTCGATGGACGTGAGTCTCAGTGAACTCCAGGAGTTGGTGATGGACAGGGAGGCCTGGCGTGCTGCGATTCATGGGGTCCCAAAGAGTCAGACACGACTGAGCGACTGATCTGATCTGATTCTACCATAGGACAATTGCATTCATCTCCCATGCTAGTAGGTAATGGTTAAAATCTTGCGTGCTAGGCTTCAGCATTAGAGCAACCAAGAACTTCCAGATGTCCAAGCTGGGTTTAGAAAATGAAGAGGAACCAGAGATCAAACTGCCATTTGCTGGATCACATAAAAAGCAAGAGAATTCCAGAAAAACATCTACCTCTGTTTCATTGACTATGCCTTTGACTATGTGGGTCATAACGAACTGTGGAAAGCTCTTTAGGAGATGGTGAGGGATAGGGAGGCCTGGCATGATGCATTCCACAGGGTCACAAAGAGTCAGACATGACCAGGACACTGAACAACAACATTCTACTCTCTGGCTCTGTGAGTTTGTCATTTTTACATTCCACACTGAGATCATTATACTGCAACTTCTTTTAAGTCTTCCATGTTCACTAGTCTATGTTTTCCTTCACATTCCCTCCGCCCCTTTTTTTTTAAACTTTATTGGAGCATAGTTGCTTTACAATGTTTTGCTAGCATCTGTTGTACAGCAAAGTGAATCAGTTGTATGTATGTATGTGTATATATATATATATATATATATATATATATATATACCCCCTCTTTTTAGACTTCCTTCCCATTTAGGTCACCAAAGAGCACTGAATAGAGTTCCCTGTGCTATACAATAGGTTCTCATTAGTTATCTATTTTATACATAGTAGTGTACAAATGTCAATCCCAATCTCCCAATTCAAATCCCATACCCAATTCATACCAATTCATAACCCTCTAAGGTTAAAACAAAATATGGATGCTCACAGTCTATGGCAGCACTCAACATTATCTCAGAAGTTCTAGGTAATGCAATAGAGTTGGAAAAATTTTGGAAAGCATTACAAAATTAAAAAAAAAAAGTATAATTTTTTAATCAAATGTGCTATTTGCCTACCTAAGCTCAAGAAAGTTAATAATGTATCTACAATTTATACTACTTTATATTTTAGTCACATAATCTGCCTTTGAAGAAAAAATGCATGTGAAAATGTAAAGTTCGCTTGTATAACTGTAATAGTCAGCAATCCAAACTGAAAGATCAAATTCATACAAGCAACAAAGTGAACATGTAATTTTTAAAAACATATTTGGCAAGAAATGTAAAAGTCTTCCATAAAAAGAAGCATAAAAAATTTCAGAAGGAAATGAAATAAAACCTGTATAAGTACCAAGACAGGTTGTATTCTATGTAAGAACCCATATAACTGGAAAGATTGGTTGCATTCTGCATGGAAAGGCTTTTTGCACAAAAATGTTAACATCCTGATTTTAGGGATTTAAAATGAATTGATACAAATTAGCTAATTTGCATATATTCTATGTATCTATGATTATCTTAATTCAGTGTTTTTGACAGTTATTTTACAATATTCTATATGTTTTATTCATATGTCACCTATGTTTTTAAAAAGGTAGAGAATAATAGTTAATTTATCATTTTCCAGTTTTGTTTTAGAAGTGAAATGAGCTTATATATATGGAGACATTGTGAGATACTGTAAAGAGGATAATGCTGTTTCAAGAAAATGATATAAATATAGTAGGAGAAACCAAAAAAAAAATCAACCCTAGCTTCTCTATCAATATGCTGTAGTCCTATTCTTCCCTCAGGTCAAGCACATACAGTTAACTATGCTTGGAAAAACATCTACAAAAAAGGTTAAATACAATGAAATATGATTTGGTTCAACTGTAACCTTCAGGCATTTAAATTTGTGCTAGATATAATGTTTCAAATACTTGAGCAAGACAAGCAAAAATTTTATTTTCTGGTTGAGTAAGAAAGATTCAATTCACAGGTTAAATATTATTTTTGCATGCAATATACCAACTGGGTCCTGTCTACAGTTGTCTCTGAGTCTACTGAACCCTGAAGTATCTCTTTCAGTCTCTCTTCCAGAATCTTTTTTTTTTTTTTTGGTAATATTGAGGGACTTTGTTGATCTTGTTCCAACATATTCTCAGGATTTGAACATTTCATAAAGCTCCTTCCACTCACTTACTCGCAATGCCTACAACACATTGAGGATGTTTGCACTTTAATACCTTAGTACTTGTTGTATTTCTCATTTTATATAGGTTTCTCCTCAAACAGTTATTAATAGTCTGTTCTATCTGAATAATCTATCTAAACTTTGATTTTTAACCTTCATATACAATTGTATACATAGATATCCATATTTATGAAAAGTATATACATATACAAACGTGTACAGACACACACATATATACCACTGTTTACTGTCTCTTTTCCTTATTGGAATGATAACTTCATGAGAGCAAGGACTCGTTTTGTTCACCATGGTGTCTCCAGTGCCTAGAACAGCATGTGGCACATAGTAGATATTCATTAAACATAGGAATGAATGAATGGACCTGTGACTAAAATAATGAGAGTAACAACAAAGATTTGATTTTGTTTCTGATTGGTGTCTCCCCACTACTCCCCACCCTATCTGGCTTTTGGATATAGTGGCAATTTAAGCTACCACCCTTTTGTAGGTATTCTCTTCCACAAATGTTTCACTAACAGCTCTGTGAACAAGTAAGTTCTACTGTCTCCTGCTCTGGGCTTCCCTGGTAGCTCAGATGATAAAGAGTCCGCCTGCAATGCAGGAGACCTGGGCTCAATTCCTGGGTTGGAAAGATCCCCTGGAGGAGGGCATGGTAACCCATTCCAGTATTCCCTCCTGGAGAATCTCCATGGACAGAGAAGCCTGGCAGGCTACAGTCCATGGGATCACAAAGAATTGGACACAACTGAGCAACTAAGCATAGTCTCCTGCTCTAAGGCTGTCCCTTAGGTATGCTGGAAGATTTCTAGCAAGTAGTAATTCTTTGTTATGAGGGGTATGATATGAGAGGTATGATGTGTCTTTAACAGAATCATTAGGATGAAGTCCAAGTAGCTTTGTAGTCTGTGTACCTTCACTGTCCCTGCCTCTTCTACTTACTTTGTGTTCACACTTGAGCAAATCCAAACCATCTGAATCCCATTATCTCACCTGTAAACTTAGACAGTTAAACTACATCACCCACACTCTCTGACAGGCATACAGTGACTTACAATTATGCAGTTATCTCTGTGCTCTTAATGGCTTCTTCCAATAGGTGCAGAGAGGTTAGTAGAGCTTGGAAGTTATGTTGTTGTCCAATCTCAGTGATATAGCCTTATTCTTATTAAAATGGTTTGATGGCATATAAAACATGGAAAATTATGGGTTTTTTTTTTAGTAAAAACTCAATGTGAATTCAGGTGTATTTGTAATATTTCTCTTTTATTTCACCTGTAGGTTAATATTGTGATCTTACCCTAGCAGAAGTACTTCCATTTATATCTTTCAATATCTACAGTGATCTCTTTGCTCATTATCCAGGGATGTGACACATAGTGTTAGATTATTTCTGAGAATAATCTGACATTGGCTATGAAATAAACTATATTTTTTATGCTACACAAGAGGTGGTAGACAAAGCAGGTGATATTAATTTTAACTTTGTAGAGTTTCTACCACTTCTAGAAATTCTAACTTGTAATTTGGAAAACTGAATGTTTTAATAAGGTATGATGATGAACACATATAACAATGAATAAGCACGAACAGCCCAAACTTTGTGAGATTCATCAAGTCAGAATGGCTTAGACTATATGAGATGTACCAACAAAAAACTTACTTTTTTAGGGTTTCTGATGGGGCCCTGTGAGGTATGATGATAAATATTGCTAGGGGAAAACCTAAAATGACTAAAACTGAATGTGTTTGGTATTTAATGATGGACAACTTCCAGTATTCAGTGAGAACTAAACATGGACAGACATGTTGTGGTTACTTCCCCACATGAAAGGGAACACTCCCTGATCTCACAGAGGTTGCTGCTGCTGCTGCTAAGTTGCTGCAGTCGTGTCTGACTCTGTGCAACCCCATAGACGGCAGCCCATCAGGCTGCCCCGTCCCTGGGATTCTCCAGGCAAGAACACTGGAGTGGATTGCCATTTCCTTCTCCAGTGCATGAAAGGGAAAAGTGAAAGTGAAGTCGCTCAGTCATGTCTGACTCTTAGCAACCCCATGGACTGCAGCCTACCAGTCTCCTCTGTCCTTGGGATTTTCCAGGCAAGAGTACTGGAGTGGGGTGCCACTGCCTTCTCTGCTCACAGAGGTAAACTACGGTAAATGTTACTCATAATTTCCTTTTAATCTGTCTCAATGAGATCCAACCAGTTCATTCTAAAGATCAGTCCTGGGTGTTCTTTGGAAGGAATGATGCTAAAGCTGAAACTCCAGTACTTTGGCCACCTCATGCGAAGAGTTGACTCATTGGAAAAGACTCTGATGCTGGGAGGGATTGGGGGCAGGAGGAGAAGGGGACGACAGAGGATGAGATGGCTGGATGGCATCACTGACTCGATGGACGTGAGTCTGAGTGAACTCCGGGAGTTGGTGATGGACAGGAAGGCCTGGCATGCTACGATTCATAGGGTTGCAAAGAGTCGGACACGACTGAGCGACTGAACTGAACTGAACTCAACTGAATCTGTCTTTGCCCAAACACAACCAGTGGTAACTGAACTCTCTTTTTACTATCTATGCTTTGCAACAAAGTTGATAACTTCTGTTTTTATCATGAGATTAATTAAAGCATAAAATAGGGCTTTTATTATATTGATTTGAATTATTGATTTTCTCTCCAAAAAACTATCTCCTGGGACTGAGTAAGACCCAGGAGAGGAAAAAAAAAGTGGGGATAGTACTTCATTGAATAATAATTTTACAGATGTAAATTTATTTTGGATTTAATGGTAATGATGTAAGCAAATGATATGTTATAAATAAGAAGTACTTGATGTTGGGTGCTTGAGAGAATCAGACTTATTATAGTTTTAGAAATTTTAGTAAGAATCTACCACTTAAACCTTTTTATGTCCATGACATAAACTGATATTTAGCTTATATTGTAAGCTGATAGCAACTGATACAATATAAAATGATAACACAATATATTGCAATAAATGATAACACAATATATAATGCAATATATTGTCACAATGAAAATTAATATTTTTATTATTTACTAATCAAACACATTCCAGATCTAAAAACACATATGATTGAACAGTTGAGAACTTTTGTCCAGAGAATGTAATCATCAGATTGTTCACTGGAAAAAAAAAAAGAACTTTCAAATTTAATGGATTTTTTAGATGCTATATTTTTAACTAATTTGTGAAAGCTGAATGCTGTATGCTAATTATTCTGAAAATTCATGTATTCCAAAAACAATAAATGAGTGCATATTCTGCTTGATACAGTGCCAGAGACTGAAAGTGACAAGGTAAAAAAGAGAGTCAAGGTCTCTGCCCTCATAGAATTTATAGTCTAGAAGAGAAGAGAAACACTAAACTAGGAGATTGTATTTACAAGATACTATGGGCATAACCTCAGATATGCAGATGACACCACCCTTATGGCAGAAAGTGAAGAGGAACTAAAAAACCTCTTGATGAAAATGAAAGAGGAGAGTGAAAAAGTTGGCTTAAAGCTCAACATTCAGAAAACGAAGATCATGGCATCTGGTCCCATCACTTCATGAGAAATAGTTGGGGAAAGAGTGGAAACAGTGTCAGACTTTTTTTTTTGGGGCTCCAAAATCACTTCAGATGGTGATTGCAGCCATGAAATTAAAAGACACTTACTCCTTGGAAGGAAAGTTATGACCAACCTAGATAGCATATTCAAAAGCAGAGACATTACTTTGCCAACAAAGGTCTGTCTAGTCAAGGCTATGGTTTTTCCAGTGGTCATGTATGGATGTGAGAGTTGGACTGTGAAGTAAGCTGAGCTCCGAAGAACTGATGCTTTTGAACTGTGGTGTTGGAGAAGCCTCTTGAGAGTCCCTTGGACTGCAAGGAGATCCAACCAGTCCATTCTAAAGGAGATCAGCCCTGGGATTTCTTTAGAAGGAATGATGCTAAAGCTGAAACCCCAGTACTTTGGCCACCTGATGTGAAGAGTTGACTCATTGGAAAAGACTCTGATGCTGGGAGGAATTAGGGGCAGGAGGAAAAGGGGACGGCAGAGGATGAGATGGCTGGATGGCATCACTGACTCAATGTACATTTGGGTGGACTCCGGGAGTTGGTGATGGACAGGGAGGCCTGGCATGCTGAGATTCATGGGGTCGCAAAGAGTCAGACACGACTGAGTGACTGAACTAAACTGAACTGATAAAAAATGACTTCAAGAAAAAGCAAATGGGTCAAGAAGTTTAGAAATTTCTAAATTGGAAGTTACATGAAGTACAAAAGATATATGAGTTCAAACAGAAAATAAATACTTTGAAAGATATGAAAAATATTTTATAAATTAAACATTAAAATGAAGGACTTTGTAAACTAGCAAATAAAATGCTCTGAAAAAGAAAAAAATTGAAGAACTAATTTTTAACTGAGATCAGAAAAGATTTGCTATAAAAAAAATGAATAAAGCTTGGTAGAAATTTATTATCAAAGTCGACAAAGGAAAATAGGACAAATGAGAATACCACCAGAACTAGTGTCTGTTCTCTTAACAGACATAAATAGGAATTGTGAAGTTTTCACACAGATAATAAACAGCTTTAAATAATGTACAGATATATGAGTTAAGTATCCGAATTTTAGTCTCTCTGCATCATATTTGGCATAGTTCTTGAAGGACAATGTTCAACTACACTTTATCTTTCTCTTGCATTCTTTCTTCCTGAGAAGGGAACTCCTAATAGTTTGGAAAGTTTCACATGAAGTTATTTTTATTATGAAGTGAAATCCTACATTAGCATTTCCTCTATAACAATCTAAACCCAAAAACGTAGATTTAAGCAATGCCTTGAAATATGGTTAAAGTACTTTCAATATTTCAGAATCTCATTTTGTTCTTGTTTTGTTTAGTAACTATTTAATACAGTATACAATCTCATTACATGAAAAATATAGAATTATTAAACTAAGATCTGTACTGAGCTTCAAATAAATGAGTACAGAAACAGTTCTCTGAATCAATTAATATTCTCATATTGTTGACTGTTAGTCATGAAACACACACACTCATGCATATACACATGCATCTGAAAGTGAATGATAAAACCTATTTAAACCACTGCCTGGAACTGAATAAGTAGTACTTATCCCTGGGTATGTAGTTCAGCTCAGTAACATTTAATTGGACATCCTAGTCTCTGTGTCTTCATGAGATGCTGACAAAATATCAGAAGTAGAGTAACAATTAGGACTAATCGTCAAATAGATCTGAGTGTCATCTGCAGAAGAATGAAGGTCTAATTCATGTCTTCACTGAAAGGAAGCATATAAATATGGAATAATACTGAAGTGAACCCAGAGCAGGGAACTGAAAAACAGAAGAGATGCTATGAAAGGGACAGAATTAAAATTAGCAAGAGGCAGACTGCATAGGATCAGATAAATCTGATTAAAACTCAGCAAATGCAATTTCTATTAAAAAGGAAAATCAAACATACAAATTTTCAAGACATAAAAGTTTTTTTTTTCTTTCCTAGTTCTTGGATGTTAGTAATTTAATCTAGTTATGAAGGTCATATTTACATATGATAACAGCCTCTCTTTGTGCTTTGTTTCCCTGCAACATCCCGTTGGTATTAGGATGAGAGCACACATGGCATCGTCAGTGATTTTGATATGCAACTTAGGTGAATTAATGTTTTATTATGCTTTATGATGAAAATAAAAGAAAATCCAACATAAACTAAGTTTATCAATAAGAGGGACAGATTAGGTGGTAGGATAGAATGAGATAAATTGTCATGTACAATATACATAGAAACCAGAGTGTTCTTAAGGCCATCCAGGGGGAGAAGGGGATGGAAGAGAAATGGGAAGTCGGAAGAAAAGAAAGGAATAAGAATACGATGTGAATAGGAAGATGGTATGTGGTAAAGAAGTCAGAGTTATAAAAACTTTTGGGCAACTGGTAGTAGAAAGAATTTAACAGGTAAGAGTATGTAATACTCAATTTCAAGCTGTTTGCCTACTTTTCATGTAGACAGTCCTCCTTTTCAAATTATCCATAAGATTAATTGAACAAGTTATCACCAAGTTATCTATCACCTGTATATTTAAAACCTGTTCTTATTTGCTTGTTTAGATAAAATTAGGGACAATGTCTATTTGAATTTATATAGAATGTAAGTAATTCATAAACTTTAAGACAGAATTAACCATTTGACAGTAAGTATCCAGTTACTGTGGAGAAGGCAATGGCACCCCACTCCAGCACTCTTGCCTGGAAAATCCCATGAATGGAGCAGCCTAGTGGGCTGTAGTCCATGGGGTCGCTGAGAGTCGGACACGACTGAGCGACTTCCCTTTCACTTTTCACTTTCATGCACTGGAGAAGGAAGTGGCAACCCACTCCAGTGTTCTTGCCTGGAGAATTCCAGGGACTGGGGAGCCTGGTGGGCTTCCGTCTCTGGGGTCGCACAGAGTCAGACACGACTGAAGCGACTTAGCAGCAGCAGTATCCAGTTACTGTCAAGAAATTCACTGAAATCTCAGAGAAGATTTTCAGTTCAGTTCAGTTCAGTCGCTCAGTAATGTCCGACTCTTTGCAGCCCCATGAATTGCAGCATGCCAGGCCTCCCTGTCCATCACCAACACCCGGAGTTCATTCAAACTCATGTCCATCGAGTCGGTGATGCCATTCAGCCATCTCATCCTCTGTTGTCCCCTTCTCCTCCTGCCCAATCCCTCCCTGCATCAGGGTCTTTCCCAATGAGTCAACTCTTCGCATGAGGTGGCCAAAATTTAGACCTCCTTTATTTTTTTAATTTTTATTTTACACTGGAGTATCATTAATTAACAATGTTGTATTAGTTTTAGGTATACAGCAAAGTGATTCAGTTATACATTACAAGTATCTATTATTTTTCCAATTCTTTTCTCACGAAAGTTATCATAAAATATTAAGCAGAGTTCCCTGTGTTATACAGTAGGTCCTTGTTGGCTATCTATTGTAAATATAGTACTGTGTGTGTCAATCCCAAATTTCCAATATATCCCTCTCCCATCCTTCCCGTGGTAACAATGAATTCATTCCCTAAGATTTTTAGTCTGTCTCTGTTTCATAAATGAGTTCACTTGTACTTTTTTTAGATTCAGTATATAAGCAATAAATGATATTTGTCTTTCCCTGTTTTACTCAGTATGATAATCTCCAGGTCCACCCATGTTGCCGCAAATGGCATTATTTCATTCTTTTTAATGGATGAGTAATATTCTATTGTGTATATGAACCACATCTTTTTTATCCTTTCATCTTTTGATGGACATATACATTGTTTCCATGTCTTGGCAATTGTAAACAGTGCTGTGAGTTGTACTGGAGTACATGTATCCTTTTTTTTTTTTTTTCATGTATCCTTTTGAACTATACTTTTCTCCAGATATATGCCCAGGATTGGGATTGCTAGGCCATATGGTAACTCTTTATTTTCAGTTTTTTTAAGGAACTTCCATTCTATTCTCCTTAGTGACTGCAACAATTTACATTCCCACCAACAATGTAGGACAGTTCCCTTTTCTATACACCCTCTCTAGCATTTACTTTTTGTAGACATTTTGATGATAGCCATTCTGACTGGTGTGAGGTCATATCTCATAGTTTTTATTTGCATTTCTCTCATAATTAGCAACATTGAGCATCTTTTCATTTGCCTCTTAGATATTTGTATATCTGGTCAAGAGAAATGTTTAGACCTCCTTTAAAAAAAGAAATTAAACTATCTGCTCTACACTTAAAAAGGCAGGAAACTTCAGTTGATGATTTGTAATTTTAAAATGCACCATTCTCTAAGTTACTTCCATAGCTTTCACATGCTATTTTTATCTGAACTATTATTTTTTAGCTCATCCTACTAAAATTCATTCTTCCACATCCTTATTTGTATTAGAGGATTTATACTTTTTTTTTAGTTTACCTACAAATAATTATGTTCCTCTATGTCAGCAACTATTTCTTTTATCTCTGAGTGACACGAAGTTGGCTTAGTATATAACACATAGTAAATGCTCAGAAAACATTTAAGAAACTTAATTGATGAATAGCTAAACAAAAGTAAAATATACCTAAGTATAAGAAATAAAAAGGCTGATTTTATAACTTAAATGTTTCGATTAAAATTTTAAAAAAAGTCAGTTCATCAAAGAAGTAGGGAAATTGGATATCACTTGTAATTCTGGACAATCCTTAAACCTAGTGAGAGGTCAAATGAATACTCTATGATGATTTATTATAATTCATTTTAAAAGGATATTTATTCAATACCAAACATTGACTTAGAATGTTTCCATGCAAAAATGAATAAGATAAGATCCTTTCTTTATTGGATTTGAAGTCTTAAGAAGGAGTTAGATACAAACTGTTTATTTTAATTATGTATTATGAGTGATAAATAAAGGTAAGCAAGTATTTTGGGACCATAAAGTGGACAATTTTGCAACCTGGGACTTTAGAGACAGTATCCTTGAGATAATGTCAGAGCTCAATCTTGGAAGGTTAAGACACATGAACTTAGATCAGAAATTCAGGATGGGCTTCCAGGCAGAGGGAAAAGGGGACACTAAATAACATGTTGTATAATAGAAAAATATGCAAATGACAGAACATCTAAGATTGTTTCTAGCTGGATTCTTTAGATAGAGACAAAGAAGTACATGCCTATTTAAGGAGGGCCATAGATGACAGCCTATTGCAGTTGTTGGATCATTCATTTTTGGTCAAAATTAAGGGGATATTTGGTGATATAGAAGAACATTTTCCTTAACTGTGTCTATATTTTTAAGTTGATCAGTTCAAATGCCAAATGCAGAATGGATTTAAGAAAGTAAAACTAGATGCCCAGACACAAGAATGAAAAGTCAAGTCATATACTTTTCCCCCATCAGATCAATTCAGTTCAGTCGCTCAGTCGTGTCTGACTTTTTGAGACCCCATGAACTGCAGCATGCCAGGCTTCCCTGTATATCACCAACTCCTGGGGCTTACTCAAACTCATGTCCATTGAGTCAGTGATGCCATTCTACCATCTCACCCTCTGTTCCTTTCTCCTCCCACCTTCAGTCTTTGCCAGCATCAGGATCTTTTCAAATGAGTCAGTTCTTCACATCATGTGGCCTAATAAGTATTGGAGTTTCAGCTTCAGCATCAGTCCTTCCAATGAATACCCAGGACTGATTTCCTTTAGGATGGACTGGTTGGATCTCCTTGCTGTCCAAGGGACTCTCAAGAGTCTTCTCCAACACCACAGCTCAAAAGCATAAATTCTTCAGCTCTCAGTTTTCTTTATAATCCAACTGTCACATCCATACATAACTACTGGAAAAAACATAGCCTTGACTAGACGGACCTTTGTTGGCATAATAATGTCTCTGCTTAATTACCCCCCATATACTTATGCTATTGTATTGGTATATAGTTCTATTTAGTTTTAACATAGGGGTCAAATATATTCATTTACTTAATTATTGACTCAGTTATTCATTCAATCAATGTTACTTATTATAGATATATGAGTCCACTCAACAGTATGAGAATTAGTGATCATATAGTTGTAAAACAGGCCTTGCCTCCCCACATACCTCACATTTTATAGAGACAACATGAAGTATCTCATTTTAAGATTAATTAAACAATCTTTTAAAATGCTACAAAAGAAAAGTACAGGTTGCCTGAGACTATATATTTGAGAGACTTACTATAGCAAGAGGAGTCAGATCATGAAGCACTCTTCTTCAAAAGACTTATTAATACAAGACAGTATTTTTTGGCATGACAAAGAAGGACAAAGCATGTGAAACAAAATCTAGGTTATATAAAATATTTTTAATTAAATATTTTTTCTTTCAAATATATCCTAAAACCAAACCAACTGTTTATATTTTCTTTGAATCCTATAAATATGTTTTCATGAATTGTTAGGTGTTACTGTGGCTATATTTTGGAGAAGGAAATGGCAACCCAATCCAGTGTTCTTGCCTGGAGAATCCCATGGACAGAGAAGCCTGGTAGGCTGCAGTCTGTGGGGTCGCACAGAGTCGGACACGACTGAAGCGACTTGGCGGCGGCGGTGGCTATATTTTAGCCCTGAATGTTACTGCTCGGAGATTTTTAAAGTAGTTCAAAGCAGTCTTTTTTAGCTTTACTATCTTCTGTTCCTCAATCTTTTTATTTATACCAATAGGCTTGACAAATCCTTGGCTTTATGAAAACCCCGTAACAGTCATCCAATTCCGAAAATAATGGGGCTTCATTAGAAGCCTTTTACTGCTCAACAAGTACATTATTCCTCTAAAGTGGTATCCAAGATCTTTATAAAGGAAAAAGAGAGAAAAGGAAAAAAACAAAGGACTGGGAGACTACTTCTTGGAATTGAGTCAGTGAATACCAGGACATGAAAAATAATGATATACAAGAGACTATATTTCTCTATTCAAAAAAAAATTATTTAAAAATACTAATAATTATTTCAAGAAACAAAATATGATTCTATAGAAGGTCAATTGTCAAGATCACTCACTGTGTTTACACAACTCATTCCTATTCCAAGGGAACTAGTAGGTACAATGGCACTATTATATTAATCCAAGTGAAAGTTCTAAAAATTAGATATAAAAATTATTATATAATATATATAATACAAAAGTCTTGGCACAAACCTACCATAAGAGAAAGGAGAAATAATAAATTGGTCCTAAATTATGTATACATTGGATAAAAATGGAAAATTAATCTATCCTTTGCTTGCTCTATTGAAAGAAGTTGGATGAAACTTAAAATATCTGAGGCCCAGAAACTGGTTAACATTTCATAAGTGAAACTCTAGGAAAGAGTTTCCACAGACTGATATGTTGACAGGTAAATTATCTTAATCACATCTTTCAAAAATGTAAATTAGTAAAAAAAATACAAAAGGCCAATATTTATTCAATTTTGAGGAGTGAAATATGAATGTGAAATATGAAAATTAGTTATCAAATGCTGAAAGGTGTACAGTTGATCACCAGGTAATTAGGTTGGGAGTGGGGTATAAAAAGAAGGGAGTATGTGGCCATCTGCAAACATTTAAGGAGGAGACTTCTACTGAAAAATGTTTAGACACATCTGAACTAGATCAAAGACTGCAAATTCTCCCAATTTTTCAAGGGAAGTTTATGCGAAATCTTCATTTATCCAATGTTGATAAATTTATTTAAAATATATTGACCCATAATAGCCAAATAATCCATAAGCTAATTCTGGACCCCTTACTTATAATGTCTCAGTCACATATTCATTTTTGCATGAAATTAAAACAAACAGCTTATGATTTCAATTAAACAAAGGTGGAAAACATAATTGCAAACTATTTCGATTACTAGACTGCAACAAACTGTTTTAATACTGCTAATTGAAAAACATAATTTTAAAAATTGCTTTTAAAATGAAAATCTCTTAACCATTTATTTATTTTATTCTTTTCAATTTCATTTATTAAATTACAATTTTTATTTTAGAATAATTTTATATTCATAGAAGAGATGTAGAAATCATACAGAAAGTTTCCATGTGCATCTTACTCAGTTCCTTTTAATGCTAATGTTTTGTATAACCATAATTCATTTGTCAAAAGTAAGAAAGTATCATTGGTATATTACTATTAACAAAACTCCAGACTTTATTTGTATTTCAAAAACTTTTTAAACTAATATTACTATTTTCTATTCCAGGACCTAACCCAAGATATCACATTACGTGAATTTATGTTTCTTTAGTCCCTTCCTGGGGTTTCCCTGGAGACTCAGTGGTAAATAATCCACCTGCCAATTCAGGAGTCCTGAGTTCAACTCCTGGGTCAGGAAGATTCCCTGGAGAAGAAAATGGCAATCCACTCCAGTATTCTTGCCTGAGAAATTCCATGGACAAAGGAATCTGGAAGGCTACCATCCATGGGATCACAAAGAGTTGGACACAACTTAGTGACTAAACAATAAAAATTATCTTCCTTCAATGCCATTTTAAATTAATATTTATATTTTGCCAACTTTCCACCAATGGGTGTGTGTGTGTGTGTGAGACAGAGAGAGAGAGGCAAAGACAGAAGGAAAGAGATAGACAAGATGAGAGGGAAAGAGAGAGCACACATGCTTTTAGCATAGAAGGTCCGTATCCAAACATATGTTGTTGTTGTTTGGTTGCTCAGTCATGTCCAGCTCTTTGTGAGCCCATGAAATGCAGCATGCCAGACATCCCAATTCTTCCCCATCTCTTCAAGTTTGTTCAAACTCATGTCCATTGAGTCAGTGATATCATCCAATCATCTCATCCTCTGCCATCCCCTTCTCCTCCTGCTTTCAGTTTTTCCCAGCATCAGAGTCTTTTTCTAATGAGTCGGCTCTTCGCATCAGGTGGCCAAAGTATTGGAGTTTCAGCTTCAGCATCAGTCCTTCCAATGAATATTCAGGTCTGATTTCCATTAGGACTGACTGGTTTGATCTCCTTGCAAATCCAAGGGACTCTCAAGAATCTTCTCCAACACCACAATTCAAAAGCATCAGTTCTTATGTCCAGCCTTCTTTATGGTCCAACTCTCATATCCATAAATGACTACTGGAAAAAACATAGCTTTTACTAGACAGATCTTTGTTGGCAAAGTAATGTCTCTGCTTTTTAATATGCTCTCTAGGCCAGTCCTAGCTTTTCTTCCAAGGAGGAAGTGTCTTTTAATTTAATGGCTGCAGTCACCATCTGCAGTGATTTTGGAGCCCAAGAAAATAAAGTCTTTCATTGTTTTCATTGTTTCCCTATCTTTTTGCCATGAAATGATGGGACCAGATGCCTTGGCCTTCATTTTTTTGAACGCTGAGTTCCAACCTTAGACTAAATATGAGGATTAATTTCTGAGCTGACAAATCTTGGTGACTTACAGGAAAAGGTGAAGTTAGTAAGGTAATAACATGTCATATAAGTCCTTGCTTAAATCTGTCTGTATTGCAGTATTAGTATGTTTCTATCCAAAAGAGATCTCTTTACAAGGCCATAATTAGAAACTCAAATAAGTAAATAAATAAATGCTACAGGGTGTTTTAACTGGGACACAAGATAATTCAGTGCTCTAGAGCATCCTCTACATTACTGACATTTTGGATTAGATAACCATTTATTTTATTGTGGGTGCTGTCCTGTGCAATGTAATATGTTTAGCAATATCTCTGTCTTCTACCAAATAGATACCACTAGCATTCACCCCCAAGATGTGACAGCCAAACACTGTACCCTGGGACAGACATTGCTAAAAGTCCCACAGGTGGCAAAAATTTCCCCTCTTATTAAAAACCACTGACTTAGTGGGATATCTTTTGTTTTACCTAATCTCTCTTTGATTTTTTCTCACTCATTTGTTTCTTTTTATCCTTATTTTATCAATGAATTTTGATGAAAGAGAAATATGGAAGCAAGGCATAAAATTCAGCTTTCATTACAGTGGGAAGCTATCATAGTAAGTTGTTGAACAGAGTGTTTGGACACTCAAGAAAGAAATAAAAATCTTATTAATTTAAATCAAATTATTCTCCCCAGGTCTTTCCCATATCATTTATCTAGTCCTCACTCTTACATTAGGATTTAAATTGGTAATCTTCTAAGAAGCCTTTCCTAATAGCCCCAATCAGGAAATGCATCCCAGTTCATCCTGAATAGAGTGCTCTTCTCATCTTTCAATTTTTTTTTATAAATAATTTACTCTCTTCTACTGTCTTTTTCCCCTCAGTATACTATAAGCTCCTGAGAATGATTATCACATAGTATTTCTGATTGGTCCTGTAGGCAGTCAATAAGTATTTACTAAATGAATGATACATTCAGGCAACGGGGTCTTGATTGGGACACCAAACTAAGGGATTTGTCATGATAAGGAGCAGAATGAGGGTTATTGGAAATGAACAAAAGCAGCCTCATTAGGGGTAAAAAAAAAAAAAAAAAAAACAAGGTATAATATATCTGGAGCTGTCTGTGTGCATATGTTTTATATATTTACTTTGAGCAACTAACATCAATAACAGAATGGAATATGATGAAATACTTAAGATAATGATGTTTTTCCCTTCACAAAATTGACAACACTTGAAATGTGTTTCTTACTTGCTAAGACTCTTCCTGATCTCCTGGTGTCTAGTGAGGATGAAATTAAACCCAAAGTTAGTAGAAAGAAAGAAATAATAAAGATCAGAGTATTAGAGAAGGCCTTTTACAAAGCAATCTACAGATTTAACACAATCTCTAGCAAAATATCCATAACACTTTTCATAGTTAAAGAGGAAATAATCCTAAAATTAATATGGGACAGCAAAATATCCCAAATTGCCAAAGTTATCTTTATAAAAAAGAACTAATTTGGAGGTATCATGCTCCCAGACTACACTACAAAGTTACAGTAATCAAAACAGCATGGTACTAGCACAAAAACAGACGCATAGATCAATGGAACAGAATCCATACTCAGAAATGAACCTCCATGCCTATGATCAACCAATCTACAACAAAGGAGGAAAGAATATACAATGGAGAAAAGACAGTCTATTCAACAAGTGATTTTGGAAATAGTGGATAGCTTCATGAAAAAGAATCAAACCAGAATACTTTTTCACATCATATACAAAACTAAATTCAAAATGAATTTAAGACTTAAATGAAAGACCAAAGGAAATCTCACACACACACACACACAAAAAAACATAGGCAGTAAGCTCTTTAACAACAGTCTTTATTGATATCTTTTTGAATATGTCCCCTTAGGCAAAGGAGACAAAAGCAAAAAATAAATAAATAAATAAGCAAATGGTACTATATCGTCTAAAAAGTTTTTGCACAGCAAAAGAAACTACCAACAAAAGGGAGGAACACAACCTACTGAATGAGAGAAGACATTTGCAAATTATATATCTGACAAGAGGTTAATACTCAAAATATATAAAGAACTCATACAACTCAACATTAAAAAATCACACAATCTGATTAGAAAATGAACAAGGCCAGAAATAAACCCATCAGATTAGATCAGATCAGTAGCTCAGTCGTGTCCGACTCTTTGCAACCCCATGAATCGCAGCACGCCAGGCCTCTCTATCCATCACCAACTCCCGGAGTTCACTCAGACTCACATCCATTGAGTCAGTGATGCCATCCAGCCATCTCATCCTCTGTCGTCCCCTTCTCCTCCTGCCCCCAATCCCTTCCAGCATCAGAGTCTTTTCCAATGAGTCAACTCTTCGCATGAGGTGGCCAAAGTACTGGAGTTTCAGCTTTAGCATCATTCCTTCCAAAGAAATCCCAGGGCTGATCTCCTTCAGAATGGACTGGTTGGATCTCCTTGCAGTCCAAGGGACTCTCAAGAGTCTTCTCCAACACCACAGTTCAAAAGCATCAATTTTTCGGTGCTCAGCCTTCTTCACAGTCCAACTCTCACACCCATACATGACCACAGGAAAAACCATAGCCTTGTCTAGACGAACCTTTGTTGGCAAAGTAACGTCTCTGCTTTTGAATATGCTATCTAGGTTGGTCATAGTAAATTAAACTATGATAAAGGAGGCAAAAATATATAATGGAGAAAAAGAGCCTCTTAAGTGATGCTGGGAAAACTCGACAACCACATGTTAAACAGTAAGATCAGAACATTGCCTCACACTATACATAAAAATAAATGCAAAATGATTTAAAGACCTGAATGTAAGTCCTAGAAGAGAACAAGGTGAACACTCTTTGATGCAGATCATGGCTTTATTTGTTGGAAACAAAACCAAAAATAAACAAAGGGGACCTAATTAAACTTAAAAGCTTTTGCACAACAAAGGAAACCACTGACCAATGAAGAGACAAACTCCAGAATGGAAGAAAATATTTGCAAATGATACAACTGACAAGGGGTTATATATCAAAATATATAAATAGCTCATACAACTCTGTATCAAAGCAAGATCAAACAACTCAATCAGAAAGTGGCAGAACACCTGAATAGACATTTCTCCAAAGAAAATACACAGATGGCTAACAGTTAAATAACAAATGTTGGTGAGGATGTGGAGAAAAGGAAGCCCTTTACACTGCTGGAGAGAATGTAAATATGTGCAGACACTACAGAAAACAGTATGGAAGTTCTTCAAATAGAAATATCATAAGTGGATCCAGCAATCCCATTTCTGATTATATATTTAGAAAAAACAAAAACACTAATTCAGAACAATACATGCTTCCCAGCATAAGCTATAATAGTCAAGACATAAAACTAACCCAAGTGCACAGCAACAAATGACTGAATTAAAAAAGAAATGGTATGAGACGGTAACACTTTCATTGTTTTGATATGCATTTCTCTAATGATTACTAATGTTTGAACATCATCATGTGTCTGTTGGCCACCTATTTATCTTCTTTGAAATATATCTATTTTAATATAGATAAATATAGATAAAATATATAAAAATAATATACATGTAATATATAAATATATATATACACACACATACACAAACAATGGAATGCTATCTAATAAAAAAATGAATGAAATACTGCCATTTGCAACATGAATTGATCTAGAGGATATTATGCTTAATGAAATAAGTCAGACAGAGAAAGATAAACACTGAAAGACATAAATTATATGTGGAATCTAAAAATAATACAAATGAGTACCTTTCCAAACAGATATAGAAAAGAAATGTGGTTACCAGGAGAGGGAAGGGAGGAAGAACTAACTAGGAGTATGGGATAAACAGATACAAACTTCTATGTATAAAGTACACAAGCAATAAGGATATACTGTAGAGCATAGGAAATTATCAATATACCCATTATGCTGTAAAATGGAGTATAATCCACTAATGGCAAATAATTATACTTCTATAATGGAGTATAATCTACAAAAATAATGAGTCACTAGACTGTACTTCTGAAACTAACAAAACAACCATTGTAAATAATATTTTAAATTAACTATATGTTAATGAAACAAAATGGCCAGAGGATCTGAATAGATATTTTTCAAGGAAGACAAACAGGTGGCCAACAGACACATGAAGATGTTCAAACGCTAATAATCCTTAGATAAATGCATATCAAAACAATGAAAGTGTTACCATTTCATGTCTCTCAGAATAGTTATCATCTAAAAGACATCATCATCACCAACTCAATGGAGATGAATCTGAGCAAACTCCAGGAGAAAGAGGAGGACAGAGGAACCTGGTGTGCTGCAGTCCATTGGGTCACAAAGAGTTGGACACAACTTAGTGAGGAACAACAAAAGACAAGTATTGACAAGGATGCTGAGAAAAGGGAACCTAGGTGCACTGTCTGTAGGATTGTAAATTGGTGCAGCCACTATGGAATTCAATGTGAGTATTTCTCAAAACATTTAAACCAGTTAATGCCATGTATTCTAGCAATTTCACCTCTAAGAATTTTGCTGAAGAGAACAAAAACACCAAAACATAACCAAGAGCTATATGGACTCCAACATTCATTGTGACATTATTTATAATAGCATAATATAAAAGCAACATAAGTCTCACTGATAAAAGAATGAATGAAGAGAATGTGGTAGGTAGAAATACAAGGGAACATTCTTCAACCATTAAAAATGGAATATTGCCATTTGAGACATGTCTGGATCTGGAGGCTCTTATGCTTTCTGAAATAAGTCAGAAAAAGACAAATACTACAGGATCTCACTGTCATGTGGAATCTAAAAATAAAACAAACTAACCAAATAAAATAAAAACAGACATAGATGTAGAGGAGAGTCAAACAGTTGCCAGAAGGAAAGAGGTTAGGGAAGTGAGTGAAATAGGTATAGAGGGATTAAGTGTTATAAACCTCCAGTTATATCATAAATAAGTCACAAAGGTATAATATAGAGCAAAAGAAATATAGTCAATAATACTGCAATAACTATGTATTGGAAAAGATGGCTACTAGAATTATAACTATGATCATTTCATAATAAATGCAATGTTGCATCTTTTTGTATTATACCTGAAACTAACATAATATGTACATCAACTACATTTAAATTAAAAATAACAAAATAATTAATTAAAAATACAAAGTCACTTAGAGTAAATCTTATTCTCACCACATACAGACACATATATACACACACAACACAAATAAAAGTTAATTACTTGAGTTAATGGATGTCTTAATGATTTGGATATTGATAATCATCTGAGAGAGTCAATTCCTAGGCAGGTTGTTAAGAAGTCCAGGATCCCTGAGGAAGAGAAAGGGGTCTGGGCTCTCAAGGAGGAGATAGGGGTCTGGAATTCTCAAGGATGATGAAAGGACAAACTTTTTTTTTTTCCTCTACATTCCTTAGTTTTAGTCACATAAAACATTTTTTTCTTTAAGCCTCGAACTGATGATTATACAACTCAGTTTAAACTCTGTACTAGGGATTATATAACAATAACACATCCTGATTGAGGACAGTTTCTCCTTCCTGAAAATCTTCTGACTAATCCTGATATCTTAGAATGTATATATGGGAGTGGGTCTGGTAGGATCTTTCTATCGTTAAGTTCTACTTCTGTTATCCTAAAATGTAAAATGTGGCAGTGAGTCTGGTAAAATTTTCACAAACTTGAGACATTCTTTTGATTTATTGTAATAATTAATTTAAAAAGTATATAACTCAACTCCCTTGCTAATACTATCAATGGGGGCATTCTCTGTCCCCCTTAAGATGTCTAGGTCAGAAGCCTTCTATGTCCCTTTTTTTACCTTAATAAAACTCTCCTACACAAAAGCTCTTGAGTGATCAAGCCTGGTCCCTGGTCCCAAAGCTAAATTTTCTTCTTCGGAGATCATGAATCCAACATTGTTCACCATAAGCTATCAATTCCACAAGTGTATGCATATAAAATCATGACACAGTATAGTTTAAATGTCAATATATGCAATTATATTAGTCAATTATTTCTCAATATGTATATCAGCCAAAAAATAAGAGTAACTATAAATATCTGATACAAAACTATATAAATTCAACTTTGCAACCAAATTGCTTAGTAATAAATATTGAGTTTGACAATAACTTTGTGTATGTGAAAATTTGATTTACCCATTTAATGCCCTATCCAAAATATATATCCAACATTTCTTGCCTTAAACTGCATAGTTCATTTAGTCCTGGCTGTAACCACATTGGAATTCTTTTCCTGATTCTTTTTCTTCCAAAAGGAGAAAGAGTAGATTTTTGAAGTCTGAAGATAAATGGATCAGTCCTTAACTCACATATATCCCTGACCTCTGTGTTGCAGACCCTTGACTTTCAAGAAATTCTGGGAAATGGGTTCAACTGTTCAGTCTCATAGTATAAATCCATGCCTTTAATCCCCACAGTTGTGGGTGGGACTGGTGATAGAAGGAAGGTTCGATGCTGTAAAGAGCAATATTGCATAGGAACCTGGAATGTTAGGTCCATGAATGAAGGCAAATTGGAAGTGCTCAAACAGGAGAAGACAAGAGTGAACATAGACATTCTAGGAATCAGCGAACTAAAATGGACTGGAATGGGTGAATTTAACTCAGACGACCATTATATCTACTACTGTGGGCAGGAATCCCTTAGAAGAAATGGAGTAACCATAATAATCAACAAAAGAGTCTGAAATCCAGTACTTGGATGCAATCTCAAAAACAACAGAATGATCTCTGTTCATTTCCAAGGCAAACCATGCAATATCACGGTAATTTAAGTCTATGCCCCGACAAGTAACGCTGAAGAAGCTGACGTTTAACAATTCTATGAAGGCCTACAAGACCTTCTAGAACTAACACCCCCAAAAGATGTCCTTTTTGTTATAGGGGACTGGAATGCAAAAGTTGGAAGTCAACAAATACTTGGAGTAACAGGCAAATTTGGCCTTGGAGTACAAAATGAAGCAGGCCAAAGGCTGCTGCTGCTGCTAAGTCGCTTCAGTCATGTCCGACTCTGTGTGACCCCATATAGAGAAAAAACAATACCCAGTTGTGGATATGACTGGTGATAGAAGCAAGGTCCGATGTAGTAAAGAGCAATATTGCATAGAAACCTGGAATGTTAGGTCCATGAATCAAGGCAAATTGGAAGTGCTCAAACAGGAGATGGCAAGAGTGAACGTCGACATTCTAGGAATCGGTGAACTAAAGTGGACTGGAATGCATGAATTTAACTCAGATGACCATTATATCTACTACTGTGGGCAGGAATCGCTTAGAAGAAATAGAGTAGCCATATTGGTCAACAAAAGAGTCTGAAATGTAGTACTTGAATGCAATCTCAAAAACGACAGAATGATCTCTGTTTGTTACCAAAGCAAACCATTTAATATCATAGTAATCCAAGTCTGTGCTCCAACCAGTAACGCTGAAAAAGCTTAAGTTGAATGGTTCTATGAAGACCTACAAGACCTTTTAGAACTAACACCCAAAAAGTTGTCCTTTTCATTATAGGGGACTGGAATGCAAAAGTAGGAAGTCAAGGAACACCTGGGATTCCAAGGCAAATTTGGCCTTGGAATATGGAATGAAGCAGGGCAAAGGCTAATAGAGTTTTGCCAGGAAAACACACTTGTCACAGCAAACACGCTCTTCCAACAACACAAGAGAAGACTCTACACATGGACATCACCAGATGGACAACACCAAAATCAGATATATTATATTCTTTTCAGCCAAAGATGGAGAAGCTCTATACAGTCAGCAAAAACAAGACCGGAAGCTGACTATGGCTCAGATCAGGAACACTTTATTGCCAAATTCAGACTGAAATTGAAGAAAGTAGGGAAAACCACTAGACCATTCAGGCACGACCTAAATCAAATTCGTTATGATTATACAGTAGAAGTGAAAAGTAGATTTAAGGGACTAGATCTGATAGATAGAGTGCCTGATGAACTACGGACTGAGGTTCGTGACATTGTATAGGAGACAGGGATCAAGACCATCCCCATGGAAAAGAAATGCAAAAAAGCAAAATGGCTGACTGGAGAGGCCTTACAAATAGCTGTGAAAAGAAGAGAAGTGAAAAGAAAAGGAGAAAAGGAAAGATATAAGCATCTGAATGCAGAGTTCCAAAGAATAGCAAGGAGAGATAAGAAAGCCTTCCTCAGCAATCAATGCAAAGAAACAGAGGAAAACAACAGAACGGGAAAGACTAGAGATCTCTTCAAGAAAATTAAAGATACCAAGGGAACATTTCATGCAAAGATGGGCTGGATAAAGGACAGAAATGGTATGGATCTAACAGAAGCAGAAGATATTAAGAACAGGTGGCAGGAATACGCAGAAGAACTGTACAAAAAAGATCTTCATGACCCCGATAATCAGGATGGTGTGATCACTCACCTAGAGCCAGACATCCTGGAATGCGAAGTCAAGTGGGCCTTAGGAAGCATCACTATGAACAAAGCTAGTGGAGGTGATGGATTACTAGTTGAGCTATTTCATATCCTGAAAGATGATGCTGTGAAAGTGCTGCACTCAATATGCTAGCCAATTTGGAAAACTCAGCAGTGGCCAAAAGACTGGAAAAGGGTCAGTTTTCATGCCAATCCCAAAGAAAGGCAATGCCAAAGAATTCTCAAACTGCCATGCAATTGTACTCATGTCACATGCTAGTAAAATAATGCTTAAAATTCTCCATTCCAGGCTTCAGCAATACATGAACCGTGAATTTCCAGATGTTCAAGCTGGTTTTAGAAAAGGCAGAGGAACCAGAAATCAAATTGCCAACATCTGCTGGATCATTGAGAAAGCAAGAGAATTCTAGGAAAACATCAATTTCTACTTTATTGACTATGCCAAAGCCTTTGACTGGGTGGATCACAATAAATTGTGGAAAAATGTTGAAGAGAAGGAAATACCAGACCACCTGACCTGCTTCTTGAAAAACCTGTATGCAGTTCAGGAAGCAACAGTTAGAACTGGACATTGAACAACAGACTCCTTTCCAAATCCGAAAAGGAGTACATCAAGGCTGTATATTGTTACCCTACTTATTCAACTTATATGTAGAGTACATCATAATAAATGCTGGGCTGGAGGAAGCACAAGCTGGAATCAAGATTTCTGGGAGAAATGTCAATAACCTCAGATATGCAGATGACACCATCATAATGGCAGAAAGTGAAGAAGAACTCTTGATGAAAGAGCCTCTTGATGAAAGTGAAAGAGGAGAGTGAAAAAGTTGGCTTAAAGCTCAACATTCAGAAAACGAAGATCATAGTATCTGGTCCCATCACTTCATGGCAAATAGATGGGGAAACAGTGGAAACAGTAGCTGACTTTATTTTTTTGGGCTCCAAAATCACTGCAGATGGTGATTGCAGCCATGAAATTAAAAGACGCTTACTCCTTGGAAGTAAAGTTGTGACCAACCTAGATAGTATATTTAAAAACAGAGACATTACTTCACCAACAAAAGTCTGTCTAGTCAAGGCTATGGTTTTTCCTGTGGTCATGTATGGATGTGAGAATTAGACTATAAAGAAAGCTGAGAGCTGAAGAATTGATGCTTTTGAACTTTAGTGTTGGATAAGACTCTTGAGCGTCCTTTGTACTGCAGGGAGATCCAAACAGTCCATCCTAAAGGAGACCACTTCTGGGTGTTCATTGGAAGGACTTATGTTGAAGTTGGAACTCCAATACTTTGGCCACCTCATGTGAAGAGTTGACTCATTGGAAAAGGCTCTGATGCTGGGAGGGGTTGGGGGAAGGAGGAGAAGGGGACGACAGAGGATGAGATGGGGGGATGGCATCACTGACTCAATGGACATGGGTTTAGGTGGACTCTGGGAGTTGGTGATAGACAGGGAGGCCTGGTGTGCTGCCATTCATGGGGTAAAAAAGAGTTAGACATGACTAAGCAACTGAACTGAACTGAACTGAATCCCCACAGATGATGGTAAACATCAGTAAAAATAACATGTCATGGGAATTTTTTACATATCATATACTACATGAGGAAGTTTATCTCTTTTATGCCATTTAATCATTTAGAACAAAACAATAAACCCATTAATTATGAGATAAATATTACTTTTAAGAATTATAGCTCAGTGGACTCTGAGCCTGCTTATTAGTTCCTCAGTTTTGTCCGACTCTTTGTGACACCATGGACTATAGCCCACCAGGCTTCTGGGTCCATTGAATTCTCCAGGCAAAATACTGCTGTGGGTAACCATTTCTACTCCAGGCGATCTTCCTGACCCAAGGATTGAAACCAGATCTCCTACACTTCAGACAAATTCTTTAGCGTCTGAGCCACCTTTACCCTGGGTTCACATTCTGACTCTATTGTTTACTAGCTATATGGTAACTGCTTTATTGAATCTCTCTGTGCCTCAGTTTCCTCATTTTTAAGAAGGAAGCAATCATACAGTATCTCATAGGTTTGTTGAAAGGATCAAAGGAATTGATTTATTTAAAGCATGTCTAACATATCAGATCAGACCAGTCGCTCAGTCGTGTCCGACTCTTTGCGACCCCATGAAACGCAGCACGCCAGGCCTCCCTGTCCATCACCAACTCCCGGAGTTCACCCAGACTCACTTCTATCGAGTCAGTGATGCCATCCAGCCGTCTCATCCTCTGTCGTCCCCTTCTCCTCCTACCCCCAATCCCTCCCAGCATCAGAGACTTTTCCAATGAGTCAACTCTTCCCATGAGGTGGCCAAAGTACTGGAGTTTCAGTTTTAGCATCATTCCTTCCAAAGAACACCCAGGACTGATTTCCTTCAGAATGGACTGGTTGGATCTCCTTGCAGTCCAAGGGACTCTCAAGAGTCTTCTCCAACACCACGGTTCAAAAGCATCAATTCTTCAGCACTCAGCCTTCTTCACAGTCCAACTCTCACATCCATACATGACCACTGGAAAACCCATAGTCTTAACTAGACGGACCTTTGTTGGCAAAGTAGTGTCTCTGCTTTTGAATATGCTATCTAGGTTGGTCATAACTTTCCTTCCAAGGAGTAAGTGTCTTTTAATTTCCTGGCTGCAGTCACCATCTGTAGTGATTTTGGAGCCCAGAAAAATAAAGTCTGACACTGTTTCCACTGTTTCCCCATCTATTTCCCATGAAGTGATGGGACCGGATGCCATGATCTTTGTTTTCTGAATGTTGAGCTTTAAGGCAACTTTTTCACTCTCCACTTTCACCTTCATCAAGAGGCTCTTTAGTTCCTCTTCACGTTCTGCCATAAGTGTGGTGTCATCTGCATATCTGAGGTTATTGATATTTCTCCCGGCAGTCTTGATTCCAGCTTGTGTTTCTTCCAGTCCAGCGTTTCTCATGATGTACTCTGCATATAAGTTAAATAAACAGGGTGACAATATACAGCCTTGATGGACTCCTTTTCCTATTTGGAACCAGTCTGTTGTTCCATGTCCAATTCTAACTGTTGCTTCCTGACCTGCATACAAATTTCTCAAGAGGCAGATCAGGTGGTCTGGTATTCCCATCTCTTTCAGAATTTTCCACAGTTTATTGTGATCCACACAGTCAAAGGCTTTGGCATAGTCAATAAAGCAGAAATAGATGTTTTTCTGGAACTCTCTTGCTCTTTCCATGATCCAGCGGATGTTGGCAATTTGATGTCTGGTTCTTCTGCCTTTTCTAAAACGAGCTTGAAAATCAGGAAGTTCACGGTTCTCATATTGCTGAAGCCTGGCTTGGAAAATTTTGCGCATTACTTTACTAGCATGTGAGATGAGTGCAATTGTGCGGTAGTTTGAGCATTCTTTGGCATTGCCTTTCTTTGAAATTGGAATAAAAGCTGACCTTTTCCAGTCCTGTGGCCACTGCTGAGTTTTCCAAATTTGCTGGCATATTGAGTGCAGCATTTTCACAGCATCATAGTAAGCTCTATTTAAGTGTCACTCTATTAATTATTTTAATTTTACAAAGATTGTAGATGAGATTAGAGAATTTAAATTACTTACACAAGTTTATATGAATCACAGAAACTAGATACCAATGTCTAAATTTTTTCTAGTATGCCATAAATATGATTTGTCTTTTTGCCAATTTTTGTTTATTTTTGAGGTAAAATTAGAATATTACTGAGAAAATATTCAGACCAGCCACTGTAGCTCTTTTAATTTGCATACATGAATATATTTTAATATAAACTCTATTATACCATTATTTATACACATTTATCAGATCAGATCAGGTCAGATCAGTCACTCAGTCGTGTCCGACTCTTTGCAACCCCATGAATCGCAGCACGCCAGGCCTCCCTGTCCATCACCAACTCCCGGAGTTCACTTAGGTCCATCGAGTTAGTGATGCCATCCAGCCATCTCATCCTCTGTCGTCCCCTTCTCCTCCTGCCCCCAATCCCTCCCAGCATCAGAGTCTTTTCCAAATTTTTTCATTTTGAATATATGAAGATATTTCTTATGCATATATATGCCACTCATACCAATATTTAGACACACCTTTTAATTGCTCGATCCTGGACTACTAAAGCTTATAAGTATATAATGCATAATTCTTTCACATTTTCAGCATATTTTATGGCATGGATAGTGCATTTAATAAAATTTTAAAGATCATGAGGCCTGTAAAGTATGAACAGATGACTATCTAATAAACTTTTTGATGAAACTCTTTATGTATAAAAATAGCCTGCATGATCCAAGAACTCAGGATTGTCATGAATTTCCCACAGCGTGTAGACCATCACCAAAAAGAAGACAGTAATAAAATCATATTTATTTACTTCATAAATCAACTGAAACTGTTACTGTTATAAACCTGGTAGTACAATCCTGTTATTCAGTGAAAAATGTGTTTATAATACACTCCTGGGTGGGAAGCTGTGTGACATTTTTACCCCTATTGTCAGTTACAATGTTATCTCAGCAACTGCTATTCACAGCAAATACAGTCATGAAGAAATGACTCCATGCTGCTGTCGCTGCTGCTGCTAAGTTGCTTCAGTCGCGTTCGATTCTGTGCGACCACATAGACAGCAGCCCACCAGGCTCTGCTGTCCCTGGGATTCTCCAGGCAAGAACACTGGAGTGGGTTGCCATTTCCTTCTCCAATGTATGAAAGTGAAAAGGGAAAGTGAAGTCGCTCAGTTGTGTCCGACTCTTCGCAACCCCATGGACTGCAGCCTACCAGGCTCCTCTGTCCATGGGATTTTCCAGGCAAGAGGACTAGAATGGGGTGCCATTGCCTTCTCCCAAGTGACTCCATAGAAAAGACACTAATGCAGGGAAAGATTGAAAGAAGGAGGACAAGGGGATGACAAAGGATGAGATGATTGGATGGCATCACTGACTTGATGGACATGAGTTTGCGCAAGCTCTGGGAGTTAATGGACAGGGAAGCCTGGCTTGCTGCAGTCCATGGGGTCGCGAAGAGTCGGACATGACTGAACTGACTATTCATCTCTCTGTGCATATATAACCACAGAACAGAAAAAAACAAAGAAGAACATAAAACTGAAGGCAGCCAAACCAAATTAAAACACAACAGTGAATCGTATGAAGACATTGACCTCAATGTCTGTTCACTAGAAACACGGTGATTTTACCACTCCCTAGAGATTAGCACAAACAATGCCCAAAAGGTTAGGGAAATAATCTGTATTCCCTTTGGGATTGGGGCTATACACAAAGCCAGGTAGGAATGAAAGAGAGGGGTTTTCTATCCTTGAGTTTTCTGTTGGGATCATTCCCTAGAGACACAAATTTCTGAATATTCCTCAAGTATATTCCTCAAGTATAATTTAACTATATGACTTCAAGACAAAGTTCAGTCAGGGATTGATTAGGACTATTTCTCACATAAGGGTTTATGTGTGAGAGGTTTAATTGGTCATATGGTCCCAGGGAGCAGAAATGAGAAACAGGACAAAAATGAGAAGCCAGGACAAGGACATATTAATTAGCCAATAGGGCTACCAATATGAATAACTTGTATTTGACCCTATAGAAACTTCTGATAAAACTTGTAAAATGCTTCTTAGAACAGCAGAGGCAAATTCAAAAGAAAGGGGTGCATTTATTTGTTTGTTCCTACCTTCCTTTTGGGCTTCCACAATGGATCAGTGGTAAAGAATCCTCCTGCGATGCAGGACGTATCAGTTCGATCCCTGGATTGGGAAGATCCCCTGGAAGAGGGTATGGCAACCCACTCCAGTATTCTTGCCTTAAGAATCCCATAGACAGAGGAGCCTGGCAGGCTTCAGTCCATAGCGTCGCAAAGAGTCAGACACAACTGAAGTGGCTGAGCACACACCATTACACCTTCCTTCTAGGTCAAGATTGACTCATAAAGCATTAGCTTCTCTACAACTTCTGGAAGCACCTGTGTGAGGGTCAAGGTAGTTCACAGACTTCCTGACCCCATGTCAGAGAGGCCACAGGTGAGGAAGAGAGGCCTGATCATGTTCACATGCACAAAATTTAAACGGTCACCACAGAAGTGACTGGAATAAGAGATGAAGAGAATTTATATGGTGGACAAAGGTTTTGGACACATTTCCTCCTTCATTAAGGTCATAATATTAAGACAACCAATTAACAAAAATTAATTCCACTGAATATTTTTAAATAGTTAAATCATTTAAGAAGTGGTATTTTTTAGGAAACTGAAAGCAAATCTCTAGTTTGCATTATTGTATTATCTAATGGGAAAGGGAAGGTTAAATGTACTCTGGGTTTTTCTCCAAAACTGTCCTCTAAGAGCCCCTACATTTTTCAAATTTTCCTTCTAGTTCTTATAATTGAAATTCTAGGAAAATCCCCCACTCTATTTCTGTCTCAAATAATAGATTTAGAAAGCAACAAGATACCATCATTACCCTGATGATCTTCAGCTGTACCATTCATTTCCTCTGGACTCACATGGCACCGAGCCTCTGCTGCCTTTGCAGCCAAGTCCAGAGGAAAGATGAGCTGGCATACTTCCAGATCATTAAAGACAGCAAGTTCTGGCCGGTATGCATGAGAAACACCAAGGGAATTGAAAAGAGGAAGTTTGGGCCTTCTCAAATGAGGTGACTCATATAGACCTGCCTAGTATCAGTCTATTTCTAGATCTCAATCTGCCCAAGCATTTTCAGGCAGCACCTATGAATGTGAATGCCTGTTGTCTTCCCTCATTTAACTTGAACATTCAATGATTCAGTGTTTGCCCAGGAAAACTTCAAACAGACTTATGAGCAGGTGAACCAAACATGGTTATGTTGGTCTGGTGGAAAAAAAAATTAAAATTCCTCAAAAGAAAAAAAAATGTATTTCTAAAGTATTAATTATAAAGTCTCTATCAAATCCTTTTAAAAAAGTAAGTCATAGTAGAATATCCAAATGAGCTGAGATCTTATAGACTCTATTCCCCACCACCACTTTCTCTCTCTAGACAGTGCTGTAATGGGATATATTTAAAGATAGGCCCTCAGAACAGAAATCCTTATAATCAGCCTCAAGTGTTTCCCATGTAAGACTGCTATTTTCTGATATGCCATGATACATCGCCAAATCATCACTTCTGAGAAAATGGAGTTGCCTTCCGGATATATTTATAAGTGTGTAATACATGTGAGATGAGCACACTTTTTAAAAACACACAAAAAAGTACTTGTCGATTTTTAAATGCAAAATTTTTACAGTGTCATAGTAGTATACCGTAGTCACTTTTGTCACTAATAGTTTATTTCCCATTAAAATTCATGAGAGAAATAAAACATCAGTGACATTCTTCCCATCAAAATGCATTAACTGACCAGCATTTTTACCATCTGTTTAAATTGCTATTATCTAAGATAAGACTAGAGTTCTTTGAATGGTTTTAGAGGCAATGATAATGTTTTCATTATAAGTCTCTGGCACAAAGAGTTGAAAAAAAAAAAAAGGATACTCAGGATTAAACACACAATACTGCAGGAGGCTCCTGAATTCAAGATGGTGTTCAATTTCCTGAAATTTATACACGGTAACTTTTTGAGATCTATGTCGTCTTTAAACTTTCATCATTTTTCACTTTTAAAAAAAAGCATATACTGAAACATTAAAAATTCAGCTTATGCGATCTGCATAGATGCTCAATAATTGTTTGCTGAAAGGTAATGTCTGAGTTATGTATCGTATTTTCTCATCTGTTAATAGATGTGTTAATTTTTGGAGGAAGGCTGTGGAAGAAGGAGGTTAGAAAAGTTACAGTATATAAGAAGGACTCAGTTACTGCATTTCTCCTCAGGATTTCTAAAAACTAAGGATGCTACATTATTTTTATTATTATTATATTTATACTATTTATATCATTTATAAGAAGATTCATTTACAGTTAAATTGTTGTTTAAAGGCACACTCATGTATGTATGTCATGAACCTCAGTCCGTAGTTCATCAGGCACTCTATCTATCAGATGTAGTCCCTTAAATCTATTTCTCACTTCCACTGTATAATCATAAGGGATTTGATTTAGGTCATACCTGAATGGTCTAGTGGTTTTCCCTACTTTCTTCAATTTCAGTCTGAATTTTGCAATAAGGAGTTCATGGTCTGAGCCACAGTCAGCTTCCAGTCTTGTTTTTGTGGACTGTATAGACCTTCTCCATCTTTGGCTGAAAAGAATATAATATATCTGATTTTGGTATTGACCATCTGGTGATGTCCATGTGTAGAGTCTTCTCTTGTGTTGTTGGAAGAGCGTGTTCGCTGTGACAAGTGCGTTTTCCTGGCAAAACTCTATTAGTCTTTGCCCTGCTTCATTCCGTATTCCAAGGCCAAATTTTCCTTGGAACCCCAGGTGTTCCTTGACTTCCTACTTTTGCATTCCAGTCCCCTATAATGAAAAGGACATTTTTTTGGGTGTT
This sequence comes from Bos grunniens, assembly GCF_055505025.1. Classification (NCBI taxonomy): domain Eukaryota; kingdom Metazoa; phylum Chordata; class Mammalia; order Artiodactyla; family Bovidae; genus Bos; species Bos grunniens. The sequence goes on from NC_141178.1 coordinate 30,849,211, forward strand.
AGTTCTAAAAGGTCTTGTAGGTCTTCATAGAAGCGTTCAACTTCAGCTTCTTCAGCGTTACTGGTTGGGGCATAGACTTGGATTACTGTGATATTGAATGGTTTGCCTTGGAAATGATCGGAGATCATTCTGTCATTTTTGAGATTGCATCCCAGTACTGCATTTCGAACTCTTTTGTTGACCAAGATGGCTACTCCATTTCTTCTTAGGGATTCCTGCCTGCAGTTGTAGATATAATGGTCATCTGAGTTAAATTCACCCATTCCAGTCCATTTTAGTTCACTGATTCCTAGAATGTCGACATTCACTCTTGCCATCTCTTGTTTGACCACTTCCAATTTGCCTTGATTCATAGACCTAACATTCCAGGTTCCTATGCAATATTGCTCTTTACACCATCGGACCTTGCTTCTATCACCAGTCACACCCACAACTGGGTATTGTTTTTGCTTTGGCTCCATCCCTTCATTCTTTCTGGAGTTATTTCTCCACTGGTCTCCAGTAGCATATTGGGTACCTACCAACCTGGGGAGTTCTTCTTTCAGTATCCTATCATTTTGCCTTTTCATACTGTTCATGGCATTCTCAAGGCAAGAATACTGAAGTGGTTTGCCATTCCCTTCTGCAGTGGACCACATTCTGTCAGATGTCTCCACCATGACCACCTGTCTTGGGTGGCCCCACGGGCGTGGCTTAGTTACACTGAGTTAGACAAGGCTGTGGTCCTAGTATGATTAGATTGACTAGTTTTCTGTGAGTATGGTTTCAGTGTGTTTGCCCTCTGATGCCCTCTTGCAACACCTACCGTCTTACTTGGGTTTCTCTTAGCAGTGGCCACAAGACTGGAAAAGGTCTGTTTTTATTACAATCCCAAAGAAAGGCAATGCCAAAGAATGCTCAAACTACCACACAACTGCACTCATCTCACACGCTAGTAAAATAATGCTCAAAATTCTCCAAGCCAGGCTTCAGCAATATGTGAACCGTGAACTTCCAGTTGTTCAAGCTGGTTTTAGAAAAGGCAGAGGAACCAGAGACCAAATTGCCAACATCCACTGGATCATCAAAAAAGCAAGAGAGTTCAAGAAAAACATCTATTTCTGCTTTATTGACTATGCCAAAGCCTTTGACTGTGTGGATCACAATAAACTGTGGAGAATTCTGAAAGAGATGGGAATACCAGACCACCTGACCTGCCTTTTGAGAAACCTGTATGCAAGTCAGGAAGCAACAGTTAGAACTGAACATGGAACAACAGACTGATTCCAAATAGGAAAAGGAGTATGTCAAGGCTGTATATTGTCACCCTGCTTATTTAACTTATATACAGAGTACATCATGAGAAATGCTGGGCTGGAAGAAGCACAAGCTGGAATCAAGACTGCTGGGAGAAATATCAATAACCTTAGATATGCAGATGACACCATCCTTATGGCAGAAAGTGAAGAGGAACTAAAAAGCCTCTTGATGAAGGTGAAAGATGAGAGTGAAAAGGTTGGCTTAAAGCTCAATACTCAGAAAACTGAGATCATGGCATCTGGTCCCATCACTTCATGGGAAATAGATGGGGAAACAGTGGAAACAGTGTCAGACTTTATTTTTATTTTTTTGTGCTCCAAAGTCACTGCAGATGGTGACTGAAGCTATGAAATTAAAAGACACTCCTTGAAAGGAGAGTTATGACCAACCTAGATAGCATATTCGGAGAAGGCAATAACACCCCACTCCAGTACTCTTGCCTGGAAAATCCCATGGATGGAGGAGTTTGGTAGGCTGCAGTCCATGGTGTCCCTAAGAGTCAGAAACGACTGAGCGACTTCACTTTCACTTTTCACTTTCATGCATTGGAGAAGGAAATGGCTGGAGAATCCCAGGGATGGGGGTGCCTGGTGGTCTGCCGTCTATGGGGTCGGACAGAGTCGGACATGACTGAAGCGACTTAGCAGCAGCAGAAGCAGCAGATAGCATATTGAAAAGCAGAGACATTACTTTGCCAACAAAGTGTCCGTCTAGTCAAGGCTATGGTATTTGCATTGGTCATGTATGGATGTGAGAGTTGGACTGTGAAGAAAGCTGAGCACTGAGAATTGATGCTTTTGAACTGTGGTGTTGGAGAGACTCTTGAGAGTCCCTTGGACCGCAAGGAGATCCAACCATTCCATTCTAAAGGAGATCAGCCCTGGGTGTTCTTTGGAAGGACTGATGCTAAAGCTGAAACTCCAGTACTTTGGCCACCTCATGAAAAGAGTTGACTCATTGGAAAAGACTGATTCTGGGAGGGATTGGGGGCAGGAGGAGAAGGGGACAACAGAGGATGAGATGGCTGGATGGCATCACTGACTCGATGGACATGAGTCTGAGTGAACTCCAGGAGTTGGTGATGGACAGGGAGGCCTGGCGTGCTATGATTCATAGGGTCGCGAAGAGTCGGACACGACTGAGCGTCTGAACTGAACATGTATGTATGTGTGTATGTGTGTGTGTGTATGTATGCATTTACACATATACATATAATTGCTTTAATATCCACAATATTCCTGATAGAAGAGTAGAAAAAGTATAATTTTACCATTTTTACAGCAAGGTACTTGGTTTCAAAGACATACAACAAACATTCTCAGACTTCTAACTTCTAACCCAATAATGCTTCCTTTACTCTTGCTGCTCAAAATCTGATCTGCAGGGCAATGCACCAACATCAACTGGAAGCCTGTTTGGAATGTAGATTGTAGGCTCTAAACCAGACCTACTGTGTCAGAGTCTGCCTTTATTAAGTTCCTCAAATGATTACTCTGAATATCCAAGCTTGAGAAGCACTTTCTTCTGCCACAGAGCCTCCTTCACATGAAGTTTCCATCAAATAATTAAGATTATTTATGGGACACATTCCTTACTCACATTTTATATCTAGTATCTCTAGCTTTATTGTCTGAGAAAAGGAATATTTTAACAGGGTGATGTTTCTTGGTGATATCTCTATCAGTGGGCCATTATTCAAATGCCATGAAGCTTATACAGAGAAGATCTGCTTTCTCAGGTATCAGGTTCAATCTAGGCCAAGTGAACTCTGCTTAGCACGGTTCTGCTCTCTTTCCAACTGAAGCTAAAACTTAAAAGGATGAAGTGCATCCAATTAAACAAAGTATATAGGGTTTTAAGACTGGACTTTCCTGGTGGCTTAGTCCGTAAAGCGTCTGTCTAAAATAGAGGAGACCTGGGTTCAATCCCTGGGTCGGGAAGATTCCCTGGAGAAGGCAATGGCAACCCACTCCAGTACTCTTGCCTGGAAAATCCTATGGACAGAGGAGCTTGGTGCAGGTTACTGTCCATGGGGTTGCAAAGAGTTGGGCATGACTGAGTGACTTCACTTTCACTTTTCAAGACTAATATATTATATCATGCACCCAAACTGTTGTATGTACAACTATACAAAGTGGGTTTAATTATTTCTGTTTTACACATCAGGAAACTGAGGCTTATAATTTGTCTGTGGTCACATAGATAGGGGTCCAAAATCACTGCAGATGGTGATTGCAGCCACGAAATTAAAAGACACTTATTCCTTGGAAGGTAAGTTATGACCAACCTAGACAGCATACTGAAAAGCAGAGACATTACTTTGCCAACAAAGGTCCATCTAGTCTAGGCTATGGTTTTTCCAGTAGTTATGTATGGATGTGACAGCTGGACTATGAAGAAAGCTGAGTGCTGATGAATTGATGCTTTTGAATTGTGGTGTTGGAGAAGACTCCTGAGAGTTCCTTGGACTGCAAGGAGACCCAACCAGTCCATTATAAAGGAGATCAGTCCTGGATGTTCATTGGAAGGACTGATGCTGAGGCTGAAACTCCAACACTTTGGCCACCCGATGCGAAGAGCTGCCTCATTTGAAAAAGACCCTGATGCTGGGAAAGATTGAGGGCGGGAGAAGAGGGGATGACAGAGGATGAGATGGTTGGATGGCATCACCGACTCAATGGACATGGGTTTGGGTAGACTCTGGCGTTTGGTGATGGACAGGGAGGCCTGGCATCCTGTGGTTCATGGGGTCACAGAGTCGGACATGACTGAGTGACTGAATTGAACTGAACTGGTATGTGAAGTCAAATGTATTTGCATCTGATCCCAAAGTCTGTCCTCTTAACCAAAAGGCTACCCAACTTCCTAAATTAAGGTGAGACATTGTTCACTGTGTGGGATGTGTGTGTGTGTGTGTGTGTGTGTGTGTTGTTTCAGGAGCAGGAAATGTGGGGAGACATTATATACACTCCAAAAGTCTTATGGTCTTTACTCATCTAGTATTGTACATGTTTATTAACTATGAACTGATATTGTATGAATTAATGTCTATTTTCTCTATAATTACTAATATTTGAAATCCATTTCTCTGTATTTTTCCCATTAATATTATAGTACTTACATTATTAAGTATCCCCCTGACTTAACATGATTTGTCTGGATATATTATTTAACCTTGGTGGAGTTGAGTGAGCATAGTCAATAGGCTAGGAATGTTTTCAAACATTTTCTGATAGGTAAAAATATAATTACTGCTATGGACATATCAAAGAAAATGCTATTCCATTACTTCAATACTGCATATTTTGATATCTCTAGTGAAGATGGTGAGACCCTACCAAGACAATAAATGTCAATTTCATTTACTCATTCCATAAAATAGGGATATTTGTGGCTTGCTGATAATGATTTTATTGAGATATCAATACAAGCAATATATATGAAATGTTCCTATCATTCAATGGAATTTTTTTTTTTTTTACCATGTAGACACTGAAAATTTTACCTATGTCTTATGACAAAGTGCACTATGGAACATCGATCACCTAATGTCAGCACCTTTGTACTATTTTTTTCACTGCTTGGGCGACTATTTCCTCAAATTACATATATATATTTTTTTCTCTTTCATTTCAGGACACTGCTTAAATGACAACTGAGAGAGGGACTTCTTTGACAACTGCATGCAAAACAGCAGGCTGTAATACTCTTGATTATTCTTCAAAGTATTTGTCCTGCAATTATTTTCTATTCCTGTATCTGATTTATTATCATGAGTCACCTACCCTAGAACATGAGTTCTACAAGAATAGGAATGTGGATACTTTATTAACCATTCCATAATATCTTCAGACCCTAGAACAGTGGCTTTCAAATGGCAGATTAATAGCAAATGTTTGTAGAATGAATGAATGAACTAAGTTTATGTACAGACATAGGAAAGTGAAAGTCACTCAGTCATGTCCACCTGTTTGTGACCCCCTGGACTGTAGCCTGACAGGCTCCTCTGTCCATGAAATTCTCTAGGCTAGAATACTGGAGTCAGTATTTTTTTTTTTTTTTTTTTGCAGGTAGATTTTTTATTGTCTGAGCTACCAGAGGAGTCCAAGAGTACTGGAATGGGTAGCCTATCCTGTCTCCAGGGGAATCTTCCTGAGCCAGGAATCAAACCGGGGTCTCCTGGATTGCAGGCAGCTTCTTTACCAGCTGAGCTACCAGGGAAGTCCACGTACAGCCATAGGCAAGGAATTAATAAAAATGGCACTACTACTACTTATATCAGCTAATGTTCTTAATTATATGCCAAGAATTACATGCTTATATTAGCACACTTTCACAACAACCTGTGGGAGTAATATCATTAGCTCTGTTTTCCAGATGAGGAAATTAAAGTTTAGACTAGACTAGATTAAGTTATTGAGTTTAAGTAAGCTCCAGGAGTTGGTGATGGACAGGGAAACCTGGTGTGCTGCAGTCCATTAGGTTGCAAAGAGTTGGACACGACTGAGCAACTGAACTTACAGCTTAGATTAAGTTATTGATTCTCAACCTTGGTTACAAATTAGAATTATCAGGTAACACTAAATATTGGTACTTGACTTTCAGCTTCAGAGTTCTGATTTAAATGCAATCTCTACACTTGTTCAGTTGCTCAGTCATGTCTAATTCTTTGTGACGCCATGGACACAAAGGCACACCAGGCTTCCCTGTCCTTCACTATCTTCCAGAGTTTGCTCAAACTCATGTCCATTTAGTCGATGATGCCATCCAACCATCCCTTCGCCTCCTGCCCTCAATCTTTCTCAGCAACAGAAATCTCTACACTAAAAGCAACTAAACTAAAATCTCTAGGACTAGGGACAGGAAATCAGCATTTGTTTTAAAGTTCCCATGTGACTCTAAAGTATAGTCATCATTGAGAATCTGTCACTGGCTTCAACAAATTTACTAAATTGTCCATGGTCACATGGTTAGGAAGTGGTGGAGTGGAAATTCAAACCCAGTTTCTCTGACTTCTACCCAATGCTTCCTCTATATTTTACACAACTACTAAGGTAGAATGTGAGCTTCCCAGATAGTGCTAGTAGTAAAGAACTCACCTGCCAATGCAGGGCATATGAGATATGGGTTCAGTTCCTAGATTGAGAAGATCCCCTGAAGAATGACATGGCAAGCCACTTCATTAGTCTTGCCTGGAGAATCCTATGGACAGAGGACCTGGAAGGCTACAGTCCATAGGGTCGCAAAGAGTTGGACATGACTGAATTGACTTATCATGCATGCAAGAATGCAAGGTAGAATGTATTTTAGCACCTTGTCACCTGCAATACGGGGCTTCCCAGGTGGCGCTGGTGGTAAAGAGTATGCCTGGAAATGTAGAAGACAGAAGAGACGTGGGCTTAATCCCTGGGTCGGCATGATCCCCTGGAGGAGGGCATGGCAACCCACTACAGTATTCTTGCTTGGAGAATCCCATGGACAGAGGAGCCTGGTAGGCTACAGTCTACAGAGTTGCAAAGACTCAGACATGATTAAGTGAACGAGCATGCACTCACACACCACAATATTGCTGTGACTTTGAGACAATATAGATATATATCACGTATCTATAATTGCATAATTTTAAGGATTGTGATGTTCTTACAACCAGTTTAGTTGTCTTAAATGAAAAAACAAACAAACAAAAAACAGAGAGCATTTACTGTCCCCTGGTGCTCTGTACAGTGTATAGGAGGCTTTATGGAGTACAATATAGACAATTGTATGTTCTATGTTCTGACAATATAGGTGAAAGAACAGGCCCTTAAAACTGTTCCTTCAAAGACTATAATAATGTTTAAAAAAAGCAGAAATGTCTTACAAAAGCACTGTGCTATAACTTGATAAAACTAAATAAGGGAGACTTCCAGTGCTGGTACACTACATTTCAAGTCAAGTCTGAAAACTTAAAAAAAAGAAAGAGTCTCCAGAATATAAAATTTGTTTTTATTTTTTAAAACATGATGCCAAAAGTGTTTTTTTTCCCCCTACATTGTTAAGTTCTAAGAGATCATAACATTTCCAAGTGTGACAATGCTTTTAAAGATGATAGGCTCAAGAGTGAGAGGTTTGCTTGTGTGAGCAAGACTTTCAGCCAGATATATAGATCAAGATAGCACCACAGCACTGCATTACACAGTGATAAATGACACAGGCTCTGAAGTGAGGAAGACAGGTACATTTACCACCACCACCACCACAAAGAAGTGTATGAAGACAAAGGAGATAAGGTAGAGAGAAATATTAGTATAGCACCTGATTCATATTAAATATTCAACTTTGATTGCTGTTTTAGAGTCATCACGTGCTGCTTTCTAGAATTAAAAAAGATTTGATGCATTGGATGAATTCAAGTAGAATAATTCCACAGAGGTAAAAGTCTGTTCATCTTAGTAGCATTTTCTAATGTATTAATTGCTATGGGAGATATCCAGGAAATTAAGTACTGTATAACTTAGTTGGAAAAGTAAAGGATATGAATGAGAAACACAGTACAACTAGCACATTAAAAGTATTTATGATAAACTAATACTCATCAACACTGGAATGGAATAAATATTAGCAGCATTTGGAAGAAAAAATAATTATTTTGGTTGGAATGAAAAATAAAAGTTTCTTTGATAAGGAATCGCTTAGATACAAATAAAGTGTAGAAAGTCTACACTTTCCATTTATTTGTATCTTCACCTATTCAATATATTTTTATTTAGTGCTTACTTACTTGCCATTCTGTCTTTGAAGTTCTCTGGTGATATAAAGGTAAACAAGACTCATGCAACGTCTGATCATATGGAGTTTACATTCTAATAAGAGATGTCAGCAAACAAATGGTTTATTATATACGTAACACTATAAATACATGATCATTTTAGTTAATGACGTATTGCAGGGAGATACTTTTAAATTTTCATTATTATTTTATTTCCCCAGCTTTACTGAGGTATGATTGACAAATAAAAATTGCATATATTTAGGTTGTACAGCATGATTTTCAAGGTGTAAAACATGATTTAATATGTATTTTGAAATAATATTGCAATGAAGCTAATAAACACATTCATCATCTCACAAACTTACCATATGTTTTATGTGTGTGGTGAGAACACTTATTCTTAGCAACTGTACAGTGTAAAAATAGTTATTAAAGAGCTATTATATAAAAGTTACATAAGTATATAACTAGAGTTAATAACATCACATATGACTAATAAGTATTAAACTACTAAATTATTAACTATAGTCACCATACTTTACATTAGAACTTATCTTATTGAAAAAAGTTTTTAAAGATGAAAGAGGATAATTAATATGAAGTAGGAACGTCAGCAAGGGGAGTCTAAAAAGAGAAATTAATGAATAAAATGAACCAGATTACAAGTGCTTTCAGGAAAATTATCCTAGAAAGGGCAAACTCCAAGAATATAATCCTGAGGAGAAAATTAGTTGATTTATTCTACAATCAAAAAAGATCACTTTTCAGAATATTGTGAATAAAGCAGAAAAGAAATGCAGAGAAAGAGGAAAGAAAGTAAGGAATGGGCAGACATAAGATAATGGTCAAAGGTGAACCTGACCATGTCTGGCAATTGCCTGGGACTGGTGCTGAGGGAGAAGAGTTAAGGAGAAATGCCAAGAGTTTGAACCAGAATTATTTCTCCGTTGTGTGTCTTAGTTGCTCAGTCATGTCTGACTCTTTGGACACCATGGACTGTGGCCTGCCAAGCTCCTCTGTCCATGGGATTTTCCAGGCAATAATACTGGAGTGCATTGCCAGGGGATCTTCCTGACCCAGGGACGGAACCCAGGTCTCTTGCATTGCAGGCAGACTCTGCCTGAGCCACCAAAACATTCGAGAAAAGGAGACTGTGGAAAACCAAGGTATTTGATTTCAAACAACTCAAACTGAAGATGGTGAGACATCATAGGGGTAAGAATCAGCTGGAGATACAGTGCTTAGATGAAAAGTAGAGGTTAGATAGGTTTTAGAAGTAAAAAACTTACAGGTAATAAATTCCTGAAAAAGCAGAGGATACAAAACAGATGCTTAAACATCAATTACAAGTCAAAGAAAAAATAAGTGCAGAGATCACATCCATTATTGCTCAATGTATCATCTGCAGAAACTAGTCTGATATGTCTGGCATACAGGATACACTAAATCAACCAATGATGTATAAATATTTGTAGACATTAAGATGAATACAATGTATTTCAGTTGGCAGTATAGAAGGAAATCACAATGCCAAGATTTAAGGAGGTAAAAGGGGGAGAGAAGTGGACTAGATGTTTATCTGTCAGGCTCTGTTTTGACTCTACTGATCACATTATCTGACTAATTCATCTTGTGTCTCATCTAATTAAGAACTGAGAAAATCTGTCATTTTGGTAAATAATCTCCCAGATTGATCTGAACATAGGTATTAGTGGATTGATATGTTACTCTCTAGGAAAGGAGGTATTTTGATAGAGAATTACTGAAGATACAATACTTTTGTGTGTGTATATAGGGAAAGGGGAAATAAGAATAGATAGAAAAGTGAGGGAGAAAGGCATAGTAGAGAGTAAGAGAGACAAACACACTCTAACTAAAACATTAAAAGAATAATATGCAGATGCAAGAGGAAATTTTATTTCTATTATTATTGAATCTACAGGCTAAAAAGCAAAAATGCTAACAGGATGGACATTGAGTGGCCCCCACTTTCAGTGATTTATTTATTTATAACAAAATGGAAGATCTCAAGTAAAAATAGGTATCGCCTCCTATCCTTATATTTCCCAACCAAATCTATCCAAATACAAATGAATAAATATGAATTATTTTCCTCACGGTTGTGCATAAATCACATTGCAATACAATTTTAAGCAATATTCCAATATTAAATAACTTCATAAGTGTACATTCCTAAAACACACACACACACAAATAGGAAAAAGCTATCAAGAACACTAGTCACATCCTCCTTAGTGCCTAAGGATGGTGATATTGGAGAAATGATTTCAAAGAAAATGTCCTTTTTATGCTTGAAGAATTCAATTTTCCTGCCAATAATATAATTATGCTTAGTTGCTGATGGCAGTGGATATCTCTTGCTTTTGCATTAATCAAATTTAGCACATGGTATGCATTACTATTTTCACTTGTCACTGTGGTTCTTAAACCCAGATTTATGCTACCTACGAATAAAAGTCTTTTGTTAGAGATTAGTGCTCTAGTGATTATTTTGCTTTTTAACAAAGGGAAATGTTACATTTAGACTTTATTTCTTATTCTACATAATTTTAATAGTGCTTAAATGTCATAAAGCAACATAGTATACACACAACATTTAGTGCAACATTAAGATAAAATAAAAGTAAAGTGAGTAAAATTTATAACATTTATATAAACACACACATAAAACAGATAATATACATATAAACATGTACATAAACATATGCATGTGTATGTTCATGCATACACACATACAAATATTATTAATGGTAACTGCATGCAAAATTACAGAAAAAAAGGCAACATTTTGATAAAATCATATTATGCCTTACTACTATTTCATCACACATGAGATAATATGATAACTATAAGAAGACAGATCATATTTTCTTTCATAAAACATTACATCCTTGGCTACTGGACAACATTATGGGAAATCCAAGAAGACAAAAATTGAAACATTGTTTTTAATGTTTTGTATCATTATTGTGTAATATGCAAAGTTTCAATTACTAACTCTACATAAATCTTCAAAGTGAGCAACAACATTAGTAAGATAAAAGAACTTAATTTCAATTTAACATACACTGAGCTCACAGTTTAGATAAACATGTAACATTCTTTAAAATATAAGAATGCAAAACTTTTGAATCCTAGTCCCAGTGCATTATATGGTCCAAGTGTACTCCTACTTCAGCACTCTCATCTACCTTATAACAATCAGAATACGAATCTTAAAATCCTTTTGGACTATGAGGAACCTAAGAATTTTTCCTCTTCACTTACTAAACACTGATACAGAAACATACCATTCTTAGCCCTGTTCTCAGATACCTTGAGTAAACTCAATTTATCAGATTGTTCTATGTCATTTGAGAAAATACTGAATCTGACTGATCAAAAGCATATACACAGAAATTTATATTTTACATTGATATTTAAAGCAATGATTCTTCTAAGCCTTTTAGTCTTTAAAATTCTTTTAAAAAATCAGTAAAGATCTCTTACTATATATTTTTCTTTATCCATACTCACTTAACCCAAAATTTTGTTCAACTGTCTATTGGATCTATATCTATATTTACATTTATGGATAGATATTCTGATCAACTTCAGCATCTAAAACAATTATTGGCTGATATTCACTTCATTGATCAGCATACCTTGCATTAGGTATGGAAAGTTGTAATGTTTACTGAAATAAGTTATAATAACTCCATATTTGTAGCTATTTTCTATTTTGTCTCAAATGATAACAGTGGCTACAGCTTTCAAATTACTGCATTAGTAACACTTTCTCTGTGTCTATGGATTAGAAAATGATTAATCTACTTTAGAGCTATTACGTAGTCATGGTCCATGACTCACAGCGGGTGGCAGAGGAAAAATTTAGTGCACTCAGGATCAAGGAAGTTTTTTTTCTCAACTGTTAAGAGACAATTCTCCATGGGTCTCTTACGGATCTGCATTTCCTGCATGTGGAACCATTTGTTCTGGACTATTTTTTAGAATGCTTATATAGCAAGACAGTCTTAGGAGGGAGACCATGTCTCTCAAATTATAAGAGTTCCTTACAATTTTTGAAGACAGGTATATATCTCTCTCCAAGGCAATGGGGCTTAACAATTGCCCTTTTAAAAAAGATTAGAATTCCCTAAACTCATTGTTCCTCCTTTGTAATGCACACCATGTGCAGCTGATGTCTTGTCTTCTTCATTGGGGCATATAGAAATTGAGGCTCAAGGAAGTGGCATGAAAGCTGATATTTTAGGTATCCTCATTGTTACGAGAAATAAACTGTTGCATAGGCATCATTTGACTTCTGCCACCATCCATGAATCTGTAGAAGTCTAACTTTTTTAAATTTGCAAGGACGGTAAAATCTCACATATTTCTTTGATAGTTTTTGATAGTTTGGGCTATGAAGATGAGATGCTGACAAAGAAAAGGATTTCTAGAAGAGGAAGCATGACAGGGAAGAAGTCTCTAGGAATCAATGGCAAACAAATTGATCAAACTGAATGGTCTACTGGGCAATAAACTGTCATCTATTTTGTCATCTGTCAATGAGGAGGCATTGGGAAGGGGGTCTGCAGTTTGCATACTTTAAAATAAGATCAAAGACAGCTGTGCTAATAGAATGCTGGTATGTGAACTCTCTTCTACATAGGGAAATTTCTCAACAGCCTGGCAGTTATTCTCAGGTGCACATCATACTAACAACTATTATTAACATTTGTATTTGGGGGAGGGGGCAGAAGTTGCTACCCATTTTCAGAGAAGTTTTAGAGATGATTACACTGAATTAAATAGGTGAATTTATGATGACTAAAGGAAGAAAACTGGAGAAAGAAATGGCAGCCCACTTCCATATTCTTGCCTGGGAAATCCCATGGACAGATGAACCTTGCGACTACAGTCTACAGGGTTGAAAGAGCTGGACACCACTGAGTGACTGAGCACATGCACACACACACACAGAAAGAAATCAGACTGATTGTTAGAACTTTGGTTCACCTCAGAGGTGAGAGGGCAGGGGGAATAATGCTTGATAAGGAAGAATGACAACGGCAGGACCATCTAATGACTTACACCCTTATGCAATGTATAATGCCAACCACAGATTTGGAGATAACTTTAAAAACAGTGTCAGACTTTATTTTGGGGGGCTCCAAAATCACTGCAGATGATGATTGCAGTCATGTAATTAAAAGACACTTACTCCTTGGAAGGAAAGTTTTGACCAACCTAGATAGCATATTCAAAAGCACAGACATTACTTTGACAACAAAGGTCCGTCTAGTCAAGGCTATGGTTTTCCCAGTGGTCGTGTATGGATGTGAGAGTTGGACTGTGAAGAAGGCTGAGTGCTAAAGAATTGATGCTTTTGAACTGTGGTATTGGAGAAGACTCTTGAGAGTCCCTTGGACTGCTAGGAGATCCAACCAGTCCATTCTAAAGGAGATCAGTCCTGGGTGTTCATTGGAAGGACTGATGCTAAAGCTGAAACTCCAGTACTTTGGCCACCTCATGCGAAGAGTTGACTCATTGGAAAAGACTCTGATTCTGGGAGGGATTGGGGGCAGGAGGAGAAGGGGACGACAGAGGATGAGATGGCTGGATGGCATCACCGACTCGATGGACATGTAATTCATGGAGTCGCAAAGAGTCGGACACGACTGAGTGACTGAACTGAATTGAACTGAACTTAAAAGGTCTAATTTTTGGCAAATTTTGGCAAAGGATTCTAGCTCCTCTAACAGAATATTGGTTGTCTTCAGGACATTTTATTGAGACAAATTCACAGGGGAAATATAAGTAAGCACTGGCTAACACCCAGGCTTGTAGTATCCCAGACTGATTCCTGATAAAGTTGACCTATTGAAGGGTGAAAAAGTAACTCAAAGATATCTTAAAAAAAAAAAAAAAAATTGTTGAAGGCAGCTACTGTACTACACAAAACTGAAGGTAAATTCATCTTTGCTTGCCAGCATGAAGTCACTCTCCCCTGCTTCCTTCCCTTCCTCTGACAACCTGATCTCAGCTACTTTAAAGAGAAGAAAGATTAAGGGTGGGACTAATATATCCCTGGCCGTCAGTGAGACCAAAAGCCACACTCAGCTCTCCAGATATGCTGGAGAATTTAGGAGACAGGAGAGATTTCAACTTTTATGACTCAGACAAAGCACCAAAGTCACCACTCTAGTCAGTCTTGTGGAATATTAAATGCCCAAATCAAATTGAGTTTGAGTAGAGTTCACAATGGACAATGGAAACTAATGTGACCCATGTATTTGTAAATTAAATGTCCACTTTTAAATGATGGATGTATCTAACAAGCCATAACAAGGAAAATTAGGAAATAATTGTAACAATAAAAATGAGAATTCATCAGAATTTGTTGCACGCATCTGAAGCTGTTCAATGCAGCTAAATACAATGTGGAATCTTGAATAAAGTATGAAAACAAATAATGGACATAAAATTTGATGCAATTTGAACAACATTTGTACTTTAGTTAGTATTAATATATCACATGTTAATTTCCTATTTTTTTTACAACATAGTATTTCTTTATATCCTCAACATCCAATTAGATGTTTCCAGCTTCATTCATTGTTTTAAATTACTAAAGTAACAAGCTTCCTAGACTCTTATATTAGAAGCCAGAATAAACTAAACTATATCAAAGATTTGAAAGAATATCTAGGCAGGTTGATAAGAAGTCCGGAGTTCCCCAAGGAGAGAGGAGTCTGGGGTTCTAGAAGAGGAGATAGGAGTCTGGAAGTCTCAAGGGGAGGAAAGGACAAACACTTTTTTTTTTTTTTTCCTCTACATTTCTTAGTCTTAGTCACATAAAACGTTTTTATCTTTAAGCCTCCAACTGATGATTACACAACAAATAACTCAGTTTAAACTCTGTGCTAAGGATCATATAACAACAATGTATCCTGCGTCAGGACAGTTTCTGCTTCATGAAAACCTTCTGGCTAATCCTGTTATCTTGAGATGTAAATTATAATAGTGGGTCTAGTAAGATCTTTACAACCT
Source organism: Bos grunniens (assembly GCF_055505025.1). Classification (NCBI taxonomy): domain Eukaryota; kingdom Metazoa; phylum Chordata; class Mammalia; order Artiodactyla; family Bovidae; genus Bos; species Bos grunniens. The sequence goes on from NC_141178.1 coordinate 30,864,314, forward strand.
CCAGACATTCTTTTGATTCATCGTAGTACCTAATTAAAAAGTATATAACTCCCTTGCTAACACTAGTGAGGTGGCACTCTTTCTGCCCTCTTCTGATGTCTATGTCAGAAGCTTTCTCTATCTGTTTTCAGTTCAGTTTAGTCCATAGTAGTGTCCAACTCTTTGCGACCCTATGAACTGCAGCACGCCAGGCCTCCCTGTCCATCACCAGCTCCCGGAGTTCACTCACACTCACGTCCATCGAGTCAGTGATGCCATCCAGCCATCTCATTCTCTGCCATTCCCTTCTCCTCCTGCCCCCAATCCCTCCCAGCATCAGAGTCTTTTCCAATGAATCAACTCTTCACATGAGTTGGCCAAAGTACTGGAGTTTCAGCTTTAGCATCAGTCCTTCCAAAGAACACCCAGGACTCATCTCCTTCAGAATGGACTGGTTGGATCTCCTTGCAGTCCAAGGGACTCTCAAGAGTCTTCTCCAACACCACACTTCAAAAGCATCAATTCTTCAGCGCTCAGCCTTCTTCACAGTCCAACTCTCACATCCATACTCGACCACTGGGAAAACCATAGCCTTGACTAGAGGGACCTTTGTTGGCAAAGTAATGTCTCTACTTTTGAATATGCTGTCTAGGTTGGTCATAACTTTCCTACCAAGGAGTGAGCCTCTTTTAATTTCTTGGCTGCAGTCACCATCTGCAGTGATTTGGAGCCCAGAAAAATAAAGTCTGACACTGTTTCCACTGTTTCCCCATCTATTTCCCATGAAGCGATGGGACCAGATGCCATGATTTCAGTTTTCTGAATATTGAGCTTTAAGCCAACTTTTTCACTCTCCTCTTTCACTTTCATCAAGAGGTTTTTTAGTTCCTCTTCACTTTCTGCCATAAGGGTGGTGTCAGCTGCATATCTGAGGTTACTGATATTCCTCCTGACAATCTTGATTGCAGCTTGTGCTTCTTCCAGCCCAGTGTTTCTTATGATGTACTCTGCATAGAAGTTAAATAAGCATGGTGACAATATACAGCCTTGACAAACTCCTTTTCCTATTTGGAACCAGTCTGTTGTTCCATGTCCAGTTCTAACTGTTTCTTCCTGACTTGCATACAGGTTTCTCAAAAGGCAGGTCAGGTGGTCTGGTATTCCCATCTCTTTCAGAATTTTCCACAGTTTATTGTGATCCACACAGTCAAAGGCTTTGGCATAGTCAATAAAGCAGAAATCGATGTTTTTCTGGAACTCTCTTGCTTTTTCGATGACACAATGGATGTTGGCAATTTGATCTCTGGTTCCTCTGCCTTTTCTAAAACCAGCTTGAACATCAGGAAGTTCACAGTTCACGTATTGCTGAAGCCTGGCTTGCAGAATTTTGTGTATTACTTTACTAGCATGTGAGATGAGTGCAATTGTGTGGTAGTTTGAGATTCTCTGGCATTGCCTTTCTTTGGGATTGGAATGAAAACTGACCTTTTCCCATCCTGTGGCCACTGCTGAGTTTTCCAACTTTGCTGGCGTATTGAGTGCAGCACTTTCACAGCATCATCTTTTAGGATTTGAAATAGTTCAACTGGAATTCCATCACCTACACTAGCTTTGTTCGTAGTGATGCTAAGGCCCACTTGATTTCACATTCCAGGATGTCTGGCTCTATGTGAGTAAATACACCATCGTGATTATCTGGGTCGTGAAGATCTTTTTTGTATACTTCTTCTGTGCATTCCTGGCACCTCTTCTTAATATCTTCTGCTTCTGTTAGGTCCATACCATATCTGTCCTTTATCAAACCCATCTTTGCATGAAATGTTCCCTTGGTATCTCTAATTTTCTTGAAGAGATCTCTAGTCTTTCCCATTCTGTTGTTTTCCTCTATTTCTTTGCACTGATTTGTGAGGAAGGCTTTCTTATCTCTCCTTGCTATTCTTTGAAACTCTGCATTCAGATGCTTATATCTTTTCTTTTCTCCTTTGCTTCTGAATTCTATTCTTTTCACAGCTAATTGTAAGGCCTCCTCAAACAGGCATTTGCTTTTTTGCATTTCTTTTCCATGAGGATGGTCTTGATCCCTGTCTCCTATACAATGTCATGAACCTCCGTCCATAGTTCATCAGGCACTCTATCTATCAGATCTAGTCCCTTAAATCTATATCACACTTCCACTGTATAATCATAAGGGATTTGATTTAGGTCATACCTGAATGGTCTAGTGGTTTTCCCTACTTTCTTCAATCTAAGTCTGAATTTGGCAATAAGGAGTTCATGATCTGAGCCACAGTCATCTCCTGGTCTTGCTTTTGTTGACTGTATAGAGCTTCTCCATCTTTGGCTGCAAAGAATATACTCAATCTGATTTCGGTGTTGAGCACCTGGTGACGTCCATGTGTAGAGTCTTCTCTTGTGTTGTTGGAAGAGGGTGTTTGCTATGACCAGTGTGTTCTCTTGGCAAAACTCTGTTAGCCTTTGTCCTGTTTCATTCCATACTCCAAGGTCAAATTTGCCTGTTGCTACAGGTGTTTCTTGACTTCCTACTTTTGCATTCCAGTCCTCAATAATAAAAATGACATTTTGGGGGGTGTTTGTTCTATAATGTATTATAGGTCTTCACAGAACCGTTCAACTTCAGCTTCTTCAGTGTTACTGGTTGGGACATAGGCTTGGATTACTGTGATATTGAATCGTTCGCCTTGGAAACGAACAGAGATCATTCTGTCATTTTTTAGATGGCATCCAAGTAGTTAATTTTCTTGGATGACCATGACTCTTGTTGACCTTGATGGCTTCTCCATTTCTTCTTGGATGACCATGACTCTTGTTGACCATGATGGCTTCTCCATTTCTTCTTAGGGATTCCTGCTCACAGTAGTAGATATAATGGTCATCTGAGTTAAATTCACCCATTCCAGTCCATTTTAGGTCGCTGATTCCTAGAATGTCAACGTTCACTCTTGCCATCTCCTGTTTGACCACTTTCAGTTTGCCTTGATTCATGGACCTAACAGTCCAGGTTCTTATGAAGTATTGCTCTTTACACCATCGGACCTTGCTTCTATCACCAGTTCCATCCACAACTGGGTATTGTTTTTGTTTTGGCTCCATCCCTTCATTCTTTCTGGAGTTATTTCTCCACTGATCTCCAGTAGCATACTGGGTACCTACCGACCTGGGGAGTTCTTCTTTCAGTATCCTATCATTTTGCCTTTTCATACTGTTCATGGGGTTCTCAAGGCAAGAATACTGAAGTGGTTTGCCATTCCCTTGTCCATTGGACCACATTCTGTCAGACCTCTCCACCATGTCCCATCCATCTTGGGTGGCCCCGCATGTAAGCACAGGAGGGCAGAGAGGAGCTACTCCACATTCAAGGTCAGGATGGGTGGCTGTGAGGACATACCCCTCGTTCAAGGTAAGAGAAACACAAGTAAGATGGTAGGTTTTGTGAGAGGGCATCAGAGGGCAGACACACTGAAACCATAATCACAGAAAACTAGCCAATCTGATCACACAGACCACAGCCTTGTCTAACTATTGGATGGTATTGTTGACTCAATGGACATAAGTTTGAGTAAACTCCAGGAGTTGGTGATGGATAGGAAGGCCTGGCATGCTGTAGTCAATGGGGTGCAAACAGTCAGACATGACTGAGTGACTGAACTGAACTGACTGATATATAACTTTGTATTTTCCAAGTCTCCTGTAAATGTGTTATCATACTTTCATAATTAAAAATAAATAAATAAATTTTAAAGACACCAAAATTAACGACTCTTTTGAGCTATGTCTGTAACTAATAGCCTCAGGCAAAGGAAGGCCCTGTCAGAGGCAAGGCTACCAGGTAGAGTACTTTTGAAAACCAGCTGTTAACTTTTTTATTCAGTCCTTGTAAAATATGAATGCCTGATCCATCAAATTACTATGACTCATCAACTTGCTATTCCATTTTGGGTGAGTCAACTTGGATTTACTTTTTAACAAGGTAAGTAATAAGCCTTACTTGCCAAATGGAAATGGCATTTTAAAAAATGCATCCAGCCTGGCCTCAAAGACATGTAAGTTTTATAGGTAAAAGTGAAAGCTTGTTCTTTTGGTGGAAACTTTATTTCCTACTCCATTCTTTCAAGCAATGCGTCTTGTTTCATGTACCATCAATTCAGAGTTTGCTCTAAATACATTGGCCTGATTCCACTGCGGTACTTCCCAGTGGGCTGTGGCTGTTCAAACTCAGTTTGTTGTTGTTGTCCTTTAGTTGCTCAGCTGTGTCTGACCCTGTGACCCCATGGACTGTAGCCCACCAGGCTCCTCTGTCCATCAGATTTCCCAAGGATACTGGAATAGGTTGCAAGTTTCTTCTCCAGGGGATCTTCCTGACTCAGGGATCGAACCCGAGTCTCCTGCATTGGCAGGTGGATTGTTTATTTCTGAGCAAGTCCTCAAACAAGCATCACTGTGTAAAATCTAAAACAGACATTGTATCTGTACTCAATAAGCAGAAGTCAAGGGCATTGACAAATCTCAGATCAAGATGTCCTTGATGAACCTTATATATTTACTGATACTTGGATTGTTGTCAGTAGCCTAACTGTGTAATCTGCCACTTGGAAAACTACAGGTTAGTCAATAAAAGGCAATCCCTTTGGAGCTATGAAATGTGAAAAAAAAATGGAGCTGATAGATAAGCCATGTGAGTCAATGCAGATGTCTATGTCAAGGGTCCGTTTTCTAATGAGATATACTGGAACCAGATTGCTGATCAAGCCTGGACTATCCAAACTGCCTAGTTTCATTGAGTTAGACAAGGCTGTGGTCCTAGTGTGATTAGATTGACTAGTTTTCTGTGAGTATGGTTTCAGTGTGTTTGCACTCTGATGCCCTCTTGCAACACCTACCGTCTTACATAAACTGTGGAAAATTCTGAAAGAGATGGGAATACCAGACCACCTGATTTGCCTCTTGAGAAATCTGTATGCAGGTCAGGAAGCAATAGTTAGAACTGGACATGGAACAACAGACTGGTTCCAAATAGGAAAAGGAGTTTGTCAAGGCTGTATATTGTCACCCTGTTTATTTAACTTATATGCAGAGTACATCATGAGAAACGCTGGACTGGAAGAAACACAAGCTAGAATCAAGATTGCCGGAAGAAATATCAATAACCTCAGATATGCAGATGACACCACCCTTATGGCAGAAAGTGAAGAGGAACTCAAAAGCCTCTTGATGAACGTGAAAGAGGAGAGTGAAAAAGTTGGCTTAAAGCTCAACATTCAGAAAACGAAGATCATGGCATCTGGTCCCATCACTTCATGGGAAATAGATGGGGAAACAGTGGAAACAGTGTCAGACTTTATTTTTCTGGGCTCCAAAATCACTGCAGAAGGTGACTGCAGTCATGAAATTAAAAGATGCTTACTCCTTGGAAGGAAAGTTATGACCAACCTGATAGCATATTCAAAAGCAGAGACATTACTTTGCCAACAAAGGTCCGTCTAGTCAAGGCTATGGTTTTTCCTGTGGTCATGTATGGATGTCAGAGTTGGACTGTGAAGAAGGCTGAGTGCTGAAGAATTGATGCTTTTGAACTGTGGTGTTGGAAAAGACTCTTGAGAGTCCCTTGGACTGCAAGGAGATCCAACCAGTCCATTCTGAAGGAGATCAGCCCTGGGATTTCATTGGAAGGACTGATGCTAAAGCTGAAACTCCAGTACTTTAGCCACCTCATGCGAAGAGTTGACTCATTGGAAAAGACTCTGATGCTGGGAGGGATTGGGGGCAAGAGGAGAAGGGGATGACAGAGGATGAGATGGCTGGTTGGCATCACTGACTCGATGGACGTGAGTCTGGATGAACTCTGGGAGTTGGTGATGGACAGCGAGGCCTGGTGTGCTGCGATTCATGGGGTCTCATAGAGTCGGACACGACTGAGCCACTGATCTGATCTGATCTGATCTGATCCAAACTGCCATCATTGCTGCCTAGATCTGTCTTCCTAATAGACGCCAATGCATACTGTTATAAACTGGACACAAAGCAAAGGATTCTGTATATTTTGTACAGATAATACTACCAAATATCACATTTGTTATTCCTGTCAGAAGATGTCCCATTTGTCTTTTGGTAAGGGAAATCACTTTGCATGAGTCATATTCCTCCCTGCTCCTTGCAGATTGACTCCATTGAAACTTTAGCCTCAACTCTGAGTTATCAGTAATGTTTAGTGCTTTATAAGTGTTTGGCAATTTTCCACTTGCTGATCCAGTGTGATGAGACAAATCCAGACATACTCTTGAGCTCTTAAAACAACACCTTGTCATGTGTTTGGCTTTCAGGACCATTTCAGTCTGAATGTATTTAAATTATTATCACAGAAGCCACTCAAATATGGGCTGATGGCAACAGTGTTTGGTGGGGGACTTCCCTGGTCGTCCAGTGGTTAAGAATCTCCCTGCCAATGAAGGGGACATGGGTTCAATCCCTGGTCCAGGAAGGTCCCACATGCCATGGAGCAACCAAGTCAGTGCACCACAACTACTGAGCCAATGCTCTGCAACAAGAGAGTACTCCTTGCTCACCACACTAAAGAAAGCTTGAGTGCAACAAATAAGACCCAGTACAGCCATAAAACAATTTTTTTAAAGAGTATTTGATGGACTTTTCATGTTTTCTACCACCCACAAGCATCTAGAATTACTGAGTGTTGAAACAGACTCTACAGAAATAAGCAAAAAAAAAAAAAAAAAAATTCTAACTCTACTTATTCTTCCCCCCTTTTTTCTGGTCTACAAATATCTCAAAGACAGTTTGGTCATTGAATGAACCCATCTCAGAAAGGGCTCATTGTTTCTAAGCTACTTCCTGGGTAGTGGTAAAAGAGCTGGGGCACATACAGATCTATTTTGCAAATCTGAGATTCTACCTTGACCATTCCAAGTGCAGAACACTTTGTCTTTATTTCCCTAACAGTAGATACATCTCTGCTTGCTTTGTATACTCCATATAGTTTTGGCAGTTTGGGTGAAAAATGGCTTAGGAGATGACAACTTGTCTCTGCTTTAGTGACCTATATTCTTTTTTTGGATTGACATAATCCTGGATTTAAGGATAACTGTCATTTGAATCTGTACAAAATGATCACCAAGTCCCTCTACAGAGGCCCACAGTGACAAATGTGGGGACATGTAAGGTCCCTGTAAGTTGTATAAAAATGTTTGTTATACTTTTATCTGACATATTTGAATTAAATATCTATACAAGAATACATGATAACTGGAGAAAATGTGGAGTTATCACTCCTGGAATAGGACACACTGTTTTTGTGGTAGTGAACAGGGAATAAGATTCTGGCATAGTGAAATAGGGGTATGAAGGAAGGAGGAACATTAATGATTTTGCTTTCCAGAGTCAATCCCAGAGACTTTTCAAGGGAAGTATCTTGGTGTGGCCTTCGTAAATGGTTGAGTCCATAAATTTCACTTACGATAGATCTGCCATCTCCTGCCAGGTGTCTTTGACAATGGTTTGATTGTGGTTGTTGTTAACTTTACTAAGAGGACTATGGGAACAATAGGAGATGACCCTACCTTCTACCCCTCCCAGATAAAACATCTGCTTATACCTCCATATATTCACTCCACATCTACTCTTACAGTTTTCCATGGGGTAGACAAATACCAAACTTCTGGTAGCATAGAAAAACAGGAGAGAGTGTCATTCTATAAACAAGGGTAAGCCCAATTATCTGAACTTAACTGAGAAACCTAAATTTTACCAACCATCTGGTGGCACTTTGAAGATATACTCAATCTGTGTCCCATGAGTGATATATGTCTTCCTTGTAGGGTGTGGGCAACAATTTCAAACAGCACTTTCTTTCCAGGGGGAAGATGTATGCTTAGGGACTGTTCTTGTGTTGAAGATGTGTATTGCCAAGTCTTTTTTCTCAAAATACGGTGACAGCTGCTTTAGGGGTATTAATAAGAGAAATTTAATGTAGCCATTCGTAAAGAAAGGCACTGCCAAAGAATGTTCAAATTACCAGAAATTGTACTCATCTCACACGACATCAAAGTAATGCTCAAAATTCTCCAAGCTAAGCCTCAACAGTATGTGAACTGAGAACCTCCAAATGTTCAAGCTGGATTTACAAAAGGCAGAGGAACCAAAGATCAAGTTGCCAATATCCACTGCACCATAGAAAAAACAACATAGTAGTTCCAGAAAAACATCTACTTCTGCTTTATTAACCACACCAAATTCTTTGACTGTGTGGATCAAGACAAACTGTTTCTTAAAGAAATGGGAATACCAGACCACCTTACCCATTTTCCAGAGAAATCTTTATGCAGGTCAAGAAGCCACAGTTAGAACTGGACATGGAGCAACATGGGAACAACAACAAATTGGGAAAGGAGTATGTCAAGGCTGTATATCATCACCCTGTTTATTTAACTTATATACAGAGTATATCATGCAAAATGCCAGGCTGGATGAAGCACAAGCTGGAATCAAGATTGCCTGGAGAAATATCAATAACCTCAGATATGCAGATGACATCATCCTTATGGCAGAAAGTGAAGAACAACTTAAAAGCCTCTTGATGAAAGTGAAAGAGGAGAGTGAAAAAGTTGGCTTAAAATTCAACATTCAAACCACATGAAAGACCATGGCATTCAGTCCCCTCACTTCATGGCAAATAGATGGGCAAACAATGGAAATAGTGAGAGTCTTTATTTTGGGGGGCTCTAAAATCACTGCAGATTGTGATTTCAGCCATTAAATTAAGAGACACTTGCTCCTTGGAAGAAAACCTATGACCAACTTAGACAGCATATTAAAAAAGCAGAGATATTACTTTACCAACAAAGGTCTGTGTTAGGTAGTTAGAATAGGAAACAGGAGTCCAAAATGGCAGTGACTAAAAGACAAGGAAGGGAAAAGCCCACAAAAATAGAACAAGGTAAGGTCAAAGAAGGTCCGAGGACTGGAGTGAGGACTTCAGGTAGAACAAACAACACTCCTGGCTAGCCCAATTTGCAAAGGGCAGGCCCAGGGGGAGGGAAACCATATAAAAAGAGGAGCTAAAAGGCTTTCTCTTTCTCTCTCTCCCACGCGCTGGCACGCTTCTCCACTCTCTTCACATCTTTGGGTTGTCATGCCCTCACGCTTTGAGGATGGATTCTCCTGCTATCTTCTAAATAAAATAGAGCTGTAACACTAATTTGTCTAAGAGCTATAACACGGTTTGTCCAAGACCCGAGAAATGTGATGCACTGAGGATTTTAATGTCTATTGCTCCAAATCTTTGTTGTGATTAGACAGAACCAAGGAGCATACACTCGCCTGACCATATCTACGGTTTTTCCAGTAGTCATGTATGGATGTGAGAGTTAGCCTATAACGAAAGCTGAGCACCAAAGAATGGATGCTTTTGAACTGTGGTGTTGGATAAGACTCTTTAGAGTCCCTTAGACTGCAAGGAGATGCAACCAGTCAATCCTAAAGGAAATCAGTCCTGAATATTCATTGGAAGGACTGATGTTGAAGCTGAAACTCCAAAACTTTGGCCATCTGATGCAAAGAGCTGACTCATTTGAAAAGACCCTGATGCTGGGCAAGATTGAAGGTGGGAGGAGAAGGGGATGACAAAGAATGAGATGGTTGGATGGCATCATCGACTTGATGGAAATGAGTTTCAGTAAGCTCCAGGAGTTGGTGATGGGAGGGAAGCCTGGCATGCTGCAGTCCATGGGGTCACAAAGAGTTGGACACAACTAAGCAATTGAACTGAACTGGACTGAATGTAGCCATAAAATAAGTATAGAGATCTCACCATTTGGGGTTACCTCGCCTACTTGGGGGAGCTACTGATACTAGCTGAAGTGATCAGTGACGTCACCTATGTTCTGGAAGGCACTCAGGTAAGCCTCAACTTACTGGCCAGGGTTGTGAGCGATGGTAGAATTCCTCGATATATTTACCTTATGGGCGAAGGCAATTGTTAACACATTTCATAGTATTTGGATTAATGCATTGACATAAGCGCAAAGATCAATAAAGAAATGGAAGGAGAAATCCACCTGGATTTCTAAAGTAGACACTGATGGTTGATACAATTTGTTCTGTTAGTTGAGTCTGGGTCTCTGGAGGCTGGCCTCATTTTATGGTTTGGAGTCCTGTTGATAATAATTTTAATTAAATGTTGTATGATGAAAAATGAAAAGATTTGTTTCCAGCCTCTGGCATTCAAATTAATCAGAGTGTCTGACTAACGGGAATTCTCATGGGGAAATATACTAAGAGCCGAGACATAGAAATAAGGGGTAGATACTGTCAGGAGGCAATTCTCCATGGGTCTATGATAGTCCTTGCAAGCAAAGAACTAACTGCTTTTGTTCTCAAACATCTTTTTAAGGCAGTTTGTATACTGAGTAGCACTAGAAGATAAGTCAAGGGCAGAGCAGAAGTTAAGTTTACTTTCAGCTGGGAAATAGTGTTTCTCTCTAGAACAAAGGATTAGGCATGCCCATTATAAAGTATTTGGATTCCCTATGTTTAGGGTGCCTTTCCTATAATGCAGCTCATTGCATGAGCAGCTGTTATCTAATGCTCTTCATGTGCTCCTGTGGGGACTAGGGCTCAGAGAAGTGGCAGCAATGCCAATTCTCTGGCTAATATACTTGTGAGTAGTAAAGTATCCTTTGTCTCTGACCTAGGGGTCTTTTGACTTCTGGTAAATATGGCAACCTAACTTGTTAACTTGAAAGTATGGTAAAATATCAGACCTTTCCTAGCTCTTTGCACATTTGTCTGGCAATCCTTTTATGGCATACAGTGAGTCCACAGGCTTAAAAAGAATAACAACAGCCTACATCACAAGTAATGCATAAAGTAATGCCATTATCTTCATTATAACCACCATGGTTTGGCCTCAGGTCAAGTAACAGGGAGGGAACACAGCCCTGCCCATCAATAGAAAATGTGATTTACCGAGCCATTCTCAGAACAAGACCCAGTTTACCCTTAGTCAGTCTCTTCCACCAGGAAGCTTCCATAAGCCTCTTTTTCTTCTCCATCAGAGGGCAGACAGACAGAAAACCACAATCACAGAAAACTAACCAGTCTGATGACATAGACCACAGCCTTGTCTAACTCAATGAAACTATGAGCCATGCCGTGTAGGGCCACCCAAGATGTACAGGTCATGGTGGACAGTTCTGACAAAATGTGGTCCACTGGAGAAGGGAATGACAAACCACTTCAGTATTCTTGACATGAGAACCCCATGAAAAGTATCAAAAGGCTAAAAGATAGGACACTGAAAAATGAACTCCCCAGGTCGGTGGTGCCCAATATGCTACTGGAGATCAGAGTAGAAATAACTCCAAAAATAATGAAGAGTCAGAGCCAACACCCAGTTGTGAATGTGACTAGTGATGGAAGCAAAGTTCGATGCTGTAAAGGGAAATATTTCATAGAAACCTGGAATGTTAGATCCATGAATCAAGGAAAATTGGAAGTGGTCAAACAGGACATGGCAAGAGTGAACATCAACATTTTAGGAAGCTGTGAACTAAAATGGACTGGAATGAGTGAATTTAACTCAGATGACCATTATATCTATTACTGTGGGCAGGAATCCCTTAGAAGAAATTGAATAGCCATCATAGTCAACAAAAGAGTTGGAAATGCAGTTCAGTTTAGTTCAGTTCAGTTGTTCAGTCCTGTCCGACTCTGGGATCCCATGAACCACATCTCGCCAGGCTGCTCTGTCCATCATGAACTCGAGGAGCCTACTCAAACTCATGTCCATTGAGTCAGTGATGCCATCCAACCACCTCACCCTCTGTCATCCCCTTCTCCTCCTGCCCCCAATCCCTCCCAGCATCAGGGTCTTTTCCAGTGAGTCAACCCTTCTCATGAGGTGGCCAAAGTATTGGAGTTTCAGCTTTAGCATCAGTCCTTCCAATGAAAACCCAGGACTGATGTCCTTTAGAATGGACTGGTTGGATCTCCTTGCAGTCCAAGGGACTCTCAAGAGTCTTCTCCAACCCCACAGTTCAAAAGCATCTGTTCTTTGGCACTCAGCTTTCTTTATAGTCCAACTCTCACATCCATACATGACTACGAGAAAATCCATAGCCTTGACTAGATGGACCTTTGATGACAAAGTAATGTCTCTGCTTTGTAATATGCTGTCTACGTTGGTCAAAACTTTCCTTCCAAGGAGTAAGCATCCTTTAATTTCATGGCTGCAATCCCCATCTGCAGTTATTTTGGAGCCCCCCAAAATAAAGTCAGCCACTGTTTCCCCATCTATTTGCCATGAAGTGTTGCAGTACTTAGATGCAATCTCAAAAATGACAGAATGATCCCTGTTTGTTTCCAAGGCAAACCATTCAATATCACAGTAATCCAAGTCTATGCCCTGACCAGTAATGCTGAAAAAGCTGAGGTTGAACAGTTCTATGAATACCTACAAGACATTATAGAATTAACACCCCAAAAAGGTCTCCTTTTTGTTATAAGGGACTGGAATGCAAAAGTAGGAAGTCAAGAAACAAGTAATAGGCAAATTTGGCCTTGGAGTACAGAATGAAGCAGGGCAAAGGCTAATAGAGTTTTGCCAAGAGAACACAAAGGTCAGAACAAATACCCTCTTCCAACAAGACAACAGAAGACTCTACGTATGAACATCACCAGATGGTCAATACAGAAATCAGATTCATTATATTCTTTGCAGCCAAAGATGGAGAACCTCTATAAAGTCAGCAAAATCAAGACCAGGAACTGACTGTGGCTCGGAACATGAACTCCTTATTGCCAAATTCAGACTAATATTGAAGAAAGTAGGAAAAACCACTAGACCACTCAGGTATGACTGGAATCATATCCCCTATAATTATACAGTGGAAGTGAGAAATAGATTCAAGGAATTAGATTTGATAGAGTGCCTAAACAACTATGGAAGGAGATTTGTGACATTGTACACAAGATCATTCCCAAGAAAAAGAAATGCAAAAAATGCAAAATGATTGTTTAAGAAGGCTTTACAAATAGCTGTGAAAAGAAGAAAAACAAAAGGCAAAGGAGAAAAGGAAAGATACACCCATTTGAATGCAGAGTTTCAAAGAACAGCACGGAGAGATAAGAAAGCATTCCTCAGTGATCAATGCAAAGAAATAAAGGAAAACAATAGAATGGGAAAGTCTAGAGATCTCTCTCTAGAGATCTAGATCTAGATCTAGATCTCTAGATCTAGGGATCTAACAAGAGTGAAGTTATTCAGTCATGTATTTGTGACCCAGACTCTTTGTGACCCAGTGGACTGTGCCTACTAGGTTCCTTCATCCATGGGATTCTCTAGGCAAGAATACTGGAGTGGGTTGCCATTTCTGTCTCCAGGGGATCTTCCTGACCCAGGGATCAAACCCAGGTCTCCCGCATTGCAGGCAGACGCTTCACCCTCTGAGCCACCAGGGAAGCATGGGAAAGACTAGAGATCTCTTCAGGAAAATGAGAGATACCAAGGGAACATTTCATGCCAAGATGTGCACAATAAAGGACAGAAATGGCATGGACCTAACAGAAGCAGAAGATATTACGAAGAGGTGGCAACAGTACACAGAAGAACTGTACAAAAAAGATCTTCATGACCCAGACAATCACCATGGTGTGATCACTCACCTAGAGCCAGATATCCTGTGATGCAAAGTCAGGTTGGCCTTAGGAAGTATCACTATGAACAAAGCTAGTGGAGGTGATGAAATTCCAGTTGAGCTATTTCAAATCCTGAAAGATGATGCTATGAAAGTGCTGCACTCAACAGGCCAGCCAATTTGGAAAACTCAGCAGTGGCCACAGAACTGGAAAAGGTCAGTTTTCATTCCAATCCCAAAGAAAGGTGATGCCAAAGAATGCTGAGTACTATTGCACAATTGCACTCATCTCACACACTAGCAAAGTAATGCTCAAAATTCTGGAAATGAGGCTTCAACATTACAGGAAGCATGAACTTCCAGATGTCAAGCTGGTTTTAGAAAAGGCAAAGAACCAGAGATCAAATTTCAACATCTTTTGGATCATTTAAAAAGCAAGAGAGTAGCAGAAAAAAACATCTACTTCTGCTTTATTGACTACACTAAGGCCTTTGACTGTGTGGATCACCACAAACTGCAGAAAATTCTTAAAAATATGTGAATATCACACCACCTGACCTGTCTCCTGAGAAATCTGTATGTAGGTCAAGAAGCTACAGTTAGAACTCTACATGGAACAACAGACTGGTTCCAAATTGGGAAAGGAGTACATCTAGGCTGTATATTGTTACCCAGCTAATTTAACTTATATGCAGAGTACATCATGAGAAATGCTGGACTGAATGAAGCACAAGCTGGAATCAAGATTGCAGAGAGAAATATCAATAACCTCAGATATGCAGATGACACCACCCTTATGGCAGAAAGTGAAGAAGTTCTAAAGAGCCTCTTGATGAAAGTGAAAGAGGAGAGTGAAAAAGTTGCCTTAAAGCTCAACATTCAGAAAACTAAAATCATGGCATCTAGTCCCATCTCTTCATGACAAATAGATGGCCAAACAGTGAAAACAGTGAGAGACTTTATTTTGGGGGGCTCCAAAATCACAGCAGATGGAGACTGCAGTCATGATATTAAAAGACACTTGCTCCTTTGGAGATAAGTTATGAGTTACCTAGACAGCACTAAAAAGCAGAGACATTACTTTGCCAAAAAAGGTTCGTCTACTCAAAGCTATGGTTTTTTCCTGTAGTCATGTATGGATGTGAGAGTTGGACTATAAAGAAAGCTGAGCACCGAAGAATTGATGCTTTTGAACTGTGGTGTTGGAGAAGACTCCTGAGTCCCTTGGACAGCAAGGAGATCCAACCAGTCCATTCTAAAGGACATCAGTCCTGGGTTTTCATTGGAAGGACTGATGTTGAAGCTTAAACTACAATACTTTTGCCAACTGATACAAAGAACTGACTCATTTGAAAAGACACTGATGCTGGGAAAGGTTGAAGGCCGTAGGATAAAGGGATGACAGAGGATGAGATGGTTGGATGGCATCACCAACTCAATGGACATGAATTTGAGTTAGCTCCAGGAGTTGGTGATGGACAGGGAGGCCTGGTGTGCTGCAGTCCATGGGATCACAAAGAGTAGGACACGACTGAGCAACTGAACTGAACTGAGCTGCATGCATCAAAAGCTTTACCAAAGGAACTATCCATATAACTTCTAATGCTTTAAAGAAATCAAGACTCTACAACAGCTTAGAATTCTCAACATCATTAAAAACAAACAAGCAAACAAAAAAATCCAAGCTTTATTTATTGGAAAGGGAAACAGCTATTCTTTGTACTTATTTGCTAGTTTTCCCTAGCCACTATGAACTACTAAGATCAACTATTACTTAAGTCTTGGAGCAGTGAGACAACAGTTACTTGGAGGCAACATAATTTCACATTCTATATTAGATTCTTCAATTTTTTATAAGTCTTCTCTTCATCTGACCCTAGGATTTTTCATCAGTCATCTTTTCCTGAAATTTCAACCTCTTTCCGTATTGTTCAATATTCCACTGACTCTTTAGATCTTTCCTCCACTTCTTATCTTGACATTCAAATTCTTTCTGAGCAATATTTTTGTTTCCCTTTACTCTTCCAGGTGTTTCCCTGGTGGCTCAGATGGTAGTGCAATGAGGGAGACCTGGGTTCGATCCGTGCGTTGGGAAGATCCCCTAGAAAGGGAAGGGCTACCTTCTCTAAATATTCTGACCTGGAGAATTCCAGGGACAAAGAAACCTGGCAGGCTACAGTCCATGGGGTCGCAAAGAGTCAGACACTATTGAGCGACTTTCACTTTCACACTTTTACTTCACTTTCACTTTCCTCTTCCAAATCATGGCCACAGGGTCTGAATACCCACATTAAACTGCCTGTTTCTTTCCAAACTAGCCAACGTATGAATTAACTGTAACCTAAACCATTATGGAGTACATTAGTAAAGCATAATTGGGTATGCCAGTGTTTATCATTATGCCTGTCCTTGAAGAAAATAAAAGATGAAACTATGAATATCTATCTGCCAACTAGATTGATGATATTTTGGAATTTGGGGAGAAGCTTAGTTTTACAAAGAAATGCCGGGGAGGGGGGAGGGGAGGGCGTGGATTTTCCAAAGGACAACTCAGGGGAAATGAATCAAAAAAGGGAGAAGGTAATTTAATAAAATTATTTGTACAAAATCCATAAATACTGTTGATTCAGGATTTAGATAGCACACAGTAAAGCAGTTCCTATATAAGGAGGCCAATATATAAGGACTGTCTGGTACTGATGATTACTTTTAAATTTGTAAAAATGTCACAAGAGCCCAAACTTATATAAACCTTTGCAAAGTTTGGCTAATATTCATTATGTGTATGGTTTGTATATTCTTCACTTTGCAGTGTTTTGGGTTCTTTCAGTGTGGTAAAATGAAAATGGTATGAAATTTAATCTCAGACTTCCAAATCTGAACACTGGTTCCAAAATATAAGAACTATTTTCTTGAGCAATTTCTTTGACTTATTTTCTCATCTATAAATGGTTACATTTTTCATAATATAGATGTGTGTGTTAAGTGGTTCAATCATGTCCAACTCTACAAATCCATGGACTGTAGCCCCTCTATCCATGGGATTCTCTAGGCAAGAGTACTGGAGTGGGTTGCCATTCCCTTCTCCAGGGTATCTTCCTAACCCAGGGATTGAACCTAGGTCTCTGGTATTGTGGGCAGATTCTTTACCATCTAAGCCACGAGGGAAGCCCAATATACATAATATATATGTATAAAAGAGCACAATTCCTGTTACACAGGGAAAATTAAAGTAAAATATCGATATATGTTATCATCATAAAAATACAATAGTCACAACATTATAAAGCAACTATACACCAATAAAAATTAATTTTAAAAATAAAATAAGCTAATAACCAAAAAAAAAAAAAAAATACAATAGAAAAGATAGTTCTTGAGCCCAGTTATTCTGAGTCTAATATGGGTTTCTTTTCACTAAAGGGACATACTGGGAAGGTAATATATGGTATGGTTATATTAACCTTTCTGAAGCAGTGTTTATGTTTGGGATTAAGAAGAAATAAAAGAAGTTCAGGGTCAGGTTTTGGAGGTACCAAAATATGAGGCTAAGGAATTATGACTTGAATAATAAAAACCAGTGAATTATCAGCAGGATGGAATGGCATGTTGAAAGTGCTTTTTGTTTGTTTGTATGTTTTTATTTTTTAATATAAATTTATTTAATTGGAGGCTAATTACTTTACAATGTTGTATTGGTTTTGCCATACATCAACATGAATCTGCCACAGGTGTATACGTGTTCCCCATCCTGAGCCTCCCTCCCACCTCCCTCCTCGTACCATCCCTCTGGGTCATCCCAAGGCACCAGCCCCAAGCATCCTTTATCATGCATCAAACCTGGACTGGCGATTCATTTCATATATGATAGTATACATGTTTCAATGCCATTCTCCCAAATCATCCCACGCTCGCACTCCCCCACAGAGTCCAAAAGACTGTTCTATACATCTGTGTCTCTTTTGCTGTCTCGCATACAGGGTTATCATTACCATCTTTCTAAATTCCATATATATGCATTAGTATACTGTATTGGTGTTTTTCTTTCTGGCTTACTTCACTCTGTATAATAGGCTCCAGTTTCATCCACCTCATTAGAACTGATTCAAATGTATTTTTTTTAATGGCTGAGTAATACTCCATTGTGTATAGGTACCACAGCTTTCTTATCCATTCATCTGCTGATGGACATCTAGGTTGCTTCCATGTCCTGGCTATTATAAACAGTGCTGTGATGAACATTGGGGTACATGTGTCTCTTTCAATTCTGGTTTCCTCGGTGCGTATGCCCAGTAGTGGGATTGCTGGGTCATAAAGCAGTTCTATTTCCAGTTTTTTAAGGAATCTCCACACTGTTCTCCATAGTGGCTGTACTAGTTTGCATTCCCACCAACAGTGTAAGAGGGTTCCCTTTTCTCCACACCCTCTCCAGCATTTATTGCTTGTAGACTTTTGGATAGCAGCCATTCTGACTGGCGTGAAATGGTACCTGATGGTGGTTTTGATTTGCATTTCTCTGATAATGAGTGATGTTGAGCATCTTTTCATGTGTTTGTTATATAGAGGATCATGTCATCTGCAAACAGTGAGAGTTTTACTTCTTCTTTTTCAATTTGGATTCCTTTTATTTCTTTTTCTGCTCTTATTGCCATGGCTAAAACTTCCAAAACTATGTTGAATAGTAGTGGTGAAAGTGGGCACCCTTGTCTTGTTCCTGACTTTAGGAGAAATGCTTTCAATTTTTCACCACTGAGGATAATGTTTGTTTTTTAACATGAGTGCTCTACTAGTGATACGTGAAGCAAAGATAAGATGAGAGAAACTAGAAGTGAGGTTAGAAAATGATTGTAAAAACACAGCACAAACAAGAATCTTCCAAAATTTTCAGCCCAGATCAGCATTTTTTGTGAGCTTGTGTTACATACTATATTTCTACATTTGATGATAAACGAAGATGGGAATATTAGAAATTCTGACCAGTTCTGCAGTTAAAGTAACAACAAATAACCTACTTGTCCAAATACCATTGAACACTTTTTCTATATGCTTTATGAATTACTAACATTCAAAGATAACTTTAAGAAATACTAGCCTATATATCATTTTATACATATATGTGTGCATGCTAAATTGTTTCAGTCATGTCTGACTCTTTGAGACCCTATGGACTGTATCCCGCCAGACTCATCTGTCCATGGGATTCTCCAGGCAAGAATACTGGAGTGGGTTTCCATGCCCTCCTCCAGGGGATAATTCCCAAACCATGGATTGAACCCGTGTCTCTTATGTCTCCTGCATTGGCAGGTGGGTTCTTTACCATTAACACCACCTGGGAAGCTCTTATACATATATACATAATTTTCTTACTTCATATAAATAAAGTATTTTAAATTACCATTTTTAGCATATTAAACATTTTAACCCTTCCTAGCTTTAGGCACGGAGAAGGCAATGGCAACCCACTCCAGTACTCTGGCCTGGAAAATCCCACGGACGGAGGAGCCTGGTGGGCTGCAGTCCATGGGGTCGCTAAGAGTCGGACATGACTGAGCAACTTCACTTTTTCACTTTCATGCATTGGAGAAGGAAATGGCAACCCACTCCAGTGTTCTTGCCTGGAGAATCCCAGGGACCGGGGAGTCTGGTGGGCTGCTGTCTATGGGGTTGCACAGAGTCGGACACGACTGAAGAGACTTAGCAGCAGCAGCAGCAGCAGCTTTAGACAATTATTCTTACCTAGCAGCACTTCTTTTTAGAGTTCCTTAGCCAAGCTTCTATAGTACCGCTCCAGTTTCTCTAGATGTATTCCCCTGTGTAATTTGTTCGTTTGTTTTACTCTACTCTTCAGCACCTGAAAGTATTACTGAGCTATAATATATTTATAAGTTTGTAGGTGCATTTCAATATCTTGCAATCTGGTTGAAGTTGCTGTTTTGATTTTCTGAATATACTGACAGTGCCCAGTATTTTCTTTGTTAGTGAGTATAATTCTCAAAATAAACTAATCATATCCCTCCCAATTTTTAACTTTATCAGGTTTACTAGGGAAAATAAATATGTTCACATTAGCCAGTCCTGTCATTAATTCCTGGGAGATTAAATAATTTAAAAGGTAGGTAACAAAACAAATGTAGCCTTTTTTGTTCATAGCTGAGAATAAATGCTGCTGTGTATAATTAATAAATATTTTATGGTTTATGAAAATATATAAAACTAGAGTCCTTTTATGAAGATTTCACAAAACATTTTCCTACAACATGTTCTTTATGATATTTCAATTTACTTCTTAAACTACTCTAAGTAGGTAAGAAAAAATGCCATATGCCATTCTCACATAATTTAGAAAGAAATTTTATGCAGAAAAGAACAAAATAAAGGCAAACAGTGGTAAATTAGAAGCTTTTCAGAAGGAATTCTTACAGTCTCACAGAAAGCCACATTTGATCCTTAGTGAAACAGATTTAGAAAAGCAATTCCTCATTTCCTTTGTTTATGCTTCTTACACCTCAAGATTTTCTTGGCTGTTTTCCCCTTAGAATTTGGTGAAAATATCCAGGGAGATGTGAGATGTGTTTATGTTTATTAAAAGTAGCAATGTCATAACACCCAAAGTAGATTTTTTTAGAATAAATATGTAACTGTAGATCCTGCTAAGCATAAATATTTATTATTCAAAAACTAAAACAGAAATTTAACCAGGTTCAAGAAAATGACCATGAATTTAATTATTAATATTAAATATGTTCAGAACCTCATTTTAAAACATGAGGAACATATGAACTCATCTAAGATGTCTCCTTTATACCCCAGGACTAAGAAAGCATTGCCAGTGAAATTGCACTCAGCAAAAAGTTAGTCTTAAATATTGACCTTAGTTGTGTTAACATAAATGTGAAATTTGAAATATTTGTTTTTTAAATATAATAATTAAAATGACAAGCCAGAAAAGTAAATGGTGCATAAACTGGATTGTAATAGACAGCAAGGAAAGAAGATGCAAAAGTAATGCATATGTTGAAATGTTGTGACTTTTGACAGACTTTCAGAATTAACATTTCATAAAATTATATTTAGTTATTTAATTTTCTTCTCAAAATTATTTCCATGCTGCAAACCTACATTTGTCTTGTCTTGTTTCTTTAAATACAGAAACTGAAGGTAGCCAAAAGAGAGACTGGGAGTGCAAATGAAGTATACCTCATTCATTTGTGACCCCGTTTCATTTCTTCCCAAGAAACACATATCTCAAAAGTAAATCAGTGCCATTTCCAGCTGGAAATACATGATAAGTATGAAAATGAGTCCATCTTTGACACTTAGTATGCAAATGTATGTTGCTTTCCATATCTGGCTATGTCCAGGAAGAAAAGGAAGTGGTGAGCTGCTGTTTGAGCTCAGTGACCTGAATACAACAAATTTCTACTTTGTTGTTCTGTAGAACAGGAATATGATACGTGTAACTAAATGTTCCAACCAGCCTGCCAATTCTGAGTACATTCCCTCCTTGGGAATGAGGGAGAGACTTCTTAAGAAAAGAGAATAAAATTTCAAATTCTTTTTTGAACTCTCAATACAGTTAAATTCACCAATTTATCTCAGAGGGGATGTATTAACTGAATTATCCTTCAGAGACTTCAATTTAATTGGTGTGGTTATGGACTCAGGCATGTGTTTTTACTTTAAAAACTCCAGGTGACTGTAATGTGCTGCCGGGGTTCATGAAGACCACTGGGCTAAATGAAACCCTCAGGTTATAATCCTGTGTCTCAGAAGTGGACTGCTTGGTGAATTCTCTTACCCTGTATTCCTACGAATTTCACTTTTAGTTCCCTCCTAGTTCATCAAATAATTGCTAGATTTCTTGCTCTCCTCAGATAACCTCACTTCACAGGTGAAAAAAAATGAGGGGAGGAGGAAGAAGTGAACCATTTGAACATGATGCCTTTTCTTCAGTTTTCTTTGTTGCTGTTTTAGTCACTAAATCATGTCTGACTCTTTTGCAACCCCATGGACTGCAGTCTGCCAGGCTCCTCTGTCCATGGGATTTTTCAGGCAAGAATACTGGAATGGGTTGTCATTTCCTCCTTCAGGGGATCTTCTCAATCTTCTTGAATGAAAAACACTGTATTCATTTAACTGCAGTGTCTCTTACTGAGATGTATGGTGATACATACATTTCTGTTATGTTTTTCCAACTAAAGTAGACCATTGCTATTCTTGAGGGAAAATGACTTCATCTTCTTCACTTTACCTGCTGCTGCTGCTAAGTCGCTTCAGTCGTGTCCGACTCTGTGTGACCCCATAGACGGCAGCCCAACAGGCTCCCCCATCCCTGATATTCTCCAGGCAAGAACACTGGAGTGGGTTGCCATTTCCTTCTCCAAGGCATGAAAGTGAAAAGTGAAAGTGAAGTCACTCAGTCGTGTCCGACTCTTAGCAACCCCATGGACTGCAGCCCACCAGGCTCCTCCGTCCATGGGATTTTCCAGGCAAGAGTACTGGAGTGGGGTGCCATTGCCTTCTCCCACTTTACCTAATAGCATTCAAATATCAGTGCTGTTAAATAAATGAATAATTTCCAAAATAAAGGAATATTTAGTACTACTTAAAGTGAAAAGTGATATTTTCATGGTCAATAGAATTTATTTCCCCGAAGTTAATATTATCATTTCTATCTTCTTTCCTTTCTTTGTTTTAAATTTTCTTTATGAGTTAAATATGTCTGAGTATCCTTGTCTGTTGCTTTAGGGATGTTCTCTGGTTGTTTTGTTTTGAATGTACTGCATTTTCAGTGAGACTATAAATTCCTCAAGGGCATGATTTGTTCAGATCTATTCTGTGCTTCCTACATTTTGTCTAGCATAGCTGGAAACAAAACATTCATTCATTCAAGTATTTGTGAGCATAGCTGCTGTGTGCCAGGCATTGCTAGTTGTTGGAGATGCTGATGCTAATGCACCTACATCCACAAAAAGTATCATAAGCCCCATTAAGCAGCAGAACAGAGTTTATACTTTAATAAAAGGAAAAGTCTGTCACAATGTGATAAATTCTGAATGTTCATACTTAGAGTAAAACACATGATTTTTAAAAATTTTAAATAAATTAAAAAATTTTTTTTTCCTTTTTCACTAATCATGTTTGTGTATTTCGCCTATGCCTTTCATTTCTTATGGTATATACGTAATTCCCAGGTTTGCAATTTTTTTTTTCAGTTTACATTGTATTCTTCACTTTTCATGTAAAGTTCTTCATTTTGAGTGCATATACAAAGTATCAGACATTCTAAAGATCATGTGATTATTTATCTATAAACTCCTCTGCCTAGGAGTTCCTCTATTACTATTTTATTTTATTTTTTTTTAAAGCCAACCTTCCTATTTTTATTTATTTATTTTTTAAATTTTATTTTATTTTTAAACTTTACAATATTGTATTGGTTTTGCCAAATATCAAAATGAATCCGCCACAGGTTTTACAAAAGTGAGTTTACACTATGGAGAAGTTGAGAGTCCTCACTCACTCCACTATCTTTACTTTTCCCATCTTTTTATGTGATCAGAATTAGTGGGAAGACTATTAAATCATCACATATATTCCAAGTGCTTTGTGCTAACAGCACATCCTCTTAGCAAACACAGAAAATTAGGCCTTGTACATTATACAGGAATTTTGAGGGATCTCACAGATTTACTACAAACAAACAAGCCACATCAATTTAGGATTTCTTTGAAATTGCCTTTCAAATGCATAGTTTCTCCTGCAGATTTTGAATTCCTTATTCTGATTTAGTTTCCATTTGTTCATCATTGCATAAAGCTAACACATTTCAAGTTTTTTTCCTTGGTTGTTTGTTTCAGCTGAAACATCCAGTATTTATTTGGTTATTATTTTTATTTCCTGAGTTACATGTGCTTCAGTCACAACACACTCTACTTTACCAAATTCCTAGGTCTTTAATATTACATCTGCTAAAAATTAGGGGAGCTTCCCAGGTGGCGCTAATGGTAAAGAACCCATGGACAGAGAAGCCTGGAGGGTTGTTCCCTATTTATTTTCACTCCTAGAATAGTTGGTTAATTTTAAGGATTAAATTTTTATTTCCCATTTAAAAACACAAAATTTTAATTTCTAGCATATAGCAGAATCAAGAATCATATTTATTCAACTTTATTTTCTAATGGTACATTTTTAAAAATCAAGGTATCATTGGGGAATTGTTGTTGTTTAGTTGCTAAGTCTTTTCCAACTCTTTGCAACTCCATGGACGTAGCCTGCCAGGCTCCTCTGTCCATGAGATTTTCCAGGCAAGGATATTGGAGTGGGTTGTCATGTCCTACTCCAGGGTATCTTCCTGACTCAGGGACTGAACTCGTGTCTCCTGAATAGGCAAGTGTATTCTTTACCACTAAGCTACCAGGAAAGCCCATCACTGGGGTATACTTATTTAACAGTAAGAATGAACACAAACAGTCTCTAATCTTGATGCAATTTTTTTTTCAAAATTACATTTTTAATAGTAAGTGGGATATAAAATATCCATAGAATGTAAATTACTTTGAAACAGTTTGATGATTAATAACCATAGTTCCAGTTCAGTTCAGTCACTCAGTCATGTCCAACTCTTTGTGACCCCATAAACTGCAGCACGTCTGGCCTCCCTGTCCATCACCAACTCCCAGAGTTCACCCAAACTCATGTGCATCGAGTCAGTGATGCCATCCAGCCATCTCATCCTCTGTCATCCCTTCTCCTCCTGCCCCCAATCCCTCCCAGCATCAGAGTCTTTTCCAATGAGTCAACTCTTCATATGAGGTGGCCAAAGTATTGGAGTTTCAGCTTTAGCATCAGTCCTTCCAATGAAAACCCA
Organism: Bos grunniens; assembly: GCF_055505025.1. Taxonomy (NCBI): domain Eukaryota; kingdom Metazoa; phylum Chordata; class Mammalia; order Artiodactyla; family Bovidae; genus Bos; species Bos grunniens. Next base: position 30,888,827 of record NC_141178.1, read on the forward strand.
AGACTGATCTCATTTAGAATGGACTGGTTGGATTTCCTTGCAGTCCAAGGGACTCTCAAAAGTCTTCTCCAACACCACAGTTTAAAAGCATCAATTCTTCAGTGCTCAGCTTTCTTCATAGTCCAACTCTCACATCCATACATGACCACTGGAAAAACCATAGCCTTGACTAGATGGACCTTTATTGGCAAAGTAATGTGTCTGCTTTTGAATATGCTATCTAAGTTGGTCATAACTTTCCTTCCAAGGAGTAAGCGTCTTTTAATTTCATGGCTGCAGTCACCATCTGCAGTGATTTTGGAGCCCCCAAAAATAATAAAAGCAGAATTTGTCTATTTTTGAACTGTTATCCAAAATATAGTTCAATTGAGGACAGTACTATTTTGTTAGCAACAGCTTACCAATAATTAATAATTATTGATAATTGTTATTATCAATATCTTCAGCATCATCCTTACTGCCTGCTGTGTGCCAGGAACTGAGACAAACACTGGGTGTCCAAAGGTAACAAACGGACTGGTTTAAAATTGGGAAAGGAGTATGACAAGGCTGTATATTGTCACTGCTTGTTTAACATATATGCAGAGTGCTGTTGTGCTGTGGTTAGTCGCTCAGTCATGTCTGACTCTGTAGCAACATGGACTGCAGCCCGCTAAGCTCCTCTATTCACAGGGATTCTCCAGACAAGAATACTGGAGTAGGTTTCCATGCCCTCCCCCAAGGGAATCCTCCCAACCCAGGTATCAAACCCAGGTTTGCAGGCGAATTCTTTACCATCTGAGGCACCAGAAAATCCCAAGAATAGTGGAGTGGGTAAGTCTATCCCATCTCTAGGGGATCTTCCTGACCCAGGAATTGAACGGGGTCTCCTGAATTGCAGGGGATTCTTTACAAGCTGAGATACCAGGGAAATACTACATGCAGAGTACTTCATGCAAAATGCTGGGATGGATGAATCACAACCTGGAATCAAGAGTGCCATGAGAAATATAAACAACCTCAGATATGCAGATAATACCACTCTAATGGTAGAAAGGGAAGATGAATTAAAGAGTCTCTTGATAAAGGTGAAAGAAGAAAGTGAAATAGCTGGCTTAAAACTCAACATTAAAAAACCCGAAGATCGTGGTATCCAGTCTTATCACTTTATGGCAAATAGATGGGTAAAAAGTAGAAACAGTGACAAATTTTATTTTCTTGGGCTTCAAAATCACTGCAGAGGGTAACTATGCAGCCATGAAATTAAAAGCTGCTTGCTCCTTGAAAGAAGCTATGACAAACCTGCTGCTGCTGCTAAGTCGCTTCAGTCGTGTCCGACTCTGTGCGACCCCATAGAAGGCAGCCCACCAGGCTCCCCCGTCCCTGGGATTCTCCAGGCAAGAACACTGGAGTGGGTTGCCATTTCCTTCTCCAATGTATGAAAGGGAAAAGTGAAAGTAAAGTCGTTCAGTCATGTCCGACTCTTAGTGACTCCATGGACAGCAGCCCACCAGGCTCCTTTATCCATGGGATTTTTTTGAGGCAAGAGTACTGGAGTGGGGTGCCATTGCCTTCTCCGTGACAAACCTAGACAGCATATTAAAAAACAGAGACATCACTTTGCTGACAAATGTCTGTATAGTCAAAGTTATGGTTTTTACAGTAGTCATGTATAAATGTGAGTGCTGGACCATAAAGAAAGCTGAGCACCAAAAAATTGATGCTTCTGAATTGTGGTGCTAGAGAAAACTCTTGAGAGTCCTTTGGAGAGCAAAGAGTCCAAACCAGCCAATCCTACAGTAAATCAGCCCTGAAAACACATTGGAAGGACTGATGCTGAAGCAGAAGCTTCAATACTTTGTCTACCTGATGAGAAGAGTCCACTCATTGGAAAAGACTCTGATATTGGAAATGAAAGGGGGCAACAGAGGAGGAGATGATTGGATGGCATAACTGTATCAATGGACATGGGTTTCAGCAAACTCTGAGAGATAGTGAAGGATAGGGAAGTCTGGTGTGCTGCAGTCTATGAGTCAGAAAGAGTTGGACATGACTTAACAACTGAACAACAAAAAAAATAAACACTGAATTATTTTTTCCCCACTCCCATGAAAATTTATGGTTGAATCTTAACTCCTAATGTGATGGTATTAGGAGGTAATATCTTTGATGGAGGGGTTGATTAGGTGATGGGGGTACACCTTCATGAATGAGATACTGCCCTTATAAAAGAGACCCAAAGCAATCCCTCACCCCTTCTACTACATGAGGCTATATTTTGAAGGTTGCAGTAAAGAAGCTGGCCCGGACTAGATATGATTTTAGACTTCTCTGCCTGCAGAACTTGTGAAAAATAAAAATTATTTTAAATAAGCTAGTCAGTTTACAGATTTTTCATAGATATCAGTGTAGACTAAGGAAAATGTTGAAAAATAACTTTAACACACTCTAACTTCTAGAAAAGCAGTAATTATACTTAAAATTATTTAGCATTTACAACTGGAAAAGAATGCATAGTAATCACCTTGTACATACTCCTTCATCATAAGACAGCAAACGTAATTTCAAGAAAGGTTAAACAGAATAAGTAAGGTCATACTGCCAGGAAATGGTGAGTTGGAAACAGAACATTGTCACATATATTTGTGAAGATATTCCCCCTATATGCCTGTCTGTGCTCATGCTCAGCTGTGTCTGATTCTTTACAACCCCATGGACTATAGCCTGCCAGGCTCCTCTGCCCATGGGATTTTCCCAGCAAGAATACTGGAGTAGGTTGCCATTTCCTCCTCCAGGGATTCTTTTTGACCCAGGGATCGAACCTGAGTCTCCTGCTTTGCAGGTAGATTTTTTGCCCACTAAGCCACCAGGGAAGCCCCCTACACCTAAGTGAAATCATTTATTTGCTAAGTATTTGCAATTATTTTTCTAATAATGTTTGAGAAAAGCAAGATACACGAAATGAATTTCTGACAATTGTTAGTAGGGCACCACAGAAATGCAAACGTTCTACTTGTTTAAGTAGTTTTAAATTTTAAATGATAACACATAAATGCCTCACTATCCATCTCCATCAAGTAACATGAAATATCATTTTATCATTCAAATATGCTCACTGTTAGAGATCAGTAAAATTTATTTGCTTATCAAAATTATATAATAAATTTCAAAGTACTGTTTATAGAAATGATGGCCATCAAGACAAATGAATGCATTATAAATATCCATATTTAGACCTTCTATCTTCTTCACCATATGTCACTCAATTAATTGCTAATATCATCCTCGTTATGCATCATCTCATCTGTAACATCATTCCATGAAACTAAGAAGGCATCAAAAACAACCAAAGAAAAACACCTGCTATATATGTTTCTGGTTGATAAATTTCAGCAGGCTCTTTCTGGTTTGCTCTTGGGCAAAACTTTCTAATTGCCTTTGCATAACAGGAAGTCTTCTAGCAGGGCAAACTTCTCTTGTTACAATCAGCACACTACTATCTTTTTAAATCGTTTATTATAAGTAATTAAATCTTCCCACAATATTTATTCAAAATGTTTACTTAGCAACTATCACGTGTACAAAATATGGGCATAATGGTAACCATGCTAAACATTGTGAAGAAAAATAATATATGAGTAGGAACTTGTAATATCTGTAAAATAATTTTGAAAACTATAAGAATCACACCTTAATAAATATTGATTAATGAGGGTCATAGTTCCGAGGTTTGGCCAGCAATTATCTATCATATAAACTGTATAATAATTTTTATTTTGTGTATGAAGGAAATTATTATGATTCTTCATTATGATTCTTCTATTTAATAAAGGCAGCATATAAATAGACAACATTAGAAACTTTTCACAACAACAGACAAAATAGATCTATTGAAAATTCAAGCACTTTAGAAGTGTTGATCATTTTGTTCTTTCTGAAGTGGTTTTTGGTTGAAGGGGTAAGTCTACTGTCAATGAAATTATCAGAAACCACTACCAAAAAGAATATTTTTAAATGTTAAGTTGTGTGGTAAAGACAGTAAATGTGAAATACTGTTAAAGAGGTGGGCATAATGGATAAATGAAATAGAAAAGATTTTTTTCAGGAGATGAAAGATGAATAAGACTGAAAACTGGGCAGATATAGTTAATAGGTAGACTTTCATCCAGGAAGTCAGACATATACAAAAATTAGAGCTGTGAATCTGTTCACTATTGAGAGGCGGATATATACCTTTGGTAAGCATTAAAGAAACAGTTGGTTTGGTGGGTTTTAGTTACTAAGTCATGTCCAAGTCTTGTGACACCATGGACTATATAGCCTGCCAGTCTCCTCTGCCCATGGGATTCCCCAGGCAAGAATACTTGAGTGGGTTGCCACTCCCAGGGGATCTTCCCAACCCAGGAATCAAACCTGGGTCTCCTGCATTGCAGGCAGATTCTTTACAGCCAACTCTGCAACCCCTCGGACTGTAGCACGCCAGGCTTCTCTGTCCTCCACTATCTCTCAGTCTGCTCAAATTAATGTCCATTGAGTCAGTGATGCTATCTAATCATCTGATCCTGCACCATCCCCTCCTCTTTTTGCCTTCAATCTTTCCCAGCATCAGGGTCTTTTCCAATGAGTTGGCTCTTCCTATCAGGTAGCCAAAATATGAGAGTTTCAGCATCAGACCTTCCAACAAATATTTATGGTTGATTTCCTTTAGGATGAACTGGCTTGATCTCCTTGCTGTCCAAGGGACTCTCAAATAGTCTTCAATACCACAGTTCAAAAGCATCAATTCTTTGGCACTCAGCCATCTTTATGGTCCAAACTCACATCGGTACATGACTACTGGAAAAACCATAGCTTTGACTTATACGGACCTTTATTGGCAAAGTGAGGTCTCTGCTTGTTAATATACTGTCTAGGTTTGTCATAGCTTTTCTTCCAAGGAGCAAATGTCTTTTAATTTAATGGCCACAGTTACCATCCACAGTGATCTGGGAGCTCAAGAAAATAAAATTTGTCACCATTTCCACTTTTCCCCATCGACTTACCATGAAGTGATGGGACCAGATGCCATAATCTTCTTTTTTTTAATGTTGAGTTTCAAGCCAGATTTTCACTCTCCTCTTTCACCCTCATCAAGCAGCTCTTCAGTTCCCTCTTCACTTTCTGCCACTACAGTGGTATCATCTGCATATTTGAGGTTGCTGATATTTCTCTTGGCAAACTTGATTTCAGCTTGTCATTCCTCCAGCCCGGCATCTTGGGTGATGTCCTCTGCACAGAACTTAATAAAGAATAAAAGTATAACAGCCTTGTCATGCTCCTTTCCTAATTTTGAACCAGTCCATTGTTCATGTATGGTTCTAATTGTTGCTTCTTAACCTGTACAGATTTCTCATGAGGCAGGTAACACATCTGGTACTCCCATCGCTTTGAGAATATTCCTCAGTTTGTTGTGATCCACACAGTTAAAAGATTCAGGGTAATCAATTAAGCAGACAGTAGATGCTTGTTTTCTGGAATCTTCTTGCTATCTCTATTATAGAACAAATGTTGGCAGTTTAATCGCTGGTTCCTCTGCCTCACTGAAACCCAGCTTGTACATCTGGATGTTCTTAGTTCATGTACTACCAAAGCCTATCTTGAAGGATTTTAAGCATAATCTTCCTAGCACATGAAATGAGTGTAACTGTACGGTAGTTGGAGAAGAAAATGGCAACCCACTCCAGTACTTTTGCCTGGAAAATCCCATGGATGGAGAAGCCTGGTAGGCTACAGTCTATAGGGTCGCAAAGAGTCAGACACGACTGAGAGACTTCACTTTCGCTTTTCACTTTCATGCATTGGAGAAGGAAATGGCAACCCACTCCAGTGTTCTTGCCTGGAGTATCCCAGGGATGGGGGAGCCTGATGGGCTGCCGTCTATGGGGTTGCACAGAGTTGGACACGACTGAAGTGACTTAGCAGCAGTATGGTAGTTAGAACATTCTTTGGTATCGTCCTTCTTGGGACTGCAATGGAAATTTGACCTTTTCCAGTCCTGTGGCCACTGTTGAGTTTCCCAAATTTGCTGACATATTGACTGCAGCTCTTTATTAGCATCATTTTTTTAGGATTTTAAATAACTCAGCTGGAATTCCATCACCTACACTAGCTTTGTTGGTAGTAATGTTTCCCAAGGCCTACTTCCCTTCATACTCCAGGATGTCTGGCTCTAGGAAGGCGACCACAGCATTGTGGTTATCCAGGTCACTAAGACCTTTTTTGTATAATTCTCTTGTGTATTCTTTTCACCTCTTCTTAATCTCTTCCACTTCTGTTTGGTCATTAGTGTTCCCGTCCTTTATCATACCCAAACTTGCATGAAATGTTCCCTTGGTATCTCCAGTTTTCTTAAAGAGATCGCTAGTCTTTCCCCTTCTATTGCTTTCCTCTATTTCTTCGTATTATTCATTTCAGAAGCCCTTCTCATTTCTTCTTGCTATTCTTTGGAACTCTGCATTCAGTTGCGTATATCTTTTCTTTTCTCCTTTGCCTTTTGCTTGTCTTCTTGCCCCAGCTGTTTGTAAAGCCTCCTAAGAAAACCACTTCTTCTTCTTGTTTTTCTTTTCCTCTGGGATGGTTTTGGTCACTGCCTCCTATACATTGTTAAAAACCTGTGCATAGTCCTTCAGGCCTCTCTCCACCAGATTTAATCCCTTGAATCTATTCAGCACCTCCACTGTATAATCATAAAGATATTGATTTAAGTTATACGTGAATGGTCTAGTGGTTTGCCCTACTTTCTTCAATTTAAGACTGAATTTTACAGTAAGGAGCTCAAAATCTGAGCCACAGTCAGCTTCAGCTCTTGTTTTTGCTGACTCTATAGAACTCCATTTTCAGCTGCATAGAACATAAGCCATATGATTTCAGTATTTACTACCTGGTGATGTCCATGTGTAGAGTCATCTCTTGTGGTCTTGGAAAATTGCATTTGCTATGACAAGCATGTTCTCTTGACAAAACTCTGTTAGCCTCTGCCCTGCTTTGTACTCCAAGGCCAAACCTGCCTATTATTCTAGGTATCTCTTGACTTTTCAAGGGCTTCTCTGGTGGTGCCATTGGTAAAGAATCTGCCTGTCAGTGAAGAAGATGCAATAGACACGGGTTCAAACCCTGGATCGGGAACTTTTGCATTCTAATCCCTTTTGATTAAAAGGGCATTTATTATTATTATTATTATTATTATTATTGAGGATGTTGTAGGTCTTCACAGAACCATTCAACTTCAGCTTCACTGGCATCAGTGGTTGGGGCACAGACTCAGATTACTGTGATATTGAATGATTTTCTTTGGAAACCGAGATCAATCTGTTGTTTTTGAGGTTACACCCAAGTATTGCTTTTCAGATTCTTTTGTTGACTATGAGTGCTACTCCATTTCTTCTAAACGATTCTTGCCCAAAGTTCAGTTCAGTTCAGTCACTCAGTTGTGTCTGATTATTTGCGACCCCATGAATCACAGCACGCCAGGCCTTGCAGTCCATCACTAATTCCCGGAGTTCACTCAAACTCATGCCCGGTGATGGCATTCAGCCATCTCATCCTCTGTTGTCCCCTTCTCCTCCTGCCCCCAATCCCTCCCAGCATCAGAGCCTTTTCCAATGAGTAAACTCTTCACATGAGGTGGCCAAAGTATTGGAGTTTCAGCCTCAGCATCAGTCCTTCCAATGAAAACCCAGGACTGATCTCCATTAGGATGGACTGGTTGAAGCTGCTTGCAGTCCAAGGGACTCTCAAGAGTCCTCTCCAACATCACAGTTCAAAAGCATCAACTCTTTAGTGCTCAGCTTCCTTCACAGTCCAACTTTCACATCCATACATGACCACAGGAAAAACCATAGCCTTGACTAGATGGACCTTTGTTGGCAAGGTCATGTCTCTGCTTTTGAATATGCTATCTAGGTTGGTCAAAACTTTCCTTCCAAGGAGTAAGCGTCTTTTAATTTCATGGTTGCAATCACCATCTGCAATGATTTTGGAGCCCAGAAAAATAAAGTCTGCCACTGTTTCCACTGTTTCCTCATCTATTTCCCATGAAGTGATGGGACCAGATGCCATGATCTTCGTTTTCTGAATGTTGAGCTTTAAGCCAACTTTTTCACTCTCCTCTTTCACTTTCATCAAGAGGCTCTTTAGTTCCTCTTAACTTTCTGCCATAAGGGTGGTGTCATATGCATATCTGAGGTTACTGATATTCCTCCTGGCAATATTGATTCCAGCTTGTGCTTCTTCCAGCCCAGCATTTCTTATGATGTAATCTGCATATAAGTTAAATGAGCAGGCTGACAATATACAGCCTTGACATATTCCTTTTCCTATGTGGAACCAGTCTGTTGTTCCATGTCCAGTTCTAACTGTTGCTTACTGACCTGCATATAGGTTTCTCAGCAGGCAGGTCAGGTGGTCTGGTATTGCCAGATTTCCAGATTTTCCACAGTTTATTATGATCCACACAAAGGCTTTGGCATAGTCAATAAAGCAGAAATAGATGTTTTTCTGGAACTCTTTTGCTTTTTCAGTGATCCAGCAGATGTTGGCAATTTGATCTCTGATTCCTCTGCCTTTTCTAAAACCAGCTTGAACATCTGGAAGTTCATGGTTCATGTATTGCTGAAGCCTGGCTTGGAGAATTTTGAGCATTACTTTACTAGCGTGTGAGATGAGTGCGATTGTGCGGTAGTTTGAGCATTCTTTGGCATTGCCTTTCTTTGGGATTGGAATGAAAACTGACATTTTCCAGTCCTGTGGCCACTCCTGAGTTTTCCAAATTTGCTGGCATATAGAGTGCAGCACTTTCACAGCATCATCTTCCAGGATTTGAAATAGCTCACCTGGAATTCCATCACCTCCACTAGCTTTGTTCGTAGTTTTGCTTCCTAAGGCCCACTTGATTTCACATTCCAGGATGTCTGGCTCTAAGTGAGTGTTCATACCATTGTGATTATCTGGGTTGTGAAGCTCTTTTTTGTACAGTTCTTCTGTGTATTCTCGCCACCTCTTCTTAATATCTTCTGCTTCTGCTAGAACCATACCATTTCTGTCCTTTATCGAGCCCATCATTACATGAAATGTTCCCTTGGTATCTCTAATTTTCTTGAAGAGATCTCTAGTCTTTCCCATTCTGTTGTTTTCCTCTATTTCTTTGCATTGATCACTGAGGAAAGCTTTCTTAGCTCTTCTTGCTATTCTTTGGAACTCTGCATTCAGATGCTTATATCTTTCCTTTTCTCCTTTGTTTTTCTCTTCTCTTCTTTTCACAGCTATTTGTAAGGCCTCCTCAGACTGCCTTTTTGCTTTTTTGCATTTCTTTTCCATGGGGATGGTCTTGATCCCTGTCTCCTATACAATGTCATGAACCTCTGTTCATGGTTCATCAGGCACTCTGTCTATCAGATCTAGTCCCTTAAATCTATTCCTCACTTCCACGTAGATAAAGGATCATCTGAGTTAAATTCACCATTCCTGTCCATTTTAGTTTACTGATTCCTAAGATGTTGATATTTAATCTTGTTATCTGCTTGACCATGTCCAATTCATCTTGACTCATGGATCTAACATTCTAAGTTTCTATATAATATTGTTCTTAATGGCATCAGACACATCCAAAACTGAGTGTCATTTCTGCTTTGGCCCAGCCACTTCATTGTTTCTAGAGCTATTTGTAACTGCCCTCCTTCCTTCATCAGTAGCATAGTGAACATCTTCTGATCTGGGACAGGGGGCTCATCTTCCAGTTTATATCTTTTGCCTTTTCATCTTGTTCATGGGGTTCCCCAGACAAGAGTACTGAAGTGCATAGCCATTTCATCCTCCACTGGACCAAATTCTGTCAGAACTCTTCACTATGATCTGTCCATCATGGACGGCCCTGCATGGCTTCACTCATGGCTTCACTGAGTTATGCAGGCCATTTTGCCATGACAAGGCTGTGATCCATGAAGGGGACAACTATCAGTACCTTTATCATTTGAGGCTTGTGTTTCATTCAGCTCATGCACTAAATGCTTTCATATAGTTTACCTCATTTTATACTCATACAAATTCTCAATTCCCTATGAAGTAGACACTGATTTACTATAATGCTCCTTTTACAGAAAATAAATCTGGTAATTATAAAGAAGGCAGATTACTTAAGTAGAAGGTCAGGGATTTAAACTGGCATAGTGTGATACCTGAATTCATATTCTTGATTATTTCATTTCACTGGTTTGCAGTATGAAGTTAAGAAATAGCATGTGGCCTTTGAACATTATTCATGTATAACAAAAGTAAGTTTTGGAAGGGATTAGAATACCAGCAATATGTATGATAAATTGTAGTCAAAATTAAAAAGCATGAGACAGATGTAGTAATGGAATTATGGAACAGTGACAGTGGTAGTAGAGGTTTAATGGTTCTTTCAGAGATACTTCAGATAAAGTGAAAGTGAAAAAGAAGTCACTCAGTTGTGTCCGACTCTTTGCAACCCCATGGACTGTAGCCCACCAGGCTCCTCCACCCATGGGATTCTCCAGGCAAGAGTACTGGAGTGGGTTGCCATTTCTTTCTCCAGAGGGTCCTCCGGATCCAGGGATCAAACCCGGGTCTCCAGCATTGTAGGCAGATGCTTTACCATCTGAGCCAATACCTCAGATAAGGAGTGACTAGATAAACTAGATTCACAAACCCAATTCCAGTGCGTCTTGGGGGTGGAGCTTCCCCCACAACACAAGGCATGGAGACACCAGCCAGGTGTATTACAAGTCAACATAATTCTGACACTATCTTGGAGATAGTATCAGATTCCACAGTTTAATATTCAGTCTAGAAGACTGTCCCCAACTCCCCAGCACCCCTCCACTTCAGATGCCATTCTCAAGCCACATTGTTGCCTACGCTACTACCAATAAGCTACAAACTGGAGATTCCCACAACCTTCTTCTTGGACTTCAGATACCAATCACCAGACCATGTCTGTTACCTATACTTCTAATTGACTGACTATAAGTCAGAGATTTCCAAGATTATCCTATTTTGGGGTTTGATTAATTTGCTACAGCAGCTCACAGAACTCAGAGAAATATTTTACTTACTAGATTACTAATTGATTATGAAAAGAAGTAACTCAGGAATGGCTACACAAAATAAATGCACAAGGCAAGGCTTGGGAATGGTGTTTAAACATTCACATCATCTCCAGGTATATTACTCTCCTCAAATCTCCAAGTGTTCACCAACTTAGAAGTTCTCTGAACCCTGTGCTTTTGTGGTTTTATGGAGGCTTCATTACATATACATGATTAATTAAATCACTGGCTATACATGACTGGTTTAATCTTCAGCCCCTCTCTTCTTCTTAGAGGTCAAGAGGTGAGACTATATGTTGAAATAGAAAATAATCACACGTTCTGCCCTTATGGTATTTCTTTGTTTTCAATGCCTGACTATCTCCAAACATGGAAATAATCTCCTTTCATCTGAATTTTGCAGAGGATTTTACCTCTCTTGTGCACAAAACAGTCTACTATGTATTAGTTTTGTGTTTATACCTTGCAAATCAATACAAAATAATAAAAAATTTACATACCTTGTATCTCATGTACTGTTTAATATGACATACCTACATTCTATATACCTACATACCTACATTCATTAATGTTTGTGGAATCCAAAATAATCAGTATGTTAATAAGTGAATAAACAAATAACTGGATGATTGATTGAATAAAGAAATTAAAAGGTGACTCCTCAGTTTTTACTCTACTTTTAAAAATATTTTCCCTCCCCCACTTTTGGCTTTCTTTTCTAATCTTGTCTTAATCACCTCTTCCATTACTCTCAAGAATAGACCACACCATTGTGACTTAACAGAAAAAAAAAAAATCATTATTTGGGGCAAGCCAAATAAATATTGACTGAAAATTAGTCAAAAAAGTTTTTCCCAATCTATCAAGATTAACACTCTTAAATATTTCCTAGGTAACATTGCCAATTCTCAAATGATGTTTCTTTGAACAACATGAAAGTCTAAAATAAATTTTCTATATATGTTCCATTCACCACGTAAATCTTATTTGCATAAGCTCTTGCTTTTGGGTATCTATTGCATTTCCAACAAAGGAAAATTATTTCCATAACAGTATATTGTCAAATATCTCATATACATATTCCATTTAGGGAATAAAAATTATTTTCTGAGGTTGTGTAAAATATATTAATATTAATTTCTGATTGTCCTTTTTCTTTTGATTCGTAATTTGCAGTTTGTGTGAATTTAAATCCCTTTAAAAGCACAATTTCTTAATTGCTCAACCATGCAATACATAGACAGCAGTTATATTAATGACTTCTCAAAGGTGCAGTGCACTGATACTGTTATTTATGCTGCTATCTGGAAAAAAGCATATTTATTCTGTCCAAGCACCCATGAGACTTGAAAACTGTTCTTCATTCAGACTCACAGTGAATAGTCATTTTAATTAGTCATTAAATAATAGTCATTTTATTTCAGCATGTTTTCTCCATTACCGTTTCAACACTACAGCCAGTGACTTCTACCAGCAAATTTTTTTCCCAATAAACCATACACACATGTGCCCTGCATGCAATGAGTAAAGTTGTGTATAAATGATTAATATCTGTAGGAAATGTAATATTAAGATGAAATAATAATAATAAATTAATTTTGAACACACAAATATTATACCTTCCAACAATGACTGATGACTATTGAGTGAAAATATATGTCTCTCTCTCTCTCTCTCTCTCTCTCTATATATATATATATATATATATATACACACACACACACAGATGTTTGTGCATGTATATTTACATACATATAAATATATCAATAATGTATCTTAGAACCAAAGAAAATATGCATGTATTAATATTCAAGGGACATTTCTTGAGATTTAAGTCAATACAGAACTGTTCTTTCTACTACAGGGTTTGTAAAAGGTAACAAAATAATGTAATACTAGTTTTGCCTTTGAGCAATTTACCATCATAATAAATATGAATCATTATTCTTATTGAAGTGAGAGTCTTGAATGAAAAAGATGGTTTATAGTATCAGTCTCACTCTAGGTAAACCTTAAATCCCATGATCTGGCTACAATTTCTGTTTCTATGTGAGACTTTGTTCCTGCGTTAATCTTTTTCTTTAATCTGTCCTCTACTTTCCCATTCTTTCTTTCCATAAAAGAAATGCACACATCTAATTTATGTAAAACTGGTGTGTGGACACCACTACCTTGAAACCTCAATTTTCACTTTTGTCCCTTATAAGTATATCTTGAGTGGAGAATATCATAAGAAATCAACTTTAAACAGCTTACTGTTCTTTCATTGTTGGGACATTGGTGAGAGTAATTACCACAATATTTATTTACTCAGTGTCCACTTTATAAAAAGCAAACCAAGATATTTCATATCTCAAAGCCAAGAATAAGTTTGATTTTGTGGTGTCATTGTTATATTTCATAGACAGTGGCTTTCATGTAAACTTTACATTTTTTTATATTTCTTTAGCTGCTGTCACATTTAACATGTAAACCATTCTTAATTTTTTTCTTAAAACTTAAAAGCTTTTGTACAACAAAGGAAAACATAAACAAAACAAAAAGGCAACCTATACATGGGAGAAAACATCTGCAAACAATGCAACCAGCAACAGATTAATATCTAAAATATGCAAATAGTTCATATAGCTCAATATCAAAAAGACAAACAACCCAACCAAAACATGGGCAGAAGATCTAAAAAGACATTTCACCAAAGAAGACATACAGATGACCAGCAGGCACATGAAAAATGCCCAACATCACTAATTATTAGAGAAATTCAAGTCAAAACTTCAGTAATGTATTACCTCATACCAGTCAGAACAGCCAAAATCTAAAAGTCTATAAATAATAAATGCTGGGGAGAATGTGGAGGAAAGAACCCCCACTACACTGTTGGTGACAATGTAAATTGCCATAGCCACTATGGAGAACAGTAGGACGCTGCCTTCAAAGGTATAAAAATAGAGTTGTCATATGATCCTAAAATCCTAGTTCTGGGCATCTATCTGGAGAAAAAAGAATTTTAACATGCATCCCAAAGTTCATAACAGGACTATTTACAATAGTCAGGACATGGAAGCAACCTAAGTGTCTACTGACAGATGAAAGGATAAAGAAATGTAATACATACATACAGTGGAATATTGCTCAGCCATAAAAAAGAATGAAATAATGTCATTTGCAGCAACATAGATGAACTAAGAGATTATCTTACTAAGTTAAGAAAATCAGACAAAGACAAACACTGTATTCCACATTTAAATGTGGAATCTAAAAGACAGATACAGATTAACTTATTTAGAAAACAGCAGTAGACTTACAGACAGAAAGCAAACAAATATAGTTATCAAAATGGGTCTGGGGAGAAAGATAAATTAGGAGTTGGGATTAAAATATATATACTACTGTATATAAAATAGATAACCAACAATGACCTACTGTATAGAACAGGGATTATACTCAATATCTTGTAACATTGTATAATGAAAGACAATGTAAAAAATAATAAATATTTATATGTATAACTGTACAATTTATTGTACACCTTAAACTAACACAGCATTGTAAATCAACCATATTTCAATAATTTTTTTAATGTTTTTTACCAACTTGTACAAATAAGCTTTTGTTTAGGATCATGTAACTTCCCTTAGGATCATATTTTATCTTATTTTCTCATTATCTCTGTTTCACATTATTATTACTTGAACCCAAGAAAAATCTAGGCTCTCTCTTCTTCTTACTTTGGGTTATCATTGCCAAGGGAATAGAATATAACTATTTGCTTCCATTTTACTATTTTCTATTCCCTCTTTAGTGATCTGAAATTGGACTTCTCTCCACAAACTATGATATCATTCTTAAAGACTCTGTCATTTTTCAAACATTTGAGCTTGGGAGAGTGACTGGATATCTCTGTGTCTCACAACACTCATTTCTAAAATGGAGATAATAATGCTACTCCATTGGTTTGTTTAGAGGATTTAAATGAGTCAGAGTATATGCAGTGGTTAGCACAGTGCCTGATGCATAGTAAGTGCCTAAAAAATTGAGCCTATGATGAAATTGCCTATATAATTTCACTATTCAGTTTTTTTATACTTACTAAGAGCGTGACTTTTTTTTTTTTACTATCACAGACTTTAGTCTCATAGTCTCATCATCTTTAACTTCTTATCGCTTTCTCCTTCCATATCCAGCTAGTTGTCAAATACTTTGTCTTTTTCCTCTTACAACAGCTCTCAAATCTATCTTTTCTCTAGTCACCAGAATCTGTCTGAGAGGACTCTAGAGGGTGGGGCAACTGAGTGAAAATGTTCCCTCAGGGAGAGGAAGTGCTAATGGAACTTTGAGTACTAAGACACTGAAATATGCAGAGATGCCATTTATTAAAAATTACAACAGCAACAAACAAGCAACAAGAGCACCAGTAAGCCAGAATCAGGTGTTCATTTTCAAATGTAGCTAAATAAAGTTTAGAATAAAAGGGCTTCATTTAATTTATATGAAAATAATTCTTATCTGCAGTTACTGGTAATATGAAAAGCCAGAGAACTCATTGATTTGTCTTAGTTTAAATTAATTAATCATAGAACAAGTGTTCCACCTGCACTGCCACTGACATCACGACTACTGTACATTTAAGCAATTAAAATGGCAAAGCATACAAATTAAGGTGCAATTATTGTTTAAAATTCCATATCTACATTAATGCCTCTACAGGGTGAGTAATAATTTTTAAAAAGGCAAAAAGAGTTATCATTGCTTGTATTACATATTTTAATGTTCCAATTTGCTACCATATGATTATTAGACTGCAAACTGCTTGGGATTTGACACAGTGGTTTGCCTATTACATATTTTTAATAATATTGTCAAATATATGAGCTAAATGTTTCCTGCATTACAATTCAGTTTCAATTGAAATTTATATTCAATGGAATGAATTCACACTATTAAAATATGTTAGGAAAGTATTTTTATTTTAAAGACTCTTCCTTACCTTTACATACAGGCCTGTGATCACTCCAAGCAGCAAAAACTTCAGCTATCCGTTGGCAGGTGATGCTCTTAGCACCCTGTAGGACATAATCTTCATCACAAGAGAACTGCACAGTTGATCCAAGGCTAAAATAGAGCAAAGGATTAAAAAAACAGTGTTAGAAGCATATAACATAACAATTAGGTTCCAGTTCTACTGGCAATATTGAGTAGGTGAAAAATGTCCCACAGTGACAAAAAATATTCTTTGGGGGAACCAAAATATGAAAATATGACTTGTACAAATATATAATAAAAATCATAAATATGAATATACTGTAAATCAACAACATGCTGATATTGGTAGGAACTGTAGAAAGCTCTCATCAAGTTTAATTATCTTCTTATTAGTTGTAGAAGCCAAAGCTAAACTGACTAAATTTCCCATCTTAAGTAGGTGGTAAATGTGAAGCAAAGAGTAGACTTCTAACCTTGAATTACAATGCTTGTGTTCATACCACATGACAGTACTTCTTTAGCAGATATTTACATAGGTATTTACTTGGACAGGTATTTGCCCATCCATGGATGTGTGTGTGTGTATATATATATATATATTTTTTTTTTTTTTAAATAAACTGACCATGTATTTTCCCCCTAAAATCCTTAAACAGCAACTTACCAGTGGGAAAAAATAACAAATTCTATTTTCTTAAAATGGCTTAAATTCCTTCCAACAATAAGTCACTGGCAGCTTCTCCACCTCATCTCTAACACAATGCCACATGTCATCAGCACCTGTAGCAGCTGACAGTTTTTGCACATGCCATGCTGTTTTCTGTCTGCACCCTCTGTGCCTGGAAAACATTATCTGTACCCTCTCTCCCAGGCAGTGCCTGAACAGCTCCTGTTCAACTTCCTGAGCTTATCATGCAGGGGGATTTCGTGATCACATTTGTGTTGCTAAAAGAGATCTCTGGAACAGTGTGTAGGGCAGTTTAAAAGGAAGATTAATCAGAAAAAGGTAGGCCAGTAGAATCATAATTCAAGTAGTTTAGGTCAAGGGTTGGCAACGGTGTCCATCCTGCAGGCTAAACCTGGTCTACTGGCTATACACACGTATACATATATGCATGTATATACATATATATACACACATAAATATATACACACATAAATATATGCACTGTATGTATGTATATATATGTATATGCATGTGTATATATGTATGTATGTAAATATATTTGTGATATTTGTAAATATATATTTGTAATAATAAATATATAATAAAATATATATGTGTATATATGTATATGGTATATATTATATATACATATATGTGTATGTATATATATAGTTCATATAAAGTAAAACATTTATCTTTAATACACATGCAGATTTATCAAAAATGTCCAAGTCCAGAGATATTGTATCCCTATAATTGGAGAAAACTATCCTTGGGTAGGGCTTCCCAGATGGTGCTAGTGGTAAAGAACTTGCCTGCCAATGAAGGAGACATAAGAAATGTGGGTTAGATTCCTGGGTTGGGAGGATCCCCTGGAGGAGAGCATGCAACCCACTCTAGTATTCTTGCCTGGAGAACCCCATGGACAGAGGAGCCTGGTAGGCTACAGACCATAGGGTCGCAAAGAGTCAGACACAACTGAAGCAACCTAGCTCGCATGCATTGGTTAAAATTCTCGGTCATGGCTACTTAAATTGCTTATAATTCTGGAGAAGGAAATGGCAGTTATGTACTCAACTCTTATATATGACACATTTATTGTATTCCAGGGACAAAAAAGAATGTAATGTGATCAAAAAAGAATGTAATGTGATTACAGTACACAAATTAAGAGGACACGGGTATGAAATGAAGTTAAGGAAGAAAAAAAAGAGACTGAGGGCAGATCATTTATAAATCAGTACATCATAGTAAGAGTTGTAACTTTTACTCTGGGAGAATGGAGGAGTAGTTATAGGACTATGAACCAAAGGAATGGCATTATGACATTTAATGTTTTAAAGTGACCAAATTATCTCTGGTTGAAGAATAAATGTTAAGAAGAAAAAGGCAGAAGTAGGAATTTGATTACAGCATGTTGGAGTAATCATGTTTCTCAGGGAGATGATATGGTGTGATCTATACTAGGGAGGTTCAATTAAGTTCAGTTCAGTCGGTCTGTCATGTTTGACTCTTTGTGACCCCATGAACTGCAGCATGCCAGGCCTCCCTGTCCATCACCAACTGCCAGAGTTTACACAAACTCATGTCCACTGAGTCGGTGATGCCATCCAACTGTCGTCACCTTCTCTTCCCACCTTCAATCTTATCCCAGCATCAGGGTATGCTCAAATGAGTCAGTTCTTTGCATCAGGTGGCCAAAGCACTGGAGTGTCAGTTTCAGCATCTGTCCTTCCAATGAATATTATGGACTGATTTCCTTTAGGATGGACCAGTTGGATCTCCTTGCAGGCCAAGGGACTCTCAAGAGTCTTCTCCAACCCACAGTCCAAAAGCATCAATTTTTCAGCGCTCAGCTTTCTTTATAGTTCAACTTTCACATCCATACATCACTACTGGAAAAACCATAGCTTTGACTAGATGGACTTTGTTGGCAAAATAATGTCCCTGCTTTTTAATATGTTGTTTAGGTTGGTCTGGGAGCGGTGGCTGTGCAGGCGCAGGAGGGCCTAGAGGAGCTACTCCTCGTTCAAGGTCAGGAGGGATGGCAGTGAGGAGATACCTCTCGTCCAAGGTAAGGAGCAGCGGCTGCGCTTTGCTGGAGCAGCCATGAAGAGATACCCCATGTCCAAGGTAAGAGAAACCCAAGTAAGACAGTAGGTGTTGCAAGAAGGCATCAGAGGGCAGACAAACTGAAACCATAATCACAGAAAACTAGTCAATCTAATCACACTAGGACCATAGCCTTGTCTAACTTAATGAAACTAAGCCATGTCATGTGGGGCCAACCAAGACAGGCGGGTCATGGTGGAGAGGTATGAGAGAATGTGGTCCACTGGACAAGAGAATGGCAAACCACTTCAGTACTCTTGCCTTGAGAACCCCATGAACAGTATGAAAAGGCAAAATGATAGGATACTGAAAGAGGAACTCCCCAGGTCAGTAGGTGCCCAATATGCTACTGGAGATCAGTGGAGAAATAACTCCAGAAAGAATGAAGGGATGGAGCCAAAGCAAAAACAATTCCCAGTTGTGGATGTGACTGGTGATAGAAGCAAGGTCCAATGCTGTAAGGAACAACACTGCATCAGTTCAGTTCAGTTCAGTGTTTGGTCATGTTCGACTCTTTGCGACCCCATGAATTGCAGATCGCCAGGCCTCCCTGTCCATCACCAACTCCCAGAGTTCAGCCAGACTCACTTCCATCGAGTCAGTGATACCATCCAGCCATCTCATCCTCTGTCATCCCCTTCTCCTCCTGCCCCCAATCCCTCCCAGCATCAGACTCTTTTCCAATGAGTCAACTCTTCGCATGAGGTGGCCAAAGTACTGGAGTTTCAGCTCTAGCATCATTCCTTCCACAGAAATCCCAGGGCTGATCTCCTTCAGAATGGATTGGTTGGATCTCCTTGCAGTCCAAGGGACTCTCAAGAGTCTTCTCCAACACCACAGTTCAAAAGCATCAATTCTTCGGTGCTCAGCTTCTTCACAGTCCAACTCTCACATCAATACATGACCACTGGAAAAACCATAGCCTTGACTAGACGGACCTTTGTTGGCAAAGTATTATCTCTGCTTTTGAATATGCTATCTAGGTTGGTCATAACTTTCCTTCCAAGGAGTAAGCGTCTTTTAATTTCATGGCTGCATTCACCATCTTCAGTGATTTTGGAGCCAAGAAAAATAAAGTCTGATACTGTTTCCACTGTTTTCCCATCTATTTCCCATGAAGGGATGGGGCCAGATGCCATGATCTTCGTTTTCTGAATGTTGAGCTTTAAGCCAACTTTTTCACTTTCCTCTTTTACTTTCATCAAGAGGCTTTTGAGTTCCTCTTCACTTTCTGCCATAAGGGTGGTGTCATCTGCATATCTGAGGTTATTGATATTTCTCTTGGCAATCTTGATTCCACCTTGTGCTTCTTCCAGTCCAGCATTTCTCGTGATGTACACTGCATAGAAGTTAAATAAGCAGGGTGACAATATACAGCCTTGACATACTCCTTTTCCTATTTGGAACCAGTCTGTTGTTCCATGTCCAGTTCTAACTGTTGCTTCCTGACCTGCATACAGATTTCTCAAGAGGCAGGTCAGGTGGTCTGGTATTCCCATCTCTTGAAGAATTTCCCACAGTTTATTGTGATCCATAGAGTCAAAGGCTTTGGCATAGTCAATAAAGCAGAAATAGATGTTTTTCTGGAACTCTATTGCTTTTTCCATTATCCAGCAGATGTTGGCAATTTGATCTCTGGTTCCTCTGCCTTTTCTAAAACCAGCTTGAACATCTGGAAGTTCACGGTTCACGTATTGCTGAAGCCTGGCTTGGAGAATTTTGAGCATTATTTACTAGCATGTGAGATGAATGCAATTGTGCGGTAGTTTGAGCATTCTTTGGCATTGCCTTTCTTTGGGATTGGAATGAAAACTGACCTTTTCCAGTCCTGTGGCCACTGCTGAGTTTTCCAAATTTGCTGGCATATTGAGTGCAGCACTTTCACAGCATCATCTTTCAGGATTTGAAATAGCTCAATTGGAATTCCATCACCTCCACTAGCATTGTTCATAGAGATGCTTTCTAAGGCCCACATAGGAACCTGGAATGTTAGGTCCATGAATCAAGGCAAACTGGAAGTGGTCAAACGGGAGATGGCAAGGGTGAACGTCAACATTCTAGGAATCAGCGAAGTAAAATGGACTGGAATGGGTGATATTAACTCATATGACCATTATTTCTACTACAGTGGGCAGGAATCCCTTAGAAGAAATGAAGTAGCCATCAGGGTCAAAAAAAGAGTCCTAAATGCAGTACTTTGACGCAATCTCAAAAACGACAGAATGATCTCTGTTCATTTCCAAGGCAAGCCATTCAATATCACAGTAATCCAAGTCTATGCCCCAACCAGTAACGCTGAAGAAGCTGAAGTTGAATGCTTCTATGAAGACCTACATGACCTTTTAGAACACCCAAAAAGATGTCCTTTTCATTATAGGGGACTGGAATGCAAAAGTAGGAAGTCAAGAAACACCTGGGGTAACAGGCAAATTTGGCCTTGGAATTCGGAATGAAGCAGGGCAAAGGCTAATAGATATTTGCTAAGAGAACACACTGGTCATAGCAAACACCCTTTTCCAACAACACAAGAGAAGAAGACACTACACATGGACATCACCAGATGGTCATCACCAAAATCAGGTTGATTATATTCTTTGCAGCCAAAGATGGAGAAGCTCTATACAGTCAGCAAAAACAAGACTGGGAGCTGACTGTGGCTCAGATATGAACTCCTTATTGCCAAATTCTGACTGAAATTGAAGAAAGTAGGGAAAACCACTAGACCATTCAGATATGACTGGAATCAAATCCCCTATAATTATACAGTGGAAGTGAGAAATAGTTTTAAGGGACTAGATCTGATAGATAGAGTGCCTGATGAACCATGGACTGAGGTTCGTGACACTGTACAGGAGACAGGGATCAAGACCATCCCCATGAAAAAGAAATGCAAAAAAGCAAAATGGCTGTCTGGGGAGGCCTTACAAATAGCCACGAAAAGAAAAGAAGCTTATAAAAGCAAAGGAGAAAAGGAAAGATACACCCATTTGAATGCAGAGTTCCCAAGAATAGCAAGGGGAGATAAGAAAGCCTTCCTCAGCAATCAATGCAAATAAATAGAGGAAAACAACAGAATGGGAAAGATTAGAGATCTCTTCAGGAAAATTAGAGATATCAAGGGAACATTTGATGCAAAGATGGCCTCAATAAAGGACAGAAATGGTACGGACAGAAGCAGAAGATATTAAGAAGAGATGGCAAGAATACACAGAAGAACTGTACAAAAAAGATCTTCAAGACCCAGATAATCACGATGGTGTGACCACTCACTTAGAGCCAGACATCCTGGAATGTGAAGTTAAGTGGGCCTTAGAAAGCATCACTATGAACAAAGCTAGTGGAGGTGATGGTTTTCCAGTTGAGCTATTTCAAATCCTGAAAGATGATGCTATGAAAGTGCTGCACTCAATATGCCAGCAAATTTGGAAAACTCAGCAGTGGCTACAGGACTGGAAAAGGTCAGTTTTCATTCCAATCCCAAAGAAAGGCAATGCCAAAGAATGCTCAAACTACCACACAATTGCACTCATCTCACACGCTAGTAAAGGAATGCTCAAAATTCTGCAAGCCAGGCTTCAGCAATACATGAACCGTGAACTTCCAGATGTTCAAGCTGGTTTTAGAAAAGGCAGAGGAACTAGAGATCAAATTGCCAACATCTGCTGGATCAATGAAAAAGCAAAAGAGTTCCAGAAAAACATCTATTTCTGCTCTATTGACTATGCCAAAGCCTTTGACTGTGTGGATCACAATAAACCATGGGAAATTCTTCAAGAGATGGGAATACCAGACCACCTGACCTGCCTCTTGATAAATCTGTATGCAGGTCAGGAAGCAACAGTTAGAACTGGACATGGAACAACAGACTGGTTCCAAATAGGAAAAGGAGTATGTCAAGCCTGTATATTGTCACCCTAGAGTACATCATGAGAAACGCTGGGCTGGAAGAAGCACAAGCTGGAATCAAGATTGCTGGGAGAAGTATCAATAACCTCAGATATGCAGATGACACCACCCTTATGGCAGAAAGTGGAGAGGAACCAAAAATCCTCTTGATGAAAGTGAAAGAGGAGAGTGAAAAAGTTGGCTTAAAGCTCAACATTCAGAAAACGAAGACCATGGCATCTGGTCCCATCACTTCATGGGAAATAGATGGGGAAACAGTGGAAACAGTGTCAGACTTTACTTTTTGGGGCTGCAAAATCACTGCAGATGGTGATTTCAGCCATGAAATTAAAAGACGCTTACTCCTTGGAAGGCAAGTTATGACCAACCTAGATAGCTATTGAAAAGTAGAGGCATTACTTTGGCAACAAAGGTCCGTCTAGTCAAGGCTATGGCTTTTCCAGTGGTCATGTATGGATGTGAGAGTTGGACTGTGAAGAAAGCTGAGCGCCGAAGAACTGATGCTTTTGAACTATGGTGTTGGAGAAGACTCTTGAGAGTCCCTTGGACTGCAAGGAGATCCAACCAGTCCATCGTAAAGGAAATCAGCCCTAGGTGTTCTTTGGAAGGAATGATGCTAGAGCTGAAACTCCAGTACTTTGGCCACCTCATGCGAAGAGTTGACTCATTGGAAAAGACTCTCATGCTGGGAGGGATTAGGGGCAGGAGGAAAAATAGGACGACATAGGATGAGATGGCTGGATGGCATCACCGACTCAATGGACATGAGTTTGAGTTATCTTTGGGAGTTGGTGATAGACAGGGAGGCCTGGCGTGCTGTGATACATGGGGTCGCAAAGAGTCAGACATTTACAGACTTAACTGAACTGAACTGAACTTAGGTTGGTCATAACTTTTCTTCCAAGGAGCAAGCTTGTTTTAATTTCATGGCTGCAGTCACTATCTGCAATGTACCAGTTAGAAACTAACGATGGTAAAACATTACAAAAGAGACCTTAGTACAAGATCTGGCTCACAGAAGTCTGGCCCCCAGAACTTAATGAACTAAATTAATAAACTAAATTAAAGATTCTATCAAGGGCACTGTATTTGTCACAGGTGATTACAATATTCTAGTTTAACCCGGCTGTTCTTACTAAAAACAATATATTGCATCTTGTTTAAGTAACAGGTGTTTTAGCTTGTTTCTTTTGACTATAGAAAACTATAAAGACAATTTGCTATAATAAACACTTAAGTGCTTTGTTGCTATACCTATTCCAAACACTGGCAGTGATTGTCTCTGAAGTTTTTACCATACCCCTCACCAGAGATTAACTTTTCCATTTTTTTTCCTCCAATTAATACACTGGGGGAGGTAGTTTAGATTTGACATTAACAATTTAAACTGCAAATCTTTCAAATCCTAATTTTCCCTTTTCCAGCTTTATGGCTTTGAGAAAATAACAATCTGTCTAAGCCTCAGCTTCCTTATCTGTCATGGTAATGATATGAAATATTATTTGTAAAGTATATAATGGCAAACACATTTCGGATACTCAATTGTATTTCTCAATCACAGAAATAGTTGTGAAAGCCATTAATTTCTTCCCCAGTTTTGAAAAAAAGACTCTTCTTTGGGCATCTGCAAGCACCTTCATTAGGATCATAGCTATACTTTAACATATTCTAAAACAAAAATATAAAAGTAAAAAACAATGCAGAGAAAGCAGAAGTTAATAAAATAAGCAGTCTCTTTAGCAGAATCCAAGGGCAATAACATCCAGAAAATGGGTAGGTTTAACAAATACATTTTTATTTTATGAACTGCTTTAACATTTGAGTTGAAATTAAAGAAAGTGTTTTATTAAAAATATTTATGTCAAGGGAAACAGTAAAAGAATACAAGCTCTGTAATTTTCACTGCAATTTCTTTGTCACTAATGAACAGACATCTGTTCTGCCAGGTTGAATAAAACATTACAGTTTAGTAGGTTATATAATCTGATAGAACATTTTGAAATAAATGATTGAATACATCTTCAGTCTGAAAATAGCAAATCATAAAGCATGTGATATATAAGAGCATAGTTTGAAAAACAATCGTTGACCTAGCCTATGTCTAAATACTACCATATTTTTTTAAAAAATAATACTTATTATTGCAAAAACATTAAAACCTCAAAGCTTTCAGAAAAAGAAGATATGAGAGTTTTCAAAATATATAAATGTTTCGTGTAAATCAAATAGCTAATATAATTTCATACAAATAGAAAAATATGAACAACTAAAAAGATAAGGAAGAACAAATGATGGTGTCTGAGTCAAAGAAGAAGATTTAAGAAATAAGAAGCAGAGGATCTTGAGAGAATAACATAAACAGTGGATTTGTAACTAAATTTTTTTCAGTTATTGATTTTTGGTTTATTTAAAGATCTAGACAACTTTCCGACAGAGGCAGAAATTTATCACTAAAGCAGGTCCATATTTTTTCAAAATTATCACTATACTAGTAGAAACTATCCAAACATGAAAGATGACCTAAAAATTAAAACATCTTCAAACCATTTCTATAAAGGACAAAAAAAAATTATTAAACGTGTAGAAAATTACTATCATTAAAATGACCTCAAAAATCACTAAGATAATATGCTTTTTAGACTTTTAGCAGGGATACTACATGCCAGAATAAATGGAACTATGTCAAAGTTTTGAGTGAATATAAGTTAGAAATCTAGCATTCTATTCATACTTTTTCAAACACGTGGAATCAAAATGTCATACTTTCTTAACTAGGCAAAAATTCAGTTTCTAGTATATATATATGCATATATATATTATACACGCTATATATATATATATATACATACAAAGTTTTTACTACACTAGACAAAGGCTTAAAAAACAAGAAATTAACATGCGATACAGTATTAGCTAAAGTACAGATTTTGTTCAAATTTCACAAAATCTTATGCTTGTGCCCATTATTTGATTTCATAGATTATTCAAGATTCCACATTTATTTAATTGCATTGAGCAGCTTTAGCTTCATGTAACAATGTCTGATAAATTATCTTTCCATTTTTATTCTGTCATATGTATTTTCTAATTTTATTTTCATGGCTTCTTAGATACACCCATCATTTAAAAGTGGACATTTAATTTCCAAAAGCATTGGGTTTCTAAAGTAGCTTTGATATTAATTTCTCATTTTGATACTAATTTCTCATTTAAATGCTCTCTTCTTTGCAATTACCCTCTGTCTTTTTTTCAGTCTTTTAACTTTATTAAGGCTTTCAATGACTAAGTCAAAGATCTTTCCTTGTAACTAGAGAGCGTTAACAAATTTTGATCTCTTTCTGTAATGACCTTTATGTCTGAGTGTCTCACAGCAAGATCACAAATTCAAAGTGTTCCAAATTGAACTTGCTTTTCCTGAGATCCATTTGTCTTCCTAAAATTCCAATCTTAGTAAATTCTACTGTTTGTCTAGTCAAGGCTATGGTTTTTCCTGTGGTCATGTATGGATATGAGAGTTGGACTGTGAAGAAGGCTGAACGCCGAAGAATTGATGCTTTTGAACTGTGGTGTTGGAGAAGACTCTTGAGAGTCCCTTGGACTGCAAGGAGATCCAACCAGTCCATTCTGAAGGAGATCAGCCCTGGGATTTCTTTGGAAGAAGTGATGCTAAAGCTGAAACTCCAGTACTTTGGCCACCTCATGCAATGAGTTGACTCATTGGCAAAGACTCTGATGCTGGGAGGGATTGGGGGCAGGAGGAAAAGAGAACGACAGAGGATGAGATGGCTGGATGGCATCACTGACTCGATGGATGTGAGTCTTAGTGAACTCCGGGAGTTGGTGATGGACAGGGAGGCCTGGCATGCTGTGATTCATGGGGTCACAAAGAGTCAGACACGACTGAGCGACTGATCTGATCTGATCTGATCTATTTAGTAATCCAAGACAGAAATATCTACACTTGCAAATAATTTTCATTAATTAAATTATTCAGTATACATTCATTGCTTATGTAGGCCTGACAACCTCAAATGTCTTATAGATAATCAAGGCCAAAAGCTTGATAATGAATAGGTAAGTATATGCTTGCTTAAATCCATTTATATTTTAAAAGGATTTTCTTTTTTTTCAAATACTATGCAGAGCCAACAAAATAGAAAACTTGCTGACTATGGTTATTTCACTTTTTGGGATATGTTAGGTTACGACAAAGAGATGCAGAGGACACAATACTGAAAGAAGATATGAAACTCTCCTCTCAGAGTTCACTGACATATATGGGAGACAAATAGGAAAAACAAAATAAAATGTGGTACCATATCATAAGAGGGGAGACTGCTATGAAAGAAGAAAGAGAGGCACATAATAAAGGCTTGTTTGGGGGTTGAAACCTTAGCTTAATACTGAAAACTGAGCAGATATAGCCAAACAATAAATAAGAAAGCTATTTCTAGGTAAGGAATGCACAATAGAAAACTCCCAGGGGTTACAGTCATGATAGATTTTGGGAACCACAAAAGTTTGAGAACAAGAAACAACTATGGCTACAGTCTGTGTATATGTGTGTGTGTGTGTGTGTATGTGTGTGTATGTGTGTGTGTGTATATAAGTGGAAAGTTGAGGTGGGAGTGAGATGAGGGATAAAGGATTGATGATCTGTGAGATTAGAAAACAAAATTGAGATTAAGTTATAGAAAACATTTCTATACTCTGTATATCTGGCAGATTTTATCTGTTCCATTTCAAGTTATTCCTAACCCCTCAAACAGAACCATACCTTATTTAGGATATAGGTAGATTTTCTTATTTCCATGACACCCCCAGGAAGTCTCATGCTTAATTTAAACCAGTTATGTATGCTGATCTCATTTTGCTAAGCAACTGGCTGTTTCAAAGCTTTGTGGTGGTATTGGTGGTTTTGTCCGACTCTTGCGACCCTGCGGTATATAGCCAACCAGGCTCCTCTGTCCATGGGATTCTCCAGGCAAGAACACTGGAGTGGGTTGCTGTTTCCTTATCCATCAAAGATGTGTAGGACAACAATTTTTGGCCAATTAAATTGCTGGACAAGACTTCTCATGCTCGACAAAAATACAAGAATTCAAAAAGAGAAAAATTTTTGCCAATTTTCCTTCTTCCTTCTTTAAAAGAAGGATTGGTACCTAGAGCAAGACTAATAGCGGCCATCTTGCCATCACAAGACAATCAGCACGATACTTAAAAGTAACATACTCAGAATGATACAGAAAAAGGACTTAGAAACATAGAGGTTTGGTCATCAATGGCATTATTGAGAAGACAAATATATGCTGAAGGTATTTCTAGACTTCCCATTACTTGAGAAAAATGCAACTTTATCTGTAAAATTGTCTTTGGGTATTTCCTTAATTGTAATAGCTTATATAAAGGAGTTTAGAAGTTAACTCAGGATAAACCATTTTGCCTTTTTTTTTTTTTTTCTACTTTTTTTTCTTTTTTTCCTGGTTTAATGTTACTCAACATTTGTGGAGAAAGGTGTAAATCATGGTGCTATCCCATCAACTGCTAATGTACCCCATTACCTCTTAGAAATCTTCTTTGTAATCTTTTTTTAAAATTAATTTATTTTTATTGAAGGATAACTGCTTTACAGAATTTTGCTGTTTTCTGTCAAACCTCAACATGAATCAGCCATAGGTATACATATATCCCCTCCCTTTGGAAACTCCCTCCCCATCCCACCCCTCTAGGTTGATACAGAACCCCTGTTTGAGTTTGCTGAGCCATACAGCAAATTCCCATTGGCTATCTATTTTACATAAGGTAATGTAAGTTTCCATGTTACTCTTTCCATACATCTCACCCTCTCCCCATGTTCATAAGTCTATTCTCTATGTCTGTTTCTCCATTTTTGCCCTGTAAATAAATTCTTCAGTACTATTTTTCTAGATTCTGTATATATGTGTTAGAATACTATAGAATACCATAGTACATATCTTTCTCTTTCTGACTCACTTCACTCTGTCTAATAGGTTCTAGGTTCATCAATATCCTTTGTAATCTTTATCAACCGACCCACTTTGTACTTTACATTCAGCAATACAAACTGTCCATGAATATGCTGTATGGTTTAAGAACTCTGTGCATATGCATATGCTCTACTTTCATTCTGATATTTTTGCTTACTGTTCTTGTCTATCTGGAAAACTTATTTTTTCATATCATACTGAAGATGTCACCTCCTTTGGGCAGCTTTTCTGGTACACCTCCCTATAACCTTCAAAGAGTAAATGACCTGTTTTCCTTTACATTCTTGCTGTTCAGTTGTTCAGTTGTGTCCAATTCTTTGCAACCTCATGAACTACAGCATGCCAGGCTTCCCTGTTCTTCACCAGCTACCAGAGCTTGCTCAAATTCAGGTCCATTGAGTCAGTAATGCCATCTAACCATCTCACCCTCTGTTATCCATTTCTCCTCCTGCCTTCAATCTTTCCCAGCATTAGGGTTTGTTCTAATGAATTAGCTCTTCACATCAGGTGGCCAAAGTATTGGAGTTTCAACTTCAGCATCAGTCATTCCAATGAATATTCAGATTTCCTTTAGGATTGACTGGTTTGATCTCCTTACAGTCCAAGGGACTCTCAAGAGTCTTCCTCAACACCACAGTTTGAAAGGATCAATTTTTCGGTACTTAATTTCTTTATATTCCAAATCTCACATCCATATATGACTACTGGAAAAACTGCAGTCTTGACTAGACAGACATTTGTTAGAAAAGTAATGTTTCTGCTTTTTAATATGCTCACTCAGTTTTTCATAGCTTTTCTTCCAAGGAGCAAACGTCTTTTAATTTCATGGCTGTAGTCACCATCTGCAGTGATTTTGGAGCCCCCAAAATAAAATCTCACACTGTTTCCATTGTTTCCCCATCTATTTGCCACGAAGTGATGGGACCAGATACCATGATCTTAGTTTCCTGAAAGTTGAGTTTTAAACCAGCTTTTTCACTCTCCTCTTTCAGCATCATCAAGTGGCTCTTTAGTTCCTCTTTGCTTTCTGCCATTAGGGTAGTGTCCTCTGCCTATCTGAGGTTATTGATATTTCTCCTGGCAATGTTGATTCCAGATTGTGATTTATCTTTCAGTTACCTGCTAGTATCTGTGAATGGCGAAAATCAGCAATATGCCTAGGAAACTGAGCCTGTGAGTTTCATTCCCTAACTCTTCAACATAAAGGAAACATCTAGGAATAGACTTGAGAGTAATAAGGCCAAGGATCAGCACAAAGATAGTAAACAAATGAAGAAAGAAAATAGTATCAGACAACAAGTATTACATAGAAATGATAGAATGATATAATAACTGAGAATGATATAATAACTGTGTGGAGGTGTCAGAAAATGACTAGAAAGTTTATATTTAATTTGACATCTATTATGAGACACTTACTCCTACAGAGATTTGACAGAAAGGGTCTCAAGTAGGAAAAAATGTTTCAGAAACAGAAAAAGAAGCTAGTTTGGATGGCTGGATCAGATTGAAAGGTGGGAAGTATGATCCAAAGTTAGCTCAATGAGAGAGAAACAGAACAGGTTCTAAAACAATTACTTTTATAATGTAATTTATTATTCTATGTGCAAGAGGGAAGTTGTTAGAGGATTTCCAACAGAGAAGTGATGTGATTTGATCTATGTTTTTAAAAGATCATTTTGACTGCTGTGTGGTAAATGCATCATAGATAAAGTGGTAGTAGAAGGATCATTTGTGGTTGTATTGATGGTTTGAGGGAGACACTATAGTGATTTGAAAATTAGGAAAGTTTTAACTGAAATAGAGAGTACTGGATATATTTAGAATACCTTTGAAATTGGAATCAAAAGAATTTCTTGACAAGTTGGTTATGGAGGAATATACTTAAAAGTCGTTAGTATCTCTACAAAGAGCCTTTTATAAGGAGAATGCTAATTTAGTCTATGGCACTGCTAAGTCTTCTCTCGTATTTCTACATTTGGTTTATCAATCAGTTGATAGATCTTTTCCTTCCTCCTACTCCAAATCTCCTGCCTCACTTTGGTTATTTATCTTGTTTAACCTAAAAATTTTCTCATTACTCAGATATCTTTTTGTTTTATTTCCTCTTCTTTCTTATTCTCATTTCATTACTATAAGAGTATCTCATATTACATAATTAATCATAATCCCTTTTTCCACTCTGTCCAAGTCACACAGTATTTCCATCATAACAAGTCTTAAAAAATAAGTTATATATACTTAATAAAGCTGCAATTTTCTCTATTAAAAGGTACATAATACTAAATCTGAGTAGCTGTTCAAATGCAGCATGAGCAAGTCTGACAATACAATAGTGAATTTTGTATTTATGTTCTTCTTGTCATTAATGGGGACACTAGTAGATTTTTTTTACATTTATTTTATATTGGGGCATAGTTGATTGAAAATATTGTGTTAGTTTCATTTGTACAACAAAGCAATTCAGTTACACATTTACATGTATGTATTCTTTTTGAAATTATTTTCCCATTTATATTATTACAGAATATTGAGCAACATCTCCTGTGCTATTTGATGTTGCTGTTGTTCAGCTGCTAAATCATATCTGACTCTTTGTGACCCACATGGACTGCAGCAGCACACAATGCTCCTCCGTCCTTCATTATCTCCCAGAGTTCACTCATATATTTTGTTAGTTATTTAATGTAAATATAGTAGTGTGTACATGTCATCCCAAATTCCCAATATATCACCCCCCAACCCCCAACAGGTCTGCCCTGGCCTGTAGTCATTAATTTGTACTCTCAGTCTGTGACTCCATCTTGTAAACAAGTTTAACTTTTTTTTTTAGATTTCACATATAAGCAATATCATATGATACTTGTCTTTTTCTTTTGACTTCTCAGTATGATATCCACCATGTCCATCCATGTTGCTGCAAATGGCATTATTTCATATTTTTTAATGGCTGAGTAATACTCCATTATATATACACCATATCTTTATCCATTCATCTGTTTGTGGACATTTATGATTTTCTCATATTTGTCTATTGTAAACAGTGCTGTGATGAAAACTGGGGTGCATATATCCATTCAAGTCATGTTTTTCTCTATATTCTGAGGAGTGGGATTCCTAGATTATATGGTAGCTAAATTTAAGTTTCTTAAGGAACCTCCATACTGTTTTTTATAGTGGCTATACCAATTTACATTCCCACCAACAGTATAAGAGGGTTCCCTTTTCTCCATAGTCTCTCCAACATTTTATTATTTGATAATTTTTGAAGATGGCCATTTGAATTGACATGAGATGACATTTTTTTGTAATTCTGATTTGTAATATTGATTCCCAAAGAGTTGGACATGACTGAGAGACTGAACTGAACTGAATGTTCCCTCCATGCACACTTTCTGAAGACTTTTTACCATAAATGGGTGCCGAATTAGTTAAAAGATTTTCCTGCATCTATTGAGATAATCATATGGTTTTAATTCTTTAATTTTTTGATATAGTGTATCACACTGATTTGAAGATACTAAAAATTTCTTAATACAGTTCCACTTGATCATGATATCAGTTCAGTTCAGTCTCTCAGTGGTGTCTGACTCTTTGCGATCCCAAAGACTGAAGCATACCAGGCTTCCCTGTCCATCACCAACTCCTGGAGTTTACCCAAACTCATGTCCATTGAGTCAGCGATGAGATCCAACCATCTCATCCTCTGTCATCCCCTTCTCCTCCCGCCTTCAATCTTTCCCAGCATCAGGGTCTTTTCAAATGAGGCAGTTCTTTGCATCACGTGTCCAAAGTATTGGAGCTTCAGCTTCAGCTTCAGCATCAATCCTTCCAATGAATATTCAGGACTGATTTTCTTTAGGATTGACTGGTTTGATCTTCTTGCAATCCAAGGGACTTTCAAGAGTCTTCTCCAAGACCGCAGTTCAAAAGCATCAATTCTTTGGTGCTCAGCTTTTGTTACTGTCTCACTCTCACATCTATACATGACTACTGGAAAAACCATAGATTTGACTAGACAGACTTTTGCTGGCAAAGCAATGTCTCTGCTTTTTAATATGATGTCTAGGTTGGTCATAGCTTTTCTTCCAAGGAACAAGTATCTTTTAATTTCATAGCTGCCGTCACCATCTGCAGTGATTTTGGAGCCCAAGAAAATAAAGTCTCTCACTATTGCCATTGTTTCCCCATGTATTTGCTATAAAGTGATGGGATCAGATGCCATGATCTTACTTTTTTGAATGTTGAGTTTTAAGCCAACCTTTTCACTCTCCTCTTTCACTTTCATCAAGAGGCTCTTTAGTTCTTCTTTCACTTTCATCAAGAGGCTCTTTAGTTCTTCTTCACTTTCTGCCATAAGGGTGGTGTCATCTGCATATCTGAGGTTATGCATGGTATATGATCTTTTTAATCTATTGATGGTCTGTGACCCTTTTAATCTACTGATGGATTCATATTGCTAGTGTTTTGTTACTAGAAATTTGTTTGCTAGTGTTTGAGGATTTTTGCTTCTATATTCATCAGTGATACTGGTCTGTAAATTTCTTTCTTTGTGGTATCTTGGTCTGATTATGGTATCAGGGTGATGATGATCTCATAGAATGTGTTTGGGAGTATTCCTTCCTCTACAATTATTTGGAAGAGTTTCAGAATAGTAAGTATTAACTCTTCTCTAAATGTTTGATAGAATTTTCCTCTGAATCTTTCAGGTCCTGGACTTTTATTGGTTAAGAGTTTTTAAAGCAGTTTCAATTTCATTACTTGTGACTGGCCTGTTACTTTCTATTTCTTCCTGGTTCAGTCTTGTGATATTGTATCTACTAAGAATGTGTCTACTTTTTGTAGATTATCCATTTTACTGGCATAGAGTTCTTATGATCCTCTATATTTTTGTGATAGATGTTGTAATTTATCCTTTTTCATTTCTAGTCTTATTGATTTCAGCACTCTCCCTTGTTCTCTTGATGAGTCTGGCAAAAGGTTTATCAACTTTTTTTTTTTTTAATCTTTTCAAAGAACCAGCTTTTGGTTTCATAGATCTTTTCTATTGTTTTCATTTCTCTTCATTAATTTCTCCTCTGATCTTTATGATTTCTTTCTACTAACTTTGCATTTTCTTTGTTCTTTCTCTATTTGCTTTAGGTGTAACATTAGGCTTGTTATTCATGTTTTTTGTTTGTTTACTGAGGTAACACTTTATTGCTATAAACTTCCCTCTTAAAACTGCTTTTGCTGTGTCCCATAGGTTTTAGATTGCAGTTCTTTAATTTTCATTTGTCTCTAGGTAGTTTTAGTTTTCCTTTTTTATTTCATCAGTTTTCCATTTATTTTTAGTAGCATGTTGTTTAGCTTCCATGTGTTTGTAATTTTTACTTTTTTTAAAAATTTATTTTGTTGATATATTTTTGGATGTGCTGGGTTTGTTGTTATGTGTACTTTTCTCTAGTTGCTGTAAGTGGGGGCTACACTCTAGTTGTATTGCACAGGCTTCTCATTGTGGGGGTTTCTTTGTGGAGCACAGGCTCTAGAGGATGTAGTTGTGGTACATGGGTTCAGTAGTTGTGGCTCATGGTCTCTGGAGAACAGACTCAGTAGTTGTGGCTCATGGGCTTAGTTGCTATCAGGTATGTGGGATCTTCCTGGACCAGAAATCGAACCTGTGTCTCCTGCATTTGCAGGCAGATTCTTTACCATTGAGCCACCATGGAAGTTGTTGCCTTTTTATTTTTCTTGCTGATGCTTTCTAATCTCATACTGTGGTTGGAAAACATGTTTGATATAATTTCAATTTTCTTAATTATAGTGATGCTCACTTTATAGCCCAGCCTGTGATTAATCCTGGAGAATGTCCCAGATGCTCTTGAGAAGAATGTGTATGCTGCTTCTTTTGGATGGAAACATCCATAAATATCAATTAAGTCTATCTGGTATAATGTGTCATTTAAAGCCTGGTTTCTTTATTTATCTTTTGTCTGGATGATCTGTCCATTGATGAAAATGAGGTGTAAAAGTCCCTCCACTATTATTGTGTCACTGTCAATTTCTCCTTTTGTGGCTGATATTAATAGTATTGGTTTATTTGTTGGAGTGTTCCCATGTTGGGTGCATATATACATTCAATAATAAAAATTGTTATATCTTCCTCTTGGATTTATCCTTTGATCATTATGTACTGTCCATTTTGTCTTTTTTAACAGTCTTTATTTTAAAGTCTATTCTGTCTTATATGATTATTGCCATTATAGCTTACTCTTGATTTCCATTTGCAGGGAATACCTTTTTCCGTTCCCTCACTTTCAGTCTGTATGTGTCCCTAGATCTGAAGCAGGTCTCCCAAAGAGAATATATAATATATGGATTCTATTTTCCTATCTGCTCAACCAGTCTATATCTTTTGATTGGAGTATTTAATCCATTTACATTTAAGGAAATTACTGACACATATATTCTTACTGCCATTTTCTTAAAGATTTTCAATTTGTTTTTGTAGATCTTTTTTCTATCCTTCCTCTTTTGTTCTCCTCTCTTGTGGTTTGTTGACTAAGTTTAGTGTTGTGTTTGAATTTTTTTTTCTTTCTTTCGTAGCTGTTGTAGATTTTCAGTCTGCAGTTACCATGAGGTTTTGATATACCAGTATATATATATAATATTTATTTAATTTGTTGTCATTTTAATTTTAAATGTATTTCCAATGCCCTGCATTTGTGCTACCCTCTTATCAAAGTGCTGGTTTTGACATCAAATTTGTGTGCAGATGATTTCCTTCCTTAACTTTATGTTTGCCTTTATTGGTGAGTTTTTCCGTTCATAATTTTCTTGTTTCTAGTAGTAGACTTTTCTTTTCCACATAGAGAAGTTTCTTCATCATTTGTTGCAAAGCTGCTCTGGTGGTGAATTCTCTTAGCTTTTGCTTGTCTGTAAAGTTTTTTTTTCTCTGTTGAATCTGAATGAAAGTCTTGCTGGGGAGAGTATTCTCAGCTACAAGTTTTTCCCTTTCACCATTTTAAATATATTGTGCCACTCCTTTCTGACCTGCAGAATTTCTGTTGCAAAATCAGCAAATAACCTTACACAAGTTTCTTTTTACATTATTTATTGCTTTATCCTTGTTGCTCTTAATATCTTTTGTCTTTAATTTTATCTGTTTGATTACTCTTGATTTTTGGTGTGTTCCTCCTTGGGTTTATCCTGATTGGGACTCTCTGCACTTCCTGGATTGGGTGACTGTTTCCTCTCCCATTTTAAGGAAGTTTTCAGTTATTATATCTTCAGGTTCTTTCTCTCTCTTCTCCATCTGAGACCCCTATAATTTGAATGTTGGTGCATTTAATGTTGTCCCAGAGGTCTCCCAGACTGTCTTCATTTCTTTTTACTCTTTTTTTCTTTATTCTGTTCCATTATATAGCATTATATCTTTCAGCTCACTTATCCGTTCTTCTGCCTTAGTTACTCTATTGATTCCTTCCAGTGTATTATTCTTTTGAGTTATATCACTCATCTCCATTTGTTCTTTAGTTTTTATAGATAAAACATTTCTTTATTTAACATTTCTTAATGTCTTCTAAACCTGTGCTTCCATTTTTTTTTTCAAGATCTTGGATGACCTTCACTATCATTACTCTGAATTTTTTTCCAATAGATCTCCTATTTCACTTCACTTACTTGTTCTCTGGGATTGTATCTTGCTCCCTCATCTGGGACATATTCCTCTGCTGTCTCTAACCTTCTGAGATTGTGGTTTCCATTTCATAGGCTGAAGGATTGTACTTCTTCTTGCTTCTGCTATCTGCCCTCTGGTGAGTGAAGCTAAGTAGCTTGTGCTGGTTTCTCGATGGGAAGGTCTGGTTCCTGCCACCTGGTGGGTGGAGCTGGGTCTTGTCACTTCGGTGGGCAGGTTCATATTCATCAAGATTTTAAGCAGCCTGTCTGTTGATGGGTGGAGCTGTGTTCCCATCCTGTTGGTTTTCTGGCCTGAGGCATCCCAGAACTGGAACCTATAGACTGTTGGGTGGGGCTAGGTCTTGAAACCTCAATGAAAGCCTCCAGGAGGGCTTGCATCAGTGAGTGCTCTCTAGAACTGCTGCTGAGAATGTCTACGTCCCTGAAGTGAGCCACAGCCACCCCAGTCCTCCATAGGAGACCCCGTGGGTCTGACTCAATCTCTTATGAGGTTACTGCATTTTTTCTCTGGTTATTTTTTCTCTGGTTCCTGGTATGCCTGGGACCTTGTGGAGGTCTATTTCTATTGCCCTCAAACTTGTGAAATTCCTGAGATAAAACCCTGCTGGTCTTCAAAGCAAAATTCTTCAGTATCTCAGCAGTAAATTATCCACCTGCAATGCAAGAAATGCTGGTTCAATCCCTGGGTCAGGAAGATGTCCGAAAGAAAGAAATGGCAACCCACTCAAGTATTCTTGCCTGGAAAATCCTGTGGACAGAGGAGCCTGGCAAGCTACAGTCCATAGTGTTGCAAAAGAGTTGAACACAACTTAGCGACTAAACATACATATATCACTAGAATGTGAAATAAGCGCAACTGAACAGTAGTTTGAACATTCTTTGGTATTGTCCTTATTTAAGACTGGAAAGAAAACTGACCTTTTCCAGTACCGTGGCCATTACTGAGTATTCCATATTTGATGACATATTGAGTGCAGCAATTAAGCAGCAGCATTGTTTAGGATTTCAATAGATTAGCTGGAAATCCATCACTTCCACTAGCATTGTTCATAGTAATGCTTCCTAAAACCTACTTGACTTGACACTCCAGGATATCTGGCTCTAGGTGAGTGATCACACCATCGTGGTTATCCAAGTCATTAAGACCATTTTGATATAGTTCTCTTGTGTATTGTTTTTATCTCTTCTTAATCTCTTCTGCTTCTGCTAGGTCCTTGCAGTTTCTGTCCTTTATTGTGCTCATCCTTGCAGGAAATAGTCCCTTGGAAGCTCCAAGTTTCTTGAAGAGATCTCTAATCTTTCCCATTCTATCATTTTCCTCTATTTCTTTGTATTGTTCATGTAAGAAGGCTTGCTTATCTCTCCTTGCTATTCTCTGGAACTCTGCATTCAGTTGGGTATATTCTTCCCTTTCTCCCTTGCATTTGCTTCTCTTCTTTCTCAGCTATTTGTAAGGCCTCCTCAAACACTTTTCCTTCTTCCATTTCTTTTCTTTAAGATGATTTTGGTCACTGTCACCTGTACAATGTCACAAACTTTTGTCCATAGTTCTTCAGGCACTCTGTCTACCAAGTTTAATCCCTTGAATCTACTTGTCACCTTCACTGTATAATCATAAGGAATTTGATTTAGGTCATACCTGAATGACCTAGTGGTTTTTTCTACTTTCTTCAATTTTTTTGCACAAGTCCATTCTGAAGGAGATCAGCCCTGGGATTTCTTTGGAAGGAATGATGCTAAAGCTGAAACTCCAGTACTTTGGCCACCTCATGCAAAGAGTTGACTCATTGGAAAAGACTCTGATGCTGGGAGGGATTGGGGGCAGGAGGAGAAGGGGGCGACAGAGGATGAGATGGCTGGATTGCATCACTGACTCGATGGACGTGAGTCTGAGTGCACTCTGGGAGTTGGTGGTGGACAGGGAGGCCTGGCGTGCTGCAATTCATGGGGTCGCAA
Source organism: Bos grunniens (assembly GCF_055505025.1). Taxonomy (NCBI): domain Eukaryota; kingdom Metazoa; phylum Chordata; class Mammalia; order Artiodactyla; family Bovidae; genus Bos; species Bos grunniens. The sequence goes on from NC_141178.1 coordinate 30,927,223, forward strand.
AGACTCGGACATGACTGAGCAACTGATCTGATCTGATCTGATATTTTAAACTTTATTTCAACTAAAGATTACCATGATTTAAATGAAGTATATCCTAAAACCATTTCTTCACCTTCTCTTTTCAATATTTTTAGTATAAAATTGCAATAACAGCTTGTTTTTCCATTTTCCCCCTCCAGTAATGAAGAAACTATGAGGATAAAACAAAAAAATATTTAAAATAAGCTCAGAAAGTGTGCACAGTATACAGACTAAGCTTCGTTATTTAAGATTGCCTTCCCATGTCAAAATTTTTGTTATTTCCTAAATGTCCTATCAGATTAGATAACATACTTTGAGTAACTTTCAAAAATCTATTCTTTCTATTTCTTCTATATATTTATACAACTTAAAAGACTTTTTAAAATTAGAGTATTTTGATATCATGATATTGTCCTGTGCAGTCTGAGCCGCACACAATAGAGTATATATGATTGTATTGCTCTCTATTTTCATACCTAGGTAAGATGTCTTTTTAAGGAACTTTCTCAAAGAAATGAGAAACAACTTTCAATAGGGACAATAGTAGTATAATTCTTAACTGCACTGGTCTTAAAACATAACATCAGAGAACGCTGCAATACAGATTTACCCAAATTCAACTAATCAAGCTTTTCTTAAGTATCTAAACTGTTGTTGGATAGATGATCAAAAATATAACGATGATATCTTTCTCCAATAAACAAAATAAATTCCGGTATTGTAAGGGAAGCACACAAGTGAATATCATTCAAACCATATGAACAAGAGAACATGGATACAAGTTATGGGAAACCCAGGAAGATGAAAGTCCATTTGAAGAGTGGATACAATTCTCATAGGCAAACATATTCTAGGAAGAGAGAAGAGCATGTGCTATATTACTGAGCTGATAAAGTGTAGAGACATTTGGAAAAACCGTTTGCCTTAAGCAAATGGTTAATTTCAGGGAACAGTAGTTTGCGTTTTTTACACAACTAAAATGATATATTTTCTGAAGACACACATTTAGCATGCTGTAACACAATATGGTATAAATGGAAATATAATGTCAGAAAGTTAGATTTGGACTGTATTAAGGAGAAATTTAAATCTAAGAATGCAGATGTACAAGTGAGGCAGGAAGAGCACCAAATTGCAAGCCATAAGCTCGGGGTTCAAGGCATGCCTTTATTACAGCTAACTGTGCAAACTTCTGGCATACAAGTTTACTCATGAGCAAAACAGCAATATTGACATGTACAATGTTTTAATTAGTAACAACATAATGGTTGTGAAAGTATTTATAATTTAAAGTATGCTATATGTCAGGGATCACTGGTGGCTCAGTGGATAAGGAATCCACCTGCAATGCAGGAGTCATAGGAGACAGGGGTTTGGTACTTGAGTCAGGAAGATCCCCTGGAGGAGGGCATAACAACCCACTCCAATATTCTTGCTTGGAGAATCCCATGGACAGAGGAGCCTGAAGGCCACAGTCCACAGGGTCACAAAGAGTTGGACACAACTAAAGAGCCTCTTGATGAAAGTGAAAGAGGAGAATGAAAAAGTTGGCTTAAAGCTCAACTTTCAGAAAACTAAGATCATAGCATCCAGTCCCATTACTTCATGGCAAATAGATGGGGAAACAGTGGAAACAGTGACTGACTTTATTTTTCTGGGCTCTAGAATCACTTCAGATGGTGATTGCAGCCGTGAAATTAATAGACACTTACTTCTGGGAAGGAAAGTTATGACCAACCTAGATAGCATATTACAAAGCAGAAACATTACTTTGTCAACAAAGGTCCGTCTAGTCAAGGCTATGGTTTTTCCAGTAGTTATGTATGGATGTAAGCGTTGGACTATAAAGAAAGCTGAGTGCCAAAGAATTGATGCTTTTGAACTGTGGTGTTGGACTCAAGAGAAGACTCTTGAGAGTCCTTTGCACTGCAAGGAGATCTAACCAGTCCATCCTAAAGGAGATCAATCCTGGGTGTCCACTGGAAGGACTGATGGTAAAGCTGAAACTCCAATACTTTGGCCACCTGATGTGAAGAGCTGACTCATTTGAAAAGATCCTGATGCTGGGAAAGATTGAGGGCAGGAGGAGAAGGGAATGACAGTAGATGCGATGGTTGGATGGCATAACCAGCTCAATGGACATGGGTTTGGGTAGACTCCGGGAGTTGGTGATGGACAGGGAGGCCTGGCATGCTGTGATTCATGGGGTCGCAAAGAGTCAGACACGCCTGAGCGACTGAACTGAACTGAACTGAAGTGACTGAGCATGCATGTGCATATGCTATATGTCTGTGTACAATAACTGATATAATTTCTTAATTCAGTGAACTTTGGGAGATAACACATTTTTGATACAGGAGTAATGTATCAGGAGCTGTATAATAAGAATCTTTATCTGAAAGACAAGTGTAACTTACCTCCAATAGAAGAGGTAACCATTGCTACTGCAATGGTTAGAATTTTTAAGAGTATAAAGTAAAAAGGAGTCAATATGAGTTGAAAATAATCAATTAATGAGATTGAAGAAGCAGAATCAATAAATTGCTGTATTTAGAGAGTAAAGATTTTTAAATCTGTATGTACTGTGAAAATCATAGGAAAAACAAAAAGAAAAAGAAAAGATGAATAACCAAGCATTTATTGAGCCCTACTTAATTCTGGGTATTAAATATGCCATTTTATGACAGACAATCTAGTCCTTCACTAAAGCAGAACAATTTGGTGTTACTCTTTCCATTTTTATTGAAGAAACAGAACTTGGGGGACAATAATGAGCTTCTCTAAATCAAATAAGAGTGACAGTATCTAAAATTAAGATTCATCTAATTCCAAATTCCATGTTCTCTCATTTGTAATGACGTATATGTGTTGTGGAGAAAAGACTAGCTTAATTTTTTTTAAGTTAAAAAAAGAAAATATCTACATCTCAAGTGAGTGAAAATAATAAAGACCTAGGAGAAACATAGAAAGTCATGAATATTGAATCTTTCAGAAGTAATGCTATTCTTAAAGCCGAATATACAGTAGAAGATGGGAGTTTTGAAAATGGAACATTGACAAATGTTTATTTTTAGGGAATGTGAGGAGAAAATGAATTACCCAAGAAAAGAATGAAAAATGGATGGGCAGAGAGTAGATTTGGGGAAACTAAGGTATTTCTTGTAAATAACCAAGATGACAGTAGAGTCAAGGGAAATAAGGATTACAAAAACTAATTTAATATGGGATGGATAAGTCATTAGTAATTAAAGAGATGATGCAAAAAGCCAAATTACAAAACATTAGGAAATAGTTGTATGATAAGGTAGTGTCACATGGGTAGCTTTTCCTTAAAATATTTTTATGGGAGGAGATATAACACCTTTGAAAATTTCTATTAATGATCTCTTTGCAAATACTAAAGTTAGATATATAAATGAACATATTTAGAAGTCATGCTAGAACAGGGGGTGAAGATGGGTCCAAATTCAAAAGTGTGACAGATACATGATGAGAGTCAGCTTTTCCTCATTATGGTACTGTTTTAATATTCAGCTCAGTTCAGTTCAGTCACTCAGTCATATCTGACCCTTTGCAACCCCATGAACTGTAGCACACCAGGCATCCCTGTCTATCACCAACTCCTGGGGTTTACTCAAACTCAGGTTCATTGAGTCTGTGATGCCATCCAACCATCTGATCGTCTGTGGTTCCTGTCTCCTCCTGCCTTCAATTTTTCCCAGCATCAAGTCTTTTCAAATGAGTCAGTTCTTCATATCATGTGGCCAAAGTATTGGATTTTCAGCTTCAACATCAGTCCTTCCAACGAATATTCAGGACTGATTTCCTTTAGAATGGACTGGTTGGATCTCCTTACAGCCCAGGGGACTCTTAAAGGGTATTCTCCAACACCACAGTTCAAATGCATCAGTTCTTCAGGGCACAGCTTTCCTTATAGTCCAATTTTCACATTCATACATGACTACTGGAAAAACCATAGCCTTCACTAGATGGATCTTTGTTGACAAAGTAACATTTCTGCTTTGTAATATGCTATCTCGGTTGGTCATAACTTTCCTTCCAAGGAGTAAGCATCTTTAATTTCATGGCTGTAATCACCATCTGCAGTGATTCTAGAGCCCAGAAAAATAAAGTCTGACACTATTTCCACTGTTTTCCCATCTACCTGCCATGAAGTGATGGAACCAGATGCCATGATCTTCATTTTCTGAATGTTAAGCTTTATGCCAACTTTTTCACTCTCCTCTTTCACTTTCATCAAGAGGCTCTTTAGTTCCTCTTCACTTTCTGCCATAAGCATGGTGTCATCTGCATATCTGAGGTTATTGATATTTATCACAGCCATCTTGATTCCAGCTTGTGATTCATCCAGACCAACATTTCTCATGATGTACTCTGCATATAAGTTAAATAAGCAGCTGACAATATACAGCCTTGACATTCTCCTTTTCCTATTTGGAACCAGTCTGTTGTTCCATGTCCAGTTCTAACTGTTCCTTCCTGACTTGCATAAAGATTTCTCAAGAGGCAGGTCAGGTGGTCTGGTAGTCCCATCTCTTTCAGATTTTTCCACAGTTTGTGATGATCCACACAATTAAATGCTTTGGCATAAGTCAATAAATCAGAAGTAAATGTTTTTCTTGAGCTCTCTTGCTTTTTTGATGATCCAGCGAATGTTGGCAATTTGATCTCTCGTTCCTCTGCCTTTTATAAATCCAGCTTGAACATGTGGAATTTCACAGTTCACATACTGTTGAAGCCTGGCTTGGAGAATTTTGAGCATTACTTTACTAGCATGTGAGATGAGTGCAATTGTGCGGTAGTTTGAGCATTCTTTGGCATTGTCTTTCTTTGGGATTGGAATGAAAACTGACCTTTTCCAGTCCTGTGGCCACTGCTGAGTTTTCCAAATTTGCTGGCATATTGAGTGTAGCACTTTCAAAGCAACATCATTTAGGATTTGAAATAGCTCAACTGGCATTCCGTCACCTCCACTAGCCTGTTCATAGTCATGCTTCCTAAGCCCACTCGACTTCACATTCCAGGATGTCTGGCTCTACGTGAGTGATCACACCATTTTGATTATCTGTCATGAGAATCTTCTTCCTACAGTACTTCTGTGTATTGTTGCCATCTCTTCTCAATATCTTCTGCTTCTCTTAGGTCCATATCATTTCTGTCTTTTATGTGCCCATATTGCATGAAATGTTCCCTTGGTATCTCTAACTTTCTTGAAGGGATCTATAGTCTTTCCCAT